>NC_071616.1:18116306-20803806 GCF_014839835.1 Dryobates pubescens | reverse complement strand
TGCCCATGCCTAAAGAATGGCCATGAACTGGAGTAGCTTATAAACAGAGCAGACTATAGATGCAGTGAGAGCACACAAAGGAGATCTGGTCTACTGCAATCTGGGCAAAAGTATGAGGCAAAATATCTGTCCTCCCAATCACTGTGTGTGTCCTATCAGAAATGTAAAGGCAAAAGTCTCAGTCATCACCTACCCTTTCAAAAAATACTTTTTTGCTCCTATCTTACACTACGCTAGCACAAGATTATTACCATTTCCACCAGCTGCTGGTAAGTTATTAGTTTGGGACTTGTAATTATTTGCAAAACTCAGAGAATATCAGCAGTGAAAAGGACGGCATTGTTTTTGAGGTTATTTTTATTATTGCCTCAGAGGAACATAGCCCACCAAGACTACTTAGTTTGCATAAACCTTGTAATTTTTTTCTAACAAATCACATACAGAAATATTTCCCAGTGTCTGCTGAACACGGTGATAGCAAATACACACAGGCACAGCATGCATTTAGAGAATATTTTTGTTTTATTTATAATATGGAAGTGAACAGGACGGTCTGTTTGCAGTTGCCATGGAAATTGCTGGCATTAGCTCACTTCTTACCAAAGAGGAAGCAAAGAGCTTTTCACTTTCTGCTATTTAACCTCTTTTAATTTTAAAATCCTATATACTGCAGTAGTACAAATCTCTCCTCTTTGGCAGGTCAAGGACATTCTAGAGCTATCATTGCTAAGAAGAAATTAGCTATTTTGAGTACTGTGCATATGCTTTGTGAATATGGTATTTCTTGAAACAGATTGAGCTCATCTGCTTAGAAGCATTTCTCCTTTTTTGTTTTTTGTTTTCCCTTTATATATATATATATATATATATATATTTTTAGGAGAAGCCTTTGGATTGTGAAAGCACCAAAAACTGGCAAAAGATGGGCTAAGGAAGTTAATGCAAAGCATCTCCACACAACTGTTACTTTCTCCCTACTATACTGTTGTGCTCTGGTATGGTCCCAAGGGATGGAGAGCCTCGCAATGACAAGCATCTGTATTACACTGACCACTCTCTCACTACCAAAGTTCAAACAACAAAACACAAAATCTCTCCTCCCTTGCAGAATTCCAATGTTGAACAGGGAGAAGTGACTCCATGAAGCCCTGCAGTAGTTCACATTCACCTTTGCAGCTAATGGCAGGTAAAAATTTCTCAGTTTATGTAAAGTTAGATAACAACATAAACCCTGTTTTGGACATGACAGCAAAATATGGTTGCAACAAGCACTCATTCTATCTGCATCTATACAGTCACAAAGTAGTAATACTGAATCTAGCATAGCCTCTGTCTTAGTGCTGTCAATATTGGATGTCCTCTGTAGCCTGCAAGACACAGGAGAGAAGCATCCACCTTGTCTCAATCACTACTGTTTTAGAGTTATTTGGTTTTTTAGAGCTAGCGAAAGATTAAAAAGCATGGATGATCCTCTTTTGTCTTTAGGTCAGGCCATTGTCTGAAACAAAACAACAAAAAAAACCCCTACTTAAACTAGAATATGGCTTTTAATAAAAGATTTGAAGGTTTTCTAACACTGAAAATCCCAGCAGCCCCTTAGCAGACTGGAAGAAGGGTTAGTCCTTCAGTTTTTGGGGGAGAGGCTCATTTAGTTTGTTTGGAGCAGATGGAAAGCAGGTCAGCCTGGGCAAGCTAGGGAGGGTAATTTTTTTGTGAAATCATGCTGTTCCTACTCTTTCTCAATATGCCTCAAATATCAAGAATGTAAAAAAAAAATATGGTTCTAAAGAAAAAAACAAGCAAGCAAGAATGTCAACAGCTTCTTTAGCAAAACATAGTTTTCTTTTCCCAGCAAATCAGAGAAGCTGAAAATATTTATAATACAAGAAAAAAAAAAAATAAAAGAGGAACATCTAAATGCCAAGAAGTAAAGAAGACCTTCACCCACCTTGTTTTTTATTAGATCAAGCACATCATCATATTTCAATCATCCTGTGCACCTCTTTCTCCTGTAATGGCCCCATGCTATTCATTTTTCAATTGGTACTTTGTAGTTTCCTGCCACCTCATGATGTTTGTAGTAATACACCGTGGTGTATGGCATATGAGGATTCCTGATCTACTCACATCTGCTAAAGCAGGCAGTGTGGAAGCTTCACCCTGCAGTGCAGAGTACAGGACTGCCGCATTTAGCCACAGAGCATCTCCTGCTCCAAGCCCTGCCATCAGCAGTCTCCTGCATCTGATTTTGTGAAACACGAGAGTTATCGGCCAGCAAGGCAAGGAAGCTGGCAGACATAGCTGATATCAATTCAAGCTTTTACTGTTGTCTGATTAAATTAAAGATATTGGGGGAAATCGGCTGGACCCATGCCATCCTGTTTAGAAGTGAGCTGCAAATAATCTGGCAGTAATGCAGGTAATGTGAGGTTAGGTGCCAAGTGCCCTTCCTATCATCATTACATGGGGCAGTCAGCACCTACCCATGCTTTCATCTCACTCCTCCAAGCACACACACACATGTGGATAAAAAATGCAGTTCATCCTTAACAGGGAACTCTTGAAGTCGATATATTGCTTAACTGGCAAATAACACAGCACTTTGGACACAGGTGAAATGTGGAGATGATCTCTCTATTACAAGAGCCTGGCAGTGGCATTCAACACCAGCTGGAAATTGTGCAGGATCTTATCAGGCTAGGCTGTCAGGAGGGAGTCGCAATAATCTAATCTTGATGTGAGAAATGCACAGATAACCAATTCAAGGTCAGGACAGTTACAGATCATAGATATTTGTTAAAAGATAACAGAGACTCTGAAATAACTTTCAGGATCTTGATTTGCTGAAGTAGGCAAAATTTGAAACCAAAAATTTAAATCTGCCTTACGGTGAGGAAAAGTGCAGGTAGCAGTGATGGACAAAGAGCGTTTCAACTCAGACATAGCTGCCTTTCAGCAGTGTTTCAGTTGGTGATCTATCTGCATCATTTGCAAGGAACAGTAATAGGCTGCCAATATTTTAATAAGAAGCTGCCGCAGATTTCCTTCTCAGCTGTGATAAATCTGCAGGCTCCAGGGAAGGGTTGTTTGTGGAAGGAAAAGGCAAGAAATTAGAAATCTGTCCATTTTTCTTCCCTTTCCCACTGAAACATGTGCTTGAGCAAACCAGACCCAGTGAAGGAGATGCTGATACTGTGAGGTACAGTGCACTTTGTGTGCTGGAAAGCCATGAGCTTCCTCCAGAAGCTATTTAGACTCATTAGCACACACTGTGACTGCACTAATGAGTCCTCTTTCTCAGCAGGACTCACCCCATTACAGTGTTTTTGAACAGGAGGGAGCTGATGCCTGTCTGGCTCTGGAAAGGGGCAGACCTAACCCACATCCCTGCACCTAGTTGTGCTGTCACCCCCAAAAGACTGAAACCAGACAACTACAGGGCATCGGTCTGGGGAATTCAAGGCTGTATGGGCAGTTAGAAGGAAAGGTAAGCAGAGTTCAAATTTCCGAGCACTAATTTACTGGCATGCCCTGCATTGCCACTACTCATCTGATTTTGTTCTTGTATTGGAATTCCACATCCCAGCCTACACAAACACAGAAAAAAACAGGGTCTGCCCTGAGTTCACAGTATAGCTGTGCATCAGACACTTAGGGCTGTGGTAGGGGGTCATCTCAGTAGCAGCATCCTAAAAGTGTGACTTTTATTAAGTTCATTTACTCCACATTAAAAGCAAGATCCTTGGCTTACCATTGCTTTTGAGTAACCATTTTATACAGTAGCCAAAACCTTCTTGGGAAGAGTTGAGAGTCATGATAATCTGTGTTAAGGGAAATCTGGACAAAGTGGAGAAAGTCAAAGGACCTATCCAAACTCAGATATCTGTAACGGAATATATAATTCTTGGCAGCTGGCTAAATTAAGAGAAACAATAGGGGCCTGAAATAGACAATGGACAGTACTTTGTTACTGCTGCTGACTGTTCCTATTGTCCCTCTTGCACACTATGTACTAATATTATTGAACTTATGCAGTCAGATGTATATTTTTTATTTCTGAGGGACAATCAACTCTGACAGTGCACAACACCACTAAATGCACTGCTGATGAAACTCACCAGCTGACACACAACAGTCAGCTAGCAGCTTCTTTTTTTACTTCCTTCTTTTCCCTTTTTTTAAAGGAATAGTTGTTGACATTTCAAGCCCTTCTTCTCAAATATTCAGCAAAAAGGCAGGTACTTGAGACAAGTTAGTGGTTTGTTGAGGGTTGTTTTGTGAACATGATCCAAGACCTGTTTTTTTTTAATCAAGTCATCCAATTTTGTTTGCTTTTCAGTTGTTAATTGAATACAAGGCATAAATGGATTCCAGTTATTGGTATTCTAGCAGTAGCAATGAAACATGGGTTTTGGTTTCATGCTAGGGATTATAAACAGGTATCTAACCGTGTTTAATTTCACAGTAAATAAGGTCTTCTGTACATTCTTTCAGCTGAAGTAGTCTAAGTCTAGGTCTATTTCAGCCTCTAATTCTTATGTTGGTGAATACCAACAGAAAAATATGCTGAAGTGCTACGTGGTAATCAGATCTCTGGTGGAAAAGCAAGAAGGGCCACTGAGTACACATTCCTAAGGAAAAAATAAATTAAAAACTATCTAGAGAGAATTGAAAATGTATTCATTTCATCCCCTCTCCCCATCCCCCATTGACACCCCAAGGGATTCACAATTGGTAGAGACTACCTTTCTTCAGCAAACAGAAAATTCAAATTAGACAAATTTACATGCTGCTGCTACCAAGGGGAAGAAGGGGAACTGGCAGAATATAGGGACAGCAGCACATTCCCTGCACTGCTACCACTTTTGTGTGTGCATGAAAACAGAGAAAAGGTTGATAGAAAAGGCCAGCACCTCTGATCCAAGAGCTACAGCTGGTACTGGACAGGCATCACTTTTTCCACATCATATTCTACTGCTGTAGCTGAGTACTTCTAGCAAAGGTAATGATGCTTTATTAGGTTTCCAGAAAGTCCCTTTCCATTCTGTGGTCAGTTCTGTTCTATAACTTCTACTTTTCCATTATTTCCCCCTTCTATTTAGTTTGTAATTGCCATTTCCCCCTTTAAAGCTCCTGCCCGTCAGACATCATATTGGTGATTTGGACAGAGCTAGTGTCGAGCAAACTGTAATGACAGACCAGGGCCCCTGCTGTGTCAGGCAGCCTGCAGACAAGGGAAGAAAGAGTCCTTTGCTGCAGAGGGCTTGCAGTCCAATCCCCTCCAGCCTATAATGTTTTGTCTTCCAATTCTTAAAAACTTATTTAACACCATCCAACCAAGGTGTCGCTGAGGGTTGTGTAGCCCTCCATGCACACACACTCCTCAAGAGACCTGCATTGTAGGGAATACTTCGCAACTAATAACTGCTGGCCTCAAAATCACTTCATTCAGTATCTTGCTTCATTTCTGCTTCTCTGATGGTGTATTTAGCCTCCTGGGGCTCATTGCCATAGGCTGGCTTCTCCAGTGAAACAAACTCCTCTCTAAAGTCTCTCAGCACTACCTTCCCTCTGCTGGGCCCTGCTTTAATAATAGCATCCTTGTTCTCCTCGGCACTGTATCCCACACAGGCATCCTGCACCTCAGGCTCACTTCCTGGTTCCCCACTGGCCAAATCTACTGCCATTAAACAAATCCTCGGTTCCCCTGGACTCCCAGTTCCACTCTGGTGCTTTGGAGAATGGATAGCACAATTTGAGGCTTTATCTGCTTCCAGCCAAGAGCTGGATGCATTTGACTTTTGTGTGTGGAGCTAAACGTACTCAGTAAGGTCCTACAAAGTAAACAGGACCACAGCAGCGGCAAGCTGGAAGAGGAGAAAAATGCCAAACAGAAAATGACTGTGAGGGACTGGCAATGAATCCCCCCTGCATTTCATAACATCCATGGGCATATTATTTAAATATACAGACAAGAAATGATGGAAGGTATTTTTCCAACATTTTCAACATCTGTTGAATAGCATCATCTCAACAGAAAGCTCACTGGTCTTGAGATAAGACAAAGATGATGACCAAAGGTGATAGGTTCTAATGGCTTCTGAGGTTACAAGCCTGCAAAGAAGACTCCAGGAGCTGTGTATCATTTTTCAATCACTATTGTTAAACCACAGTGACCACAAAGATAAGTGCCCACACAGGATTCAGATTAAACAGGGTCAAGAAGGGCACCACGAATACAGAGAAACGATCAATAAGCTTTGCTATCAGAAGAGTTGGGAGAAGTCTGGGTGGTTTTTAATAAAAACAATTACTCAAAATGGAAAGGCAATTGGCTTTGCTATCCCCCACTTTTCAAGAGTTTTCTGACAAGGTACTGGATGGATTAATTCTCCCTTTCATATCATTATATCCTTCTGAATAAGCTTTTTTCCCTTGTCCTTCCACTGGTCCTCATGTCCTCATCATATTAAGGCAGGCAGATGGTGAAAACTTTCAAACACAGCAGTATTTTTAAAGGAAATATTCAGCATTCTCAGTTTCACTACTCCCTATCCACAGAATCAGTTGTGGTTCTTGTGGAGTACAATCCAAAGGAGGCTATTAATTTGTGAAAGGCTATAATTACCAGTAACAGCCAGCTATACTGACAGCACACTTTTGGGAAGGGACATGTCACCCAATATTATATTGCTGGGAAAGAAAGCACAGAAGAAAATAAGAATAAACTGGAAAGACAAAGCTGAAGTTGAAAAGTATAGTTCCACTTGGAGCTGGCCATAACTTAGCATTTCCCTACTACTGGAACTTCAAACATTTTACAGTTTTCATTCAGAGCATGAATGAAAATTTGAAATGTTTCCTAATTGAAATATTTTCTTCTATTTTTCCAATTCCTCTCCAAATGAGCTGCAGAAGTTCATACCCCTGATGCCATGAAATGCTCCTAGCAGCCACAAAACTGAGGAAGAATTCAATTGTCCTCTAATATCAAGACAGCTCTAACCATGGAACTGGAGACTCTGTTCCACCTGAGCCTCCAAGTCTCCAGACACTGGCCTCACAGCAGCTCTGCACACTGGTACTGTTGCTATTAACCTTAGTGATCTGGATGACTTAATGCACCCAGCTCAATACTGCTTCATCTATGTTTCAATCAATTCTGCTGAAATGTGAAGTGAGCAACAGGCTTATCAATACAACAGGAGTTTCCCTAAGCCTTTCACTTCTCAGAAAAATGAGAAAATTGCCTCCAAAATCACAAAAATATACTGCTTCAGCACATCATCCTGCCTAAAATCTTAGAAAACTTGATTTAGAGTACCTGAATGTTCCATTAAAATCTTACATTCCTTACCTACAAACAGGTATTTAAACCCAAGAGATTCAGCACAAGAATCCAAATGCACAAACTTCTCTGCCAAGAAGCAAAGTGTGAGTGGTTCTGGCCAAAAGTCTAGGCTTAGAGCCAGTACACATAATGACAAACAAAAACACAGACATAGCCTTCTACCACTGGCTAAGTGAGGGACAAGCACAGATACTACACCAAAGAAAGCTAGTGCTCCCCACAGCCATTTAGAGAAGAAATCACTCACAGAACACCCACAACCCACATCAAAAAACTTAAATAAGCTTCAGCTGAAAAGGATGAAAGTCCAAATCTAATTGCCCTTGGCTTGTCACAGCTCTAAACTGGTGGGTCTTTATGTTACAGGGTACAGGGTCCCCTAGAGTTGGCAGTGGAAAGGACCAGTGGACACATTGTCTTTCCAGTGCCCTGCCCTCCAACATCCGTAGTCCATGCCTTGCCCTACACACCTTTCTCTTGAGTTTTGGTCAAGCTGTCCCCAAGCATTTCATACCTTCACTGCTGACTATAGGGAAACATATACAACCACATTACAGTTCCTGAAGAATTGGGCTGTTCTTCTCTTTGATCAGCCAAAAAGCAAGATTTCAGCTTTCCCAGGACTTTGCATGAACATGCTCCCTGATCCTCCAACAGCTGTTTTATTACACAGTGGTGGTTGGTGGCCAGTGCTGCCTTTGGCAACAGACACTGGAAGACACAAACCAGCTCTGATCCAGGAGCTAGCTGGAACCTGCACTAGAACCTCCAAACTACCTTCAACTTATTTCTGAAGATGAACCTTTATCAGGGTACCCACTGCATCCTCAGGCAAGCCTGGCCACTTACAGTTAAAAAAATAGGCCTGGAAACATATGAAAGAAAAGCATTCAAGCCCCTTCCAGCACCTCTCTTAATTATTGATGTAACAGGCTGCCTTCTTTCAAAGACAGTAATAGCAAATTCCCTCCCACATCGCTAACTAAAAATTAATGTTAGAAATGCGATGGTGTATTTTAAAAGGAGTCTATTTTGATTTTAGAATCCCACACTTATCTTTACACACAGTGTCAGGATGCCTTAAAGTGTTAAATAATTCCTGCCACCCTCTTCCCTGCAGAAATGTCATTCCTCTATTCTTCCTTTCTCTGCCTTTGACATTGGTAATTATAATTGACATTATTGTGCTGGCCTAGAACTCAGACTGTCTTGTGCTAGGTCTTAGCTTTGCCTTAGATTTTTGTTTTTTTTAATGACCTTGGAAAAGTCATTTCATATCCATGCATCATTTTCCACGTGGCCAGATGTAAGAAATTTTATTTCATATAATTCCTCTTTGGCACAGAGGATGCATAGTGCTTAATAGAATGGGGCCCCACTCTAGGTTATCACCAGTAGCCATTTTTGCTGAATAAACCCTGCTATGCTACCATGCATCTTTTCCACAAGCACTGCCAAAAAGACAGCACAAAAATCAATGAGCCATACTTGGGCCTTCTGGAGGAAGATACAAGCATGGGTTTGGGACTCAGCCTTAAATGGTAAATGTTTCCATAACAAAAGAGGTTCACATTTAGTTTTAGAAGCTCTCATTGTAAGATCTTCCAACAGATCACAGCTACAATCAGTTAAAAAACAGCACCTGAAGTATTAAAATAGCCAGATGCTGCTGGTATCAGTGGGAATTCAGTGTCCAGTTCCCTTCTTTCTGCTTTGAAAGGCTAGAATGGAAGAACAGCCAATAACTTTTGGATGTTCCATTATCCCTGCTCCCCATTGCACCTCCTTCTTTACACTGGACCCTTGTTAGTGATATCTGTTTAAGAGCACTCTCCTCAGAAGAGGCCAATAGCTGCACCTAAAATAAATTGCTTTACTAATCAGCACAAGCTGAAGTTAAAGGGCTGAGTGGCTCTACGAATATCAAGAGTGGCATTCCATCTGTGGCATGCCATCTGTGGCTTAGGCTCTAACCAGAGAGCCTATGTTTAATTAATGTGGCTGTAATTTGCTCAGATCTTAATAGATCATGGACCATTCCACTTAATCACAACACACAATTTGGCATATCTGAGCTATCCCACATGATACTCTGTGGGCTGAGGGCTGAACTGATGCAGAATGTGAACTACCTCTTATTCTCCATAAAGTTTGGGTCATTGAAGAGGTCAATGTTGTGTAAAGCAACATGGGAAATCTCAGATTGCTCTTGCCTGTCCTGTACCTGACCTGTAAATAAATATGGGATAGTTGTATCTAGCTTTGCTGGTACCTTCACACTGTGAAGTGTAGAGGTCTGATACTTGAAATATGAGAGGCAAATGCTGAAAGTAAAACAAGAAAGTGCTGCCAAGGGCCAGGAGCAGACAGAAGTTGGAGTAAGCTTGTTGTGGACTCCTTCGGGAGTAACAACTGCAAGGTGACAGCAGTGTTTGCATCAGGGAAAAGGGAACCTCACCTTGAGAGAGAGTGATGTAGCTGAACAGAGAACACAGAGATGCTCTAAAAAGGTATAAGAATCTACGGGATACAAGGGGAGGACAGAAGGGGGTATCCTTTCATTGCTCTCTCCTTCCTTTTTCATCAAGCATCTTCCCTGTTATGCTTGTGTATGTATCAATAAATGTATATCAAAAATAATTAAAAACAAGCAGTTACAGCATGCCTCCCTCACCATCAGCTCAGAAACCATCATTATTTATTAGACAAGACATGTAACTAATGTCACTGAAGAACTGAAAGGAAAAAAATAGAAGTGAGCTGTTAGCATTCCTCATCCTAATCTTTGTGAATAAGGTCCCACGATAAAGGTAGCATTATTGTCCCACTTTAACCCACATCTCATATCCTCATTTCTTCCCCAAACCCAGAATTCTATCATTAATGTCCTCCCTTTCTCCCTTCGGCAATACATTATTCATTGCCAAAATTTAGTGATCAGTTCAAAGAATATGTGCAGACACTGGAACTTCAGCATATTGGGTTTATGTGGCACTACCAAGTGGGGAGGGCTACAGAACTGTCTTCTGTGAGAAGCTCCTAGAAGCCAATGCCAGCCTGCTTCAAGACAGAACTAAAACCACAAAGGCTTACTATAAGAAGGAAAAATGAAGATGCCATTTCCCTCCAAAGGCTGCATCCAACACAGAGATGGCTTTCCAGAGAAGGACACTAAAACAAACTACTAGAACATCTTCCCTCAGTTTTTCCATTAGATCAAATTTTGGGGGAAAACCCATCTCAAATTGCTAGGACACCACTGCAATGAGTATGCTCAACAGCAGCATGCAAGACCCAAACAACGATGCCTTCAAAGACCTTAATTTCTTCATGTGATATAACAATCTCTCTCCATTCATGACCCACTATACATGACCCAGTGCAGGGCAGCTAGGGATAGACAAACTCTGCCAGAAAATAAATGCTGATTAGTCCTTTGCTGCTGCTATTTTTTACAAAACTAACTGACCTACCAGTGATATGGGAGATCTGCCAACATGAAGTCCAAACTCTTCCCCAAAGTGCTATTACTGACTGAGGTGATTACTCAAATGGTGGTTTTTGTACCACTGGTGGGAAGGGATCGAGCACAGAAGAGGGAGTTTCACTGAAAGCTGTGCCATCTGCTGACTGTTCCATCCTCAGTGTCACAGACATACCAGCTCTCAATGGCAAAAGGCTGAGCACAACAAAGGCTTGCAAGTGGCTCTGGAGGGCAGAGAAACTCTCAAACAGACCTATAACACTGTCTTCCTCAGTCAACATTAAATCAGTCTTTCTGGCACCTCTGACACGTACCCATGAATCACCCTTAAAATACATCCTGGTTTGAGGCCGGACAGATCATCTCTTGCCCCAAAAGGGACAAAAGAATGACACTCACACAAATGGATTGGAGAGTGATGGAAAGTTTAAATGGAAAAGCAATTAGTGTTTTACAGAAATCTACAAAGCATAGTGGCAAAGAATCCCAAAGCCTACAGAGTCCCTTACACTACACCCAAAGGCCCCCAACACTTCCCTTCTCTGCACCTGAGGGTCTATCCAAAAACCCCAGAGCTCTTTCTTCTCCCCCACTTCCTGTGTAGTCTCAGGCTGGCCAGATGTGAGGCTGCCCTCCCCTCCCCACCTTCTCCTCCTGGCATTAGGCCTAAATAGGCCTAAGAGGTGTTGAGATAGTCCCCCACTGTTACCTGATAGAAAAGTGTGGTGGGTTGAAATGTGCCCCCAGTATTAACTTCACCAGACCAGACCAGTTAGAAGCAAATGAAAACTGTATTTACAGGCAAAATTACAATCTACAATAGAATGCAATGAATATGTACAAAACAGCACAATATTTACAGGTATTTGTTTATTAATTATACAGTAGTTACAACAACCCCTCTAGTCAAAGATCAGGAGAAGCTACTAGCCCTGTACAAAAGAAGGAAGAAAGGAGCAAAGGAACATTAATACCAAAACAATGCAGCCAAGGTCAAGCAGAAGCAAGTTAGTCTCTTTCCAGAGCAAAGAAGCAAGCAGAGAAAATTGCTTTGGTATAACCAATCTTATGGGATTGTTTAGAATTATTGTTTTCCTTTTTACACCCAATAGTGATTTGTTAACATTTTACTACTTTTCTGCTCAAGATACATGAACATTTTCAAAGGCATAGCCCAAAACTACCACACCAAGCATCTCCCGTGGGAGCAGAGAGGGAAGAAAAAGGAACAGAATGACTTTGCAGATGAATTTATAGGGCACAGGATTCATGGGTATGAAATATGCTGTTTCCTGTGTCCACCTTACTGGGTTGGACACTTGGGACACCAGAGGTGTAACTTGTGGCAGCAACAGGAGGCACCCAGCCTAAACTGCCACACACCACCCCTTATTTCATACCATAATTCCTGCACCCAAAACATATAATCAAATTAGAAGTCTTCAGATGACAGGTATAGCAAAATCCAAGTCTTCATCTAGGCGTCTTTCCAAATAATCTCTCATCTCTCATTCAGGCTCAGGTAACAATTCATTTCTCTCATCTGATGGAACTTCGCAGTGATGCAGAGTTCAGTCTTCTGCATGGTGAGCTCTTCATGGACTTGATGGACACCCTGGTCACCAGTGGGGGGGGGGGGGCGAAAAACACATAGCTTGCAACCAAATTTTGGATCACTATCATGGATAATATGTCCACTGAAAATAGGTATGACAGATCTCACCTCAGGTTTTGCTGATCTTCTAGTAGGACAGTGTTATCAATATACAGCATATTCAGCCTAATGTGTCACTTTTCATGGTACATCACTTCTTTCTTCATCACCTTCTTTCTAGGCCTCCTTTCCTATAATGTTCTGGATTTCTGTATGCTTTATGTACTTCAGTTTAGGCTAGTTTTAATTCTTTGAGTTATTTTTTTCCCCCCATGTCCCAGACAAAAATATAGTGAGGGTCCCAGAGACCTAGTCCTTCCACTAAACAAGTTCAGTCCCAAAACAGTACTAGATCTGCCATAAACTCCAGTTCTCCTCAGATTTTTAAATACTGCCTCATCTTTACCCTCATGAGTTACCAGGGGGAGGGGGAAGAAAGAAAGGGGAAAACAGTGAAAACATCAACCACTTAAGAAAAAGCTGTTGTCAAAAATCAGGTCACCTTCTGCCACATTTGTATTCACTGGCACTTGTACTTTGCAGATACACAGTGAAATGATGGGGGCTTTTCCCTCTAAAATAGCTTGAATATAAATGTTTAGTTCTAATAGGACTAATCAGTTCTTTTTTTTACTGGGTTGGGTTTTTGTTTGTTTTTCCACTTCTGGACCTACACATTGTTCAGAATTTACTCAGAGCCAAGGTGCTTGGGAGTGGTTTGATTTGAAATGCTTAATCTCAAAGATGCAGTTTCCTGTGACTCTGACCCTTTGGACCATCAACATATGCTATAGAGGGGTAGCAGTTTAGACACAAATGGTCAGAAAAAACTTGCCAGAGCCAGAACAGTAAACCTGTATGAACATCAGCATTGGGAGAGGGAATGGAAATATACCAGTGTTTAACAACAGAATTGTCTCTTCTAACAAAATAATCAGCAGAACAAGCAGCAGCTCTTTCAGTACACAGTAAGAAAATAAGGGGAGGGAGAATCATGGTGTGCCATAGATAAAAATATTCCATCCTCCAGATGCACTAGCCACCAGCCTTTAATGATCCCTAGCAAGGCTGTGTTCATGTCACTAAACCAGTGTCCACATTTTACCAGCTGGAGCAATGGGCACCAAAGTTCACTGAGACAGTTTTCTCCTGAAAAATCATCACTATGTTATTTGTGTCCAGTAATTAAAAGGATTTCAGCCTAAACAGATGTCATTTAAAGGTTTAACAAATGATCAACACAATACAAAAGGGTCACTAGCATTTCTGTTCCTGGACACAAAGCCCTAGTGGTAGCTGTGCCCATGTCTGAATTTGCTATAAAGGCAGGGGAGGTTTTGCCCCCTCCCTCAGGCTCACCACTTGCTGTGAACCAAAGCGGGGGGGGCGGGGGGGTACAAGTCAAAGGGTGCCCAGTTAATGACAGACATCTGCAGTAACTATGTCACACCATGATTGAAAGGAGAGCATCTCAGAGAGGGACCATAGGACAAGATGGCAAAACCAACAAACATGCCAATGTTGCCTTGTGCATGGGAATGAAAAGGGAGACCAGGGCTTTGAGAACAAATTAAAAAAGCATCAGACCAAGGACTGTGCTGGAAGGGATATAGAGAGGAAAAGTAGAGCAGTAAAGGCAAAGCAGGAACTAAGATATCTAATTTGTAGCAGCCAGACAACACCACTCCCACCCCTTTAGCAGCTGGAGCATCGGGTAGCTGAACTCTAATGGAGTCAATTTGGTGCTGGAAATAATGACTAAATTACTCCCATTTGCCCAGTGAAGAGGCTGAAGTCTAAGTAGATGAACATCAGGAGGTAACAAACTGTTAGAAGCAGACTATTGTGTTGCGAGGTTTTCCTTGCCTACAAAAGGGAGCTGACAAGCCCCAGCACCCTTCAGCATCTCTGGACCCCTCTTACTGTAGAGCCCTTCGCCAAGTTAAACAAGTTTCA
Source organism: Dryobates pubescens (assembly GCF_014839835.1). Taxonomy (NCBI): domain Eukaryota; kingdom Metazoa; phylum Chordata; class Aves; order Piciformes; family Picidae; genus Dryobates; species Dryobates pubescens. The sequence goes on along the minus strand of NC_071616.1, from coordinate 20,789,361 downwards.
AGCTCAGTTCCTGCCAAGCCCCAAGGAAACAAAGCTTGGCCAAAATGTCAGCTGATAAATTAAAGGGTTTATTTGAAGAATGAAAAAGGCACAAACCTTTCAGCAGCAGCACTTACAACCCTTCTCTGCCCACCCCCACAGAGTTTGGAGAGAGGAACAATGACTAAAAAGAGGTAGGAAAAGGCTCGGTGTTTACCACTTCTGCACAGGCAATAGCAGTCAAACTCTTTGCTCTCATTCTGTGGGGACAGCTGAAGCTGCCAGGGGTATTACAGCACCTGAGGAGTTTCTAGACCAGGAGCACAATACCCCTGTAAGAATCTGTGCATCCTAAGATGTCTCTAAGACAGCACTGCTGGAAGGTGTGAACAGCATGTAAGGAGCAACTTTGTTTAATGAGATATTCCTACAAAATCCTGGTCCAGATGGATACAACTTGGCCATTTCACCTGTCTGCTTTTGCCCACTGTGTGGTGAAGGCAGGATCTCAAAATGGAAACCAATTAAGAGCACAGGTGAATTCCCAGCTGCTCTAAAATAAGTAGGAGTTTTGCTCCAGATCCAGAAAACTCCTTAGGCACCAAAGCCCTCGATAGTTCTCTGGTGCCACACTGTAGGAGCTGCAGGCTCTGCCAGCAAGTGGGAGACATCTCCCTACAAAGCACTCTGGCATTCCGTTGGGGCTCACCCTCCAGCCCCACAGGCTGCTCACACTAAAAGCTGGATTTCAGCATTGAGGCTAGGCTCTTTGTACTTAGATGCTGCGATACCAGAGCCATCAAGATGCTTATCTCCCCATCCTATCTAGGCTATTACTCAGCTACTGTTCCCAGGATAAAACCAAGCCTTGACGATATAAGCCTCATGTGTGACGAGCCCTGGGGAGCCCTGTCAAAAGGGAAAAGAGACTGGAGGTGACGGTAGCCTCCCCTTCAGTACCAGCTGATGATTCATATGCTGCTTGTCACTCAGTAGGAAAGCTATTGCAACACTCCATCAGCATCACCCAGCCCTGATCCACACAGGCATCTCTCAGCCAGGCAAACTTCGGAGTTAAAAGCACCCTGAGCAGCAAGGTAGGAAGCCAAGCTATTGCACAGAGCCTGCACTACCCAAGGATGGCTGTGAATATACTTCTGTGATCCTACAGCAGTTCAACAGCAGGTCCCAGCCCATGAATCCACTTGGCTTCTTTGTTTCTGTTGCCTCTGCCACTCCCAATGAGGCCATGTGAGTGAAGAACCTCTACAAGCTCCCATTTGGCTAACTTCAGTGATTTGTCATTTCAGGAGCATGTGATAATTTTATTTCTTAAAGGAACTTACCAGTTGTAGGCTATCCTAGTGCTCTAGCAGGTTTGAAATATTTGAAGAGGAGTCAAAGGAGTGTTCCAGCAACACCCCGCTCCTGTAGATGAGAAGCAACTCCTCACACCTTGCAATAGTCAAGCATAGGCTAGGCTAGGCAGTTCACACATAAATGGCACTCTCATGGATTGCATTTAACAGGTGCCTCTCAGATGGTAGGACAGCCCCTTCAAATAAACACATCTTTGCCTGGAGAAGGGAGGGGATCTGTAAGCCTATTACATGCTATTAATACAGTTGCCCTTTCAAGGCATGTCCCAAGTCCCTGAGGCCCCAGAGAGGGAGAGGAAAAAGGAGGTATTTTCCATGGTTGATGAGGACTGGGTTAGGGAACAGTTAAGAAATCTGGACATCCATAAATCCACAGGTCCTGATGGAATGCACCCATGCATGCTGAGGGAACTGGCAGAGGTCATTGCCAGATGACTCTCCATCATCTTTGGTAGGTCACAGCAGACAGGAGAGGTGCCTGGGGACTGGAGGAAGGCAAATGGCACTCCAATCTTCAAAAAGGCTAAGAAGGAGGACCCAGGTAGCTATAGACTGGTCAGCCTCGCCTCCATCCTTGGAAAGGTGATGGAGCAACTTGTCCATAGGCATATCAAGGACAAGAGGGTCATTAGGAGCAGTCAACATGGCTTTACCAAAGGGAAGTCACGTTTGACCAACTTGATAGCTTTTTATGAGAACATAACCAAGTGGATAGATTATGGTAGAGCAATGGATGTGAAGGCAAAAGAGACCTGGGGATCCTGGTGGGTGGAAGGATGACCATGAGCCAGCAATGTGCTTTTGTGACCAAGGAGGTCAATGCCATTCTGGGGTGGTTTAGAAGGGGTGTGATCAGTAGGTCAAGAGAGGTTCTCCTCCCCCTCTACTCTGCACTGGTGAGGCTGCATCTGGAATATTGTGTCCAGTTCTGGGCCCCTCAGTTCAAAGAAAAACAGTGAAGGTGAGAGAGCACTGGAACAGGCTGCCCAGGGAGGTCATGGAGTCTCCCTCTCTGGAGATATTAAAAACTTGTCTGGATGTGTTCCTGTGTAATCTGGTTGGGCTAGATGATCTTTCAATGTCCCTTCCAGCCCCTGAAATTCTGTGACTAATGGTCCCTTCCAACCCCTAACATCCTATGATCCTTGAGCACAACCCTCCTTGGATGCCTGAAGGTTCACCTGCCAAGTAGCTTCATGTCTCACCTTAAGTGTCACAGAAACAAATTGTTTTGGTTTGAAGAGACCTCTAAGAGCATCAGGTCCAAGCCAGTACTGCCAATAAACTTTTGTCCCTCAGTACCATATCTTCCATGGCTTTTCAATCCCTTCAGGGAAGGGGACTCCACCACTGCTTTGGACTGCCCTATCCCAGGGTGCAGAGAAACAAGGAGAAGCAACAACAAAACCTGCTCCTCCACCACCACCCTGCTTCATCTTCCCAAAGCAGCTCCTGCTCCCTTTACACCATCCTCCCCCCTGCCTAAGCAGCTTCTGCTCCACCACCACCATTTTTGTACCCAACCCAGAGCCAGGGGCAAGACCCTCAACCAGCCAAGATACCACACAGAGGAGCTCAGCCCCAGCCAGCACCCGTGGATGATATTGGAGTAGTCATCAAATCTCTTCCTAACTAGCCGGGGGGCCACCAGGCCCCCCGGCCTTTGTTGTCACCACCACCATCACCCAGTGTGAACCATGAGGACTCACCAGTGATGAGAGGAGGATCCCTCTGCCCAGATGGGCTCAGCTTAGGGCTTCTGCCCTTCCTGGGGCGGATTAAAAAGGGGAGTGGGTGGGGAGGGCCAAGTGGCCACACCTGGGGTGGGAGGAGACTCCAACAGAGCCCAGGTGCTCTGGGATTTGAGGGGAAAAAGGGGGAAAATGGGGCAGGTGGGGTGGAAAAGGGGCAGATATGGTGGGAAAGGGAAGGTGGTAGTGAAAGAAGGGGATTTTAAATAACTTTATTTTCCATAAATCTTTCATACTGTACAACTGCAGTCCATGGTTTGCTTTGCCTCCATGCAAAAAGAACAAACCCATCAATACTTCATAAAATAAAGCACAATGGTGGCTATTACAATGAACTCTTTCCATAATTATCATTTTGCTTGATAGGAAAATCTGTGCTTTTCAGATCAAGATAACAAGTTTTAACAACAACAACAACAACAAAGTTCTGCAAGAGTGAATTTTTTCCCTGGATACTGGCAGACAACACCAGGATGATTGAGGGACTGGAGTACATGCCCAGTGGGGGGGGGGGGGGGGCGCTGAGAGCCCTGAGGCTTTTTATTCTGAGAGGAGAAGACTGTGAGGGGATTTAATAAATGTTTATAAATAGCTGAGGGCTGGATGTCAAGAGGCAGGGGACAGGCTCTGCTCAGTTGCACCCTGTGACAGGACAAAGGGCAATGGATATAAACTCCAGCATAGGAGGTTGCACCTCAACATGAGGAGGAACTTCTTCACTGTGAGGGTCACATAACAGTGGAGAAGGATGCCCAGAGAGATTGTGGAGTTTCCCTTTCTGGAGATTTTCAAGACCCATCTGGATGTGTTCCTGTGCAACTTCTAAATTCTATGGTCCTGCTCTGGCAGGGGGCTTGGACTTGACGATCTTCAAAGGTCCCTAACATCCTATGATCCTATGATTTATATGCCAGCTGAAATGATCCCTCACTGTTTCAAGCCTCCTGTGCTCTCACCACAAGCCACGACCAGGGCACCAGCACAAGACAATGATCTCATCTGCAGCACTGCCCTGTCATTTCAGCAGAGATGCCCAGGGCACCTGGACTGCAGCATCATCACTGGCTGATCCCCGTACTGAGGGACACAGCTTGCTCAGTTTGCTGGTCACTGGTAAGTTGGCTCAGAGGGGGGCTTGTCAGCCTCAGAATTCAGATCTCATGCGGTCATCCTTCTGGCATGGGCCTGCTGTGTGAGTCATGCATATAAGCAGATTAGGGATACAGATAACATGCTCTGCACATTAGCCATGACAGAGATGCAGGTAGTGGATGAGCAGAGCTGTTTTGGTCATCTTCCTAACTGGAATGATCTCTCATTCTTCATTACCCAGCCTACTGCATCACAGCACTAGCATGCATGTCCTGACGACTTTCAGGGTGAGTCACCAAATGTAACAGATTACAGTGCAACTGAAGCTTTAATAAACAGGGCTCTTATTTTTTAACTTGAACTCCATTTCCATAATAAAAGCTTTCTGTTATTATCTGTGCATGTACTTGTCAAATTAGAATATTCACAGGAATATTCTCAATTGCCAACCATTCAATAACTTATCAGGAATGCAGAGCAGACATGAAAGCCAGGACACCTGGGTCCTGTGTCTTGGAGCATAAGTAGAGCAATGAAGCTCTGAATGAATGTGCTGCATATCTGCCCTGGGAAGATTTCCTAGCCTGCTTCAGACCTAGCCCTGCTGAGCACAGAACTTCACAGCACTGGGCAGTTTTGTGCTTGCACTATACCAGGGTACTTGCCACCTATTTTGCCAACCAGGGTAACTGGCATTCCCCAAGCTCTTGTGTTGGACCAGACCCACACACCAAAGGAGCAACAGCATCTTCCTCTCAAAGAGAAAAAAATTCTAGTTAAGCTCTGAGGGAAAGTGCTTTGGTAGACACCTATCTGTATTTCCCAAGGGATGTGCCACCTTTCTCACAGAGCAGTGACCATAGTGTCCTAGATCTCACACCATGCTGCTGATCCAGGTGCTAGAGCAATGCTTCTACCTGGAGTCAAGTGTAACATCCTGCAAAGCAGCAACTGTCTGCAATCTCCTTATGCCTCCAACTATTCATTCAGCGTGGCCTGGCTCACCTTGACTTAGAGACAGACAAAAATCGATACCTGGCCTATTTTTTGGCGGCACACTTGACATATCTCTCTTCAACACTTCTATCATATTTGTTTACCCCCAATGAACTAATGTTTTGAAGATTTTCTAATCAATATTAGATAGGGCATTAAAAAGGTGCTGAGCAAGATTGCTCAAAAATAATCTGAATGAATCAAAGCAGACAGCTAGACTACCAACAGTTATTACTGTCATTGTAACAGAAAGACAGTGGGGGATGTTGGGTCAGGCTGAAGTTTTGCAAGTTTCTCTGTGACTATGCAACAAAAGTTCTTGGGGCTGGGCTTCAGTGACACCCTCCATAAACTCATAATGATGACTCTCATGGAAGAGATAGGGTACACAGCAGAATCCCAGAAGGGAAAAAAAAATACAGGTTTGAAAATTGTTTTAAGGAAGTGCTAGAAGAACAAAGAGGTGAAGGGACTGGAGGGGTTGATGCTGGGATCCATGTTAGAAGCCCAGTGAGAGAGCAGAAGTGGGGAAGAGGAGAAACGGAGGCAGGAGGACCTGGACAATCCAGGGTAAAACCTAGACTGTCTAGAGAGGGCCAGAGCTGGGGGCAGGGGCACAGGTTCCAAAGGGCTTCTCTACCTGGTCCCTGAAAGTAGGCAATTAGTTTGTCTCTTGCAACAAGCTGTGACACAAGGCATCCAGGCTACAGCTGTGCCCTTAGACACTTACATCCTGGTCTTGCCCCTGCCTTAGCCAGAGGAAAGGTTCAAGATGTCCTTCAGGGGACAGCATAGTGGCATAGCAATAGCATGGTCCTGACATTGTCATCATGCTGAAATCCTCTAGGGCTCCTGCAGGTCCCACATCAGGCCCAGGGCAAGGGGCTTCTGTGTTCCCAGAAGCTTTAAATACATGTGCCCTTTCAGAGGGAAGGGTGTGCATTCAAAGCTTTTCTTTAAGAACTAAAAGCTTTGTTTGTGCATCCTTTTTAAGGAGAGCTCTTTTGAGAGGGCAAAGGGAACCTGGGGAGAAAAAAACCCCATGCATCAGTACAAGTTAGGGGTTGATCTGCTGGAATGCAGCTTTATAGAGAAGGATCTTGGAGTGCTGGTGGACATGTTCACCTTTAAGCAGCAATGTGCCCTCATGGGCAAGAAGGCCAACAGAATTGTGGGGTGCATTAAGAAAGGTGTGGCCAGCAGGTTGAGGGAGGTTCTCCTGCCCTCCTACTCTGCCCTCGTGAGGCTGTGACTGAGTTTGTGTACTGGGGTCTCCAGTTCAAGAGGGACAGGAAACTACTGGAGACAGTCCAACAGCAAGCCATGAGGACCATTAAAGGACTGGAGCATCTTATGAGGAAAAGCTGAGAGACCTGGGGCTCTTCAGCCTGAAAAGGAGAAGCGTGAGAGGGGGGTGTATCTTGTAAATGCATATAAATACCTAAAGGGTGAAGGTCATGAGAATGGGCCTGGGCTCTTTTCAGTGGTGGCCAGCGATAGTACGGCAGCAGGTACAAAGTAGAACAGAGGAGGTTTCAGTTGAAATTAAGGAGAAACTTCTTTACATTGAGGGTGGCAGAGCACTGGAACAGGCTGCCCAGAGAGACTGTGAAGTCTCTGGAGATTCTCAAAACCCACTTGGATGTGTTGCTGTGCAACTTGAACTTGGCATACCTGCATTTCGCAGAAGGGATAGACTAGATGATCTTCAGACATCCCTTACAACCCCTACCATTGTATGAAATGATTCTATGAAATACTCGGGGACAGAAGGAGCTGAAGACTGGCAAATCCCTGCTTTAACCCAAGGAGTTGAAATGTGGAGATTCCCAGGTAAGGCTCAAAGCATTTTCCCAGCACCAGGCATGCTGCACCACACGGGTTCTGTGCTGGTGCCAGCTGCTGAGCAGGCTGTCATGCAAAATGTCAGCGTTAGTGCCCTCCATGCCCTTCTTCCAGTCTCACCCCTCAGCTCCAATCTTTCGTGTGTGTGAGCCTGACTTTGAAACTGCCTTTCAACCGATTGGGGTTTTTTTCCACCACAGATAACACTGCAGAAGCTTAACCTCAAGGGTAAATTTCTCAGAGAATTGCGGAGGCATTACTCTGCACAGGCCCTGCTAAAAAGCAATGACTCACCCAGCAGCATCCCCAGGCGCACTGCACAGGAGGACATGTCACTTCGATGTCTCACTCTGGGGTTTCACAGCCATTTCCTTCTGTCTCCTTCCAGCAAGCAGAGGCAAGGTCTCTCCCTGACTCAGTAAGGACTTCGTTAAATTGTTTTCTGCACAAGGGGATTTTTTTGTCTTGAGCTAAAAATAACCACAGCCACCTGGTCAGAGACACAACTCTTGGGGATCTGACCCAAAGCTCCCTCTGACTGTACTGGATGAACTCTGCCCCTTTGCAAAAGGCAAACCACAAGAAAAATCACAGTCTGTTCAGATGGTGAAGGCCTCTGGTATAGAATTTAATCCTCTGAGACATCCTAAATCTTGGGAGCTAAAACTACATGAGAGAGCAAGAGTTTCAGACTCAGGCTTCACTCGCCAGCAAATCCTGAAACAAGTTCTGATAAGTACAGGCTTTGGAAAGTGATTAAGAATGAACCGCTCCTCCTTGAAGGCACAGGTAGGGAGAGGTTGGCTAGACCGAGTCTTGAGCTTAGAATACACAAGGGAACAGCCTTGAGGGAAACAACAGGGACGGCAAGTAGGGCACAGGCCTTCGGCCATATCATTCCCAGCAGAATACTGGAATTTAAATTTTAAGAGTAATAGCCGATTGCCTCTGAGGGCCTTTTTCAGTCCAGCATGGCATTCGTGGAGCATTGGCAATCAAAGGGCTAGGGTGTGGGAGCAAATGATGGCACTAGGTTGTTGAATAGTGCAGGTAAAACCTCTGAGAGCAGAGATTAATTGTGGAAAAGGCTGTTGCCTCTTAGGAGAGAAAGGAAGGGGAGAACTTAGCTTTTTCTTCATCTCGCATACATAAAAGGCTAGTAAATAGACTTTGACTATTCCCCTTGCCTTTGTTGCAGTCCTGCCCTGACCAGGCTGACCCTCAAGAAGTGGTAGTACTTGAACTTCCTTCTGCTGTACCAATGGGAAGGTCTTTCACCTTTTTTTGGATCCAGCCTGGGCGTGTCTGGAAGGCACTGTGACGCACTGACAAGATATTCCCAGAGAGTCTTTTTATGTCCCTACTAATTGACTATATTTTTAATTGCAGAAAGGGAATTTTGAGAGCCACACAAAGAGAAAAAAATCTAAAAATGGATTAGCTAGGTGAAAGAAAAATGCCCTGAAAGTATACATTCAGGTAGCAATAAAAAGGCTTCTTTTATCATTGCTTAGAGGCATACAATAAAAGTGTATTTTCAGTGCTTGGCTGCCACAAATAACTGTACTACAATTAGATGTGTGTATTATAAAATTGTGTGGGTGTGGTAATTATCACCCTTTGCAGCAGAATATATTTATACAGATCCTAAATTACAGCACAAAGAAACATCCTTTGAGAAGGTTTAAAAAGGAATAAAAGAAGGTTGGGGAAGAGGATTAAACTTTCCATCTTATTTTTGAGAATTTTTCTATGAAAAGTTAGAATGTGTCACATGTTGTGCTGGTCTTGACATGTGTAACCACGCAGTCAGACTAGGGGCTGGGAGAGGTAGCCTGCATACACCCCTATTCATCATAGGATGTGTGTGTGTGTGTGTGCATGTACACATGCCAGACAGGACCATTACAGAGCTATTTTTGGAGCTGCACACTACATGAAGTCCTCCTTTCAGTAAGCCATGCCTAAAGTAGCAATCCAGCCCTCACTTTGGAGTACAGTTATACAGTGCAACTCATATATTCATAACTACAGTGAGAATCAGGCTTGCTCTGTGTGGTGTCATCTCACCTTTTGATAGGAATGCATCTGCAAATCATAATTGAATAATCATAGGTACAGCTGCAGAGAGCAGCTGGATCCAATACCTACAGGCTATTTTCTCCAAGGATCTTCCTTGCTTCCTAGTCTTTCTGCTCTAACCTTGCATTTGGTTTCCAAATGCAGAATGCCTTTGATCCTATAATCCACTCACTGTAGAGCCTGCGAATTAATTGGCCTCTCATGATGTAGTTCATACAGAAGCTTCAGATGAATCCATCACATCTTCCAGCTTTGTGTCTACAATGATTTTTGGGAGATTCTTCTTATCCTAAGAAGTGCTTCTACTACACATGGATGCATCATATTTATCTCTGCCTAAGCACTTGCTTGCAACCTCTTAGCATCTGCCTAAAACGACTACAGCTCTTTGCACCGAGATGGAACTTGTCTGGGAGCGTTTCATTATTTTGAATCCAATATTTGCAGCTTGCATATTATATTTGCTGAAGCCTTGTGAAGATTTATAAAAGTTCTGTCACATATATTCCATTTTGATTGGGCTATTTTCATTGAGTATCCAACCCTATCATTTAACAATTGTCTACCTTACTCTCCCAAATGCCATGTTCAGGCACTTTCTTCTCCTAACTTGAAGAGCATCCACTATTTCTCTCTCACTTTTTATATAGCTCTGTTAAAATTTTCTAAAAGGTCAACTTAGAGGGCAGAATGTATGCCAGAATGTATGCCAGAATTTCTTAGCAATGGAAATGAAAATAATGTATTATCTTCTCAGCAATGTTGCACTGACTTCCCCTCTGTTGAAGGCTGTAGTTGTACTTGGTCATCATATTGTTTGTATGAGTGTGGGGCCAGGTGTTAGTAAGATCAAGAGCTTTTTACAGTAGTGCTGTTTTCCTGTGTCTCATTTCCTCACTTGCACATTGGTGTTTTCAAAAGACTACCAGAGCCAGTCTGATGAAACATAGTTTTCTGCAAATTCAGCAGAGCAAGACAGATCATTGGCTGGTCTTCATGCTCATACCACACAGCAGGATGCCATTGATGAAAGATTTTTAAGGCACTTGAACTAATTCACAAAGCTGTTATCCTCTGCTGCTTCAAGTGCTTTCTCAAGGCACATTTTTATATGATAACTCCAGCCATGGACCATATTAAAAAGATCGATCTGACACGACCAGTGGATACCTAGACAGATGCACTCTCAGCAGAAGTCAGTGCTGCCTCAACACCTCTCTTTTGGAGGCCAGGAGGAGGCTCACACAGCATGCAGGTATGCCTTTGTTTTCAACCTTTCTCAGGTTATTGGCCCTGAGTGACACTTAGAATGCACGTGACTGACAAGGTTTCGGGTCAGGTGTATGGGCTGCACCTACCTTCAAGAACATTAAATCAATGTTCCTAGCAGCACTTCTGACAAGCAATCTGTCAAGGTAGCTTTTCCAGCTTGCACATGGAAGATTTTCCTACTCGCCTTCAGTAACCACCAGGTTTCTTAAGATAACACTGACAGGGCTGACAGGGACCAGATCAACACTGTCCACATGACTCTGGTCAGATCCAGCAAGCATTCAGACAGGTTTTTTTCTGAAATATGTATAATGAGAATCAGTACTGCTGTGAAAAGAGCTTCAATGCTGAAAATGAGGAAAGAAAAGAAGCCAAATAATATCTTTAGCCCATTCAATTTGCACAAGAACAGCTTTAACATTTAAGTCTCAGACTATCAGCCCATGCCACGGTGAAACATCACTTCCAAATCTATCAGAAAAGGGGCACCTGTTGACCAGACTTGAATGTTTTAGAATGAACAAACAGATGAATATCCCAGCAGCAAAACACCAGCATCTTAGGGCAGCAGTGATGAAGGCCATCCCTTGAGCCGAGTTTCTGGATTTACTCACCAGACATGATATATTCTTTTGCCCAATAATGCAACAAAGAACCACTAGACTGGCAGAAAGAGATAAACAGAATTTAAGCAGAAAGAAAATTTCAATCAGAAGCATTTGAGCAGTTACCACTTGGCTGATCATTAAAACTTTACTGTGATTTTTTTTTTCCTTTCTCCTAAAAATTTTAAAGAAAAAAGGGTATTTTGGCCAAAAATACATGCTGCAAGTCCCCATAGTAACTGTAGCTCCTTTCTTTTTTTACAATGTCAGATCCTCAAATGTGCTGTATTTCCCATAAAGCATCAGTGCTCTAGGAGACAGCGAGAGGCTTGAAGTGCTCTTGAAAAGGAATGGGCACATCTGAGGAGCACAAAAGAACAGGACACAAGGAACACCTAAAACTCAAGCATTTGCTGACTCTAAGCTGGCTCTAAGAAGCTGCTTGGGGAATCCTGTGCAAGCAGCATGCTGGTGTAAGGTGCTACAAAAGTCAAGGCATGAAGTATCCCGAGGAGCTACATGTCACAATATTAAGTTGAATATAATGGCTCATTAACAAGCTGAATTCTGAGAGCCTAAACCAGTGCCTATTGTGCCATACCTCAGGTGCTTCCCATTGATCACATATGGGGATGCAGAAACTCTCACTGGGATCACTACAATCATACAACCACCAGACAGCACAGCTCTCCCTGACCACAAGCCCCTCCCTTGAACAGAAAAACTTCTTTCCAACCCAAAAACTTTTCCTGGTTTCCATGATTGCTAAGTCCCTGGTCTTCCATGTGCCCCACAAGCTACTCCCTTCTGGATACCTTTAGACTTGCCAATTAGCAGTCAAGGATTTAAGGTCAGAATCTCATTCAGTCTGCCCCACCGGCTACTGCATACCAAAGAGCCATACCAATGCTGGCTGGATTTAGTCTACAACTACTTTTTGAGCTAACTCCTTTCTGACTCAGACCACCGTACCAGAGCAACCATCACAACTGTAGAAAAGGCCCATAGGCGAAGCAAAACACAAAGCACTTGGGTTATAGAATCATTCGGGAATCACAGAATCATATAGATTGGAAAAGACCCTTAAGATCATAAAGTCGAACCTTTATGAAGCTGGGTACATCCCCACAGAGTAATGGAGACTAATGTCACACTTGCACTGTCCCAGAGCCCTCCTGAGGCATGAGTCACCAGTCCTTTGCTCCACATCCATTCTAGTGGCAGTGCAGTTTGGTTGCTATCTTTAGGCTCCTTGAGTATCCTACAGTCATTTCAGGGATAGTGACGATGTTTTCCTTTGTGATGCAGCACTGAGATTTCTCACAAGATATTTTTCCGAAATGTATTTGAAATATATTTAGCCTTTTCACCTGGGGGGGGAAAAAAAAAAAGCCTAAAGTATTGGTAATATGTTCTACAAATAATTATGTTTTTTAAAAAATAAAAATAGTAGAGGTTTTCATCTCAGAAGCTTAGCCTTTTCTGCTCACACTTGAGGTTTGGATGAAAGGCAGATTTTAAAAGGAAGCATCTTCTTTTCTTGAAAATTTCCATTTTTAACTGAGAAAGAACAACCACTTCAAAAGAGAACAAGAGTATCCAGCCAAAACTCTTGAGATTTTTTTGCTGATGAGTTCAACAGACTTGTTTTGGGGGTCCATCATATCTATGCTGATGAAAAAATCTCTGCAGGAGTGTTTCCCCCAGCTGGTGTTTTCGGATCCACCCCTTCTAAACAATTTCATTGGTCGTTCGCACTGTCCATCCAATCGGAAACAATATTTACAGTTCGTGAGCAAAGTTCATAGTCCGTTCCGGCTATACTCAGATGTAGATGATTCAGAAGTCCAAACAAGTCAGGAAATAAGAAAATGGAAACCAGCTTGTCTCTCCACAGACGAAGTGAAGAAAAGGCAAACAGGAACACAGGGACTCTCAGTTGACTCAGGGCTCTCAGGGTTCTCAGGGTTCGTGCACTGTAAATTCCTCAGGGATTCTTCCTTTGGGCGCGTTGTAGCTGTACAACAGTCTGAAATTAAACTCTTTCAGCTAAAGTTAAATTTCTTTGTGGAATACACTGAATTTGACCATTTTCCTGCATTACCCAATAAGTGTGACCCGGACCTTCTGCTGAAACCACCCCTCGGACAGGTTTAGCCTCTCCTGAGGGTGAAAATACCCAAACAGTTTTACCTAACAGATTCTTTTCTCTAACAACAGGAACTCTATCACCTTCTACTCTCCGTAGCAAATCTGAATGTGCCGGTCCAGCTCGGTTCACTGAACCTCTACTATTCACCAGCCAGGTTGCTTGTGCTAAATGTTTCTCCCAGTTTTTCAAAGATCCACCTCCCATGGCTTTGAGAGTGGTCTTCAACAAACCGTTGTAGCGTTCAATCTTCCCTGCAGCTGGTGCATAGTAAGGAATATGGAAAATCCACTCAATACCGTGCTCTTTTGCCCAGCTCTTTACAAGGTTGTTCTTGAAGTGAGTTCCGTTGTCTGACTCAATCCTCTCTGGAGTTCCGTGTCTCCACAGGATCTGTCTCTCCAGACCGAGAATGGTGTTGCGTGCAGTTGCATGTGGGACTGCGTAAGTTTCCAGCCATCCAGTGTTCGCCTCTACCATAGTAAGCACGTACTGCTTACCAGAACGAGAACGTGGTAGAGTGATGTAGTCAATCTGCCAAGCTTCACCATATCTGTACTTGGACCATCTGTCACCATACCACAAGGGCTTAATTCGCTTTGCCTGCTTAATAGCAGCACAAATGTCACAGTCATGGATGACTTGTGTGATAGCATCCATGGAAATGTCTATGGATCTGTCACGAGCCCACTGGTATGTTGCATCTCTGCCTTGATGTCCTGACGAATCGTGAGCCCACCGAGCTAAGAATATCTCACCTCGGTGTTTCCAGTCGAGATCAAGTTCAGAGTCCTTGTCTACTTGAGAAACTCTTGCAGCTAAATCTGCCTGATGGTTGTGCTGCTGTTCCTCAGTAGCTTTGCTCTTGGGAATGTGAGCATCAATGTGTCTCACTTTCACTGGAATTCTCTCGATTCGATCAGCAATGTCTTGCCACAGGTCGGCTGCCCAGATGGGTTTTCCTTTCCTCTGCCAGCCATTCTTCTTCCAGTTCTTTAGCCAACCCCATAGAGCATTGGCTACCATCCATGAGTCGGTGTAGAGATAAAGCTTTGGCCATCTCTCACGTTCAGCTACGTCGAGAGCTAGCTGGACAGCTTTTACCTCTGCAAACTGACTGGATTCTCCTTCTCCATCCTTCGCCTCTGCAACTCGGCGTGTTGGACTCCACACTGCAGACTTCCACCTTCGCTTGTTCCCGACGAGACGACAGGAACCGTCTGTGAACAAAGCATATTTCTTTTCATCATCAGAAAGGTCATTGTAAGGAGGAGCTTCCTCAGCACGAGTTACTCTCTCCTCTGGAGGTTTAGCACAGTTGGTATCTTCAGGCCAACTTGAGATCACCTCCACCAGACCAGGTCTTTCAAGATTTCCCATTCGAGCTCTCTGTGTTATCAGGGCCATCCACTTGGACCAGGTGGAATCTGTGGCATGATGTGGTGTGGAACCTTTGCCTTTGAACATCCAATTCAAAACTGGCAATCTGGGAGCTAAGAGAAGTTGTGACTCAGTTCCAATTACTTCAGAAGCTGCTTTCACTCCTTCATAGGCAGCTAGAATCTCTTTCTCTGTTGGAGTGTAATTAGCCTCTGAACCTCTATAACCTCGACTCCAGAAACCAAGAGGTCGTCCACGTGTCTCACCTGGAGCTTTTTGCCACAAGCACCAGGTTGGACCATTGTCACCTGCAGCCGTGTACAAAATGTTCTTAATGTCTGGACCATCTCGCACAGGTCCCAGACCCACTGCTTGGACTACTTCTTGCTTTATCTGGTCAAAGGCTGCTTGTTGTTCAGGTCCCCAGTGGAAACTGTTCCTCTTTCGAGTCACATCATACAGAGGTTTCACAATCTGACTGTATCCAGGAATGTGTAGTCTCCAAAATCCCACTATCCCCAAGAAACGTAGAGTTTCTTGCTTGTTGGTGGGATTTGCCATGGTAGAGACTCTATTTACCACATCCACTGGAATGTGTCGGCGTCCATCCTGCCACTGCACTCCCAGAAACTGGATCTCTGTGGTAGGACCTTTCACTTTGTCTCTCTTGATGGCAAAACCTGCATTCAGGAGAATGTCCATGATTTTGTTACCTTTCTCAAAGACTTCCTCAGCAGTTTTACCCCAGACGATGATATCATCGATGAACTGGATGTGTTCTGGAGCACCACCTTCCTCCAGAGCATCATGGATTACTGCATGACAGATGCTGGAGCTGTGGATCCAGCCCATCGGCAGTCGGTTGAAAGTGTACTGGATTCCTCTCCAGGTGAAAGCAAACTGAGGCCTGCATTCCTCTGCTATGGGAATAGAGAAGAATGCATTAGCAATGTCTATGGTAGCATACCATTTGGCCTCTTTGGATTCCAGCTCGTACTGGAGTTCCATCATGTCTGGTACTGCTGCACTCATAGGCGGAGTTACTTCATTCAGGGCTCGGTAGTCCACTGTCAGACGCCAGTCTCCATTCGGCTTTCGCACAGGCCACACTGGACTGTTGAAAGGTGAATGAGTTTTGCTGATGACTTTCTGACTCTCCAACTGACGAATCAGATTCTGAATGGGCAACAAAGAGTCACGGTTGGTTCTGTATTGTCTGTGATGCACAGTCCGAGAAGCAACCGGCAACTTAATGTCCTGAATCTTGTGTTGTCCCACAACTGCAGATTCATCAGAAAGTTCAGGTCTAGCAGACAGCTTCAGCTTTTGTCCATCAATTTCTACAGAAGCTACTCCAAAAGCCCATTTGTAACCTTTAGGGTCTTTGAAACGCCCTTCTCTCAGAAAATCAATTCCCAAAATGCAAGGTGCATCAGGTCCGGTCACAACTGTATGCTTCTTCCACTGCTTACCAGTTAGACTTATATTAACCTCTACCTTACTTAACTCTTGAGATCCACCAGTGACTCCCAGAATAGTTATGGACTCCGATCCCTGATAATTTGATGGCAATATGGTGCACTGAGCTCCTGTGTCAACCAAGGCCCTGTACTTCTGAAAGTGTGAAGTGCCAGGCCACTGGATGTACACATCCCAATAGATTCTGTTATCTGTATTATCCCTCTCCTCCCCCTGGCGGGAGGCAGGGCACCCCTAATTGTGGGGAACATTTCCACAGGTGCAACGAGCACACTGTGCAGTGTTAGAACTGGAGTCACTGTTGGAGCTGTCATTGTTGTCCTGGGGAACTGTGGAAGTAACAGCTACCCTTCTGGTATTGCTACCCTGGGTTCTGCCACTTTGCAGTTCCCTCAGTCTCCTGAAAAGATTAGAAGTTGGTTGACCATCCCACCTGCTCATGTTCTCACCAAACTGATCACGTAGAGTTATCCAAATGGTCCTACGTGATTGCCTTGGTGGTCCGTTTTGGTTTGGCCTGTTTTGGAATGACCTCCTTGGAGGACGTCTATTCCTCACAGCTGAAACCTGCACCCACCTGGAGGAAGAATTGGAATTATCTCTTTGTGCCAATTGGCATATGGAATCTTTGATTTCATCCTTCAGCTCTCTCATGCAATCCTTTATCTCACTAGACAGAGCTTTAATGGCTGAAACCAAAGAAACACGTGTCATGCTATCATCCAATTGTCTTAGTTGATCAGTGAATTGGCCAACCGTAGGAGGATCTCCACCATAATTTCTTGCCACAATTCTACTTGCCAGAATGTTTGCATAATTGGAAGGAGCAAGCTTGATAAGCTTTTTAGCAAGACCAGCTGCCACAGGAATGTCATCAGGATTCAGAGTGTCATGGTCACCATAGAGTATCTCTCTAATGGCAAACTCTCTCAGACGCTTAATTCCCTCATCTATGGTAGTCCAGGGCTTAGGATTCCATGGAAGGTCATCTCGGGAAGGGTATCTCAGGGAAACCGCCATTAAAAGGCGTATCCACAGATTAACCTTACCGAGAATCCTGGCTAGATGTCTATCTATTCCATTATCCTTTGAGAGAGTTCCTAGCTGGGCTGCTGACTTGTCTCCAACTATTAGAGCTGGAGCACCTGTATCATAACACCTAGCAAGCCAAGATAGGATGGGTTCCTTATCTGCTCTGAGGTAATCTTTGCGGACATTGCGAATCTCCTCCCTCGGTGACGAGCATTCGGTGATGTCATCTTGCTCTCCATCTATCACATCTTCCTGAACCTTTTGTCCCCATAATCCTGCTGTCACTCTCCTAAGGACCTCTTTAAGCTGAAAAGCGCCACTGCCAGCTGCTGTCTTAGCTGCATCTCCATCCTGTGATGATCTCAATAACTCAGCTATATCTCTAAGACAAATCTTCTCCTCATCTTCAGCAGGCACTTTCCTAGCAGAGGTTCCCTCACCAGGATCATCCTGTCTAGCAGAGGTTCCCTCACCGGGATCGGTCTCCTGCTCTTCTCCTCCATTAGCTCCACTAGCTCCTGGATCAGCTTTGGCCTTTCCACCTCTGGTCTTTAAGACTGCTACTTGTTTAACTGGAGCTGTGTTTGAATTTACAGCCATCCTGATAGAAGCTGACAGGTCCTGATCTAAATCAGCCGCCGTGGGGGCCCCTTCCGGTCCTGTCATGGCGGACGGAAATGACCTTGCCTCACTACCGGTCGCCATCTTGGGAATGGGAGCCACCCCTGGCTGCTTGCCAAAGTCATAGAGTGGAGCATTTAACGCAGCTTTTCCAATAGGTTTTGCTATTTTTCTAACCGACGCAGCCCCTTCCTCGTCACTCGAGGACTCTGGGGCAGATTTAGAGGAACGCCTACGCTTCCTAGATTTTTGCTTAATCACAAAACATGGTCGAGAAACCTTTTTCTCTATATATAGAGCCCACAGCAGACACACAATAATTATCAGCAACAGCAGGATTACACCCGTCAAATAAATCACCTTAAGATCCCAGCCAGCACTTAAAGTTACTCTTTGACCTCCTGAAGTGTTAAACTCCCTTATCTCGATCGGCAAAGTGGAAGACGTTCTATTGCCGTAATTAGTGAGCCGAAAAAAACCCAAACAGTGTTTATACAGCAGCTGGATCCTATGCATAAACCACAAATAGATTTTACGCATTAAATATTTACCTATCTGGTCTAACATCAACCCGATGCAGTACCGGTAGACCAACATGCCACAGACCGAGAAAAATAAACGTTCTAAAACCCAGAGCACCTTCATTTCGTTTCTCCGGCTGAGACAAGCAATAAATCAACTTAATTACTTAATTACCCAGCCCCACGTTGGGCGCCAAAAAAATGTAATGGGTTGTGGCAGATCCCCTCCCCACCACAGGCAGAAATAACGACTCAGACAAACGGATTGCAAAAGTGATGAAAGTTTAAATAGAAAGCAGTGAATGTTACAGAGAACCCAAAGCGCAGTGACAAAGAAAGATCCCATCCCCACCTGAGGGTGCATGCAAAACCCCCAGGGCTCCTTCTTCCCCCTCCCTCTGCTGGGCTAGTCTCAGCTGGCCAGGCCTGAGACTGCCCATCCCCCTGTGGCCTTGGGCCCAATCAGGCCCATGGCCGGGAGATCTCTCCCCCAGTTACCAAGTCTCGGAGAGGGAAGGAAAGAGGAAGTGCCAGACTCCGCACTGGATCTTATAGTGGTGCAAAGAATTATGGTAGGAAATACACAATTTCCTGTGTCCATCCCTCTGGGCTGGACTTCTGGACACAGGAAGTGAATGCACCAGGGGGGCACCCAGCTCAAACTACAACATTCTGGCATAAAATACCTGCTTTGTTTTAGGAGGCTAGTGAGAAAGAAAGAAACCCTATTTCGGGTTCCATATCCTAGGTCCTACTGCACAGGGACCTGCCACAATTTTGGAGGTGAAATGTTTTAACATCTCTTTTTTTAAGTGTAAAACGGTATAGAATATAAATCTAAAGCAGGAGGGGTTTACAAGTTATGCTTGTCTAAGTAGTATAGAAGAAAACAAACAAACAAACATCATGCATAATATTTCATAGTAAATTCTGATCATTCATTGCCTTTTGTTTTTTTCCCCTCTCCTGCTAGAGAAAAGGCTAAAATAATGATGTCCCTTTCCGAATTTAAGTTCAATGATTACTTAAACCATGAAAGATCTTATTTTAGCATGTCATTACAAACACTTTGCTTTCAGGTTTTTGGCAGTACCTGCATCGGCTTATAGTCCTTGGTGCCCACTGCAGTGGATGCTTGTGAGTGCATTGATCTTAGCCTTTCTGTGGCCTGGGCTTCATACCCAGAATATATCTCTTGTGATGCCTTTCTAGGAAAAACTTCCATAATACACCACAAAGCCCAAACAAAGCAAAAATAACAGTCAAGGAGTCAGGTCTGTGAAGTTTAAGACATAGATCCGATTTAAGAACAAGCTAATCTAAGATGCTTCAGTTTAGTTCTACAAACCAAAAGTACTTTGATTCAGATTAAAAGAAAAAAAAAGTTTAGATTTTTTTTAACCTCATCAATATTTTTTTAATAAGCAAAAGGTTTCTTTACACTAAATTTTGTAGAAACTTTGTATCCCAACAAAATCAAAGTGCACAATTCTTTACTAGGACTTATGGACAGGAGTATCACATGTAATCAAAACATCATTTGGGGAAAACAAAATCGCTATAAAAACTGATCACCTTAATTCTTTGTCCCTTAAGCTGATACTTTCCTGTAAATCACACAAAAATCTCAACAGACAGAAGAGACAATGGCTCTTGATTGGTAAGACAGGGAGGCCAGTCAGTAAACTCAGATCACAATTAGCACCAGCTGTAACCCAAGTGAACTCCCCAATTTAATGGTTCACTGGAGAACACATACATACAGTAAAAACTATGAACCAAATCAATAGATTCTCCTTCCCCCAGACTCCCCTCCTCCCCCAGGTCCTTCAGACAAAAGTCTATTTCCCTCCTTAGCTGTTAAAAATATTTTTAGAGCTCTTCAAATACAGAAAGCAGAAAAGGAAGGGGGAAAAAAACAATAGAATTTGACACAAAAGCACCCTTCTCATTAGGGCTTTTTAAATAGCATTAGAGCTCATTGAATTTCATGCACTAATAACATTCCTACTCAATCCAAGGCAAACCAGTCAAATCTAAATCTATCAAATTTTACAAGCAAAGGAATACTGCCAAGTTCTAATATTTCTCCCTCATTCATTTTCAGAATGGGGTAGGGTCTCTTCCAAACTCCAGAATTCCTTTCTTCAGTTCTCTTTTAAAACTACTGCTCCATGGTGACTAGGGGAAAAAAAAAAAAAAAAAAAAAAAAAAAGAGATAGAGAGAGAGAAAGAAAGGGGGGAAAAAAGAAAGAGTTAAAAAGGAAGTTATAGCTCAAGAGCAACATCTATACGGGCTTCTCAGATATACAGAGTTTGGGGAGTAAGGCAGTTGTGAAGCTGGCTTTAGCAATCAGCTGGGATTTGAGATTAAAAAGTAGCTCAGATCCTACCAGACAAAGCCCTTGGGCAGATGAAGCTGACTGTGACAGTAATAAAGACCCTAAAGACTAGGAGGCTTTTCTGAATCCTTAGCCCTTAAATCCTTTGGCCATTTAACACCAAGTTGCATCTTCAACTTCCAAAAAGCAGCCAGTGAGCTTGGTGCCACTGAAATCAGTAAGATGAGTCACAGGCATGAAACCAAGCACAGGATGTTGGTTCCTCTTGTGTCCTCAGGGTCCAGGACACTGTTGGACTGGGCCCTTGCTGCATAAGCAGTTTAAACTTACAAGTGCCAGCCACTTGCAAAACCTTGATAGCAGCTGTACAAGGTGCTGTGGCTATGTGAGCTGCTTCCTGGTGTGTTTGCAGTCCATTTTCATTGAATGGCTGGTGAATGTAAGTGATAAGGAGGAATAAAACATGTAGTTAGAGCTCATTTTGTATGGTACAGTATGTCTTGGGGGGTTTATAGGTTTAATGTATTCGATGCTCATGCTGGATCTCAGCACAGAACTCCAGATGAGAATATCTACTTGCGATGCAGGTTGTACTACAACTCATCTATAATGAATATAACAACTTCTGAAGTGGATTTAGAAGTCATTGAGTTATAGATTATTTGGGTAAATGGGGCACAAGCACTACAGCAAGAAAACCATTTAAATATTAAGGAGAGCTATAAACCAAGAAGAGAATGGATGGCAGGGTAATATCATGTTGGAACATGCCCTCCAGAGAGGGATTGTTACTGCGTATTGATCAGAAAGAGCTCCAGAAATCATTCTGAAAACCCATAAAGCTCAGTCATAAATGTAGCCAGAAAGGTGATCTTGCAAAGGCCAGAAGAGAAATGGTATACAGAATTTGGCCCAAATCTACCAGCCTTATCTCATGAGTAATGCTACAACAGGTTCCTCTCGCCTCGTCTGTAGCATCCTGACAAACAGATCGTCAATCTAGTGAGTAGGAGTGGGAGCATCATGCCCTTGGACAAAAAATCCATTTCAGGGAGTATTTTCACCCTCTGTGCATCAATTCTGTTAATGTCCACAGGAACCTTCCTTGTGCCTGAAGAAGCACATTTCTGGGTAGGTAACAAGATGCCTTATAGGCACCTGTTATTTTGCTTCCCACCCAAGGGTTCTACCAGCATGGAATAATGAACTCAGGATCTGCTGGAAATAGCATGTCCAAGGCAAAGCCTGGGCTATAACTGCCAGGTGGCTCCAGCACAGGGATTCCTGCTACAACCATTTGGGACACTGGCACTGAAAGAATGGAGGAAGCCTGATTTCAATCAAACACAGGTGTCAGAAGAGGAGTAATAACATGGCCCAACACCACATTGCGCTGAGAGCTTTCACAGAGATACTGAGCAGGACCCTCTAAGCCTGGTAAAAATGTATAGCTTGGGGCTGCTCCAAAGCCATCCAGCAAAACAGAGGAAAAATCTCAGGAAAGCATGAAGGGCTTCATGCACAATCATTCAGATGAGTAAACTGCACACAACCACTGCTAGTGGTCACCACCGCTTGCTGCAGCACCCATCAAATAAGATGTACCCAGCCAAGGAAGGGGTTCTGTATGGCAATAAAAAATATCCTGAAGCCCATACAGAACAGCCAGGGAAGGAAGAATGAATGACCACCCAGGACAGAAATACCAGTAATTCTTTCAAAGCATAGCGTAAGCAGCAAAAGGGCTTTTCAAATGTGCCTGGTGCACAAACACTGCTTAGTTCAGAGGTGTTTCATTAAAGCTTTAGAGCCTCTCTTGAACCCAGCATTGTCCCTCCCTGCTGCGTCATTTGCGCAGGCACAGCAAGAGAAGGCTGTGTGACTCATCAGGAAGCAGCAGCAAGAGAACTAAGCAAGCATCAGCCAGTTCAACCTCATGTAGCACCTGAAAAACAAGAGATTCCTGTTTAGCATGCAAGGGCCTTTTAAAATACAAAAGCACTGTTACAATCACTTATTTCAAGTTTGTCCTCTTCCCTCCTCTCCCCTTGTTCAGACAATTCTCTCCTTGCAGCATCAGGGAAAATGCTCCACATCTGGCTGATGGGCCAGGAGCACCTGACACCACCTACATGAGGCTAGCAGTTGCTTTTATCATGAAAATTGAAGCTGCTTTAGAGGATGGAGCACTCTACCCATCTTAAAAAATGCTGAGGAACAAAATTCAGGGTGAAGTGCAGGAAGCTGTGAAGGTGTGAACTGCTCTTGAATGAGCACAAGGAGAAACATGCTCCCAGTGAAATGGAGATTGAGGAAAACGCACAGCTCTATCTCAGTGCTACACCTAGGCTTAATACAATTTATAGCGTGACATTATAACCAGTAATAATAATCTAATGGGGGGGCATAGCTGGCACTTCTAAAACTCTTGGATGTGAAGGTCACTCATTTTATCATCAAAGCAATCTTTTAAAAGCACTGTTGGTGTGAAGCATTAGCGGAGGTGATCAAGGCTTTTAATCTAAAGCCTTCTATTGACAGCAGGCTGCAGCGGTACATCAAGCACCTGAAGACTGGGATGCCCCACTGAGCAAACACAGCGCAGCACTGGCCCCTGAATCAAATTTCCCAGACACCCAGGAAGGAGGCTTTGCGCTACATTACTCCTTGCAGGCTGCCATCTGCGGTGGTGGCTGCTGAAGCAGTGCAAAAGCAAATTGCTGCACTTGTAACACCATGCAGAGCGTCTGCGGCTCTGTCACCCGAGCAGTGGCACCGCGCCAAAGGGAGTGGCTTGTATTAGGGTCAGACCTCACCTATAGCAATTAGTGGCAAAGCCTAATAACAGGATTAATTAGGATATTGCCAGAAGAAACTAATTGTCTACCGCAAGGCTGACTCTTTAACCCGTGTGTTGGCCAAAAGCTTCACTGTAATGTCTTTGAGACCTCAGCAAGCCAAATGCAGGCATAGACCTAGAAGGAAGGTGACTGAAAAGCATAGTAAAGGAATCTAGGGGGACAGGGGGAGAGGTCTACTGAACTTAGGTCAACTGGACAGCATTTTGTTCAGTGCCTGGGACTCAGTGTCTGGGATTCATTGCTCAGCGTACTGATAAAAACCCCAACAGGTGAACTGGAGAAGTCTAGCATTGAGAAAAACCTCCAAGAAAAGTCTGGGCCCTGAAGGAAGTATAATTAGTCACCACCAGCTCACTCTCATCCTCATTTCACTCATACCAAATGACTGTGGTAGATCCACCAAGGGGAATTGCAGGCTATTCAGTTTCCTGGTATTAAGCCACTGCAAAGAGCTCAGGTCACACTAATTGCTGCTTAATGTTCACTGTCCACAGCTTTTAGCAACAGGATTTTTATTACCAGGTGCATCCAGCTTCCCTGGAGAAAGAACCTGTGCCAGCACCAGTCAGGTGTGACACAGTGAAAGATCCCATCCAGGACCAGGCAGAGAAGGGAAGGAAGACAAGAACAAAATGAGTGAAGAGTAGTGGGAACTGATAAGAGCTAGATGTGGAAGGGTTTAAAAATGGAATACTCATGAGACAATTCTTCCAGCTAGCTACAATTTTCAATACCCATCCAAGGAGCACAGAATAAAACAACCATGTGTAAGGGCAGCACTCAGCCTGGCTTCCACCATGCAGCATCAGCTGTTAGAAGAAACTCTTTCAGGATTAGGAGAGAGAACTTGCTAGCTTCCCTGTCCAAGCCTGACACCAGAATGTGATTCCCTGGCTTGCAGCAAGGCTGTTGAATAAATACAAAGTATTTGCTCCATCACCTGAGCAATGAGGCTTCCTAGCAGGCTGAGCAATTGCTCTTCATCCTGACAAGCAGAGGCAATTGCTAGCCATCTCTCATCCCAAAAGTTTTGTTTACACTGCACATTTGAGATGCTGGATCATCAGATGTTCTCCCTCCCTTTTATTTCCTCTTTCACTTATCCATGTCCATATTTTATTGAGTTCAAGTAGCTACTCTGTTCTGTCTTCACCTTTCCCCACCCTAACACTAGTATGATTTAAGTAAAATGAATTATTTGTTTACTCCAATAGAGTTTTTCCCACCCTGGAGCCAGGCAAGGAGGAGAAATAAGCTTAATTTAGAAAGATTTGAAATTCCTGAAATAGATGACAGCTGAAAGAAGACTGGCATATTAAATCATTCTACTTAATAAACACCCTGCTCTCATTTAGGCTTGACAGATGTAAATGCCAGCCAGGTACTACCTACCAGTACTGCTGTCTTTCCTTTATTTATGCGAGTACATAATACAAAATCCCTTTTATGTACATTAGTCATCTGCAGAAGAGTGGATCTATGGCTGTTTTTTCCCCTCAACTTTTCATTTACATCATGTACAGTGGTGGAAGGACAGGCTTGATACCTTCTTCAAGTTAAATAACTAAGAGATCATCAAACGCTTCGCCTCAACCTCACAAATCAGCTTACAGGCTCTGCCAGTGTCCGCTCCTAGATAACAGGCCTTTTATGCAATCCCCAAGAAAAAAAATTCTATTAGGCCTGCAGTAACTACAGTGATGAGATAGCAGGATAGGGCCAATCTATAAGCAAGTCAGTCTTTTCAAATATAGGCTGTATAAAAATGCCTACCAGAAAAAGTTTAAAAATGAAGTATATTATCCATTTAGAAATAAGGCAAAACCCCATTCGGCACCAGATTGAAGCCCAAACTGAACAGGAGGTTTCAAGCCAATTGCCAGGTCCACCAAGAAGCAAGACCTTCTGCTCTGCTTAACAGACTCCTGGTCATGTTGGCAGCACAGAGAAATGTGTTTCAGCTACAGCATTAAGGTCACAGCATGAGTAACCGAAGGTCACTCTGAACACAATATACTCCGGAGACTTTGGTTATCTGAAGATTGTAAGGGGTGGAAGGATGTGATGGTGATATGCCTTGAATAAAAAGCTCCCCATATTTTATGTCTTTCACTAAAGCAAGGAGATTTTCCATCAGGAGAATTCTCAGAAGCACAGACCCAGCAGCTGCCCCCACTTTACAAGGTGGTTCGCTCAAACCAAGACCTTCCAAATCACAGCATTTTCTTGCTTAGTCCATGAGTGCCAAGCAAATAGTCCAAATGCTTCTTTTAGAGGGGAGAAGTTAGGTTATTGCAATGCTCACTACTTTGCAGATGACGCTTTGATGCAAGAAGGGGGAACAGCAGCCTCTTCTCATTTTTATACTGTCCAAGCAAATGAATGGTAAAATATGCAGGGCTGAGAGAATCAGCAATGAAAACACAGGCAGTTTTGTGTCCAATACAAGTGGTTCCTGGTGCTATGACAGTCCACATGCCAAAGGAGGACATCTCAGACATCCACCTTGAGTAAAAGCAGACAGCCTACATAGAGCTGACACAAAAATCCTTTCCTCATCACATCACACAAGGCACTTGGCAGACAGAAAAAGGATCCCCAGGCCTGCACCCAAATTTCATTCTGATTCTTCCCGTACAGCCTTCTCTGGAACACATAAGACTGTGTAGGCATATGCTTCCTAAAAAAAAAAAAAAAAGAAAAAGAACACCAGGATATGTCCCAAGGACAACAGAAACCTATGGCACCTACACATGGGCAAATGCAGTTCTCTGCCCTAAGCCCTATTTGCAGTTGTGCAGCTTTAATAGGATTGTTCACAGCTCCTTCTTCTCAAGGCATATACTGATAAAAGAGCAGAGCTCACCTCTTGTTAATTCCATTATTTACTAGAGGAACACTCCAATGTTTTGGACGTTTCCCAGAAAGATTTAGGAAGAAAACTGCACAGTTGCTCCCTCCACCTTCTTGTTATTTCCAATCAGTCACATGTTCCAAAGTTGCTCAGCTCTGCTGCTGAATAAGTAAGAGAGGTTTTTGCAAAGGGACTAAAAGATGCTTGACATATCCTGAGAACTGCAGGCAGTTTCCATGTTGCCAATCACAACTGAAAACCTTGGAGGCAGCGATTAGGAGGACCACAGGTTTATGCCTGCAGCAAGCTGTGGCAGTTCCACCCCAGGAGCCTCAGAGATGCCAAGACTGAGCCAATGTAAAAATCTGTCCAAGCGAAACATATCTCTGAGCAGCAGCTCCAGTGCCATCAGCACCACAGGGGCAAGTAGGGCAGGGACTAAGCCCAAAATCCCCTGGGCAACCTCTCCAAATGCTCTACTGGGACTGCCAGGCAATGCCATGGGCTGCCCTAAGGCTGTGTAATCTCTGGTGAGCTGCTTAAAGCCTTTTACCAGTATGTGAGACTTTGTGATAGTCATCCCTGACCAGGAGCTGCTTGTATACTGGTAAGGTCAAGGAGCAGAGACATACAGTATCTAGCAAAATTATGACTGCAGCAAGTAAGAGCAAATGCTAGTGCACTAGACACTGTACATATACATATTTAATACAAAATCCTGAATAAGTAATTTGTAACATTTTGAACAGGACATTAAATATGTAGAATACCAAATTCTGAACTAGTGACCCTTAGAACGCTGAACTGCGTCCATTCAGCTGCTTTTTGGACATACTCAGATAGAAGCTCGGGCAGGCATTTTCCCTCCTACTTGGCAGTGTACCCTGACCTCCAGGAAGAGTTCAGAGAGAGGTATTCCTCACTGCAGGGAAAACAGCAGCACATTTTAAACCTACCTCTAAATAACTCTGATGGTATTTCCAAAAAAACAGATTTGGTTTTCTTTGGCAGCAACATCTGCTTCATACCCAAATGTTTTCTGTGCCCATCCCAGCGGGCTCAGCCCAGCCCAACATCTGTCAGGGTCTCTGAAAGAAATAAACACCAAGGAGCAGCTCTTTACTTCCCAACGTGCACAGAAAAGTCCCTTCCTCTCTGCAATGAAAATTCCAGCTCTCTCCACACCTTTTGCACACCCTTCTTTCCACTACCATCATGGAGCTTAGCTGCCACCAAATTTGACTGATGAAAGGTGACAGCTCCATTATATTAATTTCCCCCAGAAAATGGAAAAAAGACTTGCATGCTTTTCATATCAAACACATAATACATTTCAGAGTTTCTCTGCATGGTCTGGCTTCTCTTCTGCAAGAGATGTGGCCATTGAGAGGAGTGTTCCCCAGACTGGAGGATGCTATTGTCAAACAAATGGCAGATTTTCACTTATTCCTATTTTCATATTATGCAGGCATGCAAGACTAAGTATGCTTGTGCTATCTTTGGCTGATCCAGTATGATAGCTGCCTGCAGCTGCGCCAGTCTGATGGACTCAAGCCCTGTCTGCATGGCCTGAAAGGTGTTTTTGCAGAAGACAGCCCTTAGGCTATAATGCTCCTGTACATGAACTCACACCAGAGAGCCTGTCTTATCAGAAAATTAACAAATGCAAAAGCCCCAAATTTTTGCAGAGTAGGAAACTTTTCTCTCCAAACTGTCACACTGTATAAACTCAAATTAAAACACTTCCTGTAATTGCAACTTCAATTTCAATGACAGCCTGCTTCCATCCTCACAATTCTCTGCCCATCACACCATTACAGATGCTTTTTGTAGCTTAAACACCATCTTGATATCAGCTAATTGCACCAATCAGTGCAAAGTTTCTCCACATGACAGTATTTCCCAACAAACACTGTCATTTGATCTCATGTGTCTCAAGTATTTTCCTGTAGTTCCCTTTTGCAAAGCCTGTGCTATGATTTGTACCAATATTGCACCCTTTGTGTTGGCAACACTCTCTCATCACCACAAGATTAACCAAACAACAAGCATCTGGACCAATGAACCCATCTCACCTGATAAAAAGCTTATTTATTGACAATCTTCACAATTTATTCAAGTTGGAGTGCACTGAGACCATTGTCTCTAGTGTCTTTAGAAGTTGGTGGTCTCTCCACATTACATTTGATTTCTGAGCAAAGCAGCTCACACACCTTCTGCTCATAGCTGGGTCTTTCTAGGAGGGCACCTTAAAGTTCACAGCAATCTTTGCAGCATCTTCCCCAAGTTTCTGACCAGAACAAGCTCAGCCTTGCAGAAACAAAGCAAATGTCCCCAGGCCACCCAACCCATGTCAGGAAACTGGCCCAGACAGACAGCTTTGTAATAGGAACGAATCAGTCAGAAAAGTGGAAAACACTTGACCATTTTCTCCACCCGCATACAAAGAAAGGAGTAAAGCTCCCAGACTCCAGTCACAGCCTGAGGACTCAGGAGCACAGCGGGTCCCAGCTGAGCCTTGGCGAACAGAAGGCAGCAGGATACGGAAACTTCCCTTGGCAGACAAACATGTCTTTTACAAAAGCAGGGGAACTAACTGCATTTTGCCACTCCTTGGTTTTGGGCCAGCTCCCAAAGCCTCTTTGTGCTGCGCGGGTGGAAGAAGCTGACCACCCAGAGGAACAAAGGGCTGGGGGACAGCCCCAGCTTCAGGCTGCTGGCGCTCCCCTTGGCAGCAGACTCTTCCTAAAAATCCCTCCCAAGCCTTTTCCTTTAAGACTTTGTCCAAAATCCTCCATAGTTTGGGGACTGCACACCATTCAGTGACCTTGAAACCAGACCCTTCATTTACATTACCCTACCAACCACAGCAGTAAGGAATGGCTTTACAGCAGTTCCTGGAAAAGGTAACAGGTGGTGAGACACACATCACCTACTTAACACAGTCTTCTGGTAGAGGCCAGCCAGTGGTGCTAGGTGCAGGAGTCAGACTGACAGAAGAGGATTATTTTAAAATCTAACAATGAAAGGTTGTTCTTCTCATTAGAAAGGAATAAAGAGAGAGAAGGAAACTATCTTCTATAGCAGTTTCTCAAGCATGAGACATTTTATGAGCTGGTTTTGCAGAAGTAAAAGGGAAATTTGGGGGCAGCCATTCTCTTACAATACTTTGCTAGGAAAGAGAGGAGATGCATATTTTTAAAGTTACTGAAGTGGATGCACATGCAGACACACACATCTATTCAGCACTGCTTCTTGGGGTGCTGCAGCCAAAAGTCCAATAGAAAGCTGTCTCACCCTCCAAGTGCAGCTGTTGCACCTAATTGGGTTGGTTTGGGAAGCTTCATGGACCCCCAAGCACACAGGAGAGTAGGGCTCCCCAAATGAGCACTCTCTGTCTCTGTGTCAGACCACATCTCCTACTTCACCTCCCAAACACAGCAACATTTCTCCAGCCCACCAAAGTAGTCCTTTGTCTGTGTCAATGAGATGAAAAAAAACAACCCTAAAACAGACAAGGGGGAATTATGAGGATGTTTTTACAGCAAAGGGAGGCCATCCCAGGCAACTTCATATGGTCAAAATGGCCATCAAAAGGATAGTCTTCAATAGCCATGTGTGCTTGCTGACCTCAGTGGAGCAACAAAATCTCAAAGCTTTTGGATGACAAACTGAAACATAACTGGAACATCTGCATCTGTCAAAGTCAGGCACAGGAGACAGCATGGATAAGCAAAGGACACAGAGACACTTGGGGACAACTGCTTTCTGCCATGACTTCAGCACTGATGTACCAATAACTTGTGATAAGTCACTCCTATTTCCAGCCTTCTCCAACCACTGTAGCAGAGCTGTGTGTGTACTGTACCCTGCTAAAAGCTTTGCCTGACCTCAGCTAAGGCCTTCAGGCATCACTGAAACAAAAACAATTGTGCTGCCTAAACGGGCAGATGCTCACACGAATTTACTGATTGAGGAAATTCATCTGCCAGCGGTTTTGATCACCAGGAAGGTACCACACAATCAGTCACCCATCATCATCACACACTCCACCTCTCTGATGGGCTACTGCAGCACCTGTTCTCCCAAAGCCAAATCTGAAAACCATGAAAATAGGGGTGTTTAATGCCAGAAAAATAGGAGACCTGTAAACTCATACACAGTGGCCTGCGTACCTTGTATTTTGTTTATGTCCTTGTCGCTGAAGCAATGTGACTGTCAGGGATGAAGATACTGCACCTTGTTGCCTTCTTGTCCCAGGCCATGGATTCACACCAGGCAGTGCTAACAGATGGGTGAGACTTTGCAACTCTCTCTTTTTAACACCCCCTGGGAAACCCAGATCTGATCTATTCAGTGCATCCTCTCTGTTTTCTGTGTTAGCTTTATGGCATTAGTCTGTATTAGGAGCAGTGGTTCTGTGGAGCTGCTGACTTGGACAGAAGAATGAGGAAAGACCAGAGCAATGATTTCTTCCACAGCTGAGAGATCTCACATGCCTAAGGAATTCTGCTCTCTTGCTCTATTAGTAGCAGTAGGAGTGAGCGATGGGGGCAAACTTGTATTCGTATTACAGTCTGAAGTGTCTGTGCTCACACTCCCTGTTTTTCCACTCTGAAAAGTGTAAACATCTCTCCCTCACAGCCCTGCGTGCAGAGACCAGCAGCTCTGTCATGGAGGTGGCCAAGGAGAGGGTGTGCAGGCAAGGTTTGGGTTTCTTGCCAAGGGAGCACAGGAACAATCTAGCATGGTGAAAAATCATCATAAGGATTACACTTTGAACTCTCTCTGCCCTATCAACTCATTCCTCATCCAGCTGCTACTAACAAACTCCTGAAGTGCTCAAGGGTTATGTACTATGGCTTGGCTGTTTGCCAATTCAGTAAGGTCTTTTTTCTTCTCCCCCCCCCCCCTCCCCCCCCCCCCCAAAGATTAACGCCTTAAAACTCCTGTTAGAACTGGGTCCTACAACATAAACCTTCATTACTATGGCTTAACTGCCAAAATATTGCATCAGCCTGGCACCAACTACAGAAATTCTGCATCTTCTCCTTGTGCTTAGCTCAGACCACAGATGTCAAAGTCATTGATGGATTGGAGATTTCAGGGTAAGACCAAAGTTTTGTCAAAACATTTAAGTCCTCTGGAACATGAATTATTTTATTCAAAGCCTCTCAAGTGTGATAAACATTAGTTTGGTGCAAAGCAGAGGTTTCTAGTGGGTCAGCAGTGAGATCTGGGACCAAAGGCAGGTGATGAATACAAAGAAGACTGCAGGGCCCCAAACAGCTGTATAATGTCATTGCAATGTTGGCCACCATCCTGATAACAAAGCTGCTTTCACTGAGCAGCTGCATGATCTAGGGACATCCACTTTGCCAGAAAACTGGAAATATTTTACTTATGTTCATAATGAGATCAAAAGCAGACATACAGAAACCAACATTCCTGGCCAAGCAGACTGCCTGGTTTCCAGACAACTGTCTTCACAATCTCAAGATCCAGTTTTCAAATTCTAACTTTCTTGCACTCACTCCATCCTCATTCAGGCATCTCACCTTCCTGAGGATTTGTTTTACTTCATATTCCATTATAATCTTCTGCTCTGTGTCTCTGTGAGTCCCTGAAGATCCTGCTCACTCCCTTTACCCCCAGATGAGAGGACCCTGCTGCATTCACCTCTCAGCAACATCTTCTCCCAGTGCCTCCAGCTGTGAGGCTAAATCAAGTTCCTGAGATAGACTCTAGCCTCCCTCTTCTTTCCATGCCAGAGCCCAGCAAGATCACACTTTGAGGGGCCATTTCCAGCTATATAGCCTTCCTCAGCATCTCCAAGCTAACCCTTCCAGGTTCAGTCCAAATACAACCATTCTGCACAGGGGAAAAAAAAAAAGCCAAATTCTCAGCTTCTTTTCTGCCACTCACAAATACAAACCCTACCTCTTCTGAGACTCTCCAAATGCAGAGACTCACCATTCACAATTCGTACCTCTATACCCCCAAAACTAGCCCCACAAGCACTGCCTCTAACACAGGCTACTCCCTTTTCTTTTACACCCACCCTCCCGGGCCAAGAAGTCACCTCTAAGAGCTCAGCCTGTGATGCAGTTTTCCACAGTCAGAGGTTCAGATAGGCACCATGATAATCCCCACATCTTGCTCTTTGAGCTGAGCTGATCCTTCAGATTTCCCTTTGCCACAACACCTCCAAAAACCTGGAGGCTTGATAAGCTTCTGCTGAGATACCACCACAGCCTGCTCTGCTGGCTGGCATCATGGCACTGCTTCTTGTGCTGTCCCATCTGTATCCATCCGCAGTTGTTAATCCTATACTTAGACTGCAGACTCCATATGGCAGGGCCTGGGTTTTGCTCTTTGTTAGTGCAGTACCTGGCACCACCAAGTCCTGGTTGTGTTAAGAACAACTGATGCATCTATCCATCTATCTATTAGTAGACTTAAAATAAAAGTTTTTTCAAAATCTGAATTTTCATAGAATCACAGAATGTGTTGGGTTGGAAGGGACCCTTGAAGGTGAGCTGGGACATCTTGAACTAGATCAGGTTGCTCAGGGCCCCATAAAGTTTGACTTTGAATGTCTCCAGAGACAGTGCCTCCACCATGTCTCTGTGCAACCTGTTTCAACATTTCACTACCCTCACTGTGAAAATCTTCCTCCTAATGTCCAAAATTATCAGCCCCATTCACTCCCTGAAACACTTCAGCCTGAACACACCACTATTCCCAATTGCTGTTGTCCAAGCACAGCTTCCCCGAGTCCACCAGCACCATCTTGGTACCACAGCAGAAACCGTGGTCATACACACCTGCAGTGTACTTAAAGCACTGAAAGTGAAGATCCTGTATCCCACTAGCACTTCCCAAGTATCCAAGACAGCTTCTGGAGGGGAATCCCGCCAGCTGCCTTGTCCTTCTTGAGAAAGGTGTTCTTGTCCTAGAGTTAATGTTTTACAGACTTTGGTGGTGTGTCACACATGGGGTTTTATAAGCCACTTCACTATCCTTGCAGAATCACCATTCCTGAGCAAGAGGTCATTTAACAGCTACATTAGGCCATGTCCAAGCAGTGCTGCCGGTATTTATGATGCACAGCATGTTGCTACCATAATGTCAGACATGTTTCAACACACACAGAATGGAACAGAGACCAAGTTCTAAACTGATCTTCTTTAGTGTTGCCACTAGATCCAACTTTGATTTTACCAAGCTGTTCAAGGCCATTGGTGATCAGTGACTGTCTCTCATTTTGGACCCAGGAAGGCCAGAGGTAGCTGCTCATTCTAGTTTACACTGCCAACCCAGCTGGTTCCTACTCCATATATTCACCATCAGGCATTACCAATTTTGTCTCTGTAGGACCCAAAGTGGTAGGAGCCGTTTTGAAGTATCAGTAGGGTGGTTGTTAAGGCTGTGCATTGGAGCACAACCCTATGTCAAGATCTCTGCTCCTCGTGGGAACAAATTAGCAGGCACAGCAGCAAAATGCTGCACCAGCCAGAATATTTCCCTTGCTGACCATGCACTGGCACTCTGCATGACCTAGCTATCCTGCTTCCAGGATCAGGCTAGTGTCACTGTGCAGCCCAGTGCCAAAGAGGCGTACCAGCCTGCTCAGAGGCATCTGGTGAGCTTCATTCATCTGATGCAGACACACCTTCAGCCAGCTACAGCCTTGATCCTGCCTGAAAGGGCTTTAAATGGCATCAGACATACCAGCAGAACTTAATTCCAGAAAACTTTGCCTCCTTTTTTATTTCCCCTCCCTCCCTCCCCCCCCCGCCCCCCTTTCTTCTCTCCCTCTGTCAGTCCAAAAGACTGTCCCTCTCCCTCTGCCAGTGATGTGCAGTTCACTGGGTAGCAGGCCCTTCACCATTCCTGAGCTTCCCCCTGTGTCCCAGCCTGATGTCTCCAAGATGTCTGACTATACTGTAGACAACTTATTCTCTTGCTAGTCTTTCCCAAGGACAGAGGTTGTTTCAGATCCAAATGCATTTGCACACTTTCTGAAACATCATCTTAGGGGACAGTGTTTCTAGGTTTGGGAAAACTGAGTTCACCAAGGTTTACAAACCTGATTTCCCCCCCCATTGACATTCTTCACAAGGCACATGAAACACGATGGCTACAATCAAAGCAGAGAGACAGAAAGTGGAGCACTCATAGTTACATTTGGGCAGGACAAGGAATGCTGAAGCTGGCAGGCTGGGTACATATTTTGGAAGCATCCTGACCTTGTATCGGAACAAAACCTATTTATGCAACTTCCTACTACACCCATATTTCCACCAGAAAAAATATCCAGACATGGAAAATTTATTTACAATTCCAAACACCAAATTAGTGTTTCCTACCCACAGTAGTTTGCCTTAACCCAACAGAAGATTAAGGAAAAAGAATTAAGAGACTGCTAAGCCAAGAAACCAGCTACAGAAAATTACACAGGACAGAGGCTTCTCTGTTTAGATGGTTATATCTGCATCCCATCACCAAACATTCTGTGAAGAAATGGCAGAAGATGGCAGTCCAGTTTATAGTGGCAATTGTACATCACACTGATCTGGTACAACTCAGAATGGAATGGAGATGCAGTTGTCAATAACTGCACAGCGACAGGAAGAGCCCACAAGTATTGCATTCAGGAGCAAGGCTTGGACCAAGAAAAATCCTCAGCTGCTCCTGTCTAGATGTCAGGGAGTGAAAAGAAGACTACTGAAAGACAGCCTCACCCAACAGAGGCAGTCAGACACTAGGAGCAGATCTCCTGCCAATAACAGTTACACAAAGGTGACACAACTGTAGTTTAAAGACCAGCCCCAGAATGCCTGAAGGATAAGGATGCCTGCTAGACCACAACAGAATGACAGTAAAAGCTTTGTCCTTTGGGTGGCCAGCTCATTGGCAACCACTGGCTCTGGCAAATCAACAAACACTTTTACCAAAAATAAATCAGTAAATATTACCAAATGACTTGGTAGCATACCTGTAACCGGGAGAGAGGTATCAAGATGCAGAAAGGGGAGGGAGGAAATTAAGAGTAGCATCAGAAGTAAACCAGGGCAGTACAAATGTGATCTCCAGGTACATTCTGGAAATAATTCTGCTAATAAGGAACCCATACTATTACATAAGAAGAAAATCTTCATTGTATTATTCCCCCAGCACCTGATGCACAGAAGAGCAAAGGGTCTCCTATATATAAGCACCAACTTTGTGCTTATTAAGCTCATGAAGTTGTTGCTGCTTCTAAGCCTGTACTTCAGAGCAGCCAGGACAAAAAAAAGTTCGCTCAGATGTACATGAAGAGGAGGTAAACTGCCTAGCAAGCTGAAAAATAAAGTCTAGGGAAAGGAAAATAATTTATGAGTCTTCTTGTAAAAGCAGCTTGCATAGATGGAGAAAATACTCTGGTTTTGAGCTGAAAGGCAACACCAGAGAAATGGAAGAGTCCCATAACAGCAGCACCCAAAGAGAAACCGGACTGCAGAAAACAGATACATCACTTCAGAGAAACAGTCTGGGGTGCAAATGAACAGATGGTGTCACTGAAATGAGATTAGCATTTGATTGTAGAAGGAAAAGGCCCTGCACTCCTTGTATTTCCAGCCAAAAGGAAAGCATGCAGCCAGCTCACAAGCAGAGGAGATGACCATGGCCAAATTCTGTGCTACTAATGGCAGGGCCTGCATACATGCAGCATGCACATCCATTTCCATATCTAGGGAAAACACACTGTTATACTTGATGGAACCCAAAATCTGACAATGGCAACTTGGTGACTGTGCAAAGACATGGCCCAGTGGATCACTTGGGTTTCACACTAAATGCACAAAGGAAGCATCTCACAAAAGCCTCCAGCTACTGCTTAGAAACTATATACAGCTGGCAACACAGCTTGTCCACCAGAAAGGGCTGAGATGACCCTTTTATAAATATTGTTGACACACATGAGCAGTTGTTTAGATACTTGAGGTGTTCTGCAAACACCTTAAAGACAGACAAAGCATGCAAGGTAGAGCTCTAACTTCCCACCTGCACATGAACCCTCTGTGCATCTCCCACACCCAGATAACATCTTCCTTCTATCAAGTTTTGCCTCCATTTCTCCTTTTGGCTTTGAGAGAAAGTCCAGGTTGTCCCCACTACTCTGAAGCTAACTTTCAGAAACACAGTGTTGAATCTCTTTAATGTATTATATCAACTCATCTCCATTGCCATAAACCCTGTGAATAGACCTAGGTGTGTAGGGCAGTAGACAAAATACAGAAGGAACAATTCTCAGGCTATGAAAGGAAAAGGGTTGGAAAGTTCCCACAAAGGGTCTCACACAGGTCAATACATGAGGCTCAGCTCCATACTGCCGTGGGAGGATGCAGCTTCATGTTACCGGTCGGTGAGGTGTGTAAAAGTACAATAAAATGCTTCAGTTGTGGGACACTAGGTTACACTTGGATATTTCATTTCACACCTAAATTAGTATGTCAGAAGTGACATTCATGATGGTAGTAATGCCACTGAGGTGCTGCAACAAAAGCACAAGGTTTTATTACACCGAGTTTTATGACACTGTCACTTACAGTGAGGCCCTTTTACGCCTGTCTGGCACTGGAGAATGGCCTCACAGTGGGCACAAACAACAGCACATTCATCTTCCTGCCCTTCACACTGGCAGAGGGCTGCAAAGGGACCATATAGCATAAACAAGAATTCAATCCAACCTATCATCTTAAGGGACTATATACCCCACACAATCACAGAAAATATTTACTTCCACAAGGAACTAGGTGCAGTGAACACTTTCACAAGAAGCAGTTTTAATATGCACAAGCTAAAAGATGCTATGTCAGTTTTCTCATAGGGTCATCATAAAACTTTCCATCTTGTTGTGCAGCTTGCCTTTATTAGTAGTTTAACATGGCTGGTGACTCCATACAGCACCTTCCAGGTGCACAGCTGGATTTTCAGTGTAGGTGCATTGGCATAGCTTGCCTCTTCTTTTCCAGCTGAATTTGTTTTTCTCAAAAGCCAGCAAAACAACTCACAAAAACAATGCGTTGGTCTTCCCTGAGCCTAGGGCATCTCAGATCTAGGTTACTGCTGAGAAATTAGTCATACTCATTCACAGCCAATTTCTGCTTTCCCAGAAACTTCAGTGGGGGCCCAGTCCTCCACCACCAACCCCAAAACGCCCTTCCTTCCAGGCAGCACATTCTGATTACGGGTAAGGAATATTGCCACGGGCAGAGAAGATGTTTTAAGAGAAGCCGCACCTCCCCACATGCATTTTGTACCCCCAGCAATCCTGCTGCCAGATTCTGCCTTCAGATACGTGAAGACACAGGAACAGGACGGGGCGCCAAGCGTCTGGCTCACAGACAGTACCCTAAATGCTGCAGGTTTGCACGAACACTTGACAGTGTGTGGTCGGGAATTAGGTTAGCATTGATTCGGGGGAGCTGGCAGGAGCATCCTTTGCTTTACCCATAGACAGGCTGGTCACATGAGGAACAGCTGGAGTGCACACAGAGCCTTCTTTAATTAAAGTGCTACTCACCATTTTTCTGGCAGAGATCCCAGAAAAGCAGTAAAATGGCAGCAGAGAAAACAAATGCTACATAACACACTTCCACTCTCCTTTATGTTCCCAAGTCCCCCTTCTCCCTCAAGTATAATCTTCTTACTTTCTTTTTTTTTCTTTTTGTATTTTATTTTTTTATTTCTGCTAATAACCATTCTTCATTTGTGACAGGCTAGGAAAGGAAAAGGTCAAGAGGGAAGAAAAAAAGGGGTCAGGAGAATTGAAGCAGCCATTCACTGCTGTTCATGATTAAACAAGTAGAACAATGTACCTGCTTATTAGGACATCGCCCACTCTGAGAAAACATCTGCAGAGCGCACACACCTTTTTAGGAGATGCGTGTGCTTAGATGCCGCCACCTCGCAGGAACGTTAGCGGCATTCACGAGTCAGTCGTTACGGAAACATTTTCTCCACCCTACCCGCCTCTCCTCTCCCCCCCTCCCCCTCCCCCGATCTACTGCTTAAACAAGCTGGGGATTGTCAACACACCAATAACTGCTGTCGTTTACCAAACTTGCCGAAGTTCATTGGGCTTTGCTTTGTGTTCCTCCAACCTCCACCTCCCATCTGAGGAGGCAGGCGAAGTGCCCTGTCCTGCAGCACAGCCCATTTCTCAGACTGGTATGTTCCCAGCAAGAAACCTGCCCAATGCTAATAATAACCATGATGCTATTTTTGTTGTTGCCGTTGTATTATTAGATTCTTTTCAGCACAGGGTATGGAAGGAAAGACACAGGGACACACAGAAGAAAAATGTGAAATCAAAGACCAGAACACGTTGCTCCCATTATAGAGCATAATCATCTTCTGAATGGGAGCAAGGTTATCAGGGACATACATACTGCAATACAAAATGTGTTCCACCCCAGGAAAGTAATTCAGTACATGCAGCATAACTGGAGCTCAGTGGGCCAGCCCTCTCTGAATGTGAGGAAAGAAACTGGATCTGAATG
This sequence comes from Dryobates pubescens, assembly GCF_014839835.1. Classification (NCBI taxonomy): domain Eukaryota; kingdom Metazoa; phylum Chordata; class Aves; order Piciformes; family Picidae; genus Dryobates; species Dryobates pubescens. The sequence continues at coordinate 20,750,570 of NC_071616.1, read as the reverse complement.
AGAAACTGATCCCAGATCCTCAAACCCAAAGCCCACAACGGAGCTGATCTGAAATAGAGAACATCAGCAATCTGGATTTTTAATTTTTCAGCTTGAGCCCATCTCTGTGTCTGAGATTTATAGTTTGACATGTTTATATTGAAACAAGATGGCTATAAATACAGTATATTTCTCTCCTAGTAGAGTCTAAGGAGAGGAATGTTTAAAGGCACTCAGCGGGGGACTAGCACAGCTCCCAGTGAAGCTAATTATAAACGCTCCCTCCTTTCACTCCAAGTAGTTTAGGCTGGGAGTAGTTAGACTGCTTTTGAAAATCCCGCTTTATTTATAAGCTACAAACTATCTATATTTATATCACTGGATGCACATCTTAAGAACATACACAAGAATGCATTTTGCTTAGCACAGATTAGAAATCTTCCATGCAGGACTTGTTTTAATTTAGGGGATGAGGAAGAGAATACAAAATTAATTAGGTGCATAGGAAAAGAAAAAAAAGAATTAATATTGTGAATATTCAAACTAATTATTTCACTGTAGCTTAGTTGGACCTGACTGCCACCTCTTTCAACTGCTTGCATGCCCATGGGTACATGGAGGGATGGATCTGTTCTCTTCCAAGGGCTGCGCTGTCTGGCCAGACGATATGCCCCATTGTGTGTAAGTCTCATGACTGCTTTAAAAGCAGCCAGCTATCATTCTAAATTAAAGCAACTCTGCTATGAACTTCTTGGGCAATACTGGCCTCCTTAGGAGTTTTATCTGATGTGTATGATGATCCATGGCAGGGACAAGAACCTGTTGCAAAATTTTATCTGTGGCTGTGTAATCCTCCAACATTATTTTTTATGTTCTGAGCAGAATTATTTTGTCTCATAAGCAGTTCTGGCCTTTCACTCTGCACAGAACTGAACCAATTTTAAAAATGAATAAAGGTTGAAGGCACAAAAGCTGTTGTGGCTGTACAGAGTCCTTAATTATAACACTTTACCTTTGGCAAAAACTATTTTTCATTAAGTGAACGGGTAATAGTATATGATGGTGATTAAGCCTAATGGAGCTGAGACCAAGGTAGGGAAGATAAAGTTACAACTGAGAATCCACCTTAAGTGCAAAACCAGCTTCTGTTTGGAGAAGCATTTGATGGAAAACTGCACTGCTTCTAACTAAATGAGGCTTAAATAGGTGTAATTTTGCATGTATAAAAATTAATATTCCTTTAGGTATAAAGCATGTAAGTTTCCATGCAATTAGCACTCTTGAGAAGCAGCAGACAGCATACACCATGAAGAAAATGGCACTTTTTAATATTGTAAATGAGACCAAACACATGCTTTTCCAATGGGAGAAGGAAAGAGACATCAATGAGCTAGGTTTAGTCAAAATAACTGAACAAACTGCAAAACTATTCACTCCAGTGAATTTTAACTGTTCCAGCCTAAGAAAAGTATTTTTCCTCCTCACCCTGGCTTTCCTGACTTGGGTTGTCTCACATCTCACTGCATCTGTCTCTACAGCCTTCCCTCCTGCCTCCTGTGGACCCTCCAGCCCCTCTGCCTTGGGTCTGTGTATTAGCACAACCTTTTGACATCTTTCATCTGCCTCTGCTCCCTGCATTTAACCCTGAGGTTTCTTCTAGGGAGAGAGGGACACATCTCACAAGTGCAAATTTCTCCACCACACGCAAATCTGGAGTCAGCTCCCCATGAGCTATGTATGCAATGGCCTTCTCCCATCTCTCAAGCACTATGAAACACAGGAAAAAGCTGCAACTTCTTCATTATCTGTTGTCAGAAGACAGAGCAGAATAGCAGATTAAAAAGGTGGGAAGATAATAAACAGACACCATCTCACAAGGGTGTCTTGTTGAGGCAAATATTAGACACAGAACAAAATGCATCCCCTCTTAAGTGCCATTTCTATATTTAACACCATCCAAAATGTAATAATTTACACTGTCACAACATGTCTCAGGAACAGTCCCATTTTATTTGCAGTCAGCTAAAGTCTGGAACTCAAATTTGGACCTCCTTTCTAGAGGGGGTGGAAGGGGGAGGAGGGGAGAATAAAAAGAAAAAGAGGGAACACTGATATCTGGCAGAGCTGAGTATTTATTAGACTTTATAAAAATCCACACTTCTGTTACGCATAAGACAGGCACAAAAGGGGCCCCCAAAGTTTTATTTCCCCATCAGTGTGAAACAAGTGGCTTATTCAGTAAGTTTTCAAAGAACAGAGGCAAATGGATTACCTCAAGGAGAAGTTAAACACAGAGAAACGCACTGTGGCTTACTGTTGGGTTTAGCTGGCTGGTGGATGTTGAAGGAGGAGGGGGGAAATCTATAAAATCTATCATTGTGGTGTCCAGCTGAGACTTTACACATCTCAGGGAAACCTGAGCTGTGAACCACCAACAGCTGCTTTTCTCCCAACTTGTGAAATCACTCAGGGAAGGAAAGTATTTTCTTGAGAATTTCTCAAAAGGCAGCAAGGAAGAGCTGACTAAATCCTCCATCTCCTCATGCTGGGTCAAGATGACAAGTTTTTTCCAGCATAGCTATGACTGTCAGGAGCAGCGAGGTGCAATAGCTGGGTTAATAAAAGCTTCCATCTAGGGAGAATTATGTGGTCTTTTGCTTCTTTTCTTTCAACAGCACTAAAACACAGGTTACCCGCTCAAAGCCAGGTCCTCCCCAGGGGTGCTTGATCAGTTTTCCACTCCCAGCTTTCCAAACACAGACCTAGACATAGATCCAAAGTAAGATCAAGTATTCCTATCACTTTCCATCCTGGCATGGTGCTCCAGGGATCTAACTTCAATCATAGTGCCCAACACCTTGATCACGCACAAAAGTAACCTTTTCTTAGGTGCATGGAGTAAAAAAGCACTAGTCTTACGTAGCAAAGTTCAGTCAGTGAAAACAAAGAACTGAAAATTACCTGTAAAAACAGGGATAATTTAACTACATAATTTAAAAGCAGCAAAACTGCCCTAAAATTGCATTTTTAAGTTGTTACTATTAGTCTTGCTGACTTTTTCTGCTCATGATGCCATTGGTAAAGTCCTTTATGAAGATGAAAGAGGAGAGGCTTGCACTCCTGTACTTGGATGCAACCCTTTGTCTCATAATATGCTGCCATTACAATGGAGCACAAGCAACAGCAGTTCATGTGTGTGACAAACTGCAGCATTCAAACACACTCTTTGGAAGATAGCAGGTGCTTTTAAGGCAATAATTTTGGGGACTAAGATGTTTCTTATCTCTTTGGGATGAAGGAAACAAGGGAAAGCAATGATGAAGGCTAACAGATAAGGGTACAAGGGGCCTGGTGAGCAGCCCCATAGGATGATCCACACAGTACTTGATTCCAGAACTGTTCATAGGACACAGGAGTAAGGGACCAATACCAGAGTGAGGTAGAGCTGCTGGACAGTAGAGGACAAAAAACAGCTGACCCCTGGGTCTAACCACACACAAGTTTCCCAGACACTTGGGACAGCAAATGGAGCTGAAGTTGAGCCCTATTCTGGCAGGACCCAGCAGCACTGGCTAAGACAATTGATTTTCACGCTCCACACTGATGAAATCGTGCCAGAGATTTGCAAGAACAAAACCAAACAAATAAAAAACCCAAAGAAACAAGCAAACAAAAAAAAAGCAGGTCTTTCCTTTGGACAGATATATGATCAACCAGAAACACCAGTTTGCAAACAGGTTGGATTTCTGCTTGGTGCAGCAATGCAACAGCCTGGAAGAATAAGACCTGATATGGGAAAGAGCAATTCTTTCAAGGCATACAGTGAAGCTGCTAAAAGATCCTATTTCAACCAACCTGAAATAGTTTGGGTTGCACTCACTGGGTACTCCTAAATGTATATATAGTTTCAAGGCATTTAGCACCTTTCACAGATTGAGAGACACAGTTGATGTCTCTCCTGCTGCAGCATTTCAGGCATTAATTTCAGTTCACATCCTATCCCTGTTGAATTCAAGGTCTTTTTCCTCCAAAAATAGCCCAACCATCCAGCTATACAGCATATCCAGGGGTAACATCCAGCTATACAGCATATCCAGGGGTAAGCACAGCAGGGTATCCCCACATACTTAGATCTGTGTTTTGACCATGGGCTTGGCCTCACCAGACAGAGCAGAGCCGGTCTGCCTGTTCTCCCCTCTGTCCATTCATGTTTCACACAAGCAGCAGGAGAGAAGGGAAGCAGCCCATGTCCAAGGAATCCTCCTGGAGGGTCGATGACTGAGACTCAAGTCCTTATCCGAGCTTACAGTTTCATAATAGAGAGGTGGGCCTTTCCTTTGAATCCACCACAAGAGGGGAAAAGGGGTCATGCAGGTATTGAGAATTGTTCTGTGGTTTCAACTTTTCACTTTTATTTATAGAACTAGATTTTGATCAAATAAAGCATTCATTTAACCCTGAAACACCTTTTTCCTTTCAATTTGCAAATCCAAAACCAGTCAAATTGGGGACAGTCTAAGTAATTGCAATAACTGCTTTACATTTGAGCTAATTTATTCATTCATTCTATTTCCTTCACCCCAGAGTCCAGGTTCTACATTACCCATGAGAAGTGACACTCAGCCTAGGGTGTTAATTCAATGTCCTACCACCTCTGAGGATGGTCTCCCCCTGCCAGGCACAGAGCAGCCTTGCTCTGTGTCAAGTCCTCTCAAAGCATCCAAAGAAAAAGACCAAAACAGCATCCTCAGTCCTTGCCTTATTCTGTCTGCAGCAGAGATGTGCCAGTTACCTAATGGCATCAAATTAACAAATGAACAGGTCTGGTACACCAATTAGCAGAGAGTGCAAGCCATTTTCAAACAGGCTGCAATTGTCAGCTAATGACCTTGGAAGAAGCTCTTTTTATATTTTTTTTTCACCCCTCAGTCCATATTAAAACAGAGATGATAGCAGCTGAGTGTCACTTACTGGGCTTTCATGTCATGGAAGTGCACTGGCTAGTAATAAAATTTAAAAAAAAAAGGCAAAATTGGAAGGCTGAGCTGGTGTAATTCCAGCAGCACCTCACTGCTTTGCTAGTCATTTAAGAGCACTGCAGCTTTGCTCAGCACATAGAGGCTTCTCTTCAGGAGCATTAGCTTCTCAACTGTGAGTAGTGTTCCACACACATACACACATACTGTATGACCACAGGATGAATGTCAAGATGCCTCACATTTCCTGATGAGCTCAGGACATCTCAGCTGCACCATGCTCTATCCAGACTTAACAAGGGCTTTCATTAGCAAAAGAGAGCTGCCTTCTTGCACTGCTCAGGGAAGAGCCCAGGACTGAGATTCTGGCCAAGATACTTTTCCTGCTTCTCCTCCTATTTTTAAAAACAAAATCAAAACACTGTGTGACCCACAAGCAACTGTCCACCCACACCCAGGAGTAAATAACCTGCATATGCCAAAGGTTAGCTACACTTCAGAGTCTCACAAGAAGACATGGTGCTGAACATGGGTGGGACAAGTTAGATATTTGCACAGAGAGCATCACAGGTGGGACCACAGCTCCATGTAGTTGAGTTGCATGTCATGTTGCTACACTTCTCCAGATAGCCCCTTCTCAGGAGCTGCAATCAGTCCTGGACCAGTGAGAGAATTAACTGCCATTATCACATGAACTCTCTGGACTGATGATGCAAGGCTGGGTCCTCACCTAGAAGAAGCTCACATGGCTTTGTTGAAGAGAGCAAAGTCCAGTGATTTGCATTGTGGAAGAGACATGACATCACTGGGAAGGAAAATCCCAAGTCTTCGGAGCATGCAGTTTTTAATCAACATCCCCATCCCTCCAAGGTGACACAGAAGTCTCAATAAGATGGCAAACAACTTTGAGCAGGTTTCTGGTTTGATTGTCGGTCCCCACTCCCTCAGACAACTGTATTTCATTATTCCTAAAGAGTTTCTGCACAAGGGTTTAGAGAAGAAATAAAGAGAACAGAACCACTGCTAGTCAGTTTTCTTGTGTGCCCTGTATTTTGTAGCAGTCCACATCCCTTTGACACCCATGATGCTTTGGATCCTCCTCTATCTACTCAGCTGTGCCTACATCTGGGAAGGTCATGCTGCAGTGTCTCATGATGGCCTCCCCAGGGCTTCCTCTTGTTGCCAGTTTCACAAAACTCTCAAAACTGGGAGTATCTTTGAGATGTCTGTCCTTCTGTCAACTATAGTTGGAATCATTTGAGAAGCTCACCCTTATTAAAGGTCAAGAGGAAGATGTTAGAAACTGCATCTAGATAACTCTTGCAATTGCATATGCCTTGTTCTTTTAAGCAAAGCAGGTTAAATATGGAGTGGAAGGGATTAAATTATCCTCAAATGCTTCAGATCAGCTTTTCTACAAAATATACTGCATATCCACAGCTCCTCACAGAAAAGAACAAGATGAGAAGATTTTAATAGTAATTTCCCTGGGAAGAACATGTTATGAATTACTTCTGGCTTGGATGCTCCTGAGTAAGGGATCAGATGAAAATGGGCCTGACAAAGCCTTTGTAATATCTTCTTACTATGAGGTAGTAATAGCATCATCTATCCTACAGCATCAGGGTCACAGATAATTGCATAAGTCAATAAAATAGACAAGCATCTTTCATCTGAATCAGCTATTCAGCATGCTGTTTATTTGTTAGTACAGCAACTCACAAACCTTAATTCTGTTATTGGACCTGGTCCAGTTTAGCAAGCTCCCGTGCCTCAGTTTATCCACCACAAAATACAGATATTAGCCTCAACCCAACTTCAGAAAGAGGTTCAAAAGAAAAACTATTAAAAGGTTACTATGAACTGCATCAAGTTTCCTGCTGTCACATAGACTTCAGTGTTAGCACTTCCTTAACTTGTTGTTGCAATAAAAAAAATAACACTTCAGTACATCTCCACATACAGGTGTAGACAAGCTGTCCTTTAGGCACCTTAGGCACTAACAGAAGCAAAAAGGGATCAAAATAAAGAGCAAAAATGGACTGCTATCCATCCTTTAACACTGCTGTTTTGCAGTTGCCCCCCACCACTCCAGCCTTCCCTGCTTCCCTACTGAGGGTGGTGAGATACATCTGCTCTACTCCTTTTCTTTCATGGAGCAGTTGTCAGGGTAGCCATGAAATTGCCATAGGTATGACACAGGTGTTGCCAGTCCTTGTCCACAGCCAAGGAATCACCAACACAGAGACTCTCCCAACCTTGTTTTCTGTGATCTGTTTTATGCCAAGCATTCTTGTACAGGCTCTATCCCCAAATTGCATCCAGGAAGCTAAAGGGCAGCATCGTTCACCTAACTAGGAAGCATGAGCCAAGAAGATTCAATAAGAGAGAAGACATTTTCTGCTTAGATAGAAAGTGAGATGATGAGCTGATAAGTAGAAGTTTTATGTATCTATGAATACATTTGGTTTATATGGCCTTATACCATAAGTGTGAGTTAATAAACAAGATGTACTTATATGGCTATCTACCGAATCCAGATGGTGATAAGTACAGTGTAATGACATAGCTATATGTCCCCTATATCCAGATAGGAATGCATTGCTTCTCTTGGTAATAAATTATGCAGTTTTATTTACTTGGTATTTACTTGGCATATGCTGTGTGTATGTGTGACAAAGATTACATTTCATCCACTTCCCTCTTGAACACCTGTGTTTGTATGGATGTGTTTGTAACCCTGTCACATACAGACTTATTCAGACACAGCTTGCTCCTGCTTCCTAAATGCCCACCTGCACGTTTCTCTGAGTATATTTGGTCCAGAGCACTGCCAGACCAGACTGGTGCACAAAGTGCCATAGAAATGCATACCCTGATTTTAGGCCATCACTTTGAAATCACATTTAACACAAGCAAGTTAAGCTAAAGCCTAATACACACATGCAAATCCAAAGTGGACTATAACATTTCAAAGGTGAACGAATACATCCGTCACAGAAATAAAAGAGCATTTCATGTGGTTGTTACAAAGTCAAACAAACAAGAAACTTCCCCTACCTTAGTGAGTCAACAGTTCGGAAACACATCACCAAGGGCTTGCTCCTAAGATGCTTTTCTGCATTTTCAGTTCGCATTCACAAGACAGGGGGGGGGAAAGGGTGGGGGGGGGGAGACAAAGGGAAAAATAAAACCTCTTTGTTTAGTCGTTGCATCAAGAATGCATTGAGGTTCCCTCCAAGAGGAGGTGATTTCACTCATTTTTGCTCTGGGTATGGGAAAGCTCTGCTCTCCTTGGAAATGTAAATAGGCAGTTGGGTGGCCAGGTGCAGTCATCTCCTGTTATTGAAAGTCATTAGCAAATCATTCAACTGCTAAAGGATAAGCTGATCTTTTCTACCTGGGCAGGTGCTATGCAGCCCTCAGCTGAAAGTCTTTCTGCCTACTTTGTCACATGGACATGCAAATTGCCCTGTCTCCAAGCATGCACATATGTTAATTTGAGAGCGCTCACAAAGGCCTCTTCATTGAAACCGGACCCAATTGAAACCAGTCACTTTGGGATGCAAATGCCCTTTGGGAAAGACCGACCCCCCACTCCTATCTGGGAGAAATACTGTGGCATTCTCCTGATCTGCTGGAGATGAATCACTTGAACACCAAGATCTATGCTGCAGGTGTGAACACCTGCAGGAGGATGTCCCCCTATATTTTCTTTGGGTAGCTATCATAAACAGCATTTGCCCTTCATTTACAAAGAAATAATTGTTTTAAACTTTTCAAAAGTTAAAGTCTACTTGGAGTGTTCTGAAACAAGTTATAATGTTTTCATTCCTTCTGTCATATGAAGGGGAGTCAGTCTGGGGAAAAAAAAAAAAAAGGGCTCATTTTCAACTTCCTTGAAATCTCAAAACTTCTGGCACATCCTCCTTAGCTCTAATTCTGAAATAATAATTTTCTTTAAAATTTTCTTATTGTAAGAGTAAGCTTTGTTTTATTTTAGGAGCATTAGTCATGGGTTAAAATGACAAAAACACCCTTTAAGCAACTGCGGGGGGGTTGTTTGGTTTTTTGTGTGTGTAGGCTTTGGGATGTATGTGTGTGTGTTTGTTTTGTTTCGGGTTTGTTTTGCAAAGAAATATATCTAAATCACCCCATTTCTGATGATGGAATAAGTGAAGGAGGGACACTGTAACATTGAGTACATACATGAAAGCAGTGAGTTGCCCCAAGGTCACCACTGAATAAGCCCATATTTTATGCTGCCTTTGACAGGAGGGGAAAATGTTTGAACATATTAACCAATTTAAATAGGTAAAAGGAAGAGAAGTTTTTTTCCTTTAGAATCTATAATGCACTGCAAATCAAAGAAACTTTCTGGAAAAGCGAGTAGATGTGCAATAACAGATAAAAGACAAATCAAAAGAAATTCAACTAATTGCTACAGAAAACCAAAAAAAACCTGTGTTTAAACTCTGGTGTGCTAGATCCCTGTTCCCTAGGCACAGGATTTCCCTTCAAAAAGAGAAAAGAAAGAGGCATGTAGATCTGGTTTCTGTCTGCCTCAGTTCATCCAATGTGTGCCCAAAAGATAACCAAGAGAGTTTGGTCTGTGCTGTCATCCGTCTTTAATATCTCAAGTAGCCAAAGGGATGCTGAAGATATTAAAGAAAAGAGCAGCCCTGTTATCCCACCTTTGATCTTTTGCACACAAGCTATATAAATAAAACACTGCACATTAAAATTGGCTTGGTCTTTGAGGTTAACTATGATAAAGAGGCAATGCTGAAGCACAGACATGACTGGAAAAGAGAGCGGGTGCTGGGTCAGAGGATGCAGAGCTCAACGGGTGACATTTGAAGACCGTTTAATGAACCAGACCCCAGCTGAGGCTCACAGATCAATTTCACTGCAGTGGTGGAAGTATGTGTACCTACTCATGCTGTTCACCCAGCCACAGTTAGCAGAATTCCTGTATGGGGTGCAGGGCTCATCTGCCAATATACAGTCCGTGATATCCTTGAAAATGTCTGGTTATCTTTGTCAATGCTTTTAAATATTAAATCCACGAGAAGTATGGTTGCTCAGGGACTAGCACCTTGTTCAGCCAGCCCTGCTTAGGGAAACATCATGCTGGGCAGAGGACCAGTGTGGATAATTGTGGGCAGAACATGTTTTATCTTCTCAGTCCACCATGCCAGGTAGCATGTGCCACATACTAGTTTTGCCGGACTGCATATTCTTTTTATCTACTATGTGGGACAAGGATCTGTGATTTAAATATCTGAGACCATCACTTCAAATTACACACATCCCTGTTTAGAGCCTGAGACATGTTTGATAGTCAACAACATCAAAGCTAGCTCAGATTGTGAGGGAAACCCATCCTCTGCTGAAATCAATGAGATTCCTTCACAAAGTGCCCTGTTTGCTTTGTGAAGCATTGGACCCTGGGAAGCCATTTGGTGTACATATATTTTGTTGGTGTGTTTCATTACGTAGCCACTTGGCATTTCTTCCACAGCGGCACTCCTCTCACCATAATGAATCTGCTTGAAGTGTGAGTCAATGCCAAGCATCAAAGGAGAGTATTTACTGCCTTCTCTGCTGCAAGGTTAGAAAGGTGCATAAAGAGAAGAGAAATCCATTTGGTTTAGCTGGGAATCACAGTGTGAAACCTCCACTTCTCTCTCCCACTACTTACAAAGTGCTCAACATGGGTCAGTCCCCAGAGGTCTGATGATGCTGAGAGTTGGACCCTCCTGAGTGCAACAGGATGGGTGGGTGTTGGAAGAGGTGAGGCACTCCAACAGATCAGATACACTGCAGGCAGTTACTTGGCCTCCTTGCAAAACTTCGCTCATAATATCTCTTCAGTCCTCCACTCACTCACCTGGCAGGGATGAACAGAAGAATAACCCAAGAGAGCTTGAAGTGAGCACAATAGCTCATGCCTGGGGCTGTGCATCAAAAAATAAGGAGCAAAGTGTTTCCAATAGATACTTAGTAAGTGAACACCATCCCTTCACTGCATTACCTGAGACAGGCTTTAGTGGAAAAAATAGACTATGACAGGGTAAGTGATGATGAGATCATGGTGAATTAGGGTTGCATGAGCAACCCTGAACCTGGCCTTCCTTGCCACTGAAACTGGAACAATGCTCTGTGAGAAGTGTGATTTCTGGGGAAGCAGCATGTAACTGCCCTCACTGAACAGGACAGTGATCACCATGGATTGGACAAGGCAACTAAAAATACTCCCAAGTCTTCAGAGTGTTTTTTTAAACCTTCTCATTTTCCTTGACATCAGACAGAAAGGATATAGGACCTTCATAGTACAATGTTCCCCTAAATGCTACATAATTCCTCCCCACAAATACTGCATTGCAACAGGTCACCTAATCCTACAGCATGGGAGATAAAAGCAAAGCCATGGGGCAATTTGGACAATTCTGCTTCTTGGACCAAAATAAGACACATTCACTATGAACTCATGGCTTCCTTATCCACATGATTTTTCTGTTCTTCGCTCTGACCATGGTCTTCCAAAGTATGGACCTCTGGTTATAGGTGAAGGTTAGTTGAAAGTATCATGCCCTGATCTTCATGTCACCTGGGGACAAAATAAAGATAATAGATTAAGACTGTAGCATGATGAGTTCAGGGCTGACAGTATGAAACACTCACTAATGCAAGGCCAGGACAGTGGTTAGATGAATTCATTCAGTTCCTTCACTGCTGTGATTTGCGGCCATCACAAGACCACACAGAATCATTGGAGCACAAGGAATTGTAGAAGTGGGGACATGTTAGCTTTAACCTAGCTGAAAACACAACAAAGAGATTATAAGAATAGCTTTAATGGGTTGCACCGTAAGTCCATCTCATCTGATGTCCTGGCTCCAAAATCAGTCAGCCAATGTCAGACACCGAGGGAAGAGTAGAACAATGGGGAAGTGCACAGTAATGACTCCTCAGAAAGCTCTCCCAGCTCCCAAAATCTGCAATTTGAAAATTTCCTGAGCCAAACCCAGCATCTGGGTTTGTCCAATGGACTCTTCCAAGTGCTTCTCCATATCTTTTGAAAATGCTTAATGACGAGTTTTGTTGAATCTATGAGCCGTGTGACAAGTCACCTCCTGTGGCTGGCTTTGAACCTGCGCCCATCTAGTAAAGTACCATAGGTTTTTCTACAGAATTAGAAAGAATAGAGTGCCCAAATGACAAATGATTACTTATTCATCTGCTCCTGATGTTGTAAGCACTCTGTCCCATCCTTGGAGGACAGATGATGGCATCTGTCTTCTAGAGCCTCAGCCAGGAGCACATCACAAGGAAGCCATCCCAAATCTTCCCTAATCTCTCCAGCATTTCTAGATCTGTGATTATTTTTGAGTCCCACTCATAGCTGCTTGCATTGCAGAATGATGGTGCTGGTTTTGTATCCTTGTCTCTATCTGCTATGACGTGGAAGGCTGAGCCAATAAACAGTGCAGGTCCACCAAAATGTACGGCCAGGATGCCAGCTTGATTTAAAACTTCTGCCACTGCATTTTTACTGTTTGCATTTCAAGCTGTAGCTAGATTGAATGGTCACAGCAAGAGCACATAGTGCTCTCTGTGTGTACTTTGGGCTTCTGATACAATGGGGGTCTACCCTGGGATGACCGTAACACAATAGAGAACACAGTCCTTCCCAAACACACATAGCTCATTCAGTCAGTGGGATTAAGACACACAGAAGCCTGTTGCCAACAGGACCTTTTGACTCCAAGTTTCAAGCCCGAACAGTTATCCAGGAATAGCAGGGTCAGTTGGTCCTCACCTTTAGCTTGCCTCAAGAATGAGGTTTCAAATCAACTAAGGTTTACTCCCTCTGGAGATACTAGAGGATCTCCCTCTACCAAAATTCACATGAAAAAAAAAATAAATCAGGGAAATGACTGAGACAAACTTAAATACAATGTTCTTCTTCAAAAATTTAGGGGGTTGATAGCATCCCAAAACTCTAGCTCTGCAAGTTCAAATTGTTTGAGAATGTTTGTTATAATATAGATGTCTCCTTGCTTTGTAGGCTGTTGGAGCAATGCTAAGTGGACTTCAACATTTTTAACTCTCTCTTTTTTTTTTTTTTCCCCAGACCATTGCTTCTCTTCTTCTTGGGGATATTTGCCATCCATTTTATAATTTCACCATTATCTGATGGTAGGACTCAATGACCTTTCTAGACTTTAATTAAAGTTTCTTTCTTTTCAAATCATCTTCATCAAATTCATGTTTCCAAGCCACCTCTCTTGTGAATATTTTATCATTCTGACTGCAAGAAGATACATGACAGAAATGTATTAATTACTTTTTATTTTATCAAATTGATGAATTAATCCATGATTGGGTATGAAAAGGGTAGAGAGTATCTGCCGAAGTCTATATAGATGTCATGTTAGTCATTTTATGAGTCACTTTACAATTTCTACACTATTTGAGTTTTCAACTGAAAATACAGGCTTTAGCAGATCAAACCCAACATGTAACCACCCAGTTAAGCCTAATTAAGCATCTGTAGTTTGCTACATTGTGCACAAATCAGAGGCATCACCTTTGTCTTCAACATGTGTTTAAGATGGTAGAAAGGAGATAATGAGGTCATTACCTATCCCAGATGTAGGTACTAAGATGGGAGCAACAGGGACATAAACTGCAGGTAGGTGACCTGTGAGCATGGCTGTGGAGCAGGCTTGGGCTGGGGGATCTCCCTGTCTCCAGAGTATGGGGCTGCTCAGGCAGGGAGATGTTGCCCCAGACTCAGACAGGGTTTCCCAGGCACTTGCAGTGGTTCTGTTGGCCAAAGCCACTGAGCTCCTCAACACAATGAGAAATACTTGGTTACAGGCTCCACTCTCAGCTATGGATTTCTTTGATGGTTGTGGGCAACACAGTCAGGCAGAGCTTTAGCATCTCTGTTCCACTTCTCATAGATGAAACAGAGGGAGAAGAAGGGAACTCACTCCTCAGTGTCCCAGGGAGCTGAAGATAAACACATCAAGCTCTGCCATGCTGTCAGATGCTGTGTCTGTACAAGGATGTGCAAAAATCACAAACTTAGAAAGTCAGCCTTTGCTTTTGAGTAATCAGCAGGGCAACAGTGATTACATCTAGCCCTTTGGTAACTTCAGAAACAGACTCTTTCCTCCAGGCTGGGGAGGAAGGGAGGAATTGCTGTTGCTCCATTTTCTCCACCAAAAGCAGCCCCAGCGATGAACTGCAAGTGCAGACTGGGCTGCACCTGTTGCCCTGCATTTGCTGTCAGGGCTGCTATGATGGTGCAACCCAGAGCACACGCCCATACACACAGATCTCTACATGGGATGAAAGATGTTACTCAGATTGGGAACCACATTCCTCATTTAACCTTCTGTGGTTCAATGACCTCTTTCTTATGCTTCCAAATACCACAAAAGACTGCGTGTTTAATATCTTCATAATATAATGTAAGAGGCTTTACAATAGTATGTCCAGAATGGAACCAAAGAATTAAGTATCCTAACATTCAGACTGAAAGTTAAAGCATTAAAAACAAAAGATATGACTCAACAAACCTCTGGGGAAAGCACGGAGCAAGTAAAAGAAGTCCATTCCTTCTCTGGTTCCATGCACCCCATCTCTGCAAGCAATGAAGAAAGGACTCTGAAGGAGGTCACAGGCAGTTCTGGAGAATTTTGGCTTCAGAAGGCATTACATTTGTTCTGCATCTTCCCCTCTCCTAGGTAAATCCCTTAGGCAAGGAAACTCCAACCTGAGTTAACAGAGTTGGATTCTAGATTCACCAAAGGGAAAGAGAAACAGAAACCAGGATATTAAGCCCTGGATATTAAAAGTGGGGTCCTGGAACACCATAGCAAGCATTCAGCTCCCCAACACTCTATCACTAGGCCATTCAAAGAGTGCTCAAGGTGCTAACAGAACAAATGCATAATGTGGCATGAAGATCATCATAACAGAGCTCGGGAATGTTTTCCTAATCAGGGAAACTGTCTGGCATGGAATACAGCAGGGAGAATTATACCTGAACCTTAAGAAGCCCTGAAGTTAGTGAAAGCCACCATACATTTCTAATGACTGAGTGACAACTTACTGCTGCTGTACTCATAGAAGACTAACCAATGCTTTGGTAGCCCTAAGCCTCAGAGCTGCACTTCTTTGTCTCAATATGAGCCATAATTGGGGAAATCTGCCTTCTGTTCAGATGCCAGGTACAACTGTGAAAAGGATACCTCAATTATGCATGAAATACACATAAAGTGAATCATAGAACTGATTCAGTTGGAAAAGGCCTTTAAGATTGTTGAATGCAACCACTATTTAATTCAACTAAGTCTGGTGCTAAACCATGTCCCTTAGCACCGCATTTGTGCACCTTTTAAACACCAGGGATGGGAATTCAACCACCTCCCTGGGAACCCTATCCCAGTGTTTGAGAACCCTTTCAGTGAAGAAGAGTTGGGAGTTTTGGCACAGAAGGAGGACGTTGGCTTTGTGGAAGAGCAAGAAAGGAAGGGGTATACATATAGAATGCCTTTCCTCAAAGGCAGTGAACCCATCAGGGTGGGTAAGAGCGCCAGCAGTGTGGCAAGTACCTGGATTATGGATGGTGGGAGTACATGTTGAGGCTTTCTGTGGCATCTGAAAGCCAGACTGACACTAACTTCCAGTGCAACAACCCTCAGAGACACTGCATGTCTTGGAAAATGTAGAAATGAAACCTAGTTTAAAACTGAACAAGCAAAGAAATACTTTTTCCATTGAAGCAGGACAGGGAGCTGTTCTTTGGTTTACTGTAAACTGCCTGCGCTAATTGCCAACGTGGTTTGTGCCTCAGTTTCCCCATCTTTGTGATGAGGAGGTTGCTGCTGCACCAGTCCTGAGAAGTCTTCTAGGAGCACAGACCCTCTTTAGGGACATAGTATTTTTTTTAACATGTCTGCCACTCTAGCTGTGCCCATCCATCTGTCCATCCATCCCTCCATCTGCAGGAAGCATTGCATGTGGTCTGTTTGGGGAGCTTGTCCTTGCCCCCTGCTCTTACAGACTATGTCTCTCCACAACCCCTGCAGCACAGTTGTGCCTTTGTTTTTGCACTCCCCTGCCTGTACTGCTAAACAAAGTGATGCACAGGGCCTCAGGACCCTTTGGGACTATTAGCTGCTCTGAAAACAAACCGTTCTCCTCCCATGCTGGAGTCAGCTTCACATACCAGCACCTCAGGGAAATAACTCAGCTCCATTGCCTGCCATTCACCTCCCCGACCAACAGTCCTACTGATGATTTTCTCCTACCAAGCAAGTCCCTGCTGGTTTTATGACATGCTCCAAACAAGTGCATCCTTTGGGTTCCCCCCCCAACACCCCTTCCAGCTGTAGAAGGAGAAGTAATTGCATGTCACCCCTGAGCATACATCCACAGCCCACTGAAAGTGAGCCATTATTCCCATTTACAAACAGGCAGGTAATCTCTTCTCACATGCCCTTAGAAATCATTGTGCTATCAGAGCAGGCTGTGCAGATTAGCCAATACTGGGAGATTGTCTTCAGCAAAGCAGTAAAAGCTTTAAGTGCACTAGATTGGTTTTTGATTGACTTTTGGAGGAATAGTATATCAGAAGAATCCCAATAAGCTCTCCCTGTGGTATTTTAAGTGGATATAATGGTCAGAACTGACAGACGGTAATGAGCCTTGTAGACAGGGGCAACTGTATGTTATTTAATTTCCACTAAAGAAGATATCTCAGCAAGGAAGCTCAGGTTTAAGACAACACACAAACATGCAACAGCTAGATTTTGTTTCCATCAATGCTGTAGCACAGCATGGTCTAGATCATTCTACAACCTAAAATTTGGAGGCAAATACCTTAAACTTCACCAGTCAAGGAATGCAAATAAAAAGTACTTCCTCTTCGGAGAGACCAAGCAAGAGCATCTCTCATACACCTCACTTCCTAGCATCTAACGGCTTTCACACAAATCATTTGAAGCTGCAGATGTGAAATTACTGATTAGTCCCTGTGGAATTTCAGCTTGGATGTGGGAGAATGAATCCCCTTTGCATCAAATGTCAGACAGCCAGACATGGACACCCTGCAGCCAGAGGTACTTTGGATTTTTTTTTCTTTGAAGTTGTGAGACTTGAAGAAGAGTTTCTTAGAGAACGTGGATTAATTACCCTGTCAGGCACTCCACACTGATTCTCGTGAGGGTCTCCTTGGCATTCCACTCTCCTCTGATTCAGAAGGATGAGAAGAAACATTAAAAATAACCCTTTAATGAAAATTCCTAACTTTCCATAAAATGTTTGCTAAAATAAACAGGGCTGGTTGGATGCTTTCATTTACTTCACCAAAGATGTAAACAGGCTCTTTTCAGACCCTTGATGTTGCTGTTTTCTCATGGCTTTTTCCCAGCAGACAACCAGAGACTGAAGTTTGGTTCTCCCTGTCTGGGTCAATTGAGGCTATAAGGCCAGAAGGGAGGAGCCAACACCCTGCCCATACCGTGCCAAGACCTCCTGGGAGAGAAGCCAGCACTAGCACACACTGCCTTTACTGCCCCATCACCGGGTCCATTGCAGCAGCCAAGTGTGCTGCTGCTCCCACCAACGCTAAAATCAGCAGCAATGTCTTAACTGGGAGCTGGCCTAGCAAACCTACCTCTCCTGGGCTCCTTCCAGCACCTCATCTCACTATCTGTGTGCAAGCAAAGACATTATGTCTCTAAAAGAGCTGGATACAATGAGTCTAAAACCTGAAGGTATGCCCTTTTTTGGTGAGAAAATGGTTGGTATGACTCAGCCCCTCACTTACTGTTAAAGGCAGTGGTTGGTGGCATACAGTACCTGTGCACCAACTCATTGAGTAGCAAGCATCACACCCACAAAATCTGATTTAAGTCTGTTACTCTTTGCCACCTAGGTGGGAAGTGGACAGGGTGGGAGATGCAGCAGATCAGAGGATAAAGCAAAAGTTATAGGAAAGCAGAAGGCAGTAATTGTGCTTGTTTAATGAGAGATCCAGGTGCTGTGGCTCGGCCTGCTTTCAAGAAAAAAAGGAATTAGATGCTGCTCAATCCATCTATTGCTGAAGCAGAAAGACCAATGTTGAGAGATTATGCTTGTGTGCTACAAGATGTGTGTCCAAAGGGTCCTAGCTAATATGCACAGAGCCCCGTGCAGACAACAGCATGTGAGTGCCCTAACAACCCATGCCTGGGGCCACACACATGTACATGATCTCCCATGGCAATACTCAGGCCATGTGGCAGGAGTGGATAGATGCTTTTATATGTCCCAAAGGGAAGGGAAAATGTCGTGTCAAGGAGCTTCCGTGCAGTTCAGAGCATACCTCAACACAGCTCCATAAAATTTCTTTTTAGTGTGTTGCATTTTCAGCACATGAGCAAGAAGAAACCAGTCTGTGGCTGAGGCTGGCCACCACCACAGTCTGCAGCTGGTTCTGCAAGGGCTGAAAGTTGTGCTCAGCTACATCCCTGCATTTACAAGCAGGAAGGGCCCACAAGTCTCTCCATTGCACCATGTTTCTCAAAGTTGGTTCCCATCCAGGTAAGATGTCTGAGGGCACTGGCAGTGAATTAAAGGGCAAAAGGCTGCCTTAAAACCTGTGTTACTAATCCCACAGAACTTTTATTTATTTTTCTTTAAGTGTTTTGCACAATTTCTTTGACTTTTTTTTTTTTTTTTAAATTTCCAGATTTTGCAGCACTCTCTGCTCTCCACATGCTGCCTGTGTTTATGGGGACTGATCTGGACACCCATGACCCTTCACCCATTGCACCTCTGACCCACAAGAAAATCCAAATCATGTTCACTGAACTTGGTCCCAGAGGTAGCAGAGAAGATTTTTCACTTCCCTTGCTGTAGCAGAGGGCCTTGACAGCTAGGAGACCTAACTCAGTCTCCATGATTTAAGCTGGACAGCCAGGCCAGACAGCTCTGGAGCTTGATTTGGCTATTTCTAGAAGATTTAGATAACAAAAAAAGTTGCTTACATAAAGCCTCTGGTTGTCCTGCCTCCTAATTATAATCAAAATATATTAATACATGCCACAGCATGCAACAACAAAAACTCAAACAGGAGCAATAATTCAACACACTGTGTAAGCTACCAAAATCTTCCTAAGCCCATGTCTTGGCCCTTTGCTTCCCAGCCTGGTGAGAACTCTCCCCTTCCCAATGGCATTGCAGAAAAACTCACAGTTTGTAACTCCATTTTTAGCAAGATCTCCATCCTTCAGCTGGTTCAATGGGCCTTGTCCCTAGAGGAGAGTTCAGGAAAATTAGCCCACACAAGAAAGCTGAACAGCCTTTAACTTGCATCTCATGTTGGGAGAGAATTGACAGGGGATATGTGAGTAACATGGAGAGGGTATCAGGGAATGATATCTCACTGCCATCCATATGGCAAGAACAGAGTGGCATCAAACTAGTGGAAGGTAGCTTAAATATAAACAAAACAGAAGATGTTCACAGACTTGGAGAAAAAAAATTCCACCTCTGGAAACTCCTTGCAGCATTGCCCCAGGGATACTGTTCACCCAGCTTTGAGAGAAGAATTAATACATCCACAGAAAATACATCTTCTGGGGATGGTTAAGCATAAAGATGCCACATCAAGCTTGGGAAGCCCCTGAGCAGAACACTGGTATGAGCTAGAGATTGTTGAGGAGAAGCATTATCTCACGTTTGCTCTGCTCTTAGCTTCCTCCCTGTCTGGCCAGGTGTTCAGCAGCCTGCTGGGTCTCTGGGTTGTTCCTGTGCTTACCCAAACCAAATGACCTCATGACTTACTGTGGAGAAGCCACTCCACCACCAAGCTCATCTGGGAACACCCACCACACAACCAGAGTCTCGAGCCACAGGCTGGCATCATTAAGATTATTCACACCTAAACAGTTTAAGCAAGATATTTCACAAATTGTATGAGATCAGCTGCACAAAGCACAGCCGTGCAGGCAGCCCTCTGCTACCTGGCACTGCTGAAGCTGCACCCTGCCTTAGCCCAGACACTGAGCAGTGCAGACATGACCCACCACACCATCTCTGACTATCTTCATTTTACCATCTCTGACTATCTTCATTTTCAGCTGCAGATTCAAAGCAAAAACAGTGCTTAGACAGTGGTTTTCATTTTCCACCGCTTTCTAATCAGCAACTAATTAATTCTCAGTGCCCCTGTGAGGTAAATATATCCGTTTCATGCATTAATACATATATATATTATGTTTGATCTTTCCTTAACAAGTCCCCATAGCCCTGGAAATTCACACTGAAAACAGAGCAGGGGGGAAAACAGCACCAGCTTTGAAATCCAAAAGATCTTCATTTGTATGTCAGGTTGAAAGTAAAAAGAAAATAGTTACTTGGCAGGTCTTTTCCCACTGAGGGATTGGTTTGCTTCAATTTGTATTTAATAAGTGCACCAGTGAAAAGTATTTAATGCATAATGTATAATATAACTAGCAGTACACTAAATAACAACCTGTGACTTCAGACATTAATGACTGTTTGTGACTATTCTTTTGAATTTCAAACTACACAGAAAATATTTGTCAGCAGTAAAAATAAGCTTGAGATAAATAAATAAAATATGGGTGCAATAAACCCAAGTCATGATGTGCCTATTTAAATGCATACCTAGTTCTGTTTAATGAAGAACAGCAAACACTGGTTTTGTATAATATTCTACTAATGTGTATACTAGATTACAGTAATATTAAATGTATTTTCACCTCAGCTGCAGAAGAATTGCCAATTCAGTACAACACTTGCAGCTGAAGGATATGTTTGTACCTTCTCACTTTTTTAACTTCTTGGCTTTTACGTGAAGATGAGAGAAACCCTTTCACCCACAGAAGGACAGAGATTTCATGCCAAAGAATATTTATTTGGATGAGATAAATCCAATTATTGCCATTTTATTTAATTCTATTTTTCACATTTTTGGAAAATGTCCACTGGGTTCATTCCCTTTAACCAAGGAGGCAAAAGCTTTCAGAGGGATCTTTTGCATGGCAATGAACTGAGCTTTGGAAAGCAGACAAGCATTTTCAGGGGTATGCTTAAATCCACTTAACTAAGTTTAAACACATCCTTAAAGCTGGGAACACACTTAAGTGCTGTCCTAGCCAGGGCTGACAAGAATCAACTTCATAACTATTTTCTGAGCTACAACTTAAGCCTTTCTTTTGTTTGTTTTAATTTCAAATTGGATTGGTTATTACACTCTACTAGCAAAACAAGATGCCCTGCTATAGCTTGGATGTCTTGCAACACACAGACTTTTCACTATGATGGTTATGTAGAACAGCATCTGAGAAGTTTGTCCCTCCCAAATTTTTCAGTCCTCCTGTTATTCAGAAAACTCCCAGTCTCTCAGAAGCTGCCCTGCGTTATCCAGGGAGGCGATCCTGGAGGACCCACTACACTTTAAGCCAAAGCCACACTTGACAGCACATCAGTTCACTCAAAGCTTTGACATGGGGCATGGTGCTAGAGGCAAGACCTGGGACATCAGATTGGGTGCTCCATGTAGGAAAAACTTCCAGAAATATTAAGGTGAAACAAGAATTTACTAAAAAGTGAAAGTTTCAAGATGGTCAGATGTTACTAGCTGGGACTGAACTTCTTGGGTATGTCCCAAAGTAAATCCAAAGTAAAAAGGAAAAAAAAAAAAAAAAAGAAAAAGTTGAATTCTTAGAAATTCAGTCATGGAATACATGGCTTTGTTTCAAACTTCATAACGAAAAAAATTAACAAAGTTAAGCATCCAAGCAGTTAGACTTTATGTTCTCTGTAAAATAAAACATTTTACTTAATATTTCACCTTGCAAAAATACATTAAAAAAAAAAAAAATCCAGTTCAAATTGATCTAACCTGCTCTTCCTTGGTCCATGAACTTTAAACACACAAACAAACAAAAGTCCATAATTCTCACAGTTTCCTTGTGTTCCAATGGACATTCTACTTTGTTATGACCCAGAAAAGATCTTTCGCTCCTCTGATACCTAGTGAAAGGGAGCACTGATACCTTCTTCCTTACCCAGCTCCTCTCAGGGTATGGAAACTGGGCACAGACAAGTGTCTCAAATGTCTTAAAAAGCCGTAGACATTCTGTTTCCAAAAAAAGCTACAAACTGCAGAACAAATGCAGCTGGTGCAGAGATATTTTCTTGGGTTTGCTGAGAGCCTGGAACAAAGTTCTCTGGGGTGCCTCGCTCAGCTGCTTGAGAGATAGCCTGTAAGGAACTGTAGGTTTTGAGGTCTTCAAGGCAACGTAGGAAAAAATGACTAAATTTATAACCTGGCAATCTACCTAAATAGCAATAGGTCAAGGACATACTCATTTTGGTACACAGAGGCCTTTACAAGCCACTCAAATTACAAATGCTACAAAAGTGCTGAGTTAACTTCTGTTCTGGTAAATGCAATTCTAATCCACAGCACAGGCATTCCCACAGTACACAGTTGTCAGGGTGGGGTCATAGTCAGGAAAATATGGTTTCTGAGGCATTCAGATCTGCACCTCTGCTTCACTACTCAAGAACCACTGATAGCTCTGAAGTATGGGCCACATGCTGCTCTCTGTTATACTGGATTAAATCTGTAACCCATAGTGTGCTAAATCTGGATTTACACTTGCTTTGAAAATGCAGAGTCTGGCCTTTGCTCCTGCAAAGTGTCAGAAGGCAAAGACACTTCAGACAGTCATTGCAGCATCTCTGGATCTTGCTGAATGTGGCATCCTCCATGGCCCAGCCCTCATTCGTGAGCACCCAACCAGTTTTCCAGCCAGTCTTTCAGAAAGAAAATGAAGACAGAAGAGCGAAGTATTCCCAAAACCTAACTAGACAGTGGTTTAGTATGCTGCTCTACTGACTTAATGAGGTTGCTTCAAAAAGGTGCAGCAGACCCACTGTGTTTTTACAAAGAGCTGTGCAACCTCCGTCAGCTGAACTTCAATTATCCAATTTCCCCAGTACATGGAAAGGCAATGCATGTTAATTACAGTGAAAGTTATTTTAGTAGCTCAATCATTCAAATGCTGCTAGGCTTCTCATAAACTCAGAGAAGCCAAGGTAATGCTATAGACATGGGTGTGTTCACATGTCAGCTCTACGTATCTGAAAAATTAAAGACTTGACAGCAATTTAGAAAATGAGTTGCTGAGGTTTTTTAAACACTGAGCAGATCAAAGGTCTGATGAAATTTGTGGATATGTTGTAATTGTTAACCATGTTAGAAGGGATCTCCCAGACAGGAATGCAGTTTAAGCAATTGTTCGCAAACGTGTAGGATCACTTTGGATCTTCCAGCCTCAGAACTAGCACAGAAATATGCATGTGATTTACTGTGGCGGGGGAACAAACCCCTCCTCATTTGGAGCTGGGCTAATTTCTGAGCGAGACAGCTGAGACAGGAAAAGCCATTTAAGTAATGTAGCATTTAAAAGGCCTGGACTGACCTTCATTTCTATCTATCTCCTTTCTTGCAGTGCTGCCTCTGAAGTGCTGTGCAACATAAATAGCATCTGCCCTAGGATTTTTAGCCTGAGCTTAGCAGAAAAGGCTCTAGTGGCAGCGATGCACCCTTTTGCAGTGATTAGTCACTGAAGTTTTTCAGTTCTGCTGCCTTTTAGGGCATATGTTACACTTCTATTTATCCAGATATGATTGGGGAGGCAGCTGATGAGGAGTGACTGAGGGCACCCTTGCTCAGCAAACCTGTGTACAAGATAAAAATAGAAAGCACAAAGCACATAAAATGGGAGGATGAAAACTGGCCCAGTAAAGAAGGCAACTTTAGGACACAAAGTTTTCCTTCAGCCTCCAAGCATGTTGAAATTAAACCTGTCATGGGAGTCAAGTGATCAGACTGGCAAGGACTGCAAGGACCTCTCTGCAGCGTGGGAGCACAGGCAGCTTCCCGGGGTGATTATGCAAGAAATTGTTATTGCAGGGGCTTGGGCATTGCCTACCTTCCCAGTCTCCTCTGTACCTTTCTGCCTGCGTCTGGTCTTCTTGGGGCGGGGGGCAGGTGGTGGTGGAAAGCTATAGGATGCCAAGAAGCATCTGTAACTTAGAGAAGGACATTTCAAAACTTCTTACCATGATATCTCTCACTCATGACCCCAGGAGCTATGGGATCTCTACCACCCCACTTGTGTTGGCATGATTGGTGGTGCCCAAGAGCCAGGCTCAGCCTTGCAAAGTCTCATCCTTCAAGCATGAAGTGCACACAGGTGGTCCACATGCCCTTCTTTGAGATTGGCAGCCATTCTTGGTGCACAAGTGGCTGCTGCTCTGTG
This sequence comes from Dryobates pubescens, assembly GCF_014839835.1. Taxonomy (NCBI): domain Eukaryota; kingdom Metazoa; phylum Chordata; class Aves; order Piciformes; family Picidae; genus Dryobates; species Dryobates pubescens. Next base: position 20,726,245 of record NC_071616.1, on the reverse strand, counting down.
CTCACCAGAGAACATGCATCCCCATGCAGCCCAGCACAGTGAGCCCTCCCCTGCCCCATAGCACCAGCTCACATCCCACAGAAGCATCAGAGACTCTTGAACTCTGCAGATTTCCACTTGGGCAGAGAGTCTAGGGAGAGATAGCAATGAACAACTACAACAAGAACAATCCCAGGCATACAAAGCCTCCCCAGAAGAGGCGTAGTGGAGCTGAATCTCAGTAGATCTTTGAAGCACCACACAAATGAATCAATCAGCCTTTTAGGTGGAAGAAATACCGGCATGGTTCTTCACCACTCCCAGCACAGCCACAGAGCAGAAAGGGTCCTTTTGAGTTCCATGCAGAGGCCTGCAGCAGATCATCTGCTGTGCATTTGCTCACTAACCACAAAGCCCTTGCCCATTTCAGGAGAAGGCTAGAAGCAGGACTGCTGCAAACTTGTATGCACAGCTCAACCTGCAGCTGCTGCAGCTTTAATAATGCCTTTTCTCAGTTCATCGCCTCCCGCCTGATTGCGTTTGCAGTTTCATCTATTCTCTGGCCACTGAATTATGTGGCCATGAGTGGAGCAGAGAAACAACAAGGAAAATGATCATTCTTCCCTTGTGCTGTACAAAATGCTCCTGCAGCAAGGCAGGCAAAGGACGATCAGATGATGCCAGAGCAAGGGAGTGACACAAGGAGGGATGTGTGGTTGGGGGAGATAGTCATGCAGAGGATGAAGGCTTGGAGCAGACTCAGGAGTAGGGATGAGTTTGCAGAAGTGCAAAGGGAGGCTGATAAACCATCAAACTCTAACCAAAAGCAGAGCATTAACTAAACCAAATGCCAGTCACACAGACATCCTTATTGGCTTTAACAATATTTTTCACCCATTTGAAAACAAGCACGCACTTAGACACGTTCCAGCTGAGGACCTTGAAGGGGCTGGCCTGTGGGTGCAGCACCTTCTTGTGCAGAGCATTAAAACCAGTTCTTATTCCAGCTAACATTTTAGGACAAGTATTTTGGGACATTTTCAAGGTCTGATCTTTTGGGGACATTACAAAGTGTCTCAGAGCACTGGCAAGGGCAGACTATATATTAAAGGCCTTTTAAAAGCCCAGCAATTCTTAACACATCCAGTGAGTCGCCATCACCTGATGGAGCAGAATCAACAGTCCTGACAGGACAGTGAAATTATTCAGAAACATTTAGCCTCAGGCGCTCACTTGTAACAGCAATCTGGGCACAAAACAATTTGAGTATTTCTTCTCACCACATCTCAGATGTTATGCAAGGAAAAAACAAACCACAAAGCCATGAGAATTCTTCCTAGTACAACTCTAACCTCTCAGGCTCTGAATCCAAATCTCTGGAAATCAGGAGACATCATTTCTCCATAGGGTTACCTGACACAGTGGAATCCTGCAACAGAACTCCTGGAAACTCTGCAATGCTGTCTGCAACTTTGCACTTCAGATTTCTTTTATTGCTTCTGCCTGAACATAAAAAAATGTTCTTAGATGCTCCACACATCTTTTTGGGCACCCTGTTTGATATCACACACCAGAAATGCTGCCTAATTCCCTGGGTTTACCATTTCAGTCACATGGACAGATGAAGGATGAGCGAGGAGAATAGCAGCATCCTCAAGTTGAAAACAGAAATGTAGCCACTCAGACAAGGTGTGTTTTGGGCTAATTTACCAGATCTGCCAAGGAGGCAGCTCTGCTACAGCTGAGGGGGATGTAGATTCAAGACCCTCCAAGTTACGGTGGCAAATCCAGTTTCCAAAGTTTCTCCTTCCCAGTTGAAACCATAGGCCAAGGTGCAAACAGGATCACTGAAATCATCCCAGGTTTAGTCTGTTCTTAACCTGCAGTTAAAAGGAAATGTATCAAATAAGGGTATTTTTCACCTGGATCATTTCAGGGAATTCAGTATTCAGGGACTCAAAAAAAACCTCAGCCATGCTGAGGCAGAGAAGGGCATGGTGATCTGATGCTGACACGTACATGTTTCTGTCACATCTAGATGTGACTCACCAGTTCTGCCGAGTCCCTAGGGACCCTGGTTAGACCATCAGTCCCCCAGGTGCACTAGGCAGGAAGGGTTGGCAGAAGTAGAAGAGATACCAAGAAGTGTGCAAACACTTTGAAAACAAAGAAGTGTGCTTCTCTGGCAGGAACAGAGCCCTGGCTGCTTCCCTCTGCCAAGATGGAAGTTCACATCCTGCTCTAAAAAGACCTGGAGCAATGTATGCTTCATCCAAAGTCAACTGTCATGAATGAGAGACTGGTATTGCCTTCCAAGGCTGAAACTTCTAGTCCTTTCCTAAACATTATGTGAAATTATTACAGACAGAAAGAGCTCACCACTTCCAAGGAGTCCTGTTTGCTCCTCAGGACTCAGGAGGAATCCCAACAAGATAGCAGGAAGAAGTTAATAAAGTTTTTCCATGTGATATTTATCTGGTCTCAAGTGTCAGCCAGTTTGCCCATCTGGGATATTAATAATGTAAATAGTGCTAAAGGTTGTTTTGCTCAGAATAAGCCACGGGAACTTATAGAGTTCATTAGACTCACATATTTCCTCTCCTCCCATTTAACTGAAGAGAGAGGATGCCGTGCCATTTCCTTTCACACAAAACTGTTGGGTTTTGGCATGGTTTTTACATTATTTCATTAGTCCACTCAAATTTCACTGAATTGGGAATATTCTAGTGACAATAATGTCCCTCTCCTGCTGAGCATCAGAAGGTGGAAAATAGAAAGCTCCGTCATGCAAATGCAGCCTCAGCAAAACACCCAAGGTGGTTGGAAAATATCCTTTAGTCAATTTATGCTTCCTGCATTTGCTTGTGAATTTGGGGAAATAAAAACAGACCACAGTTTCCTCCCCCTCTCTAAAACCTACTGCTGCTTCATCCCATGAAGAAAACCACTCCACAGTTCAGCCTTACCCACTCTTGGTGCAGTGTCCCATAAACCCAAAAAAAGAAAACCAACACAACACAACATAAAATATGGTACACAGCCAAAAGCCCAATTCAAAGCCTCATGTAAAACATCCTTCTACCATTCGTGGAATTTAGTAAGCAGACATATTACTCACTGATTGATATATTACCCTCCTCTGCCAACGCATCTGGGCACATCACAAAGTAGAAAACAGTACATTAATCTCTGTCAGAGGGAAATCAATGGGAAGCAGGCACCTAATTCCCTTAGCTGCTATGGGAAGTCCCACCCTTCCTTCACTTACCATAAATCAAATTTAAAAGAAAATCTTTCTCTGTGAACATACTGCATCTGCCCAGCCATGATCTCTTCCCTCTGAAACTCATCTCTTAGCAGCTGGTCCTGGGGTGCAAGAACCATGTGCCACCGCAATTCTTCCTGAGGTCCAGAGGTGGAGCTCCGAGAGGCTGTTACAGTCTTGTGTGCTGACTGAGAGTCAACTCCTCTGTACCCAATCATCCCTGAGCAGGCAGGTACAGGGGAAAGTAAAATGAAGGTGATGCCTCAAAATAAATATGGAATTGAGAATCAAACATTAATTTTGCAGTTGGGTACTTGCCAGCTGAGTTATTCTGCTCCCCCAAGCACTGTAGCTTCTGCCTGCAGTGGGAACATTTGTCAAAATCACATTTGTTATTTTATTGGTACTAGTTCAGCAGTTTAGATACATATCTATGAGCAATCACTTTCTTGTTCCTGGCTTCCAACATTCTGGATGGTTTTTTCCATAGGAAAACATGATTAATTACAGGAATCTGAGGGGAATGTCAGAAGGACTGAGCAAGATGACACCTGGTAGATTTGCTCCTTGCACATTATGGAATTGACTCCAGTGTTGCAAAACTTCTCTGCAAACAAGGTTCTGCAGTTCACTTCCAAACCCATGTCTAGCGGTGAGCTGAGCAGATGCATGTTCCTGTACATTTTTTTGAGGTAGCACAAAAGGAGAACTATACAGGGGAAAGGTTTCTTGGAGCATCTGAAGAAGAGCTAGTGCTGCCCTTCAAAGATAACTATCTACCTCACAATTTCCACAACTCTGTGGCTGTTAGTGCTCTGGAAAGCATCTCAAACCAAATGACACAAGTTCAGGGCAGCCTCCCTGGGTCCAAGTGGGCCTTACACCTACCTCAGCTATGACTGTAGAAGCTCTGCTAGCTTTGTTCCTCATGAGATCTCTCCATTAATGAAGATCTGGATTGCTTCTAGTCCTACTGTACTTGCTGGCTGGGCAAAGAAGACAGCAGTCTCCAGCATCCACTGTGCTGCCAAAAGCAAATGCATTTTCTTTTTTGTTCTTCATGTGGTGGGGCTTTTTAAAATCTTCAAGAGACACTCATTCATGCTAAATTGTATAGAAATAAATTTCATTTCCCAGTACAGCAAAAGTCCCTTTCTGTCACTAAGTCCCATCTCTATAAAGCTGTTTGCTTCATGCCTATTAATTTTGTCCTTCTGAAATCAGCAGGAAGATAGGCAGAAACTACCCCTGCAGAGATGAGAGCACAACAAGGAGTGGGGAGCACCTAAAGACACCGGTCGCATGCCCCAAACCACCAAGTTCATCAGTACAGAATGGTGCTTTGTTGGTTTATGCTATGAAATTGCCACTAGACCAAAGGAGTCGTGGAAACACTTCCCAGCTGAGGACAAATGGCAGGAGATGAGCAGGGGCAGGTGATTGCATTGAGGGCAGAGGAAGCAGAGCAGCCTTCTCCAATGCAGCAAGGAAACCTCTTTGATTAGACTTTTACAATTGAAAATGCAGAGTGGTCTGCGTCAGACCAGTGAAAGCAAAAGGGAGCCCAAAAAGATTGTTTGATGGGGGCAACTTTGACTACAATTTATTTCTTTTTTTTTTTATTAACTTTTTTTTGAAGCAGCATTTCAAAAGTTTACATAGAGCTCCTTACTATACATGTCACACCAAATGCATATTAAATGTAACTTACATTTAAGTGTGGGTGAGGAATAAATATTACAAAACAGACAGTTTATCTGAATTGAAATAAGATATCTGGATTTAGATCAAGCAAAATGTTTAGAAATGTAGGGATTTTTTTTCCTTCAATGTTTTAGCTCAGGTGGCAAATCTAAATACCCATCATCACTCTGATTTTCTTCTATCCCATCTGAGCTCACAGATCACGCATCTCCTCCACACAGGGATCAGAAGCAGTGGCTTCCCGTAAAGCCCACCATCCAGACACCACAAGTAAATACACCTCAAAAGGCTCTACAAGAGCTGCCAAGAAGCAGAAAAAAAACATGCACATGAAAACGAACTAGATCAAATCAGGGTCTGTGCATGCACTTGACAGGTTCTGTCCTCTGTAGTTAAAATAAACTCACTGTACCGTAGATGTTTTCATTGTAGTGCACAAACATCAAGTGCTAAAAGTATTTCAGTTTTCTTGCAGAGTCTGTTTTGCAGCAGCTGCTCTGAATCCAATCTCGTTTTTCTCTGATCTTACTATCTTTGCATCTATCAGAGAGTTTAGTCTCCTGCTACTTCTGTGGCATCTTAAAACCAAACTCTGACAAGGTTTCAGGAAGCAGGGAAGCCCTGAGGAACCCCTGGCAGAGTAGGCCCTCCTCTCTCAAACTGATTTCCAGCAAAACAGTTTGTTCATGCCATCACTGACATAATGACGGTTTGGAGGCACATTAAAAAAAACAAAGCGGGAGAAAAAGAACCCACACCAAACCCAAACATCATCTACCTGAAAGAAGTGAAAGAAGGAACCACAGGAACCACAAGAGTTTGCTCACATTCCTGCTCCAGCTTGGTTCAGCAAAGTCCAGGCGAGTATGACAGAGACTTAGGTTTCCAGCTTTGCCTGTCCTGCTCACTCGCACAGCTCAGGGTCAGCACTCCTCCACACACACACCCTGTGCTCAAAGAGTGATGTGTCAGCAGCAGCACCTCTGCTCGACTGATGTCTAGGGCTTGTTCAGTGAGGAACAGGATGCTCTCACATGCTTCTCTGGAAATCTGCACCAAGAAACCCACAATTCCTTGAGATTTGTGGGGCTGCAGAGTGGGCACCTGGACCTACAGCCCCAGGGAGTCCCCCACCTTTGGTACATTTTCTTCTTCTACACAAGAAGGTGTTTATTTTGCATCATGTGCATAGCAGCATGGCCCAGCAAACCTGCCCACAACCTGCCTCACCGTGCTGTCAGGTGTACTGCAAACCACTCTACAGCAAAGCAGGGTCCTGCAGGGAGCCTAGCTCATTCACAACCCCGAAGCCGTGGCTCATCTATACGGTGGAGCAGATCACTCTCCTGTCCTCACAGCCTGCCCTGTATGTGTGCAGGAAATAAATGCGGGGGGGAAGCCATTAAACCTGCTGTGGTTTTGCTCCCTTTAGCCTCTGCCCAGCCTGAGCCCAGCATATCCCACTTGCTAGCAGCACAGCATCATAGCAAAAAAAAAGGGTAAAATGCCTCCCCCAGCCACCTGAGCCTCTGCTGGCCGTTTTCCTGGGGGCTAAAGGGCTGAGATCTGTCAGGATAGAAGTGCTGCCTGCATAATCCTACAGCAACAGTTAACATCCATGTTTAGCTGTATTGCAAGCACAAACTGAGCCAGCACAGCGGGGAGAGGCTGCCTCAATGCATCAAGGCTGGGGATGGAGGAGCACAGCCCCAAGATCCTGCAGACATGAGCTCCTGGGAAGGGCAAATAATTCTATTATGGGTGGAGTACCTTGATGCCATTTAGGAAACTCTTGTTTCATTCACTGTAGCAACCTCTCTTGCCTTCTTCCCTTGTCAGAGCCTGCAGCAGCGTGGGAATGGCCAAGATGTAGCTGCTGGCAGGGTTTGAACTGAAGCTGGGGACACATCTGCAAAACTGGATGTTGGCTTGCCAAACGGAAATAAATAAACGTTGCCACCTTCCCTGGCCTCAGAGTGCCTCTTGCAGCACATTAGCACTCATCACTTTTATCTTTATCTGGCTGCAGATCTCACCTTGCTTTTGCTCACCAGCTTTACTGAGGTGGCATCCCAGCACACACAGTGCTGAAGATGCCATCATAGCTGGGGAAGCAAGGGAGAGGTTTTACTTCAAAGAGTCCTCACCATTTCATTCACCAAGTGATCAGTGTGATGCTGCAATAGGATGTGTGCTAGGAAGTGGTAGGTGGGAAACGGTCTGGTAAGGGGAAAGTTAGGAACTATCAAGGTGCATGGAAAAAAACCTTGAGGTGATATTTCAGCCTTTAACACATAGTTTCATCTGTGTAAGCAGCACTTGGCACCCACTGTGCGAGAGGAGGGAGATATGCTCATTGCAGTCACTAGCCCTTGCCCCTACATCAGGCAAGCATCTAAGGCAAAGCTAACATATAACCTGTGGAAAGGTTGCTGCAAGGGATCAGTGTGCCAGAAACCTTCATCTCCCAGAGGGCTAGAGCCATCTCAGGTTCCACTCACTGGGGTTTGCTGGGTCCTGTGGAGTCTGGATTCTGCTGCACGCTAGGGCAGCTGGCTGAGAACCTGCACCGACCACAGACTGAAAACTGTATTTTATTCAATTAAATGCCAAGAGTGATCATGAAATCAGTGCAATCTCATCCCTCTTCTCATCACCATTTTATCTTTGGTTTCATTGTCTTTTCCACAGGCCTAACGACCCTTGGTTTCTAATCAGTGCTTGAACTTATTCAAGACATTGCCAGGAGCCAGCCTCAGGCAGCCCTGGAGATAAGATGGGAAGGAGGATGTTGCCCTTCATGGGGGCAAGGCAGGGTTCAGGATCATAAGCACATGCACTTTATGCTGCTGCAAGAAGCAATCAGCAGCAGGATGGTCACCAATGTTAGCATGGACCTGGTTGGTCATTACATTTCAGACTCGTCCTCTGAGACGAAGGGAGCAGCCTTTATCTCCCTCCCTCTCCTGAATAAGCAGAACATAAAAGCAGGAAAGGCTCCCCAGAATACCAACAAACCTTCCAGTTTTCAGCCTAGATTACTTCATGGTTAATTTATTCTTATGCAACCTTGTTTTCTTTGCTTTTTCCTTTCCCTGGTGCTTGCCCCTTTGAAGTATTTATAGACTGAACTCAGATACCCTCTTTGCCTTTCCTGGGCGAGACAAGCCACACTCTTCTGAGTCTCTCCTGAGATGAATGCTCTATTTTTCTACCAGGCTGCTCCTTTTTTCATCCACATTATAGGAGCGACCAGGATATGAGATCTAGTAGCCACACACACACCAGGCCAGCGACAGCCTCACAAACTAACTCCTTCCCTTTCATGGACACGTACCTCATGGTGACTTCTGGTTTGGTCAACATCCTGCAGACCAGACATCTCTCCTGCAAAGGGGCCCCAAGCACCAGCTCTGACAGTGAGGACAAGGACATAATTTCTGTTGTTATGACACTGTCCTCATAGCCCAGCACTTGACTGGAAGCACCTAAACTGGCATTGAAGATGAGGAAGGAAAGATGCACAAGATCCAGTGGTGTGAGTGGCAGCACCTAGCCTTCCTTTGTGCCAGCTGTGATGCCTTTATCCAGCATGTGGGACTCAGTGCTGGATGTCACAGTATGTTCTCTTGCTGCTGAGCAGGATTTGGTCCCTGCTGGTGGAAAGACTGAGGAGCTTGCACAGAGCTTTGGCTGCTCTGCTCACACACCCCCAGCACGCAGCTCTGCGGTTCTGCCCCCACACATTTCATCTTCTCCTCCCTGTCAGTAGCACTTACAGGAATTTCACAGCAATGAAGCTAGGCGGTGATCAGTTGCATTTGCCTGGGAAACAGCGAGCAGCAGAAACGGTCTAAATACTTTCAGGCCTCTGGCAGTTCACAGAGCAATACCCCAGGCAAAGAAAAAGATATCTTGATTAGAATAATTATAATTGTCTTTTCCTTCATTCTTTCTACAGAAATTCCAGGCTAAATTATCATCTAATTTCAGAGAGCTCCATGACCAAGATTATCTATGAGTCATTTGTAATTATGTGCCAGATTGTATTAAAGCATGAAAATACAAAGGTTTCTCATCAAATACTAAGGAGGGGGAGAATCAAATTACATTGGAGCAAAATAACAGTTCCAAGTGCTTTCTGATTCATGGCATCCAGCAAATGAAAAGGGAAAAAAAGAGAGAGAGAGAGAGAAAATTCTAATTTTAATAATTGTAGAATTGTGAAAACCAACAAATTACAGGAAATTCAAGTTTAAGGCTGACATACCATCCTCTTCCTGTGCTGCCCTGGAACAGTGAAAGGAGCTTTAAGACTCTCCCATTCTGGCTGTGCACTAATTCCCACGGGAATTTCTATTGCAGCTTCACCCCAAGCCTGAGTTTAGTGTTAAAGAGTGGATTAAAAACTGCCCATTTAGAAATGCAGCCCATATCTATCCAAACAAGTTTTGATGGGAGCAGCAAATGTGTTGGCTGCCTTTCTGCACACTCTCATACTCAGCAGCAGGCAATGTCCTCGGACTACTGCATTTCTCTATGGCCATCTGCCCAGCCTGGCTCTCCTGGGGCAGGAGGTGCATTGGCAAATTGATGCTCTTCTCCCACAGCCCTGGGTTTACAGCATCAGTGATGAGCCCCAGGGTCAATCCTGGCACACTACACATTGTATTTTAAACGGCCAGAGGGAAACAAAGGTGAAAAAGGTGAAAACATTCCCCATATAGAAACATGGGGAGGAATAAAGGGAGGATAGAGGGTGTTGAAAACAAGGTCATTGGTTGCAGGGGCAAAGTATGGGCACATCAAGGGAAACCAAGATGACAGTCTAGACAGGGGTCTAACTTGATCGCTTCTTAAGGACATGGTGTAGTACTGGCCCTGGTAGAGTTAAATAATGGCTGGACTTGATGACTTCAATGGGGTTGGTTCCACATGGGTGGAATGAGGCTGGAGGCCTGGAGGAAGTTAAGGGCTTCAAGGAGAAGTGACTCATTTACCTGGAAGAAGCTGGATTTAGATGAGACATCAGGAGGAAATTCTTCCCCAGAGGGTGGTAAGACACTGGAACAGGTTGCCCAGAGAAGCTGTGGAGGCTACAAGCCTTGAGGTATTCAAGGCCAGGTTGAATGGGGCCTTGAGCAAGCTGGTCTAATAGGAAGTGTCCCTGCCCATGGCAGCAGGGTTGGAACCAGATGATTTTGAGCGTCCCTTCTAACCCAAAGCAATCTGGGATTCTGAGTCTGTGATCTCTTCCAACCATGTTGATTCTGTGATAAACAAATGCACACCTGAATTTAAAATAAAATATTAACACTTGGATGGGGCTGCTTGGCTTTTCTGAAAGAACAGAATCTCCTTTTTGCCCCTTACAAAATGAGGATTATTGACCAGTCATAAACTGGGAAATGTCTCAAACACCTGTGTAAAAACAAAGCACAAGATGATGGTAGCTCCCTCATGAGTGGTCTGGGATGTTTTCCCCTGCAGATTTTCAATTTTTTGGGTTAACCTGGATGCTGCCTATCCAGCTGTGACCAGGACTCCTTCAGATGCACCTGCCTACCACATCTCAAACCCTGCCGCTGCTCTCCACAGGCACATGGCATCTCACTCACCATCACAGGTGCAACTCTTTCAGGTTGCTGTTTTAGGAGGAATCAAACTCTTTTAGTTTGATTTCCTTGGATTTGTTGATGACCTCTCCCCAGGCCCACAATGAGAGCTCTGCCCCAGTGTGTAGGGTCTCTCTATTACACCTGCCCTAGAATGGGACACAGAAGCTGTTGGCACTAGGATTTATGCCCCAGTGCCCTGCTCACAGACTTCCCAGATCCTGAGACAGAACAGCTATAAGGTTACACAGGTGCCCTGAATCACAGCTGGCTTGCACAAGCCAGGTGAAGGTAAAATGTCAATAGCTGCACCTATTTACTCAGACCCTGTGGAACAAGCACCACCATCGCAAGTGTTTGTAAAAGCCAGGGAGAAATTAAATGGAAAAACATTTATATCTAGCATCCCTACGGTGCCATGGGAACCATCTCATTCATTCCTGGCCACACAGCCACCTCTGCCAGCTGACCCTGTGGCATACCCCACTGTTCAGAAGGAGCACCCTCCACGTGTGCCCACAGCCCAACTCTGAAGCCTTCCAGAGGACCTGGCAAATTTTACCTTTTGCCTAGAAACTCAGCCCATTCCTGCTGCCTAGGAGAAGGCCTGCTGTTTTGCTCAACTGAAACAGAGAGAGCTTACCCTCCATGGATGCAAGTGTCTCCTAGAGCCTCATGCACCAGCCCAGCCTGTTAATAACTCCCTGCTCCAGAGAAGGGCAAAAATTCCCCTTTCTCTTCCCTGTCTCACTGGTGTGTCTGAAAACAGTGAGATACTTCAAATGACATTTCATTTACACATTACCTTCTCCATGCAGCATTTCCCCAACACATGAGGTTGGCACAAACATCTACATGGATGCACATGTGTAGGTGCTGAATTTGAGGATAGCCAGTGCTGGGTCCTAATGAGCTCCTGACTTCCCCTCCCCATGCTTTGAGTCCTCACACTGTGAAACACCAGGCGTCTCCACATCCACATGATGGATGTCAATACCGCGGTGTACAGGCAGCTCTCAGGGACAGAGCTGGGCAGAAGTTTCATCTCCATAGAACGCTGTAACCCATGTGGTCTCATGGGAATAAATACTTGATTCAAAATGTACTTTAGTTTTAGAGGGTGGAGAAAATTCATGGTCACCGTGACTCTGGGTCAAAAGGGCTCCAGAGGCAGTTAAAGCAGTTCCTTCTAGAGAAATCAGAGCATCCTGGGATAGTTCTTGGAGGGTTTCTAATGAGTCCAACCCACACAGCACATTGACACAGGCACCACAGCAGGGACAGGAGGAGATCTGTAGCACTCAGGATGTGGCTTAACTTGGCTCACATGAACTTCAGATTTCTTTGATGGAGTCCAAATTAAACATGCACATTCACCAGGACACAACACTTCAGTAATAAAACTGCAGTGTGGGAAACAGCAGAGAAAGAAGATAGCAGCAGCATTTGATGCACAGGGCAAGTCAGCCAGCTGCAATTTATTCTGCATGTGCTTCAGACATTTTAAGTTGTCTGCATTCCTCACAAAGTTTTTGTAAATGCCTGTCACATGAGCATGTTTTAAATGCCAAATTCAGCTGCAATGAGCATTGCTTAGCAGCCTCACAAATGCTCCCCTTGCCTGTTGTGAAGTGACAAATAAACAAATTCATAATCTATTTATGGTGCAACAGTTCACAGTGCCTCCTCAGCCCAGCTACATATTAAAAGTTCTTTTGTTTTGTTTTGTGGCACACAATGGCTGGTTAACAGCAGAAAGGAAACGCTAAAGCCTCTTGCTTTTTAGAACAACCAGGACTTTAAACAAAGGTGGAGACAGGTGGGAACAGGATTTCCTCACCTCATCTCACTCCCGGTGCCTACAAGGCAGACACTCTGTCCCAACAACTCATCAGTAGATCCTTCATATTCAGTGGAAAGAAACAGGCAGTTCAGGGAGCAAAGACGATAGCTTTAAATGAAGCAAAACATTCCTAGAGAGCCTAGAGCTCCACAGAGTAGATGTCTACATGTATTTATGTGGGCATGGCTGGAAGTGCTACACCTCAGAGCATGGAGCAGTGACTCTGGGAGTCAGTGGGATAAATAGGCCAGAGCAAAGGTGTGTTGTAAAAAACAGAGCAAGAACATAAGTGAGCCCCTGTACATTTTTACATGACCATGGAGATGGAGAGGTGTGTCTGCTTGTTCCCAGAATGACTTGGCCTGGAAACCTGCCCAAACACAACAACTTTTCTTCATCCACCTGAAACAGCAGAGGCTCGCCTTGGTTCTTTGTCCCCTTGGCCACCACACAAGTCAACACTGCAATCTGAGAGAGTACTGCAGCCTCTGCAATTAAGAGCCTGGCATGCTGGCATAAGTGGTCTGACTTTCATTCTGCAAGAGACACAACACTGCAGCTGGCAATTTGCTACTCATCAGCCCTGTGACCACAAGAAGGGCATGTGCCAGGGCTGAAGAGATGTTCTCATCACACAGTGCATCTGCTGCTGGGGGCACAGATGCTTCTCATCTGTCTTTGGCAAACAGAGTAATTGTTTTTCTCTTGGCAAGCACCCTTTACTTTCAGGACAGGCCTCCTCAAAAATACTCACCCACAGTCAAACAGCAGAATATGGCAAGCATCTCTACGACCAAAGAGTAACCCAGGAGCTAACAGAGATGACTGTAGGGTTGATGACTAAATGACAACAGGTGACCCCTATTTGTATTTAGTATCAGTGCCAAAAAGCAAAAGAGAAGACGAAGAGCTGGTACTTACCCTGACACAAAGGCACCTTTGCTATTAGGATCCTGAAAGGCAGTTCACCTGGATCTCCTTTCCCAGCTCCTCCTGAGCAGTGGGTCAGGCAAACACACTGCTCTTAGAAGGAACTTACTTTCTTCATGGCAAGTCTTTGAAACTCACAGCGCTTTTCAGAGCAACTGTTAGGGTTCTCAGGGCTTGCAAGTGGAGAAATTTTCTTCTGCCGAGTCCTAATAGTCCAGCAAGTCCAGTCAGACTTCCCTGTTTCCCTTTCTATACATTGGTGAGGGTGTTTCTACAAAGTCCATTACTACAGCGCCTAAATACATTACAGCCTGTTATTTCTTGCTGGTGTGTAAATGATCCACCGCACTCTCTCTGAAGGGAAAAGGGAAGGTTTTCCTTAGTGACCTGTGTAGTGCATACAGTTGGAAGGCTTTTCCAAATGTTGTTCTCCTAAAAAACTTGAAAGTTTTCCACCAAACCTAAGGTTCTTCTAAAAAGTGGCTTTTGAGATTAGATCAGCTAGATCTAGAAAAACTAGAAGGACTGAGGTCTCTAACAGTGCAAGAAGCTAACACCAAAGCTTGGCCAGGTATAACAGGGTCAGCAGTCCCAGGGAGGATCAAAGGTTTGGACAGACTAAGAAGGTAGCCAGGCAATTACTCATTTGGTAGGCATTTTTAACTGCTTTTGTGCAGCATGATTCATCTCTTAATATGTGCAGGGACAGTCAATCCTCTAGCTGTCCAAATGAATCACAGCACGCTCCCCACTCTCTACTCCTGTGAGGCCAAGACCCTGCACAGCCAAAACAAACCATTGGAGGAAGCAGGTCTGAAAGTCAGCAACTGCTCACGTTAAAAAAACACACCAAACCACAAAACCAAAACAGCCCACAAATAAGAACTTGCATATTCAAAGGGATATAAACTCTCCTTGTCATGCATGAGGTGTTCCAGATGCGAGTACGTTCATTATGAGACAGCTTGCACCTTTGAAGAACATGGCATTACTTGCTCAAGGGAAACACAAGTCTGGGACAAACATCAAGGCCTTTAAAGGTAGTTTGTGGGGTTGGGGTATTACTTCATGGGTTTGGTTGTTTAGTTTTGTTTGGGTTTGGGGTTTTTTGCTATTTTTGAGAACAGCTATGTTACTACCTGCTTTCAGCACAAGCTGAGGAAATCTAGCAAGAGTGGAAGAAGAAAGACAGAACTTGCAAGAAGGGTGGGTGTCAAGTGGATGGGGCCAAGCTCTTTTCAGTGGTGCACAGTAATAAGAGAAGGAACAACAGGTTCAAGCTTGAGCATGGAAGATTTCACCTCAACATAAGGAGAAACATCTTTGCAGTGAGGGTGATGGAGCACTGGAACAGGCTGCCCAGAGGGGTTGTGCAGTCTCCTCTGGAGACTTACAAAACCACCTGGATGCATTCCTGCGAGGACTATCCTAAGTGACCCTGCTTTGGCAAGGAGGTTGGACCTGGTGATCTCTTGAGGTCCTTTCCAAACTGTAATGTACTGTGATACTGTGTGATACTGTCCCCCATGGACAGGCTCTCAGGGCTCTACCATCTCCATTTTCTTATTCTCACTGGCTGCTTTCTGATGCTGATATCCAGAAAGAGATGTCCAAAAGGAGCTGGCACACTGCTGTCCTGCCTGCAAGGGGGATGCCTATAAACTTAAAAAAAAATCTCTTGATCATGGCAATGGAATGAGGTAAGAATACAAGAAATGTAATATTTCTCCCGAACTGCATCAAGTTAATGACATTTTCCTCTTCCTTTGCACCTCTGTAAATCATGGCATGACTGTGGAACTCAACAATGTTACACTGATATAAAACCACTCTCGGGAGGGAACTGGTTGCTGTAAATCATCCCCTTCTATTTCCTTGTACATAATCTGGTGCCAAGCTCTGCCAAAAACCAAGGAGAAAACATTTCCAAGATTTTTCTGAAGGCAATAGTCTAAGCACAGCTTCAAATGTCTACCATTAAAGTTTTCTTCATCTCATTAAAATTACTTGCAAAACCATCTGCTAGCTAATAAAGACTTTTTAAAGCTTTAATATTGTATTTTATAATGAAAGATACTTAGGGGAAAACAGGACATGTATTTAGAAAGACAGAACAGCAACAATCTGCTGTTCTTTCACAGAAAGCAAATGATGTTTGCTCCCATGGCTAATTAAAGAGACTGAAGACTTCAACCCTTTGAACATTTCTTGTACTGATACCGTAATTCCAAAATGCATCCAAGCTTTTATTCAGAGTGCTCCCAGACACTGTACTGCTGTGAGGGGTTTGGAGCACAAGCCCTTTGAGGAGAGGCTGAGGGAGCTGGGGTTGCTTAGCCTGGAGAAGAGGAGGCTCAGAAGAGACCTTATTGCTGTGTACAACTACTTGAAGGGAGGTTGTAACCAGGTGGGGCTTGGTCTCTTCTCCCAGGCAACCAGCACCAGAACAAGAGGACACAGTCTCAAGCTGCGTCAGGGGAGGTTTAGGCTGGATGTCAGGAAGTTCTTCACAGAATGAGTGAGGCACCATCACTAGAGGTGTTTAAGAAGAGACTGGATGAGGCACTTGGTGCCATGGTTTAGTAGATGGTGATGGGTTGGACTTGATTATCCTGAAGGTCTTTTCCAACCTGGTCTATTCTATTCTATTCTATTCTATTGTACTCTTGCTGGTATCACACAGTTTTTAAGTCACAACAGGCAGATTTCACTTTCATGTCTGACTCCATTCCATTTTGTTAGCTTTTTGCACCTCAAATATTTATCACAGATTGCAGAGATTCCACTGGGTATGTTTGCTTCCTCTAGAGACATTTTTCTCCTTCCTTCTCACAGATAGGGTGACCACAAAGTAGGATTTCCATTCAGCCATAAGAGTCTAGCACTGGACTGTCTCAGTGAGCACAGCAAAGGATGCAGCATAAGGTTTTCATGAACTGCTATCCAGAATCACAACCCACTCCTGTTCCTAAAGCTGTCCCCTAGTATTGGTTGTGAAGTAGCTGCCTTCCTGCTTTCCAGTTAAACAGGACTGTCTGTGCCATGCTCCCAGCCCTCCCAAGGTGCACACATTGCACCTTCAGACACAAGGACTCTTTCATTCTTTATGGTTTCTTTTTTCAGCATTCCTGGATGCTGCTGGGGCTGGAATCAGTGCTTTCTGCACTGATCTCACAGTTTGCATCCTTGCCTAACACACAGTAACTGAGAGCACCATTTCCAGGAATTCTTTCACAACATTCTTCTCTTCCAAAAATACCAGTGATTGGTATGTTACAGAAAAGGGGACAACACAGATGCTAAGGCTCTATGTGTAAAGAGGACACAGCAGCCCCATGCCACTTTGTCAAAAGCCCTTGGCAGTTTTAGATTCCCTCAGCTACAACACTCAGTTACTTCTCCTACCCACAAGAAATTGTGCAAGAAACACGAAATCATCTAGGTAAGATTAGCAGAGACAAGAAAGAAGCCAGCAAAGGCATGGCTGAAACCCCGAGTAAAAGCACTGCTCTTTCCAGGAAGAGGAGCAGTTGCTGTGATGTCCCAGTCCCTTTGCCTGCTGAGCTGCAGAGCAGGGAAGGATCTGGCAGTAAGTGAGCTATAATCACTAGCAGGAGCAGAGCAAGTTGGGCATCATGCCCATGTGAGCAGTTAATGGTGAAAAGTAAAGGATGTTGGAAAGAGCCATGCGAGATGGTTTCATCGCCCTGTTTGCAGAATCAGGAAACATGGAGCCTGGCTCAGAAATGAAACAAGAAGGAATTTCAGATCACAGCTTACCAGACTGGGTATCCTCCACCGTGCTTACAGATTGCTCCTCTTCCTCCAATGTGGGACATCCCTAGCTCCAACACCTGGAGCAACTGACGTTTTCACACCCCAAGTTGCAGCACAATTCTCCATCTGTGGTGCTTCCCCTCCTCCCCCCCCTTGTCGTAGCACTTAACGACTCTGGTCTTCAGTAGTGATTGCTTACTCCTGCTGAGCATTGAGGGCTCTGCTTAGAAGGAAAGCCGCAATCACCAGCAAAGTCCTTGCAATTTATGGCAACAGTAACTTAAAACCACAACAATATCCCCCCCACTAACACCACAAAAGCACTTTCTTGGATGGCAAGCCACCTTATGACCAAATAAGCTTAGGACCTACCCAAGAATTTAATGATAGCTAAGCTTGGCTTGGAAAGCAGGCTCGAATTAACACTGGAAGAACTACAGCCTACCCTCCAATCTTCAGATAAGTCCTCTAATAGCTGTTCATTCTGCCTGCTTCTGATCTTCACTTGAGGTGTCACAGATGGCCTCAAATTGCTCATATCCTTCTGAGCATCGTCTGCATTCCAGTAGTCAAGGTGGATTAATAGATGTGACTGATCCATAGGCTGAACACAGCTCTTGGGACTCCCGAAGTACCTCTCTACACAGTGGTATTAGCACACCTGCTTTCCCTCACTTGCATGTACAGCAGACTCCTGAGTGGTGTGCTATCACCTCTCATCTGAGATATAGCCCCTTTCACACTGGTATTGTATCCCCAAGCAGCAACAATACCCGAGGTCTATGCTGGGCATGCAATTGTTGGTACTACCCTTGTTGATAGAGACCTTCTGTGTACCAGGTGGCCAGGGGAGATCAGAAAGTCTACACTTGCACATGTGCCAATGCTACTGGCCAAAAGTGGTTTAGATGGCACTTTATCAATACAAGTACAGCCAGCTCCTCTGAACCAAGAGGAGATCAACAAGATGAAAGATCCTTCATCTTACCACAGGCAGCAAAATCCACTCAAACCCTTCCTTGTGGTGCCTGATGGTGCAGAACGAAAACACAATGATTCACATCACACTGATTTGCTGCTGGAGACCTCAGAGCTTACAGTAGGTCTTACTGATTTAATGCAGCAGCATCAAACAATTTCCCAGTGGCCTTGTGTAAGAGTTTGCTTGGAAACAGTGACCAGCATTTTGAAATCATTTGCTTTAGCTGTATTTTACCTTGTGTTAACCCATGAATCTTGCATTTTGCAGCCTCTCCTTTGGTGAGCTCTCAGAGCATGGGCAGGAATCAAGGCAGATACAAAGATATAGTTCTGAAGAACCATTATTCAATTACAACAGATCCACTTCAGAGTAGTCTAGGACCACCTAGAGAAAGTTTTGCCAGCCACAGCCATCCCCATGCAGAGTTGAAGAGGGATGCACTCACTGTGTGCAATTCACTAGAGCTCTGTCACCACTGAAGTTCCCTCTTCTCATTTATTTTGAAATCAGCAGAATAGGTAACTCCACAGTGCTGGTTAATTAGGCAAGGCAGCCAGTTGTGTTTGACAGAGTAAGAAGTGGCTTTCGGCATGGTACCACAATATCACAAACTGTTGTCACCCCAGAGCACTTTTCTCCCTTCCTTCACTACTGCTAACACCTCTAGAGACTGCTGCTAATGGCACAGATCCTCAACTGATGTAAAAGAGCAAAGCTCTTATTGCCTGTTGCAAAGTCACAGGAACTGCACCAATTTACAGCAACTGTGAATATCTGTCACAGATATTTTCACATCACCTTCCTATTAGTTGGTTACATTTTTAGGAACTTGAGATCCCTCACTGCTAACAGACATTCGCTTAGGGTGCAGATCACATTCTCCTCATGGGACTTCAAATCAAAAATGATTATCCAAAATCCATATGTGCTCAAAGGAGGTATTTAATAAGGACCAAGATTAGCACCTCTGCAGTAATGGCAGACTTATCAGATCCTCATTAAAAAGGAGGACAAGAGTCACAGAACACTTGCCAGCCACACTACCTGCTGAACCATTCAAGGATGGGTGGCTGCAACAGCCATGAGTACTGTCCTCCCATTGTGCAACTGCTCTAAAGCAAGGTGGTATGTAAGGCCATCTTGAGCTGGGCAATCAGCTGTTTGGCCTGCTTTTTGTCAAGGTTCTAAAACAGCAGAGTTGAAAAATGAGTATGTGGTTTGGATTTCTTCTCTCTCCAAACCTCACAAATTCTTCTTTGGGAAAAAGTAGCTATGGGCAGAGGGCAGGAAACATCTGCACCAAGCCAGAAACATATCCACCAGCCTACAGGTAGGGAACATTGCCATTCATGAAGCAGCAGAGGGGAGGTGACATCTCATGAGTGGAGTTAGAAATCCCTTCTCAACCTGATAAAAGACGAGGCACATCAGAAACAGTGGTATGACCAAAGCCTTCAATTTTCAATGCAACTGTAAGGTCAGTTGAGTTTCCAGAGATATTATCCTTGGTTCATTCCTATCATCACTGCCTGCTGCACATTCCAACACACATCATTGCAAAGAAATACTCCTTAACCCATTCTTTTCCATGCAGGTTGGGTTTTCACCTTAACATCAAACTACAGACCTTAAAATCACTCTAAATAATCAATCGCCTCAGTTTTTACTCAAGAGAAACAAAGACACCTTGCAATCTCCTCTTCCTCAGCAGCATATGTGTTCTACCTCTTTCAATATCCTCCATGGACTTCTCAGTCTACAAATGATGAAAATGGTGCTTGATGGGCTATGAAACAGGAGGAGTCTGGAATTCTTGTGTGGGAAATGGACAACACTGCCTAACTTCCGCTGCTGCCACAGAAGAGCACTGAAGGAAAACTACCTGGTAACCAGTATTGGTGCTGTTTCTTTCCAAGTTTCTGTATTATTCTGCTTCTGAAAAATCAAAACTTTACTAAGAGCAACAAGAAAGTATTCTTGTTGCAATTTTCCAATAGAAATGAGTAACATAACGCTAGCTTGGGATCCAGCATAATGCCACTTCCTGCCAGCCCATACAATAACAAATGCAGGATTCATACTAAAAGCTATAATATCCTGTGTTCCTGGAGTCACCTGGCAAGGCAGGAATTGCATTTTGCACTGTCATGAAATGCATGTGCCTCCTGCATTTCCATGAACATACACAATGGCCCCAGAAGAGAAAAACAATTATGATGAAAGAACTTGCCAACTTCATTTCTCATGTGCTTAACCCCTTTCACTGAATAACCATCACTCACCAAGATCAATGCCACGTGTTGGGGCAGGCATAAGAAATACTGAATAATATGCTGTAACTCTTCTTACACACGTGATAGGAGTAGAAGATTAAAACAGCCTCTTCTGCACTGCAGAATGTGAACCTAAGAATGAGTGTGCTATGATCTACTGGTGACAAAGGAAGCTAATATAAAGCTTTGCAAGGTTTAAGCTTTATTAACATTATTTAATGTCTCAGGTTCTTAAAGGAGGTGTATTTGATGAACATAGCTGGGGGAATAGAAAAGTTTTGGCTAATAAAACCTGGTGTGGTAGGTCAAAGAAGAGTTACAGGACAAAGCAAATGTTACAGCTTGGGAAGAGCAGAAAATGCAAGGTCAAGGTGGCCAGTACTTTTTAACAGCTAGGCTGTTATGAGTGAAAGAGCATCAGTGATGGACATCACAAGAGAACTTCCTGGCTGGCAGTGGAGAGGTTTGGAACAGCTGAAAAGAAACTATGATAAAAGCAGCTCATTCACTGATTGCATCCCCCTGATTCACTGATTGTCCAACCTCCCCCTGCAGTGAGCACGTGTGGTGGTTTTAGGCTATGCAGGGAAACCTCCAACTAGATCAAGCTGCCCAGGGCCACATCAAGTCTTGTCTTGAATACTTAAAAAAAGGAGCCTCAACCACATCCCTGGGCAACCTGTTCCAGTATTTTACCACTCTATGAAGAAATTCCTCCTCAGGTCCAACCTAAACCTACCCTGCTCTAGTTTAAAGCCATTGCCTCTCATCCTATTGCTACAAGCCCTTTTGAATAGCCCTTCCCCAGCCTTTCTGTAGCCCCCTTCAGATACTGAAATGTAGTTACAACGTCTCCCCAGGAGCCCCCTTCTCTCTAGGCTGAACAAGCCCAATTCTTTCAGCCTGTCTTCATAGGAGAGGTGTTCCAGACCTCTGATCATGTTTCTGGCTCTCCTCCAGACCTGCTGCAGCAGGTCCATGTCTCTCTTGTGTTGGGGGCTGAACACAGTACTTGAAGTGAGGTCTCGCCAGAGCAGAGTAAGTTGCAGAATCACCTCTCTCGACCTGCTGGTCATGCTTCTTTTGATACAGCCCAGGATGTGATTTGCCTTCTGGGCTGCAAGTGCACATTGTTAGCTCATGTTCAGCTTCTCATCCATCAGCACCCCAAGTCCTTTTCTTTCTCAATTTCATCATCCCTCAGCCTGTGTTGATATTGAGGATTTCCCCAATCTACATGCAGGACCTTGCACTTCACCTCATGATACTCTCCTCAGCCCACTTCTCCAGCTTGTCCAGGTCCCTTTGGATGGCATCCGATCCTTCAGTCTTACCAACTGCACCCCTCAGCTTGGTATCATCTGCCAATCTGCTGAGGGTGCATTCAATCCCATGGTCTGTAGGTCTGCATCAGTGATGGAAGATATTGAACAGCACTCAGTATTCATTACCAGTGAGAGCAGAAGTGCACCCACATGAGACTATGGGAACTCAGGGAAATGCTAGAATAACATATACTGCTTTATCAAAGCACTACTGTTGTATCATATGCTAAAACTTTTCAGCAGGCACTCCTGAGGATCCAGCAGGAGCTCCACTTCCAGTAAAAAATAAAAGGCCCCAATATGTAGAATTTAACCTCCAAACTCTAGTGACCAGCTGTTGATAAAAAAAGATGATTTTAAACTCATTACACACCTTATTTCTCATGATGCAACTTTCAGAAACAAGCACTGGAACAGTTTCACTTAACATATACATTACATATTGTTCCCACAGACAGTTAATTATACAGCTTAGTAGGAAAACCTTGCTAATGCTATCCAGTTTACAAAGTATTTACATTTATCAGTGGGACAGTATCTTGTAAAAAAAACCCAACTTGCCTGTTTAGGTGTGTCTTCTCTTTTAGAGGTGAAATAATGCTCTGAATTACAAATTCTGGCCCCTATCAACTAATTATGCAGCAGTCAAAAATGACCTTTATAAGAATTAAGATAGAACAATCAGAAACTAGCAGGATAGCATCATAAAAGAAGGGTTTTGCAAGGGGTTTACCTTTTTTTATATTATAGTAGAAAAGCTTACCATGGTTCATGTGGTTGTGTAAGGATGCTACTTTCACCAAAGAGGTTTAATTTCCTTGGCACTAACTGAACCAAATGCAAGGACTCAACACAAAAATGAGAAACAGAACATTTATTAGGCAAACTCTACATTAACTGTACAGATCTGTGACTGGAGTTTCAATGCAATCCAGGGAACATAAACAAGCAATCAGGATGGCAAGACCTTTTCCAAAGAACATGTTTAACCCTCAAGACAAGGCTGTCTGGCACCATTTAAAAGTTGCTGTACTGAACACAGTGATTTTTAAAAAAATGTCACAGATGATTAAGACACTGAAAATGCACTCACCACAGTGAAGAATCCCATTCTTTTCCTTGTTTCTGAATTTTTTACTCCCACAATACAAGAGTGTTAAAAGGCTGCATGGCAGACAAAGCTGGATGCAACAGCTGTAGGGTTTTGCTTGTCAAGCAAAGTGACTTGCAGCAAGAGACATGCTTTATGCAACAAAACTGATGATGCACAGCTTGTGTGGGTTCAAATAAGATCTAAGAACAACAAATGTGGAAGCCTTATAAGCTCCCTTTATTATAATCAGAATCCTGAGAAAAGCAGGGTCCAAATTACTCCAACTGAATTTATCCTCACTTACATACAACAAAATCGTCCAGATACATCAACAGTAGTAAACTGAGTTAATGCAGTGTTAATCTTTTTACATTTTAATGACTAGCTATAAAAACAGAAACTAGCATGTTCTAATCTGTTTATATTTCCTGAGCTTAGTAAAATCAAGAAGGAATGAACATTATAAAAATCCCAGTAAGTCACCAATAAATTAAGAATGTACACAACCACTACAGCTTCAGAAGCCTTACAATACTCAGAGTGAAGTCTACCTATCCCAGACCATGGCCTTTCTTTTAGGACTCCTGTACAGAAACCATGCCATTAACTTCACCATCAATACTGAGATAGGTCTTTTTTTCCCCTGCTCTCCAAGTGTCCTTCTAGCAGACTATTCAATAGCCCTTCCTAATCAAGTCATATGAGAGCATTCAGAAATTGCAATCCTCTACTTCCAGCGCAGGAAACAAATGCTCTCAGAAACGCAGCATGCTACTGAAATTCAAATTTACCAGCAGCAGTTATTTGGTCAGACTCTCAGCTTCTGCACGTAACATCACTACATTGGCAGCAGGTTTAGTATCCTTTGGAGGGACAAACCAATGAAAACCTACACAGAAGATTGGAGGAGAGACCCTTAGCAATAAAGAATTCATCTTAGCGGTTTCTTTAAGAGCCAACATCTTGCATTTGAGCAAAGCGCTCGACCTACATGAGTCACACACATGTTTATTTATGCATGTTTATTTCCTGCATAGAGAATAATGTGTACCTTGGAATAAACCCCAAGCTTTGAGAATATACTGAGAGTATGGGTATCTGTAACAGTGCTACAGGCAGACTAATTCAAACCAAACTCAGCTGTCTCAAAGGCTTGCAGAGCATTAACGTCGATAAAATAAAATACTTTAAAAAAATTGTCTGTTTACAGCATGATTTTAAAATTATGGTGCAGATAAAAGAGAGGTAGAAAGGCTTATACCCTCAATATCATTTTCTGTGCAGTATTTATAAACTATCAGAAACAAAATCTATAGTTTTTTTGGTGAAAATGCCACCTTTTCCCCGAGGAATTATATGGAATCTCTATTTTCCCACTGAAGTGCTGCAAACGAAGTAACCGTAATCTGATTCAGAAAAGCTCTTATTCCCATTGGCCTCTCTACATCTTTTTTGTCACTACATCCTGCTTTTAAGAAGTCATTGCAGAAATACTCCTATACAGGGCTCAAAAATTTCCAGCAGATAAAACCTACCCAACAAACCACATTTACCAGCCAAACAACACCATGTCTGCTCCTAAAAAAAGCTTTTGCTCTACTTACATGATCCCTCTTATGCATGCTACTGAGAGGGACAAAAGAAGTATGGAAGGCCATATGGCTCTTCCCTTCTTTGATGACCACCACAGGTATGAGCATCATCATCACTCTGGCTGGCAGTAGCTTGAGAGCTTCCCAAGGCAGCTTCTTTTCTTGCCACAATCCATCCTCTGCAGCAGCAGAACGGATGCTGCTTTAGTAATAAGCACTCATCAAACAGGGTAGGAAGGATGAGCTGACCAGGAGAGACAGCTTAACAGAAACCATACTGGTAAGATAAATACCCATCTTGCCCTGGTATAAGACAAGCCTTGCAGCACTACTCTTTTTGTGATTGTCACTAGACAAGGGAGAGAGATGAAAATATTTTGGGTCTTGCAGCTACAGTCAGCTACCACACGATCCAGAGCGTGGTGCATTTTGTACTGAGCTGACAGCCTCAGACTCAGCAGAGCTAGAGAAAGACAGGTCAGAGGCAACAGGGTGGGATCTGTCAATAGGGCTTCATCTCTGGCCCCACTTTCACAGCACTGTGAGAGCTGATGTGTCTGGAAGTGAAGGACTTGCCTGCTGACACTTTAGGGTGCATGGGGCTGGAGCTTCAGCATTATTCACATAGTAGTGACTGTTCAAGGGTAGGATTTTGGACCTTGAAAGTCAGACAGCTGCATAGTGACCTTTAATTTACCCACAGAACATTAAATAAATTACATTAATTTAGATTCAACCAAAGCAGATGCTAGCTTATTTATTGAAAAGCTCAGCTTTGTCTTGTTTTCAATGAGTTTGAGAGACAGGCAGCTCTTGGGAGAAGCTCTCTAACTCAGTCAGGCAAGAGGAGCTCCATAGACATGGTCAGAGGAACTTCTCCTGCAGCAATACCAGCCACAACAAGCCCCTCCTAGGCACATTCAGCAAAAGTACCTGAGCACAGCATCACTGCCTGATTGCTCTCTACACTTTCTACCTCACCCAGGTCTTCTCCCTGATTCCACATAAACCACATCAGACTTGCAGTAGACAATGATTCTTCACTGCCACCATTACCTTCTACTGTCATATTTTTAAAGAAATCTATGAATTGATTTGTATAAAGAAGTATTTGCTTCATTTCAGAGAAACTGATACTGCCCTGCAAATATATAAATTGTCATTAATTTTTCATAGGCTTGGGTAAGGAAGCTTGTATACAATAACAGGGTCATGTTTACAACACAGGTTGGAAATGTTTCTTTCTTTCCATTGCAGCATTATGAAAAAACTAATGCTACTGTACTCAAATAATCAACTGGCATGCTTCTCATTTTTACCTGTCCTCCTATCTGTCCTTCAATCTGCTCCCTTTCAACAGCATGCCTAAAAGCAGAGTCACATAAATAAGAGATGTGTTGCTTTCAGCCACACATGCTTTATACATAGTCTACTTTGTCTCTTCTCTTTTGTTCTCTGGAAACATTGCTCCCATTAATTTAATCCTCAAACTATGATCCATCAGAAAAAAAAAATGATTCAAGTAAAAACCTAAACTTTATTGCTGGGTTATGGGTCAATGTAAACTGACCAGAGTCAAAGCCAACCTAAAATACGCTTTAAAAAAGTAAGGATTGTTCGATTACGTTTGCTGACCACAGACAGCTGCTTTCACTATTCACACAGTTTGAAGATTGAAGATTTGCTGAGAGTAAGACACAGCCCATGTCCTTCAGAAGTCAATGCAACTAATAGCCATCATCATCATCCATATCACAGCCATAATCTGAAACACAAAAAGACAAAGGCACATAAAAATCCAAATATTCCAGGTAGACAGAAGACACAACAAAAGAATTGCTTCTTTCAGGTTGTTTTCCTGCTGTGTAACTAGATGGTAAGCTTTGCCTTAAGTAAGGACTTTTAAAATTAACATATTTTCCCAGGGCTAAATAAAAAGTTCTTGCATGCACTTTCCTCAATGAAATAAAATTATTTGTAAGCAATACCTCTTCCCACTTGTCACTGGACCCTCATTTAGGAGTATCTGGCACACAGATATGTGAAATACTTGGCTTAATTTAGAGGCTAAGGTGATCAAGCTTGATTGTCACAAGCAATTTGGAACATGGTGGCTGATAAGCAGCAGCATACATTTACAAGTAGGCACAGATCTCACTAGACATAGCCACCAAGAAAAAAAATTGGTTTGTTTATATTATTCATGGATTTATAAGCTGAAGCTGCAAGAGTTCAGAGATAGCTCAGAGTTCCCATCAACATCAAAAGAGTCGTGCTATGAATCCTGACCAGCTCATCTGACTTAGATCTCCTCTATCTACTTACTCATAAAGGAACAATTTAAAATTTTGCCCAGATTTTTGAATCCAGTTTTGTTTTCTTAAACAATGCTGAGTACAAAGAATGTTTAATGTGTGTGTCAGGAGGCAAGTCTGCTTCTAATACACCAATTTCTCTTCTGTGTACTTCTGAATGCACTGAAACATATTTTCTGCTGTGCAGTCAAACCTACAGGTAACTACTACATATGAGCATTCAGGAAAGTTAACCTTTATGTTCCAAGTGCAATACAGTGCCAGCATTTCACCCAATAGTCAACCAAATGCTTGGAAGCAGAATTAAGTGTAATCTACAATAGGGTGTGTAGAATGGACGAAGTTCAACATCTGTAATTCTTGCAGTTACCCTGAAGAAAGCAGTCAGAAAGGAGTTACTTGTTCTGCTGAGCAGCTCTGCACACACCTGGGAATGCTCCTTTTCTTTCCTTTCTCCTTTTTTTTCTTTTTAAGCCCCAGTTTTTCAGCTGTCATCCAGACAGGCAGTAGTGGAATGTTCTCAGAATGATTTAAAAATAGTAACATTTACAAAGAAGAAAAGCTCAACGACCTTTATTCTATTTTGGTGGGGTGTTTATTAATAAACATAGGCCCACCCTCCCCCACACGGGTGCCTTTTCTTGGGAACATTATTCTAATAATAAATGCAGCCAACAAACTGTTTTTCCTACGGTTCAGGGATTATTTTCCAGTGGAGAAATCAATTTAAAAGCACCAGACACTTCTGTGAGATGCATATATATTGTCCATGAAAGCTTAATTAATAGTACTGGGAAGAATTTTGCAGAAAATAACATTTCAGTAGGAAACTTATTCCCATCTTATTTTTTCACAGCCTGTAATTAGCAGCTCTCATTTTAAAAATATTTTGGTATATTTTCAAAGCTCAACTTCTAGGGGGAAATATTTAATAAAGGATAAATATGGATATGTCCAGCTAGGAAAAAATCACAGTGGAGAGGATCCTGCCTTTTCCTGCCAGCAAAGAAACCTAATTAAACAAGTGGCTTTGCTGGGTAACCCAAAGAAATTAGCACACATCTGTGTACCGTACAGCACACCCTATGCTAGCAATGTAATTTCTCTGCTTGGTGAAGAACATTTTCCTCCTATCACTTTCTCCAGAAATGGACTTTGATGATTCATTCTGAGCTGGACAGCCATGTCCCTAGGGCTCATGGGCAATGTGGATGTCACTGCAGCCGCAGCTGAGGAGGCAGACAGGAGCTGGGCAGCTCAAATTGGGAGGCAATGAGCCTCAAGCACTGCTGATGGAGGGGTCGCTGATCCCGTAATTTCTCAGGTACATATTAATAAACCTGATTCTGAAAAAGGGGTAACATCAGTTTGTTCTTGAGAAGCTCTTTTAGCCTAAAGCTTGAGATGCAAAGCTTTCTCAGGAGGAGTCTCTAAGGGGGTCAGGTTTCAGACAAGGGTGACTCCAGGCTTTCCCACAAGAATGGACAATAATACTGGAAAGGCAGCAGGAGCTCTGCACAGGATGAGCTGCCAGAGGACAGGGAAAAGAGGAACAGTGTCTGTCCCCAACCCAGCAACAATGAATCCCACAGCACCAGGAGAGAGTAATTTAAACAACATCCCAGCTTACCATTTCCTCCCATCAACTGCAAGGCACTCATGCAGTGATCATCATCATCTTCTATTTCTTCCTCTTCCACCTCTTCATCAGGGTTATAAGCTACTGGGCCACTCTCCACTACCACAGCTGCTGGTTTTTCTATGTCAGGGGCTTCTGCTTGTGCATTTGGAAAGGTCACTTGCTGAAAAGAGAAGAGGATAGTAGAGCACTGCTTCTTTTCATTCAATATTTGTACAAAATACTAGCGCCCTCCACATAGGGATGTCCACATCCAGTGCTAGAGGCTTAGCTTTTCCAGGGCACATGAAAGTTGCCCAGTGAAATATTGCCCAAATGAAAGTCAGGAACAAACATCCAGAGTTTTCACATAGTTCAGAGCCAGGTAACTGAAATATCCAAAGATAGTAAGAGCAGAACAAGGATCCTCTTGCAAGCCACAAGGAAAGGAGAAATCTGGGAGTGAAGGTTCCTCAGCAGAGCTCTGTGGGATAACTTACAACCTTTTCCTCATTGTGCTCTCATCAGGCCTATTGCACAGTAACAACATTATTGACACTATCATGATAGCAAAAATGTACCCTTCCAATCAGAAAAAACAACAACATATGTTAGTTTTGACAGCTCTGGTTGCATTTCCTTGGAGGCAGAAAGAGCTGTGGAACAAATAGCACTCTTTAGACAGCACTTAGTGTGATGGCAGAGTGCTAGGTTTTTAATACACACCAGCACCTGTAATGTTGCCTATGGAATTCATCAGGATAATGATTTCCAAATATTAACCTGGGAATGGATCACTGACAGGACTTGTTCTGTACATGCACCTCCCCAGCTGCTCAAGGTTAGGTAGGACACAGCAGGGAGAGTAAGAAAGGGCAACACCACAAGAAGACAGAGATGTATTTGGAGACGTTAATACTGTTTCAGCTCACTAATGACAGCTCTTGGAATAGGACAGGAACCAGCAGTGTGGTCTGCCTGAGCACAGCCCAGGCTCTGGCCTGCCTGGAGCTCTCACTTCCATGACATGCTCAACCCCTCTCTCATCCAGCAAAGAAACACCACAGAGGCTTTATCTCCACCAGGTCTGTAACGTGGCACTTTCTACCTGTTCTGTGCCTGGACTATTCAGAGGCTTTACTCTAGAGCCTGAAGTCCAAGAAGACATCTTATTAGTGACAACTTGAGGAACATTAAAGATCAATCATTAATGCTGCTTTCTCATGTAAGTAATTTTGAGAAGTGAGTACTTAGCAGTACCTGTCACTACTCAGCATTTATCAGCACTAAGTGTCATGTCCCTTACTAGGGAAGATGGAAAAGACTGGGACAGTTTCCTTGGGAAGGACAGTGTTGTATTGCTCCTAACAATGAATGGTTCAAAGCAGACCAAGAAACCCAAACGCTGCTGGTGCCTACCACCAGAAAAGTCCTACTGTGCTTTAAGTTTTAAATTACAGCACATAACTATGTACTGCTGCTTCTTCTCCAGCTCCACTGGAAGTAAGTTTTCTGATTCAGCATTGAAATATTTATTTATTAATTTATTTATAAGTGTATTTGCTTGGGATGCAGCAGCTTTCAGAATCCCTGTAACTCCAGGCACTCAGGAAGTACACCATCAGAGAAAACCAGAAAGTTTAGAGTCTAATTATTCAAACATCAAAGCTATTCCTGAACTTGTCCTATACCATGACAGTCAACCTAAGGAATTATGCTTGAATTTTTCAAAGTTACCTAAGGGTTTGCTCCAATAGCTCATTAACAGGGCAAAGACACCCATTAATTTTAATAGAAAATCAAGTATTTAGATATTTGGAACACTCGAAGACAGGTTTTCATGATTTTTTAATGCTCAAATTAATCACATTATTTAGGGGAACTTCTCTCCAGTTTATTTTCCATTTCTTACCATTGTTTTAGCCTAGAGTGATCGAATTGAGTCCATTTAAGTTTTCAGTATAAGCAGAAATAGACACAACAGCATTGTAAGATATATCAATTTATATGCTTAAAAGTATCCATCTGCTCTGAAAAAGTGGGTGAATATAAAGGAGCTACAATTGAGTCATTATTTTTTAAAATTGCACCATGCTAATTAAAATGTGACCTTCTTCTAATTATCATGTCCACTTCCAGACTGCTATACTTCTAAAAATGTGCACAGTTTTCTAATGAGCACAGCATAAGAAGTGAAAATGTATTTCTCCAGGCAGGATATCAAACTGTTTCTGAAAATCAATAGGGTTTAGACATTGTAAAAATAAGTCAGTCAAACAATGCCTTTAAATAGAACTTCCTGAATTCACTTCCAGACATCCTGGACTAGAGTTTGGCACATATCTTTATGAGCAACTGTTAAAGCACATTCAGTTGCCCAAGGTCCACATTCAAAAGTGTGTCAGTGTCACACATTGGTGGGAAAAAGAAGGGCAAACACCTTTGCTGTGTTAGAAACAGAACTACAGAGTAGACAATTTATAACACATAAAATGCATGTTGTCTACTCTGTACAGTGTGAAAATAATAGTGAAAGAAAGCAGTTATCGCTGTGACTCTGAAAATAGCCATGATCTCTGCAGCAGAAGATGCAGGTGCACAAACCCACCACAGCAGAGTTTCTAGCAGTGGCCAGTTCCTAGTTCTAACTTTTCTGTGGCACTATTTTATCTTCAAATTAAACAAACCAACCAAGGAGCCAGACATTCTATATAGGGTAAACTGTCACTTTACATTTCCCCACTGGTCTCCACAGAAGCCCAGCACTTCCCTTGGGTCAGAGTTGCACAGAAGCAGTGTTTTGCATTGTTGTCATTTTCCATGGGGATGGCTCAAGTACTGAGAAACAGGCATGAGCTCTGCCCCCTACAAGGCCTCCTACTCACTTGTCTGATATGTACCTCTTTAGCTGTTTGCAGGGAGTTTTCTCTTTTGCTGTCTTACCAGGCATTATGAGGTTGTGCTAATGCTAACTTTATCAGTAAGGCCAAATCTTGGTCAGAAATGAGGCAGCCTCAGCATTGCAGTGTTTGCAGCTCCTGGTCTGATCAGAGAGACAAGATTCTCAAAATTGTTGCCCAGTATCTACCACATAACCAGCTGAAAGAGGCTCATGGGAATTCCCAGACTCAAAGTGTTGCAGTAGAAGTGCTGGACTTTACATACCTCTTCAGTGGCAGCCTTTTTAGCAAGCTGTGTTGAAATCAAGGGTCTTAATCTGCAAAGAAGGAAAGAAGAAATGGTGAACATCAGAAAAGTTATACCATTCACAAGAGTCTGACACAGAGTATTCACCCCACACACAGTGGAAGGGCTTTGCTAATGTTACATTGTGCAATTACCTTTTTAAAGATGTAAGATAAAGAGCAGGGAGCCACAGACTCCTCAATAATTAATACACACATTCCCTCATAAACGTCTACCCCAGTTCAGGATAATAACAAAAGAGGGCAGACAACAAACACAGTAGCAGAACCTCACCTCAAACTGCAGCCCCAGCCTATCCCCAAATGTCTTTGAAATAGATGGCTTTATCACATATTAGAAAACTCAAAAGGCAACCTATTTTTTGGAATAAGGTAGAGGTGGCAGAACTAAGCCACACTCTGAATTACTCAGCAACTGCTCGTGCACTTGCTGATAAATACAAGATACCAGTAAGATTATACTGGCAGGATATCATAATCATCACAGGAAATTCTAACCTCCAGCTACAGAAATCATCATCAAAACCATGGGGACCCTGCATACCTTGAATGAGAAATGACAGAAATTGAACATAAACTTTTTTTCTTTTTTTCTTTTTTTTTTTTAATTCTGCATCATGTGTGTAAAAGACCTGCATGTCTGGGGAGGAAAGATGGATCAGGATCACCTCACAGCTAAGCGCTAAACACTGCTCTGTCTGGAAAATATTTCATAGCCTGTCGTCTTCTTACTGCCATGAAATCTCCTCTCAATCCGTCATTTAGTGTTGCTCTCTGGTCTCTCCTCCTCATCTAGATGTATCCAGTCACCAAGAGGATGACTTGCTTTCTACTGAAACACTGCTCAGACAGCTCCTCAAGTACATCTTTTAACTAAGTCTAGGCAAACAACTTAATGAATACCAATTTATGTCTCCAGAGACATAGTCTTTTATGATAAGCAGAATCTTTCCTCTCCTTTTTCTATTATTCATTCCTCTCCCAGCTAACACACGGGTACTGGTTGTTTTCCTACTTATTTATTTATTCTAAACAATCAGCAGGAGGAAACAGAACTCCAGAGAACAAGCAAGGGAAACTCAGATCATTATATATGACGGAGAAGACAATATTAAAATATGAGATATTGGCTAAGGTCCCAAAAGCCAAAAGGTTCAGAAACTGGTCATCTCTGAAATGTTCTGCAAGACTCAGAAGGTATTTCAGCACTAAAAAGTTCAAGGTGTCTTCTCCTTACAGTAGACCTGAACAAAAAGAAGCCACGCAATGCTTCAGGAGCTGTATCACTGAAGGTTCCAAAGCACATTGTTCTGCTATAGATACTTCTTGTCATACTTCCTAATTAGTAAAAAATTCAAGAAATAGATGTTCTTGACCTACGGAAACTATTTGTTATTTACAAATCCTAGTGGGCTTCTGGTCTTAGAAATTATGTATTTGAAGGCAAGGACACACTCCTCCCTGTGTACCTGGCCTTCTTTTTCCTTATCTAATCTGAATTGTGGAGTTTTCACAGAATCATGAAATTATAAAATGTTTTAGGTTGGAAGAGACCTTTGGAAAGGCCATCTAGTCCAACTCCCCTGCAGTGAGCAGGGACATCTTCAACTACATCAAGTTGCTCAGAGGCTTGAATGACCTGACTCAGTGTTTCCAGTGATGGGACATTTACCACCTCTTTGGCAATTCATGACAATGTTTCACCATCTTCATTGTAAAAAAATCCTTCCTGGTATCCTAGACTACTTTGCTGCTGTAAATGACTGTTTTCCAGATGTCACCCTGTTTACATGCTTACAAACACAGATGCAGCAATGTCAAAAGTTTAGGAAGCTGAAGGATGCTAATTACCAACTAGGTTGTATTTTGTTGACATACTGAAAAAAAAAAGGCAAAAATTGGTAAGAAATGAAGGGCTTTTATTTTAAACCAGTAGCGGTGATTATTGCAATTAACATTGTACCAAAGATAGCACCTATTTCCTCCTGCTACCAAAAGACATCAGACCTCCCTGGAGCACCCTGAAATCTCTCCTCCCTCCAATTAAAATCAAGCTGGTGAGTAAGACTCACAAGGTAATCAGAAACTGCTGACGTTTCTTTCAGAGCAAATTGCACATGTGCTCAGACAGCAAAGAAAACAATCACAGCTATAGGAAGCAGAGAGTAAACATTCCAGTTTCATTTTAATTAAAATGGTTCCCTAATGAAACTAAAAAGATGCACGTTTATGAAAAGTCTATTTGCAAACTTCCATGCTAAATCCAGGAGCCCTTGTATACCATTTTTCAGCAGCGACTGATTCTCACAGCCAAACTTCTGTTCCATGATCACTGCTCACAAGGAAGACATCTTCTCTGCATTGCCAGAAATGCAGCACTGCCACTTGATTTGGGCACCATTTTCTCCCTCAGCATGTTATTTAATGCACACAAAAGCTGGACTCTGCTCCTGCTCTGGCTTTTTGGCACCTGCTGCAGCGCTGATGTGAAGGGGTCACTCAACATGAGGGCTGAGCAGTCCAGCTGCACCTCACTGCTTTGTGCCACCCACAGACACCAGCAATGAGAACTGCAGACACCAGCAATGAAAACTGAAAAAAGGTAAAACCATCACAAAGAGAAACAAAAACTTACTTGCCTTCCTGAAACAACATCTTTGATTAAAATTATATAAAAATTATACAAGTTGTAAATATTTTTTTTAAATTTTCAAAAATAGTGACATTTCTCTCCTTTGTCTCTTCTTACTCCTATGGAGAACCCTACTGTAACTGTACAAAACCATTTTGGAAAGTTTTATAGTGGAGTTGTGGTTTGTCTCTTAAATGCCCCAATGCCCTGACCTTACACCAGAGCAGCTGCTGCCACACCAGCCGTATGGAGCAATAAATTACTGGCTGCCATGGCTACAGATATAGGCTCCTTCTGCTGTCTGGTTGCAACACAGAGGGCAGAAAAAAGGCGCTCCATGGAAGAGGACAACTGCTTTCAAGGCTGAGGTAAGGTTCAAGTGCTAATGATAAAAAAAGCGCCTTGAAAAGAGGCATTTCCTCCAATTTCTAAAGTGCATGACTCAACCTCGTCTATAAAGGCTACGAATGTACACACATGCACAGACACACTATACGTGAAAAATGTCCACTGCAAGTCCAGTCTGAATTCAGGGCTGCCAAGTTCCATAAGTAATAATAATATCCTGCATTAAGACAGGATCCCATATCTGCTAAGGCACCAGAAGTCTCTGCTGAAAATGTAATGTTGGAATTGGTCTTCCTGAGTGTTTCAGTAGTTGTTCATTACTATCTAATGCTAATTTCTAGTCTGGGATATTTCCATTACAAACTTTGCAAATTAATACCATACCTTGTGGGAAGGAGTAACAAACCAAGCAACTTTCTTAACAACAATGTGATCCTTAAAAAGGGGGGGGGGGGAAGAGATTTCACATAGCCACAAGGGTTATATCCACATTTCAAACTACTTCAGAAATTATGCAGAGCTACAAATGTTTGCGTCAGCCAACACATGTAGCACTGGAAGCAGATAATCTTGACATGTTCACAACAAAAACTAATGACACAGTACCCAGCTTCAGAGAACACTCCCTGCCAAATCCACTGCGCTCTTGGTTGAGATGTGCATGATAACATCTAGGTTTATCCTCCAGCTTAACAATTTAAAAGAAGATTCAATATAATAGCTCCTGACAGGGCTGAAGATCACACAGACTGAACTTTCAAAGTGAATAAATTCTCTGAAAAACAAGCTGGCTGTGACAAACAACTGTTTTTATTTTGCTTATTATTTAATAACAAATGATTACACATCAGAGAACATCAAACAGAAAGAGCACTGTGAGGTAGGTAATGAAACCACCTCACTGGCATCTGGCTGCTCGCCCACCAAAAACTTCACGGCACCGTTAACAATCTCCTCAGTGCAATCCTGCAAGGAATTTGGAAACTCACCGAAAGCTGTTTCTTACTGAATTTTAACTTAATCCATGCAAGTAGGGAACATCTTTTTGCTGCTTACCAACCATGCTAATTTTATACGTGGATGATCCCAGAATACATGATGGAAAGCAGAGATACAATGGAGCCCACAGCCACAAGCCTGCAGTATAATTATGCAGGTCATCCAACAGAAATGCCCAGAAAACCTACATGTGCAGACCACAAGCCTTTCAAATGTGTGCCACTTCAGTGACAGAAAAATAAATGATTCAGTAAGAGACCAGTCAGGTTTGCCACACTGGCCAAGATCCTCCTCCCACCTGAGGCCAGATGGTTTTGCCTCTGGAGGTCAGTTTACCAGACATCTACAAGAGAAGGAAATTAATATAAATGTTTACCCCAGCTAAGAGTGCCTTTTAATTAGGTACTGTCAATGTTAGCCTTACTGGAAAGTTGGGAATTACCTCTCTGCAGGGATTTAATGCTCTTGTTGGAAACACAACACCATCAGGAGATACAGACCCACCATTCTGCCATTAGGTCAGGAGAAAGAGGTGACCCTCCTGGACTCAAACCAATACCCTTTTGCAAAGCATGAAACCATGTCTGTGAGCCCAGACCACTTCAGGTTTTGCACATCCAGCTGCAGATATCACCACCTTGTACATCTGCTTCTGACTGAGAGTTGGGTGCTCACAAGAGTTGTTGCCACTCCTAGAGAGGACACTGAGGCGCATGGCTGGTCATGACATCAATGAACAGCTTCAGGATGCATAGAGGACAGGGGCTGGGGTGTAAGGGTGCACTGTGAACAGCAGAAGTCATCCAGATATAATCACAGACAGCATCATCTTCTGCAGAGAGATAAAGCATCTCTGATACTCACACCTTGAAACTGCACATGCCTGAACAGGGAGGCAGGCATGTATTTTTGTCAGCAAAGGCTGACCTGCCTTTTGCCCAGCCCAGCTCCCCATCAGTATAAAAGCCCCAAGGAGTTTTCCTTAATGACTCTCCCCAGTGATAAAGCTTCCCAAACAGTGACCAAAAGACACCAACTGAAGGGCACATCCACACAGCAATAAGCTCAGCTCACTGGCCAAGGTCCATTGGAGCTGGCTAACCGCAGTACTGCCAGCTGTATAAATGTGACTGACAGAGCAGCAGCCAGGGGCTGCACCCTCCTACATACTATAAGACACCTGGGCAGCAAGACTGTGTTGAGCAGTGTCTGCTCAGCCAGCCAGCTACTTTTAATGCTGCTCCAACACACCTGCACGAACTCTACCAACTACACCAACACACTTTCTGTTTTTCTCCTGTTTCCAAGCAAACAACACTACAGAAAGCCATTTCAAGCAGAAAAAAAGCAAAGCTGAAGTGACAACAAAAACTAGAGTGAAATGAGAAATTGTTCCCACTTCTGATTCCCACTCAGTTCTCTTTCATGCTGGATCAGAGGAGCTTCACTTTCATCAGCGCAGCATCAGACAACACAGCACTGAGAATCCCTTCAGTGTTAATGAGATTGGCCTCTTCTAGCTACTGCCCAGACTTAAGTATGTAGGGACCAGAGCACACAGGAGTAAACCTGGAGGGGGGGAAGGGGGAAGAACTTCTATAATTCACTCAAGGATATATTTATCAGCAAGAAACTCAGCACTGACATCAGTTACTGATACACTTCTGAAAAGCAAAAACTTTTCTAATGCACAGTGAACTAAACACCTGTTTTGGCTTTTTCAAAGAGGACTCAGAGGCCATGATATTTGTCTTCAATAACCCAACTCAGAATGGGCAATAGTTTTCTACATAGCTTCAGCACACATTCCTCAATTACATGCTGTAAAACAGCAACTTGCTGTTCTTTCTTGCTGATTTTCAACAAAAATCTAAGGCCACCTTATTGGGACCAAATGAAATTATGCTTCTGCAGCAGATCCAAAAAAATCTCGGCACATATCTGCTTCTAAAGAAAATTGCTGCAGACCATGGGAAATTACAATTGCTGCAGGACAAGAAAGGCTGACTGATCTAATATTTCTGTTCAACACACCTTCTTCCTGGGTTTGTCAATAAAGATACTGATGAGCTCATCTCTCCACAGGTCAGGAAAATATCAATTGAAAATATGTTATTCCTATCAGCCTGGAAACTTTTCCAGATGAAATGATGACAGCAAGGCCAATTGGCACCTTGCTGGGAAAAGCTACTTAAAATAAGGAAGCTATGAAGCATTCTAATGAAGGTAAATGAGTAATCATGATGGTCTCAGTTAAGCAAGTCTAATGACGGTGTCCCTTTTAAAACACGGGTGTGAGACAACTCACGTAGTGATAATCCAAATAGGTCTAGCTATCCTGCAGCACGGTTTTTCAACTGGTAACGTTGCAGAATGCATCTGTTGTGGTGCAAAGCACCATTATTAGCAGGCAGGACAAATATAAATAATTTTAAAATCATGCTTGGAACCATAGTAACAGAAATGAAATTTCAGAAGTTAAATGAAGGCATTACCATCTGAACAGAAAGACTGTTTTACTGAAAAGTTCTCAGCAGTAGCACTGCTGTCTCTGTTTCTCATGCAAATCTATTTTTCTAGACTCATGCAAGAAGGATTATAGACACTTACTTTAGGACAGCTGTTTTGATCAGCCTCAACCTCATAAAAACAACTAACGAGGCAAAAGATTAAAAGGAAAACATCTCTGTTACCTGCAGTCTCTGAAAAGAATCCTTTGAGACTATTATACCCAAAGGTGATGGCAGATTTATTGTTACATCTTTTCTGGTGACATTACAAGGACAAAAGTCATGCTGGGCAAAACTCAAACTCGCCTCTTCCACCACCTTTGTTGCCATACACCATTGTGCAAATTAAGTTTCTCTCATCTGATTATGCAGCTAAAAATGAGTATTTCAAATTTCAGGTAACTATAGATGCATCCAAGTAATCAATCAAGGAATAAAGATGGATGACAGATTTTTTTTACCCCCTTGTGTCTGGCCTATTATACATTAAAGAGCAATTTCACTGCCAGCCATCTGGAAATCAATGTATTCCAAGCTTTATTTTATGATTACCAACATTCCCTCTCATAACTCATTTCTAATTATAAGCAATAAATCATTCCTTCTTGCTTGTAATTTATAACAGCCAATTACAGCAAACCTCTTATTTAAATAGCAAATCTAGGTTTAAAACATCCCATATTTTGAGGTATGCACAGAACATCTAATCAGCCAAATGGCAGAATGATGATTTAATGTGGCTTTTGTAGCCACCAAGGAGACACATGTGGAAGAACCCGCTCTCCCTTGTGCCCTGGTACACCAGGACTTTTCAGAACTGAAAGCACAGGTCTCATTTGTCTGAGTTAACACAGAAGAGATTGACATGTAAAGATATGTAAGCCAGGACACAATTCAGGGAAGTCTGGTGTCAAAGCTTCCCTTTACCCTATCAGGAAATTAATACAGAGGTTGTAACAGGAGAAGCTGTAGGTTGGTCTAGTAAGAAGTTCTGGATTTTTTTGAATTTCATTTTAGGAAAGTTGAAAGAATGAAGCTCTAAATTTAATACTTTAAAAACAACTGAAGCAGGTTTTCCTGTGCTGGGATTTGCATTCAAGAAATGGGACTGTCCTCCTATACCCAAGCAAAAGGACACCAGCACACAACTCCCAGGCGTTGCTTGCCATCCCAGCTATTTTCTGTCACATGAAGTTTTGCAGGTACCAGCCTACAGCACAGTGCTTGGCATGAGCATGGAACTTGCTTATCTCACTCCTCCCCATCCCTCAAAGCCAGGAGAAGATCAAGCAGAACAAAGCAGTGAAACAGTCTACAAAGAAAAGGTGTCACCAAATAAATCCAGATAATTCCTTCAGGGAGAAATCTTTAATGGTGTCTTCCTAGGGCAACTCTTACCAGCAGAGGAATATCAAAGAAATATAGTGAAGGAGGGTCCAAAACCAGGGTGGGTTCAAATGTACCGGCAAGGACATGGAAAAGTTTTTACTCTTATTTGTTCTTCAGTGTAGGTCTGAATTACAGGCATGTGAGTGCACACAGAGAGGCTTCTTAGAAATAAATAGCTCTGCTGGGATTTGTCCATTAGAAAAAAAACTCACTCTTGTCAGAAAAGTATTTGATACCGTTTTGGATACAGAATTTATTACATGAGAAACTGATCTCAGGAACGTGGAAGTCATTCCCACTGAGATTTTATATGGTCATCACACAGCTCAAGACTGTTCCAGCTTCACATTGTGTCATCTGGTAAGCGTTTACAGTAGGAATCAAGGGAACTAGATTTGGAAAAAGTCCATCACAACTGACCTAAATCTGATCTGACCTGAATAATCAAACCAAATTAAAAAATGGCTAGACAGAAGCAAGGAGAGGGAATTCATCTACTGCAGGAGTTATCTCATGATTTTCCTATCCTCAGACACATGAGGATTATGCCCCCCACTTTTTCCCTCCTTAGGAGCAGTGGTGACAGAGGCACATGAGAATCCCTTTGTAACAAAGGTATCAAAAGACGTGTGTAGGAGTGCTGCAGGCTCCACTGTATTCTCTTTCCTTTTCAGAAACCATTCATTCCTGAGAGAGCAACATTTGAGAGCAGGGAACAAAAGACAGCAAGTTTTGGAAGGGCAGCAATGACGTCAGTACCATTTGTGCTTGCCTCTGCCATACAGCTATCCAGAGTCACAGAAGAGAGAGGCCATGGCCAGCACAGTGCTTAGTGCTCTATGTTTCATCAATCAGCCAGGTGCAGGTTGTAAGGCTCACAGCCACACCAGCCCACCTTATAATCCTCTCTCACATCCACAACCTGTCTCATAACCAAGGTTTGCCTGTGTTGCTGCGTCAGGGTCTAATGCTGCCAGAATCACTTTTCTCCTAAGCAACCAAGCTGAAGATGTACAGGTGCAG
Organism: Dryobates pubescens; assembly: GCF_014839835.1. Classification (NCBI taxonomy): domain Eukaryota; kingdom Metazoa; phylum Chordata; class Aves; order Piciformes; family Picidae; genus Dryobates; species Dryobates pubescens. Next base: position 20,685,827 of record NC_071616.1, on the reverse strand, counting down.
CACCGTCTAAGCGAGCACACAGCGAATCTCCACAGACAGATGGATTATTACTTATGTAGACATTGTAGTGATGTGTTCAACAAAAAAGTTTCATCGCCTTCAAGACTGCTTATCTTCTTTTTATGAGAGATCTAAGTAGTATTTACTAGTCTCCTCAAAACACAAAGCATCTTAACATCTGGTTTACTCTCTCAGCAGTGAGAACTAGACAGAAGAAAACTTCAAAATTGCTGGCTTGATGTTGGTGAAACTTGGGCAATATTTCTGGATGAAGATGTAACAAAAATGCCTGTACAAAAGCAGACACAAAAGCCTATAAATTTCATTTTGACAATAAGGCGTCATTCTTTTATTAAGCCTGTGGATGTCTATCTTCCCTGCATAAAGTTTTAGAAGCTTTATATAAACTATACTTCTAAGCAAGCTTGTAATTAGCTAGGGGCAGGTTTGGCTCTAATTACAACTTGTAGAGACACACATGGAAATACTTACCTAATAACTATTAGCGATGCTCTGTTGATGGCATAAGTCAGGCTGGCATGTGTTTGCCATATAATCACCTCAGTACTTTCTGTCCTATGGCCTCCATAATGAAACCTGGAGGACCCATCTGCCAGATCTTCCTTCCAGCTTTGCCATACAGGGTAAGGCCAGGCTTTCCTGCCACCCATCCTGGAATGCCCTGTGTGCTTGCATCTGAGTTCCCTGCTCCTTACAAATACACTGTGGAATACCTGTTCGCACCTCACCAGGAGACGCTGTACCAAGGGTATCTGGGATCGTGACAAAGTCAAAATTGCAACATTTCAGCAACTAGCAAGATCAGATTGCAGCCAGTGCATGAACTAGTCAGATGTCAGCACACACTGTGAACAAATTAATCTGGACAGCCTTTTTCAAAGTTAAAATGAAGCTGATCCCATATCCCATCCCCAAAACACAACAGGATGCTCTACTGGAAGAATACCCCTTTTGGCCTGGGGGTTGGAGTAGATGATGTTTAAGGTCCCTTCCAAACCAAACCAACCTATGATTCTAAATTGAAGTTCCTGTAAAAATAATCCAGCTCTGTTACAATTTTGAATACAACTTCTCCTGACATAAGAAAAGTCCAGAAAGTAAATTGTATTCTTTTATTCCAGCCTTAGAAGCTGCTTGCACAATAGCAATCTCTACTTGCATATAAGTACGCACGGATAATAAAGGGCAAAACCAGTACAAACCACTGGGAAAATGGCTATTTACCATCAAATACAACACAAGTTTAGAAGATGCACTGCTACACACTATGGGTGCTTACTCACACTCACTGTTATGTACCAATGAATCTCTGAACCAGGCTGCAAAAGCCCTTCATGTTATAAAAAGCCTGTCTCTGCAATGCATTTGGTATAGATAGATGAGTTTTAAAATGCAGCCATGTTTTCTAATGGAAAGAAAATCCCAAACAGAATGTTAAGAAGGAAAAAAAAATAATTAACTACTGGTTTAAAATCTGCGTACAACATGTGCAACTCCTTTCTAGAAAGGAGGACACAACTGCTGTGGGGAGCAGACAGCCTCATCTTCTCCTATGTGTTGTGCAAACTCCACGTTGCCTGACTGTAATTAAGTTAGGTTAGCTATTGCAGAGGATCCTACATGTAAAATAGACTTATTTAATAGTGGTTTGCTTTAATACAGCTTAATACTAGTGTTAGTAGAAATTAACCAATAGAAACCTCATTCAAACTCCAGGGGAGATGCCTCTCTCAGCCTCTCACACTGGTTTAACTGGATCAATTAGAAATCTCCAGGTGAAGTCTGTGCTGCCCACACTCAGTTGCAAAGGGCTGGTGAACAGGGCCAGCTCTGCTTGGGTCACAGGTCCCTAATTTGGCTCAGTCAAAACAAGCCAGGTCAGCCTAAAGAGACCTTTGCTAACTATTACCCTTTGAAATTGCTGCAGTTTTCAATATTGGTTAAAGGGCACTTGCAAAAGCAGGTCAGCCAGCAGATCTGAGGGATGGCAAGAAGTGGCTGAGTTCACACAGGAAGACATTTCCCTGACCTTGGCTAACAGCCCGCCCAGATGGCTCCCAACACCTCCTCTTCACCAAGCCCTCACCTGGATGGGTAGAAGGTTGACTCCAATCTTAAACAGATGGCCAAAACTTCTGCAACTGGGAATTTCTCATCAAAGCAAACAAAACCCATGCGACATGACCTGTTCAAAAATCCTTACATCACCTCATTCTTTTATCTATTCCTTCCAAGAACTGGTGGCCACCAGAACTAAGGTTCTTCAGCCATCAAAAATCCAGCTTCTGAGAAGGGTCAGCATAAAAGCCAGGCAAGCTATTCCTCTTGCTGAACAACATAGCTGTGCAAGCTGTATCTTACCACAATTATTCTATCATTCATCCTTTGCCACCATATTCTGTCAAGCTGTGGCAGTTTAGGCTGGGTGCCTCCTGTTGCTGCCACATAGGTTACACCTCCGGTGTCCCGAGTGTCCAGCCCAGTGGGTGGACACAGGAAATAGCCTATTTCATACCCATAATATCCTGTGCCCTATAAATCCATCTGCAGTCTTTCACTTCCTCTTTCTTCCCTCTCTGCTCCTGTGGGAGATGCTCCCTATCAGGTAATGGTGGGGGAGTTATCTCAAGGCCTCTTAGGACTGTCTAGACCTAATGCCAGGAGGCGAAGGGGGAGGGGCAGTCTGAGACCTGGCCAGCTGAGACTAGCCTAGCAGTGGATGGGGGAAGAGTGAGTCCTGGGAGGGGTTTGGGTATACCCCCAGGAAGGGAGATGGGAACTGTTGGGAGGCTTTTGGGTGTGCTGTAGGGGACTCTATATGCTGTGGGTTTCTTTTGTCACTATGCTTGTAGATTTCTGTAAAACACTAATTGCTTTTCCATTTAAACTTTCCATCACTTCTGCAATCCATTTGTGTGAGCGTCATTCTTTTGCCCTTTTCAGGGGCAAGAGAGGATCTGCCTGGCCTCAAATCAGGACACAAGTTTTTCAGACAATTTTTGGCATACAGCAGATTTTAGTACCCCTCTAGTAAGAATGAGTACAACATGGAACAAACACTACTCATCGTGATTAAATCCCTACTTCTTTCTTTGCACCTAGGAGCACTTGCACTCAAACCCTGCTGTGAAGTAACAATAGCCTTGAAAAGAGAAGATAGCAAATTCCCACTGCAGTTTAAATCCTTCTGAATACTAACCTATGTTTGAAGATCTATACAAAGAAAGGAAAAAAAAAAAAAAAAAAGGAAAAAAAACCCCAAAGTACTTTCAGGTCAATCTTTTGGGTTTTTTTACTATTTTGAACGTTTATTTCTTGCATTAAAAATTCACAGAAAATAAGCCAATATTCTTAAAAGATCTGAGCTACTTTAAGTGAAGTGCTAAGAAGTATGGTGAGACTGGTATGTACTGGCTCTTTCTAGGCTTTGTGCTGCACACACCCCACTTGCTCCCCACCATACACATAGAGAAGGCTGTCTGGGCTGAAGTCACAACTTCAAAGACCGGTACCACCAAAATTTGCAACTCTCTTGGCCATTCAAGCAAATGTCAACTGAAACAAAGGCACACCAAAGAAAGTTGTCACCAAACACCACGCTGGGAAAATAATGTAAATATGTATCAATTATAAGCTTAGCTTGAACTAAGTCTAGCAAGCAAGTTTTCTTGTGCTCTTTACAATCACCATGCTCATTCTGCTTTCTAAAGGCATTTATGAAGCATCAGTGAAGAATCAACCCTCTAATTTCAAAGAATGGTGACACCCTGCCCCTGTGTGTTTTAAGAAACCTAAGTCTTGAACATGTTAAGTTTAGATTTCCTACATTCTGTACTTGGTCAAAATATGCAGCAAATGCCTAAGTGCTTGGCCCCAGCAAGACAACAGTCTGTACAGACTCACTTGTAATACATGTCTGCCTTTCAGCTGTTTAATCTCCATACACTGTATTTCCTTTATCAGCACTACAGCATCATTCCAGTTTGATTTAGTTTTTTTGTGTCTACAAGTACCGTGGGAACATCAATACTTGGCAACCTCACGCTTGGTTTTTTAGCATGACACCACAGATCTCTGTGTTACTTTGCTCTGTTGGTTAGTAAAATGTTACACCAAATAAATAGACATATAAAGTATTTTTTTTAATGCAATGTAAGTGCCATACTGCAATGTAAACACTTTGCACTGTGCACATTTTTATGGAAAAAGCTTTTCAGAGTAAACTGTTTTCAAGGGACTGAATCAAATTTAAACACATACAGAATAAACTTATATTTGGAAATCAATTTGGTTGCAATTTATGACCCTTTGATGTGAACTTTCAGTCCTCCTCAGAACAAGAATGTATTAGTGCAGAAGTGTTATGTTTTGCCTGGCGCCAGCAGGGAAATCACAGCAGAAGCTCCTCCAAGGTTCTCTTTACTTCTAGGCTTCTGAGTATTAGTACTTTATTTGAAAATCTTAAAAGATGAACAAGAAAGCAGCATAAACCTTGTAAACAAAATACATGCTTCTACCACAAACTTGTTTTACACAAAGATACTAAACCCAATAGACAACAGTGGCAAAAGTTGATCCACTCAACACTGCACCTATTTACTGCCTATACATCTCCTGTCTGAATGATGATGTCCATGCAAATAGCCTGAACATAAAAAATCTTCCATCCATCTCACTGGACAAAAGTGAAAAGTACACTTCAGTAACATCATGCAGGGGATGTGGTTATTTTTACCAAATGGCAGAACCATTCAGAGAGCCCTGGAGCAGATTTCTCTCGTCTCTTGTCAAAAGAAATATGGAGAAGTCATTGAGTGTCCCTGTGGTCACACCCCAGGCTCCTGGCCCCAAAGTCCTCTTGGCAGCACAAGTGTGTTTGGCAAACTCACATCAGAATAGTTCTCCCTCATCTGCCATACAATGATACCATGGACTCCATTAACCACAGGCAGTATTTAATGCATGTTAGTTTACACACAAAATTATGCCTACAGGGTATCAGAAAGCTCCCTACAGCTGCCTACAGCTCCCAGAAAGCTAAAGAACTTGGGATTGCCCTTTTCCTGTAGGTAGCACCGACAGTTTCTCCAGCAGAATGCTGGAAATGACAGGTTAATGCTGATGCCTGACCCACTGAACCCAGCTCTGTCCTCCACTATATTCTCCAATATTCAAATAAGGACTCCATTGTACTCTCCCCAGCTTTAGCAACAGCGTGACAGACAGAAGTTGATTGCTTCCCAACACCTTGGCCAGTAAGCCGGTCCAGGTGTGTACCCTCTCACCTGACCAGCGTTTTTGGAGACCAGCTTTTCTTTCTTTTCCTGTAATATTTCAGCATCACAGTTCAGGTAAGATGATGGGCAAGCTCTTCACCTCTTTTTAAAGGATAACAACATCCTAAGTTAGTAGATGTCTTATGGAGCAAAAGTTAAAAAGTGAAGACTCTACCAGTCAAACTGCAGCACAAAGTTGGCTTTAGTTCTGACATAAATCGCATGCAAGCCTCACATTTATTAAAAACAGATGAAACAAGTCCCAATTCTTTTTGAATAGTAGACCTACTGAAGAGACCTGGTGGAGTTTAGCACAGTGTGAGTTTTAGTTGTGTATCACCACACATTTAAACACCTGAGGACTTTGCAATAAACGTTGAATTGAATTCACCATCAAAAGATAAAATCCATGTTCTATCTGCCAAAACCTTTAGCAGCCTAAACAGAAAATGTCACAATTGATTTTCAGCAATGGCATAGAAATATAAACCAACATTTTAAAATCTTGACAGGATAGATAGATAGATAAACAGCATGAGATACATGGATTTATTGCTATAGGTAATTTTTTACCTCTCTTAAGCAAAAATCAGGCTTCAAATAGATTGACACTGCAAAACTGATTAAGAAAAAAAACAATTAATGAGTAATTTTGTTTTCAAATTCTCTGTTCTGTCAGAACCATCAGCCTAGAGGTATAAAACGAACAGATTTTTTTTCTCTAAAGCACTACTGTTTTATTTGCATTGAGGTTAAAGAGCTTCCTCTCTCCTTGACTGGTGTCAAATATAATAAAACAAAAACATTTGAAAGGAGAAAAAAAACCCAACACCCAGAGCTATTAAAACTGCTGTTTTGGAGGCTCTTTCACTCCCTCTCCATTCCTCTGACAAAGTCATAAATTACCTCTGGGCTCACTTTGCACCCAGAGAACTGCTGTTAGGGGTATGTCTGTCAAGCCCCTTAGAATTCCAAGCCCTCTTGCAACTCAGCTCACTCCAGCTTGCAGTGGCAAGGGGATACTTTTTTTGGTGGTATATTTGTCCTCTTCTCTCTAAACTTAGCAGGGTTTCTAATACTCCTGGTTTAAAAAGTGCAGTGAAATACAGAGAAAACAAAACACAAGCCAGTATTGGTAAACTCTCAAGGCTGACTGCAAGCATTTACCAAACATAAGATATTGGCAAGCAGCGGTGGCTGCTGAGCTGGTAAGCTGTCTGCTGTGTTTACAGACAGAATCCCACATTTAAAAGAACTGAGAAATAAGCAACTTTATAATACTGATATAAGGGAATTAATGCTAGTATTAGAAAAAGGAGTTTGAATAATCAGACTCTGCAGAATGCAATCCTACTAAGCAGCAAGATGGATCACTTTCAAAATTACCAAGTAACTTGTTTTCATATAACCTTTTTGATATGAACATTTGACCTACATCCAGGACCACAGTAAATCAGATTTTAGTTTCTCCTTCTGCATGCTACATTAAAAAAAAAATGGTCCAAGTAACCATTCCTACTTAAAATGGTAACAGGTCTATGAGAACGACAACTGGACTGGGGAAATGATTAGCTGAAGATTTGTTTCTTTAGGACTAAACTCATTTTAACAGGGTCAACAGAAGCAACAGTGGAGAAAGGTCAAGACAACTCCTCTTTGCAACAGCATTTCCCCTGGATCACAGGCAGGAGCTTTCAGGTGCCCCTCATCCCAAGGAGCCTGTAACAGCTACACTCCTGTGGGAGAAACAAACTGGCCTTGGTGATTTACAGATTTCTTTTATGATGTTTTCAAATCCTTTTGCACTTGTATTTGTGTTATTAGCTAGGAAAAAAAAAAAAAATCTCTGAAGGTGCTGAGAGATGAAACTGGGCCAGCCTCGCAAGCTTTTATAGATTAGTGTCCAGGACACGCCAGCACCCTCTGCTTTGACACAGTTCAAGTTCATGTCCAGCTGCACAGGACCCATGAGAGTGAGTAAGTGCTTCACCATCACCACCTATCTCTTTCTTCAAGTCTATGAATGCCTTAAGGAACAAATTTAGATTAAAACCAATCAGATACAGCTCTGGAAAGTGACAATTATCTTCTTCTGTCACTTCAGTCTTTAGCCCTCAACCTTTATTTTGATTATGCTGTCTTAAACATGGCACTCAACCTTACCACCACCGAGACTTTCCTTCTGCTGTCCCACTGAAATTAGCCTTTTCTTTGGTTGCAGCCTAGCTCTGCCACGCCATATGCTGCTGTTTCCCTCATCTACGCTCTAAATGCCTGCACACTCACACAGGGGCAGGCTCCAATCAACACACTAGGGACAGCGTTTCAGCCTTTCCTCCACATCATCACCATTTTGTTTCTTGATGAAATCACCCTAATGCCTCCAATTCTCTCATCTGTAGGAGTGAATGCTTCTCCAAGGCAGGCCTTAATGCCTCCCTAACCTGTCACGTGCTGCTTCTCCAATGCATGGTCCAAATTAGTCCTTTTGTAGAGTCTCATATCTAATTTGCAGTCCACTATCTCTGTATCTCTTTCAGCCTTATGGCTTTTACAGCTTCTGCTCCCATGTACGCCTGCATTTCAGATTATATTTCATTTGATGCATTAGCCTGGATTTTTTCCAAGATGCTCAGTTTTATTTCCTGCTCTCACTTGTATTTTTTTCTTAGTGGCACTGCTTTGCACGGACATTTTCAGTCAGCTTTGCTGTATGACTCAGTTTATTGTCTCCTGCAGATTTCATTAGCACAGCTCTCCTTCTCATTACGAAGTAGGACTGAATTTCACACATTGTTTGAGCTTTCCACAAAGCATCTTCTTGAAAGTTAAGACTGTCCTCACTGTTTGCTTGAGCAGACATGGCACGCCTCAGAAGGAAAGATATTGGGGTAAGAGAATCTGCCTAAATAGACCAAGTTTCCTGAAGTCCAAAAAGGAAAATGCTAATGGCATTAGAGGAGCAGGGTATGTTAACACCATTAGCTCCTGGAAGATTTTGGTTTTTCCCATGACCTGTTTTGTTAGGTATTTGAAGGTAACTCCTGCCAGGAACAGATGGTACTCAAGCAGACAACTGGCAAGGGATCTAGAAGAGTGCACTGACATGGTGTTGCGCCTAAGTCTGGCCAGTTATCCAGAACCCAGTATGAATACAACAGGAGCTGCCAAAAGGTATTGTTTCTGAAAGAAAACATAGTAAGTAGGACAAATAAACCTGTAGGTGAGGAAATGTAAGAAACTTTCTGATACAAGGAGGGTGGTTTGCCTATTAGCTCTGATTTTCAAGCATGTGTATCAAATAGTCTACAGATGGTTGGAAGTGAGCAACGCTTTGACACGTGCCCGTATAAAAGAATATGGTAATGATCTTTCACAGATGTGATGGCACAATTAAAATAGCGGACAAGAGAAGCACTTTTGGAGAAACACTTCAAGCCAAACAAATCTTAATTCTCCACAAAATGCCTTCAAGTGGCTGAATAAATTTCCTCGCAATTTTTACTCCCATATTATCCTAGCTCAGATAAAAAAAAAAAAAAAGAGTAACATAGGAGACCTTAAAATTAATTACACTACACATTATGTATGTGTTTCAGATAATCCCTGTTAGGGGTCCAAAAACATTTCCTTTTCAGAAATGGCATACTCCCCCAGCATAAACATCACTAATGATGCAAAATAAAACCAGAAGGGATTCATTTCCTTTCTAATGCTAAATATTGCACAAGTAACTACCATCTATGTAATCTTAATGCTTCCTCAACACAATTTTTAAAATCAAATATGAAATTGAGAATAAATTCTTAGGAGATGACTCTTCAAGAGAACTACTGCCAGTAATCTCCTACTAAGACCTGTCACTGTGACCTTCGTGCATATTTTTTTAACACCCTCATTTGCTACAATGTTTGTGTGAGTCCAAGTGCAATGAGGAGCCCATTTAGGAAGAAGTCCCTTGTGCATTACGCTTCAACAAGCCACAAGCTTGAAATATCCATGGCACTGTTTAAAATATTTACAGCCATCAAGGTCAAACTCTGGAGATCCTGGACAGAAATCTAACACATTCTGATAAACAGAAATATTTCTTTCAAAACTCCCCCCACCAAAAAACCCACATGCTTAACAAAGACTTAAAAGCACTGTTTTAAGCAAACTCTGCAGATACAGGGAAACTCATGTAGAACGTTTTCTCTGTCCATAACTCACCTCTCTGCAACACACAGATAACATTCATCTTTACGATGTCCCCTATAAAATCTAGATGCAAGGGGTCCTAACCACAAGATTTCATGGCTTTATTTTGAAACACTGTATTTCTGAGGAGGTGAGGATGCTGCAGGTGGGAAGCCAGAGACAGGGTTACCATTTCAAGGGTCAATACTGCAGCAGAAAAGCCCCATAAAGTTGTTTACCAAAGACAGTTCTGATACACTATTACTCATCAGGGGACAGCAGGGCCAGAGCAGCTGCTGCATTTCAGCTTGTGATGTAATTCATTGCAGTGTTGCAGGAGCTTTGCTAAATGTCCTGAAGTTTCATCACCATTGTAAGCCAGCTCCATATTTCTCTTGTAGCAGTATATTTATCAGTTATTTAATGGACATATAGGTCTAGTCATGAGGTCTGTGGAGACAGGTTGGACTCGATGATCCTCGAGGTCTCTTCCAACCTTAGTGATACTGTGATACTGTAATTCATTTAGAATTCATTTTTTGCCCCATAAGCATCCCTCCTTGGTCCATTATCTTTAAATTATTTTGATTAGGCCATCTTAAGCACAGACAGATGATTTTGATCACGGTATTATGTCTCCATAATTCACTAATTCAGGGAAAGTTTACATTTTCTTTAGGCACCATTTTGATAAAGGCTGTTTGCACTTCTCCCACCTCAATAGCAATATGTTCCTTCTCATTCTAACCAACAACTGAATGCTATTAAAGCGCTACAAAGCCCCCCAAATGATACTTGTCAACCATTAACTAAATGTTTGCTGCAATCATGGCAGTAATTAAAAACCATTAAAAGCAAGTCACAGGCTGACCTAGTATCAGCTTCAACCCTTTCAGGCAATGAGAGCTGTCACTAGAAGTGACAACTTTCTGGCTCATCAGGACACTGGCAAAAAAAGGCCCCAAGAAATCATGCAATTTTTTTAACAAGATCCCAGTCTATCTCAGAAGTGACGTATTCCACTGCCAGATGGTCGATAGGAATGCTAATGGAAAGAGTTGAAGCTGAAATAAATCTGCCACTTTTAATCAATGTCAGACAACTGTGTCATCAATAAGCGACTCGTGTTATGACAAACTCCCTTTAGTTTGCTACAAGCAAAGTTGATAAAACCTATCACGCCTACCTATTTATTGCCAATACTGGGCAACTTTGACATACACATTTTTGAGGATTATAGATTACTTTTTCCTAGCAATGCTGTGATTTTGGATTCACCCTGAAAATTACTCAAAAGCGTAAGTTACTAAACGTTCAAAGATATTCAGATAGCAGCTCAGTTGGGGAAAAAAAATAAAATACGAACCCAACCACTAAAAGCTCCAAAGTCCTATTAACTACAGTGCAATAGAAATTCACTAATTTTCAAGTCTTTGCGTACACAAAGTGCACTCTCCACTGCATGGAAAAGATGATTACAAAAGGGTAACTATGTGACATGCTGACAGTCCATCACTCTCTCTTTCACTCGACTCCAATTCCTCCCAACATTCAGGAACAACAAAATCTGACAGAGGTAAAAGTCACACACATAAACAAGTTCCTAGGAGTCCCCCAGCCAAAGGGGAAGGAGTTGACCTTGTCCCATGCAGGAATCAGCTGTCCAGCAGCCACATGCCTCACACCTGAAAGCCCATCTTTTGTTTCAGGAAAGGCTGACAGAAAAGAGCTGGGGCTCTTGCTGCAGGGGAGGAAGGGAATGACCAAGGGAAAAAAGATGTCAACCAGTAGAAAACTAGACTTCACTATGTCCATTGCTCATGGCACAGGTTGCTTTGCAATCTTATTTTTAAGAGAGGCTTACAAATTCATCCTCATTAAGAATTGTGCCTTTTTGTTTTCACTAACTATTGTCCATCAGTGTTTCAAAACATAATTGCAAAACCAAGACTCTTAGGCTAAGGAAATCTAATATTTTTGCAATTTACAGGCAAGATGGCATTCAGATGCTTGAAAGGACTACTACAGGACAAGAGCAAAAGAGTTATTTTGAATCCATTTATGGAGACACAGGAAAATATAACTAGCCCAAATCTCATGATTTGGCTATCAGTACAAAATCTGTTAATACAAACACTCCTTTGCCTTTCCTTCATCACCTAGCAGAAAGATGTGACACCAGGTACAAAAGCAGTCACATTTTGCTTGGTTGGGGCTTTTTTGTTTGTGTGGGGTTTTTTGGTTGGTTGGTTGGGTTTGGTTTTGTGTGTATGTATGGGTTTTTTTTAATGGCATCCATCCAAGTGCAACTGCTGGACAGGATCACCGGAACAGCATGATCACCATTCAATACCATTTTGAAAGAATATCGAACTGTGTGTGCACAGAGAACACTGTTGATCCATTTTATGAAATAATGAATGCCAGGATGAGTATCCCGATATCTTCAAAATTTAAACCCAGCAATTTTTAGTCCAGTAATAATACTCAGAAAGATAATACACTGCACTTATTACAGACTGCTGCAGGACCATAGATTAGTCTCATAGAATTGATCTTCAGGAGGCCAAATGGCAGATATGTGGATATTCCCTGCAGTTTAATCAGTGACTACCTTTCAGTGTTTCTGAATTACTTTTACTCCGTCTACCCATTTAATCTTTTTTTTTCTGTTTTTAAGTTCTAAGGAAAAGAAAAACACACTTTTTTTTTTTTCATTTCATGCACAATGAAAGGTTATTTTTCTAGATTTGGAGGAAGACTGCACACAAAACAGTACCAAAGAACCTAAGCCAGACAGAAAGACAGTAATAAATAACACTGAGATACACTTGATAAGAGATGAAGAAAAGCAAGATCATTGAACACAAGGGTTATACCCTAAAAAGTGTCTCACACAAGAAAACAAAGGATATCTGCAATTGCAGCATTAGACAGCACGCTTAGTAACTTATCAGGGAAAAAATGCAGCACAAATTGGCAAAACTTCAGATGTCCTTAAGTTGATTGTTTAACCATTTTTTTTCCAAAAGTGCATACAAAACCTGAGAATATGCATTCAGTCAACAATCTGCCTTGTTAGGGACTGGGTCACAGTTTTTTGTGGGGCCTGTATACACACCAAAATAACCATTGTTCCACTGCTTGACACCATGAAGCAAAGTCCACTGAGAGAGTGCGACAAAATCCATCCCTAGGTATGTTACAGTACAGAGAATCTTAAGGCAATCCATTAATAGAAGACTTGGGTGATTGAAATTACTTACCTAAAGCATTCCCTATCTCCATGACATTTTTAAAGCAGCTCCATATAAATTCTTCTTTTAAAACTCTCTTGAATATCAGTGATTCTACAGCTGCTGGCTTTGACCCTTCAGTTATGGTGGTAAATTGAGAATGTTTAAATCATTGCAGATTTACCCTGTTAAGTGAATTTAAACTGGAAGCTGGCCAGATATCTCTGGAGTTGTGCTGTGAAGTACAGTGCATAGGCAAGAGGAGCTCTGCCATTAAGAGTGCTTTAGTAAAAGATAAGTCTTCCAATAAAAGCCTCAAAATCTTGATCAACCTTTAAAATTAGTTGAAAGTAGAGTCTAATACAGGGATCTTCAGTTTCACTGTCTCTCACAGCATATACCCAGCACCTTGCCCAGTACAGGCATCAGCACCATAAACAACAGTTTTAAACCTGTGATCTACAGAGAGGTAGGATATTAAAGGTCTTGATTACTGTGCTAGAAAAAGTCTTAGCTATTTCATTTGCTTTAAAATGGGTTTTTAAATGAAATCAGCAGATACTGAAATTGAAAAGAGAGGGAAAGTAATTTAGACAAAAATGCATCTGTTACTGTGGCTGGCCTTTCACAAGTACTTTGCAAAAACCATCTTAAATCTGGACTTTCCTGACTTGCAAATCCTATCAGCAAATGCTGAACCATAAACTTGAGTTTTCCAGTGTCTGGTCTTCACCAAAAAGTTAATATAGCATGTGCATAATATCCATGAGCTACTGAAGTAGCAACAAAATAATGAATATATACTATACTGCAAGCTCCTCAATGCTTTGGATCTCAGGATTTCCTACTGCTTCATGATTTAAGACCTCCTTATGTTTTAGGAAGTAATTTTAGATTGCAACCCAAAGCTAAAAGAAAACTACAGCCCAGTAATCACCAGATCTTGGAAACAGTCTCTCTCAATTCTCTGGATGAGATAAAAATAAATGCATAAAACCTGCATCTTCCTCCAACAGCAATTTAATTTTTTCTTCTGTAAAACTTATGTTGATATATATACACACATACACACATACATGTAAAAAATAATAATGCAGAATCTGAAGATTACCATGTGCTGAAAGACAAACAAATCACATTTCTTTGTGATTTAATTACACTCGTAATTTCTGTAGTTGAAGAAAATAAGGGTTACTTATCCACTCCTAGCTAAAATAAAGGAAGCACCTGAAAAGTGTTGATTCAGTAAACCCAGCAAATCTTCCAAACAAGTTTGGGCAAAGGAATTCCAGAGTTGGGTTTCCCATCCATCATGTTGAGAGCTGTGCATTGTTTTTCCAAGGCAGGGTTTGAGATCACCAGCCTGACCTACAGCCATGGCTACATTGTTGGTGCCAGCGGGTGAAGGCTCCGAGCAGCAGCAGGCTGCTGCCTCCTGATAAATCACTCCTAAACACAATGGGACTCTGGGAGACAAGACTGTCTATGGTTCCTTTTGATGTAAAGGAGTTTTCTAATCTCTTCAGGTTAGACCAAGAGAGAGGCAGCCAGGGTCAGCAAAGGTCATCGAGATGAGGTTTATTTTTACAAAAACCTTTCCCTTACAACCAAGACCTCCCTAGCTAGTCAGTCACTAAGTTATTTTGTGTCATACAGAATTTATGATTTCTTATGGCTCACACATTATGCTTTACATTGGACTCAGTTCACTAGTTGCAAAAAACCTCCAAACCCCAGTGGCTTTAAATCCTTAATTAGCTCTTTCTTTGTCTTTTCTTCCCTTCCTGGCTTCCCCTCCCTCTGTTTTTGGTTTCTTGGGGTTTTTATTTGTTTGGGTTTGGGAGTTTCACAAAAATTTAATCAAACAGAATTATGTATTGTCATTTCATCATTTTAGAGCTGATGAATTGGCATTTAAGTTTATTTTCATGAAATGAATGGCACAGTCTATCTGATCCATACAAGATCAATGTATGTAATTCACTTAAACCAAATTATTTCATTACCCAAATGCTTGCTGGTGAAAAGGAACAAGAATCTTTTAAGAAACAAAAAGAAAATTAACATCTGGATGCACAGATAAAAAGTAGTTCTGTTCCTGAAGGGATTTAAGGTGGTTTATGGAATATGTATTCTGAACATATCCCATTACAACAATAAAGCCTTTTCAGTTAGCTTTTCTCTTATACTTTTGGAGTATATATTTCTGACTTCAAATATAAAAACAAGTTATATAAAATCTGACAGCATGGCCAAATATTTATTTTCTATTCCTGATTGCCCAAAGGTCAATATCACATTTGGACTGGCCCATGTTGCAGCCAAACATAGTTTTTATATCACAAATACATTTAGAATACTTGAAGAAGTGTGGCAGAGGTGATACCATGAATGAACACGTCAGCAAAGGGTAGGATTTTTGTACTGCTGCACCACTGAGAGCCATTAATGATCCTAACCTCCTGGACTCTCTCTGGAGGAGGAGGAGAGACTCCAAAAGGTACAGCCTGATGTAGGATAACCCAGAGAAAGTATGCAGTAGGCATCCATCAATGATATGAGCAACTTGAGCTGCTCTCCTACTCACCTTGTTCCATAAACAATCTACACAAAGGAGTTCACCTTCCTTTTACTCTGTTCCCGTCATTTTTTGGGGGGTAATATTTCAAAAGGTATGAATGAAGTGCAAACATGCTGAAGCTATGCTATATTTGCATATCCATTTTTTAAGCCAATATTGTTTGCACACAGTTCATTTGGCAAGAAAAAGAACAAGTGTCTGCAGCACCTTCAATTAAGTATCACCTTTAGGCAGAGAATTAACCCTTAGATTGACTTACTAAAGCCCAAATTGAAGAGGCCCCTCTCTGCCTCCAGGAGCGGGGCAGCAGAAGCAGCTACCTTGTAATAACCATTTATGTCTTTTAAAATACCCTGATTTCTGTCTTGCTTCTCTTATAATAATTTGATTCACTGTTGATTTCAACCTCTGTTACTAATTAATCAGATGACTGCTTGATTCAACTTCAGCTTTAATCTGATGATTGTCTCACACAATTTCAGCAACAGCAGTTTTAGTTAGAATTCCAAATTGGTTTGGTTTTTTATTGCTGCATGATAAAATCCCTGCAGAAGTGTGCAAAGCCATTTTTCTATTAAAACGACCGTGTCACCACTCTAGACAGGCAAAGATAACCTTACAAAATAAATATGCCAATCGTTTCATTCTGCTTCCAAATTTGTATGCATGTCCTTCATACTGCAGATCTCAAAATGCGCAGATTAAATATGTTGATAACTCCCTATAAGAACACTATGCTATGAAGTACCACATATTTATTTCACATAAATACAACATCTAAAACTCTTCCTGAATAGAGACAACAGACTACTAAATACATGCCACACACTTTTACTCTGTATGGGACTTGAGAGTGCTCTCAATATCTAAGCATCTCCCAGTGCTCCAATTCAGCAAGGTTGCACTCAACTCCAAGTAGCTTTTCAGGCTATAGCACCATGTCATGCTGTGCGCTGTTAATAGCCTCCTTCTATCTTCTCCCTGCCAGCTATCACAGCCCTTCTTGAATGGAAAGGTTTCAAATCATCTACTGTTTTTGACAGCTGCTGAGACAGGCAATGTCTTGAAAGAGCTCTCCACATGCATGTGCATTTGGGAGACTGCAGGTCCTGAGGTCCACACACACTATATTCTACTCTGCACCTTCTCATCTGAGCTGGTGCTAAACCATGTCCCTTAGCACCACATCTATGCATCTTTTAAACACCTCCAGGAATGGTGATCCAGCTACCTCTCTGTGTAGCCTGTTCTGGTGTTTGAGAACCCCTTCAGTGACAAAAGTTCTAATTTCCAATCTAAACCTTCCCTGGTGCAACTCGAGGCCTTTTCCTCTTGTTCTATCACTTGCTACAAGCTAGTAATAATTAGTCTTGGTAAAATAATATATGCTATATACTGTAGTGAGGAAAAGTTGAAGTTTTGTTTTCCTCCTTTTCCTTCAAACAAATATTCACCAAAGATTCAACTCCATTTGCAAATCTAAAACATATCAGGCATACACTTTGCTTGGTTTATACTAAAAAAAAAAGGAGCAAATATATACTGTAAAGATCCACGAACAGACCCTGCTGGACTAGGGTCAAAGGAAAATCAATTCATAAACCAACCATTTTCCACCCATGAAAACACACAGAAATAAATCGGAACAAGCCTACAGACTGCAAAGGAGCATTTCACAGCACTGAAGCACTCTCAGTCATGACAGCAGGACATGCACCTCTAGGGTTTGATAACAAGAGCCGTAACACTTCCAATTTCTTTGTTTCTTCCCACTCTTCTCACCCCCCACATCACATATAACTATTTTTGCTAACACACTATAAAGTTCAGGAGACTGCACATACATATTTATGCTAAGTCTCCCATTAGACCCACTGAGTGTAATTTGGAAGAAAAAAGCTCACAGAGCATTTTCTTATAACCAACCTGAAAATGAGAACATAGATAAACAAGGCGCTCGCAATCCAACTGTCACACAAAATTATCTTCGGGGCTAAAATTGCTCCTATTTACTCTTAAAACACAAGATGAAATTATTTCAGACAGTCACAAAAATCCTCTCTGCATTTTTGCACTGCCCAGCCAGCGTCCCTTGTAATCCACCAAGGAGACAATTTTCTTGAGTGGGAGGCAGAAAAGCGATATCCAATTTATATCAAACAAACAAGACGACTGCTGTAAAAATAAGGAGACTTGACCTAGGTCTGGGCCATGAGGTCAGACCAGATCAATGCCTTTTTAGTCTTAAACCGAAGGCTTTCTTAATCATTTGGGACAAATGCAAGTGAGCACTGGATTTTGCAGACACTTGTTAATGCTGAAACACTTGCACAAGCCTATATGTGACCTCACCCAATCTTGAAGGGTTTGTTTATATGTATTTCTCATAGGTTCTCCTAAGTCCAAATAAATGACAGCTCAGGAACACTCCTCTGCAGTTCCACCAAGCCACGCTCCCTCACACTTACGCTAAACAAACTTTTGACAATATTAAACGTCTGTATTACAAAATTTGGATGCTCTTAATGAATGATGTACAACTAGAGATGATTTGCAGCATCACTAAGCTTACAGAAATTGGTACAGTTCACATCAAAAAGTCCACATTCTCTCTCCTATCATTAATCTATTCCAGGGGCATTTTTTGCCAATTGTATTTTACAAGGTGAAAATACAGGTGTGTTAGTTACTGTACTGAAATGTTGCCATCTTATTCCAATACTCAATAACTAATTCCAGTACTCAGAAACAGATAAATCCAAACCTGGGATTCTTGGGAAGAACACTCCATTTCAATAAGATAAGAAGCTAGAAAACCCTGAACTTCACTTCTCTTTAACTTGATGGCACAACAGGCATGAAAGAAGGAAACAATGATGTAACTCATCTCCTGCAAGAGGAAGGATCCCGCAAGGATTGAAGGATGAAGGATGCTTTTTGGTAACCTCATCATAATGAATCGATGCAGTGTGACAGAAAAGTGCACAGCTGCTGGAGTAACTGCTGCAATAAGCTGAAAGTCAGTGGCAGAAGCAAGTTCTGCAGCTACAGCCCAGGTGTGCCCAGATACTGCAGGCTGTGGATGCTGTGCTGGGCAGTGGTTGGAAAGGAGCTCTTTTCTCAGTGGTGAGAAGCACAACCATGCGAAACACCTTCCATACATGTTCCAGAGTTAATGCAGCTGCATTGTCATGGGTATCAAGCCTGTCAGACATGAAAGAAAAATGCTATTGTAGATATCAGGGCTAACTCATCTTCCAAACAGCCTGAGTAATCAGAATAAATGTCAAATCCTGACAAATGCTTACCAGTTTCTGAAAGGATGGGTCTGGGGAACTGGTTTTGACTTTTTGTCTGTTTGTTAAAAAAGCCTAAATTTAAATGTCCTTATTCTTCTGTCCTATTTCAGTATCAAGAGAAGTTAATTTGAAAGTAAAGGGATAACCTGTCATATTCCCCACACCATGCTAGTTCCTGCCTCCCAAGGCAGAAGGAAAGGCATTTTGCTTCCTGTGTCCTCACTTAATGAAGAAGGAAAGGCTGCTGGTCATTGCATTTTAGTGTTCAGATGTTAAAAACACATATTAATTTCAAAACATGTTGGGTTAGATACATTTTTTCCAGTTCTTGCCTCTGATTTATCTTCTCATTACAAAAGGCTTCTGAGCTCATATGAACAGAAGTAACCTGCAGCATTAGCCAGGTTACAACATCACTACAGGCTTTACTATATCAACTCCTCAAATCAACTGTGAACAAGTCAAAGCATGTGTCAGCTCCTTTCAAGGTCATTCGTAAAGCTCTCCCCCATAAAGCTAACTTTAATAAGGAGATGCATGACTTGAAAAGCAGAACCTTGTAAGTCTTGAATTCATTTTTTCTTGGCTTTGCTTTTTGTAAATATAATACTAAACAATTTGTATAAGCTTGTTCGTCTAAAAGTTACAAGACTGAAGAATACTGGTAAGATTTATTTTAAGTGGAGGTACTTATCAAATGTCACCATTTTCCTGTTCAAAATGTCTAATCATTTTGATTAACGTTTGATTTAAATGATTAAATACCACAGCAAAGCACAAACATACATAAAATTACACTCAAAAGAAATTCTCAAAGCACAGATCCCATAAGAAAACAGTTATGTCAAAGCGATTAGGGAATTTATTTGCCCCATACATAATACTCAACCCCAAATCTGACTCCACATGTTCAACATGAAGGCTTCTACCACATGTGTATTATACCCAGGAATCACAGTAGGGTTAATCCTGTAGCCAGCATGAGACTAATTCCAGAGGAAACACCAAAAATGCCAAGCAAATAATAAAGAAACTCCTAACTGCCATCTCAACTACTATCTTCTGCGAGGAATTTTATTCCAGGTGGGAAATTGGTGCTAGCACATTAGGCACATATATATAGAAAGTAGACATGAAGCAGCAGAAGACAAAAAATGAAATCTAGTATCACAGCTGAAGTAAATAAACATGAATTCCAAACCATATAACAGACTTCAGAGCAGAGAGAGAAAAACAGGATATCAAAGGTAAATTAGACACAGAACTGAAGGCAATTCTGAAAAACAAAAATATATGATGGAAACCTACAGCACATAAAAACACTCTTAAGATCCCACCTCAAAGGGCCAATTTGTACAGAGAATGCATACCACCAAAGCTGGCATGGAAAAGACTCTCTCTCAAAAGTTTTCTTTCTACCTGTCAAACACAGGGCTGGTCCCTCTTTGGAAGCTGGGCTTCCTCATGAATTGCTAACCTCTAGAATTTGCTGTAGACTCCACTGGACTCCACTGCCTCAGCTGCAGTCCGTGAACCTTTAAATTTTCACATTTTTAAACCATTAACTGCAATGTAATTTTTCCTGATAGGAAAAAAAAAGGTTCTGAAACAGACACTCTTCTTGACACAGGGTATCAGGAGTGCGTCAACCTTTATAACTACTTGGGGCTAATGGATATAAAGGTTTCTCAGACACTCAGGAATCCCCTGGATTATTCAAGCTGAGCTTTGTTTTATGCCGTTTTGGATTGGATTAAATACTGCGAAAAAACATGAGCTCACGTTCCTTCCCTCCACAAACAGCAAGTCTCATAATGTAAAATAAACTAAAAGTACTGTCCACTAAAAAAAAAAAAAAATTGGGTTGAGTTCATAAAGATCAATTATAAGACATAGCCACTGCAGAATAATCACTGAGGACACTCAGAGTTGGGTCTGAGTTAGGAGCACACAGCCAGGAAGCAGCAAAGCACTCAACACACCACCTTCACCTGCCAAAACAGTAAAACTACAAATAAAGGGATTATTTTTATCAGCAATCCTGGATGTTGTCAAAACAGGTGGTTTGGGGCTTCATCCCTCCTTTTTCTCCAAGAGAAAGAAACACAGATTCTAATGGACAACCACAGCATCAAAAAGTGAAGAGAAAGCTTTCAGGCTGTATGTGATAAATAGCACCCCACATCCCCTCCCTTCCACAACATAACCTAAAGTAATCTGGAAAAGCCAATGTCATCATAACAAGCTTCCATGCACATCCCAGACACGAGAAAAGATCAGTTGTAAATGAGGGTTGGAGCTGGGGCCAGTGGTCCCACTAGCTAGCAGTGGGGAGCCGACTCTGCCTCCACAGGCTCTTCCTGCAGCATGGGATCATCAGGTTCCTCCAAAGCAAATTAGGCTTCTGTCCATATTTTACCTCCTCCAGGGCAACTAAAGCAAAGAAAGCACCAAGTAATTTGTCAGGTTGAATGAGATGCCGAATGCCAGGCTGTAGGAAAAGTATCACATACATTCTCCCCAATAATAAAGAGGATTTTTATGGGGTCATGACACATATTGAAAAGCCAACAAAAATGTAGCTCGAGCAGATGCTAATTGAAAGTGTACATCCCAGGGCAGGAACCTGAGCAGCAAAGTCCCTGGTACTGCAAACACCATGTCTGCAAACTTCAGATCCCGCTGCTCCAAAGCACAGGTGGGGACCATGTGCCAACACATATAAGCAAAACAGGTAGCAAGACTATGAGGAGAATCTGGAGGTGAATTTCCAAATCTAATCAAATCTGAGATCTTTACCAATGGTTTTTGTCATATTCCTAGCAGGCATGATTTGCTTTTCTATTATATATTCATATGCTTCCATTCAGAACAACCTTGTTTCATTACCACAGATTCAGCTTTGCTTTACAGTCCTGCTTCATTTCTTCCAAGGCAAATTCTTCAGGAGATTAACCTGACATATTTGCTCCCCCGATAATATATCCTGTCTTTTCTGATATCATTACCAATTTCAAGCACATTGCAATAAATTGCCTTAAAATTTTTCAAAAGTAGTGACTTGAAAGCTTTCTTGTTCCCACATTTCCTTGGTACAACACATTTCACTTTGCAAGTAATGTAAGATTCAGCTCAAGTAAATATAAAATGAATTATTAAGCTTCTAATCAAAAGCTTCCAGTCCTAAAAAACTTCTTTATTGGACTTAAAGAGCTCCAGTGTATGGCACAGCTCTAACTGGAGTTCAGGTTTTAAGTAACTTGAACTGGCAATTGTTCTTTTCCAGGAGTTCAACATATTACTCTTAGGCTTCATATGCACAGAAGACACTAGTGAAGATAAACTGTGCAACTGGTAATTGAAATTAAAGTTGCAACATCTATTACAGCAACATCCAGTGTGCCATATCTCAAACACACGGAGAACAAAACGGCTTTTGCATATGAAGCACCGATTGTGGTACTCACTGGAACAAAAATGCATTAAGAAATATAATGAAATACATTTACAAAATGGAAAATTTCCTAAAATAATGGACATTGTCAGTATTAGTCTTCTACCACCCTGACAGGTACAGCAAGTAAAATCCCAGTTCTGGGAGATGCGTCTGAGAAAAGCCTGCCTTCTTCTAAAACTCAAAAATGTTGCACAGCATTCATGGTAAAGAGATCTGTTAGAAAAAAAACCAGTTCCCTTCTGAAAAGATGAATGTAAATAATGCCTACTGATCTAAAAAGGAGAAATCCACATGATCTTCGGGAGAATTCTTTGGCACTACATTCCTAACAAAACTTCAGAAAACAATAAACATTTTCCAGATTTCAAAATTAGGATTTTCTAAGGAAATACTTATGTAGATCAACTATATCATCTTTCAAACCCATTAAGTGATCATTGTAGCAACAATGCTATATATAAAGGGCCACCAACTGAATGAGTATCTAGTGTAAGCATGCTCCTGGGACCATGCTCAGCATTCCAGCTCTTCACAAATTTCTCAGAAATCAGCAACTTTTTACAAGACTGTAAAATTTGCTTGTCATTGCCACATCAGTAAACAAATCTTTCCCAGTATTTTAGCTGATTGACACTGTCACTGCTACTTTATGTCATATTGAAAAAAAAAGAAAAACCACCCAGAGGTTTGCACCATGTTTTTTTAGAGACACTATGAAGTCCTCTATATGGAAATAAAAGCCCAGACTATTTTATAGCAAGGGGCAATTAGGAAGATGGAGATAAAGACCGGTTTCCTGTTTCCAGGGTGTTACATACTGCATATCAAAATGTTTTCTAAGATACACGACAAACTTGGCAGCATCATCTGTCCAAACACAGTGAAATAAGTAAAATCATGGCTTACAAAGGGAAAGCAATAAAGATCTTTCTTTATTAAAAAACAAACAAAAACCCCCACACATCTACTTTCTTAATTCTATACCTTCAGAGAAGTGCTGCTTTAATCACCAAGGAGTATGCCTTTCCTAGCCTGCAGAGCTCCCTGTTACACGGTACTGGTAGCTTCTAATTGGAATCAGGACTAAATCAGCTCTTGAAAATCTGACTGCAACTCAGATGAACTAAAGGATCAGATCAAAGCACGGTTATGCAAGGTGCTACTGCAGTCAGATGCAGCTTACTTAATATTTAAGACATATAAAGGACTGTAAATCACTACAAACCCAAAGAGTTAGCAAGCTCTCTGCAAATGCCTCCTGGATAAAGACACATTATGTGCTTCATTCATTTTCTAAGGAGCAATGTTCAGGAGGTTTATTATTATTAATTGCATATAAATTACCATGATTTTTGTATCAGTGGGAAAGTATTTAGCCATTCACCTCTCAGAGGAGCAATGCTGAACAAAGGCAATGAATGCATGGCATAGAAGAACAACACAGACCACAGAAATTTATGCGTGTCTTGTAAATGCCATGCCTTTTAGAGTTCCAGCAAAAAAATCAAAAGTATGTCATAAATCTTTAATTGTAAGGGGGAAAAACAGTCCAACTAATGGTTTTCCAAGTCCTTGATATTATTTAAGCAAGAACACTGCTGCTTCTGGAGTGCAAAATCCCCTTAACTCACAAATCTGCATGTATCCCCAATCTCCTCTGAAGTGTTCTGCTGCAAAATTCATTGTATCCAAGATCAGCTAATCATCACCAGGAAACTCTGTTATGCATCTTAAGGACGTACTTTAAGCTCTCAAGAGGAAAAATAAACATGTTTTATTAGCTGCTTTTGGAAAATACTGATTTGTATTTATTTAGAAACCTTTTCAAGTTGCACCACTGTTAAATTAAATATTTATGGCATGATTTTCCAAAGAGTTTAATACCTATTAAGAGTTTAACATGCTGATTTCAACAGGAGCTCTGAGTGCCCAACATTTCTGCAAACCTCTGAAGTGACAAGGTTCAGATGTGGCAAAGAAGCTTGAGCGTGGATGTTACTGCTGAGCTCTGAAATGCAAGAAAGATCCTTACCAGCCCCTACTTCCCATCACAGCATGGCATTTCAGACAACAGAAAACAGCTGTATTTTACTAGAAACCAGAAATATGACTCATTAATACCTGCTAAATCCAAATAAAGCGTAGACTAAATGCTATTAGTTAATCCTCAAAGTGTCCTCACTTTTCTTCACTAGGGGAAAATGTGTATGTTTCAGTCATTAGACATCACCTCCAGTAGCAACTTATAGAGGTGACTAAAACCCACGGTGAGTCAGGAACTGGAAAGCAAAGTTGCTTTGAGAAGTTGAATGAGGATGAAGATACCTTAGTAAAATACAGAATAAAAAAGGTACACCAGAGGAAAAAAATGTATTTGGTACAGTGCAAAAACCTGCATCCTGGTGACATTGGGGCGAGGGGTGCAGTCTTCAGTGTTGGCTGAGAAGATAAATACTGAAGCTAGAGCAAATGCACTGTGCCTGTGACCTCACTGTCAAAGTCAAAATAAGGGGTTTGGTCTAGTCATTCATATTTTGCTTCATTTGTAAGGGATGGGCACTTAGAATTCCTCCCAGCATCACATTTTCAGCTATCCTATGCCATGGCTCCTACATGAATAGATGATTTCTCACACCTTGTGGCTGGCTAGACTTGAGTTATGGTGCAAAGACATCATCTTACAGTTCAGAATTAAATACCTAAATTGCCTAAATTGCCTTGGCTTATACCTCTGGAAGAAAAAAATCTATGGGGTTTTGGGGGTAGTAAATAGGTAAATGTATAAGTAAACAGAGAACATCTAAGTTATACATAAGCACAGTTCAAATGATCACCTGACATAATTCCATAAACAGAAGATGAATCAAATAGTTGAATACTGTAGATAAGACACATCAATCTCTTTTTACTCTTTATAGCACATTACAAATCTGCCCAACAAGTCAAATATTTTACTCACTGTAATAGTACTTTCATCACACTATAAAACATTGGCAAATGTGGACCAGAAAACCAACAAGCATATTTACTGTAGGGCTTTATATTTGTGTCATCAATTAACAACAAAAGTATGTAATAAAACTAAATGAAAAGCTAATCTAACAAGCTAGCTGTCAAAACAGATGGGAACTATACATTTCAAACCAAGCAAAAAGCCAAAGCTTTCGAACATTCAGAGTCATTTCAGCTGGTACAGACAACTTGGAAAGGCAGGACAACAAATGCTAGGACTGTATTAAGAAAAGGTGTCCTCAGATGAAAGATTCAGGTTTATGAATTTCTACTGATTTTCTTTTTTTGTTGTTCAGGATGATTAATTCCCACCAAAGCAGATCTCTGATACATGAACTATAAATAAGGTGCCACTGCAACTCTGCAGGCAAAATAAATAAAAACAGAGCCCCAACGTTATTTTAGCCTCAAACAAATGTTTCAGTCCCTGCGTTGTCTGGCTCAAGAAAAATGCATAGACAGTCTCACAGACAGAGATATAAATGAACAATTGCAGTACCTTTTTCCCACACTGTTTACAGGGTTGGCTATATTCCTATTGGCAATAGATTTTCTTCTTGACAGCTTCTTGGTGTTGGTGCTGTCATCAGTGCTGTCATCCTCTTTCTTTGGTGTGCTACTTCCTTTGCTGTTCAGGTCCCTTAGCACATTATAATTAATTTTACTTGAGATTTTCTTCTGTTCTAACATCTTTTCAATTGCCTCTCCTGCTGTGCTGGCTTGTATTGGCTCCCGTTTCTTTGCAGATTTCTTTGGCTTAATTAAAATATAAAATTAGTGATGTAGATACAAACAAAGTTTCTGTGAAGCAGAAGGGTGAGCAGGGTTTGGCAGTCCTGGCTCAGGTGCTGCTGATGTGGGGATGCAGGCAACACAGCCAGGCTAAGCCAGCACTCCCTCTCCTGATGCTCAACAGGACCAAAAGATCTCTCTTCTCCAAGAGGTAAGGCCCACACAGTTCACTTCAAATTCTTTATTTAGCATTTGTAATGTTGCTAGAGAAGAAAGTGGGGTCATTTCTTACATATGAGAAAAATAAAGGGAATGAAGTCCTGCTAGGGGAACAAGGATCCTGATAGCATCACCCAGCATGGAAATGAAGAAATTCCCCTATTAAAACTGCCTTTAGAGTCAAACTGGGTCACTACTCCCCTAAGTACTGGTGACTCCGTATCAAAAATGCAACGGTATTTTATACCAAGTCCAAATGCAGCGTGGGAGAGCTTCTACCCAACTTCTCCTCCACGCTGAGAAAGGCAAAGAATACTAGCAGCAGCTTTCTAAGCATGGAGTAGAATTAACACCAGCAGATAGGAAGCAGGAGGCTGCAGACACATGAGCACAGTGTCACCTGCAACTGCCTTTCCTAGGCAAACGCTGCAAACCCAAGCACAGTGTTGTGCTGCAGAGGCTGAAGCTGTACAGTCAGACTTCCAGAAATGACACTGGAGAACATTTCCAGCCATGTCCCATGCCTGGGTAGGTATGAAAAAAAGGGAAAAAAAAAAGAAAGAAGAAGAAAATCTCTGTTTCTCATTTGGCATTTTCCTTTTCAAAGGAAGGTTTTACCACCAAGCTCTGCAGGAGATTTATTTTTTAATGGATAATAGCCCCTCTGTTTACCTACATGGGTCAAGTGCTACCTTGAAACTGGAAAGCACTATATTAATCAAGTTCTATTTGAACTGTCAGAAACAATACAGAGTTGGAGAAAAACTCCTGTGTTTCCTGAACAAAAAAGTGGGTGTTTGGGCTCCTTGGTGGTGCCAACAAGTTATACAATTTTGAAAATTGCTGGTAGACTGCCATGTCTGTGTGAGCACAGGATAAATGAGAAACTCAAGCATAAAACAGTGTCTCATTGTCTGGTTTTGGTTTTATTGTTGAAATACCTAGGGGAAGGAGGAAATTCTGTCTTTTGCATTAGTCGGAAAAAAAGATTGAGGATATATGCACTCAAAACTAACATGGATTTTAGTTGCATGTGGAAGATCTGACTTGTCACTTGCTCAATTACACAAAATACCAGCGCTGTAAATTGTGAATATATGGCCAATTAGGCTGCCTTAAACTGCTAAACATGGAGACAGGACATGCCATTTGTTAACATAACTGTCACATTCTTTAGGAAAGGTAGAACAAAATAGTCCTTCAAGTGACTGTAACAAAGATCCGTTCAGTTCTTCATAAAGAAATCATTATTGTAAGAGCGAAGAAAGCTACTGAAGTGATGGCAAGTACAAACAAACTCCCCATGCACACGTTAAAAAATAAATTAGGCAGGTCTTAAGACCTGTATTGAAACAAGCAAGCAATTAGGACAGCAATCATAAGCGTAAAGAGCTGGTCTGACTTTGCCATGCACAGTATTTTCTCATAACAGTAATTTAAAAGGAAATTTTGGGCAAGAAAGTTTTTTTACTCACCACCTGAAAAAATTTAGCCTTGTAATTCAACAACAGGTAAAGTTACAACAGCTTCTGCTTGTTTAGTGGTGACCTGTTTGTATTATGCCTGCACATCCTACATGGAGTTTACCAGCAAATGCAATAAATTTCCAGGACATTTTCAAGCAGACACAACAAGCACACAGTTCAATACCTTGTGTTCTTTATAAATCCCAAGTTCTTTTTCTTTTGCTATTCTTGCTTCCTTTTCTGAAAGATGACAAAAGGGTAACCAGCATGAAGATTACACACACTGCATACTTCTGCAACATCAGACAAAAGGAGAATTTCAGTCTTACATGCTTACCTTTCTGTTCTTTCAAATAATCTGCATTTTCTTTCATCCACAGCTCTGCTTTTATCTGAGCCTCTGTTTCATTAAGTATATACTGAAAGACAAAACAAGTTTATCTAGTTTCAGAAATCAACATGAAAACCATAGAGCAAAACTGAATTGAAAAACCACTGGCAAGGTCAATTCACATTCTGTTTTTAAATATACATTAATAAAAGAAAACATGTCTGAGATGTGACAAACAGAGAGCATTTTCAGTAACTTTTAAATCTGGCAAAAAACAATGGCATAGTTTCAAAAACCGGTGCTTTGTTTCCAAAATGTGATGGGCTGACCAAAAAGCATCCGGGACTCATTGTACATGGTCTGTAACTGACCTAAAATGATCCTGGCTTTATGATCTATTTCAAATTATATGAGAGGGTATCCTGACAACATGGTCATCTGCAAGTAATTCTGTGTGTTGATGGTGGTCTGTAATTCAACAGTACGGAAACCATTGCCCTCTGCTACCAAAACAGAAACACGTGTCTCCTGAGTTGGTTTCTGCAAAGGTTTAGGCTCAGTTACTGAGATTATTAGTTCAATAGCCACATCTGTGTGAAAGAAAACAGCTTAGACTGCTGGAGTTTTAGTCCTCTAGATTTTAAAGAGCTGCGTTCAGGAACCACATCTAGGCTTTTTTCAGTTAACTTCACTTAGTCTCGGTAACATCATTAGTAGGTATGGAGCTGTAAACCACACCAAGAACTACTCAGATGAATTATAGAAATAAATCAACAAAGAAGTAGGAGTCAGGCTGGCAGGTTGGTAAATAGATCTCCTCTTCAATTACTTCAGTGTAAAAATAGAGCCAGTATTTAGTACAACTGTCCATGAAACTAAAGTTCTTTACAGACAGTGCTGTCTGGGAGTGAAGAACTTCCCCAGAACAGAGAAGACAAATTGGGTCATCCTGCACAAATACAACACTGTATTTTTAAGCAGCAGACCCAAGACTTGTAAAACTATGTTTAAGTGCAAGAAAAACAGTTTGAGATTTCTCATCTTATGGGTCTGAGCATCCAGGATTTTCCTCAAAGTAAAATATGCATATAGGCTTTTATGAGAAAAATAACTCCAGTCATACAAAACTAGTGCAGGGAGAAGTCCTTCCTCTGAGGGCAAATGAGGCAAACAAACAGCTGTGCATGTCTGGGTTTATCAGACCACTATTTTCACTCTTTAATCCATTTCTATTAAAAGTGAGACATAATAGTAAAACTCACTTCTCCCTAACTCGGTTATTCATCCTTCTTACACTTTCAGAGAGTTCATAGTCTTGGGCTTACAATATTACAGTCTATTGCCATGGAAATGAACGTGAGGTCATAAAAGCAGAGTTATGACTTCATCACAGAGCCTAGCAGGAGGAGAAAATATGCTTGTTCTTCTACCAAGATTGTTTAAATTACAGACTGGATATATTGAAATCCTTCAGACTCCTTGCTCCTTCCATACCCCATCCACTCAATTCACAAGATCCTTCCTAACACCCAGCCTAGCAAAACCTGTTTCATGGCTCAAGTTAAGCTAAACATTTCCTGCTTCTTCATCCATTGCCAACAATGTTCTGTAGACACTAAACTCTACACAACATCATCACTCTCAATGACTTTGTAGCCTAAAAGGAGTTTTCATCATTGATGCTATCTGTTCATATTACAGTTTAAACCAGTGTGGTGGTTAGAGAAAGCATCAGGCTCAGGGTCACAAGAACCAGACTGTGTTCCACTTTCAAGCATTAAACTATTGTGTGGCTTTCAACAAGCTATTTCCCACAGCTGTCTGTCATAATCAGGCTATATGGCAAAGGGTACCTTTTGCTGCCACACAAGCAATAAATGCAGAAATTGTTACACAAACCTCTAAAAGAACACAGAAGCTGTATATACTGGTTCTACAGTTTGGTTTCCATGGCAGCTTCCTATCTTCCACCAAACTTTAGAAGTCCTTCTTCAGAATAAAAGACATTCTAAAATGTAATTATTCCAGCATAGTAAGAGTGAGTAGCAGCAACAGTTCTGTAGATGTATAAAATGGGCAAGGAATACTAAATTCACAGGCTTTCATGAACATTAGTTTTGAACTCAAACCACTGAAATCACTTGAACCTCTCTACAGAGCAGAGCAAAAAGGCAGTGAGAGGAGAGGATATACCATATAAGAACCTTTTTTCATTCTTAGATATCCTAATGAAGAGAGTCAGGATGAGAGGGCACCTTACCCGATCTATTTCACTGTCATCAATCCCACTTAGATCTAATTCACCGTCTCCTGTAGTCTCACCTACAGAAAAGAACATACTTCAGTCAGGCAGATGT
This sequence comes from Dryobates pubescens, assembly GCF_014839835.1. Classification (NCBI taxonomy): domain Eukaryota; kingdom Metazoa; phylum Chordata; class Aves; order Piciformes; family Picidae; genus Dryobates; species Dryobates pubescens. Next base: position 20,655,661 of record NC_071616.1, on the reverse strand, counting down.
TTGTTCAAAATCTATTCCAATTCAACATCTGTGGTAGAGTAACAACATAAGAATTGTCCTTCTGAGGTTGCATCCTCATGTGCTCATCCAGGAGGCTTAACACATTCCTGACTATTTTCAATACAGGGATACATGCACACACAAATTCACCACACTGAATTCAACTGAAATTCAAGAATCAGCATGGTCTCCTTCAATACTAAAAGTCTGTCAGATACTTCCAGTTGCCTTTCATTCCCCATTTTAATTTACAGACACAAGTTGGGAGCTGGGGACACCATTTAAAAAGATGACCATTTTTCTTTTGTCATAATATGAATTTTAATGTCAGAAACTACAGGCCAATGACTTTTATATAAATTATGACTTAGAAAATATTTTCTGTTTTCAGGGAAGCAGCGTGGACCAGCGAACAACAACACATCATGCCAAGAGTCACACCATGGCTTTCTTCTACATTCATAATTTGAACCACTTACCTCATACCAATTCTGTAAAAATATGTGTATTAGTTTTTCTAACTGTAAAATGGGAATTATTAAAACATGTCTAACCTTTTATGACTTTTATAAGCTATGGAGGAGTCTAGATAAGTGCAAAACAAGAATAACTTTCTGTAATTACAATTTCACTGTAATTTTTCTAGTTTTGTATTTATTATGACTCACTCAGAAAACAATTTAAACAATATTCTATCCATTAAAAAGCATAACAGCACAGAACTGAGGCCTAATTTTGGATTGGCACTGTGTATGGCAACAAAACCTGATTTTCCACACCACACTGATGTACAGTAGTAAAATGCTATTAATGGAGCTCGGGTAGAAAAGAAAACAAATAATTCAACACAGACTTATGCAGGGGCATGAAGCAATCTTCTTGGTCATCTTCATAACATCTAAGAGATGAACTAAGCATTTTATTTGCTGAAAAAATAAATTAAGTTTCAACAATTTGCAGTAACACATTAAAACTGAAATAGTGCAGAACAGCCTGGCACCTTCACAGCTCCTGCTCCCGAGTTCTGCAGACGTGCCTACACACACGCCAAGACCTTTGAATGGTTTGACTCTCTGGTGCTTTGAGATGGAGCAGAGCTCAGAGAAGCACAGTGTTGGAGTGGTCAAGGGGGAAGACAGCTGCAGCTCTTTCATCCAATGGAAGGTCATGGCAACCAAGTGGTGAAGACAAGCAAAGGTAGGAATTATGAGCATTCCCAGAAAATACAAACAATGCTATGCTTGGCAAAACTCAGCTGTTTCAACCAGCTGCCTGAAGTATGTGAATCACAGTGTTGGGAATCCAACCAAAACATCTGCTTAGGAATAAAGGCATTACACTTCTTGAGGTGGTGCAAAGGGTCTGGCTGCTCAACAGATGTTTACCGGTATCAGGCACTGAGCACTTAGAAATGTCTTTTCAAAATCCACCTCAACCACCCACCAGAATGTTTTACACTTTCTATATCCAGCTATACACAAAATGAGTTTCACCCCAAAGAAAATGTCCTGTCACAAGAAACAGTGTAACACTGTGCTTTGATTTTTCTTCAGAGATTGCCTCCTAAATATAGAACCAACTTTACCAATTCAGATAATCTGATGCTAATATGACAGAAAAGGCCTTGAGGAACATTTCTCATTGCTGTTGCTTTGGTTCCAGGTACCAGATTAACTTTTCAACCTTCTTCCTCCAAAATACTTTAAAAGTATATAAGATTTTATAGTAACTATACAATTGTTCAGTACATACAATTGCCTTCTAGTCTGATCTCTATGCAGAGCAGTAAGAGCAGAACCTTCTGTACCAGGGCCTCCAGCTCCCCATGCAGGCACCCTGCCACAGGGAGGCAAGGATGCCCAAAGACAAGATAATCATAGAATGGCTTGGGTTGGAAAGGATCTTAAAGATTATCTAGTTCCAACTCCATACTGCCATGGGCAGGGACACTTTCCACTAGACCAGTTTGCTAAAAGCCTCATGCATCAATGCCTCGAGAATTTCAAGGGATGAGGCATTCACAACTTCTCTGGGCAACATAACTTCCCTCAGGAAAGCACACTCTGGTTTGAGGCTGGAGAGGAAAAGCAAGGTGACAAAATACAACCTGGTAGCATACTGCTTCTTAAACATAACTCACTGAAATTTTTTAGAAACCTGTAATCCTGCAAAGCACAGACAGGAATTGCTGTATGAGGCATCACCCATGGGAGTCCAAGGGATTCCACAAAGCAGCCCTAACACCTCTCTCCTGCTGGAACTGAAATATAAATTTCCATTGAGAAAAACACTTAAATGTTCACCAAGGAAAGGAGTAAGTGTTGTAGTCTAGTATCTGAGATGCCATCCCAGGAGGCTGTCTACCTGGATCCAAGAGACATATAATTACACAAAATCAACTCACTTGACAGCAGCGTACAGGAGTGTGCCCAGGTCAGAATAACCTGTCTCATAGGTCAGAAGAGTTTGAACAGGAACAGGACTCAAACTGGGTCTTCCGTATTTTGGTTAAGTGCTTTAACCACCAAATTGTAAGACAGAAGGGGGGATGGCCTCCCACTTCTTTGTATTACCTTCTTTTTGCTTGCCTAGCATTTTGGTTTGCTTTTTTCTTTTTTCTGGAGGCAGGGAAGGGAACCAAACAAATTTCAAATTGGTTTATCTAAGCAAATAAAGGATTTTTTTTTCCCATAGTCCTTGCACCAGATAAAATGTCAGCTATCTATACAGGCTTGGAATTAAGGACAAAGGAAAAGGGAGTCCAACCTCACAAGTCACTACTATCATGTTCTGAAAATTGCAGGCTAGAAAATTGAAATTTGGAAGTGGTGACAGAAGTACTGAAGTCACTGCTCTACTCTACATAAAACTGCATCCCAAAATTATTTGTTGTAAACAATGCCACAGCATCTTAAGAACAATATCCCACTGAAATCAAGCTGCCACTGCTTTTATTCACCATTATACACATCACCCCTCCTATACTCTGCTGTATTTTTGGAACAGAGGTTTAAAATTTAATATGCCACAGTACAGTAGGTGTCTGTTCCCTTATACAGCCCTAATATGCCAGACTGAAAATGATGTAATTTCAGGCACCGTGAACAACCTCACATGTCATTTTAAATATAACTTGTTACTGAATTAGGTGCCAGTTTTTCTCATTGGATCAATTAGCAATGGGGACAGAAAACTCATTCTCCAACTGGTAAATTGCAGAGAAGAATCCAGAAGCAAGTTATACGTAATAAGCATTTCTTAGACCCTATAATGGCAGTAGAGGGAGTAATTGCAGGATATCCTTCTGCCTGCAAGTCGTCCTTTTTCCTGCCAAGGCGATAGACATTTATTAAAGGCAAGGGGCTTTTTAGAAGAGAAGGTCCCTTCAAATTCCTAGTTTAATGCTTTCACTGAGTTAAAAAAAAATACTGTTTTGTTACAGAATGCCAATTCAAAACAGAATACACCCATTTTGATCTGAAAATTTCCACAGCAATCATTTCAAACACGAGTAGACTCTACCAGCCATAAATACCATGTGCTTGATGTTATATGGCTCACTCCAGGGCACAGCAAGTAAACCCTTTGCTCTTTTATATACTAAAATAATCTTTCCAGCTGCTAAACTTTTCAAAACAATTTCTAAATGATCATTTTCTCTTTTAATAAAATGGTCAAAATGAAATGTTCGACAAAATAAAAACACAGATGTGGCCAACATCTGGTCCAGCCTCTTAAAAGCTTATTTAAGAGCAGTAGCATCACATGGCTCGGCTCTTAGACCTTGCAGATTTCTTCTCTTAAGAAAAACAACCACTTTGCTGCAGGGCAAAGGCAAAAAAATTAGTTGGGCATTAAAAACAACCACCCCTCCCCCAAATCCAGTACTTAAATGGATGTACCATCAGAAAGAGTGCAGAGCAAGGCAGCGAGGAGCAGCCTAATTCACCCCCACCTAATGTCTCCACAGCAAGCAGAGGAGGACGGGTGCTTCTAGAATGTTTTTCTTCAGTGTCCCAAATCACCTACATTCATGCCACTTGAAATGATCAGTCACCCAACCAACTCCCTCAGTATTTGAAAATAACCCCTCACAAAAGCCCTTTCTTTGCAGCCTTTTAACATCTTTCCAACCAACTCTAGCAGACACCAGGGCTACAATCAGACATTGGGGATTAGGTTTGTAAACCTGTAGGATTATTTACTGTTCTTGTCATTACTAAAAGCAAGCTAAACCCTCTTTTAACACACTGTTTCCCCCTCTCTCTACCTCTGTGCAACTAGTTTAATTTATACATAGCACGCCATTATGGGGATTTATTACAGAAGAATCATTCAACCCAGTATATTTTAAAACCCACATTTTTAAAAACAGCCATCTGAAGAATGTATTTTTTTCTGTTTCTGTTACAGGAGGCAGCACTATTTATTGCTCTGCCCAGATAAGAGGATTTCCTTACAGACAGAAATGGCGGCTGAACACTTCCCAGGAAATCCTCCGAAGCAGATATAATAGAAGGCACTTGGTGCTCGGGTCCTGTGCAGCAAATACCCACTTCATTGCACGGGTTTGTAGCAGTCAGAGCTGAAAGAGTTTAAACAAAGAAACTTTCCACTTCTTCAGCACAACAACAGACACTAAGCAGCTCCAGCATTTAAGAAATACTTTATGACGACAGCACAACAAAATCTGAAAATATTTGGGAGAGGCTTTTTCGCTAACAGAAATCTTTCAGCAGCAAACCAAATGACCCGAGCCCAGAACATCGGAAATAGTGGGATGATTGTTGTTCTCCAGGCGGGGATTAAAACCAATGGGAGCCACGGAAAGGCCCCACCAATCATCAGAGGAACCTGGCGGGGCAGAAACACTTTTGCAGCTGAATCTGAGTGGTGCCAGAGCCACTTTGGGAACTGTGAGGAGCACGAGGGGAAGGCAGTTAGCTTAGTGTCAAAACAGGCACTGTGCAACCACACCAGAATATAATTGATTAGCTGATCAGAGGGCACAAGAGAAGGGCAACAAAGCTGGTGAGGGGTTTGGAGCACAAGCCTTATGAGGAGAGCCTGAGGGAGCTGGGGTTCCTTAGCCTGGAGAAGAAGAGGCTTAGGGGAAACCTTATTGCTCTCTACAACTACCTGAAGGGAGGTTGTAGCCAGCTGGGGGTTGGTCTCTTCTCCCAGGCAACCAGCACCAGAACAAGAGCACACAGTCTCAAGCTGCATCAGGGGAGGTTTAGGCTGGATGTTAGGAAGAAGTTCTTCATAGAAAGAGTGACTGGCCATTGGAATGGGCTGCCCAGGGAGGTGGTGGAGTCACCATCACTGGAGGTGTTTAGGAAGAGGATGGGGTGCTTGGTGCTATGGTTTAGTTGATTAGATAGCATTGGATGATAGGTTGGACTCGATGATCTCAAAGCTCTTTTCCAACCTGGTTAATTTTATTCTATTCTATTCAGTCTGGAGGAGAAGATAACTGATTTAGCAAGGGGCATGAAGAGAACAGTCATTAAGCGTGGGTAAGAGGGAGGGGAGCAGCAAGCAGTGGAGGGCAGACAAAGTGCCATAGTGATCAAGTAGTGAAATGGGTGTGAAAATGCTGCTGCAGCAGCAGCAGCATGGCATGAAGGACAGTGTACAAGGATAGATGAGTTTGCAAATGAACTCACCACATATCAAGGCATACACAGCATCTGCAGTGCCGTAAGAGTGGGATACAGTGGGGTTTTAGTAATATGGGGCTAGGAGTCTCCACAGCAGCACGGGAGGTTACCTTGGCCAGTCTCACTGCTCCAGATGGGTACCTTTATGCAACCCCAGCCGGCCCCTCACTACCTCCATCTCACTGCACACAATGCACAGCTGGCAAGGGCCTGGCTTCCCCCCAGTCACCTGCAGCCATGTCATCATGTGTAACCATAACAGAAGTGTGTCACAAAACCAAAACAAAAGGATAAAAGAAATTAATTGCACTTGCTGATGAAATAAGGTCACAAAATGAGTGATGTGTACACTCGTATTAAGTGTAAAAATGTTATTTTATCGTACCTAAAACCACCTTGAAAATTACAGCCTACTCCCTCATAGTGCAAATTTGGCACAAGGATTTAGGTCTGATGGCATGCAGAGCACATGAGGACACACATACAGCATAAAGAGAAATGAAGTCTGTCACTTTATTATTTCCTTCTGCCAAGGCAAGGTTAAGGGGTCCTCTCCAGCCTAAGCCAAGTTTCCAGCCTGCTAGCTCCTTCAAAGAAAGCAAGCACCACACAGAGTAAGGCCCCTTCTTCCCAGAAACAATCGTTCCTGATGACAAGGGATGGCAGGAGGCATTGCTGGCTGGCGCCAGCCTGCCTGGCAGCACCAGGGCACACAACCTTGGCAGCACCAAGTGCCCACTGGCCAGGTCCTCATGCTGGACTATAAGAAGTGTAGAGGCAAAGCTCAAAAGGGTGCAAATTAAGGGCAAAGAGGGAGAAGACTGATTTAAATAAAACCAAATAAATTCTACATATCAGCCATGAAACCTATTACGTCAAAGAGGGCTGTGCAAAACGCTGACCGAAAGCAGGGATGTACAAGTTCATTAGCTCTTTCCTCACTCCCATCTCTTGAAAAGAGGACCTTCTCACAAAGCAAAGAACAGGCGCCAGCCGCACGTGGTTTGCAGTCACTGCATCAGGCTCATCCACATCACTGCAGGCAGGAGGTTTTCCTGCAAGATTGTCCCTTGACGCCACTCAGAAGTATAAACCCATCTTTATTAAGAGCTTGCCTCCCTACTTCCTCACAATGAGATACACACTCCAGGTCACACCCCTCCTGCAGCAGCTGACTGACATCCCACACCCTTCCCACATTAGCCACCTTCATACAGTGGTCACAGAATAATTATCCCATCACAGGAACCAGATTTCCAATTTGTGTGCTTAATTATATACAGGAATGAATTACAAGAAAAGCTTTTCCTACAGCAAGTCATCTCTCCTGGAACTTTTCTTAGATACTGACTGTGGTTTTTTTATAAAATTAAGTTTCAATTTATAAAAATCCCCACCAACAACCCTGCTGCTTTTCTGGCAGCACATCCACACCGAAACAAATGCTATTGTTTCACCTCACGGTTCACAGATATCTAACCAAATCACATCCATGCATTGTATATCCACTTAAAGTTTATGCTACTAGCCTAACAGACATGGAACTTGATAATGTAAACACTAATTCTTTAAAAAAAACAGCTCATCTCTCCATTCTTTCCAGAAATCCACCCAGCAATATGTATGTTTTTAAAGCAAGTAGTACAAAACCAGACCAGCAATAAACAATGCTATTCTCATTCTTCTTTAAAGGTAAGCTCGTGCTTATTGAACTACATAGCAATATAAAAAAGCCCTTAAGAAAAAAAAAATCCTTTCAACCTCCCAAAATAAATACAGCTGAAAGTTAAGCTTTTGAACTGAAGAACATCTTGACACTGTCCTCAAAACCAGCAGCAGATGTTCCTCTTCTGGAATAACAATCATGTTCCTCCAACACCCTTTGAAAATAGTGAAAAAGAACATCCTTTATGCAACCTACTTGATGCAGCCCATTGTTCTTCTTAAAGTTCACAACCTCCATGCCATGACCAAGGGCTCACAGGATGGCTGTTCTCAATAGTATGATTTTTTTTTTTCCTCTTTTTGCTGATGGAATAGGTAACCTGCAATGATCAACTTGACAAACACTCACCTGGAAACATACTAATTAGCCACCACAAATTACATCTTTCAATTCCAAGGCCTAAAAATGGTAGGAGCTCCCATGCACAGACACAAGCCTTCTCTGACTTGTGATTTCTGCATCTAGCCATGCCAAGATGAATCCCAGCCTTCCTGCTGACAGTGCAACACGCTCACATCTCAGCACTTGTCCACAAACTCACCCCTGTCCTGCCTGAATAATTACGAACTACTAAGTTTTTTAAATTGAGACTATAAAGACAAATTTCCTCTACTTATTGCTCTTTCTCATCTGATCACCAATTCCCTGCAGTATCTTCCTCCTTTACATTCTATGCTGTTCTTGGCATCTTTTCTCTTCTCTCCCTTCCCCCACCCTTTCTTCCTTTTGGTGCCTTCTGGCCTCTATTTTCTCATTTTTTTAAAATCTCTGCAGGGGTATCCAACAGTAACAGTTTATATAAAGGGAGAGGCCAGGGAGAAGAACTGAGCAGCATCTTAATCAGTTCCCATCTCCAAACCCCACCAATGCAAAGCGCCGCCGTATCTCTCGCAGAGGGCAAGGGCTGTGCAACACCCTGGACAGCCGACAGCAAAGGCAGCCCAGCTCAGATCAGTCTCCAGCTCACCTCCTCCATGCTGCCAGACCACTGTGTAAAACAGCAAGAGCACTTTACACCCGAGTCAGCCATAAAGGGAACAGCTGGTTTAATGTTTAAGTGCTGAAGCATCATTTCTGCAACTGCAGCTTGCTGGTTAAGTAGCCAGGTCATGCTGTGGGTGCTAAATGCTCTGCTGTCTGTCCCTGCAAGCCCAGGATCCTTGCCCGGCCGGCACTCAGCCATCCCAGCAGAAGGACATACGTTTTATTGAGAAGTAAATCTACTCCTGTAATGTACTGCCCTCCCTGCACCAAATAAAATGAGATACTGAACTCTGCACAACAGAGTGCTTACAAGCAAATCCCAGAATTCTAATTGCATTTTATAATATTTCTTAAAATCATGATAAATTTCTGTCCTGACATGAAAAAAAATTAAACACAGAGTCACAGTATACACACAGTTTTTAAGCTACAAAAACGTGAAAATTTTAAGGAGACTCACAGTACAATACTGATTGGAGCCCAAAAGCAAAGTTAACTTATTTACCTAAGATCACTGAAAAGTCACAGTTAGCTCAGATAACGGCACAAAAATTAGAGCAATTTTCCTTCCGCAAAAGTACAAATGGCTGCACTGTCATGAGGAAGTGCAAAACATAGCCCAACCTAACTCCAACACATCTCACGCTATGTCAGAGCTACCACACTTACCTTTGCACTCCCACCTTTGTGATGTGCACAGAGGCACGTGCTGGGCATCCAAAGGCCACAGACTCACTTCTCTGTTAACCTGCCCTATCAGCTCTCTCATTAAAGCAGTTCTCCTCTAGCTCCCAGCACTGTGGTCTGGACCAAAGAGCTGCTCCAGGTTAAAAATAGCCTAGCAAAATAAACCACCCAGACAAAGGAAAAAGAGGAAGAAGTTGAGCTTTCCACTTACAATTTTCTCGTACTCACCCTTACCACCTCTCCACAAAGCTAGGCTAAGTTCTACCCCCTCCCCTGAGGTTCAGAGTTAATCTATGGTAGATCTGGCAACAAGCTCAGCACCAGGCACCAGAAATCACCCAGACTACAGAAAAGCTTTCACAGCCAATTATTAGCAGTAAGACAACACCAAAATATAGAGCATGAAATTATATACCTCAGTCTTTATTTAGAGAAAAAAAATTTCTCTTCGTATCTTGGCCATTTACCATGCTGTCCAGGTGGGCTGAATGGTGAGAAGCTGTTAACTGAAATAAAATGATCAAGTGAGAAATTTCTCATTTTGTTACCCAGTTTGTTCCTTCCTTCACTGCTAATGAGAAATAGCAAGCAGGCAATTACAGAGACTGGGAAAGGAAAGAGAATATTATTATTATTTATTATTACTGTATTAGAACAAGAGAAACAAGAGGAAAGAGTGGAAGCTCTCCTGCAAAAAGCAAAAGCTTTGTAAATTAAGTGGTTAGGTGGGAACCTGGCCAAAAGGAGAAAGCTTGTGCAGCAGATCAGGGCTGGATTCAGAACAGCTATTGGGCAGTGTTTTATGCCACCAGGACTATCAGAGAAAGTTTACACAGGAAAGATCTTGACTCTGGTTCAGTGAACAGGACCACCAATTGGGGTTTACAAACCTGGAATCAGGAGACATGTCCAAGTGGAGGCCAGTGACAAGTGGTGTCCCTCAAGGATCAGTACTGGGACCAGTCTTGTTTAACATCTCAGTTGGTTGGGGCAATCCCAGGCACTGATACAGGCTAGGCAGTGAGTGGATTGAGAGCAGCCCTGAAGTAAAGGATTTGGGGGTGCTGATCGATGAGAAGCTCAATACTAGATGCCAGTGTGCACTTGCAGCCCAGAAAGCCAACCATATCCCAGGCTGCATCAAAAGAAGTGTGGCCAGCAGGTTGAGAGAGATGATTCTCCCCCTCTACACCACTCTCATGAGACACCACCTGGAATACGATGTCCAGTTCTGGAACCCCTATTACAAGAAGTATATGGACATGCTGGAATGTGTCCAGAGAAAGGCCACAAGGATGATCAGAGGGCTGGAGCACCTCTCCTGTGAGGACAGGCTGAGAGAGCTGGGGCTGTTCAGTTCAGAGAGAGAAGGCTCCGAGGAGACCTTATTGTGGCCTTCCAGTATCAGAAATGGGCCTACAAGAAAGCTGGTGAGGGACTTTTTAGGGTGTCAGGTAGCGATAGGACTAGGGGGAATGGAGCAAAACTAGAAGAGGGTAGATTTAGATTAGCTTGCAAGAAGTTCTTCACCATAAGGGTGGTGAGACCACCACCAAAGGTGGAAGCCTCATCCCTGGAAGTTTTTAAGGCCAGGCTGCATGTGGCTCTAGGCAACCTGATCTAGTGTGATGTGTCCCTGCCCATGGCAAGGAATTGGAACTAGATGGTCCTTGAGGTCCCTTCCAACCCTGGCAATTCTGTGATTTTGTGACATGGTTTTGAATTCTTGAAAAGTTGAAGATACAGAAATGCAGATCTATTTTAAGAGCATTACCATTATGCAAGAGATGGTCACAGTCAGCACAGACCATGCTACTAAATAAAAGTCACAGAGGATGTTCTGTCTCATGTTAGACAAAGCACTTTTCCTCTCTGACCAAGCCCAATGGCTTTAGGTGTCTTGCTCTGGATTCAAACAGAGCTCTGATAGGATCCCTGCCTTGGGGACCAATGCAGTTTTGCTTCCATTTAGGCAACTATATGAAGCATACAAAGACCTCTGCAGTTCAAAGTAGAGGCACTTCTTGGGTGACTCCAGGTCACAGTAGGACACAGCAAGCTCATTTGGTCATTCGGCCAAACTGCAGCATAATCCTGCAGCATATGGCACAGGTACTGCAGCAAACTCCTTGAGAAGGTGTGCATGTGTCTCTACTTTTCACCCCAGATGTTTTACAGACTGCAGCAAATCTTTTCCCCAGATGCATCGTAGACAGTGGTAAAGGATTTTAACATTTTGCCTGCAGCAGCTCTGAGGCCCCAGTGCCTTGGCATTTGGGTAGACTGAACTGTAAGCACAGTATAATAAGCATGTGTACTCCATATGCTTGAGATCCATCATTAGAGAGCTGGGATGCCCTCTGACACCACAACTTTCCAAAAGAAGAAAGCTGTGGAGAAGTTCCTGGAGAATAATTTGTCTTATTCTCCAGGAACAGTGGAAAAAGGCACTTCCATGCACAGGAGGTTTTGGTGGAGCAGGAGAAATAACCTTTACCCAACAAAGGCCAGCAGCATGATGCACCTATAAATAATGGAGCTGGTTTCAAAGCCGGCCTTTCAAGCTAATGGCTATCAGAAAGGCCAGCCATATGCTTGCACAACCTGTCATTCTGATTAATCTCCACATCTGACTTGTATATAAAGTTTATATAGTAAGAGGACTATATTCAGTATGTCCTTTTAGCTAGGCTATGTACTGCTGACTTCACAGTTTCTCACCAAACTGCCAGTCCTCTCCTGATCACAGGCACACTAAGGACCCAGTTTAAATGTTGATTAGATGCAGAGTAAAGCAAAGACTTTGGAAAAGTATTACTAAGTCTTGAAAACCATGTAGACTGGTAACACATTTCAAAGAGGGCATTGGAGAAGATAACATCCCACATTCACATCCTTTATTTAAATATATTAGGTGTCTACTTAAGATGGTATTGCAGACACAAGAAAAAAGTCACAGGATCACAGATCACAGGATGTTAGGGCTTGGAAGGGACCTCTGGAGATCTTAGAGTCCAACTGCCCTGCCAGAGCAAGACCATATAATCTAGTGCAGGTCACACAGGAACGCATCCAGAACTCTCTGGGTAGCCTGTTCCAGTGCTCTGTGATCCTTACAGTAAAGATACACAGTAAAGTCACAAACCATGGCTCAGTCTCACATACAGTAAGAGGATTCATGGCTCTTTCTGCCATGCACCCATTTTATTTTGCAGCATATGGCACAATATCAAAGTTGTTGTTCTTTAATTAACTGAACAACGGTGCTTTCCCATGAGGTCTATTCTAAGTTCATCATAACATACTGTATTGTGGCACCAGTTCTCAGAAATACAACTGTGTGTCCACAGCCTGTTTGGAGAGAGGGATGTGCATTTCACACACCATTTCATTTAAACACTTTCAGCTTCACATGCAATATTGGTATCTCTGAAATCAAGAAAGTTTATTTTTAATTAAGTAAACCAAACTCATCTTCTGAAAATAAGCTCCAGATAACTTTTTACTATTTCACTACAAAATGCAACCCACCAGAATTTCAAATTCAGATCTACTGCTCTTTTCTATGGAATACATATTTATTTATATTTCTTTAGATATGACTAGAACTGATGTTCTTTATGTTATTTCTAACCAGGAAAACTCCTTCCACAATAGACTTCAGTACCATTAACGGTACAGTGAAGTAAGCCTTGGATAATGGGCTGAGAGAAGAGGCCAACAAGGAAAGAGCTAGCAAGGCACATAGACAAAAGCCCTGTCTCTTGAAAGAGTAAGATTTTGAATCGTACTAGTAAGATAAAGCAGAGAATACGAAAGAACAGACAAAATCCTCCCATGCAATTCCCTTCACATCATCAAAATCAACTTAAAAATCTTTAAATGCCAAAATAAAGCCAAGGAAATGAACTTTACTGCCAACAACTGCCAACTCGAATGATCCGGGTTGGAAGTGTTTGCTGACGTAAACATTACCACAAAAACTTCAGGGCTATGGCAGCAAACTGGTTGGTGAAATAGCTCCTCATATCCTGCCAAGACAAACCAGGCACATGGACCTCAACCTTGCCATTACTCACAGGGACCAAGGGGATGAAGCTGGAGCAGCTATGCCACTCAAGGGCCTTTTGGGAGCAGTATTAACTGCACCCCCTACTCTAAACTGGGTTTAACAAACTCAAGATCAGGCTAAGTCACTATTTTTTGGCAGCCATGGCAGAGAACCTGTGACTTTTGGCTTTCGCCCAGAAGAAATTTGCAAGTCGATGAAAGCAGCTTATAGCTAGGACACCACTGACAGGCAGCCAGCACAGCTGTGCCAAGGCATCCATACCCACCAGCATCACCCTGGTGAAATCCAACAAAGGAGTATCAAAGGGCCATGCCGGGCATGGCAATCCCAATGTCTGCATCCACAACAGTTTAATTCTCCAAGTCTTTCTCAACAGCTCCCAAGAGATGATTTCATCACTGGGGCGGCAATGCAATCCACCAGCTTCACTGACCAAAATGGTTGTGCATCTACCAGCCATAGAAACTTAAACACTACCTTGTTCCAGATTTTGCCCAAAAGAATGGATTTGAGCAATATGAACTAATCAAACTCACAGACTTAATTGTACTGGTACTTGAGGGAAAAAAAAAAAAGGGGGGGGGAAGGAAATAAAAATAACATTTTCAGCTTTTGTGTTATTTTTCACCACACTGTAGGAAAATTAAAAGTAGAAATCTTTGTATGAAGCAAGGAGAATGGGGAACCTTGCCAAATTTTGGGGAATGGACAATTAATAGAACAGCAATTAATTCAGAAGAGTAACTAACTAGATGACACTGTAGGGTTTCCTGTGTGTTCTGTCCCAGAGATTGCTTAAAAAAAATCTGTTAAGCAAAGAAATACATTTTAAAATGTTCTTTGTTTATTTTTTTTCTAGATTATCAGCACTGCAAACTCATGCTGGTATTTGAAAGTCACTCTGGGCTCTCCCTAGATATACATCCTTATTATCATAAACATTCCACAATTGGAAATTACTTTTGATGACGCTTATGCCAAGAAGAAAACAGCTGTATTGCATCTGCAGAATCAAAAGTAGTAAAATGTAATACACATTCATCTTTGTCAGTGGCTCTGCAAACCAAACTGTTCAGCATGTAGGTGCCATTTTTACACAGTTGCTTTATTACCACATAATTATTGATGGGTCAGCTAAGTGCTTTCTTTAGGATGACTGTTCTTAAAAACAAGCCTGTTAAAAGTTTAAGTGTAAACCTTAGGATAAAAACCAGAAAACCAGCAGTTAGATTTCATCTGATATAAACTATTAAAGGGGGTGGGGGTGGAATATTGGAGGGACAATTTCAAAAAGTGATACGTTTGAGGCAGGCATGAAATTGAAGCAGACAAGAAACTTTAATGTGATAGGAAGAAAGAATTGGGGACATCTGTACCGAGAATAAGTTGTAAGCAGCAGGAGGAATTATCAATCTAGTGATGTGCCAGCTCTCTGCATTTCAATTGCTTCATAGGCCATACCATAAAAATTGTTTGCAATGAAAGCTGTATGAAGAATTCCTAGATTTTATTGCTCCCAGTGATATTCTACCTGGTTTGTGTGCATGTACACCAATTGTATCCTTTCAAGTACACACAGTTTCTTATTAGTACCTGTTTAAATTACTTGCCCACAAATACTGCTCCATGTTCAAAATACCTCACTATTCAATTTTCTGTGTCAAAGTACTTCAAGAGCTGATACTGAGCTTTCACAGGCAAGAAAGTTTTGTGTGAGCTTTCTGAAAGTTGAGATAAAACAATAAACTTAAAAGAAGTCTTATTCAGGAGGGAATTCAGCACACCTTTTTGAATTCCCTCCTCACCTTGTTAAACCAAACTTCTTCATTTCTGTTTTCTAAGTGTTGTATTCCTAGAGCTGAACTTCAAGCATCAACTTTACTCCCAGTACAAAGACCCTGCATACAAAATGAACTTGGGCAATAGCACATTTGAAATTGCCCATTCCTGCTCACTGATGGGTCATAAAACCTCTTCAGCATTGGTACCTCACTGTAGACTTGAATGCCACTCTGTCAAAATTACTGTTACTAACAATGGCTGCGTAAGTCTATCACACTTTTGACAGATCCAGGTGAGAAAGGCAACTTCATGTACACTAACACCAGCAGTTCGGAGAGGGACAAGCCAGCAAAGACAGACACTCCTTAACCTTAACCAGCAGCATCCACAACATCACGACCTGACATATTAAAACTGGAGGCCTTCAGCCAGTGCGGTGTAAAACAGGGATTTTTTCTTCACTCTTGAGAAAGAACTAAACACAGGAGCTTTGTGTTAGTTCTGCAGCAGCTACAGAGACATGAGGACACAGTGGTAGCACAAAAGTAGTACTCCCACTAAGAGTAAAAACTTTGGCTTGAAGTGTAAAGAGAGACTTTATGGAAAAACAATTGCTCAAAGCAGAATGTTTTATTTAATGACAGAATACAGTACCACTGCCAGTGACACAATTTCACATTGATATGGATGTTGCCGCACTTCAATACATGTCTTCTATGGTAATGTGGATTTGCATTTCTTACCTTTAGCAGGAAATTAGTAAGGGCCATTAAGTGTAAATTCCAAAATCAGTCATTGGTCTTGCCCCTACAGAAGTGTTAATGATTTGGTCACAGAGCTCTGTTTTACTTCCTTCCCATCTGTGCGCACACGGTGGCTTCCCCACCGTGACTAATTCAGACACAGCATTTAGGTAGTGAATTTGCTGAAAAATGGTACCCTTCCACCTACTGTACAGCTGTTTACTTCTGGCTTCTGCATTTATACCTATTTCAGGAGCTTTGTTTCTTGCTCCAAATTTCTTTCTTGGTACTACTGAACAGCATTATTTACTCTCTCTTGTTTCATATTCATTCCTTTCTTTCTGCTGCACAGTTGTAAACACCCAGATTTTCATCACAGAAAACAACTACAATCCTAAGTGTACATACACGTTTCAATACTGAGTCGTACCTCAAATTGCTGTCTTTAAAAAGAAAGTATTTTCTCTTTCCTCCTTGCAAACTTGCCTGAAAAAAATACCTAGAGTCAACTTGTTGCAATTTCCCCTTAATTTGCAGCTACTCCTCCCCTTGCAGCCTGCTGGCATCTCCTCCTTCGACCGCTTCAGACACCGACCCAACAGAGTCCACACATTCCTAGACAGAAGATCACGACTGTTGTTACTAATAACCAACCCTAAGCTGGTCTTTACTGCCAGCTTCTATGGCTTTGCACCACTGCAATTAATGAACACCGAAAACTCTAAATGCAATTTTTTCAGCCCTACTGAATGCATTCTGGTGAGTGCATATGAGAAAAAAATTAAACTGAAAAGCTGAAGACTACACTAGCCTCATGTTGACAGGTCACTCTGATTCCAGGTCAAAGCAGACTCTATATTTGGCTGCTTTGATTATAATTGCTTACAGGATAAAAAATAAATAGCAATTATCTCATTGTCACACAGGGAAAAAGAGCTAATAAATGAACCAATCCTAAAGTAACATTGAAAAATGAATTATTTCAAAAGCCATCAGGAGTAAGTGTAATTCAGCTTCCAAAATTGTTTTTAATTGCCAAGTGTCAACATTAATATTATTCCTCTACTGCATAATAAACATCCTTTTTTGTTATGAAAGCATTTATCAAAACAAAAATGTCCAACCAAAATTATGCAAGGCTAAACTCATGACTGTTTTAATCAACAGTCTGTAGTGCCCTATCTGAAATCCCTAATTACAAGGGTCATCTACACAAGCCACAGTCCAATCCATGCAAACGCACGTTTATCTTGACTACTACGACAGTCCCCCAGATTTCAGACCAACAAACCAAACAGAAGAAGCGTGCTAGGGGTTTGATGAAGTTAATCCTTAAGAGGATATAGGAATTAATTTTTCAAACTAAATGCAAAGCTACCAAACAAAAGCTGAACAACAAACTGCTGCGCAAAATATTAAAACCTTGCAGGAATGGCATGCCATTCAAAGGGCTTACTTTGGTGGATTTCCAGTTTGTAGGTAATGCTTTTACCAGCTGACTCTGTACCACAAGAAAACAAAGTACTAAACAAAGGATTATTTCAGCTTTTTCAAAAAAGATGCAAGACGAATGTGAGGTGGGCAGGATCCACCACGGCACTTGCACATCGATTTATCACCCATCATATTAAACCTAAAGTAGCTAAGCCTTGCAAATCTCTCTGTGCTGTATTTCCTTCTTCCAAGGGCACGTTTTGCGGCTCCTTGACCTAGGTTAATAAGTCTTTATTCTCAATAACAACTGAGACCATGAAGACTCCCTGAACTCAACCCAGGCCTCCACTCCTGACATTTCAGATACCGTGATGAATTGCTCAAATAACATCCTCCTGAGCGGGCAGCTTTCCATGCGAATTTAATGTCCTCTCCATAGCCTCCACACATTTCACTTTCCACAGCTCTCTAATGAACAATTTCAGTTTTCAGTTGACTTTTTTTGGTGAAAGACTTTTCTTCCTTTTTGGCAGAAGGGGAAAGCAGGAATGTCCGTTTCTTCTGCAAACTAGCCACCTAACCAAATAATACTGAGCATTAATGGGTTCCAATTCTGGCAGGTGCAGATATAATTCTCTTACTAGCCGGGAGTTATTCAGGTTTTCTGGCCAGGTTTCCTCCATGCCTGTAGGGATCTGTGCTGTTACCCTCCAGCACTGCCTCTCTCAGTCTCATCTTAATCCGTAGCCTATTTCAACTAAAATTTAGGAGTGGGGCATGAGATGGTTATGTTTCCACAGGTTCCCTAAGAATAGGCCCCAGGGAAGACAGGAGCAATTACAAATGTTCCTATAAGTATCTCCCGTGTTGAGACTCAGCATCTTTTCAGATGCTCGTGAGTACAGATGGGAAAAAACTTTGAAAAGAAGCCCCAACAGCAGGAGAACATTGGATTGACACCTACAAATGCAGAGGCATCCAAATCAACCCCAAAACACAAACCTGCCTTTGTACTTAGGGAACAACTGTTCTCTAACTCTGCTCTTTAGGACCATTTCTAAAGATCCATCTGAACTTCTTCCTGTATGCCTGGCTCTGTGCTCCTGGACACCTCCTTAAGCCCTTTAAGCCTATGTAGAGCAGATGACAGCACACCTAGACTTCTCAACACAAGGAAAAGCTGCATAAAAACCTGCTCAGGCTGATTGTTTCTCCTTGCTCCACTAAAACTTGAATTGATGCAACAGCAGACACATGCCATGTATCAACACGATGACACACCGGAGCCTCAGTTCAGCAGATTCACCCAACCACATGTCTCCAAAATGCAATGAAACAGCTCTTCTGCCACCTCCTTCTCTGAACAGCTGCAACCAGCAGCCAGGTGAAGTAGCTTTTTTATCTTTTTTTTTTTCCTCAAGCAAGGGAGGATAAGGCCTTAAGTGGTAGGTTAGCTTTCTCATCAAAGAGCAATGAAGGCTTTTACGCTACTCAAATTGAGAATAAAACTGATTTTCCATTATGCTTTTATTGGAAGAATTCAAGATAGAAAAGACACATTGCCCACTGCCCACTCAGCAGTCAGGATGAGACAGGAGTCAGGCTAAAAAAAAACAACAAACATCCAAGCCTGGAAAAGCTTTCAAGATTTTAAAACACTTCCCATATGAGACCAGAATTTTGTGAAACAACAAATAAGAAAAAGGGGGAAAGGAGAATGGGAGAAAAGGACATAAAATGACTTCCTCTCCTGAAACAGTTGGGACAACAGGACAGTCAGGCTGGTCAGCCAGGGGCAAAGGGCAGTCATTCACACGTGACACGGCCAAATAAGGTTTAAGAGACAAGTCTCCCCCAAACTCCACTTTCCATACCTTCTCCTGCCCCATTACTCTGGGACAGGTCTTTTTGAGCAAGACTTCTGATGAAAAGGGCACAGATTTTCCTATAAGCAATGTCTGTATTGATAAACCAATCCTTTGGAAAACTCCTAAAACATTCACAAATGTACTAAAAATTTATTCACATGATTCAGCTTATGCTTTCACTCAAATTGATCTCCCTGATGGCTCTAACAAACTGCAGGTTTCTCTCTAAAACTCTCTAGATTTGTTTGGAAATCTTTCAGCCAAACTATATGATTAGTTTCCACCCCTTAACCTTCCTAGCTACTTGTGGCACCAATATGGAACAAATTTATAGTATTCCTATCCTTCAAGGAAATGCAAAAATCCTTCATGAAGAAAACGCCTACACAGATTTTTCGAGTAACGCATGCACATGCAATACTCACGTGTGTGTGACATATATAGTCAAGGAAGAAAATCATGTCATCTGCAATTCATAGCCAAGACTTCAGGTATCAAAAAACTGCATTCAGAGCAGCTGGTGGTCTCCTATTACCATGCTGGCTGCAGCAAGCTCTTCACATCTCATTAAAGGCATAATGAAGGCTCAATCAGCAATGCAGTCTATCAAGACTGCCAAACACAGGCATAAAGAGGGTAGATTAGAAAGATTAGCTTGTACCAAGGTTCTTATTGCTTAGATCTCAAAATTAGAAAAGAGCTAGTCCTGTCACAGAAAATATTTTCCAATAAGCAAACAGCACACAGAGACAAAGATCAAACCCTCAAAGTGCTCAGAAGGCATCACACAAGGAAGGTGACACCAAGCAGTTCAGACACAATGCTCATTTCCACAGGTGGGGCTTCAAACCACCAAAACAACTGCAGTACTGAAGCCAGAGCCAGAAGAAGCATGATCGGGACGGGGACATGCATGCACACAGTGATGGCCAAGTCTACTTTGCATGTGTAACACAACTAGAACTAAACTCAGCAGCTTTATTTCTCATGCATGCAGTAATTATGATTCAATAGGGTTTCATTATGTTCTAACTGCTGGTCATATATTTGTCTATATTTTTATATGCAGGTATACACATATATTTTCAAACAGCTGGCACTGATGTAGTCAGACAAAATCTGAGGAATAAATGAGAATGCTAGAAGAAGAAATCAGCATGCAGAGGGGGTCAACACTCATCCATTGATGGAGCAGCAATGGAGAGCAGTAAGCCTGCCCCTTCACATGCCACAATTCCAGCTGGGACCCCAGATGGGGTAAAGAACTCTCCTTGGCACATGTAGCCACCAAGAGCCACTCTCCCACTGTTCTCAGCCCATGGGTCCTTAAGCATCCTTCCACAGCAGCTCAGACCCCGCTAGAAATGTCACATTTCTGCAAACTATCCTGCCTGCAGTGATCATCTGCTGCTGCCAAAAAAAACCAACAAAAAACATAGGGGAATCATACACATATGTGTTTTTTTCCTCACTGGGCAAGGGAGATGAGTCTCCTTGTGGAAGCATCAGGGAAGCCCCAAGTCCAAGACAAAGTATGAACTGGAAACCGGCAGCTGTGGGGGATGAAATTTGGAGGAAAAGACTAAGACTCTGGAGGATAAGCCCACCCTTGCCTCATATAACTTTATCCACTTTTCACATCCTCCTTGAGTAAGAAGTTGAAAAGCACTGGCACACGGGGAGGACAACTATTCAATCAATGAACACTATCTGCATGGGGTCTTCAACACTCACAGAAATCAATGGAAACATCTTTCAACCTCAGCCCAGAGCAGATTGTGCTAGCAGCAGCAACAGAGGCATAAATACAAGGAGCAATAAATGAACAAACTCTTTAATTGTGAACAAGGACAAAACCTTTCTGGTGTATTCTTTGTGAAACAAGCAGCAAGTGCAGTTAGCTGGCTGCCTACCCAAGCACAAGCTGGTACATGCACTGTGATTTCTCACTGCAAACGCTGCTTGCTTTCATGAGGACGTGCAGGAGCGTGTTACCACCCACTCCACACACATCATCTGAAACTAGTGCCCTAAATGACTGCATGTGAATTCTGATTCAAACCAAAAACTAAGTGAGGTCTCAAGCACTACCTTGATTACAAAGGGGAAGTTACATAAGGTCAATCAGTAACCTGTGTTTCACCATTATCTCTGTTATTATCAGACCTTCTTCGCTTTTAGCCCTGGTCAGAATTAAGCTTACTATTTTTTGCTCATGTGGCAAGAAGAGATGAACTGTCATCATACAGCCTAGCAGCACAACACAGAAAAGGACAGGGTAACTGCCAGCAAAGAGCAGGAGGACAGAAACACCAAGAAAGATGATAGGTTATTTGAAGTGGCATAAAAAGGACACAAAAATAAACTGTGGTGGGAAATTTTACACTGAAGAATATTATTTCTTGAGAACAAAGTCCATGCTATTTGACTGTGGCAGTCTCCTGAAGGAAACAGTGCCTTGTTTTGAGGAACTGCAGAATCAGAAACATCATGTAGACCATAGAGAGGACACTGGGATGCTGCACAGCCAAGAAAATGGACAGACTAATGTACCCAATTCCCATCTCTGAAATTGAGGTCTCACTATGAAGCAGTTTTATCATGAAGAGTAAGAAAGAGGGAGTTTGCAAAGACTAAAATAGATTTCAGCTTAAATGTCTCTGCAAATTAATACTCTTTGTAGGTCAAAAACAGTGAAATGTGGTGTTTATTCTAAGCACTTTACCGCCTCAGACTCATTAAGCCAGTACCTTACATGCTCTCTTTGTAATGCAAATTGTCTTAAATACTATACTTTCCATAAAACATTCATATAGACAAGCTCATACTACTCAAATACCAATTGTAAGTGGAGCAAAAATACACTGAATTTTTCTTAATACTTGAGCTCTGTGCCCAAGTGTTATCTGCATAAGCAGTTTGTGAGAAACCTTCTGCTGTTGCTGCAGCCACCGCAGCACAAAGGTGGAAGATTTCCCAAAGCAGCTGATGTAGGCAATTATAAACTGAATTACCACATGCAAAAGCCAAATAAAAAAAAATCTTTGTAGAAGATACTTGCAGCAGAGATGTTTTTTGAGGAAGAGAGATCATTAGAGAGAAGATACCTTGCATTTAAGGAGGCCACACATTGCACATATGGCACCAGCTCGCTGAGGTCCTATTAAATAGCCATCTGCCCAACAACACAGTGTATCACCATGAGGGTTTGATGGGAACCCTCATCGCATAGCACCAGACATGTCATTTCCAACCACTACACCAACCAGACATCCACCCATCCAACAACATGTGGAGACCAGCAGGAGATACAAAATCATCCTGATTAAGGTCTCCTGCCCAACCTGACTCACATGGTCCACACAGTGGAAGATGACTCATGGAGAGGTCTGAAGGAAGGGAAAGGCTCCTGGTCTATGACTTACTCAGTTGTGAAGACGGACCAAAACATCACCTTAAAGTTGCAGTGCTGCAATGACTCTTTCCCTTCTCCAATGAATTTATGTGTTGGAACACGGAATACCATAGCAAACCTATGGCCAGTGTAGATTCATAATGCAAACTGCACTAAACCAAATTAAAATACAGAGGATAAATGCAGATGACTTTTATAATCTTTTGTCCTCCCTCAAGAGGTACCAATTACTTTCGTTTCAGGATGATCTACAATTGTGCCATCACAAATTAAACTCTGGACAACTGCTCTCATCCTTAGTTTTGAAAACTGGAATTTTCTTTTTCAGACTTGAACAAGGGCCCAGAAACCTGAAGTTGTCTAATTTTTGCAAATATACCAGTTGGCCTGATAGAAGAAGATACTACCTCCAAGTATATACCTTTCTGAGATTTCCCAGAGCTATGAGGCAGAGCTCAAGGCATCACTGCCTGAGGTGACAGAAATGTCTTCAGTGCTTTTCATTGGGATTCAGACCTAAGATGCACAGGCGACCAACAGGAGGCATCTTAACAAGAGGATTTCTTTATTCTGTGTAATAACACAACAGCTGCAAGCTAGGTGCCCAGACCATGTGGCAGACCAGGTTCCTGACCATCTGAAGCACACAGAGGCTCCAGTACTACTCCTGAATCCAGATGACTTCCCAAAGGAAACCAAGTCCTTCAGGGGATGATGCACATGCCAACTGTGATGCACTCACACCACACATGGCAAGAGCTAGGAGACTGGAAGCTGCACACCAGCATGACCACCCCACAGTACACACATAATCAAAGTGAATTTAACTTAAATGAAACCTTTAAATTATTTAAATAAAGCAGCAGAATCACAGGGTGGGGGGAGGAAAGGAGGAAGGAAGGGAGGAAGGGAGGGAGGGAGGGAGGGAGGGAGGGAGGGAGGGAGGGAGGAAAAAAGTTTGGAGCAGCATCTACAATCAAAATAAAACCAGCATTTGGCATGTGAGCTTCAGGTGTTAAGAAAATAAGTGCTTGTTCAAGCACCCACGACGATTTCTCAGCTGCATTAAAAGCAAATGAACAGACTGAAACCTATTTGGTTTTGAAATTCAGTTCATTTGGCACATCTTCCAGTTTTGAAAGGAAACAAACAGCAAAGGCAGACAAGCCATAGCATGAGCAGCCATGCACTCTCCTGCCCACCTGCCTGAAACCTGACTCAGAGGAACATATCTGGCCGTACCAGAACAGGTCCATGTTTAAACTCACTCCTCAGCCTGTCCATTTAAATGGTCAATAGCAATGCCAGCTGAGAAATGTCCATCACAGGCAACTCATTTTTACAGGTCATTGGCTAGCCAGACGACAACAGCTTCTAGCCATTACTGACCTCTCTGTGACATGAACCACTGAAAGATGAGCTAGAAGCCATCCATTTTCTTAATAATAATTAAAACAAAACCAAAACCACTCAGCCATTTCTATATGATTTCATTAGTGCAAAATACAAGCGTGCAATCATCCTGCTACGTTTCTGGACCTCAAACTCTAACATAATAAGAATATGAATGTGTTCAGTACTTCCTACTGGGGCAGGGAGTACCTTATTGTAAGAAGGTGCTGTTGAACAGCAATTAGCATCAGAATAGTTTTGGTAACAAAATGTTCTGCTGCACTGATCCCCAGGTAAGCTGACAGAACAGATTTGGACAGGTGTGCCTTACAATGGAAAAATTAACTGCAACAAAGAAAATAATAAAATGCCCTTTAGGTATGTTCTGTTCTTGGGAGTCATTAAGATGCAAAAAGAATTTACGAAAATGTCATCTTCATAAAGCTCAAGCACACAGGATAAAAAGCAAACAAACCTGCCTGGACAACTGGCTGCATGCTGTACAGTCTGCCTTAATGGCTCTGGCAAAATTAGCTCCCTTAGTTGATCAGTCCTGCCTCCACTTAACAGAGCTCAAAGTTACAGACAGATCTGGGAGTTTCAAGAAAAATGAAGCAAAACAACTAAAACACACACCACAATCTGTATCAAAGAAATAAAGCATCCAACCGGTTAGTTCCTCTTATAAATAAGTATTTGTCATTTGCAAAGATTCTTAATCTGAGAGACAGCATCATGTTTGATTCCAATAAAATGTCTCCTGAGAAAGTCTGCCTTGATCTAAAATTCTCATGCTTGGGTTTTAATTCCCAGTCATATTTAAAGGAATCTGCATCCTCCAATTTCCTAACTGAGACTGCATGGCTTGAAATATGCCCATCAGCTATTATGTGATGGCAAATCTGCTTGACTAAGACATACACATTCTCAAGCTTCAGAAGATAATTACACACTCCAGATTCTCCTGCAGCTTCCTGGTAGCCATGACAATGATCAACGGGACCAATGATCCTATCCAGCCTCGCATCTCCTGTACCTCAGTGAATTCAGGGAATTGCTACTACAGTAACCATGAAGATACAGGGAAATTCACCACAAAACCACAACTGGCTGCACATGTCCACTTTCCACTCTGAGGTAAACCAATCTTCTACTCACCAGGCTCTCGGTCCTTAGTGGATATGCACTCTTTTATGGACTCCGTTATGCCAAGACTAGCTGCAGTGGGGAGCGGGCCGAGCAAGGATTCCAGCGCTGGTGGTCTTACAAGAGCTTCATTTCCATTTTTGCACTCCCCAGCTTCTGCTTTTTTTAAGCTATCCTTCTCATGAAGTTCATTATAAAAGTCCTTGTTTAAGTGATTAGCAGCTGCTTCCAGTTCCTCATCTTCTGCCTCTTCCTCTCCAAGTAAGCTAGATGCATTATCTTCTATAGAATCTGTAAGGGGGGAAAAAAACAACAGATCATTGCATGCCATCTGTTACAGAAACTAAATAAATAGAGAGGTGCCAACTTAAAGAATAAAAATCTTTACAGAAAATCTGCAGAAGAAATATACAATATTTTAGTAAAATCTATGAATACATGGAGTTACAGGATGCTCTTCAAATGCATCACTTTGGTGATTAATGGGTGGTTTTGTGTATGCAGCCATTGTTTAAAATAAAATTATTACCAAATTACGGCAGGTAAAAGGGTGTTGCAAGAGAAGGTGATTACTTTCTGGTATAATTACAAATGAAAAGCAGTTCAAGCTACACAAAGCCCTTCTGTATCATGTAGTCAACTAGGGGATTCAGTGACAGAAGGGTCTAGATACTGGTCCACTGCACTTTCAGTGAATAAAAGGAACATGCTCAGGTGCCACTGCCAAGCTTATACTGCACCAGGAAAGAAAGAAAGAACAGAAATCATTAATGAACTGTCATTGCAATGAACGGTGTAGTTGTTTTGAAGCCTGATATATGAACCAACCAACGGGTAGAGGGAACCTCAACACACTAGAGATCTTGTCCTAAGCAAGTATATATCTCATCACATTTATCACAATAAAGTTCATACACTCAAGACTGCCTGCAGGATTTGAACCTGCTATTATTTAAGCAGCCACAGGATTTTACAGACTTACCATCTTTAGTGAAATTTGCAAACACGCCTTTTGCTTTCGGTCTACTGTTTTCTAACTCAATCTCTATTTCGTCTTGATAGCTCGTTATTTCCCCTGTGGCAATGAAATAAGAATAAAACTCAGCAATCACTGATGTAATTTTGAACAAATGAGTGATATGTTTGTTACACTGAACACAACTTATACCTTCAAAATCTTCCAGCTTTTTTGATAGTGCCTTCTCGAGCTGAAATGAAAATAAAACAAAATAGACAAGAAATTACTAAACCAACTTTGTACTGTTAGTCAACTGTATATAATAGACACAGAATCATAAGGTATTAAAAAAGCTTAAATAAGCAGGTTTCTAATCCCAACTCAAATTACTTTGTAGTGTCAGAGAAGTAAGGCATACAAGTTTCAAAACACTGACCAATTCCAATGTTACCTCACCCACCTCTATACTTCAAAACGAACCTTCGCTCTGGCAAGCTGCAAATAAAAGGCCCCATTCTTCAGTGCTCACACTCTATGACTGCCTGTAAATGTGAGCAAGTGGCAAGGACAGTGCTGAAATTGTAGTGGCCAGGCCAGAAACAGCACATTAGTGATGGTGAACTGAAGTACTGACTTACAGCAACTGGCAGCCTCTTAAGAACATCATAAACACACCTACAGACCTTTAAGTGATAGAACATTTAGAACAGTAACAACAAAAATCCTGAAAAATTATGGCAGTACCAGCTTTAGTTCATACTTTGTAAAGAAATGAAGCCACGTGAGAACTAATCTCTGTGGAAGCAGGTGTTGTACCACACACAGAAAAAAACAGTAATTGGGTTATTGTTTTTAATTGGGTTGCTGCTTTTAAATGTGATTAAAAAGAAGTTGCAAGTAATGACACTTACACCTGACCATAGGTATCACCTTAAAAACAGTGCAGAGTTTTTGATGCGATTACAATGCTCACACCTCTGCCACCCTGATCCTTGCTAACCAGGGTGGAAGAATGAACACTGCAGATAAAAGAGAAGTGCAGACATTAGGACAACTATTCAAGACCTCCATGCCATAAGCTCAGCTTATCACATGAGAGCCTCCAGTTTTCTAACAACAAAAAGACTTGATGCTTCAGTAAAAGGTCAAAGCACAATAAGGGAAACACATGCAGCAGGAAAGCAAGCATAGAGAAGAGTGCAGTGTAAATGCATCACCGTGGAAATGGGGAGCAACTGGGCAGGGGCTGTGGAGTCCTCCACCATATAGCACTTGCAGGCTAAGAAGCAAACATTGGCAGCTTGCAAAACACAGCAGCTCAGCTGATGCTCATTTACTCAGACACCCAGACACCTAGATCTGCACTAAGGAGAGCAGTGACTCTACATCCCACAGTAGACAGTATATACTAAGACAACACACATACTGGATCCCTCATCAGGGGGTGTTTAAAGATACATTTGAAGATATATACTTGAAAGAGCAAGCCTCTCTGGAGGAGTAAGCAAAATATGATATGGAGAGAAACTTTGTTTTTTTCCCCTAAACTGGGAAGCTCTCCTTTTCCAAGTAAAACAACCAAAAAAATATCCTTCATTTAATGGGCGTCATATACATTAATGTTCATTCTTCTCTTAAGAACCTCAAAACTAATGTAACTAAAGCTTATCAAAGGTTCAGTTAGGATTCAGCACTGACTGATCCAAAAAGGAACATACAGATGAAGAAGAGAAATAGAGAGCATCTGATTCAGAATTCACCTGCTGTATCTTCAATTTTTTTTGACCCGCTGTAAATGAAGGAGGATCACACTCTTCTTCCAAGTCAATCTTCATAAACTCATCTATGGTTAGCTGACTTGTTGGTGTGTCTTCAAACTCTGTCAACCTACCAAAGCATACAGCACATTACCACAACATCTTAAAGAACTCTTTTAAAAATAACAAAATTTGTCAAACTGCTAAGTTATAGAATAAACACATCATTCACAGGAAATCTGGCACAAATACAGACTACATTAATACTGAAGAGATACTAATTGTTCCAGTCCAAATTAGCTTTTGATTTATTAGTGTATGTGGCACACATTTGTTTTGATGAACAAAGACTGACAGAAATACAGCAGCCTCTATGGTCAGTTAAGTACAGACTGGCAAAAACAAGATGAGAAGCACTTCTCACTCCTGTCATTTTTTTGTTATCAACAGCAATAGCGGAATAGATTCCCAAATAAAATATAAGTCATCAGTTTTAGGAGTATGTTCAAAACTATTCCTGATATGTAAGTATGATTAATTTCTGCATGCAAATATTAAGGTAGCATATCTTTGGCAGATTCAAAGAGGGACAAGAAGTAAGGCCACACCTTGAGTCCTGTGTCCAGTTCTGGGCCCCTCAGTTTAGGAAAGATGTTGACTTGCTGGAACGTGTCCAGAGAAGGGCAACAAAGCTGGTGAGGGGTTTGGAACACAAGCCTTATGTGGAGAGGCTGAGGGAGCTGGGCTTGCTTAGCCTGGAGAAGAGGAGACCTTATTGCTGTCTACAACTACCTGAAGGGAGGTTGTAGCCAGGTGGGGGATGGTCTCCTCTCCCAAGCAACCAGCACCAGAACAAGAGAACACAGTCCCAAGCTGCACCAGGGGAGGTTTAGGCTGGATGTGAGGAAGAAGTTCTTCATAGAAGGAGTTATTGGCCATTGCAACGGGCTGCCCACAGAGGTGGTGGAATCACCATCACTGGAGGTGTTTAGGAAGAGACTGGATGGGGTGCTTGGTGCCATAGTTTATTGATTGGATAGTGTTGGATGATAGGTTGGACTCGATGATCTCAAAGGTCTCTTCCGACCTGGTTAATTCTATTCTAATCCCACCAGGACACAGAAGCAGTAATAAAGTGATCATCTGCACACACTGCATGGTAGAGATGAATGGGTAGAAGTTTACAGTAATATACTTTGTTTAACATTCACATTTGAAACATTCCTATCTGTGTGAGAGATAGGACTGGGTAGATGGGGAATTGCCATGAAAGTAGCTGGATCTTTCAAAGGAACTGAATCTTAAATGGGATAACATTGTCATAAATTCATGGACAAATTTCAACATTTTATACAGGTGGGTGAGAATGAGCACATCCATTTTACAGATGGAGAAAGTAAGACAAAAGGTTAAGTACAAAGCCAAGTCAGGAAATGTCTGGCAGAATGCTTTTCTGACAGAAAGTGCCCTTTTAATAGTATCAACATTTTCCATGGGAAAACAGCAGTGATGGGTCTGCAGCTGCTTCACTGGAATATTCCCATCTTCCAGAGGAAGCAAAGCTGACAACAGCTTCCATCTGCAAAAGGAAACTAAAAATGGTGATTCAGTACTCCCAGCACAGGACACTTCAGTATTTCTTCCCCCTAACCACAGTTGTGGTTTTCTCCTCAATCCCTGATTGCAACAAAACTCCTTCCAAAGAAGGAATTTTCTATAGGACAGAAATTCAGTTTCCACCCAACTCCAGGGTCAAAATCAAGAGCACAGGACCACACCCTCTGCTCACATCTTCATCAGTACATGTATTTCTTTTTTTATAAACTGAAGAGCAACATACAATGGGACATAGGCATAGCAGAACTTCACAGCACTTTGCCTTGGAGGCAGCCTGCTCCCAGCCAGGGTGGCATGAAATGCACAGGAGAGCCAGGCACCTCTAGGTAAAACCAACTGTAAACAGCACACTGAGCCCAGGCACAGCTATGCTGCCCAGAGTTCATGCTGCTGAGGAGAACAAAGCCTCTGAAACATAAGTCTCACTTTTGGAGTGCAGGCATCTCCATGAAGCCCCAAATTAGCAATGTATTTGAGACTGACTGACAGCCTAAAACTTTCCCTCAGAGTGCCAGAGACCAGCTCCCTCCTCCTCCCTTTCAGATCAAATTGGAGAGGAGAAGAGGAAGCTGTTGGCAGTAGCAGCACCCAGCTTTTAATTAACAGACTAGAAATCCTTCTCAGCCTTAACAGATTCCCAGAGTGCATTACCCACCTTCCAGGAGGGAGCCTCATCTCTCAGGCTAGAGTAAAAACCAGGCCAGAGTATTGTTATTATTATATTAATTCAGGATTCATTTAATGCCAAATCCATGCATCACTTCAGGAGCATTCCCTGCCACCATCATTAAACTACAGTCGTTTACCTCTCCATGAATCATGCACTCACAGGTAATCCCACTAGAGCAGGACCTCTCCTCCCACCCAGTATTGCATCATTAAAATGTTATTCCCCTCCCACTGTAAAAACCCTACAGGCAGCTTTTGCGAGGATACCCAGTCTGTTTACCCCACACTCAGACTTGCATTTGAGGTGAGCACTCAGACCTACAGCCCAGACAAAATGGCAACACCTTCAGACATGCAGAGCAAGGTAGGAAACACCAGTAGCAAACCCAGTTGCTCATCAAGCAAGGTCTGGGACAAGATGACCATCCTTGGATTTCACCACCTGACCTTGTGCATTTCTCCCTGTGGACACCTGAAGCTTTGTCTGTCCTCTTCATCCACTGTGCTGTGTGACTCATATCTTGCACCCCTCACCTGGTAAAATGGCATCATGGGTCTCTCCTAAGACATTCAGTACATCCGCACTAGGACAGGGCAAAGCTCCATCAAGTTTGCTGGTGGTGCTACTAAGAAGCTCAAACCCACAGCACAGCAGACCATGACACACAGCCACTAGTATCCAGTCCTATGCCCATGGCCTCTCCTCAGTCCTGATCCAAAACACATGGGATGAGGACTGACCACCCAGCAGTGAGGCCGGCCAGCGTGACAGTGTAGACATAGCTCAGTGGCAAAGCCAAATGCTGAGCAGGACTTCATTTCTTCACATCTCTCCGGTCATAACCACATGGCTCTAAGCCTTCATCCTGAAATGAGGAAACATCCCTGATGGTCAGGATCACAGCTTGAGCACCACCTCTGTGGGAGAGTAAGCTGTTCACTCAACATTTTTCCCTTTAACTTGATATAAATAAATACCTGCCTTTGCCAACCACTTGCCTGCCTCAACATTTTACATTGGCTGATATCCAGACGACATATTTTTTAAACATTTCTTTAATTTTATCTAGTGTTTGGACACATGCCACCAAGGCAACACAGTGATGCAGGCAGCAGTCTACACCGCATGAAACAAGGTAACATTAGTTTGGCAGCTAGGAGAAAATGATGAAAGCTTAATTATAAGCACAGCAATTTCAGGGGTGAGGGAGTGCCCTTGTGAAAAAAAAAAACAAAAAAACAACAAAACCACACACACACACACAAAAAAACAAACAAAAAAACCCACCCCAAAACACCCAAACAACCACTGAAATAAAATAGCTACAGGCTATTTTTAAAGTCACACACAAAAATTACACTCAACTTCATTTCGCACTTTTATAAATCTAAAAAAACTCTAGTAAGAGTTGCTATTTAAAGTTATGTACAGGAGCAAAATAAACAGATATACAAATTAAGATATTATTTCCTTGGCACAAATTCAAAATAGCTCTAAAAACTGAAATTTGGCAGACAAGTATTTTCTATTTATAGTCAAAGTAGAGGCAACCACTACAGCTCAGGCTATGATTCAACTTCCAGTAGAAATCCTCCCCTTACAGTTTCTCACAGCAATCTCTTTCAAGCAAATTCCTCTGGGAGAAAAGTTTTTCCAGAGTTTGGTGTCGTCTGCCCCTAACCCCAACCCTTTTTTTCAAAGAGAAATTTGCACAGCTTTTGTTTCATCCATTTACGGACAAAACCACACCTCATCTTCTGATAAAGCACTTTTGTGCACAAAACAGCAAACCGATTCTGTTCACACTTAATTTAGCTCCCAATAAGGGAAAATGGGTCAGTCATTTTGAAGTTAGGAGCGATGGGTTTTTTACTTTGTTTTGTTTCAGAGATACCACCCAGTGGAGACTTATGAATCCAGTCTACAGCCAAGACTTAGAAAAAGACTTCTGCTAGCTGCTCAGTTTTAATGTTTAATTGAAATTCTGCTGCAGTGCAGTGCAACAAAGCACAAAAAAAGAACGAGGTCTTCTGGAGTCCAGCACACAAATGCTTCAGGAGTTCAAGTTCAAAGTCCAAGAAGGCTTTCTAAGCAGAGAGCATTTAGGAAAAACCACAGCGTTCTCCTACACAGACGCAATCAGCATCCAACTCTAGAAAGCAGGCGCACAATGAAGAGGTCTCTTGTGCTGGACCTCTACATAGAAGAGTAAACAAATTAAAACTTCAGAAACAATTGTGTTTTTAAAGAGTGAGCGTGGCATTTAGCCTGAGCAGGCAGACCTTAAGTTACCTGTTGTGAGAGGTCTTACTAGAGCATTTAACATATTTTATTAATGGATTAAAAAAAATGTCTAAGCTGAATATTGGCATGTTATTAGCAGAAATATATGAAAAAAGCTTTACTGCAAGGTAAGTTGGTGGCAGTAATTAAATTTCCCTGATTTTTCCCAAGTTAACAATATAATTAAAACACCTTATAACAACTTAGATATCTACATAATCTTAACTGTCACATCAATTAGAAATATTCTACTAATAGGTCAGATGATTTGACAACTGAAACATCTTCAAACTCTGGAAAAGTCAGGGATTTACTTTGTATCTTAGTGAAGTACCAAAACACTGCAGTACACACTCAGAATTCTAAGTTCCGAATTCACACAGATGTGCAAACCATCACTATTTTTCTTATTACAAATTTAAGTCTATTGGATCACCCTTCTGTCCCAACTTTTTCCCAAGTTATACAATGTTTATGCATGAACTATTTACGGAAGTACATAAACATATACCTTAAAATGACACTTAAAATAGAATATGTATCAGAAGTAACTATTAAATGCTTCCTACATGACTAAAAAAAAGTTTTCAGTATCTACCAGTATGTAAACAAACAAAAGTGTAGTCTCCTTCTATGTCATCATGTGTATATATATATATATGTGTGTGCATATATATATGTGTGTGTGTATATATATATATGTAATTTTACACATACTTGCAGCAATATAAAAAAGGTATTTCTAAAAACTATATGCATATCTCATTACTAAAAGTAAGGCCAAAATCAGAGGTGATCCAGTTACTGTGGTTTTACAGCTCACACCTTATACATAGAATACATAGAATAAACCAGGTTGGAAGAGACCTTCAAGATCATCGCATCCAACCCATCAACCAATCAAACACCACCCAAACAACTAACCCACGGCACCAAGCACCCCATCAAGTCTCCTCCTGAAAACCTCCAGTGATGGCGACTCCACCACCGGAGCTGTGTTGAATTAGCCTGCCTGTGCTCACAGCCCAATGCACTTAGAGAGAGAGAGATTTTCGCTTAAACAACTTCCACGGTATATTACATTTCACCTCTTTTTGCAATGGACTGAAAGCACACACACCTAGTCATTTACTGCAGATTAATTGGTGACTGATAATTTATGGTGCTCATTTGCTGGCAACTCTCTGTCATTTTGCTAAATACTAAAGAATAGGAACCTTGAAAGATTTATTGTACTAAATAAAAGCACCATCTAGAATTAGTTGCTTTTACTTCTCCATACCAAAACAGAGATTGTCACAAATTAATTGGCATAAATTTTAAAGCCCTGTTTCTGCCAGTGTTTACACATGTAGTTAACCTGAGTTAACACTTGTACACATGATTAGCCCATCAATAATCACACCAACAGATCTTCCTGGACATCCCAGCAGTCCACCAGCTTAAACCATCTGGAATTTTTTGTTCTTGGCTTTTTTCCCCCCCTGATTAAAGTGTTCAGACCATGCTAATGAAACAAAATGCTTTAGCATTCCTTAAAAATTTGGTTTTTTGTTAGCACGGCTTCACCACTATGCTCTGTCAAAAACACTCTATGATCTCCTAGAAAAGAAAAGCACTGTGCTGCTTAATTTCTTAACAGCTCTTCAGATGAGAAGTCAAACACAAGAGAAAACTGTTTACAAGAACTAAGCCCAAGTTAGTGCTAAGAAATTAATTATTGTTTCAAAAATAACAGACACCAAATAATTTTGAAATTACATTTTTAAGTGTAAGTATCAAGTACTACAATAAATTAGGAATCTAATTAATGTATTAGCTTACTAGCTGTATAGAAGATGGACTTAGAAAAAGAAATATTGCCTTTTTAATTAAAACATGCAATCCAGCTTACAAAGGTATGCAATACCAAAACATGGATCAAGTTGCATTTTACTTACCATACTAGAAAGATTTCTAGAAATCATCTATAAGCAACTGGAAATTACTTAATTGGAGACATAAAATATTTCTCAGTTTTCTTTCTTAGCTTATAACAGTGGAAACTGAAGGGGTTCCATGGCTGCTGAGCTGAGATCAGAGTGGACACCAATGCAAGCTCCATCACATGAAGCAATTTTCCATTTTCTGAAAGCTTCTCTCTATGATTCAACACAGGGTACTTATACAACTCTGACATACTAAGCAGCCTCTTTCCCTCGTCATGCTCAAATATCTCAGGTAAACAGCTCTCACTTTATTCATCAGATACCTTTCACAGGACTTTATCATGGCTTTACTTGGATCACAGTCTAACACAGACCTCTTCACACCTTTCCCTTTAGCACTGGCCTTGATATGGCTTTGGCATTTCGGAAAATGTAACCTCACATCCACCTTGCAGCTATGCACCATCCTGCTACCTTCTTTTTCCATCCTGACTCTGGACTCATTGTATCAACTTTGGATATTAGGAAGAAGTTCTTTACTCTGAGGGTGGTATATTATTGGAACAGGTTGCCCATTCCTTGAGACTTTCAAGGTCAGACTTGATGAGATGCTGAGCAATCTAAACAAACTGAGGATGCTCCTGGTTACTGCAGGGGGGTTGGGCTAGAAGACCTCTAGCGATCCCTTCCAACCCTGTGCATTCTATGATTATAACTTGCTTCTCGCTTTGCCTGCTCTCACAGACATGTACCCAGCTCAAGATTGACCGGGATCTTGGACATGAAGCTTATGTGAGATATACACTGCAGAAATGGAAATAAGAAAAGCTGCAGGCAATACATTTATCTCTATACATGAATCTTTAATTTTTCCAGAAAATTACCAACGCAGTCATTTAAAGAGCTATAGCTGGGCCCCCAGGATATGAGCAATGGACCCCATTTATGAAAATCCCTGTGGCATCTCCAAATGGTAAATGAAGTTCCTTTGTAGCAAGTCTTGTCTTCCTTCCCCAACAATGCTATTTTGTTGTGGGAAAAAAAATTCACCTCATAAATGAACCCTTTAAACCTAATCTGGCCCTTCAGTTCAATTCCTACTAAATGCATCTTTACTTCTTCTGAAGTTCATCACAAATAGGTTTTTTAACAGATAGTACTTTACAGAATTGAGAAGAAATATTTTTTTATGTAAAAAGCAGCTCAATTTAAAGATAGAGTAAGCCAAAGAAGTAAAATGCAAGTGTTAACAAAGATAAGCTGATTTTTTTTTATTTCTATTGAAGAAGGGTATAAGATCTTTAAACAGGCATAAGGGCCACATAGTATTAGATAATGTACAATGGACAAATGTCACAAAAATTATTCTCACTGCAGATAAGACAGAACTTAGTATGCAGAAAAATGATGCAGTAGGTGAAAGAAGGGGCAGAGTATATAAAGGCTAAAAAGGCAGCAGCAAAGACAGGTGTATTGAACACAGGCACAAATGTGAAAAACTAAATAATAGTGCTGGATTTATTAAAAGTTAATTTCTACTATCTCCAGAGATGATTACACAGAAAATAACAACTTGACTAATTAGTTAATATTTGTACAGTACTTTGAATATATAACGTGATATATAAGTTAATATTGTTTTAATTAGACTGGAAATTAGATTGAATTATCAGTGGCTTTATTAATATTTAATACATTCACATTCAACCTCAGCAAAAGCTTTACATTTTAATTGTGTGCTTCAAAATATAAAGCTAGAAGTCCCTATGACATAACCACAAAGTTTTATTTCCAAGGTCCTACCAAAACCACATGCATATAAAAAATAAACACACACTGTTTTTTAACAAAATAGATGGTTAAATTAAGAACTCTTCATTCAAAGATGAGTGACAGGGTCTATGGGCCATGTTTTGTTGCTTTCTCCTTCCAAAAGAGATTCCTTCAAGTCATTAATTTTTGTAACCTTAAGGTACATCAATTTTTGTGAACCTCCTCCTACAAGCTGCTACTCCTCCAGCACACAGCAATGAAATAGATGATGGACTACAGGCACCTAGGGCTTGGTGCTTTTCAGCTGATGGACAACAGGGAGAACTAATCCACTTTCACATAGCCGCATCAGCTGCTTTGCACAGGATCAGACACACTGCCCTTCTTTGGGAAGGGCTGCTACCCCTTGATAAGGGTCTTCCCAAAACAGGAAACCAAACAGGGCCTTCTTAAAAAGCTTCACTCCCACATCCTCATACTTGATCAACACAACTCTCTCCCCACTAGGTTGCTGGGCTATGGGCACAGGGCATGGGGAGAAGGCACCTCATGTCAGAGTCACCCCTTCTCTTGCAGATTTCTGCCATCAAACCCCATTGTCACTGAAAGCAAATCCAGCTTCCAAGGGTTTGTGTTTGCCCAGGAGCCATATAGGCAACTGGAAGCTAAATCAAACCCTGAAGAAGAACCTGCAGGCTGGAAGTTTCAGCGGTATCTGGGTTCCTGTGGTTTCACTTCAAGAGCCATCAGGGCGAAGCCATCAGCAGCGAGCACAGCCTCCAATACCATCCATTAATGAGCATTCACACAACTACACTTAACACCTTCACGATGCACAAAGCAGCAGTAACTCTTTACAAACCAGAGTAACTACAGCAATAATTAAAAGGAAGTAAAACCCCATATCAAACTGAGAAGCAAAGAAATTTAGAATAGAATAGAATAGGAATAGA
The DNA here is from genome assembly GCF_014839835.1 of Dryobates pubescens. Taxonomy (NCBI): domain Eukaryota; kingdom Metazoa; phylum Chordata; class Aves; order Piciformes; family Picidae; genus Dryobates; species Dryobates pubescens. The sequence continues at coordinate 20,618,810 of NC_071616.1, read as the reverse complement.
CCAGGTTGGAAGATGCCTTCAAGATCATCGTGTCCAACCTATCATCCAACACCACCCAACCAACTAAACCATGCAACTAAGCACCCTGTCAAGTCTCCTCCTGAACACCTCCAATAAGGTCTTCTCAGAGCCTTCTCTTCTCCAGACTGCACAACCCCAACTCTCTCAGTCTGTCCTCATAGCAGAGTAGCTCCAGCCCTCTGATCATCCTCATGGCCCTTCTCTGGACACGCTCCAGCACCTCCAGATCCTTCCTGTAATAGGGGCTCCAGACTGGAATGTTTCACAGCAAACTCTTAACTATGGAATATATAGTTATATTCCTATAAATCAAATTTCATTAGAATGAGAATAGAATTCTTGAGAACATGAAACAGATTTGTATTAATTTAGATTCTATTTGATGGGATTTTGAGAGGAACTCTTAAAAGAAGACAACAAAAAATGGAGTGCAGGAGTTACTCAACGTTTGGTTTTTTGTTGTGGGCTTTTTTCTCCTTCATTAAATACTATATAACATGCTTTTATTTGAAAAACATCAATCAAATTTATAGATTCATGATAAATACAGTTGTAATTATAGCTGCCTGAAAATAATTCAGCTGTCACGTTTACCCTGTCAAAGTAAATAACGCTGTCATTTTAGTTGATGTGTATGACTTGAGTAAACATTTCAAAGCATGAATTTTGAAGTAAGATTTCTTCGCCTGAAACAATTGCTCAAATTAATTTTCCTTCCAACTCTCATTTATTATGCATATTTTCCTAGTAAGAACAAACTATTTAAGCATCTTGAAGTAGATTGTGGGTGCATAAACCATTAATCATACAAAATGCACACTAAAACACATCCTGTTGTCCAGAGGAAAAAAAAAAGTAGCCTTTGTACTGCTCCATCCTTATAGCCACAGTACTTTGAAACACTTCAAACACTTTAAATTTATCCCTATGCCACCCATGCATGTCAGAGAAATAGCATCATTCCTGTTCCACAAATGAGTATCTAGGGCATAAATATTTTTCATAATTAAGAAATTAATTCTATTAACAAGTATTAGACTCGGCTGGATGCGTTTAAGCTGGTCTCAGCAAGGTGGCGAGAAAAGAGAAACATCAGGGAAGCTTTCCAAAGACAGACCTTGGTGCAACAAACTTAAGAATACAATGGTGGTGCAAAACTTTCCAACTGAGGGCAAGACAAAGCATGCTATTTCAAAGTTAGGCTATTTATACAGGGGAAAAAATGCTACAAGTTTTCAAAACCAAAATAAGGGAAAATAGATGACTGCTTACTTCCTCAAAATATGGAAAACACTACAAGATCTTAAAAAAACACACCAAACATGCCAAAGGTACTTGGGATATTCCCACTTTCAGGCTCACATTCTGCAAATAATTCCACTTTGGAACCCTTCAACGACATCAGCACTAGACTCAGCGTGCCTTCTTCTGTTTATTAGCAGTGCAATACTATCAAAAATGAATATTTCAGTAAAACATTTTGAAAAGTTCTGTTCAATAACAGCTAAAGGAGAAGACTTTTCAGCATTCTATTTTGGATTAATGAATAAAAAAATCCTACAGTACACACTCTCCTTTCAGAGTCAATCAATTATGTCTTTTGAGGACATGACAACACTGTTAACATTTCTGACCCAACGGGTTTTTTTGCCTCCAATTCTCCACTTGTAAATGGGCACAGTGTTCCTTACCATCTTTGCTAAGTACCTGAGGCCTTACATAAGAGGTGTTAGTACTTTAAAAATGACCAGCTAAAACATGTTGTAGTTATTCTTGGCACTTCTGAAAAGGAAAAGAACCTGATTTTCTCTGATATACATTCATTTTAGACTACGCTTCTTTTCAGCATTGTAAACAAAAGATAAAAGCAATAAAGCTGCACTGACCTTTTCCTTAATGTAGACTCACAAACCTTGACCACCCTGATGACCTCTTTAACAGTACGTCGGAAATCATGCATTCTTGCTGCCACTAGGAGAGCTGGAGAAAAAGCAGGGAAAGTCAATGTCAGAAAGAGGAAAATTCACTGAAGAAAAGCAGAAAACAGATAACTATGCCCTCTCTTAGTCCCTGCCTTCAGCAAAAGAGCCACAAATGCTTACACTCACCTGTACCTCTGAGTACAGGTGATGGACTTGACCTTACAAAACTTTGCTTCCTACCCAAAAACATTAAGCTGATTGTAAATTGCACCCTGTGCTTTAACTTTCGGAAAACCATGGTCAGCTGCTTAAAATACAGCACAAGAACATCTCATTGATCACATATTTTCAAAGTTACCATCTTTTTAGTAGAATTTACTAGTCTTGAATAAAAACACCTCCAGCAAGACACTGAATCTGCTTAGACTATTATCCTCACTGTTGTGACCACCATTCCTGTCTTGCTAGTGGCCAAGTGCTCTCCTACAAGACGTCCTTCCACAGCTAGACAACAAGCTGTACTGGCTGCATTCACATTAGTGTGGTGATTAAGAGTACTAGCTGTATTTTGAAGTATCATCCCCACTCATTGTGCAGCAGGCAGAACAGTGTTAAGCACGCAGAAGTGCTTCCTCTCAGAGAAAACTAAACCACAGCTCCACTTCAGGTATGTGTTTGAAGTGCTCCAGTTCCTAACAGGAACATCAGGGGATAAAATAACAACTGGTCCTTTAAACAACATGTGGCACAGACATTTAGGCCAGGGAACCAAACTAAACACAGTACACATGAACTTCATACTCCATGGATGGATGTAGGCAAATCTGCATCATCTGCTTCAGTCTATTGATCCATGCCTGTTGAATCAAAATACTTGCTTGTGTGGATATAGTCTACGTAGTGAATCAAAGATCAGGCTGGTCTCCTGTAGAGTCTATCATCAAGTTTTTAGCAATGTGCAATAAGCAAACACTATTAACAAAAAGATGCTAGAAATTTCAAGAAGCTTGCATAGTCCTAGACTCCTTAAGATCTGAGTGCTGTTCCTCATTCCAGCATGCACACATAAGATCTTTTAAATACAATATAGATGTGAACATTGTGACTATACATTCTCCATTGCTCTGACCTGACTAGCTGGCACTGACTACCTTTTAACCTAGCCCTCCCAAACCAGTAGGTGTTTTTGTAACCATCAGGATAGCGATGGATCTTGGAAAAAGATGAAGGAGAGGAAAATAATACTAGAGAACAGGTCAAAGAGGGCAATTCTTGCATAAGACACTGTGTAAAGACACAAATCAAAGTGCCTGCACTAATGGTGTCATTTTAGCTGACAAAAAAACCTTTTAGCAGCTACAGCTTGCAGAGATTGTAGGCGAGAAGAGCACCAGAAAAGGAGGTTAAAAAAAATCCAAAACGTAAGATACAAAGGATCTAAGCATACAGGAGCAAGGGCAAAAATGAAGTTTGTGTTTCAGAAGACCTACATAATCTAAAGGTGCCTGACAGCACAAAACCGAGAGAACACAGCATCACCAAGGAAATGAGAAAGTCATCATCTGTTCCTAACTAACAGACTCTCCTGTCCATCCCCCAGCAGGAGAGGTGATACACCCAGAATAAGACATACCTGCTCCACAGAGCCCGGAGGGCCGGCGGCCGGTGTGCATCCAGTCCCGCTTCATTCTCTGCAACAGCCTGAGAGCCGTCATGGACACCTCGTGGTTCTTATCCCCAAACTCTAGCATGTGTGCAAAACGAGGAATGTACAAACAGGGATCTGCAACAGAAAGCAATACAATTATTTCTAATCCTAACCTTTGATTTAGGAAATGTGGTACTCAAGCAGCAGTTCTGTGGGGATGTCATGGTTGGCTCACTTCACAACTCAGCAAACAGCACGCTCTGTGCTAAGGTTAAGAAGCCCCTTTTTGGCTAAACTAAACCAAAATTCTTCTTTCCTTTATAGACAAAAAAACCTTTAGAAGCCTGCACACAGGTTTTCCTACATGCTTTTCAGGGTCCAAAGCTACAGATACTGACTCTGACACGTGAGCAGCACTACCGGTATCAGTGAAATTATGCACAAAGCTAAGTAGCAAATAAAGTAACTTGTGTCATTTGCTTAGAATTCCACGTCTCTAACAAAAATCTGCTCACATCTTTGAAGTTAATTCCAGCTCCTGCTCATGTTCCAACAACACAAGATGCTGTTTATTACAGATACTAAGGCATAGTCTCCATCAGCATAAATTGCTAGACCCCAATTAACATCAACAACACTATAACAATTTACATCAGCCACAGATCTACCTCCACATGTATAAACTTATTTCAAGTGTTGGCGTTACCGGCTTCAAACTAACCAAAATATATCAGTACAGACTGTGCTTTACCTAAACCAATTTATAATTTATCAAACAATCTTGTAAAAGCTACACTTAACACATGTTTACTCTTATTTGAAGCATCAATTTCTCATTTCCTGCCAGCCTTTTATCACTGGACCGAAAATCCATCATGTACGGTAAATTGTTAACTATTTGTCTCAACTCAATTTCCTTAGCTGATCCTCTACATAGACACTTAAAACTGATAACGATGAAAATTCAGCTTGAAACACTGGAACAATCTTACAGATTTACAATTAATCAAAGCAGTTTCATTTAGCACCAAGGTATAACAATGATGCCCTGTTGTTATCCATAATTACAAAGATCACACCGTAGGTTATTGTGCCTGTCAGCCCTGCAGAAGCATTTAAATGAAAGCATTTATCAAGCAAGAACTTCCAAACCCATCTCCCTGAAAACATGCCAGAGAGCAGTCACCTTCTTAACATGACCCTAAAAATAATAGAATCATTTAGGTAGGAAAAGACCTTCTAAAATCATCAAGTCCAACCATTAACTCAGCACTGCCAAGCCCATCAAAGGTTTAGGAAAGACTAAGCAGTCCTGATGATTCTGAGAAGCAGTTCTGTGTTTCCAGGTATGATTATGTAAAACTGCCCAACAGAAATGACCCATTCCAAAATACAACAACAAAATCCCTTTCAGAAGTGACAGCCTGGGGTTCAACAGGCTTTAAACTTTGCTCTTTGCCTACAGACATGCATGATATGTTAACAATGCAACACCTGGTTTGCTTTCCCATCTCTCCTTACCCCAAAAGGGTTCAACTTCAGCTCCTCTGGCCATGGAGCAGAGCAAAACAAAGCAATTCACAGCTTTCTCTTTGGAGTGGAGTTTTGGGAGCATTTACACATTCACATTGTAGCTGTTCAGACATTTCTGCTGGCAGTCATGCCCACAGGTCATTTGACAAAACATTGCACATCGTTAATTTAAATTCTGAAGCTCCCAAACAGGCAGAAAATGAACATGCCTGTGAGTTTTAAGCGAAAAGCCTTAAAGAGGCCATAAACAGCTATGAAGTTAATACTACCAATATATAAATACAGGTCCAAGATTAACATACACAGGATCTGTATGGGTGCAAACATTAAAAAAAAATAAAAAATTAGTTGTAAAACCCAAACACCTTGATTCCTTCCCCAAGAACTGAACAAGCACCAAAAGACCCTGCTCACTAGGTAAGCCCTCTTTACTTTCTGGGAGACTCATGGGACTCAAACTCTTGGATGCGAGTGAGCAAGTTTAAGTGGACCAAACCTCACTGGAGCAAACCCCACTGGTTCTCCAGAGCAGGGGTTACAGGGATGTGGACAGCAAGAAAACCGTGATTTTCGTTTTTAACAATTGTGAATCTGGTTTTGTGAAGACTTTCGCTTTTCTCCCTGTCCTACTCGTGACTTGGAACTTGGGAGTTCTCGAAGAGCCTAGATGCCGCATAGTCATTTACAGGAAGATACAAAAACCTCTTGAAAGCTGTTCAGGGGAGTGACTTCCCGACCAGATAACCGGGCCGGTAGGCTCGGGGACAGAAGTCGAAGCAGAAGCCGGAGCCGTGCCCCGCCGTCTTCCCAACCCCACGAGAACGGTCTCCCAAAAAACTAGCGTGGACCCAGACCAGGAAAGCCCGCACAAGCGGGGTATAGCGGCTTCAAGAGTGCAAAAAACCAGAGAAAAAAACACCCCGCCACCTTCCCTCGACTTAAATAATTCCGCCCCGGCCGTGCCCCCGGCGCCGGCACCCGCGGAGCTGCGCGGCGCTGCGGCGCCCCCGCCCGGACCAGCCGAGAAGGGCGGTGCGGACCCCAGGCCGGCCCGCCCCACTCCGTTCCGCTACGGCTGCCCCTGGGCCGGTCGCAACCACGGTAGGCCGGCTGGGCGCAGGAGCAATGGGCATCGGAGAGACTGCCGCGCTTTCCTGCGGTGCTGGCAGAAGGGAACTTGGGGACGTGGCGGAGCTTGGCGCTGCGCACGTACCCGCGCCCCCGGACCCGTACCGCCAGCAGAGCGCCCCCAGGCGGGCAACTGAGAGTGCGCGCGGGGCACACCGGGGCGTGCAGAAGACTGACACCCGGCGGGGCGGGACGCGGATACCCCCCCCCGCACCTAGGCGCTCCCCATTGGCGTGGGCCGTAGTGACGCGCAGCGCGGCGGCTGCCTATTAGGGCGGGAGGCGGAGGCAAGGCCCGGTAGAGCCGCGTAGAGCTCCGTCCTGCAGCGCCGCATCCCGCCGCCAGCACTGCGAGGGGAGCGCCAGGGGCAGCGCCGCCCGCCCGCCGCGGAGGAGCCGAAGCGCCCCGCGGCCAGCAACGCCCCCGACGGGGGCGGGAGGAGTGCGGAGGAGCAGTGCCGAGGGGCGGCAGCAGCCGCGGGGAGAAGAGAAGGAAAGTTGGTGCGAGCGGCGGCGGCGGCGGGGGCCGCCCGGGATTGGGACTGCAGAGAGCAGCCGCCTCGCCTCGGCCCGGCCGCCACGGATGTGCCCCTGCCGGGCGAGAAAGGACGGTTGCTGGCAGCGGGGATCGGGCGGCTGGCTGCGCTTCACCCTTGCCGAGCTGCTGCACTCGGAGGATTTGTGGATTGACTGTTGCTCCTGACCTACCGCTTCGGCTGGATCTGTTGGGTTGCGTTGCTGGATTTTGGCTTTTTTTTATTCCTTTTTTTTTTTTTTTCCTTCTTATTTTTGGCCTTTTTTGTCTCCATTTTCCTTGGGGAAAGGAACTGCCTGCTACTCCGGCTCGGGTTCCCCACTGCAGTCGTGGCAGTGCCGTGGAGGCTGGGACCCCCGCTCTGAGCCAAGGTGAGCGCTGTCTCTGATCGATCCAGCATCGTCCTTTTCCCCCTGGAAAGGTGCGTCGAGCTTGTAACCAAAGAGCGCGCACTCACCAAAAAAAATCAAAAGCTGCCCTCCATCTGGAAGCACACAGTACCCAGATAGTGGGACACGCATTTGGGATTTGGTAGTTCACTCGCTCATGCCACTGCCCCATGGTTGCCTCAATGGCAGGATCATGAAGTGTTTGACTTTTTTTCTTCTGCTTCCAGAGACCTTAAAGAAGTCCAAAAAGAGTGTGAGGTCAAACGGCAAGGTGCCAGGATGCTATGAGATAGTGCCCCTGTCCCTCAAGAAGAAGATGGCTGCAGAACTTTATCCTGCCAGCACCAACACCAACATCGCAAACAGTAACGCCGCCGCCGCCACCGCTGCCAACAGCAAGAAGAACGCCCTGCAGCTTCAGCAGAGCGCTCAGCCGCCCCCGCCGCCACAGCTCCAGAACCTCAATAACAACAACTTGGAAAGCGCCAACTGGCAGTCCTTCCACCCCACCCTGCGGGAGAGGTAAGGGCCGGGACCGGCCGGACTCTCCCCGGGGGTGGGGAGCGGGAGACAGACCGAGAGAGACTCGGCCTCGTGCACCTGCACCAAGGCCAGACGTGATGGCCGGGACGCCCCGGGATGGGACCGGAGCCCTAGGGTACGCCGCGGTGGGAGGTTTGGGCGGCTGCGTGCCGGCGGGGCTGGGGCACCAGGTGAGGGGCTGCCTGCGGCTAACAGGGCGTTCTCCTCCCTCTCCCTCGCTTGCAGGAACGCGCTGATGTTCAATAACGAACTCATGGCTGATGTTCACTTCATCGTGGGCCCGCCTGGGGCATCCAAGAAAGTTCCTGCCCATAAGGTTTGTGCGGATAATTTTTAGCTTTTTAATACTATGCATATCGCCTTCTCTCCCTGCCTCACAACCAGGTTCCACTTTTTCCCCCCTAATTGCAGCTTTTGTCTAGTCCCAGAAGTAGTTCACATACACTGCAGTTAAAGGGAACAGTCGAAGGCAGGCTTCTGTCCCCACTGCAGCCTTTAACTTTCCTTACGTATAGCTCTAACCGAAGCCAGCATGCTCAGCTGTTCCCCATCCACGTTACTGAGGCTTCTCTCTCTTTATTTTCCAGTATGTTTTGGCAGTTGGTAGCTCTGTCTTCTACGCTATGTTTTATGGCGATCTTGCAGAGGTCAAATCTGAAATCCATATACCAGATGTGGAACCTGCAGCCTTTCTAATCCTATTAAAGTAAGTGGCCACTACAAGTCTGCTAATTATGTGGACAGAATCAAAGTAGCTTATAAAATATACATCTCCTAATTGCTATTGTGCAATATGCACTTATTACTGTTTACTTTGTGTGCTGACAAATACTGAATGTCAAATTCACTGCCAGCAAAGATGATTATAGATCAATCTTTCATGGCCTGTATTTTTTTCTGCCCCCATCTAGATATATGTATAGTGATGAAATAGACCTGGAAGCTGACACGGTGCTGGCTACGCTCTATGCTGCCAAGAAGTACATTGTGCCGGCCCTAGCAAAGGCTTGCGTCAATTTTCTGGAGACCAGTTTAGAAGCGAAGAACGCTTGTGTCCTGCTCTCTCAGAGCAGGCTCTTCGAGGAGCCAGAGCTGACGCAGCGCTGCTGGGAAGTGATTGATGCTCAAGCAGAAATGGCACTGAAGTCAGAGGGCTTCTGTGAGATAGATCAACAAACACTAGAGATCATTGTAACCCGGGAGGCACTCAACACCAAGGAAGTGGTAGTTTTTGAGGCTGTTCTCAACTGGGCAGAGGCTGAATGCAAAAGGCAAGGGCTACCAGTTACGCCACGCAACAAGAGGAATGTATTAGGAAAGGCTTTGTACTTGGTGCGGATACCAACTATGACTTTGGAAGAGTTTGCCAATGGAGCTGCCCAGTCGGACATCCTCACGCTTGAGGAAACGCACAACATATTCCTATGGTACACAGCTGCAAATAAACCCAAACTAGAGTTTCCACTGACAAAAAGAAAAGGACTCGTACCACAGCGATGCCATCGGTTTCAGTCGTCTGCATATCGCAGCAATCAGTGGCGGTACCGAGGGCGATGTGACAGTATTCAGTTTGCTGTAGACAAACGGATATTTATAGCAGGACTGGGATTGTATGGGTCAAGCTGTGGAAAGGCCGAATACAGTGTCAAAATTGAACTGAAGCGCTTAGGAGTTGTCCTTGCTCAAAATCTGACAAAGTTTACCTCCGACGGCTCCAGTAACACGTTCTCTGTGTGGTTTGAACACCCTGTGCAGGTTGAGCAAGACACATTTTACAATGTAAGTGCTATTCTTGATGGTAACGAACTCAGTTACTTCGGGCAAGAGGGAATGACTGAAGTGCAGTGTGGGAAAGTGACATTCCAGTTCCAGTGCTCCTCGGACAGTACCAATGGAACTGGAGTACAAGGAGGACAAATACCTGAGCTCATTTTCTATGCATGATGCATTTCACCTTGATTGTATTCCAGTACTGCAATGATGTGCATTAAGGGATTTTTCAGTTTTACTACAAACTCTGCAGCAGTATGGAATGTATGCTACTTACCTATCTGCTACATCAGGCTATACAAATAAGTGAAGGAATGCTCTTGAATTTAATCTTATTTTATTTATTCATAAGCTATTTGACTTAATTAAGACTGCAACAAGCAGAAAAATGTTAAATGCACAGTACGTGCAGGATTTATTTTGTATATAGATAACTAACTTGCAGACTGCAGCTGACTTAAACAGAATGTTCTAAACTAGAGCAGTTTATGAATCTCTGAAATATAAAACATTTTTACATGCCCTAAATCCTGTGTACTTGCTCATTGCTGATCTTATGGCTTGTCTGTTAATTCATCTACAGTACAGTTTATGGGTGATAATTGTGCCCCATGTGCATCTACACAGGGCATTAGCTATCACTGTAAATACAAGGCTTCCCTTGCCTGGTAACTGAGAATATCTATCAGTGCCCTGTATTTTCCTTTGCAAAAAGGAAGCTGACAGATGTGGAAGCTCAGGGGCTTTTGCCTGTTGCCTAAGCTGAATATAGATAGGCAAAGCCTGAGTGTAATCAAAGCTGATGAAAATTATCCTGTGGTCATATTTGAAAGCTTCTACTACCCATTTCACATGTATCATTTCTCTTAACCTCGAGCCTGCCCAGCAAACAGCAACACTGACACTTGCACCTGTCAAACTGCACCCTACTTGAAGGGCCAGAGTCAAAACAGAGAGATAAATAGCTTAATGCAGTGACAGGCTTCATCACAGATTTAGTCCTGAGCTGCAATACTGACAGCTGCTAACTAAATACACATCCCATTCTCACATTTAGGAGCAGACATTAGACAAATAATTTCAATATGGTCTTTCAGTTCACTCTTTTGAGAAATACCTTACAGAAAAATTGCTGGATCTTCCTTTCCCCTCTATCGTGTTTGCTAGCAGCAGTCATTTTAGAGCAAGTACCTTTAACTTCCCTCGTGAGTGATAAAAGTAGGTGTTTTTCCTCAAGTATCTGACAATCATTACACGAGTCAATTAGAAATATTTTCTGCTTTTTACAAATATCCCTTCTTATAATGACCTTGCAATGAATATTCAAACAGCAGTTTTTTTCCATGTATAACAAGCATGTCCACCTTTCACTTAGAAAGGTTTTTCTGTTTGTCTTTTCCCAAGCTGCATTAATTTTCCCCTTTGAAACTAAGCTGCAATACAAATTGTGCCTGTTCTTTCTTTTAAAAAGGCAAAAACTGAATTATTGAAACCAAGGAATTTTTCTATACATCAAGCTTTGCTAGCAAAGCCAGCACAACACGATGGCTGGAGCTGTGCACTGCCTGTGCTATCTGGATGCTGTTATGATGATGCTCAATATGCGAGCTGCCCATTCTCCTGCTGCAGAAGCAGGCAGTTATGTGCCCAGCTGAGTACAGCTGAAGGGGTGGGCATGTGGTGTTCTTGAACACAAAGGCAACTGATTCTCTCAGTACAGATTAAGGAGAGTGGGAGTAAAGATACAGGAATAAATTTCCTGCACAGAAGTGGGTAGCAGTCAGAAGACCTCTCTGTAAGTGTGCTCTTTTAACTCAAATTGGCACAAATTCCCTCAGCTTAAAAGCTGCAGTCTAGGCATTAGCTTTTATACCCTTTAGACAGGGTAAAGCCCACCTCCCCATCACTGTTACGAATTCAGTGATGACTTACTATTAAAAGTTGTTCACATGCTTGAAAAAAGTTGCTCCTCATTTTCCAACAAGCCACTTGTATTTCATGCGCTGAACACCTCAGCTACAGGTGATGGACAGATAATAAATTTGTCAAATACTTATCAAATGTTGCATCTCTCTGGAAGTGTGACTGGCCTGTGCAAGCTTGTAGAGGCACACAAATTTATTTCACATCAGCCCATTGTCTTAGCATAGCCTAAACTACTCTCAGAATCAGCAACAAAACTATTTGTCACAGAAAACAGCATCTAGCTCCCAAAAGCCTCTTACATAAAGAACGGCATCAGCAACGCTCTTCTGCCTCAATTGATTCCAGCTTCATTTCTAAGTTACCCTTTGGTATTCAGCACACAATACTATGTGTATATATACACACATACACATATATTCTTGTTAAGTAACCATGCAGAAAATAAAATGTTCAGAAATCAACTCATCAGAAAAAAATAAATACCTATGGCTGGAGCATTTATGCAGAGTTCTCTGGCCAACAGAAGGAAAGTTTTTCCCAGCACATAGACATTCACCTATTAAAAGACAAAAAAACACACCCACCATTATTTAAATCTGAAACCACAAACGTGTTTAATAGAACATTTATATGTAAAGGAAGAAAGAAAACCCCAAGCAGTGGTGCAAGGAATACTCATAACTATAAAATAAATTCTTGGTGCTTGTCAAAAGCTGCACAAATTATCATTGTAAATCAAAGTGTAAGTAGATCCTGAAAAGTTTTTAAACATTTGTTTAGTGCGCTCTTCATGTTGCACTGTAGTACTTTGATAGTTTTTCAGTTGTCACCTAACACAGCACTAAGTGGGCTTTAAAATAATATCACTATCCATGAAATGTCGTTTATCTTGTAACATAACAAAACCTGAGCAAATACTCACAAGTTAGTGCAAATTTCAGCTCTGCATGAGCATGTGAAGTGGGATAATTAAGTATTTCGCAAGCAAGCAAGCATCAAACTTTTCCAGCAAAGCAAGGAGTGGTGCTACATGCCCAAAGGGTTATTTGTAATTTCTTACTGTGTGGACATTAGCCCAGATGACCCTACATTAAAAAAAAAAAAAAAAATCAAAACCCTAAACCACACCAAACTTACTAAGGTACTAGGGACAGAAACCTGGTCCCCTTTCTCCTTCACTGCTGCACTGAGGATGTAAACTGAGGGGAGGAGTTATTCTTCATACTCTGATTTGCAATTCACAGCATAGGCACTACATTTGTATTTTAAAAGTCTGAGGAAGTTTTCTTTCACTATCCTAAGATGTGTTTTTGTGGTCAGCAAGAAAGACAGGATATACTTCAGTTCCCAAACAGCCCCAAACATTCCCACAAAGCTCCATGAACACCTTGCTTCCCCAAGGCATATGTAAAGGTCAACGTTGGTATAAAAATCTCCATCCTCCTACACTCCAAACAAGCAGTTTTGATTTGTTTCTTAAGGATAGGATGTACTCAGTTAATCAAAGCATCAGAACTGCCTCTCTCACATGCCAGGAGAATGAAGGTGTTTACTACACAGTCAATTACACAACTGAGTTAGTGACATGGTACAAGCCTACGAAGATAAAAAGCCCTGTTCCTAAGTACTTTCCCTTTCAGTTTCACAATAGAGCTTTAGCAACATTAGTTTAAAAGTAAGCTTTCCCCTCAAATGTACAGATGTTTCTACCAAGCCAGCAAAAATAAAGACGTACATTTTCACCCGGCACTTTTTTTTTTTTCAAATGTCAAGATATTCTTAATGTGAATTTTTCTTCAAATTAGAATTTTCTTTTTTAAATGACTTCAAAGAAATCCTCTGAATGATCTTGTATCTTGAAAGTGACTATTCAATCAAATGTATATGACATAATGGTAATTCATTCCATATTTAGAGGAAATTGTTGAATATCTTTCATGCTGTGTCTGACCAATAGTTGGACTGGCCTATGAGATACAAAAGTATAGTCTTAAATTTTACAACCTTTTCTTTCTGAAATACCAAACAACACAGAAATACTATTCTATGGGAAGGAAGTGAACAAAATAGACCCTTTAAATAAGAAGCATATTTCTTGGCAAGTAAGTCACCGAGTTTTATAGAAAAAATTAAGTACCTACTGAATCTGGCAATTCATATAGGAGTTTGAGAGCATGTAACTTTCCATGAGCCAGAAAGAGAACCAGACATTACTACTGCAAAGTATCTGCAGTGTTTCAGTTGGCTTGAGATGCTCTAGATTCACTTGCAAGCTTGGAATGGTTTGTTTTGACCTTTTGTCTAAAGAATGTTAACATAAAGAGTTAGGGGTTGGCTGTAGTTTCAGCCTTCTAAGTTGGCTGACCACATTACAAAAGTTCTTAAACCTCATCACTTAGACCTTGCTCTGCAAGGACAATTTCACTGCACAAATCAATAAAGTTACTTCAGTAGAGCCAAGTACATATGGTATTTCCATCAGAGACTCCACAAACTCATCTAGTTCTTTTGTTTTAGTCTAGGAAAAAAAACACACCAAATTCACACAAGTATTTTTCCTGGGGTTTTTTGGTGATGACATCCAAATACCTGATGTTTGCCCCCATTAAACCACCTCACTCTCCAAGAAAGTCCTCCCAAGCAAACTTTCAATAGTTGTAATCAACAGAGCAAATAAATATGAAGAGGCATAAAGAAGCAGGTTTTCTTTCTTTTTTTTTTTTCCCCCAGTGAAGTTCTAACAATCAAAGTAGGTCCCAAATTAAATCTAAAGCAAAGACAGATGCATAATGAAACTGCTCAATGACTGTTTGGAGTCCTCCCCTCCGTCTAACACAAAGTCTTATGATCCATGGTCTATTTGAAAAGTTACAAACTTAAATCTAACCTGCCTTTCCACTTCACCCACATCAGCAGTGTTTTATGACCAACTTCAAGGTGAAGGCAGAGTATTTACACAAAATAATAAATTCAAATAGAAATGGTACACTAGGGAATTTCTTTTGATCCCAACTGCATGTCTTTGCAGTTTTGGCTACTACTAGTTTAGAAAGAAAGCATCATTTACAGAGGATGACATGCTTTTTATTGTTTTCCTCATGAAGCTCACACGTTTTTAATGCCAGCATAAAGTCACCAAAAGAATCAGTGCCAGTTTTCCTGGCAAATCAATGGAAAGGGAGACCCAAGGTCCCTTCAATATGCTTCTCATCTATAAAAGTAACCAGATATTCACAGGTTCTGAGGCATTTATTGTGAATGGGAAATTAAAGATAGCATAAAGCTCACCCCAAAATCTGTAATGGCATTAAGAACTGATGAAGCACAATATTTTAAGAACTTCGGGGTTTAGTAGCAGAGATCATTTACTCCAACCTCCCTGCCTGGGCAGGGACACCTCTCAACTAGACTTGGTTGCTCAAGGCCTCATCCAACCTGGACTTGAATACCTCCAGGGAGAGGGCATCCACAGCAGAATCATAAAATATATTTGGTTGGAAGATACCTTCAAGATCAGCTGCAGTCCAACCTTCAGCCCAGCACTAAAAGGCCAACACTAAATCTTGTCCCTAAGCATCAGGTCCACATGCCAGGGATGGTGACTCCACCACTGCCCTGGGCAGACCATTCCCATGTTTGATAACCGTTTCAGTGAAGAAATATTTCCAAATATTCAGCCTAAACCTCCCTAGGTACAGCTCAACCTTTTTCACTAGCCCTGTTACCATGAAGGAGAAGAGGCTGGTCCCCTCCTCACTCCAACCTCCCTTCAAGTAGTTTTAGAGAGCAGTAAGGTCTCCACTCAGCCTCCTCTTCTCCAGAATGAACAACTCCAGCTGCCTCAGGTGCTCCTTATAGGACACGTGCTCTAGGCACTTTGTGAGCCTCATCGCCTTTTGGACAAACTATTTCAGAGTCTCTCCCTTGTACTGTCCCTAAGATCCAGTCTAAACTTACTCTCCTTCAGCTTAAAACCACTCTCCCTTATCCTATTGCTAGGACACCCCTATGAAAAGTCTCTCTCTAGCTTTCCTGCAGGATCATTTCAGGTATTAGAAGGCAGCTACAAAATCCTGCCAGACCTTCTCCAGGTTGATCAACCCCAGCTCCCTCAGCCTATCTTCATAGCAGAGGTGCTCCAGCTCTTAGATCATCCTTGTGGCCCTCCTCTGGACTTGCTCCCACACTTCCATGTCCTTTTTATGATGGCAACACCAGGACTGAATGCAACATTCAAGGTGGGGTCTCACAAGAGCAGAGCAAATGGGAAGAATCACCTCTCCTGACCTGCTGGCCACCCTTCTCTTGATGAAGCCCAAAATACGGGCTGCATGAGCAGCCAGCTTGTGTTAAGTGTTCAGTGGAAGAAGGCCCTTTCAGTAAAATTTTCTGCTGCTGTCATTAATTTCAACTATTACTCACAAACAGACATTCTGTGACAGATGAGGTATGATATAGAACAGGCATATAGTCTTCCTTTACTCTCATCGTTTGTATTTGGTTTTGCACTCCATTAAGCTTAGAAAATTAAGAGAATTAATTTAGAGGCCTACTTTAATTTCTAGTTCTTTCTTCATTAAGAACTTCTTACAAAAATGCATATGCTCCAATCCATCAAAAGCTTAATGCTCCAGATTTAGAACCATATGACATTTGCATTCATAAAACCTAACTTGACATGAGTCCTTAGAATGGCTAATAAACAAAAATGCCCTTCTAAAAGGATATCTTTGGCTTAGACCTGAATTGGTACAGCTTTAAAGCTTAACTACATCAACTTTGGCCTATTCCCTTTCTTAATATGAAAAGGATCATACTGAAAACCAGTATTTCCTCAGCCATCCCCATCCAAAATTGCCAATGCGTGACAATGTTTTTAATAGCCTTACATGTTTTGTTTGCATATTTTCATCAGATATTAAAATTTCCTAAACTTCATGCCATCACTAGGTTTGAGCAACAGAGAGTGCTGTCAGCTTCTTGTCAGTGGGGATATTTTAAAGTACCTACATAACCTGATAGTTTTTACCATATTCTTTTATATTCAGTTCATCTTTAACAGAGTAAGTTTACAAACATATGCACCTGCCAGTGAGCTGTTGTTCTGCTGATGGGGTTTTCTTGTTGGTTTGGGATGGGGGAAGGCTAGGGGGTTTTCTGTATGTTTGGTGGGTTTTTGGGGGAAGGGGGTTGTTTTCTTGGTTTGTTGGTTGTTGGAGTGGGGTTTTTTGTCGTTTAGTTATTTAAAACAAACAAACAAACAGATTCCTCAGCAATACAGTATCTTTCAGACAAAAAAGTATGTGCTCACCAAGGCACTGCAAACCCCCCTTGATTTTACCCTTAAGTTTTTACAGGAGAACTTAAGATTCTCTAAGATGTTATCTTTTACCAACAGTTTATCTCCATTCTTCTTAGAATACATAGAATACATAGAATAAACCAGGTTGGAAGAGACCTTCAAGATCATCGCGTCCAACCCATCAACCAATCCAACTCCGCCCAAGCAACTAACCCACGGCACCAAGCACCCCGTCAAGTCTTCTCCTAAAAACCTCCAGCGATGGCGACTCCACCACCTCCCCAGGCAGCCCATTCCAATGTGCAATCACTCTTTCTGTATAGAACTTTTTTCTAACATCCAGCCTGTATCTCCCCTGGCGCAGCCTGAGACTGTGTCCTCTTGTTCTGGTACTGCTTGCCTGGGAGAAGAGACCAACATCCGTCTGTCTACAACCTCCCTTCAGGTAGTTGTAGAGAGTAATAAGGTCACCCCTCAGTCTCCTCTTCTCCAGGCTAAGCAACCCCAGCTCCCTCAGCCTCTCCTCATAGGGCTTATGTTCCAAACCCCTCACCAACTTTGTTGCTCTTCTCTGGACTCGTTCCAGCAAGTCAACATCCTTCCTAAACTGAGGGGCCCAGAACTGGACACAGTACTCGAGGTGCGGCCTAACCAGTGCAGTGTACAGGGGCAGAATGACCTCCCTGCTCCTGCTGGCCACACTGTTCCTGATGCAGGCCAGGATGCCATTGGCCCTCTTAGCTGCCTGGGCACACTGCAGGCTCATGTTCAGTCTACCGTCGACCAGCACCCCCAGGTCCCTCTCAGCCTGACTGCTCTCCAGCCACTCTGACCCCAGCCTGTAGCTCTGCATGGGGTTGCTGTGGCCAATGTGCAGAACCCGGCACTTGGAGGTGTTAAATCTCATGCCATTGGACTCTGCCCATCTGTCCAGCCTGTCGAGGTCCCTCTGCAGAGCCTCTCTACCCTCCAGCAGATCAACTCCTGCGCCCAGCTTGGTGTCGTCAGCAAATTTACTGATGATGGACTCGATGCCCTCGTCCAGATCATCAATAAAGATGTTAAAGAGCAAGGGGCCCAGTACTGATCCCTGGGGCACACCACTGGTGACTGGCTGCCAGCTGGATGTGGCACCATTCACTACCACTCTCTGGGCTCGGCCCTCCAGCCAGTTCCTAACCCATCTCAGTGTGCTCCCATCCAAGCCATGGGCTGACAGCTTGGCCAGGAGTTTGCTATGGGGAACGGTGTCAAAGGCCTTGCTGAGGTCCAGGTAGACTACATCCACAGGCCTGCCCACATCCACCAGGCGGGTCACCTGATCATAGAAGGAGATCAGGTTGGTCAGGCAGGACCTGCCCTTCCTAAACCCATGCTGGCTGGGCCTGATCCCTTGGCCATCCTCTAAGTGTTGCGTGATTGCACTCAGGATGACCTGCTCCATAATCTTTCCTGGTACTGAGGTCAGGCTGACAGGCCTGTAATTCCCTGGCTCATCCAACCGGCCCTTCTTGTGGATGGGTACCACGTTGGCCAGCTTCCAGTCATCTGGGATCTCTCCAGTGAGCCAGGACTGATGAAAAATAATGGAGAGTGGCTTGGCCAGCTCATCTGCCAGCTCTCTCAGCACCTTAGGATGGATCCCATCTGGTCCCATGGACTTGTGGGGGTCCAAGCTGCTGAGGAGAGCTCCTATCACTTGCTCATGGAACACAGGGAAACCATGCAGCTCCCTGGCTCCCTCTGCCAGTTCTGCAGGCCAGCTGTCTGGTAGACGTTCTTTCCAGCTAGTAAAAACTGAGGTAAAGAAGGTGTTAAGTACCTCTGCCTTTTCCTCATCCTGTGTTACAACATTTCCTTCCATGTCAACCAAGGAGTGGAGGTTGTCCCTGCCCTTCCTCTTGCTATTAATATATTTATAGAAGGACTTTTTGTTGTCCTTCACATCAGAGGCCAGCTTAAGTTCCAAATATGCTTTTGCCTCCCTAATTTTCCTCCTACATGCCCTAGCAACCTCTTTAAACATTCCATGGGTTGCCTCACCTTTCTTCCAAAGATTATACACCCTCTTTTTTTCCCTTAGTTCAATTAAAAGTTCATTACACAGCCAGGCTGGCCGTCTGCCCCGGCGGCTCCTCTTCCGGCACATTGGCACAGCCTGCTCCTGAGCCTTCATCAGCTCTTTCTTGAAGCAGGTCCAGCCCTCCTGGACCCCTTTATTTTTAAGGGCTTTCTCCCAAGGAACCCTCTGAATTGTTTCCTTGAGCAACCTGAAGTCCGCCCTCCGGAAGTCCAGAGTGGAGGTCTTCTTGCTGGCCCTCTTAGCTTGACTGAATACTGAAAATTCTATTATTTCATGGTCACTGGCCCCTAAACAGCCTCCGACCACCACATCACCCACCAGCCCTTCCCTGTTGGTGAAGAGGAGGTCAAGCATAGCCTTGCCCCTGGTAGGCTCACGCAGCACCTGGGATAAGAAGCTGTCCTCTATGCAGTCTAAGAACCTCCTAGACTGCCTCCTCTCTGCTGTGTTGAGATCCCAGCAGATGTCAGGCAGGTTGAAGTCGCCCATAAGGACAAGGTCAGGAGATCTTGAGACAGCCTTAAGCTGTCTATAGAATGCTTCGTCGACATCATCCTCCTGGTTGGGTGGTCTATAACAGACTCCAACCAGGATGTCTGCCCTACCGGTCTTCCCTCTAATTCTTGCCCACAAGCATTCAACCTGATTGTCCCTAATCTCTAGCTCAATGGCATCTAGTGCCTCCCTGATGTACATGGCCACCCCTCCACCCCTTCTTCCTTGTCTATCTCTCCTGAACGCTCCATATTAGTTAAGAGGGGCAGGGGGAGAAGGAATGGCTTCCAACTATTTAGTTACATCTACAGAAAGATCTTTCTATTTGCTATAGTATTTGCCCTTCACAGTATTTTTTGCAGACACAGTCTTTTAATTTCACATCTGTCAGTCATCAGATGCTGATTTCAAAGGGGCACTTCCACAGGGACTCTTACCCTTTCATAATTTCCTCTTGCTTTCACATCATGCCTGATGTGTTCACAAATACCAATATATTTCCAGTTTTAGAAGTAACAACAAAAAATAGCTTGTTTCCAATAACACAGGAGTTTAGATGTTCATCAATCTAACACTTTCCAGAATTTTAAACTCTCTTTGGGAAACAGGGAATCTCCTATTCATACAGTTAAACAGTCAATTTACTTTCTGGACAGAAGCATAAAAAATAAAAAAGATGCAATCACTGAATTAAAGTTCTTGTGTGACCATAAGTTCCATAAATTTATGAATCGATACACTTTTCACTATGAGCAATTTCCACAAAGACCTTTAAAGACCACAGTGTGGCATTCCAGAAAAATATTACAAATGGTGGCAGTGGTTAAGGTATTCTGACTTTTAGAAAGACAAAGACTGGGCAGTTGGAACATGATGAGAACTCACACTGAGAGACATCCATGGCTGCTTGCCTAAATAATTAAGCAAGCATGAAAAGCAAATGAGTTTTTAAGGAGAGTGTCTGTTGCTGGGGAAAGAGGCACCTGTGGTTATTTGATTCATTATTAACATTTCTAGTATAGTGATGCCTGAAGGTCCCAACCAGGTTGTTTAAATTAACTCAATCAACACAGCAATTTGCATAGGGGCAATAAAGGCAAATACAGTCAACATCATAACTTTAAATGAAGAAAGGGTATTAAAAACTGAAGCAAATTAGTACAGTGTTTAAAAATACACTGTTTTGCTTTTCTCCACACAAACTGTATTCCTTATTTTTTGGATCCATAGTGCAAGTAGAACATTATATTTAACCTCGAAAGACAATAGAAAAAACTACAAACACACCAAACTCAGCCTGTCAGACTGCACTTCAAAAAGAAACACATCCAAATTAAGCAGCTGCTTCTCATGCTACACTGTAAAGCCTTGCTTTCAGTCTGGGGACTCCAAAGGGAGAGCCTACTTTTTGCCAATCACATACATGTAATTCTAGCTTTCTTCCTTCCAAAAGCACAACAGTACCATAAACCATTATTGTACCATCTATGCAAGAAAGTCAGACTAATTCATGACAACCATAGAGGAATCAGAGAGGCTGATGTCGCCTTTAGAAGAAATAAAAATGAGTATCAAAAATCACACACAATAAAAATCCTTCTGGACAAGAAAGTACTGTTACTTAAATGGAAGATAAAGAAGTAGGAGGTGAGAGTTGCATTTTGAAGTGGAAGAGAGACCAAAGGAGGACTAGACCAAGCAAGTACTAGTTACTGATTTTCACTTCTTATGCACCCTCTTCCCTTATTTAAAACCCTAGCTAGTCCAGGATGGAATGCATCTCTGCAGGTCTCTGGACCAACCTCCCACTCAAAGCAGTGTCAGCTACAAGAACAAACTACATTGCTCAGGATCTTGAAAAACATCGATGGTCAGGGACTTCAAAAAAGCTTTGAGTAGCCTGTTTCAATGTTTAGCTGGCCTTATGGTGAAAAACCTTTTCTTCATATCAAGTCAAAACACCTCTTTTTAAATCATTATGTCCGTTGCTGCTAATCCTCCTGCTGTGCACTCCTATGAAAGAGCCTGTCTCTGTCTAATATCTTTTCAGTAAGTATTATTTAACAGCAGGACACACTAGGAACACTGAAAATTATATTCCAGTAGGCTGAAACTGGAGATCAAAGCACTGCCAACACCTCTTCCCAAAGTCTTTTATAAACACATTGCAAAGACCATGGCAGTGGAGGTTACAAAAGACTAAAATAGAAACTGCCATTTTTGAGGATGAGAATGGCTACATTTCAGCACATTGAGCTGAAAATTTTAGCCAAACAATTCTCCAGGTACAAGGAATGAGTTACTCTGAAACAGATGAGCACACCTCAACTGCTCAAAACTCGGGCCAAGGCTAGACAAGCTTTGCAACTCACCCAAACAGGCAAGGCCTGTCACTTAGATTGGATCAACAAAAAAGCAAACAAAAGGCCTGATTACAGACCTCTCTAAAGACTGTATTTGCAAGTAAAATGCAGTATCTGAAAATATAAGCAAGTACTTTCCCTGTCAGAGACTGATGACTGATCTTCCTTCCAACTCAATCAACATTCAGCTTCCCCGCTCCACACAAGGAAAGAGCCTGATTTGTAGCAGTGGTCCGGACATTTTCAGTTCATTTCAGATAATGCTTTAAAGTCTAAATGTACCAGAGACATACTGAACCTGGCAACACTTTGAACACGAGGCTTCCAAGACACAGGACATACTTCACCTGAACTAAAAATGGGAGGAAAAAATACCAAAGAAATTGCCTTTTCAATTAAAAATAAGAAGACATTCTGGCTTTTTCTGAGATGACAGCAATTTTGAATCTCCAAAAAACTATTATGAAATGCAGCAGTTCTCAACTGGAATAAGACAAACTCCCACATCTCAGTCATCAGCATAAGAGGAAAACTGGTATGACTACTTAGATTGACATTAACAATGAAAATTAGTCTCTTCTATTGCTAAGTTTTAGCAGCATAATACTCTTCTAAAAGTGCAATAAACTCTAGGGACAGGTGGGGTTTTTTATGGTGGTGTGTTTTTTTAATAGAGAATGGAGGACCAAATTCCAAAGCAATGCAATGGCATTGTGCAAGAAGTACAGACCAGTGCATAAGAGGCCACACTCACAAGTTCCCCTCCTTTTTCTTTTTTTTTTTTTTTTCCCCTTTCTTAAATAAAAAAAGCTAAACAGAACAAGAGAGGAAAAAAACCACAAATATGAGAGATCATTAAATGACTAGTGATTTGCGGGTAACAGCAGATTCAAATGTTACTCTTACTTTTAGCTGCCACCTGTGTCATGTGAGCTACAGAGGGTGTTAGCTCCCCTGCACTTGCTAGACACTGGTTGAAGGTGACTGATGTGGAGGGTGCCACAAGTAAAACACAGAATGGCAAAGCTAATATTGTTTCAAGATGCAAAGATGGCCAAAGGAAGCAACGGATGGCCTTTATCACAGGCTGTCATTATCTTTTTTTGCTGGTACCTGGAGTTACAAAGCTTACTCTTTGGTTTGATTTTCGATTAAGCAATACAAAAAAGGGGTTTGTCCTTTTTTCTTCCCTTCAAATGCACTTAAGCCTATTTTAAGGTGTTCTGAAATTCAGTCAAGTAGCCTCCATGAAGACACTTTCTAAGGAGGCTCCATTTGGTAACTTTCTTCAAAAAAATTCCTGTGGCCAGATGATTCATAGCCTTGCAGGTCACTTCACCTACCACAGCAACTGAGCTCCATCAGGCAGAAAATTCTAAAGAAAAATCTCAAAATTTGCTATTAGCACTTAAGAAAGAATTGGTGACAGTCAACAGGGTCTCATTTTTAGACCTTCAGATGTAATTATTTTGTGATATAAAAATGACACCTCTCTCATTTTACAAAAAAACACACAACCCAAAACAGTTACATGGACCAGTATGATATATTTTGTATAGACAAGTCTGAACGTGTTAAATATTTTGGAAAGATACTACTACTGCTGCAAAGGACCTTTCTTTAATAACATTCATAGCCCAACTTCAGGATGGGAGAACTGTCCTTGGGACAAAAACAAAACAAATAATCCCAAACACCACAAAAAAACACCACACAACCAACCCCCAGCACTTCAAGGTACTAAATTATAACCTAATAAACTAATTGATTTGTTTTTCTAGGCATACAACCTGTGGGCAAAGGCTGAATCTAAAGCAGAATGTATTGAAGTTTTCTACTAGGCCATAAACATTTTGCCACCCAGATGTTTTAGTTTTGTTTTTTGTCATTTGTATTTTAAACAAGCTCGGGGAGGGGGGGAGGGAAATCAAGGTAGGACCTGAAAAGTTAATATGTACCTTTTTTGAACAGGACTTTCTGGCTAGCTAGAGTTAACAATACCATTTGAGATTCCGGTTTGCTCAAATTCACCTTAAAGAAGCTATAAAGTAGAGCACATCAGAAATCTTCACCCAGCTAAATACATAAATACAGATCATGAAACTAAAATTTTGCATTTTTTACCCTCTTTCTGGGGTTCGTTGTTTCCCTATTACTAATCTGTCTGTCCCATCTCTTCAGTTTCCCCTCTTTAACCTTTTTGGTCCTCATATGCCCCATCTCAACAGCTTTTATGGCTGGAATGTACAGAGAGGAAAAGACAAATCATTCAATTTTTTTTTTCCCCTGTTCATACTGATGACACAGCTTTTTTATTATTATTTACAAATAGAATATCTCTTCTTCCTTCTCACACTGTGTGACTATTCTTTATCTTTACTGTGATCATTCTATTTCATAACCATCACCATGAAAAAAATCACCTGTGTTTAGAAGGAAATAACCCTTCCATTGAAGTATTTAGTTATAAGTAATCAAAATATTTCAGAAAAGAGAGAAGTTACTAATTTTAAGAATTAAAGATTCATTTGATTATTGCAATTCCAGCAGACTGCTTCAAGCAATAAATAGTCTTCAGAGGGATGCCATTTACCAAGACAGCTGGGAGGACAAAAATAGATGTAACTAACCTACTCACATTGTATGTAAAACAGTTGTAACAGAGAATGAGGGTAGGACAGCATATGTCAGTAAGACTTTCTATTTCCACATACAGAGCAAGTACATATTTCTCTCAAAATACGTTTTATGAAATACATCTCTGTAGTACAGTAAGCCTTTTGCACAGTATAACCTATGTAAAAAGTTAATTCTGTCTTCAGCAACTGCTTTTACAATGTTTTAAAAATGTTCAACAACTGCCCCTGTGCTATTGCAGTGACTCTGAATCTTGATGAAAGGACTGTACTAAATCCCCATGTTACTTGTGACATCAAAAGCAAAAAATATTTGTTTTACATTTAATTTCATTGAATAATTATTCTGATATGGAAACCTAGCGGGTTTACAATTCAGAAGTTTTAGAGAGAGTTTAAAACACCCCAAACAGCCCATGCTTACAGCTCTTTGCTTGCAATTAAAATTTAACATTTTGAAAGTTTGGAACACAAGGGGAAAAAAAAACAAACAACATACAACAAAACAACAATACCTGAAGAAGATCACTGAGGTCAAGTAACATGTCTGTGAAGATGTCAAGGAATGCACACACTTGTGGAATGTGACAGTGCTTCTTAATTTCACTAGCAAGAGAAAAAAGGAAGAAATGAATCCAGGTTTCACTCTCAAAGAAAACAAATACAGACTAGGTAACCTGGATGCACTGCTTCTGCCAGCAGGTAGCATCCAGCTAATAGTTCCACTTCCCAAAAAAATTGCCAGCAGCCACTGCATTTACTGCACAAGTTGTCTATGTGGAGTGGTGGTCCCAAAGCACAAGCCAACACCTTACAGTACCTGCCATACGCTGCAGTCTAAGAAAGACCACAAAAAACAACACAAACACACACACAAAAAAACCCCACCAAACAAACAAACCATCCACACAAACAAAAAGCCAAACCAAAACAATAATAGCAAAGTACAATAGTCTCATTACACTTCATTTAAGAACATAAAACATCATCAGTCTCCTATGCCAGCTCAGGAGCACAGGATTCCAGAAAAACAGATGGAAGAGCAACCTAAGAAAACTACAATAACTTTCTTTTGTCCTCTTCTATGAGCTGTCGAAGAGCTGGAAAGAGAAAATTGCTTGGGCTACACTCCCCTGACCAAACAAATCTGTTGAGTTTTCATTCCCTCCATCCTATCCTATGTTGGGGGGAAAAAAAAAATAAAAATTAGCTTACTGTCGACTACTCCTTGTGGATGCACTTGGAACTCAAGAGCTAAAAACAAGGCAAGCAAATTTCAATTGATTTCATTGAAAGTACACACACTTATATTGTTTTACAATAAATGAAAGAGAAAAAAGAAAACACACCATTAAGCCTAAGGTACAAAGGTAGCCTTCTCACTGCTATCAAAGTAACAAACACAAGCTGGATCACCGATCAGCTACTCAGGTGTGGCTTACACATTGTAAAAGAGTTCCAGTTTTACCACTATAAGGAATGTCAAAGTAAAGAGTGAAAGGAAAGTGTGTAAGGCAGGCAAAGAAAATGTATGCAGAGGTGTATGTGTGTTTGTCTTTGTAGCAATGTGTTAAGAAACCCAGTACTAAAAAAAACCCACAGATGTCAGTGTAGTTGGTACATTGCAGTAATGCAAGAATTAAAGTGTGTTCTTCCTAAAGTACACTACAGTAATACACTACATTTTCCCCCTAAATATCAGCTGTGGAAGAAGAATATTTCAGATGATGTAATCAGTTTATACATAAACATTTGCCCCCCTAAGAAATTTTATCCTTGCGCATTTTCAATCCTAATTTGTTTTTGAACTCGTATGAATTCAGTACTCCAAATCCGTTACAAAATTCAACACATTATGGTAATATTATTTGGTGAAAGCTAATTTTAGCATTAAAAAATACAGCTGGATACTTAATTAGCTGAAAACTCAGTATGCCTTTGAAAATGTCCAAAATCCTTTATTGATAGCATGCAAGACATTAAAGGAATATTAAATTCTAACACACTATGGAAATTGCTAACAAAAACAGTCCGTAAAATATACAACTTACAAATCTACATAGAGCAACACTAAATTAAATGCAACCTTTTGGTCAAGGTACTGAGAAGGGAGAAAATGAAAATACTTTAACAATGCAATTGCCAAGGAACCATAACAACTTTAAAGTCCAAACAGATCTAGGAAGAAATCACTACACCAACTTCATTCTTGAGAAATATTCTAGGCCTGAAAACATTCCTAGCTTGTTACTAACTTGATGTGTTTGGTTATTCTATGCCCACCATGAGATACCTTTGCCACTGAGATAAACTAAAATTATCACTCACATCTAAAAGATTTGAACACATCTTAAGGAAAAAAACCCAAACCAACAACCAAAAGCCAAACACCCCTGCCCCCCACAAACCACACTACCAAACAACAACTACAAAACCAAAACAAACCAACCCACCAAAACATCAAAACACACACACACAAAACCAATCCCCCAAAAAACCTCAGAGCACTAAAAGAAAAGCAGCTCATAGGCTGAAGAACCAAAGTGAATGGTCCCAGTGTCTCTCTGCTGTTGCTGGAAACAGAGGATGAGTCAGGAACACCAAATGTTTAGGTGAGCCACAAAGCTTTTCTAACCTAGGCATTTCAGTAACAGTCATGAAATCTAAATAGCAAATTATACTTCATCCTCTTCAAAATGATAAAAATGCTGTGGTGGAATTAGGATTAGGGCTAGGATTCACTTGCAGGGCTCAGGCAATTCTAAAGCAATTTAGAGCTACACTATGGACACTTCAACACACAGTTGCTTTGCTCTTCAGAGAAGTTAGTTCAAGTGTCCACTGAAACTGTAAGCAAAGGTCATAGTAAAAATGTGGCATTTCTGGATTTCATTTAAGGTAGCCTCCAGCAATCTCTCTCCCTGATTAGATGTGTAGCTGCTACAGCACAGCAAAAGCAAAGGGGAAATTTGAGTCATGCAGTAGCAATGGGTTGGCCTTTACTGTGAATATTGTGAACACAATTATCAGCAGGAAGTAGTTGTAAAAACAGGCAGTTGTTTTCAAACTCCTTTTCAGAGTTGGAACAGTTCAGGAGTACATACAACAGCAGCTGAAAACAGGAGATAATACTTAATATGTATTCAAAAATTACACAATCATAAGTGTTTTCTTTGAGGCCAAAAGAAAACAATGATAATATTACATACAAAGCCTGCTAGCACATGGAAAAGTTCTAAAGAGATAGAAAGCTATTGTAGACATACACATACAATACAACAGGACAAACTCACAAGCATTTAGGTTATAAATGCACTCAACTGGGGAAAGGAGGAAAAAAAAAAAGGAAGAGGAAAAAAGCATTTAATAGTGTCAACTGATTTTTTTTGTTCATTTTTCAAGCTAATTTCACCAAGGTATGCATTTGACTGTCCAACACTAAAAACTTAAACCAAAATGAATTCATCCTAAAAGATTTACTTCAAAAGATTTAATTCATGGGAATCCTTTGACCAATGTGATGCAACAGGTCAGACTGAGTGACCATAACACTCCTTTTCTGCCTTTATAATCTAGCAATCAGTGGATAATGTGAGTGCCCCATGAATCACAGCAATAATGATCTCACTCTCAGCACCAAAGGAAACAGAAGTTGATGATTAAATGAATAAAATGAGAAACCTAAAACCCTGAACACCAAAACAAGCACGCATTTGTCTGTCCAACCTGTTTCCCATATTCCAGCAATTCTAAGGTACTTACATGCAGTGAAATTCCTTTGTTTTTCAGTGTTAGCATTTAGGAGGAGGCAAAACTGCCATTTGCCCAAGTCATATATAGAGATGCAGAAATACATGGCAGAAGACCTTTTTAAAATAACAACTGTCATTTACAGTAGAGTCCTGCCCCTCTGAAAAATAATTTTTAAATACAAATCTTTACTTTAGTCTCTGGCAATCTACAATAATCAAATTCATGCTATTGCATCAAAACTCTTCTACTGCATAGTGTGTAGTCTGTATCCAGGACATACAGACGTGTATAAAAAGACAGTCTCTAATAATTGTTTTAGTTAATTAGTTTTTGTAGTGTGCCCTCAAAGTTTACTTATTTGTACAAGCTTACCACAAAACCAGCCATACCATGGAAAAAGAACTGGTACAAAGAAATCATGACAGCAAGCCACTCAGCAGAAATTTGACATTCATAACAGCGGTTCTCTCCACTAATGAAGCATAAACTTTTTTCAATTGAAGCTAAAATGTTTCTAACACAAAAAATAAAACCTGATCGATTAAATGTATCAAATATTTAAACATAAGGTCACTCTATACTCAGTAAGATCAGTTCAGCTGGCTGCAAACAAAAAGAAAAAGCGAAGCTGAATAGGAAATTTGACTGAAAAGCAGAAAATTTTCTGATTATTAAAATTTTCTCAAGTTCTAAATGTAATTAAGTATTTGCAGTTTCAGTGTTAGGGTTCTGTATAAGCTACATAAGAGATGTAAACTTCCCAGAAGCATTTACAATAACAAATACATGGAGATAAAACAAATGGCAGGGTGGACATAAAAGTGATACCAGGGTTAAAAAAGGAAACAAAAGAAAGAAGTGAGAGCATTTGGCTGTCCCTGAACCCACTTTTCCACCTTTCAGTTCAACACTCAGTTCACAAAGCTCCCTTTCCATATTTTTTCATAGACCAAATAATTTTTGATTATGACTTCTCACAATTATATATCTGCTGCTTTACAAACTTCCACCCTTTCAATCAGCAATTAATTAAAACTGACTGACAGCACTAATTGTTTAAAGTAAACATTTCTTTTTGCAATGAAACAGAATTAAAAATTATTAGCAAATAACAACCAAAACCAATTCTTTTGCCAAAAACTCATTTGTGATAACTCTAATAAAAGCTTTGCCTCGAGGCTTAAATCCTACAAAAGACAGTTTCCAAAGTTTAAGTTTGCAATTTTGCCCATGCAAAGAATCCCTATAGCACAGGCTGCACTTGAGTATAGAAATAAAAGCAGCATTTAACACATCAAACTGGTAAACACAAATGCCATTTTTATAAACAGCTACTTCATTTATGTGTGGATTAATGCATGGGGAAAAAAAATTGTGCTTCTTTGTCTGTAGGGTTCCCTCCCCACCCCCCCCTTTGCATCCAGCTCATCTCTGGGGGGAAAAAAAGACAAAAAAAACCCAAACCACAAAACCCCCAAACAACAGTATTTTTCTGTATTGTAAATTCCCACGTTAAGGACAAAAAGCAGTGCCACATACTTTCCCCAGGTAAATGAGGATGTTCCTTTAATAGTTCCCTTTCAGAATGTGCAGCATCACTATCTTCATAGTTAAGACAAAGTTTGCAGCAGTAATTCAGCATTGTACAACAACCTGGGCAGATTATTGAAAAGGGGACAGGTATTTCAGACTCCTTCAGCCTTCCCAATTTACATTAACAGAAAGGGTTAGAGGTGTCACTTTCTGGCTTACTGAGATCTGAATTAGACTCTGACACTAGTTCTCTCCTCTATCTCTAGTGACTGTAGACAAAATCTAGGGCAACTGGGCTGCTGGACTGGCGCCGCAGCCAGTTAGACTGGATGGATCCCATGCCTGTGAGCTACATTAGCCTCCAGACTCCCCAATGAATGTACAGCTCAGTCTTTACTAAATTAGTCCTGTAGTTTTTCTTAATAATTGTCTTCAGAGTCATTCCCATTTAGAGGAACATTTTCAAAAGCAGGCTGGGCTACCTGAATATACAGTGAGTATTCAACACTTCTGAAAACACTGCCCTTGGAGAATAGTCTTCAAAGGGTTTGAGTTAGGCTGTATTTCTAGTACTACTGACTTCACGTAAATAACCTGGTTTGTGAGATATTGCAATGTTTTTACATAGTCACATGTAAATTTACAGTACAGTGCAACACAACCCCAAAAAACCCAACAACAAACCAATTTCTTGTCCCAAATGGCTTGTACAGTCAACTCTCAGTTATTCAGAATACCAGATGGATAAAATATGCAAAGAATATATGCACTAAGCTACTGAAAGATAATCTAGTTAGCATATTTACCTTGGGAAAAGAAAATTTAGGCAAAGAATGAATATGCAAACGTTAATTTAAAAGTTTTGAGAGAAACAAGGTTAATATTCAACCTGGATGATGTGACCATATATAAATAACAGTTGGCTATATTCAAACAACAAAAAGCCTCCAAACAAGAAAGAGAGACCCTGTCCCCTGAACAGCAAATTGAACAAGCACTGGTGAGGGAAAACAAGAGAGGTTGCTAGGAGAAGCAATGTTTAAGGAAGAACTTAAAAGAAGAGCAGGGCTGGCAGACAAGAATGGGAGAGGCACCAGGAAAGGAGCAAAGCTCAAGCTGCAAGGGAAAAAGAAACAAGAGTAAAGAGTAAAAATCACTGCAGAAAATACCCAGTGTCTGAAAAGAGTTCAAACACATAAGCAGGTATGAAACTTCACAATCTGCACAGAAGATAATTTGATAATAAAATGAGCATTAAAAAAAAGGCATTTGGGAAAGAGGACATTGATTGTAAAGATTTAAGTAAACGTAAAGGAGTTAATCTCTTTTTCTTGTGTACAAAGTCTGTAAAGGTTAAGACTTTTGTATCAACAGCAAGAGAAGCCTCGCAAAACTCAGAAGTGCGTATTTAGAACTATACTGAGATGACAAGTGGGCATTCAGCAGAGCACCAACACACACACATCTGAAAATGTAAAGCAAGTTGGCTGAGACAGAGAAGTGGCAGAAACTAGAAGCAGAGAAAAATAATTTCCCACTTAGAGGTGGCAACAGACAACCAGCACTGTCATGAGCCTAACACTCTGCTTTTCAGAAAACTTCAAATGCAAGAGTTTGTAAAGAAAAAAAGCACAACAACAAAAACCCCCAAAACAAACAAACAAACAAACAAAAAGGGCAAGCACACAACCATCACAAGCCAACAGAACCTGCCCTCAAACTGCCCATTACCACTCCCTTCTCTGGGCTGCTTCCTGTGCAGCAACATGGCAAACCAGGCTAGGGAACTGTCCAAAATACTTCTTTTTTTCTTTTTCTCTTTGCCCATTTTTAGCTGGATTAACTCCCCAATTCACATGTAACTGCACAAACACCTGGGCTGATAGAAGGCAGAGCATGAACTAGGGGAGGACTGAGCAGGCAAGGACAAAGCAAGATGACTTCTTTCTGAAGCCATGCCAGCTCACAACAGCTTAAAGCATTCATCAAACTAGAGCCCCAGACAATCTCTCAGTCACCCATCCCACCTTCTCAAATTTCTCTTTTAAGTAACACTGTTTGCAGAGCTCTCCCCAGCTTTCTCAAAACACAAAGACCTACCTTATCTGAAAAAGAAACAAATAAGGAGCAAAAGCCTGCAGAGTGACTACTTTATAGTAAACCAAAATCTTATAAAACTGATAACACCTGCACACACAGTTCCTGTGTGAAAGTTTGTCACAGTACTGCTCTCATTTACACATAGTAAACATCCAGATAGATTTTATTTTCTTTTTAAATTAGCATTACAGTGCTCAATTAAACCAGAAGAAAACTAAATTCTGTAGATGTGGAATGTTTTACATTTTTCATGCTTGAAGTCAAGTGTTACATCTTTGCTTACATACCCACACTGAAGCTAATACACTGGTATTAAGTGCTCCTCAGAGAATTATCTCAACAGACCTTTGCTGGGATGGGAGCATGGCAGCTGCTGTACCCAGCACTGGGACATGGCAGAGTATCACAGAAACTCAGGCGCTGCTTTCCCATCAGTGTCAGAGAATTGGCTTTATCCACGAATAAGCATCACTGAATACCTTATACACAAAACTGTGCCACTCATTTAGCAGAAAACTTATGATGCTAGAGCCTTTGTTTAAAGAAAAAGTACAGCTTCAAAAACATGAATTTCTGCCATTCTGAGGCTGCTGACTCCTTAAGGGCCTTCAGTGAGAAGTATAACATTGGATGTGTTCCTATTTTATCAGCATATATCAGGTAACACAATGGCAGAACAAACCCTTCTGCATCATGTGCCTGTAGGCACATACCACCTTTACCTGGATACTTGCTGCCATGCAGCAAAGGGAACTCTTGCATTTAGAAACCAGGCAGTACTGGAATATCCCTCCCACTTACTGGTGTACTATTAATCAGAAAACCTCATCTTGCAGTAAGCAGAGCTCTCTGCATTCACACCCTCCCTTATACCTACAGCACTCTGCTGGAAAACACCAGGCCCACTGGCTCAAGGGCTATAGCCAGCTCTCTCCTGGGGCACGGACCCAGCAGCACTTTCACAAATGCCACCAAACTGTTAAATAATAGTCTTGTAGTTACCAAAGACAGTTGGATTGAAGGCATTATAGTAACTCATGATAACTTCCTCAATCACTTGTCTTTGTTACAGAATTTAAACACAGCATGAAGCTGAGAACTAGGCACTTGGTCCTCAGTTTATCAGCATCACTTGGGAGTCAGGACCACACACCACTTTTACACTGGCTGAACTCCTCCAGGCAGTCTGGTTTAGTCATTTTCAATAAAATAAACAGGAGAACATGGAGCTAAACTGATGCACCACATTGGTGGGTTGAGGAATCTTCAACCTCTGCTTTCACTTTAAGAAATGCTACACTAAAAGTTTGCTACACATTCACTGCAGCAGAAACCTACGTAAGTCATAACAGCACGGTATGCAGCATTTGTTTTTATTAAAGAGAGTTACATTTTCTAAACTGGGCTTGCCTTATGGCTCATGAATATCAGCTTATCCCAAATGAATTACTAATAAAGCATTTTACCAAATATAGAATAATGCGTCTTTCACAAGCTATGCTTTAGAGTGCCACTGTAGGCTTTCTTAGCAGTAAGAGAGCAGAAAATTCAGATTACCTCCCTGTACAGTTATACAGGTATCTTGAGATATGGTACCAGACAGAAGCAATGGAGTCGGCAAATCTGAATTTACTAACCTATGGACAACATGCAATATGCTACCATTTCTCCACTTTTACTTCACAGCAATGTACAAAGGAGAGATTACCTTTAGCCATCACTAGCAGGGTGAGAAGACATCTGCACTTCCTGAGACCCCAACTGAACAGGGCTCAAGTAACAAATAAATAAATAAACTAATATTTTAATATAAGTTTTTAAATACCAACTATTATCTCTAGTCCTGAAAGGTACTTAAAGTGTTGCATCATACTTTCAAATTAATACAACTCTCAACATGACACATTCCCCTTCAAGGGCAGACTTGTCCTGGGTTAACACGGCCTGCTCTCATAAGCTTCCCTCTCTCCCCATTCAGATGGGAGGAAAAGTAACACCAAGGGGGGAAAAAAAAAAAAACCACCAACAAAAAAACCCAACCCCCATACCAAATAAATCTGGGCCGACATAAAGAGTTTTACTGGAAATTATACCATTTATCTTTACCTTAGCCTATTTGTCAAAAAGTGCAGCAAAACACAGAAGCAGCAGAAAAAGCAAGAAATAAAATGGTTCCCCACCAGCAACACGCAGCGGCCAGCCCAGCAGAAAAGACCAGCAGCCCAAAAACTAGAAACTGAAAGCGGCAACCAGAACAGGAAGCCTCTCATCTTGCAAACTGAACTTCAATCCCCATGATACTTTGCTCCAGCTCCAGTCAGCACCTTCACTTTGAAGCGGGCATGATGGCAGAATGGTATTGAATATCATCAGCACATGCAACTCAACCCGTGGCACTAAAAGACTGGATTTTAAATTTTAAAACTAAATAATGTATTAAAACTTGCCCCTAGAAAAAGATTTAATTTGGTCCTTGAACAAGTATAATAGAGCAGGTGAAGGGAGGAGTTTACATGGAATGGAAGAAAGACATATCTAAGAATTTAAGGTAGCTCAATTCTCAGAGCATCCAGTTACAAGAATAAAATTTTGAGATCATCTATTGAGCAGGGAAAATAAAGCTCCAGGTATTTGATACACTTGGTATTTTATCTACACGAAAGGAAGGGAAATAAATGCTTCCCCTTGGGAATCAGTTTCTTCCTAAGAAATTGAAAGGCATAGCCCAGAGGGCTGTGTCTCAGGATGCTGGGTTTCTATTTCCATTTTTGCCACTGGCCCACAAAAAAATATTTAATCCTTCTTTATCATGTTTTTATAATGAAGACAACAGACTCACATTCTCTGGTGAACTGCTCTGACATCTTCCGATTTTATCTTACCACTGTAACTTGCATTTTGACTCTGGGGTTCTCATGTCTCTCCAAAGGGTCAGAGAAATAAGCTTTCAAATATATTCCAGCTACGATCTCCCAGCAGGTAAACTAACTTGATAGTCAGTGATTCTTTTTCAGACCTTCTCCCTGCCTTTCAAAGATCCAAACTTCATTCTGTCTTAATGCACCCCCCTAACTACTAGGTTTATGATATGCAAATCATAATAGATATTTGTCTCCCTGTCCAAAACATGCAAAAAGGGTTTAAGAGTTAAGTGACATCCTGAACTCCTTATAATAAAGGGATGCAATGCATATCACAGATTCAGTCCCTCCTTTCAAGTATGCCAGTCCTAATTTTCAAACCTCTGTTATCCAAAACACATAGCTAAGAAGCTCCTATGTTCTCAGTGTTAAAAATGATAAAGCAAGTGTCAAGTCCTTGTTTATTGGTTATTCATCTTTATAAAGGAATCCTTAAGGAGCAAAAGGAAAACCTTTTATTGGGAAGAGGCATGTAGGAAGGTAGGAAGTGGGCAGTATCCTAAGAAACACATCCTAATATATCCAAACCAATATCCTAATGAAAAATTAGGTCTTCATTAAGCAACCTGCTGAAATTCTCAGCTTGTCATCAACACTGCAGTTCTTTTCGTATTATTGTCAATATTTACTTCACTTAAGTAGGAGCTCCCAAAGCATGGCAAGACAATGTTCCATAGCATCAGTTAGTGAACACACTGAAGTTAATTTACTTGCAAATGGCATTTCTCATTTTCTTAAAAGTTAACAACTTTCATTAAATGGTTTTAATCAAGATAAGAAATGAGGAATATTTTCTTGAAGTGTCATTTTAAACTTTTATCCTTTTATTATCTTCTTTTGAATGCTGTAGCAATGGCAAGTGCTTATCTCATGTCCCTCCTACAGCACAGAGACTGCTCTTTCATTATCAGTTTTTAAGACGCTGTAAATTTATCTCAGCTGCTGGAATTCTTCTTAAGGGGAAAAAAAAAAGAGAAATCAGTAATGATGCACATATCTGCCTCTGGGAAAATAAAAACTGCCAATGATATGCTGGGAACGATCTCCTTAGACTGTTTGCACATAAGTCTTGCAGTAGTTTTATTGTAACCTAGCAGTGTAATTTCAAGTAACATTCTACGGTGCGCTGACAGCAAGCTCCTACATTACAGCTCTGCTCCAGACTACAATTGAGAATGCTGTTGTAGTCTCATGTTTACAGTTGCTCAATGATTGTGTCATATCTGCAGAGCTTTCAAGAAAAAAATATAACTTTTTTCCCCAACACTGAGACTTCAAAATTCAGCCTAGGATTTTGGTAACAAGCTCAGTACAACACTAGAACTAGTGAGCCTGCAGAAATTGCTCCTCTTCACAATTTTAGCTAACAATTTCAAGGGATTTAGACAATATACGTGAAAAGTATATCCCAGAGTCTTAGCAAAATCAAGTATGTGGAACAGGACTCTTATATTGTGGGAAACAGCAACATGAAGTATAGAAGCACATGGGACAGAAATATATCTACATCATACTACCGCCTTAATGAGGAAACAGTTTTGCTTCCCTTTTGTGCCTTGGGGATTGTTACACTGGTCTTCTCCACAAAATGGTATAAATTCTACACCTCCACCACTAAAACTCTCAGACAGAAGAAAGCAAACTGGCACTGCAGTCCTGCAACCAGAACTTTTTAGCTATTAGATCAATATAACCATATGTAATAAATGTATTAGTATAGAAAACAAAGAGAAACACACACAACCTGAGAAAAGAAGCTGAACTAGGTATACACCCCTCTCAAAGCCTAGGCATTTGCCTGCAAAAGCTTCCACTTGTTTGCTCTTCCCCTCATCCCATAACGCTTGCATTTCAGATTGTACAGCAACAGCTTTAAAAGAACAGGCATAGTTTGACTGTGACTACCCTCCCAGCTTTTAACTCCCCCTTATGTAAGTAAATTTGGGTTTTCTACAAGTCAGAAAGAGGCTTTAGCCACCAGCCCTAAAAAAAAAAAACCAAAAAACAAAACACAAACCCAAAACCACAAACAAACAACAAACTTTTAAAACAAATAATAAATAAATAAGTGAGCTATTCTTGTGTTGCCCATCAGAAGACAGACTGCTCTGGGCTCTACGCAAAGATAAATTCTCCATACAGAGCACTGGCCAACACTTAAATTACCCAGTGGAAACACAGTTCAGCTGCACCCCTGAGCAAAGCACCACCTACCCATCAGTTTTACATGGCACCCTAACTGACACAGGCTCAGGGGAAACTGGCATTGCGGTGGATGCTGCTTATCTTGACTTCAGCAAAGTTTAACACATGGTCTTCCACAGTGTTCTTAAAGCCAAATTGTGGAGATATCATGGCTTGGCTAGCTGGTAGAATTTGCTAGGCTGTCAATTTTGATGTACTGTGATTAATAGTGCAAAATCCAGCTAGTAGAGAGTTACTGCAGGGTTCCCTCGGGAACAATACTATCTCAATTAGCCATGAGACATCAAGGCAGAAGGCACCCTAGACAAGTATGCAGATGACATGAAGCTGGGGAAGCAGTCAAGAAGGTGGGGTGGCCATTCAGAGGGGAGCAAGTTAGAGAACTGGGCTGACAGGAGCTGCATCTGTCTTTGAACTTCTTGAAAGTCTGACATCTGAGATGGAATAACCCCTTGCTAAGTACAGGATGGGACTGACCAGCTAAGGAAGAGCTTGCACAAAAGGAGCTGGAGGTTCCCATGTACCAAGAAAGGCCAACCACATACTGAGTTGTATTAGCAAACATTCAGCCAGCATCAAGGGAAGTAGCTATTCCCCTCCGTGCTGACCTGATGTTCTAGATACTACCTCTCAGCCAATGTCCTTGTCTGGTGACTATGCTCCCAAATTCTGCAGTTGAAATAGGAGGAAAGGAACCAGTTTACAGCTTTGCTGGGAGGGCTGCCAATGTTATCAGCAAAAAAAACAAGGACTGGAGAAGTCTATTGTTTCATCATTGAACAACTATGAGAAATAGCTCCAATACCAAAGCCACCAATTCAAAGACTGAAGAATGAGTACAGCAACAACCAATACTTGGAAGTGCTTCCCTTGCCACAGGGAGAGCTTAGTCTAGGTGGAAGATAATAAATAAACTGAACACTGACAAAAATATTTTTCAACTGAAAAACTATAATCTGAATATGTGCTGGAAATAATTACTGGCAATGAACTGGGTCCTCCAGATGTGACAAGAATGCAGCGATTTGGGAGTCACTCAGAGACAGCAGCACAGATGCAGTCCATCTGTTGCATTCACTAGAAGACTGATCCTATAAGGACCAGAAATTTTCATATGGAAAAGAAAATTCAACTTAGATTCTGCAGAAGTGGGACTTGATGATGTCTGAGATCTTTTCCAACCTTACTGATTCTATGATTCTATGAATACTCATGCAGGAAAACCAAACCTTCAGCTCCAGGCAAGTACAGAATAGAGAGTTCTCTGATTTCAGGTACCAACTGAGATGCAGCAGCTGAAACTGCCAGATG
Organism: Dryobates pubescens; assembly: GCF_014839835.1. Lineage (NCBI taxonomy): Eukaryota > Metazoa > Chordata > Aves > Piciformes > Picidae > Dryobates > Dryobates pubescens. The sequence goes on along the minus strand of NC_071616.1, from coordinate 20,580,694 downwards.
TTCTTTTATAAGAAGACTTCTTCAGTAACTACTTGCAATTATTTGCAATTATTTCACATTTCCTTCCTCATTTCCATGGAGATTGAGGATGGTCCAGTAGTGATTTTGATGACAAATTTCAAAGGAAATATTCTCAGTTCAGACAGCCAGCTCTTTTGCTCTTTTCCTCAACAGGGAAAGTCACAAGGAACACACCTATAATCTCATAACCTTTGGAACTGAATTGGCAGAATTTCATTACTCTGCAGCCATGGCTTCACTGGGGCTAGCTGAGGTGGGAGGTAGATTTTTAATGCAAGTTAGCCAGAAAGGGACAAAATCTTTGCAAAGCAGGGACACAGTGGTGCTTTCTCAGAAAGCAAGTTAGGTAACCTCTCAAATTTTCTGCATTTTAACTTGAAACACCAGCTCTTTGTCCTAGAATCACACTGCACATTATAGTACCTGAAATGACAATAACAACTTTGTTTTCTCTTGGAAACTGCAAGGCCAAAAGGTTCTCTACAAGCACAATTAAAAAAAAAAAAAGTTAAAAGGACCAGTTACAGGAGGAAAACTACTGTAAAACAGATAAAGTGGGAAATTCTCCTGGCAATAAGACAGAGGCAAAGTTTGGAGTTCTGGGGTTTATGCAATAAAGACTTTCACATTTCAATTAGTAGATGTCATGCTGTCGAATAGGAGGATTTTTACTGCACAATTGTTTCTTTGTTTTAATAATATTATGGAATATTCTAAATCAGACAATTTTTTTTCCACACTGAAAGGCATTTTTAGTGCCTATATATCTCCCCTCTTTTGAAATTCGCTTTCCATCATGAGTAGTTCATATATGACACCACCATTCCTCACTACTTACCAATACAAAAGGAATCTGAAGAAAACTCTGATTTCTGTCAAAGTATAAGCTTAGACTTCATTTTTGGCAGACAAGCTGCTCCTTCATTGAAGAAACAGTTAGTTTTCTCCATTTAAAAATTCTGATTAGCAAATCACTGCACTGTACCAGCAAATACAGTCAAAACATCACTGAGGCTACTGTGTTTCTCTCAAACTAGGATGTTGAAAACTTACATCATTCACTTACAGCTGATCTAAAGATGAGAGCTCCACAATTTATGTTTTATTGTCAAACACTTAAAGGATTATATCTAAATAAAATATACAATATACAAGCTTCAAAGCACACGTTATCTGCAATGTCTTATTTCCAATTAGCAAGTCAAAATAAAGAAGGCATAGGGAACATTTGGCTTCAAAAGCAGAGCTCTGGAAGAAATCAAGATTTTGGTTGTTTTGGGTCTGATTTAAGGCTGCTATTTTCCAAAACTGCTGAAAGGGGGTAAGATGGGAAAATTATTCTGTCTCTCAAAGGGGGGAAAATAGCAGACATACCACCATGTGACCGAGTATTACATCATTCATACTTACAACAATACTGAGTCAGTCTGGCAGTTAAACATAAAAGACTTTTTTTTGCCTTCGAGGAAGGACATGGACTTGTTGTAAAGGCAGGCTAACAGTGAAAAGGTTAGAAAAGGCTCAGCTCACAATTTTACTTGGCATGAAATTACAAAATGCTAAAAGTATGAAGTTTGTGTTATAAAGACTACTGTCATGCAAACAAAATCCTAGTGACAAGCATCAGAAGAAACAGGACAGCTCTTGAAAAGTAGTAAAAGTATTATTACCCATTTTTAAAAGGCTTATACTTTATTATGATGTAAGAAATCATTATCAAGACCACTTTCAAGATGTGGACAGGCCAGGTATGAGAATCAATCCTAGTTTTTCAAGACAAATCTGAAAGATAATATTGTTTCTCTGATAAATCTGCACTTTGTTCTTACAGTATCAAAAAGCTGTGTAAGTCTTAAGAATACAATGAATGCGGACATAGATTTAGAAGACCTCAAACCAACACAGTACTTGTAGACAGCAAGCACAGAAATGCTTATAGTTCTCAACACGTTGGCTTTTATTCACTCTATTTTTCATTACTGATCTTAATTAAACTATTGAATAATGTGAATTTGTCTTCTAAAGGCATCCTTCTTACCGCATTAAAATGCAAATATACAATCTTCAAAATTATTTTAATGAAGGAGAGCATTTAATTTTCTAATTGACTTCTAAAGTATTAAAATGCAGAAAACATTAGTGATGGCTACAACCCGGAATATTTGACTGGATCAAAAATGTCAACCGTAACTGATCACGTTTGCTACCAGGATTTGTTTAAATAAAGCATCAGGTAACACATTTCCCCCCCCTCCCTTTCTTCTTCTGTTTTTTGGGGGTTTTGTTGGGAGGGTGGGGGTGTTTTCCCCTCCTCCTCTCTTCTTAAGGGGGGTAGGCATGCAGGGAAGGAAGGGGAAGAGTTTCTGCCACATCCCACACCACATCCAGCATATCCTCTGACAAAAGCAAGAACGTGCTACACAATGACCATCTGTACCATACTGGGTTTTATTTAGACGGTATTTGAAACATATTAGCTCCCATCAGGCCAAAACACCACCCAGTTATAATGGTGGTTTGCTGACATCAGCACCAAAATTCAGATGCAGAGATAAACTTTTGGATTAAGCTGAGAGCCAACCCAATCATTTCCTCTTTTAAGCTTTAAGAAGATTGTTAAATATTTATTTTCAGAGGCATGCAAGGATTGCTGAAGGTCAAATACATCAGAGGTGTGATTCCCTTCCTTATCTTCTCTCCTTTGTATTTATTTCAGTGGAAGGAGACTCCCTGCCATCACATTTCCTTCCCCTCATCCATCACCCAGAACTCATCCCTGCCTTCATTCCCTTCATTAGTTTCCATGTCTCTGCCACCACATTTCAAAGCATCACTCCCTCTCAGTGCTGCTGGAAAGGAAGGACTGCCCCTCACATTTTCATCCTGGTATTATTGATGCCTCTTAGCTTTCCTGTTTGTTCTTTGCATTTGCTTCTTTCCTTGTTTCACTCTTACCATGAGAATGTCTCATCAGTTCAGAAATTCCAAATGGGAGCCTAAGTACTGAGGGAAGGGATGATGCAATAAATTGTATTTATTATTTTGATACATGCAATAACAGACTATTATTATAGGCATTAAAAACCCACTGCTTCTGAAGCAATTATTTCTGCACAACACAAGGTCTGACATGGTGACAAAGACCAATACAATAAACATTTCTACCTGCTCATAACCGAATTCAGCTCACAGTGACAAAGGTTGTAGTGGACCTAATCCAGAAGCCTACAGAGTAAAGCCTGCCCTTTCCTTTCAAAGGAGGACTGTGATGTCTTATTTTGCTCCAACACAGAAAGGTATCATGGGCAAGGACAGAGAATCTCCAAAATTAAACAATCTAAGTGCAAAGCTCTACTGAGTGCAAACTTCATTCAGCAGTTGTGCCTATCGATGTGCTTTGAGGAAGAACTGCCTATAAAGAGACTTAAAACACTGCTTTCTAAACCAGTAAAGTATTTCTGCAGTCAAAATTCAGAAGACCTTTGACTTTCACTGTTCAAAATTTCCCTTAAATGAGGAAAACAAGTAACAAAGCTACCAAAACCAACTGAAATCTGTAATCTTGATAGGCCATCTTGTGACCTGGTCTCCCTCTCTAGCTGTGCAGATACTTTGTTTCATGTCGCATTATGGAAAAGTTGACAATTTGAGACACCTGCTGGGTACCGACATCCTGAGGGGAAAAAAGTTGGCCACTATTCTACACAAAAGCTCGTGAGAATTTTGTCAGCAAATTCAATGGGGTAGGATCAGGCCTCTCCTTGCCAGTACCAGAGGTCAAACACTGTTTTATCCTGAGTTAGTAACAACTGAACAGAAAAGCAGATTTTCAGTGTGTGCAATTTTTAAACAAAACATTAGCCTGAACACATACTCGCAAAATTACAGTCCTCCTTCTTTTGGATGATATATTTAGAAATCCTATTAGCTGGAGAGATCAACATTCTTATCTGAATTTCCAGGATGCTGTAACATGCAAAATTAGAGCAGCTCTTTTAAGTGGGTCAATTATCACTACTGCACTTAGAGCAGCTTTTCCTTTCCCTCCCTGCAGCATCCATAGCGGGCATTTACTACAAGGATTTAAACAGCAAGATGTCGACTTGACACACACCACAATGTAAAGTTCCCTTCCCCTTTTACATTTTCAGAATCTTAAAGGAACAAAGAAAATCACCAAGTACAGGATCTCCACATTAAAATTACGGTCTCCCTGTGGAAAGCGTTGATGACATTCAGCGACAGGGCACCCTGCTGGATAATGCCTGTCAGTAATCACACACACTGTTCTCCTGCCACATCTGAGTCATGCACAAGTAAGGTTTATGGCTTCCTCCCACAAGCAACGAGAGCAGAACTTGAGGGCCACTAACCATGTCTCCAACCCAGTCCACCAGATGCCGAGCCATACAACCAGTTTGAAAGACTTCAAGTTTTTTTTTCTTTTTAAGAGGGAATTCTCTCCAATAGACACTGCAAATCACCAGATACAAGTAAAGCAATTCAAGATGCCACCATCACTAATGAGAATACAGAGGGGACTGCCAGGTAAGACAGGACCTAGGGAAACACAGGCTCTTCTGCAATATAGCTGGAGATGCTCAAGACAAGGTACCTGAGAGGGACACAGTCCCAACTCCTACTGCCTTGCTGCCCCACTGCCACCTACCTCTGAGCAGAGGACAGCATCCAGGAGCAGCAATTGCAGTAAAGGGATGCAGAGCCACACAACAGTGTATCTATTGCTATGCTTGGCTGCCCTCTTCCCTACACCTCCAGCATTTTCTTCTGTGGTACCAAATAAGAATAATCACACAAACCAAACATTACCAAACACATTAATTATTTGGAAATAGATGCAAATAACATTAGGCAACTATAGCCACACCCTATTTAAGGTTGCAATTTTACATTAATAGATTGAAACTCTCCCAGCTAAAATGCGTTCACTCAAAAGCATACTAACTTTAAAACTCATTTTGTAATTAAGAGGGTAAGGCCCTTCCAAGACTCCAGATCCAAGTAAATGTTTCATTAGGAAGTAGTTCTTTACCATGAACTGCAATCAAACACTGGAACAGGCTTTCTAGAAAGGTGGTTGATGCTCCAAAGCTCTAAGTGTTCAAGGGGCAACTGAACAACTTCTGGTCAGCCCTGAAGTGATTGGGCAGTGGGACTTGATGATTTTATGTCCCTTCCAGCTGAAATATTCTACCATACTCTATTCAATTTCCATGAAGTGATGTCTTGGCATCCTTTAACACACACACACACACACTCACTCACACACTCTAAAATAAATAGTATATATGTTTTTAAATGTGCAGTTTAAAATCCATTTTTAATCTCATGTCCATGCCACACTTACCACATGAAACACACTTTAAATCCAACTGTATTTTATCAAAAGTAGAAAGTAATTTACTAAAAAAAGTCCTTAGCCAAAGAGAAATAGAAACTAGTTTTATTAACTTCCCTAACTAGAGCCCTAAGATTTTTTTTTTTATTAAAGCCCAATTTCAAAAGTTAACTTTAACTGGGCCTGCTGTCTCCAGGAAGTTTTAGTAGAGGTCAGAAGATAGCCAACTTTGCTAGAGATCCTATTTTTCCTTTCTAATAAAAAAGGAAGTCTTGCCCTTTTCCTTGCAAAGATAGACCTTGAAGTGTTAGTAGGGAAACAAAGAACGTATCCATCAAAGGCTCTCATGGTGAGGTTAAACAAAGCTTCTCAAGACAGTCTATTTGCTAATGTTCCAGAGGAAACAAACCAAACTCCTCTTGAGAAGACCAACAAGACAGAAAGTCTCAGTAGTTGCTGCCAAATGTAGAATTAAAGAAATCAGTTCCTGACTCCATCATAGATTTTCTGGGTAACTTTGAAAGTGTCAGTTCTGCACCTGGAAATGAAGATATATACTCACAACTTCTCTTACTGTGGCATGAAAATAAACCAGGACCATTCAAATAGCTTGACAATAAACTAGAAGTACTGCAGACAAATAGGAAATAACAAAGCACTGCCCCTTTCACTGAGGGGGTGGCCTTTTTTTTTTCCCAAATCCTTCTTGACTGCTGGGATCCTGCAACGCCTTCATAATCTTTCCTCAAACAAAAAGGAGGTTCACAGGGCAGAGGAAGCAGGGGAGGAAGAGTGCCTTACGCTTTCCCCAGTTCAATCTTACAAGCGAAAAGACATCACAGCACTAAACTGTGTCCTATTAGCCTGTTCCCAAAGAGGTTATTTTGCTTAAATATTTAGCAGAAAGGTTCTGCAAACAACTCAGAGGCTTGACTTTGCTTCCTTGGACTGACCCCAGGAGGACCCCATCTCCTTCGACTACACACAAAGCTCCTGAAGACCACCTGAATGACTTAGGAAACATCAACTCAAGAGGCTGTTCCAGCCCCAGGCACAGGGAAGGGCTTGGCAAGCCCCACAGCATCAAGATTGATCAGCTTCACTGGAGAGAAAAAACCTGCCCCAAACTTACCTCTGGAGGCAAACCGAGGGATATTTACACAAGATAGCTGGTGAGGGAACTTTGCGAGGACTCTGATGTGGAAAAGGTTTTATTTATTGTGCTCCAAGAAGACAAGATTTGTTTTAACTGAGGGTGCTTTTTCCAGAGAGCTTCAAAGAAAAAGAATATATTTAAAAAAAAAAAAAGGGGGGGTGGGGGGTAAGGGGGATAAAAGACTTTTAGAATGTAAGGTGTAGCTGAAAAAAAAAAAAAAAACAACAACAAAACAAAGCAAACAAACAGGTGGTAGCAATGGAAAACACTGCCAACTAGTGAACAGTTGTACACTTTCTCCCTATCGGTTGTGTACAGCAAAAATGGTTACAGACCAAATGAAATGTTCCTTGATTAAAACAAACTGATATCCCACCTGGAAAATCCTGGCCAGACTCTCATTGTTCGTGAGTGACCCTAGGGCAGCCACAGGTTACAGCTGAGCCCATAAGTCACTCAGACACCCTGCCTGGCTCTTCCCAAGCTCGGTCTCTTGGGAACAGCAGAACCAGCTAAAGAGCCCTTTGTTTCCATTCAAACATATGTAGGGGTGGAAAAGCTGTTCAAAACATTAAAAAGAAACAACTGAGAACTGTTACTATTCCAAGGAACAAATTAAGAGCCAAATTCTGAAATGCCCAGAGCACTGTCGGTGCCAGCTGAAGTCAGATGCCACTGGAAATGTTCAGCATTGCTCAGCCCCTGGGAGACTGAGAACCAGTTCCATCCAACCGCAGGATTTAAAAATCACTGTCTGTTTCAGACATATTTTTTTCATTATACCTTTGCTTCTGCACTGATAATATAGACACATTTTTTTAAAAGAACAATAAAAGTTTTTATTGGTAGCTCATCAAAAGGATGAAACACCTCCCAAATTCAGTCAATAGCTAGTAAGTCATCCTCCCTTTGAAACATTAACACTGACAAGTAATATAAGCAAGGCAAATGAAGCGCTATGTCAAAGTTGCTCCATCCTAGGGTTTTGTGTCAAATCAGCTGAAAAAACCCACCATAAACTGATGGAAAAATCAATTCAAATTTCAAATAATACGTTAAACTTTCCAAAGAACTATAAATAAAAGCTGCACCTTAGATAAATAAACTTCTGTTCTCTTCATAGTCACACCCTGCTTTTTTCAGATTTAAAAGAAATAAGAGTTACTGGAATATTTTGAATTTTTGCATTAATCAATGTATAAGAACAAAGGCAAACTTGGTGTTTTCTAGTTTCAGGGTGAGGTTTACTCAGGCATAATTCAGACTGCACCAGTAGACTTGGCTACAATTTTCCTCACATATTCAGAAGCTGTCTGGCGACATGTACATTATGAAAAAAGAATAAGCAGATATCCATGTCAGATAAATACATTCCACTCCCTCAAACTGATCTCAATGCAGACACAATTAAATCCTGTCTTCCTACTCCAAAGCTTCCCACTCCTCTGGTTCTGTTGCTAGAGAGAACACAACATTTCTTTCTACTACAGGCCTTGTGTATCCTACCATACCTCCCCAGGCCACATACACATTTTCACAGAATCACAGAACATTAGGGGTTGGAAGGGATCGCCAGAGACTGAGTTCAACCTCCTGCCAAAGCAGGATCACCTAGAGTAGGTCACACAGGAATGTATCCAGGCAGATTTTGAAAGTCTTCAGAAAAGGAGACTCCACAACCACTCTGGGCAGGCTGTGCCAGTACTCCATCACCCTCACCATAAAGTGTCTCGTGTTGAGGTAGAACCTCCTGTGTTCTACCTTGTACCTGTTGTTCCTTGTCCTATCACTAGGCACACCAAAGAGACTGGCATCTTCACCTTGACACCCACCCCTCAGATATTTACAGAAGTTGAAAAGATCCTCTCAGCCTTCTCTTCTGAAGACTAAACAGCCCCAGTTCTCTCAGTCCTTCCTCTAGGGAAGATGTTCAAGTCCTCCAATTGTCCTCATAGCTCTCCACTAGACTTTCTCCAGCAGATCCCTGTCTCTCTCAAATTGGGGAGCCCAAAACTGGACACAGTATTCCAGATGTGGTCTCACCAGGGCATAGTAAAGGGGGAGAACTTCCCTTGACCTGCTGGACAAACTTCTTAATGAACCCCAGGATGCCATTGGACCTCTCAGCCACAAGGGCACATTGCTGTCCCATGCAGAACTTTCTGTCCACTAGAACTCCAGAGTCTTTCTCCATGGAACTGCTTTCCAGCAGGACAACCCCTAATCTGTACTGGTGCCTTGTGTTATTCCTTCCTAGATTTTTGTTTCTTAAAAAATATTATGGTAGAAAGACATGTTCTACCTCAGAGACTCATCTGTTCCCAAATAATATCTCTTGCCCCTGTGACTCCCAAGTCACTCCACTAATTCGTGTGAGCCACCCAAAACCAACGTGTTGTCTCTGAGCTCTGAGGATGCAGCTGCCCATCACTTCTCCTCCCACGGTACCTCTTTCCTCTAGAACACATTCACCAGTCTTCAGTCTTTACCTTCCTTTCCTAAATTTCTCACATATTTCTTCACAAATTTCCACAGCCAACACAATGACAATGAACACTTCAAATTCAGTAAATCATCTTAACACTGTATATAAATCTCCAAGTGTTACAGCTACCGTATGCCCTTTGTGCGGTACCATATGGCATACTTTTCCTCCCTGCTTGTCATCCTCTGTTGGCTTTTCCAGAAGACCAAAATCAAAGCTTATCACCCTGAATGTGCATCTTCTTCATTCTTGCTAAAGCATTTTCTCACATGGCTGTCCTCTACACTGTCTCTTGGTCCCTGTGGAGCAAAGGCCCTTGGAACACACCTGACTCCCACAGCACATTTTTGTATTGACAGATCTAGGCTGGAAACAAATATAAACACACTGATAATGATCATCCTAATTAATCTATGGAAGCTTGAATGTATTTTAATTTCAAAGGTCAGAAATATGCACAACAAACTAAAAAGCAATACCATCAAAATTGAGCCATATGGCTATGCACTACCAGTTCTTGATTCCCAGGTGTTACAGTAACTGCAAATGAAGATGTGATGTTGATATAGAAAGAGAGAGCCCATCTTTGTCATCTTATTCATACTTTACTCCTAGTATTTTACATGAAGTATCACACAGAGTATTATCTCCACTTAATACAAAGAGGTTGGGAAATTAATTTACATCTTTATGAAGTGCCACCCAGTCCAGGGTGCCTTGCACAACCGAGATACATCCTGAAATACTTTAAAGAAGAATATGAAACAAGCAAAGGACTCTTTTTTGTTTGCCAGAAAAGTTAGTCACACTTACTGCACAGATGGCTGCTACATTACAAAGTACCTATTTGCCTCTTCTAGCTTTTACTGCTTCAAATGCTTTTTTTATCACTGGAGGAAAAATGGACTTGCGTGTCATGGCTAGGCTATCATTCAGTAGCATCCAATTGTGGTCGTTTGAGGCTGTGCCTTTAAGAACAAACACTGCTGGAACACACTGGCTAATGTTTTTGGTACTAGAACCAAAACATTCTGATATTCTAAACGAATTTCATTGGTTGATAAACAAAAATTCAGCTTTAGATTGTGAAGCGGTTGGAAAATTTTTTTTTCCTCAGTTCAGTTCGGTTTGGGAGTTGGGGGAGTTTGGTGTTTCAGCCTGTTCTCCCTGCCTGCTTCTTCTGCGAACTGCTGGACTTGGCCTTCAGATAAGCAAACACTAATCCTGCATGGGCTTTTGAAGCTTGCTAACAACTCTTTTCCTTAGTAACTTGCCTTTCTCTCTCTCTAACCCCTTTTTGGGGAAAAAGGGAGGTAAGGGGGGGAGAGAGGGGGTTCCAAAGAGGGGATCCCTCCCTGAGGGAGGGATTTTTGTTGTGTTATTTGCCTTTGCTGTGTATTTCTGTGTATATATTGTAAATACCTGTATATATTGTGTTATATATAACCTGCTTTCCATATATGCTTGTAAATATATAGCTTTTGCTCTTCGACTGAGTTAGCTGTGGTTTCTTGCTCTGTGGAGGAGGGAGAGCTAGGCCCTCTCTCAACCTACCACATTTATTGGCTGCCCAACTCGGGGCTTGCTGACAAATTAGTTTGATTTATTGCTTGTTAAGTCGAACGAGCAAACATGAAGGTGTTTTGGCTTTTTGAGCGTCTGTTCTTCTCGGTCTTTGGTGTATTGATCTACAAGTATTGCCTGGGTATGATTATCGATAAGATAGGTAAATATATAATGCAAAAATTATATTTGTGGTTTAAGTACAAGATTCGGCTTCTGTATGATCAGTGCCTGGAATTCTTTTATGTTAAAAAGTACAGGAATGTTACATCTAGCACACTCCCTATTGAGATAAAAGAGTTTAAGATTCCGCTCGGTGAAAGGGTAATTTTAAGTGATGGCTGGGATCCAAAGCTGATTTTCTTGATGTGTGTAGTCCTGCTGCTGGTGATAAGTAATGTGTATTTGCTAGTGACACTGTACCGGGAGAGAAAAGTTTATAAGGCATGTTTTGTTATTAGACGGAGGACAAAGAGACGAAAACGCCACCCTAGCTCTGTTTCAGGAACATCCAGTGAGGATGATAATGGAGAATCTGTGTCAGTTAAAGATAAAGCTAAAAAGTCAATCGGCAAGGCAGCTCTGAATAGCAATGGTGATGATTCTGGCAAGCAGCCAGGGGCTACAGTAGCCCCAAACATGGCGGCTCCTGTGTCCCAGGCAGCCACCATTAACGAGGCAAAGTCATTTCCTCCTTCTTCCATGGCAGGAGCGGAAGCGTCCTCCAAAGCAGCTAATCTGTCTCAAAGCTTATCAGCTTCTGATAATAAGGCAGCTGGAAACCCAAACACAGCTCCAGTAAAGCAAGTAGCAGTTTTAACAACAAGGAAGGGTAAGACTAAAGCTGATTCAGGAGCTGACGGGGATGCACAGCAAGGTTCTTCTGCTGGGGAGGAAGAGAAAATCTGTCTTAAAAATATAGCTGAGTTATTGAGATCATCAGAGGATCGAGATGCATCTCTTGGTAGGACAGCAGCTAGTGGTGGTGCTTCTCAGCTTAAAGGGATCTTTGAGAGGTTGTTGGGACCACAAGTTGAGGAACAGGAGGCAGAGGAGCAAGAACAAGATGACATAACCGACTGCTCTTCACCACGTGAGGAGCTTAGAAATGTGAGAAAAGACTATCTCAGAGCAGATAAGGAGCCAGTTCTCGCTTGGCTTGGTAGATGTTATGATACAGGTGCTCCAGCTCTAATGGTTGGAGACAAGTCAGCAGCCCAGCTAGGAACTCTCTCAAAGGATAATGGAATAGATAGACATCTAGGCAAGGCTCTCGGTAAGGTTAATCTGTGGATACGCCTTCTAATGGCGGTTCTCATGAGATACCCTTCCCGAGATGATCTTCCATGGAATCCTAAGCCCTGGACTACCATAGATGAGGGAATCAAGCGTCTGAGAGAATTTGCTGTTAGAGAGGTACTCTATGGTGAACATGAATCTCTGAATCCTGATGATGTTCCTGTAGGAAATGGTCTTACTAAAAAGCTCATCAAGCTTGCTCCTTCCAATTATGCAAACATTCTGGCAAGCAGAATTGTAGCAAGAAATTATGGTGGAGCTCCTCTTACGGTTGGCCAATTCACTGATCAATTGAGACAATTGGATGATAGCATGACACGTGTTTCTTTGGTTTCAGCCATTGAAACTCTGTCTGGAAAACTGGAGAATTGCATGAAAGAGCTGAAGGATGAATTTAAAAACACCATCTCCCAATTGGCACAAAGAGATGATTCCAATTCTTCCTCCAGGTGGGTACAGGTTTCATCTGTGAGGAATAGACATCCTCCAAGGAGGTCATTCCAAAACAGATCAAACCAAAACAGACCACCAAGGCAGTCACGTAGGACTATTTGGATTACCCTGCGTGATCAGTTTGGTGAGAACATGAACAGGTGGGATGGTCAACCAACTTCTAATCTTTTCAGGAGACTGAGAGAACTGCAAAGTGGCAGAACCCGAGGTAGCAATACCAGAAGGGTAGCTGTTACTTCTACAGTTCCCCAGGACAACTCTAGTAGCTCCAACAGTGGCTCCAGTTCTAACACTGCACAGTGTGCTCGTTGCACCTGTGGACATGTTCCCCATAACTAGGGGTGCCCTGCCTCCCGCCAGGGGGAGGAGAGGGGTAATACAGATAACAGAATCTATTGGGATGTGTACATCCAGTGGCCTGGCACTTCACACTTTCAGAAGTACAGGGCCTTGGTTGACACAGCAGCTCAGTGCACCATATTGCCATCAAATTATCAGGGATCGGAGTCCATAACTATTCTGGGAGTCACTGGTGGATCTCAAGAGTTAAGTAAGGTAGAGGTTAATATAAGTTTAACTGGTAAACAGTGGAAGAAGCATACAGTTGTGACCGGACCTGATGCACCTTGTATTTTGGGAATTGATTTTCTGAGAGAAGGGCGTTTCAAAGACCCTAAAGGTTACAAATGGGCTTTTGGAGTAGCTTCTGTAGAAATTGATGGACAAAAACTGAAGCTGTCTGCTAGACCTGAGCTTTCTGATGAATCTGCAGTTGTGGGACAACACAAGATTCAGGACATTAAGTTGCCGGTTGCTTCTCGGACTGTGCATCACAGACAATACAGAACCAACCGTGACTCTTTGTTGCCCATTCAGAATCTGATTCGTCAGTTGGAGAGTCAGAAAGTCATCAGCAAAACTCATTCACCTTTCAACAGTCCAGTGTGGCCTGTGCGAAAGCCGAATGGAGACTGGCGTCTGACAGTGGACTACCGAGCCCTGAATGAAGTAACTCCGCCTATGAGTGCAGCAGTACCAGACATGATGGAACTCCAGTATGAGCTGGAATCCAAAGAGGCCAAATGGTATGCTACCATAGACATTGCTAATGCCTTCTTCTCTATTCCCATAGCAGAGGAATGCAGGCCTCAGTTTGCTTTCACCTGGAGAGGAATCCAGTACACTTTCAACAGACTGCCAATGGGCTGGATCCACAGCTCCAGCATCTGTCATGCAGTAATCCATGATGCTCTGGAGGAAGGTGGTGCTCCAGAACACATCCAGTTCATCGATGATATCATCGTCTGGGGTAAAACTGCTGAGGAAGTCTTCGAGAAAGGTAACAAAATCATGGACATTCTCCTGAATGCAGGTTTTGCCATCAAGAGAGACAAAGTGAAAGGTCCTACCACAGAGATCCAGTTTCTGGGAGTGCAGTGGCAGGATGGACGCCGACACATTCCAGTGGATGTGGTAAATAGAGTCTCTACCATGGCAAATCCCACGAACAAGCAAGAAACTCTACGTTTCTTGGGGATAGTGGGATTTTGGAGACTACACATTCCTGGATACAGTCAGATTGTGAAACCTCTGTATGATGTGACTAGAAAGAGGAACAGTTTCCACTGGGGACCTGAACAACAAGCAGCCTTTGACCAGATAAAGCAAGAAGTAGTCCAAGCAGTGGGTCTGGGACCTGTGCGAGATGGTCCAGACATTAAGAACATTTTGTACACGGCTGCAGGTGACAATGGTCCAACCTGGTGCTTGTGGCAAAAAGCTCCAGGTGAGACACGTGGACGACCTCTTGGTTTCTGGAGTCGAGGTTACAGAGGTTCAGAGGCTAATTACACTCCAACAGAGAAAGAGATTCTAGCTGCCTATGAAGGAGTGAAAGCAGCTTCTGAAGTAATTGGAACTGAGTCACAACTTCTCTTAGCTCCCAGATTGCCAGTTTTGAATTGGATGTTCAAAGGCAAAGGTTCCACACCACATCATGCCACAGATTCCACCTGGTCTAAGTGGATGGCCCTGATAACACAGAGAGCTCGAATGGGAAATCTTGAAAGACCTGGTCTGGTGGAGGTGATCTCAAGTTGGCCTGAAGATACCAACTGTGCTAAACCTCCAGAGGAGAGAGTAACTCGTGCTGAGGAAGCTCCTCCTTACAATGACCTTTCTGATGATGAAAAGAAATATGCTTTGTTCACAGACGGTTCCTGTTGTCTCGTCGGGAACAAGCGAAGGTGGAAGTCTGCCGTGTGGAGTCCAACACGCCGAGTTGCAGAGGCGAAGGATGGAGAAGGAGAATCCAGTCAGTTTGCAGAGGTAAAAGCTGTCCAGCTAGCTCTCGACGTGGCTGAACGTGAGAGATGGCCAAAGCTTTATCTCTACACCGACTCATGGATGGTAGCCAATGCTCTATGGGGTTGGCTAAAGAACTGGAAAAAGAATGGCTGGCAGAGGAAAGGAAAACCCATCTGGGCAGCTGAACTGTGGCAAGACATTGCTGATCGAATCGAGAGAATTCCAGTGAAAGTGAGACACATTGATGCTCACATTCCCAAGAGCAAAGCTACTGAGGAACAGCAGCACAACCATCAGGCAGATCTAGCTGCAAGAGTTTCTCAAGTAGACAAGGACTCTGAACTTGATCTCGACTGGAAACACCGAGGTGAGATATTCTTAGCTCGGTGGGCTCACGATTCGTCAGGACATCAAGGCAGAGATGCAACATACCAATGGGCTCGTGACAGATCCATAGACATTTCCATGGATGCCATCACACAAGTCATCCATGACTGTGACATTTGTGCTGCTATTAAGCAGGCAAAGAGAATTAAGCCCTTGTGGTATGGTGACAGATGGTCCAAATACAGGTATGGTGAAGCTTGGCAGATTGACTACATCACTCTACCACGTTCTCGTTCTGGTAAGCAGTACGTGCTTACTATGGTAGAGGCAAACACTGGATGGCTGGAAACTTACGCAGTCCCACATGCAACTGCACGCAACACCATTCTCGGTCTGGAGAGACAGATCCTGTGGAGACACGGAACTCCAGAGAGGATTGAGTCAGACAACGGAACTCACTTCAAGAACAACCTTGTAAAGAGCTGGGCAAAAGAGCACGGTATTGAGTGGATTTTCCATATTCCTTACTATGCACCAGCTGCAGGGAAGATTGAACGCTACAACGGTTTGTTGAAGACCACTCTCAAAGCCATGGGAGGTGGATCTTTGAAAAACTGGGAGAAACATTTAGCACAAGCAACCTGGCTGGTGAACAGTAGAGGTTCAGTGAACCGAGCTGGACCTGCACATTCTGATCTGCTACAGAAAGTAGAAGGTGATAGAGTTCCTGTTGTTAGGGAAAAGAATCTGTTAGGTAAAACTGTTTGGGTATTTTCGCCCTCAGGAGAGGCTAAACCTGTCCGAGGGGTGGTTTCAGCAGAAGGTCCGGGTCACACTTATTGGGTAATGCAAGAGAATGGTGAAATTCAGTGTATTCCACAAAGAGATTTAACTTTAGCTGAGAGAGTTTAATTTCAGAATGTTGTACAGCTACAGCGCGTCCAAAGGAAAGAGTCCCTGAGGAATCTACGGTGCACGAACCCTGAGAACCCTGAGAGCCCTGAGTCAACTGAGAGTCCCTGAGTCCCTGTTTCCCTTTTTCTTCGCTTCGTCTGCGGAGAGACAAACTGTTTTCCATTTTCTTGATTTTGGATTTTCTTGGACTTCTGAATCATCTACATCTGAGTATAGCCGGAATGGACGATGAACTTAACTTACGAACTGTAAATATTGTTCTGGATTGGATGGACAGTACGAACAGCCAATGAAATTGTTTAGAAAGGGGTGGACTGTGGTCGTTTGAGGCTGTGCCTTTAAGAACAAACACTGCTGGAACACACTGGCTAATGTTTTTGGTACTAGAACCAAAACATTCTGATATTCTAAACGAATTTCATTGGTTGATAAACAAAAATTCAGCTTTAGATTGTGAAGCGGTTGGAAAATTTTTTTTTCCTCAGTTCAGTTCGGTTTGGGAGTTGGGGGAGTTTGGTGTTTCAGCCTGTTCTCCCTGCCTGCTTCTTCTGCGAACTGCTGGACTTGGCCTTCAGATAAGCAAACACTAATCCTGCATGGGCTTTTGAAGCTTGCTAACAACTCTTTTCCTTAGTAACTTGCCTTTCTCTCTCTCTAACCCCTTTTTGGGGAAAAAGGGAGGTAAGGGGGGGAGAGAGGGGGTTCCAAAGAGGGGATCCCTCCCTGAGGGAGGGATTTTTGTTGTGTTATTTGCCTTTGCTGTGTATTTCTGTGTATATATTGTAAATACCTGTATATATTGTGTTATATATAACCTGCTTTCCATATATGCTTGTAAATATATAGCTTTTGCTCTTCGACTGAGTTAGCTGTGGTTTCTTGCTCTGTGGAGGAGGGAGAGCTAGGCCCTCTCTCAACCTACCACACCAATAAATGCCTTTAAGTAAATATATTCCTTTAAATATGTGACGGGCATAAAAAATATTGTTAATGTTTTTAAATCCACACAGGTTTTATGAATAATATAACTCCAAAGTTCACACAAAGACTTTACATTAGAAAAGACTGGTGTAACAGGCAAGCCTTCCTTTTGATTCCGTTATTCCTGCAAAACACCTTGTCTTTTTTTCTGTTACATGCAGATGCAATGACCACAACACTATTAGAAAACACTGTTATTAGAAAACTGGATGTAGTTTCTGAAGCTAAGAAAAATCATAATCTTAAAAGGAAAGCTAAGCTGCTCCACTGCTACAATATATAATGAGAACAGCAATCTAGAAAAAGCATCAGATCAAACAGAATACTGCTTTAAAATGGAAAAGAACTAAAATAACACAAAGTAATCATTTGATACTAAGCTCCAAATTCCAGCAACTGAAACACAAGAGAAAGTAAGTTTAAAAATATATTAAAGAAAAAAATGTGGATAGTCATCATTATTTAAGTTTACATGGATTTTAATGAGGCTCTACAAGACAAAAATAGGAATGGTGTAGAGCAAGGAGTACTCACTTGCAAATCTGGCTTGTATGCAGTCCCACCTCCAGCCACTGACATCCTGCATGATCTCTGAGCAAATATAGAATTTATCAAATGCCTTTTTCCCCACAACTAAAACAGGAGTGATACTATCCTTCCTGCAAGCACTGAAAGAAGGAAATCCAAGTATTACGATGGAAAAACCCACTGAAACTCTAACCTGCTCTTTAATGCTGATACTGCAGGAGGCTTGAGGTTTTAATTTGTTTAAAAAAAAAAAAAAAAGAAAAAATATGCCACAAACAAGTAATCCCAAGCCAAGCACAGGAAAAGTGAGATTTTATACAAGAAGAAAATGTTGAGGGAAAAAAAAGTATTGTGGAGTTACAGATGGGAAGCAAAGTGACATTTATAGCTTCTTGTAAACACTAAATTTTATACATTTAGAATGGGAAAATTTTTACTTGAACCACAGGATAAACTGTTATTCACTTCATTATAGAAAACCAACAGTGACAGACAGGCTCCTAAACACTCACCTTTTCCAATTTTGAGACAAGGTCTAAGTGGGATAGTTACCTTGGTAAAACTATGCAAATTTTATTTATTTATTTATTTTAAACGTGAAAGGATACGAGGAGTTCCTTCTGTCCTACACACCAAGTAGAGGCACGCAGCAATTACATGGGTCATCTTCCTCCCCCGGGTTAGGTGTTTGCTCACAGCCATCTTGAAAAAATTAAAGGCAGTGTCCAGACAATGTTGATTCAGTTGAAGCTGGTTCCCCAAGTGGTGTATCTGACGTTTCCCTAGAAAAAAATATTAACAAAGAAAAATAAAAGTCTTCACTTTGTTGTTAACATACTTCTGTGTTGGTGGGGTGTTTTCATTTGGGTTTGTTGTTCTTTTCTCTGTTGCTTTGGGGTTTCTTTGGTTTGGTTTTGTGTTGCTTTTTGGTTTTGTTTTTTTAAGGACAAAACTGAGAGGATGGATTTTGGATTGAATGTCTGTATGAAATAAAATAACCTCTCAAGACTGAGAGCTCCACAGAACAAAAAATAATAAAATAAATGTCTCATTTAGAACTGCTAGAATTGAAATGTGTGCAAACAACCAGTCCTGGAAAATGAAGCCACAAAGAGCAACTCCAGAGAGGATCCAAAACACAGCCAAGACTTCTCAGACAAAAGATTATGCCCCACTCCTTTATCGTCATTTGACAATTAGCACTTGGTTAGCTGAAGCAATGAACTTCTGAAAACTGGAGGTCACGGAATGATTGACAGCGATGTGCAAATAGAAGAGACATTTTGCTGCAGCTCCCCAAGAAGTGAGGAAGTTTGCAGTTCCTCTGACCACAACCAAAGGAATGAGCTCTGCACTGAGCTTGCCCATGACCACTACCACCAATTGGAGGCACTTCCTTCCTCTGAACATTTTCGCACCCGAGCCTGCACTTAAGGCTTGGCTGCCAGACTGCCAAGATTGGTTTGTGGCTACAGGAAAACAAATGTGCCTTCATCCTTAAAACAATGAAAAAAAAAAAAAAAGGAAAAAAGTGTGTTTCAGATGATTCATGGCAGGAAGTGGTACAGCTGCTGGGACAGATGTGGGAAGCAAGGCCCCATCCTTCCTCAGGGCTCCAGCTTTGGAAGAGTGTGCTGAAAAGACAGCTTAAGAAAAGGATGGGGGAAGTCATGAGGAAAGCACTGAAGCTCCTCAGCATACAGGGTCAGACAGCACATGAAGAAAATCCTATAATTCAATGTGCTGGGCAGATGTTTCCACTACGTGTATTTACAGGAAACGCTCATCTGTTCCCTTCAGAGATGTCATAACAAGCCTTTCTGGAAGGGGCATGACACCTGCCATGCACCTTAGCTACCACTGCTCACACAAAGAGATGACAAACAGGCAATGCTTACCAGAACACCACCAGCACAGACCCCATTTCTTAATTTTATTCATATCCCTACATCATCATCACTAATAATGTGTTACAAAATGCTTAACCTCTGAAGAACATTCTGCCAAAAAAAAAAATGCTTCCATTCAGCTTTAATAAAAAGTGACTCCAGCCACACAGCCAGGGTCAGCAAGACTCCAGCCAAACAGGAGCTGCTACAGCGACAGCTTCTCCTTCCTGCACAAGTGGCAATTAGTGCACTTGCCAACAGTATCTCCCTTAAGATACATTGGTCAACCAGGTGTAACACATTTGGAAGTAGTAGTAATGACAGAGGAAGGATATATCACTTTCCACAGGAGGTGTGGGTACAATAAGCTCCCCAAGAGTAATCCAAAGCCCATTATGTGAACAGTGTTTCCACTGCCATCAGCAGGCCCTGGACTAGTGCTGATCAGCCTCAGTCTCTCAAATATAAATATTGCATTTTCCAGAAACGAGGACACTAACTAGTACTCCTCATCCCCTGAATTTTTCACACAATGCCAAAGCAGGCTCAAGGCTTTTAATGGCCTTAGGAAAGCATCAGTTTGTTCTCATCAGGAGCAAGGAGAATTACCTGCTTTTGAGTAGTAAAACTTCTTTTTATAATGGCAGCAAAGCAGTTTTCCTGACTGCTCCCTCCTCTGAGTGAATCCACTGTGGAGACCAGCATGGATCAGGGAGACTACGGAAAGCTACCTCTTCTTATCATCTAAGCTTCCTATTTTTGCCATGCATGGCTGCTGAGATGAAGACACAAAAGATTTTAGGCACTACATGCAGATGTAGGAGCAACAGTTTTAAACTAGAACAGTGTAGATTCAGGTTAGACATAAGGAGGAAGTTCCTCATAATGAGCATAGTGAAATACTGGAACAGGTTGCCCAGAGTTACAGTGGGGACCCCATTTCTGGAAACACTCATGGTCAAACTTGATGGGGCCCTGGAGCAACCTGATCTAGATGGACATGTCCCTGCTCACTGCAGGGAGGCTAGACAAGATGACCTTCAAGAGTCCCTTCCAACCCAATGCCTATGTATCCCTCCTTCAGCTGCAGGGAGATCCAGATTGTAATCCCTGCAGCAGCAAACACATAGCACTCCCTTTAAGCAAGATGGTACAAATCAAAGTCACAAAGGCAGCTGATAAAAAGAATCAATCTCACCAGTGTCAAGCGTTGTCTGAGTTTTGCTTTTTTTAAGCTTTACAAAAGATAAAACGACAAGGCTCCTATGACAAGGAAGGGCCACATGCACTCCTGAAGGATTTGTGGGCTAACAGTGAAACCAGTATGCAGGGTCCACCTGGCTCCACACAGACCAGGCTGGTGAAGACCACCAAGCGAGAAGTGATGAGGAAGCTTCCCACAGCACCAGCATGGCAGCAGATGGTGTGGTTCTGTGCACACACTAGAGGAATTACCTGGAGATGCAGAGTAAGAACATAAGCATCCATGAGACTACTGCAACACTTCCCTGGCTCATCTCCATTACAAGGTAATCCTTCTCCCAAGCATAGCACACTCTCATTTAGGGAAAGCACAACTCTGAGTGCATTTCAGAAATAAAGAACATACCAGAAGATTTTAAAAAAAACATTTTTAAAAAAAATTGAGACAGATATTTGAAATTCATTTCTTTTATAAGCTATTTGTTCCCCACTGAGCTGGCCCTATACTCAAGCTACCATAAATTTTCTGAGAGTATTTAACCTTTCCTTAGTTGAACTGTAATTCATCATAATCCATCCTAGGTAAACAGTATGGTTGGTTGAGTAATATATGATTTTGGGGTTTTTTTTGCTGAACTCTTCATCCAGCATCAATATTTTAAACCATTTAAAAGTACAATTACTTTAGGGGTGACCAGTCATTGTCCACTAACAAATACCAAAGAGCTCTAAGAGCACTTAGGAAATGTTATTTCTCTGAATGTTTTACTCAACCTACAGCAGACCAGTGAAGGCTTTAATTCTGTATACTAATACTCCCTCCTCAAGCTGCTTTGCTAGTATTATGTTACTCTCATAGACTGTGGAAAAATAAGACAATTGTTACACTATTACACTTATAAATTATGTGCATCTTGATGATTAACTTGGGTTTGTGCTTATCTGTTTCAAGAGAGAAAGAAATGTACTACTTATAGGATGATCTAAGACAAATATTTACATACTGCAACCAGTTTCCCATATACTAAAGAAAGATCAAAAGCTTTTCTTGTTCTCCCACCACCACCTTGCATTTAACATGACAACAATATTCTATTTTTCTGTCACCTTATAACACACTAACAATAACAAAACTAGCTGGAGAAGTTAGTATTAGTGATCATGCTTCTATATTTCTCCATAGGGAAGACAAAATACTTCCTATCTTCTTAGAAGGACCTGTTGTGGGAGAACGAGGGGTGATGGGGTTTGAATTAAAGGAGGAGAGGTTTAGACTAGAAAGGAGGAAGAAATTTCTTCCAGTGTGGGTGATAAAACACTGGCACAGGCTGCCAAGAGATGGTAGATTCTCCATCACAGAGGCCAGGTGGTACATGCCTCTGAGCAACCAGAGGAAGTTGAAAATGTCTCTGCTTATTGCAGTGGAGTTGGACTAGACACCTTTAAAGGTCCCTTCCATCCAAATAATTATTCCATGAAATTTATCCTTCCTATACCTCTGTAACTGTATTCCTTCTGGCTCCCTCACAGATTCAAG
Organism: Dryobates pubescens; assembly: GCF_014839835.1. Lineage (NCBI taxonomy): Eukaryota > Metazoa > Chordata > Aves > Piciformes > Picidae > Dryobates > Dryobates pubescens. The sequence continues at coordinate 20,558,671 of NC_071616.1, read as the reverse complement.
AAGCATCTCCATTCAAAAGGTATCTCCAAGAAAGGACAGGTATTGACTAAACAGCTGCTGCTCCATTAGTCCATTCAAGCACCAAACTGTTGTACAGTGCCCTCATCCCAGTCAGATGACAACCAAAGGTACATAATTTTGTGTCTTCCAATCTTTTCCTCAAATCTCACCCATCTGACATTTCTAGAGCTAAAAAATTCATCTCTGTAATATTTTAACTATAAATACAGCAATTTACCCGGTTGGTATCTGAAGAGCAGACATTAAAACTTAGAGAAATCAGGCATAAGAGAACAACTGATCAGAACAAATTCTCTATCCAGTGCTCCGTTGACAAACATGGAGAGGCCAAATACCCATTCAACGCTAACAATCCCCAATATAAAAAGTCCTCATAACTGCAATGGTAGCCACAAACCCTGGAGAAGCATTTAGGCACCTTCCTATAGGAATGACTGCTCCTGAGCAATATGGTCAGTGCAGGGAGGAGTAGCAGAGCAACTGCAAGCTACAACCTGGGAAGATGAGCAATTCCTTCCAGCAAACATACAATATCACATTGTCTATCAGCCCTTGAGTGTACTTCCACTGCTCTTCTCTAGATGGGTGGCATTTTATAACCTTCCATTTGCTGTTTATCTCCTGACTGCCTCTATTGCTTGCTCCAGACTAGCAGCATGGCTTCAATCAGCCCTGATGGCTGACTAATGCCCTTTCCGCCAGTTTGACCATATGGTATCAGTGTGCAGTGAGCTGGTCCAGCTATCTGCAAGAATGCAGCAAGCCTTATGATCTCAGCCAAAACAGTGGGAATTATCCAACATTACAAAGCAATTTATTAGCAATCTGCTCAATATGGTGTTCACCAGACTACATCGCAGTGTTACAAACTCAGATGACTTCAACTGTGCTACTGGATGGAAGAGAACTGCCACACCATTAAACTCTGCCATGCTCTGGGTTATAAATCAAAATCTCAAGACAACAGCTTCCTGACTTTATTATCCATTTTATCTAGCAGAACATCTTTTTTAAAGTTTGAGTGGGACACTATTCTAAAAACTCCTATCTCAGTACAACAAAGGGGCATCATCACTTTTTTCTAAATGGCTAGACAAGAGTACAACATAAGACAAAATATAGAGGGATAAAACAAGCCTCTTAGTAGGTGCATCTTTTATTAGTAACTTGCAATAAGAGTTGCCTCTTTGGGGCCTTATGGGGGTTTGATAGATCCTGCAATTTATTTATTTTTCTTAACCAAAAGAAGCAAACTTTAAGGTCAAAGCTTACACTTCATGCCGTCCTTGCAATTCAGTGATGCCATTAAAGCAGTGCGGGAAATGGACAGGGAACAGTGTCTTTCCAAAAGGGCAGGGTAAGATCATCAGCAAGGTTACAAAAATCCTCCCCCTTCCCTCACCAGTAAAACAGTAAAATTATTCTCCTTTAAAGAGCAAAAGAACAGAAGTCCAGAAACTACAGAAATTTGGCAACATATAGGACACACACCAGGGAGCTCACATTTATTTCTCAAAGGCTCATCATACCATCAGGGTGGAGGGGGAAGCAGGGGAAGAAAGGAGAGAGAGAAAAGCTTGCACTAGTATAAGCAACAAACAAAAACAAGTTCCCAGGCTACCGAGTAGTAAAGTTTATCACGCTTCTGAATCTGCATGTAAAAACAAAAGGCCCTTTTCAGTTTTTAGTTCCAAGCCTACTAAAAAAAGTGTTTCTACCCATCTACTTCCAGCATGCTGAAACAAACACCATCATCTTCTCAATCGACGCCAACCTCAGTTCTGTGAGCCGGCAGAGAAGACCTGAACTGACAAGTTCAGATAGGACTGCTGAATGCTACTATCCTTTTATTCCAGAAAATGTCTGTTCTTTTGATGGAGAAAACAGCAGTTGTTACAAAACAAAACATGTAAGCTAGCAATCACTGTCACAAAAATAGATTTGCAGAAAGTCTTGCTATTATTAAATGCTTACACAAGAGGCAGTTGATAGCAAAACTGCAGCTTAAGTTATAATAGGAGAAAAAAAGGAAGGAAAGGAGGGGAAAAAATAAAAGGAAAAATCAGACCCATTCTCTACAAGCAATTTTCTTTCTTTTATGAACTCGTTACTACAGAAACATCTTGTTCTCTTCCTCTACTCAGGAGGAATAGCACCTTTTTTTGGATCCCTTAAAAGTCAGTAATGTCAAGCAGCTACAGCTATGTATTACTCTCATCTGGCTTCTGCCTGCTCATCTGCAGCCCTCCCTCTCCTCAGACTGACAGGGGCTGCAAAGCTGCTATTTCAAAGCATTACGTTTCAGTACAAAGCATAAGTTTCCAGGGAAATAACAGGCAGTACGCAGCCACAGCTTAGACAAATTGTTACGATGATACTAAACTGCATCATCACAACCCAGGGATACAGATTCCTCCCCCTTTCTGCAATTTGCTTGAGGGCCCCTAGAAGCTAGCACTACCTGGACCAGGCAATGGAGTCATGTTAACAGCACTAATCCTTTTTTTTGCAAAAAGGATTGTTATGGTAACAAACACCCGTTCTATTTAAGGAAACATTTTGGATGGTTTTTTTGCTCGGGTACTCATTTCTAGAATTTGAATTAGCTTTTCTGACTGCATTTTATATACAGATTTTATTCTGCATTTGGTTTTCATTCCTTCCCCCCTCCCCCACCCTGCCTTTGGAAGGCTCCTCAGAAGAATTCCCAGAAAAAGGAAAAATAGGAATTTTTATGTGTGCACATCCCTGCATGCTTTGTCATATCTTTGAATTTCAGCAAGACCCAGCTCAAAGCCTGAATGAATTTCCTGCTCTTTGCTCCATGCCAGGCTTCTGTTATATGTATTACAAATAAGTAAAACAAAGCCACAACAAGGAAGGTCCAGGAATAGCAGTAGGGCTACTCTCATAAAGGCTGGTCCCAGAAGCCTAATCAAGGGTAGAGTCCCATAATCAGAGACAAGAAAACATTTAAAGCCCAAACAATGCAGGGTGGCAGTGCGGAAACCGAGGCGATGGCTGCAGCAATCACACCAAGCATTTCCAGCAACATGCACAATACTGTGAATGAGAAGCAGCTTTATCTCTGTGATCCTGCAGTGAAAAAGGCCAACAAGCTGTAAAAGTACCAGCACAGTAGGACATTACAGCAGTCCTGACCCCACACAACAACTTAAATTTTATTAAGGTTAGCTAAGAGCTTCTCCCAGTAACACCTATGAAGAAAGTGTTGAACATGCTGGCCTCGTTTCCATGCTCTGCTTAACTTCAGCCTAGCCCCAAATACCCACTCTGCCACCATCTAATTGGGGATGCACTCCACATCCCCAGACCTCTGCTCTTCCATACAAGAGCTCCGTAGCTCCTGCATGGGATGTGGCAGTCTCAGGGCTGAGCAGCCTGGAGTCTGTGCATGCTTGGCCCTGCTCCAACTGATGCATCCCTGTGTCTGTGTTACCTGGCAGACCTGCTTGGAGGAGTGCCCAAGGGTACACTCTGTTCCTGTTATCTCAAAACAGTTACTGGCCGTTTCCCTGCGATAGTCCACTAGCTGGACTAGCACAACTGTTTGTGGGATGCACAGAAAACCCAATCAGCAAACTGATCCTTGTTAAAAATAACCTTGTGAAATAAAAATACTTAATCCAGACCTTTTTACTGAAGGATTAATGCCTCCACTTTATCTTCTTAGGGCCAGAACCAGCCTATGTAAGCACAGAGACCTGTATTGAATTCCTCTGCCTGCTGACAGCAATCCAAACCATCCATTTTGCCTCCCATGAGAACATCCCATCTACCAGGTGCAGCACCCTATCTCTCCTGGTAAAGCCCTTCCATTGCATGTCAAATGTTCATTCGTTTAGCCAAAGAGAACTAGCATGCATCTTTATGATAAATGGCTTAAAACTCCAGATAGCGGTCAGTACTCCAACCACTTCTTAAATATTTGATACTATGCTACTTTTCTTTCACCCAGAAAATCAGCTGTTAACATCTCTTCCCAGCACTTATCTGTACTTCTTTAAGTATTCATTCCCTCAAAACTGGCCCTTGTATTCCATTAATGCCAAAGCAGGCCTGCAAAGCACCCACATAATTTCCCCTACCCCCCTTCTCATGCCCTTTTCCATTCCTTGATTATATGATACCACTCCCACATGAGCAGCCACTTTGCATCTACAGCAACTGGGCATTTGAATTAATTTGCCTTACCCACTCTGAAAAATCTGGCATCATAAGCAGCTCCTCTGATTATTTGCATTCAGATCCTGGAATTCTGCATCCCTTACAGGTGCCACTTCTACTGCTGCCATTTGATTTCCATTAGCCCCCTAACTGCTACCCTACCCACACATCAGACTAGATGCCATAAGGTTTACTCATGAACTGCCCTTCATCTATCTCTAACCTTGTCCTACCACTCTTAATCAGCAGCTTGCTTGTATCTTGTCCTTACTTAACTGTAATACAGCTAAAGAACTTTATGCTAATGAAGTCCTTACTGAGCTTCATTTCTGGTCTTAAGAGCTGGAAAACCACAACCAATGCTGACATTGAAAACATAACCAAAAATCCCAGTCTGTTAATTCCCTAGCAACTGATCATGACTGTCTTAAGTCAAGCCGAAGTCCAAGCTGTTGCAGCAGACAGCATTCCCACCTCTGGCATGACATTTATGTGGCTGCATACTGATAGAAATGAGGGAACCTGCTGAAAATCAGCCCAAAGAAAAAGTTAAATTTTCATTTGGATCAGTTCCCTCATAATTCAACAAGCACCCTCCCAAGCCCTAACACCAGCAAAATATGGCCAGGGTGAGGAGAAATGCTGTCAGCAGCAGCATACACATGGATCAACTTAAAGCAAATGTGAGATTGCAGCCTAAATGGGTCAAAGAGAAAAGTACACACTACCCCCACACTTCTTCTACTGCTCCCAGCTCCTGCCACTCTTCTCATACAAGCAAGCTTACAGAAAAATCTAATTTAATCATAGTTTATACAAATGCTAACATGTTCATTAGCTGTTTGTGTATTAGAATGCTTCAGGTCATTTAAGATTATTTTTGGGAGAAGCAAATATGAACATTTTTATATCCCAATTTTTTGACAACTGGAATTTTTTATTCATGGTAAGATTTGCAGCTGTTTCAAAGTCAAAACAGCTGGAAGGCTGCACTATTGGCAAGAACTGTAAGCACATGTATGATTAATGTAGCATAACCCTCACCTATCTGACAGTAAGGTAATTAGAAAGAAAAATTTAGGATACTAAGAACTTTTAGTTAGTGGCAGCTTTTGAGCATGCAAGATTTTCCTCTGAAAGCACCAGCCAGGTTTTGCTTTAATCTTTCCTCTGTTTTGTTTGGACAATGATTTTTTAATTTATTTTTAAATAACACTTTAAATGGCAGTTATTCTTGGAGATCTTTCTGTCTCTATATACATATAAACCTTTTTTTCCCCAACACTTATCAATTACCAATTGTTACTCTTGTCACAACAAGAAATGAAAGATTTCTGCTGTCACACAGCATTATTGCTGATCCAAGCACTACCTTCAAGCACCCAAAATCATTTCTACATCACCGCAAGAAAAAATAAAATACTTACTCATGATATAATCTGACAGTTTTGAAAAGACCACTTTTTAGGAGTTTTAAAAACCCACAATAACAGCATTATGAAGGGATCAGAACTTGTTTCACACCTATGAAGCACAACACATTTAACTAACAAGCAATTGTCATTAACCTACACAGCCAGAAAAGGTCAGGAATACAGCACGGTATAGGGGGGGGGGGGGGAAATCTGCCTATTGGTCAGAGTTATCAAAATCATCAAGACAAAGCAAAACTGAAGACTAAACACAAAAGGATCCATTGCTGCAATGGAAAACTTTACAGATACAACCAGCATATAAATCAGTGCAGCGCTATCTGCTCACTGACAGCGAGTTCTAGCGCCTTCCCTGCAGATCAGGGCTTTTGCAAGGCAAGGAAGAGGAAAAACTGACAGCAGCCATTTTTCAGTCTTGCGGACACCACAGAAACAGACAGGAGCCCCGCGAGTCAAGGTGCTTTGCATGGATGAGAAGGATGCAGGAACTGAAGGTAGCCCCTGGCCAGAATTGCCACTGGGGGACAGGGACAGGAGCAGAAGTAACTGAGTTACTGCAGCTCAACAATTAGCACTTCTCAGCTGCACTGCAGCAACTATTAGCTAAGGTCATGCATACTAGGATTGTTTAATAAAAAATAAAATCTGTTTAATAATCCTCCTTTTCTGCTATAAAAGCCAGTTCAGCCTTTCCCTTTTCCTGCTAAGAGGCTCTTAAGTATCTCTGTGAACCTTCCCTACTTTTCCTGCTCACCTTTAATACCTACCTTTCATAACATGTCAGAGAATGTACTTCTCAAATACATGCAGAACAATTTTCCTCCTCTGAAGTTCAACCTGGCTCCTCTGCACACCAGTTGTTCTGCCAAAATACCACTGTTAGTGCTAAGTTATTTCCACACTCCATCATCCACCTGTGTAGGCAGGGAAGATCTTACTGACAGAGACTAATACCCACTCAGCTCTCAATGCACTTGACTTAAGGCTGCTGCTTCTCCTTCAGGTGTTTTGGTTTGTGGGTTTAGGGGGTACATTGTTTGTGGGTCCATTGATTTTTTTTTTTCTTCCTTCCTCCCCCCCACCAACCCCCCAATTCTACATGCAAATCTAACAAAGGGAATAGAATAGAATAGACAAGGTTGGAAGAGACCTTCAAGAGACCTATCATCCAGTACCACCTAATCAACTAAACCGTGCAACCAAGCACCCCATCAAGTCTCCTCCTAAACACCTCCAATGATGGTGACTCCACCAGCTCCCCAGGCAGCCCATTACAAGGGGTAAGCACTCTATAAAGAATTTCTTCCTAACATCCAGTCTAAACCTCCCCTAGCACAGCTTGAGACTGTCTTCTTGTTCTGGTGCTGGTTGCCTGGGAGAAGAGACCAGCCCCCACCTGGCTACAACCTCCCCTCAGGTAGTTGTAGACAGCAATAAGGTCTCCCCTGAGTCTCCTCTTCTCCAGGCTAAGCAACCCCAGCTTCCTCAGCCTCTCCTCATAGGGCTTGTGTTCTAAACCCCTCACCAACTTTGTTGCCCTTCTCTGGACACGTTTCAGATTTTACATGACTGACAGTCAATGATGTATGAAACAGTAAAACCAAAAGTAAAAATTTCATCTGTATCAATTAATTGGCAAATTTCTTAAATCATCTCAAAAACAATGAAAATAACCTGAGAAGGCATCAAGGCAAAAAGGATTGAGGAAAAAAGAAAGTATTTGAGGGGGGGTGGAGGGGGTGAAGAAAGAGGCAGTTATTAAAGATATTGAACAGATGAGAGATAAAACATGATCTAAAAATGGAAGCAGAAAGAGAAGTGAAATCAAGCTGGGAAAAGCACAGAGACATTATAAAAGCAAGAAAGATTGTATTAGGTTAATACTTATTTAAGGTACTTTTATATGAAACTGACAAGAGCGGTCAAATACTTCTTCCTTTACAGAAGGGATAAGAAACTTAGCACTTAGGTAAGAGAGCATCAATCTTTATCCAGACTGCAGCTAAAGACAAAATTCTGCCCTTAGTTTATCCCTGGCAGGCAAGTCCATCAGCTACAGATAACAAGGACTATGAATCTAAGGAGGTTGCTCTCCTTTACCACTACAAAGGGATTATTTAGATTAGTGCTACAACTGCCCCTGATCATTTTATCTGTGCACTGTCCATAGATGATAGAAGTAGTTAGAGACAGCTTCACCCTCAACTTCTGTATTACTTTTCCTTTTTAAGCTAAAAATAAGTGACGGTTGCCACAAATTTCAGCTAAACAATGCAGAGGATCAGTGAAATTATTTATCAAACCAGTCTCTTGTGCTATCTGCCACAGCATAGAACTGAAAAGAGGTTTATGTTTAAGGAGAGGATATACATATTTCAGGAACAGCCTTATATTTCTTTAAACAATCATTTTGATAAAAGTCAGATGTACAGACTTGTTCCAGTAAAGAATTAAAATTACAAGGCCATCTATTTCTACAGTGCTAACGTGGCCCTTATATAAAATATTTTGGCATATTTGAATAATATCTGCCTGTATGCCTGTGATCCTTTCTATTTATATGAAGCTACTCTTTACATACAGGATGTCATCAGCAGCTGTTCTGGGAGGAGAGAATTCTCGCTGGACTTTGTTCTCCTCTTCAGGAACCCTAGTATTAAAGACCAAGAGCATGGCAGGGGAATAGGTGGTGGGTGTTTAAAGACCCAGAGTCTTCATGATTTGTTAAAAGAAGAGCTGAAGATCACTAGATTTTCTGGAAATTCAAGCTATTAATAGATAAAAGTGTCAATCTGTGCCTAAGGACTAATAATGTGAAATTAAAGGAAAATGTAAGCACTGTGTTAATGGGAACTTACAACAAAACTCAAGGGAACTGGTAGAAACTCCCAATGCTTGGAATATATGAATCCAAGAAGGGCAGAACACAAAAATGAGTGTAAGAAAATGTAAGAAAAATGGGCTAAGATGATTTTTTAGGTTAAAGTAAGTTCTTATGCCTTTACAGAACTGTAAGCTTTGCAGGACAGAATCATTCTGTATTCTAAACCTACAGAATAGGGGAAAAAATTCCCACACTCCTCCCTCCCCAAACAGCCACCTCTGCTGACTCAACATAATAGCTAGCTAAGCCTGTTCAGTTTGGCAGCAGAACAACACAGACCCAATGTCAACCAGGCAGACCATCCTGACCTGTACAGCAAAGATCCACATACTCAGGTTGCCGCCTCTCAATTGCTTTTCATTCTGTAGATGCTATTCCATTCCAGTTTTCTTAAATTAAATATTGTATTAACAACATATCCCAAGGGGAAAAATTCTCAACACTTGCTCATGTAACAGTCTGAGAAATGTCTCTAACCAAATCTTTATATACCAGCTTCCTTTTCTCTTGCAGATGATCCACTTGCCTCTAGTGTGCCAGTCCTTAATTGGCAAAGAAAATTGTGGGTAAACACAATTACATTTTTCTGTTCTTTATGTGATAAACCTCAAAGATCAACTACAACAGGGTGGTTTTTTCTGTGCAGTATGACTTCAAAATAGGATGTGAGATCATCCATTAAACATACATATCCAAGACTAGATACATTATTAATTCATTTTCCCCTAGGTAATATGGCATGGTGAAAAATAGCTACCAGAGAACATACTGACTAAAGACTTAAACAGAAATCAGTGGATTTATGTGATGATTGCTATGCAGCACCCTAACGGATCTCATTATATGGAGACATGGATTCTTCTCCCCTGACACTGTCACTGTTCCTAGAGAGTAAATGCTGATGTTCAACACAAGGAGAATATTGATTGTAACATACCCCAGAAACAGTTCTTACACCAGTTGCGAGAATGATCTATCTGAATTTAATACTGCCTGAGTCTGACTGCAGACAGGTCTCAACTTCACAGCAGTTTTCTAATTAGTGACAGCATTTGGAATATTTATTTTTAAAAATATGACTATGAAAACCACTGCTTGCCTCAGCTTCAATTAAGCAGGTGCTGTTAACATCAAAATGAGGTTTTGCTCTTGTCCTCTTTGACTTTGTGGAGCTGCAATCAAGAAAACTGCCCTAAAATTTGCTTAACATCAGCATCACATCAAACCTAACATATTGCTTTGGTAGAGTCCATAGAGTATATGCTATTTACCGACCTCTTTTAAGATCCACAAGAATAAACAAACACTTCAATCAACTGCCCGCCTCAGACCTGTTTATGCTACAAGCATCACCTCACGGAAGGCCTCAGCAGTTCTACTGCTACATTAATCAAGCTCAAGGACCACAAAGTGATTTTAATCTGGTGCTTCTTCCATCCTCCCTTTTGTATTTTACACTAGAGTGTTAGGAGATGCAGACAGGCATATGAAATTTTGCCTAGCTTTGTACAAGGTAATCTTTCATCCACATATCCACGGCCCAAGGCAGCTACAATAGCAACAGGACACACAGAAGTTAATATTTCTGTACGGTCAAACACCATTCTACTATGATATCATACAAGACGTATAGCTGCCACATCATTTTACCCAGCTTTAACTATCTAAGTATTCAAGTCCTACTGAAAGCCATGCTTCAACAGATGGGATACTGAACTAGGTACAACCAAGCATATCTCAGGGGCCCAAATCAATTGCATTTTTAGCTTCTGGTATCGATCTCTCTTAACATTTTGAAATCATAGCACAAACTTCAAAAACATTTTCTTCCAAGTGGCTGTTACTACGCTGTCTCCCTTTCATGCTTCTTACAGACTAAACCAGGAATGGTTATCCGACATAAGGATCTTTCTTCTTAGCTTAATAGTGAGCAAGTGTTTCTGGAGGAGACAGAAAACCACACATGGTTCCCCTTGTTGAACCATGGAGGCAGATGACACTCCTTCACTTCTGCTGTGAGATGCAGAGGAGACAATTTCAAATGCACTCTTTGAAGAACTTGATTTTTGTTTCCATGCCACTACTTACACTCCCTTACATTCATCTTTATCTTCTGCTGAAGTTTTCTTAGGATTATATTTGGTATTTAATATTCTTTTTTTTTTGTCACTGTAATCCCACAAGTTGACATTCCTGGCACCACAAATCAATGTTTCTCAGAAACCCAGAACAACCTCAAAGCTTTTTTTCCTCTGTCAAAGACCCTGATAAACATCAACTCTCCTCTACTCTTAAAGCTGGTTTCAAACACTGCAATGACCTTGGAACAAAATTTGCTGCAGATGTCAGATCAAAAAAAGAGCAGAGTTGGGGAAAAACAAAATTACCAACATATAGGATGAAAATTGTCTAGTCAATGGCAGAAAGAACATGTAAGCACCACTGTAATCCTTCAAAAAGAGTATTTCTATTTCCAGTTCTCCAGGATCTGAAATAGGGTGCAAAGTACCCTTGGGGAGACCATCTGCTAGCAACGTATAGTAGACTGATTATAGACTGAGAATGAAAAGAGACTGAACTATGTTTATGATCAACAGGATGTCTACCAACTTTATTTTGACCAAAGCTACAGATACCCACTTGCTCTCAAGATAGATGCTGGCAGCAAGCAAGAGTTAACTTTTAGTATAGGGCCAGCTGGAACAACACAGACCACTCAGACAATAAACGTCACCTCACAAGTGCCCTGGATTTATTCCAAAAATCACTTGAAAAGTGGTAGTCTTTCTTGACACACTCAAGGACCGATTCAGCTTGCACCAGAAGCATTACTTCTTTTTTCCCTAGTGCATATTATGAAACAGTTTCTAAATCTATCTCAAGATGATTTTGAATAATCTCCGGATCCACATTTTCCCACAGTATCACTAAAGCAAGCCCGTAAATTATTTTCCTTGTATTTAAGCTCAAAATCCCACCTCCCAAAAGAAAGAACCCTTTCCATGTAGAATTTTCTAAGGCAGAAAGAGACTGTATTTGCAAAGCTATTCATTCACATTAGTACTGCTATGAAATCACAGGATTTCAGCTGGCATTCAGTAATTTTATTTCTAGCTATTTCCCTGAACTCACAGCACTTTCAGAATCAGGGACGTAAGCAAATGCAACACCTGCTTGAATTTGGCAAGCTGCAAGGGGTTCAGAATTAAGGCAACCCCTCTAAAAATCTCCCTCATTTACAGATGCAGATTTGCTGATGATAGGAAGGTAGCTGTGCTCACCTTCAGAAATGAGGATGAATTGGGTTAGCAAACACTGAGGCTTCATCTCACATTTTAAATGGAGGCTGGTAGTTAGAAAGGAGTGCATGACAAAATAAGAGCTATTACTGATTTACTGCTTTTTTCATATAAAGTCTGCTTTCCTCTTTTCACTGCAGGCAAACTTTAAGGTAAGGAGCAGGAGAGAACATACAATAACGTCAGCCTGAGGAGTAAATACAACTGGAGCAGCTGGGACTCATTTTTCTAGTATTTTGATGAAAGATACTTTCTTCTTCTTTTTTCCTAAAAAATATTTGGTTTCTCAATGGTTACATTGTTTGTGTAAGAAGTTACATCTAAAATGATAGCAGTAACACCAGCTCCAGCAGAGGTACGCATTGATAACTCTTCCCTCCTCCCACAGTTACTTTAACTTTCCCCGTTTCTACCTAGATGGTTGACAGTACTTAGGTTTAGTCTCAGCAGACTAGTACTTAGTTATCTTCATTGTCCGACATGATTGAATCATTTCAGTACAAAGAGGGGAAAACACCCTAAACAAATCTTCATCTACGTGAGTAGTTCGCAACCTTAAATTCATTATGGATAAAATGTGGAATGGAAAACAAACAGCCAGTTCTGAAAAGACTTAGGAAATTATTTTGCATGCATGATCTAGAAGTGTTTTCTAAATAAAAAGAGCAGCATTGTATTTATTGAGGACATTAAAAAGAAGCTATTAGAAGTCTGAATACTTGTGAAGAGCCCCCTTCCAGAGCAGGCTGAAATGACTGCCCTATGAAACTTGCAAGGTTAAATTAAATGTCATTCAAGAAACAGGTTATGCTCAGCTCACGAGACACCATTCTCCAATCTTCCACCTCTGATCACTCTCCTTCATGATTTAATGCGAACTCATCACCCAAGAAGGAATCATTTAGGCTATAGCCCAGATACAGTCCCACACACAGCATCCAACCTCTTAGATTATCTTATACATTATTTTTACATACGAGATGGTCATAAATTATATGTTGGGAATTCCACTCAGACCAGCAAGCAGAAAAGCAAACAAAATTTTGCAGGAAATGCTCTACTTTAAAGACACAATTAAAGAAAGAAATTCTCTTTCTCACCACTCCTGTGAAATTATAGTTGAGTAACTGACAATGGCAGAATTTAAACTTACTTTGAAAAACTGTTTTAAGCAGTGTATAACAGCACCACCTGGTGATCACAGCTTTATAATGTTTTTAAGACATCCACGGAGTTAAGGCACAGAATTCAGCATAGGACAGATTTCAATTCTAGTTATGGGTAATTCAGCACCTTTTTCCATTAAAGATGCTGACAATTCACACCATATACAGTAATATACAGTAACACTGTGGTTCTGTTAACAAAATAAATAACCAAACTTCTCAGAGCTGCATCAGCTGGCTTCTGCCAGCAAGCAGCAAAAGCTCTTGACACCACAACAGCCAGTTTAGTAAAATTCAGTAAGAGGTTAAAATGCTTCAATATCCTAGGTCAATGAACTCTTTATTTAAAGGTGTGGTTTATAGCTCATAGAGATGGAAAGACCACCTCAGGATTAGAAAGAGTTAAGCCTAAGTTATTAAAATCACTTGAAAAATGAAACAGGATGTTATGTATATGCTGTATACTCTGAACTGATTAATACATAAACAGAATTCACTTTTTGGTCCTAACTCATCGAGAGTTTTACTGCTGTTCCAGCCAAGTACTGCAGAACATCTAATACACATGGCTGGAAAAATCCTTACATATCCAGAAATGAAAAGAATAGTCCCTAAAGACATGGCAAGTGACAAGAATTCTATTAGAGTTGAGCATTTCTTTTTCATCGCTCCTTTTTAAGTTGCGACTAAATTAGCACAGCCTGCGCACTCCAGGGTGTGTGCTGGGAGGAGGGAGGGGGAGAAAACGGAAGATATGAAGGCCTGAGGCACTTCAAGCAGAGAGCATCCATCTGCTAGCAGTAGTCAATGAGCAGAACATTTCTAAAAAAGCTTCCCACTCATATTAAGTCAAGCCAAAAGAACAGCAAACACCTTCATTCTGACTGTGCATGACTGAACATAACAGGACAGTGAGTTATAAATATATGTTTAATTATTATTTTTTAATTTACAGAAGCTCACAATGCAGTCCTGCATTCAGCCTCTGCTGCTGCAAAGCAGGTTTACGAGGTTCCTGCTCATCTCTATGTCATACATTCCTTCCTCCACTCTGTGGTGGCATGGGGAGGAGTGAAACGATCAAAGGAAAACAGGAAAAGATGAGGGAAACTGGAAAAGGCTGGGATCAAACTGGCTTTGCTGTTAGAAACGTGTACAGTGGAACTGGAATCCAGAGCTGCAGCTCTATGAGCCAAAAGCCTCTGATGGCAACACCGCTCAGAGGAATTCCTGACCCTTTACACAACATCTCATTCCCACTCGCATGCTGCAGTACATCAGCTCTCTGAGCTGACACAACTACCTGCTGAGAGCACAGCAAACCCCAGCACAGCAATCATCCAGATTAAAAATAACTGCAATGAGTGCGCAGAGCTGTTCTGGTTCAAGCTGGGACCAGGGTTCAGTTTTTACTGTTTGCTGGTTTCTTTTTTTCAGCAGAGAGTATCAGCAGACTGACCTATTTGCTGCTGTGGTTATACTGGACATAAGACCCTCCCACTGACCATGTAATTCATACCTGGTACAGAATCCTGTAGTTTCTATTCATTCATATTTAATACCTATATTTATATTTGGGTCTTCCACCACTATAGTGAATTTGCCTGTGAAAAGCTGCCGTAGCAATGGCACTGGAGTGAAAGTCTTTGCCCAAGAGACTTCTGAATAGTGTATGCAAAGGCAGTCTTGTCCATCAGGGAGGACACAACTGGGAAGGCAGTGAGGACAATCAAGCTACACATATAATGTCACAGTGAAGCATCACACTGCTGTTGTACTGCTCCCTTGGCCACTACTGGATGCCTGTGACAGATACCGTGTCAGATGCACCTGGGAAGGCGTCATTACAGTCCAGTAACAGGAACACAGCATGCCTGCACCACCTTTCACAGACACATGTGAGCCAACGTAACCTGTATCCTACACCAGACACATGCCAGTTCCTCCAAAAGTCATCAGCCACAAGAAGATGAAAGTGGCTTGGGATTCCAGCTAACTCATGTCCAGCTGCAAAGTGCAGATGCGGTGAGTACAAGCATGTCTGCAAGAACAGAAGTAAATAAATCATAGTATTCCTTATAAAAATAGTGTATACAGGCATGAGATTTGTCCTGTCATGTGTTAGTCCTATAAAGGGTTCAGAAGTTTAATGCTGTGGCCATTACCGAAGAAAAGTGATCTTCCAAGAAAACTGCAGTAGCCCCTACAGACCTGCAGGCTTATGGGATGCTTCCCTCCACTCTGTCACATCACCAGCTCTCCAGTTTATTTCAGCGAGAAAACAAGATGACACTTTCGACACATGAAAATGGAACTAGGCACCATCAGAGAACACAGCATTAAAAAGCAACATGCTCCCTTTCAGGTTTTGAACCACAGTGCCTGTAAAATGACACAAACACTTCAAAACTCGTGTCTGAATGTTTAAGAGAGTCCTATGCCATGTAAGTGGCATACATTTTTTCCATTATTGAAAGAGAGCAGCATCTACATGAAACCAAAGCTGATACCTGATGTAAGCCTGTCTAACAACATTTCAAAGCTATAAATGGTTTAAACTCAAAAGCTTGTTAGAAAAGGCAAGATTACTAGCACAGAAATACATAGTCACAAGTGAGAGAGGAAGGAGGAGACAGGCAGTTGCCTGTTTTCTACCACACTGTTCAAAAAGGAAGATAGACTTATTAATATCCATGTTCATCTCCTTATGAATAGCACTATGAAAAAAAAACAACCATTAACCAGTTTGCCCAGTGGGCTAAAAAAAGAATTGCTCTCAAGAGAAACAACAAGTTCCAATTACCTACTCAAGGGTGTAGGGAGACAAAACTCCATCAGTGAATTCCACAAAGGTGATAATATATTGCCCCACTCTATGTCATACAGAAATAGTCAAAATTAACAGGAAGAAATTTTAAGATACAAGAGGCCAAAACTCCAAGAAATGTCTGAAGCATGCAGAATTCTGTTTGTTAAAATGAAGCAGAGATTTGTGCTTCCCTGGCACAAGTCTTCTTGCCCACAGCCAACTAATAAACTAAGAGACAGAGCAGAGACAGGAGAGGAGACAGGGCAACAGAATCATGAAAGACGCCTTTAACTCCAGACTCACAAACAGGCCAATTCAAAAAGAGGCTGAACAAGCAAATATTTTTTGTTATTAGGTAAGACAAGAAGAAATTAATTAATCTGATTCAAGACTTTTTTTCTTTAGTTTTTCAAGGACAATCTCCAAAATTAATTAAAAGGGAAAGTAACAACAGATTTAGTCCTGAGTCCACATACAGACTGAACATACACCTCAAAAGAATTTCAGAAGTGTCTTTTCTGATTAAGCAAACACAGGAACAGAATAAAGGAACACCAGCAAAGCTTGATTCACTTATTTTAACCAGATGGGATGCTGTTCTCAAAGTTTTAAGTTGTCTGTTAGCCTCTTGGCAAAACCCTACCATTACATTACCTCCATCAGATTCTCTACTCTTAAATGTTCCCAGACCCTATTCTCATTGGAAACGCAGCAGATCTCATTAAGAGAGACATGGATTCTTCTATGATACTGTCACTGTGAGGACAAGCAGCAGATTGAAAGCATCTCTGGGACTGGTACTTTGTTCATCATTTCCTATCAAAACACAAAGATGGTCAAGGCTTAAGACAATAAAAAATTTCACATCTGAACTTCAGTAGGAACTAGCCAATGAACGTATAACCAAAATACTGTCCTAAATCAGCTGATGAATTTATCTTTGTTAAAAGACCAATCAAGGGAGATAGAAAGAATCACAGAAACATAGAGCATTATGGGTTGGGAGGGACCTCAAAAGATCATCTAGCCTAACCCTCCTGCCAGGGCAAGATCACCTAGAGTAGGTCACACAGGAATGTATCCAGGCATGTTTCTAATATCTCTGGAGAAGGAGATTCTACTGCCTCTCTGGGGAGCCTGTTACAGTGTTTTGTCACCCTCACAGTTCACATTGAACCTCCTATGATCCGGCTTGCACCTATTGCACCTATTACCAGTCCTATCATTGGACTGGTAAGAGCCTGGCTTGCCCTTCACACATTTATAAACACTAACAAGATCACCTCTCAGTCTCCTTTTCTCCAACCTAGCGACTCAGCTCCCTCAGCCTTTCCTCCTAAATGAAATGTTCCACTCCCTTAACCAATTTTGTGGCTCCATGCTGAACGCTTTCAAAAAGTTCCCTGTCCCTCATGAACTGAGGGGTGCAGAACTGGGCACAAAATTCCAGATGTGGTCTCACCACTGCAGAGTAGAGCAGGAGGAGAGCCTCTCTCAACCTATTAACCACACCCCTTCTAATAAACCCCAGGATACCATTGGCCTTCTTGGCTACAAGGGCACATTGCTGTCTCTTGGTCATCCTTCTATCCACCAGAAGCTCCAGGTCCCTGTACTGCTCTCCAACAGCCATATTAGTTATTTGAGAAAGAAGTGCTATATGTGCCGAAAGAGAAGCCACAGTACCAGAAAGCTTCTTCAGATGTTTCTGAATCAAACTCCATGGTTCCCCCCTTCCCCCACCCCACCAAGTAGTAGAGAACAGGCAGGGGAAAAAATACTCTTCTGCTGCTTTTATTCAAATTCTTGGCATAACTTACACTGGCTAAAGAATGGGCTTTCTGCCTCGGAGGCTTTTAAATTTCTTTTTTCTTAAAGTGGTTTACTTATCTCTTCAGGTCTTCAGATTAGTGAAGTTGCCTGTAAACCCTGAAAGCTGAAGTTCTAAGAAAGATGTGTAAGATACTGAAATACTCTGAATGTCAACCATCAGAGACTCCAGCATCTGAACCATAATTTAGGCTTCTGTGACTTAACAGACCTTGCAAAGCAGAGGACCAGGAAAGCCCCATACCTACTGACACTCAAGCAAGCCTCAGAAACAGAGGTCCAGCAAGCTGGAACACAAACACAACAGCCTAGGAACACCAGAGAAGTTCTCTGTTGAACTCTTTTGTGATAAGCAACTGTGATCACAAATGTGAAAGGACAACAGGTTGATAAAATAACATTCCTTTTTAAATTATTTGATTAATATCAAGAATTTAACTTCCTGGGCTGCAACTTCTCTGCTTTCATAGCTCTGGAAGTATATTCTGTTCGGAGAGGAAGAGCAATGAAAGTCAAGAGACACCCGAGCAAGAAATAAAATATGTTCTGGTTACACACATCCATGTTTTAGCTGAAAAGGATGGATCTACAAGACAGTAGGAGGGAAAGCCTTAAAGGAAGCAAGATTGAATTTGCTAGCATGTAAAAGGGCAGAGAAGTAGGATGTAATTTAGCAGGTTCAGTTTTGGCCATGTCAAGACCGTGTCATCAAGGAGATATACAAATGCAGACAAAAGCCTAGATTCATCACCCTTATCTTTAGACAGAGCATCTGAGCTTAGTCAATCTAGACTTCCTTTCAATGACTGAAGAGAAACAGACACTTAAAAGAATCATGAATCATTTGACTTCCCTTTGATTAAATTAATCACACCCTAAATCTGTCTGCCTCTATGCAGAGACCCTGAAAGGAGTTCAGGATGATGAGCTCACACAGACTTCTAAGCTTTGCCGTTCTAACTCAGGCCATGACATGGAACTAAATGGAAGAGTTATGTTGAGAATAAAAAGGGAAAGGTTGCACTTAAACAAAAAGAAAAACCATGAAAACACACACACACAAAAAATACGTACGATCACCCCAAATGAAAAGGGAAAGATGCCCCTTATCCGCCTTCAAGGAGAGATGGACAAAGTTAACACATCAAATGGAAAGATGAAGGAAATGAATGACACAGAAGTTGTTAATGATAGCAAAGCACTCAGACAAGGCAGTAGACAGATCAAAGAGGGTAAAACTGAAGTAATGGTTTGGCTAGAAGTCTTTCAAAGCCTTACTGAATAAAGAAATTTAGGAAGATATGCAACAAAATCAGGAAAGGAGAACTTTCAGTAGTGGTTAGCTTAAAAGACAAGAGAAAACTCAATGGGGTACTAACTAAAGGTGGACATGACAGGATTAGCTTCTATCACAACAGAAATGAAAGTAATGACAAGAAAATAGCAGAGACTAGACCAGAAGCTTCATTATTGAAATCAAAGCCACAGACAGGAGTTGATACAGGAAGAAGAGCCAAAGAAAATACTAAATTCAGCAAAGGAAACACTCTAGAAGAATTCAAAGTCTCTGCACAGCTGGAAAACTACAAATTCATTGAGTGACAAGTACATGGTGGAACAGCTCACATTACTGGAGTGATGGAATGGATGGTTACAGGCTCCATGAAAAGGAAAGACAGAGAAGTTGACAGGTGGCTTACTGTACACAAAGGAACAGCTTGAGTGTGTTGTGAAGCTCTCCCCAAACCAAAAAGAAACCAACCAAACAAAAAAAAAAAACACCACCAAAAAAACCACATGCCAATAAAGATTTAGTGGCACTGGATGAGAGGCCAGGCCAAAGGAAACATTGTCATGAACACTGCTATAGAGCACCTGATTTTGAAGATGAAGCCTTCATTGGACTATTGTCCTGGTGAACTCTCATGGTGAAAAGTAACTGCCCCAGCATCTGCTGGAAGGGAATCATAACAGGGCACAAGCAATACAGTGGACTTCCAGAGCATGTCAAGAACAGGCCAAGTAGGAGAAGCACTGTGATACACCTACTATTCTCTAGAAAGGAAGAAGTGGGGAAGAATGTGAAGTTTGATAGCATGCTTGGTTACAGCAACCCTGAGATGTTTAAGATCTTGTGGGGTGTGAGGATAGTATAATCCTGGAGTTTAAAGGGCTCTTTTCATTTTTTTCTGAGAAGTGGTATGCAGGACCTCTGTGAAGGCCAAACGGGCCAGGAAAACTAGCCAGTCTGCAAGCAGTCTCCCCAAAGCACAAAGACTCCATATTGATGTGCAGGGAGTTGAGATGGCAAGCTGTGTGGCAGCTTGGCTTTATAGTAGCTCATGAATCTCCTTGTTTTTCTGTTGCAATGCTTGTTTGCAGTTCTCACAGTTCTCTCTCAGTGTTTCAAGGAAATGAAGCATTACTCATGGTAGAGAAAGATTGAACAAGGGCCCATTTAAGCAAAATTATACACAAGTCAGTTGGACTGGATAGGACACATCTAAGGATGCTAAAGGAACTTGAGAGAAACATCTTTGCTATCTTTAAAAAGTTGTAGGAATCAGAGGTTCTCTGTGACTGGATGGTGGCAAGCAACAGGTTTTAATTCCAGAGGTGAAAGCAGAATACTGGAAGGGAGGAGTTAGCCTCCCCTCAGGCTGTTGGAAGACTATGGTCAAATCTACCTGGAAATCATTTCCAGACACACAAAAGGCAAGAAGGTTATGAGGAACTGCCAGCACAGATGAAATGAGGATAGGTCATGCCTGACTGCAAAAAAAGCCACCCTGCAGTCAGGGTCAACAGGAACTACTGCTCTTCCCTTATCCCATTTAATCATTCTCCCAGGTCGACAAATTGAGGAGACAGACAAGACAGGTGAACTTCAAGTTGGGTGACAGAACTGGCCAGGTTCAAAGAGAAGTGGTCTGCAATTTCACCATCAGCCCTAGGAGCAAGATCGATACTGAAGTCACTACTGTTTAATGCCTTCATCAGCACCATGGACAACATGACAGGAGGTTCCCTTTGCCAGCCAGCAGTCACCACACTGGGGCAGCAGTCAATAAACTAATGGGCAGAGGTGTTATTCCAAAGAATCTTATGATACTGTAGAAATGAGGTGACAAAAACCTCATGAAGTTCAACAGGGCAAATGCAATTTTCTTTTGCACTTGGGACAGAACTGCAGGGCAACAATACAGGCTGGGGACTGTTTGGCTAGGGAGTAGCTTTGCAGAAAAAGATCTAGATTTCTCAGGGACAAAAAGATGAACATGACGCAGCAGCACTCAATTGCAGCAATGAAGGCTAACTGCATCCTGGAGCTGCATTATCAAGACTGCAGCCAGCAGGTCAAGGGAAGTGATTGTTATCCCCTGTTCAGCACTTGTGAGACTATATTTAGAGTACTTAGTCCAGTATTCTTCTGCACAAGACAAGGGATTGACATATTGGAGCAAGTCCAGCAGAGAGCTGCTTAGGGGATTAGAAGACTGGAGGCACATGATGTGAAGGTGAGAGCTTAATTTGCTCAGACTAAAGATGAGAAAGCCAAGGAACAGGTCTCATTGGTGTCTTCAGCTAGTTGGTGGGAAGTTTTAAAGAATATGGAGCCAGAATCAGATCTGCACAGCAAAAGAAATAGACCAAAGGCATGTTTCATCAAAATAAATTCTGAAAACATAAAAGGGGATAAAAAAAAAAAAGAAAGAAAATCTTCACAGTGAGAGTGGTGAAGCATTAGAGAACTGGTTGTCTAAGGAGAGATGAACTAGGCCCTGGGCTGCTGAATGCAACTTCAAAGTCATCACTTTGTGGACCTCCAGGGGTCCCTTGCAATCTAAATTACTGTGGGATTCTAGCATTCTCCCCTCCCTTGTTGTATTAGCTTTGTTACAGTGTTCGCTGTTCCTCTTCTTGGGATACTTCCGTTCAAGTGTATAATATATTGTATAATACAGTAATATATTGTATAATTACAGTAAGAGCCCTCCATAACCACAGAACTGCCAGGGTTAGAAGGGACCTCAAGGATCATCTAGTTGCAAACCCCCTGCCATGGGCAGGGGCACTTTCCACTAGATCAGGTTGCCCAGAGCCACGTGCAGCCTGACCTTGCCAGGGATGGGGCTTCCACCACCTCTTCAGGCAACCTGTTCCAGTGTCTCACCACCCTTGTGCTGAAGACTTTCTTTCTAATGTCCAACCTGAATCGACCCTCCTCTAGCTTAAATCCATTCCCCCTAGTCCTGTCACTACCCAACACCCTAAAAAGTCCTTCACCAGCATTCTTGTAGGCCCCTTTCAGATACTGGAAGGTCCCAACAATGTCTCCTTGGACCATTGCCTTCTCCAGACTGAACAACTCTAACTCTCTCCACCTGTCTTCATAGGAGAGGTGCTCCAGGCCTCTGATCATCCCTGTGGCCCTTCACTAGACATGTTCCAGCACATCCATATCCTTCTTGTAATAAGGGTTCCAGAACTGTGTACAGTACTCCAGGTGGGGTCTCACAAGAGTGGTGGAGAGGGGGAGAATCAGCTATGAAATTAGTGATGACAACAAAGGTTAAAGACTTAAGTAAGTAGCTTAAATGTAAACAATCAAAAATGCATTAGGGATCATTTTCAGAAACGCCTTCCAATTTAGCATTCAAGTACTATTAGCTGGTTTGGTATTTGAGGGGACTGAAGAAAAGAACACTTTCATTCAAAGAAATAACAAAAAACACAGCACAACAGTTCAGAAAGTGGATTAAGATAGATGCAGCTACAATCTTCAAACTTAGATTAAACCAAATTTGAATATATGCACCTGAAGCTTTGAGGTTATAATCATGTCATTGACCTTCCTTCCCCTCTCCCTTTCCTTTCCAGCCACTGAAGATTATTGAAAGTATCTGAGCTTCAAGTCAAGAACTTGTAACTACAACTCTGACATGGACACAGTGAGAGCAGATTGCCTTCAAGGAAACAAGAATAAACCAGGTATTTAGAGAATTACATAATGCAGCACAGAGCTATAAAATGAGATTTAAAGAGACAAGACTCTGCATTTCAGCCCTCTAAGTAACATTAAAGTTGGGCATACTGTAGCATTTCAAGTCACTCAGAAAACAGAGGAAGAAGTCTTGTCAAAGGGCCCCTTCTCAGATAGTATTTTATTCCCAATTCCACTTCTTCACAAGAAGAGCACTGTTTGGCTATGTTGCAAAACTCTTCAAAACAAAGTTGAAAGACCTCTTCACATCATCTCACAGATGCGCATGGTTTTGTAACAAAAATGAGCTCTGTATGAACAGATATGAAGCATTTTATGGATGTGAGCTTGCTGCACTTGTGGAGCTTAGCAGGCTCTACTAGCAGAGTACTGCATGCTGAAAATCAAACTGATTATGAACAAATACAACAGCATTAGGTCTTTCCTGAATAAATATTTTAGCAAGTGTAAACAGAACTCCAGTTTTCATAAGCAGCCAACTCCCAAACAAACACCCACAAACATCAGCTAGTACAGCAAAGAAAGGCAGAGACTATGAACTGGCATGCACCACTGCACTATGAATAGCAAGGGAACAGAGCAAAGGGAGACTAGTTCTGTGTGTTAGATACTCTTACACAAACCTGAAACTAAAACCTTCAGGATTTGTCCCATGGCTTTGTTTTTATAAATCACAGAACCATAGAATCATTTCAGTTGGAAAAGACCTTTAAGATCATCAAGTCCAACCATCATCTAACTCTACCGAGTTTGGTGCTAAACCAAAGTACAAAATTGTTTTGCAGAAGAGTCCATAACTGTTGAGCAGTTGGGAGATTTTGCTTCTGCATTTCTTCACTTTAGAATAGGGGGAATAAATAAATAATAAACACATGTAAATGATTACTTTAGCTATTCTAATTAAAAACTGTTTGTCATCTAATTCTAAACATCCTTTCATTAAAAGCCTCAAATAACTGCCAAGCCCAGCTGCTTTGCTAGTGATTAACTAAGAGACAGTAAGCCCAAGTCACCTCCCTTTCACCTCCCTTGAAATGAGACGTTACAGCAAGGAAGAATTTGGCCCAGACTACATGGGGGAGGAGGTGGGGAAGGGAAAGCAGTGGGAGGTTGTTTTTTTTAAAACCCTCAAGTCCTTGCTCCCTTGGTGGACTTTTCCTCTCATCATGTCAAGCCTGCAGGTTGCTGGCAAGCACACTAGGAGACCTGCCAGGGCTCTCAGACCACACACACACACAGTCTCAGCTGCTCTCAAATAGACTGGAGACGACCTTCAGAATGATCTGGGCTCCAACACTTCCTAATGTCTGGTTCTTCCCTTTGGCAATAGCCTGTACAGAGCATCACACAGGAGAAAATCATCTGCTTATGCTACTGAAGGTAGGTACCACGCAGCCTTGACGTCAGAGACATCAGTGAGTTGCAGGAATAGGCCTTCTGAAGCTGCTCACAAGCTGTGCTGCACCAGTAACCCTACTAATTTCAGCAGTTCATTTGCAACTTGGTTAAATTTGGAAATGCAAACATAGTAGTACCAGCAAGTAAATAAAAAAATAGCTCACCATTTTTTTCTGATCAGACAGTGTAGTGTTCCAAAGATCACTGCTCATTTTTAATACAGTCAACTACCAGTGCACTTCAGTCACAATCAGTTAGCAACCCAACAGTTTTCCTTTAAAAATATATAAAGTAAGTTCATTTACCTTGCTACACTTTCAAATCTAAACACAATGGATATTAACATAATTTCACCCCCAGGAAAGCCATGATCATGGGCACAGTGACTGGGCCAGATTTTGTTGACTGCCATAGCTGAATTTACAATTAAGAACTACATAAAGCTAAAAGTGTGATTAAATACAGCAGACAACTAGATCATTATACAGCAGCAGAAAGAAAAGGCTTTCAAATACCAATTGCTGTACCTGAAATATCAGCTGCTGTTGTCATTCCTGAGACTGAGCAAGAACATCACTTAACTCATTGAAAAGAACTTTCCCAGAGACAGATTGGCAGCATGACAAATGCAGGTTGGCTACAGAAATCAGAGACCAAATACTTTTTTTTTTTTTAAATATATAAAGGATATCTACAAAAAAGAGTAGAAAACATGTAAAGAGCCTCAGACAGGTAGAGGTAAAAAGACCAACTATTTTTCTCTTTCAAAACAGTTTGGAAGATAATTTAAAGTATCTATAATTTCTTGTATATGAGGCTGATAGACTTCAGCCAAGTGAGAATCATTGTGTATGATTAGGGGGGTCCCATGCACAAAAGTGGTGGGGAAGTATCATAGACATACCCCCCAGCAAACACTCATTCAAGGAAGAAGTTGTGTCTAGATCCCAGAAAAACACCTACACTGTCTTTAATTGTGATTGCCTTTCAGCATAACCAAAAGGGCTTTTGAAGGATTCAAACACTCCAAGAAGCAATAGGACAGTAATTTTCTCCCCTCAGCATTTTACTATTCTACAATTAAAGACAAGGAACTGGGCAGCTGTATGCACAACAAGCCAATTTGTTTTTAAAACAGCTGTGCAAGATTACATCCAAAGACAAACTTCACTAACTGTAAAAGGTATTCTAGTGATTTCATTCCAGTGATTATTCAGGTTACATTTCAAAAAGGCATTGTTAAAACTCTTAAGATAGTAACTTTGGACCTGACATTAAAACTAGCTCACCTAAAAGTCTAAGCTTTAATATGCCAAATAAGCAGGGCTTAGTAACACTCACTACAGACAACTGAGTAAAACAATCCCTATATAAATCAGCTGAATAAGGCTAAGTAAAGCAACATAGCTACATTTCAATGACACAGCACCACCATCTTTCTATATTTGTGGAGACAGAATTTCAAATCAGTCTTATCTTTTGTATATTTATGCAGGCATCATAATATCAGGTAAGATTTTCTATGTCTGAATTGCAAGTATAATACTTTAATTTCGAATGTATCTTGATCTAAAACATCCCTCCCAAAATAAGCACCATATCAGTAAAACCCATCTATGTCCCTTGATTAACTACATGTCAGCTTCTCAGTCTTTGATATGACAGTCCATCAGCTGTCATCTCCAAGAGTCACAAGACAAGAGTATTAATTAGTCAGAAAATTACATCTCCTGTCCATTGATATGAATAACAGCAACTGAAACTGTAAGATTATTCTGTTTCTGGAATAAAAGCTGATTTATTTCGTCTTTAAGGAGTACAGTTTATGTAGCTCTCAGTTAAAGTGTATAGCATGTAATGAGAACAGTTATTTAAATATCTTCTGGACATGAAAATAATTTTTCCAGTTTTGCCCTCTCTGTTCAACAGGCACATATTAAGCACATGATTAGTATGAAGCATGCATAAACATATGCATTATCTCACACTTACACTGCATAAAAACAAAAGCATTTGAACAAGTAAGCATGCATAAAACATTTCAAGAATCCTCAAAACTGATAAAACAGTAAGTGAAAATTGGTTGACAGATAATAAAAGGGTGCAATGGGCATGTCAACCTTGAAAAGGCCCTTTTAAACTACAATAGAATGTCAGGTGCCATTACCCTTTGTTAGCCAGCCACCTGACCTCATAAATCAGGTATTACAACCAAATGAAAGCACAATGTAAAATCCACACTAGGCAGACTTGTCTTCTGAATAATGAGCAGCCTGCCAAAATTTTGAGGTCACATTCAAACCTAAAAATTGTAATCAATCATGACTTTTTGCATGTGTAGGAATATATCACAAAGACTAAAGCTTGCAAGTACCATTCTGCAGAGTTTGTGCTCGCGACTCCTTTCCCAGATTGGCATGGAATCCACCTCCTAACGTCGGTGTTTTGCCTGCACCTACCGGGGACAAAAACAACACCACAATGAATAAACCAGACATGTCAAACCCAATATTGGAATTAAAGTATTAGAAGAAAACTTAATGTGACGCTGTGTTCAGTATCCGTATCATTTACAACATGCCAAATTATATTAAGAAGGGCAACAGAAGTGCTTGAAGGGCTTAAGACATTGAGTACAAATCCTGTGCAATTTATTTCTTCCTTAGGAAACCATAAGAATTAAAAGGCTCTGAGTCTTCCCAATCTCAGCTCCAAAGAAAATAATAATAAAAAATAAATAAATGTGGCAACCCTATTCCAAGCTTAATGTGAAAAATCAATATTGCAAAATGGTATTTCTCAAAGTAAATGATGAAACAATTACCTAGTTGCCTTTTTTTTTTTCCCCTTGAGAATACTCAATATAGAATCTGAATAGCTAACTACTGGCACTACAGAACACAAAATACATTTACAATCCAATGATGATTGTGTTGGCTACTACAGATGTAATACCAACTTTAGAATAACTACAGTTTAACATTAGGCAAACAGTGACACACTACAAAAACTGCAACTCTGTAACTGCTACATCTACACCCTGAAAGGCTGGAGACCAAACTAAGTCTGAGTTGTAAATCAGCATAAACTAGAAGCTGGTTCATGCATCCGTTTCAATGCTGAGAAGCCTGAATGCAGAGTCCACTGGGAGTCAATGTAAATACTCATGCAAACCAATCTTGCAGAACAGGGACTTAAATTATCACAGACAGAAATAGTCTCCCACTAAAGCAGGAAGTTTTTTTAAAAAACAATCAGGCTACCTCAAGCAGGATGATTCTAATCTATCAGCTTAAAAGCAAATGAGACCAAAAATCTAAATTGCAAAGGACTCAAAACAAGTAATTTGCTAGTAATTGGATTTCTACCTACTTCAAGTCATCTTGTTGTCTACAGTTTTTCCTCAAGTTCTTGTAGCCCTGTGTTGGCATCTTAGAATAGTTTTCTAGAACAAACTAGAATGCCTTTAGGATAGAAATATTCAGAGGAGTGAAGTGTCATTTGAAAGGAGTTGGGGCATTACTCCTGCACACCTGAATAAGTTATTTCCATAGAAGATACAAGTGATGTGTGACCTAAACTGCTCACTCTTACCTCTCAGCTGCATTTAATGTACATTTATGTTGAAGGGGAAAAAAACAAACAACCCACCCTAGTATTCCTCCAGAATTATTTTCTATAAGCCTTCAAAGCTTAATTTTCCATACAATCTTTAAATTAGGTTTCCAGTGCTATCGACATCAGAAACTGCCTTCACCTTCACTTCATTAATAGATCCTTTCAACAAGCAATAATCACAATCTCTCACCATAAAATGACCTACAGCTTGAGTACTTCAGTTCAAAATCCTAATTAGAAACAAAAAACATCAAATAGTGACCTTCTCACTAGATATAGAAGTAACCCTTCCAGCTCTGGATTTGCTCTATACTATCATAGTAAAACCTCCCTGCCACTCTTACAAGGTACAGTCTCATTGTTTCCATAAATGCTCCAGAACAAATTGATCAGGCAAAACAGTAAGAGGTTACCCAAGTATCCTAGCACACACAACTTTTGGTGTACATCTAACAAGAATGCTTCACCTGGCAAAAAACTTACCAGTGCGAACAGTTTTATGCTCCTTTTTTTTCAGTAGAAAATCTAACTTCAGAAATTCTGCTTTAGGCCCTTGTTCTGTTACTTTAAGGTTTGCTTTACCACAGGCTTCCTGACTTGTCTGATTTGCAGAGAACACACTCTGGCATCAGTTGAGGAGGCCATAAATTGCAGGGCAAGAGCAAGCACACGGAGCAGGGCAGCCTGGAGGTAGAAGACTCAGAGCACTTGTGTCAAAGGCACCATTGGTCCCTCCTGTGCACAAGACTCCACTTTTCAGTCCCCTTTGTCTTTGAACACACCAAAATACTGAACTGCGTTGGGCTATCGTTGTCAAAACAGCTACATTAATCTTTCACAAGTTTCACTGTTTCTACTAAAAAACTTGTACAAAAGCAATTTTAGCGGTGATAACACTTAAAACTAATCAGAAGCTGAAATTCAGACAGAATACAACAAAATAAAATTAAACCAAGCTTTCGGTGGTTTTGTTCTTTCAGACTCTTTTTTTCATTAGACATTGAGACATAACATGGTACATAAAAGCAGTTTCCTTCCAAGCTATAGAGCCTGCAGCAGATACTAGCAGAGCTATCTGAAAAGACAAATTCTACTATCAGGATTGATATGCCCATTTTTCAGCCAGTTAACTGGAAAGACTGTGCATCTCTAATTAGCATTCGGCTTTGAAAAATGCCAGAAAACTAGTCTGTTGAGCACTTGCACTCTCAGAACTGAAAACTAATGTTGCCATTGACTATGAAGTCTCACCATCAGCCTTCATCTTTCCAAGCAGAATGCAAACCAAACTCATTAACATAACAGTTAAGTGGGTAATAAAGAGATTAAAATCTTTAAAAAAGAAAACTGTGAAATCAAATTAATTTAAAGACAAAAAGCCCTACAAAGCTAGTCATTTAAAGAGTACAAAGGGTAGAAACAGCAGTCGCTACACACTACCAAATTAACATCCCAGCTTAACTAAAATTTTTACATTTCTTGACCTTTTCCATATTTTTCCTCTACAACTTCAGAAGTGACTTAAACAAGCTTTTGGATTTTTACATTCAGCTTTCAAGACTATTAAAAAAAAAAATATCTCCAAGAAGTATCTGGTGGCTTCAAGTACTGTCTGCCAAATCTTCAACACCAACACTAGCACTTCTCTAAACCAACTTAAATACCCTCCTCCTTGAGGTGGTGCCTCCTAGGGTACATTGTCATCTACCTCAGAATCTCAGGTTTGAATAAATGAAGCCTCCTTGCATAGTTAGCTTTGGACATTTACATGAAATTTTGGACAGCAGATTTGGAGAGATGTGTTAGGCAGCTCCCAAGTACACCTACTCTTTGTTTTTTGTGTGTGGTCCTCTCAATGTGTTACAGTGTCCTGAGAGATCAAGAAAATTGAAGATGCAGGTGATCAGGTATACCTGATCAAGTTTGCATATACTTGGAAACTTGATGGTAGTTGGTCAAAGCTTATGGAGTTCCAGACTCAGCCCATAATCCCAAGACTACTCATGCTGAATTACGAGTACTGCCTCTCAAGTAGCCAAAAGCAGTCATCACCAAGTCCGATCTTTGCAGTACAGTCTGCGGCACAGCTGCTATATGCAGGATTTGAGTAGACTCAGGCTTCTCAGCTGTTTCTGGTTTGCTCCACTAACTCATTACGAAAGAAGTCACATCACTCTCCTCCTCTACAAAAATATTCCTCAAGCAGTAAAAGGAGCAAACAAAGCCTGAAGTCTGGTAACTTTAAACAGCAATGAAAAAAGTTACAGATAGCAGGAACAGCACTTATCACATCCCTCCATACAGAGGGGGTAAAGAGCAGCCACTCAGGCATCTGCAGCTTAAAGGGCATTTTTCTGAGAGCTAGTGACATGCTGAGTTTCTGATTCAACACCTGGAGAAGAAACAGAACCAGTCCCAGTGTTACGGATTTTGTTTCCTCTACATAAATGAGCAAGTGAAGACAGAATGAAAAGCTGCTTGCAACTTGAAGTGTATTTGCCATTGTCCTATCAAAATCCTCCCCTGTGAAATTAAAATCCCCCAAATCACCAGCCCTTTCTTTAGGACAAGGTAGGAGAAAAACCTTCAATTTAAAACCTACTTGTTTACAGATCCAGCATAAAATCTAGATGTGATAAAAAACTCAGACTGCATCACATCAACAGCTTCATAATCAAGGTAGACTAGATAATCTAATACAAAAAAGTTAATGAGCTTCCTACTTAAGTTCAACCATAAAAGTCAAAAGGAAAGGAAATAAGCATCTCAATTACAATTCATGCCTGCAATACCAAAATTATAGGACTGACATTTTCTGAACACACAAAAGTACTGAAGTTTGTAACTGAAATTACAGAATCATAGAATGGGTTGGGAGGGACCCTGAAGATTATCTCGTTCCAACCATGGGCAGGGACACCTTCCACTGTACCAGGCTGCTCAAGGCACCAATCAACCTGACTTTAAACACTTCCAGGATCAGAGCCTCCACAATTTCACTGGGCAGCCTGTTCCAGTGCCACCTCATCCTCACAAGGAAGAATGCCTTCCTAATGTCTAATCTTAATCCATCATCTTCCAGTTTGAAGCTATTACTTCTCATCCTGTCACTAAACACCTTTCTAAGAAATCCCTCTTCAGCTATTCTGTGGGCCCCCTTCAAATCCTGGAAGGCTCCTATAAAGTCTCTCCAAAGCCTTCTCTTCTGCAGGCTGAACAACTCCAACTCTCTCAGCCATCATTATAAGGAAGTTAACTGATTTGCACACACTACAGCCAGCTCAAATATCACTGCTGAATAAATTTATATAGACAAACACTTAACCTACTCTATCACAGCTAGCTCTCTACAGGTCTATTTTCATAACCACCAACTGAAGAGATAAATATACTGTTGCAACCACCCCAAGTCTACAAAACCAGAATGCATCCAAGTTCGGTGCATGATTCAGCATTTTCACAACTGACAACACTACACGCTGCAAACGTTTGTTGCCATCACAAGGACAGCAGAGAGAAGACTCAATCACAGACAAAAAAAACACACAACCCACAACCTCCAACCAACACTACTCTTAAGTCTGATGCAAGATTGCCACCTGGAGGATTTCAGAAGAGAAGCAAAAATTGATTCAGTTCATCCTATTAAAATGTATAAAGGATAATTATTTTTTCCATGACGCAAACGCAAGTTTCCCCTCCCTCCCAACACAACACGACTATGAATTACTTTTGTAATGAGAAAACCTAGAACAAAGTAACAGGTAAAATAGTGTAATAGTTCTTCAGGATTTCCCAAAGAGGTCTGCAAATCCAGCACATCCATACTTTCTTCTCTGTTGCAAGTTCATAACTACTCTACATAACCTAAAATTAACTGTGAATTAGTGTCACCTTTAAAAATCTGTCCCACAAGAGGAACTGTGCTGATATTAACATTATTTTCATTTTTCAGGATCCAGTATTTTCACTTCAAGTTTACTGTGTGCATTCCTGGTGGAATTCACTTCAGGACTGGCCAGAAATGCATTAGAAGAAATATTTTATGTCAGGATTTGGTCTATCAATATATCCTACATGGAAACTAATTAACAACTACCAAGTGAAAACAAAACCTCTACTCCTTCCACTTTTGTAACACTAAAAAACATAAGAATCCTTTCTTGTATGGAACTATCGGGGGGGGGGGGGGTGTTAGAAAAAGTAGTTCATCCTCTAGAACTGTCCCACTAGTACCAGCTGTGGCAGTAATTGTCCATCTTACAAAGCTGCAGAGGAAAAAAAGGCATAGAAGACAAATGGCTAGTAAGCTTTTCCTCCTTGCATTTAGTCCCCATAATTTTCCATTTCCACAAAACCCAAAAGACCTAAATACTTTGATTGCCCATTGGAATGGGCTGCCTGAGGAGGTGGTGGCATCACCATCACTGGAGGTGTTCAGGAGGAGACTTGATAGGGTGCTTGGTTGCATGGTTTAGTTGATTAGGTGGTGTTGGATGATAGGTTGGACACAATGATCTTGAAGGTCTCTTCCAACCTGGTTTATTCTATTCTATGAATAAGTGCAAACACCACACAAGTTCTACACTTAAGATCAACATAGCCCACACCTCCAGATGCAAAACTATCATTAAGTTTTTAAGGGTAACAAACACACATACAAAACCTTTTGGTAAGCTTCCATAGGCAGACCTGACAAACTGAGCATTCACAATTTGTCTTTCTTCCTGTGAGTAGAAGGAAGCAAATAGCTTTCCACAAGTAACATTCTTCCCACCACACACAGAGATCCCAAACATTTCTAAAGGGCAGGTGTGCAGATTGCCTTATGGTTTGTGCCCAAGAAGCTGATGAGATGTTATTTTTCTCAACTTACTACCAAGCATTTAAAGGTGATTTCTGGAACAAAAGAAGATGAGCTTCCCCAGACACAGTATGTTGTAGGATCACCAGCTTGTTATGACTTGCAGTATCCTTTATTTTCTCAGTTGTGTCCTCCAGTTTGCTGCCTGTACTTCAGCTCTCCCAGGTAGGATTGTTTTTCTCTCCTTTGATTAGTGGTCAGATTAAAGCCCTAGACTTTCACTTTCTCAGCTTCTTTAAATAAAACCTGGTAAGACCTCTAGAATACTCGGTTTTGCACTTTTCTCCCCTTCTTCTCTTCAGCTTTTTCTCCTGTCAGCCTCAGGAAATAAATACTTGTTGGGAGAAAGATTCTCCCAACAACTACCACAAGACAGGGGATTCCCACACAGGCACAGTGAAAGAATGAAAAGAAAATTCAAAAGCTCCCAAATTTGACAAGAAGCTGGAGAGCACCCTCTTTTGGCTGGTTTGAGACAATCTGAACTGGCTATCAATTGCAATCTGCATATTGTGAAAACTAGACTCCACTGGGAAAAGCACATGCTTCAAACATTTTCTGTGCAAGCAGAGTTCTGTGGAATTCAGATGTTTATAGACAACCCTTTCTCACTACCATCTGCAGACTTTTCCAAGGTCAAATCACTCAAGCTCAACATCTCAGTTTCAACGCAGCCTTCACGGGCTTCAAGACTGTAACATGTGCCGCTGTACTCAGCACTGGTTAGGCCACACCTTGAGTACTGTGTCCAGTTCTGCACCCCTCAATTTAAGAAGGACATTGAGACTCTTGAACATGTCCAGAGAAGGGCAACAAGGCTGGTGAGAGGCCTTGAGCACAATGAGGAGAGGCTGAGGGAGCTGGGATTGTTTAGCCTGGAGAAAAGGAGGCTCAGAAGAAGACCTTACTTCTGTCTACAACTACTTGAAGGGAGGTTGTAGCCAGGAGGGGGCTGGTCTCTTCTTCCAGGCAATTAGCACCAGAACAAGAGGACACAGTCTCAAGCTGTGCCAGGGAAAGTTTAGGCTTGAGGTGAGGAGAAAGTTCTTCAGAGAGAGAGTTGTTAGCCATTGGAATGGGCTGCCCAGGGAGGTGGTGGAGTCACCATCCCTGGAGGTGTTCAAGAGGGGATTGGATGTGGCACTTGGTGCCACGGTTTAGTAGTCATGAAGTCTTGGGTGACAGGTTGGACCTGATGACCTTCAAGGTCTTTTCCAACCTTACTGATTCTATGATTCTATGTCCAGGGCTAGGCTTCAAGATGGACTCTTACCTGGTTGTGACCACTTGCAACAGAAATAGAAATTATAATTAACTGAACCAGTACAGGGTCTATCAAAACTTTCACTATCTTGTGCTTTGTGAGGGCTTTCCTAACACCACAAGGTCAATAGACAGATATACAGTGCCCCCATCCCTATTTCTAGAGTATGAAGAGGGTATCTCCTTGCTTGTGAATGAATTTATCAGTTCATGACCCAGCAAAAGATGAGTACCTCAGAAGAAGAGATGATACGTCACTCCCCAAGAAAAACAGCATTAATAAGAACCATAACCTGCAATCACATCCTGCATTTCCATCAACACCATGACAATGAAAAGCATCAGTGTTATTATGCAGAGACAAACATGTCATGTCCATCTCCTTAGAACACCTCATCAGGACTAGGATGGCCAAGCTTTCTTTGCATCTTTTTATAAGCACACTATCTCCTTTTATATGCCCCAACTACCATTAGGGAAGATTTCATGGCCCTTATTACAACGTACTGCATGTGCAACTTCCTAAACCTTACTCTAAATAAATATTTGTCATGCAGTCTAGATTTCTAGACGCCTTATCACAGACTCTCACAACTGTAAATATCTCTACTATCAGCTTCTCAAGAAGGTCATAAGAACTCACTAAGCATTTTCAAAACAGAATATAGCTATACGACTGTTAAAGTCAGAGGAGTTTTGTGCTCACCGCTTTCCAAAACAGCAGATGATAGCACCAAGTATTAGTACCCAAGGACACCTACACTTCATTGTGCAAAACCAAATCCCCTGAGATTCCTGGACCAGCTGTCTTGTTGGTTGCTTGGGTCTGTGGGTTTTTTCTAAATGACCCGAACCCTCAAAATCATCTCTGTAGAGCTCTAAGAATAGGATCTATCTCTGAAGTCTCAAAAGAAGAGCTGTGCCAAGCAAGATCAACAGACTATCTCATTCAGTATCCTATTCTGAAGGGTAAAGTCCATTAACATACAGACCTAAAAGTGAACACAAAACATAGGAGGAAAACTTGTTGAGATGCTTCTCTCAGCGAATCTCTCAGTGTCTAAAGAGCAAGAATAGTATCATTTTTTAATGGCCCTGACACATTCTTATTCTGCTTGCCCATTTTTTAAACTCATATAAAGTTTCAACATCCACAATTTGAGCCACTATTTAACAAACAAAACACTCCCAATGCTTCTGAATGTCTTTCTTACTGCCTTTAAAACAAACTAGCTGCTAGATTTCTCAGTGCTCCCTAGATTTTGCATTATATGATACTGCACAATTGCTCATCTTTACAATGTTATTCTACTGTATTTACAGGCCGCCCTGTCCCCATTCAATCAGCTCTTTCCCTGTTTGAAGAGGCTGAGTCTATTCAGTCATTCTAAAAGAAAAGGTCTTCAAGAAGCCCTCCTCTTGATCACTTCATCTTCCTCTTTGTATATTTTCTAGTTCTATTAGAGATTTTCTTGAGGAGGAGGAAGAAGAGAGAGAAACACACCAAAATGCACACAGTATTTAAGCGGCACACAATGCTGCGGCTATGTAGCAGTATATGCTGATACACTCCTTCCCTGATAACTTCTAACATTCCCTTCCCCACTGTTGTCATTTTGGTTTGGTTTATCGTTTTGGTTTGGTTTGTTTTGTGTTGTTTGTTTGGTGATGAGTCTTTTTTCTTTAGTTGGTTGGTTTTTGTACTGTGAATGAACACTGAGATATAAGTTTTTACAGAGCTATCCATTAAGACCTCCCAGGTTGCATGAGTCAGTCCAGATGTCACTATCCTAGACAGGGCAGAAAGGAATGGTCCTAATTCTTTCTGCAACTCTTGATCCCATCTGATATACTACTACCCAGCTACTATGAGTAACAGATTCTTCTACAGTCTTTACTACCCCAAATAATTTACTGCTGCCAGCAAATCTCATTAACTCACCTCATTATTCACCTGTTCTCCAGATGATCAGCCCAGATTCTGAGGAGCTTCACCGGCAACTCCTTTAGGAGACATTTACTTCCAGTTTGTTTCCTATAATTTGAGTAGTTACTCTGCTATGTGAAGACTTTCCCTTATGCATGACAGCTCTGATTCTCTAACAGCTTCCAGTGAAGGATCTTACCAATCTCCTTTTGCAAATGCAACAATCTGCTTTGTCCACTTACTGACTTCTTCAGAAACCTCCAAGAGATCTACAAGGCATGCCCTCATCTTGCCAAAAAACATTCTTCCCCCATATTTACCTGCACATCCATCTATTTCATCCTTTGCTGCTTCTGCCTTTTTTCCCCCCAACAGACTTACTAGCCTGCATTTCCTCAAGCCTCATGATGGTAGCAAAGTGAGATCTTTCAGTCGTACTCAAGCATAAGCCCACACTGTCTCATCACAGTAATACTCAGTTGTTCAAACCATCAAAACAATGGAAAGACAGGCTCACACACTGGCACTGGAAAACACCAGCTTACCAAACATCTCTGTGAGAGGCACTAGTGTTGAGGCTGTGGCTTCCTCTACTAGGCATACTGACAACAGGATGTAAATACTGCTTGGGAAAACTTCACTGTGATCTCACACCTTCTTCCAGCCCTGACAGAACCAAAGAAGGCATTTCCTGTGTTTTACAGAGTGGTTGCTGGGCTTACTAGCAAGCACTTGGCATGATCTAGACATGCCACTTTGTACTAACATAGAGAAGTGCAGGACTCTCTTCTTCCTTCAGCATTGTGAATTCTTAACACACAGCTTGGCAAAAAGAAGGTTTTGCTGGATGTGCAACAGTATCAGTGCTTTCCATTCCCTCTTGCTTCTTTTATAAAGAGAATGAAAAGAAATTATTAAGACATCTATAACTATTCAGCATACATTAGCACACAAATAGGAGCCCTTGTGGATATTGGAAGGATTTGGGGAACCTTGTTCCACAGCTACGAGCTCTGAAGTCTATAAACACCAAGAGCCCCTCCCATTCAACTCCTAGATCTGCAACAGAAAACCGAGGTAATGGTCCCCAAGATCCCTGGCCCTACTAACCAAGAACCCAGCTTCAAAAGATGTCCCGGCACCTCTGGAGAATGCCCAACACAACAGGGCTGTCCAGGAACACCAGACTGCAGTCTGAGAAGCCCTCAGCCCAAGGCATTTCATACACAGGGGAGGGGATCCCTCGGAGCCACAGATCTAAAGAGTTGATAAAGATGACAGGAAAAGGTGTTAAAAGCAGGTAACTTTGATGGGAACCTGCTTATATAATCAGAAGTCACTGAAAGCTGCAGGTCAGCAGAAAATGTTGCTCTCAGTAAATACATGTTTTCTGACTCAAGAGAAATACATGTTCCATTGGAAATTCTCCAGCCAGTACAACACCCAGAGATATAATTTTTGTCTTGCTTAGACAGAAAAGGACTTCTCCCCATTCTCAAGGACTTGTATCACTGTCATACAGGCATAGTAAACAAACACACATCACAAAGACACTGTTATTGCAGCACAAATACATCTTTTCAGATTAGCTTGCATCACTCACTTAAGCAAAAAAAAACCAAAAACAACAAAAACTTACTC
This sequence comes from Dryobates pubescens, assembly GCF_014839835.1. Classification (NCBI taxonomy): domain Eukaryota; kingdom Metazoa; phylum Chordata; class Aves; order Piciformes; family Picidae; genus Dryobates; species Dryobates pubescens. Next base: position 20,521,325 of record NC_071616.1, on the reverse strand, counting down.
ATAGAATCATTTCAGTTGGAAAAGACCTCTAAGATCATCAAGTCCAACCATTGACCCAGCACTGCCATGTCCACCACTAAACCATGTCCCTCAGAACCACATCTGCAGGTCTTTTAGATACCTCCAGAGGTGGTGACTCTACCACTTCTCTGGGCATCCTGTTCCAGGTTTTGACAATCCCTTCAGGGAATAAATTTTCCCCAATGTCCAACCTGAATCTCCCATGGTACAACTTGAGGCCATTTCCTCTCATCCTATTACTGGTTACTAGGGAGAAGAGACCAGTGCCCACCTCACCACAACCTTGTCTCAGCTGCAGAAAGCAAGAAGGTCTCCTCTCAGCCTCCTCTTCTGCAGGCTAAACAACCTGAGTTCCCACAATTCTTTGGGCCCAACCATCCAGCCAATTCTTTTACCCAGTGAAGAGTAAACCCATCTAAGCCTTTCATAACAGAAGCACCTGTTTTGGAACATAAAGAATTAGGTGTCAAAATAAGTCTAGCATAAACCATCTGTATTCAAATTCCTTTAAAATATTTACTGTGAAACAAGGTCCACACTCATCCTTGCAGTAACTTAGTAACCAAACAGCATCACTTTGAAAGTCTTGCTTTGTTGTTTACACAAACAATATTTCACCAAAATAAATGCACATGGGGACTGGCTCGAAGCTCACAGTATGAACACACAGTGAAGCCCCTGCAACCACATCTTGCACCAGCCAGATAAAGCCATCATAAGCACACTCAAATGTCCTCAGTGTTTATCTGCCTTTAATGGGTGCTAGAATTAATTTTTCAGAGTAAAACATGACATATAACTGGCAAGGAAATAATGCACTACCCATCAAAAAAGATAATCCAGCAACAGCATCACAGAACTTGCATAAGAGGAAAAAAGTCCTTAAAGGAACTTATGAAATTACTGTGCAATTCACCCATTCATTCAGAAGAAAAAGCCTCAGTATTATGCACTTCCCTTTTCTTTGTAATATTTTTTTCATAGGATAAAGGCACTCCAAAATGAGCTCTTGCTTGCATGCCATCTGTCCTGCATAATTTTGGGTGGGAAGAAAACAGCAGTACAAGCCCTTAAAAATGTTGTCTCCACATCACTATAGGAAAACATGAAAGAGACAAGAGCTGCTCATAAGCTATAAAAAAAATATGGCATCAGAAAGTAATGACAGCATCCCGAGTTGGAAGACAGATAAATCCTAGTCTACAGTAAATTCCTGAACTCCAATACACAGCATTGCCCACTCCACCACAATCTCTTTCTTCCCCAGAGCCACACAATCCATCAGTCCCCCTTGTTTCACTGCTAAGCTCCTTTCTATGCTTCTTGAGAGTCTTTCTCCTTTAACACATTCCCCACACCCATTTCCCTTCTTTCCACTTCCAAATACTATCACTATGTCCTCCCTACACCTATTTTCCTTCTCTCCCCTTCCAAACACTATATCCTCTTCCTGGCACACAGACCTTATCCTTCAGGGCATTCACACAAATACCACAACCCATCTATTTACAGAAGGAGACTCCTGACCCATCACTTCAAGCCTTTCTCCTCCCATCACACTGCATTAGTGCTTCCACATACTACCTCTATCCATCAAACATGCAACTCTCCTGTCCTCTGCCTCAACCAGTTTCATATATGTCCCATCCCCTGTGCACCTACTCAGTCCATATACTCCTCCTCTCATGTACCCACTCAACACCTTGAGTCCAGTCCCTCAAGCATTCACTTCCATCACACAGAGCACCCCTCCCATCTCACACAGCTTTTCTCAATTCATCCCAGCCTTCCCCTCGCCCCATTTGTTTCACCTTGCACAGCAGTCCTACCTCCCCATGCACTCTTCCCCACTTACACTTTGTCCAGCACCAGCACACATGCACCATCCCTGTCCTTGTGCCCAACGCTTTTCCACAGGCGCTGTCCCCTGCACCCCTTTGCACAGTACACCTGCCCATGCACCAGCCCTATATGCCACTCACAGCATCCTTTTCCCTATAGTGTCCTCACCCTCCAGTACTCATTCCTGCACGAACCATCCCCGTAACTGTACTCGCAGCACAGCACCCTCACCCCCCTGTTCTGTCCCTGAACCCACAATGCCCAAAGCGCCCTCACCTGTGCACTGTCTCTGTTCCCTTACACTCTCCCCAGTACGCAGTCTCATCAGCACCATCTCCCACACGGTCCCTACACTCTCCAGCCAGCATCCTCCCCACACATACTGTCCCGACCCTTCACATAGTGTCACCAGCACCCATACACCGTCCTGCCCACACAGCACGCTCTGTCCCACGCACTGCCCCAGTACCCTTCACAACCTCTCTACCAAGCAGTCCCCTGTCCCCCCAACACTCACTCTTCCCTACACTGACCTCTCGCACCTTGTTCCCCACCCACTGACCCCCGTTCCCCCAGCACCCACTATCCTACTCACTGTCCCCTCGCATTCCCTCCCCGGTCCCGCACGGCCCCGCGTAGCCCCGGCACACGTGCGCCCCGCCCCAGCCCATCGCCGCTCACCATCCAGGGACACGAACTGCCCTACGGCGGAGGAGCCGCCGCCGCTGTTCTCCACGAACTGCACCTCGGAGACGATGATGTTGTCCTCCAGCACCGAGCCGCAGCCCGTGCACACCGCGTCCCCTCGTGCCGCGTCCACCTCGATCTCCGAGCAGCCGCAGGCGGCACATACCCGTCCGCCCGGCATCTTGCCCGGCGCCTCGGCCCGGGCCGGGCTCCGGGCCACCGCTGCCTACCACCTACTTCCTCCTCTTCGCCGCTACCGCTACCCGTCCGGCACGGCACAGCCCGGCCTCGGCGTAGGCCTCGTTCGCCGGGACCGGCAGAGGGAGGAGCACAGCAGCGGCCGCCCCCTCTCGCGCGATTTTGTCTGTCGCTGCCGGGCGCGGCCTCTTCCACTGCCCGCGGCGGGCTGCGCCGGGCTGCGGAGCCGGTATCCCTCTTGGAGCTGCGGTAGCTCTCCTGTGCTCTCCGTAGGAGGCACCATGCTGGGGATCGTGAAACGCCAAGGGCGCTGGTGCACTTCGGTGGTTCCCTTCTCTATGCCCAAGTAAATGACCTCATTCCTCCGCTTTAAAGTGTTGTGCTACCAGCGGTGAGGATCTACCGGCATCCAGCATTGCATTTGGGTATTTGGAGTTCTGCAAACTGGGAACGCAGCCCTTCAGATTAACGTGAAGATTCCCTAAATTTTTTCCCCGCAGCCTATAGACTGCATATCTAACCTTTTATAAGTTAATAACTTTGTTCCACGGTTTCTGTATGGTAAAACAAGGGTAATAACGCATCCTGTCTGCCAGTCTTTGTCCTCCCTCCCAATTTAGGTGATTTGTTGGGGGGAAAAAAAGCATTGATAACATTAAATTTGCACAGCAGCTGAAGCAGCACTACTTCTGACACCATGCAAAGCATATAATAATTCAAAGCTGTGTAAAAACACATGGCATACAGTGAAACGTGGGCTGCATGTTCTGCTATATGCCAGTTCTCGTGTTTACTGAAAATAAAAGGGCTACAACACTCGTACTTGCATTTCAAGAGTCTAATGTTTGTTATGCTTCAATAAATGTATTAACTCATCAAATCAAATTCAATCATTCTGTAATATATAGACACAAGTTGTGTGAGACATAATGAGTCAGTTTTAGTAAAGCACTTTGAGCCTGCAGAACAAAGAGGCCTTAACGTTGAAGTCTACTCTTTGTAAGTCTTGAGGTTACTAGTTCCTGAATCAAAGAACCCATTTTTTATCCCAGAAAATTATTGCCCACTTTAGAACTCAACCTGCATGTAGTAAATTAGCATGCAGAATAGGTACTGTAGCTGTATGTTTACACAGAATTTCATATTTGCTTACAAATACACAAACCAATTAATATGGAAACTCACTTTCTTACAAACTCATTGCTGCCAGTATGTCTTCCACCAAATTACTCAGATGCAGCCAAGTATTACATACTGATCTCAATGAACTGACCAGATACACGGTACAAAATGAGCAGATGTAGCATATTTAGAAGCACATTGTGGCACATTCTAAAGATTTATTGTTCCACCCAGAAAGCTGAGCATCTCATAGGCATGAAATTCTACAATATGCCTAAAAATTTGCAGGTCCTGGTCTTCCACAAAAGGAAAATGGCAATATCATAATGGAGACTGTGCCACTGTGCACATAGGTTGGCTTCTTCCTTATTGTCCTTTTTCATTCTGTTCTAAGAGATGTATTTGTGAAAATAAGAACTGTTGGTTTCTTTAAATTCCTCTGCTTGTGGATTTTATTTCCTTCCTGAAATTCCTCCTGCAGCTTGTGAGGTAAGGGGTGCCATAGCAGCCAACCATGATCTCATAAAATTATGCACTGTGTAGATAATGTCAGAGTAAAATTACATTCCAAACAGACAAATATTTTTAGCAATAATAGGGAGAGAAAAATTAATGAAGTACATAATTTTCCTCTCATAGTGAAGTCCTTTGAATACCAGAATATTTCAATTAAAACAACTCAGATCAGCTCCTATGTTGTATACTGTGCCTCTGGTAGAGGCCAGCATAAACAAGCAAGCAGATTTCCAGTTAAAAGTTCCTTCTTAACTCTCTTAAGTAGCGACTAATATAGTATAGTCCTAGACCTGATACATGAGGACTTAAGCTAAATCTCTCCAAAACTACTGCTGATTAAGTGTTACAAGCCTTTTCTGAGTCCCAAGTTTTTCACTTTGCCTGTGAGCGGCAGAGGGCCCTAGTGAGACTATAACGCACAGCTGCTGTGCGAAAAAAGTTCATGTCCTAGAGAAGAAGGGAGTGTATTTTCATTTTTAACTTCTTATAAGGTGAAGTTAGTGCTGATTAAAGAAAATTAGTTTCCTGTCCTGAAGACTGAAGTCCTTTGCCTCTCACTCATGAAAGTTTTCCCACACAATACCCCTAAATATCTCACACATTTCTGGCCAAAACATTAATAATTTTTCACCTCTGTAAGATCTTTGTCCTTTCTACTTGCAAGAGGGTTGACTAAAATATTTTGGACCAATAACATTCAGCCTGCTGAGTGAATAATCCATAACTCAGGTCAGTTAGACTAACAAAATAATAACCTTTCAGTAAGTTGTCCAAAGCCTGAGCCACAGTAAGAACTGATCGATTTTAAAAATTTGTATTGGGTAAACCCCATTCTCTGCAATATTTTGCCCTTTTAGTTAAAAGGAAAAGACCTATATTTCATTTCACCTACCCTCATATTTGATGCCTCCTATTTTCACTTTTAAGTATGAAAAAAAGTGGTGATCAGGATGTCTGTTAGCCCACACCGACCAATTTCCTTCCTGCTGTGTCCAGCAACCCCCAAAACAACCCACTCATGGCTGTGCGTGTTTGGTGTTCAGTTGCTGAGGTTTGAAAGAGAAGACCAGTCCTCATTTGCTTGAAAAATAAGATTTTAATTTTTTTTTAGGACTCATACAACAGTTGGAAGAATGCAAATGAGCTGTACAAATCTGGAAGACAGAGGGAATCCCACTCTGTTCCTGCAAATGCTGAACAGGACTTGAGGGACTATACTAGAGCAAGCTTATGACACATTATGTACTTCCATAGGAGATGGATCCTTTTCCATAAATATAATGATTTGAAGCAGATGCTTAAGTACCTTATGACAGAAAGGCCAGAGGCTCTCTAGCTTTCTGGTCATAGTTCAACCTTCTGGCTACTGAGCTTCCCAATGCAGCAATTATTTTCAGTTGGAGGCACAAGGTTTAAATCCCTTGATTTAATCAGCTGCTATGACCATCTTCAGCTCTCTGGCATTTCAGCTGGAATCAGTCCTCTTGAACTCATGCCTAAGAGCATTGCTGAGCTCTCTCAGTAAGTTAAATATCCACTTAACCTGGGACAAACCACAAGCTGAGGAAGCCTTCTTTGGATTAGGCCTGTCCAAAATAAGGCTGTGCAACCTGCAAATTTGCACATGGATTCTTTAGAGACGAAGTCATAGGGATACCAGATAGAGGGGGAACAAAGGATTTCGCAAAGAATTAACCTTATAAGGTGATAAAGTGGATACTCTTTATTTGTGCCAGTCTGAATGCATCTGGTTACACCCAGTGATGAACACGAGAGGGCAGCCAAGGAAAATGAAATAGTCGAGGATCTGCCAGGCTTCTTCAGGTTAGACTGATTTTCCATGTGCTTCACTCTTCGTGCATTATTTTTGTGTCGGTGGTCTGTGACTTTTAAAATTATTTCCTATCATTGTTTTGATGACGTTTATCAATAAATGGTAATTTACAAAAAGCTTTGGGAAGTACATTCTGAGAAAAAAAGGTCTGGGCTGCTATTAAATCATGTAGTAAACCAATCTGGCAAAACCTTGAACTTATCTCTGTACAATCTCATCCCTGCTGTTCAGAGACAATACTGTGCAGCTGAGCCTTGTTCCCCGAATAAGTGACAGATGCTTGACAGCTTTACCAGTTACCTTCCCAGGATCTGTGCCTGGTATGATTCTTAGTACATTATGACAGCAGAAAACTATGGCTTAGAAATTTCACCAAAAAAAAATTAGCAGTGGGAAAGTTCAGGGATATTGAGTACAAAGACCCAGAAGCCAACACCAGTTAAAGAGGACTCTCAACTGCAAATTGCTGGAAGCTCTGAGTAACATTACTGCCCAGTTATTTGCTCTGAGTATCTGCCTCTGCCAGCACACCACTTGAAGATGCATGGTTGATCAGTGAGTGCTTTTAGGAAGGATGTAAGCAAAGTAAAAATAGATATGGTCTCCTAGTTTCTAGCAATCTGTAACTTGAGGATTTCATTAGCTGAAGTTTCATGCTATCTTTTCTTCAATCACTTTTTGATCTGTGTATGCTTTCAAGATCCACAGCATCCGGTGGTTTGGGGTCTCACAATTTAGTTGAGTAGCAAGTTTTCAAATTGCTTAAACATTTCAGCTGGTAACCATGAGTTGTTGTGCTATAGTGAGTGGTGAATTGTTGTTCCCATCGCTCCTCTTTCATGTCAGTCAGGATTTTTGACACATGTTTTTCAGCTTCTCTCAATCAGGATCACTTCACAAGAGCAACTCGTCCTTCAGATAAGCAGTGCAATGTCGATCAGCCACAATCTGAACACAAAACAATCTGTTCAGAGAAGTCATTTAAGAGGAAGCCCTTTACAATGAAGCATTGGTAATATTCTGCATTGAATTAACTGAAGTCCTTCATCACTTGGGGAGGTAAGCACAGGCAAACATTCCTGTGAAAACACAGCACCACTTGTCTGCAGCTCTTGTGTTCTGAGACATGATCAAACATTAATGAAATCATCACTCACCATCAGAAAATCATTCCAGTCAGCTAAGTGCCTCTTTAAGCAACTGTGTGCCTAGAAATTGACCTAAAATGAGGAAATCACAGGTTGTAAGTGCCGTTTTTATGTGCAAGCTTGATGAGTGGATACTTTTCTGCAAATACATTTTCTCTATAAACTGAAAATATTTATATTCATCTGCCAAGGGAAAAAAAAGAACACAGAGATGGATGGGTGTGTAAATTCAAATACAGAAGCAAACTGCCTGTCATTTTTCATGTTTTCATTTTTTTCCTGAGTTTGGAACTACAAGCCTGAAGTCCAGACCAGCAAGTGGAAAGCTATAGAAGCACATCAAAAAGAAAATCAGAAGTGAATTTCCTTTAGTTTTGAAGAATAGGTTTGGAAAAGTAGTTGCACAATAGTGGATTCTCTGCTTTGAACCAGAGATAAACTCAATGCAGTTAAAAAACAATGCTATAAACTATGTCTGTAAGATCAAAGATAGTGCTGGGCATTTATAAATTATACCTAACAAGTCATAAACAGGATTAGAAGAAAAGATCTCCTCTTAAACAGGAGTTTGCTAGCTACTTTAGAGCAGGATTATAAAAATCCTGCTGTCACCAGGCAGTATTAATAGTCCAAATCATCTTTATTGGCATTTAATAGGCAGCAGCCTGCCATAATCAGAATGACTGTGCTAGCATCAAAGAATAATAGACCAGTCAAGTATTACTGAAGACCATGAAATTAATTGTGTGCCAAGACAAAGTATTTATGTATGATATGTATTTATGTATAGTAATGTCACAACTCCTTTGGCCATGAGGGATGCCCTTCAGACTGAACCCTGCAGAGATGAGAGAAACTTGCTACAGCCACACGGGAGCCTCTGCTTTTGCCAGCATGCGAGGAAGGCTGGAAGCAGGGTAAGGAACACAGTATCCTGCTTCACACAGCCTGTTAGCAGCAGAAAAGGGTATGAAGCAGTAAGCAGCTTGGATAAGTACTGGTTGGCCTGTGGGCGAGGCCAGTTTTCTCTTGCTTGGGTCATAAAAGGCATCAAAGAATTATCCTTTCAATAAGCTGTGTGTCATTACGTGATCTTCTGTGGAGAAAGTCCCAGTACCTCAAATATGCAAAAGGTAATCCAGTGCTAAAGAAGCTATCAATCAATGCCACACGTCATTGTCCTAAAACTATGAGCAGGCTGAACAAACACAACACTAGATTTTAGAGAAGCCACAGTATAGTTCTTTGCTGGCATTGGAGAATTTTCAAGAATTTGGCAGATTTCCTAGTTTGAATTAGTTGAATAAATTGCATGACTAATATTTTTTAGAGGGAAGCCATAAAAGGTGCGTGGAATAAATCAAACTATTTCATACTAATAATTTGACTTAGCCTAAATTTAAATAAATAAATAAATAATCACTTGCATAATTTAAATATTTTCTTTAAATGTGAAACTATCAAAAGGATCATTGCTGTCTCCTGCATTTTACAATTCCCTCTTAGATGGGAACTAGGAGTTGCTGTACTGACAATCTGACTGAGAATTAGCATTACCCTAGGAGGATTGGTTGGTTCACCTCTTTCAGCTATCTGCTTCAAGGGGCTGCAGACTCAGGCTACCACCTGTCACCATTAAAATCGTTAAAATCAAAATTTTGAGTTCTTTTTCCCTTTTTAATGGGATAAACATGGCTCTTTCAGTAAATTAAAACTGGGAATCTGATATAACAATAAGCCAGTAAGATCTGGAGCCTTTAGCTTGCCCTTCCATTGTCTGTGCTTCAATCAGTCAGCTCACACCAAGATTATAAAAAAACCTGACCCAGGACTTTACAGTCTGAAGCCCAAATTGAACAAAGCAGTCAGCAGATTGTGTATTCCACTGAACAATGAGGTCTTCAGTCTCTTTTTAACTAGTTTTCATTACATGAGTTATGTTTGTATCATATTGCTGAGAATTACACAAAAGCTTTTTAAAAAAATGAATACAGTAGACAGGAATAATTGATGTTGTCTGTAAACAGTGTATATTACTAGCAGCACGCAAAGCATTTCAGAGAGCTCTAAGCATGCTCAAATCCACACCCAAATGCATGCAGAAGTTCAGAAAATATTGATCTTAACTGCTATATGTTTTCCTTTGGCAGGGAAAGCTAGACAAGGACGTTCTTATACATTTTTTGCCTATGAAATTACACATATAGAGAGAGCCCCTACTAAAAGGGGCTTTATATAAGATGTGAGTGGAAAGGATGCTCCCAAAATAATAAAATTACAGTGATGGCATTTCTAACAAATATCCTTTCTTCCCTTCTTGCCTATCTCACACTAAAGAGTAACAGTAGAACTTTCATCCGAATGAAGCTTTAGAGCTACAACCATGACTCCTCACCCATACTACAGAAATTTTATCCAGATGACCAAAGATTTTGAAATCAAACAAGCTACAACAAATATCCTGCTGAAACAGCAATTCAGCAGGCTCAGAGCGAAACCAAACTATTTTTGTGGTATACAAATTCACGAAGAGCCTTTCCCAATATACACTGTGACTAATAATCATCAACACATTCACAACACATCATACAACAATGTACAACTGCGACATTTTAGCCACTCCCTCTGTGGTCACCTTTCATTTGCAACCATCATGTCTGCTAAAGACAGGATAAGCAATTGCTGTTAAAAAGTGAGATTTCATCAGCTTTTCCAGACAGAAACAGGTTTAGAAAAATTAGAAAGCTAAAACTTCTTCTCATAGTTTAAGGAATAAATGATCAGCTAATAAACACTCTGAGTTAGTAAGCACATGTATCCTGCTAACAAATTTAAATAACAGAACTGAAAGGTTGTTACGGTGTTCTGATTTGCTTTGGGTTTGTGGTTTGCTTTTGTGGGTGGTTTTTTTTGTTTGTTTATTTCAAAGAGTAAATCCCACAATTTAATAACAGGAATAAGGGAAAAAAATAAAAAATAATTGAGCAATGACCATGAGGAGACTTCGAAGTAGGAAATCACTGGGACACTCTGCTGGGTCATGGTCCTGTGGAAAATAACAGGTTTGAAAACAATGTACAAGCTAATCAGTGGACTTGCATGGAGACACTTCCCCAGTCTGTTTTTTTGTGTGAGATCCTGCAGGGCAGAGGCAGCCATTCCATGGATCCAGGCTGGGGAAGTGTCTCCATGCAGTTCCACTGTCACATAGTCCCAACTAGCTGACATTTCTTCCAGAGTGTACGAGGAATTGCATTATCTCTGCACTAGAGAAGGTGCAAATGACAAAAACTAGCCAGCCCTGAAAAAGGTCTCGAAAAGCAGCACAGCATTCATCAGAATATCAGCAGATAGAGCACCCTCCAGCTGTGGAGTCTTCTGGGGCAAACTTCATCAGAATGAGAATCTTAATGTAAACAAATGACTGCTTTTGGGTTCTTCCAGCCCAGCAGGCCAGAACAGGTAAATATCTACTATCTCAGCATTCCAGCAACTGTTAGAAATAACCACAGACATTTCAATCATCCTTAATAATTAAAAGCAAGGAAGGGAGCTTCAGGTACTCTCTTAATCAACAGGTGCTAAAGGAATATGACCTTCCTTGGGGGCAAAGTCTAGCATGACTGCAAATTTTTTCCATGAGATATACTAGAAAGCACAGAAACAAAAGCAGCAAGATTAGTTCCTTGCTTCAAGACCCAGTATTTTAACAAATGAGTCACTGATAAATGCTTCAGATATTGCTATGCTAAAACCAGAGTATAAGTCATATGTATAAAATCCACTCTTGCCCCATAAGCTGCCTGTGATAGTTTTTTTCCAAATACTGACCTAAAGAATGTCTGGTATGTTCAGACTGATATAAGAAGTCTGGATTTCATACTCATGATCCCTATTTATCATGAGACAAATGTTACACAAATGGACTTGCCTCAGTACCGATTTCAAGAACTAAAGAAAATTCAGCAACAGAAAACACTTTGCTGGTCCATTAGCTGAAGAAGCCAAATCTCATCAGAATTATATGCTTCCACCACTTTAGTCAAGGGAAAAACATCATTTTGGCAGACTGCATCTGAGTACACAATAAAGAGTTCATGGCAGAAATTACTAAATATGGAAGGGAAAACATTCATTAGTACATGCAAGGAGAAGTGTAGAAAAGAGCTATTATGGGTGCTCTAATGACGAAGATAAAGGACTAGGATTCAGGAAAACTAGTTATAATTACAGGCTGTGACACAAACTTTCTTTATTGACCTTGGGCTACCCACCAGACGTCAATGGCCCCAAGTTATCTGACTATACAACAGAGATATGGCTACTTAAATCCCGTTACACTATTTTGGTTGGCTCTCCTGCAGTGTAGAGACACAGAACAAGAGAGAAATTTCTTTGACCATGAGAAAGGGAAAGGATGAGGTGGAAGAATCCATTCAAAGATGAATCTGATCCAAGAAACAAGAAAAGCACAGATTTGGCAAGCTTGAGTGCTGATGGAGTGGCTTCATTCATACAGATGGCATGGTGGTGAGTTGGTGGGACCAGGATTGCTGTTGAGCCATTAGGAGCATTAATACTGTGGGGAAGAAAGACCTGCTTGGGAGGAAGGCACAGCTTTTGCAGGCAAAGCCATGTCTGACAGCATGGAACTGCAGCTGATGCACTGGGAAGGCACAATGCAGAGGGAGAGAAGGAGGAAGATTCTAAGAGACCTTACATCACAGAGACACTAACGAATGAAGAATTCCACAGATTTTTCAGAAGACAGACCAAAAATGACAGTAGGGGGCATCTAAATATGCAGACAGGTCCTCAGCCCTGGCCCACACTCAAGAGATTTGTCAGAGTAGTATTTTCCATCATGATTGTAAACAAATCATGCTCATAGCTGTGACAATGAAAGCTTTGTATTATACTGTTACACTACCCAAGCAGCTATGATGCTCCACATCCCTTCATGCAGGAAACTGGAATCAGACCTACAGCTTCAAGCACTCTTTGCAGATATAAGCTGTGTTTCTGCTTGTAGGGTTTGCCAAAAGAGATACACTAGCAAAGCAGCAAGGTTGTAAAAGCCAGTGTCATCTCCTGTTACTTCAAATCGGAGCTACACCGATTTGCACCAGAGAAACAGCTGGCTCTGAAACCAAAATAGCTCATTAGTCAAGGGCATGACCAAGGCTTGAATCATCTGAAGCAAAGGAAAGGGGCTCATTGTCAGTGAGTTTGACAAGGAACACAGGAAAGGCTAACTGACCTTTACAGAGAATGTCAGCACAGACAGCCAAGGCTTAATCCTCAAAAAGCCCTGAGGTATCACTCTTGTTGGTGCCAGGAAATTTGTGGCACTCTGAACAGGGAGGCACACTGACCAATAGAGCATTCAGGTCCAGATCCTATGTGTGCCTTGACTATTGCATAATATTAGCAAATTGGATTTTAAAAAACCTTTAAAATACCCTGCTCTAACAAATTGACCTTCCTTTCTTGGAGGCCAACCTAAAGACTAGTTCATTTCTTTGATATAAATATTAACCAATGAGAATGTTGAGTCTGCTCTCTCCCTGATTCATGTCTTTCCTGAAGAGACTCCAATAGCGTGTTGTTGGACTCAATTTCCCTTGTTCCAAACTAGAATACCAGCAGTAGAGCATGAATTGAGTGAGTTGAGGAATGTCCTAAGCATGGGATACTTCAGGAACTAATTATAATAAGCTTGGTCCTAATAGTCTTGCCTCGGAAGGATGAGAAGCTCTTGGCATTCATAGATGTCCAACTTTCCTATAAACTTATCAGATTCCTTGTAAAATACTTTCAATTGTCTTGCCAAAATCACTAAACCTTTATGAGGATGCCTGTGCAACTTGTCTCTGAGCTCTGTCTCCCTCTTCCCATTTATTCTCCAGGTGAAAGCAAGCCAAGAATTCCTGAGTTCTCTGTGATATACTGCCATCAGCACTGGACAGTGTGCCACCAAAAGGGGCCAGCTCCTGCATTTTGCTCACCATTACAAATGCCATTGCATTGAGAATTATCAACATTGTTACAGAGCAGGCTATAGTTGTGACTATAAATAAACACAAAGCTAGTAAAAGACATTCAAGGATAAATAGCAAAGGTACTGCATTTGGTGAGACCAAAATAACTCCATGTTGTGCACTGGAAGTACCTTCTGGTGTCCTGTACTGGCTGTCCTGTACCTGCTGTTACCAGCCAGGCTCCTTTGTCTTCCCCTGAAATGCAAAATACGCGTCTGGCATCAAAAGCCATGGGGCTTCTCCCTCCAAGATGGCAACACTGAGAAGCTGGGACCCACCTGTAAGAATCCTGTGAGTAACAGTGCTCCATCTCCAAAATCTGAAGACATTCTCAAAGCTATGAAGATCCCAGGCAAAATACCAGCACCCATATGGACTCTTCTCTCTCTCTCCTTCCCTTGCAGCCATGGGGCCTCTTCAGGAGCTCACTGACGCAGGGCCCCATTTGTAGGTTTCAGCCAAACTCAAGGGTGACAAGGTCTGTGGGTGCTTGGGAAAGTGAGAAGGGTGTGTCAGGTCTGAAATGCCCATTTTTTGTTGCTTGAGAGCCAGGGCTCTGTTCTGCAAACTGGACCAATTAAATACCAATTTGATCCTAGACTAATGAATACTGAAGGAGCCACAATCCTGATGTGTGACTGCATTGATATTAGTTCACCAGGAACAATCTTGCCTTGGATAATAGATAAGAACATGAAACCATAGAAATACAAAATACAACATAGGGACAAGTTTCTGATCTTCAAGGTAACTGACAAAGACTCACATCTGGAACTCACTGGAAAGGTAGAACAGTGTATTGACATTAATAACTGTGTTTATAAATGTCTTTATAACACTTGAATTGTGTTCTTTTACACTACAAAGTTACAGTTTTACTGTTTCCTTTATTCTTTGCTCATTCTCTTTTAAATTGGAATACTATGAAGAAATCCAAAACTTAGAGCCCTGTTCGTTCTCACTTGATAGCTTTTTTTGGTCTCCTGAGTACAGGGATATTTATCTTGCAATGAAACTTTTTGTGATCTTGGCTAAAAGAAAATAAATGTCCAGAGATAATTATTACCCTGCAGAGCTTATTGTATTACATGTAAGCACATTTAACCAGTAAGTTACTCTTGATATTAAACACAGAATCCTGGATTTTTACCTGACTTCTCTGCTTTGCTACAAACCTTCTGTTCAGTGTTGTACATCAATTTTTTTCCTTCTTTGAAGAGCACGTCCCTTCTTGAGTGGTAACAGCCAACAGCCTCAACAGCCAAATGTTTCTGACTGTGGAAAGGTCTAAAACTAAAAAATAATATAGTTCTGCTCATGCCAAGTGGACAGCTACACAGCAATCAACGCCTGTTTGCAAATGAACACTTAGAATTGCACAGAAACTTATTATTTTAATGCAGGTGTGCTCTCGGTAAGGTTGCTCACATTTCCATAGTCTCCCTACTTCTGCTGAAAGATTATACATGGGACTGACATTGGGACTTTCACCAGCCAATAGCTCAGAATGGAGATCAATAAGGACTACTTTTCAAAGAGATTATATAAATTTCTACTTAGTTGCTAATAAGCACAGCCAACTTTGTCCTGTTTGAAGTTGCACCATTACTGCAAAGTTAAGCTCAATTCTTGCAGAGTTTTGCTCCCCAAGATTTCATCATCCACAGAAACGCTTCAGAAACTTTATGAGTTTTGCTTCATACAGTCAGTTAGCAGGGGACACAGTCTCCTGCTACAGGCCTGGAAAATTTGTTCATGCTTCCAACTAAAAGTCTGAAGAGAATTAAGTAGTTCCTAGGCAGCTCTTCTGAAATAGTGTTGAAATAAAGAATGTTAACATATCCAAAACCCCTGTTTATGCCTAAATTAATCCTGAAGTGTTTATGTTTGCTTTTTATGTCTGAGTTCAGTCTGTGCACTCAAGCTGTCCTCAGGCACTGCCTGCTTAGGTTCCTGCACAGTGAAATGAACCACTCTTGGAGGAGATAGTCCTTGAAGATTACCTAACTCTCTACATCCCTTTACTCTTCACAGCAAT
The DNA here is from genome assembly GCF_014839835.1 of Dryobates pubescens. NCBI lineage: Eukaryota > Metazoa > Chordata > Aves > Piciformes > Picidae > Dryobates > Dryobates pubescens. Next base: position 20,505,878 of record NC_071616.1, on the reverse strand, counting down.
ATAGTAAGGGAAGCTGCTTGCTAGTTCCCTAAACAAACCGAAGTCTGCTCTCCTGAACTTAGGGCCATTGTTCTGCTACTCACTTTTCTCTGATTTCTCATTATCTTAATTACCACCTCATGGTCTCTTCAAGGTTGACACTGACCATCACAACCCCCAACTACTTCCTTGTTTGTGAGTAGCAAATCAATAAGAACACTTCCCTACACAGCCTGTCCAGCACCTAGGGGAAGAAACTGTCCCTTATCCACTCCAGAAATCTGGATTGCTTGTGCCTTACTGTGTTTCCTGCCCAGCAGATTTCAGGTCAGTCAGCATATCCTGTAAAACCCAGCACTTTCAAGCACTGACATTTCTTCTACTTGTCTAGAGAAAGCTTCAAGAAAGCCTCATATATTTTGTCCTCTTGGTCAGATGCTATCCCATCATGTTACCTGTGCTGGCCTTCCTTCCTGGCCCATAATCTCCTGATCAGCCTCTCACACAGTCCATAGCAGAACTCTGTGCATCTGAGCTGTTTATCTCTGTGCAGACCATAACCCTCTCACACATCTCAACTTCCTCCTTCTAAAAAGCACATATCCATCTAGCACTTCAGCTACTCGAATTCTTATAGCTTCTAAGTACAAAGGAGCAATGAGTGCCTATCCAGATCTGCAATACTGTGTCTCCCAACCCAATCAATATAGAGATCTGGGCACTGTCTTGAGATGACTTGCCATGAACACCTAAATTAGATGGTGCACCTTCGTCTCTTGATTATTATGCTGAAAAATGCTAACAACAGCCTTGGGGCAAGTCTTTAACACACAATCTCCACACATCCCATTATAGTCAGAATCACATCATGCATACTCTTCCAGGCTCTAATGTAGCAAAGACAGATGAACATTGGAAATCCTTTCAAAGGACTTCAAGTCAAGGACTTCCCTGCTTGCTATGACGTGGTCGTGGCTGATGTGCTTGTGCTGGCTTGACATAGAAGAGAGAAAAAGCCAAATACAAAGAGAGTCACATTGAGGGGGACCCTTCTGAGGCCAGACCTTGTGAGGACCAGCAGACTTAAGAATATGTGTCCAGAAACTACTTGTTTATATGTCTTTCTACTGTATTCAAAGAAAGGGGGAGAGGGTCTCTTTATCCTTCTGTAAATAAACAAGATCAGGGGAAGAATACACTACATTTATATTATCAATGTCTCTTCCAAACAGAAAGACTGTAACAGGTGACAGTACACTTACACCCTGTTCTTTGAACATTTAAATGCTGTCTCTCACATGGAAGAACTACAGTAAGAGTATCTTCACCTTCTGCAAATTGCAGTTTGGTTTCTTTGCTTTGAGCTGTAAAAATCACACTGCAAATGTTTACAATTTAGCCTGAGCCACAGGAGCTGTGACTGGTGCTTCCAGTGCAGTTTGTTTACAGGATGAAGGTTTTAGTCCCAGCCAGAGCAGGAATACATATCACCAACACTGGAAAGCCTTGCTTAACGAAATCCAAACTGACAATCCCTCTTCCTACTGCAAATCACTGCCTGGTCCAATTTCCAGTTTGACTGCTGATCTCTTTCCCCCAGCACACCTGCAGGTCAAAAGGCACCACAAGCAACACACCTGTCCCCAGGTGAGGAGCAAGTGAGGTCACAGTGCCAGCTGTCTGTACAAAGGAAATGCTATTGGTCCTTCTTGGCTGGAAGCATGACTGGTCGGTAGGTGCAGCTTTGAGAAGGTAAGGGGGACAAGCCACAGAAGAAATTGGAGAAATGAGATGCATCTTTAGAGCTCTGTCAGTGACTTGTGGAGTGTTATGTTCAGCTGAGAGAGGAAAGAAGGTGGACTAAAAAAAAGTATTTCCGATCCACTGGCAGGATCAGGAAACACAATAGTATCTTTCATTACTGCAGCACCCAGTGAGTCCCCACTTGGCTAGCAGTAACAAAGAGCCAGGTTCTTGAATGTATGTGTGCTAGTCTCTTGGTCACACTGGACTTTAACACTACTAAAATGCTTGTATGCGTGCAAGCAAAAACGGACAAAACCTGTTATTTGCAGGTTATTTGGCCTGTCTCTCACAGAAAAAATCAGCAGACCCAGACTGAGGTTTTCCATGTGCATCAGCCACTAGCCCCTAAGAGGACAAGAAGAACAGGACTGAACCAGAGGGACCAGAAACAAGGATCTTGCAAGACCTCCAAGTCCTGCTGTACCAGCTCACAGAAAACTTGCTGAGCCCTGTAGCTCTGCTGCTATGTGGGTGCAGCTTTCACAGATTGCTGCTCCAAACCCACCCGCAACATGAGTAGAATGGTCTTGAGCTTAATTTACTTCTTTTCACATCACAGAATCAAAGAATAGTAGCGGTTGGGTGGGACATCTGGTGATCATCTAGTCCAATCTCCTTGATAAAGCAGATTCTCTACCTCAAGAATACATAGAATACATAGAATACATAGAATAAACCAGGTTGGAAGAGACCTTCAAGATCATCGCGTCCAACCCATCAACCAATCCAACACCGCCCAAGCAACTAACCCACAGCACCAAGTACCCCGTCAAGTCTTCAAGACATCCAACTGTACATTATGGTCACCCCACATCTAGATGTCTCCCTTCACTACACTCTCTCTCACTGCCATCTCTCTCCCAGCTGCAAAGCCTGAAACCCCCAAGGGCAGAGTTTCCTTAATTAATCATCAGACAGGTTCTTTATTTCCTGCCTTTTTCCATTTCTGAATTGCAATGTTTCCTGCCAACTTTCTACTTGGCATGAATTTCTACAATAGAGCAGCAGAACTTCTGAAAATAGACACTTACACTGGAAAGCCTGACACGCCCTTATGGAGCCTCTGAGCAGCACAACCATAATCAAAAGCCAGTCAAGACACTAGGCCGTGCTAGCAGCATTCAGTTAAGACTCTGAGCAGAGCAGCCCTTAGAGAAGAAAGTAAATGGGAACTCCATAAATATTATTGCACAGAACCACCCAGGCTCTTTTCAGCACTGAGAAGCATTTGAGTTTGTACTCTTCATGGTAGCCCTATCTCATGTGAGTTATTCCACCATAGCTGGTATGTTCAGAACCACTTTAGAAATAAAAATTCATGGAAATGGCAGAACTGCTGTGATTTCCTGATACAAAACTGCATGCAAAGCCTATGGGAAAAGAGCCAGTAGTCATATGATACAAGTCTGAGCTCTGCCTGTCATTAACAAGGGTGGGTTTTTCAAGGTAAAATTCTCCTGGGCTAAATAACAGGAGACTGATAAATAAAGCTTGTCAACTGCCCTTTCTGACTCACTCTCTCCTACTGGAAAGATGACTCACTGTCATGTGTGAAAGGCTTCTAAGTCTTGCTTACATGCTTAAACAAGCATGGGTTGTCTGTGTTGGACATACATTACCTCAGAAGAAGCAGACACTTAATGCTGAGAAGGCAGCCCTGGAAAGGACTCTGCTGACTAAAGGATCTGAACTTCAAAGTATTTCTCAATCCTTTCTGGAAAGTTCAAGGTTGTTGTTAGATTACCACAGAAAACCCAAGCTGTAACTGAGGGCTTAGATGACCATACAGTGTTTTCAACCAGGGCACACTGGGACCATCAGATTTTACCCAGGTAACTCCTGCAGACTGAGCCCGACAGCATGTTCTAGGTGCAGACATAAGTAACTGAGACCATGCCTGGTGAGGAGATGCCTTTTGTCAAGGAAAAGAAATGCAATCACTTGTTCCTCTCTATTTCACAGCAAGAAAATAGCCTCTTGGGGCTGCTCCCCTTAAGGAAACTTTGAGGAACTTACATTGAATCTTGAGAGGTGCAAACAGCATGTTGATCATCATTTCCCAGCCTGAGCAGCTCACTGAGTGAGCAATAGCAGTAGCTGCTCAGTGCTCTCTGCCATACATAGACTTTGCAGGTAAGTGGTAGTGCACAAAAGGGCTCATTGGCATCCGGGAACTTTGCTGCCTGAGTGCATGCTCCACCCTTTGATCTTCTCCTGTCTTCCTGTGCCCACTCCAGGCCGAATGTGCAACTCTGTGAAATCTCTGCCCCAGGCACTGCAGGGATTGTTCACAAAGCCCAGTTATTAGCACATACCACAGTCTACACTGCCCTGCTGAACTGATGTAGAAAAAGTATCATGGAAAGACATCCTTTGCTAAGGCCCCATACAATTTCTGTTTGCTTGGACATGACAAAAGAAAACATTTTTGTAAGGACTGGTGGTACTGTGATGTCAATCCACAGATCAAAGTGTCACAGCTACAGAAACAAAGCTGTATCCATCCTTTAGCAGGTAGAGGTCTCTTAATGCAGGATCTGAGTTTTCTCCCAAGACCATGAGAAGGAAGCTGTGCTGTAACCTTCCTTAGCTCCAGATAATTGCCAACATCTTGCTGCATCATGTGGCAGGGAAACCATGATACTACAGGACAATAATACCACAACTGCCCCTTGTGTGTCCAGACAGGTATGGTAAAAGGACTCAACTGACACATGAAGAATAAGACTAGGCCACAGTGGTACTTAGGCATTCCTATAACATGCCAGTTTAAGTGAAGAGATTAAATAATAGCTGTGAGTCTGCAGTTCAAGTGTCTGTCTCAATAAGGCAGTGCAGGGACATCCTAAATAAGTGATCTAGTCCCTGGACTAATGATTGCTCCAGAAGAAGTAAATTTCTCATCATAATTGTGCTGCAAAATGTAATTCTTTAAAAAACTAAGCCACACATGGCAAGGAAAATTTGTATTATTTTTATCTAGCATAGAGATATTTTGATGAAAACCTTCCAAATCAGCACTAAAATGTCAAATTTCTCCTCTTAACAATGATGAAAGTATTACCTCTCTGGTTTTCTTCCACTGTTTAACTATTCACTATTTTTTCATTGTCTCTCATTGACTATAGCAAAGTCAGGACTTTATCCTGAATTTTTCTCCTGATGCTAATGATTAGCATGTACTTGTACTCACATAGGTAAAATGATAACATTTCTTACCATTAATTCATTTGTTTCAAGATACTGCTATCCCAACTGTGTATTTTACTCCTGAACATTGAAGATCTGCTTTCCTAATTATGTAAAATCAATGATAATTAAATATTTAGAAGCAAAAAGATAAAACCAAATGAAGACTTGGTAGACATTTTAAATAATAACATGTCTCTTTGTTACATCTACTTCACAGCGAGTCACAAATTAGACTAGTTATAGCCAAAAACAAAATGAGAGATGATGGAAACAAATTTAAAAAAACAACACCACCACAAACAAACAAACAAGACCCCACCATATATTAAAGATTCCACAGTAACTTCCTTCAAAAGCAAAAATTTCAGCAACTTTTAAACTGTAGTAAGTCATGTCTCCTGGTTGCTCTGCTAACCCTTTAGAAAAAGAGGGTTGACATTAAAAACAATGATCATATTCATCTGCAGGTGTCAAAATACTTCCAAAAATACATTATTAACACAATCTTCTGAGAAATGGTGCATTGCTGAGGCATTAAGATGAAGGAGAAATTGTTAGTGACAGAACCAGGAATTATAGTCCAGGCACCCAGTTACACAGTCCAGGCCCTTGTGTGCTGAACTACCCTATCTCTGGCAAATGACTTAGGCTTCTTAAGCTGCAATTTCCAAGTGATTTACTTAGCAATGTGAAACCATGCCACCCAACACAGACACCACTTCTGCCAGTTGCTCTGATTACAGTCACCTTCTGCCATTACACCTGAGAGCCCAGTGCTCAAACTGCTAAGCCTGTTTTGGGGGCTTATTAGAGGTGACAAACTGAGGTCATGTGTCAGGATGGAGAAACCACTCATTCTTCTTTGTTCTTATTCTTCCTCCTACTCCTACCCCTCCATCGTCCCATCAGTCACGCTCATAAGAGATTTTTAACTCACTACAATGAGCTCCCATGATACCCACTCTGCTAGAAAACATCATGTTAATCTGCTTGCTACAATGAAGCAGGGAAAACAGGAGAAAGTCCAACAGATTTCTAATGTTTCCTAGGTAAAGCAGCAAGGAACCTTGCATCCTTTAGCAGATAAGCTCTGCTCTCCCCCAGGGTAAAACAAATCACCATGTTTATACCCTCAGCACCTCGCACACCATGTCATGTGTCTGTCTGGAGCATGCAAGCACACAACACAGATCGCCTACATCCACGTGAAGCTCAGCGCTCCCTAGAAAGTTTGCATATGAATTACAGGACCGTGTCCGTGAGCTATACAGCCAAGGTGATCAGGACGCACTCAGCTTCCAAAACACGCACCAAACAATTACATGTGCCCTTGTAGCAAATGCAGTTCTTAAGAAATACTGGACTCACTGGTCATGTCCTGTAGATGTGTTCAAGGATTTTGCATGCACAGTGATGTAGCATTCATTAGATTGCCAGAACTCTGAAGATCCAGACAAATTTAGGCACTTCTCAAATTCTCATTTCTACACAGAGACTTATGAGAGGAAGTCTTACAAGGAGCCTTTCATACACTTAAACAAAGCAGAACTGACTGGGCATGTTTAAATGAGTTGTTATATTAAAAAGTACTGAACTGACACTGCTCTTAACCATGACTGGATGGGAAATGCAATTCCTGGAACATCCAGGCTTGAAAGATTTTGGTTTTATCAGGAATCAGAAGGAAAGGTCCTATTTCTGGGGACTTCCAGTATCTGAAGGGGGCCTACAAGAAAGCTGGGGAGGGATGTTTTAGGGTGTCAGGTAGTGATAAGAGTAGGGGGAATGGAAAAAAAAACCAAAAAACTTGAGATGGGTAGATTCAGATTGGATTTTAGGAAGAAGTTCTTCACCATGAGGGTGGTGAGACACTGGAACAGGTTGCCCAGGAAGATGGTAGAAGCCTCATCCCTGAAGGTTTTCAAGGCCAGGCTGGATGTGGCTCTGAGCAACCTGATCTAGTGTGAGGGGTCCCTGGCCATGGCAGGGGGGTTGGAACTAGATGATCCTTGAGGTCCCTTCCAACCCTAACAATACTATGATTCTATTACAAATGAAATTGTATTTTACAAGTACAATGCAGTAGCAAAATTACTTTTTTCAGAATAAAGTACATCAGTGATGTCTGATTAGAATGCTATTGAAAACTAGAAGTCAACAAGAAATAAGAAACTGGAACGAATCAAGAGAAGGGGAAAAATTAAATATCCCATTTTGACTTTGAGAAGTTTGGATTAATTTCTATTAAAATTTATGTTAAACTAGTTTCATTTCCCCAGAAAATGTTGAGATTTAACAAAGTGCTACAATGGACAGTAGCTGCTTTGCCACTGGTTAGGGAAAAGTATTGCCTCTGCAAATTTCAGGCTGCTCCGGTCTCTCTAGACCTACACTCCTGTTCCTCTCTAATTCCCATGTCCAATGGCCTCTCTCCCAGTGAGGAAGAGCTAGCTAACCAATATCCTTGCTCACAGCACAACCACACATGCTCAAAAATAGCCCCTTACTTGGTAGTGAACAATTCAGAAAAGTCCATCAAGCCATCACACTTACAAGGTTGAGGGTCTGTGCCCTGACAGAAGTGGTTCTGGGAGAGGTATTGAGCACTCTTTCAGTAAAGGCAGCAGCATGCTGATCACTGGCAAGCAGTGGTGAACCACACTGTTTATGGAAGGATGCTTGGCATGGACTTTTCTTGAAAGAAAACAAATACAGGTGCTACCTCAGCATAGTCAGACTGGTCAGGTTCCCTAAATACTCACCATGCATCAGATGTGTACCTCAGATGTGGCAGTCACACTGTATTTGCATCAGCTGTTCTGTCTCCTGGTTTCTGCAAGTCAATATTTTTCCTGTCTCTCCTCTTTCACATTTGTGATCCCTGGCATAAACTGAACCAAATCCCAGAGAATCAAATCTCTACTAAATCTGTTCTTGAAAATATGGCATCACTGGAATTGCTGTGTATCCTTGGAACTGAATCCACTGTTCCCCTATTTCAAGGAGAGGCTTCCTAGTTTATTAAGTACAAAGTATAACTGGGGCCCAGCTGTTTTGTATTAATTTGCTGATGCCCTGATACATTGTGAGTCTTATACATGGCTGACAGAGCTGTATGTTGCAGGCTAGAAGAGCTTATTAGCATCTAAAAATGTCACCAAGGGCAATGGAAATAACAGAAGGCTGTAAAATTTCTTAACTACAGAGATGAAACTATGAGGCCAATAATAAGAAGAAATCTATATACCAGACTCCCCAGAGGGACCTCAGGATGTGGTGAGAACTGCCTGATGTCTGAGAGTCACAGAGGGACTGAAACTCCCCAGCTAAGAGCTCTAAGGGGAAAAGACTTGGGCTGAAGGGCAAAGAGATGGTATTTTACAAAGACATCTAGGCCCTAGAGGTAAACTTTTTATTCTAGGTACTCTGCCTTACAAGTAAACTATTGGAGAACTACAAAGGAACCTTTAGAAAGGCAAAGGAGAGATGTTCTCTGGACTGACGCTCAGTCAAACACTCCATTTATCTTTGTGTCTTTCTTACCTCAAAGAAGCTCCAATCTTTCTGCAACAATGTTTGTCTCCTCAGGCAGTGAACAAGAGCACAAAATTAATAGCAGCAGTCATCTTTTCAGTTCTCTGAACAGAGCATTGAATGTGGCTCATGGGGCTATGCCAAGCTGGCATTTAACCAGGGCAATAAAGCTGTTGCTGGTAGATACTCATTATTAGCATGTGAAGACCCACATCCAAGAGAAAGATAGGACTTCTGCACTGCCTCAGAAGGAGAAAATGCAAAATACTGTATGGCGCAGTTAATTAAATCTGACAGAAAGCAAAGCTGGTTGTGATGAGTGGGTGAGGCTCCCCTGCTAGGCTATCTAGTCTGAGCTCTCTGCATGGGCCCCTCGAAAGTGGTCAGCACTGATCTAACCCAGTTCCCACTGAAGTCAATTAAAAAACTCTTCCTGACATCACTGGAAGAGCAACAAGGAGAGTTAGCAGGGGCACAAAGCCAGGCCAATGCTGAGACAATAAACTTGAAAACCAGGAAAGAGATGCCTGATGTATCCCCAAGAAGAAATGTAAAACATGCCCAAGAATTACAAAGGGCCTTTGTTAAAGAAGCAGCAATTTGTCCAGTGGAAGCCTGAGAGATGCTCTCAACATCCACTTGAGCCCAGGGATTCTCACACAAAGCCATCAACAGAAACAGCCATTAAAGTAGAGAGAATTGCACACATCCCAGCAGCCACTCATTTCTCTTGGAGATGGTGCAGCTCACCCTCATGGAAATTTAAACAAGTTTTCCCTGATAGCCTACAGATCCCCACAGATCTAGCTTGGTCTTGCCAGATGCACAGAAAACCCTGTCTCTGCATCACTTCACCAACTCCTGACCTGTCCTTTATCTTTCTAATAACATCAAGGGTTTCACACATCGAGGGTATACCCAGCTGCCATCTCCTCAGAAACATCAATGCAGAGCAGACCATAAGGATAACACCTTTCATCTTTATAGCTCTATTTACCATCTTCTGATTTCTATTGACTGATTTTTGGATTTGTGGGGGTTTTTTTGATCAGGAAGACCATATATCTCCCTGCCTGGCCCCCATCAGCTGTAATCCTGCTGACACTTCACATATCGTACAAAGGAAAAGAAGGTTGATTGCAAGCACGGAATGGCTGTTTGCCAAAGCACAACTCCCAGAGCAGCCCTGATGCTTTTGATTCCTTATGATTTCTGATTAACCACAGTATTCTGACTTCAGAGTACCACAGCAGAGAAGCCTAAACTGACCTCAGCCCATTCAGTCCCTAGTTTAGCAAAAAAGAACTACGTAGAGGCCAGCAACAGAAAATAATGCTAATAAAATTATGGCCAGGGGTCTCCATCCTTCTTTCTCCAAGTGCTTTCTTCTCTTGTAAGGTATTAAGCCAAGACACCTGCTTGAAGTGAAGACTCCTAAAATAAGTGTTGAACTAGGAGGCATCTCCCATGTCTAGAGCAGAGTTGCTAATTACAGAATCACAAAATCCCAGAATGTTAGGGGCTGGAAGGGACCTTGAGAAATGATCTAGTCCAATCCCCCTGCCAAAGCAGGATCACCTATACCAAGTGACACAGGAACTCATGCAGGCAGGTCTTGACTATTTCCAGAGAGGGAGATGCCACAATTCCCCTGGGCAGCCCACAAAAACAGAGAAAGGGTCAGGAAACTATCAAACTTGCAATAAGCTTCAGGACAGGACTTGTAAGAAATGTGAGAGAGTAAACAAAATGCATCAAGCCTTCTAGTACTATAGTAATATGAATTTCTCAGAGCTTTGAGGAGGATAATTGCATGCCTAAAACACAACAGCACAGCCAAGGGCAGACAGTGCAGTAAGCACGGGGCTGGGGCACAAGACATCTGTAAGAACCTGTGTTCATAGAGGCATGTGAGGAATAAATGCTTCCTGTGCCATCTATCAGCTCTCTCCACTGCAGCTGTGAGTGGAATTATCCACAGATCAAGCCATCTTCAAGGATCAGTAAGGGCTGAATTGACTGTGTTTGCACCATTGCTGCATGCACCTTTGGGAACACTCTGTATTTTTCCTATTATGACCAATGCCCATAAGGAAACTGGCACCACAAAAAGGTTGCACAATCCTCATCAACTTAAAAGGAGAAAGCCAGACACACCTATTCCTTCCTCAGCGTTGGAGGCGCAAAAGAACTAATGCTAACACGCACAAATAACAGGTCTAGAGGAAGTCTCTCAAATTCCAGTCTGGGATACTATCAGGATAGACTTTTAATACTGCATTTTACAAATCATGTAAATTGTTAAGATGAAGAGGTTCTCCAGCTAAGGCTCCCTTTTTAAAAATCCAGGGAAAACCTTTACAGTGAAAAATCAGTAATTCCACATGAACACACAGGTGTTTGGCAGATTGGAAAGGAAAGAAGTTTACCGATAGAGTATGAGATTTCATTAACATGTTGCTATGGTGAATTCAAGTGAAAATCAAAAGCTTCAACACCATCATGACCCCATCACTGAATTATAAGAAAATATAGTAAAACTGGGGGTGGTACATTATCAATAGTTTCTCAACTTTTTAATCTAAATATTTTTCAGGTTAAAAAAAAAATAAATAATCACCAGAAGTAACCCTCCCCACAGTTTCTATTTTGGCAAAGGAGCTGTTGCATCCAAAACCATAAAAATTCCTAACCATCTTTTACAATTTCTATCCCCTTAGCTCTTGCATCTGGCAGTTCATTTAATGGTCTGGGAGGTTTAAGATAACATTTAAGGCTAAACTGAGTCAGTCTGGGAAAGGCTGTATTTATATAATTGCAGTATGGTGTGGGGGCAGTGCTGTATTTTATAACACACTCACCATTAGCCTAATTCTGAAGTCAGATGTAGTCAGCTACCGCCGCCCTGCTATGAGTAACTCAGTGAGGTCTCTCTTCATACAGCACCTTACATCATGCAGGCTTTAAGACTCAGCTTCTTTCTAGCCTTTGTGTTTTCCCAGCCTGGACACCAGCATGCCAACCCACTGCCAGCCTCTAACCCTTGCTGTGATGGAATATTAAAGAGCACAGTTTCTTGTTTCAGCTGTCACTCCCATGCTGGTGGGGTTTTGCCACAACATTTCTTACTTGTTTCAATCCTGCACATTCCATCCACCAGACCATATGAGTGAGTGCAGAGGAAGCACAGCTAACTAGCTGGGTATACAACAGACTGCTTTATCCAGCTGTATCAAATTTTTTTTAATTTAAGTCACTTTCTGCAATGTTTCTCCAACAGAGTCACATAAGAGCAGACATTAGGGACACCCAACAGAAATAATTGCTGTCATAGCCCTCCCTTTCCAATCAGTGAGAAGTTTAAGAGGATGTCTCTCTTCAGCAGGAATCTGGGACCAGGGATTTGGCACACAAAGGAGCGCCCAGTGAAATGCTGATGTGCCAGGATGCAGAGGGAACACATTCTTAATTCACAGGGTCCAGCACCTCGTGGAATGCACAAATAAAAGCCCTGTTAGGATAGCAATTTCAGCTCTCTTTTGAGTCCATCATTTCCACTGGTTACCCTCTCCTCTTGATTAGAAGGAAATGCAGGTTCCCCCACCCCAGCCAGGAGCAAGGCTGCCTGTGTTGCAGGAAGGCAGGTGAATGTGACTCTGCTAGGGGAGTGGCAGCAGTTTCACACCAACTGACTGAAAAAACTTGTCTGAAACTGCTCTGAGAAGATCCAATGAGACTGAGGTAGTGGGTGGGGACTGCCAGCAACTTTTTACTTCCAGGGAAAGGAAACACTGTGAAGGAACACGTATGATTGAGGAAAGAGTCCATAACACTAGAATGGTGTATGATCTCTTTCATTAGGTTCTTTTTCCACTAACCACTTTTTGTGGTGCTTTGTTGCCAGCCAGGGTTAAAGCACACCACCTTCATCTCCTGTTAAAACTCCCCTTTCTTTGTCATCATCATTCCCTTGGTTTCTCTGCCTTTGCAAACACTCTCCTACCCTCTCTTGTCTTCTTCAGTTTCTTTTTAAATTCCCACTGTGGGTTTCTCTCCCCTTTCAGTTCATTGCTGGGACCATCACACCTGAAGAGCTGTTGGTCTGTACCACTCTGGAAAAGGTATGCACTGTCTTCCCTGCTCAGGAGTCCTACACTTTCAGTGCCCAAGCACAACCTCTTGTCTCTACTCCCTTTACTTCAGCAACATGGTCTCTTTCACATGCTAGACTTGTCTTATGCCATCTGAGACTTGGCAAGAGAAAAATTTATGTAGATATCAGTGGCAACCAGCAAGTACATAAACAAACGTTTGCTTTCAAGATTTAGTTAAGTGAAAATGGCAGTGGTAAGACCCAGGACTGACACTGATTTTTGCCCTGCTGACTTCATGCTGAATCCATTAAGGAAGGTTTCCTGCTTATCTAGCAAGACTTCTGCATACCTGGGCCAGAGCTTTCCAATCTGGCATCCAGAGCTCTGCTGCAATTCATTGTGGCCAAATCAGCTGGCAACAGCTCATCAAAAATGCTTCGGGAATTTGTTATGAGATGAGATAGAGCTTCAGGGAGATCAGGACATTTCTCTGTCTCATGGTCCCTTAGCCCTCTGTGACTTCTTGGCTCACAAGATATTTATTACCCTGGGCTCACTCTTGTGTCACTCAACAGAGGCCCTGGCCCTGAGCTGCTGTGGCACTTGACATAGTAAGAGCCCCCGGAAGGGACTGGCTTACCTTCCACGAGGCATGTGAAGTTGCTGTGCCATGCCTCATCCAAGGACAAGGTTACAGTACACCTTAGCAAGGTGAATCCTGGTCACTGCTAACTTAACCAACACATCATCCATTTTCTTCTTCTCTAAAAATATCATAGTCCTGTTTAAAAGAAAAAAAGGAAAAAAGTTTTCAGGAAAGGAGCTCTGAACAGAAGGGATGCTAGAAAGACTGATTGCTCCTGAGAAGTGTGGGTTTGAGGCATACAAACCAATGTGCTGTGTTATATCACAGTCAGGGAACCCCTCTTGTAGCAAGGCTATGTTCAGACACTTCCAGCCTGTCTTGGCTGCATGCCCACATCCCATGAGGTTGCTGTCTTTGATCCTGCATAGCTTGTGAACCTTCTCTGCAGCCTGCATAAAAGCCCTGGAGGTGGATGCAGATATCTCGAGGTGCAGGCTCTGTCACTGGGCAGCCTGGAGCGGTGGGTCTGGCTCATCCAGAGGCAGTACTTACTCCTCTTCAAAAAGGCACATTTAGGACCGCCTCTAAACAGGAATGGCTGACACTGCAAGCCTGTATTTTAAACCAGTTCAGATCAAACACTAAGGAAATGCCAAACCAAAGAGCTTTCTATTTCCTCTGCTTCCCCTGTAATCCACCTGACTGTCTGCCGGTGCCTGGGAGCACTGCCGACCTAAAGTTACCAACCTCTTTTCACACTTGGGAGAGCTGGTTTTATCTGTCCTGTCACTGATGGCCTCCAGCTCAAAAGCTTCCTACACAACCCACCTTTAATAAATTAGGGCAATTACTCTGGGCTTCTCAATGATAATTGCTAATAAAACTCACCAGATTTTACTCAAAAGATATTAAAGGGTTGGAAGCAGAAACAGACAGAAACTAAAGAGAAAAGAAAAAGCAGGACAGAAATAATAACCCTTGTTCCATTCATGTGTCATCCACCACTGCTGAGTTTTTGTTCTCAGAGTCACATATTTCAGAGGTGAATACTTGCCTACTGTCTCCAGTGGGGGAATGCCTCATGCCTGCTGCTTTGGAAAACTGGGTGGTTGTTTTTGAAGTTAGTTACAAGATCTCCCAGAACCTAAGAAAAAAAAACAACAGGAAAGCCTCAGTCTTGGATTTACAAAGAATCAGCAAGACATCAACAGAAGACAAATTCACAGGAAGCCAAAGTTTCATCCTTATTTTCTCTGAGAGGAACCCCTTCCAACACTTTCTTTTCCAAAGAAATTTTAATGCACAGAAGCAATGACTTCTGAAGCCAGGATAGTCTTAGATGTTCTCTTAAGGCACTGTGGACATCAATACTTCTATATGGTGTAGGTTCAAGACAGTAGAGGAATTATTCAGACTGTCAGGCACTCTGTGGACAAAAATAGACATAAGGATGACTTAGGCATCTCTCAGAGGCAACACAGATGGCAGGAACCCCCAAACACAGCAACTAGGAGCAGGAATAGCCATCTTTGCTTCTGTTACTAGGTTATCAAAAGATCTACAACATCAGCTGAAGGACTGCACAACCATTGGATGTGTCTGTCATATAGGAACAGGAGGCTGATAAAGGACTAGGTGGGTCACCAAGCCCTGTCTCCAAGTTATCTGTCTGTCGGTTTAACTGGGAGCAAATTATAGGTATCACTTCTGAGAACATGAAATGGTATCAGCATGTCTTGCCTCCAGTGTGTCTCTACTCGTAGCACATAGCCAGTACTACACAGGAAAGCAAAAAACCCTCTGAAACTAAATTATATCTTGGATGAAGGAGGAGGGATTTTATTCCTGGGCAGGCCACTAGCAACAGGCCTGAGCATGGGATTTATGTGGGGCAGATATAGGAAAACAAATGGCTACGCAATCTTCTTTCGTATTCTCTCAAACACATCACCATATCACAAACCCAATGATCATTATCTCAAGTGTAATTTTATATCATTATGATTCCATTTTGTAGTTACAAAATCCCTCTCACAAGCTCGCAGATCTCCATCTTCTGAAAAAAAAAAAAAACAACAAAACATTTTCTTGCCTGCTTCCACTACTTCCTAGCAGAAAACCATTCCAAAACTTTCCTCCCCAGGAGGGGAAAGACAGTCCTTGCTACATTTGATCTGAAATATAGCACATACCAAGTCTGGAACTAGACCAGGCGGGTAACAGAGAAAATGGGAGGATTTGAAAGAAGAAGCAGTATCAGAAAGCTCTTCACACTGTAATGTCTCCCTGCTCCTCCAAATCATCTAAGATGTTAAAACAATTAAGGATGAACTTCAACACCAAACAGGAGCTGAAATTGTATTTTGTAATTCTATTTTCCCTCCTTGTCTTTATACTTCAGTAGATCAATATCCTGAATTCCTGCTTCTGCATGCTAAGTGCCTCTTCTTTTAGCTTTTCTAATGCTAACACTGCATCTGGGCAATCCTGACAAACAAGCCACTTCTCTTCAGGGGAGATAATGAACCTAAATAAAACAGTATTGTAGAAGTGGAGAATCAGTATATGTTACCCACCAAAAGGCAGGACTTAATTTAGGGGCACTGCACAGCAGAACACACTGAAAAATCTCTCCTGACAGGTCTTGTCCAGCACTTAAAAGCTGGCAACTATTAACCAGAGCCCCCTTGATGCAGGAGACATAACCCTATATTGCAATACATCCAAACTCCTTTTTGTTTCAGTCTGTTTCTGTACTTGCTACACCAGCAGATGGTATGAGCCATATTAAGGTGTCATGACCCATGGAGTGGCCTCCTTGTCCTTTACCAGCCAAGAAAAAGGGGATCATTTTGTAAATTGCAGCCCAGAGCACCACAACTGAATCTATAATCTTTGTGTATGGAATTATGCTGATGGGTTTATTTATTAATTATTCCTTGTACAATGAAAGAACCATCTGTCAACCCATGGATGTAAAACAAAGCAATTTCTTGAGGCCACCAATCCTCCAATAGTCTTTTCTTCAATCCAGGTAAATTAGCCCCTCTTTATATTAGATTTTCATGAACTGAGACATAAGTAATCATTAAGTAAGTCAATTAATTATTGGAGACTATTATATACTCCAGAAAGTCACTGCAGTTTCTAACAATCATGGTCTGTAACTCTGCAACACTCTCCCAAGGCATACAACCCTCCAACACAGCAACTCTTAAACTATTTCCCTGGCATCCCCACTTCCACTCTGCAAGGTAGCAAATGTGGTCACACACCCTTACTTGGGAATTGCTTTCCTAGCACATTTTCCTCCTGTTGTAACATGTTCCTAGCACCTAAGAGTCATCTGAACCTGCTTTGCAAAGTACTTAGAAATGAAGTCTTAATGCCATGTGACCCACAGTACAAACTAACATCCAAAAGACTTGGTCACAACTACTTGCTGCTCTGTATTGCAAGCAGAAATGACTGGATACTCAGGTTACTGTTGGGAAATGGCATTAAGGGGTGGTAATTTGATTCAGGGCACTCACGTAGATTTGACATTGGAGGTGGTAGCAATGATTTATTCAAATTAGAGCATTACCTTGAGGAGACAAATTATTTTATGACCCCATTGCAGCAGGACTGGATACAACAACCATCTTGAAAAGGAGCCTGCAGTGATGCCATGCCATGTTAACAGTGCATGCCTGTAAGGCTGGGGGGAAGTGGGTTCAAATCCTCCCAGAAAATCTCTTTACATAATCAGAGAAGGCTATGTCCTGGAGAGCATAGAGGCCAACAGGACACAAGAGGTAAATGGTGAAACCAAGGGGGTTTTCACCTTAGTATTCTGTACATGAGTTGGGCCTTGCTCATATGCAGAATCGAGATTCTGACACAAAAGATTGCCTTATGATTTGAGATTTGTTGGGGCAAGCTCTGTGCACCCCTAAAGTATTGCACTCACAAAATCAAAGATTTGTGTTTCTTTTCCAGGGCAATTTTTTTTCTGTGTAAAAAGATAGAAGAGCAGGTCCATGAGAAACTCATCTAGTTTCTTCTTCCTAAATGGAAGGTAGAAAGGCAACTGTGAAGTCTACAGATGTGCAGATATAGATACCAACACATCACCATGAAAAAGAACAAAATCTTTGCTCAAAGGCCTGCATTATACTGAATGTTAGCTTCACAGTTGAGAACTAAACATAGCAAGCACTCCACCCCACATTAAGACGCTGAAGGCTTTTAGAGAATTCCTAATAGACTCCAATAAATATGCTGGAGTGCATTGAACTGGGTATTACCAGACATATTTCTGAGAAGTGTGTTTTCTGCACTGAACATGCTGGAAGAGTGGCATTCAAATTCAAAGGAAAAGGGAAACAACTCAGGCACCTCTCCCCTTCTGAAAGGAAAGGACAGTACAGCTAAGGCTCAGAAAGGTCTACAGATATATTTCTAAGTCAAAGGCAATGCAGCTACAGTATGGCCCTTGTGATCTCAGGGATAGGCCTCTGAGATATAATGCTGGTAAGTCACAGCAGCACATAATGAGCCCTGTAGCTCTGATGGGAACAGCAGCAGCACAGAAAGGCAGCCCAAATTCCCAGTCACGTTAGCACTCCTGGTGTTGTGGATGCAGTCACTAACAATGGATATAAAGTCTTGGATATTTAGGGCTAGGTTCTTGGCTTCCCTTAGGTAACAGAATAGAAAGCTTTTGAGCAGGTGATAGGATTATTTCTCTAAATGTCAAGGACAACATGCATTTGGTATTGTTTCCACTGAACCTCACAGATGAGAGATTTTCAACCTCTGGTATTTCATATTCTACTTCTCATAAACCCTTGTCCCTCCACTGCCAGCTATACACACCTAATTCTCAAAACAAACTCCAAATGACATACCTCATAAATGCTGCAAATGGTAACATGTGACTCATTTGCCACTTTCAAAGGGAAAGCAGAATGTGAAAACATACACAGAACAAAGAGAATATTTCCCCCCAAAAGATGCGAGTATTAGTAGAAACAGCTTTCTAACTTCTATGGGCAATGACTTGCTGATACTAGCAATCACTTACATCCGACATCATCCAATGTCACATTCATGCTCTACCCACTTGGATAGCCTATGCAGTTTTTCTTTTTTGTCATCCAGACTTCTTTCAGGGAGCACAGAACTGCAATCAGCTTGGAAGATGCTAGCTGTTGACCAATACACAGCATTTAAGTGCAGTGGTAATTCCAGTCTGAGAACACTAAGATTATCTGCCTGGTATGTATTTGCTTCATTGCACACAGTTTCAAAAGGACAGGCAGTAAAATGTGTTTGGAACATACTCTTAACTAACTTTCAACTATTATAACTACAAAACAGGCTGGGGATGTTGAGAGAAATAGGACACTTCACCTCTAAGGTTGCGTCTGAAGTTGCTCTTTCAGTTTCTAATACTACAACTATGTTATTTAGATCAAAGAGGTTCTAAGTAATGGATGAAAGTCATCTGTACCATGTTGGGAATTTATAAAATTAATAATAATAGTAATAATAATTTAATCTTTGAAGTGTCTTACACAGATTAATTAATTACCTCACAATAATTTTGCAGAAGATGAGAATTATTACCTTGTTCTGAGCAATCTGGAAACAGCAACAAAGATGCTGAATGACTTTGCCAAAGTCATACCAGGGTAGTGCTTGAGCTAGCATTCAACACCAGGCATGTCTGGCTCTGTTTTTGTGTTCATCCACCCTGTTGAAATGACAGCTGGCTTCCTGTTTCATGTGTTTTGTTCAGACATGATCTTCAGACAATGGATGAAAATATTCCTACCCAAATGATCTTGTTTCTTTTTGAGCTGAAGTAGTTGAATTGAAGTATCTTCACAAGCATTTCCTGAAAGAGAAAAAAAATTCCTTCCTTAAACTTTTCCTCAGTTCCTGGATTGGAGCTGAATATGATCATGCAGTAGCAAGAGTTTAAAGAATTAAAATCAGTAGAAACAAGCCACCATCCTATGATACAAAGGCATGTCTGTTGGCCTCTGACACTGAGTAAACATCTGGGTTGTGGTGAGGTCATTGTGAGATGGTGCTTGCAAAAACAGAAGCACAGAGTAAAAGGGCTTCCCCAGGTCTTCATGCTCTCTCTCCTGCCACCATATGCACTGCATTATATAAACCCTTCAAGCAATTAGTGGCTTCAAGAAAACTTTAAATGTAAACCTCCCCATTCCAGATTTTCTTTGGGATTGTTGGCATCAGAGAGAGGCAGAGGTCACCAAGGAGTTCACACCTCTCCCTGAAGAGCTACCAGGCAGAGTCAGCAGCGTTCCCAAGCCCAGCAGAGAAGTTGGCTAGGGCTGCTGAGACACAGACCACGAAAGACACCTGCAGTATCCGTGTGACCAGAAGTGAGGCAAGTAGCCTGGGTCCACCATGACAAAGGCCTGGAAAATGCCCAGCAGGGCAGAAGGCAGCAGAAGTCAGAGTGACTGTCCCACCACTGCCTTGCTCCACTATGCTCCTTGCCCAATGCTTGAGCAAAGATCTGGAGGGATAGTTTCAGTATTGGGGATATTTTGCCCATGTATAACACCAGCAATAGGGAACATGAATCTTGTGGACCTCCACCTACAGGCACACCTGTGGTGGCATTTGGCCTTTGAATCCAACAGTGATGCTCCAGTGCATGGTGCACATTTCTGAAACATGGCAAGACTCACTGACACACACTTTCAGCCATGTGTCTGTAGTGTGTTCAGATCAAAAGCAGGATGGAGTAAATGCATATTTGTGATCTTCTCTGTTAAAATGATGCCACTGTGCAGCAGTTAAGGAGCTCCAGTCTCAAATGGCAGGTGGGGGGGAGGTTAATTTTAAAAAAACAAAAAACAACAAAAACAACAAAACCCACCACCACCACTAAGATGTTGTTCTGCAGTTGATGTTTGTGTACAATAATAATATACTCTGATTTTAACTCGCTTGGAAGTGCTCTATCAAGACCTAATTCCTCGTAATTTGAAACTAAGCATCATTCTTTTACCTTGAAGATTCATGTGTGTTAGTACCATCTTTCCAGTAACACACACCCGGAATATAGCGTATATGTCATCATTTTATGCCCAAGTTCTCAGCCCAAAAAAGTATTTCTAATGCAGGCACTGTGCATATGAGCCACTGTCTATCTTTCTCCAGTCTGCTTTTCACCCAGCTGTTGTTTGCAAGTGAGTTGTTTGAAAAGAAGTTATCTGAGATTGAAGTTGGCAGCCAGAAGGAAAAATACCTTCTGTCCTTTTTTATGTCTTTCACGTTATGGATAAATAATTGGAAATTTGGTAAGGAACATCTTTTTTTTCCCCACTTTTTGCCAATGAATCAGTAAAGACTGAAACATCAAATGGAGCCATGCATATACAGCACGTTGCTTTTATTTGTTTGGGGGTGTTTATAATATTTATGCAACTATAGAGACGAAGTATCAGGAGAAAGGAAACTTTGTTTCAAAAAAGGAATATGTTATGCATTTTCCTGGTATTCAGAGAACTTCAAATAAGCAACAGCTAGATCCTTCAAGGGACACTGGACACAACTATTAGTGACAGCATTTTGCCATATCTGTTTGGGGGTTTCATTAAATCTATTTGTCCTTTCTTAATTAGCAAGACGGATTTGCAAACCCTTTATTATTTGCAAGTCACCTTTACAGCAAAATTACAGTTATTGCTGAAATCCTTCTGCCTACAAATTTAAACTGAGTGAACCTTTAAGGCTTTCTTTGACTTTTTTCCAGGTACCATTCAGCCAGACAGCCACAAGGCTCTCACAGATTCTTGTTCAATCTAATTTGGTAGTAGAGTGCTGGATACATCAAAAAAATTTCACATCAGCAGCCAGCAGTCCATGTGATGGTCAGACCACAGAGAAGAACATTAGGAAACCATGGCTCTAATCCTTTGACATGAAGTGGTTATTTCAACTTGTCTGTTCCAGTTTTTGGTTACAGCTTTCTAGTACTGCTTTACAAGTCTTGGATGAAAAGGGTCATGCAAATGCTGTACCTTCATGTTACACACAAGAGTTTATGAACCATGAAAGAAAAATAGAAAAGGTGGCAGTACAGCATAGCAAGGCCTACCAACACATCACAGTAGGGTGAAAATACCACTCCTGTGTCTTCAAAATACAGCTCAGCTGCTTACCCCTAATATGAATGGCTGAATGACTCCTTGGCAAGTCTGCTCCCTGGCTGGGTCAGTGGCACAGGTCCCTGCCCTGCCCGTGCCATGAGGCCTCTTGCAGCCCCCAGGATCTGCTGCAGAGGCAAAAGTAAGCAGCAGCAACACAATGGAACTGAGAAAGGTCAGAAAGCTCACAGATAGCATGTAGCATGCCTGGAACACTGCCAGGAGCAAAGAGGGTAAGACAGGCACTGTTTACAGCAGTATCCTGGTGACAGTCAGCTGTTCCCTAGGAATCACAGATCCCAGCACCTAAATTCCCCTTCAGGTCTGTGTGCTCTGCTCCTTCCCAGCTCTGCTAAGCAACCTCCCTGGCTAACATTTTAATCCAAACAGGAAAAGTAAGTGCTTTCCATGCAATAACATTTCCACAACCACTTGTTTGGACTTACTGTTTTTGATGACCAGGAGCTGCTGGGATTTTCCCAGTTACTAGTCTAGGACTGTCAGCAGTGAAGGCTACTGCACCTGGTCCCTCCCTTATGGACATTGATGTATGTACATCACTCTGAATGTTAAACATACTTCAGCTTCAGAGTTTACAAGATTTATATCCACCAGGTCATGAATCTGTGACAGCCTGCGTCCCTATGAGAACTATCAGCTTGAGATTTGCAAGTTGCCCCTGGAAATCATTCCTCTATGCTAAGGCAGGCCTCTAAAGGACATGATCTTGAGGGAGGGGTTTTAATCTTCGGTATATTGTGACACATTTGGTTTTGTAAGCAGACAGTCTCTCCTATTAGTCATTCACAGTGGATCAGTGTCAGGTATAACTGATACTGCTTAGACAACACCCAAAATTGGTACAAGTTATACTGACAAAAGCACTTTTTGCCAATAGAGATTAAGTCCCTATTGAAGAGTGAGGTTTCATGTTCCAGCTAAGTCAGGCTAATAGCTAGTTGTTGATGGATGACACATTCATGCTCCCATCAAAGTTTTCACATCATTTATCTTTGTGTTTGTATTATTTATCTTCTTCATCCCCACAGCAAGGTATTCCCTAGGCTGTCAAAATAGTAATGCAGCAAAAATAAATTAGAAGTTTTCTGTTGTTAACCTTTTCCATCAGTTCATGGTGGAGAAAGAGAAAAGCCAGTGGAGATGCAGATCAAGATATAAAGACAGGAGGAGGACCACACCTCTCCATAGATAGGTCAACTATAAGGTGAAAACTAGCCACAATCTAGAAGGATTTTGCTAGTAACAGCTGCACTAGGCCAGTGTGTACTTTGAAGAGATGAAAATACCTGACCTAAGACTTTTAGGTCAGTCAGCTCATTAAGGTAGAATTAACGTTTCCTGTGCTTTCAGCTCTTAAAGATGGCCATCATTCAATTTTTTGCAATACTTTCTAACTAGGAAACATACTCCTGAAACCAACACTGAGATACTCATGACCACACAGAAGAACTAATGGACAATACAAAGTGGGGAAAGAAAATTTTCGTAAAACAACTTGTTCCTAACTTCCTCCCATTTCCATAGCCTTTCAAACACCGTATCTTTTCTCCTCTAGACACAATCATTCAAGAGATAGCTAAGCAAAAATCTCAAATCAGTCTGAAAATTCAGTTGTTCTTCTCAAAAGTCATCTCTCTTTTTGTTTGTTTTGTTTGACAATCACATTGTGTATGTTGTGTTTCCAGTTGCTAGTGCAGGCTGCCAAGTACATATCCATGGCTTGGCAGCCAAGTTACATATTTAAGAGGATGAGAGAAGCAGATTTGGGAATGATCTCAGATCTCATCCATGGCAGCCAGGCAGCACTATAGAAATAGATTCCACATCAGGGAAAAGGGGGAGGTAGGGAACCAATGGCTCATCAACTCATTTTTATAGGGCAGGGTTGTCATCAGCCTCAGGAGAGCACCATCCCATCTTGGCTCCAGTAAAAGTCATGCCAAAAGAACTGGCAAAAGTAAAGGACATGTTGCAGATACTCAGGGCAACCCTGGTATGGAAGGTAGGAGAGACAAGTCTTCAACTGTACTAGAGTTGGGAGAAAATTAGCACTAAAAGCCCAGGTGAAAGTTGAGGAGAAACTCAGACTGAGAACTACCTACAGAGAGAGAAACTGTAAACATAAAGACTGGGTCTGAGTGATAAAGACAGCCGTCTAGGCAGGCTGGGAAAGCCTGGGAATCAGTGCATCAGGATCCCTGCTTCAGCCACTGCAAGAGTTAGAAGCTATGAAATGAGTGAGCCAAAAGATTACAAGAAGTGAAATTGAAGTGTAATGGTTGAAGAAGTTGAAGGCTACATGGCAAACTGATTTCCACATGTGCCTCAGTCACAAAATGCCAGGTAAATTGCTCCAACCTGCATTCAATCCTAATGACCAGTATTTGCACGCTCTTTTCTTTCCGGGAAACAGGCTGGCTTCATGGGAGTCTGAAATGCAAGATTCAGTATCCACAGCTGTGACTGATCCAACAGGACCTCTACTTTGAACAGCCCAAGTAGTGTATAATACTAAGTTATCTATGAAAACAGCTCTTTAGCATTTCCAGTGGAAGATCCCATAATAGACAGATGGTGTTTGGCTTTTTCTGATTTGTTTTTATCACCTCCTTTCTGTGGGAATTAACACATCTCAGGGGTGAAAATTAAATGGATAATGTTGTGAAGTGCTTATGATGCGATCGTGATAAGCTCCACAAGTAGTGGAGTATCTGGAGCTGGGAATTAATATTTAGAGCATACACTGCCATTGTGTGTGCTCACTGAGGCAGGTACACTGCAGAAGAAAAAAAAATTAAAAACCTGTTACTGCATAACTATAAACTGGGTTATGAGGCATAAGCACAAAGAAAACAAGAAATAGCCTTGCTCTGGTCATTGTATTTCTGAACAACTGACCTTGAAGCCTTAATAGGCTTCCTCTAATGTTGTTTCTTGTGGGGTGTGTGTGTCTGTGTGTGCCCAAGTAGCTGAGAACGCACAACAGTATGTATGTGTCCATTCTTTAGATATATCTAATGTTTAATTTGGATATCACACCCAGAAAATAAACACATGCATAAACCCAACAAAAATATCACTGACTCACCATCCATGCATTCACCTCTTCTCTGCCTTTTGTTTCTCCTTGCTGTTTCAAGTCTCTGTCTTCCATAGCCACCATATTAATTTCCTCCTCATTTCCCAAGGGCAGTTAAATGGTTTCTCTGGGAATATTAGACTCTGTGTGTGCACACTGCTGTTTGTATTAGACACACATGTACAGAATTCAATTTCACCGTAGCTAATACTTAGCCCATGACTACGCCATTTACCTACCAAGTACCTCTGCCTGCTCATTAAAAACAGGATTATGATATATGGATGGAACAAATAATGTCCTTAGGCATAATACTGTGAACATTGGTGTGGCTTTTCACTTCAGGTTTCTGTAAAACTGGAGCTCGTGTTTCCTTGTTTTCTGCAATTTGCAGTTTTTACATATCAAGCACTTCAGTCCCATTCACTGGATCATCCAAAGCAAAGGATGGTTTGATAGTTGCACTGTAACTACTGGAGAGATGCCATGTCCACCTCACATCCTCATCTTCTCAGGACACCAGCACCAGCCTTGCCCCAGATTCAGAGCCCTGTGGCCTGGCTACCTGCCGCAGTCTGTGGTGACTACATGCACAGAGGCAAATTGGCTAAAGGTGTTTGACAGGCAAAGGCAGAACTAGCTACTGAGTCCACACCAAAGGTCTGAGGGAAATTAGGAGGCAAGGATGGCCTAGCACTGCTTATGGGAGTGCAGGCTGCTTTTGGAAAGCCGGAAAAACCAGCTGCACATTCTTTTACTGAAATCCTCATGCAATTCCTCCCTCTGCATGGTTTTATCAGATGAGATTATTGAACATTAGCAGTTGTCAGCTATTTTCATGCAGCTAGGCATTTGCCTTGTGCTCCTCACCATCAACCTTTTGTTATTAACATGACTCTAACAGAAATGAAGAAGTATATAAAGGTACCTCATAATCACTAGGTATTTTCAAAATTTTGATTCTGTATTCTGAGGTGTTCAGAAATCTATGGAGCTTTACAAAAATGCCATGAGCTACTTTCTAACTGCTATAGAATTAGGGTAAGAAAAATAATTACTATAGAAGTACTATAGACATTAATTTCGGTGAGCTTTGAATGTAATTGTTGTAAAAAAACTTTTAGTTTTTAGTTTATTACAGAGAATTTTTAGCTTACTGGAAGTTCTAGTTATTTTCCACATGCAGTGCTGCAGATAGGACTAAGGACTCGCTTGTATCAGTTCTCTTTAACAAGGCTGCATTAGTATGTGTGCAAATATGTTGTGAATGAGGTCTGCAGCAGGAAAATAAGGAGACTGCCAAATGAGAAATAAACATGGTTTTGAAAGAAATATGTTTACATTTTTGGAGACAGCCTGGCAAGATGAAATGCTGCTTTCAACTATGATGTGATTGCAAGACTATCAGTTTGACCATGCAACAGCTTTACAGCTTTTACAGGGAGTGATAGAAAATATTTTAGGATGCTTGCCAGTGAAAAGCAAGGCAACCAAGACCCCCAAACCCCAGGGGTTTTCTATAAAGCCCTGCCTGAAATACATAGCATTGACTCTTCTGGAAGTGGGTTTCTCTTCTCAGTTTTATGCAAAATACATCTCTAACTGCTGACCTGCAATAATTTGGAGCAGCAACATTGTGAAATGCTCCAACATACAGGGTACAGGTAGTGCTAACTGCAACCCAAGCACAAGCAAGAATGACTTCACATTTCTTGGTCCAGGACGTAACAACAATCTATTCATTTTTGCGCAGGCCAACACACAAAATCTAGTTCCTGAATGGTGGAAGAAAGTTTATTCAGCAATGGAAAAAGGAATAAAAAATTCCTATACTGCTCCTGATTTTCCTGAAAAGAAAGATTACCAAAAAGGTATTGTCTCTTACAGGGAAATGTATCCCCTCTCTAAAATTCCTGGCTTGTGCTATTATTGGGACAACAAGAGGAACCAGCTTGTCTATGTCTCCACCTCACTGATGCAGGAGAGAGTAAAGGCAAGTGGGTCATGCAAGGGTGGATCAGGGTGTTTTAAATACTGCTGTTTCATATGTGGAAGTGAAATATGTTGTTGCACCTGGAAAAGCTGGCCTGCCCAACTGTATAATCACCATGCTGCTGCAAGCAAAATCTGCTCTAGAGGCAGGTCTATGCTATAAGCTTCTGCCTGCATAAATACACGGATGAGAGCAGCAGAGAGATGCGATACCTGACCCACATAGGTGTGCTAAAGAAGCTTTACTAGCACAACTTGTTTTGCTGAGGGCTAGGGAGGGGTGGTAACTTTCCTGTGATGAACAGCTACAGAACATAATTTTGCTGCCGTAAGAGCATCCACATGCTTTGCTGGTTTAATATCACAGGATTCCCATGTGCCAAGGAACAGTGTCCCTGATGAAGGCAGAGGTTACACCACCATGCACTTTCTAAAGGGACACAGTAAGGAAAACTTGTGCACAGGGCAAAGAAGGAGAAATACTTAAAATAAGTAGAGCTTACATTGCAATGCACTGACAAGACTGAAAAAGGAACTTTAAAGTGAACTATGCATGCTGAGTTAAGTGCATGCTTTTTAATGTGATGGCTTGCATTTAACACAAGGGCCAAGACTGCAAATGTGAATTGCCTGAACGGTTTTCTCTTTTCTTCCTGTTCCTCTTATGTATCTGGGGGAGACAAAATTTATGGTGTGGTCCTGAGATGCTACATCACCTTTGGCTGCATCCCACAGTGCCACAAACCTTCAAGGAGAACATCGCAAATAAATGCAGGCAGCACCCAAGGAAAAGGCTGTTCAGCCTGCAGGGCTCTACACAGTGGCTTCCGAGAGATAAAAGGAATGCTGCTGGGATATATTCATTCCTGTCTAAGATGGTATCACAAGGGCTGCAGCTTGTTTGCTACGTCCTCTGTGCAGAACTTCAAACAGACAATCTGGAGGTGGCAGGGCATGGGGCTGACTCACCCTGCCGGCTGGGTGGACACAGCCAGTCCAAGCACGTCTCGGCTTTCCAGCTCCTGAGTGGGTTGCCCTCAGACAGCTCTCCTGTCCTCAGCTCACTCCAAGGGCTCTCACATGGCACATTATTTTAGCAATACTTTCAGCTTTGTCTTTTTTGGTTCTTCCCTCTCCCCTGCAAAGCAATGGTGGGCAATTGCTGAGCGACCTGCATCACACAGGAGTGCTTTGCATTGCTCCACACCTGGCTGCACCATGAGCGAGGTGCTAAAGTGCTTAAAGGGTTTAATTTGGGTGATTAAATTCTCCAGTATTAATCCTACAGGTGTTCCCCCATATGAAGTAATCCTATTCATACAAAATCAGCAAATATAAGGATCCATCAAAAGTTAATATTGTAGTTACACAACATATAACTACTTTATAGCCTTCCTATGGGCTTGGTTCTCCAGCACAGTCCTGTTTAAGCAAAGTTCAGAAGCACAGGTCCAGAATTGTGACAGAAGGAGCTGCCTTTCAGTGAGTCAGGACAGTACAAAGGAAGAGAGACACTGAGCATGGAAGCAATGAAACTGCAGATTTTAGACAAGATTATTTTACTGCCTTTCCAAATTAATTTGAAATGTGTGACTACTCCCCAGAACTACATGTGTGTACACACCAAATACACCTATTTGCCAATGAGGAGCAGTGTTTTCCCCTCCCACATTATTTCTTAAAGAAACTGGGTGGGGGGAGGGAAATGTGGGCCCACTGGAGTCAGCTGGAATTTTCCACTAACAGGGTCTGAGTTCACTCTACAGTGAATACAATACACTGAAAATCAGCTTGAAGTTATTTTTTGTTTCATGAACTAAGGGAAACTAGTTTTGAGCCATTCCAAGTTTTCTGCCTCTCGCATTTTGGAGGGTGGTTCATGTATTTGAAAGGCTACTTTGTGTCTCGAGACTTCAAAACTTTCTCCAATCATGTAAGTCAGTAGAAGCTTCTTGTCCTTTCTGTAACCCACTCACAGTCTAGGTGTGTTCATACTAAAATATATCCCTTTCCTAGGTTTAAAAAAAAAAAAAGGCAGCATTATGCCACTGTTAATCTCTTCATGTCCTCAGCCTCTGGGGTGTTTTAACCATCTGTGTGGGTACTTCTCTTCTGTGTTCTTTTACTCCCTGCCTGCCTCAGTGCTAAAATGGGCAGAAAGCAGCAGTGGCCAAGGTGAAAGAAAG
The DNA here is from genome assembly GCF_014839835.1 of Dryobates pubescens. Classification (NCBI taxonomy): domain Eukaryota; kingdom Metazoa; phylum Chordata; class Aves; order Piciformes; family Picidae; genus Dryobates; species Dryobates pubescens. Next base: position 20,477,232 of record NC_071616.1, on the reverse strand, counting down.
GAGAGATGACAGCACAGGCGTGTGACAAAACTACCTGCTGTGTGCATTTAGCTACTTTAGCTCTGCAATACACTTAAATAGATGTTTCAGGAAAACAACAAAAAAGATTGTGTTTAATAACTGGGAAGCGACACTGAGGAATGCATACCAAGGGCTGAGAAGTAAAGGAAACTATGTGGCAAGGGCAATCACCCATCAGTTAATAGGGGAAAAAAAAAATCATTACTCTGAATTTACAATGAGCATGGGTGCTACCTAATCTTTATTGTCACCCCATAGTAGTGGGATTTAAGTTAGGGAGAGTGCATCTAACAAAGTATTGCAGTTTGCAGCAGTAACTTTCCACTTGCAGATAATATACTGCTATTCAAAGTCATGCTTACCTATTAGTTCCTAGGGGAAAAAAAAATATTAAAAAGTCACAGTATCCTCTCATTCTTAGGGGTTACAGTCTGGAAATCAAGAAGCTGATTGCTAGAAAAATGCTGTCTACATGAAGATCAAGAGGACCCAACCTGATGATAGCCCTTCCAGATTTAACTGAAGTACTCAGCAGGTGCTGAAGCTGCTGTACTTCTCAAGTCTCACCATGATGGCGTTGCCATTTACCTACAAACTGTTCAATAAACTTGAAGTGGTTTTGCATCATTTGTGGAAACAGCTGATCAAGCTTTTTACAAGCCTCACATTCCCCCCGTGGCATCTCTAACTCCTCTCTGAGACCAATAAAAAGAAACCCACAGTGAGTGTCCCAGCAAACTTGCTGAGAGAAATCCTATGCGAACCAGCATCCCCCCCTAGTAACTAAACAAGCTTATTTTTGTCTGCCCACTCATCACAATTTTTTTTTCATAGGTTTTATTATTCTTAATATACACATCACATACAAACCTAAGGAATCGGAGTCCTGAAAGTTCTTTGGAGCCGGGAGAGCCAGCAGGGCAGCGCCTGCTTTACTGCCCAGCACACCAACACTCCTACTCACTAGCGAGCGACCAAACAAAAACAGGCGTCTGACTCCCTTCAGCTGCCCACTGCTCTGCGGTTTTTTCCCTTAAAGGACAAGCCAGTCCAAAATGTGCATGTCATCAGGCTCCTCCATTAGAGCACATTAGTTCATAGCTCCTCAGACTCTAAACACCGCACGTCTTTATGCTTTCTGAAGCAAGTGACCTGCCCTTAGAGACGGGTTTGCAGTAAAGCCAGATAAGTTTAACTGCTACGAATTTGTCTTTTCTATCAAGCCCAGCATCCCAGCACTCCAGGCTCACGGGGTGCAGTCGTTGGCACTTGTACTTCTGATCATCTTAAAAAGGGGAAAAAACCCGAACACATTCAGTAAAGTATTGAAAGCTCAGCTTGCATGCCAGCAACTCAAGAATAACTCAGCAATTTATAGAGCTAGCCACAAAGCAGTCTCTACTTTATCGAGCCCTGCCGCCTGCCAAGCAGAACTATTTTTGCCGTACTTATTTCCCCTCTGTTGCACATCCCTGACAAGCACGCAAACCTCCCCGCATTTTCACTGCCGGAGCGACTGGGCGCTGCAGCCCAAGCCACAAGTTGCAAATGAAGAGCAGATCCCTCCCCAAAACAACAGCCCAACTTCGCAAAAAATTTCCCCTCTGTTGCGCTCACACCGCCCCCAGGGCTCGGGGTCTGTGATATCCGCAACCCCTCTCCCCAGCACCCTGCAGAGGAAGACCGCTCTCCCCCCCACGCCAAGCAGCCTCGTTTCACCTCAGCCACCGCCCCGAGCCCTACCACCCCGGTGTACTACCGAGCCTGCAGCGGCTGCCTCACCCCCTTTCAGCTCAACTGCCTTTCGCTGCAGCTCAAACTGCCCCTGCAGAGCCAGGCAAACCCTCCACCCCCCTGCTGTACCTGCACAGAGAGAAGGAACATAGTTTTATGCTTTAAATAAATTTTATTTATTACCAAAATTTCCAGAAGCCAAACTTGGCATATTTCTTTAATCTTCTGTAAAGATTTTCATGCATTACTTGAAACTTGTCAACTGCAACAGTCAAGTGACTACTTTAGAAGGGACACTTGAACAGAGACAAACATCCAGAGTACAAACAGCTGTATCTGAATTAACAAAACTTGTCTATTACTAACCTTATAAAGCAGGGCGTGCCTTCCCTTTTATCAAAACCAAGCTGACAGATCTGCCTTTATACACACCCAACAGAATAAACTCTGTTATCAGCAAGAACATTCTCCTTAAACGTTAGAAAAAAAAATACACAAAGCAAAGAATGGAGTGACTGTCCACAAACCAGTCCATACTTCAGTCCTCTTTAATCTACTTCTTCGATGGTTGGGCCACCAGAGCCACCTGCCCCAGCCCCTCCGGCTCCCTGGTACAATTTTGTGACGATTGGGTTGCAGAGTTTCTCCAGCTCTTTCTGCTTATGCTCATACTCTTCCTTCTCAGCCATCTGGTTGCGATCAAGCCAAGAGACCACCTCCCGGCACTTGTCAAGCACTTTCTGCTTGTCCTGGTCACTGATCTTTCCCTTCAGTTTATCATCCTCTACTGTTTGCTTCATGTTGTAAGTGTAGGACTCAAGGGAGTTCTTGGCTGCCACTCTATCTCGGTTAGCTTCATCCTCTGCTTTGTATTTCTCTGCTTCTTGCACCATACGATCGATGTCATCTTTGCTAAGGCGGCCCTTGTCATTGGTGATGGTGATCTTGTTCTCCTTACCCGTGCTCTTGTCCACAGCACTGACATTCAGGATACCATTGGCATCAATGTCAAAAGTGACCTCGATCTGGGGGACTCCACGGGGTGCTGGGGGGATGCCTGTTAGGTCAAATTTGCCCAGTAAGTTGTTGTCCTTCGTCATGGCCCTCTCACCCTCATACACCTGGACCAGGACACTGCTCTGGTTGTCAGAGTAGGTGGTGAAGGTCTGAGTTTGTTTGGTGGGAATGGTGGTGTTGCGCTTGATGAGAGCAGTCATCACTCCACCAGCTGTCTCGATGCCCAAAGACAGAGGGGTGACATCCAACAGCAGCAAATCCTGCACATTCTCAGACTTGTCTCCCATAAGGATAGCTGCTTGCACAGCAGCACCATATGCAACAGCCTCATCAGGGTTGATGCTCTTGTTGAGCTCTTTGCCATTGAAGAAGTCCTGTAGAAGCTTTTGGATCTTGGGGATACGAGTGGAGCCACCCACCAGCACAATCTCCTGGATCTGGCCCTTGTCTAGCTTAGCATCACGCAGAGCCTTCTCCACTGGTTCCAGGGTGCCACGGAAGAGATCTGCATTGAGCTCCTCGAAGCGGGCACGTGTAATAGAGGTGTAGAAGTCAATGCCCTCAAAAAGGGAGTCAATCTCAATGCTAGCTTGTGTGGAAGAGCTGAGAGTGCGCTTTGCTCTCTCACAAGCTGTACGCAGTCGCCTCACTGCTCGCTTGTTGCCAGCAATGTCACGCTTGTGCTTACGTTTGAATTCTTCCACAAAATGGTTCACCATGCGGTTGTCAAAGTCCTCCCCACCCAGATGGGTGTCACCAGCTGTGGACTTCACCTCAAAGATGCCATCCTCGATAGTAAGGATGGACACATCAAAAGTGCCCCCTCCCAAGTCAAAGATGAGCACATTCTTCTCTCCTGCCCTGGTACCTTTCTTGTCCAAGCCATAGGCTATTGCAGCTGCTGTGGGCTCATTGATAATACGCATCACATTAAGACCAGTGATGGTACCAGCATCTTTGGTGGCCTGGCGCTGGGAGTCGTTGAAGTAAGCAGGCACTGTGATGACAGCATTCTGTACCTTGCGCCCCAAATAGGCCTCCGCAATCTCCTTCATCTTGGTAAGGACCATGGAGCTGATCTCCTCTGGGAAGAAGGTCTTCATCTCACCCTTGTACTCCACTTGCACCTTGGGTTTGCCACCCTCGTTTACCACACGGAAGGGCCAGTGCTTCATGTCAGACTGCACCGTGGGGTCATCATACTTGCGGCCGATGAGGCGTTTGGCATCGAAGATGGTGTTGGTAGGGTTCATAGCCACCTGGTTCTTGGCAGCATCTCCGATGAGGCGTTCTGTATCGGTGAAGGCGACATAGCTGGGTGTGGTGCGGTTGCCCTGATCATTGGCGATGATCTCCACCTTGCCATGCTGGAAGACACCCACACAGGAGTATGTGGTGCCCAAGTCAATGCCGATTGCCGGCCCTTTGCCAGACATGATGACAGGTTCCTCTGCTCAGCTGCTCACTAGCGTTCACCTCGCCCGCCACCCGCTTTCGCTGCTCGCCGCGGCGCACTGTGCCGGTACAGCGCCGTCGCCGGCCACTTTATAGCCGGCGCAGCCGTCTTCTGGAACCTGCCAGAACCCTGACGGCCAATCTAGACGCCCGTCTGCCTCTACTGGCCAATCGTTTCCGTGAGTCGCCGAAGAATACCCGCCCCTGACTTCTGGCCAATCAGAACCGTAGCGCCCACCCGTCAGCCCAACCCTCCGCTCTGCGCGGTGTCGAGCGAGCATCTTCCTGCTTTTTCTCGATCCGCCCCGGCTTGCAGCCTGCGCCACCGCCCTCGGCCAATCAACACTCGCGTTTAGGATTCGCCCCACCCCCACCCCGAAACGCTACCAGAAAGTTCCAGTGGACGTTGACGTAAGGCTTTGGATCGACATCAGCATTATCCAATGGAGACAAGGCAACCGGGTGAGGGGCGGGCTGAGTCTGCTGGCCTGGATGGTCCCGCCTTCTCAGCGGGCGCGGCGCTGCAGACGGGTTCCCCTTCTCCGCCCCCGCCCGGCGTGCTGGCGTGTACTCCGCGAGGGGGGCGTGCGTTGGGTGAGGAGGGGCAGGGGGTACGCGAGCGGCTCGCCTGCCGATGTTTATAATTCCGAAAAGCTCGGTCCAAGGCTGAATGTCATCTCCGAGCCAGCCGGTGGGGAATTTACCCTTATTTGGTCGCGAGGCAGCAGAAATTCAATCCTGCCCACCACACGCCCCGTATCCACCACACGCCCCGTATCCACCACACGCTCCGCTTCCCTCCCAGCTCCTCCGCTTCCCGGCGTCTGATCCGGGCAAAATAGCCGCGCAGCCGCCGCGACCCCCGGCCGGGGCCGAGGTGCTGCCGGCCTGAGAAGAACTGTCTGTAGCGCTTTCCCTCTATGGCGGAGAGAACGTCCAGCGGCGAGCAAAGGCTGAGGCAGGTTTTAGCCGTATTTTGGCTGAACTTGACAGGCTCACAGCCTTGCTGGCGCACATCCCTTCTCGAGGGCTGCTTAGGGCGGTTACTCCCCTTGCGTGGCCGCCCCGAGCAGCCGCTTGTTGTCAGTGGTGGTGGGAAGCATGCCCCGGTATCAGAAAGCAGGCGATAGCATCTGGCTTTCCCTTCCCGGGGGTGGTGGGGGAGAGGGGAAGTAGCTGGGGTTTTGGGGCGTCTGGTTCGCTGCTTGTTTCTGCATGGTGACCATTCTTGAAACGCCTCCAAATTTTTGTCTGTTGTGCTAATGTAAAATGTCACGCCTCCGTTTAGCAAAAGCTATGAAGCTATGAACTCAGAGTTAGGAAAAGTGCTTTGATGAAAATAAATTAAACATGAAAATCTGCTGTGGTTCCTCTAAATTCCTCCTTACTTTGAGACAAACATTTCAAAATATTCCAGTTCTAGTAAGGAGTGCAAATACCATGCTGAGATCTCTTTTTTTTTTCTTCAGAGGCTTAGTGAGTAGCTCCTTCTGGGTACATCCTTTAGAAGTGTGCCTAAAAGTCTGCTACCCATGGACTTTACTTGTTACGTGAGAGGACGACTAAGTACACTGTATGCTTAAAACATCTTTCGTTAATTTTATCACTTCAGTGTTATGTATTGGCAGCTCTCAGAGAAAATATCTTAGTTTTTCCCAGAATGGCTGGCATTCATGCAGTTATTACTAGTCATACACTACCTCACATTCAAATCCATCCTTGTTTCAATTAGTATGTTTCTCAAGTCCTTCTTACAAGATGAGGTTACCACTTTTGTTGTGTAGTTTGTGTGTATGTAGTTTTGAGAAGGAAGAGCCTCAGTTTCTGATAGTAAATATTATACATGCTTAAATAACTAATATTCTTTCACAAAGCCTGGTCTTTTATCACACAGGTTCTCACATAGAAGAAATCCAAAAGAAGTCAATGGAAAATTGGAACCATCATCTCTCCCTGCATCCAACAGGAGCTGCTCTGTATATACCATACGCATATTTGTTTGATGGGGAGGTTGTCGGTTTCTCTTGTAGTTGGACTGGTGACTGATTCATCACTGAACTATCTCTTCCTGTAATTCACTGCTACTTCATTCAATTGATTGTATCCCATGGAGCAGGGATAAACGCCAGAGCAAGTTGGTTGATACATTCTGTTTCAGCTGAGAAATTCATGTTATTTATTGTATTCTTGTGGGGATGGCCCTATAGAAGCACTAGTAATGTGCAAGCACCCTGTTTTGATAGCTGCCGGACAAATTCAGACCCTGTTACGTTAGAGTAAAAGGATGGTTCCTGCCTCAAAAATGTATGCATGGAAACAAGAGGTGGAGAGAACAAATGGACTAAGACAGTATTGATTAGCACAACAAGTGGTATTTGCAGTGAAATTAACTTGATGCTTCATTAAGTGTAGCTGTAATCAAACAGGCTTTATCAGATTTAGAAGTGACATTTCATTCATTTGGCCCAAAGCCTTTAGCTGTACAGCACAAAATACATCAGCTCCAGACAAAATTTGTTTCAGGTTTCCATAGCCAAAAATCTAGTACAGGCCCAATATGGTTGTGCTGATACCCAGATGTGCAGATAACCAGCTAAAGAGGTGTTTGCGTTGGCTGGATTACTGCTTGCCATAACAGCACTCCCTCAACTGTATTCATTTCTTCATTTGAATTGTTTTGCTATAGTAATTTTTAAAAAAGATCCTGGAGGAATGTATGAGCATAGCATCTTAAAGCTAGTGGTGTAAATGACACACTTGTGGCCATTCTCAGGAAGAATCAAAAGGTCTGCAGACTCAGGCTAAGAAATACTTCATTTAGCCTCTCACAGAAGTATTTCTTTCCCAGTTGAACATGCAGGAGCTGTTTTCTTCTTGTACAATGATATGGATAGGTCTGAGTTGCTTTTTAAGCTCTTGTTTCTAATCAGAAGTTCACGTGATGTTCTTGCCATCATCTCTCACCTCCTACCTAGGTCCTTAGAGAAAGTCCAGTCTAACTAGGAGGAGCAACCTCTAAAATCTCATTAGACTTATTCTCTCTCCTCAGCAGAGCTATTACAAGCCTGCTTTTTGTCAGCAGTTCTCTAAGAGTTGCAGCACAATTTGTGAACCTACTCATCCATGCAGTCATCTTCTCATATGGGAAGAGCTACATGATTGTCTTTTATGTTGCTTCATATGCAGTCATGTTATAGGTGAGCCAAACAAACTGGTTCAGAAATTAGTGAGCTTTATGGTGAGGACTTCAGCACAAGTTTCCCTTTAACCAAACCATTAGCTGTTTTAGCCGAGTCTGTAAGCCATGTTTTCCTAGTAACTTCTAGTAAAGCAAATTGGTGCCCCTGGAAATAGCAGGCTTCTTTCTGTCCATTTATTTGTGTTTAGGATCGATAACACACCCACGTCTCCTCTCTGGCAGCATTATGTAATACGCTGTAGGCTATTCTCCATTACACCACCCAGCCAGAAATGAAGCAGCAGTGAAGCAAGAGCTCAGTATCTGGAGCAGAACTGAGAACTCAACCTGTATCTTTATCTCGATAAAAGGAAGATGGTTTTTTTCCCCCCATGTTTCATAAGGCAATGTATAAAAATAGAAGTGAATACAAGGTACACTTCAATCAGACATCAGCCACTTGGATCATTAACGTTAAAATGCAGTGGTTCATTTGACAATCAGATCTTAGCCCTTAAATTCTGGTGTTCATTTCCCTAGTAAAACTGCAGGAAGTTACATAAACCAGATGGTGAGAATAAATGAATTATTTTATAATACAGAAAAGCAATTCAGATAAGTCTAAGTAACAGCTGTTCTCAGAACAAATAATACTTTGTCATAATACCTTTTCATCACTGAAATTCTTCATCTCATTTCTGTTTGTGAATACACGTTCAGTAATTTTAATTCAGACAAGAACTAACAGGTTACGAAATGACAGCAGATTCTTTATACAAGGTGCTGTTGTGCTAAAAACCCTAAATGCGTGTGTGTAGAACTATGTAACTTTTGTGTTCCTTTGTTACTATACACCTTTTTGCACACAGATGCTCCTTGTCAATTTGAAAGGCAGCCACAATACACGATCCTTCTTAAATAAGCATTACTTTGCTTTTCTGAATAACAAAGCCGAGTTCTGCAAATCAGCATAATGTGTTTTGAGCAAATTACGCAAATGCGTGATCAGTAACATGGAAATACTCAGAACAGCGGAATATAGGACACAGTAATTTAGTATTGCCAAACCAGAAGTTAAAAAAATCATGACTCAGATCTCATAAAATTACAAACCTAGTCCAAAATTAGGAGCTTAAAAAACACACGTGGCTTTATTCACCTTCTGGCTTTTTAGTGTTTAGCGTATGTTCAAATTACACTGCTAGGATTTTTCATGCACATTTGCAGAGCTTTTATATATAAATATATGTATATAAAAATAAAACAGCTGATTACACCATTTACACGATTGAAAACAGGCTGCCTCTGATTAGATTCAATAAAATCATGGAAGTTGCCAACATCGATTAAGCTAATGCTTGATGTTTCAAGGAATTATTTTATAATTAAGTGGGTTTAAAGCATATTTATTTACATAGACCTTTGACAGTTTGCTGAGGTGTGATTAAAAGATGAAGTTAGTATCACTAGTGTGAACTAGGTAAACTGGTGTGCTGTGTGCATTTTTGGTAGTCACTTTGTTACTTTCCTGTTAACTGCAGCCTCCTTTAGTTGCAGGCAGTGCCAGCTCTACTGATGGTAATACATAAAGGACTTTAGAGCGGACAGTTTACAAGCAATTATAAAATCAGATCAGAAAAGTACCTCAAGAGATCATTCGATGTCATTTTTGTCCAACCAAAATCTCCTTGTTATGGCAATTATCTGTATTCCTATCAGTTGTGGATATGAGAAAAATGTTAATCCTTTTTCCTTGCAACTGATTTTTTAATATACATGAAACTCACAATGTTTCCCTTTTACCATCCCTTCTGTGAGATGACCTAAAATCATTCTCTCAGCAAAGTTTTCTGGGTTTCTAGACATTCTTCTGGACTGCTTTCTTCTGGATTCTGTGCATTCAACTTGTATCCTACTTTCTAAGGGCCATGATCAAAACTGCAGCCATTATGAATATATGCAGTAGCGCTTCTAAAGGAGCAAATAAGACTCCAGTTTGGACATTTCGGGTTTCACCTTTATTTGTGACAGCACAATGTTGCAGACTCATTTGCAGAATTTGATCCAAAATAATACATTGATTCTTTTCAATGGAAATCAAGTAGCTGGCCTTTACTTGCAGAGCTAATGACTCCAGCTTGCACTTGTTTCTGTTAAATAATATCTTATGTTTTCAGATCATGTCTGCACCTTGGCAGGATTATTTTGAATTCTTATCTTCTAGTGTACTTGATGTTGAACTCTTCTTGGTCTTGTTTGAAGATATTAAAAGGATCCATATGGTTCAGGGGGGGTGAATAAATGAAAACAGAATTTTGTCTACATCTGCTGTGAATGGGATTAAACACCACACTGTAATTATTGGCAGTAACTGTAAAGCTGGAAAATGATGATGTCTTACATATGGGAGATTGTGTACTATAAACATAGGCTAAGGCCGATACTTCATACTCAAAGGTCAATATAATTTGAGTACTTTCTCTGATTCACTTAAATGCTTAGTGTGAAGAATTTTTGTAATTGAACTGGAGCAATACTGTCTTTTTCTTATTTTCTCATTCCTATGATTATTTGACTTTTACTTATCTCAGTTTTACTTCTTGTCATGTGTAGCAGATGAATGGGAAAAACACAGGAGCAGATGAAGCAGGTAGTTAACTACAACTTCGCTCTGTTGCCAGGACTGTTATCAACTCAGGTATAAGATGGAATTAAATGAGAATAATAAGCAGATTTATAAGAATATTTTATTAAAGATAGTGTATCAAAGCACAGAATAAGCTTTAAAGATGATGAAAACTAACCTGGAATGTCTTCAGTGATACTCTACATAAACTACAAATAATTGCTAAGTTACAGAATATTTGCAGCCTGTTCTAAATGTCCTACACTCAGTATACTGTTGAAGGCCTATCTTTAGATGATGCTCTAAACAGATTTCTCTCCTCTCCTTCATTGTGATCCTATCGTAACATCCTATTTTCTATTAGATTTCCCAGGTATATTGTGCCTTCTCCCTGCAGAGTCCCCAGTACATATCTGGCTTTGCCCAGATATTCTCCATACTCCCCTCTGGTCCAGCACAGCCACTGGGACAGAAATTTCATTCCTCTACTGCATCAAAGAGATTTTTAAATGCCTATATTGATGTTTAAGGTGTTATTTGTTAATAGAGCTGATACCTTCAGCATCTATACACTGAAATGTTTGGGGCTATATAACGAGATTAAGCAACTACATTAAAAGATATCTGAACATCTTTTCTTGCATTTGTGTAGCAACTTTATAAACTCAAAAAGAATAAAGCAAGCACAGACACATGCCCTATACAAGCTGCAATACAGATAATACATACTTCATAACAACAGTAATGAAAATTATGCCAATTATAAATCATAGACAGACTCTTCTTGAGATAACAGTTATACTGAACAATGAAATACCCTCTTATAGTCATGAGTAGAATTAATCACAACAGCAGAATATAGATCAGCATGTTTAGTCTGCTATCATGGCTCAATCTAATCTGCTGTTGTCTGAGGGAAGCAAAAGAGATGTTTTAAATTTTGGGTTTTTTTTAATCCATGCTGGACCTAATTTGAAACATTTACTGCCTTGTTGGGATTTTGGTTAGGGTTTTGGGGGCTGGGGGGTGTCTCCATTAATTTATCTGGAAACATTAGGATTTCTAAAACGCTCAAATCTCAACACAAATGCCTGATTTTCAAGCCAGCTTTTGCAAGACTTAGATCCAGAGCAAGGTGCACCCTGTGAAGTGTTTTTTTCGTATTTACTCATCTCCTTGTTGGTAAAATTTTTCACCAATCTTGCAGTAAGACCAGAGCACCATTTCTTTGCTCTCCACATACAAGCACTGTGCTCCATGGAAGGTCCTCTTCAGCTTGCAAATGATGATCATGGCAGCAGGGAATATCAGGTCAGCTGGATCTTTCTCACCATTCTGTCCTTTCTCAGGGACCCTCTGTCCTCAGGTTTTGAGATTTGTACTGCAGATTAATTTTCGTTTCTCTTTTTAAAGTTGGTAAGTTTAGCATTGGAGCTGTCTGCAAATGCATTTTCTAGTTCACAAGTATACGCTTCTAGTATTTGAACTAAAAAGTCTAATCAGTTTTTGACAGAAACTCTAAAAAGCCTCATTTCAGAAAAGGAGCACTCCAGCACATGAATAGCAAATACTGCAAACTCATTTCAGTACAGCCTTTAATACCTGGCATCTGCCTCTTTTGGCTGTCTGCTCCATGAAAGGAGACTTTGAATTTGTTTTTAATAAGTGTAAATAATAGTCACAAGGAAGTGAGTTTTGTAACACAGAGAAGAGTCCAAACCAACTTTTACTGCATGTTCTAATGTGACTGCTTGGGTGCCTTTTGCGACTGCTGCAGTATGTCATAAAAGCAAAGGTGGTGCCAACTCAGATCTGGCACACGTGGTTCTGAGTTTTTATGAAATCTTTTGCCGATCAGTTCTTCCTCATGTCTTCTTCAAACCTGGTTCTCTCAGTTGTTCAGAAGCTTAGAAGTCCCTATTTCACTACTGCCATGCAGAAAAGAAATGCAAGAAAAATATTAAAAGTCAGAAGCCCACACTCCAGTACTGCATTTGCTAGCATGATGTGGCCCCGCCCACCTCACTATGGTGTGGTTTTGCTTAAATACCCATCCTCCAGTTACCATTCCGAGGACCCACCACAGTCAGGAGCTCTGTTTAAAAGCCTCATTTCCTTCAACCCTTACCCCACCAAAACAAAACTTAAACAACGTTTTGCTCGTTGCAGAAACTTTTGTTTCTCTTTTGCCTTCCATTTTCAAACAGCTAAAGATTTGCTGAAGGAAAACTTCACTTCCCAAGCCTCCCAGAAGTTATTTTTAATACTGTATATGTTAGTTTCCAGCAGTGGTTTATGGCTTGGCTTAGTCAATGCTCTGAAAATTGCATGAGTGTTATTTCCCCTCAGCCTGGACTTCTCATAGCTTAAAACACCCCCACCCTGGAATGCTTTTACTATTTTGTATTTGACCATGTTTATTGTTGGTTTGATTTTCTTTTTTCCCTTGCCTCAGAAGTAACTGTACTACATTCACTTAACCTCCTTCCTCAAATACTTAAGTTAAATGCAGATAAATTACATACATTTTTACTATTCCTGTAAGTCTCCTTCAACCAAACTAATCTATGACAAACATGAGCACCTTTGTATCTGATACAGTCAAGAAATCGGAAATGTGTGAATCTAACTTTTACAGACAATCCTCAGAGGTGTTTTCAGTTGTACACTGACTTTTTTCTCTGGATTGTACAAAGCATATGGATGTCCCACTTCTGGATTATTTACAGTTGATATTTCTATGCACATTATGGCAGCCCTGAACCAAGTGGCTGTGTCTACACTGCAGAGCATGAAAGACTTCAGGGCTGCACATGAAGCCAGGTTTCAGTATTCAGTATCACCAAGGTTGGAAGAGACCTCAAAGATCATCGAGTCCAACCTGTCACCACAGACCCCATGACTAGAGTAGGGAGGACAATAGTGCCCACTGCAGGCTTGAACTCACAAGCTTCCCATTAAGGGTCTTATGTGCTACCAACTGAGCCACACCACAGGCTTTTCTCAGTTGTCTGCATCACTTACCTGCTCGAGCATCCTCAAGACCAGCTCAGAGCTGAATATCCTGGCATGCCTTTGAGAGGAAAGCCTTGAGAGTGGTGCTTCTCACTTCAGGGCACATTATAGGATGCCTCATGTGACATGCAGCCAGGCCCTCACATCAAATGCCAGGCCTAGATTTGCCTGTATATTGTATCTGGCCTCTGTGTCATGTCACAGGCACAATGGTGGGTGAAAAAGCCATCTGGGACAAATGGCTTTTGTTTCATACCAGAAGGGTGATGTGAATGTGGGCAAGCAGGTCTTGGGCAGACTGCTAGCTTCAAAGTATTGCTGGTTCTGGAAGCCAGCCCAGGTGTCTGCCTAATACATTCTCTGAATCTTGGGAGAGCAATTTACTGGACTGATGCAGTCACCTCAAAGTAGTAGCTCTTACTTGACTAGCTCAAAAGTCTGGGAATGCCTTTGTTTTTTGTTTATAGACTAAGAAAGGAGGGAAAGAAAGTAGTATAACTACAGTACGTGTGTGAACATTGTTTTCCCCCAGTAACATCAGTGTTAACATTGCTATTATTAAGATGCCAGCTTGAACTTTACAGTCAAAGATCTCTGTTATTTGCAGATTGTACGCAGCTCTCACGGCATGACTTTACACCACCCCCCTCAAATACACCAACTATGCTGTGTGGGACCTCCTCTGAGTGTGGGAAGTGAGTTGTCTGTGAATATTTGATGAGACTGCAAAAAGATACTGTTGATCAGTGCTAACTGTGGTGGTGTGGTATACATACAGAACTGTGAACACCAGAGGACTGCTGGCATCAGTAATAGCTTTTAGCCCACAGTAAGCTAGATTAGAATCTGGGAGGAGGGCACAACATTATACCTCTAAAATTCTCTAGCTACCCCAAAACCAGAAGCTGTTTTAGGAATGCCCAGCTGCAAGAGGATCTGCTTCCCTCTTCACACAGTCAACTCTGTTCATCTGTAGAAACGTTTAAGCATTTTAACTAGAACTATGCAGACTTCCCAGAGAGCCACCAGATGGAGCTCATACCTCCCCATAACCCAGATCCACCACCATCTGCAAAGTTAAAGCACTTCAAGGACGTTAAAGAGGATGCAGTTTCTTCTACTTCATAACTCAGAGGAAGTCTGTGATTAGCTGGACGTTTACAAATAAAATGAGAATCTGGAGACAGATCAAAGACAACTCTCCAGATTTGGCATGGTATCAGGTTTCTGTACTAAAAGCATTTGCATGGGTTAGACTGTTACATTAAGTGCCTGAACTTGGTGTAACTCATCATATATTAACAAAGCTCTTTTAATGCTTTTACTAGAAGTCTGAAGGTTCAGCCAACTACGGACCCGAGAGAAAAACAAATAAAGAAACAAACAAACACCCCACCACCAAACCAACACCTCCTAGCTAAGATGATCATTGAGTCTCCATTTAAAAGGTAAGCATCTGCTGTGCTCTTCCTCCCCACTTTCTGCAATGTAAAGGGAATCAACAGGCAAAGGTACTCACTGTTCCCAAGTCCTGAGGATACAGTACTTCAGGCTCAATAAAAGAAGCAGTAGTGGTCAAAGCCTGTTCTGTAAAGGTCTAAGTAGCTTGGATGGGCCAATCATACCGCACATGCTTTTTACTGAGAAGTTTGTCATTCATCCGGAACCAAAGTGACTTTGATACAGCCCCAGTGACTGGGAAGAAAAGCAGATCTGAGATAAAAGATTGTAGGGTGTGAAATATACTGACTTAATGTAGATGTCTTTTAAGGGACATCTTTGTTTTGACTCTGTAACAAACTATCACAACTTGTGAGGTCTGGAAGGCCACAGACTATTCCTGCTTTCATAGTAGTGCTCTGTTTGAAGCTAGTATTTCTATTTGGGGTCTAAACCACACTGAACTTGCTCAAATAAACATTCTCCAAAGAAAACTGCCTTTGAGATATTTAACTCTTTATGCAGCAAACTAAAGTTGAAAAAACTGTAACAATTACTGTGAGACTTCTAGTGTTTTGACTTATTTTTCAGTTTTTAAGCTGCTGTCTTTTCTGGCACAACTGTCCACGTGACTTAGCAGCAAACTTGGTAGCCGTAAGTTAAGGGTTGGACTCAATGATCTTAAAGGTCTTTTTCAACCTAAACAATTCTATCATTCTATGATTCTACCTGAGCAACAGCCAGTAGAAACTAAATGAGACACAATCCTGTCTGGAAGCAGACTATGTGGGGCTAATCTTTATACTTCCAGGTGTCCAGACTGTGCCTCTGTCATGTTTTACAGCATACATTAGTGTACACAAATTATATTTAATCTACCCAATTAACAATGCACCTTAAGAGATCCAAGCTCTCTCCTGGGCTGTGGGACCTACTAAGACAATTTCTTCATCAGCTCCAGGGCACCTTAGCCTGTATTTCCTCCATCTGCAATACTATTGTACTATCCTTTCCTGAAGAAGAAATACTCCACAATTAATCTCTTAAATAAATGCTCCTACTTTGTATAAATAGTAACCAATGGCTAGAAACCAGAACCTCTGCAGTTTGGTAGCTGGGACTCTCTACCATTAGGTACTAGAAGGAACCCCACAGGCAGGAGGGCACCATCAGAGGCACCATCTTTAGTGTATCCCAAATAAATGCTCTAATGATGACTTGTGTAAAAGGAAGGAGCATAACTGATACCAGAAGTCTGATGTATCTACTGCCAAACCCAAAACTATAATATTCAGTAAACTATTTTTAGCCAGTGATCTGCATTTCCACAAACATTCATGGTCTTGGGGCTTTTGCCATGCACGGAGAGAAGAACATTATATTATTTCTCCCATTCATTTTCCAGGGAGTCAGAAGCAGAATTCCCTCTGGTGACCATTCCCAATGTAGCGGGATGGTTCCCCAAAGCCAGGTGTTACTGAGTTGCGTAGGTTCAACTGAACATGTGAGAACTTAAAAAAAGACAAGTACTTAGCACTAGTCATTGCTTTGAAAAAGAAAGAAAACACAGCTTCCCCTTTTATAAAACAGAAGGCAAACAGAAGAGCCAAAAGGATGCATTTTTAAAATAGCAATCTTGCTATCAGGAAGGATGGGAAGAAGACACGAGGAAAAGACTGATTTTTGCATCTTTCATTCTGGCAACACTGCTGCTGCTCCAGAGACCTTGGCAATTACTGGCAGTGGTGGCACTTTGCCTGACAGGCTAAGAAACAAGGATCTGCAGACAGCCCTCATTTCCAGTGAATTTACCACAATGCACATGACTTCCAGGATGTGGATGCTCTCTTCTCATTCCCTGTCAGTAGTGTTGGGATGTCTAGAGAACCACAAGACGTACATACCTAAGATCATCTCTTATTTGCAACCAAAAGAAACACTACACCCAAGATCTCATTGATGCAAGTCACCAGCTGAGTTTGAGTGAAAACAATAGCAGCAACGAGACTTTGAGAGGGAAGCTCTTGAACAGCTAGCTCTAAAAAGGGCTTGGATGTTGGGGGTTTTTTTCGCCCACAGGAAACGCTAGATGCAGCACTGTTTTTACAGTTGTAGCTGCAGGAAGATTTACTCTAGCTTTAGTGTGCCAGAAGGCACAGGAAAAGATTAAACCTTTTCATTTTCTTGCAAGAGAATCAAAGATACTGACCAATCTGAAATGCTAGGTTCTTGTGGTGGGGCATACCACACTAGCTAAGCAAAACAAACCGACAAAATCTGGCCTTGGACTATTTGCTGATTTCTCATCTTATAATTTTCTTATGTTCCCTTCACTACATTAATAACAACTTAAAAAACATATTTTCAACTACTTTTATATAAGGAATGTGCACAAATCACTGAAAATGGTTTCACTAAAGCCATGATGCACAATATTGCTATGACTTGAAACAACCCTACAAGACATTTGAGGGCAAAAGTGACCCAAAGAAAGATCCAATAGCACTGGATCTCCTGTAAAGTTGTCACTGGGCATTCAAGTGCATCAAAAGGAACATGGGCTGTTTGTTTCAGGGCTGCATATTTATAGTCAGGATGAACTGACTCCTGAGTCATGAGCTCTGCTGCCTTGTAACAGATTGAGGTTTGTCTTTCTGCATTAAAAAAAAACAAACCACAAAATCACACTTAATTCCAGAATTGTAAAACTGACTGTAACAGTGGCAGAAGACAATTTATGAAATGTCCTTTTTTGTGGCATCTTCCCCCTTCAAAATCTCAGCCTGCTTACATGTCTCAAGAACACACTGCACAGTAGCATTTTAGGTGCTTTTCTGAAGCTGGGAGAAAACCACAGAAAACTGGTTTACAGTTGAGAACTACAGAAATGTCAGTTTTTGAAAACATGTTCCTAATTTCTAGCCTTCAGCACACTTTATAAAGTCAAATTAGTCATGCTTCATCTTGTATCTTTAGATCTGTAACATGCATCACATCAACTAAGAACTAGGGATGTCAGAGTATTTGACTTTTAACTCTTTCAGATTAGGAAGCACTTAAAAGCAGGAACATTGAGACAGTAACAGATATCCCCCGCATCTTCTTAACTTACACAAGGAATTATCCTGAGCTTTAAGTATGAGACCAAAACTGAGACAACAGTCTCTATCTATTCCAACACGTAGAAAAGCGCACATTGTCTGGCAAGGGGCATAGGGCAACAGGAGGGCAGGGGCCCAGCTGTTGAGGGTGTAAGCAGCAAAGCTGCATCTGGGCCCACAGCTGGAGGGCATGAAGTCCAGAGGAAGGTGCAAGCCATTCCTGGTGTTTGGCCAAACAAGAGGCTCAGCTCATTCCTGGCCCTGAGCCACACCAGCCACACTAAACCCAGTGGCTGTGAGAGCTACGTAGTTTGTTTCATGAAAGACTAAGAAAGCTCCAGAGCATATTTGAGGGGTGAGCTGCACACAGGAAGGTTTCCAGCTCTCATAAAGGGAGCAGATAGCAAAGATACATCTCGTTTGTATGTAAGAGGCTGGGCTGCCTTTTGTCCTTATCAGGAAATAAGAGATGAACACAAGAGTTCAGCTTCCACAAAGATGCTTAGGGGAAACAGAGCTAAGGCTGGGTGAATTCTGGCACAGGTGATTTAAGCAAACAAGCCCCTCTCCCTGCCACTCTTCTTCTCCCCTCATGCCACCCCTTCTACACAAGATGTGACACGGAGCTGGCGCGTAACACAGTGGGGAGCTAGTCCAGTTAAAAAATAACCCCACAAGGAATGACAAAAAAAAAGCCCACGATTTAATTCAGTTCATTGTCAAGCCACATAAATACACACTTTGTGACGATTGAGAGGGTGGCATACACAGGGTATCGCAGCTGAAACTAGGTGGGGAGGAAGAAAAGGCTGCCAAGGCTCGAGGTGCAAGCTTAGGCCTTCACCAGTGGCTGCAATACTCCTGATGTTTAGCACTAGTGCATTTAAATACAGTAGCATAGTCAAAGTATTCATTATTGTAACAATGTATTTTTAATATATTCTCCAGAACAGTACATTTTCTGTCTTCAGCTTTGAATAAAAAAATAGGCTGAATTGTATTTTCTCCATTAATTAAAAATATTAAATAGGTAAATCCCCTAATAAAAGGATAAATTCTTGTAACTCTGTGATATTCTAATGTATTCAGATCATGATTTCTCTACAGATCTATTGGTTACACTTTGAATTAAGAAGTTGCCAATAAACATGTACACAATTGTTTTTAAACATTTGAAACATCCCCTCTGAAACTGAAAAAGAAGCTCAACAGCCAAAATGAGGAAAAAAACAGAACAGGGAGAGGTCCTCCAAAAATAAGGACAGCAAATCACTTTCAAATATAAGTCAGAGCATCCAGCAGTCTTTTTCTTTCTGGCTGCGCCTTGTGCAATGCCATACGTTTACACCACTCTCAAACATCTTTCAGTACTTTTACACTCTTACTCCACATAGTATGGAGATGCAAAGAAGTGGTGCTATGATTAGTGAGAAGTACAAATTTGTTAGAGGAAACAATTCTAAATGAAGTATTTTTGCTTCCCCTTCACTGTCTTTCAAGTAACATTAAGACTTCTAGAATACTGCAGTTGCAATTGTTGTGTTTTTTTCCTCATGTCTGCTTTCATTCTGTCTCCACAGTAATTTTTATCACTGGAACACCATCGTTTCACTCTGTTGCAGATATCCCATTCTGGGGAGAATACTCCCATCCTCAGCAGTATCAGACCCAGGCTGCCTCAGCACCCACACCTTGTACCATTCACCACAACCCAAATCCTGTAATTCCTGGCCTTTTCTTCAATAATCCCATGCTACTCCCCTGAATGCTTTTACACATCACCATGAGCACTCTCCCTACCTACTTGCAAGCCTGGCTGTCTTGCTCATGCTTTATTTATATGCTCATGCTGCAATTTCTTCTGTATTCCCCTTGACCACTTTTCAGGCTACTTTAGTTATTCTGGCTTTCTCCACCTATCTACAAGTAGACCCACACTTAAGCTCCCCTGCAGTGCAACTCAGGCTCTTTTTGAGCTTTAGTCTGGACATTCATACACATGAACTGCAAAGCACTGGGTTTTGTTTCACCAGAACAGGGTAAAAAAAAACCAATTCAAGTTCAGTTTGAAAGGTTTAACAAACTTTCATCTGAAAGGCTACTACAGCATATCTTGTATTTGAAAAACAAAGGTATTCCAAAGTTAGATAGTACATGTAACTGTCATTCTCAGTTCTTTCATTTGACTCTTGTAGTTGGCAGGTCTAATTACACTAGGAAGTAACTTCTCATGAAAAGTTTTTGGGTCAAGTTCAGACCAATACACTGTAAATAAGAGTTCCTGACCCTGCACAGGTGTCTCCATAAATCACTTTCAGCCCTTCCCTGTATTTGGGAATGATCTCTTAGCTCACCGAGGTCACCTCCCCCTTTTCAACAAGGTCTTTAATCTAGGCTTTGCTGTGCCACTGCAGTCCTTCCAGCATAGAGGCTGGCTGTACTTGGTATGCAGTCCACCCATTTGTGCCACAGTGAGCTAATCACCCAGGCAGACAGCTCTCACAGCCAAGCTGAGTCATTCTCACTCAGCCTCACAGGCTTCTACAGGACACTTTATCCACTCCTCCAGCCACCCACTCCATGCCACCTTTGGGATTTGCTTCCCACTGCACAACTCTAATCCTGCCCTTCCAGCCTTTGACACTCCCTCCCACTTGGGTATCTCCCACTCTGCCTCCCCACTCCCACGGTGCCACAAGATTCTTCTACCAACTCCCACAGCACCCTCCAGTTCTCCTTCACTTCCCTCAGCTACTTTTCCCATCCAGACATAGCTGATACTGTAAAGGATAACCTGCATGACAGAGAATTGCTGTGCCATGTATTAACTCCTCCAACTCCTCTACTACAGCACTTGTCACACTACTTCATTGCTAAGATGATTATTATAGTTAAATATTTTATCTTCCTAAGAAGCTTATAATCACCTTATCCCTGATTCCAGTGCTAGAAAGTGTTAAAATACCCATCCAGCTTACTGTTTGAACTCTTACACACTGAGCTTCAGTCTCAGCTGGGATGGAGAATAGGGAATGAATCCTTGGAACGGGGTCACACTGAATTAACTGAAATGCTGGAGCACATTCATGTCCGTGGTCTTTTTGGCCTGTGTTATTCAGGGCCTGGTTGGCTTCAGCATCATACAGTGCAGTCAGTGCCCAGGGAGCTAGTTGCTGGCTGATGACTGGGTCGATGGGGGGCATCCTTCCACCACTGCACAAAGGCACACAATGTCTGCCAACTATGAGAAATTCTAATGCACATTTGAAACTGAATAAATGCAGGGCAACTCATATTAATAGTTACAGTGGAGATTCTGAACTCTAAATAGTGTAAATTGATGTCCCTTGTAATCTCCAAGAATCGACAAAGGATCAAAACTTGACTCTGACAGCAACAAGCACATGAAAGCCCTGGACTAGACCTTCAGCTTCTGGCTCCTATTCTCAACCCCACCACTGGCACATGAGGTGAAAGAACAGAGTAATTTCAGTTGGAAGAAACTTACAATAAGCATCTACTACAGCTACCTTAGTTGCTGATTTAAATTGCTTTTCTCCCTCCACAACTCCATGAGAAACAGCATTACTAACCTCTCTGATAAAGTGAGATCTGCTGGAAGTAAGTACCGATGGGTCTTATTTTCTAATAGTTTTCTCCACCATTACATATTAGGATCCTTTCCTCCCTCCCCCCCCAGTAAAAAAATCACATGCTTAACAAACATTTAGACAGCTGGTGCCCAGAAGTCAAAGCCAGTCATTCTCTCAAACACCAAACTGCCTCACTGAGCTCATGTCAGCTGGTACTTAGTAGGATTTTTAAATTCAATTAAATTAAGAGACAAGCTACGCAGATTAGGGCTATACTAGAATCAGAAAGGAATCTTTAAAGGCATAAAATCTCTTCACATTTATTAAGCAAACTCTGCAGTCTTTTCCTTTTATATTCTTGTTGAAAACCAAAATATTTAGAAAAGTATCACAAAAACAAGAAACAAAAAACCCCCTACGGTTCACATGAGGCACGCTCCCCCTTCCCCTCCCCACCCAAGCAAGAGGACTATCTTCACACCCATCCCACTTTTAACTTTCCAACACAAGCAGCAAGGCACCATTTACGGCTAGGCTGAAAAATGAGATCTTTGATACACATTGCCATTTTGCATTCCTAGCACTCCACCACAGCCACTCTTCCTTTGTATATGAGGATAAGCGGGATATATATATACCCAAGTAGGCACAGACAGTAAAAGAAAGGCCAACACCAGGGTATCAAGTCTGGAAAATGACCACTCTGCTGGGAACTCCTTGGTTATCCCAACGGTCATTAATTAGCTCCCTTTCCCTTTGTGCACATCAGTCCAAGTCTGCAAGGTTTAACTGCACCTGTATGCTCTCACCCCTGGGAAGCATGTTGCAACAAAGCCAAGAAGTAGAAGACCAGTGGAGTCAGAGATTATTTCTTGGCATTGATTTTTTTGAGTCTTTTTTTTTTTTGCTGTTGGTGTTGGTTGCTTTGGTTTTTGGTTTGTTGTTTTGGGTTTTTTTTTCTTTTCATTTTGAAAATTAATTTGGGGATTATGAACAGCTATGCTCTTGCATATTAATCACTGTGATCTAAAATTTTCACATGAAGAAACAACACATGGAAATATTAAAGCACTCATCTTACGGCCATGGATCTGAGAACTGTTTAATAGCAGTCAGTGAAGGGGTAACATTGTGCTTTTAATCTACAGTTTAAAAATAATGATTTGTATATCTACTTAGTAAAACAATAAAATTAAGAACAGAAACTGGTATTAGGAAACAGTGAATATGTAATAATTAAACACATGATGCTTTTCAAAGCTATATACTTAATGAGCCTAAATAGACACCTATGGTTAGGAGGGTCTTTTAAAAAAAAATAATAAAAAAGAGAATTATTTTTTTCAAATTATTCTTTTTTCCTTTTTTCTTTTTTTTTTTTCCTCCCAATTTTTGTCTGCTATACTCTATGCCTTGCTTTGGTGTTCTCTCTGCTGCCAACTTAATGTTTAACCAGTATGTTTATGCTTATGTTCTTTTCAAATGCTTGGCATTATAGTGAGATCTCATATCCTTCCTCAAATTAAATTTTGCTCCACATACTCCACATGTATACAGATGAACATCCATGTGCTGCTCCAGTTGCTCATTATTTGGGAATATCTGAAAGCAGACCTGGCATATAGTCTCTCCAGCTGATAAGTGAGATATCATATGCCGTACATGGTCATGTTTTCGGAAGTTTCCTTGATCACAAATGGAACAGACATACCTGGCCATGCCTTTGTGCATATCATTGTGGAGCCGCAACTGGCGCTCTCTTAAGAACTGCTTCCCACATGTCTGACAAACAAACTGTTTTTCCTTGGTATGAACAGTATAGTGTTCCCGCAAGTGGCAACGCTGATAAAATCCTTTCCCACAAAGATTGCAGAAATGCTTACGTCTATGATCCCTCTCGTTCTCTTCCATCATGGAGTTCTTGAACAGATCTTGCTCCAGGCAGTTTGACATATGTTCAACCACTAGGTTTTCAGTTTCAAAACGCTGGCCACAATTAGGGCATCGGAAAGGACAGGCAGAATGCTTGTATAACTGTTTTTTTTGAAGGCTATTCATTTGGAAGTGACCATCTCTGAAGTCCTCCAGCATCTCTGCAAACATCATGTCCCTTATTTCCGACTGCTCCTCGGGGTTTTCTTCCAAGTCCATTTTCTCCTCAGAATTTCTGATACCGTTCATGGTCAGATCCTGGGGTTCTCCACAGGTCTGTGCGTGATCCTGTAACTGCTTGCCTTTGACCAGTATTTGACCGCACTTGCCACAGGCACATATATTTTCTATGTGTTTGGATAAATAATGAGAGGACAAATCTTCCTCGGTGATTGTTAACCCACAAAGTTCACAGGGAGCGTTCTCCACATCTTCCTGCACTGAAGGAGCCTTCCTGTTAAGGTGCCGAGGACTTTTCAAACACTTTCTTTCATCCTCATCCATGGATAAACAGGGTTTTAAAGTCTTCCGAGCATTTCTCTTCTCTCTCATCTCTTCCTCAACATAGTATCTGTAAAGTGGCTCTTCCTGTTCATCATCTAGGTCATCATTGTCAGAAGACTCATTGCAGTCTTTATCGGTCACCTTAATAATATTAAAATCCTTCAGCTCATCTACAGGATTGTCCTCTGGTTCCATCTTGATGACAATCCTCTTCCTCTCAGATGCTCTACTTCCATCTTCACCTGATGCCTCAGAGGCAACTGTGCTGCTTTTTCTGCTTGTGATGTTTGACACAGGAGACGAAGAATTGCCCACAGCTTGGCTTGAGTCTCCCTTGTACTTTTCTGTTTGTGTGGAGATTATTTTAGAAGTAGAGTCCTTTTCATTGAAGTCTACTTTTTCAGCACCATAGTACCTGGCACTTTGGTAGGAATGCCTGTTAGTGCACGTTAACACGTGCTCATCCAGTAGCTTTTCACAGCTAAAACTAAACCCACAGCTGTCGCAGGTGAAGCTTCTTCCAAAACGGCGTGAGTGGGACACACGCTCTTTTGTGTGAGAGAACTTGGACGTGGTGCTTTTTTTACAGACATCAAACAGTTGTTCAGGGAAGCTGCTTAGCTGCAAAGTTTCTTCATCAGGCTCTTTGTTATGGGAAGTATTTACCGTCGAGCTTGGCGGCTCCATGCCCCACCTGTTTGTTTCACTGCCATTTCTAGCAAGCGCATCTTCATACATTCTTACACCAAATATCATTTTACTACTCTGGGTGCTAGAAGCAGAAGATGAACATTTTAAGCTAGACGAGTCTGTATCCTGTATATCTTCTAGACATTCGGGTACATTATACAGCTGTAAATAGTTCATGGCCACTTTAAATTGCTCAAAATTGGCAGGGGCTGTCATGATTTTTCCTAAATACATGAACTGCAAAATAAGATCAAAGCATTCAGCACTAATCTTCATGTTGCTTAAATTCAGCTGGGCTGTAGTGTGTTGGTGGTTCATAAAAAACATCCTAAAATAGGAGCTGCATGCAGCAAGGACTGCTTTGTGTGCTTGAAAATAAATATCATCGATAGCAATGCAACAGTCACAGAGAAAGCCCCACTCTCTTTGGTTGTTCAGCTGCTGAAGGACATAGTTGCTGTGGCTGGTTCTCGCCATCTTGTAATTCAATTATAGGCCTGCATAAAGAAGAAGACATCTGTTAAATCACGAACATAAGAAGCAAAACCTACTTCAACACACGGAAGAATAGCCTTCATTTTCTTCTCTAGATCTTCCTATTCTCACACAGTTTGTGGTACAGTTTCCTGTCTGGAGAGCTTTGCTGGTAACTACTTATGAATATTGATGCCAGTGAAAACATACATAACTCCGTGTTCTCACCACTAGACTTACAAGACTAGCAAACTAATAAACATACCCACCACATGTCAATCAGAGCAATGCTGCTAGAATATAAATTGGCAAGCGTATCTCAAAGTCCTACAGACAAGATTTTCAGATGTGTTCTGAATGCAAAACTTCAAAAACTTCACAGGGTAGACTTCTGTAAGATGGCCCCAGGACACCTATTCAAGGTAAGCTGACTGTAACAAACCACTCTTCGGTCCCAACTTGCCTTTTCACCTGTCAGTCCAATGGTCATATGATGAAAACACATACTGGAAACCAACCTGGGCTCGTTTTGCTCCCCGTTAAAGAAAACTCTTAAGATACATCAGTGAAGCATCCATAAAAGATGTATCAATGCACTTTTTGCTCTTCAGGGTAGCTCAGGAACAGTTTCAATCTTATCTGCAAGGTGCCTTGCAAATCAAGAACTGAAAACTCAAATGCATTCTCAGAAACAGAGGGCAGCCTGTCTGTGATGGCATATCCCATCTACCAGCCCGCTGCAGATGGTGACCAGGCTAGCTGCACGACAGCCACACCGACTGCAGAGCAGCAGGAAGTGGTGCACGCTGTGCCTCCAACTGCTCTCAAAACCACTCATTCAGAGCACTGTAACATAACCAAAGCATGCAGATGGCAGATCAGACAAAAACTCAGCAATGAGGAACTGCTAGTAAGCCAGGAGTGGAGCCACTGTGAAATGAAGCTTCAACAAGGGAGGACAAGACAGAGCAAAAGGTCTGAGTGCTGCAAGTGAAAGGACTAGCTTGTTCTCAAATGAAAAGAGGAAGAAAACAATGGCTTATGTGATCAAAAGCATCCAGAAGAAATGTATTGTACACAGGAGCTGTGCATTTGATTTAGAGAAGCTAAACAGAACCAAGTACAATCACAACCAACAGCTAGCCACTTCTCGCTTTGGAAGACCTTTACTAACATACAGGCAGGGGAGGGAGAAACAAACAGAAGGTATAAAGAACTCCCTAACTGAAATGAAAAGCCTATGGTAATAACAAGCATTCTTGTCATTATGAAAGGTGATCACAAAAGGTGATGCAAATAACTAATAGAGATTTGTACAAATTAAGTACTGGCTAGCAAGCAACATATATTAAAAGGCATTTTATGACTCAATGAAATGTGTAGATTTATTTGCAACCATTCTTTCAAGTGTTTAAAATTTGAACAATATATACACAAAATATAATTTTTTTTCCCCTGACAGCTCAGATGTCCTAAAAGCTGGGCAACAGGTACAGAAATTAAATTCCACAATTAATGCTGAATTCACAACTTGTAAGTTTTGCCTGGCCTGCTAAGCAGCAAACCTTCAAGTCACTGTTCTTCATTCCATGAAGGGCTGCCATGGAAGGAACATGTTCAAGCTCTCAAGACAAGAACATGCTCACCCCACCCAGCCATACTGCCTACCGCGAGTTCATATAGAAGTTCTCACAGACCACCATCAGCATAAAACCTTTTCCAGCAACAGGAACCTCAAAATTTGGACTGAACTGCACTGATGATGAGCATCTAAATGGCAGCTGCTCCTCTGTTCTCAACACAGTCCTCCAAACCCAAAACTCAAAGAAAGAACACTACCATAATAATTCTCTGACAAGTTTGGCCCAGGGATGTACACTGCAGAAATACAACTCATTGTATGAAATTAGTTTAATAGCTTTCTTACTTTCACACAAGGGTGGCTTTGAAAGTAGGACAATCTCTAGAACAACTTTATGTCTTTCTAAGAAGATTGACTATTGACTAGATCACTGGGTGAGTTCAGGTATATTGAGAGCAATGCTTTCAAAATCAAGTAATTATAAAAGGGCACTTTATACTCTTCCAGCTGCTAATGTGGTTTGGATTTGAGGTAATTCATTAGAAATTGAAATGTAATTCAGTATACTGTATTAAGTATTACCAACAGCAGTCGTATAATGACAAAGGACTGAACTCCACGTTTTAAGAGTGAAAACCAAGAAAGTGAGAAGATGTTGTTTAAGGCACCACTGCCCTCTTGGTATGGGCTGCTGTCATGACAAGAAAAAGCAGAGGACGGCTGTTTTGATCTCACCCTTATAAAGTGGCAAGTTTAATTTTTTCCTGGAGAATTTTTTTAGTATAGTAGAAGAACTCCATCATATCATCCAACAGTAGAAGGGCAGTACAAGCAGCAAGTGGTACTGAAAAGGTCACCAAGTATCCACACACACCTGCAGATCAGGGCACTTCCACAGGGTGGGAACAACCTGGCAGCCACTGGAGTGACAATGTACAAACTAGTTCCTAAGTTTCCTTTGAAAAAAAGTGAAATATTTTCCCCCTTTTGACAGGGAAACTCATGCAGAGCTTTCAGCACTACTCTGATACACAACAATGAGCCTGTGGTGATGCCTACCTCCTACCACTACTCTGGAAAAAAGCAACCAGAGCATGAGGTCACTTGACCAAGATGGCAAGGTCCTCAGATATGTACTCGGCCTCTGTTGTGGTAGTACTGCCAGTAGGTATTAAAATAGAGAGTGTTTAAAGTTAGTTATGTAAATGAAAGTACTGGCATCCTCCCTCTGGATGCTGAATTAACCTGCTGTATGTAACTACATATTTACAGCTGCTAACACTTCCCACTACAACAGCCTGTGTTGGGCTATTTAAAGCTTTGACACATTTCAACCAGCAAAGGCAAAACTTCCCTTATGAATTGTCTGCTTTGAACTGGGCTTGGTTTATTGTTCCCTCCACAGAAAATTTCAACCAAAACTATTCCAAAAATGAGACTAAGAAAAAGCTTTCATGGATGTAGGTTATTACTTTTAAAAAGTTTCTCTTCCAGAATCTTGGAAGAAAGACTTTGTATGGGAGAAAGTGCCAGGTCCTGGATACGTTGTTATATAAAAATCTGCCAGAATTTGGACAAGCTATAATCTTGAGGGAGTGAATAAGATAAAAATTATCAGCTTGTTCACACTTAATGCTTTTGATAGTAAAATCTCACAGCCTCAATGAGAACATTTCATCTTCCTGCAGCTCCTTTGTCCAGAGGCCTGCCTGCACTATCCCACCCAGGGTGAAACTCCCCTTTTGCACAGAGTTCTGACATGATTTTAAACTACAAGAAGGTAAAGTCAAGCTAGAAACATGGAAGAAATATTTTACTATGAGGGTGGTGAAACACTGCAATAGGTTGCTCAGGTTGATGGTAAATGCCCCATCCCTGAAAATATTCAAGGTCAAATTGCATGGTGTTGTGAGCAACCTGATCTAGTTGAAGATGTCCCTGATTATTACAGGGCATTGGACTCAAAGATTCACAGTTCACAGATCAGGTTGGAAGACTCAATGACCTTTAAAGGTCACTTCCAACTCAAACCATTCTACATGCCACCTCCACAAAGTCACAAAATGGCAGCAGGGCTTGCTAAAAATTGTTCCATGTGACAACTTGTCACTGTGTTTCAGCACCCTTCCTGAATGGAAAAAATGCCCAGTTTTGGCTGATGGGAGCCAGACCCAGGAGCAGAAATGTTGAAAATGCAGGGATATTAGGAAATGTGAGGGAGGAAAAACCTCTGGAAATCAAGCATGGCAAAGAAAGGCAAAGCTGGGAGTAGAATGTTGAGCAGAGAGGATGGGACTGTGATTAAGAAGCAGCAGAGGCAATTAAAAATGGGCGCAATGAGGGTCTAAATGGTGAAGAAAAGATGCTTGGGCAAG
The DNA here is from genome assembly GCF_014839835.1 of Dryobates pubescens. Classification (NCBI taxonomy): domain Eukaryota; kingdom Metazoa; phylum Chordata; class Aves; order Piciformes; family Picidae; genus Dryobates; species Dryobates pubescens. The sequence continues at coordinate 20,448,495 of NC_071616.1, read as the reverse complement.
TGGCTGGGAAAACCCAAGTTGCAGGGAAGTGCTTTCACTGGGGAATCCATCAAAGTTGGAGTTAAACCCCAAATTCCCAGTTCTGACATCCCTTTGCCACCACAAATTATCACAGGCTTGATGACAAACTTCTTCCAACGAAGAGCAAACTCAGAAAATGATAAATTTACCATTATTTTGTTACTTTAATTGTTTTGTTACTCAAATGGCAGAGATCTGCATTTATCATCCATGTGGGTGGCTCAGTGCTGCAAACTATTTTTGATGTTTGCTTTGGAGGAAAAAGGTACTAGGATAAAAACAAGTATTTTTAAAGAAAACCCAAGGTTTCAAAGTTATGTGTATACACAAGAAATGCCATAATTAATGCAAGATTAAATCAGCTGCCATTTTTGTATATATTGCAGTATAGTCTTCCACTCCTCTTACCAAAGGCTCCCTTCCTGGCTCAGAGCATCCTCTGGATCTGTCCAGGGATGTATCTGAGCAGCAACAACACAAGATCCCTGCTCATCTTGCAAGGCGTTTGGAGGATATGAAGTGAGTAAGACAAGGGGACAAGAAAGAGAATCTTACAGCACTGAACACTGCCTTGGAGAACAGCATCCCACTGCCATCAGTGCCAGGAGAGGTAATTTCAAACTTTAAATTTTGTTTTTCCCCAGTAAATCTGCCTTGCATTCTTTGGATTTCCAGTTTCTTCACACAGGGAAATGCAACCAGCAGCAACTGAAGCCAGTCAGAGCTGTCCTCTCTATGTATCCATCACCAAGTATCTTGGGAGATTAAAACACTGTGTATGCAAGATTAGCAATCCAAAACATTTAAGGATTTCTGATCTGCTCTGACTCTTTTCTGTTCCAAGAAGAGGAATGTCAGCCACTTGCCCAACTGACTAACACAGTGCCTTTGTGAACCATTCGCATACTGTAGTCACAAATGTCACAGGAAAGTCGAGGAACCCAAGTAATTCCATCTTCGGTAATAATCCACCTGTACAGTGAACACAGCCACAGGCCCCACCATAAGCAATACTGAATGATGCAGATGCGTTCTTAATAAATAAGTCAGATGAGCATCTGATATGAAAATGAAAAGTGAGGATACCAGAATCAGGTAATTTCACTCCGATTTGCAAACTCAAAGTCTCCATATGCATTTTATTTTCCAAGTAAATGTTAGTTTTAACACTGCCATGCTTTGATTCAAGCTGTCTGCCTGCGATGAGATTTTCTTCTTTTGAGTCAGCACTCAGACACTATTCTGATATTACCAGGTAAGCTGCACTACTACACTAACCAGATAAATTGTTTATAAGTTTACTAACAGGAAAGAAGAGGTATTTACTGTAGCCATTTTGCCATTTCCTCACATTTAAAATTTTCAGAGATGTTGTAAAACTAAGGAAGAAAAAATAAAAGTACTCATACAAAGAATTGGTAAAGATCTTTTGCTAACTTCTCTGCCTTTAAAAAAGATGTACCACAAGGTTCAGAGCTTAGGAGCCTTTCGGCTCCTAAAATTAGAAGGTGGTTTTCAAAACCCAGCATTTCCACTGCTGAGCAGGCAAAAACAGAGCACTTACACACTTAGTTACTGGCTCCCTTTTTTTTTTTTTTTTGGAAACCAAGAGCAGGCTAGACAAAAGTATAATAAATGAGTGAAGAATTCGGTGCTAATAGAAAACAAGACTAGAAAACCTCAAGAAAACAACGCCCAGTTATCCAAAGGAACAAGCGCGTGGGCAGCAGAAAGCAAATTCCCCATTGCAGTCAGACGCCATACCCCACCGTGGTGCAAGCTCCCAAGAAGTCTCCCTCCCTGAAGTTACTTTGCCTCTGTAGGTTAGATCCACCAAAGAATCTGGACTCCTTAATTGATAATATCCAGATGCTCAGAAGAAAATCTATGAAATGTCTAATTTCTCCACCTGATTCCTGAGAAGCTCAGGCATTTGGCTACTCACTAACCATGGAGTTGATCAACAGGCTACAACTTCGATGTAGTCATATTCAAGAAGAAGCCACCCAAGATTGCTCAGGTACTGTAGAGTCCAAGAAGCTGACTGAGTTTACTCAAACACTGAAAGAAAAACTTGAGGCCAAGTGACCACCCTCCACTTCAACAGTAGATATGATTAAGATGCAGTTTGCATTGCAAGCATAACCTTGATTATGAATTAAAACAATTATGGGAATTCCATGTACTGCCAGGGAAAATCTAATTAAGATCCATTATTCAGGCTATGTAGGACTGAAGGTATAATTTATCCTCCTCCCATAGCCCTTTCAATCCACTGCCTTCAGGCATGCTCATTGTGAAGCCGTTTCCAATGATGTAGATACTCATCTTCAGACACATCCTGATGGCTGAATCAACTAATTTTAAACAGACTTGTGGCCAACGTATAGAAACAAGTTTCAGCTGACAGTTGGGACAGATCTGAGTGAACTAGGGAAAGGCAAGATGCTCCAAAACCCCCAAACAGTCTGTATAAGCCATTCAGTCCCTCCTCAGCAGGCAGTTCTCTACTGATTCAGCATCCATATTCCAGAAATCAGAAATAGCCATCAAAATTTAGCAAGTTCTGATTCTCAGCTGCTAACTGAGCATTAGTTAAGATGGGTTAGATTAGATGTTACTAGGTGAGAACACACCTTGAAAGACAAGGAATAAAGCATCAGAAAAAGGTGAGTGAATAAATGAAGGAAACCCAAGCTCTCACTAAAGCCACATCTCAACTTCAAATAACTTTAGATGAGATCATCTATGGAGTAAAAGTACTAGAGAAAGCTTAGTCTTTTAAAGTGACTTGCTAGCCACACAGGCTTACTCTAGAAAGTCACAGTTATCTTTTATCTGACACCTTTACAGTTGTAAAAAGTTGTCAGGCAGCTTGATAAATTATATGTTTAAAAGAAACAATTAGTGGGGAAAAAAACATGACACCCCTTTTATGCCTTGTAGCAGAAAGACAAGCCTTTTCATCTAGGCTCTCTAAGTTACCCTTTAAAATTCAAGGGGCATCTTCATGGTTTAGCCGTCTAAGACCCTCAAGATACATACACCTCCCAGGAAAGCATCCTTGTCTAAATACAAATTGTACTTTGGCTTAGTAACTGGCTGGGTGTACGTGGATGAAGCACACTAAGTTGTAACACACAGGTCAGGCTACGGATTTTGTTGACTCTGATCTCGAATGCTTCATTTGCAACATAAAACAACAACATGAAAAAAAACCCCAGCCACTGAAGTCTCCATCCAACGACACAGATTTAATATGGGGGGAAAAGGCAGCTAATTCTACTGTGTTGCAATGGCACAACAATTGTGAAGAAAAAAAATTAGCAGACAAATTTGAGGATATAAATGGTCTTCATGCAAATTATGTCAGTGGATGTGCCCACATACTGTGTCCGCAGCAGAACTCTTTGGGTGATGCTGTTTATTGCACCGAAGCAAAGGCAGAGCAGGACAACCCAAGCACTAACTACTGGTCAAATTGAGAAATACACAAAGGGCTTCTCATACTCCGTGCATGTGAAGCCCAGCAGGACTCTGGTGAAAGGTAACAACTAAGAGAAAGGATAGTGGTATTTAAATCAGGAATCTTTCATTATCTCAATTCTGAGCAGTTATGTTTTTTCCATATAGCAGGGAACTAACTATTAAAGCTTTATCCATCCCAGACCTTCAGGGCTTTCCACTGTCAGCAACAATGGAAAACTGTGAAAGCACTAACTTCAGAAATTTGGATAAGAACAAATCTAGAAGGCCAAATCACCAATCATTATGAGCATTCTCAACATAACTACTGCAAAGTCCTGTGCCAGTGACAACACTGGTTGATCCTGATGAAGAAAAGACTTGTGCAAGCAGAGCTGAAGCATCTGTTAAGCCTGTGATCTTACTCCACACTAAACTTTCTGGCTACCAGGAAGGAGGGGCTTCTATTACTTCTTCAAGCTTCCCACACAGCGCCAACCCACCTCTTCATTACCTGTGTAATGAAGGTACATAGCTGCCCCTCATCCACACAATCCCCCGCCCCGATGCCTGTTGGTTCCCCACTACCTTGAACACCATCAGAGTGCAATGAACAGGACTCCTCAGGTCTTCTGGCCAGGCATTCAAAAATCTCTCCTCAATCCTGTCAACTCACAATACTGCTGCCTAGGGAAATCTCTGCCAGAGCTCCAACCGTTCACATTTGGCCGGTTTTCCCCACAGCCATATGGTCTCAACACCTCTCCCCCACTTGCCATGAAAGCTTAAGTTGTAATTCGGCAAAAATGAGAAGCCCACATCTCCCCCCTTCTCACGGCTTCTCTGTGGGTTTTTCCAAGAGCTGTAATAAGGAATGTTAAACAAACACCTTTAATTAAAGGAATGTTTGTTTAATGTAATTAAATGCCTAAGGAACACCGCACTGTTGCAACCCCAAATAGTTTTGCTGTATGCGCTGTACTTTGCGATATTCTAGTGCAAGGGAAATAATGCAAATGACATAATCTGGCAGTTAATATCCAAACATTAAAGAGCATCTAGGGCATGCTATCCATTGACCAATGCCTACGTGTCAAGAGGAACTGGCACTCATCTATCAGCCGACAAACGGGCTGAACTTGGAAATCCCAGTTACAAAATGTCCTGAAAACAGAAAGGAATAAAAACCAAGCCCCTAACCCACAGCATTTCCAGTCCAGTCTCCTCTATTCTTTTTACTACCTTTTTACCCAAGGAGTCCTTTGAAGAATGAGACTTTCGACACCGCTCCCAGAGCGACACAGGGCTTGTTTTTAGGTGACAAAGCTATTCCTAGTCCCTCCTAGCCACCTCCAGTGCGCTGCCAGTCCCGAGTGAAACCTAAGTCTCCTGCCTGCCAGGGCGGAGCGTTCCCTCCGGGCTGCAGCTCAGTTCTTCGCTGAACTACTGCAACTCTCTCGAAGTTTTGAGGTGGCTTTTTTCATTCCAGAGGATTAAAAAAAAAAAAAAAAGAGGAAAAAGCGAACGCAGAGCTCGGATCCGCTGCCCTGCTGGCGGGGTGACGGGGCTAGGCGGCGATAACGGCACTCGAGATGTTTAACGTGACTTCCAGCCCCATAACAAACAGGGCAACGCGGTGCCCTTTCTCACCTCCGCACCTCCCTAGGCCGCTTCTCGGTTTTCAGCGCCGGCGTCCCGCCGAGAGCCGCAGCATACCCCTCCCGCCCCGCGCTGGCTTCCGCAGGGCCCCGCCGCCAGGCGCCGCGCCCGCCTTCCCCGCCTGCCTTCTCCGCAGGTGGAGGGCGCCCGCCACGGCCCCCGCGCTACGCCCCGCCAGCACAACCGCGCCGGACCCGCCACCGCTCGGCCCCCGCGTAGCCCGAGCGGCGCCACGCTGTACCGTACACCGTGCTGTGCCGTACCGTACCGTGCCGCGCCAGGCCGCCGGGTGCAAGGTCACGGCGGCCGCCGTTCGCCAGGGACTGGCCGCAGCTGGAAAGTCCCTACCTGGCAGCACCGCTCCCCGCCGCGCCACTATGGCGGGCCATGCCGCGCCACGCCACGCCGGGCCATGCCGCGGCCGGCGCCGGTCGGCACTTCCCACCTCCCGCCGCCGGCGGAGCTGCGGCCGCCGCACCGCCTCCCCCCCCTCTCCCCCCGTCTGCTTCCCAGCGCCTGGAGGGGCGCGCAGTCCCGCTTACCCACAGCGCGGGGAGAAGCAGCGGCTGCGAAGAAAGAGCTTCCCGCGCCGCTCCTGCTGCTTGCTGCTGCCTCCGCGGCTGCAACAAAGGACTTCCGCCCCGCCGCGCCTGCTGCTGCCGCAGCGCCGGCTCCGCCGCGACCGCACGGAGCCGGACCCCTCCCCTCGGCGGCCGGCGGCTCCCGGCCCCGCCGCTGCCAGCGCTGCTGCGCCGCCGCCAATGCTTGGGCCCGGCGGGCGGCTCCCTGCCGCGCTCCCATCTCCTCCCATGCCGCCGGGGAGGCGGCAGCGGCTCGACCTGACTGGCGCTGGCGGTGCCCCCTCCCCGTGTGCCGCAAGCCCGACCCCGCCACTGCTCCGCCGAAGCCCCCCGCGGTACAGTGGGGACCCGAAGTTCGGCACCGTCCGCCGGTGTGTGCCCTCCCGAGACCCTCGCCGCAGGGCTGACCCGGCCCGCTTCGCTCCCGGCCCCCTGGGAACCGCAGAGGCGGGTAGAAACCCACCGCATCCCCTCGCGCCGAGTCTCCACACCGAAATGGGTGTCCTCTCACTTCGCCTCAAACCAGCCGTGACTGGTGGTAACGGGGAATGTTCGGTTGCCCATGTGGATATCTAGCGTCCGAGTTTTACCCGCAGCTTTACAGCCTCCTACCTCGGACGGTTTCATTACAAGCTGCAAGAAAAACAACTGCAAGTTGTGTGAGAAAGTATTTCCTTTTCACTGCAATTTCACGTATCACCATCTTCCCTTTTGCAGTTTTAGGGTGATTCAGGATGCTGGGAGCAGAGGCTGGCAGCCATAGGCTCAGATTCTGCGCTGTTTTTTTATCCCCTCATCATTCTAGGCTTTTTCCCAGGCTTGCTTTCCATCAGGCTCTGGACCTCTCCTGTCTAACAGCACCCAGCTCCTCTGCAACAGGCCCATGGGATTTCCTGAAGCTGTGGGCACCGCCTGTTACCCGCCACAGGGGTTTTGAGAAAACGTGTCAGGTCACTTTACTCCTGGTCTTGCTACTTGACTTTTCCACCCTGAAAATCACATTTGTCATTCAGTGCAAGCACCAGAAGTGTTTTATCTGCATAGCTCCTCACTGGGACAGTTTCTAGAGAAGCCATTGTTTTTATGTTTGACACAACCATCCAAGGATCCCTCTTTGCTCCAGACTGGCCAAAGAGAAAATTTTAATTCTAGGGAAGTTAAAAGATTTTATTACAACTTTGAAATTATTAAAAAAAAAAAAAAAAAAAAAAAAAGGTGGTGATGTAAAAATGTACCAACATCAGCTGCTGACCCCCAAGATTTTTCTGGAGCGTCCCTCCACTGTAAAAGCAAACAGCACAAACCCAATTAAGAGAGTCATGGTTTCCAGATGAGATATTACCCCTTCCCCTGGGGTCTGCCTGGGGATTCTCTAACCTCTATGAAACAAAAGTGGAGCTTTCAAAGTGACTCCAAAGGGCCCCCTTGATTTCCCCCCTCGCTATGCTGCAGCCTTGACTATGGAGTTTGATGCCAAGAGCAAAAAAGACACTGTGGCTGTAAGGCAGCAGCCTCCATGCAAGGTGGAGGGACTCCCACAACACAACTTCTTCATAGGTTTTCCTGTTTTATAGGAAGTTGAATAAACAGCCTTCACAGGCTGACACTGTCATTTTCATATTACACTGAAAAGTTGTTTGTCACATGGTTCAGGAGTCTCTTACTTTCTGGCTTTTTACACCTTTCAGGGCAGCTTAAGCAAAAGGCAAACGTGGGGCTTGTGCAGCCTCCCACGTGTAACATCTAGAGCTTCTGCCACCTCCAGTGAGGCACAAGGCAGTCCTAATTTTCCACAGTCCCCATTCTCACGGTGCCCTCCCACCACACTTACCTTCCTAATTTATTTTTTTGTTATAGTTTTCTGGCCATGGAGGACAAGCAACCAGAAGCACTCATGAAGATAGCTGTGAGTCTGTCCTGCTCGCTTTTCTGACCCATCAGAATAAGCCATAGCACTTTACATCTGACATCGTTGTTTGTGTTTTATAGCAGAACACCACATTTCATTTCTGATCATTGCTTCCCTCATTTTGTCTCCACTTTCACTGAAGCTCTTCAAAGTCCTCTTTGGACTGGAGTCAACCTAAATAGTATGTAAATAATTAATCATTTAAATAAATAACATGCCCCCTGCAAATAACAACTCACTCTGTACACAGGTTAATAAATATGTTAACTGAGAGTGGAATACAAAACCTTGAGCCACCTACTGCCAGTCTTTTGGGGGAAGAAAAGCAACTGTCAGTATTTGCAGGAGCAGCAGGACTGTAGCTCCATCAATACTCAGTCCTTTTGCTGCAGAAACATGGGAGGAAAAAAAGTGGTTCCTGAATCCTATCATCTTTTTATTTAAAACAGAAGAAATAAAACATAAAGCAATGGAAAAGGTCAGTGGGATAAGCATCACGTGTCTTAGCTCATCTCCATCCTCCATCTCAAGACACCACTGGAAACAGCCCCATAAACTGCTGGGTTCTGGGAAGCCAGGGGCATGATTTTCCTTAAAATTTTGGTATCAGCACAATAAGAAGATCACAACTATGGGATGCAATAGGGAAATTGCCCGTGAAGTACCAAATGCAGAAAGAAAACCAAGAGGGATGATGCAAGTCACTCTGTGTCTTCTGCTAACAGGAGAGATGCCACCAAGGTAGGTGTGATAGATCTCCGAAACTGCACTAAAACCATGTGGGCATCAAATTAACCTCACGGCTGCAGGAGGCTGCAGGGACTGGAAGGTTAAACAGGTTCAGAATGCAGTTTAATAAAATTAATGGGAAAGACGCCTCAAAGATTGTTCTGAACATCAAAGCACAGGCCATGGCACAGGAAGACCCCTTGGAAGCTGGGAGCTTGGGGTAGGAGTGGCACTGTCCACCTGTGTTGCTTCCTTTGCCAGGCCCTGTTGCACTCAGCTTCAGCCTGACCCAGCGCAGTTGTTCTACACCCTAAATAACCCCTGGCTTAAAAATTTATGAGAGCTGAGGAGGCCCGAGAAACGGTGTGTCCACAGGATCCACTGGTAGTTACAGAAAGCACTCAGGCCTCAGGCATTGTTGAAAAAACTAGATCGTATCTTCATGTCCATGATCATGAGCAGGCAGAGTGAAGAGGTGCCTGTTAGTGTTGTTTTGTTGTTGGTTTTTTTCTTTTCTTTTCTGTTAAAACCCCCCAAAACAACAGCCAAATCCCACTTGTACCAATATCTGAGGAGCTGAGCAAATGACACGCTGCCACAGGGCGGTTTGAGAAGCAAAGTCCCCCAGCCCTGGGTGAGGTCTCCAGCAGCTAAGAGAAAAAAAACACCATTCCCCCCCAAAAAAATCCCGGGATGGGGTGAACTCGGTCTCTTCCCTGGGGCTGCGGGTGCATGGAGCACCGGGCCGCGTTGCAGCCACGCAAAAACCACACCAGGCTCCACGCTCATTTTTTTTTTCCTAGGAGCGGCGAAGCCGGGCCCGCCCCGGCGGCGGCAGGAAGCGCGGGGGAGAAGCAGCGCCCACCCCATCCGCCGGGCTGGTAGCGGGGGCGGGCGGTGCCGAGCTGGGCTTGCTACGCTTCCGCACGGGTAAGCGGCTGCGCGGACGCGGGGGAGCCGCGGAGGGCTGGCCTGGAAGGGGAGGGCAGGGCGCTGGGTGCGCTCCCGGAGAGGCTGCGCTCACCGCCTCCCCCTGCTGCTTCCCCCAGCGCCGCGCAATAATTTTCAGTGGAAACAATAGCAAATATCAGCATTTATTTGCGAAGGGGCCGCTGGCGAAGCGGGGTAAGGGCGGCTGAGCCCGGCACAATAGGGGCTTTGTTGGGTGGTACAGGGCTGGCTCTGTGCGCGGCAGCCACCCAGCTCCGTGCTGCCGACGGCTTCGCTTCTCCCCCTGCCCCCGACGCGGCGGCTCCGGGGGCGGGCAGCGCAAGGAGCGATGGCGAGCGCGGGTTGTGATGCGATGGGAAACGTGATCCGGGAGCAGAGAGAGAACGCTGGGCAGGTTTAAAGTTGTTGCCCGCACAGCGCGGAGCACAGATCGTTCGTAGGAGGATCGTTCGTAGGAGGATCGTTCGTAGCGGCCACGTGGAGAAGTCCTGGGGGACATTTGGGCTCATTGGACGTGGTTTTGGACACCAGTGTTGGTGTCGGTAGGAGGAATTTACTAAATCGGTGTGCATGGACCGGCAGGAGAAAGCTCTGTGAAGCCGCTGGCCCAGTGCCCCCATCTGAGCCTTCGGGAGTTCTGTGGTTTGTTTTCGAGATGACCATCTTGTTCTTTTGCTCTCAGGCACGCCATGGACAGTACCGGCCACAGCGTCCTCCTCCTCCAGCAGCTGAACATGCAGCGGGAGTTTGGGTTTCTGTGTGACTGCACAGTTGCTATAGGAGATGTTTACTTCAAAGCCCACAGAGCGGTGCTCGCTGCTTTTTCAAACTATTTTAAGATGATATTTATTCATCAGACGAGGTAAGGACACACAGATCTCCTCCTACCTTTTATCCACTCTGATCGACTTCCTGCTTTTTACTTTCTAAAAGTATTGAAGTCTTAAAAGAGCATATATGGGGTGTTAGATGGCCCAAGATTATTTTCCTAACACAGCACATGTCTTGACTAAACATTCCCAGTGCAGAATAAGCTGTCCTTGGAAACCACCCTCTTAGTATACATCAACATCAGGCCCCACATTTTGGTGATGAGATATTTATGTGACCAGAGGAAATAAATGTGTAAGTACCACAAGCCTCTTGCAGTGAAGCTCATAAGATTTACAATTTAGAGGTAACCAGGTACCTCCTGCACATAGGCAGCACATACATTACTTTGCATTAGCTTGTAGGCAAGTTTGGTGGGTGGGACTGTGCCTTCTGGCAGGATCTCCAGGCTTGAAGCAATCAAGAAGCCTTATCGCAGTTATGTGCTTCAGACTCTTGTAGATAAGGGTCAAGGCTGAGATCATCAATTTATTTCAAGCTGCTTCACCTGGCTGGGTTAGGAGTGGTTCTGCAGGTATAACGATGGTGGTGCTAAGGTCTAATCTCATCTCTGACCTGGAGCATGCTGCTTGTAATCAATTAAACTCTTCTCCATTTGCCTCCCTTTTTGAATGGTCATGGCCCCCAGCACCTTTTCAATATCATCATTATTGTCATCATCAGGCCATGTAGCCCTTTGGCTGGAAGTGCAAAGATGAGTTAACCTTTCTGAAAGATGTTATTTGCAGACAGTTAAGTGCAAATCTCATAAAGATTACACAGTAGAAGCAGCTGAATTTATTATCTAAACAAAAATATTACTTGCCTTGTGTTATTAGCCACCATAATGGCACACACCAGTGATGTGCAGCTTGCGTGGCATTGCTGTGGTGCCATGTGGCAGCAACTGTCTGTGTGTGCAAGTGATGGGGTGACCAGGGTCTAGCCACTCTCACTGTTCCTGGTTGCAGTTGTGCACATGGCCTGTATAATCACAGGAATAAGTACAGGCTCAAGCGCTTTGCTGTGCAAATGGGACGTGCACTTCTGCGCAGCTTGGTGGGGAGTGCTGCTGGTAAATTAGGAAGCAGGCAGCAATGCACGTGTTCTTAGCAGCAATGGCAGTGTAAACGGACAGGCTGGTTATGGATCATGACTGTAGTTTGGAGCCCTGTCTGTACTTACTAATCTGTTTTGTTTCAGTGATTGTATAAAGATTCAGCCTACAGACATCCAGCCTGACATATTTAGTTATTTGCTGCATGTCATGTACACTGGGAAAGGGCCAAAGCAGACCGTCAGCCAGAGCCGACTGGAGGAGGGCATCCGCTTTCTGCATGCAGACCACCTCTCCCATATCGCTGTCGAGATGAACCAAGTGTTCTCCCCAGAGCCAGTCCAGTCTTCAAACTTATATGGCATCCAGATCTCAACCGCACACAAACCAGCAAAGGAACACCTGGGAGTTAAGGAAAGTCTGCCCAAGGTGGGCAGCAGGTCCACTGTCCAGGGTGATCACCCGCAGCTGCAGCTCTCTCTGGCCATTGGCCTGGATGACAGTTCCCTGGACCAGCAGGTTGCTTGCCCCTCCACTCAGCCTGCTGCTCTCACCAAGCCAGCAGAAGAGCATCCAAAGCTATCTGTCTCCATAAAGCAGGAGAGGTGTGATTCAGAGCCTGTAGTGTCCCAGAGCTGCACCCCTCCTTCTCCAGAGGTAACAAGCCCCATCTTTGCCAAGGCTGGCCTCAAAGTGCACTTGTGTCACTACTGCGGGGAGCGATTCAACTCACGGGGTGGGCTGCGGCAGCACTTGCACACCCATGTCTCTGGCTCACTGCCATTTGGTGTGCCAGCCTCCATCCTGGAGAGCAGCGACCTGGGGGAGGTGCAGCCTCTGGGAGAGGTGCAGCCTCTGGCTGAGGACAGAGAGGCAGGGGACAGCCACCGGATTGGGGGCTTCCTCCTCAAGGATGATGAGCATCAGCTGGAGCATCCGAACTGCAGTGACCTGGAGCCTCTGCAGATTGGCCAGCTCTCCCTCATCTCCAAGGAACATGAACCAATGGAGTTGAACTGTAACTTCTCTTTTTCAAGAAAGAGAAAAATTAGTTGCACCATCTGTGGCCGCACATTTTTCCGTAAGAGCCAGCTGCTGGAACACATGTACACACACAGAGGGAAACAGCACAGATACAGCCGCTGCCAGCGGCTGGAGAGCCCTGCAACCCCCAGATTTCATCCTTACTGTGACAGCGAGAGCATGGGGAAGAGCTCCAGTTTATCCCAAGACCACTTAGATGAATGTATACTGGAGTCAGATCTCATCCAAGAAAGCGTTGATACAATCCTGGTAGAGTAGTGCTCCCCCTGGGTAGACTTCAGATGCTGAAACTGGGTATTTTGGCATTTTCCACCTAGTGACCTCTTGCAGCTGATTTTTTTTTCAACCACCATTCCCATCACCTCTGAGATAACTGTGAAAAACTCTGTACTTCAATTTGTATACTTGCCTTTTTTTACTTCTCTAACTTACAAGCTCAAGCTAATTCCCACCTAAGTCCTTCTTGGAAGCCTCCATGTAACTCAGTGACATTTTTTGGTAAATATGAACCTGTTCCTGCTCTGCTTTACTAGAGTTCAGACTGTATTGCTGGGTGTGAAGTTTAAACATTGTTTAATACACTGTGTGGTGCCGTACTTTGTTTCCCGTAGAATTGCTCTTCTGAAATTAGATGGAGGGAGGTGTAGAGGGAAATAGGCATTGTGTTTCCCAAAGAGTTTTGGGGTTTAATTAAAAGAAATATCTCAAGGAGATTAATCCTGAAGTTTGTGTTGTGTAAGTGCAGTTTATAGTTCTCCACATAAATAGATGTAGGAGCTCTAAGGCTGATCTCAAGGGAACTGGTGGTGTTGATGTAGGGGTGGGAGCCTTCACTTTGACAAGCCCTGGAGTCCTTGTCAGTACAATCTTTAAAAATTTACTTCTAGGTTCAAGTGGGTTTTATGTGTTTTTCCTTATTCCTACTCTCCCTTTGTCAACTGACTACTGCATGAGCAGTGATAAATTTTTTTTAATGCCCCTCTAAGACCACATCACGTTATTGGACTGTCTTCTCTGCAAGGAGGAATGAAAGCTGCAAAGAAGTGTCCTCTTCTCCCAGAGAAGAGGCACATCCTAACCTAAGTATTTACTGGATTAAATACCACATGTGGCTTTCCTTAGTGAAAATTGTTTCTGACTGTTAAAACGGCTTGGAGCAAACACTGTTAAATACTTCAGTGTATATTTGCTGAGAGCAAATATGTGTTATTTTTTCTCTGCTAGTGGAGCCACCATAAAATGGTAAACCAAAGGTTTTTTGCCTTTCATGTATCATTACTTGGTATCTGAGGAGTAACAACTTATCCAAGAGGGGTTTAAAATTGTATTAGTTCCTCTTTGATTCGTAGTTTATCCCTCTGTAGTTTTCTATCTGAGATAACCAAGCTTTCTGCCAGATGGGTTTCAACTGATCCCTTGAGATGCCATTGATGAGAAGGCCCCAAAGAGGCACACAGTTCTTGCAGCACAGAGGTTTCTTTTGCAGCAAAGAGCAAAAGCCTTATGAGCTACTCCTGTAATCTCATTACCCAGTTTTTAGAGAAATTGGAGGCTCCCTGCCAGTCCTGGTGGAGTTGAGTCACTGCCTTTGGAAGCAGGGAGCCCGAACAATGGTGAGAACAGTTCATTGTCAAAATGCCCGCTCCAAAGCCCTTGGTAGTCAGGACCCTTGAGCTGTCTTCTTTGAAACTGTCCTGTGGCAAGAGCTGCAATTAAATGGCTGCTGAATTAAAAGACCATCTGAGGTCTTGTAAGGATGGCTGCTGCTTCTTCTGGGAAGGGAGCTGCACACTCCAGGGGATGGATTTGCCACCAAGGGCTGCCAAATTGTGTTTTAAGACAAAAGAGAAAAACAAACAGCCTTTGAGCCTGCCCAGATGATACAAAATGCACATTGTGGTTTGGTGTGTACTTGCTTGCTAGACTGAGAGCTCCTCTTGCTGTGTGTACCCATTAAAGCTGCTCTGCTGTGAATACATCTTAACTTGGCTTGAAAAGCCTCCCTGTAAAACAAGCAAACAAACAAAACCCTGCCGACATCCGGGCCTGCAAATGCTGCATCTAAACACGGAGTGATTCGCATGAAGCATTTCCTAGAAGAGAGCCTTCTGAGTGTCTTCCCAGGCTAATAGCATGAGAGAGTGAATGCCCATTGGAATGGGCTGCCCGGGGAGGTGGTGGAGTCACTCATTGGAGGTGTTCAGGAGGAGACTTGATGGGGTGCTTGGTACCATGGCTTAGTTGTTTAGGTGGGTTGGATTGGTTGAGGAGTTGGACGCGATGATCTTGAAGGTCTCTTCCAACCTGGTTTATTCTGTTCTATTAAATCACATACAGTAGATTGCTTATAACTGTCCCAAATATCCCCAGGCTTCTACTGATGTGGCTGGAGGGCCAAGCCCAGAGAGTGGTGGTGAATGGTGCCACATCAGCTGGCGGCCAGTCACTAGTGGTGTTCCCCAGGGACCAGTGCTGGGCCCCATGCTCTTTAATATCTTTATCAATGATCTGGATGAGGGGATATGAGTCCATCATCAGTAAGTTTGCAGATGACATCAAGCTGGGGATCTGTTAGAGGGTAGGAGAGCTCTGCAGAGGGACCTTGACAGGCTGGACAGATGGGCAGAGTCCAACAGTCTGAGATTTAACACATCTAAGTGCCAGGTTCTACACATTGGCCACAACAACCCCATGCAGTGCTACAGGCTGGGGTCAGAGTGGCTGGAGAGCGGCCAGGCAGAAAGGGGCCTGGGGCTACTGGTTGATAGTAGGCTGAACATGAGCCAGCAGTGTGCCCAGGCAGCCAAGAAGGCTAATGGCATCCTGGCAAGCATCAGAAATAGTGTGGCCAGCAGGAGCAGGGAAGTCATTCTGCCCCTGCACTCAGCACTGGGTAGGCCACACCTTGAGTCCTGTGTCCAGTTCTGGGCCCCTCAGTTTAGGAAAGATGTTGACTTGCTGGAACGTGTCCAGAGAAGGGCAACAAAGCTGGTGAGGGGTTTGGAGCACAAGCCCTATGAGGAGAGGCTGAGGGAGCTGGGGTTGCTTAGCCTGGAGAAGAGGAGGCTCAGAAGAGACCTTATTGCTGTGTACAACTACTTGAAGGGAGGTTGTAGCCAGGTGGGGGCTGGTCTCTTCTCCCAGGCAACCAGCACCAGAACAAGAGGACACAGTCTCAAGCTGCATCAGGGGAGGTTTAGGCTGGATGTTAGGAAGAAGTTCTTCACAGAGTGATTGGCCATTGGAATGGGCTGGCCAAGGAGGTGGTGGAGTTACCATCGCTGGCGGTGTTTAGAAGGAGACTGGATAAGGCACTTGGTGCCATGGTTTAGTTGATTAGATAGTGTTGGATGATAGGTTAGACTCAATGATCTCAAAAGTCTTTTCCAACCTGATTAATTCTATCCTATTCTATCCTATTCTACATGATGGTAAAAATAAATAAATAAGTGTCATTTCATAGTCATTCCCTGTTTGTGTGCAATACTTTACTGAGTGGGCTGGCTTCTCTGGATGCTGGCTTGCTTCGCTTGGGTTCCTGCATTTAATTTAAGAAGAGAGAGGAGTGTCTGCTGCATTATGTATGGCTGTGAAGAAGAGCTAAAAGTGAGCATTCAGACAGTTCAGTCAGTAGATAAGCACCTTGCAGCTTCAACTAGGTGCCTAACTTGCCTGAACTAATGAATATTGAAAGTCAAATGGGCCTTGAAGTCTGCAAAGTTAATGACAGGGCTCACTACTGGGGACATTGGGGATACAGCAAGTATCAGTGCCCAAAGGCTTCTCTGGGACATGCTGCTCATCTTCAGATTTGTGAGCAGGATTGTTTTGTTCACATCTTGGCCATTGAAAGAGAGCCTTAACAAAACGTGTGAACTCTGGAAGAAAATCCAAATGTCTATGAGCTATATGTATATATGTGTTGTAGGAGTGACAGACATCAGCAAAGCTGAAACCACACTGGAATCAGCACTGTGTTCATGGATGTGTTTGGTGTGTCTTTGAAAAGTTACAGCTGTAAGTAATTTTTTTTTTTAATTGTCATGCCTTTATAGGGGTGTGCTTTGGTTAAGCTTTGTGGTACTGAACATCTGTGACATCAAACATCTGTGAAGGGCAGTTTTTGCATCATGTGCAATACCAGAAATGCACGTTCAGCAGTTTTCTACTGCAAGCATTGAGCACTGTTAATATAATTAAAGCAGTAGAAAATGCCTGAGAGACAGAAGTAGTCAGCTCCAAGTTACATTAACTTGAAAACATCCTTCTCTTTAAGTCTTATGAATAGAAAACCATTTTAGAAAACAGTTACATGTGCTAAGCAATGAGCAGCTGCTCCTGGATACATCATAAGAATTTTTATTGCTGTATGTAGACGACACTGGAATTACTGAGTGCTTAACCTTTATGTCGGTGCATGCTTGAAAATCTGCCTGACTTGCACAGCTGGGCTTGGCAAATACTCATTTCTTGTTGTTTTGGGTTTTTGGTGTCTTAGGGTTTTTTTGTTTTGTTTTGTTTTTGGTTTTTTTTTTTGGGGGGGGGGGTTGGTTGGTTGGTTGTTTTTCATGAAATCACAAAATAATTTTTACAGTGTGCAGAATAATGATGCTGGTGATTCCTTTCAGGTATCTGCAATCGGTTGATAGATGCACATGGGCATACACAAGGAAAGACCTGGGATGGTGATAGCTGAAGGATGGAAGTCTAAAAGCTCCATAGAATCCCCTGAGCTATGTCCTGCGCTGTGAGGGATACCAGCATCAAAGGTGGAGAGCTGATGAACCACAAGCATTGAAGTGCCTTGTTTGTGGGCTCTGCAGCTCATGTTTTGTGAAAACATGGGAAGATTTTGGTTCAGATCCCTGCCAAAACCCCATAGCATGAGCAGACTCCTCAGCCAGATCAAGTTAACCTCTGAAATGCCAGCAAGTGCTGCCTTGGCTAGCATTGTTTTCACACATATCTGGGTGTTGGCTTGAGTATTCTGCATGCAGGTTAGCTGGATCAAAAACCAAAGCATGCTCAACAATTTTGAGATAGGTATTTTGAAATATTTTTAGTGCTCTGATGCTGGACCGGCCAGGTCCAACATAAGCCATGCTTCTTGTACTGCATAGGGTTCAATACAGGGTGTGGAATACAGGATATTTATCCTCACTTGCAGCATGAGGTCCAGTTATTTTACTGAGAGCCTTGTTTTTCACCTCCCGCAGTGCTGCCTGAGGGGTGCTGTTTGGCAGCACTTGTGCAGTGAAAGTGTTGGGTTGAACTTCTGCATTATTGGTGCCAGAGGAGTGAGACTTTGATGCCTGTTCCTTGCACAAGTTGTCCTTAAAAGGTAATGTATCCCCTCTCAGTTTTCACCTTAAATGTTTGAATTTTACCTCTTTCACCTTGAATTTTTGGGTGGCCAAGGGAGACTGATGCCAGGAGGCCATGCTGATGACTGGGCTGTGCTTGCTCCATGTGCACCCTTCAGCTCATTTTACCCTCTGCACAGACCTTCAGCCATCTGGCTACACCAGCATTTGGGCAAGGTCTTCCCTTGCATGTTGATTGTCAAATCGCTGCAAAAACGGATGGCAGTGGCATGCAGGGGGTGTGGAAGGGCTGACAACCTATTTGTGGGTGCAGTGTCCCCTCCACCAGAGAGGCCTGGGACATTTGCACATACCAAGAAGGTTAAAATGCAGGGAGGAGAATGCTGTCAGTATGTAAACCTGAAGCAGTGAGCATTGCAGTTAAAACCATGAAATACCACTGTCATGAGCTTTCTAAAACATGTGCAATGCTGATACTGAATAGTTTTATACTGTTGTGGAGGCAGAAGTGCAGTGAAAAGTGATCTCAGCAGATGCAATTCAGCATCAGCTATCAGTGGCCAAGGCAGGAGTTTTCTTCTTGGCTATCAAAGCTTTATTGTTTAATAAACCCCAGCCTTTTCTTACCTTCTCTTGCCAATAATATGCCAAAAAGGACTGCAACTGAATGGGCTTCCTTGCAGTCCTGCAGTAGGAAAACACATTTTGAGGAATAAAAAAATCAAAAGGAAGAAGTTGATGAGGGTGCATCTGCCCCAAATCACATGCCAGTTAGATATGTAAAACTGGAGCTGTGTCAGGATTGAATTCCCCAAGATGCAATCACAGCATTTATAGGATTTGCATGTTTCATTAAGGAAAAAGAATGGCACAACTTCAAAAGCAGCCTAAGAGAGGAAATATTTCCACTAACTCTTCTAAATCAGGTGCTGCACCCTCAGAACAAAGGCACAGCATAGCTCAAAAACCTGTCTGCTGAATTAGGCTGTTTTTTACCTGAGCTGAGATGCCCCTGGGCAGCTTTGTAGAACTCTGGGCACCATGGCAGCCACATTTGGCTTTATCGTCCTGAGGTACACGGGGCAATATTGCTAAAGGTTTCTAGCAGCACTTGGGGAAATTTTAGTCCATATTAACTC
The DNA here is from genome assembly GCF_014839835.1 of Dryobates pubescens. Taxonomy (NCBI): domain Eukaryota; kingdom Metazoa; phylum Chordata; class Aves; order Piciformes; family Picidae; genus Dryobates; species Dryobates pubescens. The sequence continues at coordinate 20,429,746 of NC_071616.1, read as the reverse complement.
CCCTGGGAGAAATGGTGTAAGAAAATACCATTGTGTGAAGCCCCCTGTCCCTCCTGACCCTAGATTTGCGACCCACTGGTTGCAAGATGTAAAGTCAGCTATAGGCACCAATGCAGGAAACCAGGGCTAGGAGCCATCAAAGCTGATGCAGGAGAAAAATCTTCATGGCAGGTAGAAGTATGGTGTTAACCATCAAGCCAGGCCTCCATGGGGCCTGTACCACTCCTGGGCATGCAGGCCAGCCAAAAGCGTTCCCATGCCGGGGGTGGAGGCTGATGCTGAGCGCCATCCCCTTTTCCCTGCAGCCATCCCGGGAGGGACCCGCTCCGGCAGTGGTTGCCTCCGCCACCCCACAGCAATGCCAGACCCAGCAGAGCAGGCGCCAAAGCCTGTCATTAGGGCCCAAGCATCCCCTTCTAACCTCTGTTTATCCCGGCGGTGCGGTTGCGAGCCTCTTACTCATCGCTTTAATGAGCAGGGTGCAGGTGTGCATTCCTGTTGTGCCTGTTGCCTGCCGGCCCCACTCTGGCGAGCCAGCCAGCCCCCCAGCCCACTGCGTCGTGCCCGCAGGCTCGCAGCTGCTCTACAAACTTCAGGGAGATCTGGGACAAGAAGCTTCCAGCACTTTGGCCTTCCCTGCTTTGCTGGGGCTGGCAAACTAAATGCAAATCCAGCAGCAGGCTGTCTGGGCTGCAACAAAGCGCTGTGCAGAGTCCGCCCGCGCTGCAACGCTGCCGCCCAACGCCTTCATGTAGCGGCAGTCTGGGGGAGCTTTTGGCAGGCAGAAAGCAAGCAGCTGAGGCTGCTGGCAGGAGCAAGGGCATGCATCGCCCCTCCTCCCCAGTGGGGATGATCAAAAGCACCGTAGGAGTCAGGAGTACTTGCACTTCCCACCCAGCTGCCATCTCACCAGTCTCACAATCACAGGGAGCTGTCACGGCACTGAGCCTTCATCGGCACCCTTCAGCCTCGTGTCTTCATTAAAATGGCAAACTGAAAGCAAACGTGACACAAATGACTGTCGTTAGATTGCAGAGATGACATCCCTCTCAAGATTTAAATTTACTATCTGGGACAACAACAAAGTGATGCTCAGTGTGTCCGTGGAAAGAACATGGTGCTGGAAAGGCACCACCTGGAAGGACACCAGTACCTGCAGAAGGGACCCTGCTGAGGCACCTGCCTGAGGGTGACAGGGGTGGGATATCTCCTCTTCCAGATCAGAGAGATTTTAAAGGATGATTTCTGCTAGGTCTAACTTAAGGACTGATGGGGTGAGTGCCAGTCAGCTCTAGCTGCAGATGATACTTTCATCTTGGTGATCTGAATTGCAAAACGTGTTTTCCTAATCTCTCTCTCCCTTTTGTGTGCAGCATGCTTGTCAGTTTTTATGTAACAAAATCTATTTTCAAATGTTGGGTTTGGATATTTTAGCTGAAATCCACTTTCCAGTTAAATGGACTTTTATTCTGCACTCTGCTGCAGAAAAATCCCCTTATTTGGCACAGAAGAACTGTGCTCTTCACAACTCTGTGCAAAAAAAAGAATGGTGAAAGTTGTATGTACCTCCTAAAAAGTGTTAACCTATATTTTTGCTTAATAATAGTATAAAAAAAATAACATCCTCCGATTATTTAAAAAAGCACAACACAGTTAATGTAAAGATTTTATCTGGTTGCAAACGAGGCTATTTCATTATTTTAACACCACCCAACAAGAGCTAACAAGAACCATTTCACTGGGAAATAAAACTGCAGATGTAAATACTAATGAAGCAAATTATTTAAATCAATCTCTTCTCTTGGACCATTTACTCATTTTGAAACCCTGTATCTGTAAGACAGGCAATAATAGGGCTCTGCTGCACCTAATGCATGGATCCTTCAGCAGCCTGGTTTCCATCTCTCCCTCCCTGCTTCCCTCCCTCCCTTGCACAGAACAGGATTCCCACATATTTCATGAATTTACTTCATTTCTCATACACATTTGTGAAAAAAACTCTTGGTGTTTTAATGTTTATACATGAGCATACTTCTGAAAATGTCCATCATTTATGCAGGGACAGCATCTTCAATCCCAGTGATAGATTTCTGGCTGCTGTAGATTTGGTCTTTTGAAGCACATGAAGCTGCAGTGACCTTTAACAGCTGGAGAGCTGACTCTAAGCAGCCTGTACTTTTATAATGCATTTCTGGTGTCCTATGGCAGGAAAGAAAAGGGAGTGTTTTTTTTGTGCCATCATTGCTTACCAGCAATTTCTGCAAGGAACTTTTCAGTGGATACACTTGTTTTCTGCTGGGCTCAATGCTGATATAACAGAAAAGCTTTTTATCTGCCTGGAAGCCTTTCTGGGCATCAGTTATAGTATTTAAAGTCTCTTTTCTTTACTTCTAATATAAAAAAGCTGTGTGAAATGAAAATATTCAAAATGACATGGCAAAGCAAGGATAGGAGGCTTGATTCTATGAATCTATGAATATAAAGCTGATTTGTCCCTGCTGAGAGGAGCACTGGAAACATCTGGGAGAAAAGCAGCGGTACAGGCCATGGGGTGAGCAGAAGAACCAAATAATTACTTAAGATGCTGTTGCAAAGCAACCACTTCCATAATTCAGGGAGGCAGCAAGCAATGAACTCCTGGATGAGAAGCCAGATGGCCTAAAAGCAATCTTCATGGAGCTGTAAGAAATGATGTATTATGTAAATTATTACTATTATCAAATTATTATGTAAAAAAGAAATTATGTATTATGGAGCTATAAGAAATTATGTATTCATAGAATCATAGAATCAATAAGGCTGGAAAAGACCTCAAAGATCATCCAGTCCAACCTGTCACCACAGACCTCGTGACTACTAAACCATGGCACCAAGTGCCACGTCCAATCCCCTCTTGAGCACCTCCAGGGATGGTGACTCCACCACCTCCATGGCCAGCACATTCCAGCAGATAACAACTCTCTCTGTGAAGAATTTTCTCCTCACCTCGAGCTATTCCAGTTTATTTCAGCTGTTGGTGAAGAACATGGTCCTGAAGCCAGGCCACCCCTTGGTGCTCTGGCACAATCAGGCAGTCAATCTTCACAGGTTTCCTGGCCCCATGCTCCTTCACAATAATAAATTTATCATTTCTTCTCTGAAAGAATAAATGTTTTATTGATGTTCCATTCTCTACTCTCAATGAAGGAGTAAAGAGTCTTAACTGAGCCAGTAGCAGCTCTTACGTGTCTATACTTTGTTCTGTAAACCTGAAAGAATAAATAACATTAATACTATTAAAAATTTATAACTTTTTCCTCAATATTTTCTGTATATTACAAAGTGCCTCATGAAATTACATGAGAGGTATTACGCAGAGAAAAAAACAAACACCAACAACCCCCTCCCCCCAAACCCAAACAAACAGTGTGTGGAGCCCATTTGAGCCATAACAGATAAGGTACTGAAGCATCAAATTTGCTCCTCCCCGTCCTGAGGTGCTGACCCCACCATGGACCCTGTCAGCACCAAACTGTGTGCTTGGACACAGCAACCTGGAGCTCTAGGAGCAGAAAGCATGACCTAAACATGTGGCATTGGCTAGAGTCGTGCCACTCCAGGCACAGTGGAGTTTGACTCTTGTATGTCTGCAAAGCCTCAAATATTTTCTTCTGGCAGTATGGGGCATCTGACAGAGAACTGAACTATTGGGCAGCAGGATGGCTTTTCTGAACCAGTGGAGATTTGTGACCTATCACAATTACCTTGTAGCAGTCCCTGGGCAGACAGCTCTGTGGTGGAAATGACTGGCCAGCAACTGAAAGGAAACCTTATAAAAAGAGCACAGGTGGAACAAGGCTGGAAAGAATTCAGGTCTGTTACCAAATTAAAGATTTTGCTCTGCTCACTGTAAGCCTGCCTGAAAAAGCCGGACATAATAGAGCAACACTGTGAGTTTATCCTTTCACATATAGAATCTCTCCCTAGCTGCTCACTCAAACAGAAGGCAAGAAAACAACAGGTACATTCAACTTTAATGAAATAATCACCAGGTATCTGTACAGCTATAACAGAGGGAAAAAACAGCTACAGAAAAGGTGCAAACACAACCCTGGACACAGAGCAACAGTCGCAGGGGCTGGGCTGGACCAAAGCACTTCTGCTATTCTCCTCTGCTTTTGCCTAAAAGGCAATACTGAAATACAGGAAATCCTCCCAAAACTGCTTTGCAGACTGAGAGAAAATGACAGGCTGGCCCCACAGGGTCATTTGGTATTTCTTCACTAGAGCCTGGACATCCTTCTCTGAAGCCAACATGACACAGAGATGCTGAGGCCCTTTGCTCAGCACCAACCTGCTGCAGCGCCCAGTATAATCCTATAAACAACCTCTAACATCAGTGCTGCAGCAGCTCCAGAAGCACACACAAAAGTACTTATAAAGTCCCTTTCAAAACTATGGCAAAATACCTGGAAGGACCAGCATGAAGTACAAAGCCATTACAGTTGTACACATTGAATGATTAATATCTGATAGCTTATTAAATAAATCCACAGAGAAAAAGGAAGACACTTCTAACATCCTCTGATTTCTCTTAAGTTTTACTTGCAGAGAAACAAGCTGTGGCACTCATTGCCCACAGTCCTCTTGTAACAATGGAGATGCTTTATCAAAGTTTAAAAATGTGGTTGCACATTAGGAAAGTTTGCAGCCCTTGCATTGTCACAGGAATCCAAACCCTAGGCTGGGAAGGGAACTCTCAACACACTGCCCATGGTCAGCGAGCAACTGCCAAGCGTGGCTGCTATTTCTGTAGCAGCTGAGAAACACGCAGGGGAATTTTCTCAGCACAGGCTGGCTTGCCTGTAGCTGTACACAAATCCCAGCCACGTAGATGCAATCCCAAGTTATTAAAAGCCCCCTTTCTCGTGGAGAGCCAGCAGTTAGAGGCAGTGATCACACACACATGCCACGCTGGTGAAAACCCTCTTCGAGCAGGGCATCTTGTAGGCTTTGATGGCTATTGGCCTGTACCCAGGCCCTCATATCCAGATTGTTTTTCCCTGAGGACTTAGGTTAAGATCACTCCAGCATTTCCCTGCATGTTTCAGAGTGAGCTACGTGGCATGCTGGAGCCAGAGAGATGGGCATGATGTACATTTCCCAAGGGATGCTCAGGCTTGCTGAAGCCAGGCTGGTGTTGCAGTGAGCATGGAGCTGTGTGGGACAAGCTGCCCCTAGCACCCAGGAACACCAGCAGTGCTCAAACCAAATCAAAGCAATTTCAATGCCAGCAGCCCATTGAAGCTACCCAGGCTATGTCATCACTGAGGCAAGAGTTGACTGCTAACACACATGCAGCTCACTGCTATTTATATCACATGCCATATATCAAAAATATGCTACATCTCAGAACAGCTTCACCACAACATCATAACTGGGATGAAAGAAGGTGAAGGAAAGAGAGGGCACCCCACCGCAGGCATGCTCCTGCCCAGTCTGCGCTGCTGATGCTGCTGGGAATTTTGCTCGTTGAGCTTAATGATGCAAGAATGTCCCTCCCGGCAAATGAAACGCTGACATTTTCTTGGCATTGGTGCAGCCCGGGGTCAGCAAGGCAAGCAGCTAATGCTGTGCTTTGACATGTCTGGAAATGCACAGGCTGCTTGTGACAGGGCAAGAGGCTGAACAAAAACCACCTCTTGCTCCAACCATCCATCTTCATGTGATGCACCAACAGGAGTGACCACAGTTTCCGGTGTCTGTATGTAACAAGTACCTGTTTCCAACACTGAATGCCAGCTTAAGCCTGTCTAGTATTGACATCTTCATGTTAACATTGCAGTCACTTTGCTTTCCCTTGACACTGCTGAACCCCACAACAAACCTCCATCTGTGTCAAATGTGCCTTGAATCCATCCCAGCAGCAGATTGGGCACTCACTGCCTCTCAGGATCTACAGCACGAACAGTGGAGAAACCTGGCATGGATGATGGCAGAACTGTAGCCTTGACATAAAGATGCCAATGAATGAAAATACAATTGATGCAGCACCTTCCTTTTTCCACAGCTGTGGTTGATGGTGCTGTCTGAAGCCCCAGCCCCAGGAGACAAGCTATATGTAGCATGGTCTGCCCCACATCCTAGGATCCATTTTACATAGACACACAACTGAACAGGCATGCAAAATTAACTATGCCTCAGACCTGGGAGCCTTTCAAGCTCTCCACACCAGTCCCAGGCCAAATGGAACTTTAAATTGCTCCCTGTACTCTTTATTTTGGGGGCACTGCTGCCATCACAGAAAACTGTTGTGTTTATTCTGTTCCAGGGCCATTTCATTGACCAGCTGTTCTATAGATGACTGAATAGCTGCCTTCACAAGGGAAGAAGCGGTCTCTATGAGGAGCAATTCGTACTGCTCCCCAGTTTTGTGCCCCTGATCACCTGCACCTTTCTCCTCTGCCTGGGAATTGCCACCAGCCTCAGGGCCCTCTTTATTACCAAAATCAAAGCTCCCACTTGACTTTTTATTCCCTTTTTGCTTATTTCGGTGCAAAACTGGGGATGGCTCATAGCCCTGGTCAGAGTCGGTGTTGTCAGAGTCCTCAGCTTCGGTGACGGTGATGATGATACCAACACCAGTGCCCACATTTGCCTCTAACATCACCTGATGGCTGGAGCAGCTCTGCACGCTTGCTGCATCATCTTTAAACACCGACTGACTGAAATCCGTTACAGTCTCTTCAGCTTTGCACTCCTCTGGAAGATTTATGCTCTTTTCTGATTCACCCCCTTCAGGCAGCTTTTTACAGATATTAGGGATTTCCTGCAGCTCAGTAGATCCAGGGATGCTGTTGGGTTGATCCTTGGAAATGGGCGCTTCAGGAGCAACTTCCCCACCTTCTGCAGGATGATCCTTGGAAATAGGTGCTTCAGGAGCAACTTCCTCACCTTCCACATGTTGATCCTTGGAAATAGGTGCTTCAGGAGCAACTTCCCCACCTTCTGCAGGATGATCCTTGGAAACAGGTGCTTCAGGAGCAACTTCCTCACCTTCCACATGTTGATCCTTGGAAATAGGTGCTTCAGCAGCAACTTCCCCACCTTCCACATGTTGATCCTTGGAAATGGGCACTTCAGGAGCAACTTCCCTGTCTTCTGCAGGATGATCCTTGGAAATAGATGCTTCAGAAGCAGCTTCTCTACCTTCCACATGTTGATCCTTGGAAATAGGTGCTTCAGGAGCAACTTCCCCACCTTCCACATGTTGATCCTTGGAAATGGGCACTTCAGGAGCAACTTCCCCATCTTCTGCAGGATGATCCTTGGAAATAGATGCTTCAGGAGCAACTTCCCCACCTTCCACATGTTGATCCTTGGAAATGGGCACTTTGGGAGCAACTTCCCCACCTTCTGCAGATTGATCCTTGGAATCAGGCACTTTGGGAGCAACTTCCCCACCTTCTGCAGGCTGATCCTTGGAAACAGGTGCTTCAGGAGCAACTTCCCCACACTCCACATGTTGATCATTGGAAACATGCACTTTGGGAGCAACTTCCTCACCTTCCACAGGTTGATCCTTGGAAATGGGTGCTTTGGGAGAAACTTCCCCACCTTCCACATGTTGATCCTTGGAATCAGGCACTTTGGGAGCAACTTCCCCACCTTCTGCAGGCTGATCCTTGGAAATGTGCACTTTGGAAGCAACTTCCCCACCTTCTGCAGATTGATCCTTGGAAACAGCTGTTTCAGGAGCAACTTCCTCACCTTCCACAGGTTGATCCTTGGAAATGGGTGCTTTGGGAGCAACTTCTCCACCTTCCACACAGACTGTGGTTTGGGGTGGGCTTGCCTCCTGCATTTTTTCCTGGCTTTTTTCATTAACTGTCTCTGAACTGGTTATCTCTGCCTCAGCAGTGCACTCCGTATGTACCTCTGCATCAGGTGTGGGCTCCGTCAAGGGCCCACTCTTCTGAACAGAGCTGACACTTTCCTTCAGTCTGTCCTGGCCCTCCTCCACAGTGACTGGGCTGAAGGATTCAGGCTTGCCTGCTGGGGCTGAATCCTCTGGCTCTTCACTGGCTTTATTCACAGTGCCCACCACTTCATTTGCTTGACCACTACCCTCTGACTCTTCCACTGCTTCACTGCTGGGTTTTTTCTTTCCTCTGGAGAACCGTACACAGGGCATCTTCACCCCAGAGCTTGCTCGTTTCTTCAGGAAGCCTTGTGCACAGGTCTCTTCAGTATCTACCTCTAGCTGCACCTGGGAATCGGAGAGCACCTTCTTCCGTGAGGAGGATTTCTGCTTTCTCTGAGGTCTTGCAAGGTTTTTGATGGCTGCCCAGGCTCCTTTGGATGATTGTGACTGATTAGAAGCCTTTGTCTCTCCTTGGTCAGCTCTGATGCATTGGCTTTTCTCCTCTGAAGCTCCTTTGCATTCATCCTTCACAGTCAACTCTTTTTTACAGGACTTCTTCCGCTTCTTAAAACAGAGCATGGAGGGTTTTTCTCCCTGTTCCTCTGATGGGGAACATGTTGCCCCTGTGCTGTGAGTCTCTGCCTCTCTTGGGTTCTCCACTTGAATTTCCTTAGTTCCCTTCACCATATTGCTCCTCTCCTTTGTTTATGTTCTGTTACTGATTCTCGTGATTAACACATCAGACACAAGAACTGCTGATATGCTCAAAGTGCATTGTTTTTTCCTCACGTTGTTTTCAGAATTGTTAGTTGTTTTCTAACTAATGGATGTGGCAGTGAAGTTCTGCTGAAGACATTGCATCTGCTTTATAACTCCCACTTTGTCTTATTACTCACTTCATCGCCTCTCCAAGGAATCCTGGGTAGATGTGAAGACAAACAGGCTTGTCCTTGGCTTTGCTGGTCAGAGTCTCTGTCAGTTTTGGGACAATGCACTTCAAGTTGCACTCAGTCTAACAGCATGACTACTTAGTTGCCAGTCTGACATGACTTTTTGTTTTCCCCCAAAGGATCATGAATCAAGCCAAGAGTTAACCATTTTTATTCACCCCACGGACCTGGAAAGAACTTGCACTTTCTGAGCTATCTGAAATTCCACATTGCACAGGGAGCTTGACTGAAGCACCAGTACAACCAGCAGCAGCCAGTGCCTGTTTCCTGCCTGTCCCCCAGTGACAAGGGCAGACACTGCTTTGTCTTGGCTTTACTTCCTGCTTCAGTTCCTCTTGCAGGTTGTAAGAGGTTTGCTGTGAAGCATGGCTGATACTTCCATCTTTTATCTGTAATGCAACAAACAAATGGTAAGACATGGAAGTGGAGCAATTACTTTTTTTAAAATAAAAAGAGTTTTTTAAAATAAAAGGTGATTGTTGTCTTGTTGGGATTTTTTTTTCCTGTTTTGATTGTTTGTTTGTTGGTTGGTTTTTAATAATTTGTTTTGGGAGACAAACCAGGGCTGGAAAATCAGTTCTATCTCTGGATGTACCACAGCAGTTTTTTTGCACTAATTAGCATCAATATCCAAAGGCAAAATAAGGCCACTAAGATGTCAGCCCAGTGATGCTCCACCAAAGGGGGCTTTTCTTTTTTTCAGCTGCTCATATTCTGGGAGGTCTGTGTTACGCATGCACACACATAGATTTCCTGCTCCTACGGTTAGCTACATCTTTTTCCCACTGCTCCATATGCACTCATAGTTCCAGCTAGGGAAATTACACCCTGAGACAGAAGATATTTTTATCTTTAGTGCACCATATGACAATATGCAAAACCAGAGAATACAAAAAGGAGGCTTATGGAATACAAAAGCAGAATCACATGGCAAGAAGGGATCTTATTTATACTATGTGCGTGCCTTCCATAGCAACCTCAATTAACACCACACGGGTTCATCACATAAGATGATAGCATAAGAGACATGAAACCTTTTAAAATTAGAAAAAAGAAGGAATTTTAAAAAAAAGAAAAAAAGGGCTGCCTCAAAACATTTGGGGGCATAAAGATGCAAAAACGTGTTATCACAAGCAGACCAACTTCTCTGGGACGAGCTCAGTGGTGGCTCCGGGCAGCTCCTCACGCGGGATTTTGTACTCTGCTGTTAAGCAGCACGGTGATGGACCCCGGGGCTCTGGCAGGAGCGCTCCCCCGCGGCGTGCATTTGCTTGGGGTTTTTTAATTATATATTTTAATTATTTTTTTTTAAGAGGAAAATGAGCTCAGCCGACAGGAGCATGTGCGAGAGCGCAACCCGCATCCACCGGTGCCCCGAGCGCAGCCCGCAGCCCGGCTCTGCCGCCGCCTCTGCAGCCCGGGAAGTTTAGGGGGCGTTCGGGGTGCTGCCGAAGGCAGCAGGACCCGCCCGACACTGCCGTTCTCCCGCTCGTCCTCCTCTCCCGCCCCGGGCAAAGGGGCAACCCCTAAAAGCCGGACCCCTCCGAGGGTATGGCAGCGCTCCTTGGGCAGCCGCCGTGCCTGCAGAGCCCGACCCAGCCACCCCACGCATGCTGCTTCCCCCGCGGAGCCCCCGGGGCGCTGCCAGCCCCGCCGCGCCCGCCGCACCCTCACCTGCGGCCCGCTCCGCGCCGCTCCGCACGGCTGCGCTGCCGCTGCTGCTGCCGCCGCCACCGCCTCCCGCCGCAGCCGCGCCCCCCGGGCCGGCGGGGAGGGCGCTGCCGGCAGCCCCCCGCCCAGCGCCGAGGCAGCCCCCGGACCGCCCCCCGGCACCGGAGCGGCTCTGCGGGAGCCTGCCGGCAGCCTGCTGAGGGCGCGAGACTGGGGAGGGGGCTCCGCGGCCCTGGCCTAGCCAGAGTGGGGAGCAGCATTGCCGCTCTGCGTTTGGAGGTCAGCGCCGAGGGGAGGCTGAGAGACCTGCGGCAGGTTACCCTGGAGAGCTCATCAGTGCTGATCAACATCTAAAGAGGATGGAGTCAGACTCTTCCGTGGTGCCCAGCAACAGGACAAGAGGCACAAACCGGCCCACATGAGGTTCCATCTGAACATGTGGAAAAGCATCTATCCTGTGAGAGTGACAGAGCCCTGGAACAGGCTACCCAGAGAGGTTGTGGAGTCTCCTTCTATGGAGGGATCCCAAACGTGTCTGTGCATGATCCCGTGCAACCCTCTCCAGCTGAACCTGCTGGGGAGCCAGACTCGATGATTTTCAGAGGTCTCCCCAATGCCTACCATTTTATGATTCTGGACCTTATGGGATAGCACCTGCTCTTCTTGCAGGGCCACATTCCTCTTTCACAGGGCAGCATCACTCCTCCCAGGGCAAGATCCCCCTCACAAACTAAACTAAAAGAGGTATTTAAAGTAGGTATTAGTAAGAAATTCTTTAGTGTAAGGGCAGTGAGATACAGGAACAGGCTACCCAGGGAAGTTGTCGATGCCCCTTCCATGCAACTGTTCAATGCCAGGTCAGATGAGGGGCTGAGCAGGTTTGTCTAATGGAAAGAGCCCCCGCCTGTAGCAGAGGAGTTGGAACTAGATGATCTTTGAGGTCTTTTCCAACCCAAGCCATTATGTTCTATAAAATACCAGAGAATGTGCCTTTCTTGTATGAGCCTTTTTTCTCCAAAGCAGCTGAGACCTGACTTAAAAAAAAAAAAATTGCATCTCCAGCTGTTATGAAAAAGGACTACCAAGTGCAGTTGGTGAACTACATGAAACTGTAGTTCAAGATGCCTGAATGTCCTCATTCATCTCCACAGGTAGCTGACTGACGCCCACAAACGTTAACTACTTCACAGCACGTCTGCACATAAGAAACCAGGCAAAGCAGCCCACTTTGAATCTGCAAGTGGCTTCCAGTGTAGTCCAGCCTTAGAAAAATACACATGGCCTCCCTCCTCCTTAGCTTCTTCATGGAAAGGAAAGGTACAACCTGGGTTTGTTGGGCTGAAAACCAGCCAGCAGGGCAGAAACGAGGATCAAGCAACAAGAAGAATTGCCCTTTTAAAAGCTCCCCTATGAGATACGTTTGCTTGTGTTCACCACTCAGGCTCTTCTGGAAACAGCTTCTCTCCCTTGGGTGAATGGTGGGTTCTAATTATGACCTGTGTTAAAGCCAAGCAAGGCCCCTTGGCTTGAGAACGTTTTCCTTTGTTGCAGTTGGGGCAAGAGGGAGGAAAGCAGGCAGGGGTAACGAGAGTGGGTCACGTGAGGGTGATTTACATGTGGTGCACTCCCTCAAGGGTGGCATGATGATGGGAGGTTCTCATCAATCCCATTCAGAAACATCTCATATGGAATTCCTCCTGCCACTCCAGGGCAAGATGGTAGCACCGAAGGCTGTGGTAACAGGGTCTGTGGCAAGCTGAGGAGCTGGTTAGAGCATGGATAAGCTTGAAAGAAGATTCCCGTCCAATTGTAGGCTTATGTTTTCATTCCAGGCCCACACCAAAGTTCTGGTGATATGCATGAAACCAGCCACTTTCTCCTTTTTTTGTCCCTATCACTAGTACAAATGGTAATTATTAAATGTTATTTCTTATGTGATGTGATGCCAAAATCTCATTATAGCACAGCTGGGGCAATGGACGGCCATAACACCAGCTAAAGGTCCACAAATAGCCCACAGAGAACAAATTTCTACATAATCTGTTTCTTCTCTAGGTAACCAGAAAAGAAGACAACCTTCCAAAATTTAGTTAGGAGAAATGAAGTGTCCTTTGTGTCCCGGTTGATAGGGCAAGAACTAGCTGGCATACTTAGTTGCAAAAGAGAATTAAAAAGAAAACAAAACAACCTATTTTTGTAGCAGTCCTGCAAGACCTAGAGCAGGGACACCAAAGAGCTCTCACATCCCAACAGGTTGAGAGTGCAGGTTAGAAAAGCATTCCCGCTAACCTCTAGAGATGCTTGGGGCCATTTTTTGGCCTCTATGCTTTTGTTCCCACCAGTCCTGCTGTGCACAGCAAACCCTTAAACAGTTTCATGTCTGAGCCAAGGCTTTGCCTCACTGCAGGAAGTGGACTGCCAACCTCTTGAACTGTCTCTTTCAAGCACATGTCTATGATCTCATGCTAAACTAAAAGGAGGCTAATCTTAGCATAAATTTGCACTTATCCCATCTTTCATAAGCATAAAATGAAGGTGGAGCGCAGAGCGCTCGCAGGCAGGCAGTGCAGCAGGGACGATTAAATGTAGGAACTGACAGCAGACTTGGCAGCATCAGCTCTGGCACCCAGCTTCAAAGGAAGGCTTGGCCAAGGTGCTGCAGGTAAGGAGGCACTTTCAGTTAGGCAGGGGGCTGGGTAGCAACAGGGAACAGCCCTCCTGACCCCCTGCAAGTGGCTTGTATGTGGTTCTGGCAAATCTGGCTGCCAGTAATTCCTCATCTGGACACCATCAAAAAGAGAATTTTAGGAGCCTGTGAATGCATCTCAAATGTTTTTTTATGATGATTTAGGCTGTTCTATCTGCTTCTGACAACCAGGTCATTTTTATAATTATTCAGCTCTCCTGAATAACCTGAGAGATACAGCTCTCAATCTACATGTATGTTTGTATATATACACACAGTATCTGTGTGCTACAAATGCATCTGTACATTGGTGCACATCTACATCCCGATTCTCCCACTTCTTACCAAAACCAGTGTTTTTAGAGTCAGTTCTGATGCAAACAGATGGGCCTTGCAAGTCTTAATTCAGCTATTTTTGCAAGTATCTCAAATTCATGGGATAATTCAGGTAGTTTATTTCCTATAGATGACACATCATCTAGGAAAGGAAACAAGATTAAACACACACAGTGGTGCATTGCAGGCAACTTATTACTGCAATAATCACTCCTACTTGTCAATATAAGGATTGCTGCTGTGTGCAGTTAATCACAGAAATAAATTCTACTTCAGTAACCTCAGTGCATACATTAAAACTCAAAAAGCATTTGAAGCATTTACCACTTTATTTGTATTAGTTACAAAATTGGCAGCAGTGATCTTTTTATGTTACAAAATGATTTATGGCCTGCTGACAAAACCGGATACAAGTGACTTGATCACTACTGACCTTGTGTCTGTTCACCAAAAAGGTACCTTAGAAAACGAGGCTTATCAACAGTGCAACTGTACTTACTGTTGAGCATAAGGTGGTTTAAAAGACACATTTGGTAGAAGCCAGAAATATGGGTCAGAGATCCAGTCCCTACAACAAGCATGATATCCAGAGGTTTCATTCACATTAACAGCAGAATACAGTAGTCACAGATGGACTTTCTAGAAGGGAAATTTGATGTGGCTCAGGTGCCTGCAGGAGTAATTCACAGCAGAAGCCAGTGTAAGCACTTTTGGAGAGAGATGAGAAGCAAAGAGGATTCCTCCTTGCTCCCTCTTTTAAATGACATTGTGCAGTTTCAGAGCGCAGCAGTTTCTCCCACAGCGTGAGAAGTGGAACACAGAACTCAGTATGGCAAATCGGAATAGGCGGCACACAAGACTTTCAAAGATAATATATGCTACGAAAGCCCTATGGTTAAGACAATTAGGCTCCCAAGACTCTTTCAAACAGCTCCAGCTTCAGGATATTTAATTATTAAAATAATGTCATTGAATCAGAAAAGGTCCCTAAACCCAAGCTTCTGTACTCAGCTACAGCTATGAAGCAGGAGGTTTGCTGGGGAAGTGTGCTTTACACAGTCAGGGTCAACTACCTTGCAACACAGCAGTTTAAAAATTATTACAAATTTAAAGTGGTTGATTCTTTAACGCTCCTTGTTCCAGTCACTTCTTGCACTATATTCTCAGTCATATCTTGTTTTGACTTCAAAAGATCAGAGCATAGTTCTGTTTACATGACTCATCAGGTGTTCTGGGAGCTAAAAAGAAAAATAAATTTAATTACTATTATATAGTACTGCAAGCAATTTTCAGGCTGCATTATAATCAAATGTCACTTGGAAACATATGGCATAATGTTAAGATTAGCTTAACTCTATTGAGAGCCTTCAAGGCACTTACCTTCTGTTAATAATTCCTTTCAAAAGAGCCCATTTACTTCTCCTGACACTGGATCCAAGTCTATATCATAGAAACAGGGTCTTGTAGGAAGTCCTGGCATAGTGCTCATCTGGACAATAAAAGACAACATGTCAGTATGAAAGCAGCATAGTTCCATGCAGAAGACAATACTACACCCCTTTCTGGAGGCTGTGATGGCAACCGCCGAGGCAGCTCCTTGCACATGTACATACTAGGTACACGACCATCATCCATCAATGTGAAGCATCGTCAAAGTCAGGAAGTCCAGGCTCAGTACATGGATCTAGTAGTTTTGGTTTTTATGATGAGGATTTAGTTTGGCTTTTGCCTCTAGTAGTGACTGAGCCCAAGATTTAGCAAAGTACTTAGATACTCACCTGACCAACTAACTGCTAGAGAAGCCTTCATGGACTTGTGCTGTGATGAGACAACTACTTGTGGCCTCATTTACTAATGCGGCTGGGTAAGGCTTTGCTTCCCTAACTCAACGTTTAGTCCAGCAGACATGTAGGCTAAACACAGATGCTATACAAAAGTGGGCAACTTGTGACCATGCTTGGTAGTTTGTGTCAGTGGTCATTCATCCCTTTAATAAAAAATCCAAGGTCTCATTTTCTATCTGCATCACCCAGCCTCAGCTTTCACAATCAGCATTGTTTTGCCCATCTCCAGTAAATTAAAGATCTCTTTGGCAACCTAATCAAACTACCTCCCAATTTTCCTTTAGATAATAAGAGAAGCAACAAGGAGGCAAAGCTCTGTTGGTTAAGCATTTCCTACAGTTCTCTAAATTGTGGGGAGAGCTTCTGCAGTGCCACTCCATTTTCCTAAGCCATTTATAAGCGCTAACACCAATCCCACATATAATGTGTCACTGCATGTCTTGCATAGCTTACATGGAGGTAAAACCCACTTGAAGTCTGCTCTGTAATGTGTCCTAGGACTGCACCAGCATTCTGTCAGATCTGCTGTTTTCCCAGGCAAAGAAAAGAGGGGATACAGAGAAAACCCTCTTTGTGTTTAGTTGTGTGGATATTTTTCCTCTCAAGAGCCAAGGAATTAAGATATCCAAAGTGTCTGAAGGGGTTTTCCTGTTCTCAACTGTAGTCACTATTAGTCTCCAGCCACACAGAGGAAGAAGGTTCTCATTTCTTTACCTATCACTGAAGAATTCTAGAGCTTTGCAGGTCTCTACCTACAGATATTAAAGGCCACAGCAGGAGGTGAGACAGTGATATTCAACAGTGTAGGAAGTGCCATATTGCTGAAGATGGGCCTGACCTTACTATTTCTTGCACTTTCTATTTTGTAAGGAATCATCATTTTTCCCACTTTCCTATCCACGGGGCAGCCCACAGTGGCTACTCTGCTATCTTTCTTAGTAGGCTTAAACCCTGCATTTCTATGCAGTACACGGTAATTGCTAACCAGGCTATTGATTTTCTTTACAAGTGCCTACAATGCTTAATGCCCTCAGTTATTTTCAGAGCTGATGAACTTTTCCCTCACTATCCTCTGGGCCATCAATACCACATGTGCTGAAAAAAAACCCACTCAAACATAGGGCAATTCCCACTGCTAACTTACATGAAAAAAAATTAGACCGTACAGATATCACTAACCCCCTTGCAAGACTTAGAGCTGCCAAACAGAGAGGGATCTGGGGGTGCTGATTGACAGCTGCCTAAACATGAGCTAGCAGTGTGCCCAGGTGGCCAAGAAGGCCAATGGCATCCTAGCCTGCATTAGGAATAGTGTGGCCAGCAGGAGCAGGGAAGTCATTGTGCCCCTGTACTCTGCCTTGGTTAGGCCGCACCTTGAGTCCTGTGTCCAGTTCTGGCCCCTCAGTTTAGGAAGGACGTCGAGACACTTGAACGTGTCCAGAGAAAGGCAACAAGGCTGGTGAGAGGCCTTGAGCACAAGCCCTATGAGGAGAGGCTGAGGGACCCGGGATTGTTTAGCTTGGAGAAGAGGAGGCTCAGGGGAGACCTCATGGCTCTCTACTACTACCTAAAAGGTGGTTGTAGCCAGGAAGGGGTCAGTCTCTTCTCTCTAGCAACCAGCACCAGAACAAGAGGACACAGTCTCAAGCTGCACTAGGGGAAGTTTAGGGTCAAGGTGAGGAAAAGTTCTTCACCAAGCGAGTCATTCATCATTGGAATGGGCTGCCCAGGGAGGTGGTGGAGTCACCGTCCCTGGAGGTGTTCAAGAGGGGACTGGATGTGGCACTTGGTGCCATGGTCTAGTCATGAGGTCGGTGGTGACAGGTTGGACTCGATGATCTTTGAGGTCTCTTCCAACCTTGGTGATACTGTGATACTTTAAATAAAACCTATACCAAATAAAAATGTATTTATTGCACTTGTGGAACTTTTGAAGAGCTGAACACCAGAGCTGAATAAGTAGTTTGTTTTCAACTCATCAGCACCACCAGAAAAGAAACCCAACCTATTTTAACCCAACATTTTTTTTCCCCACTTTCATTACCTTGCATGCTCAAAGTTAAATCTAGTATTTGACTGAAGTACAACAGTTTCAACTTAGTGTCAGAAATGGGAAAAAACCAAAACTCAGAAGCTGAGAAAAAATACAATGTGTCATACCTTTGTGATTATCTTCAGATAAGAATATGCACGCACCAGAGATTAAGCTCACGACAAATTTCTCAGAAAAGCTTCTCACGGAGCTAAATATTTGCTGAATTTTCAGCTCACACAGTTCAATGGTTGCTGCCAAAAACTTATTCTGAGCTAACACACCTCCTGCTGAATAGGTTTAAAATAGGGATCTGATCCAAATGCCCTGGACTGCTTCTTGAACAGCCATCTCTTCCCTGGTTTTGTAGATACCACAGAAGAGCGACCTTCATGTTCCTAAGCTGCCATCAATTCTGTCGGAATTAACACTGATTTACATGTCCAAGAAAACATTAGGAATCTGGGATGGCAGCAGGAAAGGAAAAGTCCAACTTCATTGAAACTGAAGACATCAAAAGGAGAGCCAAAATATTAATTGTAATGTCTGAAAACATCTTTCTTTTGTGTAGGGCTCATTAATGCCATCTACTCTTTCCTTCTCTGGTGCTTATTAAAAAAAGAAGTAATTGTTTGGATTAAATCTTGCCTGGCGAGAAAAGGCCATTCATAATGTAAAGAAGCATGGTAGCTTTCATTTTCTCCCCAAACACACATTACTCTTTAGAAAGATGGATGAGCCAGACTATAATCAGGATGTGGTTATTTAATTTATGTTGGGTAATCTGGAAACCCTTAACTACTTTTTCTTTCTTTTAAAGAATTATAAGAAAAAGTTATCCAATATTTGGCTCTAGGTAGCATTTGAAGGAAGAAGGGATCCAACTCTTAAATCAGCAAATTTAATCATGAGAGCCATGTACTCCTAATACTTTTTGAAAGCTTATTAGAAAAAACAAGTTGCCATGAAGACTTCAGGAAAATGTTTAGGCCCCAAAAGTAAGAGAAAGACAAAGCTCCCTACTTCAGCTGCTGAATCCCCTAAAATAACCCAAGAAATTACTTGACATTTGCCCAGAAGAGAGTCCCCAGTAAATCCTCTCATCCTAATGTTCTTTGTTTGGATGCAAACCTGAACATTAGTGCATTCTGCACACAGCTCCTCTTTCTGCCAGGCAATTCATGTCAAAGCTGTTCCACGATCCTGTTTCCACTGTAGCTACTCTATCTCCTTTCAGCTGACATTATGCCAATCACATCAAAGAAAAGAAGCTAAAAACTCAAGGGAACAGTGAAATGAATTGTTGGAACTGATGCAGGCTGAACAGCAAACAGAGGGTCAGCAAAACCATGAGAACCAAATGGGAGGGGAGACTGACAAATGATTAATATTATAGGTTAGCTTCACTTTGGAAGGGTTCCATCAAAAGTTGTTTGCTTTGTAAGATTTGGAGCTGTCTTGCTCTACCTTGATCTGCATGACTTCACCTGCAATACTGAAGAGTGCTTCCATCAAGAACACAAAGATACAACAGCAATTGGGTGGGTCAAGGATTTCACCCATCCCTGCTACCAGACTGTAGTTCCAGATTTCCTTAGCTAGAGAGTGCACCTTTTCCCCAAAACCCAAGAAGACAGGTGTGGGATCTAAGGAGTACACTGGGGACTTGCCAAGTCTGCAGGTGGTTTATTTTAGCTTCCCTCTTCCCCCTGAAAAAAAACCTAGTAAGGGAATCTAATAACCGTTACACTGAGACTGTTAAACACCAACTGTAAACACCAAAATCTCCTAATATAGTATTGTAACTGCTCACTGGAGTGCAGATGGAGGTTTATCCCCTCACCCCACAGCTCAGGGTTTCACTCTGTGACGTACCGTTCCTACTAGTGGATACAGGAATCCAGCACCAACCCTGGCTCGAACGTCTCGGATTGGCAGAATAAACCCTGTGGGTGCTCCTTTTTGTTCTGGGTCATGAGACAATGACAGGTGAGTTTTAGCCATGCAGATTGGCAGGTTTCCAAATCCCTAGGGAAAGGCAATGAAAAGAGAAATAAATGAAAACCCAGTAACCTTTCCTGTACACAAATGTAACTGCTCTCTTCTACCATTCTCTGCAGACATCGGGTATTTTACTCCTTAAAAAACACTTCATCTGCAGCCTGCCAGAACCATGGTCCATTCTGCATGCTCATTCCATCTCTCAAACTCTCTTCCCACCACTCATCAAGTAATAAAGAAAGCCACTAGGAGATCCATTAAAGAAACAGCCTCCAGTACATCCAACTGAGGGAAAAAAATAATGGTATGGAAGTCTTAGATATATAAACTTGATAGCTAACTTACTTACTTTCTACTCTCTTTTCCAAACATTATAAATGTCAGAGCTGAAGTTCTTGTGCAGCTGAGGTCAGTTAATTAGAAATGTTTGATCAGTGTAATTGGAGGTCATGAGGAATCAGCAATAATATGGCTCTGGTGTTCTGATAGATTTGTAAAGGAATATACAAGACACATGAAAGCAAGAAACTATACATGGCAGCAGTAAATGGACTGCAGAAATGAAATTATTCATAATAAAAAACTCCAACCATTAGAGACTAGCACCAGTGTGATCACTTGTAGTTCTTCAATTCCCAAATTGCTGGAGAATTAAAGAGTACAGTAGAGAAAGATCACTGAAACTTCCCCCTCCTCTCCCCATACACTAACACAGATATGCTACTGGGCTAGATGAGTTCTGCCTTCTCCACTAGAAGCCAGGGCCAGTTTCTCCCTCACCACACAACCACCTCTTCCTCTTGTGCCACAACAGCATCCAATGAGTCCTGAGCCATGACATTAATTTGAGTGATGATTCCCTTCACATGCAATTTGAACCTCTCTGTTCAGTATTTTATATGAAAAGCACCACTGGTATCAAGTGATGTGGAAAACTCACTTGCTTAGTGTACAAGGCAATTTTCTGCTGTGCTTCCGGAAGTAGCTCAATGTCACTTGCCCCATAGACCTTCTGTGCAATAAGTCTGATCTTATCTATAACAGGGAGCTAGAAAAAGCAAAACAAAACAAAGCCAGGCAAGTCAGTATGGACAATCTACAAACATTTGTAACATCGTGGCAGCTTCACAATCCGTCATACATGTTGTGCAGTGCTCGTCTGCAGACAGAAGAGCTATTCCCAGAGCTAAACAGAAATCTGAGGAGTTTCAAAACACATTTATCTTGTTGCAGTTGCTTCTCTTCTAAGAGGTCAAAGCTAGTTTCCTACAGTCACAAACAAAGAGACACACAGCAGTATTTCTTATAAACTGTGCTCATATGTTAATTACCTCTACTGCAAAAGAGGCATCTATTTTCTCTCAAATTGAAGTAAAAAAGTGGACAAAAAATAACTTGAGGAAATACAAGCTAATGGCAGAATAAAAGCACAAACAAAACAGCTTCAAAAAAATAAGAACAGTAGCCCTGTACCTCATTAGCTTCTTGAATAAGTGCTTGATATTAAAGGAGAATTGAGGCCATAATCTGGGAACTAGCAGTGTCTTCATTACCTCCATTGCAAAGTCAGAAATATACACGTACACACAACACACACATTCCCTATCTCTTCTGCCCTGACTTGCACTCTGACTCCATGGGCCTTACTTGCAGAGAAAAAATACCACAACAAACCACAAAATGTTAAAAATGGACAAATTCTGTCCCATAGTCTGGTGTATAAATTACCACCCTGTGCAACAAGTGCACCTAGGAACCCTGCAGTAAGGTAACGGATTTGGCCAGTCTTGTTCTTGTCCATGCTATCAGGATAGCATACGTCTCAAGTTTAGGAACTAAACTGCTCCATTCCCTGGAATATGGCTGCCACAGTAGAAACCTGTTTGTCATCTCTAGCAGAGTCACAGAAACATCATTCAGTATCAAAAGTAGTTGAGAACAAGAACTGACTAACTAGGTCTTTGACAATAGTTAAATAAATGTTATGTTCTCAAATCAAATTTCTTCTCAGTTTCTCAGGGCAGCAACTGATCTCCACCTTACAAACAAAGTACCTCTGTAATACTGCATAAGACTGCAAGTTCTTACCTCCATGTTATAGAGGAACCTGAAGTTGCTGGGTGCCTGTGATGCTCTCTGAACAGCTCGGGCCAGTGCAAGTGCTCCTTTGCCTCCCTCGGCCCAGTGAGTGCACTCCACAGCATCAAATGCTCCTGCCTCCTTTGCAAATTTCACTACAAGGGCCAGTTCTGCCTTTGTATCCGTTCTGAAACGAGGAAGATTTATGCATTTGCACCAGAATGCACACAAAGTAAATTACCTATTCATTCTCTTACTTTTTCACTCTTGTTGACAACACCCAAAAGCTGCCCAAAGAAATCACAGAATCCAACCAGCAAGAACCTGCTGAGGGGCTATCACCACAGCCTTTTCCACTTTGGTGAAAGAAGCTACTCCACAGAAGAAGAGACAGCAACAGGTAGGTCTGGATCTGCATGCAGAAACTCACAGCTAGTGACTGAGCAGTGTTCTGGACTTTCTGGTGTATCTGCCTGGTATTGGCAACGTGACTACTGTTTTCAGAGGCAAACTCAAAAAGGTGCTTGTTTTGCTGATTCAGAGGTGCTAATATCATGTGCATACAACAAGCTAAAGTCTATAATTTCTCCAAATCAGCCAATATATATTTACTTCAGATGAAGAATCCTTAGCTACCCACTGTGCTTCAACTGGCATCAGCTTTAACACACCAGTTCAAAGCGGTTCCACAGATGATCTTTCCTGTGCAGTACGACTTACTTGAAAGCATTGACAGCCACCACTACTGGGACACCAAACATCCGTGCATTTTGGATTTGCTTGTTCAGGTTACTACAGCCTTTTGCCAACAGCTGAAGATTCTGTAAAGAAAACAGCAAAGCAAGGAAGCACATTTTAACAGGAGCAATGAAACTTTTGTTCCAAATCCGCTATGTCCACAGCTAATGATAAAAACGTCAAAATGGGAATGAAATCAAAGACAAATCCCTAGTGTGGCTTTCTGAAAAGTCCAGATCAGTGCCTGCTCTTGGATGGAAGACAGAAAAAGGAATGACTGTTGCTAATGATCACTAGTTTCAGCTGCCAAGGCAAGAGAAATCATCTTTTATCTCTCTTTTTTTTAAATAATTCTTAGTAAGTTAATACTTGTGCTCATTAACTCCCCAGAGTAAAGCCTCATTTTCCTCTCTGACACATTCCTCTTTATGTATTAAATACCATTAGCAGTGAATTTTATGACACTTGTTTGAAGTCTGAGGCAATGGCTTTTGGTTTACACACATTTATATTTTTCAGCATCAGAGACTGTTCATGGAAATTCAGGCACTCCATCCCTTCCTGTTCAAAGAAGCTCCACAACAGAAAAAGCTGCAGCAGTATAAAGACAGCCAGACCAATTATCCAAGTGCATACAACCGTTTAAGACACAAGGATAGAAGCTGAGACTTTAGTTCACCTTCCTCTCTGTTTGCAAGAGGGCGTTGGGGGAATAGAACCAGAAACTGTTGCTGCTAAGAGAGTAATTAGAGAGGCACTCTGAATATTTTCAGAGACAATATTTCATCCAAGCAATTACTTCATACTGAGAGGGTCAGGGGACACAAAGTATGTATTACTATGAAAAATTGAGCGCACAGACAATTTCATGAGCTCAGAAGAAATGAGAAGGCTCCGAATACTGCTAGGTCAAGTACAATATATGCTTGAAAGAGCAGAGCCAAAGTAACATCATTAATTTAAAAAGGAAAAAAAAAGATTATAGTTTGCACGAGAAAGCATTTCCCTGGTACCTACAGAAATGACACACTAGCTACCCAGGCATGCACTGCATGACAATGTCATGTCATGACTGCAGTTAGTTGGTCAATTGTCACAAGAGCTAAAGAAGGTTACCTCTTCCATGTACTCCCTTGGTAAAGGTACCCCAGCAGTGACCTGGGAAAGAAAAAAAAAAGAAAAGAAAAGAAAAGGCAAAAACAAGGAATTAAAAAAAGATGGGTAAGATCTTTATCCAGGACAGCAATTCATACATGGTTCTTACTAAATGGCATCAACATAAAACATTCAACTCCAAGCTGATGCTTTTTTATAAAGGCAACAAAAAGAGAATAAATAGAAGACTAAGATACACTCACAATACAACAAATGACCGACTGTAGTAATAGCTGAAGTGGCCCAGCATATAAGCACTTCATTAGAACAGTAAAACAAGCAAGCACGTACCTGTCTCACACTACAGTGAAGCAGCTTACAAGCAACAGGAACACCCAGATTCCTTTTACAACTGCAATCTCAACAGTTACAAGTGTATCAAACCCTATAGTGCTTTAAGCGACTGGATCAGAGCAACAGTAATAGCCCCCAAGACCTAAAGAAAAGCTTGGCCAGTACTTACTGTAGGGCCTCCTCCATGCATCTTCAGTGCTCTGACAGTAGCAACCAACACCACGACATGAGGCTGGAGACCAGAATAGTGGCACTTAATATTGAAGAATTTCTCCATGCCTATGTCTGCACCAAATCCTGCTTCTGTAACTAAAGTAGACATTAAAAGCAGCTTGTGAGGAGTTGCTGGGTGCAGAAACCATGTTCTGATTATAGAAATCAAATGATTCTTCCAAGACAAAAACCCCAAAGACAGTAAAGATAAAAGGCGGCAGATCCCTCCCTGTGACCTAAACAGGCCAAAACCAAACGCACTTACCAACAAAACCCTCTTTACCCACAAGCTTCAGTGCTATTTTGTCTGCCAACACTGAAGAATTCCCATGTGCAATATTGGCAAAAGGTCCAGCATGAACAAACACTGGTGTTCCCTGGAAAAGGACACGTGTGGGAGACAAGAGAGAGAAAAAGAAAATCAGAGAGTACAATTTAGCAAATCTGCAGCATTTCAGGAGCTAAGTACTATGGTACCTGAAGGTAAAGAAAAAATGCTTTTAGACAATGGATCTTAAAGCCTTCTGATCAAATATTTGTTATCAGTTATAAGGACTACAGGGCAAACAGGATTATAATAAGCCACACAAGTAGAGAAATTAATCCGCTTAGGCTAAATCCCAGCAACTCTCTGCCATTATCTTTCCTCCACACCACTTAGATTCCCAAAACACTTCCTGGCATTAAAGGCAGCAGAACACAGTAAAGTTTAGTGTATTTCCTTGCGGTCATCCCACATTCCAACGGCAGACTAGAAAGACATCACCCCTAGCCTTGAACCTTGGGTAGGAAACCACAGTAAACCTCCAACTCTAGGTAAGGCCATGCTGATTGTGATGCATGAACTAAACTGGTTGCTTCTTGGCTTTGAGAATGCATGTATAGGAAATCATCTGTGCTCACCTCCAGTGTCTGCATGAGGTTTGGCTTAATAGCATCTTTCATCAAGACTGCCAGAGCACCAGTCACTCCCTACAAGAAAAAAAGAAAGCAATCAGTTTTGGTATGTACCAAGACTATGAGACAGTTTCTATGCAGTGTCAAGGCTCTGCTTTTGTCCTGGTGAGCTTTCAGGATCTTGCCTTGCCACCACTTTATAGTGAAGGTATAAGGAACAACTGGAAGGTTAGTAACCCATAGGTGCATATGGTTTACTATAGCCCATTGCAATTTTCGCAGGTTTTGCATGCAGATTTGTTTGGGACCTCTTCTTTCCTCATTTCAGCAGCTAGGCTCTACTTACTGGCCTTAAAATGTAATAACAAGCTGCTTCATCCTCCACAAGCCACTTGTGCAGAAATAACTTCTAAAGTGAACCTCTGTGCTCATGTGAAATACCTGGCTGTCATCATGAAAGGCAGACTATGGAGCTCCTGTTTGCCTCAAGGTGCAGCAATATCCCCTACTGCAAAATGAAAGCTTGTGATTTCATCTAGATTTGCTTTGTGAAGAGAACATGAGGGCTTGGTAACTCTTGTGACTGACAGAGTCCAGTGGAAACCACGCTGGCTGTTACCCAGCACTTGCAAAAGTAACTAGATTCACTGTCACGGGTGCTGAGCCAAATGTTCACAGCAGTAATGAAACTCTTTAGCCATGATTTCTTTTTCTTCCCTTTTAATTTCAATTGGATTGCAGCACTCAATTATAGGAAAGTTTTTTTTTTTTTTTAAAGATATTCATTGCTTTGTTTTATTAGTTTCAATCTTGCCACATGAAAGCTTATTTAACATTTAATGGATAAGATTTAAACTTCAGTCATCTCCAGAATAATGAAAGCTACAGAGCAAGATTTCCATGGTGACATTCCAGGCCTGTGTTACTCAGCAGCACTTCAATACATCCCAGGTTTTTACACCACATTTACCTCCCCCTTTTTTGTGTGTGTTTCCTGGTCGCACACTCATGACATTGGTTATATCTCAGCAGACGGACCCAGATATCTTGTGCCAGAGTGGTCTCTGCAATCACCAAGTTTCTGCCTGCATGAGGAGTATGTAACACAGTCCTAGTGATGCAAGCCAATGGCTGCCATCAGTGCAAACATTAACATTCAAGAGAACCTATTGGACAAGTCTAATACAGTCAGTCCTCCACTCTGCAGTTGTAATGGACAAAATTAATGAATTTTTTAAAAGTGAAAGAGATCTTGATATTAAAGATTTCTATCACCTGGACTCTATGTAAAACTCAAAGCAAATCCCTACCCAAGCACCATCTGCCTCCACTGCTGACGAGCAGCAGGGGAGACTCCTGTTTTCCAAAACATGGTTTAACTCAGATACTTAAGGTTAAACTGGCAGCATGATAACAGTAGGAGTTAAAATCTCAAAGCTGCCTACAGACTGTTGGCACATGCCCTCCCTCACTCCTAACAAATGTCTCACACAAGGACAATTACAGATAAACGTTTCCTGGCCTGGCCTTTTTCCTGCAAGGACAGAGTCAGGCCACATTGCTAATCTACTGTTTTTTTAGGCTTATCCTGGGAAGAAGTGAAACAAACAAAAAAAACCCCACACAAGAAAACAAACACAAAAACCCACAGCAAGACAGAAAGAGCTGGGTAAGCTGTGTCCCACCTTGCAGGTCAGGATACCCACCCTGTGGGTTCTTCTATCCCACTGGTCACGTTTTAACAGAAAACACAAGACAAACCCCATGACCACATCATGCAGATCCACAATACTGTTACTATTGTTGTCTTGTGCAAAGCAGGCTGTGATATGTCTACTGTACAGGACAATAGTAAGAACCATTATGGTATCTCTGTTGACTAGTGCAGAAGTTCTGATAGGCCTCTTCTCTGCCTTGAGGCTAAACGTCATCGCACAGTTCACATAGAGAGATGAATTCTCCTTCCCTTGTTCAAACAGGATTGCCACCCTCAAAACACTTACTGGAATAAGTGTCTGGGGCACAGGCTATTCCCCCCAAGCCATGCTGAAGCATCATATTTCGGAGAGTGCTGGGTGATACTCTCTTCAAACGTGTTAAAAATCATACTAATAATTATGGTATGGACAGTTGCAGACAGTGCTGCAGCTTGCAACTACTGCTTTACATGCTGGTAATAGACATGACCAGTGCTACAATTATACACAGCATTTCATGCAGTGGAAATAAAGGATTTCTGTTCCTCATCAAAGGTTGCCCTATTGAGACCTTGTACTTTTTGCAAAGGGTTTGGCTTTTGCAGCATTCACAGCCTTTCACTTCATTACTTGTAATTAAACTTGTTCCTGCTCAATGTTTTCCTCACTCCAGGGAGCAGAAGAAGCAAGATGTCCAGCAGGATACATTTTAAGTTCTGAATCACAAATGTGCTTTTTATCTAGAAGCCACTGTGTAGTTCCCCATTAATGTCCGTGGTGCTACCTTCAACCTGATGCACAGCACAACACATCACACAAGATCCCTTGTCCCTACCCAGGTCTTGTGCACACACACACTCTGGGTAAGGTACTAGCCACAATGAAATGATAAACCTTAATTTCAGAGGCTAAGATTTCACCTTTGATCTTCTATATGCTGAAGTCTTTTCTGTACAGAACTATCTCTGTGCTTTTCAACCCAAGGACCCTCAGAAGTAATAGGGAAAACCATTTAAGAAGTGAGTGATGCTTACAAGGTCATCTGCTGTAACTGGTTCTCCTCTCTTGTTGGATGCTACTACCATTCTGCCCAGTCTCTTTTTCATGTCCTCCAACCCATCAGCGAGTGCAAGAATTGCCATGATTTCACTGCTCACTGTGATGTCAAACTGAGCCTGCAAGAGATGAATAAAAAGTATGAACTCAAAGATTCCTTAGCAGCAATCCTTACCTCTGCTAAATACTTGAAACAAGGCAAAAATCACCACCTTTATAACAAAAAAATTAATAATAAAATTAGAGACATGCAAGTATAAAAGAAATCCAAAGCATTACTCCAAGAACATATCTCATTTAATTTTGCAATGTTAAACTTGATTTTTTTTCCCTGCAAAATTAAGTAAAATCTACTTATTCTATTGCTATTACATGACTCTCCTGACACATTCAGTAGTGATTCATGTAAGAACATTTAACACTAATAAATTACATTTTTGAAGGCTGAGCTTACTAACTCATCTGACTATCACTAAACTGTACAGTAAATGACAAAAAAATAAATCAGGTTCTCAAGGAAATTAAGGGCAGAATTCAACTGACATAATGCAAATACCTCCATCAAAGCTAAGCACCCTGGGGGCATTTCAAGTCAATAGGAGAAGCTTCTCTGAGCACAATTCATTTGAACTACTAATCTGACAGTTACTTAATGGGTGAGAGGAATCACAGCCTTGATTACTTATTTTACTGTATTGATTATATAATCAACCCACATAACAAGTTCAGATACTATGTCTAGTTGTGGCTAGATGCATCCCCCCCCCCAAAGCATCTGCAGCGATGAAGACTAGCCATTGCCATGCATCATATTTACCAAGGGCACTTGGGTACCACTGTCACCATGTAACAGTCATCCCAGCTTGGGAAGCCAATATTTAAGAGACAACTGTGAAGGAGGGAACAGACAATAAAACTAAACACTGCATGAGCAGTATATTTAACTGGTTGGCTGAAGGGACTTTCTCCTTTCTCTTTAACAAGGTACTGGTGAAAAAATGGAAATATCTGGATTTACACAGCCTTGCTTTAGGATCATGCTTCAAAGTACTTTTAAAAACATGTAAATAAAGGGAATAATTACCGTTCGAGTGAAGCCTTTTTCTGTTGGAGACTGTCCAATAGTGATTTTCCTAAGGAACCTGTCATTTGTATCCACCACTGCAAAGAATGCAGAGATAAAAAATGAGAAGTCACACTGTAAGGCATTAAGTCACATCTATGCCCTATCCCAAACATCCTCTATGAAGAGAGGATGGCAGTTTGAGATACCGTTTTCCCCTAAAGAATGGCAAGCGCTACTCCATGCAGTTATTCCCCAAAACTGAACGGAACCAAGTTAGGATACCCAGAGTCACATGCAGACCCTGCATTGCATCTAGAGAGAGTCTACCTCCCTTTCTGTGCACTAGCCACAAGCCTCACTGAAAAGCAGAGCTGCTGCTATTATTCAAATTACTTTCTCAGCATTATTAGTCAATGTGAAACCAGGAAATTATTCCAGCCAAAAA
Source organism: Dryobates pubescens (assembly GCF_014839835.1). Classification (NCBI taxonomy): domain Eukaryota; kingdom Metazoa; phylum Chordata; class Aves; order Piciformes; family Picidae; genus Dryobates; species Dryobates pubescens. Next base: position 20,400,683 of record NC_071616.1, on the reverse strand, counting down.
GCAATACAATTCTGATTTTGTAAGTGAAGTGGTAAAACGGACAGATCCGGCCCTGTCGTGAGCGCACCGGCACACAGCCACATTAACTCAAAGTACCTGAGAAATATAAAGTACTGCATACTGGCTATATAAACTGTTGGAATACTGGCTGTTTCTTACTATCTGCTTGAAGAATTGTAAGTATTTTACAAAACATTTGCCATGAGGCACAGCATTTTAGCTCCATTACAGGTTATGAAACAAATTTCACACTGCATTTTGATAAAAAGAATAACGAGAAACACTCTTGGGGTCTAAATCAGAAGAAAATGTCCGTATTTTAAAGCTCTTTTGCCAGTGAAATATTTAATCTGCCAGAACAAAGACTAATTTTATACCTTCAGGTATCTTTAAGAACTTTTAAAAAATGTGGCTTGCTGTCAGTCCAAACAGAGCAAGTGGGCAGATTACAACTGACTTTAATCCCAGAGCAGAAACCTCTTCTTGCTCACAGTCAGATAAAAACACTGTTGACTACTGTTGCCATACTCAACTCCCTCACTGACTGACAAATCCAGAAACACAAACTTGCACCAATTAGTGAAGTCTTTATTTTGTGAATTCAGAGTGGATTCAAGGCCCTGCACCAGACTGTTTAGAAATGGGATCCCAGCTGCAGGCATCTGTCCCACCAAACACATCGGAGAGGCCACCTCTGCCCTCTTTCCCATTTTCCCAGAAAAGTTTCTGCTGCCTGTGCAAACCTCTCTTTTGACACACATTTTGTTTTTTAATAATTCCTTCATTTAGTAGCTCTTGTACCTCTTTGCCATGTTATGGTGTCTGGGTCAATGTCCAATCTCACAAATAATTTTACTTCTTCCTTTGTCAAAGCCATAGGATCAGTTTTTTTAATGCCCAACTTCTATAGGAGGAAAAGACAAATAAAATAAAAAGAGATATAATGAAAAGAGTTACAGAAATGAAACCTCTCACGAGAGCAACTGAGCCTTTGACAGCAGCACCTGCATATTTAGATATAAAGAGGGGATGCCTTTTTGGTGCCTCTTTTCCTAGAGCCCACAACAACTAAAATGACCCAGGTTGGTGTGTTTCTGGAAATGGAGCTTGCTGCTTGCCAGTTAGTAAAACAGAAGGCAGACAATGTTGCTCATTAGGGCAGGCCGTTACCAAGCTTTGTGCAAGGCATCTACAGAAAAAGTGAGAGAAAGCTCTGCAGCTCCTTACATGCTTAGTTCTGATCATTAGTCTCACATGCTTACATCCATTTCTCATTAGCTTGCCTAGGGTCACTGCACACAGCCATATGTGTATAAAAGACACTGCTTTCAGCATGCTGGTTAAGCAGTACAAAGGAGGAATTAAACAATTCAGTCACAAGGCTGTCAGGATCCCAGAAAGCTGATCCTGAATGTACTGAGAGGATGGGCAGTTTGCCAAGTTGCTTAATTGAGAGAAGAATTATCTCAAGAAGCCTGATACAAGTGCAAGCTCAGGAATGAGGAAAACGATTTGGGTTGATTTATGAACGAGCAAGCTTTTTTAAATTAACTACACAGTTAAGTCGTATTTTCCTCCTGAAGAACAGCAGGGAAGAAGTAGTCTGTTCTCTTCCTCTTCAAGAACATCATTTAAGAGAAGAAATAAACAAACAAATACAAAAAAGACAGTATCCTTCTGGAGTATTAGTATCCTGTTCACATCTCTACATTTAATAACCAGAAAAGTGACTAGGGTAGAGTTCCCTCAGTGGTCCATCTGGAATGCCAAGCAATGAGACATACCTTCTCTGCTCAGCAGTGGAAGCAAACCACACATTTTCTAATGGTTGAGACATTATAGCCAATTAATAAATCAGAGCTTTAGCTTCCTAAGTAGTCTGACTACTGCTCCTGACTTCCAAATGGGCAATCAATCCAGCCTGAAAACTGTACAAACAGGGCTGTACTTCAAATGACCTTAGCAAGCCACAGCTGTCTTCCCAGCCACAAGGTTCAAACCCAGTGCAAAACTATTCCTCTGTTAATTCTCATTTTTGCAGAGGTGAGGGACACGTGCTAGTTCATATTAATTTGAGGATCAGAGGAGTTGCAGTTATCTCAGGGACTGCCACTCAATGACAGGGTGACTCATTTAACTAGGAATCCTTTCTTGGAGAGAGGAGGAGCAGGCAATGCAGGGGACAGGCATTTTTTCAAATTTCCCATTTGCTCAATCTAGGTAAGACAAAAAATTCTCCATGTTCTCTTCTTGCTCAGTTTTCTAAATTGACTTTTTTTTGTGCTGGATTATCTATATAGCTCTCACATGGGAACTATTCATCTCTAGCTGTAACTGGGTGTGAAGTATAAAGACTCATTCTGGTCCTTTCTTAAACTGCATTAAGGAGACTGAATTGACACTACTAATAAAGGACACTAATCCCTCTGCCACTGTGTTATTTATACAGCATATGATCAAGAGAGTTATATCAGTGATTATTCCCCTTAGGGCTGCATCTCACTGCTTTCTGTGCTGCAAGAAAGGCTACCACACTTCTGCACACTTCAGTTAAGAAAATAGAAATGCAAGTACAGTGATCTAGAGGACAACATGAGGGTTTCTGCAACCTATTTCTGCCTACATAAATGATGGTTTCTGGTTCTTTTCCATTTACTCAATGTGAAACCAGTGAACTTACCTGCAGTCTTCGGATCTGAATGTCCGAGAACTTCCTAACACCGCTGACAGAAGGCACTAAACGGGTGTAGAGAGCCTTGCAAAATCAAACAGGTAGGTAATTAGCACTGCTGGCACATTCAAAATCTTGGCCAAAGTGGGCCATGCTCAAATATATCATAAGAAAGGATTGTACCTCATCAGTCTGGGTTAGCTCATGGAACATACGTGCGTCAATGGCAGCAGCGACCAGGTTGTTGGCTGCAGTGATAGCGTGGATGTCACCAGTGAGGTGAAGGTTAAACTAGAGGAGATAAGAACGTATCAGCTACCTCATCCAGCTACAATTTTCATTTATTTCAATTCATTGTAGACAGATGGAAAGAGAAGTATTAATAGCAAAGTTAAAGTGAGTGAGGGTGGAGGGGGAGAGATTGCTCAGCGCAGTATGTGGAAGAGAGGAAAGAATTTTTCTGAAACAGAAAAATCCCTCCCCCACATTTATGTCATTTTACAAACTTCCAGAGTGAAGCTTCCAAATAAGAAGGGCGGTTTTTTTGCCCTATGAGAAGATTCTCACAGGCTCAACACCTGTGAAAGCCATGGTGTGGCACATCTGCATTACTCCTTCACCTTCCTCCTGACCCGCTCTTAACTGCACAACAGGTTTCACAGATACATTAGCTGAAGCTGCTGCTGCTCCCACAAAGATACCTGAGATGAACTGAAACCAGCACCCTTGCGTAGTGCTAACAGTAAAGCTGTGGTTGCACAGACCTCTGCATAAGCTAACCACTCAAACACACAACACTGTAGGCAGAACTTGTAGACCACGTACTACACAGTGACACTGCTAGTAATTTCTTTGGTTCTGCCTCATTAAAAGATAGTTTGAGTGGGTTTGTCTACATGAGTTATTTGGCTGCACTGTAGCTCTACTTGCTTGGGATCTATAGCTTGTGTGACAAACTTGCATTCCAGCAGGAGAGAAAAAGCTGTGCTTTAAACAATCCTTTTCCTCTGCAGCAGAGCAGCAAAGGAAGATGATGAGAAGGGGACATTAGAAAAGGTGATATGACAGAAGACCTTACAGTATCATTTTGTAAATCCTCGCTACTGTGTTCTTAAAAAAACAGATAGCTAAAAGCAGAATGCAGCTAGTCACACTCTGATTATAAACACTAATTAGTAAATGCTAATTTTTGTTTCATTCTACATACATGCAACAAGAAGCAGTTATTACTACCATGGTCCTGCAGTATGAACTCAAAAGTCTTTCTCTTGCTAATCTTTTCCTAGGATGAAAGCTGCATATAGAAATACTGAGTGATGTATCAAGGTCATTACTCTAACCAGTGACTTCCAGATACATCAATTTTATGAGACATACATCAACTAAAACACTCCCACAAAGCTATATTTATATCATGTGGGTCATACTTAAAAGAAAATCCTTTCAGCCAGTTTGTTTCCAAGAGTGAGGCTGTTTCTCACTGCTGCACACAGTCAAGTATCTTGCCTCATTTTATTAACACTCCCAAAGGGGAGGAGATTATTTTCCCTCTCACATCTATCATTCACACATGTTCTTAGCACCTAAATCAATATTCTGCCTCCTGAACATTTCTGTCTTTTGTGAACTTGCTGCATCAATTGGAATGAACAGCCCTTTTGATCATTTCTGCTTTTCTTCTTAAAATTGCCCTGTGTCAATCTATAGTGCACGAGACAAAGGTAGATTTCTACAGGCAATTGCTTTGAGACTTGAGAGAAGCACGTGTTACTTGTGCCTTTCAATTCCCTGCCCCTGGACATGGGGTTTTACTTGTTGCCAAGTCACGTCAGAAATATGCTGCAGTGCCAGGGCCCCACAGGCTGAGGTCTCCCCTTTTTCCCATTTCATATTAGTAATCTATAACACAAGTACACCAAAACAGCCCACAGAACGAGTTGGTGACTATGGCTACTGAGAGCACTACTTAATATGCTTCCAAAACATATTACGTTTTTCTCATCCTCATTTCAGTGCTGGGAAAAAAAAGAGGCATAGGATGTACCTTGCTCAAGGGTATACAGCAAATCAAGAGAAGTGGACAGAACAGAGAAACTGGGAATTGCCTGTTCTATGAAGTTTCACAACCATGCAGACATCCTTCCAAAATAACCAAAGATTACTGTTTTATTTAACAAAAAAAACCCCAAACAAACAAAAAGATTTGTGAAATCAAGCATCCAGCTCTTGGGAGTGCTACACCGGGCCATAAAAAAAAAGGCTTTTTGCAAGATATATGACTGCAGTATCTTCTCACAGCCTATATGTGCAATGAGGCTTTACATAAAGAATTACCTCTTCCATGGGGATAATTTGACAATAGCCACCACCTGCAGCTCCACCTACAGAGAAACAACAGTCAAATCATGCAAATAAATGTCACTCTAGCCCAGAGTGGTATTACACTTTTGCTTAGCAGCTTTAAGAAGGCAGCTACTGTACAGCAGCTTAGTTTAAATCTCAGCACAGCACTTGAAGACAACACTGAGGAACTTACCAAGGTTTCTCTTTCTTAAAAGAAATGTAGTTCTAACTGGGAATTGTGTAAAACTACAATGCAGCAGAATAAAAATCTCTGAATGTCACCTTTCCCCATTGAGCAAGCAACAAAACTGCTCATACCTTTTATACCAAAGGTTGGCCCCTGAGAAGGCTGCCGAACACAGGCAAAGACATTCTGGTGAAGGTGTGCTCCTAAAGCCTGAACAAGGCCAATAGTGGTGGTGCTTTTTCCCTCTCCCAGGGGAGTAGGAGTTATCCTGCAGCAGAAAGGCAGAACAGACAATTAAACCCCTGCAGTAGGTGAGACTCAAAACACTCATAGGGATAAAACAGTCACCCAGTGATTGCAGTCAATGCCAGTTCAAGTTCTGGATTGCTCAATCTACAGCTCAAAACAGGAATGAGAATGGCAAATTACCACATAACTGCTGAAGACTTTCCTCTGAAAAAAAATACTTGTCAATTACTATTGAAGGCAGGCTGTTAGACTAGCAGAACTTTGACCATGATTCAGCCTGCCCTTCATAACCCTAACCTGCAGACCAGAACAATTAATCTCTAGATGAGAAATGTTAAACTACATTCCCACTATTTGCCACAGGAGATAAATCTGTTTCTCAAACCCCTAGATTTTCAGATTGTGATTTACCAAAACCCAGAGCTCTCCATACAGTCATCTTACCAGAAGGCAAGGAAACAAGTCACACTAAATAAAATTTGCTTTCACCTTGACTTAATGTAAGCACTGCTTCAGTTAAGGAAATACCTACCCAGTAACAATAACATATTTGCCATCTGGCTGGCTCTTCAGCCGACTCAGAACTGACAGATGAACCTTAGCTTTAGTTTGGCCGTAGAGCTCCAGCTCATCAGGGAGCAGACCAATTTCTTTTCCAACCTGATCAATGGGCTTGAGTATGCAAGACTGTGAAATTTCAATATCACTGAAAGAGAGCAAGGTCAATTTATGAGTCAAAAACTTATCTCAAATTCTTTGTTTCTGGATGGGGTATTTTAAGAGGGAAGGTTCTAGTTAAATGAATCAATCCAGCTGATACTGGAATAAACACATCCTCAGAGTTGCTTTTTCTTCAAAAACAAACAAAAATCCAAGCCAAACAACAACAAAATAATCCCACCAAATTTCCCTTCACTCCTCCCACCTGAAGAACACCTTTATGTTGGTAGTGCATTGTGTTCCCTTATGGTATTTTGTGTATTTTTAGTGTATCCTTGGGGACATGACACCAACAACTCCTATTTCAAGATACCAGCTTTTTGCCATGTCCAACTTGAGTGTTTTCCAAACCAAATGCTGATTCAGCAACTATCTTGCTGGCCTGAAGTCTGTAGAAGTCCGTAGTTATGCCTTAATACTATCAGGATGACTCAAGTCTACGTTTCAAAACATACCATGGCACCACTGCAGGTTAGCTCTACTCGCTTTGGAAGATCTTACGAGGCTCTCCCTCCACTTCTCTCCTAACCTCCTAACCTCACTGCCAGCTACAGTCTGCATACAAGTATATCCCTTATTACACAAAGCTTGGGAACAGCAGTGAATACTATAATACTACACTTCATGAATACTACCAGAGGCTTCATTTGAAAGCATTACCTTGGAACAGGCATCTTTAGGGTGAGCTGGTTATATTGGATGTTCCATTTTCCAGGCTGAAACTTTTCCAGAAAACGCTGTGCACTCTCCACTGTGCTCTTAAATAAGAGTGAAAATGCATTATAGCAACCACCACTGTATGAACCATGTGGGTTAACCGCGAGACTCTGAAAGGTTTTCCCCTTCCACCTGTCTCAGTCTAGCATTCACACAAAGTGCTTTGATTAAAGCACTTGTCAACAATGCAAAATGAGATTCCACTTGTGGTTTCCTTAAAAAGAAAAAAACCCTCCACCATATCTATCTATTTCTATCCATCTACCTATATGTCTTCAGCGTACTGGAGTTTTGGGGGTGCTCTGTGTCGGCAGGGTTTCTTAAAGCAGGAAAGATGGAGCTGGCTTGTACTGTTACTCTCCTCCCTCTTAAACAGTCACCCAATGGACAGCTTTAGGGTTGCATTCAGAACACTGTAAGATAAGCCCATTTCACACTGTTTTGAGAGACCATGCTCAAAAAACCTAAAACCTCCCCACCCACCCTCTGCCCCAAAAAACAACCCAACACACACACAAAGAATCTCCAAAACCAACAATCAAAAAACCCCTCTGTCCTAACTTTTCCTTAAGGTCCTCCTTCTTCCTCAGTTAATTGTATTCAAATTGTTTGGACTAGAAGTTGGAAATTCTAACCTCTGCAAGACCAAGAAGGCAGCACTGGTTGCTTTGGTAGGGTGCAAATATAGAGCAAATATCAGCAAATGTGGAGGAGATGATAAGCAGTCTCAGTCTGTCCACATACCTGCATTAACATGGCCACAGTCATAGGTCCAACACCACCAGGAACTGGGGTGATGAAGGAGGCTTTTTCCTTTGCTGTACTGTATGCCACATCTCCTACAACTCTTTTTCCACTGGCTTTTGTGCTGTCTGGGGATTTAAGGAAAAAGTAATTTACACATCACATTTCACCAAAACAGAGGTAGCACTGAATGAAGTGGAAGTCCCTTCCTGTGTTGGAATAAGCAAAATAGAAACTGACTACCTGGAAGCTGTAAAAGGTAAGTGAAAACAACATCACCAGGTCAAGTTGTTCTTATCATACTTCATTCAAAGGCTGTCAACAGCTCATGCAACGAATGTTCCCATGAAGCACCATTCACCCTCAGTCACAGATCTTTTCCTTGAGGATGCAAGTTATTTTTCAGTGGCACATGGCCAGCAGGGCAGTCTGAAAATGACTCCCAAACAAATGCAGGAGGACCAAAGCACAAAGTCTTACATTTGTGCAGTAATAAAAGACAAACAGGACACAATACACATGTCATCAGAACCACCCTCTCACAGCTCCTGCTGTATGACTGGTGGATTAGCATGGCTTCCAATGTGAAGGAGATATAAACCAGCAGTCTAGGAGAACTGAGAGAAGGAAGAGGACTGACTTGTTCCTAAAACTCAGCTCTGTTCCACTTCGAAGGACATCTAGGCCTTAATATTGAATTAAATTACCTGCCTTTACAGAAGCTGAAGACAGGAGTTGAATGTTTAAATTATTCAGTGATGGACTAGTAAATACTGCAGTTCACACAGATCAGAGTCTTAAGACTCTAAGCAAATCCCACAGGTGGCTTAGGAGAGGTCCAGTAAAACATTCTTTCTCTCTGGCAAAAAAAATTGCTATTTCCTGCTGTCATATCCTAAATGACCTACATTCAGAAGTATATACAGCACTTTTTTTCCAGTGGTGACCTTTAAGTTCACCCATAAAGAGAGAAAAAGACAAAATTCATTAGTAAACTAGCACAGTATTCTAAGGAACTTGCTCATTACAGACTCAGCATATAAAAAACAAAGCAAAACAAAAGACCACATACACAAAACCCTCAAAACAACAAAAACCCACCCAACATCCAAACAATAAAAGACAAACAAAATACCCCTTAAGTTTCTCCTGGAGTAGCAGATCCTCATTTCAGATGTGAGAATTTTAGGAAACATTTTAAACAGTGTGAAAAACCTCAAGATAGATTGTAGCTCTGTTACACTGAAATACTGTACTGCATAGAGTAAGAACAGAACACAATCAATAACTTTAACATCCATGTGGCAAGGGGGACAAATGCAAGAGAAACCAAACTCTTAAACAGATGATTACTATTAAAACCAAAGAGGGAACAAAAGCAGCTCCTGCCAGCACTAATTTTTAGCTCCATTGTTACCAACAATTAGCAGCTTGGATGTTTTGCTGTCTTTGTGTTTTTAGCAGCGCTTCCTCTCCCTAAATTTCAAAGCCTGAACAAACATCACAACTGCTAAATAGCTTTGCTGCCTGAACTGCACACCGATTTGGCCTTCTAGCCTAGAGATCAGTTTAGTCAAAGTTGTAAAAAGGCAAATAACAATCATATTTTCCTCCAAGAGTGCCAAGCAGGCTTACTAGCCACCCTAGCCAGGAAGACTCCAGGCCCAAGCAAAGAATTAGGCACTCCAAACACAAACAGACTAACCTGTTACACAGACACACTGATGAGCGCAAGCCAGACAAATCCCTAGGCCCTGCCCCTGCATCTGCACCTCACACCTTAGCACAACTTAGGAGCTATTAAATTACCTTCAAAATATTCTTTTGAAGGAAAGCTCACATACCACACTCTCCTCCTCTCCCCATAATTTTACCTTCTCAATATTCATCACACTACTCTTAAAAAAACAGAACTAGTTACAGAGAGTATCAGTGACACTATAACCATTTCCAGTGCCTGTGTCTTCTTTGGTCCAGTAGTTTCTTTAGCCAGCTGTAACACTAGAGAGCATCCAAGAAGCAAAGGACATGTCTACACACAGAGAATGAACAGGCATGATGCTCTCCATCTACCTCTGCATTAGAGTCAGCCTGAGCGCAGCTTCTGGACCAGAGCTAATTCATAGTCGTGCTTTCACCAGAGGAGGGCTGGGAATATCCACATGACTTCCAAGCAAACTTGTGTCAGTGTACCTGGCAACTGTAACAGAGTTATGGAAGATATATGACTGCAAACACACAAGTCATACATGACCCTCATCCACAAAACATGAGACCAGCAGCCTGCAGTCTGCCGCTTTCCTCAGGGCACCACTGGGAGAGCTGTTTCATGTGGGACCCAACACAATCTGATCTCACAGACCTGTGGTGCCAGCTTGATTCCTAGTACATGAAGACAGAAACAGCAACAGGTCAAGGCATTCTGTAGCTTTGTAGCACCTCTGGTGTTTGAAGAGCATGGCACCAAGATCCAAAGAGGCTGACCCTCCTTTGCTGCTCTCATATCCCACTGTTCATAGTTCCCTGTTAGCTAGGACTGAAAAATCCCATAGCAGAGGAGGACTTCCTCCATTAGGACTCAGATAAGGCGATCCCAGAGACTACACCTTCTCTGGGAACAGTCTCTGCTTGCACTGTTCTCCCTTCCTGTAGCTGAGCAATTTCTACAGGCCTGGAGTAAGGCATTGGAATATTTGCTGGACCACCTCTTCAACTGCAGCAGTGGGGAAAAGAAAAACACATTTCAGTTTGGAAAGGCATTAGGACATGCTAGGCTGCTCTAATACATGTATCTCTGCCTGAAATAGATTTTGTTCAGCTGTAGTGCACATGAACATAAAGCCAGATGTGCCTAAACTGCCTATTCTAGCCTCCAAATTAGCAGCTTTGGGAGTACAGAGACCACTCTCATTAAAAAGCACAACTGCCTTTGCATGGCTCTACATGGCTAACCGCAACTTGGCAAGCCTGCAAGAAATTAACATCATGACATGCCAAACCACAGTAGGATGAACCTGTGCAGGGCACTGTGACTTGCAAAGTACAAGCACAGCCAGAGACTGTCCTGTTCTCCAGCTGCAACACACTTCTACACCTAGGAGGCACCTAGCTGGCTGCACTTAAAGCTACAGTAAGATGAATGGCAATTGTGCTATTTCTCTGCCACTGATTCAAAGTACCATCACGGCTAGCAGAAATACGCTGTCTGTACAGTGATGGAGCTGGAGAAGCTGGGCACACTTGCTGCCATTCTTTCTGCAACATTACAATTACCACAGTTCTGGAAGTGATTTCCCAAAAGATTTATCTGAAAGCTATCGGGGGTGGGGAAGAAAAAAAAGGAAAAAAAAAAGAAGAGAGAAAACAAGTCTGTGGCATCCATCATTTTGAAATGTGACAGTTTCCATGATACCCTAATCAAGCCCTGATTACCAACTCTTACAACACCATTAAGCATCTTCCCATGTAACACTGACTAGGCTCAGTGTACAAGAAGCTCAGATCTCTGTACACTGCCCAAGGCAGACAAATCACAAGGAAGGAGGGATGTGTCCTCAGAGATGCATTCACATTAAGCCTGATAAAAAGGGCACACCATCCTGTGTCAGAAATACAATGGCAGCAAATAGTTTCATTTGCTACGTGTCAGTAAGGGAGGCTCTAAGTCATTGTGCTTCATGCAAATCAGCAGTGACCCCGGGAGTTTTGGCAAATTGCCTAAGTTTGGGCAGCTTGGCACAAATACATCCAGCAACAAACAGCAACAGCAGATGACTTTTTAATTTTAATTAGACCAAGGACAAATGTTTTTAAATGCAACTCAACATCATCTTTGAGGAAAAAAAGGCTCCTCAACAGAAATTTCTTTACATTCCATTAAATAACAGCAACAAAATGACTGATTAATTATGAAAACTATCTTTTAAAAGCCTTGTGGGTGTAGCAGAGATAGCTGGATGGTGACTAATTTTCCATATCATTCAATATCTGTAATTTGGATTTAAAATGAGATGAAAACAGAAATTGCCAGACTGTCTGTTCCTTCTTTGTAAGAAAGGAGTAGCTAAGTGAAATCTTACCCTAAAATCCATTATGGTAAAGCACTTTATTCTACCCAGAGCCACTGTCACCAATACTATTGCAGAAGCTGCTTTGTTTCAAGACAATAGCTGTTCAAGCCTAAGAAGTTAATGTTGTGATTCAAAGAATTCACAGTTACTTTAAGAGACTGCTTTCCATTTCTGTATCTCAAACAAAGCAGCTTAATCAGACCTAACTCTGAAGTAATGACAGCAAAGCTGCACAATCACAAGTGACAACAGCAGCAAGATTTCACTGTGTAGTTGGGGCAAATTATGGATATTCTGCTCTAACATTTGCTAGGCCTCCTCTCTCCTCTACTAGTCATCAGCCTCACTGAAGGCTGAAACAAAACTGCCACTGTTCTGCTTTAGGACAGTACTTCAGATCAATCTTCTTTTCACTCTGGCACCTTCAGAGGTTGCCATCATTACCTATGACAGACTTAAAAGAGAAAGAAGTACACATTGACTACAAACACCAAGGAAACAGTATCCATGCACTTAGCAACTGCATTTACATACAAATAAATACAGTCCCATTCTTCACTCTTTACACATTACCCACGCACCTGGCACATGGTTAATTCCACAGTCTATTACAATTGCACCAGGTTTGATCCATTCACCTTTAACCATTTCAGCTTTACCAGCTGCAACCACCAGGATATCAGCTTTACCAACCTATAAAATAAAACCAAAACAAACAAATAAACAACCCTGTATCACACTGGGAGTGGAAAAACACAGAGCTGCTTCATCAGCAACTTAGATCAGCTTCAGCTGCAGTGAAACTCTGTGTTCACCCTCTGCCATCAGAGGGATGGAAGGGCATTGTCAGCCTTTAATGATAGCTAGCAGCTCCTTGGCAAGGACTAATTCCTGCAGTGAGAAATTATGGCCCATTTTCACACTCCTACCCTGCACTATTGCTAGTCAACACTTCACAAACTCCTTTGAACTCCTCCACGATTCACAAGTGGATCATACTTTTAGACAAAATTAAAGCCTTCTGCATATTCTTATCTTTCTTCCTTCAAATACCCCTGCATATTCAGCTGCTCTTTTCAGTGCTAGAAATACATTGAGCACTCATTAGACAGCAGCCAAGAACAAACCCTGCACAGAACTCTATGTGGCATTTCACTAGTGGCAGCACTGTCCTGTGGGTTTATGACCAGGACTGTTTAACATTCAACTCCAAGGAAAGCTGATTGCAACCCAGTACTAATATTTGTTCAGACAGTCAGTAAATTTGAGAGATCTGGTTTCAAAGCTGGTGCTAGAGACTCTGACTAAAGCTTGTTGTCAGCTCTCGCACTGCTTCATTCATGTTTGCTTAGGAAGCTGCTATCCCCTAGAATTTTTCTTTTAATCTTCAAGAGAGATAAAACTATTTTTAAGATTTCATTAAGAATTAACACTTCAATTATTAATCAACCTAATGACAGCCTTACTGAACAACAGCTTAATGGTATGAAGCACTGCAGTGTTTCTGATCTTCTTTGTGGGTTATATTCAAATACACCTACCCCCTTTTCAGCTTTAGTACTTGCCTACAGAACCTGGCAGTGTTGATTGCTCTACAAAATCCAAGTAGGTGGCAGCACAGCAACACACTATTTCTGTCACTCTCACTGCTAAAGAGGAAAATGGTACCAACTCCAGTCATAGAAAATAGACTGAGAAAAAAATCCTGGAGAAAAACATCTAATCTAGCATTTCCCAGACATTTAAGCAAAAGACCACTTGGCCTTTTCAGAAACAAATGAACAAAAATGTACACCGTCTTGCAGGTCACTACATGAAGATTAGGAAGGGAAAAGCAAAGAAAAATTACTTTACTGTTATAATTAAACCCCTCTAATTAAGGGCCAAAATTAATCAGGATTCTTTTCCAGGGGAAGTATTCCACAACCATGCAATGAAGAGGACTGGGAAACCATTTCAGATGAAAGACAAGCCAGACCAAATGACTCAGAGTAGCAGTACATAGACCAGCAATGTGCAGCAGGTAACTACAGCCTCATGCATCCAGCCTGCCCTTACCTCCTCAGCCAGTGTGGAGGTCTTTGAATGGCAAGTGGTTACTGTTGCATGATTCCAGAGCAGCAGGTCATGCATGGGAGCACCAACGATCTTACTGCGACCAACCACTACAGCTCTTTTCCCTGCAACCTGGACACCTGCACCACAAAGTTAGGAGAAAGCAAAACGAGGTCATGGTACACTCTAGTACAAATGGATGCAAACACATTCCCTTGGTCAGTTTAAATCTGGCTGTGGTGCTTTAGATTACTCTTCTGGGTTGTATGTGATAGAGAATTGGAGTTGGGAGGAAGGCTATTTTAAAAATAGCTCTTTTACGACCTGAATAGGCAGACATGATGTGGCATCTCAACAAAAGTTTCAATGTGAAGTACAGCCTTGCAATCTGCATAATTTCTCCTCTTATTGAGGACAATTGTACTCATAAATAATGGATAAAAGCCTCCTTACCTGTCTGCCTGATAAGTTCCATGCATCCTTTTGGTGTACAGGGAATAAAGCAGTCTCCAAGGTCCCCTCTAGAGAGTTTCCCAGCATTGATGCTACTTAAGCTGTGTTTTGAGAGAACAAAGGCCAAATAAGACTCCCAGCCTCATGATCCACCATTCAAAAAGAGAAGTTTCTTTCTGGAGTAGCTGTTGTGCTCTCCAGGGGTAAAGTCAGTTTACCCATCTACATCCTTCTCAGGTGCAACAGCATTGGTTATTTTTTCTGTATTGATGGGTTTGTCAGAGTCAAGTGGCAGCTGCACTATAAAGCCATGAACAGCTGGGTCTCCATTCAAAGAGGCAATGCACTTGAGGACCTACAAGTAAAGACCAAAACCATAAGGGCCGATAAACTTCAGTATGACTGATGCAAAGGAAAAAACATAATCCTGTTTGGATTAAAAGATACTCACAGTATGTTTAGCTTTTCCATCAAACAGTACAAATTACTCACTTTAAAAACAATTATTTTTTAGAAAAAAACTGTTAAAATATCTAATTTTCCATTTTAGTGCTTTAGCTTTCTTTTAAAAATAAGCAAAATAAGAAAAACCTCAGCAAGTTCCAGTTCTTTTTTCATGAGTTAGTATCTACAGGCAAGTAATCTTTTTTTTTTTTTTACTAAAATGAGAAGGCAAATACTCAATTCATCTCCTCAGCTCAAAAGCAAAGTTGTATATTTGTTCACTACTGGTTGTATTACTTACATCAGCTTCCGTTGCTGTGTTTGGCAGTTTTATGTGATTGGCACTGATCCCAATCTGCAAATGATAATACCAACAAATTATCTAATTTCTGAATTGACTTCAGAGATTGATCTGGCTATTCTCTCAGTACAGCCCAGCCATAGCAACATTCTGTCACATTCCCCAGGTCTATCTCCAGCTCCTGAGGCTATGGTCCCATTAGTTGGAAATACCATCAATTAAAGAGCAGGTGAAAGATTAGCACTTTGCCTGCTTAGATTGGTCCATACTTCAACTGTCCTATACTCCTCTTGACATGAACATCTTGTCTTGACAGCATACAGCCTTGAAATGTCAGAAGAGCTGCCAAGTATTACCTAGGGAAACAGTGCCTCATCTACATTCCCAGTCCTGCTGTAGCATGTAATGTACCACTTAGTGACAGACGCAAAGCACCTGCGTACAAGACATTCGGGGAAGACAAGTGCATGGCCATGGGTCAAGACAGAGTATCAGCAGTTCAGACACATGTTATCTAGGAGATGATCACACAAAAAGTGGCACCAATCCACCTTGCTTCACTAAGTGTCAGGGTAACACACCCATACTACTTCCTTAGAACAAGGAATTCAGGCCAACATTGGTCTCTCCAATACTGGCAAAACTTAAGACAAAACCATTTGATTTGCACCTGTTTTTTCATGTTCAGATTTGACCTACTGTAGGAGGATAAAAAGAAATATTAAGAGGTGGGCATTACCTCAGCAGCAGCCTTCAGCTTCATATTAATGTAGAGGTTCGAATCATCCCGATTTCCAACCTAAAGTTTAAAAGACAGTTGAGTCACACTGCAGAGGACAGACCCAGGCACAGGCTGAGATGAGCTTAACCCTTACCTTCCTTTAAGCACTGTTTACAGAAGAACTGTAAACCACAGTGATAGAACCTGTAAACAGCAGGAGCTAACAGAAGTGTTCTATCAAGTAAGATGCAGATAAAGGCACATTGTCTGATCTCTGTCATAAACACTATTTAAACCTGTTGAAAAACCTAAGAAACAGTGCCCTCCAAAGCAGAAACTACAGCCTGCCAGCTCATCTGAGAAAGTTTAATTTCTAGCTAATTGACATGATCAGCAGGTGCTGATAACATCCAATTATCTGATTATGCTTTCAGAAAATACGGGCCTTTTTGATACCTGGAATCTTAATTTTATGCACATACATGTGCCTTGATTGAGAAATTTCTTCCGCTGCTGCTTTGTATCTCGAGAATTTCCCTGCCAAATAAACCCCTACAAAACAAGAACAAAGTGATGCATAGAGAAAGCAGCAAATGAAACAAATGCCTATAGTTTTTGGCAGTATTGGGTGATTACAGTACAACCTCATTTCCTAGACTGCCTGCAACATCCAGGATGTTTTCTTAAAGGTAGTACTGCTTGTAATCCTAAGAAAATGAGGGACTAATAGGGAAAAGTTAATAAACAAACTCTTGAAACCCCGTTTACCAATACTTGAGAGCTACCCCTGGCTCAGCCAGAGATTACAAACTGCTTGAGTGATTGCATTACCTGATCACTCAGCATACATCAGTTGTTCTTCCATGGGGTTAGATAAAGGGGCTGTCTCCCATATAAAGTCTGCTGGGTTCACATAAAAGTATGCCTCAAACAGGGCAGGAAAGAAGCATGCAAACAGGCACTGAGAGACACCAGATACCTCTCAAGAGGGGTATTACATAACAGGGGTGTTAACACTATCAGAAACACAGAGTTTCTATTCTTTGTAGCTGCAATGGGAGAAAAAAAAATATAAAATCACTTTAATTCTGCCAAATCCCTGCACTTAATGAGCGTTTTTTTCCCTCCACAGGCATTTCTGCACAGACTCACACTTCTGACAGATATCAAATTCAATAACGAGATTTTGTTCCATCCACCGCACACAGTCTTCACAGCCAGAGGTGTTTTCAGTTGTTTGCTGGCATTTTTTCCCCACCCTGCCCCTCCAGTCTCTCATTTTGATGTTAACAGCAGACCAAATCCCTTAAGAAGCAGCTCATTTCAAAGATTTCTAGTACAAAGACAATGCTGAAAGCTGACAGGCTTTAAAGCTTACACAAATGCAGAAACTTGGAGGGGTGTCTACAAACACTGCTTCCACCCAATGGGCAAGAAGGTTGCTTTTACCATCTCACAAACATAATGCTCAAAGATCTGCAGGGATCTGACTAAAGAACACATCCACAACTGAAAGACCCCAAAATATTTCTGGGCCCCAGTACTTGGGGAAAGGACATCACAGAACTACATTACTATCCCACAGGAAACTGATCTTCTGTTCCTTTGCAAGTCAGCTTTGATGAAACTCACCAGCTGTGCAACGCAACACATATTTTCTGTAGTTGTCTTTAAAGAAACAATACCTGCAAAATTGCAAGTCCTGGTCTGAAGCCTGGAAATTTCTCTTTCATCTCAGTGACTTGTTGCTTTAGTCTGTCTCTCACTTGTCTAAAGAGGGAAAAAAACAAACCAAAACCAAGATAAAAAACAAGATATAAGTTAATCAAGGGGCTGAACTCTCATACAGTAAGATAAGAGATGAAAAAATGACAGATGGGCAGACTGGCAAACATACTTATACCTGCACACAAGTCTCAGCAATCTCCAAATAAGATCAATGCCCATAAATCATTAAGATGCTTTTGAAGTTTTATTATTTACCTTTTACCCTTCTCCCCCCCCCTTTTAAAGTCCACATTGTGCTTCGCTCTCTTCTTCATGGTCTCATAGGACACATGGATAAAACAATAAGTACAACACTTTGGATGGAAATTCCCGGGATTTTAAGCTTCCTAATAAAAAGCAAATCCTCTTTCCACATCTGCCATACCAAATCTACCTGCATTCCAGAAGCATCAATCGCAACACTGTCACACATGCTGTCCTGGTAAAGCATGATGAATTTACAATGGTGAAACTCTGTTCAATAGCTAAACAAACAGGAAGTACCCAAAGAAACACCTGTTCTACTGAACAACGCCAGTATTATGTGGTTTTATTGCCTGAATTCTTGGCCTAGCCCAGGGTAGGCTGCAGTCCTACACTCACATTCCTGCCTTCAATCTACTGCTGTGCATGCCAACATGCATGTGAGAAAATGGCCCTGGCTGAGAGCTTGCAAACAAGGCAGAATTTTTTTTCTTTGCAAGCTGGAAGGAGAAGGAACTCAGACAGAGGAGAAGCAGTAAGAAAAATTAGGTAAACCCTGGTACACAGCTCAGGTGAACTATTCAGTGAAAACAAGTTTAAGGACACAATTACTAACCCAAAACTTTGACATGGAAAAGTTACAAGGATTCACCGATTAACTTAGCTCAGATGCCAACTCATTCCTTGGTTACTGTGTAAAGTTTTAGAGATAATCAGTACCCACCACCGATGAATTAGCTGTGAACAGTTCAAAAGCCATGAGTGACACCATCGTCTGGCCCTATGTGCACGATCCCTCATCAGGGAATGTGGTGGGGAAAAGGTCCCAGTTCAGACCCAACATGTTCTTTCAAATTTAAAACTGTCAAAAGCCTGGATGCAGCCCCATCACTACTGGTCTGTTTCCTCACCAGAGGCAGCAGAGATTCAGAGATAACTGACCAGTTGTACCCATCTGATGGGCTCACAGCACTGGAAGATGGCTGTGGCACCTCACTGCAAATGTAGAAGATACTCACCTAGAGGCAAAAGCCAGGTAAACAATCCTCACAGGACACTAAAGCCATAACAAGGCTATCCTCCTTCATATAATCTCTATCCTGTGTCCCACCCACTATTCTCAAAGACAAAAGCAGGTGCTACCATCATGCTTAGCAAATACACCTTGCTCCAAACATCCTAATGTTTAAAACACATATAGTCTCCTTATGCTCATCTACATGAAAATCAGTACCACAAGGTCTCCAACTTCCCAAGTGGAACCAGACTTCCCAGACTGCAGGAGGTGCTGTTTGTGTCAGCTCATTACAAATGCAAACAGCAAAGGTACAGGGACAGAGCAAGTACCCGATGCCAGCTAAGAGGCTGCGATTTCTGCCATACACAGAAATTCCAGGATGATGGATAGCCAGATAAGCCAACTCTACACTGCAACTATGTGCTCCAAATCAGAAATTTCTGAGGCAAGAAGAAAGGGAAATGGGAGCAGCACATGGCTGTGCTGCAACCCAGCAGCACTGATCCCAGAGGACAGTCACAGCTGGCCCAGCCAGAAGCGGCCCTGAGGCTGTTCTAAGTCACGCAGCCTCCGGCTCCATCCCAGATCATACATACCTCTTGCTGCATCCCAAATCAGTCAGAAGTTTGCTGCATCTGAGGAGTGGGTTCAGAGTATTTATAGGTGTTTGTATCTGGCCAAGCTGTTGAAAATCTCTTAACATTATTCAGTAAAAGAGTTTGTTTTAAATTTTACTTAATAGTAGTTCCTAGGCTTCCTTTACCTATCACCTCCACAAAAGACTTGACACACAGACCAGCTTGCTGTGACACTGCTTTATGTACCCATCAGCCTTGCCCTAGAAATCCTTCACACTGAAGTGACAAAATTCATCTGCTGGGTGACAAAATCAGCCTCTCACTCCAGCTGTAATCCCCTTGAGAAGCAACCAAATCTACAGCTGCAGACACAGCAGGGCCTGAGCTCAAGAGCAGTCAATAACAACTATACAACTATCCCAAGAAGGGTCAGAAAAACTCTGTTTAACCAATGAGTGGGTGGGCAGGGTCAGCTTTTTGAGGGAGCTTTTTCTGAGAACAGTTTCCAGTGATCCAGTAAGGAAGGAAAAGCACTGGTTTATGGCCTGCAAACAAAAAGAAATGCAAACAAACATATCATAATCTTTAACACAGTAAACCCCTTATACGGGACAATCAACTAGAAAGGGTCTCAGGTCTGGGTTTTACTTTTAACCCAGTCTTCTTGGGGGAAGAGAAACAAGTCCACTCAGGGGTCAGTTTTCCTCTGTGCTTTCCACCCCCAGCAGCTATGACTGTTCACATAGTACATTGCTGACATTTTCTGTAATTAGGCACTAGCTCACTTTTCCTTCAGCTACAGAAGAAAGGCAATACACAGAAAGTGGCGCTGCCAGCACTGCTCTGGCTTAGAAGCCTTGGATCAAGAAATCCCTTGTTAGATGGCCACCTAGTGTTAAGTACCACTTCTCTCCAGTTACCACAACAGCCAAAGTTACAAAGGTTGGGAAAAAACATGAGGAAAACCCCCCAACTTTGTTTTATCACTGCAGACTTACAAAATCATCTTTGAAGCAAGCAGCTATTCAGTGATAAGAGTTTGCAAAATTCTCCTGTGTACTTCGGGTCTTCAAAGATAAAAAGTTCATACTGATAAATTAACATTTTTATTATCTGTACAAAACCACTTTTAATTCTTCAAACAGAAACTCTCAGTTGTACATGGCTGTTCCTCAAAGCCTTCACTCTGATGCCAAGACCCCTCCTCTGCCCACATGCTCTTCCACAAACAAACCCACACTGCAAACAAGGGTCCAGGGTCCACATGGGTTAAGGACAGCACACACCTCTAAGCACACAGTATAAAAACCAGCCCAAAAACCCAAACGAACAAGAAAAAAAAACCAAACCCAAACTATTAGCCTTTCTTTTTCTAGACTGCAGCACTGAGCTGCATTTAGATTTATTAAATTAATTTCCCAGAACAGCAAAGGATAAGCCATATTCCTCCATGTGACTGATGTACAGCTCCCATGCCAGTGCCTCCTCAAGGAGACCCCGGCCACTACACATATGGGTTTATGCACATGCAATGGCTAAGGTAGCTGTGGTGCAATCACACACACATCATGCTGAAGATCTCCCTAGGCTGTGTTTCTGTTCCTCCTCTGAGTAACGGGGCCCTGGGCCTATGTGAATACTGCCAAACATATGACCTGGCAAGTACCTCCTTCAGAGACAATGATGCTCTAGAAGAGACCTACCCACAACGAGGAGGATTTGGCCTCACTGCCTGGATCACAAATTTCCCAAAATTTTCAGAAATGTGCATCAGAAGTGTTTGTGCTGAACCTTCCACAAATGGGTATATAAGGTTCACGATGACATCATCCCCAGGTCCTGTACTATCTTGGTCTGGGCTGCTGTCCTTGTAGTCATTCGTCCTTAGAACCTACAGCTCTGCCACAGCTCACTTTCTGTTGCTTCCATGAAAAGAAAAGAAACTAAAAAGGAGAAGGGGAAGCTTGCTCCACACTGCAAACTTCCATGGCACCATGTCCTAGCTAGCCAGAGAACAGCATTATCTTCAAATACCACGAAGAAGCTGCAAGCAAGTGTGCCATAGAAGATCCTATCTGTAGGCATTGCAATGAAGAGATAGAAAGGAGTCTCTCTTTGGGGAGTCACAGGCTGTCTGCCCCAATCAAGTGGCACTAGAATGGGAACTGCCCTGGGAATGCTGCTAGTAACTCAAGTGATGGCTCCAGTTGAGGGAAGACACTGTTTAGAAAGCCAAGCTGAAATCTGTTCACAAGTTTCCTCTCATACCACTGGACAGCCCTGGCACACTGTCATTAACTCACAGGGCAACCACCTGCTTCTTTCCACAGTTCCCACAGATTTTAAACACTCCTTTAGTTGTGTCAGCTCAAATACCTGTCTGAGCACTCTTCAGGCCAGACAGACACAGAAAGAAGCTTTTTCTTTTTCATAGGCTTTTTTTGTATGTTCAGAATACTAGTCCAATAAAGGCCACAAAAGAGATGAGCTGAAGAAGCAGTCACCTGAAGGGGATGAGATAGGCAGCATTTGAGGAACTTCTCAAATGTGTCCAGATGCCAACAGAAGAGAGCCTGAGTTTCACATAAAGCTGAGTCTTTAAAACTTTCACAGAAGAGTCTGCACCACAAAGAGAGTAACAATACCATGACCAATACTGGCATACAAGGCCAACCATCAGGTGATTTAATCAAAGAACAACATAACAGAAATAAGTAAGGGCTCAAATCATGTTCATGGGGCTGCAAGCACTTCAGACAATACTCTAGGCCACACCTGCAATAGTCTGTCTTCACAAAAAGGGATACTAAGATTTATTTTTTCCTTCCACAAAGGGGACATAGCAGACCCCTAAATGTTTTTTTTTCCCCTTGGGACTCCCCCTTTCCACATAACCTGATGGTGACATGCAGAGATGACAGTACTGTGGCCCTGCTGTCCACTGGACATTTTCTCCTAGCTTGTAAGCTCTTTGGAGCAGAGTCAAATTTGTCAAATTCTGTGTCCGTACAGCACTTGACACAAAGGATTCTTAATCATATTTTCAGATGCTCAGGGGCACCAACTGGTACTGGACCAGAGAGTTCACTTTCTAATTGTGAACCTAGACACATAAAAGTGTAAAGATGAGAGAGCTCTCTTGCTCTCTCTCAAAGTCTTCTCTTTGCCTGTTTCAGAAAATAGTAATGCCACTATCTACCTGACTTCTGTTTAAATAACTGACATGACTGCATTAGGTATTTTTTTCACCCCTCTTTGAGGAAGGAGTGCAAGGAGAATGTTCACAATACTTGAGTGTTGATTTAAAACACACACGAAACTCAGAATTATGTAGCTGTAACACTACTTCATTGATTCACCTCTTCTGTTAGTATCTGATTCACAAAGGAACACTTTCCTAGATTAAAGTAACAAAAAACCACCCCTAAAATATAGTAACTGAAAAGACTCTGCTGTTGAGTTGAGTCAGAAACACACCCTTTCTACAACAGGGAATTCAGCTGAAAATTCCTAGAAAAACCACATGCCTGTCATTGCATCTGCTGCCAGACTGCTGGTGTGGGAGTGGACTCTGGGCAAGGAGAATCCCCCAGCACTTCTCTAGAGGGTCTGGAAGAAAGGGATGGCATCCTGGCTTGTATTAGAAACACAGGGGCCAGCAGGAACATAGAGGTGATCATCCCCCTGTACTCAGCACTGCTAAGGTCACACCTCCAGTACTGTATTTAGTTCTGAGCATGTCCAGAGAAGGGCAAAACAAGGCTGATGAAGGGCCTGGAGCACACGGTCTATAAGGAACCTTTGAGGGAGGTGGGGCTGTTCAGTCTAGAAAAGAGGAGGCTGAGGGGAGACCTCATTGTTCTCTACAACTACCTGAAAGGAGGTTGGAACAAGGATGGGGCTAGCCTCTTCTTGGTGTCAAATGACATGACTAGAGGAAATACTTTCAAGCTGTGTCAGGGGAGGTTCAGGCTGGATGCTAGGAAATATTTCTCCACAGAGAGTTATCAAACATTACAGAATCACAGAATTAACCTTTGAGATCATCAAGTCCAACCTATCACCCAGCACCATCTAATCAACTAAACCACAGTACTGGAATGGTCTGCCCAGGACAGCGGTGGAGTCACTATCCCTGGAGGTGCTTAAGCAGCATATGGACCTGGCATTTATGGACATGGTTTAGGATTGACCCTAAACTGGGTCAAGGGTTGGACTGGATGACCTTTGAGGTCTCTTCCACCTGGATGTTTTCTGTGATTTTGTGATCTGCAGGGCAGATAGCCAATTTCCTCCTATCTCCTTCAAGTACTCCACTAGGAAAAAGCAGAACTACACAAACCTCATTCATGTAGTGCACCTGAGAGTAAACACAACAGAAATAAACAAATTGAAAAGGACAGCTGTAAAGCTGCAATTACTCTTCCATTACATACTGTCTTCAGGTCAGGATTTCATGCCTTTGAAAGACAGGCTTAAGCCAAATATCTTAGAGATGTGCTGGAAATTAAGCAGTCCGTCCTCCTGGATGTGTCTATTAAAAGCTTATGCCTCTTCCCAGGTATTTGCACAGTACCACAAAGGTCCACGTTTCAGAAAACAGCTGCTGATGTAATACAGGGAAAAAAAAAAAGCCCTTGTATCTATGCACATTGCAAAGAAAGACATTTTAAGGTGAATGCTCAGAATTCCTCCAAAACATTCATTGTACTCAAGGTCTTTTCAGATTTCTAGTCATTCTAAAATTGCAATAAATGCGCAGCTTAAAAGGATCTACTACTCCTCAGTGGCACTTTCTATGCCAGAAAAAAAGAAACCTGTAGTAAATTGATGACTAAGCACCACACAGACAGCATGCAGAGTGCATGGGTTTCAAGACTACCAAACACAGTAAGGTCTAAGGGATGATCACAAGACTGAAACTGCAATATGCAAGTGGTACTAGCCCAAAAATGACTGGATTAAAAAAATATGCAAGCCTTTCATCATGGGTATTGAGATTCAAGACACATTAGGTCTACTTTTCAGAAATGTTCCATTGTCAATTTGATGTAGAGGTGTTGTACCCAGCAACACCTAACATTGGGCCTAGTGACTTTTTGGAGATTACCATTTCAAATTTACGTTTTCTGTCCAAACTCCTGGTTATAAAGAGGAGGTACCGGGCAAATAAGCCTACCTTGTTAAACAACTCTTGCACATAGTATCACAACATAGTATTACAGCATCTTCCTAGGTTCAGTGAGATTTGTTTAGCCTCCTTATTAGACTTGTATGTATAGTAGCAGTAGGAAAAACAAACTAAAACACGCAACACACTTTTAACAATACTTAGGGCTTGACATCTATGTAAAAGCTGAAAAGCAGAAGGCAGTCATTCCATTTAGGGTGTGATAAAACTTTCAAACAGCTGAACACCTGTGAACGTTCATCGTGACATTATCCAGTATATGGATTTATTTTACTTTTTAAAATTAAGTGACCAATGCCTGCACACTATGAACACAGAAACCATACCTAAAAACACAGGCTCCCAATTCCTGCTTATAAAGCATCCCAAGCGCACTGCGTACATACACAAAAGCACAACTTAGCCCCTTCACACCTGCCTGGGCCCTTATCGCAGTGCAAAGGCGCAGAGCGGCCACAAGCCCCACTGCAGGGCTGATGCTCGATGCACCACCGAGAACCAAGCAGACACACCGCCTGGCCTTTCGGGGAGGCAATGCGCCCCTAACACCACTTTAAATTATTCTGAAGGTCTTTAATACCACCTTAATTTAATGACTCTGAACATTTCCCGTCAGGAAGAAGGGAGCTTTTAAAGCAACGTAGTGAAAACACTTTGGATTATCTTCAAACCTGCTCCATTCGGGCAGAGCCAAAGCAAGGGCCACAGCAGCCCCATTTCCCTGGCCAGCAGGGCTGGGACCCTCGGGACAGCCCCAGCCCACCAGCTGCGCCGGTTTCCTTCCTGACCGTGGCCATCCCTAAGGGTAAAAAAATCCCCGATGTCCCCACAGACTTTCCGTGCCCGAGGAAACCCCCGCCCTGCGCATCGCCGGGCGCATGGCGGGAAGGCGGACGGCCCCGGGGTACGTACGCAGAGACTATCTTGCCGCTGAGGATCTCGGCGGGGGCCATGGCGAGGGCGGGGAAGCAGCAGCCGAGCACAACTGGGGCTCCCAAGGCGTCTGCAGGACAGGCCGCCCCCACCACTGCCCTACTCCAAGCCCCACGTGGCCCCAAACTTTCGGCAGCCGACCCACCGCGCAAGCGCTGCCCCCGCCCCCGAGGAGGGAGGAGAGGGCGACCGAGGGGGGGCTGTGGGCTTCTCCAACGGTGGCGGCAGAGCTGTGCTTCCTCCCCTGTGCTTCCCGCCCCCGTGAGGCACGCAGGGCGCTCTCGTGTCTGAGGGAAATCGGCGGGATGGCTGCCAAAACGCCTGGAAGGCTCTGCTGTTGGCCCCGGCCTTTCCTGAGCCCCTGCTCTGCGGAGAAAGGGCCTGAGCGGCAGCCTCGGTTGCAGGCGCTGGGAAGGGAGGGCCGAAAGCTGCCTCCGCAACGGGCGGCTGAGGAGTGGCCGCGGGGGGTGCACGGGGGCTAGCAGCCCTGATGGGGGCATCTGCAGAGCCCGTGTCTTGAAGAGAGTCGCAAGTCACTGTAAGAAGAAGCCCTGTGTTTCGTGTCCTCGGGTAGTAGTGTGGTATTCCTCACAAGGAGTAATTCTTGAAGATTTCAACACATCTGGTGACATTGCATTATACCAATGCCACCAAATCACTATCTAGCCAGTGTAGAAACAGAGCAATGAAGAAGTGGGCAACTTTGTGACCTAAAATTCATAGGAGCTGTCCAAGAGTGAGAAACGGGTTCCTAAGAGTATCATCCAAAGGATGTGATTGAAGTAGGTAATCACATTAGAGCTGATGGAGCTACAGATTCCTGTCAGGCAGCTGCTTGGAATCATGCAATGATTTTTGTTGAAAGAGACCTTCAAGATCAGCAGGTCCTACATCTAATGCAGTACAGCCAAATCCACCACTAACCTATAACTGTTAGCACCACATTGACGTGTCTATTAAATGCTTCCAGGGATGGTGAGTCCATCACTTCCCTGTTGAAAGGCTTTACAACTCTTCAAGTGGTTTTAAAGGCTTTACAACTTTTCAGTGAAGAAATGTGCCCTAATACACAGTCTAAACCTCCCCTCGTGCAACTTCAGGCCACTTCTTCTTGTCCTATTGCTTGCGGCTTGGGAGAAAAGATTGATACCCACCTCACCAAAACTTCCTTTCAGGTAGTTATAGAGACCTATAAGGTCTTCCCTCAGCCTTCTTTTCTCCAGACTGAACAATGCCAGTTCCCTCAGACTGTAAGAGTAGTGCTCTAGATCCTTCACCGGCTTTGTTGACCAGGCTGGATACTGGATTGGACAGTAGCCAAAACACTGCTATGTTATCAACTACTGCTGCAAAAAAAACCCCACAGCACTAGAAAGATGCTGTGAGGACAATTAACTCCAGATCAGTCCAACCCAATTCAATGGACCTGTTCTCTAGCTCTTATCCTATTCCTGGCTTCTGTTTTTTTTTTTTTTTTTCCCTTCTTCCTCTGTTCATTTAAGAGGGGGAGTAATAAAGGGGCTTTGGTGGGCATCTGGCCTCCAGGCCAGGGCCAAACCACCACATCCATGATTCAAGAAACCAGTGATAATAAAGATCAGGGAGTGGGAACTGGCAAATTGGGGTCAGTGATGGGGTGTGCTGACAGCTTTAGGTTGCTATTATGGAGTAGTAGCATGACAGTAGCAGCACGTTCCTGTGGCTGTGGTAAAGCAGTTCTCTTACTATGTGGTGGGAGTACAGCAAAGAAATGGGACAATCTCATTACAAATTAACCAGCTATGTAGAAAAGAGGTTGGATGCTAAAAGAGCAATGTTCATGCTGAAAACTTGAGACTTACAAGGCCTGTGTGAAATGCTTTCACATAGATTTTTGCTTTACATAGAATACATAGGTTTGGAAAAGTATGGTGTCTGTTCCAAAGAGGTTGCTGAGAAAACATGCGATTCTGCTACTCTATAATATATTTGGTTTGAGGAGGGATTTGGGGACCTGTCAGGTTTTGAAAAGGGAGAAGTTCAGGCCTTGCAGCTTCCACAAAGGGCATGAAACTATAAAGACAGGAATATAGGGACCCCTTTCTTTCATAAGCTTGAAAGTTATATGATTGCTTCTTGGGTGTTCCAGGAGGAAAATATAAACCATACATAGTTCAAAACTTCTTTGTTTCTTTTCATAGCCTAACAAGTGACAAAGTTTCTGCTTTTTTCTTTCTTTTCTACAGAAAGGAGAGCTTGTTACCACGAGTGATGAAATTATCCCAAGATAACAATGTGCTGTAAATGCAGGATTCAAGATCAGAAATTTATATTTAAAAGTGACTTGGAAAAAACAGAAAATTTGCATTTTAGGGCTTTTATATGCTAAATAGAAAAAGCTAGAAAGAAATTTTTCTTTTATTTCATTATGTATTCCCTTGTATTTCCCAGGAACTTGCAGTATACAATCAAAACTGAGACTACACAGTTAACTGAGAGAAGGGATTTTTCTAGGCTGCTTAAAATTCTGTGCCTAATTTGTTTGTTCTGTTGCCTTTATCTGAGGCCTGAATGAACTTTTTTGGGAAAAAAAACACATAGCGTATTCAAAAAACATGCAAGAGACAGGTTTCTTCAGTTATAGATGGGATAAGCTCACAGAAACAACTTTTGATTTGACACTCAGGATGGTAGAGTAAAAATATCAGGCGGGGGGGAAGTCACTTTAATTAAAATGTTGAGATTTCCTTATTTGCACAGTGAGCAGAAGAAGCTATTGCCATCAGGAGCTGTGGATTCCTATGCAGAGATGCTAACTTGCATGATTAGCACATGTGTGTGAGCATTAACATCACTTGCTGCTTTTCTTAATGCCCCAGCTCCAAAAAAGATGCCTCATAATTACAGATAAAACCCTGAAAAAAAGAACAAAAACCAACCCCACCCTTCAACCACTGTGACTTGAATTTATTGTAGAATCTTAAAAAATAGGAAAGGAAAGAAAAGATAATTTTAAACAACTTCAGTTATTTTTGAGCCAGATTCTGCTTGTGGGGAAGGGACAGACTCATGACTTCTAAATATTTCTGCCAGAAAATCAGACTAGCTTTCATCCTTTCATCATAGCAGGGATTTCTTTTGTATTTCTAACTTGTCTCGTGGCAGTCAAGTACTAAAACTGAGATTGTTACTCAAGTTGTGTGTCATGCCTTTATGAAGAACGTGTTCTTTAGCATTTATTCTTAATTGTCATCCTGAGGTCAAAATACTGAAAATGGAGTGGGAGAGGAACAGAAAAGGGATTACGTGATGAGAAATGGCTGAATAGACTTCTGCTCAATTCATATCAGAGACAAATCCATCCCTGAAATGCAGTTAAAAAGTTAAAGCTACTGTTCACATATAGCAAAGAAACACGGTGGGAAGCAGACAAACATTGTGAAAATGTTTACAAAGCTGGCAGCAAAGATCAATGTCTTGTGCTTTCAGTGCAATTCTTTTGACTAAATTAATGCAAAGTAATAGAAAAAATCCTTAATGCCATTAGAAGAACAGACAGCTCTGAGCACAGTATGTTTTGAACCAAAGCAGGCTCACTTTCTAATGGCTCTTAGGATGAAGAAGGATAAAATGTTTGGGTGAGAGACACTTCTCTTTTGTGAGTGCTGCCCCTGAACAGTTGTTCCGCCTTACTCACCTCTCTGCCAGGCACCCCTGGGTTTGATTTGGCAACTTCAGCAGTTTGATTGTTTACCTTTGCATCCACCCACTCTTACCCAAGATTTCAAAAGTCACAGAGGTTACGCTGAAGAGTACTTTCATCCCCATTTTTTTGGCCAGGGAGGTAAAGTTAGTTGTGTCTAACCAAGTGGCAGTAGCAAAAAAGCCTCTGAAGTGCTTTGTCTGACTCCTGTCTTAAGCTTGCCATTCACTTGCCTACCATGCCAGGGTTTTGTATGGATCATAGTTTATCTATTGCCCTAAAGACATCAACAATCAGCTAAGACTATCTCCAAACTTCCACTTGTGTTACTATGCCAGTGACACAAATTTGTGTGTACCTGAGTGCATTTTTCATAAGCTGCTCTTTTCAATAATTTCCTTTAGATACATCACCTAACCTTTGCACAGAAGTCTTCCAGCACTTCTCATTTACCGCTTAGGGATCTTACAAAAGAAATGTCTTAATAGTTTGAAGAATTCTGTGTCACACTTGATTGCACTGAACACAGTGCTAGAGTGCTTGATAAATACGGGCCCTAGGTTGTCTTGACTCTTTAATGTGAAGAGATAATTCAGAGCAAAGAAACCTAAGTAGTCCTCCCTCACACATAAAAACCATTCCTACTTACACAGCATGTTGTCTCACTCTCGGCAATAAATAAGAGCCTAATTCATTATCCTAGCCTGCTTGTGAGTAATGTATTACTACATTTTCCAGATAAGGTAAGTGAGAAAGAAGGATTGATTGCCTAAAGCCAAGTATAAACACCATCAATGAAGCTGTTGGACAAACTAGCTTGTCATTTCCAGCTCCTCATTATTCTCTTTGGCTAATAATTTTCAGTTAGTGGCTTGTGGCTATATAGGACTTTCCCCCTTCCTTATAAATATTCATTATAACATTTCCACCTTTCTAAGTATGTAGAGACTTGCACACACTGACACAGGCAAGGACGAAGGTGAGTTTGTGGGATGAAGGTATGAGAATGTCCAGAAGACAATCTTTCCATTGCAATTTATTCCACAAAGCCTCTCAGATAATTCTTCTAGCCCAAGTAGGAACATCCTTGACACAAAAGGGTGGCATGGCTATATCTGTGCTATCTCTGCAAGAACCTTCCCAGGGTGATCTCTCAATCAAGCAAATCCTCCTCTTGCAGTGTCCTGCAGAGAAAGCATGAGGGATAACATGACAAAGCTTGCCCACAGACCATAGTTATGGCAAGTGGCACAATTTGAAAGAAGTTTAAAAATGGTGATGCAGACTATTCAAGTATCTCATTCTTTTTCACTGTGAACACTAAGCACACTCACTTGTTTATATACCTGCCTATATACATGTGCACATATCTCCCAGTTTGCATGTTTTGTATTGCAAGCCTTTGTGTAGCAAATGTTTGTCAGCTTCTGGTTGGAGTAATCACATTTCTGCCCTTTCCATTTGCCTAGGAGCTTCGTTACTTGTCTGGTATTTAAAACAAAACCTGCTCCATTCATAAAGGAGGCCAAACCGGGCAGAAACAACCAGATTCAGAGACAAGGCTAATGCTTGCCCTGGAGCTGTGGAGTGTGTCCATTCCTGCATGATCAGCTGCATCAGAGAAGAGCAGTAAATTAACCTTGCAAGTCTGCAGAGCTCTCTTGTCTGTCCTGCATATCTCTAGGAGAGAGTTCTCAAAAGAACAGCAAGGCTTGCTCATTCCTCCTATTGTGAACTCTCTCTGAGCATTCTGATTCATAAACCAGCTTGAGATCTGATTGGAAAGTCTGTGACATGAAATGGTCTGTCCTTTGCTGCTATCTCAGAGGTCTTTAAATAATCCATCAGGGCAGTGTAACATTTTGTGTCAGCTGTAGCTGGCAAGAAGCAGATTAAGGCCCCTTCTGGTCCCCCCCAGCCATCATTTCAAAGTTTACCACTTTGACATCTCCAGCCTGTGCACCCTGGAGCAGTTGCTATGCTTGTACATGGAGTAGTTTTGCTCTGGACCCCCACTGCTTTGCAGAGCAAACCATTATGAGCCTGTGCTTAAAACTGGGCCTAGAGAAGAGGCAGTTACTGACCCTTGCCCAGATTATAGGAAGATCAAAGCCCATAGATTTGATGTGGAACAGCAATATGGTGAGCTCAGTAGGGGGAAGTTTGCGTGGCCTGTGGTTCTTCTGTGTGTCCTAGAAGCTTGGAGAAAGAAATAAGAGAAGCTTGGAGATGAAAATCTCCTTCCATGAGGACATGTGCCAAGCTGTGATAGTATTGGTATCTCTTGTACCAGCCATAGCTGTGTAGGACCAGCATGCACATTCTGAAGGACACTGAGTGCCCATACTAGTCACAGGATCAGCAAAGGAGACATTGTAGTGACGAGTCAACAAGACCAGATTTGGCCGTAAGGCCTTTGCTGCAGCATGACATTGACAGTAGTGTAGGCACTGACCCTGTGGACATGCACAGTGAAATGTCAGTATTGGCCAAATTCAGTAGAATGGTCTGAACTGCTGTCACAGCAGGTGCTCCCATGTTTGGGACCTGAATCTTCCTTGCTGTTTCCTTTGAGGATTCAGTAGCATTCTATATGTAATATATATAATACAAAATTCTATATATAATAGTAGGTTTCTGGAGCTTTGTGAAAGGATTTGGTGAATGTTTTTGCTCTTTATGGACAGATTTTTATTCCCAGTCTCTCTTACTTTCTATAATTTTTACCAGTTACACAGGGATGAAGGTTTTGTGCTACAGGCAACCTATGTGACTTTCAGAGGAGAAGCTGCTTTCCCAGCTGTTCAGGGATCTGAAAAAGGGTGCCTTGACATTTTAAACAAGAACATTTTCACACAGGACTCTGGCAATTCAGATTTTTTTCTTTTAAAAAGTCTACTTTTGAGACAGCAGACGTGGTGTCCTTCACTCAGGAGGGTGCCCTTCACTCAGGCACCACAAGCATGAGTGCTCATGAGAGAGAAACATTACAGCTTCACTGGAAGGGTGATTTCTAAAACTGGACAGTTATCTTGTATTCACTGACTGGGAAGCAGAGTGACACATAGGCAAATAAATAAGTGAATTTCTTTTTCAAAGAGGAGAGTGTAACATTTCTGTAGATGTATATTGATCACTATTCAACTGTCTAAACTGTCTTCCTGTTCTAGGGAGAAGAAAGGTGGAGATAGCAGCGCCTTACAGGCAGAGAGGAGGAACAAAGTTTTCTTGGGTTCCCCACCTCACTTTATTCTTCTGATCTGTTACCTGGTGTTGGTGAGCCTGAACTCTGTGTACCACACATATATGTATCAATGGTGGTCTCATGCACACAGGCTGTCTCCTGGAACTAGAGAACCCTGAGAATGAAGGAAATAGTTTATGGAAAATCAATAAGTGTCAGTTCTTGCTATACTTTCAGGTGACACTGTGCCTTTTAAAGCAGGTGTAAAACGAAGTTCTTGCTGGTGTATAAATATGACCTTGTTCCCAAATTTGCTTATTAATGTTTTCTTATGAAAGTACATTTCCTGGTTGAAATAGTCAGATTAATGGCAAGTTTACGGCAGTTTAATTTGAAATGTCCATATTAGGGAATGTTTCTGTACAGCAGGGATGTGCAAAGCATGCTGAGACTTGGGACTCTGAAGAAAATTTTGGTTTTTTTTATCTCAGCCTTGGAAAAAATTAACATACTGGAGAGCTGAACATAGCCTGCATCCATAGTGATGCTGAGTGCCCAGAAATGGGTCTGAATTCAGAGGATCAGGTCTTAAAGATGGAGAGAAAGAAGTAAGCCTTTGCTGCTCCACCTGTCTATTGCCTGTGACCCTGCTGCGGTGTGGTTTGTGCCCCCGTTTCACCCTCCCACATGTGGCTGCAGTACTGTTCCATCTCCTGCTTTCCATAGAGGTACACAGCTCTGTAGGAAGAAGAGTATCCCAGAATGTGTTGGATGGGACAGGTGTGGTTGTGGATTTGTTGTTTCTGTAGGAATACTTTTCTGGTTTGGAAAATCACTTTTTAATATGTTTTTGGTCAAAATCCCTCTTGGGCAATTCTTACTTAGTTGGATCCAAGTACTGATGAAATCCATGAAGTTATTTCTATGCCTTTTGGTTCAGGAAATTTGTCTACATCCCTTTACCAGTGGATTTCTCTTCAAGTGTGACATTATTGTACATCAGTACTGACATTAGCAACATTAATGGCATTTTAAGAGTGAAAAGAATAAAAAATAATACTTTATAAAGAGAAGTCACTGTCCTCATTCAGACCAAGGCCTTAGACTTTACTGAAAAAGTAGGCCATGAATGCATTATTGATATTATTGTTTCAATTTATTTTATATAAAGGACTTCTATTAGCACCAATAACAGTGTTAAGCCTTTTAAACTCAGCATATGCAACTGTGCTACTGCTGTACATCAGGATTATATTACTGGGGAAATCTAGCTCTGCACACCTGGGAGCAGCCTCTCCTCCCCTGTGGCATTGGCATCTCCCACAGCTGCATCTAAAGAAACACAAATTCTTCCTAGAATTTACCTTTAAATTTAACAACTGATGCTGGAAGCTGATAGTGTAATGTTTGTTATATCTTAGTTAAGCAGGATTGCTACAAGGAGAAGAGCATCCATGTTACTAGCAGAAATTACTTATTAGCATATACTCACACTTTTCCTTTAGTCTCTGTGATTTACCATTTTCAGTTGCACCAATGTTGCTCAGTGAGCAGGAAAAGCAGTTAGGATATGGAGCTTAGATTTTATCCTGCAAGTTTCCCATCACTACCCTTCTTGCAGATTTTGCAGGCTTAGACTGGGAAGTTTTGTATCATTTTGTAACAGAAGGCTTATGTGAAGGAGCCTAGTCAATTTGCTTGCCATTTGCTGTATGACATCCCTTGAAAGGCCCTGGGAAGTAGAGGATGGAGGAGTCTGGTAGGTGGCTGGTGTCCTGCCAAACCACACTGTGGGGTAGATGTGTCAGAGCCTGTGCTGAGCATCTTGATGAGCTCAGGCTTTCCTTCTATCTGTTGCAAGTCTCACCATAACATTAACATGTGCTTCTGAGCCTGGACTCATAACCAGGAAACTTGACTGCAAGATGAATTTGGCCTTGAAACTGAGCAGGTCAACTTACTTAGGAGGAGTCAACAGTAGTACGCAGGTCCCTTCCAAATCTCCTATATCATAGTATCTTGTGCTAATCACTGCAGATATAGCACACTCACTCAGCAGAGGGTCAGTCTCACACTTTGTGTGACTTACTGTACTCATGGCTGCAAGATTTCCTATAGACACCAACTTCACATGTTTGTGCAATGGGATGCAGTCAAATACAGGTAAGCAATCTCAAACTACTGACATCCTCATGGGTTGATCAGTGTTTCCAATGGACAGAGTTAGACCCATGGGTTCAAGGCATTATGATGGGGGTCTCTCCTTCCTATCCATGTACATAATTGTACTTCTGACTAGCACATTTCAGCCCCCCACAGCTTGAGCCCCAGGTAATTATGTAAAACTGGCATAACAAATACATTTAAAATTTCTTTATAGTAGTTTTTGGGTTGTAAGAACAAGAACAAGTCTGGGGGGGAAAGAGCTGTTTGATCTTCAAGTTTTGATGCATCTTTGGAACCAAGGAAGCTGTGATAGGGAAGAAGGAAGAAAATTGTCAAGGTGAGAGATATTTAGGGAAAGTACTTTGAGCAGTGAAGCTTGAAAATGAAACCAAGGACGGAGAAAAAGACATTTTTCTTCAGCTTTTGGGCTGCATAATGCTCGTTCTTACATGACAGTAATGAGAAGGACACACTCCTCTGTTGACTCAGTGATGAGTGTATTCTGGGTTAATAGAAAATGTGAGGACAATTTGCTCTAATAGCTGCCATCTTTGGCATTGGGCTTTCGTTGAAATCTAAGATGTTTGAAACCTTGTTAATGGGACTACTTTCCAAGTTTTCATGGGAAAAGATATCCCAGCTCCCTACTTCACACCCCTTTGATAATCAGTCAGAATACTGATGGGAGGAAGGGGCGGAAGCATCTGCCCAAAGTAACAAACTAAAAAGTCCCTTGTTTGGTTTCAGGTGCCATGGTACTGTGGCACCCCACATAGGGTCCTGGTGTAGCGCTGTTCGTGCTGTGCTGTGGTGAAAGTGTATCCTATGTGAATACTCAGCCCACTCAGTTCCATGGGAATCTTGCCATTTGTTCTATGCCTATGTCAGTGAGTTCTGTTATCACAGGTGATGCAATATCCATGGTACAATCATACAAACGTCACAATGTAGGTGCTTGACGCTACGGCAAAAAAAAGCAAACAAAGAGCAAGAGCAAACAAATAGCTAGCCAAGGCAAATAAAGAATTAGAGGAAGAGAAGTTTCTCAGGATTAAAAACCCCACAACTTTTATGAAGTGTTCTGGGTGCATACAGAATTTCTGTTAATTATCTCTGAAGAAGAATTACTCAACATTTCTTAAGTAGGGAAAAATATTTTGTCTAGAGCAGAAGTCCAAAGTAAATGCTCCTCACTCAGCAGGGATATAAATCAGTGCTCCCTTCCTCAGCTCTGAAGAAATATGAATGTCACAAAGAACTTCTTTAATATTACTCTGTAAGGTCTAGATTGGGTTATCTGTCAGCTACATTTGTGGGCATGCAGTTCCCTGTGGGTTCTGAAAACCAAGAGGTCAGCCAAAAGCACAAAAGCAATCACTGCAGATGTGGCTTTAGAGTTCCTGAATGTGCACTGACTCTGCAAAAGGTAAGGCAGATAGCGTGTCTGGTGGTGGTAGAGGTGAGCACAGGATGAAAAATCTGCACAGAGCTGAAGGATATTTCACACTGTGTGTATTGAGTGTCACAAGTTCACTCCCTCAGTGCTTTTCTACAAAACCCCAACAGCTGTATTCAAATAATCCTGAAGGATTCTCTTGGTAAAAGCCGTGCTGTCACTTCCAGTTCTGAGGGAGCAATGGATATCAACTGAACCTTTTCCCCCATCCCAGCAGTGGCAGCTCATGCTGAACCCATTCAGAGAGTGGCAGTGTTCCCAGTGAAGCACGTGCTCTCCTGAGCTTCAGGAATGGAGCTGGCTAGGCCAGACAGCATTTTGCCCAAGACTTTTCCACACTCCCGGTTCTAGTTGGAGTGCATCATTTATTAATGGAAAACAATGTCAGTTCTCCTGTATTGGTCTCTTTCCTGCAAACCATTGGCTTTTCTAGAAATATTTTGGCAGTGCCATGCCATGTGGTAATATAGTCCAAAGGGTCTCTCTTGGAAGAGACTAGACATCCTGCAGCTTTGTTGGGAGAGTTCTCTGCATCATCCAAAAGAATGGGAAACATTCAACAGCCTATGAAGTAAGTACAGACAGACTCACCCCCTGTTTCCTACATATTCTTACAATTTTCTTTAGTGTGAACAAGAACTCAATGGGTCTAACTATCTATTCTGCTTTTGTCCTAGTACCAAGACCATCCCCAGAACAAGTCTGGTGAAATTGAAAATTTTAAAAGACAAAGCAGGTTCCCAGTGCTTAGTATGAGATCAATAGACTGAAAACAGTAGAGTGATTTTTCTTGCTAAGTGACATGCCTTTGGTTTTCACCTCAGAACTCCTAGAGTTGTAAAACTGGACTTTGTTACACACATTTCCATCTGACTGTTTCAGTATTGCATTTTCACAAGATCACACAATATTAGGGGTTGGAAGGGACCTCCAGAGATCATCGAGTTCAAACCCCCCTGCCGAAGTAAGATCACCTAGGGCATGCTTCACAGGAATGCATCCGGGTGGGTTTTGAAAGTCTCCAAAGAAAGAGACTCCACAACCTCTCTGGGCAGCCTGTACCAGTGCTCCATCACCCTCACCGCAAAGAAATGTCTCCTTGTGAGGTGGAATCTCCGCCGTTCTACCTTGTACTTGTGGCTCTTCCATGCCAGAATCCGGGAGATTGGACCCAAGGCAGACCCTTTACTCGCGCAGCTGTTATTCACACATTTGCCACTAGAGGGGGCCCTTGTAACAGAAAAGAGGAACACGCCATGCATCCTTTATGGACCCTGAACGGGAAAAGATGGTGTAAGGCTGCTTGTGGCGCTGGGCTAGCCTTACTTAGGGATTTATGCTCCAAAAGCTAAGTGTATTTATCTTATTTGTTAAAGAAAAATGAGAGTTTAACGCAGGCAGCTACACTGTACAGCTAGCGAAATAACTCACGTGCCTGCCACAGTTCTACTGACTACAAATTCATTCATTCCCTATGACCACTTGGTTTGTGCTTAAGTCTGAAAATCAGGGTACACAGATTCATCAGAAGTCAATATCCTGTGTTGTAAGATGATCTCACATGTGTTGCCCATGTTATTATTAACAAGGCAAACAAAATCCTGCCATTTTATTAATTATTTTATTGTGGGAAAATAAAGCAGAAGGAAAGTGAAGACTAGGGGCTTTTTTGCTTGGTTGGTTGGTTTGTGGTTTGGTTTTTTTTTTTTTTTTTTTTTTTTTTTTGTTTTGATTTTTTTTTTTTTTAAGTTGTAAAATAATTGTCAGGGAGAGCAGCAAAGGCTGGTTATTTCCTAAAGAAAGGTGAGACAGGAGCTGAGAGTGACCAGAGACCAATACTGCTTTCCATACCAAAAAGATCATGGGTCATCTGCAGCTGCTCACCTTTCCACTGGAAATTACTTCCTGAAGGATGTTACCAGACAGGCTAAGGCTGCTGTGACTCTGCCAGACTTGAGCAGCAATGATTTTCAGTACTTAGTAAACGATGAAAGCCACTCTGTTATGGTATGACACTGGTAAACCTTATCCTAAAAAGCAGCCAGGAAATAACTGGTAGTGACTCACTGGATTTTAGATTTAGTAATGTGCTGAAATAGATTAGGATTGCAAAATAATTGCTGTAGTGCTAGAAGGTTCATACTACATCAGTTATAAAATAGATATGACAAGAGCTGGTGCTTTGTTACCTAGAGACTGTACCGAGCACTGCAAATGTTGTCCAGGTTGGAACCCATTAGGTTTCACTCCAATGCTTGTACTATAAGAATAGCAAGTAATTGATTGTAGGGAAAACATCTATCAAAGGTTGTATTTAAAGAAAAGGGGGGGGGGGGAGGGGGGGGCAACACTCATGCCTATACCTAATCATGGCTTCTCAAAGGATTTTTATGTTTAGTGAAACTCTGATTAGTTTAATGTACCTACTTCTGACACCTGTTTCCATGAGAACAGGAGCAACAGCCAGAAACCACATCACTGGAGTTCTTGCTGGTTGCATGGACATAGGAAGTTGCAGATATCACATATACAAGCATTAGGACCAGTCTGTGTAACGTTGTCAGGAGAACAGGAACATTTTAGGGTGTTTTAGAATCCTTTCATATACTTAGAGGAACTCCTTACAGCTGCCATATTATTATTATTATTAAAGGTTAAAATTATTAGTAAGAAGCAAATTTTACTTCGGAAAACTGCACTTCTCAAGCAGCTAATAATATGATGCTTGAAGAAGAGAAACTAACTGTAATGACATTAATGTATTATTCTAAGCCTCTAAAACTGTGTGATAATCACTTATTTGCCTTATATTGCATCCTTTCCTTAATGGTATTCCATTGCATTGCATTTTAATACGTGCTAGCAAAACTTCTTTTTTTATGTGTGGCTAAATCATGTATTTGCTTGGAGTGAGTTGCAAAGAACAGTTTTGGTTTTCTACGCAATTTGGCTAAATATTTTTCTGGACCAGAATTGTTTCACGGTGGAAAATTCAGGCATAACTTCGTGCTTTTGTTGGGCAATAATGTAAAATCTGAAGGGAATATTACCAGCATGATGGAGTGTTGTACTTCTGGGGAAGTTGTTCAGATGTCTTTCATGTAAAATGGAGGTGTAGCCATTTCTGAAGTAATTAAAAGAAATATCTCTATTATTTTAGTCATGGGCACAGGAAAAACATAACCCTAAGGTGCAGACAGAACCTCAGTGGCTGCAGCTATAGGTACTGATACTGCAGCAAACATCAGAACTCACCTGATTTCAACTTTGATTATGAACTGCAAAAATCTCTGAATATCAGCAAAATTGCATTTCTGAAGCAGTCCTGGACCAACTACAACAGCTCTCTACTTCTCCCACAAGTGAACTCCTTCTCCTTAGGAACTCAGACCATTCCTTCATGTGGAAAGTGTATTAAAAAACATAACTTGTGATTCGTAACACCTATAAATTAATACACACTTTAGACCAAAGTTCTGCTTAGAACAATATCTCATT
This sequence comes from Dryobates pubescens, assembly GCF_014839835.1. Lineage (NCBI taxonomy): Eukaryota > Metazoa > Chordata > Aves > Piciformes > Picidae > Dryobates > Dryobates pubescens. The sequence goes on along the minus strand of NC_071616.1, from coordinate 20,361,331 downwards.
TCTAACACTGGTCAATAATTGATGTCCAGGGAAAAGTATAAGGAAATGGTCATGTATGGAGTGATCCTTCCTTGATATGACTACTCCTAGCAATCAGTAATCTAAGTTCAGGTTTTGTGTGAAACTGTAACCCCCTTTTACAGGTACTTAAAAGTGCAATCTGGGGTTTTTTTTGAGCTCTTTCCTCAGTAAGCTGTTGCATGCTATCTTTAACAGTATTTAGTTAATTGTTCTGAGCCTATCTAGAGGCAACTTTTTTCCCCAAAGGAAAAACCTACATGAAAGCAATGAACAAAGCCTGGAGGCTGCAGGTAACTCACGCACATGCTGCTTTTGCAGGGAGAGGTTGGACAGCTTGTAATTGATGCAATTTCTTGATATAACAAAATGTTCCTGACCTTTTGTGGATCACAAAGTAAATGCACTTTTAGCATGTCAAGTAAAATCAAATATCATTCTTATTCCTCTCCCGCTTGTTCTCAAGGATGTTGTTATGTACTAGGCTGCTTAATAATAAATTTGAACTACATAGATTATAACAGAATGTTATATTTGAAGACCTTCATGACCACCAGACAATTACTTCCATTTTCCTATTTCAGTATTTTTCATATTTACATGCAATTAGAATATACATATGTGTGTGTGAGAGAGCAAGGGAGCTTTCGGCATGATATTGAAAAATACAACATTGTAATACAGGGAGATTTTTGCCCTCAAAAAATTACACAGGGAATGGTTCACAGCCAATTCCTTATGATAACTGCCAGGCAGATCCCACAAGAAATGCCAACAGCCACAGCAAAAATGACACTACACTGAAAGAATAAGTACTTTATTCTGTTTATTTGAACCTGAGGGTTCTAATTAAGCAAAGCACAGCTTTGTAGGCTATAAATCGAGGGATGAAGTCCTCAGTTTCAGTAGAAGAGAACCTGGCAAGGGGCAGAGGTCAGAGGAGAAAGGAGCAAAAAAGAGACAGTTCCTCATGATGGTTATTCCTAATCTGTGCTCCTTTTCTGCCTGGGAGAGCGGCGCACACCAGTAAGTTTTACTTTTCTGGTTTTACTGGGATATCTCTTGTGGACTCCTTACACCAAAAGGAGGAGATAAGTGTGAGCAAGCTAAATCAGCTTTATTCCCATTATAAGTTCTTTAACCTGAGCCAAACCCCGGGCAATGGTTTTGTAGCACTAGGCAGTTATTTACTTACATTTGTATTGTGCTCTGAAATAATATGGTATACTCCGGAATATATTTAGGGAGTGTTGGAAAGGCACTGAACATCTGAGTTTCGTTAACAAATCCTTAGCCACTGTACTTTAGCCAGTACAGAAATGATTTTTAAAATTAGTGAGTTTGGGAACTGTCACACATAATTGGGCTGTGGTATATAAGAATAGTCTTTAAAATACCAACAGAGTATGGATACTTCATAATTTTTGGTGTTGATTGCTGTCATGTGCATTTAAGAACTATGATGCTATCAAAGTATCAATGGGTTGCCTCTCACTACTAGTACTAGTGACTGGGAGAGCACTGTGGGAACAATGTAGTGTACTGCTTCATCTAAGGAGATGCAATTTGAAAACCAATGCTAAAATCTGGGCACAATACTAAAGCTGTCTTAACATGCATTTTAAAATATTTTAATTAGAAAAGTAACTATTACAGACTGTCATATATAGTCCTGCAACCAATGTATAAAAGCATTAATTGTCTTTGTGAAAATCTAGCTGGAAATACACTGTAGCACTCACACCAGGTTGTGCTGCAGCCTGTTATAAAACAGAAGTACTTCTTGAAAAGTTTTCCTAACTTAAACCAGCTTTCTTCCCCCTGAGAAGCCAAGAAATATCCAAGAGATACGTATAGTCTTAACTTTTTAGGTATTTGCTTATCCCTAGACATAATTTTCAGCCAATTTTGTCCTGAAGAGTGCTCATTTATATTTTATTCTGTGTATCGAGGGAGAGAATGAAGAGCAGTAACAGCCTAGAGAAGAATCTGAAAGGCCAGAGCCAGGTTATTCTCTTATATAAAGTTAATGGCAAGAGGATCTGCTGGGATTTCTACTAATAAAGGTGAGAGCATTCAGCTCCCTCTTTATTTACAGAGATTGTGAGAGGAATCATTGCAGTGACTTGCCATGGTACAGTTTTCACAGCTATGTTCTTGTGTGTTGCTAAAGGAAGAATTTTCTGTTTGTTATAAAACTCTTTCCGGAGGGGGCACTTGCTGTTTTCTGTCTCTGGGCAGATCCACCAGTACTGTTTTCATAGGAGATGTTAAGGCAGCTTTTGTGCCCAGCTCAGAAACTCTGGCATTTGTGGAGCCTATTTCTGTATCATTGGATGCAACTGACTTTCAGCTGAATAACAGTCCTTCAGGGTGCCAAAGACTGAGCCTGCACTCCCTGTTGTGTGGTTATGAAGTCTAGCAGCTTAGTTATTAAGGAAGTAAGTTGTGATACCAGACTGTGAGTGATGTTCACATAAAATCACAGATGAACTTAAAATCTCAAGTTCCAGCTTGGTACTGACACTCAATAAACATATCCATAACCAGTAAGAGATGAATGGAAAAGTGAAAAGATGCTCCTAATCATCTCTCAACTATTAGTACCAACTCCCACCTGAGACCAGTACTTTCTAAAAGAGTGCAAGTGGATGTATCTGTGGGCTAGCATACCAGATCTTTTGATATGTGCAGTATAACAGCAGACATGCTGTGCCTAGGATCGAGACCTCAGTGCATGTGACAGGAGTCAGCAGCTCCTCTAAAAGAAACCAGTAATATCTCCTCTATAAATTTGGAGCAGTCTATCCTTCTCCATTCCTTCCTGAGGTGGAATCTATCTAAAAATACAGTGTTAGAACAGCGCTGGCAGAGAATCCATGGTACATATTTTTGTGCTGAATGAAAAGGTTCTAGGGAGACCCTGTGCTGTGCTCTGTTTGAAGTGTTATGTACTTGGATTTCTCATTCTAATCAACATGTTCCTGTGCTGCAATTTCCAATCTGGTATTCTATGAAATGTCCCTGGAAGAAACATACTTGCCAGCTACTCCAGGACAGAGTAATCAATGGCATCTCTGAGGTGCAAAATAACTCCTTTGTTGACTTGCCATCCACTTGATATATCCACAGGTACATTAAAGGTTTGTGTAAATAATGAAAGGTGTTTGCTGTAGAATGACACTGATGTTCCCATATTGCACTGTATACTCTTCAGTATTACTTTCATAAGTGGGACAGCAAAATGTAGTACTTTATTTGGGCATCTGCCTTTTTTAACTATAAGATTCACAATGCCTTGGAAGGACATTGGCTGGAAGGAGCCAGCACTGCACTTTTGAAAAGGCACTGACTGCTCAGGAAATTAAATTTAAAATTAGTAGAGAAGCTAAAGACTTTGAGAAACACAGTAAAGGGAAGAGGCAGCTGCTGGCTTCATTGAACAAGTGATACCAAGAAAAGACAGGAAATTCTGCTTAGTTACCTCTCCTGATAATGATGGCATCATTGTGAAGAGCTATGTTATTTAGCAAAAAAGGAAAGTCAGATGCCCTTTTTACCTTGTGAGAAAAAGAAAATTAATTTATGGTACCTTGAGCTGCTACCAGTTGATGTGCAAGGAAGTGCTTTGCTCAAGTTCAATGGTAGGTCACTTTCCCTTGTTGCTGGGCTTTAGTGCCCAGATTGCTTCCTTATAAAAAGTTATGGGCATACTGGATGATGCAGGAGGGCTCTGAAAGTAATTGTGCAGTGAAGAGCAGAAAGTACACATGGTATCATTTCCTCAAGCAGGAGCAAAACCTCCTGGGTTTTCCCTGTAAATCAAAATCAGATAATAGTGAAATATGAATGAGGTTTTATGCTTTTTGGAGATTTACAACTTGCAAGAAGAGGGAGTACCTTCTTAGGAAAATTGCATTGTGGGAATACTGGTGTATTTAGGAGCCATCAAAAAGATTTAGCAAAAAAAAAAAAAAGAACAAAGTCACAATCTTCCTTCTAGAAAACATCAGTAACATACACTTTTTAATAAGGAGGAGAAAATGATTGCCATTTTTCTTAGTGAAGTTGGTGTGAGTTGATTGTGACTATCTTCATAGCCTAAGAAGCAGTACCTTGATGTAATTTGGTAGCATTGACAGAAATGAGGCTGTATTGACCATGCAAACTACTGAAAAGAACAATAATATTTTCCTAGAGAGGGGTAAAATATTTGCCAGGGTATAATTCCACAAACATCTACATGAAGAGGAAAAAAAAGCTTTAAGTTAAACTCTTTTTGTCTCCAAGGACAGGACTAAAACTACCCAGAGCCTACCTTGATTGATCAAACTCATGAGCAACAGCTGTATCAGCAATTGAGACAAAACCAACCAACCAACCAACCAACCAAAAAAATCTGTAGCAATAAAGATTCCAGAAATGTGCAAGACAGATCTAATTTAAACTGCCATTTCCTTTAGGATTCATAGTAAATCCTCAAACATAGAACTTGGTATCTTCCATTTTAACACTGGGTGTGTCACTTTTCTGCAATTCTGCAGTGTAAATTATTTCCAGCAGCAGGATTTGAAGTGCTGCAGTTACATCAATTGACAAAACACAGCATACAAGTGTGTTCTTCTAAAAAAAAAAGTCTTTGTTTCTGTTTTCTGCTGCACTTCATGAAAATCCACAAGCTTTAGGGCAGCTTTAGACTACCGTTTAGCCCGGTGCTTTTGAGAAAAAACTAGAGGGTGAATTTGAGTAGAGTATGTGAGGTTTACTTGAGTGAAGCTTTCTTCCTTTTCAGGCTTCCCCTTACACCTGCAACAGCAGTCCTGTTATTTGCACTTTTCTTCACATGTGAAATCTGCATTAAGCATAATGACTTTATATAGCTGTGTCAGATATCCCTGCTGCTTTTCAGCTTTTCTGATAAATTTGAAAGCAATATATTCTGTGTGATATGTGATTGCACTGAAAAATGCTTAGTCCTCAAACGTCTGCCCTGTTAGTTACTGGAATAACTCAGAGTGACAATGGGCTAAATGAATTCATTTCACTTTATGGATTATGAAGAAAATGTAAAATAGATTAATTTTCCCTGAAAGCACTTGCTAAAATATTACAATAAATCAATGTTACTGGGGCATATACTTCCACTATCTCTACTTTAGAAATAGCACAAAATCCCCAGATGACTGTAATTTGTAGCAAAATCTTAATATAAAATTTCCAGACATTTACAGCCTCTGCCAAATATTTTTGTGCAAGTTAGCTGTATTACGGGAAAAGACATGGTTTTAAAGATGTTCTCTTTTCACTTCCAGCAGACAGAGAAGCAAGAGTGCTTTTCTGAGTGCAAGTATTTTTTTGGATCTGCCCTGAAAGGAGCTCAAACTAGAGAACTATAGAATCCCTTTCTACACTCTTCCATAATTGAGGCCAAACCTGGCTAAGGATTCACAGAGCCAAAAAGTTCAAGCCAGCTGTGTCCATTGTGTTCCTTGCCTTTGATATCCACACCCTGTTTTGATAGGAGCTGTCCCACACGGCTACAGCACCACTTCTTGGCAGGCCCTTCTGCCATGCACAGCATTTGCATGGGTAGTTCATAGAATCATTGAATCAATAAGGTTGGAAAAGATCTAGTTATTGCAAGCTTTGTAATCACTCCCTAAATTTGCTGCACAAAGAAGCTGCTTTGTCCTGATGACAAAGACCAGTCTCAGAGGCACTCATATTCCTGGGAGATGAGGACATGAAGGGATGAAAATTTCCTTAACCCTTACTCTAGTCTTGTTTCCAGGGCACTGGAGGTTTTCTGGCTGGAAGGATGCTTACTCCTTTTCCCAGCCTTATACCAGACATGGTATAAGCAATGAGCCTTCTTCATGAGAAAGAATGGTAATTGCTATGGCCAATGTAGTAGCAAGGGACACCACAAACTCAAGTGCGAATATGTTTCTTTTGGTCATGGACATTGTCTTCTTTCCTCATTTTGTGCTTTCACAGGTAACAATTATGTCTTCTTGCTTCTTCCTAGAAGTCAGGAAATTTCCTTTCTCTCCCTTCCTACCATCAGCCTTTCCATTCTGTTGCTTTCTTCCACAATCCTCAAAGAAATGCTTATTCACTTTACTTGTAGTTTTGGACCAAAACCAGTTTGTGGAACACGTTCGTAGTATCAGTACAGATACTGCTCTTAGAGTCCTTACATAAAGGAACAGATATATACAAGCATGTAATGGAATCACTTTACTTTAAATTACAAGTACCTTTGTAAAATTTATTTTGCTTTGTGACTAGAATAATAAAGTTCACAGTTGGTGAAATATTATTGATTTTACTTCTCTCAGATTATGAAAAGATCTCTTCATTAATCATATTGTTTCTGAAAGTACTTAAATAACATTTTTCTCAAGGATTTTCTGGAGGGTTTTTTCCTCCTCTTCCCCATTGTATTATGAAAGAGGCAGATGAATAATTAAGCAAAATAATGTTGATGAAAATATACTAAAGGTAGTAAGACATTCAGCTATATTTTTGCCATTTAATCTATTGCATTTACTTTTGTTCTCAAAAATTTCAAATTGAAAACAAACCCATATCCACTTTTCTGTGAAATTTTAAAATAAAAAGCACTCCTCCTCAAATTAGCATAGCATCTGCTGCCTCTTAATGAAAAACAATAACACAGTCTTCAGCACTCACCATTTTAGTTGCTGGTAACCAGGAAGATACTGGGAATACTGTCTATCATTGGACACGTAGGCTGAAACATTATGAATGGTTTTCTTTTCCTTACTGTTTGCCTGCATTTCAGAGAGCAGCCTTATATAAAGCAATACAGGGGCACTCTGGAGCCTCACTTCCCCACACTGCAAATGTAGATTAATAAAGGCAGAGCACAGCTCCTTTATCCAGTGTTTTTGCAGGGCAGCATTCTCACTTTGCTGTTAATTGAGAGTCTGGGAGCAAATGGCCACCAAATTGCCTGATGAAATATGGTCTCACATGGGGAATTATTAGTTAACTGGCATGTGTGGCAGTCTCTTGGTCATTGAACTGTCTAGTTTTGTAAACAAAACCTGGATGCAGCCACACATGGGCATAGCCTTCTGCAGAGCATCCTCTGCACTACCCTCTTGAAACTATCTGTGGTGGCAAAAAGCTTCCTCTTGCTGCCCTCCACTCTCCTGTGTGAATTTGTTTACAAGGAAGATAGTCTATAAATGTTCTTATTAGTAAACAGCCTGAGAGAGAGATGCCATGAAGGAACAAGTGTGCCCAGGGCCAGCAAGAACTAATGAACTGTAGCAACCCTCTAGCCACCCTTCACCGAGCCCAGCAAATGGCCACCAAGATGATTAGAGGGATGGAGCAAATGATGCACAAGAAGTTGACTGAGCAGGTTTTTTTCAGGGTAAAGAAGAGAAAGGAATGATCTATTAATTCAAACACCTCTATAAACACTCTCTAGGAAACACAACCAGACTTCTCTGTTCATGTGAACAATGACAAGAAGCAACAGAAACTATTTTCAGCAAGGAAAATTCCAGTCAGATATAAGGAGAAAAAGTCTTCATCATGAGACCGAACCAGCACTGTTACAAGCAGCCCAGAGGAGTTCTGGGCCTCAGAGATACTTGGAACTTGCCTTGAGCAACCTAAGGTAACTTTGAGGAGTGGAGTTGAACCAGGTGACCTAAATAATTCAGTTATTCTAAAATAATTCCATCACTAACCTGTTGTCTACAACAGTATTGAGATCCCCTACCACAAGGCTCTGAGGACGACTTGTAAAGCTTCAAAAATTTAAAACATTTGGAAAAGAAAACTTAAGGAGAAGAGTTTGCATACAGGGAGAGTAAGATTCAAAGGAAAGAATATTTGATCTTGTTAAAGCCACTGTCTAATTCTGGCACTAGCAGCTCTGACATCCCAGTGACTAATTTACACTTAGTCTTGATGAGGCAGCAGCACTGGGTATAAAGCAGGAGGGGACCAGCTCTTAAGGCACTGCCAACTCTGAAATTCCATTGGGGTTTTAAAACACTCAACACTTCTAGGGAGAAGTGGCAGATTTTGATGAGGCAAAAAAAAAGAGCTCAGTGAGCAAATGAACCAGGAACTCTGTTACACATTCTTTTCACTACATTTTTCCCCTTAATGCTTTTATTTTTCATCCTTGTTCATGACTCTTCTCATTTCTCTTGCCTATTACTTCCTCTGAGGCTTCATGCAATTACGTACATCCATTTCTTCTAGAGTGTTACACTTGGGTCCATGAGAAGTAGTAAATACACATAGTATTTATGTTGATTTTGGGGTCCTTCTGCCTGCATTTGCCTTCTCTGTTCCTTTTGCTGCTCTGCAGAATATATTATTTTTGTAATGTGGTGGATTGAAATTTCCCCCCCAACATTAACTTTGCCACACCAACTCAGTTGGAAACAAATGAAAGCTGTATTTACAAGCAAAACTACACTCAGCCAATGCAGCAAAGCCAAGGTCAGATGAAAAGCAGGTTAATCTCTCCTGAGCTAAGCAAGCAGAGAAGAGATCAGAAAGGAGAAAGAATTGGTTTTGGTACAGCCAATCTTATAGCAGGTATTTCTCCAATGAATTGTTTAGAATAATCTTTAATTTTCCTTTTTACATCCAGTAGTGATTTATTTCTACTTTTCTGCTCAAAATCAGAAAGATGAAGACAGCATATGCTGGAAGCAGTCACTAATGAGCTGCACTCAGCCGAAAGAGCACTTGAAGAAATAGCAAGATGGGGGAAAAAAAAGAGCCAGGTACTCTGTATTGCTATTAAAGCAAATCATTAAAGTCCCTTAAGAGACTCTTTAAAAGCTTATTAAACAGTTTTTGGATGCTCTAGCTAATGCAAGTTGACTCTATTCATATGATGGTAGCTTAAAGAGTTTTTAAGAGACTTCTTTTAAGAGACTTCTTCAGCAATTTGAATGAATGATTTTTGTCACAAAGAGTGATACAATGCATTGCAGAAGAAATTTTTTTAAAAGCAGGAAACATGTTCAGTAAAATCAGAACTGGGGTGATATGCACATTAATTTCAAGTGATCAAGATATAAGACTGGATTCTACATCTGGCTTTGAATGTATTTGCAAATCACAGAGAAACTTCCTTTCTCATTGCCCTTTATTTATATTGAGACTGCAGATATTCAAAATATCATGGATGTTTTAGTCTAAAGACAAAACCAGATTTTTTTTTCCAATGGAATGTAGAGAGATAAAGACTGACCAAAGGTTCAGCAAATATGCACACCTTATGAGCAGGATTATTAGAATGTCTCTATAATTATGTTTATCTCAAATGATTCTCAAAGTTCTGCCCCAGTTCATCTTACAGCTCTTCCATGCCAACACCCATTGCTATGAGACCTTTCTAACAAGCACCCAACTCACAGCAGAGGGGTGACTTAAAATCTTGTGAGCATGGTCAAAAAAGTAAATCTGCCAAAAAGATTTAATGAAATAAATAGATTTAATTGTGGATCCTGTCAGAGGAAATATTCTAGGGAATAAAACACAGAGAAGGGAACTCAAACCCTAGGAAATTAAGTAACTGGGCCACCTTTTTTTGCTAAACTTTTCCTTCAGTCTGACTGCCCAGGTCTAATTTTTGAGAGAAACCTCAGATTGCAAGTACTACCAGCAGCCATCTTATAGTCCACATGAATGTCTTCTCTTTAAAACTTCCTATTGCTGCTGAATTTGAATTCCTTACAGAGGAAGAAAAATAATGTATTCCAGAAGCACAGCTGCAAACTGGAAAAAAAAAAATTCTCTTCAAATCTGTTGAAGTGGGTAATTCCATCCTATATGTTCTCATTGTTTAAAGCTGGAGAAGAATATGGATAAGTCCCAAAGAAAAGAATTAACACCAGAAATTCTGAATTCTAATCACATGCCAATTAACTTTCTGACACTATCTTTCACTGACCAGTTCTCTTGCAGAAATCCTGCAGTTCGGCTGCACTCCCATCTTAGAGAAATATTTTAGGTATAGTCCACACAACTTTTAGTTCTGTGATCCTTGTTGCAGGTATTTTGACCAAATTAGGGTTTTTTGATGCCCCAAGTATATATACTTTTAATATCTGCAATGATGTTTGAACTGGTGAAGAACTATATGTATTTTTCTCATGCTTTAAATTCAATGAAATGATAGCCTTTGGACTTCCCAGTAGACTTTAGTCCAGTAGCCCAGTTTAATGTAATGCACTCATTAATAACTGCATTCTTTCCATGTGTGACAAATTAAAAAATCTAATTCAAAACATATTACAAATCAGAATATTTATTTTCCTTAATGCATTTAAAGTACAAAATGTAAGAGGGATGGTTGTTTGCTTTGAGCACTTCTAGAATTACAATGCTAATCTCTTCTAGATGTAGATTCAGAGATTTATTAAGTACGCTCCTTTTACTTACTTGCTTATTGCATTTAGTTCCTAATTGGGTTCCTACACTGCCATCCTTCCTTTGGGAGGTTGGATGTTAAAAAAGCAAGCAATACTCAGAAATAAGCCCTCCTCCTCTTCCCTATTTATCTGCACATTTTCATGACTCTACTGTGTCTGAAGAGAAGGTAAAAGAATAAATTATCACAAGTGACCAATTGCTGATCCAAAACCTCAAATGAACACAGGTGGATGTCTTTTGTTTTGTTCTTGCAGAAGTATATGTAGAAACAGGTAGAAAAGACATATATATGTATGTATACGTATGTGTAGTTAATTTTATGCTTCAAACAGCCCTATTAAGTTGGGTGCATCTTGAGGTGCAGATGGATAATGATGGTTGTAAGAGATGCAAAGTTGTCCCAAGTGTTGAGGAGCAAACTCTTCTTTGTCATTATAAGAATAAAAATGTTCTGTATCTCTTATTTCTGCCTCACTGCTCTTCATGATATTTCTGGAAATATGACCTGTTGGATGAAAAAAATCCAGTTACTGTAATTGTAAACGTGCCAAAGAACTTCAAATTTATTACTAAGTGAAGAAACTAAAAACAGATTATGGGCAGGTGCTTATTCATTATTGACAGCTCTTAGTGTCCACCATTAAGGAACGTGCCTTAGGTTTTTCATGAGAGAAACCTACGGACTACAAACTATGTTGAATATTTCAGGATCACTTATAAGGCAGCAAACACTAACTCACAGTTTAGGAAGCCATTTAGGCAAACTTGTATCTAGCTTAAACATCTCATATTCCAGAACATGGAAAGTATGTACAGAGTGCTTTTCCAATTACAGTTGTATAAATTGTCCTAGTAGCTTAATCCACTTTTCATAGTATTGGAAACTGGAAGCAAATAAAATGAGGTAAAAATGAGTGCAATTTAGAATCAGGAGATAATTAGGTCTAATGCATTTATTTTTTAATACAAAAATGCAACTCAGAAAATAGTAGGCAAGTCCAGTCTTACTGCATACTACACTATGGTAAAGCTGTTTCCCTAAAGCTATGAATCATGACTTCTGAGGAAAAGAATGTTTTTGCTATATTTAGTTACGTATGTTAGTAGTGTCTCTCAGGTCTGGAAGATATGTTTAATCAAGATTGTTTCACTAACGTGAGTGGAGTGTGGTGTAACAGTGCCCCACCTTCAGATACTCATCCTATAATGCTAGTGGATCTTGGCAAGTGGGTGCAGTCAAGGGAAAGAAGATAGTTGAGCACTGATAGGGATGTTCTTAGCAGGGGTGTCTTTAGTTTCTCTGAGGCACAGAAGCAGTTTTTTATTTGAAGCATCCTTGGTGAGCTCAGCCTCAGGACATTTAGATGCTGTTTCTCCTCTTTGGTTATTGTTGGCACAGAATGCAAATAATGAAGTTTTGGAATTATCATGAATTTTGAAGGCTAATTTAGTGAAATTAGTGGCAAGACTTCCACTAATTTTGGAAGGACAGAACTTCTTGTGGGAGGTGTGCCTGCCCATGGCAGGAGGGTTAGAACCAGGTGATCTTTAAGGTCCCTTCCAACTCACGCCATTCTAGTCTATGGTTCTCAGAGAGACCATGCCCTTCCACCAGACAGTTTCACACAGCTAAGAATTTGAAGACAGGTCATAAAAATATCTAGAAAGGAGTTTCCCTTCCCAGAAAAAAAAATCACTGAAATAGTTTTGAAAATGATTTTCTAACACTAATAAAGAAAAATGTAATAGACCATTTTATGCTCCTGTTCCTAGGCTGTGCCTTATACCATGGTCAATATAAAAGAAAATGGTATTTCCTTGATTACCCATTCAAGCAGAAAATGAGTAGCTGTTTCCTGAGTAATTGGATAGCCTTTGTACATCTTCAATTTTTTATGTTATTGAGTACTTACAAAGATGGTTTAGCCTGATTTTTTTTTGCAGTATATAATATCACTATTACAGTGGGAACATTCTCCTGACAGAGGAAACCATTTAATAAATTAGAAGCTGAATGCAATTTGCTAGTAAGTTACGCAGACTATATAATGCACATGCAAGAAATACTTTCAATATCAACCAGAAACTAACTATGCAGATTACACAAAAGCATCCTTCATTGTTCTGGCTTTCTCTTTCTTCCAAGACTAAAAAAGGCATTGGCAGAAAAAATTTGAACGTCTCAAATACTTTGTATAGAAGTCTTTCTGCCTAAGAATTACAGGCTCTTCTTTCAGTGCTGAACACACTTAGGAAAAAAAAAAATAATCTAGTTTAACATTTGTAAGAGGGCAGATTAACCAGCAGCATCCACTCAATTCCTCCTGGTACTCCTACAATAGATATCAGCCTTGAGGAGCAGATACCAAAGATAACATTCATAAGTAAGGTCTGCTGCCTTGGCTTTGAGAGTCTCCTTGAGGCACACTAGACCTGGTGTGCATTCTTGTTTACATTTGTGACTAGCAACAACAGCAGTTCAGCAAGTACCAAAGAAAGATCCTTTAGTTCTCGCATCCACTGAAGTTTCAGTAGTGAGCAGACACAAACCAGAGATAGAATGAAGCGCTCATACTTGCATTTCAGCAAATGTCTAAATGCCATGATCTTCCAACAGATAACAGTGTTTGCTTGAAATAGAAATCAGCATGGTAAAGATGCAACAGAACACAGACTGCTGTCTAGATTTTATTTGTGGTACCAGAAGATGGGTGACTCAGAGATAGATACACAGGTAGCTGCAACTGCTCTTCAGTTTGGTACATGAAATATGCTACAGAGGATGAGAATTGTTTCCCTCCAGCTTCATTCTTCTCTATGTATCTGCTTCAGTTGTCTTAAATACTGTCACTATTAAAATATTACAGCTCCTAGGATCTCTGTTTAGCCGTTTTGAGCATATGTACTTCCAGCAGTTAAAGGATCTAGTGTGTTCAAGTTCAGCTTCTCAAAACACCTTAATGATTCTAGTTCAGATTTTCTAAATGCTGCCCCTCTAGTGTCATCCTATGAGAGATATGATAAGGAACTGTGGTGGTTTTAGGCTATGCCTTTAAAAGTTTAGCTGCAGATTTCAAGCAGAATAGTAGAAAAATACAAATAAATCACTATTGGGTGTAAAAAGGAAAACAAAAGATTCTAAACAAATTAATCGGGTAAATCTCTGAAATAAGTGGAGCTGTACCATAACAATTCTTTCCATTCCCATTCCTTTTCTCTTCTCTTCTGATCTTGGCTGTTTCTGCTTCACTCAGGAGAGATAACGTGCTTCTGGCTGGCCTTGGGTAAGTCTAACCCACTGCTTTCTCTCTCCCCTCTCTCAGGACAGGGGGATTTGGGGGGACAGTGGAATGGCTTCCCTGGTCTTTTTTGACTGGGGGTGGTGTGTTTGTGTTGTTTGCTAATTGTAAATATCTGTATGTATAATATTGTAAATACTTTATATTTTGTACATATCCATTACATTCCATTGTAGAATGTAGTTTTTACTTGTAAATACAGCTTCATTTGCTTCTGAGTTGGTGTGGCTGAAGTTAATGCTGGGGTGAAACTTCAACCCACCACAGGAACCCAAGTTAAAGATCATGAAATGCAAATCCCTGCATGCCTTTTCCTTATTGTCAGGAAGCTAAAATTTCTCTTTTCCTCTCATCTCACATGGACCACCCTTGTGAGAACTAGTTGAAGGTTTCTTCTTCTTTGTGGTGGACTCTGCAATTGCATGGAATCCTTCTCTTTCAGTGACATGAGGAAGTAGGGTGGGCTGTGCAGAAGCCCAAAGGTCTTTTCTGATATAGGACAAGCTGGGATTATGTGGTAAATTCTATATTAATGACAATTAATGGCTGTGGGGCTCTTTTAAGTGTCTTCAGTGCACACTAGATTGAAATTTGAAAATAATTGAAACAATTTAAGATCCATATACAGAGACTTTGGAATGAATATGAGGATGCTGCAGGTAGAGAGGGAGGAGGCAGCAGAAATAAAGATTTTTGTTTTCTCTAGTTCATGCACAAGATCACCAGGAAAAAAAAAAAGAAAAAAAAAGAGCAGCCTCTTGAATATCTGTGCCCTTTCCCCCTATGTTTCTCATCTTAATCAGTTTCTGACATTTTACTTTCTTCTACTATGTCATCTTGGAAATTTCACCATTAGCCCTACACTGGATGCATAGAATAGAATCATTATTTTATGTGCTAAATTTATTCAGGCATGGGCCTCTATTTAGAGGCCTGTTCTAGTCCTTCTTAATTCCTACCATCACTATTCACTGCCACTACATCTCTTCATAATGCTGCCCAGGCAGAGACTGACAAAATCAGAACTTAATTGTTTAAATATCTGTAATGTTCATGATTTATTTATTTTTTTGTTATTCAAGATAAAATAGCTTGGAGAGAGAAGTAGGAATGCTGCTTTCACTCAATTACAGCACTGTTGTTAGTCTCTAACACCCTTTTTTATTACTTTCATAACTGGTACAGCAGAAGTAAATGGCTGCTGCCTCTGCTATTTTCAGTGTTCACAATCCTGTGGATTTTGTAAAAGTCCTTGTCTATCTTTCTTCCTGCCTCCTGGTTTCATATGAGAATCTCTCAGAGCTCTGTCCTTCATCTTATAGATGAGGAAACTGACAGAAAGTGAATAAGGTTAAGATGTCAGGTTTCTCTCAATTTTGGGTGACAATTTTATGTATCCAGGCCCTGATCTTTTCAAGTGCACTCTGAATTATTGGACTTTTAAATGGATGCTGCCCTCTGAATACTAACCATTGTTGCTCCTTGCTTTTCACATCCTTCAAGGCTGAGTAAAAATCTCCTTGAAGCTGATGGTTGTACTAGTTTCTTTCCATTCTGGCTGAAAGTGGGAACAATGATGTGCCCCTTTGTTTAACAATAATTGAAACATGGGGAGCTGCTTCTGAGACCACTCTGAGTGCAAGTACAAGCTTCGAAGTTTTGAAAAGTAAGCAAGGAAAGAGACAACTAAAAAGAGAAGTGCTTCTAATATGAGCTTGAGAGAAAACCAAAAACTGCTTGGAGCTTCTTGTGCAGAATATTTCTGAAAGACTAAAAAGAACTTCTGATTGATTGCTTCCCTGATCAGACAAGCAGTGCTTTATATGTATTCTGCAAATAAACAGTCAAAGAGAAACTATTGCAGACCCCCACATAGTATAAAAGCATAGACTTAGAACAGAGGTTGGCCAAAAATACCACAAAATTGTTTAATGAGCACTTAGTTTAGAAATATTAGGTATATGGTAGTTTGGAAGTCCTGCAACTGAGCTCATCAGAACAGTCTTCACTTAGGTGTTGAGTATTTTCTATATTTGACTTCTTAATATCTCGTTGTCTTCCTGAACTACGCTCCAGGAATGAATAGAGGAAGAGTGATGAAAGATGCAGTTCCCTTAACTGTCTGGTCTCATTCCTTATTGACTTGATACACTAAAGCATAAGAAACAGGATCCTTCTGGATAAAAGAATAAAACAGTTAAGGCAAAAGACTCAAAACACTGAATTTTATTCTGCTGATGTATTATGTAGCACAGGGCAACCTTATAAAATGCAGTGGTCCAGTTGCTTATGTACCACTATTCTTTTCCCTGATAGCTATCCCCACTTTAGTAGATAATGTAACTCTGATCCTTCCAGCTTTGAGAAACCAGGCAACAGATAAGGCAGAATTCAACAGAGTAAGTATGAAACCAGAGCTGATTATTCATGTTGATCCCCTCAACTGGATGGTCAGACTTCTTTGAGATTATAGCTTGCCTTGTTTGGTGGGTTTTTTTTTTCAATCTTGAAGGTTTATTTCTTCAGCAGTTCAAACAAATCAGACTCTGCTGCTTCCCTTTCCCCCATTGCACTTACTTTAGCAATGTAGTAGATAAGAACAACATGTTCTGTGCTAATACATTGGCACAAGATTTTCTCTAAACTTCTATTACATTTAAAGCCTATTATCATTTCATAGGCTAAACTCCTCATGATTCTGGATGAAGAACAAATCTGAGTACCCTTGTAATATATTAATGTGATGAATAAATTTAGTAAGAGATGAATCCCCTTGTGTTCTAGCTAGACCTCAGAGATAAAAGGGGCTAGGGGCTGCTGGATTTATGTCTTAATAGGTATGACAATTTAATGTACTATGGGCCCAACATCAGATGCACAAGCAGACTGCTGTAGGGCTAGCTGCATTGAAAAGAAGTAGTTGGGTGCACAAACAGTGGGGTTTATTTATAAGCAACACAGAGAGATTCTTTAAGATTGCCAGTGATAAGCACACTAAACTGCTGAATAGCTCCAAAATATGCTTGCAATCACAAGCTTGATCTCCTGGGGAAGCACTTGGCATAGCCAAAGTTGAAAATCCTATCAAAAGGTATCCCTTCTGGGGAGACAGAGAAGGACGAATCCACTCATCTGTCCCTGCTGTTTGTTGTGCCTCAGTAAGGTACAAAATTAGGGCAATACTTACATCTCATTATCAATTATTAGGTAGAGTACAGGGGGTGGGACTGTAGTCAAGTCATTGTTATCAGGTGCATGAGCACTTTAGCCACTTTGTTGGTGATCAGTGGAGGAATGGGACTACAGAGCCTTCAGTCCACCCCACACTCCTGCCCACTGACATGGCAGTGTAGTCCACTGGATCTCCACCCAGCCTCTGTGTCTGCTCTGGTCACCACGTGTTTATCATCAATACTACTTTGTGCTTTTCCACTGTTTTGTGCTTCCTACAACTAAGTCCTCCTTCCCTCCCTGGAGCTGCTTTCCTGGGAGAATGAAGAAGTCATCTTCACACAGTAGGAATTTAACCCCTTCCAAAATATTCTGTCTCTGCATCAGAGCACCTCAGCTCTAAAGCTTCCTAGTAAAAAAAATGCTGTTGTTTCATGACACCACTAAATACGTTTACATTTTAGTATTGCATTTATTACGAAGAACTGGTTTGGGTTGGAATTCTTCTATTTGTTGGTTTCCTTGAGAAAGTGATAGCTTTTTGTGTTTATTGGTTTTGATTTTTTTCCCATCGTGTAAATTTCATTCTGGATCCCTGTGCTCTGAGGCAATGGAAATAGAAGGGGAAAGGCACTTCTTTTGAGAGAACTAGTGTTGGTCCTGATCCTGGCTAAAAAGCTAGGAAGAGGATGTGCTTTGAGAACTTGGAAAAACCTGGTGTAGGAGCACCTCCAATTAGATCAGGCTGCAAAGGGTCACTTCAAGTCTGGTCTTGAATGCCTCCAGGGACAAGGCCTCTACCACATCCCTGTGCAACACGTTCCAGTATTTTACCACGCTCATTGTGAAGAACTTCCTCCTTATATCCAACCTAAATCTACCCTGCTCCAGTTTTAAAGCATTGCCCTTCGTCTTATTGCTACAAGCCCTTCTAAACAGTCCCTCCCCAGCCTTCCCGTGGGTCTGTTTCAGATACTGAAATGTAGTCATCAGATCTCCCCAGAGCTTTCTCCTCTCCAGGCTGAACAGCCCTAAGTCTTTCAGCCTGTCTTAATAGAAGAGGTGCTCCAGCCCTCTGATTATCCTTTTGACCCTTCTCTGGACCTGCTCCAGCAGGTCTATGTGTTTGGGGCCCCAGAACTGGACACAGTACTCCCAGTGAGGTCTCACCAGATGCAATCTGTGAATCTTTGAAACCAAAATGGTGTGCGGGAGCATGCTGTGGGACAACAGCACAACAACACAATGTGGCAACAGGGCTTTCCAAGCTCCAGAGAATATAATCATAGAATAGTTTGGTTTGGAAGTGATCAAAAGGTCCAACTCCCCTGCAATTAACACCCTAATGGTTTTGTGACATCTCATGCTTGCTCAAGCTTGGTTTGCCATTTGTCTGACCTAACAAGCAGTAGATTCATCTTTATAGTGCAGCAGTGAGATGGGGAAAACAATAAAAAAAAGAAAAAGATTCTACCTCCTTCTTCTTTTGCTGGGATAGCTTTCTGCTATCAGAACCAGTGCTAGGCACAGGGAGAGATCATGTGGTCCAGAGAAGGCAAGGGAGTGACACTGCTGCTGCTGATGGCAATGAATAGAGTAGACTAGACTAGACTAGACTAGAATAAAACAGGTTGGAAGAGACCTTCAAGATCATCGTGTCCAACCCATCAACCAACACCAATGGTCACACCATCTAATCAACTAAACCATGGCACCAGGCACCCCATCAAGTCTCTGTCTAAACACCTCCAATAATGGCAGCTCCACCACTGTCAGGCAAGAGGAGATGACCCTATCCGACCTCAGCCAGTAGCTGCTGCCATTGAAGACTGGTTATTTTTGAAGGGGAAGTTGAACTAAACTTGATGCAAAGGTCAGATTCAGAAAACTGTGAATTAAAAAGATATGTGGGAAGAGTCACTTTGAAAAAAATAAAATCTACTTCTTTGTGGTGACATTGAAAAGAGAAGCAGGAGCTTTCAGTGAGGTGGTATTTGTAGTGGTTTGGTGTCCTTTTAAACAGACTCCTTAAAGGGCAAGTTGTTTTTGAGTGTTTGCATTGGTCAAAGAATAAAGCTGATGTGTTTCAGTTGTTGTAAATACTTTGGGAATCTTTCAGC
Source organism: Dryobates pubescens (assembly GCF_014839835.1). NCBI lineage: Eukaryota > Metazoa > Chordata > Aves > Piciformes > Picidae > Dryobates > Dryobates pubescens. Next base: position 20,342,280 of record NC_071616.1, on the reverse strand, counting down.
CACTTCAGCTGGCTGTGTAACTCTCCCTCTTCTCTTGTTCTTCCGCTGCCAATATCTTCTGCATCTTGAACTTTGCTTTACTAGTTAGATTCAGGTTGTCTGCCAAGGGAAGAAAATACATTTCAGTTTGCTTGAGTATATTAGCTGTGTTGTAAAAGAGACTCTGAATTAAGGACAGCTGTTCTTGATGCCTATTGAAAAGCTATTGAAGAGCAGGGGGTGTGACCAATTTAATTTCATCCCCATACCAAAGCCACTTCATTAGTGATTGGTTTGAGCTACTAGGCCTTCTCTATCTTGCCCAACTCTTCTTCCCTCTCCCATTCTCACAAGCTCCTGTTCCCCCTACTATCTCATAAAATCATAGCAAAAAAGGAGGCAGCAAGCTTAGGCTGAGGAGATCTAATAAAAAAGTGTATGACATCAGTCATGTTCTTCCTAGCAGTTATTATCTTCTGTAATTGCATGGTTTGCATGCTCAGCATACATAAGGTAGCTAACTCTTTGCTGATTCGTTGTTGCTTTATGGAAAGCAGCCTGAGGGCTCCTACCTTATAATGATAGGTTATTGCTTTTTTTCCCCCTGAACTTGTCTAGTAGACTAAATGTAGCTAGATTAAGTTTAGATGAATTGCTAATATCCTCCTCAAGAGAGAGTTTTGAATAGTGTAGCAGTAGGGTAGATGGGAAATTAATCTACTGCCCTTAGCCTGCAGTGCATAGGGAGGAGCTCCATTAGGGTAAAAGTAGCAGGTAGAGGCCCTTGAGAAAATAAGAAGTAGGTGAAAAGGGGGAGAGGGAAACAGACATTTATCTCCAGGACAGCAAGAAACAAAATCCCTCTCCATGACCCAATTGTGTTTGTATATCGGTAAGAAAGAGCTCATGCTATGGAATGGCCTTTTTTTGTGTCGTCTCTGGAGGCAGAAAGGCTGAAGAAACAAGGCTGATATTTGGTTTTGGGGGTGCTATGATTTCATAAGAAAGCATACATTTATTTATAATCATGTAATTACTACTGCAGGACATTTGAGTCCTAACAGAGATGTTCTACTATAGCAATATATTCAAGACCAAGAGGTCCAAGGGAAGATAGAGGAATGTGCTGCAAGACTATGAGCCATGGAAAGACTTAAAGGAGGGCAGAAAGGAGTTTGAGCTGTGGCAGTAGGGGAAATCCTTTGGACCCAGCAGATGAAATCTCCTATGTAGTAATACCATATACTGTGTGATGATACAGAGACTGGTGTGGGTTTTTTCTGTTGTGGCTTGTTTTTTTGTTTTGTTTTGTTGTTTTTTTTCCCCATGTATGGGTTGTATAAGAGTTTTGGATATACATTGAGTATCTGTAAACCCAAGTCTCCTACATTTAAAAACAAAGCTGAATTAAAAATAACCTATGCTGAAAATGGATTGGATGTAATAAAGTAGTGGAAGAGCAAGTCCTCATATATAGAATCAAGAAACACAAGTTCCGCTTGCTCAGCCAGTGACTTTTAGCCTTTGACTTCAATTGTCTGATGCCAAGACAGCAACTTTGAAAAACCAAAATTGAAAAGATAATTAAAATACTACAACAATCATGAATCATAATGTATTTTGCAGTATAACATTTAAAACCAGATTTTTCTTTTCTTCTTCTCTCTCTCTCAAGGATGAGTCTACTAGAAACAGTTGTCTTTAATTCCAGCCTACTGCTCAAGAGTCCTGGATAAAACCAGAAAGACAGGGATTCCTGGGAATGCAAGCAAGAATGAATTCTTAGTAGTATGGACTCCATATATTTATTGGTCTCTCCCTAGTGCAACAGTAAAACCGGTTACCACTACAGCTGAGCTTCAAAAGAGTGAACCTCCACAACCTGCAGCTAGCATTGGATAGAATTTGAATGTGTGACAGCATTCAGACATGACCCTAATCAGCTTGAAATGAGGACCCTCAAGAAGAGGGACTAGTATCAGATTGAAGGTGCTGTAAACCAGGTGGCTGTATTTAAAGCCTGTAAGTTTTCACTGAAGCAGTAGTTAAGGAATGAATTGTGTGGTGCTGGGGTGGAAGCTGTGGCAACAAACAAGGTATTAATCAACGGGATACTCACAGGTAATGAGGAGAATATACCTTTGCCCAAGTGAATACAAGGTAATTAGGCATTATTGTGGTATTTATTTCTGCAAATTTAATATTGCATCCTTCTTCTCCTCAAAGTTTACTTCTCTTTAGGTAGGTGTGAGATAACTGCAATGAAATTGTGTAGCTTTTTTTTTTTTCACAGCCATCAGCATGTGTCCTTAAGGAGACTGCCACAGAAATGTAATAACAGGCATGCAAGAACATGTAACCACTGGTGAACATTGTTCAAAAAGATTATCTCTACAGTTCTGTTCAGGCCCTTTTTCTTCACTTCTCCTTCAGTGTGATCCTTCTACTATAACACCTTTAAAACTTGTGGGAGGTGGTGAAAAGATTCTTTGTTAGGTGACTCTTTGAATCAAACCTCTCTACAAATTGCTTACATAGCGTGAATTTGCTAGAAAGCCAAGTTGCATCTGTGAGACCTGGGGTGCTAAATATAGTGGGAATGCTGAGAAGAAAATTTGGTGCTTTACTTGGGGAGTACACAGACAGTGTACACCATATAACTGGCATGGTGAAGCCTATGGTCTCAATAGCTGCTCAACCTTGAATAATTTTAGGTGATAATGATGTGAGTAACTCTTTGTATTTGGGACAAGACAAAATTTATCCATTCATCAGTCATGGGCCTTGGTTGTCAAGCAGGTAAATTTACCCATTTTATGAACTATAATTTTTGTCTAAAGGAACTGGTTTTTTTTATTTTAATCTGTTGGTATTAATATATTCTCCTTCATGCACTTGTACACATGTGGGAGCATGCCATCCTGAGATACATTTTATTTGGATTATTTTTGTCTTGTGCATTGTCTCTAAGGCTCCTCACAGTTGCCCTGCATGTCTGCTGGACAGGTGCTGCTGCAGTTACAAAACTGCTGGAGCTAAGAGATTAATAATCCATTTCTATGCATAGAAACTCCTGTCTTGATGCTCACCCCAAAAGACCTATGAGGAAAATACATTAATTAAAGACCTTCTCATTTTGTATTGCTTTAGGAAACATTAATATATGTTATACATATAAAAGAGAGAGAAGAGCACTTAGTTTTCTTTCTTTTTCTGCTGCCACCTGTTCCTGATCATTTACCTAGTTACTCTTTATTCCATCTGTTTATCTAACACATGAAATCCTTAATACAATTTAACTTTGCTTTGACTGAAGGGTTTTGTTTATATTATCCAAAATAGCCACAGCTCCTAACTCAGAGAAGATCTGACTGGAGAAGAAAGAAACAAGTCATAGTTAGTTACTCAGCACCGCTCCTAATGTTTATTTGGTATCCATAGTCCATATTCCTCTTTCCCCTCTTAGATCTGCATTTTGTGAATACTCCTACAGAGGTGCACATGTGTTATTGTAACCTTAGTCATGGCTGTCTGACAGGCAGAATATGTACATTAGCTCTTAGATACGCCTCTGGCAACACATCTTCAATTTTTTGAGGGCAGCCAGATACAGAACAGTTTTCTCCTGCAGAAACTTCCTGTGCTGTGAGTTATAACAGGGACTGCTGTCGTTTCTGGTGGATTTACCCCTAAAAAAGCAGGTCTCTGTCCTACTAATTGAGTTCCACTAAATTTGATGGGGAGAAGACAGAAATAAGGATCTCTTAACCCCACTGGTGTGCTTGCAAGCATAATTTCTGCTAATGGCTGTGGGTAGTGATCCCTCTGTCCCTTCTGGTTTTGATAGTTTTTGCCACCCATTTGTGGAAATCACAGAGCCCCTCAGCAGCAGAGTCTTTGTTGCTGTCTTGAGAAAGAGTCAGGAGAGTTGCTAAAAATAGAGGGGAGCTTTGGCAAGGGTCAGGTATTTAAAGGGACTCAGAGGATCAGGTCCTGGTACAGATGGTTTAGGGGTTGTACCAAGAAAGCAGCCCTTCTGTATGTGTGAAGAACTAAGGTGCACTTCTGGAGTATTTAGTGGTAAACCTTTGTTCTTATCCCATTAGTACTGAGGATGGTAGGGAACATGACCTTACCCTTAAACAGTGTTTAAGGGTTACCACAGGTAAAAATAGGTGTGGAGACATGATGGTCCAATGCCATCAAGTCATCAAAGAAGTGCTGTCAGCAGGAATTTAAGACCCTGTAGCATGCAAAAGGCTTTATCTGTTAAAACAAAAGGAATTTCAGATTAAAAGCAGCTGAGTTTGGACATGCAAAACAATATAGAGAGGAGATGGGGTGGCACAAGGAAAAGAATACAGAAATGAGGTAGAAAGGCAAATCTGATGCTAAGAAAAATTGCATTAGCATAAAGTAATTATGGGAATGGCTGACTGAGTGGCTAGTAATACTGCCTTGGTTTAGTCTGGGCTGTGCTTGCAGAGAAGCTGTTGACAGCAGAGTGTGGTGGGGACTATTTCAGTTGCACATGTTGACAACAGTTGAATCTCCTAAATCATATAGGAGATTTCAGAAGGTTGTGTAGATTTGGAGGTGTGTTGAGGTCTAAAATGCAAGAAAAAAAAAACAACCATGAGGCTTTGTCCAAGCAAATTTACAAGCACGTCAGCTTCCCTAGAGTAAATGAGGGTAATGCTGCGCAACTAATCAAGCATTTTGAAAGCAACCCCAGTGTCTAATTGGGAATCAGATCTTGTTGCATGTATTCAAATTTTTTTTTTTGAATGAGTGTTAACTGAGTAGAATAAAGATACTACCTTAAATGGCTTCCAGTTAATTTGCCTTTCTTTTTTTTTCTTTTTTTGAAAAAGAATGTAGTTATGTTAAAAAAACCCAAACAACTCTTCCTCATCTGTGTTTGAGCATTTGGTGTTTAAAAGCAATTCCACAGTAGTGTTTTAATTACATTGCACACCATAGCTAAGGTGAGCACAGTGCTCATTCAGAGTAAATGTTAATTATGTGTCTGGTTTTCCTATGACAAAGGTATACAAAGTTTGATTTAGGTTTTTTTTTTTTTAATCTCACTATTTGCTTCCAGATTTACTGGGTAGTTAATCATTCATATTTCTCTGCTAAATATGAGAGTACTTGGCTTGGAAAACGATTCAGTCATGTAAGAGCTTTAACTGCAGTGAACGACAAATTCAGAAGCTTGTTATGTCAGAAAGGAGGAGGAGGAACTTCTGTTTAGGTCTTGCCTTCACAGGGAAAGGAAACACTGATAGTATCTGTGTGATCTTGCACTGGTGAGAATCACATTGCTTTGAAAAGATTAATATTTGAGATCTGATGACTAAGTGGTGGTGGGCACAGCTGCTTTAGAATCAGAGATAAAGGAAAGAAGGAAAACAAATCCAGAATTGCTATGTGAACACCTTGCTGACATATAATGCTGTCAGAACAATTATAAAGAGCAGAAACCCTGTTCAGTGCCAATCAGGTACGTGCTATATTAAATTAAATATTTGTTATTTTAAATGTTGCCAAAGGTCTGCGATTGAGAGCCTCTGGATTTATGAAAAATGACCTCTGTAAGTTAAATTGCTGAGAGATTTTGTTTTGGTTTCAGTGCACATTTGTTCTTAAACTCTAACTGTATGCAGATTAAATGATCTTTCAACAGGTTTGTGTTTGTATTTTAGCAGTTTGGCTTAAGAATCTACCTAGAATAGGATTGCTGCATTACAAGCAGGAGTATTTTTTTAACATAGATTAGGGGTTTTCATTTTTTATTTTCTTTTTAACTGTACAAATGAGTATGCAAATAAAAGGTAAAAGCCACTTCTTAGCATCATAGCACTTTTTAGAACCTGATCCAAAGCAAATTGGAGTTATTGGAAGTTTTCTCATTGACTGAACTTTGCATCAGCTCTTTCAAATTCTAAGTCTTATACAGATAAATGTTTTGGGTTTTGTTCTTGCAGTTGCTCTGTCTAGCTAAGTAGTTTTCCCATCTTAAAGTTGGTGACACATGTTTACTTTTTTTTTTTTTAATGGGAACATCAGGTTTGAAAAGGATCTTCCTAATTAGACAGGCAGATACAAACCTCCTTCTGAAGTTTACCTTTGGCAATGCTAAAAGATATATTTAACACTAACTTATGACTGGACAGCACGTGTGTAAATCTTCATCAAGCCCATCAGAGCCTCTGCTGGAACACTAGTAAAGACTTCTGGCTAGCAACGACAGGAACAATCTGGTCTTATTATCTCAGAGGTTTGAAATTGAGATTTTATTAGGAAAAATAAGTTTCGGTCTGGAGAGAGGATGGGACAGACAGCAAATCATGCAGTTTAGAGCTTGGAATGGCTGGTAAATGTGCCATTTCTGTTCGAGAAAGAGTTCAGCTTTGTCATATGGAGAATAATGCACAATTACCATTTATGTGTGGAGAAAGTTTTGAAATTATTATGAATTACATGAGAAACCACTTTTGAATATGAAGTCTGATATGCTGAGTATTTACAGCAATTTGTTTCCTCATCTGTATCCTTGAAATTCCTTGCTCATCTTGTCATTCCCCTGAGAGATCTAACACCACGCATGGTGCCTTTACTGAAGCACAAGATACATTTTATATGTCTAATTTAAAGCTTTAGAACTATTATTTACAGTTTCAGAACTTTATCAAAATTTCTCCTTCTGTGAACAAAGTTTAAACATGGAATCACCCCTCTGTTGCTGTCCTTTTTGCTTTCCTTTCTTAGATTTCCTCTTTCTCTTAAAATAAGATGTAACTTACATTTTGCAGTCACACTGACTGTAACTACAGCTGTAGTGTCTCCATTATCAGACTGCTCACTGTGTGTGTGAGTGAACAGTTCAGCTTTCTCAGATGTACAGAGGAGAAATAACAATAAAATTCTTAGAGCTGAAGAGGTGGATTAAATCCGAAGCTTCTTCACAGCTGATCTCTTTAAGTGCTGTAATTATGAGAATCAGTTAACAGAGTTTGAAGTATTGCTGGAGAAAGTGGACTCAGAAACATTATTTTATATCCTAGATGATTTAAAAATGTTGCAGTTGCAGGATTACCTTCGATAAATGTCAGCCACTGGGAGTGTCTATGATGATATTCTGATAAAGAATGGATTTAAATCTGTTAATTTAAACCACTATGAAGCCATGTTATATGCAATCTCTTGAAATACACTTAGTGACTTAAACGACTTAAAGGTGCAAATAGGAAAGCACTTACAGTGAAAAGGGATTCTGATCCTTAGGGCTAAATTTTATACCTATTCTTCTATACCTCACTATTTTATTGTGCTCTTCTTCAGTTATCTGCAGCATGTTTTTGCTGGCAGCAAGAAATATTTACATAGAAGAGTTTGCTGGTCCATTCTTCTAGAGACAGAAACTATGAAGCTCAAGAATCAGAAATTCCAGAATAATTTCTCAGATTTCATTTTAGTAAGACCAGGAGGACATTCCAGGTTTGTCTTAAACAATGTATTAGACAAATGTCCACCTGTGTGAATCAACAACAAAATTCTGACTCAGTTGAGACAGGATTTTACTCACAGTAAAAGGCAGGTTTTCATGTTCAGGCTAATGATGAGGCAAATCTAAACTACCTCTTTCTTTCTTTCTCTCTCTTTCTTTCTCTTTCTTTCTTTCTTTCTCTTTCTTTCTCTTTCTTTCTCTTTCTTTCTCTTTCTTTCTCTTTCTTTCTCTTTCTTTCTCTTTCTTTCTCTTTCTTTCTCTTTCTTTCTCTTTCTTTCTCTTTCTTTCTCTTTCTTTCTCTTTCTTTCTCTTTCTTTCTCTTTCTTTCTCTTTCTTTCTCTTTCTTTCTCTTTCTTTCTCTTTCTTTCTCTTTCTTTCTCTTTCTTTCTCTTTCTTTCTCTTTCTTTCTCTTTCTTTCTCTTTCTTTCTCTTTCTTTCTCTTTCTTTCTTTCTTTCAAATTTAAGGGACTAAAATGTATACAAAAACTTGAATACAAAACCTTTTATTACATGTGGATGATGTTAAATGTATCTGATCTGGATTATTATAAGAGTGTTTCATAGCTTGAAAGGCAAGAATAAATAATACCTTGGTTTCTCTGTTATTTCAGTGAACTAATAATGATGGAAAAGTTGTGGCATAATTAGTCATCTGTAACATCTTTTAAACCATCAGAATCAGGTATCAAATAATTACACTGCAAATCCTTTTTTCAAAAATAAGTTAGAATAAAATTGTAGGTGCAACATACTTGGTCTTGAGTTTTCTGTCAATGTGATGATGCACAACAAAATGAATGCAAGTGAAATAGTATTTTACATAAACCAGGAAACAAACTGATTTGTACCTAAAACCGGAGAAGCAGCTAAAAAGGCACAGCATTTCATACATATTCATACATTGATTTAATTTCTGTCCAATTATTAAAAAGGTTGCTTATTCAAGTTTTCTGACTAGAAGGACAAAAGTTTGCTTTGTACAGTAAAAAATAAGGCGGCCACATGAAGTGTATTGCTTGGGTACTGAGTAGAGCAAGATGGAAACTGGACACTGCTTTCTGTCATAGCCACACACCTGAAGTGTGCCTCACAGTGTCTCTCAAAGGACAGTTCAGCTGCACAGCTTTGGTGGCTGCCTAAGTGGCAGTGATGGAGAAGGTCTTGCATGTGGCATGTTTTTCTTGGACAGAGCTGTGTTGAACACAATGTTGACAAGTGTTGTTAGTTGAAGAGGCTTTGAACTCATTGCTTAATAAGACCACTACAGAACCAGCCTCTTTCACTAGGTAAATTAGTAAAGAGGCTATTGGGAAAAAACCGTAGTATATAAGACAATTTTATCTGGGGAAGGAGAGAGTGGAATAAGGAACACTGCCCGTTGGTCTGACAGGAACAAGTCTGTCACTTTTCTCCACTCTTCAGGTCACCTAGATCTGAAAACAAAATTATTATTCCCTGAAAGCATGTGTGTAAGGAAGGTTTTCTAATGCTGAAGACAACTGTGGTGATCACTGTTGCTTTTTAGCCTCATAAAGCAACAGGTCATTTGAGGAGCCTGAAGCATGCCATACTCAAGGGAACAGCCAATGCATCATGTTCTGCTTAGCCAGGAAAAATTAAATCCTTCATTAACTAACATACTATACCAAGCAGAAACTCCCACCCCATGTTTTGGAGCTATGGTAGGTCAGGTCCTCAGGTGGTATAGCATGTGAGGCAGAAAGAATTTATTTTGTGTAATTTGGGGATATGTTCTGTCTACTCTCCTATCTAATCTTGTTGCCTAGAGGTTGCCGGGGGGTCTAGGCTTTAGGGGCAGTTATGACCTTACTCTATTGTCCATTGGGCAAAGGGCTCCTAATCTCATCACAGGTTTTTATACCTAGTGATGGATAGTTGCTGTCAGGGAAAATCTCTCATCTTTGCTTTACTCAGAAAGCAAGACGGACACCCTCTCTCCCTTAGAGAATAGGAAATCTCAATTCCTGCTATCCTCCTATTGCTCGAATTACTTGTTTTTCTTCACATATTGACTTTTTCCCCCCCTCTCCCTTTTGTCCTCTTCAGTTTCTGTCTGGCATTAGTGCATTGCTGCTGGCACTGCTCTGTGCATGCCTGCTGTATATCCTCACAGGCTTGCAGGAGGGAATTGTTGTGGGAACGGGGAATAAATGCAGAAGTATTTTCAATCCTTAGTTTATTTATTTCTAATATGGGAGATGCTGAATTGTTGTAAGAGAAAATAGAAAGAGCTTGACTTGTGTCAGAGAATCTTAGTCCTTGTGCCAGCTCAAGCCTACACCATGCCAATAACTAAGAGATGGTTATTCAGTAACCCTCCAAACTGTATAAAAGTCCTGCTGGGAAAAATGAGGCTATTTATTGATATATATTTGCCCATTTTGATGCCAGATGATTGAGCATGGCACTCTGTTTCTCAGTACAGTAATAAAAATTAAAGATGTCCCTCAATACAGGCTTTTTTAATGACTAGAAATTAATGGGGTAGAGTAAGGCTCCTATATGCTTCTTCTAGGGCATTGTCATTAAGGGAGAAATGGTGGTTGAAGAAATTAGTTCCTCCTGGTTCCAAGGAACTGGTGTATTCCCTGATGTTGGCACAGAGCTGTGTTCTGATCATCAAACCACGAATTAATGTCTCAGAATTAACTTCTTAAGAATTAGATTAATTTGTTGGCATGTGCTTAGAGACCCAAGTGTGCTTCAGAGATGCTGGATAAAGATACACATAACAATTCCAAGAAAATTTTGAGTTCTAGTGCACTAATCCCACTGCAGTATATGCAGAACATCTCTTTTCATGTACCATGAAGCACTAAATGGTGGTTGCCTTTGGACAAAGACCCACAGCTCTTACCTTCTTGAATACAGCTGACAAGGTGGTCAGTGTTGGGGGCAATTAGTGAGCTTTGATATATTTCACTCTTTCCAGCACAGGTAAAATGTGGTTTCCTCTACTATGAATGCTTCCAGTAGCGGATGAGAAGAGTCATAAAAAAAATACAGTGGCTCTCCAGGTGTCCCTTCCCACTAATCCAACATCCTGCTCAAAGCGAAGTCAGGTTGCTCAGGTTGTTTTTCAGTGAAACACTTTTTTTATATCTCTAAAGATGGTGATTTTGCAGCCTTTCTTTGTATCCTGTTCCTGTGTTTAATTCTCACTGTGGAGAATTTTTTCATGTCCAGCTGAAACCACCCTTGCACTGACTTGTGACTGTAATCTCTTGTCCTGGCTTGCACACTTTTTTCTTGTTGGAAAAGAGTCTGTCTTTGTTGTCTTTGAAATGTCGCTTCAGGGATCAGAAGACTGCAGTTAGACCCTCCTGCAGTTTTGTATGTTCCTGCAGTGGAACAAGCCCTGTTCCCTTGGTGCCTCCATGTATGTCACGTGCATTGAGTCCTGAAATACATTTACGAATGCTTAGAATAACCACAAGGTTGCCAGTGTCCTGAGTAACACAAAGGCTAAGACAGGCTGAATGCTGAAGTGTTAAGAAATATTCTTGCCCATGTGCTTTTAATGTGCAACATTTTCTTCAGAGTTTTTTGTCTCAGTGTCAGCAGGCTATTAATTTTGCAGGAATGAGTACAACATCTGAGGCAGAGAGCTTTATTTTCATTTTACTTCTCTGTCTGTCCTCTACTTGTTGCATCTACTCCTCAGGTAATAATAAACTTGTTTACTTACATGCCTTCTCTTGGCAGTATCTAGCACTATTTTTTTTTTTCTCCCCACTTGGTTTTGTTTAATGAGTAATAAGTTTTTCACAAAACATGAGCACAAAGGATATGTTATGCCACAGGAATGACTTTCTTTTAATGATCAGGTTTTGAGAAAATTATGCAGTTCATTGTTGTGCCAAGTTCTGTAAGTTTAACTTAGCAGAATATTAATAGAACCCTTTGAAAGAAGTCTGAGTGGCTTAGGCTGTGGAGTAGTGGAATACACACTTGCTGAATCACTGCTATTAAAGTGAAAGGAACTTAAATTTAAGTCTAGCAGACAAAAAGGTAATCTTCACTCACTATTGCAAAACAGTCTTTGCTCAAAATATATGGTTTGCCTATAAAATTCCGAGCATGTTGTGATGTATATTGATAGAATGGTGCCTGAGAGCATCCACCACTCTATTGCTTTAGTGCTTTTAGCAGACAGTTGTGTTTTTCTGGGAGAAGCTCTTCCATCAAAGCGTGTCCAGAGAGGGGCAACAAAGTTGCTGAGGGCCTTGGAACACAAGCCCTATGAGGAGAGACTGAGGGAGCTGGGGTTGCTTAGCCTGGAGAAGAGGAGACTTAGGGGTGACCTTATTGCTGTCTACAACTACCTGAAGTGGGGGTTGTAGTCAGGCAGAGGTCAGTCTCTTCTCCCAGGTAACCAGTACCAGAACAAGAGGACACAGTCTCAGGCTGTGCCAGGGGAGGTTTAGGCTGGAGGTTAGGAGGAAGTTTTACATAGAGAGAGTGATTGCCCACTGGAATGGGCTGCCCGAGGAGGTGGTGGGGTCGCCGTCGCTGGGGGTGTTCAGGGCGAGGCTTGACAGGATGCTTGGTTCCATGGTTTAGTTGATTGGGTAGTGTTGGATGATGGGTTGGACACGATGATATTGAAGGTCTCTTCCAACCTGGTTTATTCTATTCTATCACATTTCCATGCAGGCTCTAGAACATGGTAGCCTGACTTAGCTACCTTCTTTCCCCCTCATTTTCAGAACTTGAAAAAAACAAAACCAAAAATGTTTATTTCATACAAAGCTTTTAAAAAGATACTTGGTATAGGTAATGTGCAATAACTGGATCTGAGTTTGTTCAAATAGGTCAGATGGCTTAATTATTTACCCATGTATCTGTTTGATGATGACATCTAAACCAGTTCTCGTGGCTGATCTGGTGTGCCTTGCATAGTGACTTTCAAGATACAGCAGTTCAATATGCAGAGCTGGGGGTGGTTTTGGTTTTGTGAAGAACATAGATGACATCACTTTTTTGTTCATACATCCTCATGGACACCAGTAACATCCTCCGTGCACCGATGCCAACTGAACTGTTTTCTCTTATGCCAGATGTGAACCCTGCCCTTAGTGATTTAGATTTGTGAATGGTAAGTGTTACTCAAGGAATCTGATGAAATGGCTGTTTACTTAATAATGGCATTCCAGTTGATGAGAATCTTTCTAAGACACCGACTTAAGTGGACTGAAACTTTTGCAGTCTCCCAGAAGACTGTAGTATGAGAATAATGGATATCTGTTTCATTTCTGTGTCCAGTACAGACCTAACACAGTGCTGATAAATCAGATCTAAATAATGTATTTTAAAATGGAATCTTGCTTTTGAGATATTTCTTCAGAGAAGGAGATGTTGGAATGGGAATTCACTTTGTGTAGGGGTTAAATGAACAGTGCTTAAGATGTGAGGACATTATTATACTGAGATGGAACACATTAGCCTGTTGCACTACTTAGGCAAACCTTGGCTTAAATGCGGTTGTGCTTCCTTCTGAGGTGTTTGTGTTAGTGGAGTTTTTCTTTATCCCTAAATCTCAAAAACTTGTTCCCTGAATCTAAAATCCTTTCAACTTCAGTCCTCAGAATCTCACAGTCCAGCAGTCAGTTTTTAGGACTTTATGGGCAATACTGGAAAACTTCAGAAGTTTTACTTTATTTGTGAGGCTGTGGACTTCCTAGTCTGAATTTTTTAGGTATAAGTATTAATGTGATACCATGTAGATCCATAGCCTACTGTGACTAAACTATTTTGGTGACCCAAGCTTAAGCCAATGCTGTTATTTTTTCACTATATTGCAATCTGCTGAAGACCGTGAGTACAGTTTTCTTGAACCTCCTGGAACTCAGAGTTCCTTTCCCTGTAAATCAGTCATGAGCTGGTTCACGAAGGCTGTGTGGACTTGTTATACTTGCACGGACTCCTACCTCTAGAACAAACTTCACTCTTGCTGCTCCTAACTTCTGTGCATGTTTCTAAATGCTTTGAGAAAATATGTCCTTCTGCTAAACAAGCAGTTATCCTGCTTACCACTCTACTGGATTACCTCTCCAGAAAGACAAAACAAAGCTCATCTGATTTCAGTTCATGAAATGGTGTAGGACCAGCTTTGTGTTCTCTCTGCTGCTGCAGTGTACATGCATGTATTTTCCAAATGTCTGAGGGAAACTACAGAACCAGTTGCGTGTTGCAAAAGCTATCCATGTATCATACCAGAGTGTTCCTGGCTGGCTAGAACAGAGTCATTGTTGTAATGCTTTTCAGGTTCTTCTCTCAGAAGGGCTTGAGGTTACGCTGCCACAGTGTGCCCTTTGTAGGGAAGCAGAGAGATGCAGTTTGCACAGGCAGCTCTTGCTGGACATTCCAGATGCTCCTGCACAGCTTGAATATGGCCAGGCTCTGAGATTGCAAATAATATACAGCTTTATCTACACAGAAACTTTAAATGCATTTTGAATTCTGTGCGCTCCCTGAGCCCATTCAGTAACCACCAAAAACAGTCTTAAAATAATTTCTTAGTTACATAATTTGCTGCTTAAAAATAATTTGGAGTACTCACCTTGTAATCTGAAAATGCCTTTGAGGTTTTCAGTGCTTTTTGCAGTGAAAATTGGATGATGTTTGGTTTCTTATAGTAGAGGAGACTGAAGTACCTGGCTGGAGCAAATGAACTGTGCAGATTGTGTGAGGGGTGAGGTCAGACATGCCTGCTTTTGCTGCATCTGAGTTCCAGTGCAACAACTGCTGGAAGTAAACAGCTGCTGAGATATCTCATTTTCCTGTTTCCCACAAAGGAAAAAACAGCAGCTGGGACTGAAGCACCACGGTTGATTTAAATGAGTTCCTGGTTATTTCTACAAATCTCTTTAGTTTCATCATCAGAGTGCAAAGTGAGAGGGAAGGACAGACCCTAAACTATCCACTTTATTAAAAAATACTATTTTTTACATTTTTGGATTATGTTTCTACCCTCAATCCTGGCCCTAGAGGAGAAAAAAATGTGGCGATGCCCAAAGCTGGTATTCTAGAAATGCCATCTGGCTGAGAATTTTCTAGACTGGGAGGTTGCTGATACTTCAGCAAACCTGTGTTTGAATCTCCTCATCTTGCTTTATGATCATGGGAGATGAAAAAAAGGTAAGAATATTTTGCATCAGTGCTTTGGCCACTTCTAGAAGTGCAAAGCTTTGGGTGACTTTTTAATAACCATGTGATTTTATTGTTGGTTGGTTTGGGTTTGTTTTGTGTGTGTGTGTGTGTGTGTAAGAGCTTACTACCATCTGTAAAAGTATACTACAACATCAGTTCTGGGGGCTGGACCTTGGTTTTTGGCAAACAGAATTTATTTTTTATTTCAAGCTATAAGAAGCCCTATGTCTGTCTTCAAAGTTGGAATGAATTGCAGATGAAATCCTGAGTGAGGCACAAAAAGGAAATAGTTTAAAATGCTACTTCAAAACTAATGCTTCCAGGACAGAAGTTAAATCTTAGGAGGATGGTTTTGGTGGCTTTTTTAAAAATCTTTTCAGAAATGTTTCTCCCTTACATGGTTTGGATAGACCTAAATCACGCAGAGTATTTGCTGTGGGCAAATGAAGGTATCTCTTGTGGTAGTTGATTCAGATGGGAAGAAGCATGGAGAGTAATTGGGATGAGGATGAAGAACAACATGAAGTTACAAACTTCCTGACCTTATGAAATCACTTAAGCTCTGTGTTGTCAGCTCTGCAAATACCTATATTTTGTCACTTAAAACATCTCTGTTTAGAGGTGCCATATCCAGGGACCTCTCAGTGATGAAGATGCTTTGCTTACTGACATCCATTTCATGTCTTCCTTCTCTGTGGAAAGGGATGTGCAGTGAGTCCAGGTTTTGGAAGGTAAAGGAGATGTGTGTGTGGCTGATACAGGGAAGGCTGAAGGAGCAAACCTATAGTGGGAGCAGGAGGTGGTGATTTTTTATAAAAAGAATTGCTTTCTCAGGGCACTCACTCCACAGTTGTGGCCTGCAAGGTAATTCTGCCTCTGACATTGAGAAGCTTTAACTTCATTGTAATGCGTTACTTTAGTTAAGGTCCAAAGTGTTTCAGATTTCAAGTGATTGCATTTTGTTGGTTTTTTTTGGGTGGAGTCTGAACTCAACATGTGTCTTAGCCTTTCTTTTTATGGAAGATCTAGAAAGCTTTCTTAAACATAGTAAACTTGCACATTGACTCTTTAAGTGCATTTGGTATGTGATTGGATTTAAGAGGATATTTTTATATTTTGTGTTTTCCTGATTCCCTTTTTCTTTTATAGAAAAGACTTAATGCAGAACTTTCTTACTTTTTAATTATTTTTTTTTTTTTATGCCTTGCCATCTTAGGATGAATATTTAAACAACAACCTACAGTCTCACTTCAAAATGTCCTTGTGTGCATCTTCTCACAAAGACTTCTCTCAGTTGCTGCCACTTCAGGATATTGGATGCAATAAAACAGAAATTAAAAACTCACCCGCTGGTATTGTCTCTCCAGTTCCCTACAGCTGTAATCAGTCCACACTGACAGCAGAACACAGTCCAGTCTATATTCCTTCATCCTACATAGAAAACAGACATGAATATTCTGCAATGACTTTCTGCAATCCTGCTGTGATGAATTACAGCATTGCCAACAGTTTTGGTGATTCAGAGAGTGCATCTGTGAGGCAAGCATCAAGCCCCAGTGCATTATGGTCTGCTCCTGGCCATCTCTCCCCTCTGACATTGCACTGTCAGTCATCACTTCTGTATGCAGAGCAGCCAAAGAGTCCATGGTGTGAAGCAAGAGCGATGGAGGCAGGGCTGCCTGTGACCAGGTCAGTGCTACCCATTTCTTTAAAACTTTGCTGAAAGTTATTTAGTTTCTTTAGGTTTTCTAAAGTATTTATACATATCTATCTATATCTACACATTTGACACTCTGTGATGGTCTCTCTGGCAAAACAAAAACAAAAAATCCTCCACCAAACACCAAATCAGTCCTGGCTTCATATTTTTTTTACTGTAACTTCTGAAATACAAGTTCTTTTTCAGTAGCCGCTTAGAGAGCTATACATCAACACAAAGCACTACAGATGCCTTCAATGTGAGAACTGTGTAATGTATAAACAAAAGTTCAAGACTTCTAGGTACTACTTTGTGTCTGCTCTGGCAGGTTAAGTCCTTTGAGTGAAAGAATTAGAGGGTCATTCTTTTTTCCCTCTTCATGCAACATTGTTTGAATTCTGTTTTATCTGGAATTTTAAAATTCGTGTTTGTTTGTTTTCAGCTGCATCTTTAGCTTTGGAGGCTTTTCATGAATTTGGAATTCCAAGGAAATGTTAGCTTTCTTTATTTGGTTTTAATATTAACAGTTACAGCAGCATGAATCATGTTCAAAAGGGTGCTGCTACTGCAAAGCTTAATATTGTTTTGTGTTGCTGCTTTCAGTTGACTTCATGATGGTGTTGTGAACAGCAGGTTCACAGGCTAATTTTTCAGCTGTAAAGAAACTTTATTTGCAAATACATATTCCTATTCTTCACAGTTACTCATCTTACAAACCAGAAGCAGTGTGTAGATCATCAGCTGATGAAATGACTCCATTCATGGTCACAACAGCTGCTGGAGAGAGAAAAGCTCAGGGTGATGCAGGTGCTGTTCCTGTTTTAGCAGCTGTATGTTTATTCATAGGGCTCCTTACTTAGCATCAATGGTGCTACTAAAGATTTGTGATATTTTGAAGAGTACCCACATTCTTTATGCAATGGGTGGGCCTTATGGTGACCACAAAGTGCTAAGATGTGAGATCTATGTCTACTTCAGGCTCATAAGCAGTGTAGATTGTCAACCTGGCCACCTGTCTAGTCTCTATTTGGAGTTAACAGAGAGTAGCAGACAGTTCTGGAGTGCAAATCCACTTTAAGTGTAGGTGTACGAATTGGTAGAGGCTGTTTGGGTAGCACTTATACACAGAAGAATTCTCTGAGAAAGTCTAATGTGATTGCAGCTAACATCCAAACTCTTTGTTTTCATTAATGTTCCAAAACTTTGACAGCTTTGGGATGCTGCTGTAGGTTAGGGTTTGAAGATGATAGGACAGCAAATGGAATAACCCAAGAGCACGAGCACCCCATCTCATGCTTTGCAGTATGCTCTCTATATAGACAGAAGGAAAGCCAAATCTGCCACACTGGAGTTTGAGTATGTAAGTCTTCTGCCATATGGACTATTGCTCTTGTAGCTGCTGCTGACCTAATTTAAAGAGGAGAAACCCATGAAATCTGGAGCCAAAATGTATGGATGATCTTTTTTTTGTTCAGCAGCAAGTAACTACTGTGCTGTGTAGTAGCTGGACCTTCTCAGTGGTCCAGTTGTCTCAGTACGATGCATTTTAACCCTCCTTTTGTGTACAGAAGTTGTGAAGAAGAAGATGAAAAAGAATTTGACAGAGAAACAAAAGCCAAAAGCTGTAATTCCCTTATTGTGGATATCTACCCTGAGACAAGGCTGTAAATAATAATGAAAAAGCCCTATGGTTCCTTTTGCTTTGGGCAGGTCTTAATTTAATGTCATGATCATTATATTTATTGCCATGGGAACAATGACTGTGACACTACAGATTTGTAGATTATACCTTGAAGGAAGAGTTCCTGGGATTGAAAATTAAAGGAATAGCTCTAGGGAAAGGGAGAGACTAATGCTGTAAAATGTAAGCAATTTTAAACAGCCTTGGAGTTTGAGAAAAGGGATTTTGTTTGAAAGATGAGTAAGAAAGCATTACTACATATTTAGGCCTGTTGCTTTATTTGGAAAGGCAAAATAAACTGTGTAAGAGTCTCACCACGAGAGAATTTTATTTTCCTGGAGTGTAAATTTCTATTAACATTAGCTAAATTAATGTGGTCCTCTTTGCTACAGCTGATTACTGTGTAATTTGTACCTCCTTGTAGATTGACTTAAAATAAGGAACTTGAATTCTTGGCATTCCCTTTCCTCACAAATAGGTTCAGTATATGAATGCAGAACTTTGTTCGATGCAAATGTTATGCAGGGTAGTGTTACTCTGCACCAAAAGTTCAAAAAGTTTGAGTTGCATTCCTTGTAAAATAACTGGGTGATAAAGAGTCCGCTACATTTATTTATATTGCAGTTCCTGCACCTAGTGAAAGTAATAGAAATATTCATATAAATTTTGTTAGTGTGGGACCACACAATTTATACTGAAATGACACAAAGAGAAATGTGACATACTAATTATATTTAAAAATAGGCTGAAATGGAGTTCTATATTCATCTTCTGAATAAAAGGATGTTAGTTACAGAAACAAAAGGGTTCTTTTCAAAACGAACAGATATATTACTTTCCAAAAAGTATTAGGAAACTTTAATCAAGTCGCCAGAGTGATGTTTCTGGAACTTAATTTGCTCTTTTCTATCATTTCCCTTGTGCTTCTGGCTAATTGCAGGTAAGGGATACAAGTAAAGAGTTTTGGGGGCATAGGCTAGGAACGTTCATGTAATTACTGAAGGGGGATGTGGATGGGCATCACATTGGCCAGTTTCCAGTCTGGGACCTCTCTGGTGAGCCAGGACTGGTGGCAAATGATGGAGAGCGGCTTGGCCAGCTCTTGCTGCTTTCTCAGTCAAATCCCTGCCACTCTTCATTTTTTTTAATAAAAGGTTGAATTTAGATTCAAGTTCTGCCACTTTCTGGGGCAAAGCTAGGGGTAATTAGGAGACACAATGGATACTGAATAACCTAAATAGCATCGCTAATTCCTTCCCTTTCAGAGTAATCGTCTTGTCACTTTTGATGACTAGTAGGAAATCACTGACTGGTTACGTACACAAAAAACTTTCGTTCTTGTTATGGAAACATTTCTCTATATAGAAACAATGGTCACAAAATAGAGAGGAGTATTATGAGGTGTAAGGCAATAAACCTTTGTCCTTGGGGCTCCTCAGCACCAGCTAGGGTACATCCTCCACTTTCCTGAATCCTTTGGTGCCAGCCAGCTATGGCCAGATCTTCTGGAGGACCTGGCAGCTCATTCATTTGCTGAGCATGCAGGTGTGCACCAGTCCCAAGAGTGCTGGGTCTTGGTCTCTAACCCTGTATGGGGTTACCTGCTTTGGTTTGCTGTTTGTGAGAATCCAGCCCAATCATGAGGTTCTCAGCTACCTTTAAAGCTCTTGGCTGATTCCCAGTTCTGTTGTGCTTAAAGACAACACTGACAGAATGATTGGGTTTGAACCTCCTGCTGCACTGCTGCAGCTATCACAGAGGAGCAGATTTGATGCCTGCAGGAGGAATTTGTTCCAGATTGTTGCTCAGTGTGCGAGCTGTTTACCACGGTCTGCAGAAGTCCTGCAGCTTGTGTGGTGACGGTTGTTTCAAGCAGGCAAAGCAAAACTTTAAAGCAGGCAAAGTATTTTTAAAAACACTTGTCATGGCTGGGAGGTAAAACCAACACTCCTCAGTAAGATGTTACAGTGTTTTTTATTATTTTTTTTCTTCCACCCATAGCATCTTGGTACTTTACTAAAGGCAATAAGCATTGCTCCCTACAGCACATCTATCACTCACTGAGATGCTCTCTAGCCGATTTTGATTCTCTTCTGACATGCACAACTGGATTGTGATTCTCAAGCAGAGCTTGAAAACATACCTCTTTCACTAACATGAAATGCCAAATTACTTTTTCTGCCAAATACAGGGAAACAGGAATGAATAGCAATGCTTTTGCCTCCTTGCATTAGCAGAATATTAGGCATGTGTCCCTTCATTCTAAAGGTGAGTGCCCCCAACAATGGTCCTCCCAGAAGGGCAACTGGCTTAGTGAGGCAGCCATCCATTAATGGAGGGATGTGTGTAACCAAAGACCAGGCTCATTAACCATCTAAACACCCTTATGCCCTGCAATATCTGAATGTATTAACATTTTTTAAAAGCTTGCAGTAACTTAATTGTACCCAAAAAATCCTTAATTATTCTTAATTATTTTCTGAAAGAACCATTTTTTTTTCCTTTCTAAATTTTCTACAAGGAAACTGGAACATGTTCTCCTCAAATACTTATAGCCTTGATGATTTTTAGTTGGCATGTGGGTGTGTTTGTCCTTACCTCCTGTCATGAAACCAGCACAAAGTCTACTTTTAACATGTTAGTTAAAGCCTCCTTGACACCACTTTCAGATTGTTTCTACTGTTCCATTTAAACTTGCTCTCACTGTTTCTGCTGCCCTTGCTCTTTAGAAAGAAGTCGTAAACCATGTTTTCTGCTGTCTTGTTCCAACTGATATGTCTTCTCCTCCTTAATACTGATGGAAGGTGGAATAAGGAAAATGAAACAGTTCCTAACTTCTGCCTCTGTTCTCAAGTTTATAAGTTAACCATAGAGCTTTCCTTTTGTCAAACTGCTGCTGAGAGTTTGCACATGACACTATCTAGAAATTGTATTGACCGTGAAGGCAACACATGCTAAAACCACCATGAAAATGAGGTCCAGATTAAAAGTATACAATGGGTGCGCTTTCTATACCAAACCCCCACTTCACTGATAATCTAAGTTCCTTCCCTCTTGCTGTTTACAGGATCTTGGTGTCAGGAATTGGCTTTTTTCTCATGTTTTTTATCCTGTTCTAATTTTAATCCAGTTACTAAGGATAATTCCAGTAAGTTGGAGCTATTTGCAGCATTTTAGGAATGCATATACCATACTAAACTACATGGAGAATTTTTTTTGTTGTTATGTATGAAAGTATTTTATTGATTCTGTTTCTCCATTCTTCTTGTATTCAGCCTTCCTTTTATTTAGCATTAAAGTGACCAGCATGGGTTGCCACCTTGAACAGAAAACTGTCTTAACACTGTGAGATGATTCACATCTCAAAGATATTTGTCTCCAGTGTCTCACTGAATTAATAAGGCCGCATTTAAAGGATGAAATACTTGAGGCTCTATGTGTATTTGCCTTGTTATCCGTTCAAAGTAACTGTAACTGCAGCTCTGTTGTGGTAGTTGTTACCATGTCAGTCTGAGCTGTCTCAGTTTACAATTTCATATGATTTTCACACTTGCAGTACAGTTTTATGCTTTGGGGTTTAAAAAAAAAACGTTATGGTCTGTCATTGTTGAAACCTCTGGGACCAGACTATGTGCTTTAAATAGCCTTATCAGAAAAAGGTTGAACAGCATCTCTAGCCTGTGCTCAGTAATAAGAGGACTGTAAGGAGAGAATAGAAGACAATAAAAGATAATGACGCAAAGTATATTTTTGTTCCTCCTTTATAACATGTTTTTCTTTTCTATCAGAGAAACATTAAAAAGAAAAACTAATAGCAATGACTGTACAAGCCCAATTGCAAATAATCCTGGCTCAAAAAGGGATGCCCACTTCTGTGCAGTCTGCAGTGACTATGCTTCAGGATACCACTATGGGGTCTGGTCATGTGAAGGTTGCAAAGCATTCTTTAAAAGAAGCATTCAAGGTAGGAGAATCAGCTTTTGATAACTTTGCTCAATTAAGTTGTTTTTGTCAGATCAGGGATTTCAGTCATTGTAGTAATTTAGTAGATCTAGTAATGAGTTGATCTAAAATCCTGGTGTATGGACCTGCATGCTAAAAATCAAGAAACACCTGATTTGACTATCTTTTGGCTCTAATGTTATCAAGATCTGGAAACATTACAAAGTAATTGATTTCTTTAGAGAAGAGATGAGATACATAGCAGGAGAAAGCCCTGCAGCAAAGGCATTAGTGGGATGGCACTGCAGACCCATGAATATGATTGCAGTTTGTGTCCTAAAGCAGATATAGTAATTGTGAAGTTGTTGTAATAGACACAGTTAGAGTAGGTGATTGTCAGGAGACTTTGCTTCCTAGGAACTACTCTTCTGGAGCTTTCTGTTATAGCACATAATATCTACATGGCATATAGGATATAAAAATATATTTTAACAACCATTAGGTACAAAACTCATAATTGTTACGGCTCAGCTCTCCCCCTCCCAGATCCTACATTGTCAGATCTAAGATTTCCACTTCAAAGTTTAAATTCTTAAATATTTGGCATTTAGTTCAAATTTATTGAGTGGCTGCAGCATGAAGTAAATGTAGGTCTTCATGTTTGCACTCACAGTCTACAGGCAGTGACTTATGCACCATATTGCAGCTTTGGCTCACTTCAGTTCTTTAACCTTGCCATCTTTGGCCTCATCTAGGTCCTCTTGGTGAAAATGTAAATGAATTGACACTGGACACTGCATGTGGATATAATCATGGAAAACCTTGTCATTTTCCAGTCTGAAATTTTCCCTTCTTTTGCACACAAAGCCTTTAGCAATCTTGAGATACTTTCTTTTGGCTCAATATGGCAGTTGGTGTCACCACAAGAATCAAATTCAATTCAAAACTTTTTTGCCTTTTCAGTTTATTGTGCAAGTTCTGCATGGGTGAATAATAATGTCTATAAACTGGTGCAAGTACTTCTGATTGCTAGAATAATAGAAAAGAACTCTGTCTTGGTTTGTCACAAATGGAGGCTGATTTTGATCTTGAAAGTGTTTTCTGTCAGGAAAATTATTTGCCTGCTCTGCATTGCTCACATGTGCTTTGGCTGTGAAAAATTTACCCATTGTGGCCTTAACATATTCTGTCAGGTAGGGGTTTTTTGTGTGTAATTCAAATAAATGAAAGTAAGCTCTTGGCATATAATACTATCAAGGACTCGGTTGCAACTGTTGTTATAAAGGATATTGCTTATGAAAATAAAAATTTCTGGACCTACCATAGACCAAGCTGTTGGGCTAATGTCTAATTAGAATTCAATGGTATGACTGAGCCACTGTGTGTGGTCTCCTCTGCTTGTCCAAGTTTGTAGTGTAGTGTATTCATCCCACATCTCTGAACATCTGCCTGCAAGCTAAATTATCCCAAGGCCACAGGAGTTTTAAACTACTTCATGCTTTTGTGTGCTTGGGTTATAATGCAACAGCTAGCTTCCTCCTCCCTTCCCTCCATGTTGTGTGAAGAGTGATAAACAGTAATTTGTTTTTCAGTCATATCTCCCAGTAGGAAATGGGACAAATTGCAACACGATCTCTTCTTTTTTAAAATCGACAGTTCAAAAATTCAAGGTTAAAATTATTTTAATTTTGCAAGGAAATAGTCACAATTGTTTGGTTAAATAATTACTCCTGGGGACATGAACTCTTGGACTTCCATCAAGTGAAAAAAACACCAGTAGCTGTGTCTTTGCCTGATATATTCTTAAAGTTGTTTAAAATAACTTTTAAAAAACCCCCAAAACTGATAGAGAAGATATTAAGAACTGTAAATGAGTGAATATTTTTTGCATCCTTTGGTAACTACTGCAAAAGAGACTTCTAGTATTTAACAGGAGAGGATTCAATTGTAATTGCAACAATGCATACTGAAGTCCAGTTTACAGTAATAAACCTTTGGACCAGATTAATGATTAATGAAACACAATAATGTAAAATGATTTTGGAGGGGATGAGGTGAGGTGGGATAGAAGGAGAGAACAGAAGAGGCTGTAATGGAAACTGATCAAAATAGGAGAAACACTTGTCCAGAATATGTAAAAGTTACACCTTCTTTGTACTATATATTATGCACACTAGTCTTCCTTTTTTTCTCCATTTTTATTAACTTTTGTCCAGGGTCAATACTCCTAAGGCTTCTTCATTCCTGGAACTCACGATGTCAGAGAGCTCAGTAAATAGAGCTTTAGTTTACGTACCTCTTTGCAGGGCTGAAGCTGTGTGCACTGCTGTTCTCAACTCTGCTGAGGGGAAAAAAACCTCAACCAACTATCTGCCTTCTGTAGGGTCCCAAAATGCAGTAAGAAGTTGGAGATTGGGACAAAACTTTCACAAAAGCATTTGCCCCATTTTCAAAAATGCCCTGACATTAGAAGGTGCTTAGCTATCTATCAGTCATCATTAGGAATTGCTCTGTGCTGTGCAGTTACTTTTTGAGGCCACAGATTGATATTTTCAGTATACAATCAATGAATACACATTTTTGCATCAGTTTAATTAATGGAACTTAGTTATGAAAAAAAACTAAGAGATGCTTAAAATGATGAAAGCCTTGATTCGGAAAATGAGCAGGAGAGGCTGTTGGACATGATAAATTTCTCTTCTTACCCTGCTGCAGGACATAATGATTACATCTGCCCAGCCACCAATCAATGCACGATAGATAAGAACAGGCGCAAAAGCTGCCAGGCATGCCGGCTACGGAAATGTTATGAAGTGGGCATGATGAAATGTGGTGAGTTTTGCATGTCTGTGTTGTTTTCGTCAGCTTTGCTGGCTTCGTCCCACCCCCACACACCCCCTGCTACCCCTTCAGTCAAAACTGTATAGCTTGGGTTTTGGGTTTGGTTGGTTTTGGTTTTTTGTTGTTTGTTGGGGTTTTTTTCTTTTCTTTCCACTTGGAATCCCAGAAAGGCACATCAAACAGAGCAAGGGTTAAGCTGCTTTCCTAGAAAGGAATGTACCAATTTTTAAAACAGAGGAATCACAGAATGCAATGGGCTGGAAGGGACCCTCAAAGGTCATCTTGTCCAACCCCCATGCAGTGAGAAGGGACATCTGCAGCTAGAGCAAGTTGCTCAGGGCCCCATCAAGTTTGACCTTGAATGTTTCCAGGGATGGGGCCTCAACCACAATGCTCTGCAACCTGTTCCAGTTTTTTACCACTCTTATTGTAAACTTCTTCCACATGTACAACCTAAATCTACCCTACTCTAGTTTAAAACCACTACTCCTTGTCCTTCTGCTATAAACCCTCCAGAGTCTTCTTTTCTCCAGGCTGAACAGCCCCAGCCCTCAGCCTGTCTTTCTAGAAGAGGTGCTTCAGCCCTCTGATCATCCTCGTGGACCTCCTCTGGACCTGCTACATCAGGTCTATGTCCCTTTTGTGTTTGGAGTCCCAGTGCTGAACATAGTACTCGAGGTCTTGCCAGAGCAGAGTGGAGTACCCGGGAGTAGGTGGGAAGGAGTAAAGCATAGTTTAAACACATGAAAAACATAGTACCTCTTCAGAGCTCTGTGAAGTCAATTTACCTGCATGCCATGTTCTGCAGAATGAGAACCCAAGACCTGCTGCTGCTGCCTGAGACTAAACCAAACTGAATCCTGTGTAATATGAAGTAAATGAGCCTGTACTCTGCTTTGCTGGTTGAATGTAATGCAAGAACAGCAGTGGTGAATGGTAACAGCAGTTCATTGACCAGTATCGTGCCTCCAACAATGGGAAGAGTAAATGCCTTGGAAGGAATGCAAGAATGAAGCTTGCACCTACATGAAAGCAATTTCTGACAACTCTCAGCTTCCAGAAATTGGCAGTTGGGGACTGCTGGTCTGGAAGAGTTTTCTTGTATTTAATATGTCTTAATATATTACTAGAATAGCAACTTTCCTGCTGGTCCTGTCTTTTCAGTCCTGTAAAGTCTCAGCATCTACAACATCCCATAGCAGCTTGACCACCAGTGATTTGAAGAACCAGTTCTCTGTTTGCCAGGCTTTGTTATGGGGCTTTGGTGAGGCAGCAATGAGAAAATGAGAAGGCAGTGGGTGTGCTGTTCTTTTTTCTAAACAGGCTGTTTTCAGATTATGTCCTATAGCTCTTCCATAAAAAAAAAAAAAAAGTGGTGAACAACCACTGCTTGTCACTGCAGCACTCAGAATTATCCAGCCTTTTCTCTTATTCATGCCTAGTACTTAGAATGATGTGACTTCATTGTAGTTGTACATTTATAGATGGTAAAGGTTAGTTTTAAGAAGAAAATAACTTATTTCAACATATAATGTACTTTCACAGTCAATTTTTAGTGCTGTTTCGTACAGATTCATTCATGTACGTGATAGAAACAGGCTGGGAAAACATCATATAGGAACAGTGGAGAGGAAAGGAGGTCACTGTGCTTCATCCTCTGTGATTTGCAGACATGCACCTCATTTAATCCCATTTAATGTAGATACCTATTTCTATTTCAGGGCTAGGCTGTGTTTTCATGCTCCCATTGCTTTGATCTGAAGGCTGTTTGTGAAATATGATGCCTGTCATTAGGAATACTCTTACAAATTCCAGCCTGTGTTTATTGCTCGACTGTTAAGGCTCACTTGTTCTCTTAGTGTAGAGGCTTCTCTTCTCCTGATTGCTAATAGTCTGGTTGTATGTAGAGACTACATCATAAACCCTCACAACCTTTGTTTTATTAGGCTAACTAAACCAAGAAATCTTCTCCTCTTGGAGAATAGGAAAGTAGACAAAATCCGGAAGTCATCAGGGTCCTACTCGCCTTTGTAGCATAATATGTATTGGTTTCTCTGGGAGCTTGTATCTGCATGCAACCCAGGATCCCATTTGTCTTTTTCGTGGTTACATCATGCTGGCAGTTGATAATAATTCTATGAGCTGTTATGATTGTAGCCTCCCTGTTAATTTCTAGCTGATAACTCCCACCTCAGAGTTACAGCTTAATTTGTTCCTTGTATTAGTATTGTACTTCTGAAGTACATTTAGCTTCTGTCGCTTGAGTCAGCTAGTTCTTTCTATACGATGCTGCTGCTTCTTGCATGAAGATGATGCATCTCAGCTTTATTGGTGTTTTTCATTAATATAGCCTTAGCTGCCTCTGCTGTCTGGCTTCCAGAAAGAAAAGCCTTATACTTGCAAATGAGACTCTTTTGAAACCTTATTTTCTGAATGGTCTTTTGTTCCTCTTGGTGACTGAGAATTTTACTCAAAGTTTGTTCCAACAGAGATTTCTATCAAACCAGAGCTCAGGAGCTGGAAAGTTTTTGTAAAGATTGACCCCAGTGTAATATTGCAAGGCAGTATTCCACAATGCTTCCTTAAATGAATTCTTTTTATTTAGTTACTCAGGTAGTCCTGGCTTGTGATTAGACCCCATAGACACTATAGTATTACAAGTAAAAAATAATAATAGGTACTTATGTCTTAGCCTGTGTTCATTTTAATCTTGACACACATCCATTAAACATATTTTACTAAAATTATGAATGTTTTATAGGACATTAATAATTGTGCCAGACCAAAAATGACACTTTGAAACTATAACAGAAAAGTAACAGGAAAACTGTGGGTTTTTAAACTTTTTTTCTGTTTTTTTTTTAAAGTTATTTTTAATAGTGGCATTGAAACTTGAGAATTTAATTTGGGAGTCTTAACGATTTAATTTCAGAAAAAGGAATATTAAAATTGCTCAGATTCGTCTGAGTCGTCTGCTGAGTTAAGTGGTACCTGTACGTAATGCTGATGCATGGAAACGTGGTGGCAGACATTTCAGCCTGACAGATTTTAAGACTGTGTTTCTTACATGAATGTAAATGCCATTTCCTGCAGACCAGAGCGATTATCTTTCAATATTTTTTTCTTGTTAGAGCCATGTTGTTAATACCAGCTTTTTATTGTAGAACACCATAGAAGAGAACATTTTCTTTTTAATGAAGGCTTTTTGCCATCTCTGCTCCTTTCCCAGGTCACTTAGTGAATGCATTGGTTCACATCTGCTAAAACCTTGGATAAGACAGAATGGTTTGTAAGTGCATTTTTGTTCATTGGAGGCTTGTTGTCCAGCAGAAGTGATAAAAGAACCTCAATTACCACTTTGTAGGTTATGAAAGCTCTTCATAAATACTCTGTGCTATTTGCATCAAATCTTTAAATCCTCATTTTGCATACTAGCAGTAAGACACCTTGAGTTAAAAAAAAAAGAAAAAATACACACCTGTGTGTGCATAGCACTGCATAGATACACATGTATGTGAGCGTATAGCACTGCATATCTATACGTGTGTGTGAGCATATAGAACTGCATATATACACGTGTGTGAGAACATATAGAACTGCATAGATACGTGAGTGTGTGCGTAGCACTGCACAGATACATGTGTGTGTGCGTATCACTGCATAGATACACGTGTATGTGTGTGCATAGCACTGCATATATACACACGTGTATGTGAGCGTATAGAACTGCATAGATACACACGTGTGTGTGCATAGCACTGCATAGATACACGTGTGTGTGTAGCACTGCATAGATACACGTGTATGTGTGTGAGCGTATAGAACTGCATAGATACACACGCGTGTGTGAGCATATAGAACTGCATAGATACATGTCTGTGTGTGTGCGTAGCACTGCATAGATACGTGAGCGTATAGAACTGCATAGATACACGTGTGTGTGTGAGCGTATAGAACTGCATAGATACACACCTGTGTGTGAGCATATAGAACTGCATAGATACACGTCTGTGTGTGTGTGCGTAGCACTGCATAGATACACGTCTGTGTGTGCGTGCGTAGCACTGCATAGATACGCGTGTGTGCGTGCATAGCACTGCATAGATACACGTGTGTGTAGCACTGCGTATATACACGTGTGTGTGAGCATATAGAACTGCATATATGCGTGTGTACGTGTGTGGAACTGCGTGTGTCTCGAACTGCATATGTTTCTCTGTGTAAATGTGACTGGCAGTATGTGCCAACCCTAAAGCTGTAGGAGGCAGTAGGAAAGTGTTGCTTTGGAGTTTCTGGGTCTGAAATTTTTGGATGTCATCACACTCACAAATGTTGAGAAGCCAGCTCCCCACGTCATGGCTATTTCAGTGGAGGCTATCTTGGGGGTGCTTTGTATTGAGGTGATAATGGGGTTTCTTACAAAATAGGGTTTCTTACAAAATATACCATTGTGGCATAATGAGGGTCTTTGAGAGTGAACCTGCAAATTTTTTCAAGAAAGTCTGTTTTGCCTATTGTTCCAATTAAGGAATCTGCTGCTAAATTTTGACACTAGGACTGTTGGCAATTGTAGGAAAATAATTGCAAACCACTGTCACCATGAACAAGGAAAATAGGAATATTGCAGTAAACTCTGCTCTGCAAACTCAAAACATATCAGGATAAAATTGATCTTCTCTTGGAGTTTTCTGCTGTTTACCTGGGGAGCTGAAATGGACTGGACTGTTTGCCAAAGGCAGTAAAGAAGGGAGTTGCTTCATCACTTAGCTGTAGTCACTCTGGGAGCAGCTATGCTTGTGCTTTTCTTTTTCACTTCCTGAGGCTCAGATACACCTTGTTCTGTAAAGAGAATTCAGTTTCCTTGTTGCACTAGACTTTTTTCCCATGTGCCAGTTCTCAACTTGTTGGAAATGTTCCAAAGATAAAACTTCTGTGTGGCCCCTCCCTGCCCCAAATGAGGTGTCTGAGGACCATACTAAAAAGTGATGGAGAGATATTGCCCTAGGAGACGGGCTTCAGTCCACAGGTTTGCAGAAAGAGAACCAGACTTCTCTTTTTCTCTTGTGCATGGCTCTCTTTTTCTCCTGCATGCAGCCTCTGCATAGCACTTCGAAATACTGTAGTTTACTTTTCATACAGAAAGTAAGTGTGTGTGTGTGGGAAATGTTACATGGCCTCCTCTGGACTTCAGAAGTATTAATTGCATTTTAGCTATTCTAGAAATTACTGTCATTTCATCTTGTCTTCTCATGTACGCATGGCAGACGGTAGCTTCTTTGAAAGTGGGTCTGCTCTGTTAATACAGCCTTACTCACCAGAACATCTGCATTTGCTTTCCAAGGTAACTGGATTGATAATGATTTACTGATGTATACTTGAGCAAGTTTTAAGCTCAGACACTTAGAAAAACTGATTACAACGCATTAAGCAGTTGAATCTACAGATGCCGCCGAACTGGTTAGTTACATAAGCAGTTACCAAGGATCAAAACCGATATTAAGAGGAACACGCCATGCAGCTGCCCACCATATCAGACAGCAGAGGCATCTGCAATTTTCAAAGAATTTGTAAAGCAGGAGTTGCTTGGAAAATGGTGTGTTAAACTGCCAGTAATACCTGTTGTAGCTTGTTAATGGACAAGTGAACAGCAGGCTGATTTTAATGACTATTTTTTCCCCCGATGCATATTATTTCTTGCATTCTAGTGATCATTTACAGCACTGTGTGGCCTGTGGTGCTGTGGCTCGAGATCCTGACTTTGGTCCAGCATTCTCAGTTGAATACAGCTATTTTCTTGTGCAAAGAATAGCTCCAAATAATTACAGTGTTGTAGGAAGAATGAGAGATTTGATCATCTTGTGCACTTTGCCCATTGCTTGAATTACCTTTATATGAATTAGTTATTAGCTATTAAGCATAGCTGGGGAGTTTGCAGCAGTCAGAAATAGTCCCTGATCTGGGAAGCCTGAAGTATTTTGTTGCTGTGTCTTTACACAGATTGATTCATATCTCTGTGTCTAGTTAAACCAAACATTAAGACAGTCTGTAATTATTTGTATCGCTTTATAAGCACTTACACATGCCTGTTGGGTGCCAAGAGATGGACAGGTAAAATTTTTCAGTTCTGCCTAAAGTCTGGATTTGAACAGAAAGCACAGAAGTTATTTATGTTGTTGAAATATGTTTAACCTGAAAAGGCTGCTACTTTCTCATGTATCAGTTGACTAGCCAACTTAAATGCACTACCTTTTTTTGATTCAAGCTGAATACATTTTAGTGTGGAAATAAATGACATCTCTTTTAATTACCTCTGAGCTCTGTTTTATGCAGACAGCTCAGGAACAGCTTTCACCTGCTTTGGCAATATATGGTGATCCATAAAATAAAATAAAAAAATCAATTAAAAAACCATTCAGAGTCTGGCTAGGTTGAGTGGTACACACCACAGCCCACCACCATTTTTCTACTACCGACTGTTTTTTCTTGGTAAAATGTGGAGTTTGTATGTATTTTTATTTTATTTTATTTTTTGTGCAGAAATGTCACAATATTCCTATTTTGTCTTTCTGCAGTGGAGGTATGACTATAGAAACTCTTTTTATGTTTTAAATTATTTTTCCCCATGTACCAGTTACATAGGAAATTTCATTTAGCTCAATAGCCTAATGCAACTTAACTTAAAGGGGCTTGCTACTTCCCAGTAAGAACCTTCCACAAGTACTGAGACCTTTAATACTGTCAATAAGTAACACAACCTGACTGCATTATTTTAAGATGGAGCATGGAAATTGTACAAGATTGTGTCACCTAGAACAGAATGCTGGACTACCATTTTTTAAACTTGAAAAACGATATTATTTCTTTGATCTTCAGTAAAGTACTTGGTCACTTACCTGTGTCCCTACAGTTTGGATCGTCAACAAAATGTCATTTAGAAGTCTTTACAACACTGAATTGGAAAGGATAATTCATGTCTTGATACCAAAGGCCTGGTATTTTCCATGCCACAGAGAAGGCTGGTGACAATATAACAGAGTTGAGAACAGCTGATCAGAGGATTTGAAGTACCACAAGAGTGCACTTTGCTGACCCACACAGGGTCAATGAGCTGTGTGCAAGTGCTTGCTTGACCACATGTTGCCTCTGGCAGGTGCGTCCAAACTGCTGGAATTCTCCCTTATTCTGTTGTCAGGCATTTCCTCTCCTCAGATCCCGTTTTATCCAGTAGTTTTTCTGACTTCATACTTTTAAGTATGGTCTCTAACTGAACAACTTTCCCCCATGTTTAACTAAGACTACTGCTCATGTGTCTTCTTTTTAGGGACTTCACAGCTCCACTGGGTACTGGACAACAAAAACTCTGCATGTCATAGAGCAGCTGGTATTTTTTGACATCCAAAGAAAATTTCTGCCTTGCCCTGCATCTCATTATGACTTTTAGTCCCCCTGTGCTATTTTTCTTGTTCTGTTGTTCACAACAGCCATGTGCAACATGCTTCAGGTTTCAAAGTGTGGAAACAATGAGCAGTGTCATTTCTTGTTCGAGTTCAAGTCTCCCCTGCTGGCTAACATTGCACATTCACATGGAAATTAGAGCCACGGATCTCAAATATCTAGACATTTCCTCATCTATCTCCAGTTGTACTTTTGTTCCAGTTGCTTAGCTCACTGTCGACCTTTCCTCTTTGTCTTCTCTGATGGAAAATATTTACATACTTTCTGTGCATGACATGGCTTCAGAACATTCTACAGCTCACTGTGCCATTCTAATGTTATTCTGAAGCTGACAAAGCACTTTAAACTTTTCCTTTTTGACCTTTGTGCATTAGTCCAAAATGAGGCATAGCACAGAGTTCACTGCATCATCCAAGCATCACTGTAGAAATTTAGTTTTTGTCTCGTTGTCCTCTGACTCTCTCAGGAAGGAAAGGATTTCTACAGACAGTTGAAGAAATTGCTCTGTGATTTGTGTAACTCTGCAGGTAACCCTTTTTTGGGGAATCCTCGTCACATCTGATTTAATGAATCTACGATAAGATAATGTCTCAAGCTCTGGTTGTCTCCGCTGGCATATTGTCTTTAACGGCTGTTCAGCTGCTTTGGCAACTTCTAGTTAGCTGTCATTTAGCTAAGCATTTGGTTCTGCAAATCATGGATTGTTTTCCCTGAATCCATTATTTGTGCAAATGTCCTGTCAGTATTGAACCCATTTCATCCAACCCATAGTCCTTTTAAGGATGCAAACCCATCCTTGTCCCAAATGATGCAAACTTTAAACTGGACTTCCATCTGATAATTCTTCCATCTCCCAATGCCTTGCTCTGATTGGATTCCTTCACACCTGAGGACTGTTCCTTGAATCATTTTTGCTTACCTGTATTCTCCAGCCCCTTGGATTTCAAGGTAGAGGATATTCTCCAATATTGAGAACTTTTTTTATAGTCATCCTATTCTGTTTTATACCTGAGGTGATTTGCTGAACAGGCAGAAAAAGAGGATGATAGCAATGTGTAGTTCAAAGTTCCACATCATCAAAGTTCTTGCAGACTCTCTTAGTCCTTATCCAGTCTTTTCAGTGCCTTCAGGTTCTACCTCAGTGGCATTTTCATCTCGCTTTTCTCATGGATTGTCTCAAACAGTGCTTGACCACTGCTAGAGACAACAGAAAACTATGATCTGAAAAGCTATCTCATTTGAGGAACCTTCATCACTGAGAATCTGCATTCACCCAACATCTTATTTAGCAAGACAAGCAACTAAAATTAATTTTTTGGTGCCCCTACTGCCTCTTCCTTTGACGTGGCTTATGTTTGGACATCTTTGTTGGCTGAAAACCAGGACCAGAATTACACTGTGTGGTTGGAATTTAAACAACTTGTGTTCCATCTGACTTCGATGTATATAGATGAAGAATGGTAGGAATTGCTGAATCCAGTAGCTTGGCAAGGGAAACTGCCATATTGCCATGTCTCTAGTCCAGCAGCAAGTCCAAGTGTGTATTGTTCTTAGGCACACACACTCACAATGCTGGTGTCCACAGAGATCAGCACAGACAGGAAATACAACACTCATGCAAACAGGAGCTGGGTTTAGACACTGCCAAATAGTTGGCCTGTCAATCCCTGTGTCTCCCCAGCTGAAGGCCTCTGGGTTTGCAGCCTCACACCAGTTGTTGGCATACAGCCCTTCTTCTCCACAAATGGTCACAGAAACACACATGTGCTGTGGATCCCTCCAGTAGCTGGCTTTAGAAAGTCTGTACTACATGGTATCTGAGCCCTGGATCCTCAGTTCTTCTAGGTAGTTTGTGCACAAACTCTTGCACGCATGCACACATGTGCAAACAGGTCTCTGGCAGTTGGCCCAAACTTGTTGCCCTTAGGGGCAGCTGATGCCCAGATCCTCTGGTCTTTCTAGTGGGTGGTTTGGAATGCTTGCTCCCTTCAGGTGAACTGTTGACTTATCTGCTTGATCTCATTCCCAGACCATAGGCTAATCATTCTCATTTCATAGCCCTGAAAATAGCCTAATCAGTGTGCTTGCTGTCACTGATTGGGTTCTTGGGATTCTTCTATCTTCATCATTTGCTGCTTTGTCTTCATGCACTTTATAACGCCTTTAATCCCATACCCCAGTGAAGAAGAACCAGATTCTGTGACCATGCCAAGTAGTCTTTAGGCAGCACAAAAAGACTTCATAAATGTAGTAATTTGAAGATGGTAGCAGAAAGGATGCTTTTGTCAAATTTGTTGTGGGACTGAAACCAAATGAGACAGCTTATTATGCTGGGGTGTATATGTATATGGTCTCTGTGTATGCAATAATGAATGTCAGCCTGGAACAGAGATATGTTAGCACAGGGATTTTCACACCTATGAATATTCAACCTTTGAATATCGTATGTCCAGAAAAGTGTTGAAGACCAGCACAAAAGAATTAACTTGTAAAAGATTTAGAAGACAATTTAGCTGTCATATGAGAAATATTAAGTGCTGAGGATCTCTTCAGGATCTTAGTATTTTAAAATATCCTGATTTTTAATATGGTACAATCTTGGACATTAGTTACTGCCATGGAATAGTCTTTGTTATAGAATACGCTGAAGGTGTGAGGGGAGTAGAAGTTATGGCTGAATGTTTTAGCAAATGCCCATACCATGTGTTTGGAGATGCTTTTACACTCTGCATGGCAGCTATGCAGGAACCGGTAACAGTGATCCCACCAATAACTCTGACAGAAAACAGGAGCACCTTTGGTCTTGTCAGAATGAATAATAAACTAAGCCCAGGCATTTAAAGGACTGCTCTTTGCAACAGAAATAGCATTCTGCATACAGACCTCAAAACAAGCATCTTTCACCTTCTAGTTGGAGACACCTGAATTCACTTTAAGAAAACTCCTGCTGGCATAATAAGGCATGAGGAAAAAAAAACAGGCTGCATCTCAGCAAGTCCCTGAACATTGTTAGCTGTGAGGCCCAACTGTGCTTCTGGCTGAGATACTCAGTCTGTAACTCAACCCACACTTTCGGAAGGTTTTTGTTCCCCCACTTTAAATCCAAAAAAGACTTTTAAACAAGAATTTATAAACGTCTGTCTTTATTTGCATTTAAAGATGTGATTTATCTCTTTTTGATGTCAATAGGAATTTTCCCATGGACTTCTAAAGTGAAGTTCAAAAGGAAACATTTTTTTTTAACATTTTTTTTTTGTGTAGTAGAATAAACAAAAGCCTCAACCAAAGTCAGTGGAAATAAAGTTAGGTCAATGCTAAATGGTCCAGAAATTTTGAAACTTGATGTTCAATTTTAGCACATCCAATATGAAAGGATCTTCCCCTCCTCCCCAGATATTTGGATTTTACGTCATGTAACACTGAGAGAAAAATACTTGAGTGCAATCATCTGCCTCTCTTGTCAGGCTCAAGAAGAGAACGTTGTGGCTATCGGATCCTGCGTCGCCATCGCAATTCAGAAGATCAGATGCATTGCATTGGCAAAGCCAAGAAATACAGTGAGGCAGCCACCCGTGTCAAAGAGATCCTGCTCAGCACAGTCAGTCCAGAGCAGTTTGTTTTAACGCTGCTTGAAGCAGAGCCTCCGAACGTGTTGGTGAGTCGTCCCAGCAAACCATTCACGGAGGCCTCCATGATGATGTCCCTGACAAAACTGGCAGACAAAGAGCTGGTTCACATGATTGGTTGGGCCAAAAAAATTCCTGGTAAGAATTTCAACCTTGGGTTTGTTTATTTTAGTCAATGCTTTTACAATCAATGTATCATTCTCTACCCTGAAATAATAACACAGCACAGCAAGTGTACAGTATCAAGGTCAAGCTTTGTGTCCTATATAGTAAAAGACAATGTATTGCTCCAGTAATTCACCTGGCTGTATTTTTTTGTAGACAATGACCTAGCCCAGTAATTGCTACCTGCTGTTAGCCAAATACTTGTTCATTTTGCCAAAAAGCTTAGTTAATGTTGCATGTAATTTCTACCTCATCAACTATAAATACTTCATTATTCTGATTCAGAAGGCTTATTAAAGGGCTATTAACTAGGTTGCTACAAAAACAAACAAACGAACAAACAAAAAGACCAACTTCTTTCCTTGAATCCAGAAAGTTTGTAATACAGTTGATGAATACCGAAACGCATCCAAACATTGAGTGCCTGTAGTCACTTCATTTGACAGAATAGAGTAGAATTAACCAGGCTGGAAAAGTCCAACCTGTCACCCAACACCATCTAATCAACTAAACCATGGCACCAAGTGCCTCATCCAGTCTCTTCCTAAACACCTCCAGTGATGGTGACTCCACCACCTCCCTGGGCAGCCCATTCCAATGGCCAATCACTCTTTCTGTGAAGAACTTCTTCCTAACATCCAGCCTAAACCTCCCCTGGTGCAGCTTGAGACCGTGTCCTCTTGTTCTGGTGCTGGTTGCCTGGGAGAAGAGACCAGCCCCTATCTGGCTACAAGCACCTTTCAGGTAGTTGTAGGCAGCAATAAGGTCTCCCCTGAGCCTCCTCTTCTCCAGGCTAAGCAACCCCAGCTCCCTCAGCCTCTCTTCATAGGGCTTGTGTTCCAAACCCCTCACCAGCTTTTTTGCCCTTCTCTGGACACGTTCCAGCAGGTTGGAGGACAGGCTACAGACATCTTTAAAATAAACGTATCGTTCTTCATTTTGTAGTGAGAGTTATTGACTCAGTGGAAGAATAGAGCTGCTATAGTTAAGACTATGCTTACGATTTACTCTTTTTGGCATTCTAGTATTGTATTTGGGGCAGCATTTGGATCTGTCATTTGTGCTCCATTCCTTCAGCTATCAGCACTTGTGAAACACAGGATTAGCTTTTGGCTGTGATGAGGGAAGTCCTAGAGAAAAAACAGATTTGCTCATAAGAGAAAAATAGCTGTGCTCAGTGGTGGATAAATCACACTGCTAGTGCTGATAATGCAACTTTAGCAAGTGACACCTAGGATAAATCTGGATCTTTAGGTATCTGTAGATTGAACACTGGAACTTGGTCTATGATCTTGCTCAACGGAGATAGCTTTTCACCCCTTTATTGGTTGTTTATACTAGAGAAATCAGCACATGCCTGTGTAAATGTTTATGTAAAGAAACTTCTGCAATGTCTTTGGGCTGTTGTT
Organism: Dryobates pubescens; assembly: GCF_014839835.1. NCBI lineage: Eukaryota > Metazoa > Chordata > Aves > Piciformes > Picidae > Dryobates > Dryobates pubescens. The sequence goes on along the minus strand of NC_071616.1, from coordinate 20,304,797 downwards.
TCCTGGGAAACTGCTACTGTCAGTTTCTACTATCCACACAGCCATGATTATTCTTCTAAAAGCACTTTTGAAATTAGGAGTGTGTGTCTGGCAGATAATGTGTTGGCTGCGGATTCTGTAGTAAATTCTGCGACAGTGAAATCCAGGAGGGAAGAAGGTACTGCTCATAAGCTCCTCTTTGCCCTTCTTGCAAAATAAGTAGCAAGGTTCAGTTTTGAAAGGTGAAGCTTTTAGCAATGCTAAGAGAAAATGTAGATTACCCAGTTTATGTCACCAACTCTCTCCCAGCCCAGGAGTTTGATAATGGATCATTTGTATAAGTGACTGACAGCAGAGTCTTTAACAGCACAGATAAACTGTGTGTATTCTAAGACCTCAGACAACTGGTAAGAAACCTGCCTCCCATGGCTGGGCTGCAACCATTTTCTATTGTGCACAGACATAGATGCCAGCTTGTCTGAAAATGATGCCCCTTTGCTAAGAGACCTATCTAGAGCAACTCTTGCTTTGAGAACTCTGGCCTGATCTTTGTTGTGTTTACTAAGCTGGTCTCCTTATTTGGGCTTTACTCTGTGACAGAGCAGTCTGCTTTCATGCTTGCCTTTGGGTGATTGTCTTTGGTTTAGTGTGTGTAAATTTTATTTCTCTTTATTTGGCTTCTGTGAATGCTTTTTCCCCAGTGAGTTTTGCATGGGAAGGGAAAGGAAGAGCAAAGTCTGTCTTTCCCTTTGGGCTGTGCTTCAATGTTCTCTGATACCTTGTTCTAAGTTCTGGAAAGAGCTTAATGGTGGGACAAGTTTTTGCACAATCACATTCACTCTGTTCTTGTCTCTGAGATACTGTGTTTGGAGGCAATGGGGACACTGCTACCTTCACCAAGTAGCCTTGCCTTGTTTTTTTCTGTTTGTTCGTGTTTGTTTGTTTTTACTGGTTTATTGCAGTTCTGGGGAAGGAGGCAGAAGGAAATGGATAGGATGAGGTCAGTGCATCTCAAATGGATAGGATGAGGTCAGTGCATCTCATTTCCAAAGGGGATGAGAACACAGAGGCACCAAGCTATGAGGTCTTTCATAGTTACCCCAAAACCCCAGAAACACACCTGTCCTATGAGAGAAAAAAAGCCCTGAATGTGGCAACCACCTGTGTTCTGGGGAAAGAAAAGAGTTGGTTTTTTTTTTTCAGAAGTCCCTGCAGTGTAACACAGTGATCTCCAACAAATGGAAGTCTCCTGAGTGATTCTTTGGTGCCTTTCAGGAGGCTGTGGGACCTCTGAAGAGGCCAAACAGGTTACAGAATCCAGAATCACAGAATAGTGAGGACGGAAGGGACCTCCAGAGATCACCTGCTAAAGCAGGTTTACCTAGATCAGGTTGCACAGGAACACATCCCGGCAGGTTTTGAAAGTCTCCAGAGACAGAGGCTCCACAAAGCCTCTGGGCAGCCCATTCCAGTGTTCTGCCATCCTCAAAGTAGGAAGTTTTTTTTTCCTTATGGCCCTCTGCAGTCCCAGTTTCACCAGGTGTATGGGAGTAGTTCCCCTTGAACATCACTCTGCTTTTTCTCCAATCGTTCGTGGAAGATTCACCTGCCTATTCGAGATGGCAACATGATCCTTCTGGTGTCAGGCTGCCTTTTCTGGCTTTCTTTACAACTCCTAATTTGTTTCTTTTTGTTTCTCACAGTCTCAGCCTCCTTTATCAAAACAGAGAAATAAACAGATTGGTTTATTTTATGCTATTTTCATCATTTTAGGTTTTGTTGATCTCAGCCTTTATGACCAGGTAAGACTCCTGGAGAGCTGCTGGATGGAAGTTTTAATGATTGGTTTGATGTGGAGATCAATTGACCATCCTGGGAAACTAATTTTTGCACCAGACCTTGTGCTAGACAGGTAAGAGGAATAAACTTCTTGAGAACACTTCCTATTGGCATTTTTGGAGGTGGAATGAATGGTAAGAGGAAGAAGAATTAAGTATGGGTGGTGCTGTTAATAGTTTATTGAGCAATCTCCTTTACTTGTGATTGCAACAATGGTGTCTTGAGGTTCCACATATTCACCAGGGCTTAAGGAATGCTAAGCATAAACAATACTGCTGAACCTGCCAGTTCCTTAATTCCTGTAGCACATGTGGAGTTTCTCTGCATTTCTCACATCTTTTGTTAGTTTTGTTCCGTTTGGTCCAGGCCTGTAGGTGATGAAATTATGGACACATCAACACAATGTACTACACTGTCAGTCACTTTTTTACAGCTGATAGATTTTTCTACCCCCACCCCTAAAAAAACCCCAGACATCATGTCAGGCCATATTTTAGTTTTAAGTAGCTTTTCCTTCCTGTCCCCAGTGCAAACTTTGTAAAGAGCTACAGTCTTTAGTAGTAGCATAATTTTTTTGATGGATACCCAGACCCCTGAGCTAGAAGACAGGGATGGGGAGCAGAATGAAGCTGTCATAATCCAAGATGAGTGAGTTAGTGACCTGCTGCACTACTTAGACACACACATGGCTATGAGGCCAGATGGCATACACCTGAGGGTACTGAGGGAGCTGGCAGAAGTGCTCACCAAGCCACTTTCCATCATTTAACAGCAGTCCAGGGAGGCTCCAGTTAACTGGAGATTGACAAATGTGATGTCCATCTACAAGAAGTGTTGGAAGGAAGATCAGGGGAATTACAGACCTGTCAGTCTGACCTCCGTGCCAGGGAAGGTCATGGAGCAGATCATCTTGAGTGCCATTACATAGCATGTGCAGGGCAACCAGATGACAAGGCTCAGTCAGCATGGATTCATGAAGGGCAGGTCCTGCTTGATGAACCTGATTTCCTTCCACAACAAGGTGACTCACTTAGAGCATGAGGGGAAGGCTGTGGATATTGTGTACCTGGACTTTAGTAAAAGCCTGACTTTAGTAAAACAGTGTCTCCCACAGCACCTTCCTGGAGAAACTGCTCATGGCTTGGAAGGGTGGATGCTCCACTGGGTAAAAAAACTGGCTGGATGGCCAGGCCCAAAGATTTGTAGTGAGTGAACAAGGGAATTGAGTGCACCCCCAGTAAGTTTGCAGATGACACTGAATTGGGTGGGAGTGTTGAACTGCTCTACAGAGGGATTGATGGGCTGAGATCAGTGAGGCCCCATCTTGAGTACTCTATTCGGTGTTGGGGCCCTCCCTACAAGACACTGCAGTCTTGGAGCAGGTCTGGAGAAGGGCAACAAAGTTGGTGAAGGGCCTGGAGAACAAGTCTTGTAAGGAACAGCTGAAATAACTGGGGTTGTTAGCTGGAGAAGAGGAGACTGAGGGAAGACCTTACAGCTCTCTACATCTATCTGAAAGGAGGTTGTAACAAGGTGGGTGTTGGCCTCATCTCCCTAGCAACAAGTGATAGAATGAGAAGAAATGGCCTCAAGTTGTACCAGGGGAGGTTCAGATTGGAAATTAGAACATTCTTTACTGAAAGGGTTCTCAAAACAATGGAACAGGAGCCCCAAGAGGTGGTCAAATTACCATTCTTGGAGGTGTTCAGAAGATGCATCAATGTCCTGCTAAGGGACATGGTTTAGCATCAGCACTAGCCAAAATGAATTAACTGTCCCCAAGTTTACCTTATAATACCAAAATTTTATTTTTACTCTAAAGCAGGGTATTTGCAAGATTCCTCTGTAACTTCACGTACCAGCAGGGAAGAATACAGATTATTATAGGGTCCTAGACAAATCTGACCTGGGCTTCACATTGGTAAAAAGTCAGGAATAAAAAACATCTGCTCTCTTCATGAGGTTTAAAAGATCTATTAACCTTTTCAACCTGGGGAAATTCAGATCTGTATCAGTTCTGTGGCTTGAGCTCACTAATAATCATCATAGTGGATACAGAAAGCAAAATGGGTTAGTAAGGGAAATAAATTGAATTTACAGAAGATAAGAAATAAATTATTATTTGCTCATGTAACATTCAATGCAAGGACACGCTGAGTTGTTCAATGCAATGATAAGAAACTGCTGAAAATGTGTGGTATGCTTAGCTTCTCAGGAGCTAATATGTGCTGAATAGAGACAGCTTATTTGATGCATTCCTTCATTTCCACTTAGAGAGCAGAGTGGGAGAAGCAGGCATCTGCTCATGCTGTAATTCCACTTTTTAAAGACAAGTGTGTATGAAACTGGTCTATAACCTGATTGCTTTTATCTGAGTTGAACTTTAGATACATTTCCTACATAACCTCTGCAGGCAAGTACTTCTCTGGTGCTTGCATCTTTGTGCCTGTCCTTCTCCAAAGCTTGAAATTCTCCTTCGCTCTGAGGAACATGGGAAACTGGGCAATATTCAGACAGCTGTCTTTCTGCAAGTAGTACCAACTGCACCTGGTTAGTGTTATTTGCCTGTGCCTGCCTTGCAGGCTCAGCACTTCACTCCTAGAGTCCAGTAGGGGAGTGAAGTTCATGTCCAGTACATTAAAAAAAAAAAAGAAGAGTAGTCCAGGTATTTGAAGTTTGCTGCTGCTCAATTTTAAACCCATTAGACTTGCTTAGGGTTGTTTGGGCTCTTTTTTTTCAGATCAGAAGATCATCCATTTCTACTATCCAAAATGAGGAGGTTGCATTCAGTATTCACTTGCAAACAGAAAAATAACCAAGGCACATAATTGCCAAAACCTCCCAAAAAATCTATTTACATTTAAACATCCTCAAAGGAAAATGTGCTGGAGATGTGAGCAGATGTTGGTTTTATCCTTTAAAAATGTCTTACTCTTCCAAGAAACTAATTTTAGACTGCGTTTCTTAATCACTTACACTTACAAATAGTGATGTCACCAGTTGTAATTTAACCCCTTATGAAACAAAGAGGATTCCAGATGGTGTTGTGCCCTGCACTACAGAATTATTCTGGCTGTAGGGTGAAAGCGTCTTACAGAAATATGGTCATACTTAACCCGTGAGCAATCCTCCCTGCACTTTAAAGAGAAAATCAGGTTTTGTTAGAGATGCTGACCTGTTATACCAGTGTAATTTTCAACTTAGATTTCATGACAGAACCTTTTGAATTCTTCCAAAGATGAGATGGAAAAGCCTGTTGCAGCCTCCTTTCTGCTTTATCTGGCTGTCAGAGCTCCTGGATTCTGCTTTTTGGGTAACATTTTAAATGCGTTTCCATAGGGACGAAGGGAAATGTGTAGAGGGAATTTTGGAGATCTTTGATATGCTCCTGGCCATGACCTCGAGGTTCCGAGAGCTGAAGCTGCAGCACAAGGAGTATCTGTGTGTCAAGGCAATGATCCTCCTCAATTCCAGTGAGTATTGACACTCCCCAAGCTGTACTTTTTGTTTTGAGGGTGGCTGGCAATCAACCTCTGAAAGTGACAGAAATATGCCATGAAATAAAGTGGTGGAAGAGAACAAGAGGGAAGGACTTCTGACTGCCAGGTTGTGAGGACTTTTGCTCCAGAAACTTGTGAGCTGTATCATTTGCTGAATTTAGGGTCTATGTCCTGTTGTGAGAACTGCATGAAAATACCCAAAAGCTGGAAGCTAGGACAGGGTGGGGCTCATAGCCCCTGCTGCAGGTATGATCTTTTCCATAAGAACTTTTGCTCAGATGTGTCTCTGTGAATCCGGGCAATGCATAAAGCTGCTGTACAGCTCTACAGGTGTGTCCTTAATTCTTAGTTCATGTAAGACTAGTTACTCCATTGAATGATTAATTTGGCTTCAGTAGTGATTAATTTGGCTTCAGTAGTATTTAATTGGTAGAAATGACTGAAAGTACTAAGCAGTTCTGCAAGATGGATTTCAGGACAGGAGCTTTGCTTTGCAGCCTTTTACACAAGGAAAATAAGAGCCTGTGGTCCTGTTGTACTATTTTGTACTTAATGTTGTCAAAAGAGAAAAAAAAAAATCCAATGACAACAGATAACTCTTCACATCTACAGTTTTCAGCAAGGAGCTGCTGCATAATTCTCAGCCAGTCCTAAAAGGGAATTGTCCAGCTGTTATCCCACTCATTTATAGATGGACACCTTATTTCAACAGACAGCAAAAGATGTTCTTTCTTTCTTAAAAACCCCCATGCCAATCAACGAACCAGAAACCCCAACAAGCCCCCCACATTCATCAGATATAATTTCTTCAAAGCTTAACCTCTCAAAAACCTCTCCTTTCACCTCTCTGCTTTCCTTTCTTGTCAAAGTTAATCTTTTACTCCTAAGTTTAAAGGAGTTCTGGAGCCCTCTCCTCCTGTAAGTATCTTTGGGAGAATAAGGGGGTTGGACTTGATGATCTCTGGAGGTCCCTTCCAACCTCTAACATTCTATGATTCCACAAATATTTTCTTTGCCCAGGTCTCTTCTGCTCTATCAGTAATGTTACTGTGTGTTTCCAGACCTTCCTAGTGGTGATTTCTTTTCTTCCCTCTCCATACCTCCAACCTCCTTTTTCTGTTTTTACTAAATTTAATTTTTCTTAGTGTAGACAAGTGCTGTATTACAGCACCATTAGTGAGCTGTAGAGAGACCATAACAGGCTGTATCTATGAGCCTCTCTCCATGTTCTCCTCCCTCCCTAGGATATAATCAGAGAGAAAAAAGGTATTTTTCACCAAAAAGGGAGCAGAGGAAGCAGAATGCTGTAATCCACAATAGTTATTAAACTACAAGGTACTGAATGATTCCAATGGGGGGAAAGAATAGAGAATGGGGAGCGCATCCATTCTCTGGACTGAAGGGTCTGTGTTCAACATGTCATTTTGGTAGGACTTGGGAGAGTTACTCAGTTTGCAAATGAAGTGGCTGTCAAATTTTGGCAAAGGAATGTAAATCAGAACTTGGTTTGCCACATACAGAGCATCATCTGTCCAGCCTTGAAGTGGGATATCAGGAAATGTGTCTCCTCTAATCCTGTTAAAATGTTACATCAGAAAAAATTCCAGTCCCAGCTTTATTTGATTCCTCATGAGCAGGGAGTATTTCCTTCTCTTCCCTGGCTAGGCATGTTTCCCTTGTCAGCAGAAGAACCTGAAAGCAACAGGAAACTGCATCACCTGCTCAATGTAGTCACAGAAGCACTGGTGTGGGTTATTGCAAAGAGTGGAATCCCCTCACAGCAGCAGACAACTCGTCTGGCCAATTTGTTGATGCTCCTCTCTCACATCAGACATGCAAGGTAAATTGCACAGAATGTGGGTAATGCCTAAGCTGTTAGCATGTGTTTGTTACAGCAACAAAACAAGGCTTAACTCCAGAGCACTCCTGAGGGAACCCTGGTACTGCTCCTCATCTCTGTTCTTTGTAAGGCTTTCCTCCTCAGCATAACTAAACAGGAAACACAGTCAAGTGCTTGGTGGCACTCAAAAATGTTGTGTTGATACTAAAATGCTGTCTTAACTGTATTACATGAAATTGTCTGTTATGTATCTGCCTGGAGTGTTTAACAACAATAACACAAATCCAGCCATCAGAACTCTCATGTCCAAAACAGATCTGCACTGTGACCTTTGGTGGAGCAAAGTGTACTTTGCATGTCATGTCTGTCCCAAGCCAAATTTGCTGTCTTTTATTTGGAACCACAGCATTTATGTCAAATGACTTATGTTACAATGATGCCATGCTCCTGTCTTCCCTGGGAGAAGCAGCTCCTCTGCTCCCTTCTGGTTACTGGACCTGCTGGAGATGCTCATCTTTGCTGGCTATACAGCAGACTCAAATGCAGGGTTCTGCAAAGAGATGCTTTATTCTTCGGGCTGTTTGTCATTTTAAATTATTACCCAGAGAGCAGCTAGTCACAAAGTTGCCTTATGTCTCGGCTTTAGACTATCAAGTGCTCCTGGAACCAGGCTGGAACATGCAAAGGAGACCTGGGTCTATTTGACTTTGTGTAGGGAGGCACAATGGAAGGACAGCCACCTTTGCAACAAGCTTCCAGGAAGCTAGTTTGTTAACAAGAATCAATTTGAGAGCAGGTCCCACAGAACCTACAGCACCAGCCAGAGCTGAACCTGAACTCACAGCTCTGATGCACTGCTGTCACCTGGGCTGCCTACTATGGTGTGACACTGCATGGCAGCATTGAAAGAGCTCTTGTTCTGCCATGGTGTGAATAAACTTTGTGAATCTTTGCAGAGTTTTTATGCTTTCTTATCAAAACAAGAGTTCTCATGCTGTGCCCACCTCAGCCAAAGCCTGGAGGCTATTTGCTGTGACTTGTGTCCTTTCAGTTGGTCAACCCTGGTCAGTCAGTTTTACTTTGTTCTGGCAATACTTGATGCTCTTAGCCTTCACTATCAAATTATGCAGGGCTCTCAAGAGGTGGGTGTAGGATGTGAGCCACAACTACTTCTTTGCCACTTACATATTTATAACTCGAATTGCATCAGAACATCATTTTGCTGGAAGCACTGAGCCCTCCTAGTCCAGTCCACCAGGTCAGCTATATGCTGGCTAGCTGCTGCTGTTGCACTGTGATTAATCTGGGGTTGAGCAAATGCAGTTAGCTTTCAACTTCAAAACCCTATGTGGATCAGAAGTATGTGTATGTGCAACTGCAGTGGCAATAGCTGTCTCTGACTAGTCCAAGATACAGACACAGAGTGGTCAAGCTAACAAGGTGTCATCATATCTTACTGCATAATGTAAAAGCCTGTAGCCATCTGCAATATGCAGAGAGGCAACAAACTGCTGTGGTAGCTTGCTCTTCCTACTCTGCCAGGTGGCAAAAGCAGGTAGTCACCAGAGCTACACATTGTGAATTCCCCTTTTGTATAGAGTTGCAACATGTGGGCCTCCCATATTTGCAGCATCAAGGTTTTTCTCTTTGATTTCAGTAGGGTTGGTACATCTGCATTATTTTCTGCAGTTTGTGCAGTGTCAAATGAGTCTTGGCTCTCTAAGAAGTAAAAGAGCTTTGAAGTATTGGAGTGTTGTTACTGTTGAGAGTGCTAAGTGATCTCAGGGACTACAGCAGCTAAATCTTTGTAACTCCAAATAAAACAAAGGACTCTTTTGAGCCATGAGTGTGGTTTCCTTCTCTGCATTGTTGGACCCAGATTGCTGATGTATTTTCTGTTCTCCTCACAGTAACAAGGGAATGGAGCATCTCCTCAGCATGAAGTGCAAAAATGTGGTCCCAGTGTATGACTTGCTGTTGGAGATGTTGAATGCACACACTCTCCGAGGGCAAAGGAAGTCCCCACTCACACATCCTGAGTTTGGCACATTAGAACAAATGGAGACTGGAAACACTCTGCGGAATGGGGCAGCCCAGTAATTGTGTCAAAAATTGGAAACATGAAGCTTCTTCAAAGGTATGACAGAAAACAAAGCTACTGTGATGGGACTACTGAAGCATCACCAGGTGCGAGTCCTCATCTCTTCTGGATTTGCCCATGGGTTTCTCAGGAAAGGCTTGTGGGACGCATGCCTCTGTCCATGTTTCTGACATGGTAACAGCTGCACTTTTATAGTGCCTTTTCTGAGACTCTTCAAAAGCACCTTATGAAGTTGAGCCTCAGAACAGCACTGTGAGACAAGGAATTCCTGCCTCTCCTCTCCAGAGGCAGGTGAAATAAGACAGAGATGAAGGGACTGGTTTAAGGGGATGAACTCTGCATCAGGGTTAGGAGTGAGCAGTTCGGTCTCTGTCCTCAGACCAAGGCTTTTAAGTACTCACCACCTAAACTCTTCTTTAAGTCTGAGATTGTATGAAACACAGAGCAGCCCCATTTGGGACAAATCTGCTTACCTGCATGTGCTGGTCCCTGGGGAATACCTGCTTTGCAGCTGATCTAGGAAGAGTGCCGAGACACATACAGCATAAAGGAGTTTCTTCTGTTCTTAAATATACAACAGCTGCAAGGGCCTTCCTTTGAAGGTCATTCAGAATAGCTTCTAGGGCCAGTTCAGAGCCTCTTCAGAAATGTTACACCATGGTTAAGTTTCTATTTTGTGAGCCTGCTCTTAACACTCACATTATTACCTGTGTATAATTCTTCAGTGCTTTAAACAATGACCAAACTGTCTCAGTAGTTCAATCAGTGCTGACCTTTAAAATGTCTTTTGTCTGTGAGATTGATTTGTTGTTTATATATTTATTAATGACTTTCAATCTACTACTATAGTTATACACAAGAGGTTCCTCTGTGGATAGTAACTGCATTTGTATATGATTTGCTAATCAGTACTTGCAAAATCAGCTAGAAACAAATCCTCTTCCCACCTCTTTTGACTCACATGTGGAATTAGTCCTGCCTACCCAAGACCGCCTGTAGCCATCTTGCAGGGGGCGAGATGGTGGACAGCTGGGACCTGCTTTTGCCTGCTGCCCCCAGGTTTGCTGCTTGCTTGTTTTCAAAGTTCATGGCACCTTATGCTGTGGTTCTCGTATCTTGTATGGGGGTGTTCCAAGAGCCAGCGGGTGATGGTTCTGGCACTTCCTGTGCTTTGCAAGTCTAATGACTTGTTCAAGTCTCACTGAAGGTGCAGAGCAGGATGGCATCATTCATTTTGGCAGCTGACAATATTGCATTTTGATGTGAGCTAGGATTGCAATCGCTCACAGTGGGTATGTGTAAATAAAATACATGCATGTTCTGGGCATTCCAGGTACAGTGAAATTGAATTGAGATCACACCAAAAGTCTGCTTGGAGCCAATGATCTTTTTGGTTTGGGGACTTTGATTAGAATGTCATTTGCACCTTTGAATAGTAGTCAGACCTTTGAGCTTGGTGGTCTTTTTTTTAAGCCAAGGGCAATATTTTTGATAGGAGGGGCATAAAGAGTTTTCACTGACTTACACAAATCTGTTGTCTTATTTTGCTTCTGTACTATACCAAATGCTGCTGACAGTCCGATTTTTACTAGCTACCTTTTTATTGTTTTTAAGAAACTGTAACATAGCAGTGCTCTTCTAAATAAGTGTGGTATTTGCTACCAAAAAGGCAGAAAAATGTGTGAGTACACTCTGGAATTCATGGGTACTTCCATTGTGAGGGAAGTTTTGCTGTGGATCAGACGTGTTTCGGTGTTTTTTGGGCTTGATCACGTTTTGGCTTCAGTGCCTCTGGCCTTGTTGTTTTGTTTTCCTTATCCTGTGTAATCTTTTTTGTTTAATATAGTTTTTCAAAGAAATGTTTAAGTGACTTTGTTTGTTGGCTTGCTTTGTTTTAGAAGTGCTGAAATTGTGTGCAGTTTTGAAACAAACCTGCTAACAAGAACATGGGGCAGAGCTGGGTATAAATCATAAAACTAACTTTTAAATGGACACTTGCTCTGGACTGACTCTGTATAAGGATGATGCTGCAGACTCGTGTCATGTGTTGTGACTCACTTGTTTCCAGCACAGTGAAAACAGGCAAATGATGTGATTTTAACAGTAACTTTTGTCTTGTTGAATATAACTTTATTAAAAATTAATACTAGTGTTTCAAAATGGGCAAAAGCCAATAGCTGTTGCCTCTCCTGATTAGTGTAACTGTGCTCACATTTGGATAAGGAGAAGGTGCACATCTCTAAACCAGCACAGGTTATAAACCAGGACCTGTGTGACAAAATGACTGAGCAACAGCATCTCGGTCTCCTGAGAGAGGAGCTGGGTTTATCATGGGTCTGTATCACACAGATTTTCTCAGATGCTGTGTTCCTGGTGTGGACCACGTCCATGTCCCTGACAGGCCTGAGCTAAGCTGCCAAGCTGCGTTTCAGTTCAGATACTGGGAGGGAGGGTGTTCCAGTTTCAGCATGAATGAACTGTGAATGAGCTGTGAGGGTTGTGGAGAGAGAAGAGTGAGGCTGGGTTATTGCTTTCCTTAGCAAGTCCAGCAGTGCCTCTCCTCTGCTCAAGTTCTCCATCACCTGTACAAAAATTTGTCTGTAACACACTCCAGCAGTTGCCTGAACATAGAGTTCACACATCTGCTTTTCCAGCAGATGTCTGAGTAGTTGAAGTTCCTCTCAGGATCAGTGCCTGTGAATGTAATTTCAAACTGCTTGCAGAAGATTCAAAATACAAATATGTCAACTGTTACAAAAGTTTCATGTGGAAGTTCAGCTTGATTATGCTGAGTATCACCAATAGCCATGGCCATGACTGTGATCTGTGCTCTGGGTGCTCTGATGGTTTTGGAGCCTAACCGCATGGAAAGCAAGGATGACCTCTTCCCTTTAATCTGGGCCCAAATGATTTTCTAAAGCTGGCAGAGGGATCCTGCTTTTGTGAAACCACAGTTGGAACTTTGTTCAAGTAACAGAAAACAGCTGCGCACTGATGAAATAGCTCTCATTGCTAGGATATGCTTTAACCCACCTACATTAAAAATGCAGTTGTGGCTATGGGTCTATTTAGATCTAAGCACAGTGAGTGCACATCAAAGCTAGATGGCACTCGCTCCCTTCCCTGCCCTTCCCACCAAGGTAAGTGCCCATGGGAGACAGGCTGCTCATGAGCAAAGGTTAAAAACAAAGGATGGATTTGCATGGCTTTGTCTGAGATGCCTGAAAGTGAGCACAGTCTAGGAGTCTGTCACAAGACTGCCTGTTCTATAGGGCTGCATACTAATCATATATACATTCAATGTATTCTGTCCAGCTCTGTGGAAGGCAGGGTAGGTTACAACTCGTGTTCCTGGCTGCTGTGAGGGTGTGCAGCCACAGACGGTCACTACCATAACAGCTGCTTTTAGTCTTGGCCAGGCTGTAGGCTGCACCATTTCATTCCAGTGGCACAGAGTTCTGTAATCCTTCCATACGGCTGCAAGTAAAAGAAGTACCTTTGCTATCATCACCATTCACCTCGGAACAACTCGTTTGCTGTTAGTTGTGTCTCCCAAGATAAAGATTCTGCAAAGCAGCTAAGGATGTGGTCAGCTCTTGTGCAGACTCCATACCTAAATTAGTACTAAAGAGAATGTTGTGAGGGGGGCATGTGAAAAAGCCATTGCGTTGCTACAATATGGAAACTAAATATTATTTGCATTCGTTTTACTGCTGAAGTGTGGTGAGTTAAACAGCACACTCTTTCATAGCCAAGACTTCATTTTATTTAATGAGGTTTTTTAACTCTCCATCTTTACATGGAGGAATCACCTATACTCCTCATGTATTATTGAGTGTCAGCAATTTCAGTTTCAGTGCATGAAGACATTGAGATTGCTATGCTATAAAATGGCAACCTCTGCTGCTACTGCCTCAACAGGCAAAACCTTCTTTACTCATAATATCATATACTAAGGAGCTGGCATAGCCACTAACAGTGCTTACTGCACATTTCCTATGTCCATTTCCCCCAGAATTTCCTGAGTTCTATTTTGTATGTGGTTTCAGTTTAAATATTTCACCCTCACTGTGAATTTGGCTGAAGTTGGTGCCTTTTAAAATACTTTATGTATGCTATACTAATGTGACCCTCCCACAAACCCATTTCTATCAGCTGCTCTAGAGCTCTGTGATCTTATAGTATTAATCTGGTGAGGTGTGTTTCATTCAGTTGTAGATTGTTGTGGCTGAATAAACAGGCACCACGAAACCTAAATCTATGGGTATTTTGTTCATTTCTTTCCTGAAGCTGAGCTCACCCTGGTTGTGTGACCGTATAATGCATGTGACCAGGGTGTCTGTGAATGTCTCATCCCTACCTCTGTGGCCACTCCACAAGCAGTAAGTTCATTTACTCTGTCAAGTACTTCAGTTATAGAATGACAGAACTGTTTTGGTTGGAAAAGACCTCTAAGATCATCAAACCCAACTGTTGAGCATGGCTGCTAAACCGTGTCCCGAAGTGCCATGTCTACTTGTTTTTTGAACACCTCCAGGGACAGTGACTCCACCACCTCCCTGGCAGCCTTTCCAAGGCCTGACCACCCTTTCAGTAGAAGAATTTTTTTCTACTAATTAATCTAAACCTCCACTGGTGCAATTTTAGGCCATTTCTTTTCATTCTACCAGGTGGTACTAGGGAAATGAGGCTGACCCCTACCTCGCTACAGCTCTTTCCAGGTAGTTGTAGAAGGCAATGAGGCTTCCTCTGAGCTTCCTCTTCTCCAGACAAAACAGCCCAAGTTCCCTCAGCCACTCCTTGTATCACCTGTTCTCCAGACCCTTCACCAGCTTTATCGCCCTTCTCTGCCATAGAGCACCGGAATGGGCTGCCCAGAGAGGTTGTGGAGTCTCCTTCTCTGGAGACTTTGAAGACCCACCTAAATGTGTTCCTGTGTGACCTATGCTAGATTTCTATGGTCCTGCTCTGGCATGGGGGGTGGACTTGATGATCTTCCAAGGTCCCTTCCAACCTCTAACATCCCATGATCCCCACCAGTCTTTTGGCCCAGCCATCCAACCAGCTTTTTATCCAGCGAAGCATCCACCAATCCAAGCCACATGCAGCCAGTATCTCCAGAAGGAAGCTGTGGGAGATAGTGTCAAAGGGTTTATTAAAATCCAGGTAACATCCACTGCCTTTCTCTTATCTTAGGACATTTTTCAGTATCCTGTAGGTTGCAGGTTCAGGATCTGGTATGTTTAACTGTAAGGTGGGACAAGTCATAATATACACTCCATTGCTTCCCACATTAGCATAATTGTTGCTGACTACTTTGGGCCTGGGTGGAGGTTTGGTCTAGCTGAGAACAGACTGAGGGCTCGTCTCCCTGCCAAAGAGGTAAGACTTAGCTCAAAACTTGTTGCCTGATTTTACTCCTATATACCACATGTGTAACAGTGTGTTTCTGCCCTCCTTTTAATATACTTTTTAATATTTATTTCACTGAACACTAACAACCCAGTCCTGAGTGAGAGGACAACACCAAGAAATTGGTAGGTATACATAATGACTTGTCTGAAGCAGACATCAGTGTCAGCCTACAGTGCAATGGTTATAATCAACTGGCAGTAAAATGATTTAAAATAGGTTTCCTGGAAAGTTTACTTAAGGTATTTTCCCACTTTGTTTTTTTAGTGACATTTGGAAATAATTGCATGAAAGCTCATTTTATAGATTACATCAGCTCAACAATTTGATGTAACTGTACGTAATGAAAAGAAATTGCAGGCTATGAAATTTTCTTCAGACCTTTTAACATTGTTCAAATTCTTTTTCTCTGCATAGGTTCTTTAATGGCAAAAGAACTGAGTATCACGTCAGCAAATGACTATTAGCTCTTGGCAGAAAGGTTTGCATGGGCATTTTTGACAACCTGGCAATGAAATAATGGTTAAGAGTTGCTGACTTCTAGAGAGACAGAAACTTAAATGATCTCCATTTGAAAGTAATTGCTTTCAAAATACAAAATAATGAGGGCAGAAGGAGAAATGAGCGTGTGTGTGCCTGTGTGCAGTGAAGGGCAGGGAGGATCTATCATTTATCTCTGGAAACAGCACTACTGTGAAAGCAGTAGCTATGAAATTGGTAGCTGGAACACAAGATTGGCTTCACTGGCCCATCTACATAGAGCGATATGCTGGCTCATTGGTGGTGAAAGCCAGACAGCTCAGTGGGAAGCCAGCTGCTGGGTTGGGTTTACTGTCCTTACCTCTGAGGAAGAAACTTTTCTTTGTGACAGCTCAGATCAGTGTGGTTTCTCCCAACTTTCAGACTGAAACTTAACTTTTTGCATGTGACAAACCAATCACTCTAAATACACATTGAAGGAGAAAGGAAAGCCACCATTCAGAGGGAACACATTAAAACCTTGCCTTGCAAACAGCATTCAGTAAGTAAGTTTGCAGATGACACCAAGCTGGGTGACTGTATCAATCTGCTAGAGGAAGCTCTACAGCAGGATCTGGACAGGTTAGACCCATGGGCCAAGGCTAAGTGTATGAAGTTCAACAAGGACAAGTGCCAAGTCCTCCACCTGGGTCACAACAACCCGATGGTAAATTATGTGGGGATGTGTGGTTGGAAAGCTGCATCTTGAAAGAGGGGCCAGGGGTTATTGGTTGATAGTCAATTGAATATGAGTCAGCAGTGTGCCCAAGTAGCCAAGAAAGCCAGTGGCACCCTGCCCTGTATTAGAAACTCTATAACCAGCAGGAACAGAGAGGTGATCATCCTCCTGTACTCAGCACTGGTGAGGCCACACCTCGAGTACTGTGTTCAGTTCTGGGCCCCTCACTATAGAGAGTACATCAAGGTTCTGGAGTGTGTCCAAAGAAGGGCAAGGAGGCTCATGAGGGGCCTGAAGCACATTAACTACAAGGAGCATCTGAGGGAGCTGGATTTGTTCAGTCTGGAGACGAGGAAGCTGAGGGGAGTCCTTATCATGCTCTACAACTATCTGAAGAGAGGTTGGAACAAGGAAGGGGCAGCCTCATCTCCTTGGTGTCAAGCAATATGATGAGAGGAAATGGTTTCAAGCTGTAGCGGTGAAGGTTCAGGCTGGATATTAGGAAACACTTCTTCACTGAAAGGGTTACCAGACATTGGAATGGTCTGCCTAGAACAGTGGTAGAGTCACCATCCCTGGGGGTCTTCAAGTGGCATGTGGACCTGGTGCTTAGGGACATGGTTTAGTGTTGACCCTTCAGTGCTGGGTAGAGGGCTGGACTGGGTATCTCTTCCAACTTGGTACATTCTGTGATTCTGTGAATGCACTTGTGAAAGTTTTTAGATTGCTGCCCAGTTCTTAGCATCCTGCAGCAGTGGCTCCAAGGACAGGCCCCCTTGCCAGTGCTTTATCCTCTGCTCCTGTCACTTCCAGTCTATCCCTGGCACACACAGAACCAATTTCTTGCCACATACATGCCTGCTTCCTTCAGGCAAACTGCCAAGGCCTGCATTTAGGAGCCAAGTTAGATGCATGCAAACCTAGAGGCTACCTGCTGACCTGCACTTCTGCCTGACCTCCTGGCACTCTGCATTTCCATGTTTCTTTGTGTCATGTTTTTAAGGCATACCAGGCTACCAAATGAGAACTAGTGGCCAGGAAGTTTCCCAGTGGCCTTTCAGTGTCCTTGTTTCCTCATGTCTGTTCAAAGCTTTAAGAACAAGAGCCAACAAGCTTTTTCCCAATAAAACCATGTGGGTTTGAAGCTTTTTGCCTTACTGGACAAAAGTTGTTTCTGAGAAAGAAACAAAGATTTTAGAGTGAGAAGAAATAAATACAGTAGCTTGAAATCTACACTTAGGTTTCTAAGCTGGCAAAGGCTAAGACAGTCCTGGCTCTCCACAGCTGTGATGAAGCTGTTTGTAAGAAATCTGCTGAGGAACTCCTGAAGGACTGCCATAGACTCAAAAGTCCATTGTTTTCTTTCTTCCTCTGCTGAACCACACAGCTAACATTCTGCCACTGCTCTTTCATCAATGTGACCTTCCATTTTACAAGAACAGTGCTGGGTTTCTGTTTGCAGCTTTGTATTCCAACTACAGTACCCACTATGCAATAAACTCTCTGCAGCCTTAAGCTTAGCCCTGCT
This sequence comes from Dryobates pubescens, assembly GCF_014839835.1. NCBI lineage: Eukaryota > Metazoa > Chordata > Aves > Piciformes > Picidae > Dryobates > Dryobates pubescens. Next base: position 20,287,400 of record NC_071616.1, on the reverse strand, counting down.
CTCTGTTTTCCATCTTTTGAGCAAACAAAAAAACCCCTTTTTTATGATGAAGAATGGATCATACAAGTAATTTCTGGTAGTGTGGTAAGAAAAAATAAGCACTAAACACTTACCTGATGAACAAGCAGGTTGATGCAAGTGAGACAAAGTCTCTGATGATGCTGCAAAACTGACCTGTGCTTTTACCAGGTTGTTAAGCTGGGAGCTCAACCACCATGCAGCAGTGGGACCTAACTGCCCAGTGACAGGGCTCTGTGTGTTGTTACTGAACCCATTCAAATAGACCTTTGGCCTCTCCTACAGCATGGTTACATGAGCCAGCTGATCTAGCTGCAGTGATTAAGACAAACCCCATCTACCAGTTCTGCTTCTCTGCAGAAGGCTGTGGCCCCAGGTTAACTCTTGTACAAACACCTGTGTTTATGGGGGTAGCTGCAACACTGTACAAAGCAGCAGCTTTGCTTAGCTTAGCCCTACCTTCCCTGGCAGCTTTGAGCCAAGCTATGGGCTTCAGACTAAAGTGGCTGAGGGGAGCACACACGCTCTCCTGCCAACTCTCTGGAAGCAGCAAGCTCTGGCAGAGAGGGGTAATGTCTTCACAGCAAAAACCTGGGGCAGCTGAGCCTCTGCTCACAAATATTACTTGCTGCTTTTCTGTCTCTCCACTGATGATAAGAAAAGCATAAGATAAAAACCAGGTTTACTTACCACCTGTTTTGTGTTTGTGGTGAGGACTCAGTGGCCTGTCACATGTGCCAGGGCCATCATGGATGGCCTCACACCTCTGCACTTGAGGAGGTAGAAGGGTCTAGGAGAGGGAAAGGATCCTTCATAGGCAGCATCCTCGCTGTCCTGTGTAAGAAGGTAGCTTCTCAGCCACAGCTACAGTTTCAACAGCTGCAGGGGAGTAGGACACAAGGGAAGCCAGAAGGCAGAACACAAAGTTACTATCCAAAATGCAGTCTGACCAGGGCACCTCCTCACATCTTTGCAAAGTATGCCAGGAGCAATTTAAAGAGTGAACCCATTCAAGAGTTTGTCTTCGTGTCCTCAAGAAAGTCATTCAATACTAAACTCCAAGGAAGAAAGCATATTCACTGAATAACCAAGGTCTTGGGGATAAAACCAAGTAGATTACTTTGCTTCTACAGATTCAAAGTAGATTTTCTCTGTGTTACAATTACCTGCTGATTTTTGGAAACCTCAGTTTACAGCCTCTGAAAACAGCAGAACAGCTGTAATTGTTCACTGAACAACCTTTGCAATGAAAGCTGTTCTTCTCCTCTGCAGTGACAGCATTTATTTACTTTCAGATGTTTAAAGCTTTATTATTTCTAAGTGCATGTGTCAAAAGCATCCTAAAAGATCCCACACTGTTGGGATACCAGGAGGCATTTGCACATGATAGCAGAATCCACTAGGAGTTGTATGTTACAGCCAACCCAAAGCCTAATGTTTGCTGGTCTCATTCACAAGAAATGCAATCTGGGTGGAAACCTGTAGAGTAAGTACCCAAAAAAGTTACATAGAAGAGTGATTTACTCCTTATCACAATAAAGCACAAGTTCATTCTAGAAATCATTTTATTCCCATGAAGGAATTATTTGGAGATCTAAGAGTGAAAAATAACTTTCTGTGAATCACCAGTGTGCACCCTGTTGAATTGTTACCAATGACGTGTGCATCTTCAGTACCAAACAGTTCTTTTAGATGACATACTAGAAAAATGTTGAACAGGACTTCTAATAGGTATGTCCTTGAGAGCTGAAACATCCTTACCAAGTATGAAAAAGCACTGCTAAATAACATAGTGAGTTTTTGACTCTGGTGTGCTAAACTACCTTTGTTATGTATTTAGAATGAAGTATAAAAATTTGCTGGAAATAAAAGTGTAACCAGTGTTCAAGGTAGCACCATCCTGTCAGGCCCAACTCCAGAACACCCTAAAAGGTACTGAAATAATTAACTTCCTGCCAAAATCCACCCGACGTGAAAGGAAGTTGAGTCACTTAATCTTCCTAGGAAGGAGTCGTTTTCATCCAGAGACCAAGCTTCCCTTTAATGAAAAATCCAACGGAAACTGTTCTGCACGGAAGCCACCACCGCAACACTGGAGAGCTGGCGTGCCTCACGTCATTGTGCTCCAGTAACACGGGGCCACCTGAAACACAGCCTGCCCACTTTCTCGCATAAATAATTAAAGGAGGATTATATTCTTTCTATTACTACTACCACTACTACTAATGATAATCATAATAGAAATAAAAGAAACACCGCCTGCAGCAGCAGGGCCGGCGCGGTCCCACCGGCTGCCCCACACGACCCAGCCAGCCGCGCCACACGGCCCGCAGCGGCGCCGCGCCCTGCAGCAAGGGGCCGGAAGTACCGCCCCCGTCTCGGTCGTGTCGCTGCTCGCGCCGATCCCCGCCTCCCACGCGCCGCCGGCGGCGCCTCGGTTCTGGCTGCTCGAGCCATCCGTTTGTGCGGGGGTAGCCGGGAGATACGTCCGAGCAAGAGCTCTCTTTGAAAAGGTCATTCCCGGAGCCTGGGCCGTGAGCCCCACACTGTCACAGCTTCCAGCCTTTGGGCCTTTTCACGCAGTTCTTAAACAGGACATAGAGCCTAAGTCCAGCGAATGAGACAGCTCACAACTTGGTGGAGCAGAAGTCTTCACAATCATGACAGTCAGAAGTGCTTTCCTCTTGTTCCACCACTCTGTCTCATGGAGTGTTTGTGTCATTTTCAGAGGCTGATTTCTGGCCACTCTCAAAAGTATGGGGAGTGTCAGAATGAAGGTTATATGCCCTGGAACTGAGGATTATTGCCTTGACACACAGCTCCTCCTTGTGCTGTAGCTTCAGCTTTTGGAACCTCGAGGTCATGGCCAGGAGTATATCAAAACTCTCCAAAAATTACCTCTGCACATTTCCCTTCATCCCTGTGGAATCACAGACTTGATTCATTGGATCTTGAGGGTCTTTTCCTGCCTTAACGTTCTGCGATTCTATGAAAGCAGAATTCAGGAACTGTGACACTACCAGATGAAAGTCACAGCAAAAACGGTATCCCTGCTAAAGGGTATCCAAAAAAGATCACTCATCCAAAAGGCACAAGGCCTCACTCAAGAACACATCCAGAAGCAATGTACACTCACCAAAGAGGAATGAGGACTCACTCAATCCACAGAAGTATCCAGAGGGTGTTCCAGTCAAAGGGTAGGGTTCAGGTGTGGAAGGTCTCTAGGGCATTCAACTCAAAAAGCCTCTCTCCCACTGGGCTCCACACATACCCTAGCTGAGTGTGCTCTGTAGTCATTCTAATTAGTTGGGGCAAGTCCACAACAAAAGCAGGAGAAGGGTCTGGACTCTGAGGTGCCTTGGTCTTTATCAGGTCTCTGGCAAGCTCTGGCTCCTGCCAGGTGTCTGTTAGGGGATTGTGTTGCTGTCAGGGCTTTGCCATTTTTTTTCTTTCAGAGGGGTTGCACCTGCCACACACCCTCACTGCAAGTCTGTGGTGGAAATGGGATGATGATTGAAGTTGGTGCCTTTTAAAGTGCCTTTATGTATTGTGCAAGGGTTATAATCATGCAAGGCTTATAATCAACTGGAAACAAAATTATTTCAAATTGGTTGTGGGGAATTATTTTCTGTGAAGCACTGCTGGACCGAGGTGTCTTTAGCAGGCTGGAGCCATGCACAGCTACCTGAGGCTGAGGTCAAGACACCTCAGTATAGGGGTGGCCTGTACTGTATAACTGAGAGGCAGTGGGTGATGCTGCCTGTACACAGTGTTCCTCTAATCATTGCACAAGTGTCAGTTTCATTTTAAAGATGAACCTTATAAAAATGTGTGCACAGTTCTCTCCCAACATACTGTACACTATTCAGCAGGTTAAAAACTAGAAAAGTCATGACAATATTTATTTACATTAGGGATAATCTACGTTGTTGTGTTCATCTGGGAAACACGTGCATTTGAAAGATGGTTAAAAAAGACAGCGTGCAACAGTCCTAAGCACGAGGATGCCATCCTTAAAACCCAACAGTTGTACAAATTTTTATTGAACATTTTGAATGAATAAAATACAACAAGAAAGATTCAAAAAGTGACGTGTGATAAAGCACCGCAGAGAGTGTATGTAGCAACACACACAGAGTGCTACCACTGAAGGCTCCTGAGCTGCTTCCTAAGATGGTGGAGGCCCATATGGATATTGCAGCGTAAGACTGAAAGAACGGGCAAAGTTGTTGACACTCATGCAGCTGCAGTATTCCTCAGAAGGTACAATCACAAAAGTGAGAGAGAAAACCAAAAGGAGGATCAATGCAATAAGTAAAAATGCCCGTGATACAGCCTGGCGAAAGAATGATGGAGACTGAAGAAGTCCTTGTTGATTGCTTCTGCTGCTGGAAAGAACAGAAAAAAAAGCACTTCAGAGATTGAATTAAAGAACTTGTTTTGACTTCCTCTCTAGGGTTCCCACTCCCCTTCCAAGATGCAGGGCTGCGTATCTGCAGGGATCAGGCTCTTCTCTGCCATGGCATTGCTGATATTAACCCTTTGAACAGGCTCTCACGTTATTGGGGAGGACAAGCTCTCCCTTTGTCCTTCATGGTCTGTAGTGGCTTTAAGCTACAAATGTCTTTTTTCCAGGTATGCTGGTGGAATTAACAGAAGATTTAAACCTAACATACTTCCCTACTGGGTACAACAGGAATTTCTCCAGTGGAAAGACAAGCCAAGGTACACAGGTCTAGGAGCAGAGTGCTAAAGGAAACCGTGCAGCATGCTGCAGCTCAGAGTGGTAGCATAGAGGAGACAGTGCAGGTAGGCAGAAACCAGCTCCACTGGTGTGTCAATCTGGAAGGTCTCTGCTGGCACTAAGCTGCTCTCACCATGTGTCAAGAGGTCAGGTCAATATAAAGCAATACCTTGTGCTGCTGCCATCTCCACCACCTGCAGTTCTCCTGGTGAGCTGGTGAGAGAAACAGCTTTTAGCATCCAAGTTTCAGAAACTGCAAGGAATTTCTCTGTCTCAAAAGGACACTTACAGACTAAGATCAGACCAACATGAGGAGCAACAAGTCATGCTAATACCACCCTTGAACCTCAATTTTACTGTTCAAAGTCTGAAGCAGGAGAGAGCTCCAGGCCACACGAAGCTTGAGAACAATCAGTGGGAACATCCACTGTAGGAACAAATAGATGGCAATCCCATTTTCCTTTGGAGAAGCAGGGAACCACAGATTTAGATTCCCACAAGCCCTGATGGCACAGGACAGGCGCCTCCCTCAAAACAGAGAGCAGCTGCCCAGCATTTGCCTTGTTGCTACAGAGCTCAGCCCTGGCATGGACTGAAAGGGAAGGTCTTGAGACCCAACACTAGAGAAGCAGGTACTGCTCCTCCCAGGGGACAGCATCATCTACCTGTAGGGTGTTGGCCAGCTGCAGTGTCATTTTCTCCAGCTCCACCTGGGTGTCCCCCCAGCTCTGCTGTAACTGGCTGAGCTCCTCCTGGAGAACAGCACTGGTCTCTGGATCCGAGACAGAGCGCAGCTTCTCCCCAGCATCGATGACTACGGAGTACATGGCTTGCCACCTCTGCAGAATCACTGCCTTACTCTTCAAGAGAAAGAAAAATTAAGTTTCCAAGCAGTTCTTAGCAAAAGGTTTAGAAGCCCACTGCTGACATTTCACTTGGGAAGAAGTGAAGACTCAAAAAGGGAGTTACAAGACACTAGTTGATTCACATTGATCTCCTGATCTCCTGTCTGCCTTTTTGAGTATCAAAAAATCACTTTAAACCATCAAATTCCTGGGCTGGTTTTACTTACATATAAAACAAAGAAGTGCATAACTATGTGCAAAACCAAGAAACTAAAAATTGACAAAGGAAAGGACTCTTTTTTTCCATGGCACATAAACTGCAAACTTTCTACCCTGAGGAACTGCTGTCCAGATCAGAGCATCCTGGCACTCTGCATTTCCAAGTTCACCTCTGTCATATTTTTAAAGCATACCAGGCTACTAAATGAGTACATTGGCCAGGAAGTTTCCCAGTACAGTGAGCTTTCCACAGTGTTCCTGTTTTCTCATCTGTGCTCACAGCTTTAAGAACAAGCATCAGCAAGCATTTTCCACCCAAAACCATGTGATTTTGAAGCTTTTTGCCTTCCTGGAGAGGAGAAGTTGCTTCAGTCTGAGAAAAATCCACAGATTTAAGAGTTAAGAGAAATAAACACAGTACCTTGAAATCTTTTATTAGATTCCTATGCTGGCAGTGGTTCTTCACAGATGTGATGAAGCTCATTGTATCATCAAGAAATCTGCTGAGACTCTGCAGGCAACGCTGGAAGAGATGCCAGAGTCTCACAAATCCATCAATGTATTTCTTTCTGTGATGAACCACCCAGCTTACATTGTGCCATTGCTCATTCATCTCTGTGACCTTGCAAATGAACTGTCTTCTGAAAATGCAAAGCATGAAGTGTTAACATATTTTAATCTCAAGGCTTCACTATACAATAACTCTGCTGGCTTTCCATGTAAATCATTCTTCCCATGGTGGTATAGCAATCTCTAGAGTATAGCAATCACAGTAAACACTGAACACTTACCTGATGAACATAGAATAGAATAGAATACATAGAATAAACCAGGTTGGAAGAGACCTTCAAGATCACCGCGTCCAACCCATCAACCAATCAAACACCACCCAAACAACTAACCCATGGCACCAAGCACCCCATCAAGTCTCCTCCTGAAAACCTCCAGTGATGGCGACTCCACCACCTCCCCAGGCAGCCCATTCCAATGTGCAATCACTCTTTCTGTATAGAACTTTTTCCTAACATCCAGCCTGAACCTCCCCTGGTGCAGCCTGAGACTGTGTCCTCTTGTTCTGGTACTGGCTGCCTGGGAGAAGAGACCAACATCCGTCTCTCTACAACCTCCCTTCAGGTAGTTGTAGAGAGTAATAAGGTCACCCCTGAGTCTCCTCCAGGCTAAGCATCCCCAGCTCCCTCAGCCTCTCCTCGTAGGGCTTGTGTTCCAAAGTCTCTGATGATGCTGCAAAACTGACCTGTGCTTTTACCAGGTTATTAAGCTGGGAGCTCAACCACCATGCAGCAGTGGGACCTAACTGCCCAGTGACAGGGCTCTGTGTGTTGTTACTGAACCCATTCAGATAGGCTTTTGGCCTCTCCTACAGCATGGTTACATGATCCAGCTGATCTAGCTGCAGTGATTAAGACAAACCCCATCTACCAGTTCTGCTTCTCTGCAGAAGGCTGTGGCCCCAGGTTAACTCTTGTACAAACACCTGTGTTTATGGGGGTAGCTGCAACACTGTTCAGACCAGCAGCTTTGCTTAGCTTAGCCCTACCTTCCCTGGCAGCTTTGAGCCAAGCTATGGGCTTCAGACTAAAGTGGCTGAGGGGAGCACACACGCTCTCCTGCCAACTCTCTGGAAGCAGCAAGCTCTGGCAGAGAGGGGTAATGTCTTCACAGCAAAAACCTGGGGCAGCTGAGCCTCTGCTCACAAATATTACTTGCTGCTTTTCTGTCTCTCCACTGATGATGAGAAAAGCATAAGATGGTACTGATAAAAACCAGGTTTAGCTACCACCTGTTCTGGGTTTGTGGCTGAGGACTCAGTGGCCTGTGATATGTGCTAGCGCCATCATGGATAGCCTCACACCTCTGCACTTGAGGAGGTAGAAGGGTCTAGGAGAGGGAAAGGATCCTTCATAGGCAGCATCCTCGCTGCCCTGTGTAAGAAGGTAGCTTCTCAGCCACAGCTACAGTTTCAACAGCTGCAGGGGAGCAGGAGACAAGGGAAGCCTCCTCATCAGGGGCAGTTGTTTTTGTTAGGCAGGACACACAGTTGCTATCCAAAATGCAGTCTGGCCATGGCACCTGTGTTCTTCCCATAGTACCTCTTCACATCTTTGCAAAGTGTGCCAGGAGGCAATCTAAAGAGTAAACCCCGTCAAGAATTTTGGGGTTGTGTCTTCGTGACAGCAAATATACAATACCAACTCTGTTGAAGAGATCATATTTGCTGAATTACTAAGGTCTAAGGAAGAAAAACAAAGAGATTACCTTTTCTCTGCTTCTACAGATTCCAAGGAAGGTAGAACTTTGTCTATGATAGAATTAAATCTCTGCTGATTTATGGAAACCTCAGTTTGCAGCCTCTGAAAATAGCAGAACAGCAGCAGTAACTGTTCACTGTACAACCTTGGCAATGAAAGCTGGTCCTGCTCCTCTGCAGTGACAGCATTTATTTACTTTTAGCTGTTGAAAGCTCTGTTATTAAGTGCTAGTGTCAAAGGCATCCTAAGAGATCCCACACTGCTGGGATACCAGGAGGCGTTTGCACATATGTGATAGCAGAGCCCACTAGGAGCTGTATGTTACAGGCAATCCAAAGCCTAATGTTTGCTGGACTCATTCACAAGAAATACAATCTAGACAGAAACCTCTAGAATAAGTACCCCAAAAAGCTACATAGAATGGCAAATTTACTCCTTGTCACAGCAAGCAAAAGTTTATTCTAGAAATCATTTCATTCTAATGAAGAAATTAATTGGAGGTCTAAGTAAAAGAGAGAAAAATAACGTTCTGTGGGCCTTAATGAAAAGATCACCAACATGAAGAGACAGAACATCCCATAGTGCGAAGCTGGGGTCCACTGTGGCAGCATAAAGCTCACTGTAACAATACTTCATGATGTTTACAATTTACCACAACTGTGTTGGCTTTTTTTGTTTGTTGGGGTTTTTTTAATTTATTTTTCTTTTTTCCTGCAATGTTTAAGTGCAGTTTTCCCAGAAACTGCTGAACGAGTTGCCACAGGCTTCATTGCTCTGGGACAGGCAAAGAGGCAATAACCTCAGGGCTGGTGGAATTCAGGACTTCCATGACACAGCACTTCAGGATGTAGTTCTAAAGGTAAGAAGGGATCCATCCATTCTGGAAAAGGATTTTCACCTTTCAGATTTTTTCCTCTGAATAAGTGCTGGCCACTTTTCAAGAGTGAAATGTACTGTAAAACTCAGAGAACTGAAAAGGGCATGGCACTTTCTAGTGATTTCCTCCCACCTTCACCAGTCAAGATGTACTTTTAGATGTAGCTTTACCTCATACTCTCTCTGTTGCTCTTGCAATTCCTCAAAGCATCCAGGAATACTTTTTTTTAAGATCCTGTGAATTTCTGTGGATTTCTTGCACTTCTCACATTTCTTTTCATCATTTTGAGGTTCCTCATACACACTGTAGAGTAAATGAAATCTTGTGTTGGTGATTGGTTTTCTGGTTATGTCTGCATATGGCCTAACACGGAGGCTGGCAGTAAGTAGGGTCGTCTTCACCCATGAGCCTCCAAGACTTTTCCTTCAAGTGACTGAATAACTGAGTAAATTGGAAGGTCAGGAAAATACAGCTTGGAAAGCCCTTAAGAAAACTGGGCACAGACTGCAAGACATCCCATGATTTAATTTGGTTTTGGTTTTCCTCCCAGGAAGGAAGTTGTGAGGGTCCACAGCCAAGATAGCCAGCTGAAGCAGCCGATAGGGTATTCATTACCACACTGACATCATAGACTCATAGAATTGCTAGGGTCGGAAGGGACATCAAAGATGATCTAGTTCTAACCCCCTGCCACAGGCAGGGACACCTCACACTAGATCAGGTGGCTCAGAGCCACATTCAGCCTGGCCTTAAGAACCTTCAGGGATGGGGCGTCTACTACCTCCCTAGGCAACCTGTTCCAGCATCTCACCACCCTCATGGTGAAGAACTTTTTCCTAGCATCCAATCTGAATCTACCCATTTCTATTTTTCTTCTGTTCCCTCTAGTCCTATCATTACCTGACATCCTGAAAAGTCCCTCACCAGCTTTCTTGTAGGCCCCCTTAAGATGCTGGAAGGCCACAATAAGGTCTCCTCAAAGCCTTCTCTTCTCCAGACTGAACAGCCCCAACTCCCTCAGTCTGTCCTCATAGGAGAGGTGGTCCAGCCCTCTGACCATCCTCATGGCCCTTCTCTGGACACACTCGAGCACATCCAGATCCTTCCTGTAATAGAGGCTCCAGAACTGGATGCAGTACTCCAGGTGGAGTCTCACCATGCCCGCTATATATAAGGGAAAGGCTGGCCAGGGCACATGGGAGGGAGTACCTTGAGCAGGTGACTATGGCAGTGGCAGGGCAGGATTAGGTGGCCAGGCTGGGCTGTTACAATCAGCGCTGCACTTTGTATCGCTTGTTGTCTACACTATTGCATTAGTATTGTTCTTCCTGCTTGTTTTTCTATCTTTGTGTTGCTCTATTATGCTCTCCTTATCTCAGTCATGGGGGGTTTGCCTTTTTCTGATTCTTCCTGATTTCCCTTCCCTTCCCATCAGGGTGGGGGGTGAGGGTGGGGTAGCTGCGTGGAGCTTGACTGCCAGCTGAGCCTGAACCATGACGCCATATACTGAAAGCCCACTGGCACAGCACCATCTTACGCTCTGTGAGCCATCACCAAAAAGCTAGTAACAGCTGCTCCTCACACTGCTACCCTGAGACAGGTGGGTTGTTTTACTACAGATTTACAAATCTGACAGACCTGAAGCCCTGCCTCAGCACATTTATTTTCTGAAGTACTAATAAATGGGGCTTCTCTTTCGCAAGCTTACCTAGCATGAGCATCCATGATCTCTTCAAAGGATGAGGAGCAGTGCTTCTTCAGGTTATGGGCAGCAACCTGGAGCTTGCCCCAGCATTCTTCAGTGTTCTCTGATTCATCATGAAGAGACTGCAAAAGGGATCATTGCAATTAGTTGTGGCCATAAATGATCCAATAATAGCTCCCCCTGTAGAGAAGGATAAGGATAGGGTAGCAAGAATGGCCCAGCAAAAAATGTATTCTATAAATTAAGAAGCTAATTTTGTGGTGACATGGTCCAAGTCCAAGTTAAAAATCTTGAAGGAAGCCTGTTTTAAATTCAGGTTTCTCTGAGCATATTTTAAACTGTTTGGCTCTATTTTCAGCCAATCTTCCCATGTGGATGAGACATGGACTGAGTTAGACATTAGCATGAGGGGTGGTAGTGGAGTGTACATGTCCACCTGGAGTCATAGAATCATAGAATCAATAAGGTTGGAAAAGACCTCAAAGATCATCAAGTCCAACCCGTCACCACAGACCTCATGACTACTAAACCATGGCACCAAGTGCCATGTCCAATCCCCTCTTGAATACCTCCAGGGATGGTGACTCCACCACCTCCCTGGGCAGCCCATTCCAATGGCTAACAACTCTCTCTGTGAAGAACTTTCTCCTCACCTCGAGTCTAAACTTCCCCTGGTGCAGCTTGAGACTGTGTCCTCTTGTTCTGGTGCTGCTTGCCTGGGAGGAGAGACCAACCCCCACCTGGCTACAAGCACCCTTCAGGTAGTTGTAGAGAGCAATAAGGTCTCCCCTGAGCCTCCTCTTCTCCAGGCTAAGCAGCCCCAGCTCCCTCAGCCTCTCCTCATAGGGCTTGTGCTCCAACCCCCTTACCAGCTTTGTTGCCCTTCTCTGGACACATTCAAGAGTCTCAATGTCCTTCTTAAATTGAGGGGCCCAGAACTGGACACAGTACTCAAGGTGTGGCCTAACCAGTGCTGAGTGCAGGGGCACAATGACTTCCCTGCTCTTGCTGGCCACACTATTCTTGATGCAGGCCAAGTGCAATGGAGTGTAAGGACCTGGTGCTTCATATGGGGATGCTTTCCAGGATGGGCAGAAGACTAAAACTTCAAAGGATCTTTGCAATCCAAAATGGAGGCTCTGTTAGCCCACACTAAGGCAGATGCTGTAGCAGCTGACCTGTACTTCTGAAACTTGCAGTACACCTGAATTGCACCTGAGTTGAACTCATGTGCTAAATAAAGAACAAAATCTAGCAATAGTCCTTCTTGCTGCCTTTTGGGGGGCTGGAGGGCGGGGTGTTTAAAAAAAAATAAATCCCACTGATTCCAGTGGCACTGAGACAAAGAGGGAGCTGGTCAGATAGCAGCTTCTGTCTTTTTCAGGCGAGTTTGCTTGCTTGGTTGTTTAAAGGCAGAGAAGGACGTACAGAAAACAAGACAACTTCAGCAGATTTACCTGGACAGTGCTGATCTGGTTTCTCAAAGATTCCAGTAACTGCACAGAAGGTGCCTCCAGGCTGCCTTCTGTAAAATCTTCATGCTCCATTACTGACCGCACTGAGATTGGTCTGTAACTGTGCCACCTGCAAACGATCTGCTTTGGTTACTATTTCATGGGTAGTCCTGACATACAAACTACAATTTAAATGGACTTTAATGTCTAAGCTCAGTGCTCACTTCACGATAACCCAACAAGAATTTTCACAAGTTGAAGTATTTTCCTACTTGGTAAGGAACTGTGCAGGCTTCAGACCAAGCCTGAAGTACAAGAATTTGCTGGAAATAAGAATGCCACCAGAGTCCAAGGTAGCACTGTCCTGTCACAACTCCAGAGAACACCCCAAAAAGTAAAAACAAAAAAAGAAACAATGAATTGCTTATTCCTTTCTGCCAATATCAACCTGATGTGGGAGAAAGTAGAGTGCCTTAATCTTCTTTGGAAGCAGATAGTTTGATCCAGAGACCAAGTTGCTTTTAAATGAAAATTCTAATAGAAATTATTCTGTCTGGAAGACAGCACTGCAAGACTGGACAGCTATGATCCCTGGTGCCATTGTGCTCTAACAATGCAGGCTCACTGGAATCACAGTCTAGCCACTTCAGGATTCTCATATAAAATTAAAAGGAGGGATATACCTTTTGGGTTTTATGCTTCTCATTATTACAGTCATTTAGTCTCTGTGGGGGCAAGCATGGTTTCTTCCATTTGCTACCTATAGACACTGCAAACACAAACCCAGAGTCCTGCTCCAGGATGGTTTGTTACCCGGCCCTTCTTTTATCAGGCAAGTACCTCAGGTGTGTCCTGGGTTAGACAAAACGGGCATCCACATCACTATTTTTAGTAATGCCAGTACCAGCAGCTTTGAGGCCAGCAAGTGAGTCTCCAAGGAACTTGCCAGATGCCCTAGTAGTTCAGTTCTAACTCTGCATCCATGCAGTGGAAGATGAGAGCTTTTTTACAGCAGCTGACCCCAAACAGACGGCACAGATCTTAGGATCCTAGTATCCAAGTCCCAGGCACACATGGGTGAGGGATTAATCACCTCTAGTCTCATCTGCATCACGATCTAGGGTGGATGTGATCTTGTATTGCTTTGTGCGTCCTGCAGCTAATCGCTGCCCGCACAGGGCAGACGTTACGGAGGGCAGACCCCCCCGGCCACGCCCCCTGCCCGCCTGCCCGCCCCTCGCTCGCGGACCGCGCTTCTCGCGCTGGCGGCGCCTCCTGTCGCCCGCCTGCAGCCAAGCCGCCGCGCCACGGCCGCTCGCGGCGCTCCCTCGCGCTCGACAGCGTTCCCGGCGCCGGCTGTTAACAGGAGCGCAGGGCCGCGTTGCCGCAGCAACAGCCTCGCCTCCCATTGTGTGGGATCCCTCGTGTGGGGACCATTTTGCGCTCACGCCATTGTTCAAGCATTCTAGCAGTGGACAGTAAACTTGGTGGTGGCTCAGAGAATGGAAAAATAACCTCTAGTTGCCTTAGCTAATTAGAATACATCCTAGCATTGTCAGACAGACCTCCACGTGGAGACTGTATGTGGACATGTATAACGAGCTGGCCAGGAGTCAGGACATGTACAAATACACTTCAGTAGTGTAAGCTAAGTAGTGTCAGATACCGTGGCTCCATTTCCTCTCACCTGTCTAGAAAGAGGCCTCCGTGCTCCTGGAGAGTGCTAGCACATTGAATTATTGCCTGGCAGCAGATCAACACTCCTTCCCTACTGTTCACAACCCTCTGTGCTCTGTCATTCATCTGGTTCTCAATCCCCCTCACTGTCCCTTCACGTAACCCTGACTTCTACACTTACCCATGAGGATGTTATGGGAGACAGCGTCAGAAGCCTTGCTAAAGTCAAGGTGGACAACATCCATTACTCTCATCATCTTCCCAGCTGGTCACACCACCATAGAAGGCTATCGGATTAGCCAAGCATGATTTCCCCTTGGTGAATCCAGGTTGACCACTTCTGATAATCTTTTCCTCCATGTCAAAGATGACCTCCAGAATGAGCTGGTCCATCACCTCTCATGGATGGCAGTGAGGCTGACTGGCCTGTGGTTTCCTCGGTCGTCCGTCTTTCCCTGTTTGAATGCTAGAGTGATGCTGCCTTTCCTCCAATCCTCAGGCACCTCCCATGTTCTCCATGACCTTTCAAAAATGATGGAGTGGCTTAGCAATAACCTGAGCCAGCTCCTTAAATGAAACCAAAATTGCTTGGCACTCCTGACAAAATTGCCATTTCGGATGTCAGTCAGGAATACGCTGCTGCACAGCTGATTACTAAGCTTTAAGAAATTTTCTTTCTAGAAAGATGAACCAAAGCATGTGTGCAAAACCTCCTGCTCAAGGGTACCCAAGAAAGATCACTCACCCAAAAGGCAAAAGGGCTCACTCAAGAACATATCCGGAAGCAATGTATACTCACCAAAGAGGGATGAGGACTCAACCCACAGAAGTAGCCAGAGGATGTCCCAGTCAAAGGGGTAGGACTGCAAGGCCCCTTACTCTGAGGGGATTCAACTTAAAATGTCTCTTAAATGGCCATGCATACCCTAGCTGAGTGTGCTCTGTAGTCATTCTAATTAGTTGGGGCAAGCCCACAACAAAAGCAGGAGAAGGGTCTGGACTCTGAGATGCCCTGGTCTTTATCAGGTCTCTGGCAAGCTCTGGCTCCTGCCAGGTGTCTGTTAGGGGATTGTGTTGCTGTCAGGGCTTTGTCTTTTTTTTTTTTCTTTCAGAGGGGTTGCACCTGCCACACACCCTCGCTGCAAGTCTGTGGTGGAAATGGGATGATGATTGAAGTTGGTGCCTTTTAAAGTGCCTTTATGTATTGTGCAAGGTTTATAAACAACTGGAAACAATATTGCTGGAATGTGTCCAGAGAAAGGCAACAAAGCTGGTGATAGGTCTGGAGCACAAGCTGGTTTATTTAATAGAATAAACCTGGTCTATTCTATTCTATTCTTTCAAATAGGTTGTGGGAAAACAGTTTTTGTGGAACCCAGATGTCTTTAACAGGCTGGAGCCTGGGCATGGCTACCTGAGGCTGAGATTGAGACACCTCAGTATAGGACTAGCCTACCCTGACCCATCTTTGCATACACAGCTTGACTGTAAACTCCTGTATGGTGCCACTACTGAAATGTGCTTTATCATATGGTCTGACTTTACTGAAGTATGCTGCTACCTTTGCAAGCTTAACTGCATCATGGTTAAAGTACTAGTTTAGTTTAACATCCTGGAAATAGTTGTAGCTTTTTTTGACACCATGCTTGGGAAGAAGCTGCTGGTTTGCTGCAGGAACTGTCTGTATCTGGGTATAAGAATGCAAAGCAACTTTCTTCATGAAGTTGCCAGAAGATAAGAAAAAGTCATGACCTTATTTGCTTACATCAGGGATAGTCTACATAGTCAGGTTCATCTAGTAAATATGTGCATTGTCAACCATCTCCAGGCAGTCCAACCATTTCTTATTTCAGTGGTGGTATCAAAAGGCAACACAGCAATCATAACCGCTATAACACCATATATAAAACAACAAAGTTGTGCAACCTTTTATTGAACACATCAGATGAATAAAGTACAACCAGAAAGATAAAAAAAGATGGAGATTTGTTTGCACCAAGTGACTACAGTACCAAAAAGACACAGGTCATGTGAATTGTGTGCAGAAATAATTTCAGGCAAAGTGCCTCTTCACCTGTGTGTTTGTCATGCTAACCAGAAACAGACTGCTGTGTCTAAGATTCTGTGGTGTAGTTTCTGCATCTAGTAACTCAGTATTCAATCATCTTGCAAGCTTAAGAATACTGCACCTACAAAATAGTGTATCTCTTGCATCAAAGTATAAAGTGTGTTGCTTACAGTTTAAAAATCTATAGAAAAAGTTTGCTTTCCATACAAAAATGCTGAGATTTTGACCAGATATACATTTTGAGATGTGAAATTTAACACATTTCCTGCAACAGGAATAGGAGGCTCTAAACATGAGGCAGCAGCAACCTGCACAGAGGTGTGCGGGATGCAAGGGTGCTGTAGTGGCTAGTCTGTGAAACTAACACAGTACAAAGTCTCTGTATTGTATTACGTGCCATCACTGCTTGGTTGATGCTAGTTGCATGAAGAAAGCACTGCAGAGAGTGTGTTTGGGGATAGCTGAAGGTTCTTGGGGTGTCCCTAAGTTGGTGGAGGCCCATTGGTGTATCGCAGCATGGGATAAAAAGAACGGGCAAAATTGTTTGCCTGGGTGCAGCTGTAATCTTCCTCAGAAGATGGGATCATGCAAGCCAGAAGTAATAGCAGGAGAAAGAACAACTGAAGAGGTAAAGCTGCTCTTAATACACGGTAAAAGAAGGAGGGAGATCGAGGAATTACTTGAGCAGTTTGTAGATGGCTTTCTCCTCTGGAGAGGAAAAAAAAAAGACAGACAGACACATAGACAAAAAAAGAAAAAAAAAAGAGAAAAAAATGCACTTTAGAGTTTGAATTAAAGACATTGTTTTAACTCCCATCAGCCTTGTAGCAGTCAGGACACTAAGCTCTCCGTACTCTCTTGCCAGCTTCCCAAACAGAGTGACTCAAGCTGAAGAGCAATGGAGACAAATTCCTCCCAAGTGCACTACATGTGGCATCCCAAAAGCCACTGAACCCCCCCAGGTGCTCCTGTATAATAGATTTGCTGTTCTTAGTGAACCTGTTTTTACCAAAAACAATGTTTAGCAAGTGAAGCCAACTAGCAGCAGCTATGAAAGCTTGTCTCCATGGAGAAAGACCTTGGAGTGTGGGTGGACAGCAAGTTTTCCATGGAACAACAATGTGCCCTTGCAGCCAAGAGAGCCAATGGTATCCTGGGGGGCATCAAGAAGGGTGTGTCCAGAAAGTCTAGGCAAGTTCTCTCTACTCTGGCCTGGTGAGACCACACCTGGAATATTGTGTCCAGTTTTGGGCTCCCCAGTTCAAGAAAGTCAGAGAACTGCTGGAGAGAATCCAATGGAGAGCCATGAGGATGATTAGGGAACTTGAGCATCTCCCCTATGAAGAGATCCCTGGGGCTATGTAGTCTTGAGAAGACTGAAAGGGGATCTCATCAATGTGTATAAATATCTGAGGGGTGGGTGTCAAGTGGATGGGGCCAAGCTATTTTTGGGGGTGCACAGTAATAAGACAAGGACAATGGGTTCAAATTTGAACATAGAAGATTTCACTTCAACATGAGGAGAAACTTCTTTACAGTGACGGTGATGGAGCACTGGAACAGGCTGCCTAGGGAGGTTGTGGAGTCTCCTTCTCTGGAGACTTAAAAAACCCACCTGGATGCATTCCTGTGTGGACTACCCTAAGTGATCCTGCTTTGGCAGGCGGGGGTGGACCCAATGATCTCTTGAGGTCCCTTCCAAGCTCTGATACACTGTGATACTGTGATACCCTTCCAAGATGCAGGGCTGTGTATCTACAGGAAAATGCCCTACACATGAAACATTTTAAATATGATTTGAGAGTGTGCCAGACTGCTCAGTGGCAAGTCAGCTGATAGGTTGTGTTTGCTGTCCTTACTGCTGAGGAAGAAAGCCACTGTTCAGAGTGACAGGCTTCTCTCTGCCTTGGCATCTCTGTGATCTATCATTTGAAGAAGCCTTCATGTACCAGGGCAGAAGTTCTTCCTTTGTCCTTCATAGTCTGTAATAAGTGGCTCTAAGAGGCAAGTTTCATGCATGCTGGTGGAACTAACAGAAGGTTTAAAACTAAAACATCCCCCTACTTGGCACAAACCAAAATATTTTCTCAGGAGTGAAGACAAGCCAAGGTTGCACATCAGTGTAGGAGCGGCAATTCACCATTCACCATGGTGCAGCCTGGCAGGTAGTAGAGACACTACAGGTAGGCAGAAAGTACCTCCACCTGTATGTCAGCCTGGGAGGAACAGCTGCCCAGGTTCTACTGGCACTCAGATGTTCTCACCATATGTCAAGAGGTCAGGTCAATATAAAGCAATACCTTGTGCTGCTGCCGTCTCTGCCATCTGCAGTTCTCCTGACGAGCTGGTGAGAGAAACAGCTTTTAGCATCCAAGTTGCACAAACTACAAGGATTTCTCTGTCTCAAAAAAGACACTTGTAGACTTTAAAGTCCTGTTCTACATTTTGTAATAAGATACATGCATCTAAAAGGCTAGATGATAATGTCTGAGAAACTTCCAGGTTAAATATGTCAAAGTAAGCTATATGCTGTTAAGAAAATAGTAGAAAAAAAACACTTGCCTTCTTCACAGCAGGGTTGGATTCTGCTGCAACTGGATTATAGGCTCCAGCATCCAAGTCATCTGGAACTAGCAGGAATGTTCTGGTATCCTAAAAGGTAATCACACCTTCCTCCTTAAAATACATGTTCAAAACTCCCAACAGATGAAATGCCAAGAGCCACCTTTTACTGCCCCTCTGGAGGTGCACAGCCCATTGCCTCTTTGCATGTGCACAAGCAGTGGCAAGCAGAGGCTCCAGTTCCCCAGCAGAAGGAAAAGGGAAAAGGCTTTACTCTGCACAGGCTGAAGGAATTACAATGGAACAGGTGCCTACAGGAATTAACCTGACAATCTCTCTATCCGACAGCTCTCAGGGTAGGTGATGTATTGCTATGAACTACAGCTCCTGAGTGTTCCTTTCCTCCTTCTAGCATGATGTGTGGTATGGATCATAGGATGATTCAGGTTGGAGGGCACCTCAGCATATTACCTAGTCAATCCTCCTGCTCAAAGCAAGGTCAGCTATGAGACCAGACCAAATGCCTTAGTCAAAGCTTTTTCCTGTTTGCTCTTCAAACCCCTCCAGGATGGAGACTAATGGGACAACCCATTTCAGTAACCTCATGGTGCTGAGTGTTTCCTATAGCTAGATTTCTTTTTTTTTTTGAGCTTATGAAGGTGGAAATACTTAAGTTTTAAGCCAATCTTTTACAAATGTCTTTACTCTTAGTATGTTATTGCTTTTCAGTAAAAAAAGATCCATGAACAAACACTTAAAACTCTGGCTCACCAGTTTTCCTTGTATTGTTTTTAAGTCACGTGAAACTTGTTCAATAAGCTGTTTCAGTTTCTTTCCAATGACGTGGACTTTCTCATCAGCTTCAATGTAATCACCATCTGATTTGAGCAGCAGGTAAGCAGTGAGCTCTTGGAGTGAGTTTACTTTAAGCTGTTGTTCTAGAAGCTCTTTCTCCAGTTGCTTAGAACAAACAAAAATCAGTGCAACAGAGTGTTACTCTCAGCTTTAAAGATGTTCTCACAGAATCATAGAATGGTAGAGGTTGGAAGGGACCTCTGGAGATCATCTAATCCCACACCCCTGACAAAGCAGGATCACATAGGGCAGGTCACACAGGAACGTATCCAGACAGGTCTTGAAAGTCTCCAAAGGAGACCCCACAACCTCTCTGGGCAGCCCATTGCAGTGCTCATAAAAGGAGGAGCTCTGGAAAGTTTTCAAGAACAATTCAACCTGCCTGAGAGCCTGCAATACATAGGAATGGCTGTTACAGCTACATAAGACATGAAGTTCTCTTGAAGAGAATGGTTGTACCTGCTTAAAATCATTCTAGTGGTAATTAATCCCTATGGAAAAGACATGAAACCTTGGAAATCAGCAGTCTTTCTCCAGCATAAAGACTGTTCATAGGGAACTAAATGATGATGCTTAATTACAGAAAAATGCCACAGAAAAGGCACTCTCTTTGTCTGTATCAGAAACCATCCACGTGCCTGAGTACAGCAGGTTGGAGGACAGGCTACAGACATCTTAAAAATAAACGTATTGTTCTTCATTTTGTAGTGAGAGTTATTGACTCACTGGAAGAATTGAGCTGCTGTAGTTAAGACTGCACTTACCATTAGCTCTTTCTGGCATTCCAGTATTGTATTGGGGTCAGCATTTGGATCTGTGATTTGTGCTTCATTTCTTCGGCTATCAGCACTTGCTAACCACAGGATTAGTTTTTGGCTCTGATCGTGGAAGTCCTAGAGAAACAACAGATTTGCTTATGAGAGAAAAAACAAAAACGTGGCAGTGCTTTCACCTGACTTTGCCTACAAACCAAATGACCAGCCCACAGTAAACAGCAAGTAACAAAAATTGGCGAGGCTACAGCAACCTAGTTAAATTATTCCACCTTTTGTTATACCAGGTATTATCACACCAGGGTAGTATCCTGTTGAAAGATATTTTCACCAAACGATTTAAGCCAGAGTTCTGAGAATCCACTCCCTCGACGTGTAGGAATTCTCTCTCTGCCCTCTCCCCTTACCTGTTCCTCAGTAGAAGAGTTTTGCCTTGTAAGCTGGTATGTGGTACACACCTGGCAGTGCAGTAGGGCTTGTCGTAAACCTTTCTTCCATCTGTCCAATACATGAGTTGCTTTCTCCCAGTGCAAGTTCACCTTCCGAAGCCTGTTCTGAAGCTCTTTGAACTCGGTGCTGTCTGCTTTCTGGAATTCTTTGCTGCTCAGGTTCACAGAAAGCACCACCGCCTTGTAGCTGTCAAATGCTTTAAGCATGTCCTGGTAGGAAAAAGGGATTAGGAGTGTCTATGAATAATGAAAAACATGTTTATTTCCAACAATACCACATCCTCAAAAGAATCACAGGTATTGGGGGTGCTGGGGAAAACTATTTGGATCACATGGCTTTTCACATACTGCTAAGGAATGTATTAAGTAGGTGGCCTTTATAAAGCCTTCACTCTGAAGGAAACAAATCTGGCTGCTCTTGTGTTACTCCCTAAATCGCAGGCATTATGGCTTAATCCACATCTGCCCTTCCTTCCTCTGAGCTATCTTCTTCCCTGACATTTGAACAAATATTCCCCCAGGTTATCACATGGCATATCCTCTTGATTTAAAAAAAAAATCAGAATAATGCTGAAAGGGACATCTGGAGATCTCCACTCTAATAGGGCCAACTTCAAACTCTGTGCAGGCTTCTCACTCACACTTTTAGTATCTTTGCGGGGCAGACATTCCCCTCTTCCCCACTGTTCTTTCTCTCTAGTCAAGGGTTTCTGTCAGCCCATTTCTCTGACTTCTCAAGGTCCCTGTGAATAACAGGGGCCTTCTTTCCTCCTCTCCCTTAAAACTGCAGTGTGCCAAGTCACAGGTGCAGCCATGCAGCCCCTATTTCTGAAGCTTTGTTTTGTTTGGGTTTTTTTAAATGAATGCCAGACAATGCCTCCTACCTTCAAGAAATTTACCATTTGAATCAGTGTTCTTCAAGCTGTGGGCTACTGCACTAGAAAAGGAGGAGCTGCAGAACAAGTCCTGCAATCAACAGCTTGGATTGCTTTTCCTAGCATCCTTTAGGACAGTCTCTATATTCCCCAGATCTGTGTCCCACTGTTTGAAATCTGCTCTAAATTACTTTTCATCCCACAAAAGGATCCCGTCTCTCTTTTTCAGGCAAGCAAATTTCTTCCAGTTATCAAATAATACAAACAGTCCACCACAGCCTTCAAAACACCAGTAAGCCAGTCTGCAGCCAGACTGGCTTTATCCTTATCCGAGGCAATTGGGGTGTCCTGACAGCTCACAAAGCTCATGCCCTGGAGCATGCTGGCTCTTGTAGAGACCCACAGAGAGCCAAACTGTCTGAAAAGGGGATTTACAGCCAGCTGGACTTTTAAGAAAAGGTCAGACACTCAACTGCAGCCTGAAGGGAAGCACCTCCCTCCACTCCCAAGGCCTGAACTGAACAAGACTTTCCTAGCATTTAGTGTTTAAGTCAGACTAGATGATGCAATCACTCTCCTTACTGGAGTCATGCACTGGAATGCAGTCATGCTCCCTGGCTTAATGACTACTATTCTGGGATGTATGAGCCTAAGCATTGTCTCAACATGCCTAAGAATCATAGACTTGTTAGGGTTGGAAGGGACCTCAAGGATCATCTAGTTCCAACCCCCCTGCCATGGGCAGGAACACCTCACACTAGATCAGGTTGCCCAGAGCCACATCCAGCCTGGCCTTAAAAAACTCCAGGGATGGGGCTTCTACCACCTCCCTGGGCAACCTGTTCCAGTGTCTCACCACCCTCATGGAGAAGAACTTAGTCCTAACATCCAATCAGAATCTACCCATTTCAAGTTTTTTTTTCCATTCCCCCTAGTCCTATCACTACCTGACACCCTAAAACGTCCCTCACCAGCTTTCTTTGTAGGCCCCCTTCAGGTACTGGAAGGCCATAATAAGGTCTCCTCAGAGCCTTCTCTTCTCCAGACTGAACAGCCCCAACTCCCTCATCTGTCCTCATAGGAGAGGTGCATCAGCCCTCTGACCATCCTCATGGCCCTTCTTTGGACACACTCCAGCACGTCCAGATCCTTCCTGTAATAGGGGCTCCAGAACTGGACGCAGTACTCCAGGTGGGGTCTCACTATAGCAGAGTAGATGGGGAGAATCACCTTCCTTGCCTGCTGGCTATGCTTCTCTTGATGCAGCCCAGGATGTGATTGGCATTCTGGGCTGCAAGTGCACACTGGTGGCTCGTGTTGAGCTTCTCATCCACCAGCACCTCCAAGTCCTTTTCTTCAGGGCTGCTCTCAAGCCAGTTGCTGCCCAGCCTGTATTGGTGCTTGGGATTGCCCTGACCTAGATGCAGGACACTGCACTTGGTCTTGTTGAACCTTATGAGGTTGTCATGGGCCCACCTCTCCAGACTGCCAAGGTCCCTCTGGATGGATCCCTTCCTTCCAGCTGCACCACACAGCTTAGTGTCATCAGCAAACCTGCTGTGGGTGCACTCAATGCCACTGTCCATGTCACCAACAAAGATGTTGAACAAGACTGTCCCAGGACTGATCCCTGAGGGACTCCACTTGTCACTGGCCTCCACTTGGACATGGACCATTGACAGCCACTCTTTGGGTGCGGCCAGCAAGGCAGATTTTTATCCACTGAATGGTCCATCCATCAAACCCATACTGCACCAGCTTGGAGACCAGGATGTCGTGCAGAGCACTGTTGAAGGCTTTGCTCAGGTCCAGAAATCCCTCCTCTGTTCTACAGAGTGTCTTGTTTGTGAGCGTCATCCCAAGTGTGCTGCCAAATGGACCAGTAGCCTCAGATTTCAGGTGACTCCTTACGAGGCTGCTGGCAGAATGTGAGCACACAGGGATTCTGCACTCCCACAAGCGTTAGGAACACTTGCTCCCTCGGAGCTCAACCTGAGAGATATTTTGCTACTTATGTCCTAGAGAGCACTATCAGCACTTCGATGTACCCTGGTAAACTGCTGGTTCTACTTGCAGACCTCGCTTAGTCCTAATTTATGGAAGCTGACAAACTCAGCAGGCAATACAACAGGAACGCACATGCTGACAAATGTTCACATTGTCTCTCTAACTGTTCTACCACTTGGCTGAAGATTAGCAGAGACCGAATTGATTTTGTTTCTTGTTTTTAACTAATACAGCCATTTTTAATGATAAATCTGCATTTTCTAAGTGAAGAATTACGCCTGCATGTTTTGAAAGGATGGATCCTCCAACTTTTGGACAAAGGTGCTATTTGGAGTTGGGATTTTTCTAAAACATCATACGGCTATAACCCACAGCTTTAGAACAAATCTTTCTCTGTCTCTGTGTTGGAGCTACATCTCCACCACTCATCCTTAATTAAACTGAACAAGAAATCAGCCTGGACTTTGCAGCCTGTAGACCCAGCTAACTTTCAATCTGCTTCTGATTTACATAGAAGGGAATGGCACAGAACCAGGAGAAAAATGCTGCTATCACAGCTCAGAATACTCAGACTCCACAGGACAAGGCCTGACCCATGGAATCTGGAGTCTAAGCCTTCATTTATGTTTTTTTTCCCATGTTTGTTTTCTAAAACAAAAAGCCTAAAAAGATAAATTTGGGTCTGAAATATTTTGTTAGAATGAGAATCAAGTGTCTCTGCAAGAAAACAGGGAAAGATTTTTATTTCAGCCTGGCTGCCTGCTATACCCAGGCATTTTGCCTGCAAATCTCTACCTGGGAAGACAGAAGCACCTTGCTTAAGTACCCGCTTCAGTACTCTTAGCTGTAGACAACTTAACTCCCCTGTGGACCCACACTGTCATCAGTGTTCATGCTGCTGACAGACACTAGGACTGCAAAGGCAATGCTAAAGAGCATCAGCATCGTGAAATCCCACTTCTCAGTATGCCACAACTTACTTTCAATTTCTTCACCCTTTCTTCCAACTCCTGCATGCTGGTTGGAGGTTTCATTTTCTGCAGCTCTTCCAGCTCTTCCTCAGTTTTATCAAGCCAAGCAGAGACTTCACTGAGATCAGAGCTGAGCTGCTGCCACTGCTGCAGTTTCTGTTTCATCCTAAGTTTGTTTCTGAGGTCTTGAGCTTGGATGAGCTCCCACTTATCAATAATGCCTACAAATGATAGAGAAAGAGACATTTAAATATTTGTCAAGGTGAAGAGTGCAGAAAAAAAATTCAAGGAGTTTTATGAATAAATTGTTCTCCAATCTACTCAAGGCCAAATAATTGCTACCAGCTACTACTGTTATCTAGACTATCTAGACACATTTGTTCTTGAGATGCTGCAGTCTGCAACTTTCATATTGCTGTTCAAGTTATCCACATAGGAATATCACACAGGATTTTAACCACATTAATTGAAGATGTTTTAATTCACTTGGAAGAATGGCACAAACCTAAGGAGATGGAATTTGGTGAGCCCAGCTATTTTGTAGACACCAAAACTCATCACAGGACCAAGTGTGATCAGGCAGTTAGGACTCGGGTTTATGTTTCCTTGTTTCTGTGCTAAAGGAGATGGATGTACCACCAGCGTGCAATCACTAACACTTTCTGAAGTACATCTAAGCACTTCTCAGAGGTTTTCCTATTTTTCCCATGCATGGGACTCAACCCTGGTCCATCTGTGAGATCAGAGACAAACTAAATAAGCTGGTATATATAGCAGCAGTCTTCTCTTTAAGAATCACTCAGCTAATTTTTGTGCTTACAATACAGAGTATTATTAGAATCTCAAACACCTGAGACCAGGAACAAGGTCCTAAAAGGTTAAGAGAAGCAGCTGGTTGGTCCATTTGGAAGAAAGCGCCACAGCAAAGAGAGCGAAGCAGAGAAGACATTACCAGCTTTGACAAATCATTTCTGTAAGTGGGAGCTGTAGCATCTTGTTACATAGACTACCAAAACCTGAGAAAATTAACTACGGTGTCGTGGTTTAGACCAAGATGGAGCTGAGCCCCATGCAGCCACTCCTACACTGGCTCCCCAACATCCCTCCTCTGTGGGACAGGAAGGAAAAGCAGAAGCTAAAGGCTCCCTCCTCCATGGGTTAGGATAAGAAGAGATTAATAGAACATTACAAAGCAAGAAGAAACAACACAAGTAACAGTAACACTAATGAAGTAATATATAGAACGAGCGACACAAAGCACAACATGCTCTCCAGAAATGTCCAACCCTGTTCTGTCCCCACACTGGCACCTGCCTGGCTCACCCCTCCTTTTAGATAGTGGCGTGACATCATTGTGGTATTGAATATCCCACTGGCTGGTTCCATCACCTGTCCTGGGTGGGGCCCCTCACAGCTTTGTGTGCATAGACCTTATCTGCTCTGAACCCAGAACATACAGCAATCTTATTTTAGACGAAGAGTCACATTTCTCCACTTTGGAATCTGATTAAAAGTCTCTCAGCTGAAGCAGTCAGCATCACACAAAAGCAAAAATTGTTCTCATTGCTTCCAATGAGCAAAGAGACAGAAGTGTATTATGAGTGATAAAATTCTCATTTCTGGTAGAAAAATGGAAAAGCTTAGAAGGGTAAACATGGGTTGGACAATACCAAGTATGAAGGCAGCTCAGCAAACCCTACTAACGTATGTTAATTTAGAGGGTAGAGGTTCACTTCTATTATGTTCCCACAGCAAACATGCTGCCTTTGTGCCATCTCTGCTTTGTCTCCCTCAGAGTCTCAGGACAAACACCACAGCACCAAAGTCACTCCTAATATTCAGTACCTGGCTGTTTCTCTGCAGCTGCTATGTTCACAAGCTCTTGGTCATCTTGGGGTTCTTCATCGCTCACATTAGCAGATGTAATTTTCTCCTTGTTCATGCTGCTGCTGCTTGTAGAGCTGAGCTGCTTCACCTGCAGTGACATTTTGGTGGGTGAGCCCTGCAGGTTAACAAACCATCAGACTTCATCTGTTCTACTTTGGGGTGGCTGGGATGCCACTGAGTTCCTGCATGTCAGATTTGGCACTGGGTTTCTGCATCTTTGCTAACAGTTTATTCTGGCTCAACAAATAAACACACCCCTTAGAGATGCTAATTATTACAAGACTGGACATGGCAAATTAATTGCTTTTGCACTACATGTACTAGACAATATACATTTGCTGAAGCTCTTTCTTGGATTCTGAGTACTGGCAATATTGACGCCAAGTCTCTTAAGACTGGATCAAGTATGACAAAAGCAGCCAAATAACAGTACCTTGTGCTCCTCTTGTGCCTGGAGGAGAGCTGACAACTGGACCAGATCCACTGAGCCTAGCAGCTGCTGGCAAAGCCACCACTGGCAACCAGTCATCAAGGCTGAGTTATCAATGAGGCACATATTTTAATACCCAGAAGCAGATTAAATGGTGGCTTGCATGCTAGAAAAGGACCCTTCAAAGTGGTCTGCTTAGAGAAGGGAGATACAGAAGTATTAAGGGAAGATATTCACACTCTCTCCTTGGTGGGGGGTTAAATTCTCCTAGACTTCTCCTCTGACAACAAAGGAACTAAGTTCCTCCAGATCCTGACTCTGATCAGTAGCTGCTTTAAAGAAGCTTTGTTTAGCAAGTGGATACAGACTTTCACCGGTTACCTGAGCCACCAGAAATAACATCTGATTTTGCATAATGTGAACATTCACCTCACAGCTAATCTCTTCCTTGATACTGGAAGAGGATGGAGTTACACAGGAACAACAAACAGACTGTATACTGCCGGTCCAGTGCCCACAGAACCTCCAACTCACATAGTCTGGCTTATAGGGAGTACTTGTCTCTGGACCAGACAACACATTTCCAGCCATCTCTGCCTGATTGTATCGGTGTTTCCTGCGGACTGGGCTGTCTGGAGAGTGCCAAGGATGAGCTTCTGAAACAGACTTTCCTGAAACAAATAAAACCAAACCCATATGCTGTGAGTGCAAAATCCCAGGTCCACAAGGAAGCTGTTGTTTTGTATTAAGTTAGAAAGCGCTCTGAATAAAATGGCATCAAGTTATGGCATAAAAATGACAGTATTGCAGCTTTCCTTGCAAAGCATGCACATTTGCAAAACATCAACAGTGTTTCAAAGGTAATGAGATGAGAGCCATGCAGTTATGGGACGTTTTGTTTTCTTCTGGAAAATGCTTGAATGCAGGTATGAGTATTCAAAAAATAAAAGGCTGCACTGTGGTTTTGGAAAGTTTGCATCCAACAATACTAGCACACATCTGCAAAACATTTTGGCAGAGGCATGTATAGACGGGTCCTGATTTGGAGAACATTTGTTCTGGATTTAACAGACAGGACACACACGGTTCTGTCATGAAGAAAACACAAAATACTTGCAGAGTTGGAACTACTGCCTTCAGTGATTATGCAATCAAACTCAGAAACAACCCAAAAAGTGATACTGCCCAGAGCAAACCACCAAGAAAGTACCAAAAGACTTTGGGTCAGTTGTATGAAATGCACGTTAACCACCTTGGCATTTACCAGGCAAAATCTAAATGGTGTGTTCTTGACTGCTTTCTAATGTACATGTGAGTACTGCAGCGTAAGAACACCATGACAGGATGAGACATGGTGTCCACACAAGGCAGGAAGTCAGACATTACGTATGAGAGAGGTTGAGGAATATAGCGTGCAGCACAGGGAGATTGCCATGTTCAGACACATGCATTAGCAGGTGCCTACCAGAAGATGCTTTCAAAGTTTTTGTGGTCATTTTAAGATATGCCTCAGGATTTTCAGTGATTTCTACATCTGAAAAAAGAATAATGTCATTTTCCTCACTGTTCAATGTTTTCCAGCTATTAAAAACAACTGCAACAACGAGGGACAGCAAAGACAAATAACAAAATATGGTCTTGGTACTGTTTTCAACCAACATTCTTAAAAAGGTTTCTAAACCACTTATGTTTCTGAAAATACAAGCTTGGCTATACCATTCCCTTCATCAAGACATCTAAGAGATGAGACTCCTCACCTCTATTACTAGTATTTGAAAACCAACCAAGCACAGTGGGAGCAAGTCCTCAGTCCCCCTCCCTTTCCACACAGGGCCATCCTGCAGTTGTCCATGTCAAAACAGTTGACAATTGGTTCTTACCTGACAGAGCACTGTAGTATGTTGCTTCTTCTTCATCTTCATGAGAGGAGGAACCTCCTACATCACCTGTGTGATCCCACTCGAGAGGGATGGAGTCAACACTGACAGGGGTTTCACAGCCTGATCTTTCATGACCTTGAGTAGGAGGCACAAGATGGCAAAGGGACTGTGTTGAAGAGGGCCCCTCACTGATTGTTTTCTTATGCCAGAGATCATTCTGGATTTCTCTGGAGTCTTCTGGATCTGTTTCATTTTCAGAGGTCTCTTTTTCATCGTCCAGTCCCTAAGAATAAATAAACATTATTGCCTGTTAATAACACATTAGATCACCACTGTTTAATGAGCTAATGACTGAGTCACACAGTACTGCTAGGATTGTTTTGCAGCCAGCTGTAGT
Organism: Dryobates pubescens; assembly: GCF_014839835.1. NCBI lineage: Eukaryota > Metazoa > Chordata > Aves > Piciformes > Picidae > Dryobates > Dryobates pubescens. The sequence continues at coordinate 20,258,437 of NC_071616.1, read as the reverse complement.
AATTGAAGAACATGTGTCTAAAATTACAAGCATAACTTCTGCCTCCTCCCTCTTGCCAAATCCTCATATATGCAGCTACCTTCCCTCCTCTCTTTCAATACACTCAACTACAACATCTCTCTCTAGTTTAGAAGGAGGGGTACCCAGCTCCAAACAGACCGCACAGGCCAGCAATGAAATGATGCACAGGCACAGGTGAACAGCTACATGCAGATGTTGGCTTTCTAAGAGATATTCTTTCTTTCTGAGCCAGAGGAAGCTGCTAATCATCTAAATGTTCCCAGTGAAAAGTGAAGAGCATGCTGTTATCCACTCAGGGTTCTCAAAAGAATGCAGACAAGATGGAGCCTCTCTAACAAATCCATAAAAAGATATTCTAAGCACATTATTGAAATTAAAGAAAAAGAAAGTGGCATTAAAAACACCAAAAAAGCTTTTGATGCCCTCAAAACACTACTATCTAAGTATTAGTCCCGGGAATTGCTTCCATGCTATTACCCAGGCTCTGCAAACAGAATACCAACAGGAGAGGTGTAAGAAGACAAGACTGGCAACAATGATTTAGCAAAATTGGCACAAGTACTATGGAACTCCTGAGCCCTTTGAGCTCAAGCTACTCAATCAAGCAGCTAGGAATAAGCAACGAGGATTGCAGTTCAAACACCAAAATCTTGCCAAAGCATCAATACAACTGTAGCTTCTTACCGGATGCCTTGAAGTCAGTCTTTGATGGAATCGGGCAACTCGCCCAAACACCTCCTGACAGTATCGATGAAGTTCTTCCAATTCATCTTCAATCAGTGTAGCATCCAAAGGCTCACTCTTCTGAATCAACTGTTCCCCAAAAACAATTAGCTGATCAATCTTATTGGTGTTTAGTGTTATTTCCTGCTGGAAACCCTGTTTGGAATACACAAGAAAAATAATTACTTCTGCGATGTCACTTTCTAGCCTGTTTGCCCTTCTTTTCTGGATCACTGCAGCATAAGAAAAGCAGCAACTGACATTGCTGTCCAGTTTCATTTTGTAAATATCTTTTTCTCAAGAGGTTAAGAGATTTGCTTTATTAGCAGGATTACAATTCCAAGCAAAGTGGCATTTTCTACCCATGTGTACACAAATATGAGTGCAGTGTCCTGAGCCTGCAGGGGATCATGATATGAGAGTTCAGCTAATCAGTTTGTTTCTGTGGGGCACACACAGCCTTTTTCTCAGTAGCAAAAAGGTTTATTTGGCTGCTTGGGCCTCCAGCTTGCATACCAGTAAATATAAATCCAAAAGAATTTACAGTGTGGGGAGAAGAAAGAAACAAGCATATGAGAAGTAGCAAAGAACTAGTGTGTTCTTTAGAATCACTGCACATGCTTGCTGTCTTACTTCTGTTTAAAAGTCCCAGCTGAAAAAGGAGAGAAAAAATCCTACCTTAGTGACAATTAAAAAATAAAAAATCCTCCCCAGAATAAAAATCACCCGAGTTTAGGAATGTAGCTTTTATTGATAAGCTGCATGTGCTCCTTTCTAGGACAGATACCACCATCACTGACGCTTGGTGTTACGAGAATATGGCAGGATAGAACTGAGCTTGAACACTAAATCTGAACTTAAATACTGTACGGTTTAGTCTTGATACAGTGGATAAGTTTTAACAATTTACTGGTGTCTTAAAACAAATATAGCCCTACAGAGATGTGCTGGCTGTTGTGCAGCTCCGCAGAAGGGATGATTCTCTCAAGAGCGGGCAAGTCCAACAGGATCGGTTGGACTCCGCTACACAACTCGCGAGAGCTCCTTTGCGAGGATACCTACGTTTAACTGGTGCATTTTGTCATCGAAGTTACTTTTTGAGAAGTGCTCCACGTTTGTCAGCTGGAGGTCCATTTCTGTGAGCCAAACCAGGATGCTTTCCCTCGTCCCCTCAAACTCATCTCTCTGAGTGGTGAAGTGCTGAATAGGAAGAAAGGAATCCATGTTATAAGACCTCAGCTACTAAAAAAGATGGTCATGGGAGCCCTCTTGTTTCAAAGCTACTGTTCATCTTAAAGGCACCTACAAGGCACAAATGGCAGCATGCCCTGTATAAAAACTGTCTCCCTCCTTTAGTGATGCTGGAACAAAGCGTCCTATGTTAGTGTGGGAGAGGGAACAAAATTCAGCAGTGCAAGATGCTTCTACAGCATTATATTCTTGTTTCCGCACTGTGTACCTTCTCCTGCATTGTTATACCAGTCTAAAAGTTATCTGACCTCAGGTTTAACATCAAAGTTATTCTAAACCTGCTAGAAAGCCAGATGAAGGAATCAAGCCCCACCTCTCCTTAATGAAAACTGTGATATTAAAATCAGTAAAACAATGGAGAAGGTGGATCATAGATGACTATGTAACTATTGTATCATTTAGTGTGGAGCTCACTCTGCTGCCACCTCCAACAGAAGCTGCTAACAAACATGCAGCCTGCAGTGCCCGTGATCCTGTGGATTTACTGTTCAGGAAGGGGATCATGTAACATCCTAAAGACAACACCTCCGAACTGCACACATCAAACCCCATCAGTGTTCCCACAGCCTCATCCACTGATTTTTGGGATCTAATAGTTTTCCCTATCAATTGCTGCTTTCTGTTTTTCAAAATCAAGTAGTAACAAGTCTCCCCCAGGGCACAGCACAGAGTATCTGCCCAGAGATCGCTTAAACAAGCAGGACACTTCTCTGAAGTCTTGAAAAGGCATTCTTCTACAAGATTCCTCCATCAGGCAGAGAGCACAGCAAGAGCTACCTCTCCCTCATGTCTCCATGTTTAAAGCCCTATAGGTGAATCATAATGTGGCATAAACCAGAGCTGTGCTGTAAACTCCAAATTATATTTGCACTGGTGCCTTTTGGCCTCTCTGCCTCTTATTTATGGCAAGGTGCAAAGGCATGAACGCATCCACCCATGATAAGACTAGCTAAGAGTGGGAAAGGAGCAGTAAGGCCTGCAACACACCTTCCAAAATTTGCACCTGTTCTTCCCTTATCCTTCAACTACCAAGAATCCATTTACCAAGGACATGTTTATGCCATATACTTGGTGACCTTTCCAGAGCTGCTCTTGTACACTGGTAATTCAAGACAAAAACTAATGGAAGACAGTGGCTCCAGTATGTGTTTTACCCTTGGCTAATTCCTACAGACACTTGCAAACAATCTTCACTCTCTCATCCCACTGTGCAATTACCTTGAGTCTCCTGAGAATGGCAGCAACTCGTTTCTGGAGGTTATCCCAGCGCTGGTTGCCTTCATGTACCATCTGCTTCAACTTGCTGGCTGAGTCAGTGCGGTTCTCGCGGGCAAGGCGCCTGTACTGCTTATTGATCAGCTCCAGCTGAGTGAGGCGTTCATGAATTTGCCGTTGGAATGCCTGCAAGACACATCCAGGAACTCAGTTCCCTTGCTCAAAAGAGAAAGGATCTGGGTGATACTATGCATCAAGCGAGAAATTGATGTCCTGATCTCAAAAGCAGACCTTCCAACTGCAAAATTAAATCCAGAGGACTCATTTTAAATCATCTGCTCAGACTTAGCTCATTACAAAAAGGAAGGAGAAAAAAAAAATCAACCACGAAGGTTTCAAGCCTACAGAAAGTAAATCTAACTTGCAAGCAGGATCTTGTCAGGTTAGAGCATTGGATTCTCCACATTAAAAAGAATTCTGGGAAGAAATAAATCAGCTAGATACCTGGCAGCCACACACTAGCCAAATTATTTCTGCTGTCTACACTATCAGTACTGCCAAACTGGTGTTTTTCAGTGATGTGAGCATTTCACACAGACAGTGAGTATTTAGCAGTCTGACCACTCAAGCCTGCTGCTGAGCATATAAAAAGTTAAAAAAATTCACCTCAAATTTCTTCAGCTCCTCCTTTGCATGTGTGTACAGCACCCCTGAAGAATTAGGCTCAGCTGCTACCCTTTCACATGCTTTTAGCCAATCTTCAAAGCGAGAATAGTCTTCCAAAAACCTCTGCCACAGGCGCCAGGTTTCCTCAATTCTGAGGGGGAGATGCAAGAATGAAAAGCTTTTATCACAAGCTGACTATTCATTTTGGATTTCTTTTTTTCTTTTTCAAAATTCAGCCTGTGGCAACAGCTACAGAAGGGTAAGGAAAGGAGTCTTACTTCATTCGCCTTTCCATAGACATGGCGCAAATATTTCTCCACCGTCTGTCCAAACTCCTGGTAGTCTGCTGGATGGAGTCACACTCTGTCTCATTGGCACATGCATCTGAGTCGTGTAGCAGGACTTCACAGATATTAAACACGGATTCCACCCCTGCAGTGTGCTGCTCTATGTCTCGTTGCAGATCCTGCCATTGGCAAAAGAATAGCTTGAGTAAGAAAGGCAACACACTCAGCTGGACTTCAAACATACCCTTTCAAATTGCTGCAAAGGATGGAGAAAGAGCAATTTGTGTGTCAGGAAAAGCTTATTAAGCTTTAGAAAACAGACTTGCAGGATGAGCTGTGCAGATGACTGGCTGACAGGTCGGGACAGAAGGGACTGTCCAGCTTTGGCTTCTCAGTGAAAGCTCTATCTTCTCATTAACAATCTAGACAATTTTGGATGTTTATTCAAAGTCCAAACCTGAACACACACCATGAACACACACTTAGTAATTTTGATAGCACAAGATGACAGTGTCTTGTATCAGTTTATGACACTGTAAGACTTGACAGGAACCTGTAGTACAGTCCATGTACTTTTGTGACTATGTGATCTTGAAGCACGGCATGCCGGCAGCTGGCATTACACTACTTATTCATTCTTCTAGAGCTCCTGTTTTAACAGACTATTTTATAGGGTCTAGCAGAACTCTACAGGTTTCTTCTCCAGAGCCTGCATCTCCATCACAGTCTGGCCCTTCATCCAATACCTATTAGCTTCTCCTAAAGTCAATGAAATTACAATGTCCACTACATTTTCACTTTTTTCAACCATTTTTTTTCCTTCTTACTGAAGGATGTGGAAACTTTTGCTTGAATAACACTAGAACTACAAACACAAATGAGTCCTTTACTGACAACAGTGAACAGGAACTCCTATTAAATGGTATTACTGATCTCAGTGAACAGATGAACTGGTTTTGATCTAAACTTACAAACCCAAAACAAAACCTGCAAAACACACAAAACAGACAGAGCTTATCCCTGCTCATTGCAGAGGATTTGGACAGAATGACCATCAAGGGTACTTTCCAAGTCAATGCATTCTATAATGCTATGGAATACAGAAGCAATTAAAGGAAAATCTTCCCAGAAGTCTACAAGCTGCAAGGGGCTGCATATCACCCAGTTGCAGTCTTCAGAAGTGTTACATGGGTACCTGTAAGATGGACTGAGTCATAGGGTGCTTGGTTGCATGGTTTAGTTGGTTGGATGGTGCTGGATGACAGGTTGGACATGATGATCTTGAAGGTCTCTATTCTATTCTATTCTACTCTACTCTTCTCTACTCTACTCTATAAGTGGTCCAAATTTGGCTTGTGGGATTTGTGGCAATGTACAGCTTTAAGGAATGCAGAAGCCAAAATCTTTGCATAGATGAGAGACTGCCAGAAGCAGACCCAACATAATTTTTCACTACTTAATAAGGATTCACAGCTGTTTTCTGAGCAAGAGGCAGCAGTTTCTCTTCAACACTGGCTCTACCTCTGAGAGTATGCTCTACTCCACTACTGGTACCTGGAAAGACTCTTCTGAAGTCAATAAATTAGATTGGATTTACAGCTGCATTAGTGAAAATGAGAATTTGTACCACAGATTAAAAATGAACTCTGCTTGCACTATGGTAATGATGCTGGCATGATCTCATTATGCTCATGGAATAACCCTGTGCAGAATCCTTGCTGTTTTCCAAGCTGTTACTGCAAACAACCTGACTGTATTACAGTGAGCCAAAGGCCACAAACTAATTAGCAAGGCCAGGTACATGCATCGAGCCCTAGAAAGTTTTTTTCCCTTAAATTTGGCATAGCATTGCCCAGAGAGATTATACAGACTACATGCCACCAGACTTCTGCAATAATGAAACAGCTTTGAATCTTAAAATTAGTATTTTCTGGTTTAATCTTTATCCTGTAATTGAACAAGCATGCCACAAAACATCTCTGTGGATGCATGTCATTATTCAAGATTGAACAGGTAAAGCTTCTCCAGTCAAGGATGTCAAATGAAAGAAGCCTGTAGGGTGAATTTCTCACCGTCACTCTGCTCTTGCTGAAATAATTCTTCTGATAAAATCAGAAAGGATCTTTTTGAATTGTGCATTCAGATAAAGGATTTCCCCCCACTGTTGTGGTCTTTTTTAGTCCAAAATGTTTCCTCAGAATCGGCCTGATAAGGGATTACAGTTTTAGGAGTCTAGAGATGCCCAGAGGTCTGTGTTTGAAACAATCCAAGCAACAAAGCAGTAAGTAGCTCTGTGCAGCAAATGACAGTTCTTAGAGCAAGCTGAATCTTGAATGTTGATAATAAAAATTAATTAGGACACAATTCCTCTGTGTTCCATGTTCTGCTCTGCCTGGTAATTCATTACAGCCTTTGAAAATGCAGAAGGTTTGGATGAGGAGTAAAGACTTCCTAAAACATTATAGTACCATTCACAATGCAGATGAAACCATTAGAGGCACTAAGCTAAGGCTTCTGGTGTTTCAACAGCTCCTGAAGTGGAGTTAATGGAAGCCATCTCCACTCCTGTAGCAGAGGATCCGGCCCTTCCCGTGTTGTCTGGGACCTGAATGAATGGAGAGCTATATCAACCAAAACACAGCCCTCGGCAGGTCTGAATCACTCAGGGTCCTTACCTTAGACATGAAAGCAGCAGCCAGAGAAAGAGAAGATGGACAGGATAGGAAGAACATCCATTGGTTTTCTTTAAGGCAGACGCCAGAAAGGTTAAATGCTTGACAGCTTTAGTCTTAATCCTCAGTTCTAGGGAAATTCTTGTTTACCATAAAGGCCAGATGGCAGCTGTGGTAATTCTCAGCCTTTCCAGGGAAGCATTTTGAACCTGGGCAGACTTATAACACAGTCCACCACCACATCTGTAGCTCCAAGAAATTCCTTTTCCTTCCCTGGCTGCTGGGGAGAAAAATTTACTCCAGCACTATCCAACTCATATCACTCTTCCACTTGGCTGGGGTAGTTGACATATTCAGCTGTGCCCAATGCTTGCACTTTAGCAAAAGTCCTAAAGATCCCCCTGGTAAGCCACTGTCTAGCATAAATACCTACACACACTCAACCAGCACCCAACAGTGCTAGGTTGATTCACATGCCTCAGTAGAATTCATGTGCCATCTCACCCAACCCTGAGGGGATCAGGCCTCAGTCAAGGGTGTGTTTGCACAAGTTCACCCTCCAAAGCTCAAATAGCCCTCTCTGCCAAACTTGTTGTGCTGTCGGCAGGGAGGAGAAGAGAAATGAACTAGTGAAGGCAATACATCAAATCACAGAACTTAATTCTGTCACAGCCAGTTTGCAGGAGACCTGGCATTCTTTATTTCTGTCTTGACTGCTACGGCTGATCCTCAGGAATACCAGACTCTGGAGGCAAGAGAGCAAGTCTGGAGCAAGATGTCCCTTGGTCAAGGAAGTCTGGGTTAGAAATAATTGAGGCAAACTAGGGACCCATAAATCCACAGGCACCAGTGGAATGCGTACACAAGTGCTGAGGGAGATGGTACATGTTATTGATAAGACACTCTCCATCACCTTTGAAAGCTCAGGGAGAACAGGAGAGGTACCTAAGGACTGGAGGAAAGCCAATGTCACTCCAGACTTCAAAAAGGGCAAGGAGGAAACTACAGGCCAGTCAGACTCACCTCCATCCATGAAAAGGTGATGGAATAGCTTATTCTGGAGATCATCTCTGATTGTAGAGGAAAAGAAGGTTATCAGAAGTGGTCAGCTTGGATTCACCAAGGGAAAATAGTGCTTGACCAATCTGATAGCCTTCTATGATGGCATGACTAGCTGGCTAGTGAGAGGAGAGCAGTGGATGTTGTCTATCTTGACTTCAGCAAGGCTTTTGACACTGCTTCCCATAACATCCTTACGAGTAAGCTTAGGAAGTGTGGGTTAGATAAGTGGACAATGAGGTGGATTGAGAATAGGCTGGATGACAGAGCACAGAGGGTTGTGATCAACAGCACAGTTTAGTTGGAGGCCTGCATCTAGCAATGCTCCCCAGGGGCCAGTCCTGAGTCCAGTCTTGTTCCACACATTGTCCATGATGTGATGAAGGGATGGAGTGTACCCTCAAGCAAGTTTGCTGACACAAAACTGGGAGGAGTGGCTGATACACCAGAAGACTGTGCTGCCATTCAGCAAGACTTGGACAGGCTGGAGAGTTGGGTGCACAGGACCTTAATGAAATTGAATGAAGGTAAATATCGAATCCTGAACCTAGGGAGGAATAACCTCATGTATCAGTATAGTTAGGGGTTGATCTGCTGGAAAGCACAGCTCCATGGAGAAGGACCTTGGGGTCCTGGAGGATAATAAATTCACTATGAGCCAACAATGTGTTCTGGTGGCCAAGAAGGCAAATGGTATCCTGGGGTGCATTAAGAATAGCACAGCCAGCAAGTCAAGGGAGGCTCTCCTCCCCCTCTACTCTACTCTGACCTAGTGAGGCCACTTCTGGAGTAGTGATCCCAGTTCAGGGCCCCCCAGCTCAAGAGAGACAAGGAACTGCTGCAGAGAGACCAGTGGAGGGCCACAGAGATAATAATTAGGAGACTGGAGCATGTCTCTTATAAGGAACTGCTGACAGACCAGGGGCTGTTTAGCCTGAGAAGACAGAGAAGATCTTCTCCATGTTTAAAAATACCTAAAGGGCAGGCATCAAGAGAATGGGGCCAAACTGTTTTCAGTGGTGCCCAGAGACAGGACAAGGGGGCAATGGATATTAACTAGAACCCAGGAAGTTCCATCTGAACATGTGGGAAAATTTATTTACTGTGAGGGTGACAGCACTGGAACAGGCTGCCCAGAGAGGTTGTGGAGTCTCCTCTGGAGATATTGAAAACCCACCCAGACATGGTTCTGTGCGGTCTGCTCTAAGAGAACCTACAAGGGAGTTGGACTAGATGATCTCCAAAGGTTGCTTCCAATCCCTACCATTCTGTGATTCATGCCTTGTCAACCTAAGTCATTCCTGTGGATTTTACCCATGGTTGGTGCCCTGCTGAACCCTTATGATGTCTACTGTACTTCGCAAACTATGAAATGTAAAATTTTATTGTTAATGTTTAGCATGTTTTCCTTGGATGGAGGGGGAAAGGGAGAAGTGGAGTAAGCCAACACAATACTGGAATTAGAACAAGCAAATAAAAATTTCCCAGGTAGTGCATCTTGGCAGGAACATGCAGGAAAACAAACAGTTAGAAGGCCTTGGTAAAGAAAAGAAACAGGTGATTTCAAACCCAGAGCAGTTGTGACCAGCAGCATTTTAACTCATTTACTCTGGCTGCTGCTATTTCCCACCTGCTGTTCTGCCAGTCTCTTCTGGATTTCTTGGTCATCACAGATGTCATAAACAACAGGCTTGGAAAGCTCAGACTCAATCCGGGCCAACCAGGTGCGAAGGTTACTCATGTTTTTGTCCAATATTTGTACAAAAGCAAATGTTTCCTTCAGTTTCTTCACCCTAAGCAAACCAGGAAGAACATTTTGTTACAAAGATCTTCAATCAGTGGAAATGATGTTAGAAGAAGGTGATGACAGGCAAAGCCTTATGAAGCACCTACTGTCCCACCAAGCTGTTGCTTGTAAATCAGAGCCATGTTTCAGTGAAAACCTATCTAAATTGGCCCAGCAGGCCTCTGCTCTACAGCTGCAGGAAGGTCTTGTGTGAATGCTTTAATGAAACTGCATGAGCAGACTGATTTTTTTGTAGCCTCGTTCATCTGCTAGTGAGCTTTTCAATCAGTTCATGGACATTGGTTTAAGTAGGAGTTTGTATCATAACCTGCTGCAGCTGAGCCAAAATGGGTCTCTACGGTCTGATTTTCTTGCTGTGAATTACATTCACTGTCTTCTTCAGCAACTGACAGGCCCATCATAATCAGCAAGGTTCTGCTCTGCCAATGGAGGCAGATTTTGCCCAAATCACAGGTACAGCACCCTGAGCAAACGGGTGCAAACAGGAAAGGAGAACGCCTAAGCAACGTGCACCGTAGAACATATAACACCATGACAGTCAGAGCTCTTCTAAACAACAGACTGAGACGTGTGGAGATGTGCCACTCTCCTGGTGGGTGAAAGTGGAGGGGGGAAAAGGCAATCCTGAAGAGGGAGAATATCCAACAGCTTGAGAGTGTTGTGCACTGTACAAGCAAAAGAACCATCAAGATTGCTTACTTTTGTCTTTGTAGCACAGCCCTCAAACTGCAGACAACCTTCTCTTTCACAGCCCTCAAACTGGAGACCATCTTCTCTTTATTTCCAGCCTTTATGGCATATTCCTATGTCAAAACCCCTTATCAGCCCCTCATATTATCCAAGCAGTGTGTTTGAACATTTGAGCAACTCCATCCCCACATGTTGCAGAAATATCTGCTAAACTACCTCACTGCTCTCACATCTTTCCTTGAAATTCTAATTTCTTGTAATTCCCAACAAAAGCCCAATACTGGGGTAACACTTACAGCTTCTGACTTCAGATGGATATTGCAGCTTGCCATCTGGGCCTTGGCAGTTAATAGCAGAAAAAATAAATTATAATCTAGATCAAGATTTCCATATGATGTCCTAAAAACCTAGATCAGAAGAGGAGATGAACTGTACCAAAAAAGGGATGTATTTCTCTCCGTGAACTTCAGTGGTCTACCCTGAAGTACTATAAACACCAACACTGCTAAAGTTAAGTGACATCATCCCACCCCTATCCTGGGGAGAATTCACCTCTTAGCCAACACTGCTTTCCTGTGCTGTCCTTCTGGCTGCTTGCATCCTTCTGATGTCTAGTCCTGTCCCTGTACCTTGGAATGGATTTTTGGGCCTTGCAAGTGATTTTTTTAAAATGCAGATTTCCAAATTAAACCCTAAGTTACTGCCTGGTCTAGCAACTACCCAGATAAGCCTCAATATCTAAGGCAAGTGCAGTGCAAAATGTTAAAAGTATGCACTGTGAAAAGGTCAAAACATTTCCCATTCATTAGCCACTGTGACTGGGAACTGTCACCAGCTAAACAAAAGCAGCAGCTGGGACTGGCAGGGCAGCTTGTACTGCATGTCTCAAAATGCAAGGGATTGTTGAGGCATCAGAGACAAATATCAATGCATTTGGCAACTCTAATATTGTGCAAGCTAGGACTGAAGAGTGGGAAGGATGTAATCTCATTCAGTGCGGGCATGGATAGATGACACCAAAACAGAAGTGCCCTGACAAGGTACCTGGATGCTGGCTCTATGCAAAGGACCTGCTCCACCTTGTAAGAAAAACAAGGAGTTTCCTGGCTCACCATCCTGCCTGCTGCCAAACTATCCCACCAAGTTTTAGAGGAGAGTGGTCCAAACTGCCTGTAATCGAGTGGATTTTAGTTGCTTGTGACAGCATATGACACAGTGACAGAAGATACACAGGACAGCTAATCCACAATGAATATGCCACTCTGACCTTATTAGCAACCTTAAGGTAATCAAAAAGGTACACCAGTTAAGCTCTTGATTTAAGGTAAAACACTTACAGAGGAAATGTACGAATGATCCTGCTTGAGTTGTTTGTTCAGTCTGCTTGGTTATTGTGAACATGAAGAGTAAGGGCAACAAACTTGGGGTCTCACATGGATTAGCATCATGAGAAGCACCTTCCTCTGCCTCTTGTCCCAAAAGGACCAGACAGTACTTTCAGTTGTTTTACAAGGAGGGTAAGAAGAGCACAGATCGACACTATGACTTCTGGCAAACATTTCATAACTGCACTCTCCAAAATGTAAAATCAGTCCTGTCTGGTTCATGCAACCCTGCAAAACAGCCTGATGGATTTGGCCTTTATCAGTGGTCCACCTTGTTCCCACCTTGCATTGCAAAGCCACTGATAATTGGTGTAAAGTGCAAAGCAGCTGCCTCTGTCTCTGCCTCTTTACACTGATGGTGGTTTCCACTGCTGCAGCTGATTGAGAGGAAGCCAGCAGATGTCAAAAGCATTTAGCTGCTCTCACTTTCCTTAACATGCTTCTTTCAGAGCTTTGCCAAGTTCAACCCTGTATGCAGAAAGCATCTGGCTCCAAAACAAGCAACAGCTACATCACTCTTCCTGCTCCTGGTTCTGCTTCTTTTAAGTGGTACTCAATGAACATGTTATGCTCTGATAACTGTACAGCATTTTCTTGTGCTACCGTGGGCTGGCAGCAATTTACTCAGGTATCCTAATTCTTCCTCCACCCTATCCTCTGCTTCTGTCTCACCAGTCGGTTTGGATCTAATTGGTCATGATGCTCAGCAGGGCTTGTGTTCCCCCAGGGTACGTGATCCACTAGACAGGTGACTCCCTGGAAGGATGGGACAGTGTAGGCTCTATGTTGAGCACCAAAGAGAAGAAATGCTAGAAAAGCCAGGCCTGTGAAAGAGTCTGAGACAAACATCTATGCTGTTGCATTGTTAACTCTGCATGACTTAAGGCCAGTCAGGAGGACAGCAAGGCTGGATTGCCACACTGGCCTGGATAGTATCCACTGGCAATTTGTTCTCTGCATATTCTATGTCATTTCTCCACTACTGCTTTGGAAATATTCCTCTGGTGACTTGAAGGAGATGCACATATTGGGACCATCTGATGCCACAGCTGACCTGCTGAGATCATGTCTTACAGTGCTGCTCGGTATCATCTCTGTGTCCCTGTTTCCCTTTCTCTGTCTGCATCTACCTGCTTCCCATCCTGAAACTGCATTACAGAAGAATTCATGGGTTGCAAGACATCTTTCTTCAGTCTGCATACTGAGTAACAAGTAGGTGAAAATAGCGAAGGTAGTCCAAAGCAAAGCCAAGGGATGTTAAATTACAAATAAAAGTCTCTATGACTGACAACACATTTTAAAAGCAACAATTTTAGAATACAGATTTTTTGGGCACAAACTTTCCCCCAAGAATACTATTTTGTCTTAGACATCACCACAAAATTCAAGTTACAGATATTACCGTGAATATATGGGTCTTTATATAGTGGTGTTACTAGAAGCAAATACAGGATCACTGTGGTATGGTGATCTTGCATTTCTAGCAACTGCCATTGCAGACACATCAGTGTAATTAAGTAATTGAATCTGTTAACATATTCTGGGTAGAATATGACATTTCTTCAGTCGTTTAAACACCCACAATGCTCCAAGTCATTCATCTCAAACTTGAGCTAAGCAACCAGGGAAGAACAAGAACCTAAGAGAAGTTCACATTAGTGCTGTAAATATGAAGGCAGCCTTGTCCAGATGTTCAAACTGGTTGATCTGCTCTTGTGGCAGTTAGCAGACACAGAGCTCAAGGTAAAGGGGAGAGTTCTGTGCTGAAGCAACATGTGAAATGATGAAAATTTTGAAAATTCTCATTGAGCAGCCTCAAGTTTGCAGCTGAAGTCACAGGGAACGGTCTTTTCTCTCACTACAGCTCAAAGAAAAATGTAAAAATAGACTCACTACTTTACAACAAGCACTCTCAGATACATTTCTGCACGTTGCAAGTATTGCAAATTATCTGCTCTTTGCATTAAAGAAGCCTCACGAACTCTTTTGAGGTGCAAAGAGCTGGAAAGACAGGCCTCCTGGGAGCTGGGGGTGGGTGCACAAAGAAAGTCACTAACCCTGGGGGCAAGAGCTCCCCCCTTATCTTCAGGTGACCCATCACCCCACACACAGCAAATTAACAGCAATTAAACTTCAAGTGCAGCAGAGGAAATGAGCTTCTCCTGCTTGCACGGAAGGTGGTAGAGGCTGCCACCACAGCTGATTGAACTCTTCCTCTACAAAATGTAATTCTCAAGTTATTTGGTCAAATAGGGAAAACTACCTATCCATAGTTCACTTCCCAATGAGAACTCACCTGCCACCATTCAACATAAAAAATATCCAAACCAAGAAACAGACAAGCAAGCAACCAACCAAATGCCAGAAAAATCCCCAAAAAAATATGACCACTAATCTAAAAAAAACCCCAAACCCAAACACCTCTTGCACAAGGTCCAGCTTAAAAGATACCCCGATTCAAAACAGTGTTTAGACGCATAAAATGCCTGAGATTAGCCAAACAAAGACGGTTTCTACATGTCTTAAGCTTTATACCAAAACAGAAGTGGCAGAAAAAGAACAAAAACTAGCCGATTATAACTAATAGCTGGCTGCAAAAGTGAACAGAAGGACTAACTGACTTGACTCGAGATTGGATTTGGGTCTTAATACCCTCAATGAAGTTGCCAGTATTGAACTACAAGAGAAATACATTAAGCTGGTTGAGGCTGGACCGTTTATAGACAGAATGTCTTGTAGTAACTTCCTGGGAAGCATCTAGCAGTAGAAGGCACTTCCAGGTTGACTGAAATTATCCACACAAAAGAACTGCAAAATGCCTGCCAATTGCATTGCACCAGTTGTCAAAATGCTGCGGGGGGGGGGGGGAGGGGGGGGAAAGATACAGGGAAGCTCAAAGAAAATATAAAGTAACATGCAGATTTTAGCGTCTGAAGGAATGAAGAACATCCTTATGCATATTCCTGACTCTCTTTCACAAACACAACTGTCACCAGAAAAAGCCACTAGAGCCATTTCTGTTTAACCAAGGGAGCCGGAATGGCCCTGCCAGCTGATAGGATTGTTTACAATCCGGTAAGGCAAATGAGATGCACAGCATAGAAACCTTTGTTCAGTCAGTTGCAGGGGGAGGTTAACCCTGTGAGGGCCAAACCCCGCGATCGGGAAAGGTGATGTCGAAGGCAAATTTTAGGCCTTCCTATGAAAAGCAGGGAGGTTTCTCTGCACAGCGCCCGGCCATGGCACAATGACGGAGCCCCGGTGCTGGGCTGTGCCAGCACAGCGAGCAGGGCAAGCAGCGGGTGTGCCGTAGGAGACTTTTCTCGCCATACCCTGCTGCCAGCTCCAAAAGGTTTCCACCGATCTCCACCTCGGGTGCAAAATTGCCAAAACACTGCTGAATTTAAGCGAGAGGGCGCGGAGCTCTATTCCTGTTGCTAACACACCGCGTCTCCCACTCAGCCCCTTATCCAAGGCGAATTGCAGGGAGCCACTGCTGCATCGGTGCCCTTCCCCCTCCCCGCCGTGCCAGCGATGCCTGCTCCAACAAAACCCACCCCGACCAGACCCGCGGCCGTTCACCAACATGGCACTTACGATTCGCAAGAAAAAACCATTCCTCAGCTTGCAAATCCCAAGCTGCAAGGGGACCGTCTGTACGACCACGGCAGGCATGGAAGAGGAAACCCCTCCTCCACAGATGCCCTATTTATTCGCCGCTTTAGCATCTCGCGTCGGGGGGAGGCTCGCTCGTCCTCCCCGACCCTCCGAGCTGGGGAGACTCTCTAGCTCTCCCCTGTTTTAACCTCTACGTTTTGGGTTGGTATTTTACCTGGCAAACGGCCGCATCCCTCCTCAGAACAAGCCCAAGAGAGCTTTATTCTGACAGAAGAGAATTAGCACGCCAAGAAGCGCACGGCCAGCAGCTGCGAGCGGCTGGCAACAAAAAGGTTGCACGCTGGAGGCTTCGGCAGCGAAAAAGGTAAATGAGGTGTTCATTTCTGCTGCCAAACAGGGATTGGAGCCTCAGCCCCGGATGACTTGCAGCAGAGTCAGTTTGAAGCAAACCCAAAAAAAGCCCACCAGAACACATACATCCACGCACAGGCACCACGCACACGGATCTATCCTTACTTCCCCTGTGTTCCTCTTGCTCGCCTTTCCCATTATATCCCAGGTATTTAAGGGCGAATTAAGTCTCCCACACACTAACCTGTCCCCTCCTCAACCTTCTAGTGCAGGTGGAAGGCCTCCCAGTGCAAGTAGCCTGTTTTGCTGCAGGACAAAATAGCCCCTAATCTTCATTTATGCTATCATTCGTTTGTGGAAAAACACACTGTCATGATTTCTGTGTATGACTGCCAAAGATCACGGGGTGGGAAAAAAGAGGCGGAAGTCAGAGAACCTTGGATTAAAAGGCACTCCCAACCCAGACAATCTTGGGGAAAAAAATTAAGAAGTTATGATAATCCTAGAAAAAATGCACGAAATTAATTTGAAATTAAAGGGTTTTCAGTATTCAGATGGCCTTCTATTGGCTTGCCAATCGCTCACACTCAATATATGTTAGGGTAAAAAATGCCACTGTGAGAGGGCTTCAGATGTTTGCATGAGTAAATCACACTCAGTCACCTCAGCAGTTTAGCCTGATTATGAGCTGGAGAGGATCAAAACCATGTTTGAAATACCAGGTCTAAGACAGAAAATAGGGAAAAAGCCCTCCCAGCCAGCCAGGCAGATAGTGGCAATGGCGACAGTGTACAGAACCCAGAGACTCCCTTGCACTGCCAGCTCCCCCCTGCTCCCAGCACACATTGCATAACCAAAATAAGCCCAACCATCCTGCCTGATACGATAATGAATTCTGTCACAGCTTTTGCACTGCAGAGAAGCATAATCCCTGAAGGACAGGGAGCCTGGAGAACATGGAAAGAAAGCAGGCACTAGGCGAGTGAGATTTCAGCTGTCCAGATTTTTTTGTTGTTGTTGAACCAAAATAAATACAAGAATTGAGATTTTACAATGACAAACCTGTACAATTCTGCTGAATGTGACTGTATTGTTTACACAGGGGCCTCCCTGCATTATACTTTGCTTCCCTTGCCATGCAGTACTAATCTGCAGCAATTTAAGAAGACCTTTGAACTTGGAGTGCACCCACATTGACTGTGGGCTGCCTGCCTGAAGCTGCCAGGGCAAGACTACATGCTGGCATGTGGTACCTGATGGGTCTACCCTGCCTAAGGGTAAGAAATGCTATAGAAAAATAAACAGAGACCAGTTGAGAGGTGCTATAAACCTGCTCCCTCCCCACACCTACCAAGCTGGGGGCCTACTGCAGCTATAGAGGCAGCCCAGTGACAGTGAGGAGACAGAGGGGAAGGAGAAGCACAGCGCAGGGGCTAAATGGAGCTCCCCAATAAGACCTCCATGTAACCTCTGCTTAGCACAAGGTGATATGACTGGAGAATAACTCCTTCCCATTTTACTGCAACCTGAGTGGTGTCAGGCTGTTTGGGAATTTCAGCAGTGGCATGCAGGAAATCTGCTGTAAACACTTGGAGTCTCTCAGTTCAATGTGATAAAGAAGAGGGCTGACTTTAGTTGTGGCAGTTTAAGATTCCTGGATCCTGCAATGAGGGCTGGCAGCTTGTGAACACAGGCAGTAGACCTAGCTGCCAAGGATTCACATTAAGAAGAATGAGCAGGTACATTTGGCCTTGCTAGTTTCCTTGCATTAAAGGTTACAGTCATTTGAACCCATCCTTGCTACATACACAAAAAAGTGCCTTTCTCCAAAACATAGACCAGATCCACCAAGTAAGAAAACACACTGTGCTCACAGCCAGAGCATCTGAGAAATGGCATCCCCTTTCTACAGCTTTGCAGCAGTGAGAAGAGCTGTAAGATGCTTTGAGGTACAGGAATGCAGCATTTGTTAGTGTAGAGACCAGTCTGTAGACCCAAAACTGCCAGAGACAGCCCCTGATGAAGCTGGTGGCTGTAATGAAGGCTCAAGCATTGCCCAAATGCTTTGCACAAGCCCAGGATGTGCAGACACCCTACCATGACACATGGATATCCTCCTGCACTGTGCAAACAGCCACACAGAAGGCAAACACCTCCTTGCTGGGGTGGGAAGCAAAGCATGGACTTAGTATCAGTGGTGGACAGGCCAGGAAAGTACACTGAGGAAGATGGCTGTGCTCAACATAGTCCTCTTGCCAGTTAATGCATGGCTGGGGAGTGCTCTCCAAGGCACACTGGGGATGTAAATCCCACTCCACAGGCTTTTGGCTATCTACCACCTATGTGCAGCCTGTGCACTCCTTCTCCTGCTGTTTAAGGCCTGCACTTGGGTCTATGTGTAAGCATCAGAGGTTTCTTCTGGCAGAGTGCTGCTATGAGGCAAGTGATGAGAGAACAAAAGCAAGAGATTTTCTATGTCCATTTTTACAGCCAGCACAATGCTCTCTTTCTGCCTGTTAGCATGTTTGTATTTCCCCCTCTGTCAACAGAGACTTCAGCACAAGACTTTCTCTGGTAAGAGTATCTTCTGAGCTAGACAGAAATTCACTTGTTCTCCTTTCCAGGCACACTAATGTCTTGATGGTTACTCTAACCCAAGGGAATTAACATTTTGAGACTTTTCCAAGTTTGCACCAAGCCACTCTCTGACTGCAACGCATGGAGCAAAGCTTTTGTCACCACACAAGCCAAGCACAGGCATACAATGAAAGTGTTAAGTCCTGCAAGCACAGCCATATGGCAAATCTGAGCTTGTCACCATGAACTAAGAGAATCACTTGAAGGACTAAATGGAGAGCTCACCTAATTTGCCCATCTGTCTCAGGACAGTTATTGGCTATCAGGAAGAATGCCCTATATGGATAAATGGACTTGAGACCAATCTGGTTTCATGTTGGCATCATGCAGCCATACGCTGCTCTACAGAAAACATAAAACATCACTCAAGTTTCAGGGCCAGCCATGGGGACAACAGAAGCCTGGTTATAAATCTCAATTAGACTTCTTTGTGGATACAGGTTATTTTATACCCTTCAAGCACAGAATCACAAAGTGCTTGTCTACTAGAGATACTCAGTGCCCAGAGCAGAGGATTGGCTTCCAACACACAGCTGTCCAGTGCACATTTTCTGCTCCGACGCAGTGCATGGCTCTGTAGTTTACTCACTGCCCAAGTCCTGGCCTGCCATGAAGATAGCATGAGATTTGGCCCTAGCACCTGCGACATACAGCCACTGAGGGCCAGGGAAGCAGTGCAGTGAGCTCTGGTGAACCCACAAGTGTGAATAAAGGCAGCAGCTAGCTAGAGTGCTGAAGCTGCAATACTTGTCAAAAAAGCTTCAAATGGTTGCAGACTCAGCAAGCAATAACACAGAAAATTTTCTCTTTAATTTACTTGCCACTGATCTTAAAAGCCAGGAGCAGACCTGCCACCTCATTTCACAGAGATGCTGTGAAATTGAATTCCAACAAGCCTGCCTCCTCAACACAGTCAAAATGACTCATTTCCCTCCAGGAAGCATTCAACTGCTTCCAAGGCCTTCTGGTGGTCCTGCCCTGAAGCATCTCCTCTATCTCTTTTACCTTCCCCAACAAATGAAGCAGTGTCCAATAAAAAGGGCTTCATCAGGGGCTGCTGCCCCAACAGCAGTTTGCAGCACTGCAATCTCTCTTTGCCAAGCAGAAGTGGGTGCATAGCCCCTATACTATGCCCTACAGGCTCCAGTCTCCCTGGAGCAAATTCATTCTATCCACTGAATGAAACTGGAAATCATCTGGTGATGGCAGATGTTTGAGACTGTGTGAGGATGTCTGGATTGTGATGGCTTCATGCAACAAGGTCACCATTAATTTTGCCACCACTCTGTTTTCATTGTGCTCTTTCAACACAGTTGTTTTTGCAAAAGCAAAGTAAAAAGGAAGGAGACGGTCTATCAGCACGAGGCATCACAACCCATGCTCACAGGTCATCTTGTCCCCAGCCCAAGGCTCCTTACTCTGCTACATGCCCCCATGAAGAGGCTCAACTTGTGGCACATCTGTGATAGGGAGAGTTGCTGTCTTCTCCCCCACTGTCTGAGCTTAAGAGAACCTATTGAGAAACATAGGACAAGCCTCCTCTTGAGTGCCACAATGCATACCTGTAAGTGAGGTGGAAATTTCAGTCAACTGAACCCTAATTTAGTTCCTTCAGAATTCAAATGTCAATGGCAAGCCACTACTGTAGCAGGGATCTCAAAAAGGGAAGTTGAAAGGTTGTAAACAGGGTGAAAAACCTCACAGGACCATACTCAGATACTATTGTGAGTGTCCAGCCTGGTAGTTATTTAAGACTGAGCAGCCAAGAACAGCTGAGCTGTGAGCCAAGCTCATGTGGGGTAGATTACATGAGAGAAGAGATACATTACACACACACTGCAAAACACAGCAATACACTGAACATCCGCTAGTATTAAATCCAAAACCAGTAGAGTTCACTGGGCTGTATGGTAACCTTGGACCACTGAAGGAGATGCTTAAAACCACATCTTGTCAGGCCCTTCCCATTCATTACACTAGTCCTGAGTACAGAATTGGTGGAAATCACAAGTAGAACCTGGCATGTTGCAGTCCTTTTGTAGTTAAGAACACAGGACCACTCATAAAGCCAACTCACCAGTAGCTGCAATATTCAGTTTATATATATCCAATACTGGGAGCTACGTTGATGCCCTGGGCAAATCCATATCAATGTCTCAAAGCACCACCATACACTTATCTGAAGGTCAAGATTTAAAACATGCCAGGTAGGAAAAATCTTGACTGAGAGATGTCTCTCTAAACATCCCATTAGTTCTTTAGCATATTTCCCTAAAGATGGGAAATGTGCCATGTTTATCTCAGTTTCAAAATTGTGTGTATTGTTCTCCATTAAAAAAATTGCTGCAATTGAAAAATAACATGCAGCAGAACACATACGATCATTAAAGTGCTTTAAAAGTTGCATGTCACCATGAGAACAGAAAAAGTGCTGCTATAAAAATGAAGCTTTCTTTCCTGCAACAGATCAAACACCTGTGACCGTTTGACACTGTGCCTTTAAGGACAAACAGTGCTGAGACACTGGCTAAATGTTTTCGGTACTAGAACCAAAACATTCTGATATTCTAAACGAATTTCATTGGTGGATAGACAAAATTGTGAAGCAGTTGGAATTTCCTTTTTTTTTTCCTCAGTTCAGTTCAGTTTGGGGAGTTGGGGGAGTGTGGAGTTTCAGCCTGTTCTCCCTGCCTGCTCTCTCTGCGAACTGCTGGAGTTGGCCTTCAGATAAGCAAAAACTAAGCCTGCATGGGCTTTTGACGCTTACTAACAACTCTTTTCCTTAGTAACTTGCCTTTCTTTCTCTCTAACCCCTTTTTGGGGAAAAAGGGAGGTAGGGGGGGAGAGAGGGGGTTGCAAGGAGGGGATCCCTCCCTCGGGGAGGGATTTTTGTTGTGTTATTTCTCTTTGCTGTATATTTCTGTGTATATATTGTAAATACCTGTATATATTGTGTCATATATAACCTGCTTTCCATATATGCTTGTAAATATATAGCTTTGCTCTTTCGACTGGGCTAGTTGTGGTTTCTTACTCTGTGGAGGAGGGAGAGCTAAGCCCTCTCTCAACCTACCACAAACACCTTAAGACAGCCACTGCAAGACTATCTGCAAAGTGTTAGATGTTAAGACAGCAGCTTCTGCTTAATCATTCATGGCTCATGTGTCACCGTTAATTTAGATCTCATTCCTGATTAAGATCCAGCATGCTTAGCACTGCATTGTCATGGGCATAACCACCTGCCTTATCTATCCCAAATGTTAACTAAGCAAGAGAGCTTCTGAAGGCCCAGAGAGAAGGGTTTCAGGCCCACAAAACCTTGAGAGAGACAGTTGGACCAACACTAATTTGTGTTAGCATTATTATTTCTGGATTAGTAGCACACTCAGTCAAGTGGTGAGACCAAGTCAGCATCCTTCTTCCAAGCTGTGATAGAGACTCAGTGATAATAGTAAAATGGGATAGTCTCAGTCATGCTAATACTAAAATGATCATAGTGTTCTTAACTCTGTCAAGTATAATAAATGTTTAATCCCTTACGAGGCTGTTGCCTAGAGTATGCAGGCTTTTGTTTTAATTTCAACTGATAGTACTTTTCATTTCATCATCATACAGAAGATCATGAATTAAAAAAAAAAAATCAATTTATGGTATGGTCCTTCAGCTTTTTAGGAAAGATGACTGAGGAGACAGCACTAATTTTAAGTGCAACTTCATACACTTTTGAATGTAAAAAGGATCATTATCATTATACAGATCTGACTGTCTACAGAGACAGTCCAGGAATCTATTCCCAAAGTCCATGCATTCAGAGGGTGAAAATAGAGGCCTATCTTAAAACAGAAGATCTCCTGAGGAGCCCAAATTAACTCCTACCATACTGCTTTAAAATTAAGTTGCAATTCAACACATGTAACAGAGAAATAATTTTGACTCCTCCTTTTGCATTACTCCCATG
The DNA here is from genome assembly GCF_014839835.1 of Dryobates pubescens. Classification (NCBI taxonomy): domain Eukaryota; kingdom Metazoa; phylum Chordata; class Aves; order Piciformes; family Picidae; genus Dryobates; species Dryobates pubescens. The sequence goes on along the minus strand of NC_071616.1, from coordinate 20,236,097 downwards.
ATTAAAATTAGGTATTATAGAAATTCTTACACCCTATTCTCTACCGTTAGATAAAGTAAGACATCTGATGTCTTAGTACTGCAAGAAGTCTTAACAAAACCACATTAACGTCAGTTAATTTCAATAGAATGGAAAATTAATCAGTCTGTTTCTGATGGTCCAGGACACCAGCTTCTGGCATACTTCATATGAAATACTGAAAATAATTTTCTTACCTTGCTCCAATGACATCAAAGAGATGCTGCCAGCGATCATTGATTTTATTGAGTTTATCATCTATTTCTGCGACTCTGCTTTTGTTGCTAGCCTTGATTAGCTGATCACCCATTTGCTTTAAGTAGATCTTATTTTCACTGAACAGGTTTATTTCTTCCATGCAATCCTGACAAATATAAACAAACATTGCTTAAGTCCTGGACAAAACAAACAATCCAAAACTGTTTCTTTTTCCATGTATGTGATGTGAAGTCAGATTTGGCTTGTGAAGGCTGAGGTTTCTAACTTAGCATGTAAAACTCTTTATCTTAAAAAACCAGACAGACAACCAACCCAACCCAACCAAACAACACAAAACAAAAAACCCCAAACCCTAACAAAAACCACCAATACAAAACAAACACACAAACAAACAAACCCCTAAAAAAAAAAGGAAAAGCACTCTCACAATGAAGCCACTATGAAAAAATAAGCAGCTTAAAAGCCTTTCAAGTGTCAGGAGTAAGTACTTCTAAAAATAGCAGTTTAATGTTCCATTTTTGTCTCTGCTTTCCTGATTTAACACAATTTTTCAATCAAGCTACATCAAAAGAACCCAAACTCAAGTCTAGGAGGGGTTTATTTTCCTGGCATTCTTATCCAGAGGAGATCTGGGATTAGTTATTGAGACCATTAAGCCATGGGGGAAAATACTACAGCAAAATAATAGTCCTGTTTAAAATCAAGCCAATATGAAAATATTAGAAAGCATTAACTACATTGGCTACCAAGAAGGGATATAATTAGATTTTATTTTTCATTGTGGTAATTTGTTGTTCACCCTTGACCTACCCTTGTGCTTCTTTGTCCTCTTACTTCCAGTTTCATGACTGTTGACATGAGTGGAAATGATGAGAGCTTTGAGACACTCCCAGGACAACACAGATCCCTAACAGTAAGTCTATGTGTACCCAACAAGCCAGTTCCCCACCACTGAAACTCACATGCATCACACGCCAAGCCTAAATGCAGCCAGGTGGCATTTCTCTTTTGCATCATGCTTCAAGTCTGAACATCAAGAAGAGCTATGCTAGAAAAGCTTATCTTCTCACAGAACCCTGAACTTGCTGGGTTTATATCACAGCCTGCTTTTGAGAGGCAAGGAAGAAATGAGGAAGGATGTCTCTATAATGAGCTGTCAGACTGCAATTGAAGAAAAGTGGTGTCACTACTTACCTTCTGCAATTTGTCTATCCTGTCCTCAATGCTGACATCTGCAGTCTGCAACACTTTACTTTCCATTTGCACCAGCCAGGAACACAGCTCCTTATGCTTTTCATTGAACACAATCCAGGTATTGAGCCTGTCTTCAATCTCCTGCTTATGCAGAGACACCTATGGATGGGCACACACATTAACTGCTGGCAACATCTTGCTCAGGGAGGAAAACAGCAACTAAGAGCCTTCTAATTTCTAGTCTGCATCTGATCACCTTCCATTTTGTAGGAGCATTTATCAAATACATCTAGCTTTCTTCTCAAAGCCAGCAAGCAGATTGTTATTACATCTTATTTTAGATAGCAGGGCCAAAGGTTGACTAGCAAACACCAGATTCTCTCCCTCAGAGGAAAGAATTAAAGGGAGTGACAGTTTTATAAATAATGAGCTAATAAAAAAATTAAATATTACTCAGTGAAAAACTGAAAATACCAAACAAAGGAATATGAAATATCTATTACTACCTAATCTTCATTATATACACCTCAGTGTCATGTAAGTGTGTAGGGTGGAATCGGGACCAGCTCCATGTAATATCAGGATCAAAATAGGAGGCACCAGGTGACCTCCCACTATATAGCTTCCGTCCTTTAAATTCTAAATTCTTTAAGGAAGGAACACGAGTTCTAAATCTTTCATGCAAAGGAATGAGGAAAAGCACTGCCTTGGGATACTGGAAAACAATCTCCAAAGTTCTCAACAGAAAAGCCTCTCCTGCAGACCCTAGGGATCTCAGAAAGTCTCCCTAAAAGGGCTGTGCTCTGTGATGCTCTCTTGTACCCTCAGCCTCAGAGATATGAAGGCTATGTCCCTCATTCTTCCTCTACCACTTGTGGCATCTCCTATGTACAGAGACAAGTTAACTTGGTTGGTGGAAAAAGAGACTCTCTACACCAGCAAAACCATTGTTAAATCCTGAAATGCTTTTGGCTCCATTTTTGGCTGCTAAGCACAGGGCAAGGCAGGATTTTAAGAACAGGAAGCATCTTTTGGATGGCTACACTATACAGACTGGGAGTAAACCAGTAATGAAGCAAAAAATCTCAGACAAGCTTCTAGGAACATGAGTGCTTCAAGCCACTGCTTTGAATGCTTCTGCATCAGACCAACTGCCCTGGTATCAGCTCCATTTTGCACCCACAGCATGATGCAGGAGCAAACTTAGCATTCCCAAAGAAATTGGGAAAGGTTGTTATTCCCAAGGAATATCAAGGCCTAGGCTCAACCTGTACACTAGCATTCATTAGGACTGGCCTCTACTGATGCCAGTAGTTAAATCTTTGACCTACATGTACCTTGCAAAGGCAGCTATGAAAAGGCTAATCCCTTGAGTGCATCTGCTCAGTAAGTGTGTTTGTGTCCCTGCCCAGTCTGGCACAGGCATCTGGCTGCCCTGCTCCCGTGGCCGTGACAGCTGCAGCCACATCTCGCTCTCAAAAGCCTTTCACCTCTCTGCATTTATACTGCAGATTTTTCTCCACACAATGCATCTTTACTCCTCTCATTTGTTAGCCAAAACAAAGCAGTCATGCTGGCAGCAGAACTGATACAGTCTGCTCCTCTACCCTCCTGTCCAGCACTGAGCCTCCGTGCAGGCTCTCTGGAGGCTCATTAGGGCTATGTAAACATTTCAGTACATCCAGCACTGAACTGATTCTTCCCAGTACAGATTTCTGTGTGCCTGACACAGTTGTATTAATGTCATCCCATTCTTCTCTCCAAGACAGACTGAATGATTTTTTTTCTGAATAAAATCTGAACTTAAATTATTACAGGAAATCACTACTTGGATAGACTGTAGTGGGGGATATATAAAAAAAGAGCTTAATTTTCAGGCTGTGCACCACAGTTGAAATGGCAGCCACCAGCAGTTTACCAAAGCAGGAAAAACAACTAAGTGCTCTCATTTATAAGCTTAACTACAGATTGCTATGAGGAAAATATTTCAGGCATTTTGATTGAAAAATAATGGACTGTATTTCTCAGAAGGGGGCTAACGTGTCTCTAGAATAATTTTCAGAGTTCAGAAACAATAACGAATGACACTGATTGTATATTAACCATCCAGTTTAAGATGAGAAAAATCTGCTTTCTTGTGGCAATACAAAAAAACAAACAAACAAAAAAACCAACAAAAAAAAACCAACAAAAAAAAAAACCCAAAGCAAAACAACACCCCCCCCCCAAAAAAAGTACCCAAATAAAAACCCCAAACCTAACCAAGCAAACAACCAACAACAACAAAATCCAAAACCACAAACAAAAAAACTCCACCCCAAAAACTATTTAATCACACCTACATTACTGAAATAAGCATAGCTGTTCAGTACTCCAGCAACATTCCCATCGAGATTGCTTTACCTTTGCCTGAGTAAGGTTAGGCATGAAATAATAACTCACTTCAATACCTCTTTATGAACTGTACAATAAAAGCTATTGACTTGACAATAAAGAGCTGGGCTTGCTAGGATGTAGAGCTATCCACAATAGACCCCAAGTATTTTACTTCTGTCAGTCCTGTTAACAGGACAAAGTAAACACCCATTCAAACTGCATAATAACCTAATGAATCAGGTTCCTATGACTTTGCTGGTAAATGTTCCCCAGCAACTTTACATGCAACATTAAAATTAAATCTAATATAGCAACAAGCCACAGAGAATGCAAATGTTTCACAGTATTTTACTGTTACACAAAAGGCGAGTCAGTTCTCAGGTGTTTAAACCCAAAGAGTCAACATTTTAACGCATTTTTTGTTATGGACTCCTAGCATTTTTTTTTTTAACATCAAGTTGCAAAGACCTCCCCCTTCCTTTCCTTGTTTCATGCCTTCAGGCAATTCCTGTGTTTATCCCTCTCTCTCCCACCCCCAACCCCTCCCTGCCTGTCCCTTTGGCAGCCCAGAACAAAGCCACCTATTTCAGCAAACAGCTGCATCTGAGCCCTGTGTACTTCAGGCACTCACTAGTTACAAAAGGTTTGCAAATAAACCCCAAAAATAAATCTCAGCAGTTTGTGCCCAGGAAACAAAGGCAAACTTCAGCCATGGTCAGCTGGACAAGGAGGAGCCCCATTCCCACCCAAGACTACAAAAGTGAGCCAACCACTAAAGAAATCCCATCTGCTAACCAGCTCTCCCTCTGCTGTCAGGCCCTGTGAGTATTCTACAAAACCCCAGAGGAGGTGAAGACTTACTTGCAAGCAGAGCTCTTCCCACTGCCTGTGCAAATGTTCAACTTGCTCCTTGAGCACCATCATGTCCTCGGTGAGGATGCAATGAGCCAGCTCCATCTTCATGGCCTGCAGCTCCTTCATGTCGTGAGCCCAGTCTGCCAACGACTGCTCCAGCTCCTGCATGGAAATGCACCCAGAACAAGCCTTGGCACTAAGCTCTTCTGGTTTCCAAACCTGCTCCTTAATCCCTGCCTGGGCTGTGGGGGAGGAGAGGAGGGAAATGTACAGCAGCTTGTGCAGCGCTTGCTGGCTGGACTGGACTGGGGGTCCCTGTGTGTTTGGCTCAGGGCCCATTGGAGCCCCGGGGGAGCTGCTGCTGAGGCACTGGTTGGAGCATCAGCCTCAGCTGCATCCAGAAGTGCCAAAGCACTGCCTGACCCCCTGCAGCTACCCATAGCTCCAGGGTAGTATTTGGGGATTCACATCCAGGAAGGAATGTGCCTGCTTCCCTGAGACTTTTTGGTTTGGGGCTTGTTTGGTTGGGGATTTTTTAAGTTGATTTTGGCTAAGTTGTTTTCCCACCTGCATTTGTTCCAGTTTCAGGTTATTTATTTAAATGTTGAAAAAATAAAATTGGTTTCCTTCTCTAATGTATTATTTCACAAGCACTTGATCGGATTTGTCAAAACTGTGGAGCTTTTAATCTGCTCATTCACAGAAACATTCTCTTTTCAGCTTTGTTTCTCAGACTCCTCTTGATAACAAGGCTATAGATTTCCTTGTAAGTGTTAAAATTGTCACCTAAAAAGCAGAGACACCGCTGCATGCAGCTTGGAAACATGATGCTGTACACACAAGATACTAAATCTCATTTTGTGAGGCAGTTGCTGGGAAGTGTCACTGCCTCCTCAAACAAACAAACAAACAAAACCCAACAACAATAAACCACAAAGGATCCAGTTTGTTTCATTTTAGAGGGAAAACCCCTGTGTTTCTTGTCAGGAGCAGAGTGCTGGGTCCAAGCCCTGTGAGCATTTTCACTGGACTTTTGATCCAGTCACTTAGCTGAATAATAACAATAAAACAATGTGATCTGCTTCCACAATGGAGAAAAAAAGAAGGAAAAAAAAATCAGAAAAAAACCCCAAACCCAAACCAAACCATAGAATAAAATTCACCTGAGCTCACAACAAATTACTCCCTACAGAAGTGCACACAGGCATTTATCTATCGTAACAAGGGTTGAATCCCTGCATTAATGGAGCCAATGATAAAATTTCACAGCATTTTCACAGCCCATGTAATGTCCAGGCTTGAGGAAAAAACAGCTTTGTTCCACAGAAGAGTGAAATGCAGGGAGAGGAAAGGAAGTCTCTCTTCCCCAAGCCATTTTGGTCATCCATTTTATTTCACTGTGACACTCAAGAGCTGAACTGCGCTGTCACTGTCTGACCCTGACACCACTCCAGCTGAATTTCTCGTGCAGGAGCTGTGTGCTATCATCTCACAAGTAACTCAGGGCTACAGTAAAACTGCTGCCCTAGCAGTAGAAGGCAGCCAGCACTCACAAAGAAGATTTTAGACAGCTGATAATGAGTTCAAAGCCTTAGCTCGTTATTACACTTATTCATTCCCACTGCAGAGGTCAACAATCCACTTAATAAAAGGATGATGAAAGACTGACCAGCCCAGACCACACGTCTCCTATCCCTTGGAAAAGCTTCCCTTGCCATTTAATTTTCATGGAGCACTATGTGCTGCAAGGGCTTTTGCCACTCCCGTACTCTTAATTTTCCTACTCTAATTATTCTCACATCTGCGTGGTGCTTTGTAGACTTACAAGGTCTCTTTTCTGAGGAACTGCCTGTCCAAAATGGATTGGAAAATAAAAAGAGAGATTTGGCTGTGAGGAGAGCAGCCAAGTGAGCTGAGATCAGGGACATTCTTCCCTTTGCTTTAAAAAACTGCTGAGTTATAAATTCAAGAATAGGAAGCAGAGGCAAGGAAAAAAGTCTAAACATTACTACTACTCTTGTAATCTTCTTTGGACTTTTCAGATTGACAGCAATCAGGACATAAAAGACAGAAATTCAGTGTCCCTAAGTGCAAGTAAGAGGGAGAACCAATTTCACTGGGATCAGGTGTTGTGCAAAGACTTGTTGTATGGCTGTTCAATACCTTAACATGTTCCTTGGCTTTGTAGAGCTCTTCGCGTTCAACCGGAAGTGGATCTTTTACTTTCTCCTTCAGCTCTCGCAGCCTGCTTTCTAAGTCCTTGCTTTGCTTTTCACAGGAGTCCCAACTCTGCTCAAGGATGTTATAAAAGGTTTATACTGTATCATGACATGTTACACCATATGGATTCATCACAAAACAGCCTCTTCAACCACTGAAATTCATAATCATGTGCTCTGGTAATTTGGATTTTCTTTTAGATACACTGCACTACTCAGAATAATTAGATGCCTGGATTTACAGAAGAACTTGTGCCCTCTCTTGCATTTCAGGTTTGTTTTGTCCCACCTGAGAGGCTTTTAGCAGGTATAGCTACATGCTGTCTAGCCATGAAAGCAATCATTGCTCCAAGGAAATAAACATGACCTCCCCTTCTGTTTAGAAGTGAAACAGGAGGAGCAAAAAGTCATGCTAACACCCTTGAACCTCAATTTTAGATCAGGCTTCATCATCTGAAGCAGGGAAGAGCTCCAGGCCTTATGAAGCATGAGAACAACCAGAGTGGGAGCATCCACTGTAGGAACAAATGGATGACAATCCCATTTTCCTTTGGAGAAGCAGGGAACCACAGATTTAGATTCCCACAAGCCCTGATGGCACAGGACAGGCACCTCCCTCAATACAGAGAGCAGCTGCCCAGCATTTGCCTTGTTGCTACAGAGCTCAGCCCTGGCATGGACTGGAAGGGAAGGTCTTGAGACCCAACACTAGAGAAGCAGGTACTGCTCCTCCCAGGGGACAGCATCATCTACCTGTAGGGTGTTGGCCAGCTGCAGTGTCATTTTCTCCAGCTCCACCTGGGTGTCCCCCCAGCTCTGCTGTAACTGGCTGAGCTCCTCCTGGAGAACAGCACTGGTCTCTGGATCCGAGACAGAGCGCAGCTTCTCCCCAGCATCGATGACTACGGAGTACATGGCTTGCCACCTCTGCAGAATCACTGCCTTACTCTTCAAGAGAAAGAAAAATTAAGTTTCCAAGCAGTTCTTAGCAAAAGGTTTAGAAGCCCACTGCTGACATTTCACTTGGGAAGAAGTGAAGACTCAAAAAGGGCACAGGGCACTAAATTGTTCACATTTATGGAAGAGTAATTTCAGAAAAAACCAGATCCCTTCTGATCTATGAAACGGCACAATAGCTCTTCACAGACTCAGGTGCAGCAGTCTGAGTTATTGTGAATCAAAATGTAGTTCAAGTTCTGTCAGCACCTCTAGAATCAACCACTAAGGCAAATTTTTCGAAGATAACAGCTCCGTTAATCATGACATACTCCAAGTGAAGTAAGCCAAAATAATCATCTGCCTACAACACAAACTGGAGTATAGCACAAGCAGAGGTGATCATTGTTTCTTTCTGTAAAGCAACAGCAGGAGGAAGGGCGATTTGGAGAGGAAGGAATCTTTCTGGATTCTCTCACTAATGAAAAGCAGAAGCACTCGCCTGCAAAACCTACTGAAAAAAAGAATCATCTCTACACAGCAGGTGAAAAGAATGATGAAATCAATAGGGCAAGTGCCAAATGGAATAGGGCTAAGGTGTTAATCCATCAGCATTAGGTGTGTGGGACACAATAAATCTCAGCCATGTAAGCAGCATTCAATAAAGTATTTGTGAAAGATTTCAGATTGCCTTTAGCAACTGTTAAGTTTCTGGCTACATACAAGCCAAGGAAGTGCATAATTGCATGAAAAACCAAGACACTAAAAATTAGCAGAGGAAAGACTTTTCCAAGGCAATAAAAGAACACAGTTTTTAGATTTGTGAAAAGTAAGTACAGTACCTTGAAATCTTTAATTAGATTTCTAAGCTGGCAAAGGCTGTGACAGTCCTGGTTCTTCACAGCTGTGATGAAGCTGTTTGTATTAGCAAGAAATCTGCTGAGACTCAGCAGGGAACTCCTGAAGAGCTGCCACTGTCTCATGAGTTCATCGATATCCTTCTTCCTCTGCTGAACCACCCAGCTAACCTTTTGCCACTGCTCTTTCATCAATGTGACTTTGGCAATAATCTCTCTTCTGCAAAAGAAAAGTATTAAGCCTTAACATACTTTGACCTCAAGGCTCCATTTCATAAGAACAGTGCTGGATTTCTGTTTGCAGCTTTGTATCCCAACTACAATACCCACATTGCAACAAACTCTCTGCTCTGCTACAAGCAGCCTTAAGCTCAGCCCTGCTGTCTATTTTCCATCTTTTTGAGAAATACAAAAACCTACTTGCATGATGTAAGAATGGATCATACAAGTCATTGCTGCTATTGTGGTAAGAAACAAGAAGGGTTTAGAAGGGTCTAGGAGAGGAAAAGGATCCTTCGTATGCAGCATCCCCACCACCCAGTGTAAGAAGGCAGCTTCTCAGCCACAGCCACAGTTTCAACAGCTGCAGGGGAGCAGAACACAAGGGAAGCCTCCTCTTCAGGGGAAGTTGTTTTTGTTAGGCAGGACACACAGTTACTATCCAAAATGCAGTCTGGCCATGGCACCTGTGTTCTTCCCATAGCACCTCTTCACATCTTTGCGAAGTAACTCGATGGAGATTGGAGTCAATACACACGACCAATACAATCGAATATTGTTCCTTTATTGTTCCCGTATTGTAGGACTATAGTGCGAGCATAGCACAGTACAGTAAAGCAAAGAAGAAGGGAAAGGAAAGGAAAGTGCGTATCAGGGGAACTTCTACAACTTATATAAACTCGGAGAGCCTTGTTGGCATAGCTTCATTGGTTCCCACGAGTGACCACACATCGCACTGTTACAGATTATTGGTCCAACTACTAATGACACGTGAGGTTGTTGATGCAGGTGCATGTCCTGTTGTCCCAAGATAACTTTTTATGTTTATAGCTACCAGTGTCCTGCTTTAGTTACCTGCTGCAGGCACAGCACTGTTTTGCTACACTGCTATCTGGCTCTGCACTTATGCTGAGCATGGCCTACCACCATGTCAGGCTCTAGGCCTGCACTGCCAGATTGCTCACACTGCTTGTCGCTGGCATTGCCACAGCAAAGTGTGCCAGGAGGCAATCTAAAGAGTAAACCCAGTCAAGAATTTTGGGGTTGTGTCTTCATGACAGCAAAGATGCAATACCAACTCTGTTGAAGAGATCATATTTGCTGAATTACAAAGGTCTTAGGGAGTAAAACAAATACATTACCTTTTCTCTGCTTCTATAGATTCCAAGGAAGGTAGAACTTTTTCTATGATAGAATTAAATCTCTGCTGATTTATGGAAACCTCAGTTTGCAGCCTCTGAAAATAGGAGAATAACAGCTGTAACTGTTTACTGAACAACCATTGCAATGAAAGCTGGTCCTGCTCCTCTGCAGTGACAGCATTTATTTACTTTTAGATGTTTAAAGCTCTATTAGTAAGTGCTAGTGTCAAAGGCATCCTAAAAGATCCCACACTGCTGGGATACCAGGAGGCGTTTGCACATATGTGATAGCAGAACCCCCTAGGAGCTGTACATGAACAGGCGGTCTGGAGCCTAATGTTTGCTGGACTCATTCACAAGAAATGCAATCTACACAGAAACCTCTAGAAAAGGTACCAAAAAAAAAACCTACTTGAAAGGGTGAATTTACAAGTTACCACAACAAGAAAAGGTTTATTGAATTGATTGGGAAGTCTACATAAAAGACAGAAAATTAACTTTCTGTAGACCCTAATGAAAAGATCACTAGCATGCAGAGACTGAACACTGAATACATAGAAGTTTGAGTAGTATAAAGCTGTGGGTTGTTGTGGCAGCACAAAGCTCATTCTAACAGTTCATGATGTTTACCATTTACCACGATTGTTTTTCCATCTTCCTATCAGTGAGACAAAGTCTTTAGATAGACACTTTGCTGAGAACTGCATCCACATGCTACTCCTAGCATGCAAGGTACCTTCTCCTCTAAACAGATCCTTCATACAGAGGTGAAGCACCATCTCTCCATAATAAACAGCAAGTGTTTGGAAAAATGTCACTGAGTCAGATTTCCAGCAAAATCTAATAATTGGTCAAAACAGAACTAAGCTTGGTAACATTTTGCTTAAATGCAGTTTTTCTGGAATCTGGTAGCCTGTTACTTGCCACAGGCTTCAAGTGCTCTGGGACAGAAAAAGAGGCAAGTAACCTCAGGGTTGGAGAAATCTATGATTTCCATGAAGCAGCACTTCAGGATGCACTCCTAGAGGTCTGATCCCTACAAAAATGTTCCATCCATTTTGGAAAAGAATTTTCACCTTTCAGAGTTTTCCTTTGAATAAGTGCTGGCCACATTTCAAGAGTGAAATGCTCTGTAAAATTCTGCCCAGATTCAACTGAAAAAGGCATGGCACTTTCTAGTGATTTCCTCCAACCTTCACCAGTCAAGAAGATGCTTCCATTGTTAGATTAAGCTTTACCTCATACACTCTCTGTTGCTCTTGCAGTTCTTCAAACCGTCCTGGAATACTTGTTTTTAAGGTCTCACTCATTTTTTCTAGGAATTTCATCCACTTCTCACATTTCTGAAAGAATTTCTTTTCATCACTTTGAGTTTCCTCAAGCATACTGCAAAACAAATGAAAACATAAAATCACAGAATGCACTGGCTTGTAAGGGAGCTCTGGAGGTCTAGTCCAACCCCATCACAATCTATTGTGTTGGTTGTTTTACTGGGTATCTTGGCCTAAAGCCTAACACAGTGGTTGCTAATACTAACATAGTAAGGTCTTGCTTGGAACTTTGCTACTCTTTTCACCTACAAACATCCAGACTCTTCTTTCAAGTGACTCTTCTTTCAAATGACTTGGAATACAAACAGCCACTGAATATTGAAAATTGAAAACACAGGAATTAAATTGGGAAAGCCCCTGAGAAAGCTGAGTGAAGATTGCAAAACTTCTCATGCTTTAATTCAATTTTGATTTTCCTCACAAAGAAGAGAACAGGTAGTAGTGATTTTATGTTTGCGTTTCATACCTGCAGCGTTCCAGAGCAGCTGCTGTTTTCTGACTCCACTGCCGAGCCAGGTTCTGCATTTTCTTCAGGGTGAAGTCAGTGAGTGGCAACTTAATGCTTGCTTCATTCAGACTCTCTATGCATGGAGAAAGTGAAGCAAGCTCCAGTGTGTGATTCTGGAAGTTACCAAAACAAACGAACAAACAAAATTAATTGTGAAAAATACTGCCTTTCATTCATCTCAAAGAAATACACAAGTCTCTTCTGTAGGAAGCATTCAAATATAATGCATTGAAAATGCCAACCCAAAAACCTTCCAACATTTCAGTGGTAACTTCAAAGAATATAGGAAACAAAAAAGGTTAACTGCTGTCTTATAGTGGGCTCCTTTTCCCAGCAGTACTGAACAGATATCCAAGTGCTGGGACTTGTAGATTTACTTCATACCTTACAATGAGGGCAACAGGGTAGCTCCAGAGTAAAGCTGGAGATAAAAATCTCCCATCAACCCTCAATCTATGCGATTTTCCTTCCCTCCATGCAGGTATTTGGTCTGCAAGGCACAGCTAAAGTTCTTCTGAATCGTTGTCTTTTGTGTTCCAGATGAGATTATAGTTACTCTGATAAAAGTACTGCAGCTACGATACTTAGAACACAAAAGAGTTCCTTGAAGTAGGCAAGAGCTGAAATCCTACAAACACTTCAAATCTGAGTAGTATCTTTTTGTACTTGGGGATCCAAACATACCATGAGCAATTCTGAGTTGTCTGTTTCTCCCTCCAGACAGAGACTATCCAAGGCATCTGTGCACTTCTTGACACGACCCTCCTGCATTTCAAGGCAGTTCTTGAAATCCTCCAGTTGTAAAAGATTGAACTAGGGTGAATATTGCATATTTTCATTAATTATTATTTAATGCACATCAGTATACAGAAAGGAGCAATAAGCACTATTGTCAGGAAAATAAACACATGCTATATCCAAACTCCAATATATAACTCACTGATTTTCTTCCATTTTTTTCAGTGGATAAGAGGGAAATTTAAGGCAAAACTAAGAACAAGAAACTGAGTCTCTGAATCCTGAGAGATTCATATCTATCTGGAAGAAACAGGGGTGTCTGCAGTTCCTTTTCATAGCTTTGGGCTGTTTGCTTTATTGTGAAATTTGAAAGCCAAAACTTAGATCAGAAGAGAGAAGGAACTTGTGACCATGAGCTTCCCCTGAGCTACACAGAGGGCCTAATGCTATGTGCCCTACAGCCAAGGGTATGCAGCTCACATGAGCTCTGTGGGGAGAATAACTGGAGCTGCAATTAAAATTATTTGTTCAGTAAGTTGGTTTCTTTGGGTGAGGGAGAAGAGCACTGGGAAAGCTTTTTCTTTCCTGCAAGAATTAAGCTCCACATCTCTAAGAACACTGAAACAGCAACATTTTATAAGTGGTTCTGTGGTAATAATACAGGGCTGCACCAGGGAAAATGACTACTCAGAAATGAAGTTTTTCATGGAGCAAAAAGTTCACAGGGAATATGAGGGATATGTCATCTTCACAAAGATATCTGGCTTCTAGTGACTGAACTGTGCTGAGTTTGGGCTTACTGTAGAATAGAACAATTTGTTGAAACCAGACTTTTTCACAGGAATAGACTAGCTTTATACCGGTACATGTACAGCAGTACATTTGCTTGGAAGCTTTCTCAGGAATACCTGTGCAGAGGGGAAGTTAATGCACTCCTGGAGGCAGAACATCATAGGGTGAAACCTGGATCCAGGTCCCTCCCTCCTCCGTCTGAACACAGATATGAATCTGGTCTTCAAAATTAAGAAGTGTCATTTTTACTGAAATTTTATTTCAGTTCAAGAACTACAGGGAGCATTTACCTCAAACTGATAATTCAGTACTCAAAAAAATACCTCAAATTCATCTAATTTCCTCTCCAACATCTTTTCCAAATAGGATGCTCTCTGGAGTGGCTGCAGCTTCTCCAACAGGACATCTTGTGCAGCTGTCCCAGCCTGCTGTTTTATCTGATCAGCCAGCAAAGAAACCTGAGTATGGCATTCTGCTATGTTTTGAAGGCCATGCTGTAAATTCTGATGAGAGAAGGGGAAAGGGAAAAAAAAAAAAGTCAGAAAATGAATCAGATTGCCATTCATGTGCCACTTCCAGTTAGTATATTTCATTGCTGTAACCAAGCTCTTTTGTTGATGTCCTCCAGGTGTCAAATTCAGCTTCAGTCTTGTAGTTGTAGGATAATGGGAATTGTATCTGCTGATTCTAGTGCTGGGACTGACACAGTTCAAAGTCCAATGGAACACCAGTGACTTCAGGCAGTGGGATACTACTGCTACAGAAAAGGAAGGGAATCAGACTATGCCTCCCTACAGAATAGATTTACACTAGTAGATGGAGAAACTGGCCCACCCTGAAGAGCAGAAATTACATTACAAACATCCCAGTACCTTGGATCCATTAGTGACTGAGGACTATGGCTTTGGTTTTATTTGTTCCCCTTTACTACAGAAATGATGCTATTAAATTCTAAAGACAGCAGGAGAACACATACTTGCTACTATGTAGTTTGTTATTTTTGATCTGGACAACAGTCATTTACTTTTAGCAATGAACCTCCCTGGGATTTGCCACTGGATATTGTCTTTTCTGTGTGTCATGAACACAGACTTCTAATTGACAGGAAAGAGCAGATGTGTTTCCCTAAAAAGCAACATGGCTCTTAGTTCCCAACCCCAGTCTTTGGAACAGATCATATTGTAAACTGCCACTTCAATCATTTACTAAATAACCCATTTCTTACTCTCTATGAGACTTTTTTATTAACTGTGGTGACAGAGTTCCATAAAAACATAATCTTTCCAAATATATCCTAGAAGAGAAGAGTGGAGACATTAAAATACGGTTTTGCAATGAACATTTGTTTTAAAATACACTTCCCTCATATGTCATATCACTTATCCCCATTCTCCTTATTCACCACTTTCAAAACTCCCAACAAACTGAGTGTCCTACCTAGGCATCCAGGACAGGCTCTATGGTACTAATGGCACTCTAGTGGTCAGGCCTTGCTTATCAGGTGCAATACTTTCCAAAGACTTCCAGAAAATGTAAAGCCTGTTTGGCTGACATACTGATGAATTTACATTATAGCCATTAACAGAATAGAAGAGAGAGAAAATGGTTTGGTCTAAGCTTTGTTGCTGTCAGCTGTTACTGACACAGCAAGAAACACAGGAGCTCTCTTTCCCGTAATATGGAGATTCTTCGCTGGCCACATGCAAAAGGGAGTGCTTTCAAGTTCTTCCAGTATGTGACTAGAGGTTCATAAAGCATGATGAATCATTGCTCTGTCCTGAAATAAGGATTATTATGTTCCCTTATTGCAGTCTGAAAGAACCAAAAATGTCAGAACCTAATGACAGCTTTGCTGCCTGTGAGCCAAATGTACCCTGTGGTCTCAGCATGACATCTCATCTGCCTAAACTCAGAAGCAATTAGGATAATCTAATGAGCTTAGAAATCTGTGAATTTATCAAACTAGGCAAAAAAACCCAACCAAAAAACCCACCAACATACCAAACCTAAATAAAACAAATGTAAAGACTTTAGAAGACATCAAGACAGCCCTCTATTCTGGAAACCTGGTCTTTTGCCCCTAGCTATAGTGCTAGTAGATATTATCTCTTCTCCCAAGCAGCGTCCCATGAAGTAAATAATTTTGTCTAATGATTCCTTCCAACACAGCCTGATTCTTTCTATACAGCAGAAAGGGGCAGAGAAAGAATATGATTTCTCCCTTCTGCTCTCTTCTCATCCTATGCAACTCTGGTTTGGGCTCAGGATCTGGGCAAAGTATTTAAAGGAAATACAAGGATGCCTGTTAGTGGATAAACCTCACAGATTATACATCTTCTACTGAGTGGATTTAGGGGAGGAGAGGAGGAGAAAGCGTTCTTTTGATTTGTTTCCCAAAAAGGTTTCTGGTTTGTTCTAGGCGGCAGAAACATATTCATGTACCTTTATATCCTGTATCCTCTGCTTCAGGGTTTCTGTCATGTTATCCTCAGGCACGCAAGCATCTAAGAGATGAGTGCACTGCTCTTGGTACTGTTGTAACTTGGCTGCTGCCTCAGTGCATAAAGTATCAAAGGGCTCCCAAAGCTGCAGAGTCACTTGTGCTGCCCGCAACTGATCTGTGATGTCTTCATTCACTGAGTTCCACCTGCCAACATATCAAAGCATAAAAGCATTTTCCTAGTAGATTCTCCTCCAGAATATGATTTGGTGTAGGATTCCTGTGGGACTTTCTTTGTATTCATACCCATGTTACTGAAAGCCCACTGGCATAGCACCATTTTGTGCTCTGTGAGCCATCACACAAAAAAAATAGTAGCAGCTTCTCCTCACAGTTACCCTGAGACAGGTGAGTTGTTTTAATACAGATTTAAAAGTCTGACAGACTTCAAGTCCTGTCTCAGCACATTTCTTTCTGAAATACTAATTTCACAAGCTTACCTATCATGAGCCCTCATGCACTTCTGGTCAATGATATCTGCAAATGATGGGGAGCAGTGCTTCTTCAGGTTACTGGCTGCAGCCTGGAGCTTGGTCCAACATTCTTCATCATTCTCTGATTCATCTTGAAGGGACTGCAAAAGAGATCATTGCAATTAGTTGTGACCATAAATGACCCGAGTATAGCTTCCCCTGTACAGAAGGATAAGGATAGGGTAGCAAGAATGGCACAAATTTGCAGCACAGATTGAAATGCTTGTGAAAACTGTAATGCCTGATCCTAAAAACTGTATGTGGAATGGTGCTTTACTGTAAATAATGGTTAATGTAGCCTGTGTCGTGGACTGGTACAGTGGCTGGGACACAGTACCCTAAGGGGAGTGCTCAAGTTGCACATCTAGAGACACGGTGCCTTCACGAGTTTTCTCCCAGGTCCCCTTCATTTCTGCAGTGAGTCCCAGCAGTGATGCACAGGCATCTCCTTTCAGGTTATCCTACAGCCTTATAGTAGGGCTTTTCCCTCAGAAGCACAAAGTGAAAAATTTCCTTTTGAGCAATGAGCTGAGAACCAGTATTTTTCACATGAATGGTGAGAGTAACCTTGAGGCAAACACACACAACAATGGCATTAGGTTGCCCTTTGAAGGTGTGCTTTCAGCCAGTCTTCCTGCTGCCCATGTGAATTAGACATGAACTGAGTAGACATTAGCATGAGGGATGGTGGTGGAGTGCACATGTCTACCTGGACACCCAGGTACAAGGGAGTCTGAGGACCTGGTGCTTCATATGGGGATGCCTTCCAGCACGGGGAGAAGACTAAAATGTCAAGGGATCGTTGTAATCCAAAATGGAGGTTCTGCTAGCCCACAGTAAGGCAGATGTTGTAGCAGCTCACCTGTGCTTCTGTCCTGAAGTCTGGTATCTAAATTGCACCCAAGTTGAGCTGATGTGCTAAATAAAGAACAAAATCTAGGAATAGTCCTCCCTGCCTCTGGAGGTGAAAAATAAAAGAAAATATTCTACTTCAACACAGCACTATATAAAGAGGAAATTGATTAGATAACCTTTTCTGTCTTCTTTTTTCAGGAGAGTTTGATCAGTCGCTTATTGGTTTAAAGGCACAGAAAGAAGTACAAAAGCAAGAGACAACTTCAGTAGATTTACCTGGAGAGTTCTGATCTCATTTTTCAAATATTCCAGTGACAGCACAGAAGGTTTGCACTGGTTTACGCAGTACAAATATCTTATTGTCTTCAGGCTGACATCTGTATAAGCTTCATCATATATTTTCCACTGCTCCACTATTGACTGCACTGAGGTCTTTAACTGTGCAACCTGAAAACAAACCACTTTGGTTACATATTTCTGTGGTAGTTCTGACACATAAATTACATTCAAGTTGATTTAAAAAACGAAGCTCAATGCTCACTCCATGACAATCTACAAGAATTTCACAAGTTGGCGTACTTTCTTACTTGCTAAGGAATTGTGCAGGCTTCAGGCCAAGCCACAAAGAGTATTTAGAGTGAGGTACAAGAATTTGCTGGAAATAAGAATGTCACCAGAGTTCAAGGTAGCACTATTCTGTCAGCCACAACTCAAAAAGCGAAAAAAGCAAAAGAATACTGAAATAATGAATTGCTTATTCCTTCCTGCCAATATCAACCTGAAGTGGGAGGAAGCTGAGAGCATTAATCTTCTTAGGAAGCAGATGGTTTGATCCAGAGACCAAGTTTCCTTATAATGAAAAATCCAACAGAAATTATTCTGTATGGAAGACAGCACTGCAAGACTCTGTAGAGTTATCATCCTTCGTGACATTTTGCTCTAACAATGCAGGCTCACTGGAGCCAGTCTAGCTACTTCAGGATTCTCATATAAAATTAAAGGAGGGCTGTGCTCCTTGTTTTCTATGCCTCTCGCATTATTGCAGTTATTTTAGCTGTATTGGGGCAAGCATGGCTTCCATTTGCCACATACTCCAAGACATTTTCAACTCATAGTCCTGCTCCAGGGGGCATTTGTCATTCTATAGTTCTGTAGCGGGGAGGTACCTCAGGCATGCCCTAGGTTAGACAAAACAGGCACCCACTTCACTACCTATTTTTGGTCATGCCAGTAGCAGCTGCTTTGAGAAGAGAATGAAAACACACAGCCAATCAGGTGAGTCTCCAAGGCACTTTGCAAAGCTCCGGTTCAGTTCTGACTCTGCACACAATGGAAGATTGAAACTTTTCTACAGCAGCTGACCACAAACAGACTGCACAGATCATTGGATCCTAGCATTCTAGTTCCCAGCACACAGGGGTTGATGGATTAATCATCCCTGGTCTCATCTGAATCATGGTCTAGGTGGGAGGAATCTCTAATTGCTTTTTGTAGCCTGCAGCTAATTGCTGCCCACACAAGGAAGATGTAAAGATATTGTGCTTGGGAAATTTCTGTAGGCCACAGACTTTTTGTCTTGAGATCAACCTATGGACAACACACTCAAGGTATCACATTTCCTTAGCCTTACATATGAAATCACAGCCTGACTCTGGAAAGAAAGCTGCACTTGGTGTTTCACTGAACTCGCAGACAACTAAGCTGTAAGAACATTCTGTAGTGTGCAAGTTCAATACTTAAGTTATAAAAATATTAAAATTAATATGACCCATGGGGACTTCAAAAAAGAAAACAAAAAACACTAGACTGCCAATCCTGCCTATTAATATCCCCAGCTCTACAGCAGAAGGAAAAGCTTTCATCATGTATACACACAAAAATTTCTCTGCTTTCTTGGTAAGAGACAGTCCCATCATTTCTCTTGAAACTGAACCAAGAAGCAGAAGGCTCATCCTGGACTGAAGGCTCCTAGTGGACTGACACCTCATCTGGAAGAGTTCCACCAAAAGGGTTCAAGCTTTCGCAAAGTTTTGAGGAGCAAATGTGAGGCATTTATAAAAGAAAGCATAAGGGACTCTCTAATTGTAAACATGATCACTGCACCACCTCTAGTCTTCTATGATATGTGGCTATTTATTATCACAAATTTAATCAATAAGTGTACTCATTATTATACCTCCTGTGCCTATCAATTACATCTAGATCAAAAAGATCCATTCCAAGTATAAAGATAATCTAACCGTAAATACACACTGATGGGGAATCAACTTGAGGGGAAAGCAATCTGCCAGTTTCTCCTTGAAGCAGCAGAAGCCATCCAGGTGTGTGGATGGAAGAGGAACTGGGAGATGGTGTGAGAACAGGGCAGGAACAGGCAGCTTCCACCAGCATAGCACAGGCAAGAAAGACCAGGGTAAGGGAAAGAAACAGATTCAGTAAGAGTTTAAGATTTCTGTTTTCAACTTAACAGAAAAAGAGCAGTGCTATTTCTTTATTTTCTGAAACTGCACATGGGTGTCTGTCCCTCCTCTCCTTATAGTCAAACTTCTTTGAGATCAGACTGTTTTTCTCTCTCAACCCTGGAAATCAATTAATTTACACTATGGTAAAGACTTAAAATTCTTAAAAAGGTTAAGAGCAAGGAATGCTGTGCATCTTTTTTGTACCAGCTTCTGTCATCCTACTGAAGATCATTAATAAAACTAGTACTAGAGATATGTAGTGGGGAAATGTGAACACAAACAAAGCTTTTACCTGGCTTACAATGCTGTCCATCATTTCACATAGTTCAGGTATCTTGAGAGACAGAGCTTCTGGGGTGTGGTCTGCACCGCCATTGAAAGCCAAACTCTGTTTGAGCTCATCAAGTGTTTTGGATTTAACTGAGAGCTGATTTTCTAGCTCCTAAGTGTAAAAAAGAAAACCAAACCAACAAACAAAAGGAAGATAAATAAGATCTTTTAATGAGACCACAGAAAAAAACTTCTGTGTGAGGAGCTTAGATAAACATTCCTTCTTTATTACCAGTTCCGTGCAGTTTTCTGCCATGCAACAGCACCACCATTTCAACTCTGATATAAAACACTGCTTAGCAAGAACTCAGAATGACAGTGACTGCTTTGGTTTCCTACAGGTAGAGTTAGAATCAATCTGTTTACTATCAGCACAAGCACTGGACATCATTGTTGGTAAGGAAATCATCAGGAGATAGTTCCTCAGCCACTGTGCAAGGCTCTCTGTACCTGTCCAGACGCAAAAGTTTTTCTACTAACACTGCTGAACTTTTCCTTGAGCAGGCTGGATTCCTTAGCATTTGGGTCCTTCTCTGCTCCAGCAGACCAACCTAAGTTGGTCTGGAATACAACTGAATAGGAACCGATGAGGGGTCTAATAGGGTCCCTGACATTCTAGCAATTTCTAGAAAGTTATTTGCAGCTTCTCCTCTTAGTCACAGGCTTCTCCCATGGGAGAATCCTCACTAAAATCAATGGAGATGCCTGGGAGAATAACTTCCCCCCTGACACAACCAGCAAGATGATAAGAAAGTCTTTACATGCTGGAGAAAGCTCAGCAGTTAGTTTTTCACAACATGAGTAAATATCCATGCACACAATGGGTCATAACACTTTCCTTTATTACACTTAAAGTGATGACTTTTCTCTATCTGCCCCACTTACTGCCCCCACAACGTTTTCACATTTGGACCTCCTTTTAATTGCACAAATTAATGTTAATGAAACATTTTAGCCACCTGCATCCTAGCACGGTGTCTTGCTGGTCCCTCAATATGTTTCAGAGTGCTTCAGAGAGACAGGTAACTCAGAATGTATCAGAGCACCCTAGGCAATAAAAGCAATCTACTACAAAAGAGACATATGTAACCATGGCAATGACGGAACAAAAATTCCATGATAAAAAAATAGAGAGGGAATGATAAAATGAATGAAAACAGCAGATTGTCAGAGCAACAGGAGCCAATTATTATCTGGCTGCACCTGTACTAATTGTGAGGGAGCTGATGCCTACAAAAACACAACAAAAACAAAGGACCCCCAGAGTATTAAGGCTGGTGCACAGAGACTACACTGTAGGGCAGGAGCAGAGAGAGTTCCTATTTTTCCAGACAGGACTGTGTAATTTCCACAACACTTCTACCACAGAGCTCTTCAACCTAATGGAATTGATAGATTTTGCTGAACTGAGAGCTACTTCTTTTGGAGACATCTCAGAATAGTATCTGCAATATTGCTGCACAACACTCCAAATAGCACAGAACAACAGCAGATGCATCCTTCAATTGGAGGAAAAAAACCAACCACCAAACCATAAAACAGCAATTCACATTAGAAGTGGATCTAGCTCTTTATCACCTGAACCTAACATGCTTTAATTAAAGTTACACTGTAATATTCTTCTAGGAAATGGCAATTTCTTTACATTTTTTTCTGTTAAAATCTGGGCACTTTTTTAGTCTGGATTCAGCAAAGTGCTAAATATGTTTTTATACAATAAAGTGCTTTACCTTGCAATCATCCAATGTGTTCTGTGCAGAGATCAGACTTGCTGGAGTTTGTAAAGATTTCAGTCGATCTCTCTGAGCTTCCAGCCAGTTGTGCAGAGTCTGTGCTTTGTTCTCATTTTCCGTGATATCCTCCAAGAGGTGTTCCAGGTCTTGTATCTGAGAGTTGCAGAACAATTTAAACCTTGAGGTGGGGAGAAAAAGGGCTCCCCCTCCCATGACAAAATTTGAGAATACAATATTTACATTGAAAACACTATTTAAATATTTTCAAATTAAAAGCTAAAAAGTTTTACTGGCTCCTTAGGATCCAACCTTTTTCCCTGGGAATAAAACATGACAGTGTGGGCTGAAGCTGGTGACCTGTAGACCTCACAAGTTGGGATACTTTCATATGGAGTCTGAAAATGTCATTCTCCCTAAAACCCTCCCTACCAAAGTTACTAGTAAGCAAGGGTCCTCAAGTCTCCTATCTTCAGTCTTGGCCTTGAGGATCCCTTAAATCCTGTAATGCACATTCTTGAAAATGGGCAGAGAATGTAACTTCCTCCCCAAAACTGAAATTGTGAATTGTGCAGGACTGCAAAAATTTTTTTTTTTCTACATTAAAGTGTTCCTGGAAGGCTTTCAGAGTCAGAAAAATTTGAGAACTTCCTGTTTGACCAGCATTCTTTATATCTGTATTCAGGGAGGGCAGTTTCTCCCAAAACCCTGTAAATCTGGGAGAGAAACAGAATGAAAGAGGAAGGTGCTGGTAGAAGGATTCATCTTAGCAGCCTCATGTTTGCATTTTGGGATGCTAACCTTCCCCTGGTCTCTTCCACATCACATGAGTCACACTAGCTTTTCTGGGCACTGGGGCCCACAAGCAGCAGCATTTAATTTTGGATGCATGGATTATTTCTAGCCTCAGTAGGATAAGTAATTCTGGAGAACTGTTTGAACCAGATTTTCTACAGAGAAACACAGCAGATGTGTTGGTATAGTTAGCCTATGTGTAGAATTCGCCTATCAACTACTCATCCTCAAAGCATTCCATTGGGAAGGCATATTTAATTATTGCAGGAGGAGGACGCAACACAGAGCAACCCATTCCCAGTGACCAAGGGGGACTGCAGCATGGCTGGGAGACAATCCCTTCTGTGCCTTTTCCAGTACTTTTGTATGTCCCCATGAGAATAGGGACTGTCAATACTACTTAATCACTTCTTTGGCAAATTCAACTGCTACAACAGGAAAATGGGTGGTAGCTTAATATATACTTACTTCTCATTCCCATCATATGGTATGTAGATGGGCTGTTTGCTTTTTTGGTACTGTGTTTGCTGAGCAGGGCCTGGCTGCTTGTACCAAGCAGTGTAGCACCTCATCTTTCCACAAAATATCCAGGGTTTTCTACAACTAAGTTTTAGATGCCCCAACCTTCACAGCACCCCAAGCTTTAACAGATTTTGCTAACAGGTCCCCATGCAGACACTATGCTGAATTCTTCCTTTTTCTGTTTCCTTCAGACAGGTCTTTGTTGAAATGTCACTGACTGTATTTTCTACATATGAGGAATCTTTTTTTTTCCCACCTAATACAGTCAATGAGGGTAAATCCCATGAAGAGCAGATTTTGTCTGTTTTCTCTCCCTGCATGTTACAGGACAGTTTACCCTCCCAAACTGTGCTGAGGTTTGTATGTCTGCCCACTACTTCATAGACAACACCATAGGCTGTCCATGAGACAGCAGATTGTACAGACAACAGAAAGTGCAGGGACTGTGTCAAAAAGCACTATGTCAAACAGTGTCTGCAGACTTGGGGTGAAAGGCTGCTTGCAAGATGCAGAGCACTGGCACAGGCAAGATCAGAATTGTGAGAGAGAAAGCAATGAGAACTCAACCAAACCTTTCTGTTCAGAGATGCCTGCAACCTGTGCCACCGTAAGTTCATCTCTCCAAGACACTCAGCAAACTCTGTCCTTTCATACCGCTTGCTTTCCACATCACAAGTGCTCATCTGCAAGAGTGACTGGTTAACAAAATCTACCATCCACTGTTTAAAGTTCATTTCCATCATATATTCCTGGATGGGAAAAGAAAAAAAAAAAAAGAGAGAGAGAGAAAGTAAAACAATTATTTTGGCAGCACATTCCTGGCTGATTCTGAACCATGACCTGGCTCTAGGAATAGTTCTCAATTTTCCCCATTCTATAATTGTGCAGCTATTTCCATCCACTGAAACTGTTGCAGAAAATCACTATTATTACATAGATAGCTCAAGGTAATAACAGGCTAGAGCTGGAGTAAAGAATACAACCTAGGGGTACCAGACCCACTGTACATTGGACAATGCCATCACACTGCCTTGGGCCCAGATATGGCTATGACTGAGGCCTTCCCACTCTCCTGCAATTCACAGATAAATGCAGACAAGAGCTTGTGCTCCTTTACCAAAATATCTGGTATCGGAACGGAGTATCAGAATACCTGGGAGGAAAAAGTATCTTCCAGAACTAGCATTCTTGCCCAGAGACAATGAGACCCCTGTAAGGAAATGCCTTTTTCTTTGAAATGGTATTAGAAGAGGGGGAGAATGGGGTCCAAAACTGTATTTAGTAGCACCCAGAAAAAAGACACCGGGGAATATGACAGTAGAAGTAATGAAGCTACAGCTGCTTTCATGTAGCAGTGACCCTTATCCTGGCTTTATTCTCACCATACACATCCCCACATTGCTGACAAGAGCAGAAGACACATCTACCAAGTGATCTTTAAATCTGTAAAAGGTTAAAACCAGCACCTCACCTACATGTTCAAACTGCCAGATCCAACTGATACAGACCAAAATGTTATCTAATTGCTACACTAAGACACTTTGAAAGGAGTGCTGATATTGCCACTTGCTTTACATGCAGTACCAAAGTGCCTGAGAACTGCAGCTGTAGGCTAAGAACTGTCATCCTGTCTGAACCCAGAGCACAGCTTGGTAGCTCTGCAAGGGCAGAGCAAAATAAGGCTCTGCAGGGTCCTGAGGCTGGGCTCCCTGGCATCTGTGGATATATAAGCATGGCTTGAATCTTTCCTGTGGCTGGGCCAAGCAGCCTCTCTGTCAGTGGTGTTTTAGAATCTGAACAGAGCTAAGAGTCTGCTGCAGCCTCTCTCTGCAGGGATGTTCATCTTGTCCTTCTGGCACATCTTCTCTTTTGATGAAACGTAATATTCAAAACCCCTGTTCTCTACCTAAAGGGATACTCGCTATGGAGCTCCATTAATGAGGTATTCCTTACTGAAAAGACAGATGAAAACAGCATGAACTTAAGAGTCTGTGTTCCTAAGGAGGTATAGCTGAACACATTTTAGAATTTAAGAGAGAGGGAACAAGAGGTGTGACAGCGTGAGGAAAGGAGATTATAGTGCAGTAGGCAGTAGCTGTATTGCAGTACAGGCAATGTCTTGTGAGGTATGGAAACAAAAGGTTTTTATAAAGAAAGATGTAAGACACATTTGAGACTGTTTGAGGAACTCTCCCAAGAGCAAGGGGAAGGATATGACAATGCCTGAGAACTGTTTCCATTCTTGTTACAGCCAAACATCTTGCAGAAGGCCTTTACCTTGTACTTTTGAAGGAGGTTTTTGACTTGGGCAGCACAACATTGTGAGTTTATTGGTTCCTCATGTCCCTGCTGTTGTTCCACATGGTCCAGCCAGGTCATTAGCTCAGCGATGGCTTCCCGTGATGAAAGTTTTTCCATCTGAAGCTGGGGGTAGAGCACATAATGAATCCTCTACACTCTACTTGTTAGAAGTATTGCAAGGAAGGTGACATTTGTATTTGTA
The DNA here is from genome assembly GCF_014839835.1 of Dryobates pubescens. Classification (NCBI taxonomy): domain Eukaryota; kingdom Metazoa; phylum Chordata; class Aves; order Piciformes; family Picidae; genus Dryobates; species Dryobates pubescens. The sequence continues at coordinate 20,210,523 of NC_071616.1, read as the reverse complement.
GAAAGGCTTGGGCACTATAATTGCAATTACCAGGGTATGAACTTGAAAGTGAGCCTTATGCTCCATAGAGATATGTGAATGAAATCCAGAAAAGTTTGAGAGTTCAGAAATTTGAAATAAAATTCTTTCCAATTGTAACAGCCTTGCATATAAAACTGTCATGATGACAGATATGTGCAAAAAAAGGCCCATGAAGAACACTTAAGAATAATTAAAGAAGGGTCATTAATCTGCAGCAGAATATTGGGGGTATTCTAGAAGCAAGACAGACAGATAATCAGGAAAAAGATGCTTTGAGGGCCTCATGGAGCAGCCAACTGAATCCCAACAGCAACACGTAAAAGTCATTCTTTAGCTTGAACTGTGAGACTTTCTCCTCACCTGGTGAAGCTTTTCTTGGATGGCTGGCAGCTGTGTAATCAGTTCTCCCCATTTTTGCTCAAACTTTGCCAAAGATGACCTAAGTGCTGCAGCATCAGCTTGCTTCACATGAAAGAGCTGGTTGGCAGTGCTCACCACAGATGACTTCAGTGAAGATTTTTCATCAACTTCCTTAGAGAATGACTGAGGTGCATGGGAGAAATTTAAAACAAGGTAAATATATATATATATATATATAAATACTTAAATAAAGAAGGCAAATCAGATTTTCTGTTACAGGATGAACTACCTCAAACAACAGATTTTAGCCAGATAAAATTCAGATGTGTTCTGGCAGCAGGTAAGACCTTCTGATGCCAAGCTTGACAATGCTGAATGTCGTTTTGTTGCTTCACAAGAATTGGGAATACCTTAATCCTCATTTCACAGAGGTCCAAAGAGCAACCCCAATCCTCAGGTCCCTGGCCAGCTCATACCCTTGAGTCTAACCTTCACAATGCTTTGCTTTCACACTTTGCAAGACTTCCTCTGTCAGACCTCACACTGGGGCTACGCCTCCTGGGGAGCTCAGCACCAGAAGGGCAGCCAAAGACATGTAATCTCCAAAGTATGTAATCTCCTCAGACTTTAGCTTTCCATCTTCATAGGCCTGCTGTCTTCAGCCCTGTTCCCTGAGCCTACCACCCCAGATTCAGTTAGTAACTGGCCCATCAGCTTGGCTGAACTGCTGGTATTTGACATGAGGAGCAAGGCAGAAGCCATCCTATTAGACTGTAGGTGCCTAGGAGATCCTGCCTAGGCTGGGATGTGTTGCAGTTTGGAGCTCATTACTAGAGGATTCCATTATGATTTATGCACTCTGGCAGGCCCTATAATTAGAAGGAAGGTCTTTGGTGGCCTGCCATCCTCACAGTTCGCCACAGGGTGGTTTTAGGGCACACAGCCATTCAGTGCTGGGCAGCTTCTGGGTTATAGCAAATACAAAAACCACTTGAAAGGGCCATTTTTCACTGGAAGTTACAATGTCTTCTATCTAAATGTGTGAGGAGAAATACTTACAAATAAGCTTTTGATGTTATCCCTGATGGTGGGAAGATCTTGCGACACGTTGAGAGACTGCTCCTTCCAAAAATTCATTCTCTGCTGGGCAGAATCCAGCCATTTAATTAACTCCTCCGAGTCTCTGTTGTAGCTACAAGGAGGAAACAAAGCACACATACATCTCCTAGATGAGTCTAGGACACATTTCTCACCCTCCAAGTTGTCCTCCTGTCTCTGAGCAGGCATGCACTATTCTGGCACCTATCAGGCTACAGAATCTTGCAGAAGCATGGCTACAGCATGGATTGATGTGCAACACAGCTATTCTTCAGCAGGTACCCACAAGACATTTCCTATCATCTCTTTCCAACTGATCAAGTGTTCCTGAAAGCATCCTCTTTCTAGTCACCCAGCAGTTGTCAAGATCACATGGGTGAAAAGCACTTTGTTGAATGGAGGTCCAGACCACCAGAGGAGACTGCACACTTCAAGATACAGTGCAGAATACACAGCAGAGGTCAATACCAACAAAAAATGGCATGCTTTGTCCACACTATGGGTCCAGCCAGCCTGACCTTAGAACACACAGACCATAAATAAGGAGACATGAGCTTGGTATATCAGCTGGTGGACTGGGCTCTAGAGCCTCAAATCATCTCCACTTGACTGCCAGGACTTCACTTATGATCACCACTGCTTTTTTTCCCCTTCTCATTTTTAAGTTCAAGGAGGTATATTATTCATTAATTCACTCTCATATTTCAAAAACACATCAACAGAAGATCAGAAACTATTTTGAGCTGAAATCTCTAATGGCTTTCTACATTATACCTACCTGACCAGGAGTTTGAGTAATGTCTGAAGTCGGTGTAGCTCATGGCCAATTTTTTTGGTTAACGACAGCCACTGCTCTTCCAGCTTCCCAATCTGGCTTCTTATTTCTGGAGAGCTGACAGCAGGCAGCAGTTTCTTTCCTTCTTTCACCAGCTGGTAAAGTCTGGCATGCTTTTCATCAACACTGCTTTTGATTTTCTATCAGGATATGGGAAGTTTGCAAAACAATATTATTATAAAAAACTGCAAACAGATAGCAAAACATGTCTCATTTGTTCTAAGGTCCTCATTTTCCAAATGCAAGAAATTTGTACTTCATTACATGCAAAAAAGGCATGCAGGGTAATTTTTTTTGTTTGTTTCTTTTGGACAGATCAAGACATATCTCAATATAATTTCATACATTATCACAAGGACTGTGTTATCACAGAATCACAGAAACATTCAGGTTGGAAAAGATCCTCAGGATCACCAAGTCCAGCCGATAACCCTACTCTATGGGGGTCACCCCTAAACCATATTCCTAAGCGCCATATCTAAGCAGCCCTTAAATAGATCCAGGGTTGGTGACTAGTGGGTTGAAGTCCCCCCCACCCCCCATTAACTTTGCCAGTCCAACTCAGTTTGAAGCAAATGAATCTGTATTTACAAGCAAAATCTACACTCTACAATGGAATGCAATGAATAGCCTGGAGAAGAGGAGGCTCAGGGGAGACCTTATTGGTCTCTACAACTACCTGAAGGGAGGTTGTAGCCAGGAGGGGGTTGGTCTCTTCTCCCAGGCAACCAGCACCAGAACAAGAGGACACAGTATCAAACTGCACCAGGGCAAGTTTAGGCTCAAGGTGAGGAGAAAGTTCTTCACAGAGAGAGTTGTTAGCCATTGGAATGGGCTGCCCAGGGAGGTGGTGGAGTCACCATCCCTGGAGGTGTTCAAGAGGGGACTGGACGTGGCACTTGGTGCCATGGTTTAGTAGTCATGAGGTCTTGGGCAACAGGTTGAACTTGATAATATTTGAGGTCTTTTCCAACATTATTGATTCTATGATTCTATGAATATGTACAAAATATACAGTATTTACAATATTATACAGATATTTACAATTAGTAAACAACATGAGAACCCCCCTGGTCAAGAGACCAGGAAAACCATTCCATTGCCCCCCACCCCCTGTCCCAAGAGAGAGAACAGCGGAGAGAGAAGCAGTGCATTAGACTTAGCCAAGGTCAGCCAAAGCACATTAGCTCTCCTGAGTGAAGCAAAACAGCCGAGAAGATAAAGAAGATAAAAGAAAAGAGGAAGAATTGTTATGGCACAGGCTCCTCTTATTCCAGATATTTACCCAATGAATTTGTTCAGAATAATCTGTTGTTTTCCTTTTTACACCCAACAGTGATTCATCTACATTTTTCTACTTTTCTGATCAGAATCTGTAACTAAATTTTAAAGATACAGCCTAAAACCACCACAGAGACTCAATCACCTCCCTGGGCAGCCCATTCCAATGCCTGATCACTCTTTCAGTGAAATTTTTTTTCTTAATATCCAGTCTAAACCTACCCAGCTGCAGCTTGAGACCATTCCCTGTTGTTCTAGCACAAATTACGTGGGAGAAGAGACCAGCACCAGCCTCTCTACAATCTCCTTTCAGATAGTTGTAGAGAGCAATGAGGTCTCCCCTCAGCCTGCTCTTTTTCAAACTAAACAGTCCCAGCTCCTTCAGTTGCTCTTCATATTGTTTATTCTCCAGGCCCTTCAACAGCTTTGTTGCCCTCCTCTGCACTCCCTCAAGCACCTCTCTTGTATTGAGGTACCCAAAACTGGACACAATACTCAAGGTATGGCCTCACCAGAGCTGAGTAAGGGGACAATCATCTCCCTACTCTTGCTGGATGTAGGATTTCTAATACAAGACAGGATGCCATTTGCTTTCTTGGCACAGTGCTTGGGCTTTTTTTGACACGTGTAAACCTCAAGAAATGGACAAACACTCTCTTATCAGGTCTGGCTGCGCTGTCCAAGTACATGACTGCCCCCAGCAGAAAGTTATTTCCCTCTTGTTCTGAGAGGGGCTTCAGGCTCTGTCCTATTTTAGAAGTAGTTACCACTGTTTTGGAGGAAGCTGTTGGGATAATTATTCCACACTCTGGCCTTCAAACTGAAATTCCAGTGCTGGGACCACCCCCAAAATCATCTTTACTACTTTGTTTCTGATGTCTTCACATTCTTCTGATCTCTTCACATTCCAACTAATCCAGCTCTACAGATCCATGAGGAGAGCGCCAGCCAGACACACATAGAAATACCTCTAGAAGTGCAATCCTTTCCATTAGTCTTTCTTCTGTTTCTTCAACCAAATTAACAGAAGGCAATGCAGAGGTAAGTGACTCTAACTCCTTGTTGAAAATGAAGCATTCATCATCAAATTCCATCCACTCCTAAAGAACACATTGCATAATTAATAGAGCACACATCTGTCTACATTTCTGCTACACCAGACTGAGGCCTTAATACTTATTGTAGCATCAGTAGCTCTTGCTTTAATGCCACAGAAAATAGGTGAATAATATGGAAATATTAAAGTGAGACATGATTTCACCACTGATTAAGTATTTAATTCTCCCGTATTGTGAAGGTTTCTTAAAGGGTGTTTTAAGATCAATTTTTAGGTTTCACTTTAAAGGAATGCTAGTATTTTTGTGCCTTAAAAGACACTCCAAAATTATTGCAGTAAGTCATGAAGTCAGAGAAAAGGGTGGAAATGTGCACTTTTGGAGGGTTTCAGGGAAAAAAATGGTTAACTGACACACATAGAACGAGTAATAAACTGTTGTTGTCCGACAAACAGAAAAGGTCAACTGCTAGCCAAAGAATAACTGGTGTGGAAAGGGCTCCCCTAGACATAGCTCTTCTCCTCCTTCCCTTCAGCTTTTATTTGGGGTTTCTTTTGACCCATTACCTTTAGTAGGCTCTCTAAATGTATGCCATACTGGCAGGCCTTCTGCTCCAGCAACTTGACTTCATTCATCAGCTCTTTCCAGAATTCCTCTTTCTTTTGTAGGATAGAGGGAGTCACTTTCTTGGAAAATGCTTGCATGAAAGCCATATGGGTCATGAGGTTGTGGAAAAAGTCCTGAAAAAAAACCAAACACAAGTTAAAGCTTGTATTTTAGGAGAGGTTACCCACCTAACACAGCAAAAGTATGAAGAAAACTGAAAAGACTCATGGAGAATAGCAGCCAGTTTCAGAGACTCATACCTGCAGTCAAGAGTCTTCTACCCAAATTCTGCATCAACCCAAGATGAGTAGTTACTAATAATTGACAGTTGGATCTAAAGTATCCTCCCTTTGGGAAGAAGAGCTGTCGTGGGCAAGTTTCCTCCAGCAGATGATGATGTTACAGAATGTTCAAAGCAAAGGCTCAACTCCCAGGTGCTAGACAGCAACTTCAGGAACCTCACTATGGATTTATTACCAATAATTAGAAGGACATGAGTTCTCCTCCTATCAGTGTGTTCTGAGATAAGCCCAGGCATTACTAAACAGACAAAACTGAAATCCCAATCTTAATTTATCACCAAAACTGCAGTTGTAATCACAGATTCTCCTTATTTCAGTGGCTCCAATTTTGGTCTACTGAAAATTTTGCTTTGTTTTCTGCATGTACTCCAGACCTTCCCTACACTATGAGCTAGTTATTCTTCTCTAACACTGGAGAGAAACCAGTCACAGAAAATAGTGTTCCTGCTATGCTGATCTGAGCAGAGCTGTGATAAGCATCTGATACCTTGTGATTTTCCAGGTGAGACTGTAGAGCTGCTCTGCTTCTTGTTAGCTGTTTTGGATCTTGTGCAATCTTCTCTCGTCCAATAGCTACCAGCTCTGCAAATCCATGAAGTAAGTCCTCATACTGGCTCTCACTGATGGAAGGAGAGTTCAGTTCCACATACTTTGCTTTCAGAATACCCCACATGTCATCCAAAATATCCTACAATGTAAACACAGTTTAGTGATTCATGAAGGACAGAAATGAATCCTACAAACCCCCACACATATTCCCAGAATGCAAAATAACCATCAGCCTTTTGATGCTAAGAATACCTTGCTTAGAGAAGACTCAAACCATGCTGAGAAAGTAAAAAATGTACTGTGCTCTTACCTCTAACTTATAAACTTCCTGGATTAAGGTGACAGGTAGTTGAAATCTTTCCCCATGGCCTCTCAGTTTTGCTACTTGGTTTTCTAAGTTTTGCAGCTCCAAAGCACAGGCATCGGTTTTCTGAATTAAGGACAAAAGAAGCTGTTAGGACAAGTTCTGTTCCAGTAAACTTTCATTATCACTAGTAGCACATCATGTCCAAGGGCTGGATCTCTGTTTGCTGTGCTAGCACTTCATAAGCTCACAATGAGACCCCAAGTTCCCACAAGCTTCCAAACTAAATAAACAAGACTGCCCATGACACAGCCAGGAAGGATATTCAGGTCTTGTGTCTCAATCCAACATTCAACATGCATTTCAGTTTACTAATAAAAGAGCAGCTAGTAGAAGGGATCACAGATGCAGAAAATACCACTTTTTCTTACAGGTTAGAAAGAATTAAACAGGGATGAATTGAGACCTGTACTCTCTGAAGGAAGAGAAGCTATGTACTTCTGGCATTATTTTTCCAAGAGGTATTGTGTTACAGACTATATCCAAAGTAGTAGTCCCTGCTAGGGCATTCAGCAGTTCTGACCATAGTTTTTGGCATGCCTGTAAACAAGTTTATGAACTTGTAACAGTTTGAAACACCCTCTTTGATTCTCCAACATGTAGGTAAATGGCAAATAACCCTTCTGGGGAGGATATAATTTTCAGTTCTCAGCTAATCCCTATGAAGCTTGAGGAAAAGAGTTTAGCTGGTCAAATGCCATAGAATGAAGTGCTCATAAACACATAGAATACATACATACATAGAATAAACCAGGTTGGAAGAGACCTTCAAGATCACCGCGTCCAACCCATCAACCAATCCAACACCACCCAAACAACTAACCCACGGCACGAAGCACCCCATCAAGTCTCCTCCTGAAAACCTCCAGTGATGGCGACTCCACCACCTCCCCAGGCAGCCCATTCTAATGTGCAATCACTCTTTCTGTATAGAACTTTTTCCTAACATCTAGCCTGAACCTCCCCTGGTGCAGCCTGAGACTGTGTCCTCTTGTTCTGGTACTGGCCGCCTGGGAGAAGAGACCAACATCCGTCTGTCTACAACCTCCCTTCAGGTAGTTGTAGAGAGTAATAAGGTCACCCCTGAGTCTCCTCTTCTAGTCCCACAAAAAAACTGCTAGTTTTGCATATAAAAAGGCATAACATGTGAAATACTGTACTTTGTGTAGCTCTTTTTCTTTCCTGCCATAGCATGGGGTGTGTTTGCTCCAAGAGGTTATAAAGAGACCAGTTCCACGAATCCAACTGCTGAAATGACTTAATTTAAGTCTATTTATTGAGGTGTATTAAAGGAGGGTGGCAAATACTGAACTGTCTCCTTCCCTTATGCTTAAAACTTAAGTGAGACTTAAGCAGTAGAAAAAGTGGAACTTAAAAGATTGCAGAAAATTGTAAACAACAGCTAGTGCTGAGAGTTTTTCTTGTCATTTCCTTCAAATGAAATCACCTGAAGTTGTTCAGGAACATTATGTCCACGTATCCCATTCAAGCATTGTTGCAGAGTAGCTTTTCTCTCAGTTAACTGATCATAGAGCAGTCTGGTTTCATTCTGCAAATGAAACAAATATCAGAAGTATATCATATATCAGGAATGACCAGACAAAATTACAGTTTTGCAAACAAAATGGTTACCTCTTACAGCAAAAGCACTTTGTTTCTCTTACAAAATTAAAAAACCCCAACAAAACAACAGTGCATGCACAACAATGTGCATTATGGGCTTGAAGCAATAGAGAGAAGAATTCTGTGCTCTGTGTAGTGCAAGAAAGTAGGTGACTTGGTTACAATGATCCTCTGCCACTCTAAAAATCCCTGAAACTTACAGAGATGCAAACCTTTCTTTTCTAAAAATGCAAAAATGAGCCCAGTGCTGGCATTTGATGGATTCTGCACAAGTGCAACAATGCAAGACTAGTCCTGCCTCTGTTTGGAGAAAATATCCCAGTGTTCTTCAGAGGAACTGGTTTATTACTCAACAGTAAAGAACTAGGCTGACTTGCAGATGACGAGCACACTGGAGTTTTAATGGACATCACAAACTATATTTCAAAGACCAGACATTTCTTTCAGTCTAAATACCTGATCCGAGTATTTTCCAGTAGATTTGCATTTACTAGATTCTAGTAGATTTAGCCTATAGAAAAGTTTCTCACTATTTGCTTTTCCAAAATAGAATAAACAAAACAAAACAAAAACCAAATGCAAATTTGCAAAACTACAGCTTCTGCTACTGCAGCATTAAAAACTAAAGGAAAAGTAAATACAAAGGGTTAAATCAACCTCCATTACACAGCAAAAACTAGCCCAGTTTCAGACACAGCATCACAAGTGAAGCAGCTTGCCTCTCCTGCGTCCATGCAGCAGCAGAAAGAACGTACGAAATCCTCCTGAGCCTAATCCCTACACACAGAAATTTGCTATAGCCTGTAGCTCAGCATGCATGGGATCCCAGGTTAGAATACATAGAATAAACCAGGTTGGAAGAGACCTTCAAGATCGTCGCGTCCAACCCATCAACCAATCTAACACCACTCAAACAACTAACCCACGGCACCAAGCACCCCATCAAGTCTTCTCCTGAAAACCTCCAGTGATGGCGACTCCACCACCTCCCCAGGCAGCCCATTCCAATGGGCAATCACTCTTTCTGTATAGAACTTTTTCCTAACATCCAGCCTGAACCTCCCCTGGCGCAGCCTGAGACTGTGTCCTCTTGTTCTGGTACTGGCCGCCTGGGAGAAGAGACCAACATCTGTCTGTCTACAACCTCCCTTCAGAGGGAGAGAGGTTACTTCCATCCATTCTGCATGCAAATTTTCTTCTGTGTTCAAGGCCTCTGAGGTAGTTAGCATTGCAAAAAGCACTGTGAAACAGCAAAAATTTGCTTCTTGGGAGGCCAAGACAAGTTTTAGTATCAAAAAAAAAAAAAAAAAAAGCCACCAACCACCAAACCCAAACAAAACCCAGAACAACAAAACCTGAAGAACAAAGCCCTTTAAAGATTGCTCATCTGTAACCCAAATGCATTAACACCAACAAGTGTAAGAGATGCTGTGAAACAAGATGTGTGTTTGTGGCAATGGAGTACCTGGTAATTGCTATTATGATCCAATCCAGCTTTCATGGAGTTGCTCATTGAAGCAGTGGCAGCTTGAGTTTGTTCCAGCCGTGCCTGCAAGTTGTTAAAGCACTCGCAGAACACATCTGTGCTTCCACCAGCACAGCTAATAGATTTTAGAAGATCATCCTTTTTATCACTCAGATCAGCGTGAAGTTTTTGCAGCTCGACAGAAAGAGTCTAAATGGTTGGAAAAAAGATGACATGGGTGAAAATGGTGTCTGTCCAAGGATTCTTTCCTGTAAAAGGCAGCAGGACTCAGTTTGAAAATTGTTGTTAAAAGCAATAGGCACAAATCTGTGCAACACCAAATAGTTTGGTGGTGTTACTCCTGACTAATACCAGCAAAATACAGAGCAAAAACCAAGCCATATATATTCTGCTGTAACAAAAATACATTGGGATTTCTCATTTTCCAGATGCTTTAGGACAGTTACCTCATAAAGAGCCTGTTGCACAGCTGCCTCTTCAGTGGAAAGGACTGAGGTGTTTAACATCTCCTCCATGTTATTCAAACATCGGCTGATTGCCAGAAGCAGCTCAAACAATTTTCTGTCCAAATTGGAAGAGACTTCCTCTGCCACGTTATCCTGGGTAAAGGCAGGTCAGAAGTTTTCAGTACTTTCATCCAAGGCATGTCTAAGATTTGCTCACTTATATAAAGTTAGAGGTTCAGTCAGCTAATAATAAAATGGAATTAGTGAAAAATTGAAGGACAGACTTGGAAGACATGGTTAAATGCATGTGATGTTCAGAGCTGTCAAGGCCAAAGCTGAGACAATGACTCTTTATGTATTAGGAGAGGCTGTTATCTCAGAGGTCGCTAATCTAATCTAATTTAATAACTAATAAATACAAAACAATTTGTCTTGTTAGGTCAAATACTGTGGATTTACTGAAATCATTCACAGGCTGCTTGCTTTATACAGTTTGAGAAGCTTTACCCACACTGGCAAATTCATTACAATGAATGCCATCTGCAATAATTATTGTTATTGTCTATGTTTACCAGTGCCCAAACAGTGTCTTGTGTCTAGTGCCCCTGGTAATTTTTGCAATGCTAGGACATGCCATTTTTACCTGTGCATGCACCACATTTGCTTCTTGGCTTAGGTCTCCCAGCTGGACAGTATACGTTTTCAGTTCTTCCACAGTTGGGGTTCCTGCACTAGCAAATGTGCCTCGAGGCAGAACATTCATCTTTGTCATAATCTAACATTTGGAAAAAGAATGCTGCAATTAGGTGGACAGCTCAGATGGGACAGGATTATGGGCATCTAGATAACACTCTTCAAAAAGGATTAAAAAGAAAGTTTCAAGGCATTACTATAAGAAATATGGGTAGCAGGGTTCCCTTCATACTGGCAGAAATTGGCTGGCCAGACTATGACCTGATGGCAGGTTGACTGAAAGAGGAGCCTCTTATTCCCAGCTCTAAGGGCTACAAGTTGTAGTTTGTATCAAGGCAGCCCTGCTGCCCACTTATGTCTAGGTCTTGCCTGAAAGAGAGCTGAGATTCATTGTTCTTACATGACTGATATCCTTCCATGTAATGCAGTTAATTTCAGACAACATGAAATCTAGCCACTCTAATTGAATGTGAACAAAGCTCTTAATAGCAGACATTACAGTTTTGTCCAAGTGGTAAAATGCTGCATTCTGTTCAGAACACATAGTGTGCTCTTGTTGCAGGCCAAACTATGCTTTTGATATGTGAGAAAGAGAGAACACAATGGTGAATGGCACAACAAAGTTTATGCCAGAGATCTGTTTTGACTGAAATGGTCTCACTTGCAAGAACAGACTTAAACCACATCCATGACAATCAGCTGAGAGCTTGCTGGCTAACTCTTAGTTCTCATGCAAGAATGAAGCAGATAACATCTGGTCTGAATGTTAACTACAAGGATCCACCTATGTGCTCCCACACTGTGCTTAGTAGTCACTACTTCACAGACATTATTTACCTCAAAGTAAAATTAAAATACAATCATGTAAGCACTATGCAGTAACAAATTCTCCTGGAGAGCACTTGCACAGGTTTCAGCTATCTGATGAAGAGTCGTGATACGATGATGCAGAAAGATACACACTAATTGCTACCTTTACCACAGCCAACTGCCTGCAGAAAGAGTGTTTTACTGAACTTAAACAGACCTGAGGTTCCACAAGCTGACAGAGAGGAGACTTCATCTTTGATGATAGCTCTTGCTGTAAATATTGCCATTTATTACCCATTTGGTCCTTTGGAGCTAAGGTGGGATCAGCCTGCTTGCTCTTTGCATCGGATTCTCCATTGCTGTATTGAGAAAAAAATTTCAGAATGGCAAATACTAAAGCAGAATAAGTGAAATTAGATTTATAAGACTTCTCGTATAAGATTAAGTTCTATTGCTCCTGCCCCAAAACCAGAGTGAAAGCTTTAAAACTTTTTTTGACTTTTCCCCCACCAAACATGCCGGGGACCTGCAGAAATTACAATACAGGAAACAGAGTTCTGTAGCACATCTTGGTTTCATGCATGATTCCAATGCCCACTTTTGAAAGACTCACAGAATCACAGAATTATTGAGGCTGAAATAGACCTCTGAGATCATCAAGTCCAGCCTATGACCTAACACCACCACACTGAGAAAACCATGTCACAAAGTGCCACATCCAACCTTTCCTTAAACACCTCCAGGGATGGCAACTCCACCACCTCCCTGGGCAGTCCATTCCAGTGTCTAATTACCCTTTCTGTGAGGAAGTGCTTCCTAACATACTGTCATCACATCTGCCTGAGTAGCTCTGTGCATTTGTACTGCAAAGGCTGTGAATAGAGATACCCAACTTGCTTCCAGATGGGACTGCTTTAGTTTATAGCAGGTGTCAATCCTGCCTGATATCAAGACTGACTCTAAACCCTGGAGTTGGCCCAATATCACAGAAGCTGTCACATAAACTGAACTCTGTTTCTCTAGACTGTTGATAGCACAGATGTCCCAGCTTCTGCAGTTTTTCTTCTACAGGCACACATCTACACAGAACCAATAGTGCCACTACAAGGTTTCAGCAGGCTTAGGCAGTTTTACACCACTGAATCTGGTAAGTGATGTTATTTTGTACCTTGATTCCAATTTCTGCATCATGCTGTCTTCAAACTGTGGCTGCATTTTTTCCACGCACGACTCAATGAAGTCAAGGAGACTTTTCTGCTCAGCTGCTTTTGCTTTCAGATCCTGCACACGGAGAACAGTTGTGAGCGCTATTAATCTCAAATCATGATTGTGATTTTCCAACCACATTTTACATTAATTCATTTAGCAAAAACAAATAAATACATCTATCAGAATAAAATGCAGTTTCTGTATAAACAAGAGTTGACCAAACAATCCATTTTCTGAAAACACACATTTCTAAGGAATATGGGTTCTGCCTGAGTTAAGTTTTAAAAGCAAAAACCACCAGCCAGGAACAAATCATGCACACTTGGAAATTTTAAGGCCTGTAAGTGCCATGCATATACAGAGAAAAAAAAGGCAACTAAAAATAGCAAGGCTGAGTTCCATTAGTTAAAAAGACCATCAAGTGAAAAGGGAGCAATTTTAGCAGCTCAGGCTGGATCATTGTCTCCAACTCTTTTCTAATACCATGAAAAACAAAAATGCTGATTTTTAGTTAGCAAAGCAGTGGTCTACAGAGCACAGAACATCACAGGATTTTAAAAAAAAATCTGTTAAAAACAACCTTAAAGTCATAGTGAGTTAGCCCATAGGAACACATCCACAAAGCTTTAGCTTCAAATTCATCTTCAAAAGCAATGTCAGTACATAGATTCAGATTTCACACCGCAACAATGCTACAAAGACAGGATATTGGAGAGATGCCATCTGAATCATTATGATATAAGGAATGTGTCAGGTTCCATCCAGCTTTGTAGCATTACTAAACCTCTTGCCCTTTCTCCATCCTGACAAACTCCTCTTATACTGGAGGAGAGGGGTGGATGAACCTTACCCTTGAAAGGCTTGATCTCACAGTGAACACTGCAGCAGGTAATAAATACTGCTGTCCCTCACACCCATAGAGGATGCAGAGCAGTCTGGCTCCTGGATGGTAGGAGAATTACCTGGGGATGCTGGAAACCATTGTGCCACATGAGTGGCTGTTCAGCAAGGGCAAGTTGGGGTGTGCTGGAGCCATTGGAGTGTAGGATCTCAAGGGGTTCTGGGTCAATCCTCTCTCTGTTAGGAATCTGTAAAGAGAGAACCATTGTGGGAAGGCTTCCAGACTTGAGAAGTCTGTTTGGGGAAATGGCAGAAGTGAAGCTGTCTCAGATTTACCACACATAGAATGAGCAGTGTATGAAACAGTTGGTATTCTTGCAAAGGTCTCTGTCTAGTTCCATTTACTGAAAGTTTGGTCCATTCTGACATTTCTTTCCCTCACAGTTACAAGGTTTGCTTTACTTTTCCTGTTAGCAGATTAATCAATACTATGCAGATTATAGGGATGTGCAATTTATGCTTATAAATTTGCTCATGCATGTGGATTTTCATCTGTCTGGGCTCACAGAAGTACCTCAACGGGAGCCTTTAGCAGTGCTGATTCTCTCCTGGGCCATGTAGGTTCCCTTTTAGATTGCACTCCTCCAGCACCAGAGAGATGGTGGCTGCTCTTACATGAACACACCAGGTGGACTTCTCTGGCTCCTTGTACAACAAAGTGGGAATTGGCTCTGAAGCTGCGAGTTAGTCTTACCCACTGGGAAACTCAGCAAGAAGTGTGCAGCTGTGGCACAGGACACATTTTGCACAGACAAATTCATTGCTTAAAGGTCTCTTTGCCATGATACTGTGGCAGACAATTGCCACGGCTCTTCAAAGTAATTTAGAAAATCAAACCAAGCTAAAGAAACCTTTTTATACCTTCCCTGTACTCCTCAAAAAACCTTGATCTCTGTCACTGAGCACTTTCAGCAGAAAAGATGTTCAGAGACTCTCTAAAAATCCACTACTTCTTGCAAACAGTAAATAATTACACAGCTCTCCAAAGCAGAATAATAGTAAGCCTGACATTTCTCCTCTCCTTGCTTCACATGGTGAGCTCCAACTGTTCTACATCTTCACACATTAAAGCACCACGACTCTCAGTCTTGCTCTGCATAGCATTCATATGCTTTACCTGCTCTTCACTGTATTTGTCTTGAAGCATCATCTGCACTTTTTCCAAATTGCACTTCACTTCCTTCAGCTTCAAGGAAAGAGCCTCTGTCTCTTGCTGGTAGTTTGCACTATTTCCACAATCATCCAATAAAGAAAGAACCTTTTGTTCTATCTCTGATAACCTCACCTAGAAGGGATAGCAGTCAATTATTCATTCTTAGAAGCACAACACTCCTTTCCTGATAACATTCTGAAGTTGATGCTTACAGCTTCCCTTGTCTGAAAAGAAATGTATAGGGAAGGAGAGAGCTAGCTGCAAATCCCCTTGATTTTACCCAGCAGAGTATCTTTTTATTCTGAACAAGTAAATCCATTTTATACAGAATTAATCTTAAATCTGTTTCAAACAGCCTCTGAAAGAAGTTTTATTATCTTAGATAAGGAGTAATAAAAAGGAAATCAGAAATTATAGACTCCATTTGGATGCAACCAAGAAGATGACATAGACCAATGAGGGAGAAGGAGGCAGTGCACAGACTGATCACATCACCCTTTGGGACGAATAGTGCTGAATTAGCAAAACACAGTAATGTTACCATATCCCAGCCAGGACCTGTGATCTGTTTCTTAATTCAAGCTGCTGTGAATCAAAGTGCATCTCTGCATTGTTTTAAACTCACATATTTAAGGCAAGTGTGGAGACAGGCACCATGGCTTAACTCAGAAGTAATTAACTGCAATAAATCAGCAGCTTTACATTGCATGTCCATATCTAGAGACTGTTCCTACTTTGTGCTATGTGTACTTTTCTGTGGAGATCTTGGCTGGGTTAGAAAAACTTCCCTCTCCAACAAGTTCACTTCTTCACATTGAGCCAAACTGCTAACAGCCATTGTGAATTCAGCAGCATTTACAGCTGCCTGAAGCATGCTTGTTTTTACTGGCTGGAACTGCTCTGTCGAAGCCTATGCTGAAACAAAGCCTGACCGGGACCCAGACTCAGCTAGCTACTTAGGCATGTTCAGGATCCTAATTCCCACAGAGTTCAGCACCTGAGCACTTGGCTGAAACACAGACTAAACCCAGAGGCACTTCTTGGCATGGACTCAGTTCCTATTAAAAATCCCCACCCACTAACAGCAACGAAAGAGTTGGAAATGTCCTCCAGTAATTAATTTAAAATGGAGACACATTTTGGTATTGGCTCCTTCATGGTGAGTGAAGTTGGTTACTTCAGGTACTTGAAGCCAACTGGTACACCAGACTGGCACTGCAGGGAACTTCAAAGCAGCATGGCTGCACATTTTCTCTTCATCTGCATGCCAGAAAAAATTGTTGCATGCCAGGACTCCCACTCACTCCAGTCCCTCATGCCAGTCTTGTTTGCTTCCACCCGTTTTCACCATCAGGTACCACCTACTCCTTTCCTTCCACTACCATTCAGGGTAAGAGCCTGCCCTGGCAGTACTGCAGTAGGTCCAACTTTTGCCACTTCTCACAGAGGGCAGGGGAAAAGCTCTTGCCTTCCTGTGCTGGCAGGATTTTTGCAAAAAGTGCAAAAGATTTTACCAGCTTGGAAGATATCTTATACCAATCTTTCAAATCTCTGAAATAGAAAATGTCAAAAGAAAAAAATTACTTCTTTTTTCCTAGCTGATTTCTCATGATTGAGACCAATGATTTAAACTAAACCAAGCTTTAGATGAACTGAAGAATTCTACATAACCCCCCTGGATGTATAAAGATCTCAACTCTGAAAATAGGTATTTTTACTAAGCCCTTGGAATGCTGTACTGAAACTGAAGCCAAGCAGTTACCTGTTTTCTGCACAGTGTAAGGAAGCAGACTGAGGGGGGGAGAAGAGCAGCTGTAAAGCAGAGCTTTTCTGCAGACACACTCCAGTGGAGAGTGACTGGTTTGGCTGGCGGAAGCAAACTGACCGCTGTCTTACCTGGCAATCAGCAAGCTCCAGTTCTGCCATCTGTTGCATTTTGGGGGTCTGGGGGTCTGACCTCAGGGAGACCTTAGTTTTGTTTAGCCATTGCTCCAGCTCAGCAACCTGGGCCTGGCAGACCTGGAGGATCGTTTCTGGCTCAGGTCTGCCGCCATCCACCACTTCCTGCGAATCTCCCGCTTTCCCTCGAGAGCCCAGCGTGGCGTTAGGGGCAGGAGGCGGCTTCTCCCTCTGAAGCAAAGCACATGAAACAAACGTGGTTATCTGTCTGGGTTTCTTTTTTTTTTTTTTTCCCCTTTCTTTCTGTATTTCCCCTCCCCTTACCAGTGGGAAATGTTTAGCTTTCACACTCACAGAAGCACCCAAACCACTCTGCCACCGCACTCCCAGATTGAAAAAGAATTAAAAATTAAAAATAAGAAGGGAAAAAAAAAAAAAAGAATGAGAAACTGAGCAGGCAGACGCTCCAGGATCTGGTGTAACAGGTTTCCAGGCAGGGATTTGCATTTGCCCAGCTACACCTGAGTGTACAGGAAGTGGGATGACTCACCATTAACCAGCTCTTCCCTGAGGAGAGATGTTTTCCTGTAGGAGTTATATGTAAAATCAATGCAGTTGAAAGCTGCAAAGCAAGCTGTTGGGCAATGCTTACAAGCTACTTGTGTGTACTTGGTTCCAACAGTCAAATATGCTTTATTAGGGCTCTAGATCATACAGAAGAAAAAAATATGTTGTGTTTTAAAGTATGTCTTGTGCAATTCTTTATTCTTATTTGGCCTCCTTTAAGATGCAATATTGCACACTTCTGTACTAAGTACAAGTCTAAAGGACTTGGAGATAGCAGCAGCTGCTTGGAAGGTAGTACAGGTCTGTATGTACCTCTGCACATGCAAAGACTTGTACTTAGCAAGTCAAGCACACCACTACAAGAACACAACTACCCGTACAACTCCACAGCTCTAGAGCATACATTCAGGCAACTGATAGACGGTCAGTGATAGTGCACAATCTCCATGTCAAAATTCAATTTGGCAGAAAATCAAAGAGCAGAAATGCGCTGTTTCAGCTATCAATATCTTACTTTAATCACTGCTGTCTCTGTTTGCTTCTGAGCATGGGCCAGTGCCATTAAACACAGAAAGTAAATGTGAGTATAGAGATCCAAAACAGTCCAAATATGTCTATTGAGATGTATGTGACTGAAGAAGCATGAGTTTACTTCAGCCTCCACTTGAAATTTCCAGCTCTAGTTTTAAGCCTGCTTGGTTTATTCATTCAAGTATCAAAACAATACACATATATGGTATTGTGTATGAAACCCTTTTGCCACCCACTTATGTGCACAAAAGCATTTAGTTTACACTTATGGCATGCTCTGCCCCCTCTCAGCTGAACATTGTTACTTCAGTAAACTTTATTCCCTTGCTCTATAGAAACTTATATAGAGAGACAAATTAGTTAGATAAAATAAACCAGTGTCATGTGTGCAGGTGTTCAAGCACATGCCTTGTGTTCATGTACCAAGCAGAGACTGTGGAGGTGTCACAAAGTAGATGATCAGCTGGCCAACAGAATAGTTTGAGTTAGAAGGTACCTTTAATGGTCATCTAGTCCAACCCCTCTGCAGTCAGCAGGAACTTCTTCAGAGCTCTATCCAAACTGACCTTGAATGTTTCCAGGGATGGAGGATCTACCAACCTCTCTGGGCAACCCCTTTCAGTGTTATAGCAGCCTCATTGTAAAAAATTTCTTCCTCACATCTAGACTGAATCTACCCTCTTTGAGTTTAGTGCTATAACTCCCTGTACTGTCCATACACTCCCTGATAAAGAGCCCTTTCCCATCTTTCCTGTGAGTCTAAGCACTGGAAGACTGCTGTAAGGTCTCCTCAGCACCTCCTCTTTTCCAGGCTGAACAACCACAACTATCTCAGCCTTTCCTCACAGGAACCTGTTCCAGCCTTCTGATCATTTTTGTGACTCTCCTTTTGGACTTGACCCAACAGTTCCATGTGTTTCCTGTGCTGAGGGCTCCAGAGCTGCACTTGGTACTGAAGTGGAGTAATGGGGTAGAATGTTCTCCCTCAACCTGTTGGCCATAATTCCTTTGATGCCACCCAAGATACAGTTAGCTTTCTTAGAGGAGCACCCCTTAAGGTGAGGTATTTCCTCAGTTTTTCCTTGTTGGCTCCTACTGCCTCAGAAGCCCCTGGCTCATCTCCATAAGACTTCAAGAGTGCTCCAGCATACCACACAGCACTTCAGGACAACAGGCTAAGAGCCCTTGCTAGCACCTGTCCGTCTAACCTTGACGTGTCATTCCACACCTGATATTATCCTCCCTCCTCCTTCAAGTCTGGTTTAAAACTGTTGATATGTTTCTTTCAGTGCTGCTGCCTGAAACTGGAAGCAGAGAGGAAAAAGTAACCTGCACCCCAGATTTCCTCACCAACCGTTCCAAGGCTCTGAAATCTCTTTTGATTGCTTTTGGACTATGGGTTGCAGCTTCCATGGAAGAGCAATACTGGGTAACAGTTCAAGGGCCATATCATGTTTTGAAGTTTCCTAGTGGTGTCCCTAGGGAGGCAGCAGATTACCCTAAGAGGAGGGTCTGCACAGCATATTGGACCCTCTGTTCCCCTTGGAAGGGACTTGTCTACTATATCCCATCTCTGCTTCCTTGTCCAGTAATTCAAATGCTTTTCTGACTCCTAAATTGTGTTTTATGCTGCTAGAACTGAATCTAGAAGATGGAAGTTTGCATGGGAGTGACAACAAGTGAGGAAGATTTTGCAAGTGAAAAAGCTGTCTGGTATGGTTTATATAAAGAAGAACTTCTCCAGGAAGGAGCAGAGAAGGACCCTGGCTCACAGTCCAAGAGCACTCTCTCCACAAACCAGAGTTTCTGTGTCTGGCTCAAGAAACTACTCCACTGAACTTTTGTACTCCTGAAGCTGTGGCTGCCCCTAAAGGCGGGATGCTGACAAAACAGTGGGGGCACAAAGAGGTGCCAGGAGGGTGTATGTTGTCTTCTAAGGGTCCTGAGAAACCCAAAACATTCAGCTGGAGCATAAGTCTCTTGAATACAGGTGTCTAAACTCCCATTATACTCAATGGAGATTTACTCAGTGCAGCCAGGGGTTCAGCTAAGCCTAATGCAGACAGGTAGTGTGAGCTCAGATGAACTGCTCAGTGTGCTTGGCTACTGCCATGTCTGGAGCACCTGGGGCTGCCAAGGGAGCTTAGACATGTCCTGCTCGTGCAGAGACCAACAGCATCACAGCAGAGAGAAAAAAACAACACAGAGAGCCTTTATCTTACATAATGCACTCACAGCAGGCTACATCTTCTAACACAAGTACAGAATATATTGTGCTGCTGGCAGAGTTTTAATAGTTTGCTATATTTTTTTAACTGTAAGTTAAAGGTTAAGCATGATGGAAGAAGTTGGGGGGAATGGAAGACAAAGCGATATGTGCTGCCCCAGGCAATGTCAGATTCTGTCTTCTTCCATGCTGCCCTTCCTGGCTTGTACAAAGCAGTAACATGAGTGTCAATCTTGTTAATTTCTCCTTTAACTGCCACTTAAAAATCCCATAGTTGATGTATGTTTACATCACTTGAACCCTAATGTTTATGCCTGTATGAATGCCAGTATCTTACCTTCTGAAAATACTCCATTTTGTTCCCTTGTACATTGCATTTTCAAGGAGCAAATCCAAATGTATTTGTTATCACTCAAAGCAACAAGGTGAAGAGGCCCACAAAAGGTTGTAGGTATTCCACTGTATCATAAACACTGCAACAAACTCCAGCAGCATAACGAAACACTGGGCTCACTATGTAGGTTATACAATGAACTCAGAAGGTCTCCTTGTTCAGCCTACTTCAGCCCCTGAAACTCACCATAACCTGACTGCCATCACTTGTGCAAGGGCCATCAGTGGCCTGCGAAGTTTGCACAGATGTTTCCTCACCATATTTACTGTGTGATTCCATTATCTCGTCAACATCCTGTAGAGAAAGAGAGGTAACAGCAGAAGTATTTGTATCTTTATTAGTGCAGATGTGTGGTAGTGCAGGTGTGGTGCTTAGGGATATGTATGGTTTAGTAGCAGACTTGGTAGTGTTAGGTTTATGGTTTGACATGATCTTAAAGGTCTTTTCCAATCTAAATGGTTCTCTGGTTATTACTTTGTTATGTGAGAGATGTGCCAAAGGGCAGCAGCTAAGCCCTGGCCCAAAAGTACTCACAGACAGAAGTCCTATGCCTGTGTCATTGATATACAGAAACAAACAATGCGGCTATCACAACATTATAAAGACACCTTGAAGAACAGCCCAGTGCCCCCAAAACTGCAGCTGATTAGGTGTCTTAGATGCTGATCTTCTAATGTACAAAAAGAACCTATTCCAAAAAAACAATCCTCAACAAAATGTGCATTTTACAGCCTTTGTAGAAATCAGCAAAACAAACTGCTGCTAGCAAAAGTGCATTTGTATCTTTGGAAGTTTTGACAGGCTAGAAGAAATTAATATAGAATCACAGAATCATTGAGGTTGAAAAAGGCATATAAAGTCATTGAGTGCAATCTAGATGTTCAACAGAAGAGATTTTAAGTGTCAGGATTTCGTGTGGTATGGAAGATGAAAGGTCTGAATAAGGCCATCATGTCCTGCATTTCTCAAGTTCTCTTTCCTTGCAGACTTCAGCAATACCTAGACTTTGTGCAGATCTTTTCTACAAAGATGAGCTCCCATCTCCACAGAGATAAACCTGAGCATGTTACCTGGATGATGCCATCTGACAAAGTACCAGAAGACCAAGAAGTTGCACTGTCTTCTTTATGCCTTTCATCACCTCTTTCTGAAGGCCAAAGGCTTGCAGCTTTCTCTGTGGCGGTACTTCCCTTTGAAGGCAGTAATAGCTCAGTATTAGCTTTCAAGCAGTAAACTCAGACATTCTTTCAGGTAATTTAAATTACAGTAAATCTTTAGTAACAATTTGCTGTATTTCTGTCTTATTTATCTATCTTTACAGTGTTTCCTAGCTTCTACCTCTTCCCTTGCTCTATAGCTCTGCCGCAAGATGAATGACAGATGGATGACACTGATAGTTTTTTCTAGAGACCTCTGAGTATCCTCCTTTCTTTCACATTATTACCAAAACAAATGAACAAAACAATCAAAAAACCCAAACCAAGAAGCATTCTTTCTCCTGTCCCTCAAAAGTCCTGTATGAAAATGTGCAGAATCAGAAACCTTGAAAACTGAAGCTCTTGGATCCAAGTAGTCAGACACCACCTCTGTCCTAGCTGTCTAGCCATGAAGGCCAAGGCCAGACAGAAAAATGGAGAGTCTTCAAAACTTGGTTGATGCCACAGTCCCTCCCTGGAGATGCAGATGACAGTAACTGGTTGCTACCAGCCTAGCAGTCTCTGAACTGCTGCATGAGTAGGTAGCTAAGCCATAAACTCACCAGCACTTCTGCACATTCCTGATTTGATTCAGATACATCTCAGTTAGTATCTAGGGATATATATACTTTTTTTTTTTTTTTTCATTTTTCCAAAAGCTATTAAATTTATCATGAAAATTTACTCAGTTCATCCAGGCATTCACAATCCACAGATTCAGAGCAACCTTTTGAGCAATGTCTCCCAGTTTCTCTCATTCTCCTAGAAATCTCTCTTATCTTAATGTCACTCTCCAGAGTTTGATTACGCTGTTCTTTATTTAAGCTCAAACATAATTTTGGTTCTCTCTTAAATTTTGGCACTTCAGAGGCTGTCTAATTCTGTGTGAAGCCACACCTCCACACATAAACATTGGTATTTAGGCCCACCTTTTGTCACCAAGACATCCCTAAAGGGGTATTACTGTGTAAGCAATCCCACCAAACAGCATGATCACACATCACAGAACAAGGTGCTGTGTAACATTGGTAGGCTGGCTTGAGTGCAATTCCTTAGTATTCTGGAGCAGTAACAGATATTTCAGCTTGTTCTGAAGTATTTTGGATTTACACATTTTTCATAGTTTGTCCTGTACCAAACATCTGTATCTGACATATACAGCTGTTTATACAAGATATACACTGAACTCACCCTGCTCTGCAAAGAACTGTCTTCTGATTCTTCATCTAAGGAAGGCAGAAGTGAAATCACTCCTCTTTTTTTCAACTACAAAAATATATGTAGAGAGACAGGTCAATTATTCATGACAAGAACAGTAACAGTCTCTTCTGTTCTGCCTGTAAATCAAAAGAAAGTTACCTCTTGGGTAACTTTTGGAGAAGCACCAAAGATCTGCCGCCCTACACTGAAGTAATTGAAAGGTGCAGGTACTGAGCACCTCTGAAAACTGGGGCTTTTTTTCTATGCTGTGATGTTTGGGATAAATTTCATTTTGCTCCATGAAAACAATTTACCAAAGATCCTGGAACAAATGATTAATCAACAAATCTACACATCAAGCATTTTGATGCTGAGTACTTGATGTAAACTTCATGCTGAATGTGCTCACACTATAAAATAGCCAGAGGCACATCTCTCTCCCACGTTCTCCTAGACATACATCATATCTGGTCCTTCTGGGACCATCTGGAAGCACAAAGGGGAGGAGAAATAGCATTGATTCACAGCTGTGGGGGTGCCCCACTCTCACATGCCACTCCTCCCAGAGGAAGAATTATTATTTACCTTCCCTCTTTGGCTCCCAGGCAAGTCCTCATAATGTGATGTTCCACTTACCTGCTGACCAGAAACTTCAGTCCCAATCAAGTCACTTTGTGCTAATACAGAGGCTGTGAGTTCATCTCCTGGTTCAGGCACTTCATGCTGTAAGTGTTGGTGAAGCTCAGACATTGAGTTCCTCATTCCAGCAAGGATATCTTCCTTTCTTTGGCATAGCTTTATGATTTCTTCTTTTAGAGCTTCCATTTCTCCCTAAGGACCAACAACATCTGTAAGCATCCATTTTTCTTAGCCAAACAGCACCATAACAAATGATACCAGTGGTGCATCTTACTGGGACTGGGGCTATTTCCACTTTTTCCTTTTTCAGAACATTGGGACAGTTCCCCATTGCCTCTGCAGGAGATGCCCAAATACATGCAAAAGAGCAGCAAGAGATTCAGCTCAGGACAGCACTTGCTGCCTGTAAGGCAGTTGTTAGTCTGGAAGGAAATGTGAAAGGCTGCATAACTAACTCTAACGAGGTCCTGCATAGCCATGGGAGTATGAGTCTCCTTCAGGACATGAGGAATGCAGCTGGGTTACATTACTGCATGTGTCAGAGCAGGTAATGTTATTTCCAACTGCCTTTTCTGGAAATCTGACACAAAACATTTGGGATAGCCTAGATGAGGGCAAAAACAGTAATAAGGGTAGCTCAAAGCTGTGTCTTCTTTGCTGAAGCTGGTCTGAAAGAAGAAAACATAAACCACTTGTTATGTTTTAGTGACAAAACAGCCCCGTGTCTTTGAATGAGATATTGGAGCAATGGTCCCCAAAGTACAATGGAAATATTTAATGCTCTGTGGGGATTAAACAAAAACCCAAGTAACCCTGCACTAACAAAGAGGTGGAAAGCGGTGTGAAAAGAAAATAGAATCTGTCCTGATCTTTTCCCTGGTCATGACTTTTGCTCTAGCTTTCTGCTAGGGCTTTTCCTTAATACCTAGTTTCCATGTGAGCAAAGAAAGCACAACAAATAACAGAGAAGGACAAGGCAAAGAATAAAGTACCCCAATCCTTTCATTACTGAAAGTGCTAAAGGTCTTTGAAGCACTGTTGCTTGCTCAGAAAGATAAGGTAATGGCTAAATATCCCATTGCACACTGGGCTCAGCCCATCACAGCAAACTTTGATGCTAGGCTTGAAATAATTCCACACCATGCTCTATCACACTGCAAATAATGCTATGCAAGTAATAACCCATGAAAGATGACTGCAGTAAGACTGCTGATTTTGCCTCAGCTATAGCTTCTTCTGCTAACAAAGCTAGTGCAGCTGCATGATGGAGAAGGTGTAGGCAGGAATGCCAACCAACTTTCAAAGGACATGGGAACTCTGCACAGACAAGGATTTTTTCCTCCCCCTTTTGTACACTAATAAACACAAGGTTAAAATCTTCCAAAGGTAGAGGAAAATAAAAATCACTGGAATTAAGAAACAGCCATGCATGATAATTTGACAAGCTTTTAGAAATGTCTGCTAAAACCACTATTTCTATTTGTTTCATTGCTGAGACTTCAGGGCATACATTTACCAACTACTGCTTGGCAAACTTAACTCAGTAAAAACCTCCTCAAACCCCAAATCTTTATTAGTATCATTTCTTCATCTGAAGCCCTTCAATAGGATTGGCAATTCCATTGCCCACCTCTACTCAAGAAATGCTACAATTGTGAAAGAAGATTTTCTTCCACAACAAGCTATTAAACAGAAAATCCAATACCCAATGTCAAAAACAAGTTAGGATCAGGAAATGAGTCATGCTTAGTACTAGTATCAAGCCTTCAACTTCCAAACACCTGAGAGGAGAGCAGCTATGTACTTAGGAGCCTACTGAGTGATTACAGTTATTAAGCAAGTACAGTGTGTGCATTAACTTCATTATGACTGACTGAAAAGGTGAGCATTTCAGAGGCATTTTAGAAATAGTTATTACACTCAATTAGTAATTTCCTTGACTTCTGCAGTGCTGTTCTTAAAAACCATCTTATTTTTGCATTAAATAATCCATTCATCCATTACAGAAAACAGCTGACTGCAGGGAGAAAAGCAACAGTTGTTTATCAGTGGATGAAAACAGTGTGGCAGTGATGACAAGGAATAGAGTCTAAAGAATCTATTCCTGACCAGAATCACCAGAAATACCATTGCACAGTCAGTGATCAGAAATGGATTTAATTCTCTCCTCATGCACCATCCCAAGCCACTACCCCAGCAACATTAGCTGTGCGCTGTCATTAAAACAGCACTCTAAATTTTCCTTAGAAGTTGATACAGATGCTAATGACACATCAAAATCAATGACGAGTATCTTTTGAAAGAGATACCCACCTTGCAAACTAATATTAATATCTCTTGGTCTATGTCAACTTATGTATATGTAGTCACACTACAGCATTCAGTTGCCTGCCTGACTGTGGTGAGAAGGGGAAGCACACTCCTGTTTCTTAGCGCTCTGTATTGTCATGATTAGTTCTAGTCTGGACAAGTAACAGACATAAGAGAGAAAACAGCAACACCCACCTCTGCACAATGAGTCTCCTGATCCAGAGGTTGATCTTCATGGGATACTTCACCCAAGTGGTTCTTTAAGAATTGCTTCAATTTTTCAATTTCTTGTTCACATTCTTCTGTTTTCTTTACAGCCTCCTGTGAAATAGTAATCCTCATGAATGATTTTTAATTAAGTAGCACAGAAACAAGTAATCCTCAAAAATAATTTTAATTAATTCAGAAACAAGGTAGTAAGTAATGCAACAAACTTGTACTGAAGAGTGCTGAAAGTCATTTTCGCCTGTAGTTACATGTAAAAGAAACTGTTTACTCTGCTAACTTTGCCCAACTCTGTCCCCACCAAGTTTATTCATCACTTGCTGAAGACAGACTGCTCTATCTGTAAGTCAAACTTTGATGGGGTAGTCTGCCTAGCAGCACATCTTCACTTACTCCAGAGTAGAGATATGAATTTGGCTATAAACATGGAGCATATTCAATCACATTCACTACAATTTAGAACAGGTTGGGGGGGTAAAAAATAAAGGAGAAATTACAGGGTTCCATATCAAGTTAGAAAGCCTACCTGGTTTTTATTGGTGCTTATGTCTTTATTGCCAGCTAGTTCTGCACTGAACAGAAATGAACTGTGCTATACACCAGGCAAACACTGCAGCTCAGAGGATAAGCCAACCACAGTATCTGCCAATTTGAATACTTCCTGTAAAAATGGTATGCATTTCCATTTTCTATGAGCTTCCTCTTCTTGCGTGGCTTTTAGGAACACACATTATTTGTCAGAAAAGGCCAGGGGAATACTAGAGAGAGTCCAATGGGGGACTACAAGGATGATTAAGGGACTGAAACATCTGTCTTATAAGGAAAGGCGAAGGGATCTGGGAGAAGACTGAGAGGGGATCTTATTAATATTTGACAAATATCTGAAAGGTGGGTGTCAAGAAGGGGCCAGTCTCTTTTCAGCTGTGTCCTGTGATAGGATGAGGGGTAATGGGTACAAAATGGAACACAGGAACTTCCACCTCAACATAAGGAAAAACTTCCTTACCTCTACCATTCTATGAAATTAACTTTTATTCATTTGACTGTGAGAGCAAAAAATCTCATTAACCCCCATGCTTTACTGTTTGTGCAGAAATCTGTGATCTCCCCACATACATCATAAATGTTTGTCAGCCACAGCCTGTCCCAGTGTTTCATGTCATTAAGAAAGTATTACATCTACAAAGCAGGATATTTTGCAAAAACATTTGGTGGCTCTGTGTCTTCTGACCTGTGGGCTGAGAACCACAGAATAAATAAGGACTGTTCCTCAAGTGTCTGCAAAAGGTAATGAAGAAAATATATCCTACTGTCAACAGGCTTAAACTTACTCTGCTGCAGCAGCACCTGAACAACCTGACAGGTTGTCAAATCCCTCTACAAAGCATGCACAGACTCTGCCTTTCAGAGCAGAGTCTCTCCTGCTATGAACAGTGCTATTACTTTAGTCAGTTGTTCACAGTAGCACTCCCTCTCAAGAAGAAAGAAACTAACAACTATTTTCCCCACTTAAATACAAGCCACATTGGAGAGGAATATTAATTGTGGCCTGTAATCTTAATACCATAGCTAAAGAATCAGGAGTGGAAAAAAGGAGTAAACCTGCTGGGTTTTAATGAGAAACTAGAAGTCCTTCTAAAAGAGTGTTTCACCCTTACCTTGACTTTCACATGAATAGGACTGTTTAGTAATGCATAAAATGTGTGGTACCTTAAATTTCCTTGATTAACTAAAGAATAGGAATAATTTGTATACAGACTCCCATCCATTCTGTCACAGGCCATTATTTGAATATAGCCCCTTGCCTAAAGATAAATCATCTGTTCCCTGTGATCTACCGAGGGGCAAAAAGTCTTATTCCATAATTTTCCTAATATAACATACATTATGCAGTATATGTAGCATAATTTCATCTGAGAAGTGTTGTTTCTTTTGAGTTATTTCTTGCTTAACATTTCCTGTCTACTTTTCATATTGTGGTAAGACCTACCCATGGAAAAAGCCCACTTGCCCATACTGCATGTGCAGGCAGGCACTGTATTTCTTATGGAAGAGCTTACCAAAACTGAGCACAGTATATCATCAAATATGCAAACACTGCCACCCTCTTGCCCAAAAACCCAGGAGAAGCAACTGTGGCTTCTAGGTCCTCTTCCTGATGACGTTACTCATTTAGGTAGCAACAGGTGTGGTACTTCACAGGCCATAATAAAGGACAGAGGGTAACATGCAACATAGATTAAGTCACCCAAAATCCTGCCCCAAAATGTTTATACCACCCAAAATGTTTATATTACGGGGTTTGTTTCTGTTATATTTATTCAGGTGTTACATTCCAACTTTATTATGCAAAAGTTACTACTGCAATATCCTCCCACACCATAGACATGAAGATATGGGCAGACACATCCAAACACAAGAGTTTCAAAACTAATCCTTGGGAAAAAAAGTAACTGTGTATATATTCGTACAGGAAGTTTGCCTTGCGTTTAGTTTCTTCTCTGTCAGGGTTCTTAGTGATTTTCTAACGCAGCACTCAAAATGCCATCCTTGAACAGCTTTGTTATGCCTTAGCTGGTGTTAGACTTGTACTGTAGTACTCCCACTTTCAATCCATTCAAGAGGATTGAAAAATCTTTTTTTTTTTGCACATTTTGATATGCTAGCTGCCAAGAATGTCAATTTTTACAATCTATTTTCTCACAAAGAGATTTCACTCAGCAACAAATTGTTGGATGCCTATAAGATAAAAGGTACATGCTGAGTAAAAAAGGTTACAGCTGCTTCAAAAAGGAGAAAAATCTTGACCTAATGCTCCACACAAACCAGTTAAAAGTCTCATGATAACACTTCATAATTGCAAAGCACCCTGTTTCCTATAATTTTAAAGTGTTTTGAAAATTGTTGAGCATTTAAACTGGTAACTCTCTGAAAAAGTTATGTTTTACCACACATTTTTTTCAGACAAGAAATTGTATGGACTAAAAAACCCTACAGATCATAGGGATCATACAGATCTCACATAGTCATCTGCTTTTCTTCTGAACACCATCCATGCTGTGTGACTAATGCGTGCTTGAGTTTCTCATTGCGGTGCTCTTAACTTCACAAACTGAAAATTAAAGATGGACACTCATGGTTTAGCTTCCCCTTGTGTCTACTTGGCCTCTGAAATGCCCAGTAAGAAGCTAGATGTTCTAAGCATTGTCCTTTACCATAATATGTTTGGAACACCACATCAGCACAGATACTGTATCATTTTTCTAGGTGCTGCTATCATCCTGCCAAGAAACGGATGGGTTGCACAAGAATTTGCATACCTCTGCTGACATGGGAACATGCCTAACCAAACTCCAGATCATCTCCAAATATATCTACCCTAGAAAATGGAGCATGATGCAGACATCCCTGAATGAAAAAACCTTCCTGAGCTGGTACAACCACATTGCTCAGTCAAATGCTGCAGAGATAATGCTTTAGGTTTGAAGACATCACCGCTGTTTTGTAACTCACAGTGCTCACGTGTTAATGCTCACTGATGCTGCTTGCACTGCCTTCTCCTACAGCCATGTGTCACACCAATATTGTTACATCACTTCTGTTGCCAAATCTGGTCTGGCCAACAGCATCTCCAGGCCCTCCATGTCATCTTCAGTTACATGGATACATTCTTCCATGAGACCTTCTGAGGGCAGGAGATGGCCTACCTCAAACCAACAAATTAACCAAGTGACAGTGATAGAAAATTGTCAGTTTCCTGGCTCACAAATTTGGGAAAATCATCTAGAATAGAATAGAATAGAATAGAATAGAATAGAATAGAATAGAATAGAATAGAATAGAATAGAATAGAATAGAATAGAATAGACCAGGTTGGAAAAGACCTTTGAGATCATTGAGTCCAACCTATCACCCAACACCATCTAATCAACTAAACCATGGCACCAAGTTCCTCATCATGTCCATTCCAATGGCCAATCACTCTTTCTGTGAAGAATTTCTTCCTAGCATCCAGCTTAAGCCTCCCCTGGCACAGCTTGTGACTGTGTCCTCTTGTTCTGGTGCTGGTTGCCTGGGAGAAGAGACCAATCCCCGCTTGGCTACAACCTCCCTTCAGGCTGCTGTAGACAGCAATAATGTCTCCTCTGAGCCTCCTCTTCTCCAGGCTTTAGACTTTTTGCTATTAATTGTCAGCAATTTCTACCTAAAGGCTCTCAACAAAGAATTTCCATGTTCAAGGTAACTTTAAGGACTTGAACACTACAGATGTGAGCACCTGCTAGACTTCAATCATCAGCTGAGCAAATGTGGGTCATAAGACACTTAGGCCTTCATCTTTTTCTATGATATCCTAAAACACATGGTATCTGTGACTGCATTGGAAAACTGAAATTACATATAAAATTACATAGGAAAAAACCCCAACCAAACAAAAAATCTGCATGCCATTATTTAGAGGACAGAACAGGTGTACTAGTTTCCTGTAATAACAATATTGTGAGCATAATTATAATAAAGGTGGTTTAGATGACAGCAAAAAAAAAAAAAAAAAGAAAAGGCAACAAATAATTACCTCCAGTAGGTCATTTTGTTCTTTAGTAATTTTTTCTAATTTCTTCAGTTCTCTCAAGAGTTGTCTTGCTCTTTGGAAGACTGAGAAAGGTTGCATTTTCACCCCAGGCAGCTGAAGTGCTTCTTCGTAGGACTGTATATTAACAATGGTCTCTTGCATGGGACCAATATGGTCAAGTATAACCTATTAGGATACAGGAGAGATGATAGATGTAATGCTGAGCTGAAAGAAAAATCAACACTGAAAGTTCATAATGCTGTCATGATGTGCAAAAGTTCTCTTTGGTGAGTTTCCTGTTTAAGAATGAAACTACTAAGAGAAAATCCATGGTGAAGTTGTCTAAAGTAAGAGGAAAATACAACTTACATTTCCATTTTTCCTTTTTCTGCATATACATATGTGAATTTTGCACAGAGCCAAAAAAGGGTCACGTTCAGAACTGTCACTGTTTATCAAACATGTCATTTCAAAATAGTGCACCTTTGGCAGTAAAGAACTTAAAAAGAAGCTGGTGCAAACGTTTGATGTCACACTAGCCAACTTGGATTTTTCTCTTTTTTTTGTGTGTGCTGCAAACCAGCCATGAAATGTCCTACATTAAAGCCAGCCATTTTATGATGGTCCTATGAATTGTCTTATCGATACAGCTGAGATGATGAACCAGGCTGAAAGCCAGGAGAAGCCTCTGAAGATGGCTTTCCTGACAAGGAAAAGATATAATGCTTTGCTTTAATTCACTCACGCAGAGAGAGGAAAATCATTTGGTCAAGGTATCTCTGCAGTGAAGTCCCTGTATGTTGGAATGGTTTTAGGGTAAGTCCTTTCAGTCTATATTTCCAGAAACATCTGAGAAATTTTGCCTTAATTTTTAGAAAAATAGAGCCATATTTTCAGACTTCCATATTACTTGCTGTTTGATGCTAAGTAGAGTGATATGTTGGAAGTGTCCCTGAAGGTCTGGTTATAAACTTTCCAAAAATGGAGATGTTTGAAAACAGCAGCTATGACTGACAATGTGTAATTAAGTTCCACATTTGAGTTTTCTATGGGCCTGTCAGTTGTGCTTTAATTTCATGTATTTCATTGAAAGCATGATTGTGCTTCTTGAAAGGATCTCCCAACAGTCTCAAACTTAGGGTTTACACTCGACAGTTGTCTTGGAACATGCAAACTGGATTCCTTTCAAATGAAAGCGAAAGCAGGTGGTACTCTCCAGAAGAGCCTCTGAAGACACCAAACTATTAATGGATGTCTCTTCTACAGGATGCCTCTTCTACAGCCCTGAAGATACATTCCACACAGGTATCAGGTCCTCTACACCAACTGTTTTGCCCTACCAACATGCTCCTGCTAGTATTCCATGACTTGCTACTGCAGAAACATGCAGCTGAAATCATGACAAAAGAAAACATTCAATCTTTGATTTGAGACTTAGAATTTGTGCAATACTAACTTTCCAAAGTCATACTAAAAAGTTGTTCATGGTAGTTTGCTGTCACAAAACAGCCATATGCTTGTGAAAGTATATTTACACTAGTTTATGCACAAATATAGAGCAAAAGGTCTATACAGAGTTTTCACAGACCTGTCCCTGTTTAAGCTGGTCTTTAGGAGAAAATTCTAACAGATCTTCTGATGACAGGATTGTCTTCATTTTAGCAATGTCCTTCTCAAGCACTTTCATATGAGATTCAATGGCATCCAATTCCTAGATTTTGGGAAGAAAGAGAATATTTATAGAAAATACAAATACCAGAGCCAGATTGCATTTTTGCCTTTCATTTACATTTAAAAAGAAACACTGAAAAATACTTGGAATCTATGCAAGTTATGTTAATGGATGCTACCAATGAAATGGCTAGTTATTACAGATTATGCTGCATCATAACTTCACAGAATCACATAATGTTAGGGGGTTGGAAGGGACCTTGAAAATTATATAGTCCAACCCCCCTGGCCAGAGCAGAATCACCCAGAGTAGGTCACACAGAAATGCATCTAGGTGGGTTTTGACTGCCTCCAGAGAAGGAGACTCCACAAACTCTGTAGGTGGCCTGTTCCTGTGTTCTGTTACCCTTACAGTGGAGTTTTTCCTTATGTTCATGTGGAACCTCCTATGCTCCAACTTGCAGTCGTTGCCCCTTCTGGAGGTATTAAATATCTAGGGTCACCTGGACTATTTTAGACCCTAAATATTCTTGAAAAATCACATTATACAGTAGTGACAAGACACTTCCAATGGTGACAGTTATCAGTGTAGGAAAACTACACTGTTGTACCTATCTAATGTTAGACGGAAAATGGATCCACATACATACATTACAGCTGCTTGTGAGCTCTTATGGAGATGGAGTCACAGAATAAATTAGGTTGAAGAGATCTGGGGAGGTCTCTTGTGACCATTAGAGTAAGTAGTTTGGGGCTTGATCCTGTTACAATTAAGGTATCTCCTGAGATGGGGATTTTACCCCAGCTTTGTGCCCCTGACCTAGTGTTTGGCTAATCTCAATCAAAAAATAAAAAATAAAAAAATAAAATCCTTCCTGCATTTCTGTTCCTAAACATGGAGTTTGTCAATACTCCCAAAGTGCTTAATTATATATCAGACACTTTTTGATGGTTTGTTTCCAAACAATTTCCTCACTTGGCACATCTACTGCAACAAACGCACCTTTTCTTCGGTGCAGGCAATATAAGCTGTATTTTGTAATGCATAAAAGGCACTTAGAGATCAAACTTACATGAGCTACATGCTGGATCTGTGGAAGAACCTCTGCTATCTCATGCTGTAAGGTTGCTACTTGTTCACCTATTTCATTTAGCTGCTGCATTATACTGTCTGTTTCAAAGACTGGTGTTAACTCCTCCAGCTCCAAGTAAACACTGTGTAGAAGATTTTGTTTTTGCTCTGAATCTTCTAAAGCCATCTGGAGACAAAATAAGAGTGTAGTGTGAGCCATCAATGGTGAACATTAAAATCTCACAGAGATTACAACCAGAAAGAATCAGTTTCAATTTCCTGTATGTCATTAACCGTTTTACATATTCCCAAAAGCTTAGGTCAGACTAAAACACTTCACTACAGGAACTGAGCTGCTGAATCCTGTGGGGAGAACACTGAGACCAATGCCATGATTTTAATGGAATATATTAGATAAAATAAGGCCATATGAGCATGACAAAAGCCATGAAGAGGAACATTTCAAACTCAGAGAAAGATCTCACCCCCAAAAAATGTATGACATCCTAGAGAAGATTTCTCTCTGGCTTCTGTGCCATGATCAGGCTGACTCCCAAGTAAATGAAAAAAAAAGAAGGCATGTCAGCCAGAAACATGAAAAGAGTGCCCACCTGGCCTGCAGATGGTAGGTGTTAACAAAATACTTCAGAAAATATCTGGCCACTTGTGCACGATGGGAAGATTCTTCCCATCTCCTGCAGCTAACTAGATGAGCTTTTGGGTTAATGACAGCAGATACCTTTGTGAGGAACCACGAGGGTTGCAAAAAAATGCATGCTGAAGGAAAGGACTCAAAGCTATTTCCAAATCTAGTAGTTTCCCAGCCCAGAACACACAAAACACTCTAAACCACAAACGCAGGAGACAATAAGCTTTTGGAATTATGAAATTATTCATGTCAGTAAGACTTAAGAATGCAAAGTTGTCTCTGTACAGAGCATCCAGTTTTAACAGGACCATATATCTGCATTAGCACTCACATGAAGGTCATCAGTATGTCGGCGTAAGCTTTTTGCAGAGTCATTTTCAATATCTGCTCTTAGCAAGCAGTTGGTGTTTTCTATCCAAGCTTTAACATTCTTCAAGAGTTCATCATACTCTTCCATCTTGTTGGCAGCCTAGGAAATGACAGGATTTTACAAAATGGCACAAATGCATTTCTATTCACTGTATAGGATAAACACATCTATGGATAAGATTACAAGAAAAACAGCTAACCCCCATCAACCATGGTGCAGGACAGGTCCTTCAGGGTAGCAGCTGGAAGTGATGTTTGCCACTCCAGAAACTCATAACCACAATAAGCAAACACACCTAGAGCAGGCTTTTGACTCTTCAATAATTTGAAAGACTTTGATGACATTTACTGCAAAGACAATTTTTTTCTTAATAGGAAGTGACATCAGGAAAAGATTTGACATTTGCACCTACCTTGTTTAAAATGGCAGTCCGGCGCTCGGCGAGTTGCGAGACTTCTTGGTACTGCTGACGGGGGGTCACTAAGATGTCCATTAACTCCTGTGCATGGCAGGAGTCCTGCTCTACCATGTCATGCACTTCTGCATCCAGTTCGTTGAGTTTGTAATGCCAAAGATCCAGCATATCCCAGACTTGCTGCGTGTAGAAAAAGGGTAAATTAAATGTAAGGTCAGGCTCAAAGATAACAGCAGAGTTATTTGTTCTTCGCATGGGGCATGTGGAGTTGCAAAGATTTAAGAACTGATAAAACAAGAACAGAACACTCTGCATCTACCAGAGTGATTCAGGGTTGAAAAACAATGTGTATTTTCCTCAGAGAAAGAACTGGTAAAATATTCACCAGCTAAATGCTTACTTGCAAATCTCAATTACAGACATGAAATGGAGAGCCACTTTATGTTCCTGCTAAACCAGGCTCTGTAGAAACAACCAAAAATCTTTTAACACCCACAAAAGTTTTTTGGCATGATTACCTTTTGAACTTCTTTGGCTTTTGCAATGTTTTCACTCCTCTGTTGTAACATCTTTTCAATAGCTTGAAGGCCATTATTAATAGTTTCTGCTTTCCTTTTCAGCACGTACTGAGGAGAGCTCTGCAAAATTTCCAAGTTAACCTGTCAGAGTAAAAGAGAAAATGATAGGGGAGGTTACAAAGATCTGTTTGTTTCTGTGCACCACCTCACCAAAAACAGTCAAACTCTTTTTATGCTGATCTTTCCAATTAACTCAGAAACACAGGAATGGAATTAAATTTGCAGGAAGAAGTGTTAGCGTGAGCAGGTTCAACATTCACGTGTTGTTTAATAATTTCTTCTCACTTAAAAATGACTGGTCAAGAAAGGCAATCCCTGAATAAACAATAAGAGACTGTAACTCCCCGGGGTGCTTCACTTGGGCTGCCCCTTTCTAACGTGTAACAGAGGCTAATCATGCTGCATTGTAGAAAGGGCCACATTTAAATTCATGCTGTAAGAAGCCTAGATTAGCATCTTTACGTCTCAGATGACAGCTATTACTTCCATGTAAGAAATAAAGAATATGGAAGTGCCTCAATATATAGTGAATTTCTGAATATGATAATAAATATAATGTAATTCTAAATATAAATTTAGAGATTTACTAAAGGCTCTGAGTGCCATAGAGTACAAATAATTTTATTCTGCAGAACTCCAGAGAAAGGAAAAACTGGTACACTGAAGAGCCTGATTTTATATGTAAGGAGAAAAACTCTTAAGTAAGTTGAAGCTGAGTAATTCCCTGAGCACAGAACTGAGCAACACAGTAACATACCAAGCTACTATGGACTGGATGAAGTGCAGGGCCCTTGTGCACATCCCTAGGATTTATAGGCCATATGCACATTGCACAGCTTTATGCTGTATTGGTGCAAAAATTTTCTAGTTTAGTGGTTATTCTGGTTTGAAACTCCTTAAACTGAAACAATCCTTTCTGTGGGAAGAGGAATTAAAATAGTTATGTAGTCAAAAAAATACTTATCCACTTTCATGTCCTAACTGTGTTAACATTATTATTTCTTAATTGCAGCATGTGCTATCAGACCAATATAATAATAGTAATGAATGACAAGGTACTGTCTTGATAAAACTGCATTAATCAAAGTAAATATGCAGTGAAATGAGCAACACTGCTCCTCTGAAATACTCATGCTTATACAAAAAATCTATACAAAAAAAGCTATGAAGTCCAGTTTATACTTAGTGGCTAAGACTCCTTGGAAAAAATAACTCAAGACTGTAATTGCTGAACACTACAATATTATTACTATCCTAGAGTATACCAAACATGAAAAATTATTGATGTTTACAGTACTAGCTTCCAAAACAGAAGAGAGCCCGTGTACGAATAATGTGACACAGTGATGAGAAAGCAGACCAAGCATCTCTCAGCATCTGCCAATGCTCTGGTAATTAGTGAGGAAGCATTTTAACTTCAAGACTTCTTTCTGGGATTAATGTGTTATATTTTACATGTAAAATGCATGCAAAGGCATTTTTTTAGTTTTATTTAATTTTTTTTTTCAGGTTAGCAGATTCAAAAGACAGCAGAATGTCATTGAAATAATGACAAGTTAATTTAACATGTTAGTATCTCCTGGTATGCAACTAAACCAATCTCCATTTCCACTACAATTTATTTTGTTTCCTAAATTCATTTTGAAAAATGCCAAGATAGTTTATATTGTTTTCCACTAGCCATATGTAAAAAGCAAGCAGTATGTAGTTTCCAGGGCCTGTTCTTTCACTGTAACATATAAAAAGTGTGTTGGGATAATATTTTACCTCTGTAAATGAAACAAACAAACAAACAAAATCATACCAAAACAATGAAACAAAGAAAAAACTCCAAACAAACAAACAAAAGACCCCAGCAAACTTCCCTCCTCTATTCCCTACCCGGTGGTTGGTCCTAAAAGGATGGGTTCCATTTTGAAGCAGAAACTACGAAGCTAACCAAATCAAAACAAGTAAGCTATAAATGAATATGTCTCAAAATACTTAATGCAGCATAAAATGAATTATTTGACTGACAATAACAAATAGCTGGAATTCAAAATAGTTTTGTTAAACCATCAAATTAACTGAGATTTAGCATTTTAAATCAGCACTAAACATTATTATTTCTGAAATAAGAGAAACTAATTTTTTTATCTTTTGAGAAGTAATAGAAACTAATTAATAACAATGATGATTATTATGCCAGGCTATAAACTGACCCCAAACTCACACTGTTACTCCATCTTCCTTTAATTTTGCTTTTCATTAACTGTTTATGCCCACTATAGATAGAAAGCACTGTGAAAACCCAGGACAATTTTTTTTTTAGTTATTTAAATCCCCTGCCTGATTTTAAAGGAACGCAGCGACGTCCCAAGGGGCAGTATAAGGAACCATACTGTGATACCCTACCATGTCTGCAAATTAGATTTGAAAAATCCATTTCTGAAGTCCTCTTTTAATGAATGTTTTGAAAATACTTCCTTGGTTAAGCTATACAAACTTCCCAATGAATTTTGATGACTAGTTCAGTTTAAGAATCAGAATGGAGAGAAGACAGGATCCATATCATATGCAACACTATATTGCTAGTAGTTCTACCATGTCTTCTTTTAGAAGAAAAGAAAAATACTATATTCACAGTGCTTACTGTAAGGGTATTATAAAAGGAGACAGTTAACATGAGGAATCTTTCCTCAGGCATGCACTTTCACCAAGAGGAAAATGCACATGCAAATAATCAATGTATCAAGCTGAAATTTACAGTTACAACATGCGTCAAATATTGCTGTACTTGTTTATACATTATAAAAAGGTAAACATGCAAATTACAGCAACAGTTACCTTGTCTTCCAGGTCTTGCAATACTTTCTTGCAGTCCTCCAGCTGTGCTTCAATCTCTGCAGGAACTATTGTATACATTTCAGAATACTTGATGCGGAGCTTCTCCATTATATCCTTTAGATTTTGACTTTCTTTACCAATCACTCGCTGAACCTCCTACAAAATTAAGCATAACTTCAGCAATTGTTCTCAATTTTTACTGAGTGCATATGTGTACATATACATAGGTACACACACACACACATACTGTGCTTTAAATCTCTTAACACAATTGTGATTTGGAAAAGTATCTTTTGTGATACCAAACCAAATTTAACTACTTCACTCGTTTAATCAAATGGTACTTTTCAATCTGTAAGAAATGAACTTGATACTACTCAGTGGCAGTCAACTGACACACTAATGTTTATCGACAGGTATAGCCATGTAAGCATTTGAAGGGCTCCTATGATTCAATGTTAACCTTGGTGCTCTCGCTCTTGCCAAAAGTGCATTTTCTCTTTGAAAGACGTTTTAATAGCCAACGTTCATTCCTTCATTATTATAAACCACACAAAGACCACAAAAAGCAACAGGTTTCAAGCTGAAGTGTCTGCTTTCAGGCAATTACGCAGAGCAGCACAGCAGGCTCCTTTCAAAACAGTAGTTTCCAGTTCTGCACGAAGAATGTAGGTTTTATGAGAGAAAAGAAACTTGAA
The DNA here is from genome assembly GCF_014839835.1 of Dryobates pubescens. Lineage (NCBI taxonomy): Eukaryota > Metazoa > Chordata > Aves > Piciformes > Picidae > Dryobates > Dryobates pubescens. The sequence goes on along the minus strand of NC_071616.1, from coordinate 20,171,695 downwards.
CAACTGTCTGCAGCCTGTGGCCTAGAAATAAAATCCGATCTAAGTCTTGCAGAAAGAATGAAGAAACTCATTTGTTTTGAAGGTTTTCTAGAATTTCAAGTTGGAAAGTTCTGTTTGTTGGCTTTATGGTTCCTTTTCCCAATGCTCAGCTGTTTGAGAAAATCAAATGTTATCTCAAGTTATTGGGGAAAATGATCTGAAGTGCTTCCCATGCAATAAAATATTAATTAATTAATTAACATTCTTTTATTTTTCTATCGGGGTAATGGTAATCAATTAACTCCTTGTCTTCACTTGGGAATCTTTTCCCTCACAGAAATATAGTGCACAGACAAATTTATGTAAGAGTCTGAAATGTATTTATTGCCTGTCACCCCACGACAACTGGGTCTGATGTTAAAAACCTCAAAGCCATGAAACAGCTGTGTGGCTCATTCTACTACAGAGAAGGCTGTTGTTATCAAATGACCCAATTAAGACTGTGCCAACATTTACAGGAGTTTATGGATTTCCTGACTTGAATACGAAAGAATCAGTTACAACATTAGTCTCCAAAACAAAGCATGTCTCTGCAAACTGGTTTCTCACGGATTATTTAGCTGGAAAGCAGGTGTCTGTCAAAACTGTCTCAGTGTTTTTCACAGGGGACTTGATGATACCCCTTCCCATTTGCCTATTCATCTATATTGGCAAATTAAAACATTGCCACCTGACTAACCTAGATTTGTCATCTGGAAGGGAAATAGGCATTTCCATTCAATAAATGCAATGGAGCCCTGAATAATGCTCTAGGTGTTACAGAAATAATGTTTTCCTTAAAGCAGAGAGGAAATTAAGATTTTGGCTTACTGGGGTTTGCATTAGGTAAGGAATTTTTCAATCCTTCCAGATGAATCTTCTCAAAAGGAACAGGCCTGCTGTGAAGTACTGCTACAAAGACCTCTGATGGGATTGCTGCTAACTTTTGCTTGCGCTGTTCGCTATCAGGAACAGGAACATTGTGTAAACTCACTTCTGGGTGAGTTTTAGGTGCTCTGAGTAGCAGAGTTTGAATGTGAGGTAAAAGAGCAGACCTGCAGTGGCAACATTTTCTCTTAGATACAAAGAGTTCAATAAATGAGCAGACCCACCTCAAAATTCCAATTCTATATAATTTTCAACAGAAAAGCCGCCCTTTCAGAAAAATCCATAAGGTTTCACCAAACACTGACTGATAGGTTTTCAAAACTTCTTTAAGATGCTGTAAACGTTTCTCCCTTGTGCTAATCCACAGGAGCTTATATCTGCCACTATGGTCTTTCACGACTGTACATTTCCTAGCTCTTTGCCAGCTTCAAGCATTGACCCCAAAAAAGAAAAGATGTGGTGGGGATCCCCCGCTAGTTTTTATATAAGACTTCGCAAAGAGCACAAATAGATAATAGCCTTTAGTGGGCTTGAATAAATATCTTTTAACTATAGGACTGTTGCTGTTGTTGTTGCTTCAAGATTTTAAAATTCAGATAATTATATAAATCACAGTAAGTCTAAATTGAAACTAATATTATTAAAATAATAAGTAAATAAACCCACATTCAGGAAGTGTTAGGAATTACACTATTTCATAAAGCCCAGAATTCAAAGAAAGATAACAAATATACTGAAATGGTAGAAATGTGTAGACTGGATTGCTGCAGAGTCCTGGCTGCTGCTGGTGGACTCTGATCACAATTTAATTTATAAATAATTTTTCCAAGGTTAACTTCCTGATATGTGATGTAAAATTCAGAGCATCTGAAGTTGCCCTGGCTAGGTATGTAGCAGGGGAAAAGGAATAGGATGTACACAAAGGAGCCTTTCCTAAAAGGCATGCAACTGGCTGTCAGTCTCTCTGCAATCTGGAAAGGCTTCCGTGACTACTAACTGGAGCACAGAGAGGGAGAGGAATACAAACAAAGGACATGGTAGAGGCAGTCATATTCTGTAGAGACAGAATCATTCTTTTGAAGTCAATAAGCATAAGCACACACTTTGACACTAATTTTACTTAGACCAAGCACAAGACCCAGCATAAAAAAGAACATATTCCAAATGTCCCCACACAACAATAGAGCTGTTACCAACCTCCAGTTGTCCAGCCTTTCCAGTGGTATCTTGTAATAACACAGATGCAGCATTCTGTAATGTATTTGCCACGGTACTAATTTCTTCAGTGATCTTGTTCCTCTCTTCAATCTCAGCTCGTACAGAATCTTTATGTTCTTGAGTCTTTTCATACAACCTGTGAAAAATTTCCAGCAAGTGTTAGATTCTACATTAAGTGGGAATAATCAAAGGGCATGCTTAATAGAGATATTTCAAAATACATTACACAGTCACAGAAGGGTATGGGTTGGAAGGGACCTTCAGAGATCATTTAATCCAATCCCAACCCTGCCACAGAAGGATCACCTAGATCAGGCCACACAGGAACACGTCCAGGCAGGTTTTGAAAGACTTCAGAGAAGGAGAATCCACAACCTCTCTGAGTAGCCTGGTCCAGTGCTCAATCACCCTGACAGTAAGGAAGTTTTTCCTCATGTTGAGGCAGACTGGAGCTCAGGTTCTCAGAGTCTGAAAACACTATCAGGACAACAGACATTCACAAAGATTTCCATGCCAAAAAGCAGGCATGAAGAAGAAGTAATACAATTACAGACTTGCAAAAAATATTTGAGGCAAATTTTAAACAGTGGCACTCTGTAAAGCCAAAGTTATGTTGTTGCAAAAAGCACAAGGTCTGATTTTCCTAAGAGTGAAAGATAAGGCCAGGCTCAGGTCTTCGCCCCAATTCCTAACCCCTAATATCCATGCTGACAGCAAAAGGGTTAGATGAAGCTTTGGTCTAACTGAGAAGGCCATTCACTATCATTTAAAATGCTTTATAGATTTCATATATTCTTTAATAACCAATAAAACACTGTGCTTATAAGTAGTGCTATGTCATAACTTCCACAGAAATTTCACACCACTTACTTTTTACAGCGATCCTGCATTGTCTTTATCTCACATAAGGCTGGAAGGACAGCTTCTGCCTCAGGACTTTCAGATGTATTCAAGATGTTTCTTACTCGGTGAAGAAGTAAGAGTAGAAGGAGCTGTTGCTGGTTGATATTTTCCTCCAATGAGCTCGCAAACTCTAGTGATTCTATCAGTTCCTCTGTGGTGGCTTTTTCTTTCTCTTTAAGATTTTCTGGCTGCTCTTCCTGGAGCTTATCAAGAATTATTGTTTCTCGTTCCAGCTAAGTAAACAGTAGGTCAGAGCATGAGATAAAGGGCTTTTTTATTCCATCACCTTAAGCTACATTATTCATTTACTCAAACACATGACTAACTGCTGGGAATTACATAGCCAGAGAACTTGAACCTCTCTGAAATGTACCAAAACATTTGGGTTTCCTCTAACAAAGCACCACACACAGAGTCATTCTGGGTTCAGAGAATTTGTATTGTAAATATCACCATAATTTGTGACTCCAGGTTCAAGAAGGGCTGAGGATAACTCTCAGGTGGGAAATTATATTTTACAATGATCTCAGCCCATTATATGACATTTTACTGAGGGCCTCATTCCTACTACATTCCCCAAAACTTAACAGTTTGCAGATCAACTCACCTCTTCACTGATGAATTTCCATTCTTGCTTTAGTTCTTCACAGTTAATTTCCAGCTCTTTTGCTGCCTCAAGCAACCTCAGCCAGTTTTCCCACAGTGCTGTTACAGTCCTGCCCAGTGCCCTGTCACTTCTCCTGCATAATCTCATCAGCTCCCCAGAAACCTGTCTGAGCTTCACAAGATCATCTTCAGCTGAGTTGATGTTGGAGACTAAAGTCTTACAGGAAAAATAAACAAGTAAATAGATAATACAGTCAAAAGTGTTAATGAAGCCTTCAGTACCATGATTAGAATCCTCTAATAAAATGGAAATCACTCCACTGAGCTGGTTAAATACCACTGTAATGAGAGAATTCTGTTGACTAAGACTGTGGAGAAAGACAGGGTAGTAAATAAAACAAAGCAAAAAGAACAGCATGCCCAGGCAATTATGTAGTTCTTACTTCTCTCTGGTTACTTGGAAGTGAAATGAGGAGTTACAGATACATAGTATTATGAGCACTAAAAGTGAACACGGCATAGCAGAGGTCTGGAGGGGAGGCAGAAATGCTCTGATTTTTGGTTCTGAGGGAAAACAGCTGCAGTGTTAGAAATCTGATCGGTCCTGTTCCTGCAAAGAAGCAATAAGGCATTGGAACAGAAATGCAACACTATCCTAAGCACAGATAATGTTTAATTTCTACAGTGATAAGATGTGTTCATTTCACATGACCTATTATAATCTGGTATTTTTATAGATATATAAATACATTCTGTGGTTTTATATATACATAAATACAAGATAATTAATTTAACTCCTTTCTGCTATGGTATCATATGGTGTACATATGATGTTCATCACAGTTTTGCATGAACTTTCCAAACTCATTAGAGCCTTTCTTACCTTGCTTTCTTCTAAGTGCTCCAAAGCTTCCTTATAAGACATTGGTATTTGAGACGAATACTGGCTAAGCATCTTTGCCAGTTTGTTAAGATTATCACACACCTTATCTTTGGTTTTTGTATAGCTTTTGTATTTTTCAAAATACCTGTTGGAAACAAGTAACAGACCAATTAAATTTTTTTGTAGTTGTAGTTGCTCCTCTCTCCAAACATAATGCCCACCCTCAGCCAACCCTCATATGTACTTTTTGGGCTAGAATAAAAACTGTGCATTATAAATTGGTAGCAATATGTGTACTGTCTGGTAATTTTCCCTCCCTTAGAATCACATCTGGGAATTACAGAAAGGCCTACAGTTCTTTCTGCTGAATTGCCTGGTTCCATCAGAAGAGAAACACTGCATTTATTGTCAGTCAAATTTCTCATAATAAGGAACATGACCTAGGAAGATCTCTTAAACCTACCTCTGTTCATCAGCTTCTTTCCTTTCAGCCTTCTCCCTTAATGCCAGACTCTTATTGACTAGTTCCGTTAGATTATTTTCCAGACATGCTTTGTCTTCTGGTGTCACTAGAATTTTCAGCTTGGAGTACAGGTTTTCTATGTCAGCCTTTGAAGAGTTGAACTCTTCTTGTTTCCATCGTGGGGTTTGACAGACCTCCTCTGAGATAGCAGGCTCTGCTGCAGCAGACTGGGCTTGTGCTTCACAGTCCTCAAGGAACTTCACAGTCTTCTGAACAGCCTCAGTATAAAGCTCACTGGTCTTACATGCCTCCTCCAGAGCACTCTGAAAGTGTTAAAAGGACAAAGGAACTATCAAGAAAAATTGCTGTGCTCCTCTGGATCACCAGATGGTCTTCCCAGAATTTCATACCTGCCTGTCTTTGAGACCAGTGTCCCAAAACTGACCTGAGGATGTGAGGTAGGACATACAGCAAATGCACTCTAGTATCTAGGTAGTCACAGAACAGTGCTATAACCTATGGATTGATTGCCCTCAACCATAAGAAGAGAAGTTATGACAGTACTGGAAGAGTCCAGAGATAAGGGCGGCAGGACACAAAAGCCACAAGATGCCTTATGTACACGGCAGCACATGTCCTGTTCAGACAGGGAAATCCCACATGTTGATGCTTTATTCTGTTCCAGGGGATATCTCCACCACAACTTGCCAAAGTGCTTCTCTTTAAATTCTCTTCTTGTATGCATTTGCATACACACAGAATGATGTGTGACTTTGCCAGCTCTTAGACACCTACAGGGCAGAGAAACTTTGGCATTGTGCTTCCTACACAATACCCAAGCAGTGAAGATGAAGCACAATAAACCCAGAAATCTCTCATCAGAACTGTAAGTCCACCAGGGACACTGAGTCCCTCCCTCTGGTTATCAGCTGCTACCTCATATTTTTCTCATTTATATCTCTTGGGCAGTCAGGACTCAGATCTTCTTCTTGACTAGAGTATAATTTCAGAATCTTTCTGCTATGATGGTTACCATTTGTCTGGTTTTTGACATATATTTATTCACCAACTCCTTCTCTCTGCATTAACTGCCCTTTAGATTAAGCAGTCCTTTTCCATCCATGAAGTCTACCTCCAGCTCAATGACATTCCTCAGCTAAACTTCCTACTTAATATCAGCTTATCAGGTTGAGCAAATTCAGTTTCATTAACTGCTATCAACATTCCGCAGTCCTCTAAAAGCTTCTAGTCCATTTTGTGTGGACCCTTCTGATAAAAGCATGCAGGTTTGGGTGGATCCTCCAGCAGTGCTTTACCAATGCCTTAGAGACTGGATCCCAGTTGCCTTTCCTTTGCTCATTCTTCCTGAAGCCTGACACATTGGTTTGACCTATGCTTTACTCCCCTTCACTTTCAGCGAGTGTTTTCATCAAAACAGAAACAAGGAACATCTTGTCATTGTCACTACTGAAAACATTAAAGTCAGTCCTAAGAATAATCTCAGGACGACAGCACACAGCTCCTCTTCAGCTCAGTATTTCAGCATTTTCCTTCCTCCCCTTTACCTTTCTTTTCTTGTGCTAATCCCCACCGTTTGATTACAATAAAAGTGAATACAAAAAACTCCTTTGTATCCTTAGTTTCTTATCCTTATTCCTATCATATCTGCCAAAGCAGAGATGATATTGAGCCAATTCGGTTACTAAAATAAAAGGAGGCTGTAAGTTATGAAATGTAAGTGCTACAGCCACAAAATCTAATTATTGAGAAAAGACATATGGTCATACCTTACTTTTATTGAATATACTTACAACACGAGAAGCCACATCTCTTTTCAGTTGAATCTCATGATCTTGCAGTGCCTCTAATTTTGTTTCTATACCAGTAGCAAGAGATTTTTCTTCTTGGTTTTCCCTTTCTTTTTCCATTATACATTTAATAGCAGAAAACTTTGTTTCCATCATATTCTGAATTGCTTCCCATCGTATCTTTTCATACTGCATATTTTTCATCCCTACCAGAAGTGGCTGCTGGAGCTCTAATTGAATATACTTTATGATGTGGAATATTTGATCTACTTCACTCTGGGCATCTGCCTTGCTTACACACTGGAGACCAGAGAGCAAGTCTTGAAGAAACTGACTCAACTCCTTAACATCCTTCTCCAGGCTCTTTATTTCTTTCCTCTTTGATTTTTTGAATGATGTATCAAAGATCTTGTTTTTGTTTATTTGATTTGCTAAGTCCTGGGTTAAGTGCGAGATTTGTTGAACTGTCTGAAACAGAATCTGTGCTGATAAAAGGTTCTCAGCAGGAGAAGACCTAGAGCTATCTTTAAGGATGTTAGCTTCTTTTCTTGCATTGGATGTCACAGTCTGGATTTCATCTAGCAATGCTTCAATCTTGCAGCGTTCCCTAACAATGTTATCAAAGTGTATTATCTTCCCTTTAATTTTATTCTTAATTTCTAAAAATTTAGTTTTCAGCTCATCCAGCTGAAGTGAGTCCCATTTTAGACCTGCACATTCAAAGATTTCTTTGTACTTCATCATTTGTGACAAATTGGACTGAAAAGCTAATACTTTTTCTTCAGGTGCTTTGCATTTACCCTTCACTTCCTGCTTGGCACCTAATTTATCTTCTTTCAGGTTCATTTCGCTATATTCTAAATCATTAAGATCCTTCTGCAATGAAGTGATTCCTTCATCAAACTCTTTGTAGAGAGCTATCTTTTTTCCTACTTCATGAAGTTTACTCTGAATTTGTCTCTGTGTTTTCCTTGCTCTGTTCTTCAGACTTCTTAACTGATCAGTCAAAAATAACTGTTCACACAGGCTCAGTTCCCCAGCTGTCACCTGACTTTCTTTACAGTGGGATGAGATAAGCCCTTCTATTTCTTGTATATCCTTCAAAATCTCCTTTAAAATGGCTTGTTGATCAATTAATTCTGAATGTGAACTGGTTTGGTTCATGTTGGGCCTGGCAAGCATCTCAGCATTTTGAAGCTGACAGTGAAGTTTTTCTATTTCTGCAGTAAGTCTTTGCCTCTCCTCCAGTTGGAGCTCTAGGTGCTGTAATCTTTGAGCTGATTTTAAAACAAGAGCTTTGTATGAATTTTGCAGCGCTTGTAGAAGGAAGGTCAGATCAGAGACCTCCTCTGCCTTCAAGCTTGGAATGATGTGCTGGAGCCCATGATCCAGTGACACGATCACAGGCTCTCTGCTTAGAATTTCTGTGTTCATAAGATGACAACTTCCGATCTGTGATTTAACATCACTGGGGAAAAGTGCTGCTTTCTGATCCAGAGAGGACAGTGAATCTTTGACCCATGAAATATTTTCCTTCAGCCTCTTCATCATTTCATGTTTCAAGAGAGCAGGACCAGTGATCTGAGCATCCTCTTGATGAGTTTGTTGTACTAACAGTGCATCCAATTTGCTCTGCAAATCAAGTATAGAGTTCTCCAAAGCTACCTTCTCTTGGTCACTCCAAATTCTTTTCATCTGTAGTTCAATCCTTCTTTTTAATAGAGAAAGACCATGCTTAATGTCCTGTAGCTCTGTGGTCCAAAGTATAGGGTACTTGGCTTTTTCTGCAGGTGAGGAATAGAACTCTGCTTGTAAATGATGTTCCTGTATCAGTCTCTGAATATCTCGTGCTTTATTCATAAGCAGGTTAAATTCATTGATTTCGGCCACAACTTGATCATGTTTCTTTTGCACTGCTTGTTCCATGTGTTGCCACCATTGCTCCAGTTGCCTCATTTGGCTTTCAGTTAACACTTTATCCATACATGTTAAATGCTGAGATAAACTTTCTTGCTGAGCTTTCAATTGGTTTAAGACATCTCTTTCTTTTCGTAAGGACTCTATGCATGCCTTAATTTTCTCAAGAAGAGCTGTGCTGTTCATAGGACCCCTGCCAAAAATAGGAGTAACATTAAAGGAAAAAAAATGGCAATTACCCTAAAACATGGACTAAATACATTTTAAAAAGTTCACTGTTTAAAAGACTGGATTCACTCACTTTATTCACTTCATCACAAGTATCTCTCAATGTTCTTTCAAAAAAATTTGCTAACTGCCACAGCAGTGTCATTATTTCCTGCTTATCTGTACAGCATTAATTACTTCTAGATATCTCTGCAAAAAAGGTACATTCTAATATATATTCTCTAAAACAGCAGTATATGCACTAATATGGAATGTGTCATTTCCTACAGGAATGCAGCCTGCCTTTGAAGTTACAACAGATAAAACTGTAAAAATCAAGAATAGCATTAGGTCATCTGTAAGGGGACTGACATTTTATGCTAACCTAGTCACAAAAAAACCTTTCAAAACTCAAATTTGTTCAAGATTAATTTGAAGGTATTTATCTACTCATCTCTTATTTCCATGAGTATTTTGAAGTTCCTACTTAAAATATATTTAGCAGATAGATTTTCATTCAATTTTTCCACTCTGATGTAAATTCATAATTTAAAAATTAAATATTTTCAAATTATTGTGATGCATTACAGCAACTGAGAGGCTCATCTCATGTTTTGAAGGTTAAGTCATAAAAGGTACTAAGAATTTTGTGAGCATTGGCTAACTCCTGAATTGCTACTGTAGCCTTACTTAATGCCACAGAATTCTCCCTATCAGACAAGGTTAATCTTCAGAGTAATAAGATAGATATTTCACTCAGAAAAAAACCAACAACAATCTAGAACTGCTGAGTCCTTAAAGAAAAGGAAATGTTTACATTGTCATATTTTTGCAAAAAACATTTTAATATAGTTTTTATATAGGTGTTTGGAATAGCAACCATTTGTTTGTTTTGCCTAAAAATAAAGAGTAAATGTTGCTAAAGGAGAGCAGGGATCCACCAGAACTGCTTTTGATTAAGGATGTTTAAACTTGCTGAGACTTGCTACATAACATTATGGAAATGGATAAAATATACCATTATTGTCTGAGTATTATTGAAATGTGGCACATAATTCACCATATTTGTTCTACGACCTATTAAGAAACACCCTCAACTATACTTACATTTTTATGTTATCTTTTTCTGTTGACAGATTTTTCATTGAGGACTGTGCAGCAGAAAGGTTTTTCTGGTACTCATTAATGAAACAGCACTGTTGTTGCTTCACTGCCTTAACAGCATCTAGCTCCTGAAGCAGCCTGTCCCAGCAGGACACCACAGGCTCTGGGGGTTGCAGCTCTGCTCTGGTGGATCCTGTTGCACTGGAAATTGCTTCTTGACTATGACACAAAGATTTTGCTTTCCATGATTCCAGTTCAACTTGTAAATTCTACAATGGAGCCCAAAACAGAGAGGAGATTAAAAGAGGATCTTGCAACACTTTACAGCTTTCAACACAAGATACATTTAAACACTGACACATCTACAAACATATGCTTGCTCATTCACATGCAAAGGAGCACACATGCCTGTGCACATCACTGAAGTGCAAGTGCAGTCATAGCTATTTACTACTGCACTCCAGAAGAGCAGTTCAAAATGAGGTGTTTGCATGGACATTCTTGCATTAAGACAGTGTTTGTAGATTACCTGGTAGACAAACTGACTAATCACGCGGTCAAACTTCAGATAAGAGTATAAGCAATAATTTTGTTTTGCTCAAGTGAATCATAGTTCCATAAGCATAACAATGAGGAAAGGCTTTGCAATTTCCATACCTCTAGCTCTTTTAGTTGTTCATTTATAAGCACAATATCCAGTTCAGCCACTTCATTTTTCAGCTCATTGACCTTCTGTTCCTCTTCAAAATAATCAGTATTTACTTGCACTCCAGGAAATAGTTCCTTCGGGACAACCACTTCTGCACTTGTGTCCTATAATGGAAAACAGGATTCTTGTTTCTGAAGGTCCTGAACAAAAAAGTTTCTAACTGCAACACTTTGCTTCACACATTTAAGCCATGCCTAAATTATGCTATGGTTTCCCCCACAGCTGCTATTTACCGAGTGTACACACAGCCAGGTGTACTAGGACGCAGAGGCTGAAACATCCATCACTGTCCTCCATCTCCACAGTCACCCTGGCTTGTCAGCACTGCTCACATAGGTAAGAAATCTTTGCCTATTAGGTTTGAAATTCTGATATCCCTACCTTCAAAGAACATTCTCCATATACCCCTTCTACTACTGATAAATTCAAAGGTCTGTCCTTTCTTCTCCCCCTCTTCCTTTCACATTCATCAATGTTTAACTTCTTCTCACATCTTCATTCCTCCTGCTCAGCATCTGCATTAATATACTGCTGTGTCCTTCACCAGAACCATCCCTTCACAACTCCATCACAAAGTAGCTTGGCTGTGACAGAAATCCTGGTTGCTACTGCCACAAGGGCTATCTGAAACCAGGGGTTAAGACAAGAGTGTTAGGAAACCATATCTCCATCTGGGTGGAGAGCAAGGGAATGGGGAACTCCAGAGACAGCCCTTGACACTGCCTTTGATGTCCACAATAGCAGAAGGACAAATCACTTGGGATTTGGCCAGATTCAACAGCGCATCAGGTAAACTGATGTTGCTGCTCAAGTGGATGCTCTTAGCCAGCTCCAGTTCAGATGCAAAATACAGTCTTCTAAAGCACCTTCAGCTACAGCAGACAACAAAATATATGAAATATCAAAAGGTTACTGGGTCACAGGGCGATACCTTTGTTGCTATATTTCCCTTCCCCAGTATTTGTCTCCATCTCATATAAACCGAGATCTGTTCCATGCACAGACTTTTGAGTGAACACACACAAATACACAGAGGTGACTACAGTGAAAGCTTCTCCATGGTGCCAACATATAAAATGAGCAATGATTAAAAAATTCACCTTTGATAAACTTACTTGTAGTGCTACCTCACATATTGTTTTGGTAGGAAGAAGACAGCTTATCCCTGCAGCCATATCACTTGCAAACTGTCACTGTCATCTGTCTCTTTATGAGTGAACAAAACATACCTGCCTCCAAGTTTGGAAAGCACATAGCACATTGCACACATTATCAGAAAATAATAATTCTATTTATTTGACCTCTTTTGGCTATTTGTAGTCAAAGCTGAAGAGGACCACTCATGAAACAGTCAGAGAGCTTTTTCATTTCTCTCTGTACATATCTATAATGGCTGTATCAATTCAGGCATAAGATTTCATCTGAAGAGACTTTGGAGTGCAATAGAACTGAGCTAAGCAAAAAATCTCAGCTAAGCTATCAGACAGTGAGAAAGAAATCCACTCCACCAGACTGAAATAGACATGCATCGAAACACACAGAAAAGTAAGTGTCCCAACACTAAGAAAAAAACAGTCAGGATTGCTGTGTACACGTTTTGCTTGTTTGTATGATGTTCTTAATGTGCATCTGTAGCAGTTTGGGCTGGGTGCCCTCTGCTATGTTTGTACGAGGTGTACTTCCTGTGTTCAAAAGTCCAGCCCAGTGGGTGGACACAGGAAACTAGGTATCTCATACCATAATTCCCTGTGCCACTATAAAATCTCAGCGGGGGTCCTGGCACCACTTCTTTCTTTTGTTGCCGTCACCCCGTAACTTGGGGGAGGTTTCTCCCCAGCCTGGGGCCTAGCTAGGCCCAAGGCCGGGGGGATGGGCAGTCTCAGATCTGGCCAGCTGAGACTAGCCTAGCAGTGGAGTCAGGGAGGGTGGGGAAGAAGGAGCCCTGGGGGTCTTGGGTGTACCCTCAGGTGGGGATGGGATGTTTCTGGGTATGCTTTGGGATTTCTTTTGTCACTGCACTTCTGGCTCTCTGTAAACATTCACCGCTTTCTATTTAAACTTTCCGTCACTTTTGCAATCCGTTTGTCTGAGTCATTATTCTTGCCCGTGGTGGGGAGGGGGTCTGCCTCAACCTATCACAGCATCACAGCACTGTCTCTCTGGATACACAGTGTCTATCACCCTACATGATAGTTTTAATGTTTCCCATAGTTTTTCAGTCCATCAGAAGAGGGTGGACGATATAAGAAGGGAAGAGAATAGCAGTTTCTAACCAGCAACTGTCCTCCAGGTAGAAGCCAGGGTTTCCCTGCTGGACTGCTCACAGTGCAGACCTGTGGGAAATTGCCAAACATGCCCGTGGCTTCAGGGTAGGGTATAACTCACAACTGAAATCCTTTTCTAACCATCCTCAGGATATCAGCAGAACCTGCTTTGCCTTCCTTCTGCAAGCTCCAAATCAGTTGAACACAGCATTAAGCAATGTTAGTTTTATGGTTAGACTCCATGATCTAATAGGTCTTTTCCAACCTAGATGATTCTGTGATGACTGTGTTGCTCTTTAAATGCTTTTCAATGCCATCTAGCATAGTCTTCCCCATAACTTTTTCAGGAACTGAGGTTAGACTAAACAGTTCTGTAATTTCCTAGGCCTCCCTTGAATCTCTCTTGTAAATTCAAATAGCATTGGCTAGTCATCAGGGATGTCCCCAGACACCCAAGACCTTTGGGAAGTTTTGTTGGGACTTTCAGATAGCCCAAATGTGCAAGTTCCAGGTATGACCTGTAAATGAATAGGCCAGCTGTGGACCTGCCTACAGATTTAACTGTACAGCTTGAGTCCTACCTTCAATTTAAGAATGTGATGACCAAGGATCAGCAGTTATGGGACACTTGTGATAAAAACCCCTTACTCATAAAGCACAGTAATATATCTTGTCATTAATTAATCTTGAATTCATGCTCTTTATTTATTTTTGTAAGCCAAATCACCCTTGGATTTCGATTTTCTTGTCTGCCCTTCTTATGATAGCAAAGACTATCACAACTAACTACAGTAACATGGAAAGAAGTTGTATTGATTAACAATTATTATATTTAGTGTTTCTCTTTAAAGTGATTGTGATGGCTCTGAAAAAAAATATTATTAAAACCCCCATAATATTACCCTTTTGAACAGATCCACTGAAACATACAATGTGGCTAGCACTTTGGACAGAGTTCAAAACTGCCATGGACATGAAGCAGAGCTATACACAATGGTCTTGGTTTTGATGAAACAACAATTTCCTCTTTTTTTAGAGCAGAACTTCAGATTAAGTCCATGTGGAAACAAAAAAAAAATAAAAATCAGTGACTGGCAAGTTTAGCTTGAAATTAGAGAATGTGAGTTACCTCATGTGCAGAAACTGGGAGGTTAGATTCCAGACCATCTCTCTCAGCTGCCACAGACTTCAGGATTTGAGTCTTTTCACACATGCTTTGTTGAACCTGCTCCACATCTTCTCTACATGACTCATTCTTGACAGCACTAGGGTTGTCCTTTTGATTCAAGAAAAAGAAACAAGTAATCAGAAAGCCCTAATCAAACCTGCTGAGTAGTAATTACAGTGCTTGAAATGACAAAGTTATGAAGCCCATAATTATAGGCAGATGAGGAAAACCACAATTACATCTCATAATTTATTGTGGGCAAGGTTATGGCAAAGGAAACCATTCAGAATCAGCAATGCCATAATTCTGTTACAAAGTTTTAGAAAACTTGCAGATTGCAGTTGTTCTTCCTCTGATCTACACTATTCATGTTTCGTTATTCTAAGCATGGACCTTGAACTGTGAATCCCTGAATGCGTGTTTAAAAAGTTTTAGCTTTTTCCTGGTGCTCTCCAATCCTGTACTTGTGTTGTAGACAAGGTGTCTGTGGTTAAACTCCCAGCCAATTACAAGGCAGAATATTCCCATGAGCAGCCTGAGGATTTGCTGTATGTACATGCTGAGGTATTTGCTGACTGTAACTTCTACCTGAGTTATTATCTGGCAGCAGATAAATTAAACCAGCCACCTACACAAAATAAGTAATGGCAAATTCTTACAGGATGACCATGGTGGAGAGCACAGCACTGGGGACTTACCTGTGATGCATGGATATCTGAGCTAATGGCTGCAAGTCAAACAGGATTATGTACTGAAAGTAGCCCACCTACAACAAACAAATGTACCCCAATTCTCAGCAAGCTCAAGAGTGCACGCTGTGCTCCACCTTCTGAAGCATCCAGCACCTCATGCAGTTTGCTGAAAATGAAGGTCTGAGTCTGGCTCTATCTTCTCTATAACACCCTTTCTGGGAGAGCATGACAGCAACAAGACCACTCTTAGCCTTTTCATCTCCAACAAGAACTTTGCCTCTTACCACTCACTGGGGCTCCAGTTCCTAACCACTGCTCTAGTTTGTTAAAATTTCCCTGGTACCAGGGTGCACCAAACAGGACACAGCATTTCACATGCAGCCTCATGCATGCAACGCAAACATGCAAATTAGAAATCTAAATACATGAGGCTCAAGCAAAATGTCAGTATCTGAGCAAAATGGTAATTAAACTTCACAATGCATCCTGGTGACCTGGAATGCAATGTCCTCAGCAAGCCACTAAAGAAAATAAAAATTATCTCCATATTAAATGTACAGGAAAGGATTCAGAGGGCTAATGTATACTAAGTGTACAGCACATCAGACAAAAATAGGTCAGTGTAACTTGAGGTGTTTATTACTTATTTAGTAGTAGTATCATCCCCGCTGCAACCAAATTGCATACATATACCCTCAAATTCAATCACTTCTGTGTAATCTCATGTCTAGTTACCTGTGCTGGATGAGTTTCATTTCTTGTTTCTTCATCTTCAGTATCAACACCATCTTGATGCTTTCCCAGTTCTACTTCACCGCCCTGTACCACATTGTCCAGAGCATCCTCTCGGACCCTATCATGTTTATCCATACCTGGGCTCTCTTTACCAGCCTCCTCCTGATTTGAGAAACACAAATTGTTTATAATCAGTAAAAGTCACAGTCCAGAAATCTAAGTTTACTGGGGAACATCACATTCCACAAGCTCTCTACTCGATCTTCAATTTAGCTTAATGAATGAAGGAAAAGGCTGAGGTAACCTAAACCCTGTGTCTCTTGAAAATGCCTGCTCAGATCAGTTTGCTATATCAGGACTTCAATCACTATGAAACAGTTTCAGGACAAGCCAAACAGGAGTAAGTGCTCACATGATTTTTAACACTGTCATAGAAGTTTCTGCTTAGATTTCTGGCAACTCTAACTACTGATTTTGAGCCTTCTTCAGAAATCCATTCTGGTACTATGGCAGCCATCTCTCCCAGCTACTGCTGTCATCCAATGGTCAGACCAATGAGGGCATTCTCCCCGTTGTCCCCTCAGCTCATTTACAGCCTGAATGTCCTGATGTTCCCTAAACATCAGCAGTTCCAGGCTAGTTATCTCTCATTACCTACCTTGTGCATGCAGGTGTCCAAACCTGTTGAAATCACAGGTACATTGCAGGTTTTGCATCATTAAGAAAGTGGCTCCAAGCCCTGGGGGCTTGCAGAGAATTTCACTGATGTCTTGCACACTTCACATGTGCAAGGCTGAGGGGATTATTTGGAGAACATAATTTATCATGCCCTTAATCAGATAAGGAAAATACCTCTAAGACTACAAATTTTAAGGAATTATGCATGCATTTCTAGTGAAAAGACAGACACATATGTATATTAGGACTTATTTGTCAGGCACCTGAACAGTGTGCTCCAATCTGTCCTTGCCTTGATGGGTACCCTGTAATGGGCTGTCTGACAACACATTGCTCTCCTCCAAAAGTGGATCATTTTGCTTCTCTTTCTCTGACATATTTCTATTTACATCTTGCCCCTAAAGGAAGTGAAATAGAAGAAAAACTAATTGTATGACTGTAAACATTGTATTTTAACAGTAAAATGCTGAATGGCAAAAATTAATTTTCCATGAAAACAAACAAAACAAATTCTGTGCTGCAGCTCTACACAAGTCTCTTGTTTAGAGAAGCTCTCAGAGTTTCTTGGCAGAGACATACCTGCCATTTTCTCATCTATACAACTACCTGAAAGGTGGTTGTAGACAGGAGGGGGTTGGTCTCTTCTCCCAGGCAACCAGCACCAGAACAAGGGGACACAGTCTCAAGCTGTGCCAGGGGAGGTTTAGACTCGAGGTGAGGAAAAAGTTCTTCACTGAGCAAGTCATTCATCATTGGAATGGGCTGCCCAGGGAGGTGGTGGAGTCACCATCTCTGGAGGTGTTCAAAGGGAGATTGGACGTGGCACTTGGTGCCATGGTCTAGTTGTGAGGTCTGTTGGAACAGGTTGGACTTGATGATCCTTGGGGTCTCTTCCAACCTTAGTTACTGTAATGCTGTGATACTGTGATACTTCCTTGGCTTAAACTGCTGAGGTTCTTTTTTTTTTTTCACCTCCTATACACCTTCTCCCTTTATGTCCTGACCAAAGATACCTGCTGTAATTATGTGCATGAGAAAGCCATATGCAGGTTGTGTTTAAATGGAAAACTGCAGCTTTGAATAGATATAACTGGTCTACTACAGACTTGTTATAACAAGTTAAGGGAGTTCTCCACATCTTTCATTTATACACATTTACATAAGGCTTAATTTCAATGAAATTAAGGATGCAATATAAAAAGGCATTTGAGAGACAGATGCCCCTTTAACCAATCTTCCATTGTCATTACTGTGAGCAAATATACTCACATCGTGCATTTCTAAAGGATCCTTTGAGTCCACTGCTGTGAGGCGCTCTTCTGCAGCAACAGGAATATCAGAAGTGATCTGTGTCATCTCTCTCTTCAGCACTGCATCTGCCTTATCTTCCATTTGTATTTCATTACCAAACTCATCTTTTGACTCAAGAGCTTCACTGAAAATATTTTCCTCCTTTTGCCTGACATTTTCAAGTCTTTTTTCCAGACTCCTGTGCTTATTCTGAAGTGTTTCAATCTCATCCTTAATAAACTTCTGTCCTGGTGAAGAGGTGTTTTGTTTAACAGTTTCTGCTAAAGCCAAAATCTTCTTTAACGTCTCTTCACATCCACTAAGAGGATCTCGTTCTTTCTTTAAACAAAAAAAGAAAGCATTCTATTGAAAAGTTTCTTCACTCAAAGTATTTAAATTCAATCACTAAAACCCTAAATATTTGTTGTAAGCGACAAACTGCGCTGAAAAGTACATGCAGACCTACTTCACGCAGAAAGTCAAATACCAGTAACTTTAGTCAGCCATTTTTTTATGAACAGAGAACACCCAAAGCTATAAGCTTTACAATAATGCTAAAATAAACAGATAGGAATACTGTGAGGTGTGCAGTCATCTTACCAAGTTCTGAACTGATAATTCCCTCCCCTCTCCTATACCTTTTTATTTGTTTGATATATAACAAATTCTGGAGGAAGGGGAACTGCAGTGATCCATAGCTGAGCTATGGTTTCAGCTTTCAGTAGCTCTCTACACTCCATTCTACCCATGTGCAGAAGAAAGTCTATTTATGCATGAAGGACACTTCTTAAAACTGAACTCGGCTCACGGATGGTTTCTAAGCTCCAGCTAATTTAAAGACACTTACTAATATCAAATTTAATGTTCTCTTTCCTCATTATGCCCAGAGAGATAAAAAACAAACTCCAGAGCCAGGATAATTCTACTTTCAGTTCAGCTGACAGTAAAGGTCTGCTCAGCTCATTAAGAGTAGTTTTATGCCAACAATTATCTTGATAAAAGGAACACCAATGTACTTTAGATTTTGGAAAGCTTTCTTCCCCCCCTCCCCCTGCCCCCCGCCTCCTCCAGTTTCAGCACTTCTCTTTTATAAATGCAGCAGTGTCTACAAATCCCGAAGGCATGGACTCACTTTCCTCTGTGATGCAAAACCTGCCAACATACCTGTGATTTCAACTGGTTTAGCTCAGCTGATGGTTGTTTCATTGCATGTCCTTCACAATCTGCATGCTTCTCAGAGAGAGTTTTCAGCTCAGTGCTCAGGCCTGCTACCATATCCTGAAACTGCTGATGCTCTTGGACATGACTTTCCAATGTCTGCACTATGGTCTAGAAACCAAGGAATTTCTAGGATTAGTCCACCATTAACTCAAACAAATATACATAATCCACAAACTGTCACAGGTCTTCCAGAATCTCAGTAGCACAAAATCTTGTTTCTGATAATATCTAGCTAATCACAGGTGCACAGAAAATACCTTGCCCTCTTTCCAGCACATCAGTGATTCCACCATGAAGATAAACTTCATTACTAGCAGGAAGAATTTACATTCCATAAACACTTACTTCTAAAATGAATGCTTCCTTGTGTATATTTAGACCATATCTGGGGCTAAATTCTAGCAGTTACTCTATCACCTGATGAACTCTACCCAGCAGAGAAGAGAAATCAGGAAAAGGAGAGAAACCCACAGGTTGATATGAAAACTGATACAATGAAACAGCCACATTAATGTCAATGCCAATACAAGACAGATAAAGTTATACTCAGCCCAGCAAATGTGCAGCAGTCAAATATCCGGAAAGAAGTCCTCAGAGCAAGATTGGAAAAAGAAGCAAGGTGAGGAGAAGCCTAAGCAGAAGACTCTAACAGGGAACTCCCCTCTCTCCAGGAAAATTCCTCTTTTTTACTGAGTTCATGGTCTGGGATACACCTGCAAGCCAAGTCAAGTCAGCTGCCCTGGCTGACTCAGAACTGCTAATGGCCCGCACCTCATGGCTGGCCTGGGATTCTGTCCCAGCAAACTCAGGACACTTCTATCCAAAATGGATGAAGGAGTAGATGCAGAATGCAACACAGCATGCAAAACCAGTTTGTATTAAATTTGGTGGAACCACTGAAAAACAAGATGTAGGAAAAGCCATTCTTCCTTTCAAAAGAAAACCCACGAAACATCACACCACCATGCCTCAGGGACTATAGGAGCAAATGCTTCATATTACAGCCAGCTGAATCTGTTTACAGAGGTGTAAAATATTACTCTTCACTCTTACCTCAGACTCATTTGTTTAAACATTTAGCCCTCTGCAAAGCACAAGATGGTGAGAAATACAAGCTTCTGGTGCTCTTTTTCCCACAGTAAGGGAGAGAGAGAGAGAATTCCCTACTCTTGTGCAGAGGGACTTCTACCCCTCCCAGTTTTAGCCATAAACTTGCCATCTGCATGATGCTACAGTCAAACAGTGAATAAAGGTATACCAATAATCTCATAAGGAAAAAGAATGAGGTTCTAACCTTCAACTGGCTGAGAAGATTTTCATGTTGGTGCTTTAATTCCAACCATTCCACCTCTGTGAAACAAGGATCCCCAGCAGGACCACGTAGGTGATCTTCCTGGGTTTTCAATTCATTCAGCTGGGAAGTTAAGTCTTCTGTTTTCTGCAGGAGGTTGGCATAGTTTGTCAGCTGAACTTGCTTCTCCTGTAAACCAGGCTGAAGGGCAAAACCTATCTCCTGTCGCTGTTTCTCCAGTTCAGTTAGCGCCAGTCTCAGATCTTCTTTACTTTGCTCATATTGCTCCCTGTTGAAGTGAAGTTGTTCTTGAGGGCTAAGAAAAAAAATGTAATAATATTTAATTTAATAGTACTTATTTAAATAGCATGAATTTCATTAAGTAGCATTTAACAGTATTTTTTACAGAAATATCCATAACCTAGAAAATGTCAAATTGTTAGCGAGTCAATCATCAGAATGAACTTGACTATACTGAATAGTTTTTTTCAGGTCTTAAATTCCTGATCAGCTTTAGACTGGAATTTTCAAGATGATGCAAATGAAAAACACTCAAGCTAGTTACTACTGCTGAACACAAGTCAAGTGACTAAACCTCTTAAATCTAAACCTATACACTCACAATTTCTAGTATCTGAGATGATGCTCATGCTCTGTATTTTTCTGCTTTTCATTACAGCAGAAGTTTAGTTTGAAAACTACAGTATGGCTATCAATCTATTTTCCTTGACAACTTCTGTTCTTAGGACAGTCTCTTGAAAAGGAATGTTCTGCAGAAGATACACATTGCATTGGTATTTTGGAGATACAAGCAACAAAACACCTTATGCAATATGTGTCTTGTTAGCATACTCTAATGCCTCCTTTCCTGACCTCAACACTGGATGCTGATTTGAATGCTTTACAAGCATGCATGAGAATCTGCTGCAGGTGAACATGTTGCACTTGTCCACAGGAAATGATCAGTGAGACAAAAGTAGCATTTGTGCATGCACATTTAGTGATGAAGCTCAGATATTTTCCATACGGAACTTAGATGCCAACATTTGAAAATAAGATCCCTCAAGAGCCTAAATTCATAAAGGCTGGTTATAAACCTGTAAGGTACAGGAGAACAAATGAGGACAAAAGCAAAGTGTGTTTTGTTTCTTGCCCTTCAAGGTTCGTGTTTTTTGACAAATGACTAACAAAGCATAGCCTCACATATATGATGTACACTGGGCTTCAAGTTCCCTATTCCAGCTTCACACTGCTGCTGTTACGGTGTCACATATTATTCATAGGCCTGATCCTGCAAGGTTCTGAGCATCACTTCTGACATGCTGAGAACCTAATCTCCTGTCTTCCACATTGTCAAGAGGGTGGTCTGCATTCTGTGGTGTTTGATCCAATACAGCCAATGCTCTTTCTGAAAGCCATTTGTGTTGCTTGTGCTAAGTGCAGGGGAACTGAATATTCTCTAAAATACTTAATTTGGATAATTAATTCCCTGGACATTTAAGAAAATATATTCAGTAGACCTACTCTAGCTTCCATTGATCTTAACAGCAAAGTTCCCAGTCATTTTACTGGAAGTTGATTCAAGGATGATATGGCAGACAAGTATCTTGAATGTGTCTGCACGTGCAAAATCAGAACTGCAGTTTGTCTTTACATAACATATCTGGTATGTTTTAATGGATCGATTTAGCTCTCAGACACAGCTGCCAGTGTCAGCAACACAAAAGTGCCTTTTCTGCCTTAACAATGCCAGCTGCCACCGTCAAGAAAGCCTCTCATATAGCCAGAATAAACCAGGCTTTAAAAACTCTACTTAAAAAAATACCAGTCTCCTGTATTTACCCCAAACTCTCTTTTGAAGCAATACAGATCTGTACAAAGGTTTATCCCACCTCTGTTGGGGACCCATGCCTGGTGGAAACACCACTGCACTGGTCAAATCAGTGTACCCTCACATCCCAATTTGATGAACCAAGGAGCACTGGGTGTATCTATTTTTATTTCACAAGAGTGTCTGAGCTACAAAAGGGAATCAGGTCAACTGGGCATACCATCAAGTGTCTTGCCACTCCTGGCTACAACCCCCACTTGACCATTCAATCCAAACCGTCATCTGCCCCTCCTCAGTACTGCAGAAATACAAGTATGTCTGTAGTAACTAGTTCTGGCCCCAACAAACCACATATTCAATAGAACTGGTAAAAGAAGAAGAGTATAAAGTCAATATAGCCGTAAGAGATCTGTACCACCTCTTGGCCAATTCCATACTACCTTCCATACTCAGTGGCTAGCTGACAGGTGCTTTCCCACTTGTTCTGGAGCTCAGAAATAGTCTGCAGAACCACTGGCTTCTTGCTTTTTGCTTTTTTCATTAAAGTTTCTCCTGAAGCTACCAAGTCCTTTATTTTGGCCTCTCCTGCATCTTTGAGAGCTGTGATTTCCTGCATTAAACAAAAAGAAGCAGAAGCAGTTCATAGACAGCTATTTTTGATTACAAAAGAAAAGATGCTACCAATGATCTTTTTCATACTTTGTACACTGCTGTTCAAGACAAAATAATGCTCCTTCCAATATACCACTTAACTGATACATAGACATCTAAGTTTTAGAAGGGCTGAGATAATAAAGCTGGTTTATTACTTATTCTCTACATTAAAAAAAAACCAAAACACTAATATTGTTCTGACAAATAAAAGAGCCCCAAAACCTTAGGAGAGACATTTGTTAAACTACACCCCCTTCCACAGGAAAACAAACAAACAAACAAATAAACCAAAACATGTAAATCCCAGAAACCTCTTCCTAAGTATTTGGTGAGAGGAGACCCCAAAGACATGGGGGCCTGATAGACCCACACAGGCAGCAGAGCAGCCCAGCACTATGGCACTGCAGGACACCTGAGAAGCCACACACTTTACAGAGGCTCTCTGGATGCCGCAGCTACATAACTGACCTCCTTCTCCACCACTGGAGTAGATTGTGATGGAGTAGATTGCACTGCCACCAGCACCTTATGAGTTCAGTGCTGCTCCACCCAGAGATGCAGCAGAAAGTCTCATCTTGTGTAAGTAATAAACTATGCAAAACAAACAATACTTCAACAACCCTAAACACCCTCCTTCCCCACTAAATAAGCTGCAAAACCACAGGCAATAAGCAGTGACAGCAGCTTTTACAATATATTGACTCATCAAGCATCTCCATGATATTAGCATGACCTTCAAAGTAGAAGAGGAATACGTTTCATACATTTACAATACCTTTATCTGAGTAATCCTTTTGTCGGGTGGCAACTCACTTTCCTGTGAACTCAGGTTATTAACAGCCTCCTCAAGCTTTTGGATCCAGCAAGAAACATCCCAGGCAAGTTCTTCAAAATGTCCTTCCACTGGGAGTCTCTCAGTATTCCCTGCCATTTCACTTACATGTGTTGTCAGTGTGTGGTATCTACTAATTAGACCACTGGCTTCTGAAATGGTTTCATCTGTCAGGCCAGCCTCCCCCAAGGAATTTGCTAGCTGAGCCATGGAGTCAAACAGTTTTCTGAAAAGCAAAAAAAAAATGATTAATGAACATCTATCTGTTGTAACAACACAAAGCAATCTTCTTTAGATGACAGTTCCCAGAATCACAGAATTATTGAGGCTGGAATAGACCTCTGAGATCAAGTCCAGCCTATGACCTAACACCACCATGTCACTAAGTGTCACATCCAATCTTTTCTTAAACACCTCCAGGGACAGCGATTCCACCACCTCCCTGGGCAGTCCATGCCAGTGTCTAATTACTCTTTCTGTAAGGAAGTGTTTCCTAACATCCAACCTAAAGCTCCCCAGGGACAGCTTCAGGCCATGCCCTCTTGTCTTGTCACAAGTTCTTAGATAAGACCAAAGAAATAAGATACCTCTGCATTAGTAGTGTTTTATAAAAGTTCTCAAGTTTTGTCTCATCTTTCTTGATCTCTTGTAGTTTTTCTTCCTGAGCTGTGAGCCATTCTTCCAAGACTGTGCTGCTTTCTTCAAGGCTAAAGGGAGTACAAATACACACTGGTCAAAATGAGAGGCACTGCATGACTAGAATGTGCTGACAGCAATGTTTTGCTGAGAAAGTGACATAAATACCATGTGCCCGATCACAAAAAGTTTTAAGCAGAAGCTTAAAGTTTGTGTCACTGAAACTGTCTACAAGCACATGCTCTCATATAACACCGAGTCTGCTACAAAGCAAAAAAGCTCATGAAGCATACAACAAAACACTCACTACCCTTTATTAAAACATCATTTTTAATAAAAAGCAGAGTTGTTTGCCATTCCCTAAGGCTGCTTAATTATGAATCATTTTATATCACTTGTGATTAAAATGTCAGAAATTACATTAGCTCCCTACCTACTGAGCTGCTGGAGAGATGCACCAAGTTCCTTTTCCCGTTTCTGACACTTGGAGATTAATCTTTGCAGTTCTGCTTCTTGATCTCTCACACGGCTGTTAAGGTGGTTAATGCTTGCTTTGGGCAAGTAATGCTTCACTTTATTTAACAAGGTTTTAACCTCTTGGATATCTCTGTCTTTGCCTTCAGATGTTTGGAAGTGCTGGATAAGAGCACAAACACAAGATACACTTGTCAAATTTTCTGTTGTATAGCAAATACTCAGGTTACAAGAGTTTTTCAGCTCCTGTTAGCTCCATTGATATTTTCTAGAATAATTCCAGTTCCTGAAATAGAATACATCTTAATTTACAGTTTCCTGACTATTCCACTTTTTAGTGGAAAAGTTGCTGTTTGTAAAATAAGGAGAAAGTTAAGTAGACAAACCTTTATTTCCTTCTCTACAGCACAAATACACACTGAATAAATAGGCAAGTAGAATTTACATCTAACACTGACATCATTATGTCTTCTGCCACTTAACTGTGATTGCTTCTTGCAGAAGTTGTAGCTTTTTCATCTCTTTTCTGTTGATTCTGTCTGACTTAGAGTGAAAATACGGCTACAAAGTGAATGCAAGTTTTTCATATTTGAGTCCAATGGGAGTCAGAATTTCATTTTATTCTCTACATATTTGACTTTCTGCACCTTTGCCACTGAAGCACTTATAAAAATTCCAATGAGTTTCACAAACTACTGTCCTGCCTATCACACGCTTAATTATGTTTGAACATGAACACTGATACTCCATTTTAACAAAGTTTTATTCATTCCACTTATCATTCTAATGCTTTAAGTTACATGAAATGTTCATTCAGCCTCATGTTACAAACCCACTGTAAGTGAATTCACTTCCAAGAATAGTCTCCTGTGTAAAAAAGTAAAACTTCAAGAACAATCAGCTTTAGAAATTAGAATGTTTTAATACTTTACCTTTAGCCTCTGCAGTCTTTCTTCCAGCATTGGTTTTGTTTCTGGAGGGTCAAAGCAGTCCTTCAAAGACAGCTGAGTGCTGCTGAACCAGTCATTAAAATTCTTGCACTGACCTGAAAAAAGACACATTCCAATTTTCTTCATTAATTGTATTTTGTAAAAGAAAATCCTATTTAACATGAAGATCTCAGACAATTTGTAATTAGATTCACCAGTGCTACTGTCAAAGGTTGCTTTTCATTACAGACAACGACAGAACATGATGCTGTTCATACTTTTGGTTTTTAACCCAACACTAATTGACAAGAAACAGAGCTGTCCACTTGGAAGGGGCAGTTTGCTATACAAAGCAGTTTCAGGAAACAAAACCTGTTTTAGCTTGTTGGCAACTTTTCTTATTTCCACACAAATAAATATTTCTTAAAGACAGTATTTGAAGATGTTCAACCTACCTTTGGGCCTAATTCTACCACTGCACAATCCTCTGTCCGCATAAACCAAAATGGAACTACTAAGGCTACTCATTCTTATAACTAAGATTAAATAAGAAATTAAATTACTGGGAAAAATTAAAACATAACATTTTATTTCTGTATTTGTGAATGAAATGCTCTGTTCCTCAATTATGCCATTTCATGTAAAAAATAAAAAACAAAATACTTTAATTCAGATTGTCTGGTTTGTAGGAATCAAAACCCATTTATATCTCAATCAGAACCCTGAAGCAGTTTGAGATACTGAAGCATTTTCACCCAGAGCTCTTGGAGTGAGTCCAGAGGAGGACCACAAAGATGATCCAAGGGCTGAAACATCTCTGCTATGAGGACAGGCTGAGGGAGCTGGGGTTGTTCAGCTTAGAAAAGACTCTGAGGGGACCCTACACCTGCCTTCCAATACATGAAGGGATCCTACAGAAAGGCTGGAGAGGGACTTTTCATAAGAGTGTCTAGCAGTAGGACAAGAGAATGGTTTAAAGCTGAGGGAGAGTAGGTTTAGATTGCATCTTGGGAAGAAGTTCTTCAATATGAAAGTGGTGGGACTCTGGGATGAGCTGCCCAGTGAGGTTGTGGATGTGGGTGTTCAAGGCTAGGTTGGAAGAGGACTTGAACAGCCAAGTCTAGTTGAGAGGAGCTCCTACCTACAGCAGGGTGGATGGAGAAGATGATCGCTAAGGCCCCTTCCAACCTAAGCCATTTTATAATTCTATGAAATTAAGTGATTATGATGGTAAATACAAACTTATAAAGCTACACAAATATGAAAAGTGTTTGCTTACGGTTCAAAACACCAATAAAGTGATCTTGAAACACGTGTTTCTTCTTATTAAATAAATCAGTGACACATTTAAGCTGCTTATTTAATTCATCCACATCAGGACAATCCGTCTCTTCTTGAAGTAATGTCACATAGTGCTCTTGTTGCAGAATTTTCTGGTGTATCTCCTAAAGTTACAAAAAAGGGCAACAGCTTAAAAGAAAAATTTGGTTGTGCAAACAAAAGTTCACTGTACAGAGCTGCTATAGTACAAACTACAGCTTTGCAAAAGGGTTTAGTCCTGCTTATGTGTCAAAATAATTCAACATTTATTGGCATTAAGAAAGCCATCAATAGGTAGATATGAGCACTAAACTTTCCTTGAGCAGTGTGTGTACATCTGTACACACACATACTTGCACATACATTCACTCATGCACATTTTGGCATCACACAGAAAAAATCTGTGGTGTGCAGTAACATAGCACGTTCAAGAACATATAATACCTAGAAGCTGTAACACCTTCATTGCCATAGGCATAATTCCACCCCTTAATGTGTTATTTTGTATGCCAAGTCCCTGTGGGTTGAAACATAATTTAGAAGGAGTTGGAAGAGTAAATTAGCTGTATCTTTCTTCCAGCGCCTTGTGGTTTCACTGTCACAAACACTAGTGGTCTGACACCCAGAATGTGCATAACCCACTCACTGCTCAACAGGATGTTTAAATTATGCCAGCCTTTAATCTCCAAGAAGCAAGCAGCCCTTTCTTCACCTCTCTCCCTAGTGCAAAGAGGATGGAAAGCTGCATAAAATTGCTTACTGGGAGCTTCCCTTGCAAGGAGGCTCAGGTGGCAAAAAGACAACCTCTGTTTACTACCCAGTCTTGGAAAAGATGCAATCCAGTACCTGCTTCAACATATCTTGGGTGGTACACAGTTGTCATGCCTACCGCTATTTCCAATAGCTGCAAGAGTTAACTACATCTGATAACATCCAGCAAAAAAAGTTTTTTGTTTTTGTTTGTTTGTTTTGTTTTCACGTTTCTGACAGCTTAGGAAGTGTTCAAGCCAGGCTATTCACTTGAGTTGTTTTAACAGTTTACACAGGAGAAACACTTATGAAGATTTGCCCACAACAGAAATTATGAATAAAACTATAAAAGATGAGTAATTAGTGTCATGCTACCTCCAATTTAGTAAAGATCTCTAAGGTGTCAGATGGCGATAAAGCTTTCAAAAGTGATTCAGTCATTCCAATCTGTGTCTTGGCCAGATCAAGGTCTCCTTTTAGTTCTGCAGTATTCACGCTGAGTTCATTGGACCTCCTCTTCGTTGACAAGAGCTCTTTTATTAGCTCCATTTTTTGCACAACAGATGACCTGATGACCTTAAAATTGTAAATGAATATAAGTCAGGTATTATACTGGACTGATTTCCTAGAGTATTACAGAAATCCATGATAGACACAAAAAGCAATGAAATGATCTGAAGTCCAGACATTTTCAATCACAGTTTGTTCCAGTTTCTTTCCGTCCATCTCCACAAATTGAAAAATAATAGCATTTAAGCCCTGCTTTTCTGAGGAGGAATGATCTCTGTTCACATTTAATAGTGATGCATTTACTGGCACTGCTTTGGTAACAAATTTAGTTGTCAATCTCCTTCAGTGTCTGCCCTGAGCTGGAAAAAGGCTTTACATGTGCTTTGCTTATCATGAAAAAGTGGGTGCCAGCTCTCTCTAGCAAACCTGCCTGCAGTAATCCTACCAGGGCAAATTCCCCACATCTATTCAGAAAAACAGGCAAGGACAGCAGTGATGTGAGAAGCTCTGGCTCCAGACTAGCCACTAAGGAGCAACAGGTCCTCAACCTTATTTTTAAGGCTTCTGCAGATTTTCGTGAGACAACTCAATGGGATCACGGCCAGACCCACAGGGCACTCCTGAGGAACACAGAGTGCCAGGGACAAGGTTGTTGAGTCTCTTCCTAAGCTCCTTAGATCACCTCACCCAGTGAAACTCCTCTGAGTTTACTGTCTGCTAAGGATAAACACACAAACGGCCAAACCAGGTCAAGCTCAAGGTGCACCTGACAGACACTGGGAACAGATGCTTAGGGAACTGGCACAGGATGAAGTTAGGCTATCATGTTCTCAAACAGTGGAAAAGGATGGATTCTTTGCTGTGTGAAGTTAACACAAAAAGAGTAAGATTTCCTTACATTAAGTCATATCCAGGTAAAGCTACGTTTAAAAACATAACTGCATGCTGAGTTGCTGGGATCTCCAAAGGGATGATGAAGTCCATTGTGCCTTGTTCTTGGCCAATAGCTAAAAGCCAGATATCAATGATATTGGCCTCTTTCAGAAGGCCTGAAAAACAGTTGGCTCAGGTCTACAATCTTAAAAGGCACAGAACAGAGACCTTTGTGTTTAAAATGGCAGGTTTGGTTCTAACAGATGGAGAAAACCAACAAAAACCTTCCAATTCTCTTTGGGTAGATTTAAGTCAAACCAAAGATGATACTAGAAGCAGGGCTGCACTAATGAGTACTGGTATATTAGCTGTAAAACTTCATACCTGTAGCTCCAGTGGAGGTTCATTACTATTCAGAAGTTCTTCTATCTCAGCCACTGTGTTGTCAAATTTTTGGAGTTTCTGCTCTTGAGCTCGTAAGCATGCCTAAAGGTAGAAAAAGCACATCAGTTTCCCACCAAACAAAATTTCTGTGTTTCTGTCAGAAAATTATATTACCAATATCCTGATTCTGCATTTTGACATCGAGAGTTCCCATAACTAGCCCATTTCCTGATTTTCATTTTAGCAATTTAGACATTTTTTTTTGGTATTAGAGTCAGAGGCAAAGCCATCATTAGTGCAAATGTAGTGTAAATTTAGCAATCTTTAACCCAAATAAATTTGCAAAAAAAAATATTAATTTTCCATTTATTTCTTGGTGCTGCTATTAAGAGGGCATAGTCTCAGATGTGATAGACTTAAAGTCGAGAATTGGCATTGTGATGGTACACTTTCTTAGGGATGTGATAAAATGCAGCACATGCTGTAAACACTTTTAAAACGTAAAATCTTTGTATATTAAAAGACCTTTACTCATTTGAATGGATTTCGGAACAACCCAGTAATGTGAATGCAAGATACCAGCTTCAATTTATGAAACAAGATAGATCTGAAAGAAACACATTGTCCTATATCCCCAAATCGATATTTCAAACTCCCTCAGGACAAAGTATTCCTTTGCAGTCTATGTACAACCATCTAAACAAATTCATGTGCTGCAGCCCCGTTTGCATACTGGCTACAGGGGAAATCAGAATTTCTCTCATGTTATCTATACATAAATTATGATTATATATACAGTCAAATTATTCATTACTCTCTTCTTCCATGACAGGCTTCTTAAAACCACATGGACTGGTGCTCTGCTGGGCAGTCACAAATGACATTGGGTTTCAACATGATAAACATGCAGCAGCTGTTTTTTCCTTTTTTGTAATTAACATTAAAGTAGAGATGTTCCAGGATCAACAACAAAGCAAATAATAATAAATTGATAAATTAACCTGATGTCCTGAGTACTTAAAATACCAATGCACTGAGTTAATTTTTTACTCCTTCTATTTCACTTTTATAACAGCTCATGGGAAACATGGTTTCTCTCCCTTGCCCTTTCCTCCACGCTTTTGAGAATTATCCTTTCACGCAGGAGCAGCAGAGTAACCTTCGTGCAGCCACCTCAAGTACAGCCCTTTCTAAGCACCAGCAGCAGCACGTCAGGGGCACAGTCACATCATGTCGGGCTTGAGCAGTTTCCAGGTAACAAAATGGCTCTTAAGATGCAGTTGCCAGCTGGTGTCTTTTTTACTGGACCCTTAGGGACCTGAACTATGCCAGGTAAATTCTAACAACACAATGACAAAGACACAATATCCACCTCAACTGTTTCACCAGGAAGATGTATACACAAAGAGCATCTTGGCTTTTTGCTGCTCTGCAAATTAAAACAAACAAGCTGTGCTAACAGTAGCAGTAATGCTACAAATAAGCATAACAAAACCCAGGCCATTTGCAGCATGTAAACACTAAGCAAAAAACTGCCCAAATATTTTCAAGGAAGGGGATATAGGATATAGTTATGCCTCAACCCCACCCCACTCAAGCAGGGAATTATTTTTGTTTAACCACACCAAAGCAGTACAGCTGTCAATATGGCCCTAAAAGCAAAAATTAAAACATTTTACCCCATGTGTGAGGCTTTTCAATGGCACAGAGCTAGTGCATGTGTTTTAACAGCCAGCCGCACCCCAATACTGAGCATTAACGCTTTCATCTGTGAGAAATGGCCATTGGCAGTGCAGGCTATGCTTGATCCCTCCCTGTGTGCAGCCCTTGGAGACCCTAAGCAGCCAGCCACTATTATGGCTGTACTAAATTACACTGGGGAGCACACTGGGATAAGGATCACTGGAGCAAATAAGCCACCTTTGCAACCTCTTCTTGAACTGTGCACTGACCAGCCAGTTCTGAGGCTTCAGTATCTTCACTGACAGGCAATTTCTAACTAGAAAACTAATTGTCACCCGATACGCATTCTCTTCCCTTTCTATTCTAGGCACAAGAAATGTGTGTAGTCTTGTACTTAGACTACAAGCTTTCCAGCACTTCTCTTTGCCGTGTGTTGGTACAACACAAAGGAAGGAAGAGATTTTTTTTTTAGTCTAAAGCAATGATGAATCTGTTTATAACAATTTAGTACACATATATACTACCTATTTATTAGTTTACAGGACCCAAATCCTCAATACTTTATGCAATATCCTCAGTGAAGCTATCCATGCAGATATAAATGCAGTTCTTAAACTTTCTCTTCCACCATAGTGCTGATATTTTTATGGGATGTGGATGTTTATAATACAAAGGCCATATCATTACAGCGTAAGCTAAGGGTAAAAAAATTCTATTCACATTACCTTCAACTGTGTAAGGTCCTCTTCAGTCAGACAACGGTCTTCTGCATTCTTAAGTTCTGCATTTGCCCAAGCGTCGATTGTGCCAGATAGACTAAGAAGTTTATCCCACAAAGCCTGAGCTCTTCCCAAATTATCACAGTAGTTTTCAGTCTTTTCATTGATCTACCATGAGATTTACATACAGAAAACATACAGAGATTTAAAAAATGTTGAGTTATATTCTAAAAGCAAACGCAGCATAGTAAAATCTGAGCGAGGTGAAGCGACCCACAAAAACAACAAGTGTGGCAAGGGGAAAAAAAAACAACCTCATGTGTCTTCACAGTGAACTGGTCATGGAGAAGATATTTAAATCCCTGACACACATGTCACCAAACATACCAATCACAATTGCAGCTTGCCAGTTTTAAGGCAGGTTTAGGAAGGAGCCTTGCTCATTAATGTTTATCTGCTCTCAGTAAATACCATCTAATCTCAGTATTGATGCACTGCTTAGATCAACAGTAGCAAACATTTCTCACCAAAAGCACCACACTGTAATTCTCCAGATTGTCTCCAAAACCTAAATCCACAGAAGTTGTTATAGAGGCTTACAGAATCATGCAGAAAACACAAACCTTGCCTTCCTGAATTCCCTGGCATTATTTACTATGGAGGAGTACCCATGATGTAAACTACCTGAGAGATCAGAAACATTATACCAACACACAACCTGGAAGCTTTGCTCTGGTAAATGCTTGGATTTACCTCTTAAGAATCTTTGCCACATTGCACTTAATTTATTTCAAATATTACACACGCCAGAATCAATTACTGTAATGCATAACAGATAAGACCACCCTGATAATTTACTTTTTACATACATCCAGCCATCTGTCCACAATAATGTTAGCCTCATTCTCGAATGGAGGCTCCTCAAAGCTTCTCATTTTATTGAGCTGGAATTGAAGGTTTTTGCAGATCTGATTTATTTTGTCTACATCTTCAGAGTGATCATTAAACTCCTCTTTTGCCTCTTCAATCTGTGAAAAAGAGACCAAACGAGAATTTACACATGTGTTTTTATGACTGTTTATTCAGCACAACATTTTTAACTGATGTGCTGTTCTTTTGAAACCAACACCGTTACGCAAAAGAATCTTTTTTTCATATTGCAATGAGACTAGCAATGTATCCTGTGTTGTTATATCCTTGTCATGCTGATAGGAACATTTCCCTGTTAGAAATCCGTATCATGCTCTTATTGTCTGCAAAGCAGCTGAGGGGGAACCACAGATAATAGATTTCTAAGAGGTTTTCTTTAGAAGTCGCAATTGCAAGATCCAATGGGACTGTACATCCACACACAGAATGACTGTTACAGCAATAAACAATACACAACAAAACAATAATCTGAGATACTATTACAACTGTAAAAATATAACCTGGCATTCTGATCCCCAGGTTTTGAACTAAAAAAAAAAAAAAACCCCAACAAAAACAAACCACAAACAAAAAAAACCCCAACACCCCACAAACAAAAAAAAAAACAAACCACAAAACCCCCAAAACATAACAAACAAACAAAAACACCCCATAAATCCTACTTAAACACAGCCATTATCAAATATGTCACTGCCAGAAACTGAAATGTCCCTTTTTCCTGCTTTCTGTTTAAACACCAGACTGCTTCTTTGTGCTGTATTGTAATGTCAGTGTTTACAAGCAACACGGAAGGTCTCTGGAAAAGAAACACTGACCTCTAGTGTTAGGCAGTTTGATATTAAATCTCTCCATTCCCAGAGACAAGCATCACCTCTTTGCACACAGATACTGGCAGCCACTGACATAAGGGGAGGGACAGCAGGGCGATCCTCACAAACCAGATTAAGAGAGAGATTCTCCTCTGTTATAGGAGCTGTACAGATCCTATTCCTGATCCTCCCTGCTCAGGAGAAGATCACTGCACAGTGCAAACGAACCCTGAACCTCTGTGTTTGACCCAGTGAAACGAGCAAGGAGAGGATATGGATCTAAAATCTTGGTTAGAAGCTACAGTGACAGTAGAGAAACAGGCAGCCCCAAATAGGTGCATTACCTGCTATTTTTGCTTTAAGTGGTTTAAAGTATCTTCATAGCAACAA
Source organism: Dryobates pubescens (assembly GCF_014839835.1). Taxonomy (NCBI): domain Eukaryota; kingdom Metazoa; phylum Chordata; class Aves; order Piciformes; family Picidae; genus Dryobates; species Dryobates pubescens. Next base: position 20,137,908 of record NC_071616.1, on the reverse strand, counting down.
ATGAATTTGCTGGTTTTCTGTATTTAGAGAGTGTACACCAGAAGCTTTTAATTTTGGTAGAAAGTGTACAAATACTCTAAAGGGTATAGGTGAATAGGGCTGAATTCAACATGTGTTTTTGCTAGGATAGGATTTTATCATTTAGATCACAGTTGTTATGTTTGGGGTTTTGGGGTTTTGTTGTTTTGGTTTCTCCCCACCTCCCACCCCCCTTCTTTAAAAAAAAAAAAAAAAAAATCTCTCTCCTTTAAGAGGACCTTGATTTACTAAGCCAAACTAGACATCAATTTGTGACAAAACCAGGGTATGGTCCCTAAGTGTATTTTTGGAAGGCTAAGTGAAAGCAACATCTTAAAACTTGCTCTGAAAACTGAGTGTACAAAAGCAACCCTACACTTGAATGCTCCCTGGAAAAGCTTGCCTCTCCTTTTCAGTAACTTATTACTCACCTTTGTTATTAGTCTGTTCAAATTATCCTTCCCCATGTAAGAGGTTTGCTGTGAGAGCACTATCTCCTGTTTCTGGATGATGCTGGTCAGACTAGTTTTGCAGCTTTGATACTGCTTCAGGAGCTCCAGAGCCCTTGCACACTGCTCCTGGCTATTAAAAAGAGATGCATTATTTACGGCCTATGCTTAAAACCACAGCCTCAACCTCTTGTTGGTTTCTTTCTCCTATACTTGTTTCCCTTTCACTTTTCTTTTTGAATGTGCTAGCATGTAATTCACAGCCAATACAGAAGACACATCTTTCCCTAGTAGTAGTCAGATTTTAATTTCAGATACAATGAAGCCAAACCCATCACTACAAACCTGCTAAATGATGAGATGTCTTAAAACCAGAAAAAAACATGAGCTTTGGCTGCAAAATTTTGCATAGAATTTTGGGGTTTATGGCAGTTTATAGCATCATAATTGTTACTGTATGAGCATTGCATTTACTAAGGCTTCTTTGCTGTGTCATCTTACATGCAAACTTCTTACTTGTACAATACCACTTTTAAAATGTAGCTTTTCTCCTTACCATTCAGCAAGCAAGAGTTTTGTATCCTCCCATAATCTCTCTGTCTCTCTGCACTGTTCATTTGCTTCCTCTGCTTTTTCTTCTTTGATCTGTGGCAGCTTATTAACAATTTCTCGCATAGGTTTCATTTCAGCAGCAGCACAATCCAATTCCTTTTCCAATTCCGTTAATGATTTTACCCTTTATTAGAAAAAAATTAAATACAGCCTCATACTGAAGTATTTGAATTTTTTTTCCCCCAATGTCATTATGTTTCCTAGAAATTCATCCTGAGCTGCACATACTGACAATACTAAATGACATCATTAAAAGTTTAATTTGATCTTCAGTTTGTGCAATTTGACACAATCCTCCAGATGAGTTATGCTGACCTAAGCCCTGAGAAAGTAATGTAAAAACCAAATGGCCAATGGTCTGTATGAAGATAGTGAATTATTTAGTCTTAAAAGGTAAGTGGATTCTGGTCTAAGACAGGATACTCTGCCATAGTGTGGGATTCCAGAACTCAAAAAATGGTCACAGCTTACAAACTCCTCTCCTCTCCGTTTTTCCTCCACATAAACATTAGTGAATACTTTATCCTTCACAAGGCTGCAGACAGGTCCTCTTTTTGAGACATATGAATTGTGTCAGAAACAACTTTCTTAGAGTGTGGGAAAATAACACAAGGCTTCTACACTGCAGTTTCAGATCACGTGGATCAGTGCTCAGCAAGAAAACCTGTCTCTGACAGTTTTCTTACAATCAAGAAAGATCAAAACAATCAATTTCCGTCTATTTTTCCTTCATCAGTGACACTTCAAATAAACATGTACATAGGAGTTCAAAAGAAAAGAAAAAATGGAGAAGGTTTCCTATCCTGTGACAGAAAGAATAAACCGTGCAAGTTTACAGCTTCTTTCAATGCTCCACAGAGTCTTCAAGACATATTCAGGTTTCAGCACTCTACTGAGAAGGGGCCACACACACTCTGAGCTCACTGAAATGATGAGTTATAAGAGCTTTAAAAAAGAATTCACCTTTGCTGAAGAGCTGGAATTGTTGGATCCTTCAAGCCTATTTTGTCAATTCTGCCACGCAGATCCTGAATATTTTTGCGAAGTTCACTGTTTTTTGTGGAAAAAACCTTGTATAAGTCTTTCTCATCTGCGAGCATCTGATCACTTAAGGGATTGTAAGTCACATTTAGCTCTTCAGATAAAGTCAGAAGAAGGTTTTCACAGCAGGTCTTCCTCCCAGATTCAGCATCTTCCAAACAGATATCGACTGTTTTCAGGCGTTCATCCAAACATTTAGCCTGTTCTGTGATACGAGAAACTTCTTGTGCAGCTTCTCGCAACACTTTTCTCTGTATTTCATGCTGGCCTGGGGAACCTGGGAGACATTTGATGGAAGAATGAATCCTCCTCAGTAAGGCCATAAAAGCTTCCAAATCTTTAAGGACTGTTTCCCGGATCTGCATTTTATGGCTCATTTCTTCAAGCTGGTTTTGATAGTAAATCATAATTTTGCTTGCAGCTTGCAGATCTATTGGATTAAATTCATCTCTTGCTGAACTATCTAGGTGTTCCAATTGTTTGCACACTTCGATCTGATTTAATATGGATCTCCGCAGCTCCTGAAATTGAGAAAACAACCTACAATTTTAACAAGGGACAGAAAACCACTATCCAGCATTTAATCTCAATCTGTGACTCAAAACCAAATTGTATTACCAATAAAGTCAGTATACAAAACAGGGTGGTTAAGAAAGAAAAACTTGGTTTTCCTACTCCAGACTACAGTGGAGGGAAGGAAAAAGAAGGCAAAAAAACAAATAAAATGGTGTTCCATACACAAAGGGAATTTGGTCAGCATGGCTGAAAGCCTAAGCTTCTTTCCAGCAATCAGACCAGAAGGCAAGAAAGATGATGAGAGTCCTGAGACTGAAATCTACAGGCTTCTGCAGTGGGAAATCATTCAGAGCACAGGTAGCCACGCAGATGTTTGTTACTCTGCTATCTTTTAAGGCCTTAATGATATACTTTTGGGGAAGACTTCCACACATTTTAAAAAATCTCTTGTAAAATCTGCATGCTGTCTGGTTACAGCCCTCAGACAAACAGCAGTGCGTCAGTGTTGTGAAACACCAAATGTGCAGCATATTGGGATAAAATTCAGGGTCCTTCCAGCCAAGAAAAGTCATTTCAGCCAAAGAGCACACATGCTCTCTGCCCTACAGCTTGAGAGACCTAAACCCTGCTTGACAGCCAAGGGCAGACACGTGAAAACTTTCAATCCTGCGTAGCTGTCAGTGTGTTCAGCTGGGAGCCCATGTCAAGAGCAAAACATTTACCCAGTCTAACAGACAGACAAGTACCTAGGCACAAGACATAGCAGGTGAACAAGTTGCTGCATATGTGCAGAGCTTCCAAAACCATCTTGAGGTGTGCTCAGATTCCTCCACAGATGTGACACAGGCAGCTTATCTGAGCTCACAAATTAATGCCACGTTATGTACATGACTCCACAAAGCCGTATAAAGCTAGGTGAGAACATTCTAAATCTGGACCAAAGGGAAGATCTAACCTAATGTGAAATGCTCACAACCAAGGTTTTTCTTCAGTAGAGCCTACTGAGGGTCCCTGACTGGCTCTACAGGAACAATGACATTTAAACAAAAGGGAGTAAAATGCTGTTATAGACTTCAGAAGGTTTGGAAGTCTTGTGAGTAGTTCCAAAGTCATGAGTGAAAACTCTGTGAAGTTCTCTAATTCTTAGGCATTTTAAAAACCGTTCTGGCTAGGGTGTGGTCTCTCCATTTTCCCTTACCTTCAGTTCCCTATAAGCAAGATCACTGTTCATTAGATTAAACTGCTGGACGTCCTTTTTCTTCAGCCGCTCATCTAATTCACACAGAAGAGCGGATTCATTTTCTATTGGCAAAACAATTTCCAAAGCAGTCCTTAAAGAGTTTGCTCTACAAAAAAGGTAACAAAACATGAACTGGAAAAGCAAGCATGAAAAAAACACTCAACATTTTACAGGACAAAAAGCCATAAAGTTAATGTAATTCAGTGTCTAAAAGATCTAACCCTCCTCACCCCTCCTGAGGTCAAAGGAGGTTTTTTTTTCATTGATTAGTAAGAAAGGTATTATGAATCTTAGTGAATTTAACCAAAGGTTTGAGAAAAATAACAGTAAACTTGGGAATACTGCACAGTTACAAATATCTGGCTTCCTTCACACCATCTGCAATGAATATATGAATCAAGCATAATTAAGAAAAGCTTCATTTTACAAATTTTTTTTGAAGGTTAAAAATGTGCAAATGTATTCTGTAATGCACACCATTCCCTTCACAATACACATATTAGTTACAACAAACTCTTCCTCAGCCAATATCACGAAGTGTTATTTTATACCTGGTACTTATAACATCCTGAAGCCCTTCCCATTCTCCTTTTAGTTTGCTTCTTGTCTCAGAGATAGAAGCCAGCTGTACTTCATCCACAACATTTTCTAAGGCAGACAAGATGTCTTCCAGTTGTGTCCAACCAGAATTGGCTTCACTCTCTATCACCTAAAAGATATGCAGTGCTAATTGCATCAATGAGATACTGGGCTCATAAAATTAGTCACAAAAGTGTCTACAGAAGAAATGAAAACATAACTTCAGAGTAAGAATATTGATCACTTTCTTTTTCTTTAAGACTCCATTGTAGCTGCACACAAATCTCTTACCAACATTTTATGATTAAGATTTCCATGTCACACACATGTCATGATTACATTTTAGAAAAGGTTCAATAAACATAGTTCAGCCACTTATACTACAAGAATGAATGGAAACTATCTCAACTTAGCTATGTTGAGAAGAGCAAAAAGCAAACATAGAATTGAACCAAGTTTTGAGATGCCAGGTAAGCTTTGTGCTCCTTTCAAGCAAGGACTCAAAAAAAGGTAGTAATAAATTATGTGCCTTTCACCATTCCCTTAAGGTTCTCACAAACTTAAGGTATATATATAACTTAAGTTACAAGCCCTGAAACAGTTTCATTCCACACATACACCACTGCCACTTAATGGTTCAACTCTAATGATGCTTCCAGCCTTGACCATGGTCCACCACTTACCACTCCTGCTGACAAAAAGGTTGCTTTCCATTGTTATTTTTTTTCCATTCGACTTATTTCAACCTGCAGATCACAATCCAAGAGTTGCCAACTTCCTGTTTCAGGAACACTTGCAAAACTCCACTGCCAAGCAGGAATGCAGGTCTGCTGAATACTAAACCCTTGATTTCCCCTCTACTTCTAATAAATGCGGTTGTAAGGATGCTCTTTTTCCCTTGGCAATACTCATAGCACAGAGAGATGAGGGCTCTACATGACCAAATAACAATTTAGGGACCAAGTATGGTTTTTAAAGATGAATGCTTACCTGTAGTTCAAGCAGCTTATCCTGAAAGCATGAAGTGCCTTTTATTTCATCAGTAAAGCCAGATGCTACTTTATCTCTGCTGATTTGTAGAAGTTCCTCCAGGTTACTTCTTTGTGTGTTATAGCTAAACAAAGATGTAATCATTTTGAGAGAGAATATTACTGCTAATTTAATGGAAAATGGGAGGATATGGGAATTGCTGACCAATACATTACTGTATAAATAAGCACAGTCTCACATGTAGTTAAACTCTTTATTTCAACTAAGTCCCAAATAAATGGCATAAATGAGCAACCTAGAAAAGACCTTAGAATTTGCTTGCCAACTCACTTTCTAGTGTGAATGCCTGCACTCCCTAAGGTGAATTTTATGAATGTAAACCAACTATACAGCAATATTAAGTCAGCTGTAGTAGAACAAGAACAGAATTTTGTATAGCAAAAGTGCATCCTATGTTCAATATAGCAAATTAATATATGATTGTCTAGCATAGTAACATCTCTTTAATATGCATGCATTTTACCCTTTAAAACTTACCTCTCTAATAAAGCTGGTATGGACAAATCACTGCCTTCCTCAAACTTCTCTGCACAGCTTTCTCCATTGTGATGTTTCACATCTGGTTCCAAAACTGTATCTGCAGCAGATCTTGAGGTCTAAGTGAAAATAAAAAAGGTAACAGTGACCTCCTCATCATGCTGTATCCATACATATTGAAGACTAATAGACATTTGTGAACTCCTGAAAGAAGCCATTGCTTCATGAGTCTCAAAGGAGATGAGATACCGTTCATCAATACAAGGTGTCTTTAATGTCAGTTATGATCCGAAAGGGCAAAGTTTTGAACACCTTCAACCAGGTCATTCGCTCATTCCACAGATACTCGGTCTTTGACAGCCCACTCTATTTGTACAAATTTTTGTTCCACAGATATCAATGAACAAGCACAAGGACACTATTAGTAGTCTTATAAAAGATCTCCTTTCACCACAGTCAATTCCTACATATCTTTGAACTTTATGTAAACGCAGTGAGTCCTTTCCTATAAACCACCAGTCTGGAAGCTGTCTGCAGCCTTGCTTGCATGAGTATTTATCTTAAACAAGACATCTTCTGTGGCATCCAGTTGATAAACTGTAGAGTATCTTGTAGCTCTGAAATTATTTCTAAGAAGATAACATATGTATATGTTCTTTTTCAACTTGTATTCTTTTAAAGAAGATGCCACCAAGCCTTCGCTATTTTTCCTCTCTCTGTCCCCTGCAACTTGTACGTATTACTGGGCCATTAGGGGGCATTTGTACTTGAACACAGCTCCACACAACTCTTTGAGATGAGAACCACTCTTCAGCAAAATAAAATGCAAGGTTGGAGTCTAATATGTCTTCAGGATGCTGTTCATTGCATGTTACTTTTTAATATTTACTTAGTCTACAATCCGACGTGCAGTAATGTCTGAGCAGAGGCCTGAGGCCTACCACGCTAAGAATATTAACAGAAATAATCAGGTTTTCCCTTTGCTAATGACCTCTCCTAGGCACCACTCTCTAACAGTTAAGTATGGACTTCTTACCTCTTGTTCTGAAAGGATATCAGTTTGTTGAGAAGAACCAGGCTCTCCTCTGTTTTCAGAAGCAACAACGGAGCTCCTAAAGTTTAAAGACATTGCAGCTTAAGAACAAAAAACAAATTGAAATACAAACAGAAAGAAAGAAATCCTGGCTAGTGATTAAAACCAGTGCAGCTGTTTGAAGGGAACCCTGATAGAGGATAATCAAACATTGCACTTGCTAGTTTATAGAACTCAATACTAAATGGTTAAATGTACAGATGCCCATGGTAATGTACACAGTAATACACTTGGTAGTACACCAATTACAGTATCACAAAATTTATGCATGCATCTGATTTCTTTGAAGACACAACACATCATGCACTCAGTCACCCACTCTTTCTTAGAAGGCTGTCCTTTTCCAGCATGAGACAGCAGGGCCATGTAAGTATCTGCCACAATTTGTTGGAGCTTTCCAAGCTTTTGTTCACAGTCTGCAGTCAGCGTCTGTATGTCTGCAACAGTTTCTTCTGATAGTCTTCCCAATATTTTAAGGTCTTCTAATGACTTGCTAAGTTCACTCAGGCTGCCTTCATGTGAAAAAAAGGCCTGCATAAAGAAAAACAATGTCATAAACTCATATTAAGTCATAACTATTTGCAATCATTCCCATGGTTTTTTTTTCCTTTCCAATTTTCACTGCCTTTTCAGATGAGTGGACTTACAGTATAAGCTATCAAACCAGGAGAGAAACATGTCTTTTTCCCCCAGTTGTTTTTCAAATAGAGCCAGGAAAGAAGCAACAGATTCCCAGCTACATTCACAAGACTGTACTGACTCCTGCTTGATTTTGAAATTCGTTATATTTTAGCTACTTTGGTCTCAAGTTCTCTTCACACTGACTACAGGAAAAGGAGAATTTACTTAAAATATTCCCCATCAACTATTATATTTTCTAAGGTGATATCAAGATGTACTAAAAAAACTAACAAAAATATGAGCAGAAGGAATGCACCTGAGAACACTTATTTCTCTTTCCTCTTGCTTATGTAATATTTGCTGAACATGAACCCATGAGCAGCAAAGAGTAAAACTCCATTGAACTCAGCAAAGATGAGAATTTCATCAGAAGAGCAATTACTTACCCTTCTAAGCGGAAAAATGTCCACATCAGTGTATCTCCAAGAGGAGGATGAAGGAAAATGCTAGAAGCAATGAAGCATAAAACTCATTGCTTCACCTGAAGACACCTAACACAATCTATGCAACTGTGACAAATCAAGGGAGTCACAAACCATGCAATCATTTATTTTCACACTCTGCACAGCTAAATCTGTTCTACTGCTTCAAGGTTGTCTTAAAGAAACAACCCATAAAGGGCAAAAGATATCATCTATGTAACAAGGAGGTAATTCTAGAAGTTCACAAGGACACCAATATCTGCAGTCAAAAAAGATAAAGAAATAATTTTGTCGGCCTCTTTGTTCTGTGTTTACATAAAAGAGCACAGGGTCCACGCTCCACAACGACAGGCTGCAATAATGTAGCTAAGAAGGAGCAAGAAAGGCAGACAAAGCATTCAAAAAGAGAGGTAGGTGAGCAGAAAAGGAGTGTCAAGTACCTCATGTTCCTTAATAAGCCCTTTGGTTTTATCCATACTGAGGAGCTTCTTCTCTTTGCCTATTTGTTTATTGATCTTTTTAAAAGTTGTAGCGAATTTCTTTTTCTCCCGTTCCACCAGGAGCTGGACATAGGACATAATTTCCTGACGAGCTGCCTGCAAAATTCAAAACACACGATTCCTGTGAGATAGTGAGACAGTATTACAAAGTACATTAAAAACTCACAGCATACTCAGACAAAACTATTGTTTTTCAAAGATGCCAGGGCTAACAAGAACTGACAGTGGATTCTCTTTCCTGTATTATCTCACCTCCCATCTTCTGCGAACATCTTTACTCTTTTCTTCCACTACCACCTTTTCATGATCAGATGAAATATTTTTCAGTTGTTCAGCTGCTTTCAAAAATTTGTCAAGAACCTTGTTGTCCAGAGCATTAAAAGCTTCCTGCAAGAAAAGCATCATAATGAAAAATAAACAAAACTGAATGCAGGTTATTTACCTAATAAAATGTCATCCACAAAACCACACATAAAAAAAATTATATATTGCATGTATGGGCTGTGGTGGCCCTTGTTTGAGTGAAAGAGGGCATTTCTCACCCTTGCTTATCTGCAAAACATTGCAAACAGCATCAATGCATTCTTTTTGGAGAAAGGCTGATGCTGATTTTGTAACTTCTCCTTTAGAGGCAAATTTGGTACCAAAGAAGAGAGATCAGGTCTCTGAACTTTGCATCATTTGGGTCAGGAACTGGCTGGAGGGCTGTGCCCAGAGAGTGGTGGTGAATGGTGCCACATCCAGCTGGCAGCCAGTTACTAGTGGTGTCCCCCAAGGATCAGTGCTGGGCCCCATCCTGTTTAATATCTTCATTGATGATCTGGATGAGGGCATTGAGTCAGTCATCAGCAAATTTGCAGATGACACCAAGTTGGGAGTGGGTGTTGATCGGTTAGAGGCATCCTGGAGTGAAGCTCTGCACTGCTCCTAGCACAGGGCTGCCCAGGTGTCAGCCTGCAAGATCAAGCAACACAGATTTTGGGCATTTCCATTTTTGATGTGTTACTGAGGACCCCTTTAAGAGATTCAGATTTTGAGATCAGACGTTTTCTTTACCACTGGGGAAAAGGGAGATTCAGTATTTGTAATAATTCTTTAGAAACTTGCTCAAGAATTCAGGCATGTGTGTCTTGATGGGCAAATTAATTATTAATCAGGCAAAAAAATTGGCTGCAATTCAGAACATGATGAGCTCTGATGGGATGATGGGTAATTTCAGTTAAGACAGGGAACTGAATAAACTGCCACACAAATTTACATTTCTTCATTCAAACTGTCTGCCAAGTTAATATATGCTGGCAATGCTACATCAAAATGCTGAGAAAAGCATAAACAGCAACCAAAAAAAAATTAATCTGGCATTGTTCTCAGTGGTACCTCAGATTTTAGATGCTAAATAGCACTGAGTAAAACTCAAATTCATCTGTCTCAGAAACCAAACTCACCTTGTATCTTGAAATACATTCTTCGGGACTTAATTTTTGACTGATAAGCTGCACAGCCTTTGAAATGGAGGCCTCAAGTTCTTTCTGGTATTCTTCAAAACTGAGCAAAGCCTCATTCTCTGAGGGTTTCTTCTCAGATTTGGACAAGATGTTGTTCATGTCACTCATGAGAGCCTTGGAAGAAAAAGGACTTTTCAGAACATGCGTAAGTGCAAGTAATTACATCTCTTGCTTCATAACATCACTCAAGTGATCGTTGCACAGTTCCAGTTCTTGCTCCACTGAGAGTTTGAGAGACTGACTAAAACAGTATAAAACCTCTTCTATTTTACATGACTGTAAGTCTTCCTAATCACACAATGCTAAAATTACAGATACATATATAAAATACAATAACAATAAAAAAAGAGTACCTCTACTTTCTCTCTGCCTTCCTTAACTCGTGCCTGCAGCCCAGTGGTGTGAGAATGCTGTTGGGATGTCCAACTTGAAGCATTTTGCACCAGGGATTGCAGTGTCTCTTCTGCTGCCACAACTTGTTCTTGGCATGAGATCCCCCTTGCAGCCAAGCTCTGGTTAAATGAAAAGCATTAGAAGCCACTAAGGTATTTATGCCCTTTTGTTTAAAAGAACTGAATGAAAAAGTCAGCACTGATCATGGAAGGTCAATATCTGATCAAGGAAAAAAAAAGAAAACCCTTTTATTCTGATTATGGTCAGTGTACTACACTGCAAAATCTTTGTGTAGAGAGAAAGAAATTTGCTGCCATCCACAGGGGATTCTGCTTCCTGAAACAGTCTTTCTGTCAGTGTGGTATCTCCCATGGATTTGCCTCAGAGCCCATTAGTATTTTTTAAATATGTTTTCCAAATAAATGTGCAAACCATTCATTTGGATATGCATTGTTTGATCATGAAGTCATCTTAAAGTAAGCATGTATCAAGGCTCAGATTTTCTTGGTAGTCAGAACTAAAAGGCAGGAAGCAGCTGGGTATTTAGCATGCGAAAGCAGTGTGCCATATTTGAATATTTATCATGAAATGTCGTTATGAGAGCTGTTTTGACCGATGAATATTCAAGCATGTTTTCCTGTTTGAAGTTGTCAGTTAGTATTCTTCTAATGACAATTAGTGCTGTATTCTGCATCTCGACCTATTGTACCACAGGTAGTAAGTGACCTGATCTCTTTTGCTCACAGGCTTGGTGATGCAAAACCTGTGACATTTTTGGAGGCTGTATTACTTCATCGTTTTCAACAACCTATTGTCAAAATAAGGCTTAGTTTACAAACATATGCCTCCAATTACGAAAAGACGAAGAGATGCTTTTCATAAAGTAAACTAACACTAATTTGGGTTCATAGTTATTGTAGGTGGATTTAATATACCAAAGAAGATCACTGTTTAATTATGGCATTTAGACAGAGGAGCTCAAATGAAATCTCCTTCTGGTGGTCACCTCCCTGCTGTTAAGATGACACTGTCCATGTTGTAGAAATTGCAAAAGGTAACAGAAAACAGTGCTTCACCTTCTCCAGTACAAAGCTTGTTTAGTCTCACCTTCACTGGCTGGTGAAGAAAACACACCAGACTTTGTACTGGAGCTGCAGAGTTCTACGTACATATTTCCACCTGCCAACTGCTGGGGTGGGAAACAGTAATCCCTGACATAGAGACATGGGAAACAGTAGACACTAGTGGAAGTAACAAGAAATTCATCAGTGCTAGCTGTTTAGAGCAATTGCCTATAAGATGAGACACACAAATTACCCAGCATACTGCTGAAAATACTTCAAGTACTACAATTTTTGACAGGTGAACCTTGAATACAGCTAAGTTGTCCCAGACCTCCTCCCTGCACTGGAGGGTTGATGATGTAGATGAAGTACTGTGTGACCAGAGGAAATTCTCAACTCGGCACCTTGCAAAGTTTCAATCTGCTGCAAATGTTGTACTGCAGAGCCCAGCTCAAGAGCAAGCTGCAGATCACTGGCACCAACAGCACTTCATTGGCACTTGCCTGTCATCTGGACATACTGGTGTGGGAAGATTCATTTATAGCTTCTTTGGGAGCGATACTAGGAAATAACATCAAACACTAGAGCTGCCTTGATATTTCACTAGTGTTACAGCACAAAATCCACATTCATTTCTGCTTTACTGTTAACAGTTCATTTTATCCCAACCACAAATCCATGCTGAAAGATGAGAACATTATGAACAAGTATTTTAAGCAATATATTTCCATTTTCACCTGCAAACATTCCTCCTTCTCAGGTTCCACAGGACCTTCATGACCAATCTCACTAAGCAGGTGTCCAGTCTCTGCTGCCCAGCTCTCCACTCCTCTGAGGAGCTCTTCAATTTTCTCCAGACTTCCTGGAAGCTCCTTTGTTGTTTTAGCAGCATCTGTGCTCCCTTCATCAAGCTATAAACAAAGAGCAGAGTAAGATGTTAATTTCTGTCATCAGTTCATGGATTTCTCCACCCTTCTGCAACACAGTCACTACTAGACTACATTTCAGCTTTTGCACCTAACAAGAATTGAAGGAGAAATAAATGTCAAACAGATTGGTAAACAAACCGCATGAGGCTCAGTCCTTCAATCTTGAGAGCAGGTGGGATGGTACAACCTGTGCCCATATAGCCCACCTTCTCCCCTATGAGCAAAGAAGCTACAGCCACACTACTATGGAAAATAATTCCTGAGCTGTAGCATCCCCCAGGTGATGCCAGGCAATTCTCCAAGAGAACAATACCTGCTGTTGGTCAAATCCAGCCCAGAGAGCATGTTACAGTTTAATGGTATTGACAGTCTCAGGCCAGAGCTTGAGCATTTGCCCTTGCCCTTTTATATACAAAAATAAGTATCATATACTATGGCCATAATGTCCAAAACAGTGCCAGATATACTCCTATAGTCCTTAAGTCATTGAAAGGGTGAGAAGGGCCTCTTTATCTCTGCTCTCTGAATATACTCCCCAAAAGCATCTTTTACTAAGGGTTTTTCTAGGAAACTCCAGATTTCCCTTATCCTTGGGAACATATTGCCTTTGATCTTCCTGCATTCTCACTAAGCTCATCTCCTACAACAACGCTGTAATTTTTTTGCCATGGTTTATTGTCACAGCAGTACCTTTAATAAATTAAACATGCAACTTGGAAAAATAAGAGCTCTAACATTCCCAGGCAGAATGAAAATGTCATTCTTGTGAAAGCATTCTAGGAAATGTAATATAAATATAACATTAAGCAGGTTGCTTAGAAATTTACAACAGCCTAAAAACCTGTCAAGTGAGCTGGTGTAAAATTGCACAAACCTAGATATATCTGTGCAGCAACAATTACTAGCTGTATTAGACATGATAAAATTTATCAAAGGCTCACAAGCTCCTAACAAATTGATTATTCTCATCTTCAAAACTGAATAAAGAGCTTTATTCTGCAGGAAGATTTTCCATCATGTCATAAAAAAATTTAACTAAGTCACAAAGACTTAATGGGAAGCCTCTGTGTATTCTCTGTTCTTCCTGTTCTAAAACTGGCAATATTCAGTTAACTAAAAGATTTATTAATATTTTATTAGCAAGCTGATAAGACTAGAAAATATAATTTCAAGGCTGTATTGTAAAAATGTCATATGAAACCAGTAACTTACAAAGTGTGTCCTCTTGATGAACTTCGCCCATCTCCTGTTCAGTTTCTTCAGCTCTTTAGCAATATTTGACCCAACTTGCTCTTTGCTGACTTCGATGAGATAGTTCCCAGCTTCATTTAGGGAACCATGAACTGAATTCCAATTTGCCAGGATCTCAGCAGGGATCTAGACAGAAGCATTGAAATAATTTAAAGTAGAATCCTGCCAGAGGTTTACTTCCAAAAATGAGGAATAGAAAAGCCACAACCACTGTTGTGCATAATGCTTTACTTCCAGAAGGCTTCCAAGAATCTCTATTATTACAAAGAGAAATCCAGCCACGTACCTCTTTTGGATGCTCATTTCGTTTTTCCTCCAGCCATGTCTTTAGTAAGTGGATGTTTTCTGTATAATTACCCCAGGAAGACAAGACTTTCTGCAGGGTTGTATTTACATTGGAAACATAATCTCTGCACATAGAAATCTTTGACTCCACTGTCTTAAAAAGTCTGTTAATATCTTGAGGACTTCCAGCTAGGACATCCAAAAGAGAATATCATTACACACTTGGAAACAGAGAAGTTAACTACATAGAAACAGTGTTTTACACAAAACTTAAGTGGGATTAAAATTGGTGAGAGCACATCAATTCAGTTCAAAATAGAGGACTTCTTGTCAGTTTATGTGCATGAACTTACCTAAGCCAGTACTGCTTATGTTTTTGCTCTTCAGATCTTCACAGATGTGAGTAGCTGTTTCTAGTTGTATTTCGAGTCTCTTTTCTTCAATGAAATTCTGCCCAAAGTGAAAAGTAATTGGCATGGGTAACACTAACCCACATAGAACTAAGGTAGGAAATGCAGCTTGGGGTACAATTTTCTTTTAAATATGAGACTGTGACCTGCAGGTTAAATGTAAATTTAGCAAAGCCCATCCAGCAAGTCATCTGCACCCTTCAGACCTGTTTTATTTTCTGCTTGTGCAGAGAATAACTTAAATGAGAATGTTAACTCCTGAATTCCATTGTCTGAGTCACAGCCCTGCATGAGTCAGGTCTGTTTATTTCAAAAAGTTGAGGCCCTAGGGCAATATTGAGAAATGGCATCTAGAATAAGTCAGGCAGAGTTTAATCATGGAAGTCAAAAAAAATGATGAAAGTGTAAGGTAGGTTTCCCTGCACACACAGAAATATTGACGTGCCTAGCTTCTGCCACAGATCAACATGTGAACTGGGGATAGAAATGATAAGAAAGAAAGAAATGGGAGCAGAGGTGGTTTCAACATTCACACAGGGGATGAGTGCTGATCCTTGGCTCCCCTCTGAGCTGCATCTTAGCCCAGCACTCCCCAGTCCTATAAACATCCTATCCAGCGTCCTATCCTATCCCTTCCCACCACAAGGTAAGGTTAACACTGCTCAGGAAAACACGCATTTTACACAGCCTCTTGCTTCCTGCTTCCACAGTTCTCATGCTGGTGAAATTCCCACTAATCTAACTAAGGATTTGTCAGTCTGAAAAGCTTCCAAGAAACTCTTCAAAAAGTCTGATAAGATGGAATTCCAGGGGGGTTCCATCAACTAGAGATGAGGCAAAACTGATAGTATCAGCATTTTCATTTCTCTGCCTCTATTCTTGATGCATTTTTGTCACTATTTGGGGTAGGGCAACCTAACCCCACTCATAGGTCTACTCATGGTGTCATCCTAATAACTTGAGCCCTAGAGCTTAGCTAAGCTCAAAATATGAAAAATAAGACAATTCATGATACAGCATGAAGCATATGGAGGTAAAGAAGTGGGAAAAGGATGAGGCAACAGCAAAAGGCTGCCAGCACTGTAGGTAATGGTTGTTTTTTAAGACAGCAACCACTGAACCACCTGAGAGAGGCCTGAGTTAGGGAAGGGCTGCTACTGCTAGCCCTATAAAAAGTCCAGAGAACAAAATAAATCTCCCCAATAAAGAATAAAAAAAGGGCGGGGAGAAAATTACAAACAGTCACAGCTCACTCTTTCTCCAAGCTGAAGAAAGGAAGTGGAAAGGCATAAAGAAAACTTCTGAGAAAATCTACTTGTCCTACTTTGCACAAATCCCCGATTTCACAAGGCTACCATGCTTCCACCAGCTACCATAGTATCTTGAGATGACAACAGACACAAGTTTGAATTAAAGAGAAGTGAGGAAGAATTATTGTCAGAGTGCAATACAAACATTTTGAACTTACATTCCAATTTTCCAGCAGTGTTTCAACAGATTCTTTTGTCCCATATTTCATGTCCCAGATATTTAGCTTTAACATCACCTCATTGGCAATAGCTGAGCACAGTCCATAGTGGTATTCAAGAAAGGTATTGCAGCTTGTGAAACAAATGTTGCTGAATCTGCAAACAGTGGAGTGTTCCATAAGTTGACTCAAAAATCAGTGGATATAGAAAGCATCAATGTATATGGGGTTTAGCCCAAAAACCCAGAATTACATATATATAAACATTATTTTGCTATGAGAGGAGAAAATTTTAAAGAAAACAATAGCTTGGGTTTTTGAGTAACAACATAAGGAGCCAACATTGACTGCTCAATTTATGAAAAGCCTTAAATGTCCAGAACATGGGCATCTACCATCTGTATGTCAAAGGGGCTCAGGTTAAAAAAATACCCTCCAACAGAATACACAACCTGTAGATCTCAGTGATTTTAAAAGGTGGAAAGTAAAATTAGAGAATCCATGCCCCTGTCTTTCCTACCCCAGTGGGTGTTTCTGCTCCATGCTAGCAAAGGACACCTGAAAAGTTCCTCCTAATGAGTTTCTAGACACAGTTAGACATTCAGTGGACCACTGAATGAACCTGCCTATTCCACATAACAGTCAGTTTGTGCTTAGGCAGAAAATGCTCTTTGTCTGCAAGGCATAGATTATAATTATGTGTTTTCTCCAGAATAGTAGAGCAAATCTATAGTAGAACAAGAATACAATACGGCTAAAGCAGAGAGAATTTGAGGATCACAACCTTCTTTTCATTTCATCTAACTTTTCAGGCAAGACTAGTGGCATATTCTTCTCATCTTCATTCTTAAATGATTGAAGGGTGGCCAAGTGACAATCAAAACAATCCATCAAGCCCTGGGGAGAAAAAGACATAGTAAGCCATTCGTTTTAATTACAAAGTATTTCCTCTGAGAATCTGCAAGTCACCTGCCATTAGGGAGGCTGCTACTAAAAACTCATCAAGCACAAGACAATCTTCCAGTGCCTTTACCTACTAAAATGCAATGAAAGTAAGGGCAACAAAGCTGGTGAGGGGTTTAGAGCACAAGCCCTATGAGGAGAGGCTGAGGGAGCTGGGGTTGCTTAGTCTGGAGAGGAGGAGGCTCAGAGGAGACCTGAAGGGAGATTGTAGCCAGGTGGGGGTTGGTCTCTTCTCCCAGGCAACCACCAACAGAACAAGAGGACACCATCTCAAGCTGTGCCAGGTAAGGTTCAGGCTGGATGTTAGGAAGAAGTTCTTCATAGAAAGAGTGATTGGCCATTGGAATGGGCTGCCCAGGGAGGTGGTGGAGTCACCATTGCTGGAAGCGTTTAAGAAGAGACTGGATGAGGCACTTGGTGCCATGGTTTAGTTGATTAGATGGGGTTGGGTGATAGGTTAGACTTGATGGTCTCAAAGGTCTTTTCCAACCTGGTTTATTCTATTCTATTCTATTCTGTCACTTTCTAAAGTGCATATTTAGTACATGACTACCTCATTTCCCTTATGGTCATGCATCTAGTTAAATGTAAGGAACATGAATCTACACTATCCATACTACCAGTTTTTCCTGCACTTTCAATATAATTTTTAGGACAAAAAGAAGTGTCATTGTAACAGCCTCAGAATATAAATTTCTTCTTTGCTACACATTAACAAAGACTGAGAGCAACACCTGTTGTATAAGCCTATTCTGTCACAACTGCCTAATACTTCATTTGACTGTTCAAAAAATATTCATCTAACATCCTGCTGATAGCATATCAAATTAACTCCCTGAATCACATGATTGGGGAATATTTTATGGGCATGTGTCTCAGCACCAAATTTCTCATGTAAAAATAAACCATAAAATGCACTGCACATAACATAAGCATATTCTTAAGTGGCATACAAAGAAATATACTAACAGTTCATTTCTATGTAATAAAACCTGCCACAAAGCATGCTAATGGAAATTGCTTAATCCTAAGGAAGCCCTCAGCCCCCAAAATAGTGCAAGGGTTTAAAACACTTGATTTTGTAATGTTAATACTATTCCAGTCAGATGTGTATGAGCATTGGTGAGAAATTTCATAGATCTTAGGAGAAAGTAAAATTTCCATTACAAGGCACCATCTTGAAAAAAAAAATGCCTACATGATCCACTTTAAAAGGACTAGGGGAAGGATGGAGTGTGAGGGGGGAATTCTCAGCAGTATGCCCTCCCAGCAGAAAAAGTGGTTTTGACAGAAATGAAGTATTTTGGGTTTCTTCTTCTTAAGGAACATAATGACTTTATATACAATGTTCAATGGGAGAAAAGAAACCGTTAAACAAACAACACTTCTCTCTTTGTCTCATTCTTAGAAATGCTTTCACTACTTAGGCTGAACAAGAAAAATCATACATTGGATGGCTAAAGCCTGGCAAAGCTGATGTCACTTACAAAGCCATCTCTCATAGCAGGAACTGACCCACAAAAGTACAAAAAGGCAACTTATCAAGCTATTCACAGAATATCTGTTTCCCTTACTTGCAAATTCTCTTTAAGAACAACTCACAATAGCATCCAACCTTCCCCTTGTTCATAAAAAACTACCAAACAGGTACAGCATTATGATGATCAGCCAGGCATCAACAAGTCTAACTCTTCGAAGTCTTCAAACTCAAAAGGATGTTTAAACTATTATCAGTGTAAAGGTTTCAAGATCAGAATTAATAACTTGCATGGTACCAAGGTATCAAAATACCTCTTCCTTCTTTAAATGAAATTACATGGTGATTCAGCAAATACTTAACTTTAAACACACAAAATTCATGAACTTACTGGAATGTAACCCTGAGCTAAGTGCTTTTCTCAAGAGGTATGCATTAAGCGTAGATTTAAAGATAAGGATGCAATCACTCTGTGTTATTACTTAAACAAAAAAGTTGCAGGAACCACATAAAAAGAATATAATAATTTACTCATTCAGATGATACTCAAATTTAATCTCACCCCAGTGAAGTCAGAAACCTACAGTTATTACTGTAACCATACGGTTGTTTAATTAAACTCATCATTGTTCAAAGGCATGTTCAGAAGAGCTTTTCATCTTCAGAAGACAAACATATCCTCACCGCTTCCCAAAACGTCAAATAGCAATTTCGTAACAAGTTCTTTGCTAGGTCAGATTGAAGCAGAACATTCCTTTGTGATCAGCATACCTTAAATATTACAATTTTTTCTCTGAAGACAAACATTGCTTTAAATGGGTCCTGCAAATCAGGCAAATCTTCTGCCTGCAGATGTTCTACCTCCTGAAGCCAAGCCTCGATGCTATCCAGAGGGGAGGGCAACATCTGGTCCAGCTTCACTTTCCATTCATTAATCTTAAAAAGAAAAACAAGTGATTAAATTTCTCACTGCTGTTCTTGTTCCCCATACCTAAGATGCTGCTAGAAGCTCCATAAACTGATGCTCTGGACATCCCATTAAAAAAACCCACAAATGGTCACCACTCAGAAAAGGAGCTTCTGGGGAAGTCAGCTGCAAATCAGCTATGTTTACCTGAGACCCAGGTTTGCTCCCCAGTCTGTAACACTGCAGCAAATATGGCAGTTACTGTCTTTGGCTAGTGACCATCTCAAGGCCCAGCAACAGAGAAATTTGTAGTAAACTAGTTGCAAAATAGAGGGGAAATAGGGATGCTCTGGACAGCCTTCCATCATGGGGCAGAGAGGAACATCTCTTCATAAAGAGCAATTAATAGCAAGACCCAGTACATCCCCACTTGTGTCAGAGGGACCAATGTCATTTCAAAGCACTCACCGATCCGATCTTACTACACTATCTTACATCACAGATCTTACATCACTATCCATGCATGGGAAAGAATATATTAACACACTTTTCCCAGATGCATCACTGTCTGAGCCATAATTACATCCCAAAAGAATCTTTTAAGCATAAATAAGCCAAAAGCAGTACTGAAAGATAACCAAATGCAGGCATTTTTTTGCAGATGTCTCAGTCCTGATGTGCAGAAGGAGGCAGAAGGGCAATACATGGTCACCTTCTCCCTCTTCTTGAGCACTGTACTCCACTTGTTTTGTCTGCACTTCAGGTTCAGGATCAATACCCCTTTAATTCATCCAGATAAAGCATCAACTCCCCACTTCTCCCTGTGCGAGTTTATGGGGGTAGACTTAGGCTTCTTCATCAAACGCGCTCGCACACTGGTAATGAGGTGAGCGAGAAACGCCTCTGACCTGAGAGATCAGTTTATCCCACTCTTCACTCATCTGCTGCTGGCCTTCGCACAGCTCAGCTTCACTTCTTTTTGATGACAACACAGGCAGAAAGGCTTTTTTCTCTTGGTTAAATGCTTCCATAAATGACATCATTTCCTGGGGATAAAAAGGAAGAGCAATTAATAAAAGAAGACTTCAGATGGGAGCTCATGAAGCCAAGTAGTGCCTTCCAACACATTGACGTGACTGCCATTAACTTCAAAGGGTGCAATGCGTGGAAAGGCAAGATAGCAGGAAAGACAGGCAGTACTTGGGGCTGAAATTATAGGAGTCACTCGCTAGCAAGATCTGCATTTAATATAATGTCAGTGCAGTAGGAACACAGCATTCCCCTCCCACCAAGAGAAAGGGAAAATTCCTGCCTTCACAGCACCCCATGGGATATTTTATTACAAACTCTGGCTACAGTGTAAATCAAAGGAAGCTTCAACACAGTCTATAGCCAACACTTCAACTACTCCTCTACAACATCAGTTGGGTAAAATCTACTGTTACTGTTGTCACAGAAATAGCAAAAGTAATGAGGTAAAGGGACTGTGTGCTTGAATCTTGCCCAAGTCTTCAACTAAGTCATTTCACTAAAAGACACAGTTTCACTCTCTCCAAAAAAAAAAAAAAAAAGAAAGAAAGACTTGCTGTGCTCAGAAATTAAGCAGCATGTATCATTTTCCCAACAGGAAGAATTTTACCCAACCCTTCCGTCAGTCACATGAGGGCAATTACCAAATTTATTGTCAGAATTCCAAATCCAGCTTAAAAGTTTATTTAACATTTCAATTTAGGCAGTGGAGATGAAAAACATTCTCAGAAACATCGCTTTTCTTCACAGAGGGAGTTTAATGTGAAATGCAACTTACTTTGTACTTTTGGTAGTATGTTTCATTCTCTGTGTCACCCAGCAACTTCGCTAACTTCTTCTCTTGTGCAGCCAACCAGCTCATGGCCTCTCTTACTTTCTCCTGGTAATTAGAGCAGAAAATTTAATTTTTCCATTTTGCAAGCCTTGTTTTCAATTTACATTGTGCCATGAAACAACACACATTGAGCACAGGACAAACCCTGTTCAAAACTATTGAAAAACAAACAATAATTCCTGGGGACTTTAGTGAATTTTGGGTCAGACACTATTATAGAAAAAGGGCACCCTGATGTATTATGGCATTTCAAAAAAGATCCTGATTGCAGTCCTGCTGAAAGGAGATTACTAGTATGGAGATACATGACTAACCAATTAATACATAAACTATCAAAGGAAAAGACAGAGAACAGAAAACTTGCAGCTGATGTGATCTGCGATTGACAACTTCTGTCCACTTTACATGCAAGCTATTAAATTTAAAGCTGGTTGTCCTGCACATTTGCAAATCTATCTGCCTCTACCCCAGTTTTTACACACAGACTGTAGAGCACACATGAAGAGAACAAGGACTGAAAATGTTCTCTGTAATAGTTGAATGGGAAAAAAAAAATAAAATCAAGAAATCCTGCAATTTCACCTGTAGCGGCAAAAATCTATCACATTGAGTTTTGACTTCCACACAGGAGTATCAAAAGGTTTAAGCCATTCCAGCCCTCCCAGTAGCTGAATTGGGGATCTGCAAAGTCAGGTTAAAAACAGGGCCAAGGAAGTACTGATACTCTTAGTATCCATGGTGCACGCTCACTTTTAAATGCCTAAGTGATGAGCCACATGACATACCTGCGTGTCCTCTTCAGACTCACACAAATTCCTGGAGTATTGCAAAAACTGAGCCACATAAGTCATGATTGATTTTTCATCTGGATTCGTAGTGTCAACATCTAGGAAAGCAAGCACACCATTTATATAACCATGTGCCTTCGAGGCCAGATCATGTAATTACGTGCTAGACTGCGGTTATTAAAACAAACTACCATAAACATGTTTATTTTGCAGCAGCGCAGTTAACATACCATTGGCAGAAATAAATATGTAATGAACACGTTCCCCCCCCCCCCCCCCCCCCCCCCCTTAGGAGTATTTTAATATAACATGATTAACTAATGAAAAAGTTTCTCCCCTGAACAGGAAAGTTTCATAGCCTTTCTGCTGCATATTGTTTCTGCATTTGCTGCCAGTTCAAAAGCCCTATGAATCCTGAGTATGGTTGATGTCACAAAATGAAGAACCTCAGCTTTGAGCATGACAATAAATATCAATGTTCCATTTCAAACTCTAGCATAGGCTTACTTTTTCCCATATTACAAGTCCACACAAAGTGTTATATTAATCTCCTTTCCTGACAATAAAGATTCAAAAAAAGCCAGATCATTTACCTTCAGGTTCGAGAAGCCGTGGAATATTCAGCTCCAGTTCTGCAATTTTGAAAGCCTCTTTCAGGTTTTCTTTATTGCTTCTAGCTTTTGCCTGTTCCAAATCAACTAGACCTGGTCGTAAGGCTTGGATGATGGCTAAAAAAGGCAGTCCACTTCGCCAGCTTGACTTGAAATCAACCACATTGATAGAGCCATGCCTACCCCAAAATTATAAGAAACAAAATGTTACAGCCTGTTTTATCAGATGTACTCAGTATTTAGAAATAGAATATAAATTCAGTAAAACGGAACCAAATCCAAGGAGTTACAGTGAACCTTCCAACTGAACTTCTGCAGGAGGTGAGTCAGTCAACAATAGAGCCCCCACTACCAACCACAGATTTTTATGCCATTGCAAAATGACACAATGTTTTTATCTTGTGTTGTTCTGATGACAAAGCCTTGCTGATCTTATATCTTTTCTATGCATCATCTTTTTGCTCAACATCTCTGTGTTCTATGGGATGGAAAACCAAGCAGCAAAGCCCTGAAGAACACGTAGGTATTTGCAAGGGCACTGAGTATTGCAATCACCTTTGCATTCTAGAAAATCCAGACTTTTAAAGTGGAAAAATCCACAGGAAAAAAATATTTCTTTTTCTCCTATTTACCTTAGCATCTTCAAAATATCACCTATTAAATGATGCCTAGGTAGTGCTGCAAGATGCCCAGATCTGCAAGCCACAGTGACTGCGGGGATAACCTCCCAGACACAGCCTGTATGAGTACATTACAGCACAGAAAAGCTGTGGGCTTTCAGGTGATCAAATTAAGTTACAGGACAATGGGCCAAGGCTTACAAGATTTTTTTCTTTTACCACAAGCTATAGGATTCATTGCTAACAACACTGTCAAATGTAATAACAGTTCAGAAATGATGCTACAGAGCAGACAGCAATATTGCTGAAAAAGAAAGACAAGCAAAAGCATGAGGAAAACAGAGAGAGAGCTGGTTTTTACATTACAACAAATCCGGTCCTGCTAAAATATGCCCAAGTGAGAAATTTCTGTAACTGGAAACTTAATCCAACAGAAAGTGTCTGATGAGCTGACGAAGGCCTTTATGTCCCACTAACATCATGGAATGTTAGTAGAATGTTATTAGAACATAAACCAAACAAAGAGTTAGAGAGAAAGGGCTGACATTACTGTATAAAACATATTTGAAACTGAGTGAAGCAGTAGCCCTTGAAGAAAATGTAAAGCCTGTCCCTTGCCAGAAATACCTGCATCTGTTCTAGATTGTACACTGTGACTACCCTTTCTGAAATCAACAGAGCATAAAGAAACACCCTTTTAGAATTGAGGAGTAGGATCTCTAGAACTAATGCTCTTCTTGGAGATCATGAAGCGTTTTGACAGAAAGACACGAGATGCGAGAATCCTAGAAATCCTACATTTTCCATTTTTGTAAAGAAAATAATTACTGAATCTTTGTTAACAGCTGCCAACCATAAGGATTAAAACCAACAAGTCATGTAAACATTACACTGGACTTATGACAAAAGTCCCTGAAAGAGAAAAGCCAAACAACTCAATTTACATTTTAGCACTTTATTAGTAGGATTAGCTTCATGTTGTTATATTTAAAGGGTTCATGTCAAAACATTTAGGGCCTAATTGATACTAAAAGTACTGATAACAACATCTGCTAAGCTGTTCCTAATGTTGAAAATAATAACCGCATATAGAGAAAATCAGTAACATACTATTTATAAGTCTTGGAAAGAACTTACAGTGAACACTGTTCTTTTGCCCACAACAACAGAGCCTTTGTTGCAGAGATCTTCCACCGTTCCTTAATTTTAGAACTTTTATTAGCCGATGGGCTTGCCTTTGAAGAGGAGTCAACAGCACTTGAACAATCAAGTGAAGGCTGATTGTAAGTACAAGCAAGTGTCCTGGCAAGTTCTTCAATCTATCACAGATGATGGAAGAATTAATCAGGCTTCAATGAAGCATTATCAAGACATCAATGGCAGAAAAGCCACAGAAAAATACAGAACAGACTCAATAACAGCTGTAATCCCCTGCCCCTAAACATCAGATTACAAACGTTTGGTTCACGTAAAAATATAATGCATAGGCTAAGGTACCAAAGTACCTTACGATGACAAACTTGAGCTACAATAATGTTATGTAACTTTGCTTCATAATGTCCTCCTGAGCCCCAGTCACCTACATTAAATCACTGCTAGGATCTTGCTGGAAGACAGTAATTTGGCTCCATCACTCTCTACAGTCCTACAACATGATTAAACCAAGGGTCTGTGCTTCCAAACATCCCCATAACCTCATGCCACGCATAATGCATGCTCAGCATCAACATCACTAAGACAGCCGTCATGGTGTGAAAAAAATAACAGCAATTACACACCATGAACACAGCCAACACTGAAGAGAGGGCTGTCTCTGAAGACTGTGAAGTCACTTTGCACTACTTGCTCAGTTTGGACCTTAATCATTACAGGCCTTACAAAAATAGGCAAAGCTTAGCCTATATTTTAACTAGTTACTTAAAAATCTCAGGATCCTTCCTTCCTACCATTTGCTGCTATACGCTGTTCATTCAGCTGTAATGCCATCACTGCATCAGTGAAGCACCTCAGAGATTCAGAAAAGACATGCTGCTGCATCTCCTCCCTGAGCTGTCACTTCCAGATGTCAGAAAACAACCTTCTGCTTTGTACCAATTCATCTTGTTTGGCAGACACCTGAGTCAACACTTATTTTTCTTTTTTTTTGCTTTTCCCCTCTACTAAAGACCTCTTACATTGCTGAAATACTTACATGAAAATGAAATATAATTGTCCAAATTAGGCCGAGCACAATGGAAGGTTTTCCTTCAATAATGTCAGCAACATGAATATTTATGAGCTTGAGCTTGGGGGTGAAAAAAAGGATCATTGTTAACAAAGAAAACGTTCCACTAGCTCAAAGGGCTTCAGTTGTGAATTTGAAAGTTAATACTCACTGATCTGCTCTTTAAAAATGTCAAAGCATTTTCTATGTTACTTCTGCACTTGAAGGTATTTGATCCCTTTTCTGATCCCTTTTCCCGGGGCTGTAAAGCAAAAAAGAACAGGTTACATCCTCAGATGCAAAAATTAATTTTATTTTGTATTTTGATAAGGGAAGTCCTGCAAAGATTCAGTGATTACTTTGGATCAACTTACTTCTGTGTGTTCCAGTGCCAATGTAAGAATAAGTTACTTGCAAATAGCTCTGATTCCAGAGGGATCACTCATCTGGTTACAATTAAGAATATCCAGAAATCTTTGCTGGATTTGACAAAGGATTGAGGTAATATTTTTATTACTCTCTCTTACCAGCTGTTGACCTGAAAGCACTTCCAACAGATCCAAAAGCAAATGTCCTTGCTGTATGTCTGCATACAGGTCTGAGATAACATAAGGAGGTACACGCTGCAAAATAAATTTCAGTGCTCGTCACGCCGTCTTTGGTCATTTGCAGTTCAATACAGTACAGAACATGAGGAATTACTGTATTGTTATATTAAAAAAAAAAAAGTTTAACATTCTCTATTTTTTCATTAAGCTGAAATACAAATCCTGTAGCTAACCAGCCACATCCTGCCACTTCTAACACACTATGATGCTTGTCTGCTATTCATCCTTGCCCTGCTTCTATGTTTTATAAGGGTTATTCTACGCCTCATTTTCTTGTATTTGTACTCTTCAAGGAGGTATGTAGCAAAAGACCCCAATACTTTGAAAAAGGGAAAGTTAAAAAAAAGCAGTTAACTAATATTTTTACTTCTTAATCAATATACCTCAAATACAAATTTGACTACAGAGATGAATAACTACACCCTCAACTCTTTTCATTCACTTGCGGATCACACAAACCTACCACGAGCTCAGCAGCTGCTGGTCAAGAAAGGAATGAAACAGGACTTTTATTTTAACCTGAGCAAGTCAAAGTCTCAACACACACTGCATGAGCTGCTCTGTGAAGGCTTACAGGGAACTTACACTACTCTGCGGTTTGTCTTAATACTTACCAGTCACTTAGGTCATCCCATTAAACACATGTTCTTGGATTGCATAATAGAATAATACTTACTTAAACACAGTGAAACTAATCGTAAATACAGAACCTCATAAATCCCTGAGACATGTGCCACAATCCAGCACGCGTATATTTTACAACATCAGCAAGAAAGATACTGACATCTACTTACATTACAAATGTCCTTGGACAATCACCAATACAATACTACTGCACCTACTAAACACACACTTTCCAGAGGCTACTTTTTCCACTCAATGCCTAAAAATCTTATATTCATTTTGGTTATCCCTACAAATTTCAAGCTCCATACAACTGGTCCAAACCAAAAACGCAAAACTCACGTACTTCCTAAAGAATTTCCTTCTTACCTTTGCCAATATTGAATTTATCCAGCTAGTAAAGGTTTTCTTCTGTGTAAACTCTCGCTGCACTGGGGAAAAAAAAAAAAGAAAAAAATGTTAAAGGAAAAAAATTTCCTTAGTTTATTTCTCTTTCTCAAAAAGATACCTGGCATCTATCTCAAACCTAAGGTTTGTTCTTCCAGATATTGTTACTATTTAATATTTATTTTTTTTCCTCAACTTTTTAGAGCTGGTATTCTCTTGGTTGCAGAGATGATACTGCAAGGACCTCTACAACCACCAAGCATATTGGATGCAGCAAAAAGCAACTAAGGATTTTCTCAGAAGCTCAGCAAATACAAACAACAATGTGACTATACATTTTTACAGTGTAATATTCTAGAATAATTGCATCCATTACTAAATGTTCCTTGAAAGACTCAGGGCTATCATCAGTACAAAATCCATCTTGAAATTCCAGAACAGCCATGCATGGAGTTGGGTGATGAGACTAGGATGGAGGTTGGGGTTAGGTGATAAATGCATCTGTTGGTGAAGCCACACAATATGATGTCTTGGCTAACTGAAAGGCTGGGGAGAGCTATTAGGCTGTCATTGGAGAATAGACCTTCTAGCAGCTCTGACAGCCAAAAAGAGGCACAAAGCATCTTAAAATAGGAGGGAAGAAGAAGGAAGTGCTTGAACTCTTGCCCTAGTGAAAAACAGTGAAAGGAGACTCTAAGTGTGACCAGGTCACATAGATACTCAGCTCTTCACTCAGGTCCTTCAGGCTGGTAGGCAGTGATAAACTACCAACAGTTGGGAAGGGAGAAAGCAAGTTGGTTAAGCTCATATTTCAAAAAATAAGAACATCTAAACTCTTTCTCACACTAGAGTAGAGATCAAGAGAAATGAAAGCACTCCTCCATGGCCTTTGAGCACCAGAGATGAAGGAATGTTTAGCTCCCCCAAAAGGTGACGCAGCGCATAAACAGCAGAGGCAAACGAGATCAGCTCCCCAGTCCCATCTCTTGTCAGAGCCAATGGCTCCTGCAGCTTTGCAGCCCATGATGCCTCCCAAAAATCCACCACATTACCAAGACACACCACCACCAAAACCATATGTCCCTGAGATGGATGTCTGTACATGGCTCTGAGGTAACAGCAGGAGGTGTTTGCTCCTGGAATTACAGCATTTCAGGCCCAACCACTACACATGGGCTGCCACCAACAGCCATCCCAATGGCTCATGGAGCAAGCAGGAACACAAACTCCTTTTTCTCATCCTTTCTACACCAGCTTTAACTGCAAGTATCTGGCTTAGCTTCCCAAAAAACAGGCAAAAAGCAGTACTACTCCCACAAGGTGTCTGCTTGGAGCTGTGGAAGGGCAGTCATGCACCACTTCTCCCCTATTCAAATAGAAATCCAAAAGGCTACATTGACTTTTAATATCCCAGCTATTACAAAACAAGGTCAAACAGAGCTTGAGGGAGAGCAAGATTACAGTCAGGAGAATTGATGTCTTGGTTGCCCAAACCATCATCTTTGGGCTGTGCTAGCTTCATAGTTCTCCCCTGCATGTCCTGCACCATGGCCCAGTGCAGCTCTCCGAGGAGCAGAGTGGCAGGGCAGTGAACATGGCCCAGGTCCAGCAGAAGATGGTGGCCAAGGTGACTGCAGGAGTACTTTTTGCCCATTTCCCAGATGGGGTAAATCCTCGCACCATATGGGAGAGGCAGTGGGAGAATGAGCAGACCATCAGCTTGCAAGAAGAAACAAATCTGGTAGTTAGGGTGGGCGAGGACAATCTCTTCCTCTTCTGCCTCTCAAAGCCCACTGTTGTACTAAAGATTAACGTGAAGGCAAGATTGACAACATAAGGCAAGTGCAAGACTTCAGGAATAGATATGGATGTTTTTGTAGGCTGAGCAAGATGAGATACCAAAAATATCAAGTCCTTGGGGGGAAAAAAAATGCCCTGACTGTTCTGCCCATAAAAATACCACTTGGAGGAAAATGCCCCACACTTTATTACTCTGGGAATTTGGCAAACACAAATACTAATCCTGGGTGGCTTTTCATCATACAAGACAGCCTGAAGGGCTTGCCATGCAGAGCTTCGTCAGTACACAAAGCTCACAGCCACTTAAGGAGCAGAAGGTTGCTTTATCCTAACCCCACCATTCAACGCACCTCTTTCTGCTTCACCGGGCAAGTGAGTGGCAAGAAAAACATTCATGCACTATGTGTCTCAGGGGCTGTTTTGCATGCTGTAACTAACACATCTTTCAACAGTCCTCTTCTAACCTGTAATACTACGATCCTGTTGGAACACGAAGCAGTTGATTTCCCCTGCTTGCTGGATTGTTTTCTCCTTCTCTTTAATTATCAGAAATCATGATGAACAGTAAGATAAGGGCAATCTTAAAACAAATGGACAAAAATGCAATCTCAAGATTCTGTTTTGTTTGGAAAACAGAAAACAAATGCAAACATACCACACAGACCAATCAACATCACAATACTCACATGGAGGACATAAATAGCATGGAGATACTGGCTTCATGTTAGCACAGGACCAAACCACACCCTGTGGTTGAATACCCAAGTGGGAGCCATTCCAATTACCTAATACAAGATTATTGAGTAGCTGCATTCAATTTTATCAGGCAGGCAAGGCTGGTATTGCTGGCACTTGAAAAGGGATGGAAAGCAAATATTAACCACTCTGCCTGACGCCAGTGACTCTTCCAGCTGTAGCTCTTGCCAAACACACACTTCTGCTAGAAATCTGGAGAACTTGCTTTTGGGACTGGTTACAGAAAGATGGTTAGGATGAGGACCTTTGGTCTTGTTTTGGTTAAGTCTGTCCATATTAATGCACAGAAGAATTATACAACGTGGGCCAGAGTTGACTCATGTGGGCAGCTCTCAGACAAATGTCTCACCTGGCAAAAGTACAAGGCAGTTATTTCAGTGCACACACTTATGCTCACCTTACACCCTCCTCAAGCAACAGCTGCTGCCCACTGCAAGCCCTCAGGCTGCCTTCAAGCAGCCACAGCCTCCAAGCAGCTGCAGCCTCAGCTGCAGTGTAGCTTATTTCCCTACCCAAATAAATACTAATTATAAAAATAATTTTAAAAATCATTATGAATCAATAACAAAACTCCATGCCTGCCAATAGCTCCCCAGCCTATAATGCAGCAGACGCTCTGCTTCCATCCAGTCCACAAAACACACAGCTCAATACAGATGTGCTTCTGGCACCATGGCAGGCAGCTGTATTTCAATTTTCAGGACAAACATGTTTTCTCTCCCAGCTCCTCCCCTATTCTACTGTGCAGAAGCACTGATGATTTAATCAAGCTCTCAAATTCTTATCTCTACCATGTGGTTAATTAATACGGATTTTTATTTTTATGAGGATGAATGGATTCTTTGTTAGGCCTTTTTATAGGACTCTAAGTGACCTTGGTTTTCTCTTGCCCTAGTTTTCAAAATGTCACTGACCTAGAATAAAAAAGCTATCAGAAAAAAACTGATAATTTTATTTTCTTTGGGCCAAAACTCACCCAGCCAAAAAGTGGATCTAAGAGAAAAGAGTAAGAGCCTGCTAATGTGAAATACCCAAAATCTGTCTCACTTAATCCTGTGGTTTTAAGCTAATTTTCAGAACAACTCTTTAGGGAAGAATAACACATAGAAGCAGCATGTCACACAGGGTAGCTGAAAATCAATACATACTGCTGGACAATGACTGGCTTATCCAGTAATGAGTTATCAACAAGTGCTACAAACCAGACTAATCATTAAGGGCTGGAGCATGGAGATGTGGCAGGGACCACAGCAGTGCTTAACTCCCCCAGGAGAAAGAGGTGGAGAGAGCAGGAGCCATTGTTTTACTCTCCTCCTTCATTTAACAGTGATACAGAAAAGCCAGGCTTAAAATTGACCTCCTTTCCTCTGTTGCTTTTTGTGCTTCCCTTCCTAAGTTGGAGATGGCAACTCACAGATAGGCACAGTCTGCTCCCTCAGCAGGGAATTGTGGAAAGTAAACCGTAACAGAGTAGATGTACCCTGTCTGTCCACAGTCATCAAATAACATTACCAAACAGCAATAATAACAGGTTTTATTCTGTTGTGAGGATTGATGCATCACTCTCAGTGAACCATTTACAACTGTGTGGCTTTTTTCTTTAAAAAAAAAAAAAAAATTAAATTTGAAACAATTATTTGAAATCAATGACCACAAGCCTGTCTGTCATCTTGTATTTCTTTCACCACATAGAATTACCTCTTCTGTATGATATTTTTATATTGTCCTTTCACCTTTCAGATCAGCTGAGGCTATGCCTACAATAGCAAGCAGTGGAGCTCAACAGGAACAGATCAGCAAATCTGGTTGTGTTGGTGTTTCAGATGTACCATGCTCATCATGTGGGGAAGGAAGAAAGGTTGTGTTAGGCTAGCTCTAGCCTGAATGCACACAGACAGCCATGATACCTTCTTATCTTAAATATTTCAGTTTCATCTAAGATAACCATTTCTACACTCCCTGATGGCTCAGTAAAAGGAGCCAAAGCATGGTCAGCTGGGTTAACTCGGGGAGCTCCTTCAAGACAGTACTGCTAATATGAACTAAACACTGAGAAGGTACAATTTGTAAATGATAGGAACTATTAGAAAAACTGTTAAGAACTCATCAACCAGGGAGAGAGTGAGCAATTCACCCCTGAGCCCTTTATATAGACCCTTCCAGTCAAGTAACAGAGTTTCATTCTCTGCAAACAGGAAGGTAGGGAAAAGAGTTATTTCTAGCATTTATGTTCAGCAGCATGGTGTTAAGCAATTTAAAACAAAAATGGTATTTTTTGACAAGGTTAAGAAGTTCATCCAAAGCCCACTGAAGGTGATGAAAACATTTCTACAGGCATGGACCTTTACAAATCCAAATATTGTATAAATATTAACTCATGAACTACTGCCATTTCTACGCTATTCCTGGAGCAGCTCTGCCTGAATCACCACTGTCTTTACTGCCACAACAGCCCATGAAGTGCTATACTTGGGGGAACAGATAGAGATTGCAGGTTAAATGCTCAAAGGTATTAAGTCACACCATTTAGACATCACCATATTTTTAAAGATAAGTGGCATTTCAAACTTTCTAAGGAAAGCAGGGATTTGAACATAAGTGTCTTCCAATACCTTATACAGGCGTCTCAGAAGCCATCCCCCTCCTTAAGCATTTTAATGCCAGCCTTTAACCAGTTATGCACCTGACAGTGCCTTTAAATTGAAATTTATCTACCAGGAAGACACATTTCTATATCTATATGATCTATTTTTTCTTCACCAGGCATGTGAAACAGTCAAAAATATCCATGACTGACACTTTTTTTTCAGGCAGTCTCATGTGTCAGTTGCTTCTCCAATGCCATCAGCCCTGTCACATGCCATGAAACCATGCCATTAGGGGAACTGCAGACCAGTTCCTCACCCAGGCAGCATAAACAGGGCATATACTTCAGTTCAGCTCCTGGGGAAGCTTTCTGACTTCTGAAAGTCACCTCTGAAAAATCATAAGAAACATTCAATGGACTTTTTGATCATTCTGGTTAAAGGAGAAAAAAACCAAAAGTGTTGCTGTAATAACACACTGGCCCAAACAGGTGAATATAGAACTAGAACAAATAAAAACACATAGCAAAGAATTAGTAGTCTATCTCACCTCTGGATGAATTAAGGGGGTCTCACAGAAATGTACTCCTTTACTCAGAGATAAGTGTTACCTACTACAAGCTGCACAACAAAACTCTATCCATATGTATCACCAGATAGTCAATTTCAGTTCAAGAGAAATCATTCATAAAGAATTAGACATAACTCTGAAAACAACATAATTCATTAATATAATTAAACACTCTTCAAGAACAGTTTTAGCAGCCACATTCTTACATGATCATCTTTTGGGTTACAGTAATAAACAGTAACATGCACAAGGATTAATAAGCAGAGCCAAGAATTAGGACCCCTGTAGTTAATTAAACAGTGAAAGAGTAAATACATGCCCCAAACTCTGAGAGCTAAAACACACTCTTTTGTGTCTGAATTAGCTCAACAGGCACAAAAAGAAAAGGAAGAAAAGAATTCTGCAGAGGCTTAGTGGGAAATGCCACTCATAAGGTCTGTTTACTGTCCTAGGGGAGAAAGTGGAAGGATTCCTGCACAGGAGGGAAAGTGGATGTTGGATCCTCCAACAGATAAACAGATTGACATGCTGAAAGCAGAAAATATTCCCGCTCCAGAGAGCCACAAATCCTGATCAGTTTCTGCTGTAGCCACCCATTCACAAGAGGCTGCATATTCCCCTTCTACAATCCCACACTCCTGCTCACCAGCAAAGAATAGTCATACCTATAACAGTTCTCAAGCACATTACCATGAAGCCTCTTTTACCAAAGGAGGGGACCTCATTTCAGGTAGCTGAAAACAATTTTAGACTTCAACAGTGCCTCTTCCACATCTGAGAGTCACGCTGGACATCTTGCAACACAATGCTGAGAGGGAAGCCACGGGAAAGGAGATATGGAACAGGGCTCCCATATTAATTCCTCTTGTGCTCATTGCTAGCCAAGCCCCAAGCTCCTGCCTGCTCCTTATGGAGCAAAAGTAACTTCAGGTTTCAAAGATGGTCCACACACCACAAAAAGGCATCTCTCTGGCAAGTATCAAAATGTTCACCAAAATGTTTGCAGCAGGCTCAGAAGGAGAAACTTGTCTCTTGAATATTTCCCCATAGGATATATCTGTAGTAAGTCTAGCTTTTCAGCACTGCATTTAGGTGGCTGTGCAAGGACAATGCAGGATCTTTCAGGAAAAACAGAAGCTTGGATTTAAAAGAATTTAGACATAGAATAAAATATGAACAATCCAGACTTGATCTTGCTCCTACCTTTTTCATCTGCACCAACTATTTATGCATATCTCCTGTTATCCTGTGTATTATACAATGCTGTACATGATGTTTGAAGCTATACTCTAACAATCTGAACATCAAATACTAACTAGTTTTACATCCAACTTTAGTAACCCCAAAAGTAAGCTGCTTTTCTTACGGTTATAAGCAGCCATTACTTGAATCAGATTGTTCAGAAATTTCTCCAGGTGAACTTGAAGACTTAAAGCAATCAATGTCTCTGGCCACTTTGCAAATCTCGTCCCCAAATCCTATTACTGAAACAAAAAACCAAAAACTTTTACTGAGTGATTCTATTATTCTCATTTCACCTCTGCTATCACAATCTTCAGGTGCTGTTACTAATGGTTTCTATATGCCATGTGAGGGAATGTGTCCTCCATGCTTGTTTGACCCAGAACACATGCTTCAGCATCACAGCTCCATACACAGGACATGCCTGGACCATTTTTTTCTGTCTTCAACCATTACACCAATTGCCTATGTCACTTCTAAAGGATGCATCTGGGTGTTTTACAACAGTCAGGAGCATAATGCTTGGCCCCTGGTTTGCAGTGTGTCCATTTCAGCATAACAGGAGCTTAAATTACCACAGCAAAGAAATAGAATTGAGCCAATTCTGTTTTAATAAACATGGCTCTTTGACTGAGATACTGATCAAAACCCTGTTACTCAAAATATAATCCCCAGCCTGACTTTTAAGAAAATAAGACAAAGATTATTTCAAAATAAAACCTTATTGTAAAATCAAATGCAATTTTAATTTGGCACTCTGTGCCTTAAAGCTAGATAATGTTTTCCAAACCCTTTTCCTGACAACTGCCACCTCACTCTTGCTACGAAACGCTGAGTTTGACTGGCACAACAAATGTGTGTCTGACAAGCTGAGCTTGGTACAACATTCAGACTAGCTCCTGTCTGCTAGGAGTTTTTTGCTTGCTCTCCTCAAAACATAATACTGAAGCAAAATGGATGAAAATTCACTATTAAAGATGTTTGGCTTTAGACTACTGTTAACACTCACTCATCAAAACACATGGCTTCAATGACAATATTAGTGCAACTACACATCGTAAAAGTGACTTGGCAGAATATTCCACTGCACCATCTGGTTTAGAGATATTTTCTTTCAACTAAACACCGCAGTAATTTCATTGCAAGTGAGCAAAAAGGAAATAGCTCCGTGGAAACATGACTTAAACACACTGAACGCAAGCTGTCCAGCAGTGTTAGTCCTGCTGCCCAGACCAGCCTCCTTGATAGCCTCCATCAACATTTACATGGATATGTTCAGAAGAAAATCAGCCTTCCCAGGAAATTCTGATAGATGCAAATTCAACACACAGTTAAGGAAAAGCCATAAAGCCTATCTGAGAGGCCACTCTGATTCACTCATTATCACTTAACTGACCACATAGCTGCCATTAAATTGGAACAATTAAAAATCACCCAGCGAGTGCCTCCCTACAAGTTATTACAAGTAAGGATGAAAGGTTCTGACCTGCAATAAATAATCTTTAGAAACCACAAAAATTTTCAGCTTGTTTTGGCCACAAGCTATCTTTCTACACTTACACCCTGTTCACACAGCAGTGTGAACATAAAAGCCAAATAAAATAAACTAAAAGAGTTAAGACAGCTTAATGCCACCACCTAACTATCAGTAAATTGAAAACACAGAATATAATGAAATGACATGACTTGTTTCATGCTGGCAATTCCCTTGAAGACAGTTTACAGTAGCATGTACTCTGAGTAACCAAACATATGAACCAGTGAGCAAATCTGCACCAAAAAAGGAAACAGATCTGAAAATACCATGAGAAAGTACTATGAGAGCCATTCTTTCATTTCACTGCTGAAGTGTCTTTCATGGAACACAGAAACATCTGCAAAGAAACACAAACGTGAACTTCACTGATCCTAACACCAGTTTTAACAGGTTTCTCAGAATTCCCTTCAACTTGTACACAGTCACAGATTTTTGCCAAAAGGTCTACATTAAAAAGGAACAGAAAACTACAGTAACTTACCTTGCAGCGACAGATACAGATCGTCTATTTCGGAGGAAGCCTGCTCCTCTGTTGAGGGAGATGACTGCTTTGATGCCATATTAAATTCCGTGGAGATTCTTTAACCAGTTTCCAAACTGAAATTACAAACAAACAATACACACACATGGGGGGGAAGGAAAAAAAATAGGAGAAGAAAATCAGTACACAAAAACTGATAATGCTCAAGTGTGTGGCAGTGAGTTTTGGTCTGAGTTTCTTCCCTTGCTCTTTCCCTAGCCTAGACGGAATGAAGCCACTGTTCCTACTGCATAAATCCAAGCTTGAGTCCCTTGACTCCTTCCTGACAGTGGCCAGCAGTACTCCACGAGACAAACTATGGATTCCAGTGTGTCTTACCATGAAAACAACAGTGCTAAGATTAGAAAATTTTGAAAACTGTTGCTTTATTTGGGAAAGCCAGGGTAACAAAGGCTTACAGTGCCTTCTGCAGATTTGTTGCTGCCAAACCTCATTTAAAAAAATTTGTTGTCCTTTACAGATCTCTCTTCCTGTCCAGATAAGTGTTGCAGAATGGAAACCATTTAGGCTGAATCTGCAAAGATTAAGTGAAGTGAAAACCCAGTAGTTATCCTATGAGAATAATCACAACTGCCGTCTCTGTCTGGCATTTATGTTTACTCCTCAATGCCCATGAAGGACTTTGTCTTTCCAACTCCTCCGTTTTCCTCTCCCTAGATTCCTCCTCTATCTCTAATGCAACATCAGTAAATGATACACTATATCTTTGAAATGTAAAACTGTTTCTGTTGCTGCAGTAGTTATTTTGTTCAATTTGCCACTGTAGGAAAAATTTGATACTGAGACACTGACTAAGTTTTATCAAGAACTTGAACAGATTCAAAAAGAAATAAATTGAAAATTAAATAATGTCTCACCTTAAACAAGCCTTCTTACCTAAATAACAGTAATCTTTTCATCAGAACTACTAGGATTTACACATCACATATTAATAACTCATCCACCAAGTGTATGTCAAAACAAAGGGCGTGAATAGATGAGTAAGGAAATACAACACTAAAGAATGCAGGGAAAAATTCACATGCAATCCCTGACTGATATGAATCACAAGGCAGCCTTTGTTTACTCTACTATATACTATTTTTCCTCACTCCCTGTCTCATTCTGCATGTGTTTAATGAGGAGCTATTCAATATTTTGTTTTCCTCACCCTGAACAATGTGTGTCCTTGTGCTTTATCCAAGAGCTGCTCTGATGATGTGATTATTATGTTCCTCACAAGATTTTCTATGGCTCTCATCACCCCAGCATTCAAATGCTTCACAAATATCAATCAATTCACATCTCCAGCATCTATGTGAGATCAGGGGTTACTGCCCACATTTGGAATCACAGAATAGTTTGAGGTGGGAGAGACATTTAAAGATCATCTAGTCACCCCACCCTCTCCCTGGAGGACATCATTTTACCAATGACAAGCAAAGAACCAAAGGGTAAAAAATGATGCTCATTTGACTCTGGTTTTCCAGAGAAGTAGTATTAATTCACATGGCTAAAGCATCGATTTCACCTGCTGCAGTGAGCAAAGTGAGTATGCAGCATTTGTGCAAGTCACCAACAACTCCAAGCTAGAACTCAAGGCACTAGACTCAAGAAAGGCGAGTTCTAGCTGGGGCAAGTAAAGATGAGACCTATCTAGATAATCAGAGAAAAGGAAAAAATATTTCCCCAGAATTTGGCTTGCTCAGTTCAGCAAAAACAGAAGAAAAAGTAGTACCTGATCTTTGGCAGGCACAAGAACAAGATGATATAAATAAGTAATGCCTTGTGGTTAGGACAGAAACCAGAAAATTTCTACATACCCGGTTCTAACAAAGCCTCTCAACACAGACAACTGGCACAAAGGCATGATGTAATTTTAAGATTGGAAGTGTTCAGAAATAGACAACATAAGGTAGTTGCCTTTAATAAAAGGACACTTGGACATCCAACTCTGGAGAGATCTCAGAAATCCTTTGTTCTCAAGCTAGAAGTACACGTCTCAAGTCAAATTAAAAAAATAATCACAGTTAGCTACAAGTGATAAAAATAATGTTTTAAGTGCCAGGTCTAACACCTCACAGGACCTGAGTGAGGACAAAGGCTGACCAAGAAATATCCCAGCAGTACTGCCCAAGGCAATAAAATAGTTCCTGGAAAACTCCTTCCTTTTTCTCTCAAGCAATGGAAACACAAAGACTAAAAAAGCAATATGTTAGATGGTCTTAATATCTTTGGGGTTACACTCCAGGCTCCCAGGATAGAGTAAGTTAGCTGCATTCTCTCCACCCCGAATTTTTCAGTGTCCAGCTGGATACCTTCAGAGTTACTGAAGAAACAGTAAATACTTGGCAACAATAAATCCATGGGAGAAATCAACCAGACTGTCTGAATATGGAGCTAACTCAAATTGAGTGTGCATGTAAAGGAAGAAGGATAAGACTAGAAGCACACATGTAGACACCCATCATTGCCATATCAGCATAACCTATAGGCATGACATCTCCAAAACTATGTCTGTTCCTGTGGGTCTATGGCATGCACTCAACATCATAGGTGCTCTTTTTAACATGAGTGTACTCTTTAATTATTACTATTTATTTTAAGCTAAGCTGTTTAAGGATTTTCTTTAAAGGGCACAAAAGCAGCACAAAACCCCTAAATGGTGAAAACATACACATCCTTTTGATTTTAATGCATCCAGATTTGAGATGGTGACACAGGTGGAGCCAACTCATATTCACCTCATTTACATGATGCTAAAATCATTGGGAGTATAATCCAGAGAAAGGGAGTAAGATTTGGGATTAAAATTCCTCCATAATAACAAGAAAATGTGGAAGAGCCACAAGCAGCATTAGTGGAAGTGCCATAAACAAACAATTCTGTGACTGCTCCTCCTCTGTCCCACCCCTTGCCAGCTATGACACACAGGACATACTGCCTATGTGCTTGTGCTGCATTTAAGGCAGAAAGTATGCTAAACTTTAAAACATTAACTATAATTAAGTTAATTAATTAGTTTAAATTACGGCACTTGATCATAGAACACATATACATTTTGAAAAGCCTATGGTTCTGTTTTCTTTGAAGGTCAAATTAAGGACTCCTTCCCAAAAGGAAAAGAATTTTTAATTTTTTATATTTTTTTTTTAAAGACACAGAAAACAACTCAAGAAACCCACACTGTGGGACATAAAAACATGCAGCTAATACAAGGTAAATAAATGCTAAAGCTTTTATGTCCCTAATACCCTCTGTCCATCATCCAACACAGCACACACATTTGCTTCTGCCTCTGATTCCCGCCCTACCCAACAGCAGACTCCACAGCTGCTTTGAAAGGAAGAGGCACAGATACACACACACTTGGAGAACATACCTGCAAGGATTAGCATTCTTTAAAAGCTACAAGATACAGATTGTCTGAGAAGGGATTATATAGGGACAATATGCAAAACCCTTTGCCCTCCCTCCCATCTCCCCAGTTTCATTCAAATAAAGCATATTAAGTGTAACTGTATCATATCAGCCTCTGAAGTCTAAACTCTTGTCAGTAAGATTGCTTAGCAATGCCTTACACAGGCATTAGGAATGATCATCTTTTCTACTTCATATTTAAGTCGATTATTTTGTTTTGTAACAACTCAATGAACCTGCAGAACTAAGCCAAATCCTTCATTTCCATGAAAGGCTGGAAAACTACGAAATACCTATCCATAGTGAGGAAAAGAAATCAAGTGCTTTCAAATGACATGATGCCTTTTCAGCAGGGATGAAACCCAAAGGTGAAGAAAATGACCTCGTCTTTCCTACTTTCTGGAGAGTCTGGCAATAATACAGGAAAGCGCTTAACCACTAATACCTTGGGATAACCTGTGAAATAACACCTGAAGTTCCACAGACCCAGGAGAGAGGTCCAGAATGCTGGGCCCGTGTTTCCAAGGGATTTGTTTCCTGTTGATTAACTTATGTGAATTGTACCAGAGCTGTTCTGTGGGCTCATCTTTCCTCACCATGGGAAAGGCACACAACAAAGGTGCATTATAGATGTCCTCAAGAGAAAAGCTTTTCACTGGTGTTCTCCAAAGGAGTAAATTCTTGACCACCTCAGCTCAACTTCTGGCTCAAATTGTTCAATCATCAGCAAAAGCTTTTCCTGTGATAAGAGGAACTACAACTACCTGAAGGGTAGTTGTGGCCAGGAGGTTGGTTTCTTCTCCCAGGCAATCAGCACCAGAACAAGAGGACACAGTCTCAAGCAGTGCCAGGAGAAGTTTATGCTCAAGGTGAGGAGAAAGTTCTTCATAGAGAGTTGTTAGTCATTGAAATGGGCTGCCCAGGGAGGTGGTGGAGACACCGTCCCTGGAGGTGTTCAAGAGGGGACTGGACATGGCAATTGGTGCCATGGTCTAGTAGTCATGAGGTCTTGGGTGACAGGTTGGACTTGATGATCTTAGAGGTCTTTTCCAACCTTGTTGATTCTATGATTCTATTCTAAGAGCAGTCATAATACTCAAATCCACAATCTCCTCTAGTGGGTATTGTTAGAGTATTTCTTCCCTTCTCTCTCCAGCTGTTCCCACAATGGGCACCTGAACATATAGGTAGAAATCACATCAGCATAGTCTTATCACTTATCTTCAACATAACTTCCTTGCAATCTCTCTTCCTTTACAAATTCATTTGAAATTAGCCAGAAGATTTAAAAAAGGTATGGGGTACTAACACACAGACATAGGCAACCTGACAGAGAGAAACCTAAGAGCAGTTAGCAGACTGGAAATCTCAAGGATCTAATCTGAAAATAATAATTTCTTATATTTTATCATGACAACAGACACCACTGATTTAACTACCACATTTCCAGTGAGACTGAAGTCCCAAAGGGACCTAAGAGATGGTCTTGTTAAACAGGGTCTTTATAAGGACATACTTGTCTCAGGGGGGGTGGGAGAGAAGTTTCAGATGGAGTATTCATTAGCAAGGATATCAAAGCTTTAAAATTACAGTTAGGGGTTATTTGCAAAACCTTTTCAGTTGCTCCAAATATGAAAAAAAAAACCCTGCAGTTATACAGTGTGTTCCTCTACAGTGAAACTGCTGCCACTTTCAAAATAACCAATGTAGCTACAGTTCAAATGTAAAATGCATATTCCATTAATTTAGGGTACTTCTAGGAAACAGCTGTGCACACTGATTAGGAGGCAAGATAAACAAGTTGGTGTGATTTCCA
This sequence comes from Dryobates pubescens, assembly GCF_014839835.1. Taxonomy (NCBI): domain Eukaryota; kingdom Metazoa; phylum Chordata; class Aves; order Piciformes; family Picidae; genus Dryobates; species Dryobates pubescens. The sequence goes on along the minus strand of NC_071616.1, from coordinate 20,096,626 downwards.
TACTGTGCCAGCTAAGACGTTTTGCAGCCTCCAAGTTTACAGATACCTCCTGCATGCCACTACACTGTGCCACTGCCTGCTGCACAGATGTGCTCTCAGATCCCTCTCCATGAGCCAACCTTGAAAAATCATACAGCAGCAAATTAGCTCAGGCATGCGCTCCTTAAAGCTGAGAGCAGCAGACACTTTGCAAACAAGCCCAGCTAGAGGAAGGTGAATATTATAACCCACTGTGAATAAATCCCTGCATCACTGGTTTTGCCTTTGTAGACACATGCCCCATATTTTCCCGATTATGCTGGCTGCATGATCTCCACTGGTGTTGCAATAGGAATCACAGGCATCTTTGCATGGCATCACCAAATGCTTGTTTTTACTTTTCCTTCTTTGAAGTGCCACTGATTATTTATGACCCACTTGGGACTCGTAAGACTTTCCTTCCATAGAGGCCTCTACATGTAAACTGAAGTCTGTTCCTAGCAACGGATTATTACTCATGTGCTCAGTGGAGCCAACACCATGAACAGAAACGGCAGATTTTTATCTGTGGTGAAATAGTCCAAAGGAAGTAGAGCTCCACAATGCAGACTGACTGAAGACTCTTTTACTTCTTTGTTATTAACAGAACAATTGTTATTTTGCCTTTAGAGGGAAGCAGCAACATTTGGAAGTGCAAGTCTGAGACGGTACTGTAGCACTTTGTAATGTAGTCACAGGTTCCCTAAAATTGTTGGGATCTGAATCATGATAATATGGCCTAAAGAATTATCAATGAGTTGGTTCAATTTTTTGCTTTTTTACAATATTTTCTTTTCCCCTCACCTCTGATGTACTCACATCTGTTAAGTCAGAGAAGTTCACACACGGTCATGCTTCGTTCATCCTTTCTTCTCAACACTTCATTTACTGAGTTGCACCATTTTTTACCCATTGTTTGGGCTGAGGGAAAAGATCTATTCAAAGCATACATTTTCCAAGATCTTTGCACTAAAACTCTCTCTTTTCTTAAGGTGCTATGGCAAACTGAAGTTCATCCCTTCCACATTTAAAATGCTTGTCCATAGTACTCTTACAGCCAGTCTCAAATTGCATACATGTCCACAACTGGAATGGGATTACACAGCAAATATACTGATCCCCTTCCCTTCAAAGCAAGAACCTCAGGCAGCAAAATTCAGGGTAGCACCACTGACAGATCTACCTTGACTTCCCAACTTGACGAGCTAACAACTTCTGTCTGTCTGGAAGAAGAAAAGTATTTTTCATCATCCAGTAAGCAATAATGACACAGTCTCTGATGACACAGCCTCTGCACTTTCCTTGAGGGAAAAAAAGGTCTACCATTAGACCTCCACCACTTTGAAGGTATTAGGGAAAAGAGGTTATAGCCTTCTGATCCTACATAATACCCTACCACAGTCAGATGGGTATCAGGCAGTATTCTGTTAAGTGGTATTACAGCATGTGGCATTAGAAAGACCCTGCACCACCTGGGATAATGCTGAAACAAGCCTGGCCATAGTGTTGGATGATAGGTTGGACTCGATGATCTCAAAGGTCTTTTCCAACCTGGTTAGTCCTATTCTATTCTATCCTATCCCTAAGGTATCAGTAGCTGGAAATGAAGGAACTGGAAAAGGAAAAGCTTTGGAAAGGCTGAACAACTCTGCTCAGGAAGAGCCAAGCCCAGAAATCATTAGATCTGCAAGATGTACAGAGATGGGGAAAAAAGCTGCATCCCATTGCCACACAAATAGTCTTGCCTCATGTGAGCTGACACACTGAAGCTATATGCACAAGTAAGGACTCCACTAAAGAGTAAGAGCTGCAACACCAAGACATTTCTTGTCAGTTTATTGTTAGTTTATTTATGACAACCAGCAGCAGTACATTTTTGTTATCCAGGGACTTCCCAGTGATCTATTTATAGATTTTGAAAACATGCCAGGACAAGCATATGAGTATACAAAAGCCACACCACATTTTAAGGCCAGCAAATGTTGCTGGCTTCTCTTTGATTTACACACCAGTAATACTTCCTGCCACAGAACACAATGGGTCTTCTCATTGCCTTAATCAATTTTAAAATGTGGTTAAAAAAGTGTCTTTCTTGACCTTTTCTTTTTTTGGGGGGTAGTAATATATCAATCATCCTGGTACAATTACACAGTTTGAAAACTGCATTAACTCTGTGCTGTTGTTAACACACACACACAGAGAAATGTTTTTTTTATCAGAACTGCACCTTTTGTTCACATATTGACAAAAGCAGACCTGTGGAGGTGCATGATGCATTTACTTGCCCTCAGAGTAAGAAGCTGTCCCACAATGAGCTACTCCCAAGGGAAAATGTAGTATCAAAGCAGACTTACTAAGGTTGGAGAAAACATTCTATTTTCAACTGGTTTCCAAGTTTTCCCACATCGTTAATAAAAACAAGAATTGCTCAGAACTCAAAATCACAGTTGTTAATGTAAAGAGCAACAAATGCCTGGGGGCCCCTTGATCACCCTAGGGTACACTGCTATGGAAAAAGCCAGAAATACTACAGTGACTTCATGGCTCCATCGAAATCAAGAGTATGGGTGACGATTCAATCTTCAAAACAGAGACCACAAGTCCATTCCAGCCCAAATCTACATGTGCAATGCCTAGAAGCATCCAATTCTGTGCAAAAAGCCTTCTCATTTTACAGGATGTTGTTGCAAGGCCAAAACAGAAAAGCCTTTCCAAAGCAGGGGCCGTTCCATGCTTCCCTGCTGCCTGGCATCCCAGCAGTGCCGCAGCCCCAAGGCCACTTCCCACAGATAACAGGGCTGCAGGGAGAGGTTATCATAAGAACAACAGGAGAAGCACAGGCTGGTGCAAGATCTGTACTGTACCTCCAGTGCATAAACACGACCTCCTCCTACCCTCTCAGTTGAGGAAAGCATGCAACAAGATGACAATAGCTTTCCTTTCACTCTTAAGAGCCCTTCTCCATTTTCACATGAAAACTGCCTCTATATGGTCATCCTTGCCCCAGCTATGAGGGCTCAGGCAACGCTGGTGGTCAGGCACAGCACTGAGTAGCCATGTTCTACCTGGCTTCTTCTCAACAAGGGGAAGGGTGCAGTACGGCCACAGCTGCCCCAGTGCTGCAGGCCACAAACAGACCTCTGACCTATAGGCATGCAGTTCCCATCATAAAAGTGAAGGGCTGCACACAGTTATTCATCCCTTTCCTCAAAGCTCATCACACCCCTTCCTCAGTGCATCCTGGGCCAGAGTCAGCTTTTACCATTGAGAAGAAGGGAAGGGGGTAGGAATTGCCTGCAATCAGAGTGAGCTTAACGCTCACCCAGGGGAACAAACCAGACAACACTGCCTGCTTTAACCAAGCAAGAAGCACTGCAAGAAGTTCTTTCATTTTATTTTCCAAATGTTTCTGCCTTTCCCCTGGACTGCACCTGAAATTATTTGGTTAGTGTTTTAATAGAGACTCACAGCCAGCTTCCCGTTAACACTGGCACCACTTTGCATGGGGTAAAAGGCATTTAAAACAACAGAATACAATAACTACACCTGCTTCACATTAATGACATGATATTAATGAGCATCGGGCTCCTAGTAATATTTTGCCTTTGAAGGAATACAAATGCTTCCATTCCATGCCCTCTTAATCCCCTTTTGCCCCAAATAAAGGCAATAGTCAAATGGTTAACAGACTATTTTGTTGAGTGAAGCTCGCCTAAGCAATAAAAGGCCTGCAGTTCCTCAATTAAATTTCTTTTTCAATTAATTTATCATATAATATGCCTGTTCCTGTTCAGAAAGGTCTTCCTGAAGAGCAGTAATCTGCTCTTCAAGGACATTAAGAAAAGGGCAAGGTAAAGATAGAGGCAATCTAGAGAGTTTTACTCAAGCACAGACTTGTTCTTACTGAGCAAAATCACTGGAAGTAGCAGCAAAATGTTTGCACACCAGACCTCTGCAGAGAGAGACATTCATGGTGTCAAGAAAAGGGAGGAAAGTGAAATGCAATGCATATTCGGGAGCCAAAAGAGAAAGGGCATGTCTCATGCTAAACCTATCTGCTTTGGCAGTATTCCTGTAAAGATCAACAACTTGTTTTGATCACTAAATATAGCAGGGAAAAGGAATCTACTGCAAGTAGCTCTCTCCAGCAGTGCTTGGTGTTCTATGCAGGCAGAAGGAAAACACAGAAGAGAGATTTGTCAAGAAAATAACAAATGAAACTTGCCAAATTTGAAGGGCAAATTACTATTTAAATGATGGGTCCTTGCCTGGCAGCTGTGAATTCATTAGCTTCTCTCAAGCATGTCCAATTGAGGCTACAGCAACACAAACTAGCACTCTTCCCCTAACACACCTCCACTCTGACATGAAGGAACTACCTCTCCATAAATCAAGTTTTTCATGCCCATATAATTCCCCTAGTTGAAAGTTGTCCCCAGAGTCCTAGTCAGAGTCTTCTTTAGTTGGTTTTACAGTTTCTGTCCCATGTACTTCAAAGTTTGTGGGCAAAGCAGCCTTTCTCTAAGTGTTGTCTGCATGTTTGCATGACTGTGCTAGTTTTGTACACATGAAATGGATCTCTTGACAGTGTTGGCTCTTACATGCTGCAGAAGAAAACCAGTGCTTCACTCAGGCAATTCAGCAGAGCCTCTGCACTGCTACACTAAGTAAAGCAGTTTGTTTGCTGCTTAAAACAAGTAAAATGCCTTTATCTTTGCTTTCAAAGAATTACCTGCTGGGGGGGCGGGGGAACGGATGGGACGGACACGGACACAAACAACAAAAACAACAACAAACAACACAGAAACCTAAATCTCTGACTTATAGCATAATTTCAAACCTGCAGAATAACTTCTCGTGTGCATTGAAAACCAGACCAAACACTGTTATTCTTACCAGAAAGGACCAAACACCCTAACTGCATAGGGACTATCCAAGAGAAAGAACTTGGTGCTAAGCAGGAACCTTCTACAACAAACTGTTCTCAGTGTACAAAACAAAAATCCAATACAGTTGCAATTTCAAAGTCAAGGACTCCAGAAGGATGCCTTGTGCAGTTCACACATTCCCCTTCTGTACATACAGGATGACAGACTCCTTCCTCATCAGCATCCAAACCACAGAGCTGTCCAGGCTGGTTTCTTTCAAAACTGAGATTTCTTACAAGGGAGACAAAACAGGACAAATGCCTGTGAGCCCTGTGCATCTTCCTCGCTGAAAGGCACCAATACTACTAACATAAATGTTACTTATAGACAAGTTCAGTCAAGCAACAGAGAATGCATATTGCGTAAAGAGAGCTGCCACACCGTTCTCTCCTGGGCCAGGCAGCCACAGCAATGCCACAGCTAAGCAGGTGAGGTAAGCTGAGAGCCATGCTGGCCACCTGAGCCAACTCCAGCCCACTGGGACATGTTTCTGTACAGTGTGCAGAGACACATCTCTCCAGCAAGGAGATGGCGTGTGACTGCCAACACCAGCTCTTGAACAGGATATGCATCAATTTCCTTATAATCCACACACTGGCTTTTGCTACAGTAAACTCCTGGACTGGCTTTTCTGGGAATCTTTGCAAGAAGAAACATGTTCAGAGTCACCTTCAAGCCTTTCAAAGATGAAGTTTTCATTCACAAAGTATATCTGTAAAGCCATTCCAAGACTAACTGCAGCACTAGCAAGGCACAACTGCTCGTCAGGAATAGCATTTGCTCATACCTGTGTTGCAGAAATATCTGCTTCCTCCCCCACAGCAGCTGCTGAGCTGCTCTGGATAGACAACTACAAAGAAAATTCAGATTTTTCACTCCTCTGAAACAAAGTTGCTCTTGCTTCCCTGTTACAATAACAAGCTCTGCTTTCTCCTTCCCAGGGGTATTTCATCACTGACATCCCACCCAGTTCTGCCTAACTCTGTGAACAAGCCATTAGGCACTTTTTTTCCTTTTCTTTAAAAACAAACCCCAAACAACCCTAAACCTATCAGTCTGCTAACTGCAAAACCACTTCTTACAGTCCAACTGGCTGATAAAGCAAGATGACAATACTAGGAAATACCTGGAATTGATCTTCAATGTTTATTTTTGGAGATTGGCTTTTCTCCCAGCTCTTATTAAATAGTTTGCTCTTTCCCTCCTCTCCTCAGTTGTTCTCTCTGGTATCAAATTAATTTGTTTCACCTCTTTGAGTTCACCCCTAAGCAGAACTTTATGAATCGAACCCTGGCTCAGACAGGACATTCCATTTCACAGCTATCATATTCTTTCTCACCTATTAAGAAAGATAGGAAAACACTCTGGTGTTTTTCTGAGATCAGAAGTGCACAGGATCCATTTAACACTTGTTATGTGCCTCTACTTCCTATCTCTGCTGCACAAGCAAACTCCTTCAACAAATTCTCCCTCTACACAATCAGCTCACTTCACAAAGGAAGACTTTCTGCTGTAAACTTGTTCACATAGCAGAAATTTTACCCCTATCATACCTGATTTACCCATGCAGGTAAGTGTGGCCTTTTTCCAGAAGACCAGGATTATTTTCTTTCCAATACACTAAATAACACACCAGCGACACCTCAGAGGAGACCAAATCACAACTTTCTGTGCAGCTCCAAAGCTCCTGGAGCCTGGCATTTAAATATGCATTGCATGTGTTAGATATGTCAGTTTAAAGTTTCTGCAGATCATCAGAACACCACTTAATAATCACACATGATCTTAGGTCACTGCAAGCCTGAAGTAAAGCACATTTACTCCTTCAAGGTTTAGCCATTTGCTGCAGAAGAAAAGCACACGTAGAATCACCCACACCAGCCCAGCAGACAGACAATAATTCAACTATGTCCCTGAATTATGGATTTCTGAAGCTAAAACACAGGGAACAAAAGATGAGTGACAGCCTATATAATTTTGCAAAATGTTTTCACCAACAGGAAGCTAACAGGTGCTGTACACCGCCAAGCACTAGGCAGCTGGTCTTGCCCCCCGGACAGAAGCAGACTGCAAGGCAGCTGTGGGGAGCAATGGAAGGGAAAGAAACACACCTCTGAAAGCCTGTAGTCATCCACATTGCTTCCACCTCTGCCACTAACTTAATGTGCAGCCTTGAAAAAGCCACTTTGTAAATGCCCTTAGGCCTCTTATTTATAGCAGAAGATTGTCTGGCACTATTGGTCCAACCCGTAGCTTTTCTGAATGCAATGACTGACTAGAGGAGGAGGAAGACTTTGAACTGGTCATTGCTGTCTGCTCTGCAATCTCAGGTAAAGTGCTCCAGGCACTGCCTTACACTGCACAAGCTACACAGATGCCAAGTCGGGTAGAAATTAACTCACTGGGAGCCCTCCCAGAATCTCTGCTGGGAAATGAGACACTTTGGCCAAGATTCAGCTGTCCTGACACTGAACAGCTACAAGAAAGATGCCTTCATGTGCATTCATTGTTTGAACTCTGCAGAAACAGTGGAGAGAAACAGGCACTTTTAGGGTAGTTTGTCCAAAGTATTTTTAGATGTCTAATGCAGTGTGGATGAATCATGTGTCCAAAAGAGCTTGCTCTTCTCTATTGACTATGAAAGGAGGCTGGACAACTGCCTCTCATGCACATATCTGTGTTGTAGCTCGGCAAGATGAATCTTACCCTTTTAAGTTGGAAGAAAAGAAGTAAGCAAAGAATCATCACCGTCAGTTTACACTTGAGAGAGTCTCCACCAAAGACACATTGTGCAAGCCCTCTGTGCTTCCCTTCCTTGACAATACCTTCACCTAGACAGTATGCAACCATCTGCACCAAGAGCACTTGTCTTCGCTGGAAGAGCTTCATTTAGTCATTTAACTTGAAGCTTTCATCAAATAGTCCAGCAATCAAAGCTTTATATTGTTCATGATAGCCTCCAAGAAGCAGGACATGCTGCTTTGGGGGCAACTTTCATCATTTAGGTGGTTATTAACAGCAAAAAACAATCCAACACAAAACAGGTCTCACTAATGCAAACTGAACTAAATCATTTCTGAAGTATCTTTACAGCCACTTTGTGGGTAGCTGTACAGTGCTGGTTTGCTGGAGACCAACAAGGCATGTTCAGCAACATATTCATTTCCTTCTCTGCCTCACCCTTTCACTGCATCATCCACCAGCTTCTTGTCTTTCTCCTGGCAACCAACAAGCCAAAAGATTCAATAAGCAAAACTTTTCCTTATAAACCCCACATTTCTGCCTCCTCCCTACACTTCCACAGGAGTAATTACAAGTGCTTTGTTTTCCATCTTAATTGTCATTTCCTCCAATAGAACTTTCAGCCCAAGTCTTCAAGTTCAAATAACTAACACTATTCTTTTCTCCTCTTCCCCATCACCAGCCACAAACAGCACTGTTGCTATCAGGACTAGCAATTCCTTAAAAAAACAACGTCTTGAGCCAATCTGTGCATCTGCATTGTGCTTGGACTTATCAGCAGGCTACAGGAAGGTTAGAAAGCAAATATGCCTCCTAACAAGAAACCAGAGACTGAAGTTAAACCCAGAGACAGAGCTCTGCCCCATTTCCCCTCCTCTGAGGAGATAACAGCCTGTTCAGCACCAGCCCTTTTCCCCAGTACAGCTTTCTGCTCCTTTCCTGGGACACAGCTGAGCTAAATAGAAGTTTTTTCCCCATTCCCTCCATCTTCTGTCCTAGTCCTGGACCTTTACCAACTCCACAGAAGCAATTTGCTTCATCTCTGCCTGCGAAGACTGATTTAGGTGATATACAGAGGTTGTCTACTTTGTATCCTCCTAATGCTGGGACTTGTGTGCAAACAGTAAAGGTTGCAGGAAGTTGGCTGGTTACGTGGAGACACTGTTTAGCCTTCTCATCGCCACTCTGCAATCCCTTTGCAGACAAAATGCTCCAGACATTGCCCATCCTGGCACTATCCCAAGCCCAAATAAGTTTAGCCTTCACGATGACTACTTGTTGCTGATGCCCTTCATTTACACAGGGTGCAAGTCAGTTCAGGATGGGTAGGCAGTCAAATCCTGTGGGGTACAGACACTGTATTTTTTTGATTTATAACCAAGTAGGTATAATGTCCTGCTCCTCCAAGGGAAGCTGTATGTCTGCACCTGAGTGTGGTGAATGTAGCCTGTCCCTTAGCATAGATGTACCCACACACATATATTTACACTCAAGACCAATTCAGCCACATCAGCTGAAGTAGAAAACTCTCCCAAAACCAAGGCAGGTCTCAATTCCCACCACTGAGCACAGTCAGCAAAAATCAGATCAGCTTGGTCTCCCAGTGGCTAGGTAGCCGTCTTTGTCACAGTTACAGGAGTCTTCTACCCACACCAGCCAGGGATGAAACTCAGGCAAAGTAAGGTTAGGGGAAAGGTGTATGAAATATCACCTTCACTTTAATCACAGCTTATAGATCCAGCCTCGAAGCGTTACTCATACAGCACTCCACATATATAATCCTACCACGTAAGCTGACTACCTGTTCTAACAGGCATGTTGCTAGGAATGGGTCCCTGCCATCACTGTCTACATTTCCAGCTCTTCTCCAAGGCCACATCCTCTCACACATCTAAAAGTCCTGACAGTTCAAAATAAACCACAGGAAAGCTGGAGTAAGCATGGTGGCACATACAGCTCATTCCTTCAACAGGAGAAACACAACTTAATAGGTGTTCTCCCACGCTGCCAGATCATATTGGGGGAACACTTCAGTTGTGGTAAGCAACAGATAAGAATCTCTCTGCACATACACACAAAAAGCATCGCATCTGGTAGACTTTTAAAGCCAGTGTTTATTGGGCCCCAGGGAAGAAAAGGAATTGGGTAAATAGGCTGAAAGGCACAGCTTCTCTAGGAAGAGTCTGGATCACCTCCTCACAGCCCTCCACACAAACCCAGCCATTGAGAGTACAGGTCTAAAACAGAGCTGCAGTTGCTAAGAAAATGGCACTGCAAACAGATGTCAGGGGATGATTCATGGAGTAAGAGCATATCCCTGTACTACTGATAAACCAAAATGAATGAAGCTCTTTATACCTGATCTTCTGAGCTGTGCTTCTTTGTGCTCTCGTGGGGATTTTTTCTTTAATTCATTTATATATTTAGGCAGTGAGGAAACTGAGCAGAGCTAAATTCACTGCTTATGGAATTAATTACTGGTAAAGGGGTTTTATAACACTTAGAATGAACTCAGTAAAAAGGCTAAACTGTGGTCCATTTCTCCCCCTGAAGCAAAACATTTTTCTCCTGCAACAAGAAGCAACTTCACCCAAAAGCCTATCAGAAGAAGTAACAAAACTCACAGTTGAAAACTGCAAAGGAACAAATAGTAAAGATTTTTTTCTTTTGTTACTTTCCCTTATGCCATAAAACTTCACGATCCAGGAGATAAAGCATTTTCAACCTATTAGATCACAAGCCAGTAATGCATGCTGCTTCTTGAATTACTTCATTGTGTCTGTGCTCAAAATCTCTGCCTGTCTAATAAATAAAAAATTGCTATCACACTATGGGACTGCCCCTGTGCTACTGACACAAACAAAGTTCTCATTTGTTTTAATGAACATTCCATCAGATTTTATTGGAGGAAAAGAAAGTATCTGTGCCCTTCTTAAACCATCATGATGATATATAGAATTACATCAATGACACTTAAAGTACAGTTTCCTGAAGTTACTGTAAAGAACTATTTAAATTAAGGACCTAGAGTTAAAAGGCATCTATCACTCATTAAACTGGAACAGGAGGTCCATGTGTTGGAGTCTTCATCTCAGGAGTCATTCCAAACCTGCCTGGATACTGTCCTGTGCAACCTGCTCTAAGTAAACCTGCTCTGGTGGAGGTTGGACTAGATGATCTTCAGAGGTTCCTTCCAATTCCTATCATTCTGTGATTACCCTTCATTAAGAAAAAAAGGAGGAACAAACTTCATTTATACACTTCTGAATATGTGTGTGTACAGCATGTTGCACAATGGGGGGGCCCAAACCTTGCCATGCCACACATTATACAGGGTGATGCTTTAACTACAGTTACCACTGATTTTTAACTACCCCTTCAAACTCCTGTATGTCACAGCCCACCCCTCTCTGCTTCAACTTGTACCCACTGCCATCACTCGCAGATGCTGGGACTTCCACCCACCCCCCACCGCCATGCTCATCCCCCACTACGACAGACCTTCTATTGCTTTGGAAATAAATTATTTAGGCTGCCCTGATTTCAACGTGAGTGGTTGTGTGTGTGTCCGTGGGCTGGAGGCGGTACTAACAGTCACCATTGTGCTCCTTCCTGGAGCTGTAAAGCCACCCCAGAAGAGGCCAAAGCCCATGACTCAGCCAGGTGCTGGAGGCTACCAGTGTCCCTTCTGCAGGCACTGCATTTCAAAGAGTTATAAACAGACACACCCACAAAGCTCTGATTCGGTTAGCTTGGTCAACCGTCCCAGCAACGATCCAAGATCCTGCACATGGCACTTACATCTTTGTCTGTCTGTCCTGTGACGAGATCACCCTGAAAACTTAGATGGAGGAAAACATGGGAATAATGGGAAGAGCAAAAGAAGATAGATGGGACACAAAGCACCCTGAAAAAGGCAAGCAGAGGCATAAGGAACACACAGTCAGCGGTCGACAAACAGTGACAAACAGCTAAGAAACTCTCAAACAAACTTACTCAAAGTTTTTTCTCTGCACATTTTGTAACTGAATGAGTGTGCACCTGCTCTATCTCCCAATTCCTCCAGCAGTTCCCTGGCCAAATAGAGAAGATGAACAAGTGTTTGGGTGGTCGGAGAATTAACAGAACCTGGCTTCAGTCTTGGGGGTGAAAGGAGGACAGAGAGCCTTCCCTTCAAGCCACACACAGGCAGCAGCTGACACAAATCAGCACCAAGTTACAGACCGAAAGCCCCACATAATACATCCCATGGGTCTCAGTAACACAGATCCGTAACAGCTCCAAGAGGAGACAAGAGGCTGCCAGGAGTCCTTGAAAGATGGGAGGGAGGCAGAGAAGGCGGGAGGGAGGATGGCATGCAAGGCAGGGAAGAGAAAGGAGCCCGTGTATAGTGGGAAGTACAGAAAGTGCGAGCTCTCAGCAGGCAGTGTTTTATCCGGGGCAGCAGCAGCAGCAGAGACCTGGCACTGATAATAGAACTGAAGAAGTGCCGGAACCTCCTGCAACCCTTCAGCAAAGTAGTTATTGCTTTTCCCTCTGCTGAGACTTCTGTCTAAATCTCTACCCACTGTCAGTTTCCAAACCTCTAACCCAAGACTTAACGACTTCCTAAGCGATAACGAGGGCAGCCCTGGCAAGACGAGGAGTCGCCGGGAAATGCTGTCCACCTGCACTCCCCCACTGCGTGCTCCCTCTCCCTGGAGGCCCTCCCCACCGCCCCAAAAGGAACTGGCTCAGGCTTCCAGTCGGGAAAACTCTCCCGGCCGGACATCAGCAGGGCCCGGCGGAGGCGGGAGTTCCCACAACACCCAGCTCGGTGCTCCGTCGAGCTCCGCAGAGTGAACTCCCGCTGCTGCCCCGCAGTTGTGTTTTCCCCCATTGCTCGGCAAAAGGGTTGGTAGAGGAGGTGGACCTGGTCCGGGAGAGGGGGAGAACAGTTGTAGGACCGAGGTCTCTCCGTGCCCCCCATGCAGCTGCGTCCCACGGGGGCGCGGGCGGTGCCGAAGGTGAAGCCGGCACCGAGGGAACAAAGGCGGCAGCGGCGGCGGGGAACAAAGAGCGGCAGGTACCGCCGCGGCGGAGGAGCGGAGCGGCGCGGAGCCGGGCGGGGCTGCGGCACCGGCGGGCCGGGGGCGGCGGGGCTGGGACTGGGTCGGGCCGGGCCCAACTTCCCGCGGGCGGCTCCCGGCGGGGCAGACTCACCGAGGGCGCAGTCCCGGCATCGGCAGCGGGCGCGGGTAGTGGCGGCGCCGGGGAGGGTGGGAGGAGGAGGAGGAGGAGGGACCGGCCGCTCCCCGCCCCGGCCGCTGCCAGCAAGCGAGCGCGTTCCCCACCCGCCGGCAGGAAGGCGGCGCGGCCACAGCCCGGCCCGGCCGGGGCTCCTCCTCCTCCAGCCGCGGCGGGAGAGCCCGGCCTGCCGGGGGTCGGGGGGGACCTCCTCGGGCGGAGCGGCTTCCGTCTCCCGCAGCCGGGTCTGCCCGCACAGCTTAGCACACTGCCGGCCGCACACGGTGGGTCCCTGTCTCAGCTTCTCCCAGGCTAACGCGCAGCTGTGCGTGTGTTGTGAGATGCCCCGGCAAGAGTCGAGGGGACGGTCCCCTGCTCCTCCCAGGCATCGTTTTCGTGCTTGGGGTTTCCCAGTGTTTTCCCTCCCAGGACTAATAGATACGGTGTTGATCATTCCAGAGCTTGGAGACGGCCCCGCCAGGCCACAAGCTCTGTGTTTGCCCATGGGCTTTGGATGAAGGGTTGTTCTGGAATATCTACTTGATATAAGCACGGTTTTCTGGTCTGGGAAGATTTGGGGACACAGCTGATAGAAATAAAATACTTTTGTGGTGTCACATGTCTGCAGCATTCCCAAATCGAATGACGAAGATCACTGATACAAGTGGACAAAAACTGCAGACCTTTCCAGTTTCTGCACATCCTCCACAACCCTCCCCGAGCTGCGTTCTCTTTGCCTCACACACAGATCCCAGGCATGAGCCATCTTCCCCTCTCTTCCAGGTCCAAGCTCTTTCCTCAGCCCCAGGGACAGCATCACCTGTCTTTTTGCCCAGCCAGAACACTGAAAGGATAACTGGGGGCCACTTACATGAACATGGAGCAAATTGAGTTGTTGTGGGGTTTTTTTTTAGAACTTCCGATGAGGGGGGTTGGATGAAGAACAGGAAGGATTTCCTTATGTTTGTAGCATTTGATGCTGGATAGCTTTTGGCTAGAAACTTCACAAAGCAAGAGGATATAAATATTGTGATTGTGGTTTGTTTTGCTCACCCAGAGGTCCGCCAGCTATCCAAATAAAAGTGTAACTTTCTGAAGACCACTTCCTGCCAGTGTTGACATATTGAGTTTCTCCCCAATCTGTGCTGATAAAACATCAACCAACTTCAAAAACGAAATAAGCGAAGTCTTGTGTTTGAAGGCTACAAAGTACTCACTTACTCAAGCTTCTATTGATACACCCAGATGTGTCTAAACAAACTACCAGATTTGGGGTCCTGATTTTCTGTAAGAAATTTTTTTCTTTTCCAAGCAAAAGTGAACCCTGCACCTTTTTGAGCGCTATTTCAGGTATATTCTGAGAATGTGATGTCTTGCAGAAGCACCAGTCAAAGCTGGTTGCAACCTGACTGCCCTGTCTTGGCAAACATCTGCTCAGCTCATGCTGTCCTCGCAACAAATCAACCAGTGAATGCTCTTTGTGTACTTCTGTACTTGTTTTATTGAGGATAAATTAGTGTTTGTATAGTGATGCTATTGTCTTTGCTACTCCATGGACACAGTTGAAAGCAATTCAGTTGCATTGTAGTTTCCTAACTTCTGCGTTATGGCTGCTCTAACCCATGTCTTCAAAGTGTAACAAGCATTTCTGACTGATTTACTGCCAGATTTCAGTCTTGTATTTATTAAGAAAGAAGAGAAGAAGACGCAATATCAAAGTCGAGCTCTATTACTTCAAGTCCCTTTTTGATACTTTTACACACACCATCAAATTCAGCAGAAGTCTCTTGTAGTCCTCACCTTTTGTGCCCTGGAGAACACAAGCTTGCATTGTTGCTCCATGCTCATCTTGCTGGCTAATCACAGAGCTCTTCATCTGAGCATACACAGCACTGCAGGCACTTGACAGACTTTGTCAAACTCAAGCACTCAAGGTGCTTGTTTTCACTTAGTTTATGCATTTCCTAACTAGAACATACAACACTCTGTAATACTAACACTAAATGGTATCATTGGACAGGCATAATGTGAGTAATTAAATAGTAATGCCATTAAAAAATGTGTGAGACCCAAGGGTAGCATTAAGTCATATATGCCTACTTTGTATCCAACTGACTGTTGATTACTCAGTACAGCTTGACACTGAAAAAAAGTTCATCTCTCTTTTTTATACACAGCTAGGAGCTGCTAAAGCCCTGTCTTGGACTCGTGCTTTGATGGGTGTATGGGTGCTGCCGGAGAGGCTAGCAAGTGACTGCTATGGATCAGAAGCTGTGTGAGCAGGTCTCTCACCTAGTGCTCATGGGTGTCCAGAATGAGCTGCCTGGATGGATGTACAGGACACTGGGGAAAAGACCTGCAGAGCAGTACTGCAGGCTGCAACCAGCAATGGTGAAGGTAACTACGGTGGGGGTGAGATGCCCTCACAATTCCTGTGTGCCTTCTGAATGAGTGTGTGATCAGTTTGGTGTGTCTTGCCCCAGTCTTCCCACACCACCCCAAACAGCAAACTTACAGAGCTGGGTGCTGCATCATGTGTCTTGTACAAAGCATTCAGATATTTTACACTTGTATGTTGCATGTGGATAAACAGCATGAGCTCCATGGTAGGACATTCCTTCTATAATTCAGAATTTGTACAACTGGGTTTCAGCAATGGAGGGAGATCAAATGCCCCAAGTCCACTGGATAGAGTGTTAACTCTGAAGGATAATGATGGCTGCATACACCGCGTTTGTTTGAATAGTCCAAGTCATGTTTGCTCTGTAGTCTGTCAGAACAAACCTTTGGCCTGGTGGCCCTCTTCCCCAGAGTGCAACCCCCTGTGCCATGCAGGCACAGTGTGAGTGCTAGAGATGGGAGACATTAAAATCATTCCAGAAGAATACTACTTTGTTTTCAGCTGGTTTGTTCCCCGGATTTAATTGCAGTATGGACAAACAAAGAGGTATGTCGACTGAGAGGGCAGCAGGATCCAGCACAGAGATGGGAACATACAGCACAAACCAGAGCTGGGAACAGGATGATACAGCAAGAGAACAAGGGATCAAGACCATGCCAGAAACGTCAGCTTCAGTGCTCAGCCGCTCTCTACTGACCCCATCCATCGCAGGAAAGAGGGACGGGGAAAGGGAAGGGAGGGGTGAGACTAGAAACTCACTTTTGGATTTTCCTGCCTTCCACCTTGCTGGCACAGCAACACTGAAGAAATAAGGCTACAGTTTTGCAGACATCATTTTGGGTGGCAGAGCTTTGACGGAGGGGTCGGGTTACACTCCCTCCGTTGTGCTGGTGCAGCTCTTTGTGCTGTTGTGTTGTTAAACAGACCAGGAGAGTGCCTTAAAAAAGCAGCACCTCCTCATTGGTTATTTTTACCTGGCTCAGTTCCCAAGCATGATTCACCTCGTCTCTACCGAGGTGCAACTGGAGGAAGAGCATTGAAGTGGTAAGGTACGGCCAGATGCAGGGGAACTGGGGTCTGCCTAAATCCACATCGCCCCTCAAAAAAATGTGCATGGCTCAAACCCTCAGGGAGAGTTTTTCTTCAGCAATCATGGGTAACTTGTTTGTCAGAATTAGGAAGATCAAAAAAGAGGAAAGACAGGTTGAAACTGTGTAGGCACGTGCAGTATTTGCATACTATTTTCCTCTGCAAAACATAAAAGGAAATCTGACTGCAATAATGTTAAAAATGTTTCCTTTTCTCCTCCCATTTAATCTGAACATTTATGTATGACACGGTCCCCAGCGTGTAAGACAGCAATCTAGCAGACCACTTAGGCATGGACGCTCTAACACCTGACTGTTCCGCTGAAGTCAGTGGAAACATTGCAATGGTTAAGTTGCACATGCTTAAATGCCTTGTTAGGTCACCAGCTAATTCAAGGACAGAGAAGCACAGCTTTAAAGAGGAAAGCAGGTTAGTAACACTGAAGTCATGGCAAATCTGTAGGAAATCTCCTGGAATAGGTTCATAATTAATAAAGCTATACTTCTCAAAGTAAATATCCTCACATTTTCTCCAGTTCCCTTTTTACCCTGTTTTTCCTGTGAATTATGGTTCATAGCTAAAGAGAAAACAAACTGAAGATTTCTACTCTTAGAAATTAGTGCCTGAACCTTATAGCAGCAGCCCGGAGCCCGCAGCATGCACTTGGATCTTGCTATACTGCACTGCCTGAGTGAGGTGTTTCAAGAGGGTAGTTGCCTTAAAGTAACCAATGCTGAACATGCCGTTTATTGTGGACTCCAAAATTTTTCAGAGCAGAGGAACTGGACTCACTCATACAGAAACACAACCCAGCTTAGTCTCCTGAGCACAGGAACCTGCAAACTGAACTGAGCAGGGCTCATTTTGCTCCAGTTATAATCCAGGTGTTGTGCATCAATGCAGGTTTCCAGTCTGTTTTCAATTCTCCCAAAGTGTGCCAGCTTTTACACAGAGAGAGTGATTGCCCATTGGAATGGGCTGCCTGAGGAGGTGGTGGGGTCGCTGTTGCTGGGGGTGTTCAGGGTGAGGCTTGACAGGATGCTTGGTTGCATGGTTTAGTTGATTAGGTGGTGTTGGATGATAGGTTGGACACGATGATCTTGAAGGTCTCTTCCAACCTGGTCTATTCTATTCTATTCTATTCTATTCTATTCTATTCTATTCTATTCTATTCTATTCTATTCTATTCTATTCTATTCTATTCTATTCTTCTTAGCTCCAAACAAGGTGAGTTTATTACACAGAGATGTAACTTAAGGTTCCACCCTGAAATTAAAATTCAGAGCTGAGCACCCCTCGTCCTTAATACCAGCTGAGTGGAGTCAGGTGGATCACAGGTTTTTACTGAAGTACATCTGGCATGTTCAAGTCCTGCTTCATCTGCTTAAATGCCTTTTTGGATCCCACTTGAAGCACTGCATTCCTGATGGACTTAGTGAGCTTAGGAGACTGTGTTGGGAGTCTGACTCCAGATAAGACTAGGTCAAGGTCTCAATGCTCTCTAAAACCTTGACCTGATCATATTAGTATACACAGTCAAGGTTTTGGACTCAGAATTCCCTTATCTTAAACCCAACATTTTATCCAGCTGTGTTTTTTTTTTCTTTTACTTACATTAGTTCATCTAATAAAAAATATTATCTATTCTGTCCTTAGACTATCGCAGCACTTGTGCTGCAGTGTATTTGTACAAGCACTGTAATAAGCCTGCTACCAAAACCACGCTGATCCTATCAGCTTTACCCTCATGCTCCATGCTGTCTCCACAGTACCTGGCCTCCCACCAGCAGTTTGGCATCTCAGTTGTGGCTCTTAGTTTCAGAAGCTGAGTGAGAGAAACCTGTCATGAAACACCGTGTTCATCAGACTGTAGCAGAGGCTGGAGAAACACAGTGCAGTGGTCAAATGCCAGGTCTGGATTCAGGACCCTGCAGTAGGAGGAGGAAATAACAATGGCTAGCCAAGCAGTTAATTTCCAAAGTATCTCCAGCGGGCCACCTGCAAGCTCCAGGTGTTTGTAAGCAAAACAGTGCTGTGGAAGGCACCCAAGGGCTTAAGCACTATTTGTTTGATGGTCTCCTGCTCTGAGGCTCACATGAGACCTGAAGTAGTTTCACTCTGAGCTGCAACTGTTTTACTCTCCTGACAGCTTTTCCCTTCCTTGCCACTTCCAGGAACAGGCCCTTTCCCCATAGTTGCAGGTCTTGATATTTCTAGAACACAACTGGGCTGAGGACTGCAGAAAAAATGTCAGTGCTTGCCTCCCACTCATACTATACCAAGCACCCTCCTCACACCTCTGTCTTTGGGGAACACCACCCTTGAACAGCACTCAGGCAGCAGCAGTTTGATTTGCCTCTGCTTCCACTGCAACACTGACATGTATGGGTGGCTACAGCCTGTTTTCAGACATGATTCAACAGAGAACAAAAAAGGTCTCAAGTGTGGGAAGTGGGGCTAAGGCTTCTTTGGAAGCAGGATTTAGTAATCCTGATCACCACCTCTAAAAATCAGTGCCCTTGGGCCCCAGCCAGCCCTCAGCTCTGTCAACATCTTTACTGCAAACTTCACTAACAATCACACAAATGTAAATCTAGGGTGAGAAGAGGATTAAGCCCATTCTGGTTTTATGGCCTATTAAATGTCTACTACTCTGCTGATGATGTGTTGTGATACATAACGCGGAAAAGGGGCATTTGGACTGCTATTCTATCTTCAAAATGTTAAAGGAAATAATACAAACCTAGAAACTTTACCAGCCAGTGAAGTCTACATGCATACAAGGTTTCTCCTAAGTCAGAAGCTAAAAGCCTGTACCTTGCCAGATGTTGGCTGTTTTCCTGCGAAATAAGATTAGCAACAGCAATTTTCCATGCATTCAAGTTCAGGATTTTGTCTTCAAGGGGATTAAAGCTCAGGCAAACATGAGCCTGCCTGGATACTGCCCTACTCCATATACTGCTCTGACTTGGGATGAGACCTGTATAGGGGGCTATTTAGGAATCCCACTAAAATAATTGTTTCTTCACTGATGACTCAGTTGGCTGAGATCTGCAAGAAGGACTGAGGGAATAAGGTCTCTGCTTCCTGAGCATTTCCATTAGATGTGGGTTCCTGATTATGCTGATATTTTCATACACATGTAAAGACTAGAAGGTTTTCTTTTTACTGTAACATTTATGATTGGATTTCAGCTCTTGAGATGGGAATCTTTTTTGCTTCCAGGTTTCTATAATCTTAGGGCATGGCTCAGATGTCTTAGCAGGATCACAGAGTAAATGCCACTAAATAATCATAACAGTGTAACTCCACTGGGCTGTCAGCAGAAAAAGAGCCAAGCTGAATACGTATTTCAATTAAAGATGCAGAATTATGCATATTTATGGACAAGCCTGAAAAACAGATGAGATTTAAAACACACTTTGGGGCAAGGGATTCAATTACCTTTTCATTACCTTTATTATTTTCCAGTTTCTCCTGGTCACTAGCTTGAAAGTCTCATTTAGTCCTTATCCATATAAAACTGCCAGTCGTCAGTGTAAGATGTCCTGGGCAACTGTGACTTTTTTGGTCACAGGCAATTGGTAGTGACTGTGATGAGATATTGCAGCGACCCTCAAAGGCACAGCTGATAGTGTTTGCCAAAATAGGAATCCATCTCCCCAGCAGACACTCGGATACACTGTATCTCACTGCTTTCTCTTTCACGCCTCCTGGCAAAAGTCTTTTACAGATCAGGAAGGAAAACAGTGCATGGAAGACAGGCTACAGTGAGCCTTTGTTTTGGTGTTCAGTCCTCTTTCTTTGGGCATCGCTGATATATTTAGTAAACTGTTGTCTGTTAGAATTTGTGTTTGCCATCCTGCATCGTCTGGAGTTCTTAAATTGCTCTTTCATATACACATTGCTCTATTTTAAAAGCAATGTTAGGGGCCATGTCCTCTTCCTTAAACCCGCTGTGAGGATCCTGAGCTGCTAAACACTTGTGAAGTACTATGGCAAATGATTTGGTATTTATTTGTAAATAGCTTTCCTGAAACCAAGGGGAAAGTACTCTAAATAAGACACTGCTGTGCTTTCTGTCGGTGTGACAGACAGTCCCTTGAAGTGTGGCCCCCCTGCCCCCCAGCAGTATCATCCTCCCTGCAACAGACCTGGCTATTTTTGGCTGCTGAGGCCATGGTGCCAGGTGCTGGGGGAAATTCTGCTCCACAGGAGCTCATGTACCACCATGCCATCGTGTGCGGGCCACCACCAGCCACACCTTAGTACCAGGCATGGCTTTGCTTGCTCCTGCACCACCTGGGGCCAACCACAACACTTTGCTTGCAATTTGTGGGGGAAAAAGCCAAACACATTACTTCGTGTTTAGCCCAAACATCAAGCTGTCATCAATCAGCATTCACCCTCACATCTCAAGAGAAGGGAAATGACAACAAAAAGAGTCCCTACCAGTACAAAGCTGGGGGCAAATCATCGGGATCAGTGCAGTGCTGCTGTCATCCCAGCCCAGCCCCTGCAGGGCCCCACAAGCAAGACCTGTGAGCGCCTTCTCCCCACAGCTCTCCACAGCCTTGCAACCTGCTATTCCCATCCCGAGAACGTTGCACCCCACAGCTGACCTGCCAGGGTAAGCCTGCCCACTATGCAGGCTGCCAGCCCCAAGGAGGAGCCCTGCTCAGAGGCAGCCGATTGCAAGTCCTGCAGCCAGTTTTGTATTTCCTCAGCCTTGGAAGGCAGTGATAACCCCTTGTCCCCTCTGCTGATCAGGAGAGTTAATCCTCTCGTTATCACTCCTAAATTGCTCCTGAGATAGGCAGAAAGTCCCAGATTTCTTTCTCAGATATATACTACCAAAACTGGGTCTTGGTGTGCAGCAAGAGCTGCCCCCTCCATCTTTGGGCACCTGAGGAAGCTGCTGGACATCCCCTGGTTGCCAAACACTGAACCTCTGGCTCCTATTCTGCAAAAATAAAGTAAAAGCTTTTTCTGAATTTTAATTTCCAGAGAATATCTACTGTTATGTAGGCCAGTGTGATATATTATCCTGTATCATAAACTGCATGCCTTGGAAAAATGAAGGTCAAAGTACACCTTGCAAGCATGACAGAAATTCTGTGATGAGTACAGTTCTTCAGGGAGTTGTTACTATGAGAGTTTGTAGTGCATAACATTCAGGACTCTCCTGTAGCAAAGGGGCATATTGCCGAAACCATCAGAAAACGGGTAAAAGGACCCTGAGCGTGTCTCTGGAGGTGTCAGAGGTAATAGAGTCACTTTGGGTACCCATTCAGGACTTAATTCCCACAGGAGGCAGGTAGAGGTTGGACCAGTTCAAGCCTAAGTTTGTCAAACTGATACTTGAGCCTTGTCAGGGTTTGTTGGACAAGGAGAAAAATGGTCCCAGTTAGTTTTCAGAGAACAGCAGGAGGAAAGTAGTCCCCAGCAGAGCAGAAGTCCATGCAGATGAGAAGGGGCAGGTCAAAGAGGGGAGAAATGTGGGTGTGAAGAGCAATGAAGTCCTGGTAGGCTCAGGGCCTCGGTGAAGGTTGACTTATGCAAGACCTCACCACTGCTCCAAGAGGCGCTTATGTCCTTCCCCACCACCTCCAGCTGAATGGTCTTCATATCTCTGCATAGGGACTGGCACTTCAGGGAGCCATAAATCCCGGCTTAAATGAGCCAGTGCAGCTGCAGAATGATCAGGAAAAAAGCACAGAGTTGTTTTTCACTTGACTGGCTGGAGCCAGTGCAGAAGTCCACGGCTGATGGATCAGAGGTGGGGGGAGCCAGCGAGTAACACAGCAAGCACTGCAGCTTCTGGCATCTCTGAACACGTGGGTGAACATGAGACAGCATTTTGCTTAAGCTGATCCAAGTGCAGTGCTCATAGTAGGGCAATCCCATCCTAAGCTGCCCCAGGAATGTCCTTTCCTTCCATCCTACACCAGATCTAGTGGTGAGAGTCCTGTAGGCTGAGTCAGTTCAACTAGCAGATACAATAGAAACTATTAGGGAGTCTTTCTTTACAGAGTCAGACACAGGCTTCCTAGAGAGGTGGTTGGTGTCCCAAGCCAGTCAGTGTTTAAGAGGCATTTGGACAATGCCTTTGATACCATATCTTTGGTCAGCCCTGAAGTGGTCAGGCAGTTGGACTGGATGATCATTGTAGGTCCTTCCAACTGAGAGTATTCTATCCTATCCTATCCTATCCTATCCTATCCTATCCTATCCTATCCTATCCTATCCTATCCTACTCTTTCATGGATTTCATGGAGGTACTTTCTGGGATGCTTCTGATAAGCAGGTCAGCTTAATTGGACATATTGATCCCATGCTAATGTCATCACTGGATGCAATGTAAAGGGAATACCCATGTAGTTTTGTGATATGGCCGAGTCCATTTATCTGCCCACAGCCCCCAAGGTGCATAGACAGGTCTCCATTCCCCTCCCTGTCACACTAGTGGCTGGGCAGGACTGCAGCACTGACACTGGTACTCACTGGCCACACAATGATCTTGTTCTTCAGGGAGCTGAAGCAACCAACAGCTCATTGTAAAAACTGAAAATAGCTTCTGACTGGGCTAGTTGAGCACCCTGACTCACCATGCCAGTAAGCACTGAAGCAAGGGATCAGGAGAACTGGATTTGCCAGCAGCTTGATAAGCTGAGCCATATCCTAAAGGTGTCCCTTCAGAGTGACCTTGCAGCAGAGTTAGACTGTGGCAAGACCTTACAATGCCAGCTGGTGGACAGAAACCAATGCTTACAACCAGATGTGGCGGCATCTTGCTTTGATTTGAACAAAAAGCCAGGTCAATAGAAAACATACTGCAGGCAGACCTGTATGAGCAGGCTGTATTTCTATAAATATTGCCTCTTATATCTCTTAGGGAAAAACTCAACTGTGGCTTGTGCAAGTGAAGGTAAGCTGGGTGTGGGAGAGCTTGTGCTTGTTGGAGCAAAGAAATGGCTCATCTGCAAGTGCCAGATGAGCCCCCGAGAAAGCCCTGTGTGACACAGAGATGCTGTTATTCTACTGCTACTATGGACTAAACAAAATGTAAATCTCTCTCAAATTCAGAATATTACTCCATCCTGTTTTAATAACAAAGTTCACTGTGTCATTTGGCTCTGTGCT
The DNA here is from genome assembly GCF_014839835.1 of Dryobates pubescens. Classification (NCBI taxonomy): domain Eukaryota; kingdom Metazoa; phylum Chordata; class Aves; order Piciformes; family Picidae; genus Dryobates; species Dryobates pubescens. The sequence goes on along the minus strand of NC_071616.1, from coordinate 20,073,079 downwards.
CCTTAATCACTTCATGCAAGTCTGAAAGTGAAACAGGAATGGGGTAAGAGGCCAGAGCTGAAATGCAGACAAGTTGCTCATTGTTGATGTTTAGTTCAAGCCATTAAACTTTCACTTACAGTGCTACTAATCCTTCATTTTCATGACAGCTTTGGAGATCCTTTATAATTATAATTTAATGAAAAAGCTGAATCAAGAGATGTAGCTGCAAAAGGGTAATTGCCTGCTGTGCCTTGTATTTGTAAGAGGCAATTAACTGTATATTCCAAGGATGATTGAAAAGATTAATTTTAACAGTGACAGAGTTCAACAATCAGGAAATCTTAACGGTAAAAATCTATAGTATCTTTGTTTTCTTTTTTACATTGGGTCTCCACAGTTATTTGAATTGTTAAAGAAAGATTGATTTCAGCAACTGTCAGAATTCATTAGATGTGACTAACCAGGAGGGTACCTGTAGCTTTTATGTATTCAAGTGAATCTGTATCATATATGCATTTATTCAGATTCCTAATTATAATAAAGCTATTAAAAATGGTGAATAACATTTTTCTAACACAAAGGTCACACTGGATGGAGGTTGGGCTGCAGTCAAAAATGAGTAATCAAGTGCTTTAACATTTATTTTTATTGTACAAAATAACTGCCATGAATACATACAAGAAAAGACACAGAACTTACACATTTAGAAACATTAAACCTGATTTATTAAATAAAGGAGCACTCACTATAATTGGGTTTGGACTAATTTTTCTGGATTTCACAGAATCACAGAATGGTAGGGGTTGGAAGGGACCTCTGAAGATTGTCTACTCCAACCCCTCCTGCAAAAGCAGGATCACCCAGAGTAAATCACACAGGAACAATTTCAAGATTTCAGAAGTGATAGCTTTCATCCTCAGCTGTCTTCCTGTCTTGGGTAAAAGAAAGAAAAGAATTTTCTTGGTTTTTCAGTCATCATTTAGTTTCTTGTGCTATGCTTAACCAAGTAAGTGAATAAATTGAAAATAAGAAATGCAGAAACAACTCAAATGGATTTTTGCAGTGCCAGGCACAGGCATAGTAGGTGGACTCACGTCAACTCTATGGACATAACAAATGTTCTCCTGATGAAGTCAACAGCGTTTTGGTGCAAATGTGTTTTGCCCAGGTGCCAGCTGGGAGGGAAATCTCTTACCTGCGCGGTGAAGGCCAGTCTAAATGAAGGACCGTCATTCAATGCTTTTAATCAACCCCCCTGTGATTTGCAGAAACAACCATGACATCTAGTGGGGAAGTGCATGATTCACACTAAGGGGAAAATCACAGTAAATACTCTGGGCCAGCAGGTAATGAGTAGTCAGGAGGGATTTTTCTAAGGAGCAATTACCACCACTGTTGCTAGCAGTTGGAAAGGCACCACCAATAAACACTTTGAAAGACTGTTTCAATGATTTGTAAATATTGCATGACCTCGAATTTCTGGGGAGAGCTGATACCTGGCACTGAGACCAGCCTCCTTGTTTTTCACTGGTTGAAGTGTCATGGAATCAAACCTTCTTGTTCCGGCCTTCAAATGGAAGGGTTAAAGCAGAAGAAGGGATCTTGTGGTCAAGCTAAGTTCTATGTTTTGTCCATTTTGTACTACAGAGATTAATGTTGCATGCTTATGTAAACACCAAACAGTGGCACTGCTCTTCTGCAATCATATTTGACATTAGCTGTAAAAAACTGAGAAATCAGATTTAGTATGGCTGTACTCCATGCCCCTCTGTGCTTTTAAAGGATGGTTTGCCAACAACTTGGATCAGCTGAGAAGTTAAAGGATCAGGTGAAATGTGAAGAGGCAATAGCTGGTTTTATGGTCCTGATAAGAAGGCACTGAAAGGAATGATAAGCGCCCCACGGCTTGGAAACTAGTGTGGGAGTAAGGTGTGAGAGCATACAGCAGGCTACCAGGAAACCAGTAACTACCACAGCCAGCAAGGAGAGGCTGAAACACCAGGAGAGAACTGTGTATTTAAGACTTATTTGGCTTTTTAAACTCAAAGTGCATGAGGTCTATCCATAAGCATCTGGAAAATGCTGATGCATATCAGGGTAAAGCCTTTACTTTAGACTGTGTGGTTTAAATGCTTTCCAAGAAACAGCCTTCCTACAGGAAACATCGAGGCAGAAGCAGCTTCCAGGCACTTCCTCAGAAGAGTGGCAGCAAGGCAGTATTGGCAGGACTACCCAGTCCCACAAGTTGTACAAAGAACATGGGCTAGGAACCTGCGAAAACTCTGTGCTTTCAGTCTTTAATTGTGACATAGCTGTAATCAAACAGGGCACATTCTCAGGCAATGTGTCAAAAAGAATGTCTAATTTTCTCTGCCCTAAGGAAACTCCTTAAAAAGAAAGGATTCCTATGGCTAAAAAAACTGAACCAACCAACCAACCAACCAAAAAAACTCCAACCTACCCCCCAAAAAACCCACCCCCCCAAAACAAAAACCACACCAAACAAAAAAAACCCCAACCCATCACCAAAAAAACCCACAACCTACCAAAACAAACAAAAAAACCCCACAAACCAAACAAAACCACAACCAACACAAACAAAAAAAGCACCAAACAAAATATTTCCTGGTTTTTGATAAATGTAGACATTAAACAATGTGTTCAGAGAGCTAAAGAATTAATTTGTTTAGGTTTGTTCATTAAAGCCTGACACTAATGCAGAACTCTGGGATTGTTTAGGATTACTGCAGTGTTCAGCATAAATCTCAAGGTAAATATTTGACAGATGTTTTCTCCTCTGGGAGTATATTAAACAGGCAATAGGATTTCTCCCTGAATAACAGGGTCTTGTGTCACACAATACCTCTTTCAGCTGCTGCAGAACCAAGAACTACTACAGAAATTTAATCAGAGAATGTTTGCTTCTGATTTTTACATTTGTCTTTGCTGTCACCAAAATGGAGTGTAAACCAGTATGAATTCCCAATGTCTTTCAGAAGTCTTTATTAAAGCTTGGAAATGGGTGACAGATGAGGCTGCTCTGCCTGTGAACAGTCTTACTTAAGGATACTAGTATCATGCAAGATTTCCTGCAGGACTGTAGTGCATGATTTTGGGCAGAGCATCAAGCACTTGGACTGAATGTGGCCCCAGTGGCTGAGGTTTTCTGGAGGGTGGAAGACCTGCTGCACATACGTGTGCAGCACAGGGTACAAGTTCTACCATACAAAAGGGCATCTTCATGGTTTCATAGATTCATAGAATGATTTAGTTTGGAAAGGACCTTAAAGATCAGCTAGCTCCAACCCCCTTGCTGTGGGCAGGGACACCTTCTGCTAGACCAGGTTGCTCAAGGCATTATCCAACCTGGTCTTTAACACGTCCAGGAAGGCAGCATCCACAATCTCCCTGGGCAACCTGTTCCAGTGTCTCACCTTCCTCGCTGTAAAGTATTTCTTCCTAATATCTAGTTTAAATCTACCCTTCTCAAGCTTAAAGCCATTGCCTCTCATCCTATCACTACAAACCCTTGTAAAAAGTCCCTTCCTGGCCTTCTTGTAGACTCCCTTTAGGTAGGGGTATCTTGTCACATGGGACGTGCTCATGGAGATAGTCCACCAAGATTTCAGCTGCCTTACCTCTGGAAATCTTTATCAAATAGAAAGGACTTAACTAGAGAAAAGCAGCAGATGTATGGGGCCTTGAGTCCATCTAAAGCTAGTGCTTTCAGGCACTCTGGTACACCCACACACACCCATCTCCCAAATTAGCTTCCTATTCTAATTAGTATGAATGAGCAAGGAAAGCCAAACGTATACGTCCTGGGAAGCTTGTATGTGCCTTTCCACCTTCACACAGGCTTCTCCTTACCTGCATCTAGAAAGCTGACTGTCTTATTCCAAGCTATGTGTAATTTTTGCCTGCTCAAAATGGGAATGCTTCTCCTTACAACCCTACAAACTGGACACCTCTTCAGAATTTCCTTTATAGGTCCTTTTTATTTTTTACCCTGGATTTGCATACAGCTGGTGTAGGTTTCTCTTTATCCACACCATACCCACCTCAAGGATGTTGGTCAAGTGCTTCAGAAAGAAATTAATCATTATCTTTAGAACAACACCCCATGACTTGGAAATGGATCTCAGTGTGCACAAGCCAATTGTTGGATTAGTTGTTCTTGCTCCCCCTTCCTGCATCCTGATGTCCCTGGCTACCAAGCTCTATGCTGCCCAGGGCAATGCCAGTACTTCTGGATATTTTCCTGCTTTAGCTCAGCAGATACTGTTCTGTCAGTGCACATTCATAAATGCTGCAATTTATTTGATGCACAGATTGTCACATTTATGCACTCACTATGTGTTGTAAATCTCAGGCCTGGTGTGTATGTACAGATGCATTTATGTAATTAATCATTTATGGGTAATTACTCTAATTGCCTAGATTGACTCGTTAAGCCTCCCATTCTGAAGATGAAATTCATTTACCTAAATAGGCTTCTTCTCCATAGTCCTCATCTTTCATATCTGTCCCTTATACAGCTGAAGGCTTTGCCATACTCCCTTTCTTGCATCATGAGGTGTGACTAGGGCTGCTTACTCCTCAGAGATGCACATGTCACAGGAGGTCACAAGTAAGGTGTATTTGTTTGCACAGGCCCAAGATTTCTAGTAGACATATAACCCAGCTCTAGCCTGGCATGGTGTCCCATTCTCCCTCCCTCTATCCTCACTCAACTACCAGCACAGTCTGAAGAATCCTGTAAAATCTGGCTATGCAATATATCTGCCATATGTGTATGAGCTAATCCCTCCATGCTTGCAGATCTCCCTCTTTGTGTGTTCCCAGATGAATCTGCTAATGAAAAACACTATGGCTTGAGCACAAAGCTGCAAAGACCTTCAGATCCCCAGCATATGGGTTGTAACTTCACATTTTAACTGTTTAGATAAAAACAAGCTACTTATTCTGTTACTCTTTACAGAAGCTCAGGGTTAATCATTGATATGCCAAAAGGAGATATGCCTTCATTCCTCCAATAGCTCTCCACTGCTTGCACTGAGGCAAAGGGTCCTGAAGGAATGAAGCTGTTATTATCAGTTGCCTGCTCCTCTCTACCTCTCTTAAGAGGCAGACTTGCATGTGTCAATCATGCACTGTCCCAGTCTGCCTCATCAAGAAGCCATTTCCTAGGAGGCTGGATTTTTATTTTCCCAAATTGGATGGTTTTCCCAATTTTTTCCAACAAGATTATGATCCTTTAAAAAGTAATCAGTGGGATCCAGAACAAAGATACAGCTAACTAGCATTCTTCCTTAGCCCTGCAAATGCATGCAGTTGTGCTTTAAGGCCATGACAAAATTATTAACATAAATATCACAGATTCTTTAGGGACTTTCTTCATCTTCTGGGCTCTCAGCAGCTGAACACCTGCATTTATTTGGACAGGTGGCAAGAAAAATGGGGAAAAGTGATTCATCCTCTTTTAATTCTCTGAAATAGCTCAAAATCCTTGGTGATTCGGTGATTCTGTGATTCTGCGAAAATGAGATTTTATTGTTTACACAGCAGATATAAAACAGACAACGATCCAACATAAAGTTTTGTGGTGCTGTTCTTTGGAAAATTTATTTAATATGTTTGTGGGCATCATGCTTGTGTGTAATACACATTGCAGATTCCCACAAGTAATAATAAATGGCCTTTACTATCATCCCATAGCACAGTGGCCCGGTATGACAACAATCTTTCCTTGGAATTAAGAGGCACCTGATGCTGCTTGGCACCATTTCTCCATACCACTAGGTGGCTTTTCCATAAGGTAGTTTGTACCTCTTCAGTCACTGCATGTACAGTGAACCTGCTCCTAAGTGAAGCCATCAAACTGGTGGCAGAGAGAAGACAGTTAAGACATCCTTCAGACAAACTTTTAATTTCCCCATACTTTTACAGTGAAATCTTTACCCATCACTTATCTGTCCTTCTAATGTTTTGTTTCAAGTTAGTTACAGCTAGCTAGCTGCCATCTAGATTTTGAGTAGCATAAAGTAGATATATTTCTGCACAGCTATGAAACTTTGCAAAGTAGTGCACATGCCTGATTTTATCATAGACTTTTTTCTTTTTGTTCTAGTTCACCAGAATAAATCAATTAGTGGCAGGGAAACGGGATGTGTACTATTTAACATCTCACCATATTCCCATATTTGCCTTTTCTAATATTTTACTTTGCTTTTTAACTTAAATTGTTTTATTATAGATCTTTACTCACACCTAAGCACTGCAAATATCTGGCTACTGACAGTACGTTTTCCAAGTAGCAGTCAAACCTTATTGGTCTCTACAACTACCTGGAAGGAGGTTACGGCGAGGTGGTCAGTCTCTTCTCCCAAATAACATGTGATGGCATGAGAGGAAACGGCCTCAAGTTGCACCATGGGAGGTTTAGATTGAACAATAGGAAAAATTTCTTCACTGAAAGGGGTACCAAACACTGGAACGGGCTTCTGATCAAAAGGCTGAAGAAAGCTCCTGCTTTAGAAACTGCAAAGAGCCATGTTTGGATTTGATTACCTGTGTAAAAGCTGGCTCCCACCTACAGATAATCAGCAATGACAGACCCAGGCTGGCAAAAGTCTGGGAAAACACACTCATAGCTGTTCTGCATTGATGCAGCACTACTCACTTTTGGTTGCTTATTTTGCACTGTTTTGATCCAAGTCTCTCTCCTGGACTGTAGGAGTCAGCTTTTTACACCAACTGGTTTTTAATACACAGCTTTCCCAGGGGCCCTGGACTAACAGCAGATTTTTGAGGGAAGAGGATAATAATAGTTAAATTTATTGGAGCAAACTGGCATTCATTAAAACAGGGTAGTAATATAGCTGTATAAATAAAGCAATTAGGAATACATGATGGTTTTTTTACATTATACAAGTACCTTTCAAGCAGCCTTCATATAGTGTAACCATCCATGGTATAATCCCCTCAGACCCAAGTGAGCTCTTCCTGAGCAGCCAACTAAAAGCCACGTTATCACATTAGCCTGGTGCTGATTCAAACTCAATACACCCTGCTCCCACGGGGCTTTTCTGCTGGGGCTTGGCAGTACACAAATGCAGGCACACAGATTTCAGTAGGCATGGAACACAGGCAAGAGCATCTGTGGTATCTCAGTGCATGCCACACTGACATACCCACAGTTACCCACAGAATGTAGGTGCATGTCTAGGATGATCTTTAAGTTGCAATAATCCCAACAAAAAAAGTGTTTTGATTTGTCATGCTCAAGTCCTTTCAGCATAATCTGTGCCTTTGCTTTGGCCAAGCACAGTTTAAAGCACCTTCACAAGCCTGACTGTAGTGCCCTGCCAGTCAGTGCCTGCCGTATTTCACTCCTCACCAGCGCTGCACTATGCGGTTTCACCAGCTGAAAGGCACTAGACTGGTAAAGCTCAGGACAACCTCTGATCTCTTGGCTGACCCTCAGACTGTATTATCTCTGCAAACGTGCGCTTCCCTTAATCTCTAAATAATCTTTTCCCAGAGTAATTAAAAACCAGTTCTGCGACTTTTTCCTGTCTTCTTTTAGCTAACCATTTTGCAGCCTCCCTGCCCCCATGCCCACAGTCTGGAAATATTGTCCTGTGATTATTTTTTTTTCAGTCAAACACTGTAGTCCTCTGGCAGCTTTGTTCTTTGTACAAAACTGTTTTCAGGTGAAACACTCTCTTCTCCCCCTCTCCACCTCATGGAACTTTATTCACATGCCTGAAGAGTCACGGAGGAGGCAAACGCTGATTCCAGCCCTGCATAGTTTTCAAACACTTCCCTCCATGAATTTCTGTCATCTGCTTTTAACTTCCTGTGCTCACAAACCAGAGCAGAGGGCTGCAGTACAGGGGCAATGAGAGGTAGAGTGTCCATGCAAGGGCTGTTTCCTGGCTTGCTTTAGGTGTGGGTGCACAAAGGGATTTTAGTGTGATGGCTGTCAGTAAATACAAGCTGTGGCAGAGGAGGCATCACCCATCTAGAGATAGGAAAGTAACATCTCCAGGGCCACTGTAGGAGGCAACTGGACACTTATCCCAACCTTGCCCAGCTGCCTGCTGGGGCCAGGGCTACCTCCTGCCCACAAGGACCCTGTCTTTCTCCCAGCCCTCAGGGATCGGTAGTACAGAAGCTGTGGCTCTGAGCTTTCTGTAGGGCCAGCATTTCTGTTAGCAGAAATTCCTCTTGAAATCTCCTGTCATTTCCAGAATTACCTCCTTCTTTTTTATGCTTTTGTGAAGCAGTTTTACACTAAACATGGGATAGATGTATGCTGGTGTGATGGTTTTTACTGTTTTGGTATAATTAGAGGACAGGTACAGGACAGGATATCAATTTTCCAGCACAACAAACAACTGTTGTTCTAATCCTATATTCTCAATTATTTTGAGTGCAGTTAGACCATATGGATTAGAGTATGAAAACAGTTGTTGCAAACTATCAATTTTGCTTTATCAGGGATTGTGCTGGCAGTTTATAGCTCATATTTTAATAGCTCACAGCCCAGAAATATGAGTAGATTTAATGTAATATTTTTCTATATAGGTGGCAAGGTTCCTGTGTCTGATAAGAAACTATGCATCTACAGGGAAATTATTCACAAATATATGTATTCATTGATAACAAGTTTTCTGGCACTTGTCACCAGTTATCTACAAAGGAAATCAAGTGTCCTTATTGCCCTCTTGTTGGTACAGAACCAGAGAGAGAAAAAAAGACTTGATAAGCTTTATGCCTGCTAACAACAAAATAGCTTGCAGAGGTGTTAAAGACTTCTGGCTGCTCTTGACTTTATTTGGAGTTAAGAGAGCCCTGGAGGCCCATTAAGCAGCTATCAACCTTGACCTAAATAATTTCTTTACATTTCAATCTCTTTATTGTCTTTACAGATATTATTTCAACACTATGAAAAGAAGTTGCATCTTAGTTGTATTAGTAGTAGTTTCACAGGCTTCATAAACCCTATTTTGAATATTTTATGACCTTGCCAAGATTCAGGCGTATGCAGTATCTAGCACTGAGTGCAACCCCCATGACCCCAAAGCCATGTGTGAACAAAATACATAAAGATAAGTCCTTGCAGAATCACATCACTGCTCAGTACCCTCACTGGAAATTAAACATTTCACAGGGAGGTATTACAAAAAGGTATTTTCTTGTAATTATGCATTTGGAAGCACAGTGTGGTTGCTTTAATTTGGAGATGACTTCATATTGAATACCTATACAGATCACATTTTAAGAATAACCCCCTAAAGTAAGAGGTGACAGTTTCTAAGGGTCTTTTTAAAGTGCCACCCAGGCTCATGCATACAGGTTTCCTCCATCTCTGCATGAAAAGAGTACTTATGTTAGAAACTGTATGTGGCCCAAAAAGCAGCTGAAACCAGAAGGCTATAAATAACCATTTATACAAACATTTTTAGACTTCAGGTTTAAAACCATTTAAGCCAAAATAAATAAAACAAGACAGATTTTTTTTGAATACATGGCTCAGGTTCAGTGATACAGATCATAAAACTTAGTCAGGCTTACACAATATCTGAATTTCAGATTTGTGATTTATGCTTGTTTCAGGTTTTGGTGCGTCTTGCATGCCCTAACAAATACAATTGCATTTTGGTTTTCACAGTCAGGGTCCTTTGTGCACCAACACACTCTGCAACTTCCTTCCCCTGCTCTGAGGCATATGGTGCCTGTCTGCAGAACCAGCTCTGTATCCTGGGACAAGACTGCCAAGTTGAGCTTGTGCCTGATCCTGTCCTTGCATTTCTCAGCCTCCCCTCCTGCCTTGAATGTGGTCCTGCCTCCTTGCTGTAGTTTTGCCCAGCTATGGTTGGGTTGCAGCTGATCTCAGCTGCAATCACCAGGGCTGCTCTGTTCATCTTGTCGAGTGCTGCATGACTATGCCCCAACAGACAGTGAGTTCCTGTTAAGAGAACATGATTATATTTTCCACACACTTGTTATAAAAATCAAACCATCTTGTTAAGTTATAGAAAAAAAACCTACTGCATCTTCATTAAAAATCTGGCAAGTAATTGTCATTTAATTAATCAATAGGGTCTGCCACTTGGGTGAAGTGCTATTTACCAGGATTTCACTGAGCATGATATGCAATAGCAGCATGATGAACAGTCTCTTGCACTCTCTAGACACTATTATTTTCTGTGCACAGAAGTTCTGGTCCTGCTTTAGTCAGGGTTTCATTGAATGGTGGTGGCTTGATTGAGCTAAGAAGATGTTCTTGTTCAATCTGCTCCTGAAACAGGGCTGTTAGTCACAGCTATACCATGCTTGTCGTGCTCTCTCCATCATTCTTTGTACACAACACAGAGCAAGCCACTACTAGAATGAACACCAAGTCTTGCATGCTTAGAGGCTGGAAATTTTTCTAGACAGAAGGATACACTCCACTGACATGCCAGATAAGACACAGAATCTGTGATTCTATGAAGCTTTAACATTTTAGTTAGGCTTTCTTTATTATTTCATTGTGTAAATGATACTGGATAATTATTTTCATACTCATCCAAGGACATATGCTATGTCCTCAAGCAACTGCATCATTCTGACTTTGTGCCTCCAGCTTCTTAATGAAGTCCAAGTTCACTAGAAAAAATTCCTTGAGTCCTGTCCTACCACATCCCACAAAGAAATTACTCTGCTAAGAGAGTGATTCTGTTTAGATTCCCCCCCCCCCCCCCGGTTTTGCCCTTCTTACTGTCACTGTCAGGAAGACTGTCAGTGTTTTTCTTCAGCTGGCACTTAAAGGGTGAGAAAAATATGGTGAAATATATGGTGACATGGCCCTATCATAAAACCTGAAGTGTGAGCATTCTACCAGTGCTGGTAGGATGAAAGAGTAGGGCAGAAGTGGTTGCACAGCTTGCGGCTGCAGAACCTCTGCCAGATACACTACGTACACAAAACCAGGGAGAGTTTTAAGAGCTCTCCTAACTGCACACATGACTTAAATGTTGACCAAACAAATGCAGGGGAGAAAGCAGACAGAGGTAATGATAACAAGGCATATTTTTAAAAGTGTACATGCACATGTACACATCTCTATAAAGATACACAGAGGTGGACAGCAGGACAGTCCTAATGCAAAACCACATTACAGAAAGTGAGGACTTTCAGCATACAACAAATAAGGAGAAAACCATCTGACAGCCAGAAAAACTGCAAAATTTAAGATGAGGTGAGTGCGACAACTCCAACCCCTTTATGAGTAGTGTTTTGTCTTTCTTTGTTGTCTGGCTAAGCTGGTTTTAAGAGCCCCTTGATCAGCAGTATGAAGTTTCTAGCACAACAAAGGTGCAAACCTAAATCCTTAGAACACTTAGGCTTCCGACTGATGAACCTATATTGCTAGTTCTTCCAGTCATGTTTAGTTATGAACTTTTTTTTTTCAATACAGTGATCAAAAAGCTACACAGCCTCCCACTGCCTCCAAAATTAGTTGCTTCTTTTAAAAATGCCTAACTATACATCACATTTTTGTGCTTGCTTTCCAGCAGCCGTAGCAGATCACGAGGATGAAATTAGAAGGTGTATGGGTAAACTAACACAGAGCACCTGCATCCTAAAATTATGCTTAAAGCATGACTGCACCACAGCTCTGTGAATCAGCAGTCTTGTGTTCTTGGCCAGCTTCTATTAATGACATATCTTGACTCCAATCTACAGCTGTTTAACTTTTGTTGCATGCCTAATCTCACTGAACTCCAAGGGCAGGAATTAGGGGGCCTCCAATACAAGTATTACAATTTCCAATACCTGTTCACTGATCAAGTGCTTCTGTTCCCTTTGCAGCCAAAGGACTTAAGGTTCATCAAATGCAGATCTCCTACATCCCAATCAACAAAGTGCAAGTTATGTGCTGTTTTGTTAGATCTCTTTCTAGCCTATTTTACAACCAAGAGTCTAATTTCAGGAGGGATGAAAGGTGCAATGCCCTGGACTATGCCATATTCTGGTGACTACAGCAGTCTCCTGAGTCATGAGCAAGTTGCATCCCATCAGGCCAAGCTGAAACTGAATTTAGACTTCCCACTCTCTAGTTAAGCCGTTAAGGGAAACTCTGGTGCTTCTCTTGCCTCGTTGTTTTCCCTGAAGCCTGTAGTTTCTCTGTGAACAGTGCTGGGACTCAACATTATGAGGCACCAGGTGTGCAGAGCACAGCTTCTCCAGGGATGCAGGTGGCATGCAGATGTGTCTTTGCTGTGTTCCTGAACCATAGCAGCCAAGAGTGTGGCCCTACCAGTCACTGCTGCCTGTGCAGTCAGAGGCACTCTAGTTTAGTGACTTGGGGAACTGCCAGTACAAGAGTAGATAGTAAGAATTTTTACATACCTCTAGCATCAGAGAGCTGCCATGGCAGAAGATTTATAGGTAGTTTTCTTGAACCTGACCAAACAAATCCACCTGAGTCCCATTTATGGTGCCCAATAGCTGCATAACCTATCCATCATGACAGTGCACAGGTTTGGATGTCTGAAGGTAAGCCTACATATTTTAAATTACCATCCCCAAAATTTTAATTACTTACCTCATGATGATATTTTATGGGTTAATTTACATTTGAGGAAATATCCCAGTCACCCACATAATTCTGAGCACTTTCTGTGTAATTAGGAAAAGCAGCAATGTTCATGCTACTCTGAGAGTGAGAGCCTGCAAGAACTACTGGTTACATTCAAAATACTTGTCATACAGGTTCTGAATTGCCCTGGGATCCATGGGTTGCATTACCTGGAAAAGGGTGCAGCAGTAAGGTAAGCAAGTTTTGAGTACATCTGGCCTTTCCCTGAGACCCTGCCCAGGACTGGGAGCACTGAAGATGGAAGATGGAGGGAGGTGGCTCACAAGCACTTTCAGTAGATTGAAAGGAGAAGGCTTTCAGTGATGTTTCATCTGCAATAAACAGGACCATAGTGACTGGCTATCACATTGTGAAAAGGGATTAGAAAGATTCTTCCCAGGCAAAAGCTCTGACCACTAGGCAATTACATCAGAAGTGGGCATCCTATCCTGCAAAAGTGAGATCTACACAATTAGTTATAAAAATATTTGTAACTGACTACCATCCATAGATTGCACATCATTCAAAGTATCTCACTGTCAGTCCTGCCTGAGGTGTGGGATGGAGTTTCAGAGCCATCCTCACATTTGGTTTGTTATCAGCTAACTCCAAACAGCTCTCCCATCAGCACACAGGCTTCCTAATCTGGCTGTCAAAGTATCTGCCTTTTCCACTGAATTGCAGAAGGAGCCTAAGGGCTTCATTTTGGCCTCCAGATATTAGTTTGAAGGTTAAGAGATAAAATGAAACTACTACAGTGAGTAAACATGCTCACACTTTTTTTGTTGTTTTTAATTGACTGATCAGATCTTCACTCTGGTATGGATGACCTCCTTTGTAATAACATCAATGGTTACAAACAGTGCTCCAGAAACTGAGGAGAATTCAAAATTACCATGAATTATAAACATGTTCCCTAAATTGTGGCTTCCTTTCCACCTCTGAATCAAAAATCAGCAAATGTTGTTGGGAAGAACCCTAGGGAAGCTTTTACTCCTCTTACTCTAATGATGAGCAACTTGACACACCCTTGAACATGAATCAGCTCCATTTCATAATCTTGGCAATTTGGGATTTTTCAAGAAATAAAGTCCATAATTGATTAAATCATGCATTGGTGCACACTAAGGCAAATTCCCATCTGCTGTGTATCTCATACTTCAATCCTAAGTCTCTTATCATATCAAATCTGTCTTCCCTAGTGCTTTATTTGGCACCTATGTGCCTTGCCTAGTTACCTGCACATGAACTTTTGAGTCTGATGGTAGGATTTGAACATGCTACTTTTCTCCTTGTTTTAATGTCCTAGGATGCCATGTGGTAAACTCTCTGCTCCTGCTATTCAGGTTGATTCCCACAATTTCCTTCCCATTACTGGAGTATAGGGTGAATCCCTTTGATGAGTTTGAGTAATCAGAATGCATCTAGCCTCTGGAAAAGTGAATTTCTCTTTTTATCCATGAAGTTGTAACTCCTAGGATGTGATCAGCTTGTCTCTGAGGGGAATCATGGGGGATCCCCAACTCTGCAATGCCCTATGGAGAGGCTCATTTTCATCCTTGGAATGATAATGTGCTCTCTGAACTGGACCATCACTGAGCAGGTTTTGCCACTGAGGAACCAGGAGCTGAGATCCCTGCTGCTCGCAGCATGTTCCAACAAGAAGTCTCCTGCTGCTAGGAGTTCTCAGCAGTTGTTTGCCCCTGCAGCACAGTTGGCTTCAGACACATAAAATTTGATCCAATATGCAATAATTGCAGCTGATGCAAGTCAGTATGAAAGAACTTAGTCCTTTCTTAAAGGGCAAATATCTGCAGGAATGAGTGATAAAAAGGCTGAAAATACTGTATAAGCACAAAAGTTCAGACTGTGGGAGATGGAGCCCTCTAATTCTGGGCTCTAGGCTGATTAAGATCTATGCACAGGTTTGGGGGTTTGCTTTATTCTATCTCTCCCCTGCTCTCTTGATAGTAATAAAATATAGCTATAAAATAATGCAGTGATGGTGCCCAAACAGGTGCATGCACTAGGTGAGTACCTTGTCTCTTCACAGGCAGTGTGGATAATAGAGGAGAGCATGGGAATGAAGGCAGTGTCAGCTATTCTGAATAAAACCAAGCAATTCTACAAATTAATTCCTGGTAGCCAGAATGAATAAATACCTTCCAGAAATGAGAGTTTCACATCCACAACTCGGTATTACTAACCCAAGTGTTTGAAAAAGCAGGAATCTAAACCTCCTTCTTTTTTCATTCCTTGTTTTTGAAAAAAGAGCAAACAAACTCTACTCACCCACAGAGTAACCAGCCTCTCCCCTGCCTTTCTAAATGTAATTGCTTTCACTTCCAAATACTGGGATGAAAAAGCACAAAGACCAAAGATTCGCTGTTGCTTCATGATTTTCTGGGCTCTTTGAGGCACCACGCATGTGTTTGTGTGTGTAATCTTCATTTTCTCACCACACAGACGGCAGATTACAAAATGTAAAAAACAAAATTACAGGAATGTGGGAAAATGAAAGAAAGGGGAGCACAGTGAAACTGTTACCAAATGTGCCTTTTTCCCAGTTGAAGAATGAAGGGGGTGGTAATTATGCATTCCACTCCCTCATAGAGTTGTTCTGAAGAGTTGCCAACCTTTAGATTGCAAATTACAATCATTAGATTCTAAGATATTCTCATGCTATAATTGAGGACATATAATAATTTCAGATAACATCGAAAATTGGGTAATCTTATTTTTAACATAACAGAAATGCTCCTTACATAATGGCACCTTATCAGAATGGTTTGAAATGGCATGTGACATGGTTAAACACATGGACTGAAGTTCACAGGAGAATGAAAAGGCTCTTAACAACTGCATTCCTCGAATGACCTTATGGAGGCAGCCCTGTCACTGTAGCCTCTTATTACTTATCTTTGGCTTTTTTCATTCCCGCTTGTTGTAACAAACCACAACATTGTACACCTTGGATCTGCATATAGTTATCTAAGTCACCAAAATTCTGGGCCTTTCCAAGGATATGTGTCAGTATAGCCAGGTGAAGAAGAAAAGAAAAACCAGCCCAAGCAGCTGGGCAGATGCCATAAGGATGGGCATACTTATCCCTCATCTAAATGAGGTGGCATTATAATAAGTACATCTTGTGACATGAGAACACGTGCCGCTGTACCATCCTGTGCTAAAACAGGGACACACCAAAGCCACCTGATTCCATTCCCTGCAAAATCCAGACCTGTCACTCTGAAGCAAAACATGCACCAAAGCCTGGGGTTTCTGGTTTTGTTTTTGATGGTACTGTTGCTAAGTTAATGTTATTTGGCCATTCATGTTTCAATTTATCTGGTCTGCCAATGGATCCGATTTCTGAGGTACCCAGAGACCTTCTCCTGTCATACCCAAATGCTACAGCAATTCAATAGTGCTTGAACACGGATACTTGTGCAAAGACTCTAACAGATTTACAAAAGCAAATCATAGAAGGAAAGTGTTCTAATACCTAACAAAAAATAAGGCGGCACTCTTATATATGGAACTTCAGGGGATTACAGCAAATCATTGAACTTATTTTTTTTAATCTATTTGGTAAAGTCTTTAGCAAAGCAATCAGAATATCAACAAGAGGCAAGAACTAAATCTTATTCCTTCCAAGCCACTTAACTTTTTCTACCCATGGAGAACATACTTGTGAGCCCTTACTTACCAAAGATAAGTGCTACACTGGTCCATTAAATGCATTTTTACTAAAGATAGTGGAATTCTTTTAGTGTGCTATTGAAAAAAGCTATCACTAGAATTCATGAGTGGTAACTTGTAGAGAGATAAGCTACATTTTAACACCTTAAAATGCTTACTAAGAAAGTACTGTGCAGAATTCAGCAGCGTCCAAGTAGAGAGTGAGTGAGCTGAAAACCCTTCAGTGTGTGCTTTCTCCCGCTGCTGTTAATATAACACTAGCACTTCCCCAGAGCTCCTTCACTGAGCTATTGCAGTAGCTCATACTAAAGAACAAATTAAAGCACTCTCTTGTTTTTTACTTGTTTGGTTTGGTTTTTTGTGGTTTGTTGTTTTTTTCTTACAGTAATAGGTTCTATTTGGAAATAAGTTTTCAAGACTATAAAAACACTCTTACCTTCTGAAATCTAGGCATTCAACTCACCAATTTCTTTTAAAAAGTAATAATAAACCTGGCACAATTAACACATTTTATTGATTTACATTCAAAACTGTCTAAAACTAATCTTTCCTCTTACTTCAGGCACTTTAACATAATCAATAATATAACAAAACCTAGCAGCATTAGAATAATTATTTCATCAGGAAACTAGTCATTCGGCCCTCTGCAGATACTCCTTTCCATTTGTCCTGGTTTCACCTGGGATAGAGTTAATTTTCTTTCCAGTAGCTACCTGCCAGGCTAAGTCATGACACCATCCTTCATCATTAATTCTCTTCACAAAATCCTATCAAACAGATGTCTTTTGCACAGAAAGACGACCAGATTCAAGCTTTTTCAGATGATGACAGAAGTCCTGCAGTCCTGGAGAATGCCCCTCCACCCGCTCCTTGAGTTACATTAAGAGAAAAAATTGGCAGTTGATGACTCAGATAAACTGGTCTCTGACTGTTTAAAGCTTCACAAGGCAGAAGCAGCACCTTAAATATATTCACAGTGGTCATCCAAACAGATGCCAAGCAGGATGTTCTGCTTCAACAAGGAATGCCTCCTTCTGCTCCTCTCACTTGGGCAGGGTGGTCATAGCAGCAGCTGTAAGTATGATGTATTCTTCTCATCATTTGCCATTGATTCCCACAGCTGTCTTGTCAAATATTTACAGCCTGTGGGAATGTGGCTGTGAGTACGCTGTTTTGGCAGGCATGCTTGAAAACGCACGTATAATGGGTGCATGCTCAGACAGCACTGGTATGGGAAGCTGCAATTCATGCCAGCTTTGGGGCCACAGCTTTGCAGATAGTACAAGGAAAACACATTATCTGGAAAAGTTCAGTTATAGGGTGCAACTTCACACTCCTCCTGGAGTGCCCACTGCAAAGGTTATCTACTTCTAATGCACAAAGGTCATTTAAAAGCTGCTTCAGTATTAATGTAATTTTCACTCTAATAGCTCAAAGTAAACAAGTTTCAAACACACATACAAACACTTTCTGCTTAACTTGGTGACTTAAAAAAGTTACCAAGCACACATCATAAAGACAAGTCTTATTTTATCCTTTGTAATCACTATGATTTTTTTTCCCCCTGTACAATTATTCAGATCTCATTCCAGAATTCATCATCAAGTTAATTAACAGATTTCAGTGTGTTTTGTGTTTAAGGGGAGACTCTTTGTGGCCTGACTCTGGGAAAATGCACAAAAGAAGGCAGAAGCTTGCTTCTCAGCTCCTGTCTTTGCATTTTCTGCTCAAGAGACAGGAAAAGGGGAAGGATGCAAATTAGGAAGCACATGTATCTTTCAGGATTAGCATCACACATTTCACTGAAGGCACAGAAATGACAGCACATCTTCCACTCTCAAGATAGAAACATTGATCATACTATTTCAGGGGTGGTTTTATCGTGTTTCTCTGCCAAGCTGCTGATCTGAAATCTTATTTATATTTCATTCATCCCTCTTTCAGTAATAGCAGCTCTTCCACTGGTAATATAAATATTCATGTTATGATAATGCTTCAATTGAGGTTAAGACTGTACGAGGCAAACATATGCAATATATAATGTACAATATAGGAAATCTATCAGGATTCATTTGGTGCATTCCAATTCTCTTGGCCTTGAGGCAATTTTGTATAATTGATGTTCACCTTATGAAATACTTCTTGGAGGATTATTATCCAGACTTTGGAAGTTTTCTTGCAAGGATCTATTCCCTCAGAAATTTAAATAGAAATGCAGAGAAAATTTTCCAGGTAACTGAAGTAAAAGGGCAATATTTTGTCTTAGTAATTCTATTCTACAGCCAAAACCTTCATTCAAGTAATCTTTTTATAGACCATGAGTATTTTAAAGCAAAAAGAATTGATTCTAATGTTCATGGTTATTAATGAAACACCTGCTTCTGGCAGACATTAAACCATGATGGTCCCATTACATTAACCTGTCACTGTGTATATCACAGACCATCAGATTTCAACCTGTAACTGCCCAATAAAATAAACCATAACTTCTGCTTAGCTAAAAAATAGTTTTCAAAAATACATCTAACCTGCAACAGAAGAAATTAAACGATGGAAAATCCTCAACTTCTCCTGAGAATATGTTCTGGTGGTTAACCATGTAAAAACTGTGCATCTTATTTCCTCTTTGAATTTGACTGGCTTTTGCCTCCAGCCATTATTTAGTATACCTTTTTTGAAAAGATAAAAGAGCCTTTTAATATTCTGTATTTTTCCCCAGAACTGTTCCTATACACTTCCACCAAGACACCTCCCAATCCTTTTTAAGATAATTTTTAACAGCCTGAACTCCTAAAACCTCTCAGTGTGTGCATTTTCTCCCACCTTCAGAATATTCTGCTTCACGTTTTTGCTCTAACTTTCCAAGGTACCCCTTCAAAACTGAAGCCAAGACATGTATGCACTGTCCTGTGGATGGCATTGTTGAGGCCAGCCATGAGAAGCAAACAGTTTTTAAAATCCCTTTATTTATACATGGATTCATCCTTTTTCTGCCACAGCAGCATACAGTTCAGCCTGTATCTAATTGCTTACTTATTCGGACCCTTAAATCCTTCTCAAAGTCACTACATTCCCTGGATATAGACTTCTGTTCTCCAGTTAGAGCCTCCAGAGTTAGTTCTTAAGATAGGTATCATTTTATTTGGCTGGATTAAAATTCACAAAGTTTGAGTGAGATGCTTCTACCAACTGCCCTGATCAGTGGCCCTTCCTCATCATTATTTAAGACTCCATTATTCCTGGAGATGAATTTTTTGCAGCAGCAGGTTTAGATTCACTTCCAGATCAGTTAAAAATGCAGTACAGCATAGAACCTACCACTGCAACCTCTTTAGACACCCTCTCTTTAAACTAAATTTTCCTACAGACTTCCTCATCTTGAGATCTGGCCATTTTAATGGTTTATTGGCAGTGCATGCACCCAATGTTAATATCATTCAGTACAATGTCTGAGTCAAGTACCAGCTTGTGTGGATTTGTCTTATATTCCCTCATTTCAACTTTTTATTATTGAATTTCACATCAGATTGTCAGTTTTGATTAGAGTAGCTATTAAACTAACTTGTCCTTTGGGTTCTATTGATCAGCCTTTTCTAAAACGGCACAAAGCAGCACATTTATCAGTTGTTTAACCTCCTAAATTTGTGGCAAAACACACAGCACTATTAGAAAGCTGTAAATCAGTATCGGTTGGACAGGCAGAGGCATCAGACACCACTGGTGACCAAAGCTCATAATTTCTGACTTTCAAAGGATTTTCAAAGGACCTGATCATAAGTTTTCACCTCCTTATGAATTTTAAGCCAAGCACACCCTGCATGCAGGAGGCGTGGAAGCTCGTCCCACCTATGGAGAGACGGAGCAAGGCACGACCCCTTCCCTCGCAGCCAGCAGAAACCTCCCTCAGCATCTGCCTGCTCCACGTCCCTGCGGTGACCCATCGCCTCCACCGCATAATGGCACTGACCGCTGCGGGAAAGACCACTCACAGGCTCTATCTGAAAACAGCTTTCCCTCTCATCTCTACACCACCAGATTTAGGCTTCTGAGCTCGAGCTGGGCGCAGAGGAAGGCAGTCAGGCGAAGGACTCGAAGGCGACACACGGTGGCTAAAGCGAGGGCGGCAGCACCTCACCCCGCGTCAGGAGAAAAGTTAATTAGCTCGCCGGGGACCAGTGGTGTCGGTGACAGGGCTGCTGAAGTCGAGCAGGAACCGGCGTGCCTCCAGTGCCCCGCGGAGGCCAAGGACCGCGAGCAGACACAAACCCACTGCTGCCTCCGCGCCGCACGCTCGAGGCCGAAGCACACCGCCCGCTGCCTCGCTCCATGATAGGCCCTGATTGGCCCCCTTGCCAGTATAGGGCGGGATAGGGAGAGAATCGAGACCAATCCGCGCCGCCGTGAGGTTTCTCGGGGGATCCCCGTGGTGGCGGGCGTTGTGCGCAGGCGCGGAGACACAGTGACGGCGAGGGGCGGCGGCGGGTGCGCGCGTGAGGGAGCGAGCGAACGGCGGGCGAAGCGGGCACGGTGTCGGAGTCGGGCAGGAGCCGGAGTGGCGCGGGGAGCCGAGCAGAGGGCGGGCGGTGGTGGCGGCGGCCCGAGGCGGGAGGAGCCGGGCAGTATCCGTCGCTCGGCGACTCCTCGTTCTCGAACGGGTTTCCTCAGGGTTCCCCCCTTCCCGCGGCACGCACAGGAGCCACCGTCCGTGCTGCCGCCCCGCAGGCGAAGCACCACCTCAGCTTCCCGCCCGCCGTACTGGGCAGCTCTTTTCCGCCCTTAGCCTGCCCCTCGCGGGCGGCCTCATTCTCCCACCATGGCTCTCCGCCGGCGCTTAGCCCGGCTGGCCGCCCACCTGCAGGACCCTCGGAAAGTGGCCGCCTTCCAGCGTCTCTGTGGGGTGGAGGGGCCTTCGGGCTGGGCCGACGCGGAACAGCGAGCTGGAGGCGGGGGGCCAGTGGTTAACGGCGGGCCTCCGGCCGCGGAGCGGGCCGAAGAGCAAGGGCATCCCGCCGGCAACGGGACCGTGCCCGGCGGGGCAGTCCCCCCGCAGCGGTGGAGGAGGAGGCCGCGCCGCAACTCTCTAACGGAGGAGGACGGCAGCCAGGAGTTCTCCACCCGTAGCCGCTTCCTCTACTATCTCTTCAGCCTGGGAACGGAGCTCGGTAATGAGCTCTTCTACATCCTCTTCTTCCCCTTCTGCATCTGGAATTTGGACGCCTGGCTGGGGCGGAGGCTTATCATCATCTGGGTGTGGGTGATGTACCTGGGGCAGTGCACCAAGGATGTCATCCGCTGGCCGCGGCCTGCTTCCCCGCCCGTAGTGAAGCTGGAAGTTTTTTACAACTCCGAGTATAGCATGCCCTCCACCCACGCCATGTCGGGCACCGCCATCCCCCTGGCTCTCTTGCTGCTCAGCTACGGCCGCTGGCAGGTAATGCTTACCTCCTTGTCCTTCTCCCTGTGTTTCCCATCCCCGCGGACTAAGGCGCTGACAGACTTGATGTCGTTTGGAAGAGGAGGCATGAGTTTGGGAAAAAAGTGAAATTGCTGCCTTTTCACCTTGTCCGCCTTCCTTATTTTTCTGTGATCTAGACCAGTGCTCAGGTAATGAGCCGTTCTCAGAATTCTGTTTTCTGGATGGAAGTTCTGCTGACTTTCCATGGTTAGCTCTGTATGCATTAGAAAGTCTGTTAGCAATCTACATTTTCTTGTTGTGACTTTTTCAGCTTACTTCTTGTAGAGCTTTGCACAAAGTTTGGATAGGCATCTGATATTTTTACAGGCGTTTGGTTTTAGTGCTTGAGAATTTGGTGGAGAGCCCGGAACTAAAGGGCTTTTTGCTGATCCTTTGTTTTTAGTCAGTCTGTAGCTTTAGCCATTTCTCTCTCTTTTTTTTTTTTTGTTAGTTTTGTTACCTGTTAACTGGAAATTATTACTCCCGTTTTGTAGAGTACCTATACTTTCAGATGGTTTTACAACTATCAGTGTGCTAATAATTAGCGGGAATTGATAATATCTGATCTTTACATCACCTTCATTCAGCAAAATTTTAAGATTATTGTGCTTTGGGTCAATAGATTAAGTAAAAACACTGTTGATCATCTGGTTTGTGCAAGCTGCGGCTTGCATGTGCTTGCTCTTAGCAGTGTGGGCAACAGTAAGAACTCCAAAGAAAGCACAGCACGCGTTCAGATCTAAATCACTGCTCCAGTTTCAGTAGTAAATGAGGGAGAAGGCTTTCCCAGGCAACATATTTTCAGTGCAGGGCTTTTAAGTTGTTATGCAAGAAGTTTACTCTTGTCAATGTTTACAAATTCTGTTTATAAAACCTTCCTGGTTTAAGTGAGATGTGTTGTCATATTCGCAGAGAGAACCCTTTCGGCTGAACTCTTGTCTTTCCAGTACTGATAACAATCACGAGTTAGTTGTTTTGATTTCAGTGTGACACTTCGTGGCTCTATCTCAGAATAAAGAATGGGTGTTTGAAAAGAGATAGGCGAAGGTTGGCGGTTGTATTTGGCCTGGTCAAATGAACTTTTTGTATCTACTTTTGCAGGGTGATACAGTGTGTCCAAAAGAAAGCTATGAGAGATTCATTTTCTTTGCTAAGAAAGTGTGAAGTATCGCTCTACTAGAGTTGTGCAGGCATCGTGTAATGTCACACTTTGTGGGTGTTTATGAAATAAATGTTTGGAGTTTTGTCACCGAGATGCTTCATGTTTGGGCTTTTTTTTGTTGTGGTGTTTGGTTTTGCTTTGGGTTGTGTGGTTTGGTTTTGTTTGTTTTTTAAATGCCTGGCTAAAATCAGAACATTTGATTACTGCAGTTGGAATCATGAATGGGATTTCTATTTCCTTACACGTGGGAAACCTCATTTAGTAGTATCAGTCGATTAGCTTTGCACAGTCTGTTGTCATGTGTACAAAGGAGAACCCAGCTTAATTGCTTTTATAGAACCAGCAAACTGACAACATGTGAAATGGTGTTTTTTTGAGTGGACCAAGTTCAGTCTTCATTTTGCCAGCCCTGCAACTGTTGTCTGTGAAATCCTGTGCTAATTGACTAACCATAGTTATAAGGAATACATATTAAGAAATAATAAGTGTTCAGACTTGTTGTTATTTTAGAACCATGCTTAAGAAATGAGGAAGTAACAGTAACGGGTTGGAGCCTTAATTTTAATTCCTTTTCCCTATGAAATAGGTATGAATGACAGACCTCTCTGAAACCACCTTCTAACATTTAAAAATATTAGTGGGTTTTTTTTAATAGTCCTTCTTACTTCTAAAATACTCCTAAATATTAATCAGAAGTTAACCTATGCCATGTTTAATATCTTTTGATTCCCCTCTAAAGAGTTAAGCTTTCATCTAAGGTTTCTGCTGTTCCCCATAGTTTACTTGTGTTGAATGGAAGTAGAATCTACATGACAATTTAGTCAACACTTGCTGGAAATAGGAGAGGTTAATAAAGATCGACACTGGAACTTCTTGGAAAGCTGCTAATGATAAAGGAGCTTGTAATGACTCTGATTTTTATCAAATTATACTTACTTATCAGTAGATACAGATGTTTAGATTTAAACTTGTTGGCAAATGTTAAGGTACAGTCTTTCAGTATAAACAAGCATTGCGCAGGCCCTATCAGGGTAAGCCCACATCTTAGGACTCTTTGTTCAGAAAAATCACAGTGGAGCAAGGCTGTAAATTTAACCACATACAGCTATAACTCTCCAGCAGAGAGTCCTAATGCTTTTTGAATTATTTTCCTTTCACATAGTAATCAAAAGGATTCTTGACTGTACACACTAAAACAAAAATATATGCTTATAAATGCAGTTGTTAAAAATACATCATCTCTGAAATTATTTTACTTGAAGATAGTTGTGACATTTTCACAGCAAGGCAGACATAGGGAATATTCAACGCAGCCAACTTTCAGGCAGAAACAAATTATATGTTAAGATAATTTTCTTAATAGCTAACTGTTCTGTCTATTGTGGCATGTAAGTTTTCAGTTTCTCCTTGTATTATGAGAGTGTGCTTGAAACTTTTGATTCTACTTACATAATCTTTGTTTATTTGATACTGTTAAATCACAGCACAGAAACGATTTGTTTCAAAGACACTTCAGTAACCTTGAAATATAAAGCTCCTGCCAGAAACTCTTGGGAATTTAGGAGTCTTATAGATGTTGATATTTTTCTTTCTGCCTTTGAAGCTCTGATACCCTGAAAAAGGAGGAAAAACACTTGAAAGACAGCAAGATTAGAGATCTTAGTATGATCTGGAAAAAATACACCTTTATCACCCTGGAGAAAACCTGTTTTCTTTGAAATGGTGGCAGTTTCAGCTAGGTTAGTTTATATCATGTCTTGAACAGGGAGGAAGAGAGTGTGAACTACTAATTATCTAGAAAATCTCCAAAAGCCTAAGGTTGAGACTACGAGAAAAAGGCTTCTTTATATTTTGATTACTTTGAGCTGCTTATTTCAAATACATATCAATATATACTTTATTGGAAGTGCTTGAGTTAAGATGGTACCTCACCTGTTTTCTTTTGAGGAGGGAAAAAGCCAAAACAAACCTGTCAGAAAGACAGAAAATGCTTCTCCCAGAGTTCCTCCAGAATGCAGCCTGGCTGTAGCAGTAGTTGTCTGGATTAGGAAGTGATGGGTTTGCACTCCTTCCTGAGCTCTGCATTAATGAGCTGACTCAGGAGCTGCTGTCACTGTAGGCCATTGAACGAACTTTTAAGCTGATAGTAGGAGCCCAGAGCCTTGATTGATGAGTAGCTGGCGTCTGTAACTACATTAACCAAATGTATGAATATTTGAACAGACCTATCTTCTGAAACAGTTTAGATCACTGAATATGACATCATTGTCCTCTCTGTGTACTTGTCTGCCAATGTTTTGTATGCAAATGCTATCATCAGTGACTATTTCCACTCCACTGATGATAATGGCAACCTTAATAAGCACTGCTGCGAAACCTGCAGGAGAGTGCATCTGTTCTGCAATACTTTCTTTGACGCACCTAAAAGCATTTTCCAGTTTTTATTAGTGCTCTACTGACTCTCTGTAGTACCAATTGTGTGAGAACATCATGTGGTACCATGTAAAACACCCTTCCAGAAATCTTTCAGCTGCACCATTATTTTTATCAACCAGAGCTGATGAATCTAATCAAATGAGACGGACTTGACAGGGTATGTATTGGGATTTCAGAGAGATCTGCGTTGTTCCATGATTCTCATTGACCACTACTAAATTCTCCCTCTAGAAGTGTCTGCCTGCTCTTTAATTTCAAAAGGCTAACTAACTTCTCTGAGATCCCCACTGGAAACAGGGAATAATTGGTTACGGGGGCTGGATGAATAGTCTAGTCAGTGTTGCTATAGTGAAGATTTTACAGAAAGTGGTCAAAGTTTAAGTGGGTTTAAGTGTCTGACCTTGTTGAAAGTTTTGTATTATCAGTGAGAACAACGTAATGATAAGCTGGAAGCTACACATAGGAGGCCATCTCTTACATATGAAATCTGTGTGGAAGAGCAAGTAGAAACTCCTTTCTTAAGAGATACCTTATCTCTCAGAAAAGCCCAAATGGATTTTGGCTGAAATTCTAAACTGTGAAAAAACTAAGGCAGAGAGGTATGTGCTAGTCTAATTGATGTTCTTACATGTGTTTTTTAAAAGAAACAGTAAAACAAAAGCTCTTCTGATGTGAAAAGCTTAGCTGAAGGGGTGATCTAAAAACCAGAATTGCCCATACAATGAAGAGCTCATGAGAAAGAGGGATTGGAATTTGGAGGCTCAGCACTGGCCTTGTCTTGTGTATTCGATTTGTCTTTTGTGGACCATATTAACAGCGGCACTTCTTTTACAAAAGAAGCTGAAAAAGTTGTGACACCTGATTGATTCAGGTGCTCTTAAAAATTTAAAAAGAGCACGGTGAGTTCTTAGGAATCTTGTTGGAGATCTTATGCCAGAGGTATGCAGCAGCCTGTCCCGTTAGACTGCGTTGACTGGCATTACATAGATTTTTTTAAAATTTTGTGTAAGCAAATCTTTAATGTAAAGGACCTTGGGGGCAATATGTAAAAACAAGTGCTGTAGATTAGCTGCAGAGTTTTTGATGAAAGGATTCAAAGGAAATCCTTCTGAAGCAATTTTTCCTTGTACTTTCAGAGCAGGGGTATGTTGATTAACCTGAGAAAACTCCAGTGTGCAGGAAAAAAACTATGTTTAAGGTGTTTGAGACATAAACGGAGCAACATGTAGGTGATTCTTAGTTGTTTTTAATGACTTGCAGGAAAAGAAGTAACAGACTCTATCTCCTACTGTAACTCCTTTAATTTCTTTACAGATGATGTGTAGCAGAAAATTAAGGTTTTCAACTGCCTGCAGGACTGGCACTGAAATACTTGTCTTGGAATTTAAAGAAGTTTTCACAGTGATGTGTAACACTCACATTTTTACATTTTTTAATGTTAAGGTTTGTCAGTGGAAGAAAGAAGTGAGTGATAACAGGAGCCTAACCAGTGCTACTTACCACTTGGCCTTTTTCGAAAAGCCACTTGTTTGTCTGGTCTTCCTAGATTGACCAATAGGTGTTCTTTTCTTCTTAACCATCCTCCTCTCTTTTCTGCACCCTCCAGAAAATCATTTATATGCTGTGCTTTTTGTACTCATCTGGTGAACCCATGTCTCAGACTCATTGCTGTAAATATGGATTATAGCTTTTCTAATGACTGTTCCAAATACATAGCCCAGATATCTTACTAAAAGCCTGATGCTGCAGATGCTGCTTAGATTTTTCAATGATCTATGGCCTAAAATAGTTGTCTCAAACTCAAGCTGTTATAAGATTAAAAAAGGTCATCTGGTAATATTGTAGAACACTGAAAATACTAGAAAATCAGTTTGGAACCCTTCATGGATGCTGGAGACTTCTCCAGTGTGGAATGTGCTTTTAAAAAGTAAAGAAATAAGCATCTTGAGTGTGTTTTAAGAATGTTCCATCATGAAAGAAGGAATTTTTTTGACCTAGGTCAAAGCTTTTGGGACAGATTGTTTCCTTACAAGCATTTTTAAACAATGGTTATGTTATTAAGACTCTTGGCAAAAAGTCAGATGAAGGGGCGGGAAGAGGACAGACACTCAAGGGAAACATTTTCTGTGTGATCCAGTCAGAAGTGGGCAAGCCTTTTTCAGAGGATGCAGTCAAATAACTGTGAATTTCCCAGTAAAAGCATAGAGCAAAAATTTTCAAAGATTTACTGGGAGTGGTTTCACTGCTGTTTTCCAAATATAACCAATTTAATTCAGTTTAATTTACTACTGATGGAATTAACAGCAAAAGAAAGATTGGAGGTTGTGGTAGTGTCTTTCTTTTGCTGTTAATTCCATCAGCCTTTGCTTCATGTTCTAATGCTGTATTTGTACCATAATTATTAATATTACCTAAGTTGCATTCTGGCCTTTGGAAGAATATTTGTGTAAGCTGGATATCTAATTTGGAATGTGGGCTACTTTTGTCAAGGAGAAAAATGCCGTGTATGTTACTGTTGGCTTTGAGTCAACACATGAAGTTCAAATTGAGTACTATGCAAGTGTATGTATTTTTGTACAAGGCTAAGATTGTCAGGTTGTAAGGTTGGAGGTTGTGTTTTGGTGGGTTTTTTGTTTGAGTGTTTTGTGGTGTTTTTGTTGTTTCTGTTTGTATGTTTTTTATTTAGACACAATAGAGCATTATGCAGTTGAATAAATACACCCCACACTCAAAATTGATGAACTTGGAGGGAGGCGGGGTTTGAGATGTTTGTCTGTAATGGGCTGTTTCTGAATCTGGCTCTTAAAGTATGGTCAAGAATGGAGATAGGTCAATTCTCTTGTCAGAAAGAACAAGCTGTGAGAATGAAACCTGAGGTTTGTTTACCTCTGCTAACTGTGATTTCTGTCAACCTTTCAGACCCTCATTTGAAAGGAGATAGATGCCAGTCTGCCTTGTGATGCCTAAAAAATTAAGAATAGGAGTGAATTACGATCCTTTGTGCCTCTGTCGGTCAGATTTGGTTTGTGAGGAACTATCAGACTGAAAACTCCGGAATCCAACAGTCTTGCTTTAATATCCTTCGTTGAAGTAGAGACAGTCAGTATGTCTATACAAGTGTAGATCTAAAATTTCTAACTCAAAGGTAATAAATAGCTGTTAATCTTCAAATTTGTGAACGTAGTGTTTTCCGAAGTGAGAAACCCAAGCAAACCTCAAAAATGAGTGTTTTGCTTTCTTCCATAACTGCTTGAAATGAGTTTATATTGTTCACATTTAGTTTTTCATTAAATATGCCTATCATAAGTAGAAAACATAGTAAAAGCCGTTACGGTTTTGGGTTGTCTTTGGAGATCCATTTGCAATTGGAAGAGAAGCTTTGTGAAATCCACTATTTATTGCAAAGCAGGGCTGATAAAAAAATGTTAATAGCCTTAAGGCACTACTATATCAATAGAAGATGTTTTGGTATTTGGGAAGATTTTGTTTACTAGGTAGTTGGAGGTTACAGATACTTAAACACATGGTATAACCAATGTCTATATGCAAAATATAGGCAGTCATTTTCCAGATGAAACAACATTTTTTTAAAATGCTTGCTAGTACCTCAATATTGTGTTATTTGCAGACAATAATTTGGAAGTAAATTTATGGTATCTGCCTTTCATGAGAATCAAGGTTATGTCCCTTGTAGGTATTCTGATTTGGCATACTGCTGAGCAGTGTTCTTGACAAGATGCAAGGTGTGTGGGAGTGTTATTACTCTTTTTTACTCACCTTGTACACTTTTCCCTACATGTGAGGACATTATATCCAGATGCCTTATCTCAAGGCAGATTTTAAGTAGGTGGTACTAGAACCTGATGGCTACTTTTGAAGGGATTGAGTGAAAGCAGGCCAAGGAGGAGACAGGGTATTGTGATTTTTTCAATATTTTTTTTAATAAGGATTTGTGCAAATAGCTAGGGAGACCAGTGGACCGCAGGGTCCACACAGTTTTATGGTGCTCCACAGGTGGGTACTGGGGTTATAGGAAGAAAATCAGATTAGTTGTGTGGGCAGCGCAGGGAAGTATGGGTGTAACATACCATAACAGGACAGGTAAAGGCTAAAATCTTTAGGTCAGATTTTATTCCTATATCTTAGACAAAAATGTCTTTGTTTGAAGCTTTCTTTAGTCAGTAAAACAAGTATCAGCTCAGATAAAGTGAGCGTTGTCCAAGTGTGCTGGCTGCATAAAGGTGGGAGCATAGAGAGGAATGTTCAGTGTTGGAACCAATCACAAAAACTGACTTAACCCTTGTGTTGTGGAGTATTATTCCAGAGGAAATTTGAATAGTTGTTTCATCTCCTGCTTTGTTTTGAGTGGGCTGGGTACAATACAGCTATGTATACTGAACTGAGTAAGTTCTCTTGGGTGGAAAGAAACTGGGTTTAGGACTTTGGCGATGATGATTGTTATGTATTAGATATACCATAGATCGGTATGTGCCTAATACAGCAGACACTGTTGAGCATAGGTCATACTAAAGCTATTTCAGTAAGAAGAATTTGTCTTAAGTAACAATGGATTTTTAAATTGAATTAAGAATGTATGAATCAAGGTTAAATATATAATTGACTTTTTATTTGGGACACAATGGGGAAGTGTTTGAGCTCTTGGATAGAGATGCTTTAGTACAGACACTATACTAGCCAGTGTTTTTGGATGTTTTAATGGGTATCTGTTCTCAATACTATTTAGAACAGAATTAGAATGAGATATTACACAGTCAAATATTCTTTCCAAAATTTTCTTCAAAGTGGAAGTGTCTGATACAGTTCCTTTTTTCATCTTTCCCTTGAGAGTTCCTAAGTAAGAGCAAGCATTTCTTTCTATTTCAGAATTTATCCTGCTCTTCCTGCTGTTTGCAATGACCTGCCCAGGACTCGTAGAACAGGACTCCTCACACACACCTTTTCCTTCATACTCTGTTCTTGGGGTCTTGCTGTTTAGCTGCTCTGACATCCTCTCCCACACAGTCCCAACTTTTTACACACAGTGTCATTAGCTGCTGTAGTCTGCTGACCCCAGCATTTCATTGGTCTTCCTGATAAAGCTCCAGCTTCTGTTTCTGTCAAGTATTTCAGAAACACAAGAAAAGTCTGTACTTATTAAAGGAGAAGCCTTACCCTTGACTGGAACCTGAAAGCACAAAAGATGTGTGCCAGGAAACAAAGGTCGTATAGATGGGCAAAACTTCTTGAAGCTTTTGACGTGTGTGCAAACACACTCACATGCACGTTCTACCACCAAAAGTAATTGTGACGCTATTAAATTTTCTGGTTGGGAGGTCTGCATTGCTTCTAGAGGTAGTACATCTTCACTTGCTAGACTGACAAACAAGAAGTCTGTCTTTTGAGGCTTTCAGTTTGTGGAGCATGTGAAGAGGTGCTTGAAGCTCTTTTAGAGGATATAGGATTTATTCCTATATGCAGTGTTTCTGATTAGGTAGTCTTTGCAGGGGAAGAGCGGAGCACCACCCAGGGAAATTGTGGGCTTGAGCATTCCCTGGAGCAGGCAGTGTTACTTCTTTGAGATAAATGGAAGTAATGGTGGAGGCATAATGTGGATGAGCGATGGGGCAGCTCTTGCAATAATGTACTCTGTTCTGCACCATCAGAATACAAGGATTACTTTTGTGGCTGCTATAACAATGTCAGCATCTGATAACTCTGCAGTTGTGTCTGGGGTGCAACTTAGTTACTAGTGTTGTGCCCATTATTAGCCTCATCGCATAAGCATAAGGCAAGAAACTGCATTTGTTCCTTCATCATTCCAGTTAGAAATGGACAATAAAGTATGTCATTTTGTTAAGGTACAATTTTTAGGTCAATGTAGTATAAATAAAGACAAATGTTGCTACAGGAATTGGAGTTTAACTAGGTGTAACGCAATTGTAAGCTGGGCATTTAAAATTGATTTTAATGTGAACTCTGTTTCTTATGTGAAACAAGCTTCCCAGCTATTTGAGAACTTTTTTAAAAAGTTTGTCTTCCTAACATAGTCCTGTGGCTGAGAATTAGGAGAATATTGGAATAATGCAGAAGATTGACGATCTTCTCTCAAACCTTTCATTGAAAGACTCATTTAGAAGCTTGTTAGTCTGATAAGTGGTCTTCACAGTGGACATAAAACTTTCTCCAGTAAGATTAAAGATACTTTCTCTTTTTCTTGTTGTGTTTTTTTTAAATTTATTTTGGTAATTCTACCTTTCAGGTTACCCTTAAAAGGACCAAGGGAAAGACCAATAAAACTGCATGTAGTTCTTAAAACCTCACTCTGAGATTCACATGCATCTATCTAGACTGCCTGTTTATATTGAATATGTTTATAGTTTCTTTCACGTAGGAAGTGAAACAATTCTGGAAGCATGCCACTTTGTCTTGTGACTGCATCTCTTGTAGAGCTAATTCTTTTTAATACTGAAAAAAGGAAGCTGTGTCTTGTACAATGTTTTGCAATATGGTAGCAGGGAAAGTATGTCTTGCTGTGCTGCAAGATGTGAATTAGCATATGTGTATCCAAAACCAAGTTAGCTAAGATACTGAGTTGCTGTACATGCTGATAAGTGCTTATAAAACTAAGGATTTTCTTTGTTCCTGGTAAATAGACCTTATTAATAATAAAAAAAACCTCTCCGAGATGGAAATGTTGTTGCCTATTAAACATGGATTTTAAGAGGGAATTTATTAGTTTGTAGAGAACAAAAACATTACTTATCTCAGAGTCAAGGATTGCAGAAATTCTGAACCAGTGTATAAGGAGTTGAATTTCTTTGTAAATTATTAGAGATTCTTTTTCCAGAGAAAGGTGAAGCTGCTAGATTCTGCAGGGATTAGTTGTTAACAATACTAGTATATCAAGTAGTAGCTTTACCCAGTGTAAAATTGTTCCACAGTTTCTAACACAAGATTTAAGTGGCTCTGCCCACATTGCTAATTTAGGATATCATAACATGACAAGAGGACTGCCCCAAAGACCTACTAATTTGCTATGCTTTGTCTGAAAAGATATGACCAGTATATATCCTGAATAGCAAGGAAAAGGACAAGGAAAAAAGTTGGAGAAGTTTGACTTACTAATGTTTTGACTTTATGAAATTCTAAATACATCTCTCAATTTTTTTCCTCTACCAGTATCCCCTTATGTTTGGATTGATCCTTGCATTCTGCTGGTGTACTTTGGTTTGCTGTAGTCGCATTTATATGGGAATGCATTCAGTTTTGGTAAGAAAATAATCCTACTATGCTTTATTTGATTTCATAAACTTCCATCACACTTTTATAGTGCAGTAATTGTATGTGTGTATATATATGTTTCTTTAGAATGTCCTAATATGTAGAAATAGAATATTTACTTTTCTTTGGCAGAGAAATTGGTATCATAGCTGAAAGTGGATGTCAAACTTCTATTAATTTATACTTTCATAAACTCAAATCCACTCTTGAAACTTAGCTGATATTTATTAGCATTTTTCGTGCTAAAATTGATGACTGCACAGTTTTCCTCTGCAGTGTAGAACTAAATTTGCAAGATGAAAGTGTCTGTTAATATCCATTCTGGTTGCATTTCAGCTGCTCAAAGAATGTGCATTTCAGAGTGCCATGCTAAATGCAAGAATTAATTATTAAAAAGGATTTTAAAAACCCAAATGTGTGCAATGTAAAACAGGAAAAGAAAACCACTACAAAATGGTAACTGGAATGTAAGACCCCACTAGTAAGGATGACCTAAGTGGTTTTTGAGGATCACTTCCTAGAAGGAGAAAAGCTAACATGTAGAAAACAGTTTGGTAGTGATCCTCAAAAGCTGGTAGATGAACACACTGTAAAAGGAGAATGTGAAAATAAGGCAGCTCAGAAAAACTAAATGACATATTTGTGTTAGAGATTGGGAGACCTCCGAAGTCACAGCCACTGGGATGAACTGATGTTTCTGCAGACAAGTCAAGTCTTGGAACAATGTCATGCAACAGATAGTGATGCATTATGCAGACTAGGGTATTCAGCAGTTTCATATCTGAATCGTCTACGATGTTTGAGTGAACACAATTAACCATGTGTTGCCTGTAATGTAAAGCAACCATGATGGCTAAATTGGAGGGTGGTGGATGGCAAAGGTGGCAGAAAGTTGTTTCTGAAATGAGCAAGTCTGACTTTTCAGTTAATTCTGTTTGCGCTTTTATTGAGCATTCAATTAATGGAAGTGAATAGAAGTGGCTCATCAAAGAGGAATACAAATACTGCTGATGAAAGTCCCATGTGCTGGCTCATATGGAAAAGCGATAAGCATGTGAATGAAGGTGATCTGCATTCTAGCACTTGGATTTCTAAAAAGCTTTCAGCAAATTTGTTTTTGAGAACTAAAGGTGACAAAACTTGCAGATAATTCTCAGATTAATCAACAGTAACTGAAATTTATTGATAAATTAAAAGTAACCTTTTAAAACACATTTAAAAAATGATAATAAAGCTGAAAATCAAGTATGAGGCCACAGAAGTTATCTCTTCCTCTCCTCTAATGGTTGGAAGCAGTTGTCTGTTCTTGCACCATTGTTAATTCTGCAGTGATCCTTAACTGCCTTACCAGCTGTTGCTGCTGACGTGCCTGTGTATTGGCACCCAGGCACTTGGATTTACTTTTGCACAGCATGTAGGCTGGAGTGTCCAGACAAGGATCGTTGTAGCTGGCATATAGGAGGATCTACAACTTTGATCATGGATCGTTTGATCACAGCTTCACTGACGATCGTTCATGATCTGATGCACATGTCCTACTGATAGGTGATCAAATGCAATTCCTTACCTTATCCTTGTCTTAAATGTACAATGTATATAAGAAGAGATGGGAATTGACAAATCACTTGAAGCAACAGAGAACCTAAGTTTGTTGTCTTGCTGATGTAATTAAAATTAGTTTTGTAAGTAATTATTACACTGAAACCATCTTTCTCTCTCTTCAACAGGATGTTATTGCTGGATTTCTGTATGCTATTCTCATCTTGGTTGTCTTCCATCCAGTTGTGGACCTGATTGATAACTTCAACTTAACTTACAAATATGCACCCTTAATTATCATCAGTCTACACTTAGCTCTGGGCATCTTCTCTTTTACTCTAGACACTTGGAGCACATCACGAGGAGACACAGCTCAGATACTGGGCTGTGGTGCTGGAGTAGCCTGTGGCTCTCATGTTAACTACATAGTGGGTCTAAAGCTAGATCCTTCTCCCGAAACATTACCTTTATCTCTTTCCTCTGTCACTGTGACTGTGTTTGGAAAAGCCATATTGCGGTTGTTAATTGGAGTAATAGTTCTGTTGTTAACAAAAGTAGCCATGAAAAAAGCCACCATTCCACTGGCATGTAAAATATTTCGTATACCGCATGAGGATGTACGGAAAGCAAGACAGCGCATGGAAGTTGAGCTTCCCTATCGTTATATAACGTATGGAATGGTTGGGTTCTCTCTTATGTTTATTGTTCCTTGCCTCTTCCATTTTATTGGCCTTTCCTGATGCAGTTTTTTGTTTTAAATGGGGAGAACAGAGCTAGTTCCTTTTGGAAGAGGTGCACTAGTTTGCAAAGGGAAGACCAATGAGCTTGGCTTTAGCAGGGTCTTCACTTCAACAGCAATACATATCAGGCAAAGCATTTAAAGAAGTTTGCACATCTTTGGGTATGGTATGGGGCCACAAGTCAAATGCCAATCCACAAGAAGTGCTTGAAACTCTATAAATGCTGTGTCTGGGTTTATTGCTATAACAGTCTGTATGTGTGTGATGCAATGAATGTATCTGAATGTCTGTCATGCTGTACCTGTATATATTGAGGTTTTAACAGGTATGTCTGACAGCTCATAGAAGGCTCCATTAATGATCTGTTTGCCATTTCATAGTAATTTATTCAAGTTGTTGGAACATACTGCTAAATTGACTTTCCTCTATTCTTTCCTGAAGTCTTGCTTCAAGATGCTTCAGCTAATAGGCATTCCCAGTGGACCAAACTAGTAATGAGGTTCAGTTTTTCTAAAAAAACCTAACCCTACAAAACCAAAAAAACCCACCCAAACCTGAACACAAGCTTTTTTCTTTAGCCCCCTCTAGAGTAAAATGTCTGGATTGGCATTGGTAGGTATCACTAACATGTATGATTCAGGTACTGTATTTTATGGTTTAATGATTGTGCCTTTCTGTTGCTAAATTAAGAAATGCCATATATACTGTGATGTAAAAATGTCTAATTTTATTTAAAATCCTACATAATTAGGCAGATATTTTTCAATGTTAGATTGTCCACATTGCTGACATGGTTCAAGTTAATGGGAATATTCAGTTTAGCCTGAATGAAAATTGCGTATATGGGATGACCCAAGAATTGCGTCCTTAAGCTCAAGATATTGTAAATGGACAATAACCCCTTTTGTAAGTATTTTTAATGTGTATTGTAAGCTACTGGAAGAGGATATATTTTTCTGGAGATTGTTTATACAGTGGACAGATAATTCAAAATTTATTATCTAAACATGCAAACAATAAAAGCACCCCATTCTGCAAAGAAATGGGCCTCTCTTATTATTCAAAGCAATTGAGAAGGACCATTGTTTTGAGATGCTTCCTTGGGAATAATCCTCATGTTAGAGAAAATAGTTGTATTTTTATGCATTAACATACAATATTTAAAGGTGATAATTACTTTTACCTGATTTAGATAGCTACAAGACTGTTTAATGGTCAAATTAAGTTTTTAATCATTCTGATAGGCAGATTGTGAGCAGTCAGGACAGCATGGTCAATGAACCAATGATTCATGCATATCCAACTTTTACTGAATTGTAATGCACTTTTCAGCTTTTCATGATCCCTTTTTAGTGATGAGTAGAATATGACCCTTCAACTAATCTCATGTGCCTATTTTGTGTTTCATTTTGTCTGTGTTAATGTGTTGCCTAATTTGCTTTATTTTGTGGTTTTTTTTTTCCATGTCAGGAAATGTTGTATTGCAGCAAAAGCTGTCATGCTGGCTGGCTGTCAATTACTTAATTTTGTATTGTATATTATTGTCGGGAAAAACATAATCTTAGTTGGACAGTATAGTGATGTAAGTTTTGCATTCTATTTCTTTGTAAACAGTCTTTGGAATTGGAAGGCTTCTTTTTGTATTGGAGCATGCATCTCCAGACTGTTAATATGTAAATTAACAAAATCAACTTCTTATCTCTTTCTTCAAAGCAGTCAAAGTTACGGTACGCTGGTGTTAGGTGATGTGAAAAGCTGACTTTGATGCATCTCTTCAGTGCATTTGGAATGTACAGCTATGAATGTATTTAAACTGATGTATTCAGAACTCAGTGTGTTAAATGACTTCTAGTAGAAAATGGTTAATTGTTACAGAGCATATTTCTGGATTTGATTTTTTGTTCTGTTTCTCTTCATGGTTTGATGCTGAATATGCAGCAAAAGATAAATTGGTTTCCAAGGCTTTTCGGGATGAATTTCCACTGATTTGACTTTGCCACACTAAAATAGTAATTAAATGAATAGCTGGGGAGAATGTAGACAAAATGCCTAATGCTTAAAGCCCTGAGCAAGTCATGTACTTCCAATTATTATGTTAGTCTGAGGACTTGTGAAAGTAATAGGATAACTTTCTCTACAATTTAGGGCATATTCTTCTTAAATATCCTAGCTTTCAAGTTGATAGTGAAAAATGTTTAAATTCTAGCACAGAAGAGACAAGTGAGCAAAACTATTTGTTTGCTTGTTTGTTTTTGTTAAGGTACGTATTTGACTTCTAGGAACTTCAGATTTACAGCATAAGTGTGTCCTTAAAGCTGTCCTTTCTCTTTTGTACTATTAAGGGAAAATAATCTACTGTGGAAGATCTAGAATGGGTGAAAACATCATTCAGGCATGGCTTTCAAGAGGCTAAGGAAAACTGCACTGTAGCACATTCTACTGCTATAAATACATGTTTTATATTTTTATATGTTGCATTGGGTAACTTCAGAATGTTATGTTCCATGTACCACGTAGTCTAGTACACAAGAAATGTACATCAGAATGTTCATGCAGCACCTTTACACCCCTGTCTCCAAGACTGCAATTACTTTTCTGAAGTTTACATGAAAAAAGTTTTCTATTTTCATCTTTTATTAGAAGCTGTATGCAAGAGGGCAGTTTAGCACAAAAGAACATGCAATATGAATACTGTTACAGAATAAAGAATCACAGAAATGCAAAAATTAAAAAACAAAACAAAACGTAAACACTTTTATTTTAGCATATTTTTGTTTAATAACCTGAGATTCCTTCAAACTGGGCCTAACAAAACAGCAGGTAAAAGTGGAGCACTTTCTTTACCCTAAGCTATTCCTAGAGTTCAACATGAAAAATGTCTCTAGTATAATCTGGTACCATAGCTTTAAAATGTAGTCAAATGTCTTTTGAGAAGGATGATGCACTTGAAACCTTTCATGAAGTGGTGCAAAAACAGTCCTGTCACTGCTTGTCAGCTTCCTCAGCTCCAGGTTGTATAGTCCTAAAAAGAAAACTACCAGAGCTATATAGAAGTAAATATACATACACATTTGTTACAAAAAGCTATGAGTGAAATTCGTCTCATTTGATTACTTCACAAAATAAAACCTGATGCTAACACTCCCGTAGAATGTAACTTGGTGCACAATTTTGTGTTCCAAGAGGCTGAAGTCTTAGGTTGCCTTAGACACAGGAGCAGGATTTTGTCTGACCTGACCCTCAGTCAGAACTAAGTGTTGCATCTTGGGTAAGTTTTGGAATTCAGTATTTTGAAAATGTTTCATGTTGATTAAAAGAAACAGCTATTACTTGTTACTTCTGGTACAAAGAACGTGAGTGGAAGTGTCTTTCTTCTGTGTGATCACCTATGAAGCTCTTCAGTCTCTGATCACATTTGGCTTACCACTTACCCTGCAAACTGGAGGGGGAAGAGGAGCTGCAAAAGCTATTCTAAAAGAAATTGGCAAACCAAAGGAAGTTGTATTTTATTTACTTTGAACATTTTTTTAAAGCCTATGTACAGTGTTTATCCTGGGGGGGGAAGATGCATTTCTTTTCAAATGGCATCTCTCTAATATGTGGCTTTTTTAAAAAAAATATTTTTACCAGAACAGTGTTGTCTGGATTTTAAGAGCTATTACATTTTTCTTTGCTATTATTTTTCACTACTTCTTTCAGTATTTTTACTCCATTTCTTGCTTGTTTTCCAGGGATTGTCCTGAGTTTTTGTAAGCAGTTGCTGCTTATGTGAGGATTGTAATTTTGAACTTGTAAATACTTAAGGGCTGCTAGTGGCTGCTTGCTTGCATGCTGTAAGTAAACACATCTGTTGTGCTAAAAGTTGTTCCTATTTCAGTATTTACTTCCTCAATACAAAATGGAGATTTTTTGTTTGGTTGGTTTTGGGTTTGTTTTTTTGTTGGTGGTTTTTGTTTTCATTTCCCACACATAAGGCATTTAATAATGAATGGTATGAAGGGGCATTGCTGCTTAACTCCTTTTAACTTTACTGGGAGTTCTGCACCTGGTTCCTTCCCTGTTACATTGAGAATGAACCCTGAAGGTTATGTTCATGCTCTGACATGTGTATAGACGTCAATGTGTGTGAAGTGACTTGCCTTCTAAGGTGTCGATGTAATATCCTTGCTTTTGAAGTCTCAGAGATTGTTCTCTTTAAAATTATATTTAGTCTATTTTTTACAAGACTTTTAAAGGGCTTAGTTTGGAAGCTGTTTCGTGGTAGCTGGAGCTGGTTGTATATTTGCACCACTTATTTGATGCTTTTCCCTCTGTACCATAATTGTGCTAAATGATGAGATCCCAAAACAATGTCAGCAGATAAAGTGTTGACAAGAGAATTGATTTCTTGGGGTATTGTGACTTGGCTTACTGTAAATTGATTCTTGGTGGTCTTTTTTTGTCCAATGTATAAGGTTTCTAGGTTAGAAAAATTATTTCTACATTCTACAAATGTATTTCAGGAAGCTTTGACTTTGTGGGAGGAAGTCTTATTGTCTTGTCTCCATGCCAGAACTTTATTCAAGAGGAAAGCTTAAATGGCCTTTTTGTTTCAGCAGAAATATATATGCCTGTTACAAATTTTACTGTAAATACTGTATTTGTCAGATTGATAGATGGGTACTAATGTTGTTTTTCTTTCTATAGTACTTCTTGAAACAAAGATCAAGTTTGATTTGAAAACCAAATGTGATACTGTGTGGCAAAGAAAATATAGCTCTTTAGGTATTCTCTACAAGGCAAGTATCATATGCTGGAGTTGGAGCAAATTTAACTATGCATTAGAAAAACTTCTTTGCACTCCATTCTGCACCAGAACTAGCTTGTGTGTTGGTAAGAGACCATTTAACAAAAGAAAAATTAAGCAAAGCAATATGTGCTTGCAGGGTGCAATTAGTAACTGTTCCCATAGGATCAAAGAATACAGGGTACATAGGAGAACACTACCTTTAAAGATATTGACCAGTAAATGTAAATGTCCAATCAAGCTGGAGAATTTTGTTAGTGTCTGAACTTTGACTAAATTAGTCACTGTTTTTCCCACAGCTTTATTTTCGGTAGAAAGTGTAATGAATGACAAGGGTGATAGTCCTGAAATGAAAATTAGATCTTAAGACAGTTTAGATGTCTGAAGCATCATAACTGAAGATCAATTTAGGAGCTAGTAACCTAAAAAATTAGTAGAGTCTAAGGGGGATTTTGTATTAAACTTAATGCACTTAAAAATTATGCCAAAATTTGGCCTATACTTGATTTATATGAAATCTGTAGAACAACATAGATACATATATGTAATATATTGCTTATTGGAGTTAATTTTTTGTACTGTATACTTTTTTCCCCATGTTACTGCATTCCCTGATAAAAGCAAGTGTTCATAAAATCTAAACCAGCTTTGTTTGTATAAGGTAAAGCTGCATATATAAATAGTACTTTAGGAAATGCAGTTGCAACCCCCAGTCTCTCAATGTCTTGGAGAACTTTTTAAATAAAAAGGACTTTCAAATTCAAGCCCTGAGTTATTTGAGGATCTATAGTGGTTGCTGTATAATAGTGTACAACTGATGTTTTAAAAATTAATACAGCTGAACTTTTTGTTAATAATTTTGTACTCATTGTGCACTTTCTGCAGTTGACAACTAATATTTAAATTCATATTGACTGGTAACTGAAGTGTCTAACTTCATCTGCAATGGGTGGACAATAAACTACTGTTGGATTCAAATGTATCGTTGCCTTTCTTCTTTCCAGTGCTGAGGGATGTGTGGTTGGATACATACCACAAATGTAGAACACCGATCACAGAAAAACTTAGGTTAGAACAATATTGCCTTTGTAAGGTGTGGACTTTAGATGTAAACATTCAGGAAAAATAATGAGGAAATGCTGAAATGGGCATTTCCACTGCCTTAAAGTCTGGGCTGTTTGTTTTATTGTTTAGTAGATGAAACTACTGGAATGAAATAAAAGCACACTTTCATATTTAACTGACAAAGAACTTGCTTTCTAGGAAAGCACCTGTTGTGGGGAAGAAGAAATAGTTTCACAAGTTCTAGAACTATTGAAGTTTGGGTTTCCAGTGAGTATGTGATGACTACTTTGACTTAAGCTGCAGGTTTAGGTGAATCAGATAGCTCAGTCTTTATTTAAAATTGGAATCCTCATAGTTTGTACCACAAGAGTTTGTAACCTGTTGGGTTACCTCTGGTAACTTCTCACATCCCAAATCTGCTATGTAACTTGGCCAACTGTGGGTATTTCCCCACTTCCCCCCAGATAATGGAATATCTACCAGATTTTCATGGAATGCATGTAGGCAGAGTATTTGCATGAGCTTAGCTTCCTTAGGAAACCAGACTAATTGCAGCATACTATTAAAGAGCTGTGAATTTTGTTTTACCATGGTCCCAAAATACTTTAAATGATATGTAAAATACAAGCACAAGAAAGTACTACTATATGTTTATATTGACTTTAAGTAGCCTTAAGTTGCTTGGAGAAGTGCAGCAAAACAACAGTAGTCAGCATAACGCTTTCCTCCTTTTTTTCCTGCAGTTGTACAGTGCACAGTGAGGAAGCTAGAGCACTTAAATAACAAGTCAGAACATTAACACAGAACACTCCAGAAGAGATGAGAACTGCCCATCAAAAGGAAACTGTTGGACTATTTAATTCACTTGCTGGGTAGTTTCACCATTCCTCTTTGTTTTTCTCACTGGGAGAGTTTGAGAAGCTAGTGCACAGGGCTCTACTTCTTACATATGGTAAAAACTCATGCAAAGCAAATTTCCTGCACCTTAGAGATTACTGTGTGTTGGTTGTGGTGGTGGTGTTGTTGTTAGGTATTTTGATTGTTTTATGGATGGGTTGTTTGGCTGTGTTTTATTTGTTGATTGTATTTGTTGTTTTGGTTTACTTTGGTTTCTTTTGGTTGGGTGCTTGGGTTTGTGGGGGTTTTGGTGGTGTTTTTTGGTTGGTTGGGTCTTTTTTTCCTACCAAGGCCTTTTAGTCATTTTAGAGCTGCCAAAAATTTAGACAACTAGGATATTAATTTCAAGGACCATAGAAATGTGTGATCTGTTGGTTATTAGTTTGTTCTGTAAATTGAAGATTAAAAACACATTGAGATTAAAATTGCATTGAGATTTTAAAAAAAGATAACCTCAAAACAGGTAAAGTACATGATGTACACCTCAGCTAATCTAACTGAATCACACCTCTTTTGACAGTAAGATTTTAATTAATTCCATTGGTGTTTGTAACTTTCAGCAGCCTTCCATGGGGAAATAAACCTTCATTTTTTAAGGGCTTGTTACCAAAGCAAAGCTCTGGTGCATTGCCTTATAAAATGATTCATGTGTGCTTGGTCTTTGTTCTAAATAAAGTAATTTTGAAGGGATTTGGAGTAAGTATTCCTTCTCTGCTTAAACAGCTGATGGAGCTTAATTGAGATATTGATGGCAGTTCCAGATTATGCCATGAACTGAAACCAGAAGGGTGTAATTGGAACTCGTCATCATCCCATTCTGGCCAAATATTACTGAACTGATAATTAAGTCTCTATAGATATGAGAAATGGATCTTCCTCTGTTGTATGTTTTATTTCTGAGACTTTTAGGTCACAGGTGTGGACCAGGTGCAGAACACAGACCTTCATAGGTACAAGTCATCTTCAAAAGCTCTTTGATACCAGTTCAGCCATGATTTGCATGTTTGTCTAATTTGATTTTACTTTCTGCTTGCTAATTACTTTGCAGAAAGTAAAAGTAAGTTCCTGCACTGGAAATTCTCTTCCTCCATTTGTCATTGTGTAATGGAGCCAGGTTCCATCTGTTTTAACCATAGTCTGTGGAGAACAGTTGACTGTAGAAACACTTTTCTGAAATATTTTCTTAGCACTCCTTTAAAGGCTTTAAAAACTATTTAGCAATTATTATTGACTTGACTGTATACGTTGCCTTTATCCAACAGACTGATTCTGAACACAGGCGATAGCTTGTTTCGATGGCTGGCAAGTGCTTGTCTTACAGCTGATGTGGCTTTAGGTACCAGCATATAGCATCCCTTTTGAAGTATGGCTGATGTGTGCTGGCTTATATTTACCTCTAATGTTCTGGCCCTCTCTCTGCCTCCTGCTTTCTTGTGCCCCTTTAACTACTGATCATAGATCACTCTGAAGAGGAATTTTTTTCTTCTTGTAGATGAGAGGATTCTAAATTTCCTAATATGTGGGCTTTGTCTGATCCCACACACCCCACCCCCACCCTGCATGTCTCCCCAAGTACATTGCAGCAATTTCTGGGGAAACCACAGTAGTAAACTTCCTTTATGTTGCTCTAAAATTCGGTGTTTAAATATATGCTTCACAATTAAATTCAGTACAGTTTAGACAACAGCAAATTCAACAAGAAAATCTTGTGTTTATGGATACTGTCCTAAAATCCTTAGTTCAATGGAACTTAAGCATTTGTTCTGCTCCAGCAACCCCTACAAATTAGTAATAGAAAACAGCAGCTCTACAATAGCAGAAACTGCTTACAACTAGATTGTGATCAGCCTTTCCTGGGTTGGAAAGCAGTGATTAAGTACAAGGGACCAATTCTGGCTTCCCTGGTGCTTTCCTGTTTGTAGCTTTCCCATGTGCTGCAAGCTATTTTTCCTTGCTTTCATGGACACCTACTTCTCATCTACTCAGCTTTTTCCTTTCAAGTAGCTTCAAAGATCACCATCCTACTAAACTTCACAGCGATACACCACAGCACAAGGGCCCTTCAGGTCACAACAGAGTATTTGTGTGCCAGATTGTTTCTTTCATGTGGTCATTATCTGCATAGTCAGGTATCTCCATTTTGTGATAAACACTGCAGCTGCCCTGAAACGGGTAGAGAAGATTGTAGATGATAAGTAATAGCAAGATAGTGTCACTAGAGCATAGCAGAAAGAAAAGTGTAGGAACCTCTCCGTAGCAGAGGTCAGGTGTTAGCATACAGAGGAGACAAGTCATTGGAATGGGTAAAAGAGGACATATGGCATTAACAGAGGTGTTGGGGATGCTCTTTTCAGAACTTTTTTGGGGTTAGGAACAAAATAAATTGTGTTTTTACATACAATCTTCTAATAACTTTAAAAATGCTTTATTTTTTTTCTTCCTGCTTTTGTTTTTCTTAGATGATATGCAGTTGTCTGGATATACTTAACTGGGAAACTACTTCCTTTCTGAATATTTTGGGGAGAGTGGTAAACTCTTTTGGCTTACAGTTGTGGTTTTCTGTTCTAGTAGCTAGGGAACAGTACTAATTCCAATGCAGTTTGAGTCCAGGTGGGTTGTAGGTGTATTGGCAGTTAATATTAGAATATTTTAGAAGTACAACACAACCCCAAACTCAGCAAAATTTACTTTAAATGCATAGGGCT
Source organism: Dryobates pubescens (assembly GCF_014839835.1). Classification (NCBI taxonomy): domain Eukaryota; kingdom Metazoa; phylum Chordata; class Aves; order Piciformes; family Picidae; genus Dryobates; species Dryobates pubescens. Next base: position 20,028,698 of record NC_071616.1, on the reverse strand, counting down.
AATGTGACATCATATCTTGGCAAGCATAAGCAGAAAATACATCCTGCTTCCTTATTAAATAAAGACACACCCAAAAAAAGTCCCTTGAATTATTAAATCCATCATATGCTTGGTCATCTCTACTGGTATGCCAGTAGCCATATTTAGATAATTCCTGCTGTAGGGAATTCAGTCTTGGTGGCTAATCAAGTTCACAACTGCCTCGGGAAGATTGCCAAAAAAAAAAGCCTGTTAGGAAGAGTTACTTTGCAGTTGCTGGTCTCACACCGTTAAGCAAAGGGATGTAATCATGTTTGCCTTATACAGAATGATTAAATTTCAGAACATGATGACCCAGATTTCCACTAACCTGCAAAAATCATTAAACTGAAAATTTAGAGAGGCTGTTACTGGTGCTTCCCCTGTACATGGCATGTACTTTAATTATTCATTTTTGGTGATTTACTGTTTGCAGCATTATTCATGCTGTAATGGCTACTAATTGCTTAGCAGTTATTGCTGTAGACTACAGTGGATCTGCTGCAGATACTAAACTATAAATTAGATAAACCTATTACTCAAATTCATACCGACACTGATTAACACTGCATTGTGCTTGCCTTGCAGCAGCAGGTCTGTTCCCCCCTGATGCCTTATGTGACAGTATTGGCATTGTGTCCAGGCTTCAGATTGACTAACTTCACTCATATATAATGGGGGGGAGGGAAGAAAAAAAAAAGAAGGGGAAAAAAAAACCAACAACCAAAAAAACCCACCACCACAAAACCTCCCAACAAAACAGCCAAAATTTTTTCTTATGGTCGGTTTTGCCTCTTTAAGGCATGGCTAGATCCCATTTTAAAACATGTTGCTGAGATTTCTTTCTTGTCAATACAAGTAAATACCTGTTTCAAAGCTATTATGAAAGACACTGCACTAGTTAACATAAACATCATATCTGTAATATGGTGGTTCTAAAATATCCATCTGGTCTAGTGCTTCTTTCTCTTATGAACTTGGACTTTGGGGGGGGCTGCTCTTCTGTAATTGATGTCAGCCAAGTTCAAACAGTTAGAAGAGCACAGCTTGAAGTAATAGGGAGAAAGAAAAAAGTTGTAAGAACTTGCTTCTCTGGAGTGAATAGGTAGTAGATTTGAGCTGCTTCATATTGCATATCTGTGCTGTATTCAGGATCCTCACATGTGAATGTGTTGGCTTAATATTGAGGTTCTTGGGAATAGCCAGGATGAAGGGCAATGGCTGTCCTGTTTGGTCTCTGTACAAAACCTGGGGCGTGGGGGTGGGAAAAGAATGCTGTCAGTTAAAACTTCCCTGGTGTGCCCTGGGTGCTCTTCACTACCACTCAGATGAAAGGCTCCTCATGTTGCATCCAGTTTAATCTTTCTGCCTCAGGAAGGAATAAAAAAATTCTTGCCATTAGCCAGGAAAACAGAGGTACTTGTCTGCAGTCTGTTTTCCCTACCTGACCTATGCCTGGAACATCCACTGAGCATTTTAGGGACAGAGAGCGCAGCGAGGGAGGATGAGAAGTCTACAGTGCCTTGCCTAATTTTCTGCTTTCAACAAGATCAAATATAAAATCTTAAATTGGCACTCCATACAGGTCATGAGAGACTGTGAGCATTGTTACCAACAGCATTATTAAAATCAAGAATTCCTGCAGCAGAGAGATGATACAGCTCTTTACCACAGATGTGGAAAGATAGCTTGGGTTCTCTGAACTCAGGCTTCTAACTTGGAGCTGGCCTCTAAAGAAAGGTGTCCTTATTCAACAACTTGACTTTGCAATCAAAATATCCTTTCATTGTGTGATGTCATTAGAATATATGATTTAATCAACATCTGATTTTGTTTTTTTAAGTGCTTATTCAGCACTAAGTAGCAATCAAGCATTTAAGTACCTTCCATAAATCCAGGAACTTGATAATCATCAGTCATAATAAATTTGCCTCATTTTTACACTTTTCTCAAGTTATGCAGGTAGAATTGCAATGTCATGAACAGAAATTGGCGAACTCTTCCCCCAGACAGATGAGACCCTAACAGTGGAAACAATCCAATGAGCTATAACTTAAAGATGTTCAAAATAAATCCTTTTTCTCCAGTAAATGACATTGCTATCTTCTACTTTAGCTGCAGATAGAATTATGTTCTTTAATCCCTGGTATGTAACACTTTACCTACGTGCACATAAAAGGTAATTACAAATTGCTATGCTGCAAAAGTTGGTGTAGGTGGCCAAAATACACTTCCACATAAATAACCTTGACACACTAACTACATATAGCTAGCTAAGTCATTAGGATATAATTATAGGGTACAATAGACAGACTTTACCTGAATAGTTCCAATTGAAACTGCAAAAAAGCAGCATTCAGAATTACTGAGCCATACAAACGTTATTTATGTAAAATCATCTTAAATTTCAACTACATGTAGATACTTTCCTTCTCTGCTTTGAATGCAACACATACAACTCTAAAACTAATGGTGCTTTAATTTCCCCTCCTTTTTTTTAAAAACTTCATTTTGCTGGGCAGGAAGAAATATGCTTCTTACTGATTAGCATTTCATGCAAACAAAACATGCATTTCACCTAAACAAAAGACCCCAAACAAACAGAAAAAGGCAAGATGCAAACAATTTGTGGTATGTTACAGGAGCACCTAGAAGTTGCTGGGACAGTATGTGCCACATCTGTTGTCATACTATGCCAACACACAGAAAACAATTCTTATTCTCGGGAACTTGCCATTTGAGTACTTGACCTTAGTCCTAAAGTGCATGATGCTGAAGCTCATATTTGTTTAGACCACTTTCTTTGCAGGTGAGGATTCCTTTCTAAAAATGTCTTTTGCTTTATGTTCAGTCTGTAAAATAACTGAACAGTTACAAGTAATGTCTGAAGCAATTATTGCCATATGATTACTGTGGTGAAATATACAGATGTTTCTATTTAATATATACTGTGAGCAGCATTAGTGTGCTACTGAGCAAACTGTACTTTCTGTTAATATAGCTGGATTCAGCTGGGAGTACTGAATGTGAAATCTCTGTCTGTGGAAGCATGTCATGCCAGTTGATCATGCAGCTATTTCCACTATGTGAACAAAGAACAGAAGGTATTTGTTGAATGTGTGGCAATGCTAACCCCACCCCCCCCACCCCCACCCTGGAGAATCAGATGAAAATCTACTAACTAAAATTGTTTCTCATCCTAATATTGGCATTTACAAATCCAGCCATAAGTATTACAGTATGTGCTGTGTTAAATTCAATATTGTCTTCAGTGAAATCATTTAGGTCTTGCTCTGAAATGTTCAGAACTCTGGCCAGTGATTAGTCTTGGGAGGTAAACTTCAGTGGGACCAGGCTTCACAACAATGGAAGGTACTTACTGTAAAAACAGTAAGCGCGTAACTTGGGCTGTGCTTTGATGCCATGTGCTTATTTTTCTATCTTCAATGAACCATTCGGGGGGGGGGGGGGGGGCGGGGAGTGGTCTCCAAAATAATTAGGAGGCAAAAACAAACCAAAGTGCACTTTTTTCATGGCAGTTGTTGAATTAGTGTTTCCTTTGATACCTGCATAGCTAAGAAGTTCCTGTGAGCTGTGCACCTATGACTCCTCATGAGTACAAATAGCTGTATTAATAATCTGGTCCTAATAAAGTATTTAGAAGGCAAATTTTAAGCTAAAGACTAGATGAATCAACACATCTATGAAATACAAGTGGAACTGATTGTCTCAAGAGTGATCACAAAGAAGTGTGTTCCATACTCACTGAAGGATCATTGTGCCAGTAGGTACGTAAATAGCTGCAGTAATAAAAGTAGCAGTAGTTATCTGCAGCACGTAGAACTAATTAATGTTTTGGGCACTACAAGTAGCAGCCAACTGAAATTGTCAGTTCTTTGAAGTATCTTGATTGACTTTTTGCTTTTGTTACATGTCAGAGTTAAGGCCATTAAACTGAGGTTTCAGTCATGTTTTTTATCATATCCTGTCATTAGTATCCATGTGACTTGACCATGTTATTAAGTTTAGCTAAAGCTCTTTTTTGTCTTGCTAGAAAAATATAGTCAGCTCAAATGTTTAGGGTTTAATTTTCAAGCTGGCAGTGAAAACTAAACAGACAAAAATATTTCTGTCTTAAATATTTCAAGCAGTATTTTTAATCTGTGTTTGGTAATATTACTTACCACAACTTACAGCATCTAGCACAAAAAAACAGATTTGATTTTGGTACAAAATTGAAGGTACAAACTGTTTTATTATTTTTTTCATGGAGTAACATCCATCCATCCATAGATGCTAAGGCAAGTACTGCAGTTGGGGGCCAAACTTCAGAACAATAAATTAGGGTTAGAGCTAAGGCTAGAGCAAGTAGTTCTGAATTCCAATACTTTGGGCAATACTAAATAAGAAGTTACAAGAAGTAGATGTTGTTATACTTTGTCTAGAACCCTGTAGATCCTGTCTATTAAAGTGCAAGTTAAAACACAACCAAACAAAAAATTAGCTATAATGTTACTTGGAAAAAAATAGGCATCCTTTCTGTTCCTGGAGACTGGCAGCTTTGTGCAGCACACCAGCATCTCTCCAGCACACCTAGTGGCTGATGGATTTGGGCATGTCCTTCCATAGCCCTATTCTGGCACTTTTCTGCTTCTTGGCAGGTATTAGGTAGTGGCAGTTATGGCTAAAGGAAAATTCCCTCCATGATCCAGTTGACTAAATCTGATTTCATGTGCCACGGTGTATAGACACTCCCAGAAGCAGAGTACTCCTTGGAGACAGAAAAATCAAGAAACGGGCTCATTGTGATTATTAAAGGTCATTCTTTTTACTTGCTCGCAGTTAAGGTGACTCTTGAACTCTGCTCTGTCCGACATGAGATCGTTTTCTTTTAGGGGTTCGCAGGGACGGTGCCAGCGAACCAGAGCTATGTCTGAGGCCAGGCGCTAAGCCGCAGCCTGGCTGGAGCCTCATGGGCCTCCCTCCGCGATTTCACACCCCAGCGCCACCGGCCCTTTCCCCTTTAAGCAGCGTTAACGGCGAGTTCTCGGCCGCGGTTTCCGGCCCTGCCCAGCTAGGAAGGCTCCATCCCCAACGCCAGGGCAACGGGGCGCGGCTCACCGCACGCGGCCGTGAGGAGCCAATAAAGTGGCGATTGGAGTGAAACATCAAGCCCCTTCCGCTTCCTGTACCAATCCCTTTCCGTTGCGTCACTTCTTCGCCCTTTCCGCCAGGGAAGGAAGGCAGCTGCTAGAGAGACAGGCAGAGCAGCCAATCGGATGCCAGGGGAGAGCTCGGGGGGAGGAGCACGCAGGGGGAGGGGCGTCGCGCACGCTGTTGTGGTGGTAGGACGGGCTGGGGCAGCTCGTGGAAGGACCGCTGGAGCGGCCGGGCTGGGGTAAGGGCTGCCGTGGGGCACTATCTGCCGTGTGAGCGTTGCTGTGGGGAGGGTGGGACCTGTAACTCTGTGGAAGATCGTCTTGGGCGAGAGGGCTGCTCTAGAGTTGGCACTGGCCTGACCACCCTTTCTGGCTCTGATACCAGTGTCTGGGAGAGGGTGGGCTAACATTGAGCCTGGCATGAGGGCTAAATCAGTGTATTGCTAATTTGAGCAGGCATGTGTGGTTACAGCTGTGACTGGTTGCTTATGGGCTGCCAGGTTTAAAGTTAGGACCTGTACTGGCAGATAATACACGCTTATTAAGAAGTTACACTGGCAAATACTAGCTGATCTCATCTAAATTTAGTGAAGATGGGGATCTTTTTTAATAACAGTTGCAGTCTAAAACAACTGTTTAAAAAATAAATCTGGAAAAATAAATAAAAGGTTTGATTTTGGGTTATACCCCGGGGGGGGGGGGGGGAAGTGAAATAGACCTGTCTTGTGTTTTTGAAGAAAAAAACCCAACAAAACAGTTGTAGAAACTATTGCCAGAGCTATAACATGTATGTCCTTAAATTATATTTTATATAATCAACAGGTATTACAAAATATGCTGCATGCATCAATAGTGGCATGGGGCTTTGGCTATTTCTTGTTTGTGCTCAGACTTTTGGGAAACAATTATCCTTTTTTTGCCACATAAGAGTTCCTCTGTATGTGGGAGGATTGGTGGTCAGGTAGGGTTTTTTAGTGCACTGAAGTATAAGGTTTTTTTTAATATATATATTTTCTTTTCATCTTTCTTTCACTGTATCATTCTTGGGGACAACTGTTCTTCGCTGGGCAATCCTAGAATCTGCTCTGTACCTGACTGCATGGGAGGTCTCATGTAACCCAGATTGCTGTTATGTACCGACAGCACTTCCCAGGTGAGTTCTGTAGCTTTGACATGCTCTTCCTGTATCTACGCAAATAATGAGATGTCTTGCTTTTATGAAAAAAAGCATAGCAGAAGGAAATCAGCACTACCATGCTGATGAGCTTTGTCAATGTGAAGTCAGCTGTGCAGGCTTCTAGAACTTAGTTTTCATTTGTGAGTGAAAAGACATCTTCTGTGTAGTTTAGCAACTCCTGTCTGGGTTTCACACCAGACAGTGTGAAAAGTGTATTGAGACTGGTGAATCAGAGACTTGGCAAGGCCAGGTTTTGGAGACAAATGTGCTTGCATGCAGTTTAGGTCCAAAATGGGCAATGGAGAACATATGAAAGGCATGAAAAGAGTGTGTTGCCTAGAGCCATGTGGGGTTAGGAAGTTCAATTTCAAATGTTCTTCACACTTTATCCTAACCCAAATGTCCCCTTCTCCTTTAGCTCTCCCCTTCTTGCGTTCCTGTACTGTCCCTTCCCTTATAGCATGAGGGTTACATAAATTCTTGGTGGTGCATTGTCCTCTTTCATTCCTTCTGCCACCTCCTTTCCTTTCCACTTTCTTCCCCTCAAGGCTGCCCTGAGACTGTACCCTTTTTTCTACCAGCAGCTCTTGAAGCTCATGGAAAGGACATCTCTACCACAGCACTTTGTACCTACAAACCAAATGGAGTTGGTGCTGATTCTGCCAGAAGCATGTCTGATTAATTTGTGGGGCTGGTGCAGTCACTGTGCAAAGATGGGACACGTTCAGGGCAGTCTGTAAAGAAGCTTAGAGTGTTTAATTTAGGGATGTGTAGCTAAGTATGGAAATCACTTGGTTCATGGATGTGACCAAGCAGAAAGCTTCTGTCATAAATGGGATGGATTGTGAAATTGTAGTTAATAGACTGTTGCTTGGTAGATATAGAAGGATGTTTCTACAGAAATGCTGCCTTCAGGTTAGACAGTTTGGATAAATTGCTTATGTGATGTGTTTTTTGCCTTAGCTGATACTTTGATGCAAGTTACAACAAAGTATTTCAGGGAGAAAAAAGCAGGAGATGGGGGTGGACAGCTTACTGGGAGAAGAAAGTAAGCCAATCTATATCATGGAAAAGACATACTCAAGGATGAACACTAGTAATTGCATTTAGCTGTTCCAAAGTCCCATTTTAGGGATTTCTGTCTTCTTTTGAGGCCTTATACAGGATATTCAAGTGTTTCCAACAATCAAAATATTTTCTAAGCAGTGGCAGGAAGAAAATATCTTGCGCCTGTCCGTTTTGGCAAGCTCACACTAGTATTTTCTTAAAAACTCTGTAGTCTGATATGTTTTCGTTCTGTTCAATGATGTCAGGTGTTTCAGTCCAGAAGGACTACTGCATTATCTTGTCTCATCTCCTTTGCAAGATGAACCATCTGTACTACTGTTTATACCCTTTACAGACTTTACATAATTTTATCTCCCCTTTTCTGATTAATCTGAAGGCATTTACAGACTGTTAATAGTTTCAGAACTTTGTTATTATTTGTATTGTTGAAAACGTTTTGAGGTGATCGTAATATTTAGTTTCAGACCAAAAGTTGCAATGGATGGAGGAGTGTTTTAAAACCCATTAATCCCTATTGTTTTGCTCTTAGAGGCTTGTTTTACAAGGTCACAGCGAAGTCTTATATAGGGCACTTGCTATTTCTCTTTAGTCATGTATTTTTCCAGCTAAATGAAAACTTAATGAAAAATTGATGCCAAAGGTTCTGGAGATCCTTTGTTTTGTATGGCAATTGAATCTTATTTCTGAAAAAACAGGTGCATTAAAACTTCCAATAGTTCTTATGCTGGATTAAACTAACTGCTTTAAATTAAAATTATCAGTAATTCACTTTGAAAGTGTTGATACTTCCTGCAATTTCACTTTGATTTTAGTTGGATGAATTAAGATGTTGTTAATACCTGTAGCCACTCAATTATTTTTTTTTCAATCTTCAGCAGAATCTTAATATTTATGTTTATTAGCAACTTTCCACTTCCACCTCTCTGCAGCTAGCTGTAGCTATTGTCATCTTTCTTTTTTCCCATACCTGTTATTTCTAGGCAAAGCTATTACTCAGTTTCCCATTGAAAATAAGATGTGCAGTTGGATGTACAAAGTGCTGTACAATTGGTAAGCAGTTCAATTGCTGAAATGACAACCCACCATTTAACTAAAATGGGCAAATTGCTTCTAGATGGAGGTAGCTGTGCCAGCGGTACATAGAATAGCAAGTTTCAGATACTGATTACTTTTCAGTAATTTGAGGATCTTTTAGTAATAAGCATGTGTGCATGTTTGTTGCTATGGGAATGACAGAGAGCTGGAATTAAGGGTTGTTATTCCCTTGTGGAATCAGAAGGGACAAGCAGATGGCTGTGAAAGCAGAACTTCTTGTTTAGAAACACACAGCTCTCTTACTAGCAAACCTGAGTTAGTCAAATGTTGTTTACAGTTTGTGGAGGTTTTTTGTTTGTTTGGGGGTTTGTTTTGGTTTGTTTTGGTTTTGGGTAAGTGAAGTTGATATATATTTAAGGAAGTACATGACCCAGTTTTTAAAGGGGAAGAACTAGACTTAAGGAAAAATGAATTCAAGCGGTTTAATATCTTCAGTAACTGTTCCTTCTTCAGTAGTGTTCATAGGAGCCAGGTGTGAGTGTGACAGAAGAAGGAGTATTTATCTGTTGGGTTTGGTTTGTTCCCACTTCCTGGGAAAATTTAGTGATGCATGTTTATGAGTTTAACACTTACTGGATGCTTAAAGAGCAAATACAGATGCACAGAAGTAAGTCGTTATCTGTGTGCTTCTGTGTGCATTGCATGGAAATACCAGAGTCTCATCTTCTGATGTCAGGAATTCTGAAAGATCAAAAGCTCTGAACTGAATTTGCAAAATGTGAGCTTAAAAAAAGAGCCTGTAACTCATTCTTAATCTCTTTGACAGATCAGAAAGTTGCAATGTAGTTGAATCTGGGTTTTTTGATTCTTCAGTGTTTGATGCTAGACAGTTCTAAGTGAAGGCTGTGATTTTTAATTAATAGTAATTAGAGGGTCTGAAGCTTTTTAAAAGGAATAAAAATAAATGCTGATACCTTAATAATGTTCTTTGCAGTACTTCAGGCTTCTTTCCTGTGCCTGGCATGACAAATTAGGTTTTTATTTCCTTAAACGTCACCCTTTTGAAGGAGACAATCACCTTATCGGAACTGATTACAATGAGTGTAGGAATATATAAGTATAACAAAAAGAGTAAGTATTCGGCTTTTGAATTGCCTGGTCTAAATGTCTCTGCAGCTCCTGGAAGCCGTTGAGCTGCTCGTGAGTGTTGGTCATTAGTGACATCAAGTGGGCTGAGTGTGAAATAACAGCTTGTGTCCGTCAGACACCTTCACGCCTTCCAGCTCGCTGTGAGATTGCTTTAGTGCACGTTTGCAGCAACGCTGATGTCGTGTTTATGGTGCACTGAGAGATGCTGTCAGCGCAGGACAAAAAGTCTTCAGTTCTACATTGCAGTAACCGACAAACATTCAGACTTGAGAGGGAAGTGTTGCATCCCCCACGCAGCAGCCTTTGCAGAAAGATCTGACTGCTTGGAGGGACATGCACAAGTCCTAAGATTTCTAGTGTGACAATTTCAGAGGCATGAGGAGAGGAGCCACCGTAACACTGCAATTACATTCTCTCTGTGCACACATGTACCCTCTTAGCGCGATCTTAATTACAGTTTCTGAAACTATGCAGTAAGCAACAGTTGTGTCTTGCTATTGTCTGCCTGGCGCTGTGGTGTCTTGCAGAGGTGATGAGCCAGCTTATCGCGGGAGTTGCGTGTTTTTCTGTCTTGCTTTCCGTTCTGTGTTCTTTGCCGTGCAAGGGCAGCAATGGGTGCCAGGCTGATGAGGCTGTAAATGTAGGCTAAAACAGTCAAAGTTTTTTGCCCCCACTGTTTTAATTGGAAACTATTTTGAAAGATAAACTTTACAATTTCTGCTCTAACTTTTATTTATGGTCAGTTTATATTCTTAAACTGTTGTGCCAGCATTGTTCTTGAGTAGCCCCCCTCCCTCCCCAGCATTTATTCCTTTGATGTATTTGTAGATAGTAATCATATCTCAGTCTCTGTCTTTGCCAAGCTATACAAGGCAAAGCATCCCAGCTACTTGTAAAATAAACAGTCCATTCCATGGATCATCTGACCCATTCTCTGGTTTTGTTATCAAGAGACAGGCTTCAGCAAAGAGCCCTGCTAGCAACCTGCTATGACCCTGTGAAATATGGATTGACTAAAGCATTGAGAGTAAACATGGCTTGAGAGAGAGCAGGCTTATTGAGATTTATAAAACTCTTGACTTTGCTTTTTACCTTTGTATTGTTTTGAGACAACATTGTCTGCCAAAGATGTTGGAGGGGTCTGTGTGGATCTCAGAAAAACTAAATTCCCCACCCACATCTCAGGGTTTCCTGAGTGCTATGGTTTTTGTTGTGGTTTGCTAGCAGGAATTGCTGCATGCAGTAGGCTTCTTGATCAGAAAGGATTGAGTATCAGTACCTGTGTACTTGGTATTTTGCCCTTCCCTTTCACTACTCCCATTTCTTATGACTGAGTCCTAAATCACTCTTATAGTGAAAAGAAGTTGAATGCAAACTTACAGTGCAGTATGGTGGAAAATTATTGTGCATTTGGATGTTATGAAAGGAGAAAAAGGAATTTTTATCTGTGCATGGCATTGATGATGCTAGTACTGGAGTGCTGCATATGCTTCAAGTGCAAACACTGCCTAAAGGCTCTTGAAAACAAAAGACCTCAAGTGGATGTCTTGCATGGGTACAATGTACACATACTTGATGCCTTAACATTTTTTATGTAGACTGAAAGGTAAATTCTTCTGAACAGGATAGATAGTTCAACATAGTTCTAAACCTCTGTATTTCAGCTTCTTTCATCCTTCTGTTGTCACTTACATGACACCTTTTCCTTTTGTCTGCTACAAAGCATTGAAAATTGAGCTTAGGGCATGTTAAGGATTCAGTAGAACCTCCAGCTGTCAGGCTGTGCACAAAGAGCATGTTTTGGAAATTGATAGTCTGTGAACTGTCATGGACACACAGGGATCTCCAGTTTCTCCTGTTGCTTTGATACTGGAGAGGGTCTGACAAATTACTTGACATGATGATTCTCTGGATTAGTGAAGTATGAAAAATGGATATTGTAGGATGTGACCAGCAAAGATAACTTGGCAATCTACATGTTCTTTGGGAAGCTAATGAGGAAAATGAGGAGAAGTCATTTCCCCTGCTTAAGCTTGACAGATGTTTGTGCTTGTGCAGTATACTTGGAACTGCAGGGAATTGCTTGGGCAATGGTGCTTGCGTAGTGTTAAAAATTGCCAAGCACACAGATGTCTTCAGGAAAGACCAGTGCCACATCAGCACAGGTAGGACAGTATCTTCTTACCAGTTCACCAGCAACATTCCTACTGCAGATGAGACCCACAGTGGCTGATTTGAGCTTGGGTTCTTAAGAAAAGAGTCTTCTAAACATAATAGTCTTGTGTTTTGAAGAGTGAGCTCTGGTAATGAAGTGTACTTAAGCTAAATTGCTGTTGTAAAGAAAACTTCTAAAAGATTCTGGTAAATAAAACATTTTATCTCATTATAGGTATTTTGGCACCAGTGTGTGGTAATAGCAGCTATTTTTCCTGCTGTAGCTAAATTTCTTCATACCCTTTTATTCCAGTTGCTGCTAAATTTAGCCTGAAATTTCCCAGTCTTCCTGTGGCATAGAAACAAATTCTGTGGAAGAAGTTCCACAAAATTTGATAATATTTAGGAAGAGTCTTCTTGCCTATTTCCATAATTTTTTTTTCCATATGAGGGTGTTGATACCAAGTGGCAATGTCTACACTGAAGGAAACAAATGGTGTTATTTCAGAGTCACTGAAATATTTGTGCAGCTGCATTTTCCTTTCACCTTCCTCAGTAGGGTGGATCATTGGGGATGCCCATTCATGAAGTGGTTTTGTTCACCTTAAAATGGCCCTAAAAATCATTGCTCTTGGAGTACTTTCTTGTAATCCCAGACTTGAAAGGATATCAAAGCACTTTCCGTAGTGCAATTTGCAGGTGTACTGTGGTGTTACTGTGACTTTCACGTTATTCCTTGTAGTGTGGATGTTCAGAACAGGGCTTTTTCTTTTGAAATTCCGTTGCTAACTGCACTTGCTAATGTTTGTGTACATAAGTATTGCAAGATGGGCAAACACCGCCTTTGTTTCACTGATTAAGAAAGACTGAATGTTGCAGCTTGCTGGGAATTACTCAATAAGCCGTTCTGCCAGAATCAGTGTTCATAGATTAGTCTCTTGTTCAAATCCACTTGGATGAATAGCTTTATTTCTCTCTTCTTTATCTGTGAGGTGACCATCTTGGTGCATGGCTCTGGTGCAAGGTCAAACAGCAAGCTGTTTGACCTTTTAACAAAAGAAAATAGTGTTAGGGAAGGGACGTGTGAGAAATAGTTCAGAGAAAGGAATAAACTTTCTCTTAGCTGATTGTGGTCATATTGAGGAAATGTGAGTGGAGAAAACATTAACACTATGTGCAGAACACTGTACTCCACACATTTGATTTCCAGCAGTTGCTGGCTGCACATAATTGATACTCTGATTCGTTCTGTATCTTCTTCCTTATGTTTGTGGTTACAAAAAATAATGTCAGTGTCAGTGTGGTGCCTACAGTGGGAGGTGCTCACAAGAGAAAGGAAATAACTTTTCTGTGGTCGCTGTGGTCTGGTGAGATAAGCACAAATGCAGAAGGTCGAGACTTGGATCCCCTTCAAGTTCTGCAGTGAGCTGCCTGAAGAGCCATGGTTCGTTACAAACAGACACCAGGACACAAAGGTGCTGTGCTCTGAAGCTGAGTTTTTTTAGCATCTACTGGAGCTGGCAGCCATGATGTTTGCATAGCACTTGGGCTGAAGTTTTTTGGAGCTATTTGATACACATACAGTCCACCTTCCACTGCTTGTGAAGTGTTAAACAATATCCTGGGTCCAATCCAAGGATGACATGATTGTTAGTGATTGTTGCAGAATCAGCCATGACTTCCCTGTAGCTGCTGCCCTTCTTTTAGTTGATGATCCGGATGCCTTGCCCCATATGTTGATACTCTGCTGGGCTGGACTAGAGATTGGGCATTGGCTGTGCCTGAGAAGAGAGGGGAGAGGCAGTAGGCACAAACTTCATATCTGACCTCCATTTGACTTGCTCCCTTGCAAATGCTGAGCTTTTGCCTGTTCTGTAGAATCCACCTGAGGATGCAGAGTTTGTTGTTTCTCTGTGCAGAGGCCACGAGTGTGCAATTTAGGCAAAGATCAGCTTTTGCAGAGGGTTTTTAAATACAATTTTTCCTTACAGAAATAAAGAATAGTATGTTGAATTTAGAAAATAAATGTCCCCATTACAGGATCTCTCTGTAATTTAACCTTAGACTGGAAATCTTTTGGATCTGTCTTTATAAAATAGGATTGCTTCTGAAGCTTCTGTCAGCTTGATCTGACAATAGCCATGAGAATAAAATAGAACATCTCTTATCCTCTTATTACTTTGCAGTCTCCTTTATTGGATGACCACCTCATCAACACCTGGATGCAATAACATCCTCTACCTGGTGAGGTCAGCACTAGGAGACCTCCTTCTCCACAAGAAAGAGAGCTTACTTTGCTGCTGCTCCATTAGTAAGTCTGTGTCACTAGCATAGAATTGGGTGAAAAGACTGAAATAGGAAACATCTCAAACATGGCTAAAATAAAATTTGACACAGCTTCTTAGAGTATTTAGAGTCTGTTTCCCGTGTTTTTATGTTAGGTCTCCTAAACTGTTCTGGAGAAGGCAGTTGAGTTCTCTGAGCATCACGTTTTAAGAGTTTTAGCTTTAATTTGAAGTCAAAATTAGTAATTGGAGCTTTGTTATAGTTTTGTGTGGTGTTTCCTGGCTTATTTGAACTGTTTTAATTGTACATTGGATTGTTCTGCGCTTAGATTTTTCTTAGGATGACTTGTCATCTGGGTCCTTTGCAGCTCTTTACCACCTCTTTGATCATGAATTTATATCAGTAGAGTTTCAGTTATGCAACTCAAACTGTTAATTCATTTCTAAATCTCACCTGCCTCTGCCATATTTTCCAGTGTTGGATGTAAAATTGGAATAAGTCTTTTTAGGGGAAATGGGAGATCTCACACCAAAAACCTAATTTTTAAAGTTGTCCTTTGATGAAGATATTCAGTATATTGTTTTTGTGATTTATACATTTAAAACTACACCCGGTCAAACCCAAAGTTGTTTGTGTGTTCTCTCTCTCTGGATATCCTGCGTAATACTTCAAAAAGGGTTTTGTTTCTGTATTGACATGAACACTTGCTTGTACCCCCAAAAAGATGAGTACACAAAAGTTACAGCTTCCTTTTTAAAAATATTATCGAACCCTGAAGCACTGAGCACCTGTGACATCCCTTTGTTCTCTCCTACCTCTGACTATTTTTTTCCTCTAACCAACATTGTTGTTGAAGAGCGTTTACTTGGTTCTCTGTCCCACCTACAGCTCTTCTTTCCATTGCTGAACAGGTTGTGCCCCCTAAGTCCTGTGTGGGTGGGAGGATAGGAACTGTCTTCATGAAAGGCAAGTAGTTAGTAGACCTATTTTTTTTCTCTTCCCATAGACTTTTTTGTGGCAGTGTTTCATCTTTCTTTCTGCTCTCTTGATACAATATTTTCCTCTGTACTGCAAAGGCAAAATTACGTGGATTTTTTTTTTTTGTTGCTGTGCTTTACATTTGGAAACTAGATGTAGCTGATTTGAAAGGATGAAATGATTCTCTTGGCAGTTTACATCTCATACGAGCTTAGCCTCTCGTACATCTTATTCCCTTCCTGCTTGATAGGCTAAGTGATGTTCTCTTTGCCTTAAAATGGTTTTATGGGAATGCTGGAAAACCACCTTATCTCCCTGCTTTGGTAAAATAACAACATCAACTATAGAAGTTTGGATCCTGAAGAAATTATGCATGCCTGATGGGTGTCTTGTGCTTTTCCTCAGTGCTTAGATCAGTTGGCTGATCCATCTTCTGTTGTGAAGTAGTGCCAGTGAGGAGAGGTCTCTAAAGGCATTTTGCTTTAGTGAAGTGCAGCGTACTAATGTGTGCTCCTCAGCCAACCTTGTGCTTTGCATTCTTCTTTTAAAATGCAAACCACATGTCATGTTGCATGCATGAATTGCTTTCTGCTTCCCAGAGCTCCAGGTTTGTTCTTAGTTTGGTCTTGAACTTTTAATAATGATGGAAATAAAGGGAGGGTCTGTTTGTATTGTTTATAGTAGGAAAGAGCAATGCAAGATTTCATCTGCTGCTGTTCAGATCCCTTGCTATTTTTGGTATTTGACCTCTGCAGAGAAGATTGCCAAAACTACAGGTTGTTTTCATTTTTATGACGTGTTTCTACCCTCCTACTCATCAGTTACTCTTAAGTTACTGGTTAAATCTATGAGGCAAAGTTTCATTTCTCCCACTTTTTCCACAGTATTTTTCAGGGAGTTAATTTTATGCTTCTATATGTTGTTGAGCTAATATTCCCTTTTGGAAGTGACAGCTATGTAATTTGTCGTTTCTTGTGTGCATCAGTAAAAGGAAAATAACTTAGGAATTGCTGGTTTAGTTTTTGAAAAAACCTTGTTGTATTGAGGAGGACTCAGGAGCTTATTGGTTTGAGTTGAGACTGCAATGTTTAGAATACTGCACAAAGAGCCCAGTAGCATATTAATGAAAGACAATGTTAAAAGTTTAGTTTGTGTGGATAGGTGCTTACCTTTCATTTCTCTGTCATCAAGCAAGGGCTGCTTTTGGCGCCCCTGGCTGTTTGCTTCTAGTCTTGCTGTGTCCTTGTTTCCACACTCTACTAGTGAGAAATACACAAAGATATCTGAAAACCCTGTCCTGTCTCTTTAGCATCCCTTCCAATTTGTACCTTCTGTTCTAGAAATATAGAATACATACATAGAATACACCAGTTTGGAAGAGACCTTCAAGATCATCACATCCAACCCATCAACCAATCCAAACCACCTAAACAACTAACCCATGGCACCAAGCACCCCATCAAGTCTCCTCCTGAACACCTTCAATGATGGCGACTCCACCACCTCCCCAGGCAGCCCATTCCAATGGGCAATCACTCTCTCTGTATAGAACTTCTTCCTAACATCCAACCTAAACCTCCCCTGGCGCAGCCTGAGACTATGTCCTCTTGTTCTGGTACTGGCTGCCTGGGAGAAGAGACCAACATCCGCCTGTCTACAACCTCCCTTCAGGTAGTTGTAGAGAGTAATAAGGTCACCCCTGAGTCTCCTCTTCTCCAGGCTAAGCAACCCCAGCTCCCTCAGCCTCTCCTCATAGGGCTTGTGTTCCAAACCCCTCACCAACTTCATTGCTCTTCTCTGGACTCGTTCCAGCAAGTCAACATCCTTTCATTTGTTTTGGGTTGGTTGGTTGGTTTTATTTGTTTGGATGGGTTGGGGTTTTGTTGTGTTTGTATCTTAAAGAGGCCTTGTAGGATGCCCCAGAGGTCAAAATATTTTAGCTTATTTCAAAGGACGGTATTTATTCTAAGTTCCCAAGATGTAATGAGTTTTGAGTATCCTTCGAGAAGCTTCTTGTTTCTGGTAGTTGTGATATTAAGGAGATGTGCAGGGGTTGCATACAACCATGAAGTTAATTCATAGAAAAGATCACATGAACGTGGTTCCAGAGGACTAGATACAATAACATAGAAGTTTTAAGGTTAAATGTAAAAGATGGCTTTACCTTGTTCAGGGAATGCCCATGAGAGATTCAACTGTTAGATATGAGAAATGATGATCACTGAGGATAGGTTTGGACTTCTGTTTGAAACATGAGTGACTAGCCATAGATACTCGTGTCATTCAAGTGGTGGTGTTTTCCTGCCACCTTAACATCACCTAGATTTTGTCTGTGGTGGGACTGTAGATCCAGACCATAGACCACTGTGAGTTGAAATGAGTGAAGAACTTGAATTTAATTAACTACCTCACATTCTGAGCAAAGGAGGTGCTTTGGGGAAAGAAGACTTTAAATCAGTTGCTCTTCGTGGTTTTTTCTGAGACTGAAACAGTGCAAGAACAAGGTCAAGGGTGTCTGCACCCTATACAGTCTTTGTGTCCGACAGTTTGTCACAGTACCATGATGAGTTTTCCTCCCTGATCATCACAACTGGCTGTTGTGTTATATCCAAAGTGTGTCAGGTTTCAAAGATACTGACTGTGCCAGAGGATTCTTTGTGGCAGAAACAAAGCAAATACCTATGTTATTGTTGAACTTGAGGAGTGCTAAGCTAAAAGTGCTTTGCTTCAGTAGTGCAGAGCACCATGTGCTTTGTAGGTGGCTGCAGTCCAATGCTTAGTTATCTTCTATTGTGTTTGGAAGACCATTGTTTCCTATTTGTCTCATAAATTTAACACAGATCCTATTCCTGCCATTTAAACTTTCCCATCAGAATACAACAGTGACTTCCCCTTCTGAAAAGGAAGGGCTGGCAGCTACACCCTGAAGTTTGAGCATGAATTGTTTATATAACCTTCAATCACAATTTCATAATAGTCTGAAGACTTGTCTGCCCTAGTAAGAGTTTTACTGAGTTTTTAGAAAAATCCTGGCTGCCATCAAACATAATGTTAAGGCTTCTTAGTTGTTGCAGTGGGAATAGAACTGAAAACTGTGCCCTCCAGCTTCCTGATGATCTAAACTGCAAATCTCTCTGGACACATGACCAGCATTTTCTGATACTTCAGAAGAGATGTACCTATGTCATTCAGAAATAAAAGCCTAAGAGCTATATTGGACTCCTTTTATTTCCCAGAAAATGCTATTAAATCTGAATGATCATGCTTTTGCAGGCCCTGGCCTTTTACAACTTCTGGAAATGTGTACAGTTTCCTCATTCTCCTCAGCAGTAAAAGCTCTGACACAAGCGTTGCAGAAACTGCTCATTCTCTGTCAAAGTCAGTAATATTTAAACAACTGCAGCTGGCTTTCCAAATGGATGACATTTGTCAGGAACATGTCTGTTTGAGTTTACTTGGCCTTTTGAGTATAAAAAAAGTCTGAGCTTGAAATTCAGGTCAGTCTGGAAAACTACATTTTTCTTACAAAAGGTTTACAGAGAGGACCCAGTTTTTTTAGTAACCATAGCACGCCAGGATAGCTAGTTTATGAAAACTCCTTTCTCTACCTTCAAGCATGTGCTTTTGAAATTATATTTAAATAGAGGCTTCCATTGTAATTCTTCATCACGTTGGATTGAGTAGTTGTCCTTATTAGAAAGAAAGAAAATATTTTAATGCTAAATTCAAGTTACTTACTTGCATGGGGTTTTAATAGTTTTGTGTTTGAGCAGCGTAGCAAGTGCCGTTTGAGAACAGTTCACTTTATGTAATAGTTCTAGTAAAAACTTGTTCCATTCGAGGACATAGCCAGAAAAGTAAGGAAGGCGTAAGCTCTGTGGGTAGGGTTGGACACTGGCTAATGCCAGAAAACATGTTGAACTTCTCTTCAGAGGGATAAGGAGTTTCCACAGGATGTCTGCGTTTTATGGCAAAAATTACTTAGTAGATGTTCTCTGAAAGGTTGCTTTGATGTGGAAGATTAACCTGGGGACCTCATTGTCAGGATGTTACTGAGTCAAATAGCTTAGTAAGATTATTTGTGACTTGGGAATTAAGCTTTTATGAGTGTGCCTACTTAAGCTGTTTCTTAAGAATTTGCTCGTTTGGCATCATGAATATTTGCATGCACCAAATAGCAGGAACCCTGGAACTACAAATAACACCAAGAAGACAGAAAAAGCAGAATGCAGTTTTGTCATAGCAACTTTTCCTTTGTTGTTAGGCTCTCATGGACCATTAGAATAATTACCCTAAAACAAGTAATAGGTGGAAACTTGCTTATTCCATCCCTAAAGCTCCATCCTGAAGAATTTGCAGAAACATTTTGGCATTTCTGAGAGGACAGCTGGGCAGGCCTGAGAAGATTTTTAATTTTATGGGCTTTTTTTTGCATTCAGGCTCTGCCTGATCTTTATTCCATTTCTGTTTGGATTTGTTTGTTTGTTTTGGGGTTGCTGCTTGTTTGGTGGGTTTTTTCCTTGGGTTTTTTTTTTTTTGGTGGTGGTTGTTGTTGTTTCTGTTCCAAAAAGTGTCCTTTAATGTCTGTGGGCACTAGGTTTGGGTACTGACCTAGTCCTTGAGGAGATTTTTGAGTACTGCTGTACCTGAAGTATGTGTAGCAGCGAGAAGTCACTGGAGTGGTGACCCCCTAGAACTTGCTGTCATTCCCTCAATGGGAACCTCAATTGGGGTTTTAGACACAGAAGAGTAGTCTAATTGAACCTGTAATTTTACCAGAAGTGGTTGGATATGTGTACACAACATACCCCACCTCCATTTTTCTTTTCAAAATGGTTGGCTGTAGTTTGTGAATGCACCAAAACCATGTACTGTTTGTCATGGCAAGTATCTCTTTTAAATGTAAATGCTTCAGTATTTTTCATGAGTAAATGGAAGAAAGCCTTTACTCTTTACTGTGATTACAGAATTTCCTTTGTGTTGTGGAAAGGGGAATTTTTGTTTTGTTTTGTTTTTCTTTAGGGCACACCAGTTTTTAGATGTGAGAGAACTTTATTTAGGGGTTTTCTTGTTAAAATCTGAATTTTTGTGCATAACTGAAATTGTTTGGCTTTCTATAAGTGTTCAGCACTGCCACAGAACAGTTGCCTCTGAGGGGAAGATTTTTATCAAGTGCCTTAAAAACCAGCATTGTGTGGTTTTATAGGAGGCTCAAAACCCATTTTGATTCATAGGACAACTGAAGAAAAAGCCGAAGTAGCTTCTTTCAGTGAATTGCACTGATGTAATGCAGCCTGTTTAGGTGCCCTGTGGTATGCTGACAGGTGCTCATGTGCGTCATTGGGCACCTAAATACTTGTAAAATTAATCTCATCTGGCCATTTCAGGCTGCAGTGCTGTGTAATTTCAGTCTTGCTCTCTGCCTATCCTTTGCCCTTTGTGCATCCCATAGCAGAACAGTTCACCTAAGATGCCTCCTACAATTGTACTGATGAAACTTTGTGGGCTGTGACTGCCAGAACCTTTTTAAAACAAAAATTGTACCTTGTTGGATAGTGGTGATGACTTCATTTGCATTCCATGTGTGGAGAACATCACTATACTATTTACTTTATAAAAATAATAAAGCAAACTTAACTAAGTGACTTTCACAGGATTCACAGGTAGACTATTTAATCTTTTAAGGGGATTATATGATGTTGAGCTTGCGGTCACAAGAGACTCCTTAACTCGGGGAGCCCTTTCCGTTGCTCCGTTTCTGTAAATGAAGATGTAGTGGGCAGGATAATTGGACTTGGACTAGATGCATTATCTCTGTGCAAGATGCCTTTCCATATATATTTTAAAGCTAATATTATTTCAGAGTGTTATAACTAAAACTTGCCTTTCATTTTATTTCTTACAGTATTCGAACAGCATTGGGAACAGCATTTGAGATGACTGCGGTGGAGAAGATTGAGGAGCAGCTTGCTAATCTGCGCATAGCAAAACGTTCTGCACTAAGCGAGGAACCTGCTTACTTGCTGGACATAGACATTTCCAAGGCTGCTCAGTCTGAAAGCAGTTGCTATGTGGCAGTTTCCTGTTCCAATAAGTCAATTAGGGTCTATAACAGGGACACGTTAAACTTCCTACGGGAGTACAGTAGCCATCCTGGGATCCTTAATGGAGTCAGATTTGCGCACACGTGTGACAGCGTGGTGCTGTCGGCGTGCAGTGACAGTACAGTCAAGTGTTGGGATATTCGTTTAGCAACTCAGAAAGCTGTGCAGATATTTAGTGGCTATCCTTCCAATGTTTTCATCAGCTTTGATATCAACTGCAGTGATCTCATTATTTGTGCTGGAACAGAAAAAGTTGAAAAGGACTCATTTCTGGTGTTCTGGGATGCAAGAGGTATTACAAACTGTGCCAGCACAACTAAAGAGCCTTTGGGAGTCTATTCTGAAAGTCACAATGATGATGTCACTAAAATTTGTTTTCATCCTGTTGAACCTAATTTGGTAGTGTCAGGGTCAACTGACGGGTTGGTTAATGTGTTTGACATTAACAAGGATAATGAAGATGATGCTTTGATATCAACTTGCAATTCAGATTCATCAGTAAGTTTTATTGGCTGGTCTGGGAAAGATTATAAACAGGTCTACTGCATGACACACGATGAGGGATTTTGTTGGTGGGACATTGCTCAGTTAGATACTGAAGACCCAATAACTCTATTGCATGTTCTGGATGTCAGAGAGACAGTCTGCACTGAAAATGACAGCTTACATTACCTGGTAGGTGGCTTGTACCACGCGAAGGCAGACAAACTCTTTCTTATTGGGGGAACATCCACAGGAAACATTCACCTGATCAGTTGTGCCACTGATGGACTGAGCCTGGTGGGTACCCTTTCCCGAGGACACTCTGCCACTGTTCGCTCTTTCTGCTGGAACCTAACAGATGAGTCTCTGTTGACGGGTGGAGAGGATGCTCAGCTGTTACTATGGAAACCTGGAGCTGTGGAAAGGTCCCTCACAAAGAAAACATCCCTGAAGATTGCTTCTTCTGTGCAGAAGAGTGTAAGAGTTCACAACAGCTCCTCCAAAAGCAGGAAGAAGTGACATTCTGGAAGTGGGAATCTCTGCTATGTAGAGTTTTCCTGGTATTTAATCTCTCAGGCAGTGCTTGGTGGTGACTTATTTGGTGTAATTCTGTGGAAGGAACTATGATGCTTGAATTCTGCCTGGGAATGTATTTCAGTCATCAGAAGAATGCCTTGTTTTGTTTTTTAAAGTTGCTAATATTAATCAGAAAAGAGTGAATGTTTACTCTTGAATTCTTGAACAATAGATCTTAAGTCATATTATATAAAAATGTTTCTGTGGTTGTTTAATGTCTCAGCCAACATTTTTTAATGTGTAACATAGGCCTGTGGCTAGCATAATCTGTTACCTTCCCACTGAAATTCCCTGGCATGTTTTGAAAGCTTTTGTACTTCATGATGGATATTGCTTTCTTTACAGAAAACTTAATGAAATTGCTCAATATATTAAAAGATTTTTATGTCACATCTTAATGCCTGAGGGAATTACTTCTTGATGAAACAGAAAATAAGTTCTGTTTTGCTCTGTCATATCACTGGTTTATAAGAAGCTCATAAAGAAACAGCTGATAGAGCCATATTTTTTGTACCAAAGATACGAATGCACTCAACCAAACAGGAATAGATGATTCCAAGCACCTAATTTGTAGGTGTATGAGAAGTGTTAAAGTGGCATTATTTACAGCATATTTCCTTCATAAAAATGCCCAAGAATCTTGCAAGCAGATTCATTCTTTCCTGGTAAGTGCATCTTGGGGAGGGGGGGGTGGGGGGTGTGGGCTGCACCTGGAAGACTGGAGATATCTTCAGTGGGTAAAGAAATTGGTGGGTACAGTTCCAGCAGTAGTGCTGAAAAATCCCAAGTCATGTGTGTGAAATAAGCTGGTATCACATGCTAAGTGGGAATGTGGTAAACCAAAAATGAACACTGTTTCTGAGGCTGTCCTCCTGCAGTAACAGGCCAGTATGAGGAGACTTTAACAGAACCTTAGAGAGGTTAGTGTGTGTCCTCTAAGAACTGTTTCTCTTTACAGAGAGCCTCTATGCTTAGATATCTCCCTGGGACAGCTTTGTTTCAGTGTTCCATCAAGTTCCTATTATGTGGTGCAAGAGCTGGGTCTTTATGCTTACTCTGCTCCACTGGTAGACTACAGCCTGTGCATCTGGCTCTGCATGCACAATTACCTTTTGCCTTCTGAGGACCATTGCAATCAAATGGTGGTTGGTAATTGTGCCACCTATTTAACGTATGTGGACTACAGCTGAAAACAGTGCAACAGTGTTTAAGAATTGCTACGTTATGGAATAGTTGGCAAAGGAATTAAGAGGGGTTGTTTGTTTGTTTGTTTGTTTTTCCCTAAGGATGGGCAGGTAGTTCTTTCAAAACATGTTTTGAATGGAGTTCAGAAGTGGTTTCTGAGGTACAGAAGATAACTCTAGTGTAAGGTTACAGCCAGGCTGAAGATCTCTGAAAACAAATCCTATCCAACCAGAAGTATCAAGTTTACACATGATATGTTTTACAGACTGTTAATGTCCTTCATCCAGAACAATGGATTGGTTTGGGTTTGCCTGTTGGTGATAATAAAGATCATTTGCTTGCTTTTGTTGCTGCTGGGTTTTTTTAACTACCACTTCATTTTAAACATCTAATTTCTCTTACCTTTTTTAATTACTCGTGTTAAATACAAGTTACACCAAACATCCTTCTCTGTTACTTTGTGCTATTTTGAGACAACTTGGCAGCGAGTGTCAGGGCTGTGACACATCTGGCTATGACACTCCCAGGTCACTAGTTGTTGCCAGGTTTGTAGCTGAGTGGACCAAAAGCTTCAGGCCCCTCTGAATTACCATAATGTCCTTATAAACCTGATTTGATTCAATACCCATAAGTACAATATATATTGTTTTAAGTGTTCACCTACTGCTATCGTGACACACACAGTGCAGTAAGGTCATTTGGTCTGTCTGACATTTGATTTCTTGAAGACAGTTTTGTGTATTGCATACAGAAATGCCCCCTGCTTGCTTTCAAGTGTATTGAGTGAGATTCTGATGTGTTCTGCCAGGTCTCTCTGAATTAAAGCAGAGATGCAAGTTCTGTTTGAGGTATGCAACCTGTATCTGTTACCTTGCTTCTGAATTGGATAAATACATAACAAATGAGTATTCATCACAGTTAAAGCTGTGCTTTTCCTCAGGAACTGGAGTTCTCCCTTTTACATACATAAATAACACTGGAGGGAGAAAAATGTATATGTGTATCCTAAAATTTTGCAAAATCATAGCAGGAGACTCAGGCTTGTGTTGCTTCTGAAAACATTTTCTTTCGTGTTGACTTAGTTTCAGGTTAATATCCACAAAATAAACATAGATGGAAACCACACATTAGCAAGTAATTAGCAGTCTTTGTCTTTGTAAACTGCAGACACAGTTCCATAGAGCACAAATCACAGGCAGAAGACCTATGAGATCTTACAAAAAACAGGCTTGAAACTAGGCAGTTAACTTCTCTGATTGTATTTAATCTCTTAGGTTAGTTTGGATGTCTGTAAGTTGGCTTCAGCATTGTTAAGAAACATATTTGACCTTTATAAAAGTTATGTAATTGAAACTATGTTCAAGTAGCAGGCATTCAGAAGTCATCACTCTCTGAATTGTTTAACCCCAGGGGAAGCTTTAATCCCGGAAGCAGTATCAGATTTTTTTCGCAGTAAATGAAAAGTAAAAATCCAGATAGACTGCCTAAGTGCAGAAAACACTGCCCATCTTTATTCAAAGACAATAGTAAACCTGGTGTACAGTTCTGAGCAGCAGGAGATTATCCTGCTGTAAACACATGCAAAGAAATTTACTTACCTTTGGCACTTTCCTAAATTTTGTCTTTTCTCTGTTGTTGAGCTTCTCATTGAACATGCCTCTTGTTGAGTACTGTTGTTCTGTTTCATGTTGCTCAGGTAAGAGACCTGTCAAGATGACGTCTCACAGTCAGTGGGGAACTTCATCATTTCTTTCAGAGGAGTGTAGGATTTTACCTACACTGGAGGGGATGACAGAAATTATTTGACAAATTTAAATAAAGGTGTGAATTCATTTCTAGGTGGAATGTAGTTAGGCAGTTGTCAATCACATGCTGTTTTGTGACCAAATTGTGTATGACGTGCCCCATGCATACACACATGGACATAACTGCTTATCTACATTAAAATCCTAATTAGCAAAGATGCTGATACAGTAAAACATTGTAAAGTGCAAGCTTTGTTCTATGTTTTTGAATGACAGGTTTCTCTTGGCCAGCAATCTAATGTAGGGTCATAGGTCATGGTGTTACAGGCAGCAATCTATTTGAAGTGCTCACTCTGAAACAGGCTTCCCAAGCGTGTAGGTGCCCAGCTTCTAAGCCTCATGCACCACATCTTGTGTTTTGTGGGAAGGCATCATGCCCCCTGGGGTGGAGCCCAGCCCAAGTGTAATGGGGGCTCTGTGTGGATGCAGTTAAGTGCAGTGTCAATCTTTCAGAAAAGCTTTTGTAGTCCTGAAAGAATTGACACTTTTAGCTAACCTTATAAAGCTTGTCTGCATTCACCATGGCCAATTTGGCATTACTTTTCTCTATCCTTTCAAAATAGTCTTATTTAATTTGGCTTCTTAGTGCTTTTTGGGGTTTAGCAGTGAGTTATGTCTTAATGTCAGCTTTTCAGGAGGAAAATGAGTCCTGTCCCTTTCCTCCCTGAGCTCTCCTCCTGAGTGTAGGCTGCTGGACTCTGAACTTCTTACCACAGCAAATGTGGGGTGGGAAGCAGAAGAGAGGAATGGAAAAAAGGAGATTGGCCCCTCCCAACCCTCTGACAGGATGTCTGTCTAGTGAAGTTCTTTGACTGAAGAGCTGGGCCTTCTACCTTTTGAAAAATACGTGTAATGGCTTGATCTTTAGCTTGATAGAAGCAGGGTAGGACCAGAAATAAATTATGTAAGACATAAACACCCTTCGAGCATAAAAGTCAGTGAAGCGTGCAGAGGTAGAAGGTGTTTGCTCACAGAGGGCTGGGTACTCTCAACTTCTGCTAGCAGTGGGGAGAGCCACCAGTCAGGCCAGTACTGCTGGCTCAAACCTACAGGAACCAATGGGTTTTGAGGAGTTTGAGTGCCATGGAAAAAAGGCAGGCAAAAGTGAGTGTGGAGATGACTGCTACAGGTAACAATTCAGTCTGTGAACTTTGAGCTGTTAGGTGATTAAACAATGCTCCATTCCTTGGGTCCTTATCAGACTTAGTTGCAGATACCTTAACAGCCAACTGTAAGTATTTGTGGTGACTTGTTTTCTGTTTCTTTTTTCTACACCAGTATGTAAACTGCCACAGATACACTGACTAATGGGAGTGAGGTTAACTTCAGTTACTGCCACTGGCTGCTTGGCATCAGCTTGCTGTCATAGTGTTCTGTCCTAAGTCTTGTGTCCTCATGGCTCTAGATACTTTGAAATCTGTATTTTGGAAGACACCTACTTTTCTAGAAGCAAAGGATGAAAAAACACTACTCTATATCCTGCTGCAATCTTAGCACCAATATTTTTATGGGAGTATATTATGTCTTCAATATCAATTTCAGTCTTACAATCTCATGCTCTGAATAAAGATTCAATACTGCTAGAATCCTGTAAATATGGTATTTGAGCAGCCTGTTGCCACATGAACTCAGAACTGGCAATGAGAAATGCTGGGAGACCAAGAGAGTTCTCAGTGCTAATTTAAAATAATCATTTGGGGAAGTCTCATAAAAGCAGAGCACATCAGCAAAGGGCTATTGTGTCCCAGGTAGCATACTTAATATTGCCAATACTGGCAAGTATATCAGACTAAAGCTGAAGGACAAATACAGATCCACAATTCACTTTTGGGGTGTTTTTAATACAGGAATTCCTAACTGCTAACAAAGTAGGCTACCCGTGAGTACAATGTATGCCAACACTTTGTACTTCAGGTTTAAAAAGCACTGAATGCACACATGGCAGGCAAACCAGCTGGAAATGACTCAAGTTTTACTGGGATTTCTGGAAGGTGCTAGAGAGCAATGTGTAGAAATCGGGTTCAGTGGTTTGGATTTCTTAAAGTCTTTGATTTCAGTACTGTGAATATATGAGGAATGAGGCAGAAGGGTAAACAAATAAAGTGTTTGTAACACTGCCTTAAAATGTAATTATTCCTGCCAAGAATTACTCTGTGCTGGTGAATGTAAAGTTTACATTCACAGCTTCATGTCTCCTGTCATAGATAAAAATAATTTCTGTCTTTATGTGTTTTTGTTTCTGCTTATCATATCAGAAGCAAGGGAGGAAGAAGTACAGACCTTGGACTGGAAGTTCTGGTTCTGCTGATGCACTGTCAGCAGTTGCCCAGCTGCACATGCCTCTCAAGTATGTTCCTGTGTTTGGTAAAATTCAAGATGTTTCTTGGGTATCTCTCAGCACTACAAAGCCCACAAGAAGTCACCAGAGTGCTGCAGAGAATGCAAGCTGGTATGTGATACAATCATTGGGTCTTGGAAGAAATCAAGACTGACACACTTTGATGATGGATCTTAAATGCTGCTTTAGAATTTATTTACTTGGACTTCTAGAGAATGCACAGTGCAACATTTTCTAGCAGTAATTTGGGGAACATTTGCAGAAAGAAGGCTTGAGACTTCACTGTAACAATAACCTTGGTGACTCTCAGTCTAGGACTGATAAGTGAGGGATCAGGAGAAGCAGGGGGAGGTTCCTTGTTGAGGTACAGTATTTTTTCAAAGGTTTGTGTAGCAGTAGGAACATACAGAAATAGACTTGCTTTTGCTGTGACACTTTTAAAAGTGTATACTTAGTGAACTTGAACATGGAAATTTAACAATTATGCTACCAAATGAGCATTCAGATGCCAAGCAGTTGTGTATTTCAACATTCGATCAGTAAGTGGGGAACAATTAAACTTTTCATTATGCAGCCACAGCAAAGACAATACCCATAAGGATAACAGTCTCTTGGATCAACTAGGATGTGCTTCCTACCCCAAAAATTGAAGTCTAGATAAGTTTATTAGAAAGCAGTAAGTATTTTGCTAAAGGAAGACATATAATGGATCAGAAGGAATGCCATTGACAAGGTAGTAATAAAGATCTTGGGCAGTCATCTAGAAGTGTGTGGTATTAGAGTGTCAGGAAAATAAAATGATTATTGGAATTAGTTTTTATAGTCGAGTAGAATTTATTGAGTTGCAAATTACTGTTTCAAATAATAGAACGTATGAAGACAATTAAGGAATGTAATAGGGGCACACAGGCATCCCACCACTTGCCAAGGAATGAATGGTGGCATTTTGTTAAAACTTCTTGGCTAAAATAAGCCCAAATCCTTATTTCCTTTTATTAGTGTTATTATTTTAACATTTCTGTTGTGGTTTATTGCCAGCATGCCTAGACGGTGAGTGAACTGTAATTCTTGGTTATTAGGAGCTAGCTCAGTGCTACATGCAGTGGGTGAGAGCTTCTCTTCCCTTTTCACCTGCCATCCAGGACACTTGTGCTTCCCAATTTTCACCTAACTGTTGTTCCAGATGTTCTAAGCCTGTATGTTTATTGTTTTTCACTGAAGAATTGGCTTCCATTTATTTTTCTAAACTGTTAGAATGCACCAAGACTGCATTCAAATGAGATTTGTAGCTTTTTAGTTGTGGTTTTGTACAGGGATGTGTGATACATTAGACACCTTGGCTGATTGCTGGGTTTATTGACCTGGTAAAGGTAGCACATGCAGAATTGCCTATTTGTGCATTAATATGGTGTTTCAGCTGTCCTGTCAATACTCCTGAGATGCACCCAAAACCAAAAAAAAAAATACTAAGTCTTGCTTATAGTTGGCAATTTCTGTAGGTGTGGGTGTTTTTCATGAGCTTGTTCTATGGAAGAGTTCTGAAAAGTTCCGTAATGTCTCAGAAATGAAAAGCCAGCATTTTCCAGATGGCTCTATAAATAAATTGGGTAGATGCAGAAATAAGTAAAGGTATTTCAAGGGCTCCAGGTGTGTTTTTTTGCACACATAATGCTATGGGGAGCTAGCAGAGGAAATGAACTTCCTTTTGTTTGCAAAATAGAAAAGGCCTCAAGTTCTTAACGTTCGGTTTGGTTTGGTTTGGTTTGGTTCGGTTTGGTTTGGTTTTTCCCCCAGTGTTGGGCAAGTGAAAGCCACTGCACTTTTTTTTCTTGTTGATCATAGGTTTCCATCTGTGCCATGTTCGTGAACCCTCCTACAAACCCTAGAGAAGAAAGGCCACAGCTGGCTCTAGGCAGCTCATGGAGATGCAGAGCAGAGCATTCTGCTGGGTCAGAATCCAAGGTATCGGAGAACACAGCACACACGTGTCACAGGAAATATGAAGAGGAGCTCCCGCTGTGTTCATGTCATCTTCCCATTATTTTGCCTATTTTTTTTTTTAAAGTTGATTTAATTTACTGTGCAATTCAAGGTCAGCTTAACACAAAAAAAAAGACAGTTACTGAAGTTCTCTAGTATCTCTAAGAGCCTTTTGTACTTATTCCCTGCCTTGCTCCTCTTGATCTCAAACTATTTCTGTTCTCTAGGCAATGGTGAACACAACAGTTACCAGGATAATTTCCAAGTGACTGGCTCACCAGCACAAGCACTGGGACAGCACCAAAGAAACAGGAAACATACTGTTTTAAAATAAATGTTTTTAATCCCCACGCTGCAGGAATGTTACCGAGTGGGTGCTCTGAAAGCACTGTTTTTCTTGCTGACGTTTCAGGCCATGTAGCTTCATGCAGTATATTGAAAAAATGAGTGGAAAGTGCAGAGTGTTGCAGCCACCTGCCGTGTTACCTGTGTGAAGGGATCCCTGCTGAGACCTGAAATGCTGCTCTGAGAGGTGTTTGGTGTAACAGAACACATGGAGGAGCTTGGAATCACTTATGAATGAAGACAGCTATCAGAAAGGTTTCAATGTGGTTGTTATTAAAGCAACTGCAAGTGAATATAGTCTAAATATATACTTGGAATAATAAACTGTTGCTAATCTTCTAGAAGAAATGGTGTTCTGTCATTCAAAGATTGTTTTTCCCAGAGTTTAGACAGGATTTAAACTTTCTTTTTTTTTTCCATTATCTCCATTATAACTAAAGTAATCCAGCTTGTGTTTAAAGGTATGTTACACAGTTATTCTCAAGAGTGCAATTAAACCTCCTAAACTTTAGAACCAGATCTAGGTTTCTAAAAGTGCAGTGGTTTCTATATAATGTACATTCTGTTCTGTCAAGATGGTTTTGTTATACATTTTATGCTTGAAATGGTCTTCAAAACCATTAAAATATATCAGCTTTTAGAGAATAATACAAAATAGCATCTCTCTTTAGCTTCCCTAAGAAACTCTTTTCTGAGTGCCACTAAGTTACTCCTCACCCATGTTCCTACCTACTCATTTTGTTCATTGTGGCTGAGACACCAGCAGAGGCCAAGGCTTCCCTGTGCAGATGAACAGCTCCGTATCTGCTGTGTGGACAAACAGTGGTTTGTCTTGCCAGTTAGCTTATTAACTGTCTCAATCAGGGAGTGGATGTTGCATGAGGCAGGAGAATGAGGCAAAAAGCTCCCTGGTTGCATGTTAAGGAATTTGTGCCAGAACAGGATCAGAGCTAAGAATTCCTGCTTCTCTCTCATTCCTCTGCACCACAAGGCTACTGTTGCTTTGACCTCTTCTGGAGTTTATTATGTTACCAACAGAGGTAAAGTTATTTTGTTAATTTATAGCTTTGAAGCCTCTGTTGAAGTCTGGAACCCCAGAGAACAGAGACATGGAACATGCAGTTGTGGGAAAAAATCACACATGAACAGGAAAGGAAGGGTAAAGAGTTGAGAATACTGTGTAGCCAAGTCACAGTCACAAAGCCAGAAACTCTAACCATTCCTGAGCCCCTTCCCAATTTTTGTCAAGGTTTTGCAGACATTGGTGGCAGAGAGGGGAATGCACACATGGCTTTGAAGAACTATTGAAAGAGAACAGTCATGGTTTGGTGGTTGCTTCCTGAGAGTCCCTGGGGAGAGAAAGGTGTGGCAGCAAAGGAGAAAGCAGGAAAATGCTCATTTGAAAGTTGGACAAAGAAGAGATTGAAACTCCTACTAGATGTGTATCAGTGAAGCAGGAGTAAGACAAGTGTAACTTGTGTGGCCTGTTGTGTGCTCCATAAAGGCTCAATTGCAAACTTAAGGTTTCTGTAGGGATGTCCAGTGGATATTAAGGTCCCAGAGTCATGTTTTCCTAAAACAGAAAGCCTCAGAGAGATTGCCTGGCTCCAAAATGTGCTGGCGATACAGCAATGCTTCTGTTGGATTTGAGACTGCAGTACTATACCACAGGTGACAGAGGGATAATGATGAGCCTGCATAGGACCCAGTAGGTAACCATTTGGAGAGAGAGGAGGAAAAGTCAGTGTAACTGTGAACAAGGTGTGCAACAGGAGCAGCAGCATAGTGCCAGCCAGTGTCAAAGGCAACAGGACTGAAGAGGAGGAAGGGGTGCTGCTTGGGAATCAGCTAAGATGTCATCTGTGGTAGTCTATGATGATGCCCTGCAGTGTGATCTCTATTTACATTTTAGTAGATCCATTTAGCAAACGCAATGGTAGGATTCCTGCCAGCTCTGTTCAGCCAACTTTGTTTTCCTTGCTAATGAATCCTAGTGGAAGACAAGCACAGACAGGCAGCTGCTTGTGCCAGCCTGACTGCCACCTCTGCCTGGATGTGGGGCTGAGGCTTGTGCTTAGCTCAATTTCTCTCCCCTGAGTAAGGATTTGTGCCAGTTTACATTTTGCACCTACATGCACATGTCACATGTCTAGAGTACAAACTGTCCCAGTAAAACAGTGCAGAGCTTGGTCCTGCTTCCTTTCCCATTGCCCAGCTGCTCACCTCTAAGGCCACATCACAAACATAATGAGTTGCCCATCCTGCACTGTTCAGTGACTTACAGCTGGGGAACTCTGAAGTGGGATCTGATTGAACTCAGGGCAACTCAGCAGCATGTGTGACTGCTGCACAGCTTCAGCAGCTGGCAAAACGTTTCTAATTGTAGAGTTCAACAACAAGTGGTTCAGGTTGAACACAAGAGGCAGAAGCCTATTCAGAGGGTCTTGAGTGTTGGCGTGAGGGAAAAGTCCACGCTGTTATCCTAAGTAGCCCCAACATAAAGTTGAATGGAGATGTTTTGCCATGGGTGATGTTAAAGCAATCTTGTTGGGTTTTTATTCGTGTGCTTTCACCCCTAAAGAGCCAGAGGGGAGAGCATTAAAAGTGAGTCTGAGGCATGGATATGGAGAAGATGGTGTGAACCAATAGACCATGGGGCACAGAAAGGCTGTTGCTTTCTGACCTCTGTTAGAGTGACTCAATTTTCCTGCTGTGTTCCTGTGTGGATTTTATAAATAGCGGTAGCTCTTAACACCACACACACTTGGGATAATAGCGTGACGTGCGTGCAGGAGCCAAGGCTGTGCTTGGTTGCAACTGTACATAATGTAAGAAAAGATGATAAAACAAGTTTGTTTCACTTCACTAAAGCTTGATAAACCCATAGAGCATTCCTGTGGGTCTGTTTGGTTACCAACAATTTAATAGTGTTGTATTTAAGGTACTGACAATCCCTTTAAAATCACCATTCTTAGAAACCAAGGCAAGTCTTAAATGGCTGTGATCACCCATCACCATCACAGGAAGGATGAAGACTTTTTTTAGTATTGTATTGGCCCTGGCTGAGATGGGGATGGTTTTCCATGTAGCAGCCCTCACAGTGCCATGCTTTGATAGCTAGAAAGGTGCTGATAACACACCATTGTTTTGGCTACTGCTGAGCAGTGTTCACACAGCATCAAGGATGTCTCTCAGATATTACCCTCCCCACCAGGAGGCTGAGGGTGGGCGAGATCTTAGGAGGGGACATAGCCAGGATAGCTGACCCAGACTATCCAAAGGAATATTCCATACCACATGATGTCTGCTCAGCAATAAAAGCTAGGAGAAAGGAGGAGACTGGAGGGCATTAGTTTTTCTTCCTGAGCTGTGGGTGCTGAAGCCCTACTTCTTGGGGAGTGGCTGTACATTGCCTGCTAATGGGAATTGGAAAGCAACCCTTTTGTTTTCCTTGGCCTCCACATGTAGCCTTTTTGCTTTCTTAAACTGCTCTTATCTTGACGCACAAGGGCTTTTTTCCATCTTATTTGTACCTCCCTGTTCTGCTGAGTAGGGGAGTGATAGAGCAGCTTGGTGGGCATCTGGCACCAAGCCAGGGTCAATCCACCACAGGTTTCGCATTCAGGTTTTCCCTGAAAATGTATGAAATCAACCCAAAAGCCCTCTGAAAAATCGTAATTGGGAATCAAAGTTGCATATTGCCTCTGCCTCCCTTGTATGCTTAAAAATCATTTGGAAGAAAACCTCTTCACACAGCTGCAGACCTCACCTCTTGAGATACTCTTGGGTGAAGTGAGGGCAACTGTTGTCCTCTCAGAAAATTGTACAAATCTCCTGGTGCAGTGCTGCCTCCAAATGCTTTGTGATGTTTATACTGTATGCATGTATTATAATATTTTGTATTAAAATCACACTCTGAGGGTTTTGGGGTGTACAAGTGCTATTCCAAGGGCCTTGGTCATCTTCATCAGTGCCAGTATTCCACAGGGCTTCTTGCCAAGATAACTGTTAGGAGGCTCACCTGTGAGCAAAGGTGATGGTAATGTTACTGCACCACACGCACCATGAACCTGCTTTGGACTGTGCTTACTGAAATGGATTCCCTACCCTCAGGATGCTGGAAATGAAATAATGAGTTGTTCCAGAAATCAAAGGGGGCAGCTCTCACAGTGAGACACAAATACTTGTGACTCAAAAAAGCCCCAACTCTAGCTCATTTTGAGGGATCTTTTGGCATTCTCTATGTGGAGTAGTGGTACCAGTGGCTGGATTTTACACTTGCATAAATGTGTTTTTCATTTGGGACTAAGAATTTCCCAGTCTCTTCCTGTCCTTAGTTAACTTAACCTGACCCAGATCTAGAATTAGCTCCATAAGACAACTTTGTCGTGAATGTCAACCCTGTGTAAATGTTTGGAGTAAAACCTAGTGTTTCAATGTCTTCCTTGATGTTTGTTTTACCTTTATTTCATTCTTCTTGAAGTTTTGCATTTTTTTCTTCCTCCATAAGGAAATGGAGAGTAAGTGCCAACATCATTAGATACCTGCAAGCTGTAAATCCTTAGCTGGCTTGACATGTTCACATAGCAACACAGCCTTCATTAGCAATGTAGAGATATACATAACTGACTGAACTCTACAAATAATCGTCATCCTCCTAACTTGCAGTGCTTTAACTGAGTACAGTAGATAATACATTCTGTGTGTCACTGAAATCTGCTCACAGATTAAAACCTTCCGACATTATATGTATAAAAATCAGACTTTGGCTATGCCTAAAATTTCTTTTGAAACAGAGGCTTCTGTAAAAACATTAGAATTTGTGGTAAAATTGATCAACAGCCAAGAATGTAAGTATCTAATCCTGCCACACGTCTGCTGATTTCAGGTTTGGTGAGATGACTACACAGAGTGGAGCCCTAAATACATCAATATTTTCCATGCAGAGGACATAACGTTGAGAGAAAAATATGAGAGCCTTCCCTCCCATGCAGCATGTTTTGTTTTACAGGTGTGTATCATAGAAGTCAATCTTTGTAGAATTATTTTCTGTATGTCATTAAAATGATGGGATAGTCCCTCTGAAGTGCATGTGAGTATGGGCCAGCTAAAGTCAGGTTCTCTGCTTAGTGCTGAGGGTATGTGCTACCTTGGAAACGTACATTCAAATATGGTCTCTAGAGAGTACAAATCTGGCACCATGGCCTCTCCCACACAAGACCCTGTTGTCCTTCACCTCTCCTCAGAACTGAAGTAAACCACAAGAGAGAAGACAAAAGGTTGTAAAGAGGCTTCTTATCCCTGCCTCAGCAGCCTGTGAGTGCTGCAGACTCTTCAGTTAATGACTGCATACAGGAATAACATTTGATAATAACAATATTACAATAATCAATAAATGACAGGGTGCCAAAACTGGGCATCATTCAAAGGAGAAATAAGGTACATTACAACCTCAGAAGCCAAAATTAACCAGTTCAGCAATGTGTCTACACTCATGCAAGACCACAGCACTGAAAATACTAAAATTAAGATTGGATTTTCTTTACAAGTAATGACAGCTACTCATTTACTACAGAACTATGTGCAAACACTAATGAATATATATTTTTTTCTCCTCAAACTCTTTTCACTGACAAAAAGGCAAGAGAACAGATATTTAAACCTTTTCACCAGAGGTATTAACTTTGAAGTCTTCTGCCTTGTCTTCTCTGCAGTTAAGAAGTTATTACAATTCAGTTTTATCATTCTCTTAAAGGCATCATGCCCTCCACACTCCCACAAATGCTCAGCTGTCCTTAATTTGAAAGGTTAAATGTTTGAACTTCATATTCAAACACTTCAAAAGATGAAGCCATCTCCCTTAAAATGCCTGTGCCAGCCTGACCTTTCTAAACCTTGCTCTGAAGTGGCACTTGAGCCATCAGCAACACTGGATTGTTTCAGGACTGCATGGGTATGGCCCATGCTGCAGGTGCAGCTCTGAGTGAAGAGAGTCATGCTTTTGTTTTGTGTCTTTGTCTTAGTTTTTGAGTACTTTTTCATAATAAAACTGCATATGAGCTCTTCTGCAGAAAGGGAGTAGCCAAAAGAGCAAGTAGTTTTTGCAATCGCTTCCCTGTTCACTTGGTTGCCTTGGTGTATCATGAAAGCTTTTAACAGCTCTGAATGGATTTTGGAGAGATTTAGTGAGTACCAGATGAGCAATGCATCTAAAGAGGCAGTGGTGCAATTACTAAAGCAGTTGATTTGGAAGATGTCATAACTGTTAGTAAAGAATCTCCACACATAGGACAGTGTGATCCTATGCAAAAACGTCCCAGTGTCACCTTGCAGAGCAGAATCAGTTGCTGCACCTGAAGAAAGAAGGCAGGCTCTGGGGAGACCTAATAGCTGCCTTCCAGTACCTGAAGGGGGCCTACAGAAGGGCTATTTACAAGGGCCTGTAGTGATAGGATTAGGGGCAATGGCTTCAAACTAGAAAAGAGCAGATTTAGATTGGATGTTAGGAAGAGGTTCATTACCATGAGGGTGGTGGAACACTGAAACAGGTTGCCAAGGGAGGTGGATGGGGCCTCATCCCTGGAGATATTCAAAGCGTGGCTCACGAGGGCTCTGGGCAGCCTGATCCAGTTGAGGATCCCCCACTGCTGGACTAGATGACTTTTGGAGTTCACTTCCAATGATTATTTAAGCAACTACTCCTGCTGTTCAGTGCCACACTGGGAGAGAGTCAGCACTCACTGGGTTTTATAAGGAACTGAAGGAAAGGCAACACTTCAGATGTGGTTTTCAAAAGAAGTCCATCTGTGCTCAGGGTGTATTTTCCATTTGTTTACCTCAGGGGCCTTATTTATCAATTTTCAGGAGAACCTGCAAAGCTGCAGCAATTTTGTGTATCCTGAGACACAGAAACAGACAGAAGCTAGTAAAAGATGGTGTCGAGGACAGTTCTTTCTTCTTTGGAATGATGCATGAATACACCGAATATTTTTAATTTGCATTTGTAACATGGATGAGAACAGCAGGAACAAATATATGTTTAAATACATACCTATATATTTCATAACTATATTTAAAAAGTGTTAAAGAAGAAAAATATATGGGAGAAAATGATCCTGAGAAGAAAAAGGAAATAAGTGATCCACAGCAAGAGGAGAACGATGAGATGGGAAAAACTTGCCTCTTACATTGTGTGTCACGCTGTGAGGCACTGAGTGGTGTGCTTTTACAGCCTAACAAGTGTTTGACTATGACATTTTTGCCCTAATTTTTCCATACATTAAGAGCTGCAAAGAACTAGTTGTGGTTATGCTAATAAATTGGGAGAAATGGGAATCCTCTAGAGGATTGGCACTTTCCACTTACTGGGAAGGTTTGAGAATTCTGCTTGCAACACTATCATTGGCCCTGGCTCCTCTCTCTTGTTTATATTTTGAATTTTCAAGTCACATGCTAAATTATGCCACGAAGGAAAAATGCCTGTGTAGAGCAGAGTCACACTCCCATGAGAAGTTTGCTTCCCTGGCCTAACAGCATTTTCAGGCACTAGTGACCCTCTGAGTGAGAAATGGAAAGAAGAGTGATAAGCCAGATTTTCAGACCGGCATACACAATTAAACACATTTGAATGTGTTTTAGTTATGCTCGTAAGGAGTTACTTGTATTTCTCTCCTGAACAGTGTGAGCTTACTGAGCCTTCTCTAACAGCCACACAGGTTCCTGCCCTCTGCAAGGGCTTGATTAGCTTGACCTTGCTTTCCCTCTTCTCAGCTGTGATGTAGCCCTAGATGGGTTGAGTAGATTTTGGCCAGCTGTGAGGCATGCACAGTAGTTACAAGTTAATGGAGGAAACCCATGAGCTAGATACATACAATGCAAGATCTATTTATGAGTATGGAGTAAGAAGGCGAGAGGCTGAATGTTCACTAGGGGCTTTGGCAGCATGTGGTTTAGGCTGAGATTACAATCAACATTTTCATATGAAGCTTCTCTCCCACTTAACATTTGCAAAGCCATATGCATGGCCCATTGCTTCTTGATATAGCAAACATCAGTAGAAATTATACATGCTCTCATGATTTGGCTTACACTTGAATCCAGCTTTCTGGGTGTGAGATAACTGATTTTGATGCCTCATTTGATCATTGATATCATTCATGATGTTTTTACTTGAGCACACTTGTGCCAGAACCACAATTTTGTGTACAGATGGCAAAGTTAGTCTGGTTTTCTAGTGCATAGGCCTATACCCTTGCCCAGCTTTCCAGATGAGAAGGGAAGCCTACATGCATAAATATGTCTCTTACTGCAGTAGGCAAAATGGTTCACAGGTGCTTTTTTTGTTGAGTTTCAGAAGCTCAGTGGAAAAGCCAAAGAGGCATAGCTGTGGTAAAAAAATTGGGGAAAAAAAAAAGGGCAAGACATTGACACAACTTTGTGGTTCATAGCTTATTTAAAAACACCTGCAAGCAAGTCAGTGCAAGCAGTCCTAAAATCTTTCTTCTGGAACCAAAGTAATAACTGGAATATTGCAATTAGCAAAATATGCTAAATTAGTGGCAGAGATCAATGAAAGAAGGTAGTCCACCTGATTTCAGTGCCCATCTGTCTGTGGCCAGGACACCAGATAAAGTAAATGAAAACTCCTCTCTCTATAATGGAAAATGTTGATTTTTTTACTATTTTTTTTGCTACTGTAATATTGATTTTTCTGAGTACCACCTTCTGTAAAAACCCCATCATCTCAAGAAACTCTTTGGCCATGTACACTAGTCAATGACACAGTCCCATTAGTGGGAAAATGGACACAACCACCTAGAGAGCGTGTCTTCAAGGAAAGAGAAGAAGCTGTTGGAAGACAGGCTGAACGGAGTGTTGTCTGTTACTCAAACCAGTTAGAGATTTTAGCCAATGCTGTACTCTGTTTAACCACAGAAAAACTACTCCAGGAGGATGTTCCCATTATGGGGAGTTACAAAAATGTCATTGTGACCAGACTGCTGGTGAGAGACCTATAAAATCTCTGCTTTCACAGTTCTTGCCTCCTGGATTGCTCTGAAATGACCAAATAGTGAGTAGAAGGGCAGGATGGTTAATGATAAAATAATAGAATGCAATGGAAATGTTTAAAAAAACCATGAAATTTGGCTTAACAACAATGTGTTACAAGCCAAATTAATTGTAAAGGAAATCAGATATGTAACTCACTTTGATTTACAAAATAATGACGACTGGATGGGTTTTGGAGTGTGACCAGTCTACTAGATCCTTAATGAAAACATGTATTCAAGAGCCACTGGGAATTTTCTATATTGGTATGATGGGGGGAAATATCCCATGATGTATGGGTACTGTGTATTAGGCTTTCATGTATCAGAGAAATTCTGGCTGATGAAGGCACAAAAGGATAAATACTGCTAGACTAGTTTGTGCCCGGCCATTTCGATAATTGGTGTGTCTGGAGGATAAACATCAGAAATGTCTTAATTCTTCAAAACTCCTCCCTAAACAAATGGCATATTTTTCAAAGGCCTCCGAATGAACAGATGTGTAGCCCATTGAAGACCATCCATGCAAAAAAGATAGCACACAGGTTCTGGAAGAATGAAAGGTGGTCTTCCAAAAGGTTTTTCCCTATCATGATTAGTACTCTTAACATGCAATGAAAAGTGAGCATAAGGAGCTGAAACCAAGCATGTTATTCAGGGGAGAAAACCTTTAAGCAAGAACAGATGAATTCCACTCCCAAACTGCCTTTCCCTTAGGACAAAACATGCTCACCATGTTTTGAAGACTAAATAGAGGCTACTTGCCTGGACTTACAGCCAAAGAAGTAGCTCCATTGTTGCTTCTTTTTAGGGGAAAAAAAAAAAAATAACAAAAAAAGAGAACAAAAATAACACATGCAGGGTCAACACTCAAGCTGTGATTGCTGCTAAATCACCTAGCCATTGAAGTGCCCTTGACTCCAGATCTGGGCTTAAACACAGACAACATCAGTGCACTGCTGCAGCAGGGAAATCATGACTCTTAGACTTGATGATCAAGGACCTATATGTGGAAGCTTTTAATTAGTTATCCTGCAGTTCTGCATGGATCAGCATTATATAGTATGCCCCACTGCACATCTATTAAAAAATCAAGGAGGTCTGGGCTATGAGGAATCGCTACACAGGACTGATTTGGGCTAAACTGCTTTGTGGATAGATCAATGTTCCCACCTGCAAGAAGTGTACTGGGTTTGGATTCCAGAAATAAGTCTGTTGCATGGGAAATGTGAGCCTTCCTATTCAGCACAGTTTGTAAAAGTAGCAGCCATCTGTTGGGGTTTAGAGAAGGCTGAGAAACACAGGATGTTTACTTTTATTCAGATGTGCTGTGGATGTGCCCTGTATGAGCAGACTTGTTACAACACCAAAAAACAACTGGGACATAAATCTCAAGAGAAAAGCTCATTTTATGCAGTAAAATTGAACTTGAGCATGATAGAAGGCATTACAAACATACATGCACACATACATATACTTAATCATTGAAGTAAAGGTCAGCAGAAAACAGGACAGACTACCTTCATGTTGCTCCCACCAAAGGAGGAAATTTCCTTTCAGAGTTCAGAGGATGCAAGCAGAATTCTGCAAACGCTGAGAGAACAAATCCAAGAAGTAACCAAAGATGCAGATGGAGAAGCTGGCAAACAGCATTAGCAACAGCTAAGGTTGTTTTTGCCAACAAAGGGAAAAAATTAAGTATAGTAAATCAAATAAAATGAAACATGTAGAGTAATAGATGCCCTACTTTTTTTTCTGAGAATGTCTTTTACCTTTCTTTCCCATGGAAGTAATGAGTACTTTTGTAAATCGCAGGTGAAAGCAGACTACCTTACTTGTATTCCTGCCTAATGGCATGACCAAGCAGATAACATCTCAGATGGTAAATATTTTTGCAACTAAACCAAAATACTCTGCACGCATGGCATTCTGGTTGAAATATACTGTAGATGGTCACCAGCGGGACCAACACTGTTTTGGTTTCTTGAAGAAACACTTCTGAATGGGATGATAGGCAACAGTACCCTGTGAAAGCTTTGGCAGGCATATTTGTTACAATTCTGTGAGTTTGTTAAAACCAAAGAAATGAGTTCTAGTGGGGAACAGGAGGCAAGTTAAATTGCTTACACAGATGTACCAAAACAGTTTGCTAAGTGCAATGCTATCAGGAATGACGAAAAAAAATATCTCTAAAGCATACTCAAGTGTATTAGAATGATAGTCTGCAACTTCCTAGAATGTCCCAGTGAAAAATACCTGGATCACATTGGGAAAAGGGCTGAAGTGGGTTTCAGTGGAATTACATTTGATACAATCAGAAGAGTTTGGATGTTAAGGAATGAATCTCTGAATCAGACATAGTGTACTTTGGAAGAAAGTTTGCTAGCTCAGAAAGGATGTTTTATGTAGAAGATGGTGAAAATTTATGTTCATGTTTTTCAGGATGTGGCTTACAGAATATTTTAAGATCCTAAATGAAGCTGCAGTGAGTTTTCAAGAAAGAAACCTAAAATAATAAAATGAATTTGATGTAGGCAGAAATCAGTGAAAAGGAAAAAAATGTTTTACAGTTATACTCAAGCAATCATTGAGCAGCGCTGCACAGGAGTATTTCATGCTCAAGCTACAAGACAGTGACAAGAACTTAGCTCTACCTTTGGGTTACAGGACTAAAAAAAAAATTGTCTCAACAGCATATCATTAAAACTCAGTAACATTAAACCACCAGAATTATTCTAAAAAGAAACTTGCAGGGAAGAACTTGTCTGAAGAGTTCTTGTTAGTCACAGGTGTACTAAAAGCTCTCAATGTTAGAATTTGTCTAGTATATTTTTGAGGGACTTTAACACATGTAATACAGATGCACACCTACTGAATTGCCATTAGAGATGAATCTGTTCAGAGGTAGAAGCTCACCTAGGAAGACATATCCTAGAACTCAGAAATGCACAATTCTGTTAAATATTGATTTAAGATGAGCAAACAGTCTATGGGATCTGACTATTTTTTATCTGTACTTGAGATGAAATGGCTCGAGTGGGAGCCACAAATTCTTTGAATATAGCTTAAAAGGTGTCTGTTGGTGTCACTTGGTGCCTTAGCAAATCATGGTTTAAACTCCTGCTTGCACATTCTTTAAAGGAAAAATCTTGACTCCATTTCTGATCTCCCTCTCACTCAAGCCTTGGCTATTGATCCTTGCTACAAATTCTTCCAGGACACACCTGACACTGGATAATGTTGAAAATTCTCTAAACGTGGAGACTGGATAGCACGTCAAAGAAGCCACTCAGTAATGATAACATGTCACATCTTATCATCACATATCACATTTTATACTGGCTCAAATTCTTCTATATTTACTGTGTTATCTTACCCTAAATCTGGTGTCTAGACTTCTCTACAGAACAGATTTTTAAAGTTGATAGTGGTGCATTTTCATTTAGCTTCTAAACTCATTAATGTGTTGTATAGGTAAAGCATGTTGCAATTATGGAAGCCTGTTAAAACACAAGGACAATTTAATCTCCTTGCTACTCTTGGGCAGCTGGACTTCTAAATTTTGTTTTAGTTGTACCTTTTGCCTGTATAAGAGGATGTGAAAGCTTGTAATATTCCATCTTGCCAGATAGCACAAGGACAAGCAATACAAAGCAGTTTTGAAAAACAAGTCACTCATTCCATTGAAGATCTAGACAAACCTCTATCAAATTCAGCCTGAACTTTTTTTCCCCCTGACCTCAAAATCCCCAGTGTATTCATCTTCTCCTTGTGCAGGAATTGTACCAAGTAATCTTGTTTCTCGGTTTTGTCTTTATTCTTTTTTTTCCAAATACAGTCTATACCAAATTACACAGAGTTAAAGGATGGATGCATGATGGATTTGTACAATGGTATAATGGCACTTCCTGTTTTATTTGCTATTCCTTTTCTAACCTTAGCCTTCTCATCTATTTTTTCATCAGGTACTGGAGAGGCTTCAATGCAATTCCTTCTCAGTATTTCCTAAAAATCAGTTTTATCAGGGTGCTCCTTTAAACCTATGCATTCCCATCTGCTCAACTAAGTTTTTAAACTTCCAGCATTTCAACAGAAGATCACCATTTTTGTTCCAATTCCAGTTACCTATTTTTGTGTGGTCCGGAGATTAAGTTGTCCATTGCTATTTTCTGTCTAAATAGAATCAATTTCTGTCTTTTTCTACGATTCATAGGTTTTGGATTTCAATTCCAGTTCCTGTCTCATGTGAAGTCCTTTCTTTCTAGTCACTGCCCCTCACTACAAGAAGGATATTGAGGTGCTGGAGTGCATCCAAAGCACTGCAACAAAGCTGATGAAGAGTCTAGAGCACATGTCTTAGAAGGAGTACCTAAGGGAACTGGGACTGGAGAAAAGGAGGCTGAGGGGAGCCCTTATTGCTCTCCACAACTACCTAAAAGGAGATTGTAGTGAGGTGGGCGTCGGTCTCTTCTCCCAAGTAAAACGTGATAGGATGAGAGGAAATGGCATCATGCTGTGCCAGGGGAAGTTCAGGTTGGATATTAGGAAAAATTTCTTCACCAAAAGGTTTGTAAAGCATTGAACAGGCTGCCCAGGGAAGTGGTGGAGGTAATTAAAAGACACCTAGATGTTTATTGATGGACTTGGCAGTGTTAGATTTACAGTTGGACTTGAACATCCTAAAAGGTCTTTTCCAGCCTAAACAATTTAATGATTTATAAGGTATCTGTAATTTTTGTACAGGGTCTGGAAAGAATTAAGAACCTACTTATTCACATAATTTTCTCAGTGGTGAAATGATTCTACTTGTTTAACCCTGACAATGGATTTGGAAAAAATTTAGAAAATGCTCTCAG
The DNA here is from genome assembly GCF_014839835.1 of Dryobates pubescens. NCBI lineage: Eukaryota > Metazoa > Chordata > Aves > Piciformes > Picidae > Dryobates > Dryobates pubescens. The sequence continues at coordinate 19,984,955 of NC_071616.1, read as the reverse complement.
AACCTTTCATTTCCTGACATTCCTACTTCAGCAGCATTCACACAGATTCCTTCCCAATGCTCCTCTACAGTACCATCTCTGCTGCTCTGTTCAGTGTGAGAATACCAATATCCACACAGCAGAGTCCCAGGAAGATTTGTGCTTACACCCATGACTAGCAGCTGCTTTTTTCCAAGAAGCATTGCTCCCAACATTTCTTAACAAGATCTTCAGAAGCTTTGTGGAAGTGCCCTCCCACCTGTACAGCCCTTTCTCTGCCCAGCTGCATACTGAAAGCTTTGCAGCCCATTAGGAGTCATATTTTAAACTTATTTAAGTGCTGTAAGACTCCCTCTGATGTTAGGCATTCCCAACAATGCTGAGCTATGGAACACTTTAATTTGCCAGAATTTGAAAGCTTTGGATTTAAAAATATCTATTAGGTTAAAGCTGTAAAAAAACCCAAAAAACCAAAAAACCAAACAAACAAACAAACAAACAAACAAACAAACAAAAAAACCCACCAAACCGACAAAGCAAATTGAAAAAAAAAAAAGTACAACACAAATACTTGTTTGTTCTGTTTTATAACAAAAAAAACAACCCATCTCTGCCTCAGCCTACTCTTCCTCAGGGTCTCTGTACTTGGGAAAAAGCTCAAGTATTTTATCAGCTGCTGCTATAACCATGAGAGATGCACCAAGCTTGGGGGGAAGCTGGTAGGTAGTCCACCTACCATGAGGTGTAAAAAGTGCTATGAAAGCAGTTCGTGCACCTTAAGCACTGCCTGGACACCTTAACAGCAAGGTGGTATTTTACCCTTTTTATTTGTTTTGGGGAGTGATGATGTGGGAAGCCGGGTCACGGTAGAGGGTGCTCATCTGAAGACGATGGCCGTATACAGGGTGCCCATAATAGCACGTAACTGGCTTATTAGCACACTAAATGAGGAGATAACTGAAACGACTTGATCACAAAGCAAAGAAACAGAAGTGCTCGTTTCACTTGGGACGCAGAGGTACCCCAGTGGCACAGCGCCGAGGCAGCACTTGGGCAGGCGCTCGGTTTCCAGGTGTAGTTGCAAACGCCAGAGGCAGCCCCGTGGGCGCTGCCCCAGGGGAGACGAGAGGCAGGGAGGGCTGGAACCTGCAGCGGCGGTTGGGGAGTGACAGTTGAAGAGCGAAGGCTGGCTGAGGAACACACCGCAAAGCCCGGAGGAGGCCGAGGTAAACAGGCGACGAAGGAAAGTTAACAGAAAATTCAGAAAACGAGGCTTAAAGGAGCGCCTGCGGCCTGGAGGCAAGTGAAGAGGCTGGGGGAGGGGAACAAAATGAGAACAAACCCGTGAATTGGGGAATGACTGAAAGCAGCGTTGTGCTAGGGGGAGGCAGCTAGCCAGCTGCCGAGGCGAGCAAGCTCCTACTTATCTTGCCTTGTTGACTACAGAAACAGACTTCAAATGACGCAGTGTCTATAAACAGAGAGGAAGAATTAGTTCCCATTCTGGTAGCTGTGTCTGTGACCCTAAAATCCTTACCCTACACAAGCCTCAGGAATTCAGCTCCCGAGGGCACGGACAGTGTTATCACGGAGCTGGTACAGGGAGGAGCAGCAGGCAAAACACAGTTAAGAACTTGCTCGTTATTATAAAAACTTGCTATGGTGATTACAAGTGTTGCCCAAAAGCTGGACATACCATTTATCTCCAAAACGTTAAACATACGAATCAGAAGGTGACTGCAGGGTAAGCAGACTAAATTGAATGCTTTTTGGTTACATATGAATTTGATTCAAAAGTAAACAAACCATCTCAGATTGCACTGTTTCAATCAAATTGATGGAGTAGGACACTTCCTTTGATGTAGTATTCCACTGTGTTCATTTTTGTTAAAAGATGTATCAGAAAAGGCTTGTTCACATGCTGATTTGCCTCTTCAAACTGCACTGCTGCTTCCTCCAGAACACTTTCTGGTCTTTTTCCTGCTGGTCTGAATAATTAGTTCTCTGGGGAGATCAAGTCTTTTCTTGCTTACTAGTATTGGAACAGGGAATATCTGAACTAATCCCATGGTACCCCCAGGAACAATCCTTTTGACATATAGGAGATCCTTTATGGAGCATTATGTGACCCTTAACTGTAGACAAATATGTTAGATGTGCTATGTGAAACATTTACAAGCTCCACCTAGATCCATTTATGTTTATCACTAAGCTGAGCAGGGCTTCCACAATGGCATCTATGTACAATCCCGTTTTGATAAGCTTCTACATAGACAGCAGAATGCCACTATGGATGCAAACTCCATATTCCTGACTGGGTGGCCATAGCAGATAGTCTATAGTGGAACTTCAATCATGCACACACACAAACATGAAGCAGCACACATGTGAGTCACTGGTACAAAAATCTCTGTTTTGGAGGACTCTTGACTGCTGTTCTGACTGCTCAGGTGCTAAAAAGGACAGTGCCTCACTGGTGAGGAGCTGGCCTTGAAAATTCCTTTCTAAGCTATTTTTAAAAGTCCCTTTTGTAGGACAGTAAGGCAATGTAACTTAAAAAGGAAAGGCTTGGCTTGTGTGTTTGATAGCAGTAGAGAAACACTGATCAAAAGAACTATTAATGCTTGCACATCCTTCAGGAAAGGCTGCAGGTGTTGCAGATCTTTAAATATATGCCCACTTGTGTGGGAGATATTGGTCATGTGAACTTTATCTGATCACAGTAAGTTTTTATTCTTGCAAATGCATATTATTTATACAAATTCATAAATATATACAGATACACATCTATGTAAAACACCTTTAGCACTTATTTCTTCTCCATCTCTGCTCAGGATTCATGTGTTCATTTTTTGAAGTAGCAATTTTTACAAACTACACACGAAACAGAACAGGAGAAGGACACATAACAGTGCTTTGTTGAAATACTGGCAGGTTTACATGCATATCTTATGTTGTGGTCTTTGATCTTCTCACAGATGGAGACTTTGTGGAACAAAGTAGAAAACAGAAAGAAACCTGGGAATAAAAGGGTGGCCAACTCTGTAAACTCTACTGGCCAAGTGATAAAGAAAAGGTAAGAGTTCTGATCGCTCACTGATAAAGCCTGTATTTTTCTTGAATTGTTACCATACAAACATCATCTGATATAAAATACATCACAAAAATGCTTTACACAATCAAAATGAACAAAGCATACTACACGATGCATTTTCCATATAAGAAATACACTTGCTGAATGCATTATTTACCAGCTTGTCCAGCTATACTGAGAAGTAATTCAGTAGAATGAAAGGGAAAAAACTCTTGATGGTACTCAGGGTAGTGGACTTGGACAGCAGTTGTGATTTTTATCCCTTCTGTGGCAGTTACTTTAATAAATACCCACATCACATGTTTCAGTTTTAGATTTTTAGTGTTTTACAAAGATTGATTTCATTTCATACCATTAAGACTGAAGTATAACCATGTAAAATGACATGCTCAACTTCACCTAAAAGCCAGTCTAGCCATCAGACCGTGTTAGAACTTAGCTTCTGTGGAGTACACTGCCAATAACTTTACGAGCTGCTCTTTGCTGCTGTTCAGTCCAGATCAAAAGCAGCACATAGGATAGCGAGTAAATCTGAGAATTAGACAAACACAACTAACAGAGTTAAGTTCATGTAACAAAGCAAAACGTGCATCTCTCCCTCACTGATGGGGCAACACAAGTGACAACCAGACAAAATCTGTTTTTTCCAGATTGTACCTCATATTGGTATAAGATCCCTCCCACCCCTTCTTTGTTATTAACCCTTGCTTGCATTTAGGTTTATTTTAGCTGTTATGTTTAAGTGAATTAGAAGTCTTAAATGTGCACACATCTGTCTTCGAAATTAAGCATTATACAACCATTCTGTAACTATGGCACTATTCAGTCCTAGTTTTCTTTTTTAAATACAATTAGTCTGAGAAGTGCAACTGATTTACATAGAATGACAACATCTATAAATTTAAGTCAGTTTCCTGATTTAGAACCGTGTGGAATTTTATTTTAAAACTTGTCTTGACTGCTTGATTGTCCATCTGCCCAGCAATAATAATGGATAGCATTAGAGCTGTTATAGTAAATAATTTCTCGAGTAGCATTACTGTCTGCTTGAGGGAGAAACAGCTGGCTTGGTAGGTCAGCAGAAATGGATGCAGGGGTAAAGCAGGTCAGCAAAATTGTGAATAGATCATACTGACTCAAAAGCATTTGTATTGGCACGTGCAAATAGGAACACAGTCTGTGACAGGCATGACAGCAGATGCTGGCATTGTTGAGGCTTTAATTGTAGTACTGTGTCCAGTCTTGAGTGCTGCAGTTCAAAAAGGATGTGAAGGATTTTGAGACAACACAGGGAGAAGAAACAAGCGTTTTGAGAGGTTTAAAACTGTGACATGCAAGGAAGGACTGCAATGAGGTGGAATTGCTTTGTCTACAGCTAAAAGAAAAAAAAAATAAATTAGGGGAAGCCACATTTCTTAAGGTATGCAAGAGGCAAAACTGTTCATGCCCATTACAGATACACTTTAGTAGCAGTGAGCTTTTAAGTAGTGCTCCAGGTCCCTCAGCATGAGCTGGACCAGGTAACTTGTCTGGCTGAAAATAAGCAGTTTAGAAAGTCGTTTCAAAACTGTTTAAATCACTCTCACTCGACTCTGCCAGTGTCAGCTTCTCCATTATGTCAACATTGGTACTTGCATTTCTGGAGGATAAGCTGAGCTAGGTATCCTTTGTAAGATTAGTAATGTTTGGAGGGTTCAGACACTCGCTACCTGCACAAGCAGGGGGGATGAGACTAACCCATCAAAGCAACCACCTCTTAGCACTGCCCTTGAGTTCATTCCCTTAAGAAGAAAAAAAAAAAAAAAAAAAAGGGAAAAAAAAAAAGGCAGCTGTATCTCAGAGGGTTCTGGTCACATCACTAAATGAGGTCTGCTGCTCACGTAAGTCGTCGTTTTTGTTTTTTTTTTCCTTTTTCCCTCTGTCAGAAATATAGGGCAAAGAGTTGATAGTATTTTAAAATGTAATAGTCCTATTAACACAAGTAACTTTTTCTGGGAAAAAAAGAAAACAAAACCAAAACCCACGAAACACCGAGCCATTAGGTAAGCAATTTTCAATTTATGGCATTCAACAACGCTATCTACAAGCTCTCGTTGTGCTGTTCGCTATACATATAAATACGCTTTAAAAAAAAACAAAGGCGAAAGCGCAGAATGGTTCAGACAGCAATCATACAGATGGCTAGAGAAACCCGGGGGTGAGGGGTGGAAGGCTGCTGAAACCCTGTCGCCGAGAAGCCGCTGCTTCCGGCTCTCATGACGGAGGGACATCAGATACTGCGAGCCCTGCCTGCAGGGTTCGGTCCTGGCGGCGTCCAGCCCGGCCGGGCCGGCCCCAGGGGTCCACAGAGGGCCCCTCCTGCCAGCAGCCCTCCCCGGAAAGAGGAATTTGGACCCCAGCAAGAAGGCCCGGTGCGGTACCTCAGCGTTGGCAGGATTTTACCTCAGCATTGCCGGGTTTTTTACCTCAACCGACAGACCTCACTCTGGTGTCAGCCGGCGCTCGTCCGCCTCGCTCCCAGCCCGCAGAGGCACGGGAAGGGCGATGGCGATGGCGATGACGAGCCGCTAGCCGCGGACGCTGCGCAGCCCCCGACCGGCACCGCCTCCTCTTCCTCCGGCAGCACTCCCCTTTCCCGGCTGTCCCGACGGCCGCGGCGGGCGCCAATGAGGCGGCGCATCCCAGCGGCAGGCTCCAGTGGGCGGGTGCGGAGGGCGGGCCGCGGGCCGGGGGGCGGTGGCAGCACGCTCGGTTGTGAGTGAGTGAGTGTGTGTGAGTGAGTGCCATGGCCGGAGCCCGCTGAGAGTGACAATAGGAACGAGCCGGAGCGCGACCCCGACGCCCACTGGGATCCCCCCTCTTACCTGAGCCAGCCGCCGGTGGAAAAAGCCTTTCTTCCCCACGCAGCACTGCCGCGCCGCCTGCCTGGCCTGCCCCCACCCCGGTCGCCTGCACCGCGCCCGCCGCTCCCCCTCGGCTCGGCCCGCACTCGGCTTCCCTCGCGTTCCTCCCCTACTGCCTCCTCAGGGCCCCTTCGCAGGGCTCCGCCGGGAATGTGAGTGAGGCAGCAGCCATCGCAGGCAGGGGGCCGCGCCGAGTGCATGGGACTGAGCGGAGCCCGAGCAGCCGCCCGCTCCTGAACCCGCCGCCAACGCCGCCCTGCGCTGGGGAGGCCGCCAACGCCGCCGAGGCCTACAGGCTCCTGCGCCGCCGCCGCCGCGGCAGGGACCGAGCCCGGCGCGTATCATACTCGGGCCGCCGCCGCCAGGCATCGGCTGCGCTCCACCAAGCCCGGCTCACGCCGCCGCCGCCTCCCTCCCGTCTCCGGCTTCTCTACCAGGAGGGTCAAGGTAACTTCATCCCTCCGGCCCTCCGCGCCGGCCCGCGGGGGAGCGGCGAGGCGGCGGCGGTGGTGCGGGGAGGAGGCGCGGGCGGGCCGAGGCGGGGTGGGGGGGTGCCGGGCGGCGGTGAGGAGGCGCTGGGGGCTGCGGGGAGGACATGTTCCAGCTGCGGTGCTCCGCGGCTCCCTTCTGGAAATGACAGCCGATAGCAGCAGGCGGGAGGCAGCTAATTACACCTCTGCTTCCCCAGCGCGGAGCGAGCCTCTGGCTCCCTTCCCCTGTGATAACCGTCGTTATTTTCACGTCCACTCGCCTCTCCGTAGATTACACCCCCCCGCTCTGGGGACCAGCGGATCTGATGTGCGTGGCTTCTTATTTACCAAAATACTTGGGGAATAAAATAGGATTCCCTGCTGAAAGAAGCGAGAGGCAGTGGCTGGGTTTGCAGCTTTCCTACTGGCACACAATAAATAATCTAGGGCTTTTTTTTTTTTTTTTTAAATCCGCTGTTGGTTGAAACGGTGTGTTTGACTGTGTATTCAGTGGAGCGAACGTTCATTTGGAGAGATGAAAAAAAGATCAGTGTTTATTGTAGGGTTGTTAGGCTGGATGTAGTCCTGTTGAATTAGAATTAGATTTTAATAATTTATAAAGCAGGTTAGGGAAACTGTTACTAAATTTACAGCAGGGAAGTGTCAGTAAAGCCTCTTGCTGACACAATGATCCTGCAGTTTAAGTGATCTACTTTAGTCTATCCATTATTATTTTTTTTTTTGGTAATGTAATTTTGAGAGAGCATGCAAACCTTTCTGCAGAAATGGTTACACTTTAATGATGCACGTGATGAGGAGGTGAATCTCTTTTGATGAGATGAAATAGGGCCAACCACTTCAAGCTTTAAGAATATATTTTTGCTGATATTTTCAGGATTTGGTTTATGTAACAGGTAACTTTGTGTTTGTATGTTTTGTAGCAGACTGTTGAAATCGTAGAAGTGGGTTGCTAAAGTACAGGCCATTCTATTTCAGTTTATCGGACTTCTTTATTTATTAATCTTGGCTGAGGCCTGAATGCCCTGATGATGGTGGCATTTTTTATCCCCCGATGATAAACAGGACCAGTTTAAGGTACAGGTTCGTGTTGCTGACAGTATATTATATTTAGAAAGTCTAAGTAGGTAGTGAAAGAATACCTCAGGAGAAATCAAAAAGATGGAATAAGGCTTTTTCATTATAGTAATGCCAGCTGCACAGTTCAGCTCCTGGGGGCTGCACATGCTTCCTCCAAGAAGCTTTGGAGTTTATACTTCCATTTTTGATAGATGCAGCGCACTTTATATGTAATTTTGCATTATTGCTTTTATGTTGCAATAAATCATATCTTCTAAAGCTTTTCTTAAGAAAAACCCCAATAATGGCTATTTCAGTGGATTTAATATTTTATGAAGTAATTGAGTAACCAAATATTTTAATAAAACAAGTACTGGAAAGTGTTCTCTATAGTGTGAAATCAACTTCTTTTAGCATACGAGTCACTTTGGTAATTGAAGTCAACAGACATTGAGGATGAGTAATGCTTTCCAAGGACATGTTCTAAGACCCTGATCCTGCAAATGCTTATGCCGATGCTTAACTTTGCCCGAGTGTGTAGCCTTACTGAAATCAACAGTGCTGCTCTTGTTAATGTGATGATGTTATTAATGCAGATAGTTCTCTTGATTTCCGTAGAGATGCACATGCTGGTGCTCAAGTTAACTGTACACAGAGCTGCTTGAAATATGTAGGCCTAAGTTCCTCCCAGCTCGATTCCCTTAAGTATTACTCATGTGCTTCACCAAGATGTGATAGGCCTTTTTAACAGACAGGACAAATCTAGTAAATGCAATAGCTGGATAGATTAATTCACTGTTTGAATCTTTTATTTTGGTATTTCTTATTAGTATGGAATCAGCTACAGGAGTACTGCCAAGGAAAGTTTTACAGGAAGAAGCAATGCTTATTTCATAGACCATCTGATACAGTTGGGAAACAAACTTTGCAGAAACCTTTTTTGGCTCTGTTTCTCCCTGCAAACCTTGTCTGGTTTCTGCCCTTGGAATAGTTATGGCTACCACACTGCTATTCTTACAGAAATACTAGAACGTGGAGTAACTGTGTAAAGAGACTCACAAGAAAGTAACAGTATTTGTAAAATGAAGAGTAAAGAAGTGATGTGTAAAATTTGTTAGTGTTAGTGAAGCATGGCACTGCTTTTTGCTATGCTCTCTTAAATTTCTGTAGTTTTGTGCAAATAAACCGAATTTTTCTTCTGTCCTTCTTTTTCTTTTTGTCTTATGTATATTGATGACTTTAATGCCAAAACCTCATTTGTACCTTTAGTGTACCCATTTTTTAGCATGCGTGATCCCTTGCAGAATGACTTGAAATTACTTTGTCCTAAAGAAAATACAGGTTAGGGCTACAATCCTATGTCAAGTCTTAGGTGTTTGGAGTTCTCTTGGTGTTACGATGTCAGCATTAGGTCTGGATTTTTCCTGTAAAGGATTTTTAGCAAATGAGAGACACAGATAAAAAAAGTGAGAAGTCTTACTCCAATATTCCATTAAGTGTATTCTGTACAATTTGTGTGTACGTTGGTTTGTATGTGCATTAGCTCTCTTTAACAGTTGATCTGGGTGAGTGGTCATTAGAGGACCGGTGTAGAAAGATTTTTTTCTTAAAAATTTTATGTTAATCTTTACCTCTCTCATCCATTTGGAATATATTTGTAATGTTTGTTTTCCTTCAGTAGGGATATGTCCTCAGCACCAACTACTCCTCCATCAGTGGATAAAGTAGACGGATTTTCTCGGAAGTCCGTCAGAAAAGCCAGACAGAAGAGGTCACAGAGCTCCTCCCAGTTTAGGTCTCAGGGCAAGCCTATTGAGTTAACTCCCCTGCCTCTGCTAAAAGGTAAGATCAAGAAGGATTTTTAATAGATTTAATCTAAATTTAAAGTATTTTATTGCCAGAAATTGCAGGGAAATTTTGCCAGCAATGAGAAATATTTTGTGCCATAAATGTATGTACTTAAGCGCTAAAAAATATTTAATCTGTGATTTGAGGGTGTGGTAATTGTTTGCAGTACTTTTGAAAGTGTTGAACGCTATTGCTAACCTGTATCATGACTTGAATTTTCAAGACATTTAGGCTGTGTGTATTTTAGTTTGTGAACCCTCAACAGTTGAGGCAAATGAACATTAGTTTTGGTAAGGGTAAACTTGAGTTGTGAGCAGAGGGAAACTAGTATTTAGTGTTTTCCCTTGATATGTGGGTTGCAGTCTTTGACAGTGGTGCCAAATGCAGCCCAGAGGCATGTTTTGAATGCCCTATAGCGAGATGTTAGAGGTGAGATGGGACCCTCTCTCATACTGTTTGTAAATAGGTAGCTTGCAGCTCCTGGCTTCTTGAAATTGAAAGGTCCCATGAGCTGCAGCCTCTCAAGAGGAAAGATGCTGCAGATCAGGTCTTAGGCAAGACACTTCTGTTTTGAGAGCCTGCATATCGTATCTCTGGTTGAGTTTCTGCTGCCAGATTTAACCTCTAATTTGCGGAAAAAGACTTACAATCCAGCATACTACTCTTGAAAGGATGCCGGTCTCTCCATAATATCTTGAATACTTCCCCTAAATCTTAGTTGTCTTTGAATTTCTGTACAAATCCAGAGGCCAAAAGCACCTCCCAGAATTATGTCAGTCTGATGAGGAAGGGAAATTGCCTTTCAGAAGTGTTTCTTTTACACTGAATTCTCAAACAGTTTATTTAGTTTTGTGAATTTTTTTCATTGCTATTTTTTTTTTCTGCTTTAAGTAGTGAAAATAAGCATAGTTGATGCTGATAATTCTGGAAAATAGCAAGATTGATAGGTTTTTGTAGTATGTCTCACTTTTGGTGGGCAAATATTTCCTACGTTCCCTCCTCAACCTGTTTGACAGATCTGTTAATCAGAATATTGGAATACCTATTAAATGTTTTATGGCACTTGGTTTAGTTCCTAACCCCACTTGGTCATATGAGGAGAGAAATGGCCAAAAAAACCTCAACCCCAAACCAACCTCCACAAAAGACTCACAATTCAATGTGTGTCATTTAATTTAATTAAAATTAGAATTCTCGGATTAGTTCTAGTGGTGGTGTTAAAACTTCTGCGTCTTCTTTCTGTGGGATACCTGTGAAACTCCACACATGTCTGTACTGGGTCAACAGAAAGGTCTATGCAGCCCAATTGCATTGTGCCTGACAGTGACCTACTTGGAAGTGCAGAGAATAGAAGGGTGGGAGGCCTGGAGTAATGCTCTACAAGAATGCTCTCCCCTGTTCAGCGTTTCTCAGTTTAGGGTCTGTTGGTGCCAGTGGACTTGACTTTGTAGTCTGCAATGAGTATTGTTTTATGACTTTTTCCTGACTGTTTTGTGACTATGATAAAGAAGTAGATGCTCCTTTAAGTTAAAAACTTCTGCAGGTAATTTTTAATAGTCAGGTAATTTCCTTTGAAAATTGCTACACTTCTGAAGGTGAATAGTTTATCCTTTGACTTAAGTAGAAAACAGTGAGACTTGTATTTGTATAAATGAAGACACTGATGTTACAGTTATTTCACTCTGTTAGGTAGTTCAGGAGATAAACCAGGCATGTGCACAAGCATTAAGAAGAACGTTGCCTTTGTCTGAATACCTGGTCTGGCAGAAGCACAGGCATGGGCAGGTGCTTAATTTGACTATGGTAGCTAGTCCAGTGGATTGAGATATAAAACTATAATAAGATAAAACAAACAGATGGGGAGCAGAGTGTTGGTGAGACATTTATGATTAGTGTCATAATGAGTTACTGTGGTCCAGCTTCAAATTAAGAATCTGATCCTGCGAGTTGTTTTCCGTATTAGACCTAATGCAGATTCCTAGAGGCACAGGGGTCTACCTGCTCAGATGCAGGATTTGGGCCTAACAATCTATCTGAAACAGCAGTGCTATTGATCCTTGCTGAAGGGACACTGGCAGTGAAAAATCATGCTACTTGTTTGTAGTCTTGACCTACATTAATATTTACAATATTAAGTATTACTAAACCTGAAAGAAGAGAGGAAATAATGTTGTCCATTTTTCCATGCTTTTCTTGGCCAATTATCTGAAAGTCCTAATTTTTTAAGCTTCTAGGTTTACACTTAACCTTCCAACAAGTGACTAGTTCTATTGCTTTAGTCTATTAACTGTAAGATATATAATTTTATCCTTTTTGTTGGGATCTTTCAGACCAAAACAGGAAAGAGTTTTCAGCAAAATACTTCTTAAAGTCTCAGAAAAAAGAAATAAGTTTGGATATCTTTAGTTCCTAAGCTTATTTAAGCTTACTGTTTTGTGTAAATTTAAAGTTTAATTAAACCTCTTCAGAAATATTTCAGTACAGGAAGTTTTTATAGGACAGATGTTGAGTTCAACCTTAGACGTATTTCATATTCGTCTCAGAGGGGATTTACTGACAAAACTGTACTTGCTATGCTCCCTTCTTTCCTGTTTGTGGTGGGTTTTTTTGGTAACTGCATTGCATATTGACATTTGCAGGCTGTCTTCTCTTGGCACTTTTATGGACTTCAGTATTTTCTTGATTACAGGAATCATGTATGCAGAAAACTAGATAAGTGCTTAGTTCATTTTTTGCAAGTTTCTATACTATGGCTGTCACCATAATGATTTGAGCACCTTGCAGTAGTGTATTAAGTGACGTGACTACACATCTGTCACATCTTATCTGCTCTCATTCCTTTCCCTAGGGGCAGAGTCATACATAGTGAAATGGCTTGTTTTGGTAGTGTTTTAATGCATTCTGTTGCCTCCTGTTTTGCAAAAACTGATAGATATAAGTCACCCTTCTTGTTGTTCATTTGGTGTGGTGGGTTGAAATACTTCAAGAAAGAAAATTGGAAGGGACAGTATATTTTGATGCTATGTGCAAGTCTGAAGGATAACCTGCTATTTAGGAAATGTAGTAAGAACTGGAATTTTCAGTATTGCTTATTCCAGAATAGGTAAATTAGTTTGTTACTGTTGTGTGATGTGTTTTTTCCCCCCCAATTAACAGAAGTCTATGTATTGTATCTTTTTGTAAACAAACTTTTAATGTATTTAGAGAATAAGACATGCCTTCTGAAGGGCTTTGTTGGGCTGAGTTCAGGCTTTCTAAAGCTACAGACCAAAAAACTAAACTTTTTCTGAAAATTGAATTATATTTTTATATTTTGCATTGTGACTAAACCTGTTTTGGAGCTGTTCCCCCTCTTCTTTTAGTATGACTAATGTCCAGTCAAAATCTTAGAAATTAACATTTTTTCCATTGTTTCAAGTGTAGAGGAATGGGTTGAGAAGTGCTTATGGCAGTTGTGATAGAATTGCCCTTCATTTTCAGTATGTGTACTCCTACATATGTTTTAATCTCAAATGCATTTTAAAATGTTTGCATGCTCTTGCCAGTGCAGTATGGCTTTGGATTTTGGCTTTACTTTTTTAAGAGAGGCTGTTGGTCAGGGCTGGCAGGTCTCTTGGATAACTGATTTGTAGCCAAACAGTTTCGGGTAAGAGCCCTTTTCTGGGAATGAGTACTTCCACCTCTGTACCTTAGGCAAATCCAGCCCAAATTTGTTAACTAAGTTTGTGGCATGCCTCCGAGCATGCTTGTTGGGTAGAGAAAGATAATACCATGTGTGCATTGGATAGGTGTATTATTTATTGGAGGGTTATTTTACTTTCACTTTGCATACTTCCTTGGTTTTCTTGCAAGTCTGTAAGGGGTAGGAGTGCAGTGTTAGAAAGCAATTGTTAGAAAGTAGTTGGTTGGAAAAAAGTATTACCGTAGTACTGGACATGTGAAAAAAGAGCAATTTCAGTATTACCTCTAAAAGGTGAAGAGGGAGTTAATTTGTGTTTCTTCCAGTATCTGTAGTGGAGGGGAGTGTCCGTTGGATGAAGACATCCATAAAGATGACTTAAAAGATCATATGTCTTACGAATATGTGTTTATCATCTTGAGAAACTGGACAGAAAACTTGCATGTTGTTAACAGTATTCTTCTCATCTCCTTCACCCTCATTAAAAAGACATGTTAAAGCAAACCATCCAAAAGTAAGACTTACATTTTAAATTAGTGTATCCCATTTTTGTAATTTCAGTGTTTGCCTGTTTTTATTTTTTCCTATCAACTTCCCATGTTTTCCAGTGATCTAATACAATTAGTGTAGCTTACTTCTAAGTTTTCTAAACTCTTGTAGATTTTTATTGAAAACAGCTCAAAATATGATTTTTATTTCTGGCGAATTTTTCTTCCTTAGAACAGGCCATCAGAACAGAAGTTTTCTGTCAACAATACCAGTTGCTTTGCTACCTCAATATTATGAAATTTATCAAGCTTCTAATACGTTTATCAGATAGTTTCCATGGCATTAAAGAATTGCTGTAGTGGCAACAGCAGAGCATTGCATGGTCAAAAAGGGAGAATCTCTTTTCACTTGCTGTTTGCTTTTGATCATTGTATTATTTCCCTAAAGTTGAGATTTTATTACAGGCTATCTATAGGTCAAATGGTGGAGTTCCTAAATAGTAAAAAATCATACCAGCTCCAAAAGACTTTTGACTGAGAATTGCAAGATGTGCATTTATTTTTTCAAATAGCTGCTTTTTGGTTTTTAAAAAAATCTCCTTTATGATAAAGAATTCTGGCTATTTCAGACTTGGGGATACTGCCTTCAGAACTGTACATATGGGAATTAGTTGTTGAGTTGTAGAAGAGGAAAGATAGAGCTATTTTCTCTTGAGTTCATGGGGGTTGGCTACTTGTCTCCTCTGCTACACTGAAATTTTGAATGCTTTACTGATATCAATAAACAGTAGTATACTTGGGCTAAATACTTTCTACTATCTTACAAACAGGAATTTAGAGTCAAAGTGGTTGAATAAATATTGTTTTCCATGATTGGCAGTAGATCCCAGGACTCCTAAGTCATTTTGTGGAAGAAATGCTAGAGCTTGGTTAGCATTCTTAAGCATCAGTCCTGGAACTGCTTTTAGGAATTTTCTGCCCATTCTGGCTGAAATAAATCTGGACATAATGGGACATCTTTGTGTAAAATCTGGGATTAGGACCACAATCCCAAAATGGAGAGGGACTTAGCCTATTCATTATTTTTTCTTAAGATGTATGAGATTCTTATCATACAGAATTATTTTCTTCACTTTCTCTTGTGGCCTTGGCAGTTTTTCTCTATGAGTATATACTTAACTTTCTTTTTAATTTTAATGTCTGGTAGTTGTGGAATAATTCTTTCCAATAATCTTAAAGATTTTTGGTGGTTCCTAACAAGTGTTTGTTTGATGGTGTTTAGAAGGGGCCATACAATAATAACATATGGTCTTTTTGATTTGTTTTTGCTTGCTTGTTTTTGTTTCCCCCATTTGGAATGTAGTTCTGTAGAGAATGAACATGTGTAGAAATGCTGACCTGAAATTAAGATCATAGTAAAAGAATACCTCCTTATTTTAAGTGTGCTACTGAAACTCAGTTGGTGAGAAAGTCTGTCGGCTTAGCCCTGATCTTCTAGGGTTTCCATTCAGTTGCATTTATTTCTGAGTCTCTTTTAAGTCTGGTGATATTTCTATGGCTGTGGTGGTAGTGGCTTTTTTTGTTTGCTTATGTGCCTTTTATTTTGCTTTTTAATGAAGCTCTCAGTGTAACTATTTCACTTGTGGTATTTCTGTCTACCATCTGGATGTGTTACATGCTGGTCATTCCCACCTTTTCCTTGTCTTTTTTGATTAATTAAATTTTAAAGTGAACCAACTTGGAATTACTACATGGAATAGATTTTTCCTATTCTTTACAAGAATAACTTTAAAATCTTGATATTTTTCTGCAGGAATATTTAGACTTTACCACTATCAGAAACTTTTGTTTTCAGTCCGTGTTTATACATTATGTCTCTCTAATATTTCTCTTAATAATATTACCATTTTCTTTCTGTGTCCAAGTGTAACCCTGTGGGTCTGTAATAGAACCTCCTGTTTCTGTAATAAGTACCTCCTTTATATTCCTTTTCCAAAGCACCTTTGACAAATTTAAGTTATGGCTTAGCTATGCAATTATTTCTATATAGTACACATCGTTGTTGTAGTATACTGCTGCTTTTATAATTAGTTACGATATGGAGGTTTACTGTTGTGAAAGGGACGTTTTCTGTCTCTGGAATTATTATGTTTATTTATAAAATATGTGTATATTAAATGTGTATAATGTATATCTGTGTGTATAAATAAGTTATATATTTAATGCCATATATAACATTAAGGTTTTAAAACTGTTTCTGTTTTTAAACTTCAGTACTTAAAGTGGGATACTACTTGTGCTCATTGATAGTGCTTTGTAGTAAGCAAGCAATCCCTTCACATTCATCCGTTGTGTGCGACTGCCTCCCTGAGAACAGAGCACTTTCATTTATGCTTTCTGGGGAGTGGGAGGAGGACAGAAAACTATTTTTAGATTCAGGGTAACTTCCTTTCACCTACGTTTTTTTTCCTTCAAGTTATTACTGTTTCTTTGGCTCCATCAGGCAAAAATCCTCAGAAATAGCAGGCAAGAGGACTCGCTGAATTCAGTGAGTTTTGATAGAGTTGGGCATTTATGGATTAGTGATGGAATTGTGTAATCTTGGTAATCGTCTAATCCACAAGTATCTGCAAATGGGCACACCATACTTGAAAAAAAGTTAAGGAAAATCTGTCAGAAAAACATTAGAGTCTTCTTTCAAAAGGATATGCCTGGGCTTTTAGTTTGGAACCTCGCTGGTTTTAAGTGTCAGTTGTCATTGCAGGTGCAGTTACATGATGCTTTATTTCTGATGGCAGAGCTTCTTCAAGAAGTTCCCAAGTATACACTACAGTACACTGCTGCTCATCTTTGATGAGATAAATGTCTGTGGGGCCACAGTGTAAAACAGATTGTTAAAAATATTATGCCTCCTCCTGATTTTAGTGGTGTGCTTGATCTTGTGTCCTCTCAAGCAGTTAACTGAGAAAAACTGAAACAGTAGTGGACTTCCATGTATGGTTGATAGATTCTCTGTGAGGTTTTCTCCTTAAGAATTAAAAAATAAATAAATAAGTTGCAGCTACAGTCTGAGGATCTTTGTCAAGAGTTTTCCAAAGATAAGGCAGCTGTTGAAAGAACTGGCATAAAATACTTTTGTGCCCTTAACTGTTGCACTTGATTGAAAAAATTGTGTTTTGGACAAAGTCTAGAATTTAAGCAGTAATAATGATTTACATATTTTTTTTTTTCACTATTAGATGTTTCTAGTGGATAATGGAATGTCTGTAATTTTGAAAATGTCTGTATTCTTAGATTGGTTTAACATATATATTGATATATATTTAATGTATGTATTGGTTTAGTATTTTTAAATATCATCTAGAAAGTTTGTTTTTCAAGTCACAGTATGTCTGATATTAATTCTGTTAAATCATGCTGTTTGTAATACAAGTGTGTAATACAATAACTTTAAAATACTTCAACACTTCATGATGTTTTTACTAATGCATTTTTACAAGAAAAGGTCACTAGTTTGTCTTTATGGCCTTTATTAATTTCTCCACTACTTTTTCCTTTCTGATGTGTGTGACACATTCATAACTTTGTATTTTCCCTGCCCATGAAGTGCAAGGAAAGTCCTTCCCCTAGTATTTGCAAGAGTCTGGGACACTATGAGAGTTGATGTACCTGGTTAAATGGGCAGAATGGATGGCAGGATGAAAAGGAACCATTTCTGGGAGCTTCCTTTAAGAAAAAATAGAACAGCAGGTTGCTGTAAAGTCTGAATGTTGTTGGATGCATTGCTGGTTCTTCTGTAACAGTAGCTTCTTGTGTTCCCTGACCCAAAAAGCTTGTTTTAATAACTTAATGTTGGACTTCAGAACTGACCGGTTTGCAAGGTGTAGGCAAGCAGTTTGTTATTCTGATTATACAAGTTTTGCATAATTAGGGGATTTGGAAGATTTTAATCAATTAAAAAAGATCTGTCTGCTGCAAAACATCAATCGCGTACGTAGCCTTCCTTACTTGATGGGCGTTTTGCAGAGGCTAAAGGAAATCATCAGTGGTACCTCAGGGATGGTGAATAAATGCAGGTAACTGTGTGTACCTACTGGTAAATTAATTTTAGGACTTGACCTCCCAGTTGGAGGTCATAGTTAAATACTCAGAGTAATTTTTATTCAGAAAAATTAGATACCTTCATGAAAAACAAGGTTGAGCTGAAATTGTATGGTGTCTGGAGAAGTACTTTACTGTCATATTGCATGTTATGCTTTTCATTGTGAATAGTGGCTGGGGATAAATGTGGTTTGTGTAATGGGAGGGAAGTCCTTCTTTAGGTATTCTTTTACCATAAGGTTAAGAGTCTAATTAGAATTACTGTTTTTAATGGGTTTCTAACTCTTTTTTGAGGAACTTCAGAAAAAAAATGGTTTGTGTTGGATATGGTCCGTAGTTTTCTGTGGGATTCATGGAAGATTTTTGAAAAGTTTTGTACTTATTCAATCAGTTTTGCATATATTGTGTGAAATCTTTGTTGTCATACCTATCTGATCTGAGCTGGCCTTCGTTTGGTTGTGATTTCTGTGCCTCTATGCAGATTCATGAGTTCAATATTATCCTGATTTTCTTGATTTCTTCTTTTGGGTGTGGGGGTGCTTGTACCAATCTTGGATTTTTGAGTTTTAAAATGCAAGTGGCAGGAAATGTATTTGTTGCTTTTAAAGTCTTGAAAATACTGTCATATGGATTGCCTTGTAAAGGAAGATTACTGCAGATCAAATTTCTCATGTTAAAATTTGATGTTGGGTATAGTCAGAAAATGAAGAAAGGATGAGTCTGTATTTTAGAGGAATTAAATATTGCTATTTGTCTTTTATGGTACCCGATTGGTTGTAATGCGAATGCAGAAACTTCCATTAGATTTCTTTGCAAGTTTAGCTTGTGTGTTCTCCTCTTTCACATTCCAACAACAGGACACAGATGTTCCATGCAGTTTCTTTATAAATAAGAAAAGTTGATCTTATTAAAGTGTTTTCTGATTTCACACAAGGTTAACTATTCAAAATTGTTTGTAGGGAATATGTTTTTCCATCTTTGTGAAAACAAAGGTGCAAAAGGAACTGATTGCAGCTGAGACAGTTCTTCAGTCACTGTAGAGAATATAACTGATTTGGTGAATATTGTCAGTGTTACCAAGGGAGGATGAATTTGGCAGCTTGTTATCCTTGATGTTTTCAAATAACATTTTTGGGATAGCTTTTTAAAGAAATTTAGGTAATCTTGGTTCTCCTGCATTTTGAATTTATTTCACCTAGACTATACTTCTCCTTTCTTCTTTGCTTGTTCTTTGTTGTTGTTTAGCACTGTCTTCCTTAGTCTCACTTTCTGCTGCTTCTTATAACCGCTGATTGATACAATTCACTTGTTTTTCCACAAGAGGGTGATAAAACTCACTGATACATGTGAAAACAAGCAATCCAGGTGGACTGCTGAGATTGAGATTTTCAATCTCAATATAATATAATTAGATAAATTTATAAAGGAAAAAAAATAGTCTGATCATCTTCTTAAGCTCCATCAGTGTGTTAGAGTAGTTATTTGCACTTCTGGAGACAAAACTAGACCTGTTGGGATGAAGGTCCACCCCGTGAAGAGCATGCTAGTGCTATCCAGCTTCTCTTGCAGTAATCAGACTTTACTGCATGACAGTCTTCCCTTTCTGTTATTCATACAATAATTTTTCTTGTCCTTTCTTCTTCATGCATTGTGCAGATAGATTCCTCCTCCCCTCCCCCCAGCATTTTACCTGCTTTCTGTGTATTGCTAGAAGAAACAGAACCTTCTTCCTAACCAATGCGACGAAACTTCAGTGGTTGAAATGTCTTACTCATCTTTAAAATGTGCAAAATGCAAGGCAAAGAGAGGGAGGGAAAATAGCCACCACTGTGATTTGCATCTAAGAAAGGATCACAGTATCACTAAGGTTGGAAGAGATGTCAAAGATCATCGAGTCCAACCTGTCACCACAGACCTCATGACTAGATCTTAATAGAAATCTGTATCTGCTTCTGGCAAAACGTAGAAGCCACTCCGGTTAGAAAAGTTAATGGTGAAAAGGGGGTTTTCTGCCTACTGAGAAGAGTAGCTCCAGAGTTGTCTGTCTTCAGTGACAGAGATTGTGGCCACCTGGTTTTGGCTCTTGGAAAAGCAGTGCAGTTGTCTCAGGATATATTGGATGGCCAAGGTATGGGAGCAGACCTGTTAGTTATGCGGGGGAGGTTTGGGATCTAAGGCTTTCTAGAGGCAGTTCAAGGAGAGGACAGCATGTCAGGGTGGTTGGTTGCCTATATTTTGGATGCCATAATCTGGAAAAAAAAAAAAAGAGAAAAAAAATGTGTTACTGTAACCTGCTTTATAATATCATCTAAGCTACCTGTTTAAATCTTGCTAGCCACAAGAAAAAGAACTGCATCAAGTTCCTTAATATTAGAGAAATAAACAACTGTGGTCTACATTGTGAGGTAGGCATAAGCTAGTGAAAAGGCTCCTGGAAAAATTCTAGACATTTCATTGCAGGGAATCCATAAGAGTTCTAATAAGGAAAGCGAAAGGAAAGGGATGCTTGAGTTTATGCTTAACCTGTCCTCCCAGTAACTGTGAAATTTTCAGGTCAGGGAGTGATAGTTTGCACTTTTCCTTAATTTCAGGAAGAGCAAACAAAAATTCCCTAAATAATAAATAAAAAAGATGAATCATTTTAAGTAAAGAACAACCACTGAGCCAGTGATTTCATCAGAGAATCTCAATATTTTTGTCTCCTTATAGTAGGAAATTGCAAAGGCAGGAGAAATGTGTTGAATTTCTCAGGGCAAGTCTGTTCCTCTTCCTGTTCTTTCAGTGTCCTGTTCTCTCTAAACTATCACATCCATAATGTACACAGTCAAATTCAACAAACAGCATTTGGAGCCTGTTGCTTCATGGGCAAGAAGCGCTGTGTGTGAGGTTTGGTTTGGGTATCTCAAGTGGGACAGATTCTTCCAGCTAATGTACTCAAGGGGGACATCTCCACCCCAGAGCAGTCCTTTTACAAAAGAAAAAAATAACCTCACAACCCCCCAAACATTCTTAGAGCTGGTTTTGAGAGAATGTAAGGGAATTTGAGAGATTCTAATAGATATTTCAGGATATTCTTCTAATAAAAGAGTGCCAAAATATCTGCAACAGAAGTAAGTGTCTAGAAACAGATTTTTAAGTATCTTGAGCATCTTTTATTTCCTGCTTGGTAAGGAACAATCATTCCTGTTGCAGGAACTTCTTGATTAAGGATTTTGCAGAGAGAATTGACATGCCCTTCAGAATAGATTCTGGGGTGACCTCATTTGACATGAGTGCATTGTGGTCTCCCCTTGTTTTGCACTATTGATCCTAACATGAATGGTTATTGCACTGCAGCAGAAATTCATTTGAGAGCCAACATCTTCAAAGTTACTCTACTTGTGGTAAAAAAGGCTCCAAAACTTCATGGTCAATAAAAAGCAAATGGTCTTGGAAATGAACATGTTTTCATGATTGTTTGTTTCTGAATCAGTATTACACTTCAGGAATAAAAACCTCTGATATTTTAAATATAATGGAAATGCTCTGTGACAGCACATAATAAACAATAGTAAAGCAGAGACTGAATTTTTAGCCACATAGTTTTAAATGTCTCAAGCAATAGGACCTATCTCATGTCCAGAGTTGCAGCAAAGGTAGAGTGTCCACCTGCCTGGGCTTTGTTTTGGGAGAGGAGTCAAATGGATGAAAGAGAAGTAACTCAACCTTCCCTTCCATTCCTAGGATTCAGTGGCTAGATAGACAATGTCTCCCCCTCTTTTGAGCTCATGTTGCATTTGTGGTTAATGCAAGTTTTTCTGTATGTTGTTTCCCAGGTTTCTTGTCCATATTGAATATTTGGGGTTATTTTTTCCCCAGATATGTTAGTTGGTATTTTTCCAAACTGAATTTCAGTTTTATTTTCTGGCCGTGTAAGGAATTTGCTTAGGTTTCATTGTATTATTTCTGACTTTACTCAGAGTTCTCTATGTAATGTCCTCAGATGTTATCTGTGTGCTATTTTAATTGTATAGATCATTAAGGAAGTTATTAATATCTGGGCTAAATTGATTCTTATATATCACTGGCGTTTCATTCCAGTTGGATACATTGAGATTTTTATCCTTTATTTCTAGACTTTTTGGCATAATTGTGTCTCTCAGTCTCTTCTATTACAAGAAAAAAAAAAAAAGATTCAGTTTTATAATTAGGACTTCTGTGGAAAACAGAAGTGTGATTCTGGCAGGAATAGAGTAAACTTTGTAAATCTGGTCAGAATCAAAATTGAAGCTGTATTATAATCATTGCATATATATATCTTCACATCAATTCCAATATGCTGTCTTTGTACTTTAATTTGTACAGTAGTGTTCTTAAATGATAAATTATTAAGTAAACATTTTCCTAGTGGAATGTGCTTTCTATTTTTGTCTATCATCTTGAGTACAGAATGTGATTCCTTTCTGTAGGGTCAGCTATTTGAAATACTTGCCTGTGTTTGTTCTAACTGCATAATCTATAATCCTCAATATGTCTTTAATCCACTTTATCTCCTACAGAGCTACGTCTTTGGAATGGGGAAGAGTATAGTGTGATAGATAGAATCTAAGGGTATAAGTTTGGGAAGGTTAAATCTGTTTCTGAGGTCAATATTAATAGATTTTGGCAAATAAGAGAAGAAATGACTTATTTTCATTCCTAGGGAATGGACAAATAAGCAAAGTTTTACAGTGTTTCATATCTGGAAATATGATAAAAATAGGGGTAGGATTTGCCACCTGAGTAATTTTAAATATCTCTTAGAGTTTTTAAGGGAACGAAATTGATTGATTTTATTTTGATTTTTTTTCTTTTGCTTTGGTGTGGTTATTGTGCAAAGTCAAATTGAACTTAAAAATGTTTACCTCTGTGTGCATGAGACTAATGCACACATTTCTTAGAACTGAGCATTTGAGATTGAGTGAATGCATTAACGTGGGTTCAAGGAGGGGTGTGTGTGTGCATGCACATGCATGCTGTGAAGTCTGTTCTTGAAAGAAAAAGTTCATCTTGGTACTGGTTTGTATTGGTTTTGACATTTTGTTGTGTTGGTTTTGTTAAGGATTGCACAAAGAGCTTCCCTTACGATTGCTTCATTAGAATAATGGAGGAGAAAACGTTAGGAAAAAAATTGCCTGTACTAGGCAAAGTATGACATTTTACCAAGATCATTGGTGCTCTTGGGGGTGTCTCTTTTAATGGATTTGATAAGCTCTGCATTTTTCAAGTAGGAGAACAGGAAGGACCAGTCATCAACAATCAACTCTCGAAATTTTATTTAAACCCCCTATGTTTGCTTGTAATTTTCAGGTAGAGTGTTTTATTAAGTGACTTACTGAAGTGTCAGATGCAAATCCAGCAGAATTATTATTTTTCTAAGTGTTACTCTTGCTTTTGTATGTTTCGGTAACTGACGAAGATGGGTAAAGGAGTTGTCAGAGGTCAGGTCTTTGTCTAATAGTAAGGTATTAGGTGTCATTTGTCAGGGTGGATGGATTTATCATTTCACTTAGTGACAATATGATTTTGTGAGATGTTTGGATTTGGGGTGGGATAGTGATCATGTTAAATGTCAAACTTGCACAGCAGAATTTTTTGTTAATGAAGCCACTCTACATAGCAGGCCTGGGTTCAAACACCACTAGTACTTCGGTTGTTAAGTTTTTTTTCTTGAAAGGTAGTTGGTCTTAAACACAAATATTACTAGTTTTGTGTATTAGAAAGCAGCAAAGATCAGCAATACTAAGTAAATGTGGCACATCAGTCCTAATATTCTTATGAATGGTTAGGAACATGCATAACATTGAAACCCCCACGTCCTTAGAATACTAAAGCAAAGGAAAAAGTTAGCATGGAATTTCAGTATTCTCTTTTCATAAAACTTCTGAGATGCCTGGGAGGACATGTAAATTGTAAGGAAGCTTATTTACATGAGTAGAGATTTCCTTTACAGAGGGGGGGAAAAAAAAAAAGAAGAAAGATGCCATGTAAAGCATCATGGTCTTTCTCTGCTACCTGCCCTTAAAAATTATTCTATCTAACCCATTGCCTGGAAGGGATGAGAGCTGGCTAGCAGAGCAGTTAGTGAATCTGAACACCGGAATGTCCATTTTGCAATCGCATATGCCATTGTGATAGCATCCATGTGGCCGTTGGGAGGAAGGAGGACCTGCAATTTACATTTTCCAGGGAGGAAGTAAGTGAGAATTTCACATTTTTCCCTTTTGGACAAAGAGAAGTTTTCTACCAGCTTCAGTGCTTAAATTCATGTTGTGCTCTCAGTGCTGCCATACCATTTTCAGTAAAAGAGCAGTTGCATGGAGACAAAGAGGCTGCTGATTTAAGTCTCAATAGAGAAGTCTGTTAGGCTTCAACTGTGGGAGGATACTAAATGTAGCTAAGAGGTTGGCAAATGCTACCTGGACCAAAACTGCTTGAAAATATTAAGCAGCTGTTTAGTAGATTTGCCTAAAAAACATTTAATGACTAAAAGAATTGCAGGGAAAAATGACAGAGGATTTTTGGTTTAAAAAGGTACTTACTGCCTGGATAAAAATCTGCTGTTTATCTTGAATAAAAAAACTCAGAGTCCAGCTACAAATATTTTCCTTGAGTTGATGTGAGAGGGCAAAATAATCTAACCCCAAGCCCTTCTTTCTCTTCCCACCTGTCTTATACTTTTTTTTGGTAAATTATGTCAGTTTATGCAACATTTGGGCTTTGCTTTTCAAAGGGTGTAATACTGTTTCTGATTATATAAGTTAAGCTGAAAGCTCTAGAGTGTTGTCTTCTGAAGTTTTCATAAAGCTCAGTGTATCTGCTGCTATTAATGGTTTTCTAAGCTGTTACACTGAAAACGTACCTAAAGGGTTTATTTTGTGCTGCAGCCTTTGAGACCATCCTAAAGAAGCCAGAAGCAAGGTGATGGGACTGGGGCCTGGATTTCTACTGGGTTGATGCAAAACTGTGTACAGCCCACAAGGGGAAGCATTCTTCTTTTCCACCTTCAACCCTGCTCTGGCCTCCTCTGGGTTGGATAGTCCTGGGAGCTGCCCTGGTTTTTCATCTTGTTGCCAAGCCAGAGTGTAAATGCACTTTATCCATATCTGACCTGTGACATGCTGTGTGGGACATGTGAAATGAGCTACCCCAGCATTTTTGTTTTCCCTTTTGGGGAGTGGAGTGAGGAGATAAAGAAGTTGTGTGAAGCTGTTTTGCTGCGTGACTAAACATAGAGAAAAGGCCTAAAGAAGCCATTGCTCAGGACTAGGGTAGTTAATTTAAGCAGGGAGTATGAGCTTCTAATTAATTTGTGAATGTGGTTCCCTTTATGATCTCGTCCATGGGGAGAGTTGATTACAGGATCTCTGTGCTGGGTCATTAAATAGTTAACATCAATGGAGATATTTATGCTTCAGAAGCTGAGATTTGTGCATATGTGGCTAAAAGCATTTCCTGTAGAATACATTTCATACTTACCTGCAAAAAAGTGAAAAGAGGTGAGTAATGTTTTTTATCGTGGGAATAGGTTAAATTTTGTGTGGCTAAAGCAGGTGCTGTAGAAACAGGGAAAAAAATTACCTTTTTAGCATGTCCCATCCATACCTCACATTGAGCCACAAAATAATATTTATACAAACAATAATGTCTTATTTGGATCTCTGGCCTAATTATTCCAGAAATTATAATTTAATTTTAGGCAAATTTAACTAAAAGTTAGGAGATTAGTGAAGTTACTCTGGCAAAAAAACCCCAAAACTATTCTCTTTTAAACTGAGACAGAGAAATAGCAAGTGGTTTTTTTGCTAAGTCTTGTGTTGATCTATCTTTGCTACTAGTTCTGGTTCTGACAGAGATTTTCAATTGTCATAAATATGTTTTTTGTCATTTGCTTACTCTTTTGTTTGTTACTGTACACCAGTGTGGCTAAAATTTCTGTACAGTTTCATAAAGTTTCATTTTTTCTTGTGGATTTTCTAAGGAATTCTTTCTGAAAGAGTGCACTTCTACCCATGTGAAGTTGTTGCTTTAGGACTTCTCTACTGGTCCCTTACTGTTTGTCAGTGGTGATTTTTTTTTTTGGGGGGGGGCCCTGTATCAGCCTTTTGCTTTGTCTGTGAATACTAGCCCTAATTTGGCAGAGTTCTGAGATGGTGGAAAGATTATTATTTGTGTGCAACAGCTAGATAGGGTTATCATAATTAAGAATGATCAGCCATTTAACATCTGTCATTAACCTCCTCACAGAGCAAATGAGCATGATTTGTTTCCTTTTAATGTGTGATGGAGGCATCAGCATTACTTCTTTCTGTGGCACCGGTGTCATCAATACTAGCATGCACCATGGAGTCTGGGACTTTGCATACTGGAAGTAGATAGAGGAGAAATGAGGGTGATATAGACCCATTAAATGATCAAAGACCCAGAGAAAATGTCTTATGTGATACAATTAAAAAATACCTATTTGAATAGTTTATCAAAAAGCATGAGAGCAGACATGGTCAGTGTCTCATGGGGGGAAAATATTGCCCTAAAGCCAGAAATTAGGCATGTGTTTTTAATAGTGAGGAAAAATACGAGCAGGCAGGAGCACTTAGTGATGTTAAAGTCTCTGTGTGCTTCCAAATCAAGAGTCAGGACTTCTAGAGAAGTTGTGTTTTAGTTGAACTCAAGTTACCAACTTAATTCACAGAGGATTGCTTCTTTAGGAAATCTCAGAGATTGTTTCATTTAGGTTAGACTATCTGGTCTGGTAGCTTCTCCTAGCTTGCTGTGTCCTACTGCAGCTGTAAAATGCCCAGCGTTACCCATTTCAGAAGCTTTGAAAGTGTCTGGAAAATGCGGTAAGAAGGAATAGTCAGACTTTTCGTGAATTAGACAAATTGGATGTTTCCTTGGAAATAGACTTTGTTGTTTCCTCTGCTCTGTTTATGTTGGGTGATACTCTGCTAGTTCACAACTGCTTGCTCTCTTGCTGCTCAGCTTGAGACACTGGGTTATGATTTACAGAATGGGTGATGACTCAAAATGCAAGTGAACTTGATGGGTAATAATTCTGAATACTACACAGTGCTAAGTAAATGTTAAGAAAAATCAGGCTTTCTCAAACTGGGCATTGAAAATTAATGGATGTTTGTAATTTGGATATTTTTTCTTTCTCAGTATTTTAATTAGTATCTTGTGATTCAGCATAAAATCGACAGTCTTTATGAATGTTACTCTTGTTTTGTTTGAGGAAAATGAGATAAAAATTATATTACACAAACTGTAAGACTCACTGCTTTTATTGCAGCTAAGTATTTTAATAGAAACAAATCTGACTCAATTATTTTTATTTTAAAAGATCAGACTGTCACAAACACTTTTTGAGTCTTGATTAAATGTAATGATACAGGCTAGTGAGATACAGGTATGATCTGGAATGGAGCACTGTAGCTTCATCGGCTTTTTGAGTGAGGAGTCCTTTCCTTCTTAATCACACTATTTGTTGTTAAGTACTAAAACTGTCAAATAAATTACATATTTTTAAAAATTCATGAATACAATCAATTCTTTCACTATGCAACATTAAATTTTCTTCCTAAGAGTGGTGTGCTGTGTACTTTCTATTGTTTTTACTGGCATCCATAATTTATTTTGTTGCTTCATCAGGTCCATTTTTTTTCACAAGCACATTTTATCAAGCTTTGCCAGGTTAAATTAGGGCTGTAGATTTAAAATAGTTTGAAACTGCGATCCTGCTTAAGCTCCTCTATTTTCTCGCTTCCTTCTGCCTGCCCTGAGCACCACTGCCTTTGCATGCCCTTTCTCCATTCTTTCTTTACTGCTGTGGAAAATGCTGGTACCATGTGCATTTGTGTGATCTTCCTTGTCAGCTGAAAACAGTGCAGTGGGAAATGCCTTCTATGTTTTCCTGCTATCTTCTTCTTTGATACAAAACATTTTAGGCAATATTGAACAGCTTTTCCCAGCACTGTGAAGTGGTATTTTACAGTGCCAGCAAGTTCATCAGTGTGGACTTCCAGTGTGTTTATTGCACTAATTTTGTGGTGTAACATAC
Organism: Dryobates pubescens; assembly: GCF_014839835.1. Taxonomy (NCBI): domain Eukaryota; kingdom Metazoa; phylum Chordata; class Aves; order Piciformes; family Picidae; genus Dryobates; species Dryobates pubescens. The sequence goes on along the minus strand of NC_071616.1, from coordinate 19,957,238 downwards.
AGTAATGTTTTGCAACATATGTCCTTATACTGTTTAGCTTTTGCCCTTCTTAGGCATTTGCCTTCCTGTTTTCAGACACATCTTAAAAGTAGTCCAACAGATCATCAAAGCTCTGAAGGAAGGGAATGGCTGCCCTTATAGATATGAGTGAAACCTCAGAGATGGTGATGATATGATTTAAAAAAAAATAATATGGAGGCTTCATGGCTGTTTTACACAAACTCCTTTAAACAGGCTGCCTTTTTTTTTAAATTATGATTTTGGGAAATGAATATGCTGATAAATCCAAAACTTGTGAGGATTTGATATATACTTAAATACAGGCAGTGAGTTGCTGAAAAATGATGATGCTTTGGTTCTCTGCAAGTCAGGGATTCTAATTTGAGCCTGCCTTTTTAAGAAGCAATTTCCTCTAATGTTGTTTCAAGGTAAAACTTGAAAAAGCAAGTAATGTGTAAACTGTTGAAATACAGTTCATTGTGAATACAGCCAAAGAATAAAATTACTGAAAAGAAATAGTGGCTTTTACTTTGAAAGTGTGTCAAAGCGGAGCTTTTCTTATGTGTAGCTGCTGTTGGCTGCAGAAACCCCTTGTTTCTGTGGCTAATGATAGATAGGAATATTAACTATATAATTCATGCCTCATCATATTTCACTGCTTAATCATCTTGTTTGGCACTCCTCGGGTCGTGTTCTGTGTGGCCATCATTCAGGAATGAAAGCTCACTCGGGCACTGGTATTACAGTCCAGTAATCGAAGCAGCTGGGATTATTCAGATAATGAAAGGACTGACCAGCGTGTTTACCCACCAAAACTGGAGTGGAGCTAGAGACAGTAAACAGCTGGGCACGATGGACGTCGCTGCTACGTCACAGCTGCTTTAAAGATCCAGGGTGGGTAAGCAGAAACCTAGAACGCTCTCAGGTTCAAAAACATGTCAGCAGTACTACTTGGAGTTTCTGCCATGGAAACTTGATCTCTTAAAAGTTTTGAGGAATTTTGTCTTTTGTGTGCTGCTGCTGCTGCTGTCATAGGTAGTATTTCAAGGAGGTTGCTAACATTTTGTTATAAATACTTGAGTTATAAGCAAATAGTTTCCTGGAATTAATATAGATTAGAAAGAGGAGCTATAGCATGAATCTGAATGCCAATACAATAGAAAGCCACAGGGTTTTGTTTGTTTTCCTTCTTTTTTTTGTTAACAACTACAGTTTTAAAATGTAAATCTGACATTTTTTTCAGAGGCCAGCACTGAACTTTGTGAACTGCTTGTGGTTCAAAGGAGTAGAAAGGAATTGGTTTGGCTCAGTGCTAAAGGTGGCTGTTGTTGCAGGACTCAGATGCATATACAATGATAGGAGCATAAAGGGAACTATCTAAAATGAAAGGGGAAAGAAATTATGTTTGATTTCTCCCCCCTCCTTTTTTTTTCTCTTACTTTTTTTTTTCCTTTCCCTTCTTAAAACTCCATAAAGCCTTTCCCTCTCTGGGTTTATAAATGGTGTTTCTTCTTTAAGTAATATAGGTTCTTTCAAGATACCCTTGATTTTTTTGTTGCTTCCATGCTCTTGTCAGTACACGAATAACAAATAATAGAATGGGCGGGGAGGAAGTTGATTGTAATTTGACTTAAAAGCATGAATGTTTTGACCTCAGCGATTGGCAGGTTGAAAAGAATGATTTGCTGTGGTGTTTGTGTGAGCGTTGGGTTGTTTGGTGTTAATCACCATCCAGTTATGAATATAATTCACTTGTTAGACGAGTGAATTAAACTGTAGGCTACTGTTGGACTTTAAAACATACCTTCAGTAAGGACTCTCGTTAAAGGAGGAGTATTTTTCAGAGTGCTGAGTTGAAGAAGCAGTATTTGTCTTGCGGGTATAATGAAGGTAAGGATTTTCAAGTTAGAGAGGTCTGATAAAAGAAGACATTTTTATTTTTTCTTGTAGTTTCTTGTGTACTTAAAGGATGAATTCCCCGAGATGCTGTTTTGAGTGACTACTGACTGTGAAACTTTCATGCATAATCAATAGATAAGGTGTTGGTGTCTTGTCTTTTTAGTGTTGTTTGGGTTTTGTTGTTTTGCCTTTTCTAGTTATGTTTTAGATTCTAAGTTTTGAGGAGGATGGTTTTTTGTTTGGTTTATAACTTGAGATGGGTTTCTTCAGCAGTCATAAACTTTCATTGGCAGATACCATTAAAAAATATTCTGTCTGTGCAAAGCCATGGACTCAGAGGAGAGTTGATGCTTTTTTTTTTTTAATTTTTTTATTTATTTTGTTTATTTATTTAATTTATTTATTTATTTATATTTAAAGATGTATGATGAGGTTTATGAAACAGTGAGTGGAAATTAGATCCATTTATAACCTGTTTTTGTATTCAGAATTCTTCTATCATTGAGAGACTTAAGACCTGAGGAAGCTCAGGGTTAGTCTTCACAGTGAAACAGTTTTTCCTGTGTTTCAGAGTTAAGACAAGTCTGATTTGATTATATTAACACTTTGCCTGATGAAGGGCTGCTAAAGCAGGTTTGAAGGGCAGACATCTAAAGGGACATATGTATTAATGTCTGTGTTACTGCGACTAGTGCATGTATGTAGCAACAGTAACAAGGCAAGGGCTCATCTCTGTATGGAATGATGGTAGAGAGTCTGTATTTTAATTCAAAGGAGAGGTTGCAGTGTATTTTAATTTTTGCACATCTTTTTGCTGAAGTTAAGATGAGTTTTGACGTTGTCATTGAACGTACCAGGGCATAAGCTGGTTATCTTCAAATTTGAGATAGAGAATTATGTGCAGAATGAAGGTAAAAGTGACTTTAAATCCAGGTCAGAATTTCAGTTGTCCCAAGTTTTTATGTGAACATTATAAATCCAGAAGTTTTTGTACCAGTGATGTGTTCTTAAATATTTCTATAGGGGAAAAAAACATACTGTGGTTCTGTTTGATTTAAGAAAGGGCACTGGCATTGCACCTCCAGTTAGCCTGTGTATTCTACCCTTTGAACATTTTGAAAAAGGGGTCTCAGTTATTGAGACATTTCTTCTGGACATCAGTTTTGGAGTTTTCTTTACATAAATATTTTCAAATAGTTCTAAAATTCTTCTTCCCATGAACTTAAAGGAGTTCATTACTCCTTTAGTGCAGGAAGCTCAGAAATGTACAGTGATGTATGATTGTTATCTTAGACCAACCAAAACCTGAAGGGTTAGTGGCAACTTGCTAAGTAGTAACAGGGAAAGGTAAGATGATCAGGGAAGGGAGGAAATAAAGTTGTTGCTCAGTCACAGAATCAGGAAGCAGAGAAGAACTGGACAGACCTGTTGTATAGGAGGAGCTGGGCTTTGCTTGGTCAGGTGCAATGCAGTGGAGGGGAATTTGAGCTCCTTGATACCAGAATCGGGTTGAATACAGAGGAACAGGGAGAGCTCTACATGAGCTTATTTATTCTGTAAGTGAGAGAGGAAGGAAGTGCTACTGCAGACAAGCTGTTTGTGATATCTGAGCTTGCTCTAATACCTAAACCATTTTTCCCTTAACTTTAACTCTGAGTATTTTGTAATATTGGGAAAAGAAGAGGAAAGTCCAAAGAATTACTTAGTGTGCTGTAACTCGGAGATAGTGAGGATGTGGACAAATGTTCATAAAATTTTATTTCTGAATAGTTGAACTACATTATTGTCCAATAATATGATTTTATTTGCCTGACAAGAACTTTGATCAAAAGTACCTATGCATAAACTTGTATCAGTCTACAGCCTGGTTGGTTTTGTGGGTTTTTTTGGGTGGTGGGGTTTTTTGTTTGTTTGTGGGTTTGTTTTTGTTTTTGGTTGGGTTTTTTTTGATCAGTGCAATAGAAGGGGAGGCTGGGAGTAAATATTTGCACCATGAGTGCCCTAAGGTGGTGCCAGTGCCTCAAGGAAGGATTATCTCATAGTAGGAAGACTAGTGCCCAAAGCAGAAGAACCTGCCATTTTCCTTTTCATTGCACAAGCAGCCTTTTTACATTTTCTCTGCCTTGCTGTATCCTGACCGAAACCTCACATTAGGCCAGGTAAGGCTGTGTGCAGTAAGAGAGGACAAACTGGGTTCTTCTTTGCACCTTGTCTAAGCTGAAGACAAACAACTCAGGAGAGCTCGTCCATGTTTGGAAGGCCTGGTTGAGTGCAAGAGATGATACTGAAATGACGGAAAAGCCCCATGGGCACTAAGGACCTTTAAATCCAAAGCCAGGAGGGGAACATGGTGAATGGATGCATTGCATGGAAAGGCAGTTACGTCCTCTCCTGCAACTGAGCCCAGCCTAGGGCATTTGGACTGAGTGGATTTGAGTACCACCAGAGACCTCTTGAGTCTCTAGGCTTGTCACAGATTATCATAACTCTGAGGGTGAGTTATCTGCCCACCTCATCTGGTCTCAGAGACTGGAGGAAAGGAGCCTTCTCCAAAACTATCAACAACCATCAGGCCTTGGTCTGTGTAAAAACTACTTTGGCTATGTCTGGATATCTCATGGAGAATGTAATTGGGAGCAACCATGTCCTGCCCAGTTGTGTCCACAACTAGAAAATCCTCTACGTTTTCTTTGGATCAACAAACATGAGGAGTTGGAGGATGCTTTTGAGCTGGGTTCTGGAGTCCAGGTTGCTTTGGTGCTCATATAATGGGCTCTAGTTGTTCTGTGGGTGCTTGCTCTCCCTGTATTCACTGATCTGTCTGGGCGCTGAATATCTATCATGGGAAGTAAGGATTCCTCACTGGTTTTGAGGCATTTTATGTTTGAACCCAAATAGATGTGCGTGCCTTTTCTATAAAATAGTTACCTTGGGTTCTTGCTGTATTACTGGAATAATCAATCTGGACCAAAGCTGTACACAACCATACAGAACTATTTCTTTAAAAGCAAAACCAGCCCAAACAAAGCCAAACTAATGTGAGAGTGGGAAGTAGGGATGTGCAGGATTAATGGTGGTAGTTTGTAGGGCAAGGATTTTGCAGTCTGCTGGACATGTTCCTTTTAGCAGAATCACATTTAAAGCAGATCTTTTTTGCCTTCATTTCAAGTAAAAAGATGTTCCTTTCTTAGCAAGACAAACCACCATAGAAGCATTCAGTTTCTCATTTGCAGAATAAATGACTTTTAAGTTCTCTTGTGCCCATGTGGAAAAACTCCACTGTTTTGCTGGATGCTGTGCTCTCCAAAACATCCCACTTACTAAAATGGCTGTTTCTTAATGATCCACAGCTGAAGGCCTTTCCCTTTACTCTTGGCAGCCTGTGCTGTCTTTATGGGGTGGAACAGGATCTTTCTTTCGTCTTAGGAAATAGTATTAATCCTGCCAGTATTTAACTGAATCCAGGATTACTAATCTGTTGAAAAGCTCTGCTTTTAGTTTTTACAGATGATGTTCAGGACATCTGATAGCTGCATTTGTGTTGTCAAAATGCAGACTGTGTGTGTCTGTGGTAGCCTCAGAATTTCTAGAAGGGATTCCTTATGTTACTAAACTATTGCAGTCTTCCTTAGTAAAAATGAGTCAAAGTCTCTTAATAAAATGGTATTTTTCTCATTTTTATTCTATATTTCCGAAGTGATGGCTTTTAAATACTCAGTATTTAAATTTGCCTTTCTAGTGAAATAATAAAACATTGCAATGACTGAGTAATTTAGAATGAATTTAGATAATTTTTTATTTACTTTTCCCAGTGTTTTCCTAGTAAAAGCTCCCAGACTAGTCTCTGTCTCATGGTTTGTTTTTCCTGTTTGTACCAATTTGGTTGATAACTACACAGAAGTAGAACAATTGGGAGGAAATGCCAAAAGGCTTCAACTTCAATTTTCATTGCTGAAGTGATTTAAAAAGCAAGCAGGACTTGCTGAGTTGTCTGAAACATCATTTTGTAGCTGTGAAGCTGGTTGGTTGATGTCATGTATGTAGGAAAGGTGGAAAGCCATCTGATTCAGAATGGGTTGCTTCTATGTGTGTATTGTCCTCACTTGTTTCACTCTTTGAAAATCTAACTGTACATGGGGTTTCTGTTCTTTCTTTTGAGTAGATCCTCTCAAATTTGCAGATTAGTCTAAGTAATGGTGTGTGGAAAACCAACCCCAAAACTAGTGAATGGGTAGAATACAGTTGATCTCTGGTGCTACAGTTAGCTCCTATTTTACGTGGTGCTTTCTTACAGCTGTTAGAACTTAAAATACATAAAACTCTGGTGTGGGAAGGTCATTGCTTCAAAAATGTGTGTGAGTGAGAATCTTAGAGGCTAGATTTTGGTTGATTTGAATTAAACTCTGGGCTTCATCTTGCATGGGAACAAGTTTAGTGGAAGCTTCCTCATCTGAATTAATGCAAGTATGAGACATACATATTCCTCAATGCTCAGAAAGAGTTACTCAACTAGGTTACTTTTCCAGTTGTGACTAAGGGGCCAATTAGCAGCATCCAGAATGAGACAGCAGCGCCTAGGTAAAAATAGATGGCATTTGGAGAAGGTGGGGGCTGTTTTGGAGAAGGACTTCAGCTGCAGACAGAGAAAGAAGACAAAGAGGCAAGCTTCAGAAAGGAGTATTACAGGCATGATTGTGAGAAACTCCATGGACAGGCAAAGGTAGGAACAGCCCAGGGAAATGTCAAGAAGCAATACCAAATTGGGCCCTCAAACTGAAGGGCCTCTGCTGCTGAAGGAATGCTTGAGCTGAGCTCTTCACTCCATTCTGACAAGAGAGATAATGCTGGCATTGATATTAAAATGAAACAAGCTCTAACATCCTCTGAAAATGACAGGAACCAGAGGAGTGGGTGTAAAGCTCCCTAGATTGTTAGGTCTTAAGTTAAAGATTGATACTTAATGCCTCTGCCAGAGGAAGGAATAAAGCACGCAGAAGTGCTGGTTCAGTTGCCTTGCTTGAACATCATTAGTTGACTGCTGCTGGAGTCTGAGAGCAAGTACCTATGTAACATGCCAGGTACATGGAGGAGAACTTGGTAGCATGGGACTGTATTTTGCATTCTAGCCTTCACAGTTACAACTTCATCCTGTGACCACAACAGTTTCCACATCCCTCCTTTGTCATTTCTTGGCAAACTGAAGTAACAGGATTAGTATAGTTTCAAACTCTTTTGTTCTTCACTGACCTACTTTGACTGCATGTTAACTATTGGATTGGGAAAGGGCCATCTGTATATGTGCTTGCTGATACAGCCTGCATGTAAAGAGAATGTAGAATGCTGCCTGCCTTCTCTTCATAAACTTTGGTCTCCTGGAAGTAATTACTTAAAATACTCACTTTAATTTAAATGATGTGCTCTACTTGTCATTTAATAATACATTAATATTATTAAAGAAAAGGATGCACCTGAAGTGTTATTCTTAAATGCACAAAAGTGTGCAAGTTGAGTTCTCCCTGGTGATCTAATAGTGAGCCTGCTACTTCCTAAAAAGTATGGGCAAGCTGCTGTACTACATGTGCTTTCTTGATCAGTGGTCTGTACTTGCAAAGACTCTATAAAAATGACTTTTAAAAGTAAGGTGTGTGAATTCCCCCATGGTGTATTTGCATTGCCTCACAAAGAGGAACTTTCAGACTTATGTTTATGTTAACCTGCAAAACACACTCTTCTCTTGCTGGGGTTTTTCTTTTAGTGGAATACATAATTGATGAGCTTGCTCTTTTTTGATTTGTAAGAAATGAACTTTCTGCCAATTAGAGCAGAGGTCTAATTGCAATTCTAATGAATCAACATAATGCTCCTGTTGACTCAGGTTGGCCAGGGTGTCAACTGAAGAGGAAGTTGCCAGCCATAGAACAGCTGAGGATAAGTATTGTTGATGATCTAATTTCAGTTTATCATCTTCAGTAAAGAAGCACCTCAACTAGTGAGTAGTTTGGAAGAAATAGAGAGAGTAGCAGTTGATGAAGAATATTGTTTGGTAACCATAGAGGAAAGGTTTTGATTATGTTTAATGCCTATTAATGCCTAAACTGTTATGTCTAGTTAGTATTTAACCTTGTCTTTGTGGCTTTTCAGCTTTGTTGAGCTTGCTTATGAATCTGAAGAAGTTAATACAAAACTCCTTATTTGTAATGATTCAAATATTTATTTTTAAAGGTAATACACGGATGTAGGCTGATTATGACATTGCAAAGAGGCTAGATAATCTCTATTACAATTCACTTCAGGTGCCAGGGCCTAGAGATAATCAGATAGATTTGTCCATGCGGTAGCAGAAGGCATCTCTGAGGGACAAACACCTCTATGGTTAATATACATGCATGCAGGTAAATATGTTCTGCCAAAATAAAACTGCTTTTTTTTTTTTGTTTTTGTTCTTTGCCCTCTTTCTTCATGGGAGAGTTCAGAGGTAAAGATAATATGAAAAAACATTCACACACATTATGATAATGCAAGGCTATGGAAAGGGTTGTTCCTTAGACTGTAACAAATACTGAGAAATGAGATCTCTAGAACTTTGTGTTGTGGAGATAAAATGGCTACCCCATTTAGGATTCAAGCAGCAAACCAAAAGTTGCTGTTTAAAAGAGAAAAGTGGCCTAGTGCTTGATGTCAGTCAGATTTCCAAGTTTTAACAAAAATACCCACTTTAGGTATAACAGAACAGTGAACATTCTGTGATGGAGGAGATCCTATTTTTTAAAAGGATAGCTGGTATTTCTACACAGGCATGTATCATGACAAATGACATAAAGTATCCAGCGTAACACAGACTAACTTCACAGGTTATAGTGGAGTATTATATAAATGTCATGTTTTATTCCTTTACTAGTGAATTGTTCAGATTTTGAGTAATGTGAAGATCAAGAGGTTGTTCTAGAATGGAGATAAATTTCTGAGCACCAGGGAATGTGGGAATGCTGTACAGTAATAAATAAACCTGCTTTATTTTATTTTGCTTTTGATATGTTATTTAGACAGATCTACTGGGCTTGACAATATGAAAAAGGGTGTTCCCTTGACTAACAGCTTGACTAATTGAGTTACTGTCATGAGGTATTGAATAACATAGTCTGAGCCTTACAGATGACCATATCTCAGGGCAGCTGTTTCAGCCTAAGCACCAGAAAGTCTTGTGTAAGAAAAATATCTTCAAGGGGCAAATGATGTGTTAACCTCCTTTCTTAACAAATAAGCCTTGTGGAATGCTGGTGGATTCAAAGTCCTAATGCAGCATCTTTTGAGTAGTACTTTCTAGTTTATAAGTTGGCCAGAAGATGTTATCCCAGTGTATAGATCAGGTTTTCCTGTGTTTCTTCATGGCTCTGCTGGAATGCAGTAGGGGTTAAGTTCTTGTGCTTAGGAAGGAAACACCGATGAGCAATGAATGCTATGGCTGGTATTCCTGAGGGATGTGCTGCTGCAGATGCATCTTGCTCTGCAGCTTGGCTCGTTTTGGCATAGCATTGAATCCAGCTTGAGGTGTTGATTATCATCTGAAAGGATCTCAGTGGGCTGAAACTAGTATTAGAAGACTAAATGAAGAGTGAAGGCCAAATGCAATAATTCTGTTCTGTCATAATGGAGCTTCTGCAGTAAAGAGGAAGCGTGTGTGAAAACTTGAACTTTCAGAGGGGTCTGTTTTGGGACATTAGAGTAAACTCTCAGCTTATTTCCACATCGTCCTGTCATAACTTTGAGATACATTATTAAATCTAAAGTCTCTTTCTTACACGACCACAGCATCTTAAAACTTGTTCAGTCCCGTACAATTCTTATGGCATTACACACATTGTTCCCTCTGTGGAGAGAATGAGAGAGCAAACACATCATGGACAGTTGAATTGCCTAGAGCACTACTGGAAAGTGTTGGGAGAATGTTAGGGTAAATCAGTGTAGAGTATGTTCTTGATTAAATTTATGCTACCAAATGAGAAGAGAATGGAAGTTATGTTTTCAGAGTTCAATTAAACTCTTGTAAATGTATAAATAGGGTTATAGAAATATATATTTTATGTGTGTGTGTCTTATTTAAGTTAATTAATGTAAATATTTTAAAATAGAAGCCTGAGCTCTTAGGCAGTGGGTTGTGTATGTAGAATAGCTCTCACTTAATTACTTTTTTTCACTGGAGAATGAAGTGCTCCTGTGACTTCTGGGATAAATTAGTGGGTCAGTATCAAACAGAGCAGCAATCCTGGCATTTATTCACAGCCTGTTTGGATGACAGTGATGTTCTGGGTTTGCTGTGTTCTTGGTTCAGTTTTTTTGCAAGTGTCTAAGTGTTTCTGAATACATTTCGTAGAGCAACTCTATAGTTTGAGCAGAACAAGTATTGCATATTTTTATTTCAGCAGATGGCAGTTTCAGAGCACTTACTAAGTGAGGTACATTTTTTTTTTGCACTCTTACAGGAAGCATGCACAAATACACGATTTTATCATGATTTCCTTATGTGCTTAATGCACCAATCAAATTTCACTGCAAATCCTGAGCTGCCTTGTGACCGCAGTTAGAATGGAAGGTAACTGTAAGATTGCTGTAACGTTAGTGTTCTTATATTTAATGGTCATTATGGAGACATCTAGGGGGAAAAAAAGGTGATCTGATAAGAATCTTATCAAAAGGAAGACAGTAATCCCCTTAAGGATTCTTTAGTCTTAGGTCAGAAGGTCATTGTAGCTTGGAACTTGTAAAACTTTCTCTGGGTCTTAGATTTTTTTAATTTCCCCCACCGCCTCCAAGGAACCTGTAAGCCATGAGATGTTCATTATAAATTGCTAGTCTTGCTGTTTTCTCATTATTTGCCATTAATTTCCTGTGCCAAAAAAATATAGAAAAGAGCACACAATGTAGCAAGATAAAGTTGAAGCTGAGGTGTAATCCATCATTCTTTCTAAAATTAACAGCAATGAAGTACAAGATAAAAGTGATCTAAGCATAGCATGACAAAATTGAGATAATGAGCTGAGATTTGTGTCTCTATTGACATTTGGAATTCCATTGCTCTGCTAAGAACTTAGGAATGGATGAAGGGTGGGAGGGTCCTAGAGACTAGCTAAGCAATGAAAAAAAGGTTGAAAAAATAGCCTGAAGGAGTTGGTGAATTTAAAGGAGAGGAAGACAGCAGTTGCATGATCCAGTGGAGCACTAAGTTACTATTGTGTAGCTATCCTCTACATTTGTAATCTGAGAAATCACTTGGAAAACGAGATGACTTTGTTTATATGGTGTTCATCTCTCTGGTCTTCATCATATGTTTTAACATAGAGGAGCCAAGTAAGTCGGTAAGTTCAGTTTATTTTGGATTTGCATTTGCTCTGCTTGTAGCTTTTGCTATTCAAGTGTCTAAAGAAAGACCTGAGTTGTAAGTCTGGTGTACTGCTCCTCCTGGTAACAGCATAAAGGAACCAGTGGAAGGTTTGTCACTTGGAAGCATTAGCAGCTAGAGTTAAGCAAGTGTATAAGGAGTGATGCTTCTGTAAATACTAATCCCAGAGGCTCAAAAAAGCCAAGGGCAAAGAATTTTCATGTAGTCTTGTTTGTAACAGAAGACAGTGTTAAAGTTCAGAGATCTTTATGGTTGTGGATATTTTGATTATTAGCCTAAGAATGTTCTAACACTGCTCTGGGAGCTCCAAGCCTACACCAGGTTTTAGTCACAGTGTTGGGTTGGATTTCTTACACACCTCAGCTAAATTATCAGGCCTATAAAAAAAAAAAAAAACACCATGAAACCTCAAAAAACAAAACAACTTGCCTACAAATACTATAAATGTACAAGGCACACAATTTCTGAAAAAAAGAATGTTTATAATCCACCCCCTTTTTAAAAACAAAACACCTCTTGCCTTTGGAGAAGACTTTGAAAAGAAAGAAAGAAGGTATGAAGGTATGTGGCAAAAGTATCCTGATAGTTTCTCCACTAGCTCATCTTGGTATTCCCAAGTAGCAGGACAACTTCAGGCAGCAGCTCTTTCTGGTGACTGTTCAGCAAACCTAGTGACTTTGACTCTTCTGAAGCAAGGTTAGCTTGTACTTTGAAAGTGCAATTCAGTCATAACCTAGTTAAAACAACTAACATAAATGTTCTGAGCCAGTATAAAAGAAACTTCAGTCAGTCCAGGAAAAATTTGCCACAATAATTCTCACTGTTTCAGCAAACTATTTTTTGTCTTATTAAGGGATTTTGTGCCATGTATTCAATTTAGGAAATGAAAATAACATTTATGTGTATTTTTGACAGGCTTTTTGCTTCCTTTCAAAAGAAGATAAAAATTGGCAACCGTTGTTTTTGATATGCTGGTAAAAAGAAGGTGTGGAAAGAAAGCAACCTACAAATCCTGTGATTAAAAAAAAAAAATAAGTTAATGTGATGTCTGTTCCAACTCACCATAAATAACAAAATGAGATATGTTAAAGATGCTCCAGAGTGTCAGGCACCTCCAGATAATGTAACTGCTTAGTCAAATCTAGTCCCCAACCATTGACTCAGCATTCCTGTTTTGCTTAAACACTTTGAACTCTGCTTTCAGTCCTTTTAAAATGTTCTGCTGCTTTTATTGTGCTGCCTATTCCCTAAACAATTTTTTCCCTGTCTTTTCCAAATCTCCTGTTCATGATCAATCTCATTCTTGTTTGGTCTTTTAATACCCTTTTGTGTTCTTGCTGTGCCACCTTTGGCTTCCCATTCTTTCCCTTTCTCATAATACAACTGTACTCCCATTCTTCTGCGTCTCCTGAGTTTTCTTGCTACACACACTGACTTGCTTTTCTCCCAGAAAATTTTTCTCTAAAATTTGTGTCATTTGAATACTTTTTTTCATACCTTCTTTGCTGTCTTCTTTGACCTGAATTATTTTTGGCTTGAATGTACTTCTAGATAGAGAAGTAAACTTTGACTACTTTGGATTACTCAATTACTTTAAACTCCTGCCATTCACTGAAGACCTAATGAGAAGGGGTTGAAAAGCACTGTTCACTTACCTAAGGAAGAAAGTGTTACTGCTTGATTATGAAATTACACAGTTACTAAGTGCTGACTATTAGTACTAGTGTGAGGAATACTGTATGCTACCCAGTCTCTTATTTTTGAGAGACCTAGAACAGTGATCTGTGTACCCTAATAACCATGGCAATCTTGTCTTCTCTTAGTTACTCATCAGTTCTGAATATGCCCTATGTATTTCCTTGATTGCTTCTTGTTACCTGAGATGTTTAACTGTTTCATAATGGATTCATCATGTTATGCTAGTGATGAGTAAGAGCACCCAAATTTTAAAGCCTGTGTCACCCTGGAAGCTCTCTGTTCACTTCAGAGTGACACATCATTGTTGCTAATTTGCATTGATAATACAGTCTTTTTGCATCGAGTATGGATGTAATAGTGTTTTGTTATGGCTCATCAGTAGCTTTGACAGTCAAGGTTACGGTTTTGTTCCACTCTCAAGTTAAAAGATGTTCATAACACAGACAACATTGGCACGGTTAGTGGTAGGGTGACCAAATGTTGGTCGCAGACTGACGAAGTGTTTCCTAAAGGAATCCTTTCATTGAAACCTTGACTGCTGTGGCTCTGGGTTGAGTGGTATGGGTAGATGTGTGTGTGTGTGTTTTAAGAGGTATCTCCTGTTGCTTGTAATGCTACTCCATGTGCACTCGAATCACAAATCCACACTGCTTTCATACTACTTGTGCAAGTAAACTATGTTTGTTGAAAACCTCAGTGAAATGCTTGAGGAGCATTGGCAAGCAGTAGAGGGATTTGCAGTATCCAGGATCTCTGCAGAACTGCTCAGGGGACTCCCACTTGAGAACTCGTTCAGTTTAATCAAAGGAGAAATTTTTGGTCAGGCAAATAATTCTCAGTTTTGTGGCTGATTATCTGAAGAGATGCTGATTACCGGGAAAAGCAGTGGAGTATGTCCTCTGTTAAGTTTCCAGTCATGCCTTTTGAATGTGCTGCAAACAGTATGATGGTATTGTACTTTTCTTTTTGTGTGGCTTCACTCATGAAAGTCAGCTTGAGTTTGTCCCACTGTATTTATTGCTGTGTGAATGATGTTGGTACTGGTTAGACTGCACGTTTGGAACACAATGCCTAACTGCTGCCCTGCCTGTATAATTACCAAGTATAGAGAATGAGTTGGGAAAACAGCTTTGAAAAAGCCACCTATTATAAATGAGTGATTACTGACTTCACAAAACGTTCATAATATTGACATCCAGTCAAGAAAATTAAATGAATGCAATCAGGATAGCGATTACTTTTCTCAAGAAGTGTGTGTAATAAAGAGAGGGCAAACATTTGTACTTCTTGGCATCTCAAGACCAATATTCTGCTGTGAAAAGTGCCTTGTAGAAATGTGATCCCATTGTGTACTGGGGTATGTGTAACAGGACTTTGCATTAGCAAAAGCTTTGAGCAGGGCGTTGCTAAACCTTCCCTTGAAATGTACTTCTCAAAGAAGACCAAAAGGCTTTCAAACTGAGATGTGCTGGTTTTATATGAATAAAAACTGGAAAGTTGTCTTCTTACAAAAGAAAATCTTCATAATAACCCAGGGTGGATAGATGTAGACATAGAGATTTATGCACAACTACCTACTTTGTGCGGATAGGTCCTTGCTTTCAGTAGTGGTTAAGTTGGTGGCTTGATAAGTGACGCCAAAGCAGAAGTGGTTGGTTTGATTTATAATACTATTTTAAAAGAAACCCCAAACCTTTTAAACCCAAGGAGCTTTTAAATAACTAGAAAAATAATAGTCATGTTTTTATTCAATATCCTGAAGATAAGGAAATTGAAGAAAAAATTGGGGAATTATTTTGCCATTGAGTTGGTAGTGAAAGAATACAGGAAACAGTCTCAGTGGGTGGAGGTGAGTGAATACAGAGTTCTCAGATGTTGAGAAATTATAAGGAAGTTCTTAAGGTTGTTGATCTATTGTCCATTCTGGACATTGGTTTTTAGTACACGTTTTTATTTTTTCATGATTAATGTGTTTGCTTTTACTATCATAAAAGAAGCCAGTACTAGTTCTATAAATGTCATCTTCAATCCATTTAATAACAGTAGTGTATATACTGGAAGAAACAATTAAAATCAAAATGCCTTCAGAATAACTATTAGGATGTGTTCTGGTAGTACATATGTGCAGGCAGGCTAGTGTATAGAATAGAATCATAGAATTATTTTAGTTGGAAAATATCTCCAAGATGATTGAGTCCAACCATCAACCTAACACCACTATGGCCATTAAACCATGTCATAGAATCATAGAATCAATAAGGTTGGAAAAGACCTAAAAGATCATCAAGTCCAACCTGTCACCCAACACCTCATGACTACTAAGCCATGGCACCAAGTGCCACGTCCAATCCCCTCTTGAACACTTCCAGGGACAGTGACTCCACCACCTCCCTGGGCAGCCCATTCCAATGGCTAACAACTCTCTCTCTGAAGAACTTTCTCCTCACCTCAAGCCTAAACTTCCCCTGGCGCAGCTTGAGACTGTGTCCTCTTGTTATGTCCTTAAGTTCCATGTCTACAGTGTGAGCAAAGCCTACTTTTGCTTAATGTTTTGTATGTAATCCATACCCTTCTCCCCCCCTATAATTCTAGGCCCTATGCTGTGTTCTGTTTGCAATCCTGTGACTTTTCCTTACAGTTTGTGTGCTGGTTTAAGCAACAAAATCCCTGCCCTCATATTAATTTCCTGGCATTATACTCCTCAGGGCAAAACTACAGGCTGAAGACGATCAGAGAACTGATCCAGGTGTTTGGTATCTCACTCTTGGATTCTGCTGAGAGGAGAACCATAGCTCATCTCTTGGATGCAATTTTGCTGGTCTCATGCAGTTTTTGTTTTTACATTGATACAAAATCAGTTACTTGTGAATTAATTAAATATGAATGCAGTATAAACTTTTTTATTTAAAATGTCTGTTAGAGACTTTCAGTAAAAGTGTGCTTGCAGATTGTTGTGTCTTTATTTGACAAATGGATACAGGAGGCAGAGACTGCAGAGATGACTGGTAAGGATGGGCTGGTTGGATTCAGATTAAAGTTCATTAAGGGAGAAACTGAATTGCCTTGGCCATTTTAGAATTAGTATTTCAGCCTTTGCAGTAACAATTACTGATCTGTGCCTGAAATAAAATTACAGTACTTTCTGTCAACTTTTCTGATAACTTTATAAAACACTTAATTTTGTTAAAAGCTCTGATTCTGTCTTGATTATTGCTTGGATGTGTTAGTATCTACTTTCATTCTGCTAATTTCCCTTTAAATCTGTGGATGTCAAAAGCTCTGTGCAGTTGTAAATGGTTAAAGACAAAACTGGCAAACTTGAAAAATAACTTGTAGCAAAGACCTTCTGTAAATCAGGAGAGCTCTCACAGTCAAGCCCAGGTAGAAGTTGGTCTTTCTTTAAATTTTGATTTTTAATAAATGTATACTCTCCTGTGCATTAGATACAAATCACGTATCACTTAGTGGTGTCAGTTTGATTTTATTTTGTAGATTATTAAAGTATTCTAGGTATTTGCATTGATTTAATAGAGCAGTTGCTTGATTTTTAGTTTTCCCAACTGAAAATGGACTGAATGGTAATATTGAAAGTTGTTAAATTTAGGGGCCTAAATACTTGGCTGTGTGTTAGCAGAAGAGCAAAATGTTGCAAATTTAATTAAAACTTCTAAGCATCTGTCTGCTGAGAAGGAAATGGTTTGCTGTTTTTCATCACTTAAATATGAACAACTGTAATGAGCTACATGTTTCATTTCAAGTTATTGAATTAAAGGATTGAGTTCTGCTGTGGGGCTCAGTAGGCAAGTACCCCAAGTACCAGTCAGTGCCTTCCTTCCTCCAACTAGTGGTGTGAGTCTGGGTTGGGAAATCCATTATAGACTGTTTGGTAAGGTTTGCACAGTTTGAAAGAGATGTTAAAGGATTAAAGAAAACACAAAAAGACCCTGACCCCAAAACAACACCCCCCAGTCCACTACAAAAAAAATCCAAACCTGATACCAATTAATAGCATTGTGCCTGTGGGAAGGCTGCAGTACTGGTTTTATGGATTTCTGCTGCCCTTTGCTTATGCTATGTGTATTAGAACTCCCTCGAATTTACTTCCCTATGTTTTTTTGTTTCCAAGTAATAAAATCCTAGGCATTAGGTGTTCCAAAGGTACCCCAAAGAACAAGAAGAAATATTACTGTATGAAACTTACTGCAATTTTATTTTTGTAGTGTGGATTAGAACTTAATGCTCAATGGGGGAAAACAGATATGACCAGAACACTTGGGGTTTGTGATTTTATTTTGTGGATACTTCAAGGTTTTTTGTTTATTTATGTGTTGTTGGTTTTTTGATTGGGTTGGTTGTTTGTAGTGTGGTAGGTGGTGTGGTTTGTTTTGTGGTTGTTTTGTGGTGGTGTTCTTTGCTGTTTTTTTTTTAGTCTGCCTCTGTAGTTTGCATGACTTACTGATGTAGTACAGCTGGCATGAAAGCTGGCAGACCATGATGTAGTACAGCTGGCATGAAAAATCACTCTAGTGTTCTAGAGTGGTTTTTCTTGAGAAGAGTTTAATTATATTTTTTGGTTTGTTCCCACACCTCCAACTACTTAATGGGAGGGGAAAAAATCTTTAATGCTTTAGCAATTGTCTATAATGTTTTTTTTCAATACCAACCCTACCTAGTCATTTGAGCCTGGTTATTACTTGGGCTGAATTTTATTTTAATGGATACCCAGTTGATTTCAGCTCATGTTTTTCATTGACTAGGATATCCTTGTCAGTCAATGAAAATGTATGCAGAGCATGTAGAACAATGCAACCAAAACCACATTATGTTCATAGAATGTCATAGATTTTACTGATACCACTTCAGTGTTTTCAAGCTCTATGTGGGATGGTAGATAGCATAAGTATATGTTGGCTCAACCTTAGCTGGATGCCAGGTGCCCACCAAAGCCCCTCTCACTCCCTTAGCTGGACAGGGGAGAGAAAAATGGTTGTGGTCAGTGCATCACAGGTTGTTTCTGCTGCTCTTTTCTCTTTGGGGGAGGACTCCTCACACTCTTCCCCTGCTCCAGCATGGTGTCTCTCCCATGGGAGACAGTCTTCCATGAACTTCTCCAACTTGAGTCCTTCACATAGGCTGCAGTTCTTCATGAGCTGCTCCATTGTGGGTTCCTTCTGTGGGATTCAGTCCTTCAGGAACAGACTGCTCCAACATGGATACCTCATGGTACCATGTGGATGTCACAAGTCCTGCCACAGCCCCTCCAATATGGGCTCCTCTCTTCGTGGGTCCACAGCCTGCTCCAGCACAAGCTTTCCATGAGGTCACAACCTCCTTTGGTCATCCACCTGCTCTGGCATGGGGTCCTCCACAAGCTGCAGGTGGGTGTTCCACTATTAACCTTCATGGGGTGCAGGGGAATGGATAGCCTGCCTCATCAGGATCTACACCACAGGCAGCAGGGGAATCTCTGCTCTGGTACCTGGAGCACCTCCTCCCCCTTTTCCTTCACTGAGCTTCGTGTCTGCAGAGCTGTTTCTCATGTATTCTCACTGCTGTCTTTGGCTGTAGCTGCCCTTCTTAAATATGTTATCTCAGACATACTATCACCATTGCTGCTGGGCTTGAACTTCACCTTGGCCAGCAGCGGATCTGTCTTGGAGCCAGCTGGCATTGACTGTGGTTTTGCTAGAGGGCTTTAGTGGGGGGCTCTTCTCCCATATAGCTTTTCTTGTTGGAGCTCTGCAGGACCATGTTTCCCGCATCTTTTCTGATACAGATGAATATAGCCTGTGGGAACATGGGGTGAACAATTAGGGTGATAGGAGCTGTCATAACTATATTACTTTTCCCTCATCTTTGATTTCCTTTGGATAAAGCTGTCCTAGAACGTACCCTTTGAGATTGCTGTGTGCTGCCTCATATGGTCAATAGAAATTTGCCAAGATCTTGGTTATTCTATGCAGGATGCACTTTGCTAACCTATTGAACCCTGCTATTGCCACAGTGCTGTAAGTGGAAGCAGGTTGAGTGAACTATTGTGCTTTACCATGTCAGCTCAGGAGGCCTGTAACATCTTTGTACTGCTATCCATATTTGTTCTCCTTAGTGATTAAGCACTGCAGGCAGGTGAGGTGAAGTGCCTTGGGGTCCTGTCAGTACTTTTCAAAGCAATGTAGCTTTCTGCTATGACCTTGTAACGTCTCATAGGTCTGTTGAACTTGAAACTAGTAACAGTTGTGAGTGTGGTTTTAATTAAAACAGGTTCATGGTACTTTTATCCTTAAAACTATTACACAACTACAAACAGCTTCCAGTGTTCATGAAATATTCCTTAACTTTTGACATATTTTTGTGTCTTCAAGTTCCATCTTGGGTTGTCTTTTACTAGTATGTCCATGTGTTAACCAATAAAAAAGTAGATTTTAATTCTTTTTTTTTGTTTGGGTGTTTTGTTTTTTTTTAATTAGGAAATTTTTTCTTTTACATGCTGTACTGGTCATTCATTGAATTCTGTGCCTTTAAAAAACAAAAAAGGTAGATCAAAGCAAGTGAAGTGCCCTCTACTCTGGGGGCATACTTCATTACAGCAACTTTCTGCCTATTAGTACCCTCTTCCATATGTAAGCATCAGGTAAACCAATCTTTGTGTACTCTTGGTACAGTTGCTAAACTAACAAAACACTGAGAATTTGGAGTTTGTTTTATTGTTAGGTCTCTTATCTGCTGGGAAGTAAGAAAGCAAAATATTAAGCAGGACATTCTGCCTCCTTTGTTGGTCAAGCACATGCTATTATCTTGTGTGAAGATTTTTCTGTTAATGCATGTTGTATATTCATAGTACATCAAAAAATTCTCACTGTGTTCCAGTAAAATTGATTTTGCTATGGGAAGTGTCAACGTGGGGATGATTGAATCTGAGAAACTGTTTACAGAATTATAGTCTTGCTGTGTATTCATATATGTATTCATGAGTATTTGTCTAGAGTTATAAATGATAGAGTGTAGAATTATAAATTAATCAAGTTTGATTTGTTTGACAGCTCTTTCATCGTTCTTTGCAGTGCAAGTTAACAGTGGTGAATGTCACACTGATGAAAATAGTGATATATGCTGGAGTTAAGTCTTGAATGCTGTTGTGTTTGTGTTCTGCACTTAAGCCTGGACTTTGCTGGGAACTTAATTTTCTTAATAATGCATAATGATTAAATTATTTCTGCAATATATTGTTCAAGATCTCAATCACACAATAGTAATAAAGTTCCTACAAGGGGTGCATTTGTTAATCTGAGCTCTGTTTGACAAAAATTTGTATGAATGCTGCTTTCCTTTGAAACTGATCTTCAAAAAGAAATCCTGTTTTGTATAATAAGATGCCAGACTCACAAAGATTTCCTTTCTTGTTTCATAGACGTTCCATCTTCAGAGCAGCCTGAACTGTTCCTAAAGAAACTTCAACAGTGCTGTGTCATATTTGACTTCATGGACACGCTTTCAGACCTTAAAATGAAAGAATACAAGCGCTCCACTCTTAATGAACTGGTGGACTACATTACAATAAGCAGAGGCTGTTTGACAGAGCAGACTTACCCTGAAGTAGTTAGAATGGTGAGTTCCTTCTTTCTCATGGTCTCTTTAAATCCACTTGCAATTCCAGTTACGCATTGTGGGCGAAATTGAACCCTGGAGTAGGTGGATTAAATGAGGCCTTTGGTTGTATTTTCTACTAGACATCACTTGGGGATAATTCTCCAAAGACAAAAATATTAATTTTTATATATTCTTAATTAAAGTCATGTAGATGATGGTTATTATAGTGTCACAAGTGTATGAAAGGAAATCTGGATTGTTTCCTAATGGAGAAAGCTAGAAGCCATAAAATCAGAGTTCCTCACATTTCCACCCACCTACCCTTCCTCTCCTCCCCAGTATAAATAATACAATAATTTTTGCAACTTTCTTACCTTTCTTTGAACTTTATCCAAGCTCTAGAGTGTGTACTTTAGGCAGAGATAGCTTAAAGTGTGCATGGATAATGATTTTTAAATAATTAATGTTAAAAAAGTTGCCCAGAATCAGTGTGAAAATTTCCTGGTTGTATTATGTGGATTCATAGAAGCTGCCACTAGGGTGAGCAGAACTGCACAAAAATAAAGCCTTGTGTATATAAATTTTCAAATAATACTGTTTCCAGTGTAAAAGTGGAAACAGTGCAAGTTACTGACTGTTTGGTGAGGAATGTTCACTGCAGTTGGCTAAATCAACCACTGCTTTAAAATGTTTACTCTGTACTACCATGCAGAACCCTTATAATCTGTTACCTATCTTAGAAGGCAGTTAGTGAAG
Source organism: Dryobates pubescens (assembly GCF_014839835.1). Taxonomy (NCBI): domain Eukaryota; kingdom Metazoa; phylum Chordata; class Aves; order Piciformes; family Picidae; genus Dryobates; species Dryobates pubescens. The sequence goes on along the minus strand of NC_071616.1, from coordinate 19,935,901 downwards.
TAGAGATATAATGCTGGTTTCCTAATAGTACTGTGTGGTTGTGGAATCCACTGGCTGTGTGCCATAAGAAAAACATGAATAGATTTTATAATGAATTGTATATGCTCCTCCTTTTATGACACTCAGAGTTGTGCTCTCTTGCTTGTCTGTAATATATGAAAATAGCTGTAAATTGTGACAGAATGATCAAGCAGTTAATAATGGGGAAAAAAAACCAACAAACAAAAACCCAGAATTATAAGAGTGTATGGAAAAATCTTAATATGGCTTCTTTGTGTGTGTGCGTTGTCGGAAGGCATATAAATACATGATCAGATTCTTCCCCTTTTCCCTCACCCTCCCTTTCTCGCTTCTGTATTGGGCCAATCTTCTGAATGAACTGCTTTTCAGTCTGTGGTGTTATTTGTTCAGCATGTGGTCTAATGCAGCATTTGAACACTGGTCTGAATACTGAATGACAAGATTTTTTAACTGAATTCTTCTGCTGGTGCTGCACTGTAGTATTTAAATGATTTGCAAATGTTACCTTAATCTTACTTGTACCCTTTGTGATGAACAAATTATGTCACGCCCTTTGTATAGACAGAACACTGATGCATAGGTTAGTTTCATAAAATTTAGGTATGTTTCTGTGTGTAGAAGTTGCCTCCAAATTCATCTTCTGGAAGAATAATTTTGTTTGGTTGTATTTTTTTAAAGTCTGTGTTGTTGAGGTTATATTCTCACTTTTGGTTATAGTTGTTTATTGCTGCAACAGTAAGCAACTGTAGAATAAAGACGCTGCAAGTTTGTGTTGTCTTAGGTTTGGCTCCAAGAAACAAGAATTGATCTATAGCTGCTCATAAAGTTCAATTTGAATCATAAATCATAACCTGTGAAGCAATCCAAACTTGAACTGTAGAAGAAACGCCAAAGCCCTTTACTAGCATGTGTTACTGTCCCTGCACTTATATTGAGTTTACAAACCAATTTTTGTCTTAAGGAAATGATGCATGCCCTAAATAGTTTGAAAAGTATGGTTTTAAATAATTTTCTTAAGTATAGTCTGCGACTATGATACAGAGGAGTCACTTTATGTAAAGGCAAAGCCTGAATTTTTCCAGTGGATTTCACAGGTATTTGCTTATGGAGCTTCAGGAATTCCAGTTTCAGGTTGGTCATGTTTGATGGAAAACTGGTCTAATACTTTTGTCCAGCATTTCCCTGATTCTTTTGTTGCATTATGTGCTACTACTTTCTTCTGCCTTGCATTTGTCCTCTAGTGCTGAACATGAGATATGTTCTCAGTATCAGGGTACTTAAGTAAGAGAGGACTGAGAATAAACTCAGAAGTCCTGTATCTGGCTACTCAGTGGCCTCTGACTACCCACATTTGGATTTTTTACTAATAAAAAGATACCTGAGTAATTAGGGAAATGGACATGTCAACTGAAGCACATGATTGGGAAAAGCCAACATGGATTCATCATGGGTGGATCATACCTGACAAACCTGAATGCCTTCTATAACAAAGTAACTCCCATGTTTGATGCAGAGCCAGCAGTTAACATTGTCTACCTGGACTTCTCTAAGGTGTTTGACACTGGCCCCCACAACCTACTCCTAGAGAAACCAACACATTGTGGCCTAGATAGGTGGTCTGTGTGATGGGTGGGGAACTGGCTAACAGGCCTTACCCAGGGAGTTTATTAGTAAATAGTTCTTTCTCAACGTGGCAGCCAGTCACAAGTGGGGTCTCCCAGGATCAATATTGGGCCCAGTGCTGTTCAATATCTTCCTTAGTGATCTGGATGTTGGGGATCAAGAGCACCCTGATGACACCAAAATGAGTAGGAAGGTTGACACTCCAGAAGGGAGAACTACCCTCTAGGAAGACCTGGACAGGCTGAATGAGTGGCCTAGCAAGAACCTCATGAAGTTCAGTGGGGACAATTGTAGAGTCTTGCACCTGGGAACACATAACCGCGGGGTGCATTACCAGCAGAGATAAAGAAGTTATTATCCTGGTCTATTCAGTGCTTGTCAGACTACACACCTGGAGTGCTGCATGCAGTTTTGGTGCTTGCTCTACAAAAATACATGAAGACAGGCTGGAAAGTGTCCAGAGAAGGACCAAGAGAATGATGACAGGACTGGAGCACCTTCCATACAAGGAAAAGGCTGAGAGAACTGTGTTCATTCAGCCTTGAGAAGAGAAGGCTTAGGGGACATCTTACTACCATGTACCAAGATAGAAAGGATGCCTACCAGGAGTATGGAGACTTCTTTTGTACAAGGAGTCACATGGAAAAAACAAGCAGCAATGGGTACAAGTTATTCCTGGGGAGATTCTTATTGGAATACAGAAGGAAATTTTTTCACCAGGAGAACATATAGACATTGGAATAATCTCCTAAAGGAAGCAGTGGATTCTCCCACATCAGACAGTTTTACCTGACAGGGTTCTGGGTCATCACCTAGCAAGGTTGGACCAGGTGATCTTTGGGGTCCCTTGCGACCTGGCATTCTGTGATTTTTGTGATTATTTTTTTTCCTAAAGAATTTCCTTGGAACGCTGTAGTATTCAAATTTTGTAAGAAACTTGAGCTTGCCACAGACACCTCTGCTTTGCTGAAGATGTAAGCTGTTGGAAAGCTGGAGATACCTAATTGTGCCTATGACAACAAGCAGCATTCTTGGTGCATGTGCTCTTGGGAAACCACTTCAGTGGCTGTATTTCATGTGAGCAGGATGCTGCACTCTGGTATTGAATTTCTGTGAGTGAATCCATGGCAAATGCTTGAATGATATCTGTTGATCATCCCAATGAATGCTAATGGAGTGTTTCTACTAACCCACATCAACTAGGCTTTTGTGTGGGGCAGGTATTCTGTGTTTTACAGATATGCTATCTGGTAAAAGTGCTGTTTTTACTCCTAGTCTCTGCCTATACTTTTGAGTGCGGTTATACAGGCCCTGCAGGGAAAGATATGACTCCTAATGTTATATAAAATAAATTTCAGCACATACTGCCTGGTGAATAGCATTGGGCACTTTGTGCTGAAGTACCATGCTCAGTGTAACTTGTTGTTTGCAGCAAGTGAATGTTCTTGTTTTACACAGCATTGTGCTCATAATCATGAATGGAGACAGACTTGTTTGTACGCAGTTGGCTTCATGAGAGCAACTGCCACGATTATTTCCTTTTGATGATTTTCATCTAGATCTCCAACTGTGTTCACAAAGGAGATGTGAAGCTGACAATCTCTGGCTTGTCATGATAGTGAAGAAAAGAGCAGTATCTATGTTCTGACCACATTAGTGTTCCCATCGACTGCCTGCCACAAATGTCATAGGAGTGTTTTGATTGAAAGACCAAGTATCATTAATCAAAATGGAGCACAAGTCTTCTTTGTACCGTTGGCAGGTCTCCTCACTGTTATGTTTAGTGTTTATGAATCCAGGAGATAGTATTTCCTGATTAACCCTTTGGGCTAGTGTGATTTGGAGGTGAAGCAAAGTATTGTAAACAGGTGAAAAAGAAAGAAGCTGTTTTCTGAGTTTTGGCACCATTTAAAAGCATAAAAAAAGACACACCAGTCTGAACTTGATGCTTAAAATGTTGCTAACACTTATAAGGAAGGATTAATGGCTGAAGTGCTTTTTTACCTTAATTATCTAATATGTCCAAAGTGATATCTGTGGAGGAGCCTTTTTTGTTTTAAAGTTTTATAACATATGTGTATATTAATGTTCTCTGTCCATGACCCAAAAGAGTTTGACTTTAGAGATACTAGGATAGAAAAACGTTGCTTGTAAAATTCTTGATATTTTTAACTACTGCTACTACTGAGGTTTTTAATTACTTCTAAAATATGGTAAGGATGATGTAAGGATTTGAAAAACAGTCATTTGTGGTAGCCAGCATAACAGCTCTGGTATATTTTTACTGCTAGTTGTCCTAAATTCATGCCATTAAAACCATAATCCCGAATCATGATATCACATACTTTCGCCTCATTCTCTTGAGCATATGATAGGATGTTGTATATAGCTGAAGATGAAATTACTTGGCTATTTGTCAATCTGTATGCATGCCTGCTTCTTTAAACCACTCTCTTTAGCTTGATGTATACTGAAGTGTTTGACATATTATTGGTCATTTTAAAACGTAAAAAAAATAAATATTGAATTTACTAATGGCCACCAGAGCAGACTTGCAGTGGCCTTGTCATTGTCATCAATATCAGTTGATGGGAAGAGCAGTTGGGATTTGTGCTAATGGTTGTAAGCTGGACAGACTTATTCAAGAGGGTATTGCTCAGTGTGCTTTGCCAGCAGTTTGTTGTTCAGAAGGACATATGACATTCTTTAGAATTAGGCTAGTCTTAGGAAAAAAAGGCCCTTGCCAATTAAACTCCACTCTGGTAAGAAGGAAATGGCAGTAATGTGACTTTATGAGCCAGTAAATGGACACAATCTAAAATTTGTTCCTGTCCAAACAAAATGTGGACGCTTAGAGTAATGATGCTGATTTTGCTGGTAGATTAAACAATGGTAATTGAAAGAAATAAATGTTTGTTATTATCTGTGGAATCCTAAAGGGTGTATGTAGTAGAGCTTTTTGTGGTTTTGGGATATTAAGACATAGATTGAGGAAACTGATTTCTTCTATTTAAAAAAATCAGATGGGAAAAATTGACAAGCTGTTACATGGAGAAACCTGGATGATGTTTTGTGTTGGTGAGTAATGTTTCAGCTCTCCTGCTGGCTACTTCAAATATTGTAAACACAACCTCTGACCTTTACTGTGACGGTTATGTAATATCCGTGGACAGTTGCCAGCCCATAAGAGATGGCTAATAAAACTTTTTAAGATAAATCTTTAAGAACAGAATAGTATTACTTTGTTCTCCTCTCTTTCAGGTCTAGAAATGCCTTCAGCTTTATCTTTTCGGTAATGATGAATCAAGTTAAATGAGACTGTAATCTCTATAGCCAAAGTGAAACATCGTATTAGATGTTTTGTGGCTCAGAAGCTGCCTTGAGCAGCACAGAAAAAGACACTTGATTAAACGAAGACCCAAATAAATACCAAAATTTGTATTTCAAAGGTCAGGTGTGTGTTTGGGTTTTTTGGTTGTTGTTGTTTTGGTTTTGGTTTTTTTCTTCTTCTTTCTACTGACAAATCTAGAGGGATTGCATTCCTTTTGCTGTAGATTTGTCTCAACAGATAAGAGGGCAGAGTCTAATCAGGAGTTTGTTTATACCAGACTTGTTAAACATAAAGAGTATCTTACTAAGTCATGGTTTTTTTAGCATGTTAAGGAACCTATTTTTAGAAGTATTCTTCTAGCTGTAGACCTCATAAGCATTATGATGTTCTTTATTTTCTGTAGCTTTAGCTGTAGCTTATGAATACTTGCTAAATGTTCATCCTGTTCAGGATTTTCCACGTTAAAATGTTCTTGAATAGAGACCTTTATGAAAGTTTACCTATGTTCAGTCTTACTTCTTCGATTTGGCAAAAATCCTGTGCAAATGTTCCTGTTGTTTCTTGTGTTAGATTTAAAGATATGAGAGCATATAATTTTCTTTATTTCTCTTGAACTTAAAATATTATTCATCATATCATATAATATATTCTTAAAAGAATTGATGGGTGTTTATTTTCTGATTTGAATTTTGTATAACTTCAGGAATTCTTTAAAATATTTGGAGTCAAACTCAGCTTGAATCAGTAGAAGTTGACCAGCTTGATTTGAAACCATCTGAAATGCTGACAGGAAGGTGCAATATCCTTTGACACCATCTCCCCACCCCAAAATGTACTTTGATTAAAAATTGCCTTGTAGGTACAGCCATGATAGAACAAACATGCTATTGATGTTGGGGGGGAAAAAAAATACCTTACTGTAAATTCTGTTCTAGTTTCTTTAACATGAAGGTTATCAATTCTGTTAAAGTGAGGAAAGAATCTGACTTTGGTTTTTCTTTTATGCATGATTTCCAAATTCCTCTGTTAGCTGCTTTTTATTGTTCGCATTCTCATACACCTAGTTTGTACAAACCCTACAATGCTTATTAAAAGCAGAGACTCCAATATTCTATGCTCCTCTCAAAAAAATCAGTTGGAGGCAGCTCCTCTTGCAGTAGTTGTCCCTAATAATTTTTTCCGACAGTATGTAATTACATTTCCCAGCATCCATTATTCCTCCTGGTGGTTACATAGACCTTTCATTTGTCAGACTTCATCTGCATAATAGTACAGTGACTAGGTCTAAAGCAAAGAAATAAACTGGAAAATCTGTTTTTGTTCCAAGAAGTAATTTAGTTGCACACTCCCCTTTCCCCCCCCATTTTGGCTGTGTCCTCTTCTTAGTTACCTTATGAGCATTGTGTTTGTAGGTAAGCACAATGTGAATCTTCTCAGGATTGTTTTCTTGGGTATTGAATTGCTTGTTCTTCCATTTGTAGTCTGAGACAGCGTGAGTTTTGTAATGCTGTCCAGAGTTCAAATTCATATGTTGGCAGGCTTTCACTTGATCTGATGCCTGCTCTAGAGGTGTGGATCTCTTTGTGTGGTACTTTGTTTTAATTTGTCCAAGAGTTAGTGCTGTGATGTTTTAGATTGTTTTGTGTAGAATTATCTGGGCACATTCAATAAATAACTGCTCCACTGGCTCATCTCAAAACATAATTACATGGAGATAGCAATGAACAGGGTTGTTACTGGTAGGATAACCTGTTGTGGTTCAGGCCTAGGTGACAGACATAGAGTGGAATTCCAGAGCTCCAGTGCCGAGTAGCAAGGAGGTCTACATGGGTGCTGCCTGGGCATGGGGTCTGTGGTAGCACTTCTACTCAGAATGCAAATGTGATCTTGAAGTGGATCTCCTCTCTGTTCTCACTTGACTTTGATGCTTGTTATAGAGAAGTCTTAGGGTTTGTAAATTAAGTTTCTTTTAAAGAAAACGTCTAATGCATGAGTGTACCTAATGCTTTTCAATTTGCTTAATGGATTTCAGTGCAAGAAGTCTCCCTCCAGACATAAGTAGTGTAGATGTTGCACCTGAGCACCAGCTCTTTTGTTCTACAGGCTTGCTCCTATTGCATTTCTCTACCACGGGAGTCATTGGCTAAGGGTCTCAGTTTTGCTGCTTGGGTGATTCTAAGCTAACAAGTTTAGGAGCCCTGATGTAGAGCTAAATTCTTGCACTTACTGATTGCATTTCAGAAGACTTAGAGATCAAGAAAAGATGACAAGAACCAGCATTTCCTCACCTTGTGATTTGGATTGGTGACCGTTCACAGTCCAATGTAGTTCATTTTAATGCAGCCAAGTCAAGAGTAATGCTGCAGGGCAAAAAGAAGGCATTTAATATTAAGCCCTAAAAGACTGTATGCAGGCAAGCAGTGGTGCAGAAAAGGACCTGAGCATTGTGGATTACTATCCGGAGTATGTTAATATGGGTTTCTGCTACAGTGCACTGTTCAAAGAAGTGAATGTTTATAAATTGAAATGGCAGTGTGCAGGAAAAAACAAGAGGATGATGGTCTGGCTATTTAAATGCACCCCAGTACACTTGTGCACAGTTGGAAGCTCAAAGGAAGGAAGGAAAAACAATCACAGGATTAGATAGAGAATAACCAACAACTGGGTTCAGAAGCTGTGTCTTTCCATGTAGGAGCATGGAGGTTGAGAAGTGCCATCTCTACAAAAATACCTATATATAAATAGATAGATGCTGCATAAGTAAATATATATATACAGATCTAGAAGAGGTATGGTGGTTTAGTGAGAACCAATGGGGAATTGGGCAAATTCAACCTTGAAGCCAGAAACATTGGTGTAATTAGTGCTAGAACTTCAGGATAAGAGAGCTGATGGAATAATTTATAGTCTTTTAAGATAAAATTAGATACTACTTTTTGTAAGATGTACTCTAGTCAAACTTCTGGGAACAGTTCAATGGTTTATACTGAGACGTTATAACTGAGTGATACTGCAGTAGTAAAATGAGGCTCTAAAATATCTGAATCTGTATCAAAAAATGTAAACCTCCCAGAAAACAAAACCAACAACCCACATACAGACATATTTCAAAAGCTAGTGTTTGTTCCAGGGGCCATTTTTTCTCCCAGTTTGCCTGGCTTTGCATTATGGCATAATTCCATTTGATTGTTACTGTATGTTGTTAATCTGCGCAATAGTTTAAACATTGTGTGTGCAGAGATACTCTGTTTCAGTTTTGTATGTTCGTGGTTCCAGATCCTGATACCAGAAGAACAGGTGTTCCCTGTGAGCTCATTGGGTATTCACTTAGCTTGGTTTTCTCTAGCTAATGAATTAAGCTTCCCTGCATGTATGTTATCATTTCAGATTCCATTCAGGAAAACTATTAGTGATAAAAGTCTTTGTTTCAAACAGCACAGAGTAAGAGCACTGAGCTGAAATTGAATTTGTGAAGTGTTTCTGTTACAGCATTGTCATTTTCACAACATTTCAGTGAGGGACTAAGAGGACTTTGCAAAACGTTTATTCCTACTTGAGACTTAAGCCTCTTAGTTTCTTTTTGGAAAGTTATTTCAAATATAAATGTGGCGATAAAATCAAAGCTTTCTTGAAGCTTGCTGCTTTTAATTGTATGTTCATGGTTTGCATTGCCAGGTACCAGTCATCAGATCTGTGCAGAACTTGCAGCTCATTCTATGTGGGCTATCAGAGTAGCCTTTGCAATCTTGCTTGTTTTCAGTGAATTGACATATTGACTTGTAATTACTTGGAAAAGTGTTTATCTTGCTTTTGGAGTTGTGCCTGACATACACAATGACATGGCACTTCGAGATTTCTGGGCATCTGCAATTAAAGCATCATTGCAGGATCTCCAACTTGATCCTGGGAATTATATATTCAGTGCCCTGGGTAGATTTTACTGATTTGATAAACTGATTTCTGGCACTTGGGTGTTCAAATTCTGCATAGCAGGGGAGCAGTGATGTACTTTTCTATACCCAATTTGCTGTGTGCTTCTGAAAGGGACAGTCATTGAGGGCAGCCTGCATATGTCTTTGACAACATAATAGGGGAGATCTTTCATGCTTAAACTTTCCAGAATATTAGAGTTGTGGTTTGTGTTACAAAAATATCATCTGGGCTTGGAGTTGTTCCTGATCAATGGAAGATGGAAGTCAGTATTGATCAGTAATCATTGGTGTTGGCTATGGGGGAGGACTCATCAGGGACTGTATATGCAGGCTGGCATGGATGTCATTTCGCTTGACGATTCAACAGAGGTCAGGGGAGAAATGATTCAGCTGTCTATCTGAAGGAATTTTGGCCTGCTGCTTAGGCCCAGGAATAAAGAGCTACTTTATGCCTATCTGAGAACATGGTCTCTTTGCAGATTTGATGCAGCATTCCCATCTTTGTGTGGTGTCTGTCAAAGTCTCTGGAAAGTACAGCTGGGCAGTTCATGCATGGAAGAACTTCCTGCTTTCACTTCTCCCTTAGAGGCTTATAAACATTAGCCTCCCAGAGGCTACTGGTTTAGATAAGCATGCTGTAAATTGACGCTGCATGTAAATGAGCTATCGTGCTGTGTTGTGGTGATTAATGTAGCTGTAATGGCACACATTATCTTTTAAAATGATGATAACCTGGGGAAATCACTTAAAGATAACCTGTTCTGTCTGTTCTTCTCAGGAGAGTGGCTGCATTTTGGTTCCATATAGCTTATCTTTACTCCTAATGTGTAAAAAAAATAAAATAATTAAAAGAGAGCAAACTGTATACTCAGACCATATTCTAGCTTGCATTTTCTTTAATCCTGCACAGCAATTTTATTCAACAGACCTACTTTCTGTTGCCTTGAGACTTCCCTTTTTTTCAATAGGCATTCAACAGAAGACATACTGGTTTTGTTACAAGCTCAAGATTCAGGTGTCAGTGCTGGCAGTTAACTAATTGTTGCTGAACCCTTCCATACTTCTGTCAAGCTATTAAGGCCTTGGCACTAACTGCTTGAGGCTTGGTTTGACTTAATTTAAAATTTCCAATAATTTCTTAGTTTTATTCTGAAAGTATATACTTTTCTTTGCAGGTTTTGCTTGTGCCATAATTCAATATTTATTTCCATTTCTAAACAGAACAGCTGATGAACAGTTATGTTTTCTTTAATCTGTTGGGACAAGTTTCATTAATTTATATATGGTTAAATTTGCAGAAAAAAAATCTTTCTGGTTTCAAATGAGGTTTAAAGCAGGGGAAAAAGAAGAAGGGAAAAAAAAAAAAAGCTGTGGAATGCCTAGCTGTGGAACAAATAGTTCCCTGTTTTGGTCCAAGTCCTGAGAAAGCTGGGATTTTTGAATGTGAAGCATTAATCAAAAATGCTTCAGTAAGTATTGCAGAATCCCAGATATTTGAATCCAAGGCACCGATAGGTATGTTTCGCCCCCTTTTTATTTAAAAATATTTTAGGCTGTTCACCTTCTTTTGCAGCTTTGCTCTAACACAGAAACAACTCTGCCCTGCTAATTCTGATCACTTTTCTTCCTGCTTTTTCATATCACAGTAGAAGGAGGAGCTCAGGAATCTTTGAGGAAAGAGAAGCTATAACATGTGTGTGTTCCTGGAATACTTTGACTTCTCATGAGGCTAAAGTCTTTTCACAGAGAGGCTCTTGTGGGAAGTAATTGTCATGAGAAGAGGATGGAGACAGGTGAAAAAAGAATATCTTGTAAAAAATGCTGGTAATCCCTTGGCAGGTTTGCATACGGGGCAAGCAGAGTTTGGTGCCTCTCAGCACAGGCTGTAAGTGCTGTATCTGTAAAGGTTGAAAACCACGCGACTTGAAAATGTGAGATTTACATACCTGGTGGAGGCTTCCCTACAAGTATGTTTTACTGTAACACCCTCTTGTGGCAAGAAGGAAAAAGTTCAGGCAGAAACCCGTGTGACCTCTTTTCTGTGCTCACTGGTTTGCCTTTCTTACTCTTGTTTTACCTTTGTGTTCAGTGAATATTCCTCACTGGTATGCACCACACGTGCCTTCCTACCATTTTTTTGCTGTTTTAACTTTCTGTTTATGCAGTACCTGAATCTGTTCTATTTGTCTTGCAAATCCTAAAACTTGACTGTCTGTCTCAGTCTGGTTTTATCAGTGTTTGCATTGTGTTTAAACTCTTGGATTTAAAATGCCCTTTCCTACTAAGTCACAAAGATATTGAAAATGTGCCTTGCTGATTAATACTAAAACATTTATGCAAGTAAAAGGCTGGGAAGATGAATAAGGATAGTGGAGCACATACTGGTTTTGTTTCTTAATAGCTTAGCTTGGCTGAACTACTATGAAGAGGTCATGTGTAGACGGGATTAGGAGATAACGGACTGCTTTTCCTAGCTGTTTGATTAACCAGCTTAGAGATGGGTCAAATGCAGTAGCAGAGTGCAAAGAAGGCACAACAGCACCTTCAAAGTGCAGAAAAGGCCCTGCAGCATGTTTGCAGTTTATCAGATTTGCTGCATAATAAGCTGTACACTCCATTCAGCACTATAATTATCCCAGGGAAACTCACTGGTTCAGTCTTTGCTGATAGCATGAACCTCACAAAGCCAAGCAGTCTCAGCAAAATGCCTCTAAATGAGATTAAGTGAACCAACCATGAAATAAAATGTAGGCTGTGTCAAGCAACTGCTATTTGTTGCTTGCGTTTAGTACCAAGTTTTGTACTTGACATGAGGCGTCCAGCCATATAATGTGTGAATAACACTGACAACTCTTAACCAGTGCTGACAGATGAGACCTTAAGCAGATATCATTAGTATTTTCCCTGTGCAAAGGAAAATAACCAGGTGTTATATGAACACTTGTAAATGCATGTTGGTGGCATTTCCTGTAACTCCTAACCAGTCTTTGATCTCAGCCCATTGATGGGTTGGGGACTACATGTTGGGCTCATCTGGAACATGGTGCACAGAGCTGGTGGAAGGCTGGATAATGCTGGAGTGTCTGTGGAAAAATGAAACAAAAATTGCTGGGAAAGGAAAGCCAAGGCTGGTGACAGGTTTGTAAAATGACAGGTTCCTTAGACCTGTGCTGTTGCTGAAGAATTTTTTTGGATAGCAGGCAAAAAAGTGCTGCTTGTGTGATGGAGGATAGAGTAGCTATGGACCTCCAGAGTCCTGAATCTAGTATTTACTTGAAAAACAGATTTCATAGTTATTTGTTTTACTTTTCAGGTATCTTGCAATATCTTCAGAACTCTCCCACCTAGTGACAGCAATGAATTTGATCCAGAAGAAGATGAGCCCACCTTGGAGGCATCATGGCCACATTTACAGGTTTTGGATCATTTATCTCAGCAGAAATATTTATTGTAACTTAATGTGTCTGATAATTTTCTCAGTTTCTTTAAACCTGTGTATTAGAACTTGTGTGTCAGGCACTAACATTTATTAATATTGTTCATGGCCATCACATAGTGCTTACAAAGACTGGAGAGGTTGCAAAATGCTAACGCTTTGTTTCAAAATTGCACTGGTGGTGTCCCTCATTCCTGTTTCCCTTCAGCAAAAAGAATTATTTTGCTTTAGAAACTGCTCTGATACATAAGGGTTTTTTTCAGCAGCTTCAGCAGGAGCATTGTGGGGATGACACTGCTATCAGTGTCGTTTTACTGAGTCTAGTTAATTTTCATACAAAAGTACACAGGTGTTGGCAGCTACTTCCCTATCTACAAGTTCTTTCCTTGACTCAAGATGTTTGTAGCAGGATGCATGTTCAACCATTGTGTATCATCCCTTCCTCTATCTCATTTTGAACGAAGAACAGACATTGGTATTGGAGCATCATTGATGCTAATGCATTAAATTCCTTTATAGAAAACATAGATGCAGATCCTGTCTGTGTTAGTCAGAACGATGACTTACACCACTAGTAAATTTAGAAGTTTGCCTGAATAACAGTTGGTGGAGTCAGGGAATTTCAGTGAGCAAAGGAGCACAATTGATTGCAGCTCGAAATGAGGATTTTATTTGACAGTTGCGTGAGTAGTCCTTGCCAGTAAGCAGTTTGTTTCACCCTTTTGTGCTTTCAAATTTAGAATCTCTTTTTTTCATCCCTTATTTATATTTAAATTTCCACAAAATTTAAGAATGTTAAAAGCTTCAAGGCAGCTCTGAACAGTTGTACCTGTGTGGAAGCAGTACAGGCACACATGGCTGTTACGTTCATTAATACTACTTTGGTAGTTTTAAAAGTCATGTACATGGAAATGGTGTTATCTCTTAGCCAGTGGGTGATCTACCATTGTCAGAAAGAAATTCACCAAAGTATTTTTCAGGAGTTGATGGAATTGATTTCCTGATGAATATTAGTTATGTAAGCTGTCACTTTTCCCATGTCATATTTCTAAACCTCTCTCCCCCTTTTTGGTTTCCTACTGCTCATTTTAGAAGTCAAAGAAAACAGATGTAAAGCAGCAGTATATTGGGGCTTGCATGGAAAAGTTTTAAAAATTATTTTAAAATGTAATTTTTACTTCCTTTCTCCTTTCATTATCAAAAGTCATGGAAGTCAGGAAAGAAAAAAAAACTTCAATGTTTGTTCTTCTTGAAAAGGCTCATCACAGAATTTGTAGGTGGTAGCTCGTCCAATCAATGACAGGTCAGAATTGCTGTCTCAGGAGGCCACAGCAGTTCCTGTTTCACTTCACTTCTTTTTGCCTGATTCTTATACTTCTGTTTTTCTCCACTAAGTGAAAAGTCTGTGGCTGTCCCACTGAATAGTTTAGAACTGCATGAAAGTAAGCAGGTTCTCTTCAGCCCTGAGGCTAATCTTTACAATAAGTTAGGAATTTCTGAGTAAGTTCCAGTTTGTATTCTTTTTCTGTGTTTCAAGTTGTAGTAGAATGCTACTCTAAGCAGTTTCTAATTTAATTTAAATATTTCCAGCTGTTTCACCAGCCCTTTCAGAATTACAAGGTCTGTATTTGATGTGACTTAGCAGTTCAGAGGATAGTTTAAAATGTACTTCCCAATTACTCTAGGAAGCTTTACATGGTGATAACAAGCATTAAAAGATGGCAGGGCAGTGCCTGTTCTTGGTGATGAAATGCCTTTGACTGGAATTAAATAAGCAAAACTAACTTAGAAGCTCATGTAATTAGTAGCAAATTGACACAGGAGAAATGAACTTTTTAACCTTTTGCTCTATGGAAAAATCAAACAAAACCCACCAACATTCAGGTAAATACTTAAATACAAATAGTAATCCAGCCATTAACTAAACCATGTTTTTGTTTCTTCATTTGCAGCTTGTATATGAGTTTTTCATACGATTTTTGGAAAGCCAAGAATTTCAGCCCAGCATTGCCAAAAAGTACATAGATCAGAAATTTGTATTGCAGGTAAGCTGATCTGTTTTCTTGGGGGCTTCCTTTTGCCTTTTTAAAAAGACTCTTAATAAAGGTTTAGTTTACAATTTGAAAGCATAATGTTATTTGCAACAGAAAAAGGCTGAAAAAGCATGTACAAAAGTGTTCATTCTGTGGAGGTAGGGAAATGTGTGTGTGTTTATATGTCAGTCTCTGTTGCTATAGATATATAAAATAGGTGGTTTGAGTCTAGTTTTGATACCTTAATCAAAATATTTGACTTACTGGTTATGGGAGGGAGCTGAAACAGTAACTGCTGAAAAACGAAAGGTTTACTTTCAAGTAGTCTAAATATTCTGCTATCTAGAGTGACTACTTAAATGCCAGTTTTAATGTGTCTTAATATTGCTAAAATATTTCTGTTGGAAGGGCAGAGTATTTCTCCCTTTCTTGTCTGCTGGAGAGCTGGCTACAGGGGCAGAATTTCATTGACAAACCTATTCCCAGCACAGTACTGAAAACAGTGATGTTGTAGTGGTTGTTGAGGAAGTAAATCAAAAGGCCATAAAATGTTCAAACTCTATTAAAAGCATCTAAGAAGTAGTAGCATCGATAATAAAAAATACTGGAAAAGAATGGGTAGCTTTATTTTTATTGTTTGCTTGCCATGCTCATGGCCAAATGGAAGAGATGGCCTCTGTCTGTAGGTCAGCTGGCAGCCAAGTATTTTGCACATACTTCATCTGTCTCCTTGTACACAAGCTAGGCCACACAGGAAGGCTTATGTTCTACTTCAAAATATAGGGAAAATAATTCCTAGATGCTCTTCTTACATGCTGCTGAACATGGTCATGACTGGTAGCATCACAGTCACACTCCTTCAAGGTGTTCAAACTTGCTACAGTTTGGCACAGGAGAATGGGTGTAAAACAAGGACTTAAAAAAAAATAATCATTAGTCTTTATTAGATCTGCTAATGAAAGCATGGTATCTACTGAATGAGGGGAATAGGAGGTTTTAAAACCTAGCTATCTGAAAATGTATGATGTGACAATTAAGAGCCTGAAAGAATTCTGAGAATGTCCAAGTTGTAGGCACATGGTTAGTTGATGCATTTTTATGTATTGCTATGCACACTGCGTCAATTTCAAATTCACTTTTTTCTGTAAAACTTCCCTCCGGCCTTATATCTACATGCAAGTAGATACATTTCTCCATGTGTGTATGTTTGTGTCCAGCCTGTAGGAACTGGAGTGGCTTTCCATTTCATATTGCACTTATGTGTCTAGGGTAACTCCTAAGAATCTGTGACTAGACACTTACATAGGAAACCAGTTTGAGACAAACATGTTTGATGTTTCATGACACTGACAGCACAAGTGTCACAATCTTTGAAATCAGCTTTCTCTCCAAATTAATTTATTTGTTGTGACTTTTATTTTTAAAATATTTGAGTAACTTTAGTGAAGTGTTTCTTGGCAGTAAGAATGCCTATATAGAAAAAGTGATGAGTGGGTTTTTTTAATGTGCATCTTCTAAGCTTTTACTTGTTTACTTGGTTTTTTGGGGAATATTTTCTAGCTTTCAGTTGTATAGTTTGATAAAATGCTGTTCTTAAGAGTGTAACTGTTAATTTCTAAAGCCTGCTTTTATACACTCTGAAATGGTTGGCAGTGGTTGCTAAGAGACATACTATTCAAATATATCCACAAGTGTCTGTGTTATGTAGGCTGCTATTTTGGAAAATGTATTTCCCTTTTCTGTGTATGTTTAGTGTCAGAATAATCACATAAATTATGGAAGTCGTGCAGCTTATCCATAAAAATAAGAATTTATTGTTGATAATAAATTGGACATACCAAAATAATAATTTTTATTTTAAATGAGAGACTGAGTCTTAGTTCAGCAATGTTTCCACAGAGGATCTGTGTGACAGAACTGGAAATACAAATATTTTACTCCTAAAAGTAATCCAATAAGGAAATTAAAAGCATAAGGGTTTCCAGCTGTTTGCTGTCTTTGGGTAAAATTTGTGATTTGAGGAAGGATGAGGTGACTGTTTATTTATTTAACTATAGAACTAATTGAACAAAGCAATGTGTTTATAACCTCTGGAGGGCAGCTGACAAACTTCATAATTTCCTCATGAAGTTTCCAACTTGGATTCTTGTTGCAAAGAAAAGATAGTGAGACCTCATGTCAAGTTACAGAAACGTGCAAAATAGTGAAGAATCCGTACATCAGTCCTGAACTTGGATGTTAGAAAGCAAAATACCAGACAGCTTAACAACTGCAATCATGTTTTTCTGTCATTTTTTCATTTTCACCTCCTCAAACTTATGTAGCAGTTTAACAGGTAGTATACATACACTGACATATCTGCTTATAGTAGATACTTAAGATTTATATATTTGTGAATCCAAGATAATTTTGTTTTCTACTGTTCCTGTAATAATTCTCTGACATCTTACGCATTTGTAAGAGCTCTTTGACAAACTGTCCTCCTTTCTGTTGAAGATGGGTACTGGTTGACAGTTACTTTATTTTTCAAGCAAGAGAAATACTGTTTGCTTAAGATTAGTACCTTAAGCTTCCCTATTTTCTGTGCATCTGCTGGGGGGAGGCTTGGAGGTTTGAGATTTTTTTTGTTTCTTTCTGTTTACCTTCTAACTTACTCCAAATGTCTGCCAGTATAGCCAGTGTTGTGGTGTCAAAAAAATGGCAAAGAAGGGGTAAGGGGAAGCTCATCCTTTCATGGTAGAGCATTTAAGATGATATTCCTTCTGTTCATTTCATGCCTTCATTCTTAGAGACATTCAGGTGTCAGTGTTTCAGGATGTATTTTATACAATACAGGACACTGATGGCTTTGTCTTTGAGTACCACACAATTGTTTTGCTCTCTTAAATTTTTATTTAAGATTTACTTATCAAAGGTGAGTTTTCTCTTGTTGTTGGGGATTTTTTTATTTGGTTGTTTTGTTTTTTTAAAATGGAGTATTGAAGTTAACATTTTGTTCAACCTGGAGGATTAATTTTGCCCTGATGCTTTGATTTGCCTTGACTGGGGGAGATCTGTACCATGGCTGGCACAGACTTCACTGTTGAGTCTTTCCAAAGTGTGAAGGCCAAACAATCACTACGAGGGCTCAAGAGCTCATAATATCAATGCCAAGCAATTAGGAAAAAAGTGACCTTGACACAGTTTTGTGGGAACAAAGTATTAGAGCAAATGAGGATCTTTTAGTTCTTCAGGGTGAATGAAAGTTAGATGTTAAGAGGCAAATTGTCTTATTTTGTAGATGGTAACAGCATCTAAGAATTTATTTTATTTATTTTGGGAGAGAAGGAAGACAGCATTTTGGAGCCAGTTAATCAAAAGGTTATCAGTTGTTTGCACATTTCCAAAGTTTTATGTCAGAAGTGGAAATTGCTACACTGAAACCAGACTTTTAAATACTGTATTTCTACACCTTGGTAGCACAGATACCACATTTTTACATGCACATGCTGTCATGAGCCTGTGTCTTACTTGTCAAATATCTACTGTTTTCTCTTTCCTTTAAACACAGCTGTTGGAGCTGTTTGACAGTGAAGACCCTCGAGAACGAGACTACCTAAAAACAGTCTTGCACAGAATTTACGGCAAGTTTCTGGGTCTTAGAGCATTTATCCGAAAACAGATTAATAATATTTTTCTACGGTAAGTTATGGAAGAAGGTGCTTTTCCCTTATGAGCATTTTAGGAAACTGATATATTACTTATATTTAACTTTCCTTTTTTTTTTTTTTTTTTTTTAGATTTGTTTATGAAACTGAACACTTCAATGGCGTAGCTGAACTGTTGGAAATTTTAGGAAGGTAAATGAATCTTTATTTATTATTTATCTGAAGCTTCCCTTCTGGACATGTCAGAATAGTGTCACGTTTGGAAGAAGTATTGCTGTTAACCCTGAGACTGAAAACAGATGTGCACAAATGCTCATCATTAAGCCCATGTGCAAATCTCTGTCATGTCTTTGCCAGGAGTATAGAACTAGATGCAAGTTACAGCCAAAAGTGTGTAAAAAGTGATTGTGTGTGTAAAATTTGCGTATTTCATCCTTAACGTGCTGTGTAATATATTTGACCACACTAACATTGTGAATATTTTAAATAAATCTATTTCTGGTAAGTTAGTTACTAAGAACACCTTGCTTATATGAATTTACAGACCACAGAGAGAAGGTCTTATCCGTTTGGCAAAAAGTTAGTGCAGCTGTTTGTAATTATTCCTAAGACTGAATTACTACCTAGATAGGTACTGCACTGTTAATATCAAGCTGGACAAAAGTTAGCACCTGTTTACAAATAGCATGGGTCTGCTATTTATTTGCTGACTCCTAAATTATCTTAATCTAGAAAGTGCTTATTTAGACTTCAAGAATGTTTTCTGTCATGATAACACTAACAAATATTCCTCTTCTATTTTCTAGTATTATCAATGGTTTCGCTTTACCTCTTAAGGCAGAGCATAAACAGTTTCTGGTGAAGGTGCTGATCCCTTTACATACTGTCAGGAGTTTATCACTCTTCCATGCACAGGTAGAAACTATAAAAATATTTTCTGCTTAATTAGAATGATATATTTTTTTAAGTTGCTATGGAAATACAATTGTGTAGCACATAAAAGGGGCGGGGGAAGTCTGGAATAGGGAAAAAACATAAGAGTGTTTACTTGAAATTCATTTAAAAGGCTTTGCATGATAAATACGATACTGCTTCACCCCAACAACTTTCTGAATACCAATACCCACATTTTTGCATATTTGCTGAGATTCTCCCTCAGAGATTTCTTAATACTGCATTTAGATTTCATGATATAATTTGTCCTTTGATAAGTGGTACTTGTTGCCTTTCTCTCACGTGTTCAGGTAGTGCAGTCTTTCTTATGCTGATAAAGCTGTGCTTTCTAAATATGTTACTCCAGGTTTTAGCTATGTCAGCTCATCTTACAAGAGTTTTCATGTTTTTTGACAATGTATAGAATGTGCAGAAAGATGCAGTTTCAGAGAGTAAGAGAAGCTTCAAAATGCTTATTGTATAACTGTATTTAAAATTCCAAATTGATGTGATTTTTATTGTAAAAGTTACTTTGTCACCTTATTTTTTTTTTTGGTGATGTGTTCTCATGTTTATAATGAACTGAACTTTGAGTGAGTATGCACAGTGTGGACTTTGCATCTCAGTTTAAAATCGGATGCAGTTTGAGAATGCTCTGTAGCCTTGAGTCTGTCCTATTTGAAAAACAAAACTAAAGAAAGGCCAAGTTTCTTTGTGGCTTCTTTATAGAAATAAAGTCCTAACTTCAGTTTTTAAAATCTTTACACTTCACAGCTGGCGTAT
The DNA here is from genome assembly GCF_014839835.1 of Dryobates pubescens. Classification (NCBI taxonomy): domain Eukaryota; kingdom Metazoa; phylum Chordata; class Aves; order Piciformes; family Picidae; genus Dryobates; species Dryobates pubescens. Next base: position 19,916,162 of record NC_071616.1, on the reverse strand, counting down.
TGCATAGTACAGTTTCTGGAGAAAGACCCCTCACTCACAGAACCAGTAAGTATTTCTTTCATACTTTTTTAACATCATAAATGGCTCATTCAGTTGAAAGAAAAGTTAACAAACCCCCTGTTTTTCCCCCTTTCTAATTTAGGTCATTAGAGGTTTAATGAAGTTCTGGCCAAAAACCTGCAGTCAGAAAGAGGTATGTGATATGCTAGTATGAACACAACAGTTATTTTTATTCTATTATATAATAGGCAGGGAATTTGTAGATATTTTCAGGTATATAACACATGCTGTAGTAGATCTCGATACTGCTTCTTGTGGGTGATTTTTTTCCATACTTGATTTCTGGTTGTTCTGGTCAGTTTTGCCTCTGAAAAAAAAAATTTATATTCATAGTTTCTCTTCATAAAATAAGCAAACACTGATGCTTCTGCAGAGAATTTCTTTTTGTTTTAGAAAGGAGAAAATAAACATAGTTGAGGTTTTAGATTGGAAAACTTAGATTTGGAGTTGTGAGGATAGTGTTTCTCCAGGTAGGTTGGAAGGTATTTTATTGTCTGACTTTTACCTAGTAAACATATAAAAGGTGCAGTTTGACCTTTGCATTTGTATTTAGAATATAATAGAATAGACCAGGTTGGAAGAGACCTTCAAGATCATTGCATCCAACCTATCATCCAACCCACCTAATCAACTAAACCATGCAACCAAGCACCCTATCAAGTCTTCTCCTGAATTTCAAATTCTTGATGCAAAACTGATTTTTACCTAAAGAGATTTTGACATGGCAAAACTGTTCCTGTGAATATTGCTTCCAAAAATGAGGTAAAATTAAGAGACTCTCCTAAGTTAACAAAGTTTAAGCCTTGGCCAAATTCTTTATCTGTATGAGGCTAAGTTTTCAGTATGGATTTGTTTTTGAGAGAGGGTCTTGCAGAGCTCGTGAGGCTTCCATTATTCCTGAAATGGTAGAATTTGAGTTACCAGTGTTCCAGTGTTTTGCTGACTCAGATGTTTTATTTTCAATGCTTCCTTCCTTGCTTTTAGGTCATGTTCCTAGGAGAGCTGGAGGAGATCTTGGATGTAATTGAACCGTCACAGTTTGTCAAAATCCAGGAACCCTTGTTTAAACAAATTGCCAAGTGTGTCTCCAGCCCTCATTTTCAGGTTAGTGGTAAATGTTGTTGTTTACATAGGAGTGCATAGTTTCAATTTCAGACATAACACCCCCTGCAGTGTAAATATTATTGTATGTCACATGGTTTTAAATACTTTTCTTCTGGCTTTCTATGGAGGAAGGTGTGTTGCAGTGGACGTTTAGTTCTGAGCTCCACGAGTAACTTCATGAATGTTTCTGGGTTTACAGTGAAGAAGTTGCCATTCTGAGCTACATAAGGTCATGAACTGTATCCAAGCCTGAGTCCTGATTTGTAGGTGATGGGAACTCACCATATGGCATTTGGACTGATATACTCTGTAGGATTTACTTGCTCCCTTTCTTAGTGCACTATTATGCAGCATTCTTGTTTTCCTCCTTCCTTCTGTAAGGAGTTTTCTGGTTAGAGGTGATAGAAGTGATAGCTTGTTTCCTTCCCATTGCATAATGGGAAGAAGGGGAATAAATAGGATTTGAATGGGAACATATGTGGAGAGAGGATTCCTGGCCTGTGCCATCTCCATATAAGCTAAATGACTTAGCTTGGCACAAAGGCAGATGTAACTTTGGTTCTTCCTTGGACTACATTTGTTTTTACTATAATTTAGATCAGTGTTTTCCCCTCCTACCCCCACAGCTTCTCCCCAGCTACTGGGCCTTTCCCTGTCTACTTCCTTTGGTATCCTAGCACTGCTCTCTTCCTTCTGACTGCAGTCACAGGATTAAGGGAAAGGGGTGATGGAAAGTCTGTCTGCTCTTCCCCTCCACAGCTGCAGCGTTAATGCAGTGTCTGCACCTGGTCTTCAGTGAGTAACAACACACTGCTCAGGGGAAAGAGAGAGTGGATGCTATGGGATCTGAATTATAGGCTAAAAACTTAATTCCTTTAATGCATGTTATGCTACTGAATAAAGTAGAGTTGTAATTCCAAAGATAATGGCTTGTTAATTTATCTTCTTGAAATTTCTCTATGATATATTTTTCCTTTAGAAATTTGCAAAATTGTAGGTATCTGAATCTCCATTATTCTTTTCCTTTGACTCAAAGGTGGCTGAAAGAGCACTGTATTATTGGAATAACGAATACATCATGAGTTTGATAGAGGAGAATTCCAATGTTATACTTCCCATCATGTTTTCCAGCCTTTATAGGATTTCTAAAGAGCACTGGAATCCGTAAGTTTTTGCTATTACACTTAACATTTGACGTGCCGCTGATAAATAGAGGGAGTGGTAGCAGAACAACATCTGAACGGAAGTGATGCAAACCCAAAGCTAGCACGAGCAGGTGCAGCTCTGTTAATGCCAATATAAATTAGTCTGTACTTGATCTTATCTCAAAACGTTTTTAATTATCTGGTATGTGTACAAAAATGGAATAAAAATAGACCTTCTCACAGGCTGGAAAAAAAAGAAAAATTAGATGTTACATTGTTATTGAAGAAAGTGTGTTACTCATCCAGCCTTTCTCCCACACCGGTTTTTTATAAACTAGTTAATGTCTTCAGCCTGATTTGTAAATTGTCTAGAAGACAATTGCTTTGCGTTACTCAAGCTTTGTGACTATGTCATGGATCATACTGATAGCTCTGGTACTAGCATTTTTTAATAAAGATCTATGAAGTAATTAGACAACACTACAGTCTTAGGTTGGGTTGTTCTTCCTAAATTTATTTCAATTCAGCTGTTCCCGTGTGCACAGCAATGGAACAGTTGCTTCATACTGATACCCTCTTCATTTGGTATTCTTATTTTTGAACTGAGTGACCCAGTAGAAAGTGTTTTAATGAAAAATGCTATTGCACTTAGATGTATTCTATACTTGAGTTGAAATGTTTTCCTCTGTCAAGATGGTCACTGTTTATTAAACCGAGTATTTTTAATAAGCTGTGCTATGTTCAGGTCCCAGTTGATGCAAGTCCTTTATTGTAAAGTATTTGTAAAATATTTCATCTTTTCAAACATTAGTCTTCTTGTTCTGTACCTGGCCTAGGACTGGTCACACAAAGACACTTTCCATGGCATAGCACTGCATTACTGATCTCCAGCTTGCCCGTGCTCCTGCCCAACCATTTATCATATGCTCTGGGATGCTTCTGGTAACGAGAATGTTCCAGTATCCCAGTTTGTGGATTTCATACCCACAGGAATTTTGTACCTTTGACACACAAGCACATTATGATACATGTAAAATAAAGACGGTATCTAAAGAACCTTTCTAAGAACGTTTGCAAATGTTGGCAACAAAAAAGAAAGTTTATTGAAGAGGTGAATGATAGACAGGGGTGGTAAGAAACAGCACATAGTTTATCTGCTGTATGGATGTGCTCCAAAGGTTTCTGGAACCTGAAATGTTGGTTGGCTGCCTCCTGGCTGAAAAGCTGTTTCTTACTAAGCCCCATGTCTGATCGGGAACTAGGATCTCTTGATTGATTATCTATTCCAAATTACTTGAAAGTTTTCAAAATGTGTTTCTTTCCCTTCTACCTATTCAGTTTCATTTCTTGTTTCTTTGTCTTCAACTCTTCCAGAAAGTTTTGACCTCTAGACTATTGTCAGACCCATCTTATTTTGTACATTCTAGTGTATTTTAGATGAGTCATCTAGTCAGATGATATGAAAGAATAAGCTGCTTCTACCATTCTTGAACCTTTGTGAGACAGAATGCTATTGATGTCTTCTTGAAATTGTTATTATACATCATTTGTTCCTGCATGAACAGATCATGCCTGTCATGTTTTATGCAGCTGAGCAACTCAAATTCAAATAAGCATCTTTTGTATTGGCTTTTGGGTAAGGTCGGTTGCAGTAATAAGCAAAGAAGGTGGAGCTTTATAGAAATACTTAGAAATACACCTATATAGACCTATAGATGCTACATGCATTTTATATATATGCATACATAAGCCATGCAGTTTTATACAGATGTGGTAGTACTCGTCTGAAGGGCTTGTGGGGTTTGGCTTTTTGAGGTTTTTTACCGTATCAAAGTGAATGTATGAGTACAAGGAAATTACTCTTGAAAAACAGTTTTGTATTTAGTATAAATGCACTGAATATTCAGCTCCCTAGAAAAATCATAAAGAAATATGAATCACTTCCATTTCATGTTTAAATTCTCTTCCTTCTGCCAGCATTGATGATTTGAATCCCTGGAGTTACATTCAGAACTGCTCCACAGCTTGAGGAAAGAGTGTAGTTATATGTAATAGCTTTCTGTTGTTACCTTTTACCCTAGAGTTTTGGCTTGCTCCATTTAAGTAGTCAGTAAAGACGTGAAAGCTGATTCTCACCTTTAAATATGTTAATCAAAAGTAATTTCACATTATCATGCTTGCAAGAGCAGAAATGGTTGCGGAAACACTGGTAAGAGCACTTGTTTTGCATTTGATTTCACCTGAAACTAATAGACTCCTTTCTTTTTCTTTTTTTAATGTTACACAGGGCTATTGTGGCTTTAGTCTACAATGTGTTGAAGGCATTTATGGAAATGAACAGCACCATGTTTGATGAGCTGACAGCCACTTACAAGTCAGATCGTCAGCGGTAACTTTTAAAGCTTTTTTTGTCAGCTGTGCATAAGGCCTGCTGTTTAGTTTTTCCCTTACATTCAGATGCAGTTGCGTAATATCGCACATAATAGATCCAATGCCTCATTTTTCCCCTTGCATGCTTTTTAGCCTTCTCCCTGTGAAATGCAGAATCTTTTGACTCTGTATTCCAAAAGACTTAAATGTATCAAGACCTTTAATGATAAAATAAAAGCGAGGGTTTAAAGACAACACTTTGCTTAAATACTTCAAAAAAGTTACACTGAGTTTTGGGAAGAAACATGAGGGAAAACTCTAAGACTTGATTTTACAAACTACTGTTTGTAGGCTAGATTTTATCTAAAGCAAAGAGGTGCATCTCTCAACCCTTTCATTTCTTCTTCACAGTATCTGCTCTGAGTCTTTTAGCATGTAGGATCCATTAGATACACCACTCACATGATCATTAGTTCTACTCTACTAAAATGCTTTCGTTATTTTTCCTGTTTTCTTTAATCTTCCTTTTCCAATTACAATGCATTGTTTTTCCTCAAAAGCATCAGCTTACCAAAGCATCAGGGCACAAACATGAGGAAGTTTTAGGAATTCTGGAGAGTTTGCAAGTCATATTTAAGTCATACCTTTTTTGTGACTCAGGGCTCCCCTGAGCAAGGCAAAGTGTACTGTACATTGTCAGACCTTGTTAGGTTGTTATGGGCTCTAAGGTCACTTGGAGGCCCTATTTTTTGAACTGCGTGACTGGAGTCACACTGTCCTTTTGTTCTGTGTGGTTGTTGCAAAATACAAAGTTTTCTACACAACAAAAGTCTGTACTGTTTTCATTATTACAGTATTTTACTTTTAGGGACTTGGGTGTAGGTTTGAGCTAAGATGTAGGATAGGTGTGCATAACAACACTGCATGGGTTTCTAGCAGAAAAGGAAGAGAATCTTAGGACTGGTCATGTATTCCAGCCATTTACTTAGGGACATCAGTGAATTAAATCAACTTGTAATTGCACTTTGCCCCTTATGATGAGGAACTCTGCTCTTTACAAGACTAGACACTGGGGTAGTATGTCCCGTGTCAGGATAATGAGTGACGTTCGTTGACTGAACTGCACAAAGAATTTTTCTTGCACCTGCTGACACTGTATCCTGTCAAGCCTGGTGCTAACCATTTTACTATTTTTTCTTGCTGCTTGTAATTTTAAAACAAGTAGATAAATGTATAAACTGGGTTTATTTACTTCAATGTTTACAGAGACTTTTTTGCATCTTAATAAAACTACATTTCAAAGGGTACCACTTCAATCTTGAGAACTATGTTCTATATTAATAGATAATATATAGATAATAGAGATAATATATAATATATAACATATAATATATATTATATATAAATATATAATATATAGATAATATATAATATAGATAATTCTATATTAATAGATAAGTTGGATGAGGTGATCCTCTAGCAGTCTTTTAGGTAAGCAGGCATGTATTTCATAATTAGGAGATAAATGTCAGTAAGTAGCCTGAGAATGCCAGGCTATTTCACTTCTATTTAATGTTAAATAATTTCTAGTCCCGGTGGGCTTTACAGTTCTTCAGGGATTTATCTGAATGTTGTTTGTATTTTTTAAAAAATACACGTTAAAAATACTCTTGGGAAATTAAAATTCCAAATAAATGAGCCAGATGTTGCATTTTCACTCAATCAAGATGTGTAGGAATGTTCCTACTCTGCTGAAATGTTTTTTTTTTCCAAGAATTCCCTAATGTGACTGGCAGAGACTCTGTCTCTGTAATTACTAGATGTCCATTTCATATGAACCTACAAAGTGATGTAGCAGAGACGCAAAGCATTTTGTGCCTTGCAGTATCGAGGAGATTTATTCAAAGTAAGCTATGGCAGAGACAGGAAATGTTAGGTTAGCTGTTGAATTTGATCAAATCACCCATTAAAGTCTGATGCTAAAGCAAATGCTCCATAGATCTTGTAGGAATTTGCTATCTGTAGTGATATTTATGTAGGTAACAAACATTTTAAAAAGTTAGGAAAATGACAATTGTGTTCAAAAAAATGAGTACTGCTAATTAATGTCAGCTATTTCTTTTATAACATAAACATTCTACAGTCATCTCTCCTGCTAACTGTTTGTTTTATTTCATCTCTCAGTGAGAAGAAGAAAGAGAAAGAACGTGAAGAACTGTGGAAAAAACTGGAGGATCTGGAATTGAAGAGAGGTCTTAGACGTGATGGAATAATTCCAACTTAACAAAAAAACAAAACAACATTATTAACCTGTGGAGTCACACATTTATGTAGTAGAAGATGGAGCAACAGTTTTCTGTATTGTGCAACTTTACAGTAGATTTCACATTTGTTTCATTATTACAACAGCACTGTATATACCTGTCTCTAAGTAAAGGAAAAAAATAAGGACTTTAATCCAAAGTTTGGACAGCAGATGGACTTCTCAGAACTTTGCAAACATAATCATTGTTTTAACCCTTCTTTAAAACCAGTCTTCAAAGATCTGTTGATGAAAATTGCAATGTCAAATTCCATTGTCAGGACCTGTTCCTTATTTATCGTTAGCAGAGAGTATAATACAACTTTCAAATGTGAACAATCTTAAAATTTAGCTTGTCTTTCTGCTAAAATGTTCAGTGTATTTATAGTAAAAGAGAAGAAAGACTGTCATTTCCTTATGAGTTTGTGTAACATCCTCCTTCTCTGGATAACTTTACTGTAATTTGACTTTTTTTCCTTTTGCACATCTTCATGAATTGAATGTCCATTCAGATCAGGGCTGTGAAAAACAAAGGCCCTGAATAAAAGTTTTGTTTACTGGTGTGAGCATTTTTTTAGTGGTTTTTTTTTTTTTTTTCTTCTTCTTTTTTTTTTTTTAGTATCAGAGTGTCTCTGGTACTTCCTTAATTTGAACATTAGGAGTTAAAAAACAAGTAGGTGATAAACATAGTAGGGAAAGGGAGTTTTGGATTCATGCACCTATTTATTGCAAATCCAAATTAGTGTCCACAATCCTTTAAAAATGGGCAGTGGTAACACGCTGGACTTCAGTACCTAACCAGTATTAGCAACACAGCATTGGACACACATACAGGAGATGTTCTAGAGATACTAATTGCTAAATTGTTACAGTATGTTTTTATTGGACCATTTCGTAAGAATAAAGACAAACACTAAACAGTGCAAGCATGAAACTGATCTCCAGTGGTCATGGATCTAATTGGAAGTTGAGTTGAGATAGCAGTTTGAACTGTTTGGAGTTGTTGCCTTACTTTTTAATATGTATTTATAAAGTGTTCCAGCAAAAGAGGATGTAGCCTCTAAGAAACATATTATAGTGTTTTTGTGGTTCTAGTCCTATTACTCATCACAGTACCAGCCCTATGGTCTTAGCTGGAAAGGATTCTGGATAATATACTTCTGCATTCTCATCTGGATGCTCATTCCTAACTACTGTATTTGTTACCAAAAGTGGTTCTACAAATGCTACTGAAAAAAAAAATTCTGGAAATCCTAATGTTCTGAGTATTAATAATAAAGTTTAAAATGCTTTTATATCAAAGGTGCATTGTGACCAAATTGTTTAAAAGAAAAGAAAAAAAATATACAAAAACAAAGAGGAGGGCTGTATTATAAGTATGCATTATTGGCTATCTGCTTTGTATTTGAAAGTGGAATCTTACATCTTTGGTAGGTAAAATGCTGATAAGACTTATGTACAGTATATATTTAGCTAATGCAGTTGCATTATTCTATACCGAAAGGTATGTGTTTCAGGATTTTTCTCCAGGATGCTTTTGAACTGTTCTAGACATATGACAACAGTGAATTGATAATCCTAAACCATCAATCCAGCAGTATTTAGAGTATAAAACTGAATTGGTGTTCATGAGTCTTTGTGATAGTTGCAAACATGAATTTATGACCTGTTACCATTGATAGAAATACAGTATAAATACAAGCTTGTCTATTTTTCTTCCTACCATTTATATATGCAGTAGGATTTGAAGTTTTCTTGTTTTCAGGCAAGGAAAAGAGGTGAAAAAGAATTCCCTTCCAGACTACTGACTGTTTCAGGATTATCATGTCACAGTTTGTACTCCTGGGTCTGCGCACACAAATGTTGTAAGCTCAATGATTTTGTAAAAACCTGACACTGTTAATTCTGGGGAAAAAACAGTGGAACTAGTCACGCAACACCAAACATAACGTGGTTTAACGGGATTAATATGAGCTGCTTTTAAGAACATTGACTGGGACGCAATGTAAATTAGGCAGTTACTGTCAAGGTTGAAACATTTTATTTTAAAGTGCTGAAGCAAAGGTACAAGCTGAAATACTGAAGATTAAATAAATTTATAACAAATCATGTCCCTTAGCCCATTGATTTTGACAGTCTTTTATTTCTGTTACCAAAAAAATACTTGCTAGTGTGATTTCTGTGTGAAATGATCATACTATACAGGATAGTGGACTTAGACTCATGCTCCAAGACTATATTCAGTTGTGAAAACAAAAGATAAATGTTTTCCACCTCGTGGAGTAAAACACAACAATATGAAATTAGAAAAAGCACCTTGTCCTGTACTTAGAGCTTAGGTGGGTGTTGTTTGTTCATACCTGTTTGGTTTTTTTGTTTTCATGTGACATTCTGGTATTGATCATACAAAAATGATGAGAACCTGATGGGTTGCAATATTTTGTTACCTCTGATGTTACCTCTGATGTGGGGATGGTGGGGACTATCTAAAGTTTATAGAAGATTTATCACTTCCAAGAAGGAATGTTTCTTTAAAGTGAACAAGATGATGTGATATTAGTCACTTGACTCTTAAGAGGCTGACGTGCACTAGGTTGCACTGTGCGATGTACCTGAAGAAGCACTTGCCACAGTGATACGACTGTACCCCCGGGATCCACTGTTTGCCGCAATCCAAAGGTGATGTCCTGCCGCTCTGCAGAGCTCCCATTGCTATCAGTTGGAGTTGTAGGCAAAGAAGGTGGCAGCATATGGGCCCAAGCATGATCAGTGCATCCATTTAATTACGCTTTTGTTTGCTTCTTGAGTTCTAGAAACTACCTTTCGTTTGTGTAAATGTCTTTATTAACTGTGTGTACAGCACTTGTTGCGTGGTCACTTGTGTCCTGTACCATATTGGTTTCAGGAGAAGGGATTGAATGCTCTGGTTAAAAGGAAAAAGCTGTGTTTTCAATAGTAGGGCATTGCATCAGGTCATGGGGATATAACAACTGTAGAAGTAAAGTTACTCTCACGTACTTTAAATTGAGCACACGTTGCTTTCTTCATCTTGGAAGTCTTTCTTACTGTTTTCCTTTCATTGCTTTTGAGTGTTTTTTGTTTCTCTTCCAAAGGTTGGAATGCTTTCAATAAAAAGTATTCTAATGCCATTGGAGCATTCATTAGCAGGCTTATAGTAAATGTAATCTTGGGTTTGTTAGCATAAATAAAAGGATTTAATTTATTTTTTTAGCTCCTCCTAGATATGGAATAACTGAGGGTGTTCGAGCAAAGAATTGCCTGAGTAAGAAATGCAGTAGCTGTACTTAACATTATATGTAAGTACAGCCTCAGGGTCTCTCACTCTCTGGAAAGGAAAATATCAGGAGCTTTAAAATCCTCTTTGTTGTTTGTGAGGAGGGGGAAAGACTAAATTCTTCTACCCCCAAGTAAAAGTGAAATAATTTGCTTTTAGTTCTGTCTTGGAAAACAAAGATGGCCTTTTCTCTCTTGTGTAACAGCACCATCCTGAAGCAGTTGCCCTAAAACAGAAGAAAGGTGACAAAGCGCAAGACTGAAGAATGTTTTTATTTTTATGTGGTTTTTTAGTTTGGCTCACCTGCTTCCCCAAGCAGCTCTGGAGTGAGTCACCAATTAGTCTTTCTAGTTGGCACATGCAGCAGATTTTGTATAGCCCAGTTTTTGAAGTCTACAATACAGTATCTTGAAACAGAATGGAACTAATTTTGATTCAAAACCTTTATCTGAGTGTTGCTTCCCATCCACAGAAGCGTACATTTTTTATCATGACCTCTCTGAATACAAGGTTTTGTTATTTGGATCACTTCCTGTAAATATGTTGTAATCATAACCTCATGTAACAGTGAGGAGTTTTCAAATATAAATAGTACCAATACTTTTCTTGTTGTTGTCCTATTTTTGATTGTAGTATAGCGAATGACCTGTCATGCTTTTTGTTTAAAGGTTAGCATTAGATCCATAGATCTTAATATTTTAGCATTTCATTGTTTAAGCAGGAGAGGGCAGCAAAAGTTCATTTTTCCCCGTAGGAATGCTCTGGTCCATTACTGTTTTTAATCTTAGATGCGTTTAACTATCTGTGGGTGGGTGGGGGGGAACGGAACACTTTTTATATATCTTAAAAGGTGCATATGAAAATATATAGACTGGTCTAACCAGACTTTGAAAATGTCTTCTGCTCAAAGTAATAATAAAAGGAAAACACCTTCCACCTCTGGATAAAGTACAAGCAGGTCTTATTAAGATCTCGGATTCAAATGTCACTCTTTGGAAATAGTTTACTTTCTTTAAAATGGTATCAAAGAAAATAACTAATGGTGCTCCCAGCTATAAAAGTGTAATCTTCCTCTTTTACACATGCTCAAGAGGCTCTGTACTGTGGGTGCATCTAAATAAAGAAGCAATGAAGTGTTTTCCAGGTGCTTGGCTTTTTATTCTACCTTTCTTCCCTCTAAACTTGTACCTTTTCAATGGCGAGCTTCCTGCAATCAGATACCAATTAGCATGTATTTAAATGTAAGGACACTCTTGGGGGGGATGGGGAACGACTTGGGAGAGGAGGTAACAACCAACAAAAAACCAAGTAAAATGGTGAGGTGGTACTTTTTAAGTTTGCTAGAATTGCAATAGTAAATGCTCATTTTTCATTTAAGTTGCTTTGTTTTTTTTTAAAGGTCCTCTCATGGTGATGAATATCCTTGTACTGCATATAGCTACGCTTGTGAGGGAGGTAAAGAGCCCTCGATGCAGAAAAGAACCACACAGTGTTCTTTATAAACCCTTTGAGCTCTACACTTTGCAGCTGCTGAAGTAACTTTTTCTTCTACAGCATCATTCTACTGTTTCAGTCCTTGTGCTACTTACCTTGCAGTTTGGAAGCGAAGCGAAGGGCTTAAGATGGTCACATACACAGGAAACACCCTCTGGAGAGAGCCATGGATAGAGCCTGGGTAAGAGTCAATGCTGGTAAATGGCCTTAGCAGAAGCACAGGAGAATGCTACAATAAAAAGGCAGGATGTATTAAACATCTACGTCTTTCCTGCTTGGGATATTCTAGTAGCCCAATTCTTTACAATTTTGATCTTTTTTTCCAAATCATATTTTCAGCAGTTGGCTTGTCTATGCCTTTTTTTTCCCCCCCAGAAGAACTCATTCTCACAAATCTCTTTAAATACTTGTAAGACAATATTCTGATCACTGAAGAACCTTATGTATCTTTCTTATTGCAAGTCAGGTATTTTTCCAAAAAAGTTAAAAGCCAAGTGAGTACATGCAGTAAGCTGGCCTTCAGGACTTGCAAAGTAGAAAACAAACTTTGAAGGATTGGAGGTTAAAAAAGAAAAAGAGTTTTGTACTTTTGGGTAACGATAATTGCTTTGCTAATCTTTTGTCTGTCTTTCCTTCTCCCAAACACTTTGATTTCTCATATAATAGAGTGCCTAGTTTATCTTGCACTAAGTTGGGGCGCCAGTTCGCAAGTCTGTGGCCTACAGAGAGCAGTTCTATGTGCAGGTGGAGGCTGTCCCCAAGTCTGTATTCAATTACTGCTTCAATCTGCAGTAACGCAATAGCTTGTGCATTAAATTAGAAACTGGTATGAGGTCTTGCATTAGAAGTTCAGCACTATCTATGATTTTAAAGATGAAATGATGAAGCCAAAGTGAATATCCTGAATTTTTTAGTAAATTCCTTGAAAGAAAGTATACCAACCCAGTGTGGGTAAGTGGTGACTGTGGGCTTTTCTGAACGTCTCCATCTCATGGAAACCCGGCATACTGAAACACTGTGTTTCACTGTTTTTCTGGGTTGTGTTTTAATTTGTTTGTTTCTGTGTTCTGTTTTGCTGTTTTTTCCCCTCTCCATTAATTTTGGCCATTTGGTACTTTCTGAAATTGCAGAAGGTGTGAGAAGTTAGGAGTCACTCAGGAAGGGATGGGAATACATATTTCGTGTGGCTGGGCTGTGGCTTATACCTTTGATACACAGTTGAAAATGTCTGGGAACTTCTTTTGCATTATCCCTGAATCCAGGAAGGTCTTCCAAAAAGAGAATCAGAAAGGGTTGTTCTTGGTTTTGAAATTCTTCCCTCGTCACCACCTGGGACAAGTTTTTGCTTGTGTTCCAAGCTTCTGCACTTCACCAACAGAGGAAGCAGCAACGCAGGAGGAAATACATATAGCACATCTGGCTGGTGGAGTGGTATGTTGAGGATGTGTGTGCTCAGCTGCCAGCCAAAGCAGAAGGAAGTGCAAACATAACTGCTCTGAAAGCAAAGAAGGCAAAGACAATGCCTTTGTACAGCCACCTTTGTAGACCTCCATCAGCAAAAGGCAGAGTTTACCTGCAAACCTGTTTTGCATTGAGCAGGCTTGGGTCAGCTTTTGAATCTTCTGAGGAAGCGAACGTCATAAGCAAACTGGTCAAACAGTCCAGCTCAGTTTTATCTTTTAATTCTGTAAAAGGGACTGAGTGCAACTACAGTTTATGCCCATCTGTCACCACTAAGGCTGTGTGGTGACTCCCATGCTTTTCTAGATGCTACTTTGGCTGTGTAGATAATGTGGAAAATCATTGTATACATAACTGCTGTAATCCAAGACAAGCCTTGGTGTTCTTTTTGAAGCATCTTGGAGGCAGCAGGCTGAAGTCTGCAGTTGACAGATCTTTGGGTAAACTGAAACTTGGTAAAACACAGTCTTGATTTCTGTAGCAAGGAAATTCAGACAGTGGTAATTAGTTTATTAGTCCACAGACTAAAAAACATGAAGGGATATTATTGCTCTTTGCTGTCCATGGCATTCATCAGACTGTAATTGTCATGGTTGGTGATTATGCACTAGATTTCAAATACCAATTCTAGCCAGACAAAAGCAGCTCCTGGGGGTACAAAGGAAAGTATTTCCTGCTGTGGTGTGGTGCCCCACTCCCCCTTTCTTCTCAAGCTGCTGAGTGATGCCAGGCTCCTGTTTCTGCAAACACAAGCTTGAAGGCTTCCAATGGGCTGAATTTAAGCAAAAATCATTGTTCCATTCAAAATTATCAAAAGAGAGGACTAGTGATGATGGACCTGTGGGTATTTTAGCCTTATCCAAATACCTTTCCATGTGATTAGCTAAAGAACTGACTCTGGGGTCGAATTGTTTCAAGAGAGAGGTCCTGTGAATCTACCTCACTGGACCTACTTTGGCAGAAACTTGTTTTTTTCAGTTTAAATTCTATTTCTGTGTAATGATCTTAAATCTATCAAATATATGTAAAATTTCCAATGTGAATAATTAAAAGGCCCCTCCCCTGCTTCAAATCCCAGGGCTTGTCTATTTGCTTATTCAGAGTTTGTTGGTAAAGTACTTTGAAAACTTTGACTTCTATAAACTTGCTGCAATGTTTAGAAGTGCTTCTGCCATAAATGCAACAGAACATCTAAAGACAGAGTAGATGAGGGCTTTGATTTGACTAATAAAAGATCATCCAAAGAAGGAATTTTTTTCCCTCCACTTTTTCTTCCTCTTGCTCTAGAGCTAATTCTGCCAATGGTAAGCTGGAAAATTCGCAACACAGGACAAATGAGGGGGAAAAAAAGGAGCTGCTTTCAAGAGCTCTGCTTCAGAGAAGGTTTGTGTAAGTCCCCTTTAATCTTCAACGTGTCATGCCCTCCTCTGTTCCTAGAAAGTAGAGTGCAGTTATCACCCCCCCAGCTCCTTGAGATGTAACGCCTCAGGTTAGGTGTATTTGAGATTGATATCTGTAAAGATCAGGTCCTCACAGGCTGCTTAAGCTGTTTTGAATCTTCTAATAGGGAGTTACTGCTGTTTGCAGGTTTTTGTCAAAATGTGGGAAAGCAGAGGTGTCTGTTGTCCCATGATATTTTAGTTCACCAACTTTACATTTTTTTCCAGTTCTTTTTCTCTGAATTTCCATCTCCTTGTTTTGTTTTGTTGCAAAGAGCGCATGTTAGTAATTTCCTGTGCAGTTCAAGTACACTTCAGTAACAAAGATCAAACCATTCCAGATCAGTACAACTACTGACTCTTGGCTTCCTATGTCTTTCCTGTACAGTTTTGTAGGTATGGCTGACAGGAGCCATTCTGAGGCAGTGACCTCTCATGGTTGAACTTAACTGAGGTAGAAGCTGTGGAGAAGAGAGGACAGTTTCCTGCAATCAGGAGCATGTGATGTGATAACACAGAATTTGCTTCCTTGGGAAACTTCACCATAAAGGTGTACAAGGCTCCTTGTCTGCTATTCCAACAGCAGCTCTCTGGTTTCTATCAAGTGCTTCAGAGTTTTCCAAATCAAAAAGGAGCCTAGCATTTAAATGCAGGGGCATGCTGCCTTGCATCAGGTACTATCTCTGTACTGAGTCAACCCTTTAGCTTATGAATTCAGGGCCTAGGAAAAGAGATAACTAAACTAATCACACTGCTAAGGCACCACATAGTCCACCCCATTTTTTGGTGCCCTTTTAATCGAGAATTATTTACATCCCTGCTAAATCCACTGTCATTAAACTGCTTTCTTTTCCTATTCTAAATTACCAAACCAGTTTCAAATCGTTGGCAATGAAATGTATGCAGCAGATAACTTAATGGAACAATGCCCAACCTATTACCAGGATTTGAAATCTAATAATTAAATGTAAATGCTTGGATTTATTCCCTAGAAATGCAGAGCCTATAAATAGGCCATTTAATGTCATACTGTTGCTTGTTGTTTGTTTTTTTTTGACTGGTCTTCAATTAGTCACTGACATAGACTATCCTGTTTTGATTGCATCATGATGGCAGCAGGGAGTGTGAGCATGAAATCCAGACCCTGCAGTAATACATAACTCAGTTACCAGTGTTCAAGCTGTCATTTCTGCATAAGCTTGATTTCATGGGATGACTGTTTGACCAACCTTCATTCATTATGGTAGGATAATTTTAATGCAGAACTGGGCTAAGTAGCATATCTCAGTGCTTTAATGAACAGAACAGAAAGACAAAAAAGGTGAAGGAGAAGCACTTCCCTTGCAACAATCTTTTTCCATAGCCAGGATGTGCAAAATACATGTTAGGCTTAGGAGCAGTTATCTCAAGCTTGCTATGGTAATACTAGCTGTCAGTTAAACTATTATGACTTCACTTTCTTATGGGCTTGCTCCATCTGTGCTGCCTGACATGGTAGTGATTGAAGTCCCCAAAATGCAGCTTTGAAATGTATTTTCCTTTACTATAGCCTTGAATTGTTTTCCATGTGTTCACATTCTGTCATTCTCATTCATTATTTTCATCAGTTTGTTCATGCTAATACATTTTTGTGAGTAATGTCTTCCTGTCTGGAAATGTCTCTTTGCAGAGTTGGGGTGGTTATCTTTTTGCCTGTACAGGGAAGACTGGGCAGATGATGAGAAGAAGGGTTTTCAGTGTTCCTTTGCTGTTGGCATGGGAGCGTGAGTGATGCAGGGAGGACGTACCTGCTGTCTAGGGGTCTGACTTTTCCCTCTCTTGAAGAGAGAGTGCTATAGAGTAACCCTCACACACTCCCCCATGGCTTCCTAATCCTTAGGTTTTCCATCCCACAACACACCTCCCTGAGCACCTCAGTGACTGGGCACCTCCTGTTCCATCCTTATCCCAGCTGGCATGTACCCACTCTCATTCAGTTTTCTTTTTCTTCCTCTTAATCAGAGTCCGTATTTCAACCTGTCCTGAACTCTTTCTGGGGAAAGAGGCAACCCTTAACCCATAATGCCAAAGTCACTGCACTCCCAAGCTATATGCCTGTGACCTGGAACTCATGTAGGCTCCAGCAGTTTTGTCTGAACCTGCTTCTGCTACCCTCCATATCTCATACTCTCACTACCCACCCTTTTGTGGGATCCCCTGGCACATCAAATCAAGATTCTCACCTACCTTTTCTAGAAGAAAGGCATCCTCTGCTAAAGTGAGGACGTGAAAGACCTGGACAGTCAGTAATGACCCAAATGCAATCGGATGCTCAGACTTGAGGATATGTAGGAAAAAGATGTGTGTTAATTCAGGACAGAGTTTGTTCCACTGCAGAAGGGAATTCTTTTTTAATCCCCAAAACAAACCCCAGAAGAATATTCTGTTATTTTTGCCTTGGGCACACTCACACTTGATGAACAATGGAAATCCTCCCTTTTTTAAGTACAGATCATAATGAGAGAGATTAAGTACAGCTCTCCTGTAAACTGCAGGACTTAATTCTCTTCCTGCCAGAGTCAATGATGGAAGTCATGTTGCTGTCACCAAAAGTGAAATAAAGATCTGTGAAGAGATTGGACAAATCTGCTGTGTCTATATGGGAAACTAATGGGAGTGATGTGAACTCATTTCCTCTTCCTGCTGTACATTTATCCTATTAATATCATCTACTATTGTGTGTATATTAGCTGGATGACCTCTAAAAAGCTTTTATGGATCTAACCTTCAGAGAGAAGATGTGATTCTGGTTTGCTTCCTGCCTGTCTTGCAGTAATGCACCCATCAGCTCCAGAGAAATACCGAATACATTTACACTGCATTATTCGTGACCAGTACGTGAGCTTACAGTTAAACACTTTAGCACGCACAATAAAACACAACCCCTTGATGCTAAGTAGTTTTTTTTCTAGGGCTGTCTAGACACAACTAGGTTATGAACAGGGCAGCATTGTTCAAAAGGTGATTCTCAGCTACTGGGGAAACTGAAAGGAATATTTATTTTTTTTTTTCTTTCAAGAGCAGGAGCAACCTTTTCCTGATGTGGTGTCTGACCAGTGGTATTAAGATGCTCTCTTTTCTCCACTGAGACTCTCTGTTACTTACCTAAAACATCCTGTCTTAAGAAAAAACTGCTTACCTAGTCTCTGGTGTGAGGAAAAAGTGGAAATTAAGCAGCTTCTTCACTTTCTTCATGTGTAGAGTACCAAATACGTACGGGAGAGGTTTTTTTGTGCAGACTGCAGTAAATGGCAGTGTGATGCAGAGAAGCATCCCACTGTCTGGTTTTGCACCCTGCAATGGAAATGGACTGATGTTTTGTAGACCATGGAAGAAGGTACCTTGCAAGAAGGGCAACAAAGCTGGTGAAGTGTCTGGAGATCATTGCTTTCTACGGCTACCTGAAAGGAGGTTACAGTGAGTTGTGTGTTGGTCTCTTCTTCCTAGTTTTAAGTAATAGAATGAGAGGAAATGGCCTGAAATTTTGCCAGGGGAGGTTAAGATTGGCTATTAGGAAAAATTTATTTGCAGAAAGATTGGTCAGGCATTGGAATAGGTTGCTCAGGGAGGTGGTAGAGTCACTGTCCCTGGAGGTGTTCAGGAAACATGTGGACATGGCACTTTGGGATATGGTTGCATGGCTATGGTGTCCTTAGGTTAACAGTTGGACTCAATGATCTCAGATGTCTTTTCCAATCAAAATAATTCCATGATTCTATGACTCTAAAGTGCACTACTCTGACCCACGCCTGCAGAGAAGGGACTCTGGGGAAAAATGTGAGTTTGGAAAGAAGTGCTGTAATTGAGAGTGCTACGATGAGGTGGAAGCAGAAGAGGTGAAGTACGTTTCAACATTTATCTTCCTTCAGGGATGATCAAGTGTTCAAGAAATTAGGGAAACAAGTAATTTTTTAATATGTCCAATCTATTTACATCCAGGAAAACACTCCTGTCCCCCTACTGTATGGATAAGGTTGTCATAGCCATGTCAGTCAGAGGCTGAGTTTAGATCCCTTTCTTTGATTGCCTGTGCTGTTCTAGTGGTTGGACGCTACAGTTTTGTTGCACATACCAACAATTGTTTGGGTATAGATGAGCACTTCACTGATGCATTGGCAGTGCATCTGACATCTCCGGTAGCCCTGATGAAATTTCATGCCATGTGATAGGAATTCGTAGAGAGGGGCAACCTGAAAAGTTGCCTGTCTCCAATCTCCATAGGTGTGTGGCACCTTTAAGATGGCCTCTGTGTGGGAATTAGAGAAGTTAAGTTTCTTTTCCTCAGTGTTGAAGACAGGATTAGAGAAGATGTAGGGAGCTGTACTTAGTGCCTCCAGCTGTTTCCTACTCCTATTTGCCAAACAGGTTTGGTGAAGGAAAAATTCTCAATAAAACCACCTCTGAATGAAATGCATTGAGCCTTCTTTAGGCACATTGTCAAGATTGAATGCCCAGGGGATTTAGTGCTAAAACTCCCTTAATGGCTGTTACAAGACCACACCCCAAAACAGTCCCTTGGACCATGGTTTGAAGTTCCTGCGTTCCTGTGACATGGAGAATTCTCATTCCACATTTGCCTTTGGGTCAGGCAGGAATACTGAGTGGGCAAAATCTTTGCTGCTTTGCCTAGAGCCACTGCCTGTTTCTTACATATTAGAAGGAGATTTGGGAAACCTTTGCCTCACACACAAACTCTATGTAGACACAGGCCTATACATGCAATAAAACAACCAAAACACGAAAACAACAGAGCAGCCAATTTTAATCAAGTTTTTAACACTGGCTCCTTGCATTTAAGAAACTGAGATGTTTTCTCAGTTGAAAAAGACTGTGTACCTGGGACATACAGAGGCTGCTCTTGTCACTGAGACACATTGCTAGTTCCTCCACAATTCTCTGTGCTGCACAGTGTATCACCCAAAGAAAGAAACTGGTAACTGTTGGACTGTGTCCCTGGGGACCATATGGTACCTATGGTGGTTTAGTGCCCTGGGGCCAATCTCTGTGGGGTGGGCTTTCTAAAAGGGGTATAAGCCAGTGTAGTTTTCCTCTCTCAGTGCCAGTGGAAGTTTAGCCATTGCTAACTTCTGTAAATTGGCCTACAGTGTGCATTGCTCTTGGGTGACACTAAAGGTTCATGAATTCAGAAATTCAGTTCCATGCAGGATATCTGATCACTTCATATAGTCATCACTGATGGTAATTAAAGAGGCAAATCTTTAAATTTTTAGCCTTATGATTAGGGTCAAACTCAACACTAACTCAAAACTCAACATTATCTTCCCAGCTTAATCTGTGAGTAATTTGTAATGCATTTTCCTTACAAAGCAACATCTGTATGTTGTATTCTTTACATATTGAAGGGATTCAGGACTTTTTAATATATTGAGTGGAAATCCCTGGGGTACAGTTTGGCACACTGCTCTGAAAACATACCTTTTCGTCATTCTGTTGCTGGGTTTCAACTTAAATGGCTGATCAAGGATTTAAACAGCTGGATTTCAGCATCTGTTTCCCACATGCCAGCAAAACAAGCAACTATTATACTGAGCCATGATTTATATATTTGAACTTTTGAGCATAAGAGGATAGAGCAGACATCAGAATCAAATACAGTATAAAGGTCTGTGAAGTATGAAACTTGTCTTGTTAGACTGATGGATATTAGTAAATTGATCTCTGGTTTGAAAGTGTCTTTAAATGACAAAAGCATTTTATTTTTTACCAGCATTTGTCTGTCTAATTGAAGTAGTCATACCTTACAAAAACTGCTGAATATAAAACATGCTTGAAGAAAAGCAGAGGTGTGTATCAGTAGCACCATGAAATTGAATTTGTGGTACCCTCTCACTTAATCTGCATATGCAGAAGACTACAGACTTTGGCCTGACCTTTCAGTTTAAGAATGAAATTATTATTGCTGTGATATTAGAATTTGTAAAGAAGTTATAAATTGTAATGAGAGATATCTTCCCAATGACAGAGAGATGTTTCCCTCCAAGACAGAGCTGTGTTTGATAATGCCCTGTGTTTCAGTAGATATCAACACACTTCATGGTCAGGGCATTTGTTTGTCCTGTGCTGGAGCTGACATTTCACAGGTCATGGCATGTTCCTGTGCAATAGTGTGCCTGCTGTTTGCTCAATTCATAGAAGTGGTTTTGAGATGGATTGTGACTAAAAGATAATATTCAGGATTGGTTTACGATAGTTGTAAAAAGGGGGATCTGTGTCTGCTCTCAGCATGACCTCTTTGTTCTTCTTTCACAAAGAACGTGCTTGGCGCTCTCCAGATGTGTTAAAATGGAAACCTCTGCAGAAAGGACATGGGCATGATTGCAAGGAGACAGTTACAGAGTGATGTGGCCATGGCAGTAGTGGCCATAGATGAATGGAGTAGCTTCATAATTTCTCAATCTTCTCATCTGCCTCCCCTGTTAATTCTTAAGTTGTTGACAAGTCAGTGACCCAAGTTAGAAAACAGCAAACTGTCAGCCCTGCGGTCACCTAAGCTGTCTTTGTATGGTTGTAGAGTTTATTCCTCAGAGGCCTGCTGAAACCTATTTTTCCATATGATCTCTGTGAGCCCTTCTCCCATGATGTGGGATGACTGCATTCATGAAGAGCTTGTTAAAATCACTAGGAACAGGGTGATGAACAACTGAAAAGAGTCTGAGGACTCAAAGTGTTGACTGAGATCCACATTTCCCTATAGGGTACAAAGTGTTCAGAGTGGAAGATTTGGTTTTGTCTGTTGCTGAAGCTTCTTGCTTCTTACTGTCTGGGTCTATGCTGTGCTGAGGTTTGGTTTGGTTTGGCCAAGTGCTGCTCTGGGATTTGGGACTCTTGTCATATTTGTTTTCCTGGCTGGATTTTGATTAGTTTGATAGTTCTATGAGTTTATTCTAACAGGATTCACAGGAAGAAATGGTAGCTTTGTTTCAGGAGATTTAATTTCCAGCTTTGTCTAATTTGTAACCTTTACTCATCACCTAGGCAATGTTGGAAGCACTGGTGGTGATGCATGTCGAAATGAGGTGTCTTTTTTTCCAGTGCACTGGACATGAACAATGGGGAAATTAATGAATTAAGATAATGTATCTTTGAACTTCTGTAGTTTTGATTAAGAAGATTCATCCTCAGCTTCTGAGTTGAGAGGAGAGGATTAACAGAGCTGTGTTGTTGCCCACTAGTCTGTCATAAAAGCTTAAAATATCTTCTCAAAAGACCATTAGAAGAAAGCTTTGGGAATGCAGAAATGACTTGAGTTAAATTGGTTATTGTCACATATAGTTTACATGGCATCTATATTTATGGGAGATTTTTTTTTTCATGTTGCAATGAACACGGGGCTCAGTTCTTACCCACATGAATGTTTAGCCAGCTCCATTGTGCTTGAATTCTGGAATTACACTGGGCTGAAGTGATCAGCTTAGTGACCACAAATGAGCAGTTTCACAGGCAAGAAAATATGTCCACAGAACAGGACAGTATAAAGGTAAACATGCTTTCAAAAGTGTCTGTGAAAGCTGAGAAACACATTACCCATAATGTGCCATGGCCACAGCCAGTTATTCAGTGCAGGTTTGATAAAGGCAAAAACAAAGTGCAGGAGTAAATCCTGTAGTGCTTGAAGTGTGCCTTCCAGATTCTTAAAAATATAAAGTGAAACACAGTGCTGTCACCTCAGAGTAGATGTCTGAAAAAAACCCTCCAAAATCAGCATATTTGATATGTCCATCAGGCTGTTCACCTTAATTCTTTTTATTTTTGCCATCCTCCTTGGTTGTTGATAGCAAATTTGTCAGAATGATAGTGCTTAGCATTTTTCAGGTGTTATAAGTATTGTGGATACATACCCATGTTAATTACCCTCCTGAGCAGGAGCTGCAGGATTGTTGCAATACCCACCAGACATCATGGAATCCTTCTGTCAGTTTTGGTAAATACATCCTTAGGAGCGCAGCTGTCATGTCGTGGTGATCATAGAGAACCCCCTCTGGGGGTTAAGGATTACCTATGGGGGTAATGGATTAAGGTCAGTTAGTGTTCCCCACCCCTGCACTACGATGACATATCACAGTATCACAGTATCACAGTAACTAAGGTTGGAAGAGACCCCAAGGATCATCAAGTCCAACCTGTTCCAACAGACCTCACAACTAGATCATAGCACCAAGCGCCACGTCCAATCTCCCCTTGAACACCTCCAGGGACGGCGACTCCACCACCTCCCTGGGCAGCCCATTCCAATGACGAATGACTCGCTCAGTGAAGAACTTTTTCCTCACCTCGAGTCTAAACCTCCCCTGACACAACTTGAGACTGTGTCCCCTTGTTCTGGTGCTGGTTGCCTGGGAGAAGAGACCAACCCCCACCTGGCTACAACCACCCTTCAGGTAGTTGTAGAGGGCAATGAGGTCGCCTCTGATCCTTCTCTTCTCCAGGCTAAACAATCCCAGCTCCCTCAGCCTCTCCTCATAGGGCTTGTGCTCAAGGCCTCTCACCAGCCTTGTTGCCCTTCTCTGGACACGTTCAAGTGTCTCGATGTCCTTCCTAAACTGAGGGGCCCAGAACTGGACACAGTACTCAAGGTGTGGCCTAACCAATGCAGAGTACAGGGGCACAATGACCTCCCTGCTCCTGCTGGCCACACTATTCCTAATACAGGCCAGGATGCCATTGGCCTTCTTGGCCACCTGGGCACACTGCTGGCTCATGTTTAGGCGGGTGTCAATCAGCACCCCCAGGTCCCTCTCCGTTTGGCAGCTCTCCAGCCACTCTGACCCCAGCCTGTAGCTCTGCATGGGGTTGCCGTGGCCAAAGTGCAGCACCCGGCACTTAGACTTATTAAATGCCATCCCATTGGACTCTGCCCATCTGTCCAGTCGGTCAAGGTCCCTCTGCAGAGCCTTTCTACCCTCTAACTGACTAACATCTGTTCCCAACTTGGTGTCATCTGCAAACTTGCTGATGACTGACTCAACCCCCTCATCCAGATCATCAATGAAGATGTTAAAGAGGATGGGGCCCAGCACTGATCCCTGGGGGACGCCACTGGTGACTGGCCGCCAGCCGGATGTGGCACCATTCACCACCACTCTCTGGGCTCGGCCCTCCAGCCAGTTCCTAACCCAGCACAGAGTGTTGTGGTCCAAACCACGAGCTGACAGCTTAGCCAGCAGTTTACTGTGGGGGACGGTGTCAAAGGCCTTGCTGAAGTCCAGATAGACTACATCCACAGGCCTCCCCACATCCACCAGACGGGTCACCTGATCATAGAAGGAGATCAGGTTGGAGAGGCAGGACCTGCCCTTCTTAAATCCATGTTGGCTGGACCTGAGCCCTTGGCCATCCTTCAGGTGCGCAGTTATTGCCGCCAGGATAATCTGCTCCATCACTTTCCCTGGCACTGAGGTCAGGCTGACTGGTCTGTAGTTTCCAGGTTCCTCCATCCGTCCCTTCTTGTGGATGGGGACCACATTGGCCAGTTTCCAGTCACCTGGGACCTCTCCAGTGAGCCAGGACTGGAGGAAAATGATGGAGAGCGGCTTGGCCAGCTCGTCTGCCAGCTCTCTCAGCACCCTAGGATGGATCCCATCCGGTCCCATGGACTTGTGGGTGTCCAAGTGGCTCAGCAGGTCCCGGACTAATTCCTCATGGATTTCTGGGGCATATCAGTAGTTGTCTGTATTAGTAGTTGCTTTGCTCATCTGAGTATCTTCTCTTGGCACAAGTTCTGCAGGTGTTGCTCAAGTGGGTTTTTTGTGGTTGAGTTTCTTCTGAGACAGGGAGAAGTGCTAAACAGAGAGGAATGCTAATTTGGAAGCTGTCATACAGTGGATGCCATTTATTTTCACGCTCAACCATGCATTGCTTTGCCTTGCAGGTGTCAGAAGGGCACAAAACTTGGCAGGATCCAGGGAGTTACTCCAGCTTTTCTAGTAGCCTCTTCTAGTAAGGCTGTCCATACATCTCTCCTGGATTGAGTCCATCATAGCTACGGACCTTTTTCAGTAGAATAGTGTTAATAGTGCCTCAAGCAAACTGTGGGGTAGCATTTTTTCTTACTGCTAAAACTCACCTTTGGACTTTTCCAGGTTTGTGTGGAGGAGAGATGAACAGTGTTTGACAGTTTCCTTGCAGTGGCAATGCTAGTAAGGCAGTGCCTGTGCTGGAGCAGCTGTGATACTGCTGCAGTTAGTGCAGTGCTGTTTCACAGTAATTCACATCTCCTGGCTGGGTTTTGCAGGTTTGTTCATTGGTCTGTTCTGCCAAGACAGGTCATTCCCTGAAGTAGTAAGTGTGACATGATTTACTTCCACAGCAGGCTCGACAAATCTTTTTTCTGACTTCATTCTTCTCACCCCAAGGCTCATTCAGGTGCTGCCAGTTTGTGTTGTGTTAAGCTCAGGAAGCGAAATGAGCAGAAAATCTTTTAAAGCATGAGTGGCTTTGCGTGTCTGAGACCTACAGCCGGGACTGGTCTCCCAAAGTCCACATTTATCTGATTACCATCCAAGAAGACATTTCCTGATTGCTGCATTGTGCTTTTGGTGCTTACCATTGGCAGTGTTTCTCTCAGAGCTTTCCCTGAGCTTTGCTCTCTTCCTTTGATTTTAATTTACAGATTGGCTGTGCCCTCTCAAGGTCAAACCTCCTTTGTCTGTCCGCATTCTTTAGAAATTTAGCAAGTGACAGACAGTACTACTTCTGTGGCGATGGATTAAAGAATCTTAATGTACTTGTTTGTAATGCTGTTTTCAGGACACAAACATTATCTTTCAGAGCTAGTGTCAAAGACTAACCAACCTATTGAGACTGTCTAATGTTAGCTTGCAGAGAAAAAAGTGATTCTGTGAAGTTTATCAGTGAATTCATTAAATTTCACTTAGTATACATAGTAGCATATCCTACTTGATGGTTCACCAACCTGGCTTCGTAACTCACTCTGTTCTAACCTGAATCCCTACCTCTCTTCAATGCCTGCTCCTGTGACCTTGGCCAGCACATCCGTATCACCTTGTTCCCTCAGCCATTTCTCCATCTCTGTTATTTTTGAACCTACAAGAATGGTGATTTCTGGCTTTGGTAGGAGCCATCTCTAACTTTTGGTTATTTCATACAGCTAGACTGGCAACAGGTTTTGCTGCTTCTTTCTCTGTGTGATCTCTTTTGTGTCCAGAGTATTAAATATCTCCTGTGCAGTCACTGGCTTGGCTTGACTGAATGGCTACTGGTTTCTTGGCCTACCAGCTGCCTACACTGGACATAAGAGAGATTACACATAGGAAGTCACTGTCTAGCTGCAAGATGATGACTGTGAAGGGAGACAACTTTCTCGAGGTCACTGCATGGCTTATGGCTGCTCTTCTCTCTCCTGCTCCTCTTTTATGAACTCACTGATAGTAAGGTTTTCACAGTACCAAGGTTCTTCAGCTTCTCTCTGGCCTGTGAAAAGCTGAAAACTGTGTCTGCATAGCAAAGGCAATGGACACGATTTCCAGTGTCCTCTGCATGGTGGTGCTTACCTGTGTGACAGCTGCCTGGCTCAAGAGAACCTTCACTTTTCTTTCAAACTCGCATGTCTTCCCCCATCCCTTGCCCTTGCTTTTATGGAGCAATCAAGCTGAAAGGGGTCATTAGCAGTAGACAAAAATTTGTGAGTTTGTTTACACAAATATTTGAAAAGTCTTCTTTCAGAGTGTTTACTCAGGGCTTGTGAATTAGGGAGATAATGATGATTTCAGAACCAGCCCCCAGTCCCCTCACAAAGGTGTTGCAATTCCTCTATGGAAAAGAAGATTCATTTTGTGCCAGTGCATGCTCATTATTTCACTCACCAAGATGTTCCTTTTGTTTCAGGGCTGCTGTTATGAAACAATATCCTTTAAGCTAATCGCTGTTGGAAAGGCGAGGTTTGCTTTACAGTCAATGAATTTGATGCCTTGGGTAGTTCAAGTAAGGATCTGCCTTTGTCTTGCTTTGATTGACAAGACCCTCTCTATAAATCTGAGCAATTAAGCACCCCGGTAGCAGCTCTTAGGGAGAGCTACCGAGCACAGAGCTGACAAAGACTGCTGTGCAGGTCTTCTGCTGCTTGCTCTGACATCCTGAAACACTATCTGCAATTTACAACTGCAGGAGGAGGTCTGACTCCAATAAGTTAGGTGAGTGTGCAGCTCTGTTTGCTCCATGTTATGTCTCCAGCTCATGAATGAGGCAGCAGGTTTTGCTGAAGTGGCAGAGAATAAATGCTTGGTTTGTCCTGAAGTTTGTCTCTTTTGCTCTCAAGTGTCTGCTTTTAAAAATAAGGAATTTTTTTTTCCTCTTTTCCCTATTGAAGCTTATATATGAACAAATGCTCATTTAATCATGTAGGACTATAGTGTCTGCATGGTGAGATACCGGGCGCAAACTTCATGTGCTGATCTAAAACCGATTTAGCAAATCTAGGGCTTTTGGTTTAGCAGGAGCCTAGAGACTCCTCATCAGTCAGGCAAAAAGCTGGCCAAGCTCAGTTAACTTTGGTTTGTCCAGCTGAGGACACGGGCCAAATGCGCACACGTCGGTGTGCCCCATGCAGTAGCTGGCCTTCTCAGAATTAAATGTAAACTCTGGGGTTTCTGGGTGGGTATTTTTAATGCAATGCCAATATGTGATGTATAAAATGGATGTTGTGGCTTAGAGCCACTTTCCAGCTGTCCTTTTCTTTTTTTTTTTTTCTCTCTCTACAGAGAAAGTTTTTCAGAGTGGCTGGTTGCTTTCTTCATTGAGACAGAAAAGCAGCAAGTATCAGAGGGACTTGCCTGATGCTGGGCTGCTCAGAAGGTGTGAGAAGTTCTTGTGTCTTCTGGTCACCTTAGACATGTCCCTCCTTTATCTAACCAGCTCTTTTCACCAGATTAGCAGCCTTGGTTGGGTCTGAACTGGCTGATAGAGCAGTGTGTACAGGAGGAGCAACCAGCCTCTCTGGCTGCAGCCCTGGGAGTGGACAAGGACAAGCCCAGTGCTCAAGGTATTGGTAATGGCAACCCCAGTAACAGTTCTAGGAACTGCTGAGGTTATAGTGCAAATTTGGGTACGCTTGGAAAATTTCAGGTCTTAGGCTAAGAGGCAAGTGGGATAAATCCAAAATTGTGCCAGGGTCTAAATGCTGGTGTTCTGTGTAGATCAAACACTGCTGAATGCATGCAGCTGCAGCCACACTGCTTTCCCACCATGCAACAAAACAGGGAGCCTGCCAGCTCCCATAGATGTGCATGGCAGACTGACAGACAGGGACCTGTCAGATTGACCCTGCCAGGGGCAGTACTGTCAGAGACTTTAGCCAACAGCCTGTGTATGCACTGAGAGAGCACTCAAAGGCCTACATGGCATGCCTCTGCTTTCTGTTACAGACACTTTCACTTAGACTTTCCACTTCTGGGAGTAGGTGACTCCTCATTCATACATTTTCCCATCTTCTCTTGGGCTGAATGAGGATGAGGAATGGTGTCTCTGAGGGGAGGAAGGGCTGTCCCAGGCCAAGTCAAGCCTGGACACTTGCAGTTCTTGCTTCATAGTCTGTGCTGGCTCTCTCAGCCCTCTGCTTCTCTTCCTCTTGCCTCAGCATGAAGCTCCACTGTGTTATCCTGGGTGTTCTCCATCTTTTGCTACTGGTCAGCTGCAGCAGCAGAGTCAAGACCCCCGCCATTGACCTGCGGACCTTCACTGGCTGTGCTGTCCGTGAGTTCACCTTCCTGGCCAAGAAACCTGGCTGCAGAGGGCTGCGGGTGACGACAGATGCATGCTGGGGACGCTGTGAGACCTGGGAGGTGAGGCTTATGCCCGGGAATGAGGGTGCCTGACTAGCACCGACATCCCTGGGTAGGTGCTTCCCCTTCAAGAAAACTCACAAAACATTAAATAGCTTTCAGCTACCTACAGGCAAGGGCTGTGTCCCACCCCATCAACCCCTCATGACCACACTCAGTAGGAGGGCACTTTGTCTTATGTTGTCTCCTCCCTCCTCTCAATGCCTCAAAGCTGGATGCACACTGTTGGGTGATATTAATGAAGCAATTATGTAATGCTCTTATTATGCAATTGGAAAGCCCTTTGTATCCTGAACATTTAAGGAGAGGAGGCCTTTATTACTGGAGAAAATTCCCTTGAGATTAAGATGAAGCTCTGTTGATGGGTAATAGCTTCAAGCAAATCCCAAAGATAATGTCTGTCTCTAATTTGGCTCTGTTTTGAGTCACAGCCCTATATAAATATGTTATGTTTTGGGGGTGTACAAGGGGAGAGAGAAAAAGCATAAGTACATCTACACACACTTCAGAGAACAAATTCTGACTGTCTTTGACTTTCTGCCACTAGAAGGCTCCAGGGACAAGACTCAGTTTAATTTACATAGTGAAGCTTCAAGTGATTCCAAAGGGATTTTGTCCACAAAAGTGCCCAGAGGAGGGATCAGGGTCTGTGTGCCAGCTTTGACTGAACCTTTTTACTACTTGGTGGGATGAGCAGAAAGGCCACTTGAGCCAGATTTCCCTGGTGGGATAAGGTTCCTTTGAAGGACCTCTGATCACCTGATTTACTCTACTTCCAAGCTCAGACCTTCCAGCACAGACCTTGCAGTCTTTCTTACTACATTGCAGTGTCACTGGGATGTAATTAACCTGGATGCATCTGGTTGTAGGCTCAACAGCTTCTAGAAAACACTATGATGTACTGGGGGCAGGGGGAGGTGGTATGAGGGAAAGTGCCTGGATATTTTCTTTCTGAAATGTTGCATCTGTTCTTTTCCATGCCATTATTCTTGATTTCCAGGCCAGGCTTTTTACACAGTACTGAGGGGAGGAAAAATATTGAAATGTCTCTCAGCTGTGTTACTTTCTGCTGTTTCTCATCTGTGCAAGGGAGAGGATGACAGTGGTCTCCCACTGCTGTTTTGGAAGACCATTCTTGAAGTCTTTGAAAAATGGCTGCTCCTATGTAAGCAAAAACTCACTGTTTAGCAAAAGCAATGCCACTGACACCACGTAGGAATGTGGGTTTCGGGGTCTTCAGGCTCCCATTGTCTTCTGGTGGTTGATGTCTCTGGCCTAGCTGTTTTTCTCATGAGGAAATGCAGACCTCTATGCTGCCTGCTCTGACGACTGCATCCCCTATGGTGTACATCCATTGGCCTTTGTAGGACATGCAGCCTGACTGGGAAGACTGGTCTGGCTGAGAAAAAAGCAGCCATTTGGCACTTGGCTCTAAAGGCAGCTTGTGCACATGGAAGGCTTTCTAGCAGAACACATTTCCTTTGATGGAAAATCAATCCTTTTGGAAGAAAGCTGCTTTTGGCAAGCATTCTGCTGAAACCCAGCTTTTTGGGTAGGCTTTTGTCTGTGTTCAAGGAGCTTTAATTGGACATTTATTCTTCAAACAAAGAGAAACATGCACATTTACCCACTTTTTTCCATGATGGGGGCCCAAGAGGTAAGTGTTGAAGGATGTAACCTAAACATTATTTCCATGGCCCTTTCCACCTGATTCAGTGCCTCCCATAATTTACGCTAAATCCCCTGGGGGAAACTGAGACTGCAGATGTTTGTCTTGCTTCATGCCTGAGGCCAGCATTTCTCCCCCACAGAGACCAGTGCTGGAACCACCTTACATTGAGTCTTACCACCGTGTTTGCACCTACAATGAAACCAAGATGATGACAGTGAAGCTGCCCAAGTGTGCCCCTGATGTGGATCCCCTCTACACTTACCCAGTGGCCATCCGCTGTGACTGTGACATCTGCTCTACTGCCACCACCGAATGTGAGACTGCCTGAGCTCCTTTCCTGGGTTAGGAGAGGAGGTGCCAGATTCTTCCCTGGCTTCATACCCCTGGTACCTCCAGCCTTAGATAGAGTGTAAGAGAGTCCAAAATCTGATCTCACCCTGTAATGCTCTTAATCTTTGACTTTCCTGGGCAGATCAGGCTTAATCCCCTCTTCTCACTCTGTTCAAAGCATTATTGCTGTAGAAATGTAGCACACCCCCTGATGATGGCAAATCTTAGGATAAAATAAATGGTGCAGTTTCCCTTCCTTACAGGCTTTTCACACTGTGTGGCCTTTCTTCATGCACAATGTGCACATCGACTGAACAGTCTCTGGGAGGTGGAAATGGGACACAAAGCCATTACCACCTCTGTTACAGCCTATTAATTAATGTCTGTAGTTTTAGCTCCTTCTGAGTAATGTAAATGCAGTTACCAACATTTCTACCATCTACCCCCCACTACTAACTCTTCTTGCCCTGAGATCCATCAGCAACAATAGTCAAAGAAAAAGCCTTAAGGCCAATGAAATGGAAATGGTATCCAAACTGCTGCCTTGAAATTTGGGTGAATGCATACTTAGCTCTGACTCAGGAAAGTACTTAAACTCATGACTAAGTGTTTTGTGTAATATCAGTGGACTTTTACAGTTAAGCACAAAATTTCAGTGATTTACTTAATTGGAGCTATTCTGATGAAAAAAAATAATCATACATCAAAAGAGACAATTCCTTGGAAAAAAGAGAGAAGCACAAACATGATAAACCCAGAAGTGCATGCCTATCTGTCTGGTATTGTCCAGGGAGAGGAGGGAAAATGACTTCATGTACAGTCAGCAACATTCGGTAGGGTCCAAGGATTCTCCCCTGACAGTTTCCAGAGTTAGAGGGACCAAGCCAAAGCACAATGACTGTGGGTTTGTTTCACTGAGCCCCTGGGTGAGGTGGTGGGAAAGACGGAGCTACAAAGGGCAGTCGCACACTTCCCTGAGCTGTTCAGCTGCGTGGAGACCTGCTGGTCTGAAGGTGCACACAGAGATAAGGGGCAGCCAGATGTGCCTGTGGAGTGCTCACTAATGTGACCAACGTGGGTGAGACAAACCCAGAACAGTAAAGAGAGCAAATGTGCCAAATGATGGTTCACACCCCCTCAGACCCAGTATTTATGAACTAGGGGACATCTGGGAGAAGCCGCAAGGGCCCTCTGGTGACCATAGCCACCTAAGTGCCTTTGTCCTCTGGTTCCCATCCACAGGAGGACAAATCCCTGTTCATCCCTTAATTCTTCCCTAAACAAAATGGGAAATTGTGTGACAGTAGGAAGATTTGCCAAGTGGGAGAGGCTTACAGGAGCTTATTTAAAAAAATTAAAAGGTGACACCTTCTCAGATAGCCATTAGGAGAGAATTGCTGGTGAGAATGGTATCTGCACCTGCCTTCCCCCTAGTTAGGTGTCTTCTGGATGAAGTCACCTTCATTTCCAGGGATGTATGCTTGAGAATTCCCAAGTGTCCTGTTCTCACTGAGACAGATTTGATTTAATTTGTAGTTTATTAGCTGCTTTCAGTCATTTTGTCTGTGGCACTGAAAATGCTGTTCTGTGGTTGAGTAGGAAGGAGGTGATTTTATGACTACCTTTTGTAATTCTGAATAGCAACTGATCTGTCCAACAGCAGCAGGAGCAGTTTTCTGCTGGTGGAGAGTTTAACGTCCTTTTAAAAAGTGCTTGTGTTTTGTTTCAGATGGCATCTTATCACCCCTCTGATCTTATTATTGTTCTACCCAACATCACAGCTATTGTGGGAAACATGCAAATGATTTTGTGTCCTTAACAATCCTGAGAATTGTAGTATGAAAGCAATGTAAGGCACCTTGTTCTCCTTTATGTATACATACAGATTTCTCATGCAGAATGTGTATAAGCTCCTACAAACTGTTTGCCAGACCTATGAACACCTGCAAAACATCTTGGTTCTGGTGTGAAGTAATTTCCTTCACTGGATTTCTGTCACAGAGTCTGGCTGTGCTGCAGTCTTAGGATTAGAAGCAGCACTAGAAAGCAGCAAAGTTCCTTCCTTTGCAGCCAGCAGGAAATACGAGCTATACCCGGATATGGGGAGACAGTAGAAACCTCATCAAGTGTTCAGAAGAAAACACTGCAGGGTAGGAAAGAGGATTTTGATGGAAGAAGGAGCAGCCAGTCTGGGGGGCGGAAGGGGAAGAGTGGGAAGGATGTATTGACTGAAATCAAGCTAACACTTCTAGATGGTCTTTTGAGGAGGAGAGCGAAAGTGAATGAAGATGCTGTGGATCTGCTAGGGGTGACAGAAGTGCAGACAACATCAGAGCCCACCAAGCGACTGACTGGTGTGCATCCTTCTTTGTCCAGCCCAGCTGGTTTCCCAAAAGTGGGCACACAATGACTTTCAAAGAGCTATCTTCATTCCTATTGCTGGTAGTTGCAATTCTGGGGCTTTTTCCCCCCGGAAGTTATTACACTACTAGGTTTTCATTCTGTCAAATTCCAGCCAATACTGACACTTGCAGCCAGGTCTTTTGACATTGACATCCTTTATGCTGGAGCTGCGATGGTATGACCTGCTCAGAATTTGCAGGCAGTCAACAGCCTCAACAAAATGTTTCAGAGCATAAAAAACCCCCTTGCCAGGCCACCTTCATTTTCAAGGGGCTTTTTAATGCCCTTTAAAGCCACAGGTTTCAACCTCACTATCCCACCCATTCAAAGTAATAAACAAAGCTTCTGTCTTTGGTGCATAAGTTTGTTTGCAAGGAGTGTGTATCGCAGAGGCTGTCACATATCACCACATTATTATCTCTCCCATGGAAACCCTTACTAGTTTTTTGCAGTCTGAACACTGATCACCAGCATCAGACAAAAATCACAGAAGCATTAAGGCTAGGAAAGATCTCCAAGTCCAGCCATCTACCAAACGCCTCCATGTACACCAGACCATAGTTTAGTGGTGGTCTTGGCAGTGCTGGAATAATGGTTGGACTCCACGATCATGAAGGTCTTTTCTGACAAACTACTGTATGATTCTATCACGTGTCCTGCACAGGACTGGTTTTTTAGTCTCTTTTTTTTTTTTTTTTTTTCCTCCTTTCTACTTTTAAACTAAACAGCAATAGTCACAGCCCCTCAGTGTTTTGATTTTACACCATACTTTTCTGTTGTATGATAGCTACAGAAACCCACTGGGTCTTGAAGTTCAGTTCCCTTCATTCCTGTGCTGTAGTTGGCATGCCCAGGCAGACTGACAATGTCAGAAATCAAAGTAATTTTACTTTTGTCTTCAAATTTGAGTTGCAGTGAGAGGGAGGGCAGGAAGCCTCCCCAGATGCATGCTTCCTGCAGTGACTTGCTTTCTCTTTGAGGGATGGGACAGGCAGCTCCCTCCTGCTCTTATTGTACTCACATAAAAACATAGGAACCGCTGCCCTGGGTCAGAGCGAGGGGCTGTCTCGCCCAATATCCTGCTGCTGACAGCCAGCAGCAGATCCTGAGGAAATGTGACAACATCAGGGTACAGAGGTATCCTTCCCAGGCTTTATCCAGCCAGATTTAGCAAGCAGCAGTTTAGGAAGTTTCTGCTGTGGAGGACGCATTTGACCCCTTGTTGTTAACCCTAGGTGTGTAACTTCCATGCTGTAACTTCCTGCACAAAGTCTGGCTGTGTGAAGTCTAGTGGCTAAAGGGGCTGGTAAATCAAATGTATTCTAGGCCACATGCTGTGCCCTCTTGAGCTGTCCTAGCTCCTCTGGGGATGTATCCATTTATAGCAGCCAGAGATTTGGGCTGTGATATGTTTTTGTTAGGAACAGACTTTTCTGCCCTTTGTCATTGCTGTGTGAGTGCCTCAGGCAGGGACTGGTTAAGCCTTGCTTTAGTTCAATCAGTATTAGGGATGTTGTTCCATAATGGTGGTATTTATAGTCTTAATTTAAAGACCAGACCATCTGGTCAATGGGAATGCTTCTGGTCTTGAAATCAATGGAAAGGAAAGCTGGGTAACAAAGGCACCATCTTGGGGGTTTAAATTAAATTGTTAATTATTTATTAAAAATGAGATCCACATTTCTGCACAGAACCCTTGGAAGACTGGAATAAGTCATATTCTTGACTCCACTCCAGCATTTAGGGGCTGTGTTTCCTCACTTAATTTCTTCAGGCCTTTAAGGATTTCACTTTCTCTACTGACTCTCCCTGCCCTGGCTGCTGGACCAAAGGTTACACAGTTCATCTTCGTTGTCATAAGTAAGGGGTTTTTTTTATCCATGTGTTAGCTTTGTCAGGGAGTACCAAACTCCCCTCAAAACTCGTAGTGCTCAGGCTGATGCTTTTCCTAGCTGCTTTATCAAGAGAGCTCCAGTGTCTTCTAGGCTGTTGCAAGCTGTCCTCTTTCCAAAACACTTAAATATTCACTTAAGGGAAGAACAAAACCCTCTTACACTGTGATGTCCTGGTGGAGACCACAGATGGTAATGCCAAGAACATCTTATTAAAATAAAGAAACAGAAACTTTGTCTGAGGAGCAACCAACTGCCTGCCTTAGTATTAGTGGAAGATGGGAGAATTCAGGCCAGTCACTGAGGGGTATGCTTTGACCAAAGTGAGGTGAAGGCTGAGCCCCAGCAGGGATCCAGACCTGCAGTTTCCATATCTCCACTTTCCCATGTTTCCAGGCAGCAGAAAACTTGATTAAGGATCAGTTTCCCGAGAGGAATATGTCACCTCCTGTTTGACTTTCTGCAGGCGACATTGGAAGGTTCTGGCAGCTCCAGGACCATCGAAAAGCAGCTGTATATATTAACATGTGTTTTACCTACCTGGAATATCCTGCAAGTTATATGTGATCAGAATCTGGGAACATAAACACATCGCTGCACCTTCATATCGAAACCACGCTATCAAATTATTTAGTAATACATTTATTTTGTTAAAATAAACTATGTACAATAGATGATATTAATGTGCAGTTACAATATACAATAATTACATGTTTAAAAAAGGATAAGCAAAAGATTACAGAATCATGTGCTGTAAATAGGAAACTAATACAGTTTACATAATTTTCAAACTATGCAAAACATAATTACTGGAGAACTGAATTTCCTTAATCTGAAGATTTAGTTAATCTTTGAAAAAAGACTTACCATTCAAAAGTCAGACATAATACTTTAGTACTCATCCTTTGGTTTTCCCAGCCCCGTACTCCAGCAATATTGCACACAACAACTTTTAAGAGAGAAAAATTTAGTTGCTTACATCAAGTAAAGTAAATGACTCTTTTTTTTTCTTAACTTGTTAAGAACTGATTGATGTATTAGGTCTTGATTTGTGCTGAGGTCATTTTATCTGTCAATTAGAATAACTTGTTGCACTGTTACCCGAGTATTGCTGAAGCATGAGACAAAAAAAAAAGACTTATTTTGTCTTTGTGTTCTCAGGGGAGCAGAGAGATTCTTTGCAGTGAAATTCTTGTATTTGACAAGCGCGTCGACATCGTAACAGCTTAAACTGGATTCAGTTATACGTGCGCTAGAGAGCAAGTCTTGTTCACCTTCCTGCTACTCTCTCCAGCCTTCTTTGAAGCCCTCCCAGTCTCAAGGTGCTGCTGAACCCCAAGAATCTCAGTGTGACTCTAGGGAGGCACCTCTGAGGCCTTTTGCCAGGCTCACACCATACTTGCTGGGGCAGCATGGACACCATGCTATGCCTTGCTCTGTAGCGTTTCCTACCTGGTAACCTGGGCTCACCACCTTAGATCACTTCTGCTCATAAGTAAAGAAGGTTTTGCTAGTGTCTCTCCCCTTTCATGTAGCTTTATGTTATTTCTTATTAATGACTTAATATTTACAAGTTTGGGGAAAGTTTGGGCTCATTTACACCATACTGACGAGGCAGGTCAGTGATGCAGTTAGAGCAGCTGCCTTTTGGGGAAAAGTGTTGGAAGAGACAATACGACAATTGTGCTATGGACATGGCTTACACCCAAACTACTTTGACAGACATCAGACAGATTTCTACTTGTTATCAGTACAAATAGCTGTTGTGTTGGAAGATCTAGAAACTGTTGACTAGTGACAACTCTTTAAAGTCATTATTCTCTGATCAAAGTCAAAATTCACCAGAGCTGATAACAGCAAGAAGTTAAACTGATCTTTGGCAAAACCAAATGCACAATTAACTCTGGCATCCTAAAGGGCATGAGATGAAATAAAGTGACAGCAATGAGTGCAGTGTCACACTTGGCAAAGATACCATGTTATAATGTTAATGTAATAATTTTCATCTTCAGCCTCAGTAGTGGTTGAAATGGGGAACTACAAATCCAGTCTCCAAAGCTCAGGGTAAGGATTAGATCAGAAAAGTCTCCGGGTGCTTAACTTCATTCAGGAATTCACAACCAGCAGCCGAAACTCTTGGGCCTGGCTCAGTGTGTCCTGTGTGCTCAGAGCTTGGTCACCCACAATAAAGGGCAGAAAAGGAGGAGACATAAAGACTTTTAAATGCTTTCCACATTAGTCATATGTGGACCCCATTGAAATTTTCCATTGTCTTTGTGAGAATTGAAATGAAGCCAACATACAACAACTTTGAAAATCCCACCTTAAAATTATCGTTAGAAGAAGCAGCCAAACCCTGCATTAAGGGCTGCACACACTGGAAGGGGATAGGGATCATGCTCAAAGTTAGTCTTGTTAATGTATTTTCAATGTTAGCGGCATTTTTTTAACCATTGCAGCAATTGATACGATTTTTGCTTGTTGCTCTTTGATATATGTGTTTGTGAGCTCATTCTCCTCTTAAAATCAGGTTCTTACTCTTTTCGCTGTTGTGGTGGGGTTGCTGGAACTGCCCATGTTAAATAAGTTTTGGTCACATGTTTCTGAAAGCTTTAACTGAAACAAAGAAAAGAAAGTGCGAAGATTATTTTTCTTCCTCCTAATTATGGGTGACTCCCTTAATACAATGATAAGATGAAATTTAAGTTCTAGATCAAAGTGGCTAATTGTGACTCTGGACCTCATTTTGCAGCTCTCCCCCAAATCAGAAGCATAGATGCTATTCTATCCATCCATCACTTCCAGTCGAGGGTTTTTCTACCAATGTTTCAAGGCAAACATATTTCTGCTTGCGTTTTGTTTTGATAGGTGAAGCTGAGATCACAAGCCACTACTGGGAGGCTTCTTCCTGCTTTCAGAGGGTCTTTATTCATTAAGAGGAAAACAAACGTTTATAATAGAGATTTTTCTTCATTTTTATGTAGAGCTTCAATGTGTGCAGAAGATGTCTGACGTGGGTCACTCCATGGTTGCGTCCTGTCACAGCAGATGCTCTTCCAGGCCCATGGAGTTGTGAACCAAGACAATGTTCTGTTGTTTCCAGATCTGCCATTTTTATTTTTTTTTAATTTAATGTAGGATTAAACATATTAAAAATCCTCTTCAAGTAAAAGGAAAACACAGGAAGAGAAGCACATGCAGCTGGCTTCCTGCATTCTACCTGCTTATTGAAGAAATGGTCCCAGGGACAACATGAGCATGTGTTGATTGCTTTGCTGGAGAAGAAAAATGTGCTTTTAAACAGACCTGTCTTGACAGAGATTGATTCCATTGCAATTAATTCTTAATCCAGAGGAACTTTCAAGGTGGTGAATCAAGAGGTATTTACTATGTCCCATCCTGAGAACCACTCCCCATGATTCCTGGAGGATATAGGTATATGGAACTTCCAGTCAGTTGAACAAATGCTCCTGGATGGGCCTGTATAGGTTTAGAGCCTTATTCCAGCATTCTCTTAAACTTTTCTGAGCTCTCAGAGGCATAGGAGAAAATGTGGAATTCTTTGTGGGACCTCCTTCAGGTCATGCTGACAGTGGTGACATGGCACAGGATTGTCCCAGCTCTGCTGGCTTGTGTTTAAGCAGAGGTCTGAAGGGCAGAGGCATCTGTAGGTTATTTTAACATGAGAACACCTGTCTAATGATGAAAGCTCTCTCTAATACTGAATATCTCTAATATGTCCTTGCAGGAGTTTGCATGGAAACCCTTTGGGAATTCTGAAACTACAACTTCAGCTGAACTCCTGGTGGAATGCCAAGGTTTCCGAAGATACCAAAGGAAATGGGTTTTACAGGATCTAGCAGATTTGTTGTAAGATATGAGCGCTTGTGAAATGATAGCAGACTATTAGCAAAGGCAGTCCTGTCAGGCAAGGTTTTTGGCATCAGTCAGGGATATTGTCAAATAGGTGCCTGGGATGGTTTATCGCCCTTACAATGCTTTTAAGTTGATCTGGGGGTCTCATTTCTAGCTCACCTTCCAGTGAGAAAAGCCATCTTCTTTCACCTGGCAATCTTTCATTGATTCTCTTTTCTTGTTACTAAAGGTGCTTGGAAATAAATGGAAGTTCATATCTGTTGCCTTATGCCTGTGCTTGCATTGTGCCTAGTGTTTTGATATTTCTGAGAATAAGTTTCTGCCTGTTCACTCACCATCTGTTTGTGTTTATAAAAGGTATTAGGTATGACTTGCCAGGTAGTCAGTGAATCTCTTTACAATCTAACTACAATCCCCCTCTAAAGCCTGTTGGCCTGTGATATGCCTCCCCAAAATAATAGCATTACAGGGCAGATCCTTGAGTAAGTCTGTGTACCTAACACAGGAATAATGCTTATGGGACCTGCCTTAACCATAACTATTTTTGAAACATTTATTTTTGTTGAAAGAAGAATTGGAACCAAATGGAGAGCAGAGTCCACTTCTCAGTGGATGGTGACCACCCTCCCTCCTTTGCAGCTTCCAGATGCAGAATTTCAGTCAGAATCAGCTTGAAAAACTTGAAATTTTACTGCCACACAAGACTGATTTGCTTGGTTTTGAAGGTGCAAATGAACCTCTGGTTAGCCCTGGCATTTTTCAGTATGCATATTAATACTTTTCTGTCTGTGTTCACTGTTATGCAGTGGTTTGTGCAGGGTGCTGAAGTTTAATGCATAAGGACAGTAGCATTTTATCTTCTACATCACCATAATTTTTAGTTCTGTTTCCTCAAACCACTGCACTTACATGAACACTACAGCTTCCTATCTGATTTTTAATTTTATTTTATATGCCTGTTATATGCCATCCCATTAGCATTAATAGACACCCCTGATACTTGGTGGCTTGCAAAAGCATAATTTGATTATTTGTGGCTTTCTCTGATGCATGCTGGCAATTCTATATTGTACTTTTGTAGTGTGCTCATTATTTTATGATGAGTTGAGCTGTCAGTTTGGATTTCTATTTCCTCTGCATTTTGTGATGCTCTAAGAATATCTGGCAGCTCCGACCTTGAGTGTTTGCATTGTGCTTTGGCTGAAACAGACTTCACTTACTTTAACCAGAGACTTGTAGATTGGTTAGCACTCTGCAGCAACGTGTGTGAGCCAAACCAAAGTCATCAACTTATTTTATTTCCGCTGAAGTGGCTGCACAGTGAGGCTCTAATTTTCTTTGAAATCTGTTGAAAACGTCTTTCTTTTTTTTTGATGTTGTTGTTGTTATTTCAGTGGCCTTCTAGTCATGTCATAAGCCAACAAACTTTGCCTAAATAGTTATTTAATTCACTTCTAGTTTTCCTCATACTCCCCTAATATATCTTTACATGTTCGAAACCCACCTGGACGTGCTCTTGGGTAGCCCTCTTTAGGTCAGTCTCCCTTGGCAGGGGTGTTGGACTCAATCTCTGGAGGTCCCTTCCAACCCCTAACATTGTGTTGAGCTGACTGTCAGTGTCCCAACTGTGTAAATACTCATGGCTCTGTCTGGGGATGGCAACTCAGCCTCTGTGGTGTGACATGAACTTCTTCACCAGGCTTCAGCACTGTCCTTGCTCTGAGCTAAGTTTTTTCAGCCAGTGACTTTGAAGCAAATAGCTGGGACATAATGAAACCAAATATGAAGTATTGATACAATGATGAGGTCTTTCTTTTGTCTGTCTATGATTCAGCACAACTTTGTTTTTGCCCATACCTGTGTGCAGCAGGGAAGTGAAAGCCGGCTGGAGTCTACAGCTGTTTGTGCAGCAACAAGGCATTTGCCTCAAATTTGATCACTTTTGGCAGAGATAACTGCTTGATTTCTACCTAGAAACATTTTGGGGTGTCAGAGTTGGTTTCTGTAGGTCTCCATAGTATATTCAGTTTGTGGTAGAGGAGGAGCTTGAATCTATAAGCCTAGATGGTGTCAGCATTGGGCACTGCATCATGCTCGTTCCCTTCTCTGTGCCAAGGGTGCAGTTCATGTGGTCCTGCTGAAGTCACTAATTGCTCTGGATAACACTAGGTCTGTAATTCACCACTAATCACAAGAGCTTTTCTGGCTGGAAGTGTGTACTTAGCCATGCTCCTGCACTTTTGGAGAGGCATGGGCGAGCCGGTGAGGGTGCACTGCTGTTATTTGCTTACTTTGAGCAGTTCTGGAAATGCTTCATTATGGAAAATTACATCAGAGGTCTTGAAATCTGTATTTGCTGGTACTGTGATTTTCTGTTTGGGGAATGAAATCCACAAGACAAGTGTCATGGCATTACCAGGGTACCCAAAGGCAGATGCAAGCAACAACACACCCTTGGAGTTCACCTCGAGTGTTGCTGTGATGTGCAATAGTTACAGGCACCCTGGACAGGCTTTAGTAAAAAGGCACAGTCTTCAACAGCAGAGACCTATCAGGCATCTTCCCTTCCCCTAAGGTCTAAGCTTCCCACCCCTCTGCTGTCAGCTGCAGTCCATCATCTGTGACTCATATGAAGCTTCATTTCTGAGGACTGCAGCCACCCTGCAACTTAACACTCACAGTAATGAAGATGGAAAAATAGGAGCAAAGAAAGAATTAATGGATGGGTGGAGGGTGACTACAATAAATCAACATGTTTACAACTCCTCTTTAAGTTGTTTCTACATGAGATACTCCATTAAAAAAAAATCTTAAGGCAACTGGATCACCTTAAAGCACTTGAAGTAAGTATGACCTTTTTGGGTTTTGCTATTTTTGTCTGCTGGGTGAGATGTAGAAATCCAAATGATCTATAAGGTAGACTTGCAGTTGCTATGGCAATGTGTCTTGTTCATGTTCTCACTTTGGAGAGGAAATTGCTCCACAGTGCTATTTCATGTCTAGGGCAACATTCTTTGGTGGCAGAATTTTTCAGTACATTAATGCTACAACCCTGTTCTTCCTTTCCCAGCTTCTGGAAACATGGCTTAGCCTGAACATTCCCCTGTAAAAATGCAGCTTGTTTGCATTTTTTTGTTGTAAGAACATTCCTTAAGTCTAGAGGTAAATGTTGATCCATTTTGATAGCTTGGGTGCAGCAACATCCTGATGCTGTGAAGTTTCACCATTGAATAAAAACAAACTGCAATCACTCCATCTTTGTTTCCATGTGGTATGAACAAACTAATGTATATTCTGAACTAGCAAGTCTTATACAAGAAATTTAAAGTACATCCTACCTATAGTGTATATCTTACATAATAGATTTCTACAGATCTCCATGTGCTGTCAGTCAATTCAGGTTCAATTCCTAAGTACTGTAAATTTCTAATTCAATTCTTTCTTAAGGCCACAAATGGAGTTTCTCTTGTTTCTTTTACCACCTTTAGTTCTTTGTTTTTCCACATGCATTTTCACCTTATTGCTAAGGTGAGGAGCCAAGCAGTAGCAGGCATCCTGGTTTCTGTTGGCTCAGTGCAGTCTGCAGTAGAGGGAACAGGCTGCATACATCTTTGGAGGGTTAGGAAAGCACATAGACATGAGTTGGCTTACTGTGACACAGCTTGGAGGTCTCACAGAATGAAGGACTCTTATGCCTGGGTAAGAAGGACCCCTTTCTGGTCATGTTCCCCATTTGCAAGTTACATGTGACTTCATTGCCTTTCTAACCTGCTTGGTTTCATTGAACTGATTTCTTTTTTCTTTCCAAGTGACTTCACACAAGGGTGCAGCAGCTGTGGCACTTTGCACAGCGCTTCTTCTTCTTTTTGGGGTGGAAAATAGTCAGGATTGCTTCGTCAAAGACAGTTTTAAGGCCTTTCTGTGTGAGGGCTGAGCACTCCAGATAACACTGTGCTCCAATCTGAAAGAGAAGAGAGAAAACAGGAGTACCCTCTGCTGGGAGAGACAGAGCGAGCCTGTTCCAGCATTGTGCTACATCCATGCATGTCTTGCCCCAGAGGGAAGCCCAGACCTTTACCAAGGGGCCCAGGTCTTTCCTCTGTTTTTTATCTGACTGCCTATGAGATTAAGGGACAAACTCAGGTGGTCATCCTGAGCAAGGGAGTAGTGATAAGCATCAACACTAGTATCTCATCATAGGGTGTTAATGGGGAGCAGGAATTCCTTGCATGACCCTCCAGAAAGAGAAGATGGTTGTCTTTGTGTTTGAGTGCTGGACCAGGAGCTTGGCCTCCTGTCTGTGCAGCTGGGGGGTGGGGTGGGGAAGAGGCCTGGGGTGGGGGGAGGAGTGTGGTTTCAAGGAGATTCTGAGTTGTCTGATGAGTCTTTTCATATACTTGGCTCTTTTTCTTTACCTGTCACCCCTTGTGAGCTGCCTCCTGCAATATCAGAGAGTGGCTACCTGGAGAAGGGTTTTCCAGCTCAATTCTGAGAACATCTTGAGATAGAAGTCCTCTGGGGGTGCTGGTATGACACAAACACAGCAGACTGGGAAAGCAGCCTTAGTTTATTATACTAATGGATGCTCTTGCTGGCCTTTGAGGGTCAGTGCCTCTAACAGCAGCTGCAGCATACAAAGTGAAAATGACTGGGGTCCATTTCAGGACCTGGGCAGATCTTTTACCCAGAAACTTGGCACAGAAACTTGGGAGCTCCTTCTTTGCTGCTTGAAGTGCAGTGGGTAGTGAGAATCAACTTGTCTGTGCTTTTGTAAGGGATAGAGATGAATTTGGAAGGAGATGGCTGAAAGGAGGGCTTGCCACATGCACCTGCTGTCAGAAGCCTGGACAAGAAATACTTGACTTAGACAAAGTGAGCAGTAAAATCTGTTTTACTGTCCAGTTTCCAGCTGCTGTCTTGTGCATCTTGCTGCTTTGCATGTAGCTTGATCAGGTTGCAGCAGAGCAGTAGGCTCAGAAGCCAAAACATGTGTCCAGCCTATTTGAACAGCGGCTTTAATGTCTGGTTGGGACTGACCAACATGCCCCAGAGGAGTTCACCTTGAAACTAACTCAATCTGTTTTGGGGGACCTTAGAAAATGCTGTTACCTCCTTTGCCAGCTTCACACCATGCTCGTAGGTGAGTGGTTTCTCTTTCATGTAAAGCAGCCGAGCCAAAGTTTTGGGATCATCCCGGAGATCAATCTAGTAGAAAGTACACAAACCCTGAACTCAGTATCATCTTGATGTGATTCTTGTGACAGGTGTTCATATCCTTATGAACCCACAGTTAGGTCCTTGCATAAGGGCATCTGTCCTGCTGGCCTCAGATGATACTTCAGAAAAGATTTTATTTTTTTAAACTATTTTTATGTTTCACATTGATCTGTTCTCATTGGCAGGTTACTGGACCACATTTCAGACAGCTGTGGTACAGTAAAGATGCAGTTCTTAGTGGC
Source organism: Dryobates pubescens (assembly GCF_014839835.1). Lineage (NCBI taxonomy): Eukaryota > Metazoa > Chordata > Aves > Piciformes > Picidae > Dryobates > Dryobates pubescens. The sequence continues at coordinate 19,872,004 of NC_071616.1, read as the reverse complement.
TTTCATAATGTATCTTGGAAAGTGTTGCTTCCAGCCTGAGCCACAGTGGAAGCAGAGGCTTATGTGGTCCTGCACGTTATCAAAATGAAGCATTCTGGCATTTCAAAACCATCCATTTTTGCCTTGTGAGATCCAAAGAGTAATACTTTAATTTTAAAATGGATGTTTTAGATTATTCCAGTGTGGAAAACAAAGCCAAACTATGAATGATTTGACTTTCCTATGTCATGAAGACTTTGGTTTTGACCAGAATTTGATCTGTTTCTGTAACTTGATTTTGGTTATGGTCCAGTGTTTGGATACTTTTCAGACTTGTGTTGTTACTTCTCACAGTCTCCAGCCACTCTTTGTCTTGGAAGCAAACCCATATTTAAGGTATTTTTACTTCATTGATAGATTCCTAGATTTTAAGGTCAAAATAAAGTGGTTTGGTCACTTAATCTTACATTCACTGCAACACATGCTGGAGGGCGAGTGCCTGTTTGCAATGTTGATGTAAAGTATGTGGGAGGCTATTTTCTCTTCATGTCTTGAAGTAAATAATTTGGTTAATTTATTCCAAATCTTAAAATGTAGTTTGAAGTTTAGCTTCTGCTTTTAACAATAGACTTTGTTAGATTTCCCCGCCCCCCCCCCCCCCCTTACTAAAGGCCTGTCAGAAGTCTTTTTTCCCCTGTAGGTATTTATGCCTTGTTGCCGATGTATAAGCTAATATGCATTTAACTGAGAGGATGGGATAAGTTTTGCCAGTTGTGACTAACATAATGGGAAATCTTCATGTTGGTTTTCACTCCTAGTCCCTGAGTTTTTCTCTAATGGAGAAGTCTGGCTGCATTTCACATAAGATGTTAAATAGGAAATCCTTCCACAAAGCTCAGCCTCCAGCCATCCTTGGGGTAGGGCAGGAGCCTTCTCACTCTGTAGACACCTTGATGACTGGAAGTGCCCTGGGGAAGCATTACCTGTGTTCCTATGAGGACATAAGGCACGTTGGGCATGCAGACTTTGAGCTCAGGCACCCACTCCTCCTGGACGTTGTGGTATGAGGCAGGGTTCACCACTGAGAAGCAGATCAGGAACACATCAGTGTTGGGATAGGACAGCGGTCTCAGCTGGTTGTAGTCCTCCTACCAGCAGAAAATGGCAAGAATGTTACAGGGTAAGGGATTACCGCAAATGGGAACATCCTGTTTGTTCTTGTTCAGCTGCTCAACACTACCCCTCCATGCTCATACATGCTGGATTAATGAGCAGAGTCATGTGCCCTGGGCCAGCAGTGCTGTTTTTTCAGCATCTTTACTCCAAAAAGCTAATTGTTTTTTTGTGTGTGTATTATCTGTCACGGTGCTGGTGTAGAGGGTAGTGTTAAACAGCATCCACTGTGGCTGCCTCTAGCAGTGTAATAAAAATTGGTCTTGTGTGTACTGGCCTCAGCCCTCCAGCAGTGTGATGCCATCCTGCGAAGTATTATTAAACAGTCCCCACTAGCTGATCTCTGCTGATGACACACATCTCTAGGGACTTTTCTGTTAATATTATGTGCTTTCTATACCCCAGTAGGCATTGTGGACTTGATCATATACAATAAATATGGGTCTCTGGGCTATTGGTGCCATCACAGTCATGTATGGTATGCAGTGATGTGTCAGTCAGAAAAAGGCACTCATCTTGAAAGTGCAAAGCAGATCAAATCCAGCCTGCAGTGATCTGGGTAAATCACCGGGGCTGATTTAGTGTTTCCACAAGCCCTGGCCTGGAGAAGGAGAGATGTTTTCTCTGTGGGCTAGTTGTGAAGAGGGAGAATTTTCAAACAGATCAAAGCACAGCTGTGTTATGTTGTGAGCTGGCTTTGATAGCCAAGTTTCAAGGAAGAATTAAGGTCTGTCTTCAGGCTTGAGATGTTGAGAGTGAGCAGAGGTTTTGCTAGCCGTGTGAAAGGGATAGACTGGTTCTTTCTGATTGTGAGAGCATATGTGGCTGTGTCTGCTATGTACTTTTCAATGAAACCTGTTAGAAAATTTCAGTGTCACCAACCAGATGCTTTTAGAGAGGATACATCTGTTCTGAAGATTTTTTTTGGGATTCAGAATTTATAAAAATGAGAAGCAGCATAACATTATAGTGTGGGAAATGGTAATACATGTTGCCGTAAGGCCTCAGTGAGCCCTAGTTTTTTTAGTTTATAGTTTCTGCATTCTGGGCAAGCCTCAAATCTCTGTGCTATGGTCTCTTTTGGTTATAACTACATTGAAAACTCAGCAGCTGCAGTTTTGCTTTGCAGATACTGAAACAGTAAATAATGCAATGAAAAGAAAAAAAAAAATATACAGGTGTGTTGCTCAGGCTTGAGAACATTTATTTGAGGTAGGAACAACCCACATTAGGGTGAGGAGCAATGCAAGCTGCTCTCTGAACTGCTGGAGAAACTGATGCAGGACTCCATCCCTGTGTGCCTAGATTGAATTGTGTCTTAACCTTGTTTCTGTCTTGCTTTAGTTGAGTCAACAAATGAGACGTCTTAATTATAAATTGAGACTGGCAAATCTTCCCTTTGAAGTCTTGTTTACTGAATACACAATAAGTACACAGCTGGTATGAAACATGCAGCTGGGGGTATAGCTCAGTGGTAGAGCATTTGACTGCAGATCAAGAGGTCCCCAGTTCAAATCTGGGTGCCCCCTGAGAGTTACTTTTTTAAGTCCTTGGGTTTGCCATTCCAGCCAGGTGCATACTTGGCTCTAAAGAGATATCTAGACAGGCTCAATCAATGGGCCAAGGTCTACTGTATAAGGTTTAACAAAGCCAAGTGTCAGGTGTTCTGCACTTGACTCACAACAACCTCATGAAGCGTTACAGCCTTGGGACAGAGGGGCTGGAGAGCTGCCTGGCAGAAAAACACCTGGGGGGTGTTGGTCAATAGCTGGCTGAACATGAGCCAGCAGTGTGCCCAGGTGCCCAAGAGGGCCAACAGCATCCTGGCCTGGATAGTGTTGCCAGCAAGAGTAGGGAAACAATCTTCCCATCGTGCTGCACTGGTGAGGCTGCACCTTCAGCACTTTGTTCAGCTTTGGGCCCCTTGCTGTGAGAGGGACACTGAGGTAATGGAATGCACCCAAGGGAGGACAACAAAGTTGGCAAACGTTTAGAGAAGTCTTATGAGGAGCACCTGAGGGAACTGGAGTTATTTAGCCTGGAGAAAAGGAGGCTGAGGGGAGATCTCTACAACTACCCGAATGGAGATCGTAGTGAGGTGTCAGTCTCTTCCTCCATGTAACAAGTGATCAGACAAAAGTAAATGGAGTCAAAGTGTGCCAGGAGATGTTTAGGGTAGATATTAGTTTTATGTGGATGCTGCAGGTTAGGAAGGCCTGGCCTAATTATGGGGCACCATTCTAAGCCAGAACATCAAACGCGGGATTGTGTGTACCGCAGTCTATACGAGCCGGTGTGAGGTGCTTCGCAATGGCCTTTTCTGTCCTCAAGTCGGCCTCCTGAAATGGCCACGGGGTGGCAGCAAGCCCTCACGGAAACGTGACAGGATTCTGGCAACGAACCGGCTACATATAACCACCTGCTGTATTCCAGGTGTGCGCATTTAGAGGGGCTGGAACTTACCGTACCGTTAAAATTACAAACTAAAAGCCGGGAGCTCTCTGCCCGAAGGTGATGGCTATAGGACTGTGCGTTTCATTTCATTTTGCGTGGTCCTTCAGAGCCCCTAGAAAGGCTGTTTTCAGGAGAAGCATCCCTGATTTGTCTTAGCAGCACAGAGCATTATGTAAACCATGGGGAAGAACAGCCATGCATGATGTAGGAGAGATGTCATCTCCCATCAGGGCATGGGGGAGCTTGCATGGACGTGTTAAAGCACAAACACAAAGGTCATGGATAAGAGCAGATTTGGGCTTCTTCTCAGGCTCACATACCTATGCCTGTGGGCGGACAGGAACCTTCAGACCGCATCAAAGACTCTGTTAATGCCTACTTTCTAGGAGAAGGCTATAAAAACTTGCAATGGCTCGTTTCTTATTCAGAGATTGTTGAAGCCATGGATATCCCATGGGTATGGGGCACATCCAGGAGTGCTGCAGCTGGTGATAATGGTGCTTGGGAAGGGACATGAGTTACTGTGGCCTTGGGCTGTAGCTGGTCATTAATTTCTTTTCCCAGCTGGTCTTTGCATTTTGCAGCCTGGCTTTCCAGTTACACTGCCTGGCCACTGGTTTGGCATGGAAATGGCAGTGCCAGGCCTGGCCTTTATAAGTTGTAGAATCACAGAATGGTTTAAGTTGGAAGGGACCTTTAAAGGTCATCTAGTCCAATCTGCTTTCAGTGAGTGAGGACATCTTCAACTAGATCAGGTTGCTTCAGAGTCCCAACCCACCTGCTCTGGACCATTTCCCTGCATGGAGCATCTACCATATTACAGTGTTAAAACCAAGCTATCAGTGCTTCTTCCTTACATGTTATCTAAATCTTGTCTCTTTCATTTTAAAACCATCACCCCTTGTCCTGTCACAACAGGTCCTGCTAAAAAGATTGTGCTTTTCTTTCTTATAGGCCCTCTTTATGTACTGAAATGTGACAATAAGTTCTCCCTGGAGCCTTCTCTTCTCCAGGCTGAACAACTCCAACTCTCTCAGCCTTTCTTTATAGGAGAGGTGTTCCAGCCCTTGGACCATTTTTGTGGCCCTCCAAGTTACCTGAGTTACCTGTCTGTGACTTGCTGCAGCTGAGATAACATTGACTGATGTTGCTCCCTCCCTGCTCTATTGCTGCAATCAGTCTTCCAGTGTTTGAGTCCAGAAAATACAGCAAAACATGTCTGGTGTATTTTTTTTGTGTGGCTACCATTCTGATCTCATGTATTCTCCCTACCATGTCAGCCTGTTAAAGCATTCCACATCTGAGGCCAGCCTGGGGAAAAAAAGCAGTGTTTTCCCTCCTAGGACTCTTTGTGCCAGGGGTGCAGAAAACCAGGTATTCCAAATCAGGGGCCTCTGCCAGCTCTCCTTTCCAGCTGACAGAAGGTCCTGTTGCAAGACTATATTCTCCAATTGTTATTTCATTAGCATTTGTTTTATATCATTGTAACATTAAGTGCTATTTTTGACTATGCCTTCACACCAATGCTTTTGGTAGCCACATAATATAAGGAGAAGGAGAGAGGAAAAAAAATCCATATGATCTGTCCTTCTAATTTGAGCATGTGGGAAGCATTGTCCTTTCAGCCTCTAAGGAGATAGAATCTAGTCATCAAGAAGTGATTCATGCTTCAAGTTTTGACTAGATGGCCACATCCTCTGGACCAAGGTCTGAAAGGAAAATGAGCCTGACAAGTTAGAAATGGTGCTTGGAGACAGGTGGCTCACTTTGAAGCAGTAGCTGGCAAAATGACTCTAGAGGAATATGGATGGAAGAGTGAACTTTGCCAAGGAGATAGATTCGTGTTTCTTCTGGCTCAGGAGTACAAGTAAGAGGATGTGTTGCTGAGGAAATGGGTGGCAGGTGGAACTGTCAGCCCTACAATTAGAAATATTAAGATGCTAAGTAAAAGCTGAGAACTGAATGTAACTCCAGTCTCATTTGCAAACGCTTGCAGTACTGCTGGAACATGACAGACATACTCCAAGCTCTGCATTTGTGAGTGTAGAACAGGAAGTTGAACACAGGACAAGGGCTTGGGTCATATTTTGAGACTGGATTTGAATCATCTGTTTGCACCATGTGAATAGAAAGGATGGGTGAAGGGTAAGTGACACCAAGCTGGAAATCAAGTGACTGTTGCTGCCTACACACATGTGACAGGAATAAAATCATAGACAGTGAAACCCAAAGAGTGAAAACCCCAGTCCTGCTGAGTTCAGGTTTTTCTGGAAGTAGCAGGCTGTCCTGATGCAGTTTTTTTCACCTCTTTGCATACTGATGCAAAGTACATTCTGCTGTAAGTGGCCTTCTGCAGAGAAGGAGGGTCTTCTGCATTGTTTATGCACTTTATAGCTGTCAGACATGGCCAATAAAAAACACAGACCAGAAGTGTTCCTGAAAACAAAGCACTGCTGGGTCCCAGAGAATGAAGCAGGCTCCCAAATTTGCTTTTCTCTCCTGCTCCCTTCAGTGCCAGCTCTGAGTGCAGGAGATGGTGTATATGGGTTTCAACCTTCCCAGGTTGTGAGGGACCTGTTCATTCCGTTCCCAGCAGATCATTTTTTTGTGGGGTTTCTGTGCAGATTGTGGTTCTTTCTTTATTCTATCACTTGTTAGCATTTGGAGATAGGAGAGGGAAATTTAACCATGAAAATGTGTTGCTCCCTGTGCCCTTGTATTGGCTGACAAGAGTAAGGGAGTAAGAAATGCTCACTCCTCTCTAGGGGTGAAAATGGCCTGCAGATCAGTACTGTTCTACAGACTTTTACTGCAAGCACACTGTGTGAGATCCTGGACAGTGGAAGAAGTGAAAACATGATATATGTAAGTAAGCATGGGGTACAGAGTCTCCTGTAATGGACACCCTTGTCCTGGGTGAAGGATGTCGGGATGGGTGCCAGTCTGACTGGGTTACCATTTAAAAAGTCAGTATCTGGTGACTGACAGGCTGGTGCCGTATTACATTAGGTTTCTGATCTTGGAAATAGGAATTTTTCTCTGTATCTTCAATGCCACCATGTGGTTAATGTAAGAAAACGCTGGCTTTATATGAAACCATATTTGCTGTAGGAGGTTGATATATGGGAGGCTGAATAGCCTAATCAGGCTTTAGGTTTTTGCTCAAAATTAATTCTTAGGGATGAATGCATTTGTGTCTGTTTTATTGCTGAGACAGAAAGAAAGCTCTGTGTAGATAATTAAAAGGTCGAAAGTCCAACCATTGCAACTCACAACTGATTGTTAATACTTGTAAAACAACCCCCCACAAATGGCAATAATAATAAAGCCCAGTACACAGCAGTAATAAACAAACCATGGGAATGGAAAATTATAAATGTTTTGCAGTAATTTACCTGCCCAGCAGTGTCATAAAGTCCCAGCAAGTGCTGTTGTCCTCCCACAGTCACAGTTACTGGAAGAAAGAAACAAGAGGCAATGTTTATCCACGGTCCAGTGGCCCCATTTTTATGAGTTTTAATCCTAAAATGCTACTAAACCCTTGTGCCAGACACAATAGCACATCTTACAATGTGCATCCTAAACCAAACACATCTATTCAACCCAATTCAAAGCCAACCTAAAGTCACAACAAAAGCAAATCCTTTAGCTAAACTCTTACTTCCTTACAGACAGCCAAGACTGATGAGCTGCACAGACTGCTGCTATGAAATACCAGGAGACTAGAGAATGTTTACTTCTGTCTGTGCAACCACCATGAGTTTCCAGGACTTGAAAGTACAGAATTCCTGCCTTCCCACCATGAGCATCGGGGTATGCTTGTCATGGATAATTGAGAGTGGGTTTAAAAATAATTTTATTTCTTCCAGGCTTTGAAATGATGAAATGTTCAGTAGTGGTTGATGTTTGGTGGGTGTCAGTGGAGGTGTGCTGATGCATGCTATCACAGGTCAGTGGCAGTTCTTAATATATGGGAGTCTCTGGTGGATGCTTCAAAGGCCAAGGAGAAAGAGGACTGCTAATATTTGCAGGGATGTTGAACAGATTCTGTGGCAAATGAAGGAAAGCATAGTTTAGTTTATTGATCACACTCAGCATGTTTACTCTTTTTGAAGGTTTCACTTTGGACTTCATTTGGAGCCCATCAATACTGATGAAAAACTTTTCTCATTGCCTTTGGATGAACCTCATTAATAACTGATATCTGCAATCGGTATTCTTTTTGTATAAAGGATATGATCTGTGTTAATGATATTTAGTTAACCAGTTAGCCTGCTTAAATCATTACTACTCAACTGGAAAGAAAGGGAAAGAATCCAATTCCACCTATTAGTCAACAGGAAAAGTTTGTTCATCAGGAAGGTTGCTCAAAATAATGGTATTCTTGCCCACAGACTAATTTTTTTGTTGTTGTTTAAGCACCGGGGCAAACAGCTGGAGTGAGCACAGAGCTATGATTGGGGCAGGGAGGGCTAAGACTGGTGTTGACTGGCTGATCTGATTGCACAATTTGTAATTAAGGAGAGCTGAGAAAGATTACTAATTACTTTTGGGAAAGTGAAGGCTTGAAAGCATCACATAGGTTCTTGCTTATAAGATTTTTGTAGGAGCAAAGCATCCACAAGTTCATAGAAGTTAAGAGTTCCTGCACTGGGCAAAAATGTCCTGTCTGAAATCTCTTGGACCTGAAGTTTCTGTCAGCATGGCTGGACAGACTGATTATTCAGCAGCTTTACTTGCTTGCAAAGCGACAGGGTAATTTTGCTAGCTTATAAACAGAACAAAAACCTGACATCTTGAAGGTACAAAGGCTCACCAAGGACCAGATTTGCTGATGAGAACAAGCTGGGCTGCGCTTACCTGCTACTGGGGCTGTCTTGTGATGTGTGGGAGAAACATGAGATGGGAAAGAGGCTGAGAACTTCTCTCCTGCTGCTCAGCTCAGGAGGTAGCTTTTACACAGTGCAGCTCCCAAGGCAGCTCAAAATGGAGTTAGATATTGACCATAAATGTCTATGTTTGAAAGAGCCCAGCAGGGTAGAGGTACCAGGGTGGGGAGATGGGTACCAGCACAGACAGGAGACAGGTCAGATGCCCCATTCTCTTGCTTCAATCTGACTTAAATAAAATAATGTCAACAAAATCTCCCCAGAGCCCTAGTTTTCAAGTTTTTGTGGTGTAGGGAGTCTCAAAATGTCCCTGTAGAGATATGAACTGCACAAATCTACTGAGAATACATTTTCCTTGGCTTCATTTTCAGAAGCAATGGGGGCCACAGGTGGTCCTGCACAGCTTGCTGGAGGCAGATGGGAGATGGCTGTTTTTTTCCAGTTGAAACCTTGGCCAGCCTTCAATATGCCCTTGTGTCAGGAAGTGCAAGATCCAGTTCTGTTCTGCTGGTTATAGTCTGCTCAAGGACCAGCTGTGGGAAGATGTACCCTTCAGCTGACAGCAATTTTCCAGCTGTGGTGCATTAGTCTCAGCTGGCTGAGATGGTATTTAGGACTACACATGGTGTTTAAGGGCTGCCTGTGAACATCAGTTATACTCTCTGTCCTTGGCTGAATAAGTATGGAGTCTGCAGAGCACCCCCAAAGCAGGATGTTCACAGGACAGCTGCATGGCCATGGGTTGCTTAGAGATGCAGGTGATCTAACATATCTGATGAATATGAAGAGACATTTGCCATATGTCAGTACTAGAGCAGTTAACCGGCTCTGCCTTTCAGGCTGGCTAACCCTGAGTGCAGGCAAACTGAGCTGGGTCTTGTTTACAAAGATCACCTTGGGTCTTCAGTGTTTTTAAAACTGAAAAGTCACACTGCAATTTACTCTATCTGGACTTGGGCTGCTGCGAAGTCTTGCTGTCCCACCTCTTGGTGCCATCTGACTGACAGAGCTGTGCTGGCAAAAAGCCCTGGTACAGATACGATATTGTTGCCTTGATCCATCAGTTGATATGATTTGGAGATGAGCTGTTTGGATAGAGGTCTAGTTCATCTCTAGTGTGCTGTGCTTTGCCAGAAGAATATGCTGTAACATTTCCTAAGCTATCTGTCCTCTGTAGTCTATGAAGCCATGAATATTTTGTAACATGTCTGTGGAGCCACACATGGAACAGTTATTGATCGTTTGTACAGTTCATTTAGACTCTTGGTGACCTCTGGGAAATGCTGAGGGGGGTATAAAGACATTGGTGGTGTCCTACCAATAGTCTTTATACACACAAGGGCTAAGAAATACAAGAGCTTCTGGAAAAAGCTTGCACATCACACTTTAATTCTTCCTAGAGCATCCCGCCTCTTATGGGTCCTGCTCTGAATTTCTGTGTGGCACCAGTCATTTATCTTTTTTCTTACTTCCCCCCCTTTCCCCCTCCCCTTTTCTCTTTCTCATCTTCTTTTTTGTTCTTATTTTCCTATTTACTTTCCCTTTTTGTTTTCCCTATCATCTTCTATACTTTCTTGTTGTTGATCTAATCTAGTTGATCATCAGAAGATATCATTCCTGTCTGCATCATCTTTCTAAGTTTACAGATACCACCCCAGCAAAACTATCTTCTTGGCTAAACTTCAGCAACAGGCAAACTGCTGTCTTTGTATTCCTGGCTCTGAATGCAGTGGATCCAAATGGCTCACACTGACAATTCAAATAATCACTGGCTCTTGAAACAGCAATGTCTAGATTAACATACTGGTGCTGAAATCTCCACCACACTTGCATGCAGGCAAAACAGATGTCAAATAAATGGCTTTTGCCTGTGAAAACATCATGGCATTTTTATACTGTGAGTTTATCAGTCTGCCTCTGTAAGGCAAAAGGCTGTTCATCATGTCCACTTGGTAGGTCAGATTTATGAGCTGAGATTGTTCTTCTAGATTTGTAGGCCTCAGTTTTGGCTTTATTTCAGTTTACTCTTACTTACTCTGTTACTGTGTTTTCTTAGTGGCCAAGCCTTTGCAAAGACAATACAGAATTCCTTCCCAGTCACTGGGTAACGGAGGCTCTTTTAGCAGCTTGTGAATTCAGCTTTATGAGCAGTCTTGCAGTAACAAGATAAATCCCAACTCTCCTTGCCATTTACTGGCTATATTGATATATTGGTTAAACACTGAAGCAGCATGGCCTTTAACACCAAGTGCAGTGGGGACTGCAATAAAATGTGGCTGAATACTTGCACAGCTCTGATTCTCATTTGGCTCCAGCCTGGCTTGCATCAGACGATATGACAGGGCAGACATTTTCCTCCTTTCACTGGGTGGTTTTAACCAAGTGCAGGATGTAAAAAGCATAGCTTTTAAAATGTTAGTTAGATCATAAATTTGCTGGATATTTCTTGCTAGAGTTTGAATAACTATTTTGGATCATCACCAGGGCTATATTGCAGGTCTGTGTGCTCCAGGGGTTTTGCTAAAGGAGTTTCAGCACAGACCTCTGAAACATGCTGTCTAGATTGAAGGCCACAGCAGAAAGGCAAGGTGTTACATGGAGTTATTTTGTGGGCTGGATCTGGTGTATGGACCATAAACTGGTCTGAGCCGGGAGCTCTATTTTAAAATAAGTGATTAGTTTGTGTTCCTGGGTACAATATGACAATTTCTGTTGATGTTGTCCAGGTTGCACAAATTCACCTGTCAATAGTCAGACTTTGCCAAGTTCTTCCCTCATTGTTTTTGATTTGCTTATAGCAAAGCCCTGGAAACTCTGTGGGATTGAACTGCACACACAGAAGAGCCCTTCAGCCACACAACAGCAATGTCCATGGTCTATGCTGACAGAATTTTTTGCTGCCCTCCCAGATTCCCTTATGTTTCATTAATAGTGCAAAGCAACACATAAGTCTCTGGTATGACACAAATCTAAGATGCAATAGCTCAGATGTGCTTAGCTGTGGTACGGGAGAGTGAATGTACTCATCATAGGGAATTCTTGTGAAGTCCTTGCAGAAACACATGACTGTGAAACCACTAGCCAGCATAAACACCATATCTTAAGAAATGCTTGATGTGATGCCACATGGGAGAAATAACCTTCTCCCTCCTGTCAACAGACTAAGGTGCAGCTACTTTGGAGAGAGGTATCAGGACTGTGACAACAAGCAGAGATGGTAGCACCTGCCTGGATGGAAAGACTATTTTTTTGGGCAAATTAGTCAGTGTTAAGCCTCAGGCGTTCATAAGGGCTGTCTTCTGCATTTGTGCATCTGTGTGTTCACTATGATAGTATGCACCTGATGCATGGTACTTAACACAGACTAACGGCCACCAGTATAGGAACAACTGCAAATCTGGTTGACATGTAGTAGAAATGCCCAAGTCTGTTTCTTTTACAGTTGGGAAAGAGGATAAAATAGGAAGAGCAATTTTTGGTCAGCTGTAGTAGAGTAGATGGAAGTTTTGGGTTCTTACTACTTTAAGTTATGGGTAGACACTTGACTAGATTTTTCATTTCTAGATGGAAAACTCTTCACATGTACCTTATATATTTCCTTTCATTTCCAAAGGTGCTTGTTCATAGAGGCCTCACTCAAGAGCAAGCAGCAGTGTTTTAAACTCTTGGCTTCAGCTTGTGCTCAGTTTCACAATGCTACTTCAAACCCAAAATTCTTTGCTCCAGCATGTATGTATTGGGTGAAGCTCAACATGAAATGAGCTGGATCTGATCCATGTTTTGAATACACATCACATACTAAGGAGGGAGGATAGCAATGAGAAAGACTGAGAAATATATTTTACTTTAAAATACATATGCATACACATAGACAAATGTATTTTAGATATAAAATGCACTTTGCCCTGTTTCTAGTCAAACACAATTTTCAGTTGTAGAGTGAAATATTTTGCTTTGGCTTGGGGCACACTAACCATGCCCAGGACATTTGGAAAGGGGAAAAAAATCAAATTCACAAAGGAACATACAACTTACTGACACAACAATAAATGAACTGCTCTATATTCAATGGCAGGGACTAGAACCACAGTGCTACTCTGGAAGATTAGAGCAGCTCCTACGGAGGTGAGAACCAAATCTCCTTTTTAGTTCTTGCAGTAAATTCAGAAGCTGATACACCTTCTTCCTTGTGAAAATGCCTCAAATGTGCTGAAGCACCAACCCATAACATGAGAACATTTTCAGAAATGCCAGAACCATTTGTGCCCAGTTTCCTTAGTGTTCTTTACTAGAATTATTGCTAAATCATTCATATAAATCATGCAGTTCACTGCAATTCTGAGGGGGATTTTTTGGGTTGGTGGTTTGTTTGATTTTTTTGTGTTTTTTTGTTTTGTTACAGTTTTTTTATTTTTTATTTTCCTCATGACAGATTTGAAGTTTAAATTGAACTCCTTAGAAGGAGCCACCAATCAATGATTTCCCCAGGAGATTTTACTTGGTCTCTGATAATTATCTTTGCAAGGCATGACTCAAGTCCAGACTGTCTCTTTGTGAACTAGTGCATTGTCTGTGGACAGTGCCAGAGGGTCTCAGGGACCTTAGGTTCCTTCCTCTGGCACCTTTCAGAGTGATTTCTGTGAAGTTGTTATTGATATAATGCATGTGGTGTGTTCTCCAGCACCTGATACCCCTGGGGGATGCTGATGATATCTTTGCTTTCTGGGTAACATCTTCCTTCCTTCCTGAAGGCAGTTTTGTGAAAGGTTTTGTAATGAACTGGCAATCCCCTTCCTCTTTATAGATATCTTTTGCTCTCCAGGGCTTACCCTAGAGAGGACTGGGTGGATTTTTTAGGAGTTTGAAGAAGAGGAATTTTTCTTTGTTCTGCTTAGCTTCTAAATAAAGTTTCCTGTGACTGAAATGTGAGGGTCCCTGTAACATTCCTGTTAGGTACTGAAACTCAAACATCTCTCAGAGCAATTTTGCTCTCTAATGGCCTTTGGTTCCCGTAACAGGCATTTAAGTAACTGATCTGAAACTTGATATCCCAGGCTTAAGATGCAGCAGCTGTGAATATTCAACAGAAAGAAAAATGTGGGCAGTGCATTTTTGGTGGTACCTTCTAAGTGCTTCAGGTGCATTTATAAATCCTATTTTGGCTCACCCAGGGTCTGCTAGAGATCGTGACTCAACCATTCTTCACTTGCCCATGTGAAGATCATCTCCAGGAAACTGAGTTATGCATTGCTCATGGCATGTTCCCCCATTTCCTCCTTCTTGACAAGCAAGGTTTGATTGTAGCCAAAGTGATTTTCTACATCAGACTTTTCTCGTAGTTTAACCATGTTCTTTCTGAAAGGACAATTAGAACCATGCTAATTTGCCCTGCAACTGGCCTAAATACTGCACTTTAGATGTAATTTGTACTAAATATTATTCATTAATTGCTCCTGTAATCATCTACCACTAGATCATATGGGGCTCCAAGAGCCAGCATTTTTTGAAGGAAAGGCTCTAAGTAAACCTCACCAATTTCTGTCACCTCATCAATGAATGAGGTCTATGTTCTGCTGAGCAAATACTTTTGCCCATCTGATATTTACAATATCTGAAAAACATTTCCAGTCTGCTCCCTGTGTTGGGAGCACAGAGAGGCCTCCAGGGCTAGGATTCAGCTGATTTCACTCAGTGTAGCTCTTGCTCTGATGAGGTGGTGAGGAATTCATTGCTTTGTCTTTTAGGACATAGACATTTAGTGATTTTAATGCCAGATAGAACTCGTAGCACCATTTATTTTGCTCTAAATAGCTTATCTAGTGTCTTCCTACAAGGCATATTTTCTTGTTCTAATAGCTGTCATTCTTATAGCTCTTTTCCAAATTCTTTTTCAAGCATTCATTAGGACTAGACAGTGTGGTCTAGCAATGGTTTCATTAATGATGTAGCCAGAGGAAACATGATTTTCCTATTTCTACCTGTCATCCCTCAATGGCTGTTCTAAAGCTTGCATTGGTTGATAATTCTCATTATTTAATGAGTTTTGCAGTTCTTTATGCTTTTCTTAAGGCTAAAATTAAATCTTTCTTGACTTTTGTATTAGTAAGCCTTTATATTATATTCTTTTTATACAACTTCTATACAACTCTGCAGTTGTATGGAAAATTGGCAGACTGTAACTCAAATGCCTACTGAAGGCATCTCACAAAATGGAAGGCATGCTCCTGCAATGCTCCCATGGTGTGGATGTCAATGTTAAGGACTCTGGGAAGTCTGGGACCAGCTATGCAGAGACAAGCTTTTTCAGCAAGACATTTCAGGTACTTCTGGAAGCATCAGAGGAGCAATATCCAAACACTTTAAAATGTTTCCCTTCCAAACATTTCTCTACTGCTTCTAGGGATTGCTCTAAACCTTGGACTTTTATTTCTTGCATGCAGCAAGGGGCACACTCTCCCCTCTGCCTTGTCCATGCAGGTTTGAGGATTCCAGTGGAACTGATGGGAAAATACCCACCTCTGACTCGCATTACAGCTGGTTTGGGAAAGCAGGGTGACACCAAATGACAGCTCCATTGTCCCATTTTGCAACAGGAATAGATTCATGTAGAGAGTGTCATCCTGGAGTAAGATTTATGACTTATACGATGTAGGTTTTTTGCATCCTGAGAGGAAAAAAGGTTACAGCTATTCACGGCTGAGTATTTATCATGCAGAGACAGCAAACAGAAAAGAGGTACCAGTCCAGCAATTATTTTTATTCAAGCAGATGATATGAAATGCTGTAAATCATTCATAATGCATTGAGAATTCAGACTTCAGCATTGTCCAGTTTACATGACAAAGAACATAAGCAGTGGAGGTGGATTAGGAGGATCAAGCAGAATGAGTCTAGTCCAGAAATCGATGAAAGAGAATGGAAATTCCCAAAGCTTTCAGAACAGGTACAACACTAAAACACGAGCCAGCTTCTTCCCAGTCTGGAACATTACTTACTTATATACAGCATGAGTGAAATTGATTTATTAGAATCATTGGTCTTGTTGTTTGTAAAATCAGCACTGGAGGATTTCCCCAGCATCTCAGTGAGTTATTGCTGTGCTAATCCATCCTTAAACAAATTCAGCTTTGCTGATAACAGAGTCCAAGGAACCTTGAGCACCTTGTTTCTCCAGTAATAAAGTCCTGAGGGAGCTGTTGGGACCTCACCATTGTGGAAAGCTATGTTAAATGGAAAAGACTAACATGATTATAGTGCTCGGGCAATTGAAGAACAATTAACATTGTGTCCAAATGTTTTGTTAGATTTCATTCTCTCTTAAACAGAGGGCTGTGCACTGCAGCTCACTGCACCATCAACTTTCCCTATGGAAGGCATTGCTGTTCCTGAGTTAGAAACTAGTAATAACTGCCTAGGTAAACGCACTAAATTTGCAGGCAAATAGATTCTGATGTCTGTTCCAATGGTACTATAATGGAGGGTATTTTTACTCTTTACTGAAACCAATACTACTAAACCTAGGCAAATGATAGACAAAGGAACAAATGTAGCATTCTATAATGTAAATAGGTAGAACCTGAACGTCTTACAGAAAATGTTATGATTGTTCCTAAACAATGAAGAATACTAACTGTCTTCTTAATTTTGATGGGGAAGTGCTCTTCCTGACACTGTGGAATTTTTTTGTGGCATTGAGATGAATGAAAGGACAAAATTTTACCTGTGACCTCAATGTGAGCCTATCCAAAAATTGAAAGGCAGAATGTAGACTATTTTTGTATTCTGTATTTTTATGTCTTCTAAATGTTTGGTCAGGCATTGGAATAGGCTGCCCAGAGAGGTGGTGGAGTCACTGTTCCTGGAGGTGTTAAAAAAATGTGTAGACATGCACACCACATAGTTTAGTGGCCATGGTGGTGTTAAGCTGACAGTTGGATCTGATGATCTTAGAAGTCTTTTCCAACTGAAACAATTCTATGATTCTATGATTTTTAAACCTTCCATCACCATAGCACAACAATTAAGGTTCGAGTCAACAGCAGAAGTGGAGGAACTCTGAAATTATTAAAGAGTAACTGATAATTGGTGTTTAAATATTTATTTGGACCTGCCATGGCATTTTCAATTTATAGTAACACAGATAAAGTCAGTCAAGGCTCTTTAAGTCAACTGCTTATTGAAACTCGGTTCTGTGAAGGATGTATTTGGAATCACCTAATGGTGATGCTGAGGACAGGGTAAGCAGATCAAGGAGTCTAAATTTTACCCCAAGGAGAAAAAGTAAGAGTAAAGGGAGTCTTTGACAGTTTTCCTAGGTCCTCTCCTCTGTTAGTGTAAAGCAACAAGTCATTCCTCTAGCTGCAGTTAAGTGCTGGGAAAAAGACTATCTCCAAAGTTATGTCGAGCATCTGGTTATCAAGGGAACACAAGACTTGATAAAAGAGTCAGACTAAATGGAAGATTAGGGTCAAAAATGAGACAAATCTCACTGAAAACTGTCCAGGCAATCCACAGGGTGTTTGACAAAATAACTCTGGAGCATGAGAGGGCAAGGCTTTCAGCATAGTTGAGAGGAATTAAGGCAGATCTCTGCCGCTATTTTTCTAGCACTGCTCAAAGATCAGAACTAGGATTGGTTTTGCCTGGTAGGGAGAGGAAAGCAATCTGGGAAGGCAATGCTGCCTAACAGCCCTGGTTTTTTTGCTGTTAGTGTCTTCCTAAAAGCCATGGTGATCTGCCTTCATCTGAGTTAGAGGGTAGTGGGAACAGATAATATTGATGGATGGGCATGAAATCTCTGCTCTGCTGTGAACACATTGCCCTCACCATGGGCTGGACCTTCAGATGGTAGAGTGGCTATATCTCAGTGATTTGTACTGGTAGAAAATCCTATGCTCTGAACTTGAAAGAGGTTTCAGGTACTTGGTGAGAAAGAGACCTCAGCAAAAACACTTTAATATGACTTTAGTGAATTGAATCCTTGAGGACTTTGATGCTGTCAGATGGTGAAACTTTAGTTTCATGTACTCCTGAAGAGCTCCTGGCTAAAAGTGACCAGTGGGTCTTTTGGGCACTGGCCATACCATGTCTCAGTACTGCCCCACATTAATCAGTGTTGGCAATTGTGGTAGAACAACCAAGGAATGAGGAGCATGGAGCTAAGATGGACTTGTTCTGGGTGCTGGGTCGGGATGGGACATGAGATATTACTCTGGCAGTATTAGTGCTACAGCTTGCCGTGCACTGTGGCACATCTTGCTGCTGCTGGATGTGATTCAGGGGAAAAATGGCCTTTTTTTACCCTTGTCTTCAATAGACAGTACAGAAGCCAAAGCTAGAAAGGAAGAAACATTTACCTATAATATACATAGATGGAGTAGGAGTGTATCTTCCATAAGAACCTGATATTAGGGGAAAGGTGATTAATGTGCAGGAATATAAACCAGGAAGCAGCCACTAGCTTGGCTACTGCCTGTGCCTGGATTTCTTATTGCTTACATTCAGGTTCCAGGCAAGCTGACCAAATCTACCGTGAGTTATCTGCTCTACCTGATGCAGAGGTGTGGCTAGTGATGGCCTGACATTTTTTGGGCGCAAGATTTGGGCATAGACCAGCAGGGCATGTGCGTCCCAGGCTCTGCCATGTGCATTTGAGCAAGACACCTGCAGCTGGGCCTGCTTTCTGGCTCAGAGAGCAGAGCAGTGCCTTGGGCATCATTCCAGAGCTAAGGCAGTGTAACTTAAAATAGCATCTGATCCTCTGAGCTGTAAACCACTGGGACAGGGGTACGTTTGGCACACTGAACTGAATCTAGCTGTCTCCAGTGTGGTGTACTGCATGGCATGCTAAGTGCAAGACTTCAGGAGTACTGGATTTGTCCAGACTCCATAGCTGATATTTTCTGTACTATCACTCTTGTGTTTGGCAGGGGAAAGATTAAATGACATTTTGTGGCCACATCTAACACCAGCTTCTCTGGTGCTTTGTCTGCATCTTGTTTGACCTCAATGTTGGCTTTTCCCATGCACATTTTCCCATGAGGCATTGCTTGAAAGGGCTTGTAAATAAAATACCTGTTTCTGAACCTAAGAAGGAGCATGACAGAAACTCTGCTTTGCATTTCCTAGAGACAGAATCACGCCCATTGTGCTTAGCAACAGGACCAAATGTTAACAGCTATTTACCCTGCAACTTGCGGAGAGTAGCTGCACTTGTGGAGCAGCTCTAAACCTATATGACTTAGGAAGCAGAAATGTTAAACACTGTAAACAAAAATCTTGGAAATGTTTAAAATTTATGACAAGGAAACTCTAAAGTTAGGAATATTTTTTCCCCCTTAGCTGCCACAAAGGTTTTAAATGTTTTTAATGCTTTTTCTACATCCTGCTGAGAAGCTTTATGCTTTACTTTCTAGTGTGTCAGCCACTGTAGACAAAGAAGTGATTGTAATTTTGGAAAAGCAACAGATGCAGATGGATTAAGTGCCTGGTCTTGACTCTCTGCATGTTTGTGTGTGTACATGTGAAAAGGAGAAGTGGGTGCAAACCTGTGCATAGAATGCCATTATCCTTTATTCAAGCATGATTGCACTCAGGGGAAGTGGAGTGTGATCTAGCCCCCATGGTTTAAGAAGGGTATTTCCTATCATAAGGGATGGTTTAGTGGTCTTTTCAGCACAGACTGGGTCTTGTGAAGAGCATGAGGTTGCATATTGGCTGCAGCCCAGCCCTGGATATACAGAAGAGGTGCTGAAGTGCCTGGCTGAGCTGAGGCCAGAGGATTTTTCCTTTTGGACGGGAAAAAAAAATAAAATCCTGCATAGAGCTGGACAGGAATTTTCAGCTACAAAATGTGATTTCTACAGAATCAGAGGTTTCCATGGGAAGCTGTCACTTTCAAAAGAGGAGATCAGATGTTTCCACTGGGAGAAATGAAGTGAGATGCTGTGAAATAACTGACCCTCATCTGAACTGTTCCGTTTGTTGAAGAGACCTGAAGCAGTTCATGTAAAGCTTTCCCTGCTGCAATGGTAATATATGCTGTGAGCAATGACTCCTGCACTGGAAGGAGTTAAATCCCTAGGGGAATCCAGCCATGTAGACCTTGGATGCTGGGGAGGTACCCTGGGAATCTTGGCAGCCAGTACTTTGCTGGGTGATGGCCAGTGGAATGTGGATGGGGAGCAAACCAGGAATACCCAGATCTGGGCTGTGAGCTGCCATGGGGTGCTTTTCATGATGGTGAAAACAAGGTTTAATATCAAATTTACAATTCTGGGGTTGTTCCAAATGCATTGAACCAAGGGCTGGTGTGGATGGGGGTGACCATTACATTGATTTAAAAGTTTTGAAGTGAGGCTGAGTTTTCCCAGCAGATCCACTTACTTCTTTTTGGTTTTATTTGCAGAAGGTTTGCTTTTATGAAAACTTTTGTAATTTTTCAACCTAGCATTCTTGTCCACAATGACAATTAATTCTGAAATATGTAGTCTTTCTACTATAAACAATTCTCTTCAAGCATCTATCTCTTAGATTAGGATTAATTAATTTAACTATTAATCATCCCATGCTTGAATACAATTTCTCAGTTAAATCAAATGTTCTAATTCAGCCGAATTTCCAGGAATGCTTTGCACTCCCTGTTAGCATTTAGATTTTATTTACTCTTGAAAAGGTTTATCAGGTTTCATTCACCTTTTCTTCCACCTTGTGAACATCGGAGGCAGCTCTGAGCTCAGAGAAATTCCTTTTAGTTCGGGGAAGCATCAATCATATTGTCTTGTAGTTAGGCAAATAAGTGAACTAATTTTGAAATGTTAACTTAAATTGCTCGTAAAATGTTTTGATCTTAAAAAGCAGTGGTCACTAGTTGCAGCAAAGCAGAAATTTATGATGAAATTGTTATTTTGATAACATTTCCTTTCCTCCTATAAGCAAGGAAGAAACATAGTCAACAAAATACAGGATAGTAGCATATACCTCAATTAAAAAACCAAAATATGAGCCAATACAGAATTTGGCTTATCTGTAAATTAGTCTTTCAGCTAGCAGAAATACTTATTTTCCACCTAGATTTATTTAAGGCTATATTTGCTTAACAATTGACTAAAATATGCAGCTGTTAAAAGAGGCATTCCGAGAGACCATCTGAAACGTCATGCCTAGTAATTTTTTCTGTTTCACATTGCTCTCCCAGGAGCTGAGCAGTTCATTCCCTCTTGTTTTCTGGAGCTTTAATCTGTGTAGAAAATGTTGACACACTTCTTCAGCTGCATGAAAGTGCCACTAATGGGTATCACACCTGACTTCAGAAGAAAGGGACTTTGAAGAAAAATCACAGAACATTGCAAATAAAGGAGAAATGCATTGAGGTAGGAAATCCACAGCTGCTTCCCACAAGCGATCACCAAGTATGACGTGAACAGCACCTTTGATTTGAGTTAGTGGTTAACATGGTGAATGGATTTTAGGCAGTGTACTCTACACAATCAGATACATGAAAAGCCTTGTTTTTAAGGAAGATATTGTTCTCTGTTTCTATTTTTATGATGGCAACACCTCAGATTATGACTCCATTGTATTAGGCTGGTGCAAACAGGCAGACAGAGGCCACCCTGGCTCTGCAGAGCAAACACACCAACAATGAAGGCGGAGAAAGAAAATTTCCTGTTTCACAGCAAGGGAAACGAGGTGCACAGAGGGGATGCAGCTCTTTGGGGCCCCACCAGGGACCAGGGGCAGCTGGGGCTACAAAACCTTGAGCCTTAGCTCGTGGCTTCATCTCAAAACAGAGGAGTCTTTGGGTCTGGCCATCGTTGCAGGCAGCGCATCCCCTGGGGTGACATTCAGAGCCTGACCATCATGTCCTGCTCACCCTTATAGAACAGTCCTGGGTCCTTTGCTCTTGCGTGTGCACTGAGCAGAGCACAAAGTGTGCACGTACACTTTCAGAAAGCAAGGGTGCCTGCAATACCTTATTTGAGCTGATTTTCCTGACAAGATTAGAGGGGCTAAACATCACTACTGCTGGAAATTGATTTTAAACTTCAACAGAGCAAGCACTCACGTTGGAAGCAGGTGCCTGGCAGGGATTGTTTCACTGTAGTAGCTGGGATGTTGTTGAGTTTTCAAGCGTGCTGTAATTCTCCATTGATTTTTAATGAAACAGTGCTGGTGTTTGTATAAGACACCTTGGGATTTTGTGCTCACTTTGTCCAGAGCTGAACTCAACAGATAACATTTTTTTTTCAGTTCCTGTCCTGCCAGAGTAACATGTCTGACAGAAATTAATTCAGAAAGCACATCCACAAAGAAATCAGATATTAACTCTAAACCATATTAAACTCCAAGCTCAGCTGAAGCGAGCTCTTCCACAAGATGAAAAGCCAAACAGGTGAGACCATTTTTTCATGTGCATTTTTGGCAGTTTAGAAGGGTTTTGAGCCTTTTTCTGTGTGTCTTCTTATAGCAATAAATTTAGGAAAAAAACCTGAGAAACCATCAACTCTCAGCTTTGGTACCACAGAACCAGAGCAAATAAAAATAGCATACAGCATTTCAAACAAAGAGCGGTGGCTGAAGGGCAGCAGCAAACCAGGCCAGCTTTTGGCTGAGCACATGCAAACCTATGTGGGCATTTCCCAAGAACACCAGATAAGCACTTTATTGTCTCACCCTAAATGTCCTCATAGTAAAAGCAGGTTAAACAAACAAACAAACCCAGATAAAAGCAGGCTGTGAGATTCTTGTGTGGGTTTTGCCGTTTTCTGCAGCATCTCTTGCTCATGCCAGCTCACAACTGCATGGGTCACAGTGGTGCCAGGGCTCACCTGTACCAGCTCTAGGCTTGATTTCAGAGTTATTTGCTGCTGTCACAGACTGGCATTGTTAAGGATCTTTCTCTGTCTGCTTTCAAACTCATCCATATAAGGAAAACTGCCACCTCGTTTCATCGGGAGAGAAGTGCAAGGGGGAGGTGGTGCTGGTTTTCAAACCTCTCTGATGTTGCCGGTGTGAGGTGGAGGGAACACCCCATGCATCTGGGATGTGCAAATCTGCCCAGCTGCCTGCTAACTCTCCAGTGCAATGGGGCACTCTGCTCTGCAATTAGTGACCACATCATGTGCTCAGTTACAACTTGTGGTGAAACAAATTGGAAGGAGAGCGGAAACAAGTGTGTACCACAGAGCTCTGTCCAAAACCCTGAAGCCACTGCTAGAAGGAAAAGGAAAAAAAAAAGTATAATTTTTGTTTTCATTGCTGATATTTTTAGTGCTTTGAGCAAAGCACCTTTTCTCTTACGTCTGTGTTTTCCTGTTCTTGTTTCATTTTGATGTTTGTCACAGGGGGGCAGGGTTAAAAATTTTCACTCTACAAAACACTGAAGGTAGAACAAACAGCTACTTCCACCTAATGCATTTTGTGTCATTTTCTCTGATCTCGGTGTTATCCAGAGCTCCTGCAGTCAAAGTAGAGGCAGGACAAAACCAATGCATAAAATGATGTTTACATGTTGGCTGCAGTTTTTACGCAACCAGTCAGGGAGCAGATGCACGGAAAGAGTTGTGCAATCTCTGCCCCACAGGGATGGGGAGCAGGACAGGGAGGAGGATGCTGCTTGGTGCATTTATTCCAAGCTCAGCCTCACAACCCTACCCTCTCCCCTGTGCTCCTGCACTTCTACCAGCTCTCACAGCAGGCCCCGACTGGGGATCTGTATCAGCCAAAGCCCATTTGTGGGTCAGGTAAACAAGCTTTGCCCATACCTAACCTGACCCAGCACCACCAGACAACAAGCACTTAGCCCTTTCAAGAGGCCACCAAGCAGTGTAAACCAGAGAGGGCCCTTTCCTAGCATAGACTGACGGCAGCAAGCTCTGTGCGTGCGCGCGCCGCATTTGCTTTCGTGTGACGTCTTCTTTTGCCAGGGGACATTTTCCACAGATGCTGGCAGGGATCAGTCTGCACCTGCACTGGTGTGTGTAACCGAGGCTGTGATGAGCCCCTTTGTTTGAACAACTGTGGTTTCAGCCCTAAGCTCTGGTTTTGTTTTATTTTTCCCATATGCTTACAGCTCCCATTTCTGAAAATTTGATCTCCTGCCTGATCTACCAAATCTGTGCTGAAATGGATGTACTGCAATTACTGCCTTCTCCTCTTGTACAGACCAGACTTGTGGTTCACCTCTTTCCCCTCCTGCATACAGACACTTTTTTGTTTTCATCACAGCCAAAAGGTAAGCTGTAATATCTGGAAGCTATACCAACAGTATTAAATAACACTGACAACACTCACGAAGAGCAGGGCTTTCTCTGTCCTGACACATATTTTTATACCAGTGCCAAGGTTAAATTTAATTTTGCTATGGCTCTTAGAGGGATGTTAGAACAAATGACCAGCTTTTTCAGTGAATATAAATATGGCAAGATTGAAGCTCTTCCTCGTCATCCCTGGAGAATGACCATTTGGAGATAGTCTGGGAGTGACTTCCTGGGTTGTTTCATCCTTGGAGACTACTTAGATTGGAGGTAGAGGTGGCCATGTGTGGCCACTTGATTAAGTGACCGTTGAAATATGTAAGGATTAGGGACACTTTGCAAATCAGAAGCAGGGTTTGAAGGAGAACAGAAAAGACTGAGCACAGGCAGCACTGCAGCCTTCTTGCCTTGTGGAACTTCCCCCTACCAGCTGGTATAACTGCACCACATGGCATTGCTTTAAAATCAGCACAAGAAGTGATTCTCATAAGCAGCAGTGGAGATTCCTCTGCTTGACTCCAACAGAGGTAGCAGCTATGTAGAAGAGGTATGTGACAGATCAGCCTGGCATGGGAGCGGGATGTATGGGGCTGCCTCGCAAGCTGAGATGTGCAGCACTATTTTTGGCAGTTTAACTGCATGGTCAGTGATGAGTCTGGTCTGCTGCAAACTGGCACACTTCCCTGCTGAGGCTCATATGGCAAACACTGCTGCTTGGCTTACCTTCTTGAATCATTTCCCTCTTAACTTGCCATACTTCTGTCTTTGCTTTCTGCTTTTAACCCTGTCTCTAGTGCACATGCAGTGAGATGTCTGCAAGGCAGACCGTACCCCTGGGAAGGAGCAACATCTCACCCTCAGTGTCAAAATATTGGTACACTTCCTGCAGTGCTTAATAGTTTTGCAGCAGTTCAGCCTGGAGAGCAGGAGCCTGCTGCTACTCTTTGTGCCTGGACAAGGTGGTAAAATATTCTGGTCCTAGTTTCTACACACTCTCTTTTTAGGAAGCTCTTACTGTGGCGTCTTTTCCCTTGTCTAATGTAAAAAGGTAACTCTCCTCTAATCTGGTTATTAGAAAATTGTCCCTCTTCACAGGTCAGAGTGGAGTCAAAAGCACTGCTTAATACTTGAACTTTGCTTCTGGCCTTTGACCGTGGCTGGTGCTAGCAGGGAATCCAAAGCAGCTGAGCAGAGAGGAGCTGGGATGTGTCTGCATAAAAGGCAGTTGAGGGCCAGAGGCCAATTGTTTCTCTGAGTCAGTGGCATTTTTTTCTTCCAGGAATTTTGTTGCATCATGACTTAAAGGTCATCTTTCTCCTGGCCAGGGAATGGGGCTGACCTTGATCCCACCACTGCTATGGGATCCTTACTCAAAGAGACTGATCTCATGATGAGGGTACAGAGGAGGAGGGGTGGACACTTCCACTGGGTTTATTCCCAGTTCAAAACATTACCAGGAAAGGCCTGAAAAATCCCTTCTGAGGAGATTTCTCCTCAAATGCTGATGTCTCATTTCCCCCTATCAAATTCCCCATGGAGTCATCATCAGCATTAATCTTGCTCTGGAGGATCACACCACTCTGGCCTGCACCCCTCCCCATTGGGGAGAGGCTTCCTGCATCTGAGTCAGTCTGGCAGCAGGACCAGAGCAAGCAGATGGAAACAGAAATGGGCTCTACTCATCTATTACATCCTCCTTGCATGCACTGACATGGAGTGAAGCTCTGCCCCACTCCACCATGCCATGTTGATCTGTGTGCTACACGTTCCTGCCATGACAGCTCAGCCTTATTCAAATGCTGCTGCTCCACGCTGGCTTGCAGCACCAAGGCTTGTTTTTAGGGAATGGTTGGCTAACTTCCAGCACAGGGGTCTGTAGGACTCATATTAGTATGCTTAGGAAATACCCATAAAGATCAGCTCATCAGACACATTTGGCAATGGAGGGACATCAACAATGAGTCAGATTTGCTGTTTGTCATTGCAGCTCATGGCTGAAGCACTCTGGATAGCTGTGTGGCTTCCTCAGCCTCAGTTGTGTACAATGGGGAGAGGAAAACAGGAAAGTGGTTCATGTGCTTATGGTTTGGTCTAATGAGGTCCACTTCAAGCAATATATCTTCTGAAATCCCTCTGACCAGTGAGATGTCAGGAGTGCCTAAGCTAACCCAGAAAGTGACTGCTGAAAAAGAAAAAACTCTTTCCCTCTGTCTTATGTTGGCTTTTTACATTATGTTCTTTTAAAAGAATGGCCATTTCCTAAGAAATTTCCTTTTAAATGAAAGTTATAAAAGTGAGTGTTTTATTTGAAAGGTGAAACTGGTTACTTTTCTCTGAAGATTGACAAGGGGGAGCTTAAGGTGTTTCTTTGGAAAACGCTGAATTGAATAAAATTATAGGGGGTTAAAAAACTGTAGCCTGGTTCTCACACTTCTGTTGAGAATTGTGGCTAGCACAATTTCTTATATCCACACCTCAGGAGGAAAGAAGAACATCTTTAGGTTGGGAATGGAAGATGTACTATGTTATCCTCTTCCCGTGACACAGACTGGGTGCAGCCCAAATCCAATGCATTGACAGACTGCTTCTGTGGGCATAAACTTTAGATAGGAAGATTATTATACATGCAAGGACTTGCAATCAGGTGACACTTGTGCTGACAGCAGAGTGGAAAGACAGCAAAATGTATCTGACAGGCAATGTGCTTTCCTTTCACAGGAATGAGGCGATTATAGCATTTATCAAAGTGGATAGAGTGCTTGTGACTCCGGCTTCACGTGATTACGTTGCAGCCCTTGCAGTTCTGTGACTGGCTGTGTGACACTGTCTGTAAAAAGATCTTTTGTCCCTTTAAATGTCACTTGCTGTCAAATCCTGGAAAAGCTTAGGAGCCAGTGTTGACATTAATGCAAACAGAGCTAAAAAAAAATCTGGTAAGGTTTCACTGATAAACACTTTGGCCCTGCTCTTTTGCTTGGATGTGTGTGGGCAGATGTGTGTGTTCCTGCAGAGCCTCTCTGACAGCAGAGAGGGGACATGTGTTTGTAAGTCAGGCATTTTTTTTTTTTCCTGGATGGGGTCTTAGTGAAGGGTTTTGAAAGGCAGATGAACCCCTGCAAAGCATGAAACCACTAATTCTCATGGAGAATGTACTTCATAAGTGGCTCAGGCTCTTTTGAAACTCTAGTATTGCTTTATTATTTAAGAAATGTTGGCCAAGTCTTTCTAATTTTCAGTCCAGCCGCCCCCCCACGCCCCCCCAACATTTACACTTCTCCATACCATAATTCCTACTTTGTTACAAGTCATGGGGGCCTGAATTTTGCCCTCAGCTGTTCCGGTAAACCCCTTATCTTCAACCAGCTACAGACCAGCCAGATGAAGGATTAGCCTTGCATAGAAATACAGAGATCCATGGGGTTTGTATAGGTGTGTTGCATACGCAGTGAAGCTTTGAGGATGTAAAACAGATTATCTAAATGTAAAATTACATTTAACTGAATTTTGCTTTTAACTCAAATCTTTTTAATGGTGTACCAGGCCTTAAAACATTATTGAACACTTACTTTCAGATATTAGGACCTGTAATGTGTGTAAAGAGAACTGAGTGAACATGGTTTCTCATGTGGCAATGAATTCTAAGAACTCACCATTTCTTACTTAAAGATGTTTTGCTAGAAAATGCCCTAGAAGTTTGTCCTGCCAAAAAGGGTGTTTGCTCTTCTGTGAGTGACACATTGTGGGAGCTGTGCTCTCAAGAGACATCTGTTCCTAAAAGATTTCTTCCCTTTCAGGCTTTCCAAGGTCATGCTTCAACACGAGACTTGAAAAGCTTAAAAGTCAGCAAATAGTGAGGCAATCTGTTAAACTCAGATTCTATGTAAACTAGCTTTTGCCATCATTGTTGAAGCTTAAAAATGTACAGAAATTCCATTGAATTTGCTACCAAATGTAGTGTTATCCAGCATGCTCTTCTCTTGTTGCAGTGATCTCTGCATATATGCCCAGGGCACCCAGCCTATCAGTGTGGTTGTTTTCTACTCTTTGGTGTTTCAGCATTTCTGATTTGAATCCCAGTAAGTCAAGGGCAAAGTCCTGTTGACTGCATTGGAAGCAGGAACTGGCTTTTAAAACTCTCTTCATGGTCTGAACTTGACACTGACTGTAATTCACAACATATGCATCCAGAAGGGTAATTACAGCCTGGTAAGGAGGGTTACCTGTTACCCTTAAAAGTGAAATGAGTTTATAGTGTGGGTACGTGTGTATACTCCCTGCATAGTGCATTATTTTCTGCTTTTGAACATCCTTTTTTAGGGGAGTAAGGATAATAGAAGCTTTAAGAGCTGCCACTTTGAATATGAAAAAAAAAATTTAAAAAATCATGAGCCTTGTCAGATGGTTTAAACTGGTGTTTGAAGTCAGCCAACCCAGACTGAAATACTCATTTGGAATTCAGTCCTGTTAATAAATACCAGCAGCTTCACACTCATCAAGTATCAGCCTGATACGGGCTGATGTCCCTTCTGTGTATAGAAATCAGTTCTCAAGTAGCACATGGCTAGTGTCATCCAGCACCAAATGACAACCAAAGTTATGGCACTGGTTTGAACTCCCAGATCACCAGAGCACATTTTGTCCTTGTTCTGAAGGGGTGTTCATGGTCTGCAAGATGATTTCAGCTAATGTTGCTGGCTTCAGCCCAGGTGCAAAGAGATGTTTCTTATCTCATATATATTATGGTAGGTTTAGGCTATGCCTTCAAAAAATAAAATAAAATATATAGCTGAAGAAAGTAGGGGAAAGGAAAATAAAAAATACCCCAAGAAGAAACTTTCAGAAGTACTAAGTGCTGAAGAAAATGAGGACTCATTTTCACTTCAGAAGAGGTGGATCTGGACCACGAGCTGTACACAGCTGTGTGCATACTGCCTCTGGAATACAATAGGGACTCTTGCTGCTGAGAATAGTGAAGATGAACTTTGCACTGTGTGAAAAACAGCCAATGCCTCCACTATATACAACTTAGTTATGAAAATGGTTCTGTTGTACCCTGCTTTCCATAACTAATAAAAAAGACTGCATTGTCCTTTCCAGGCACAGCCCGAATGCAAAATTCATAAATACAGTCTATATGGCTGCCTTACTGCCACAAGATTCTTTTTCTTGCAGTCCCTGCTTACTAAAATGTTAAGTCCTTCATTGAAATTCCACCTCCAGTGGAACAGCTCTCCATCAGCTTTCCCTGGGAAAACAGGTTGAATGATGACAGCAAAAGTATTGTGATGATCTTTTCTGTGCTGTCTTGCTGTTTTTTTTTTTTTTTTTATTTTGGCTAAGAGGTCAGTGCCACTCTGGAAACTCAGTTGTGCTTTTGAGTATCTATTATGAGTTAAAACACAACATCATTTAAAACAACTAGCTAAATCCAGTCCTTGGACAGCTTGGGAAGGGTCTGATTTAATATTTTTTTTTGTTTGTTTTTTAATGATTCTGTGACTCAAGCAGCCATGAGTTATAATACCCATCTGGCCATATATATTTAGATAGAAATTGTTTCTCACGGAGAAGCTTCACATGTAATTTTACAAGAAGGGGTGGAAACTGTTGTAGTTTACTTGTCCTCTCCTCCTTGTCTCTTTATACTTAAATATGATCTTTTGTCCTTGTTCCTTTGATTAATAACCTTTGATAGAAAGCAAGTACCTTTGATGCTGCACTGAGAATGCTCTCAGCTCACACAATGCAGTTCTCTAAAAAGAGTGGTGTGAAGCTGCAAGGTAACTTCAGTCATGTTCGTGAGCGTCCCTGGAAAATTCCCAACGTGAATTCCAGGCGAGTAATTGGAAACAGGAAAATGACAGGTGGCAGGAAAAAAGTAGATGGCAGCTATCTCCCAGATGTGTTGTCAGGTAACTTGGGATCTAATATTTTGCACACCTATGACCTAAATATGGTAAAATAGAATCTGCTATAGCATCTACCATGGATCTGGTAATTTCATTTGGACTCATTTGTACCAATAACTAACATTCTAAAATTCCTGGGTTTTTAATAGGCACATTTTCACACAGACACTTACAGAAAGCCTTTCAGGTAGATTTTGTAGACTTACAACAATTTCTCCTCATGTTCATCAGTGTCAAGAACGCTTTCTTGTGCTCTCTGTCATTATTTGCCTTAGTCACCGAGACACTTGCCATGAGATGGCTTTGCCCCTTTTTCTGACAGCGAGACTCCCACATTGCTTGAAGAGATCCACCTCCCCCAAGTTTTGGCTTTGATGGAACAGAGCCTGATTTCTATGGTTTGAGGTAGGCAGTGATATAATAGAGTTCTGAAATTACTTGGGAGGAGGAGAGAGGAAGAAAACACAACAGCAGAGGGGGAGGAGGTAGGCAATACAGCAGACAATGTGGTCTGTTTCCTGCCATCATTTAATGGCTGCTTTGAATTGCTGAGAAATGACATCAGAAGTTTTATAAAGGCAGTGTATAATTGTACGGTTACAATGTAGTGATATGGATAATGATCACAATTTAAAAGGCAAAAACCCAATTTAATCCTCTCTCCTCTTCATCTTCCTTTTTTTTTTTTTTTTTAATATTAACAGCAATTTCATGGATGATGAAGTCATAAAGTTTCTTTCACTATGGGATTTGGAAATTGTTTTCCCTTTTTTGTTTGTTGTTTTTTTCTTTTTTTGGGGGTGTGTGTGTTTTGTTTGTTTGTTTATTTCCTGTTTTGCACCAATCTCTACAGATTGCTATGCATTTGTTGAGAACCCACTGGCAGATAAGGTAACTGAAGGTACCAAGATAACCCTACATCAAATCCTGATGCATGTGTCACACGAATGCAGCTGCAGTTCCAGGACAAGCAAATGCTGGCTCATGTGACTCAAGCTGTCAGGATCCGGAGCGGGGTGCAACCTTTCTTTCAGTGAGTGGCAATCTCTCCATGTAGACATTTTGTGAAGTAAAGTCCTAAATTTCAAGCCTTGTAACTTGCGCATATGTTCCTGCAACCCACCAGGTACTAGTAAGATTCCAGTTTGAAGAAGCTCTCTTGATTTTGCTTGCCTCATACTGGGAGATGTATGAGTGTGCTTGTTTATGCAAGATTTGGGAGAACAAAGGCTAATTAAATCCCACCCTTCCAACAGGAGATATATTTTTCCAACCTTGAAGCAAATTTTCTATGTCTGTATGTTTTGGCCTTTAAACTCAATAACCTGCAGGCACCAACCGCGTCAGCAAAGAAATGGAAAGCTCATTATTACACAATTAGAAAGTTTAAAACTTAAAACCAGAGGCTATAACAACAGCAAATGGGATATCAAAGACTTGCCCTTCTACTTGAGCCTTTTACTGAATTCAGGCTAGAGGGATGCTGTGAAGGTTATTTTACTGTGCCTGTGCACTCTCCAACCATCACAGTATGTTGTATGATGGCTTTTTGTGGATATTATTGTAGATTCTTATTCAACCAGATAAACAGAACACAAAGAGTCAGTATGACTTTTGGAGGTAAAGACTTGCTGTTGGGGCACGTGAACAAGCATTTACTCCCTGCCCAGTCTTGCTCTGAGCAGTGTATCTGCAGTGACTGTACAACATGAATTTCACAGGGCAGTTCATTCAGTTGTACAACCGTCCCATAGATTACAGTATGCTTTTGGCTAATACACTATATGCTACATTTTGTGCTGTTGGAGGTAATTTTGACTACTCTGTATATATGGTCTCCTTAAAAACCAACATTCCCTTCTGCCCTGAGCTTCCTACTCTGTTCCTCACTGGGCCATCTGGACTGTTACCTTGCTGCTCTGTATTATTTTTTTCCATGCAACCCCTAACCCTGATGTTTTTAATACTGGAAGCTTTTTCCTACAGACCTTATTTTCTAAACCTTCTATTATTTTTGTGACCTTCTGGGACACTGGCTTTTTGGGGAGCATTCTTTGAAAGGATGATTTGATACAGAGTGAAATAATTCCAGCTTGGCCTTACAGGACATGTGTTTCCTCCCTGATATCCTGCCTTTTTTAATCCTGTAGTGTCCTTCCCCACAGTCACGCAGGTGCTGTGTGCAGCCCTTGTTTGCACTCACATGAGGAAGGTGCTTTCACAGAGTTTGCAGAGTCTACGGGGAATGAGGTTTCTGGACTAGAGAGGATGATGCCACCAAAAGCAAAGTGCCTCTGTCTGCCATCCATCTGTTTCTATATAAACAACAATTTCAAGTCTTTATCTGCATGTATATCCTCTGAAGTAAGTCTCCTGTATCCTGCACTGTTGCTTCCTAAGAGGAAAAAAATCTGCTTGGAGCAGATCCTTTGGGGGATTCAAAGTTCCCTTGAGGAATGCAGTCCTGAGCCAAAAGTGTCAGGTGCAACTGATCCCTGCAAAGCTCAGAGCTTAAAGCTGGTCAAGGGAGGTGAAAAGATTTCTGGCTAGAAGCCAATCCAAAGCAGGCTGGAGGCTTACAGCACTGTTCTGTATGTGCACTGATTTTTTTCGATGTATAGTGGTGACCAAGGTGTGTGGAGGGTGGTCAGGGGCTTTACCTGTTAAATGCAAAGCTCAGGTATTAGATCTGAGTTTCAGAGGGAAACATACTTTTCAGCTGCTGAACTTGGATATAGAGGAACCTCCAATGAGTCACATGCCTTCTCTGTGTTCCAGACAAGTATACTGATGCTATTCTTTAAAAAACAAACCCTAGAAAGCATAGCTGGTCAGTGTGGCTCACAAAGCTCTGCCACAGGGTCTTTGAGTTAAAAATATCATCAGTGCTTAGGAGATTTCTAGAGTAAACATCATCAACAACCTGTGCACCTTTGATTTTGAGACGAGGTGATGGTATTTAAAAATGTTTCAGTCCTAGGCAGAGAGGCTGTGGATCAAGGTTCTGTTTCCCAGGGTTTGTTTCTAATCCTGTGGGTATCTTTTAGGAATTGCCATGTGGCCTCCTAAGTTTCCAGTTCAGGGCTGATGGGGCCAGTGATGTTTGCTGGTGTCTGATTCTGTGCAGATGGTAAAATGTTGGCTTGTTACAAATGAAACTTGCTGGTCCCAAACAGCGTAGGGATTTTACACCATCTTTAAATACCAGGAATTAATGTGCTTTTCACTTCTGCCCTACTACCTAAAGAAACTTAAATCTAATCTGTCAGCCTATGGCAGTCTTGGTGGGAAACCCCTGTATAATTTGTGCAAAACCAAAGGAGGAGAATGATTGTTTCCACTCCCTGTAGGTTGACAAACTAATAGGTTTGGATTGCTTTAAAATGGGCCCTGATGAGACAAAAGAACAGCATCATTTCATGTATGCCTGAGTGCTTCAGCACAGACACAACACTGAATTGATGGCAAAATTGTGTGGCAGCAATTGCTGCCGTGAGAGCTGCTCTGGAAGGAAACAGACCAAAAATAATTTAACTCTTTCAGTCACCACTGTAAGTTAATATGGACATGCTATAGTCCCAGTACAATTATAAATTTAAAAATCAGCACAGCTAGGGCCATAGATGAAGAGGAACTGGATGCTGCAACCGATCAGAACGTGCTCCAAAATATACCAGAGCATAGTTTACAAAAGGCTGCCTTTTAAATCTTATGCCTGCAATCTGTTTCTTTCTGCAACAAAATATGGTACTTCCAACCTACAACGTCAAGTGTGTCATAGTATTGCCATTCTGCTCTGAGCACAATTAGAGCATACCTATGGTATGAAGTGGGAGAAATACTTGGCCAAGAAGAAAGCTTCAGAATTTCTTCTCTGTACTGTCAAGACACGCTTATTAAATGGAGAGTATCATTTTCATATTGCATAATTCAGACTTTCCTCATTCTGAGGCTCTTTCAGCAAAACAGGCACATGTGTGCTTATCTTCAGTTAGTGTTTAAGTGCAGATGTCTGTTAACATACTTAGGGGGAAGACATTTCTAAAGGTTGGGCTTCCTGACATGCATGGTGGCAAGTATGTTCTTGCCTTAATGGGGCTAAATGAAATCTTTCAGGTAGATATGGAGGGTGGTAATTAGTGGCAGAAAGCACATGATTTTTTAATGGTCTGTGGTCCTTCATCCTGTACTTCTCCTCTTTCCCTCAGGACAGATTTCAGTGGTCTCCAACATTACTCATGTGGACATGGACTCAGCCAGGCTGTGAGAAACACAAGAGGGGTAAAGAGAAAGCTTATCTGTCCAGTTGGAAAGACTTTGGGTCAGAGGTTGAAATCCCCATCCTGGCCATGACAACAGGCATGCTGCCGCCACCAGACTGTTTTTCAGTCAGTGTGTATGAACAGACACCGAAGCAAAGAGAGAAGCATATGTGATGTATATGGCTGGATGGCAAAGGAAACAGGGCCTAAATGGTGAACTCTACTAGGAGAAAAGTAAAACAGGAGCAACTCAGGTACACAGAAAATGGCAGGTGAGGCTGCTTGTGGGTAAAGCCTTGGTTGATGACACAGATGATTTGGCTTTGATTCCTGCCCTGCAGCTGTGTGACTGCCCCAATGTCAATGTTTCCCTCCAAATAAGATGTGAATATTGACACAAGCCTGCTTTTATACAAAATCTGTGAGCTCTCATGTATTACTCTGCTTATACTAGAGGATGTTTATGAAACATTAGGTTGAACCTAGTGTTTACTTAACATACGCTACTCCTTGATGTTAAATACTGTTACTATTAACTGCTGTGATGCTTGCTGCCTGCAGGGTTTTAATGATCAAGATCATCTAAAATAACAGTGGTTCTTTTTATGTTTAAGCATTCAATAATGTGCAATGGATTGTTTAACATCAGGCAGTGTATGCATTAATATGCTGTGCCCATATATGAAGTGGGTTTTTCTTTTGACAATACAGCCCAGAAATCTTTCTTGCTCTTTGTAATGAGAACTCAGAGAACTGGAGAGCTGATGAACATTTGAACCCTCCACAGTGTGAAATAATAATGACCAGCTGGTGCCATTTCAGTGGGGAAAGCCACGAGCAAATGGCAAAGAGATGAGAATGAAATTCTGTTTATATCGTACCACTGAGGACCACTAAGAAACTGGTTTGGATTGTTTTTTAAGAGGATTTCAGAAAAAAGGAGTTTCTCAAAATCTCTGTCCTTTCAGAACAGCAACATTCCTCTGTTCTTGCAAGATCTTCAGACTTGGAGTTTTGGAGCAGATTCTGGAAAACAGATAGATTGACCACTGCTGAGATCTCTGGAGGAATTAAGATGAGGAAACCATCAGGAAATGTATGCCTACATATCTCTTCAAACTCCTTTCCTTCTGTTAAAATGCTAAACTGTTAATGCTGTGTTCATAAAGCAGCTTGGAGTGCCTGAGCAGATTCCCTCTTGTTTAACAAAGAGATTGCTAAGTCAGACTATTTGCAGGATTTACCTGGTCAGTGATGGATTAGTACCCAGAAAGACAGTGCTAAAGTCATCTGGGGGCTGTTTATGGAGCAAATATATGTTGTTTTGTGATTACAAGGCAACATTGGGGATAAGTTAATTTGATCCTATGTATCATTTCATCTTCACAGGCTTACTACTCCCTTTGTAATTTAACAAGCTGAAACAAGATTTTTGAGAATACTCCCAAAGTTGTATCCTTTCAAACACTCCTTCAGCCTGGGCGACCACGTATGCTTATGTTCACTCACATCAAAAAAGCTCTTTCCTTACCTGAGCATATGTGGATGATAGCAAACATCAGAGTTCCTCTAGCAAATTTGATTTCCTTCATAAACCTTTTTCTCAGGAGTTTTTCCCACCTTTGTTCCTTCAGACATAATCATCTCCATAGGCTTACTTCTTCCTAGTGTAAGATCTATTTTCTTTTAAGGCAGCTACAAGTCTGGGAAATATACACATTGGTGTTCCAGGAGGGCAGAGGGAGGTATTTCTGGAAATAGCAGGATGACAAACAAATAGAGAGGAATTCTAGTCTTGGCTACCTTACCATATACTCAGTACATAGATTTATTTATTTATTTATTTATGAACTGAGTTTTCCCATCTGTCAATGGGTGGATATAAATCCCAGCAGATGTTGAAGAGACATCTGGAGGGTACCCACTGGCACTCCCAATGTCAGTGATCATCACCCAGTTACCATATATATTTGCTGATCTAAGGGAATTTGTGGTTTTCCCTTGAAATGTGATTGCTAAAATTATGATATATCTAACATCCTTTCTACAGCTGCTGTCGGTCTCTGATACCAAGAATCATGCTTCGTGCTTGTATTTGCATAGCCAAAAGTTTAATGAGTATCTAAATGAGACATTTTATAAACTAATGGGGTGGGAGCTGAGCAATGGGCTTGCTGCCATCCTGCAGAGAAAACCTTGATGTCTGAGACATGGCTATGGAGGAGCTGGGAAACTTTTGCAGCTCAAGAAGCTGTATGAGGGGATCTCAACCTCTTGGGAATCAAAAGAAGGGGAGAAGATTTTCCAGGGAACCAAAATTGCTTGTTGTCAAGTTGAATCTCAGTTCTCC
Organism: Dryobates pubescens; assembly: GCF_014839835.1. Taxonomy (NCBI): domain Eukaryota; kingdom Metazoa; phylum Chordata; class Aves; order Piciformes; family Picidae; genus Dryobates; species Dryobates pubescens. The sequence goes on along the minus strand of NC_071616.1, from coordinate 19,835,731 downwards.
AGGTCTATAAGGCAGCTCCAAAAAAAATTTTACTAAGTTTTCTTAAGACAGAGAGAGAGAGTCAGAGAGATATTTTCCATCCTCTTGCATCTGGCCACAGCCCAAAGTGCCCAGACAAGAGAGAAGAGTCTTACAGCCAGCTACATTCTTTTCTAAGCCAGGAACAACTCTATTGTACTGTGTGAATGCCAGGTTCCTTCTGGGCTTTGCACGTTCTCTCAAGTTGGTGTTTATCTTGCCTGTTCTGCCCTGACTTTCTGGTTCCTGTTACTGTTTTCTCGTATTGTTGCTAGTGAACTCTGGCCCTTACCGGGATTATGGTGGGATTGTCTTTGTCTGAGGAGATATATGGGACATTTTCCAATACTGGAGTGCCCCTGCCCCATGCTGAGATGGCATATGTATTCACCTGCTGATCAACCTCTTTTTCTTCTGCACATACTGTTAAAAAACATGGAAAGAAATAAAGCTCATTTACTAGCCCCTCTAATTAACTGGGATTGAATCAGTGAAACGGTGAGTGGCATTAGGACTATCGTCTTTGCTTAGTAAAAGGCATCTGTGCAAATGATTTGGAGGAAAATTCCCTGAAGTGGAAACTATAGGCACTTCTCTAACTGGTTATGCAAATTAATATAGCCAACAAAGACATTTGGAAAAAAAATATTCCCAAACATATGGCTTCTTTGTAATCTAATAAGCCCTTCTTTGACAAAAATAAATCACACAGTTCTTAATATATATTTGCACCTCCTACAAATATACAAGGGGAAAAATGGATATTTCCTTCTTGAGAAATTGTCTGTTGTGTGTCATAAATATCTTCATTCTGAGTTCCTGGGAGCTTAATGATTTACACAGGAATACATTAAGGAAATTATTTACTTCTTTCTCCTTTTTTATCCATCTACTTGTTGGTCTTCTATTATATGTCAAGCATTCCTTCATTTCAAGGGTTTCCTGACTTAGATTTGCTTTGTCCCAAGCTCTGTGAGTCTTCCAAAACCAGATGAACCCAGCAATTTTTGTGAGCTTAGCTAATGTTCAGAAGAATTGCCTAAAAATCTATTATTTCCCCTGCGTTCAATATCAAAATATATTTAGCACAATTCCCTTGTACTGAAGATCATCAAATTAAAAGCTGTGTATTGCAGCATAAATATTTACAACAAATAGAGGCTATGTCTAATTTTAAGTACCCACACCCACCACACCCACTGGGAAACGAAACCAGTCTCAGGTTACATTTCCAGCTTTTCTAAGGAGGAAGATCCATTAGGCCCCACCCATAGTGCCTTCTCATAACCTCTGATGGCTCTGTTTTCATTCTTGCCTTACAGGTCATGGCAGCAGCACACTAAAAAATGGTTGCCCATACAGGAAATATGAAATTCAGTGGTGTCAGACATTCCATATGTAATTCATACCAAGACAGGATTTTGAGGCCTCTGTTGGGAAGCTTCTGGGAAAGACAGACCGGTTTATCTTCTGGCTTATGGAATGAGTCCTTTCTATCAAATAGCTGAGTGTTGGTTTGATAACATGTTAGATAATAGAAATGCAGTTATATGGAGTGGATCCTGAAAGTAACCTGACAGTAAATGATCTTAGAATCTGAAATATAGGTTGAATTTCAAGTTCAAACTAGCTGAACATAATCTAATTCTTCAAACCATGATGCTGTCCTTCTTTGTCAAGACATGAGCTCCCAGTCAGGTGCTTAACTCTCTATTTCCTCCATAATCTATAAGCAGCATCACTAGAATGTGCCCCAGACATACCACCCTCCTTGTCCACTGTGCATCATGTCTGAAGTTCTTGTCCAAGTCACTGACTTTGGGGATCACTCACTGGAGCAAGACTGTCTGGCAGAGGGAAGAAGTACTTTGAGAGTGCCTAAACCCACACCTGAGCTCATGCAATTTGCAAGTTTTGGTCTTCATTGCACAAGTATTTCTTTCAGGGGAAGTGGGAGTAAGTCTGCCTTTGAATAATAACGATTACAATAACTGTAAAATGGATAATAACAGTAACCAACAAGAACTGGCCAGGGGGATGCCTTGCAACAGCTTCTGAGGTTTTACAATTTATTTTCATTTTAAAATGGAATGAAAACAAAACCTTTGGATATTTTGTTTTCAATTTAGGTCCTTCTTGCTACACTGTCAGAAATAGCCAGAAGGACTCTGGACCTCAAGAGTTTGTCCTTACAAGTATTTAAAAAATGCTTCAGTTTTCATGAATCAGCATTTTCACCCGGTGGGATAGTTCATCAAAAATTCTCTGGCCAGAACTTCTGCTAACCCCCAAAAGTTCAGAATCGTGAGTCATATCCCCCAAAACACAGTTGTTACAAATCACTCATTTTATGGTTTGTGGATTGCTTCTGGACTGTCTTTTCTTAAATATACCTTTCCCCTCCATCCTCTGAGGATGTACATTTGTTTCCCACCCTCCTCCAACTGTTCTCAGGCATATTTTTTTGTTTGTTTCTCATGCAGCTGTTCGGCTTTTTTAACCTTCCCTAACTTAGACATATGAAACAATGTTGGGATAATGCTTTCGTGGTATGCTGTGGCAGACATTTGCCATGAAAGAGATGGCTGTTGGATGGCCTCTGAAATGGGTACTGGGGTTGTCAACTACTGTCTCGCAAAGATCGGTCTGACTTTTGGTTCTCACTCCTCTCGGATGGCGTTTTCCATCAGTCAGAGCTGACATGTCTCAAAAGGCAATAACATCTGCTCTCATGCCTGGCCAGCTGCAGTTCTTGCCAGCTTGGCAGTGCATGAGGAAATCAGAATAGCCACATGGTAATAATTGACACTCAGTGCTTGTGGGGCAAGCTACTATGTGTGCGATGTCTGTGGTTTGGTTTTGGACTCATCTGGCTTAGAAATGGCTTTGTAGGACCCATACCTAGTTCTGGCCATCTCCATGTCCCATGCTGCACCCAGACATACTATGGAAAGACAAACTCTATTTCTCTTTTTCTAACATTTCAGGTGGGAAGACTTCATTCTTAGAGAGAAAAGCAACATGGAAAATAATTACTGAGGAAGGGGAATGCGGCTATTCATTGTGAAAGATGGATAAAACTACAGAAAGGGGATCGAGACCTACAAGGACTTAATGTGATGGAAGCTATGCAATACTAGTCAGGCGGTCTTTGTATGAATTGTCTCACGAACCTCACCATGACATATTATGAATGTACTCAGTGACAGAGAAGATACCCTTGTGTTCTCAGGAGTATCCACCTTGCTGGGCATAGTCTCAAAGTACTGCTTTGCTTGCAAAATTGTCACACGATTTTAAAGTTTAGTTATTTTTGACATCTCTCGTGTTTATGCATTTAAATAGAGAGGAAGAGAAACCCAGTCCAGACCACAGTCTGAAGGCAACGCAAGATAACCTGGTCCACCATTTTCTCAGCATAAATTTCCTCTGTCAAACATTAATTCAGATTGGGACCTCATTGTGCATTTACACTCTCTGGTGCTTCTTCCTTCCTTGGAAGCATCAGGAGGGACTTATGGTATTGCTGCAGGCAGCTTTTTACAGGAAAAGAAATAAATTGGGCAATATACTTCAAATAATGGAAGAATGAATTATTTCACCATTTTAGCAGTTTCCCAGGAGGGAGAGTAGAGGGGGAAAATGCACTTAACACTCTAAAATAGTAAAATAACAAGAACCACAGCAACCTCACCCCTCTGGATTTGAATCAAACGGAATGGTTTAGGTAAATTCCCATCAGATCTCCAAGTGGCACACTCTATCAGAGAATATTACTGTGCCTGGCAAGGGAAATTCTCCATGTTAATGATATCATGAACTGTCTCAGCTAGTTTGGAGTTCTTCGGTAAGGTCTGGTTTCTGGCAGATTAGCTGAATGTTGTTGGAATATGAATTCCTCTTTTAATGTGGAGTTTGTTCCTGTTTTCATGGATGGTATTCCTGGAAAATTGCTTTCTTAAAGCTGTATTTCACATATCTATTTAATGAGATCTGTTACTCCCTTGTATTCCTGGAACAGACTATGTATTCCAAGCAGTAAGTAGAGGGCAATGAGATGGAGGGAATTGTATGTAATTTTTGAGATTACATATGTGAAACAAAGCAAAGCATCACTATGGAGGTAAGTATCTTTCTAAGAACCTAAATAAGAGTATATAAATGCCCTCCTAAGTTTTGTTCTGGCTTTTGCTGAAAATTTTAACAGAAAATTTTCAGAGAGCCAAAAATGGGATTAAACAAGAACTTTGATTTTGCCACTTTACTCTAGTGAGACATCTCCTGAAGTACTTTGTTAAGTTCTGGAGCTCTTAACAAAAGAAGGACACAGACATAATTGCAGTGGGTCCAGAGGAGGGCCACAAAAATGATCAGGGGGCTGGAACATGTCTCCTCTCAAAAGAGGCTGAGAGTGTTGTTCAGCGTGGAGAAGAGAAGGACACCTTATAGCGGCCTTCCAGTAGCTTAAGGAGGCCTAAAAGAATACTGGAGACAGACTGTTTACAAAGGTATGGCATAGGATGAGGGGCAATGGTTTAAAAGTAGAGAAGGGTAGATTAAGACTGAACACTAGGAAGAAGTTCTTTACTATGAGGGTGGTAGAGCACTGCCCAGGGAGGTGGTGGAGGTCCCATCCCAGGAGACATTCAAAGTTAGGCTTGATGGGGCTCCAGGCAACCTGATCTAGGTGGAAATGCCCCTGCTTACTGCCGGGTGGTTGAACTAGATGAGCTTTAGAGGTCCCTTCCAACTCAGTGCATTCTCTATGTCCTATGACTTTAAACTACGAAGAAATTGAAAGCAATTCTATAGTATCCTTAATGTTTTGATGCAGCTGAAAAGGTCTATGTGTAGTCATAACTCAACAAAAATGAAGATTAAACAGAGGTAGTCTGTAATCTACATGTAGATAGTGAAGTTTATGTGCCCATGTGGAGTAATTTGAAGAATAGGATCATACTACCTGACCTGTCAACAGTAGTGCTTTTCTCCAAGCTTGAATAGACAGCACAAAGTCCTGGGTATTACTTCTATAAGCTTGTGCTTGATAATATATAGCATAAAATAGATGGCCTCAAGAGGCACTTTAAATGTGAGTTTGTTCCAGACCTAAGATTCCCTGGTGGAAACACCATGCCTTTTAAACGAAAACTCAGGTCTGTGCATTTCTACTGCTCATGGACTGGGTTGCAAGAAACTTGCCCCCTAAATTAGAAAAAGACATTGATTCTGTGCCAAGTTATTGGAGGAAAACATGATGAGGTAAACTAACCAGTTCTGAAATGGAGGTGGGGACATGGCTCAGAAACCAAGAGTGTCTGAGACCGGAATGGTCTGGCCTTTGAGGATGGGGCTGCTTGCAGCAGCTGGATTGCTGCCTGTGCTGGAGCTGGAGCATGAGAGGGTTTGTGAACTTAAAACACATTTTCCAACTTCATGGGATTTTCCTTATGGTCTGTTCTCAGCAAAGCAACATTATTATTGTAAATAGATGCTCTTTTTTGTCCCGTCTCCCAGGGGATAAAAATTACTGTTATGTTTGAACATGTATGTTTTCCCACTCATTGCTGAAGCTGTTCTATTTCTTGAAGTCTGCAGAGAGCCAAGCATTAGGAGATACTGTTAATATCATTACTTCAAAGTTATAGCTGCATGTCTTTGCCAGAGAGTCTTTAATATGAGATGTGGCCTCTGTGCCCCTAGAATTGCAGGGGTTGGAAAGTAGTTTTAGTGAGTCATCTCAAGCACCCTCTTGCACTGAGGCTGGACCTTTCTGTTCAGCCCCTCTGTACAGTTTTCTTTAACTCTTTGAGATGCCTGAGTGCTGGCTCCTGTGCTTATCACTTGGGCTGCTAATTCCATGATGCAATTGCTTCCTGTTCTGAACCAGGAGTGAGGATCCTGGTACAGTGCTGTGTGGCTCTTTCCCTCCAAATCCCAAGACATCACCTTCCTGGCTGTGCCACACACTGTTCCTGGGAATATTTTTACAGCTGTCCACCTTCCTCCTTTGGGAGTCTTTTTTTCCCCCATTCCCCCCAACTCCCCCCCCCCCCCCAGTGTTTCTCCTGTCAGTGAATAGTTTTTCCAGCCTCCTCTTCCCTTGGGGATGGTTGGTGCATTTCATGCTTATGGATTCATTGCTGTGCCAGTCCTGGAGTCAGAAAGGCAACCCTGGGACAAGCCCTGCTTCTGGATTTGTTGGTGCACTCAACCCACACTAAATCTGGGGAGCTGTGCTAACTGAAACACCAAGCTCTCATGGTCTTTCATACTTTCCCCTTCCCTGGAATTGCAAATACACCACTTTAGCTAAGGGGGCTAGCTGGGATGTTGCTTCCTAGCAAGTGCCACAGGGTGCAGAAGTCACTGTGTTTCCCAGGAGGCTTCTGAACCAGCTTGCCTACTACTGTATGACGCTTTTCATGCCCACAGTGATAGCTGTTTAAGAAAAGGGCTTTGGACTTCATCATAAATTTATGAATACATACGCCACAGAACAAATATTAAGGAAAAGCCATCATTGCACAATGAGTTCTGCATCCGTTCTAGCTAAAGCTGGTAGCAACCATGTTCTCTTTCATGATATTCTTACCTGGCTGAGACACGATGGATGCTGTATGGGATTGCAATGAGGTGTAATGAGTCATTCTCAGATCTGGGAGAGTTTTTCTGTCCACCTGGATACATGGGAAAGTCCCTGGCTTATGAATGGTGCATGAGCATTTTAGCACATGTGGGAGTTGCACTTAAGGTCTAGTCCCTGTATTCAGCCAAGTGTGGTGGTAGTATGACTTGTCTAGAGCAAGAGATTTCTGACTTTGAATGTGAGTGATGCTTGATAATGAATAAGGTAAATCAACTTATCTATTTTTATTTTTAAACTATTCATTATTAGGCATTATTTTAAAACACATTTTCCACTAATCTTATGTGGGGGGAAAAAAAGAGACATAAATATTGGTTCTTAAATTCAGTCTAGAATTCAGACATTCAGTACCTCTTGGGATTAAACTTAAGGTGACAATTCATAAAGCTTTTCTTCTCCAGTAACTTATTCCCTGGAAGATCCATAGCTTGGGATAAAAGAACTATATATCAGGCAGAAGACTGGTGAGTGATCATTTTTGAAAGCAGACTAACAACATAGTAACTTAGATTTTTTTTCATTGCAAAGATAAATAGTAATTTGACAGGAGATGTCATTACTCTTTAATGACTTTGTCTGAACAGAACAATTGAAGGAAATAGGTTTGCTCTTCCTCATCCATTACCATTTCCATGATCTCACTAGGTTTGGCCATAACAAATGGAAAGTTAGGACATAGGAAAGGCACTGCCTTCAGGGCAAAACATACATGTGTGGTAGCAACGGTGTGTAGCTCTAGTACAGACATCACGACATCAGGTGACCCCACCGGTGGATGTGGGGAAAGCTGTGGATGTAGTCTACCTGGTTCAGCAAGGCCTTTGACACCATCTCCCACAGCAAACTCCTGGCCAAGCTGTCAGCTCGTGGCTTGGACAGATGAATTCTGCATTGGGTTAGGAAGTGGCTGGAAGGCTGAGCCCAGAGAGTGATGGTGAATGGTGCCACATCCAGATGGCAGCCAGTCACTAGTGGTGTCCCCCAGGGATCAGTGCTGGGCCCCATCCTGTTCAATATCTTTCTTGATGATCTCGACAAGGGGGTTGAGTTCATCATCAGTAAATTTGCAAATGACACCAAGATGGGGGCAAATGTTGATCCATTAGAGATCCATTGATCTACAGCAGAGCTTTGCAGAGGGACCTTGACAGGTTGGACAGAATCCAATGGCATGAGATTTAACACATCTAAGTGCCGGGTTCTACACATTGGCCACAACAACCTCATGTAGCGCTACAGGCTGGGGTCAGAGTGGCTGGAGAGTGGCCAGGCAGAGAGGGACCTGAGGGTGCTGGTTGATAGTAGATTGAACATGAGCCAGCAGTGTGCCCAGGTGCCCAGGCCAATGGCATCCTGGCCTGTATCAGGAATAGTGTGGCCAGCAGGAGCAGGGAGGTCATTCTGCTCCTGTACTCAGCACTGGTCAGGCCACACCTTGAGTCCTGTGTCCAGTTCTGGGCCCCTCAGTTTAGGAAAGATGTTGACTTGCTGGAGCATGTCCAGAGAAGGGCAACAAAGCTGGTGAGGGGTTTGGAGCACAAGCCCTATGAGGAGAGGCTGAGGGAGCTGGGGTTGCTTAGCCTGGGGAAGAGGAGGCTCAGGGGAGACCTTACTGCTCTCTACAACTACCTGAAGGGAGGTTGTAGCCAGGTGGGGATTGGTCTCTTCTCCCAGGCAACCAGCACCAGAACAAGAGGACACAGTCTCAGGCTGTGCCAGGGGAGGTTCAGGCTGGATGTTAGCAATAAGTTTTTCATAGAAAGATTGATTTGCCATTGGAATGTGCTGCCCAGGGAGGTAGTGGAGTCACCATCCCTGGAGGTGTTTAAGAGGAGACTGGATGAGGCAATTGGTGCCATGGCTTAGTTGATTAGATGGTGTTGGATGATAGGTTGGACTCAGTGATCTTGAAAGTCTTTTCCAACCTGGTTAATTCTGTATTCTAAGATATCAAGGTTTATCAAGAGAACAGAAAACTTGAAGGCAGTTTTAGTGGAGGCAATTTGCACTGTCTTAATCAGTAACTAAGCCATTGTAATGGTGACTTGGTAAACACACTGCCAGTTCCTGGAGAATCAAAGAAGTCTGCACATCTAAGAATCTGGTTGCTTAGATGTCTTTGCTAAGTTTTTGGGTTTGTTTCCTGCATGTGGAGCATCTGATGTTGCAAACATGTACATAGTCAGCAACACCTGTATGTCGTTTTGGCTGATGGATGGCTGGCCACAAGTACTGAGTCAATTATTCATTTTAAGATAGTGGATACGACTTGGTCCAGGTTGTAGAAATTGTCATTCAAGAGCCAGAGTCCATAGTTTCAGTTTTGGTTTCTGCAGCTGATGTCACCTCCTGCTTTGTTATGCTGATTAGAAGAGGAGGGAAAAGCTAAGACTGACTGATTTGGAGCAGTGGAGAAGAAAAGTGTAATTTTCTCACTGATTCCACTGTTAACTCGTTTTGTGCTCCAGACAATCCTGCCTTGTCTCTTTACAGCAGTCCATTGATACGTAAGCAAAACTTCAAAATCTGTTTGCCTATCCATGTACCAGAGGAATCTTTCCAAAGAGTCTCTTTCTACAGCACTGAGTGCAAGAGTGCCAGACTGTGCCAAACTCACACCCCAGGGAGTCAAGTCAGAATCACAGAGTCACGGATTCACAGAATGGTAGGTGTTGCAGGGGACCTCTGGAGATTATCTCATCCAAGTTCCCTGCTAAAGAAGGTTCACCTACAACAGGTTACACAGGATCACATTCAGGCAGATTTTGAATATCTCCAGAGAAGCAGACTCCACAACCTCATCTCTGATGCAGCAGTGAGCAGATTTAAGATAATTTGCCATTCATCAGACCCAATTTACCTCTTACCCTGGCCTCTAATAGAACATGTTGTTTGCTCACATTTTATTATCTCATGCAGAATTCTTGTTCATTAGCTTATGATAGCACTCAGTCTCACTGATACCTGATATCCAAAGTCCCTTTTTTCAGACCTTGTTAAAATCTGGTCCCCAGAAACTTCTGTACAGTGATAAGCTGCTTGGGTTAATCACATACCATACAAAGAGTTATTTTAAAGTAATTTGACTATCTCATCTTTTCAACCCACTCCCTCAGGACTGTGATTGACCTTAAAAAACCCCATCATTCTACAGCTGAACCACCAACGCACATTCAAATAGCCTATCTCCTTCTTAGTAGACTTTGTGTGTTTCCTACTGCCCTTCAACCACATATCCAGTACAAAACAGTAGACAGAAGGCTTAGGTGCAATTTAGAGTGGATAATTCTGGACAGAGCAATATGGCTGCTTTTTCTACTCCTCCAATTCTTCCTGATGTGCATTGTAGTTTGCTTACTCTCTACATCTAATTTTTAGGTTGTAAATGTTATTCATGGTATAGTGTTGTCCCCTGCTGTGCTTGGTGTACAAGGACATCCATTGACTACTGATATTGGATGAAGAAATCAGTTCTCTGCATCATGCTGCAGCAGCTTTTGAGCTGTCAGTTGAGTCCTGGGTAATCACCAAGATGCTGGTAGGTATGGGAGGGATTGGTGCAGAGATCCTCTGTGTCTCTTTGTAGCATAAAGCTTTTGTCAGTGTGAAATCAAACCAGGAATGGCAACGGTACAAGGAGAAACTTTGTAACAGAGCCAGAGGTAGGAAGCAGCTCAGGTGCTGCAGGCTCCTTCTCAGCCACAGCTGCATTTCAGAAGTGCCAGGGAACAGCAGGGACTTTGTCACCACAGTGCTCAGAGCGTTGCTGCAGAAACCATCTGCCCCGAGTAAATAGGCTCGCAGAGCATGAAGCCCACACCTCTGCCTCCCTGGGCTTCAAGTGGCTTGTGCACCCGCAGGACAATACAGGGATGTGTGTGAGGAAGAGAGATAGGAGAGATAGTTATCTCAAGTCTTTGCATACCATAAAACACCTTCATAAGGAAAAGGTCATAAGATGTTTGGGGTGTATAAAGTGCCTGTTTCATCTGAATGTGGAGTAACTACGGGGGAGCCTAAGAGTTAGTGGTTCTATAAAATTTATCTTCAAAAAAGCCATTCAGAAATCCACCAGTGCAATTCAAAGGTTTTCATGTTATGTAATACTTTGAATGTTTTATTGAGATTCCTGGTTTATTCTGGATGATACCAGGAAAAATGGCAGAGAAGTCCTTTTAGCTCTTCAGAAACAAAATGAACATCTCTGTTCTGTGGCTGCTAGTCTAAAAATCCAGATCTTAAAAGAGTCAATGTTTTCTTGTCTCAAGGGTAAAGTTCAAATCTGTAAGACCAAAACTGGATGAACATTAAAAGGGAAAAAAACCCAACAACATACAACCAAAAACAACCCCCAAAAAACAACACTGCAAACATCCATGCAAATAAACATCACAGCTCTCTTTCAGTGCTATTTATAGCTTTTTCAGTTTAATGACTCCAAAGGCTGCATGAAGGGTTTCTCTAAAGTGCTACCAAGACTGTTTATAGGAGACAACTGTCTCAAGAATGTGGTAGTGTGAAGACTCCCACAGCAGCACCCATGCTGAAACTGCAGATCTCCTTGGGCAGTCTCTTCTTGTCTAATGAAATTAGGGATGGTATGGGATTTAAGTCACTGCTTACACACTATGGCAAGCAGAGATGGGTTGAAATCAGTGGGCATTAGCAGTCAATTAAAAATAATTACTGCATCAAAATTGTGGACATGTGCTCTTGTGCCTGTAGCTGGAGATACTGGGATGTTATGGTTCTCATCTGGTTTTTACTATATCTTGGGAGGCAAAGCTGCTCTGTGCATGGCCTGTCAACAGTGTCAGGGTGGTCCCAGTCTCTTTTAAGTACTCCTGCCTACCCCAGGACAGAGTGTGGGCAGCCCCATGACCAATGACAGTCCACTGTCCAACTACTTTCCTTTGTGGGAGGGCAAGAGGAACAGGGATTTGAGTTAGTGCTGCTACATAAGGGCAAGATCTAATAGGTTTATAGATTTGCACAGGTACAAGCTGGCTGCTCTGGGAAGAGCAGTGGTACTGCTGCTATGCTAATAAAAATATCAGATCAGAAGACTCTCCCTTCCTGGATGACTTTCCTGGCCAGCAAGGTTGAGATCACTGCTCTGCAAGATCAGTCAGCACTCCAATCCACTTCAGTGCAAAATCAGGCAGATTATCTTGAATCATTACTAAAGAGCAAAAAATGTGTCTTCTAACAGTAATTCCTGACTGTCTCCTTCTATATTGCTTTTAATTTACAGAGCTTCAGTCATGGCTGAACTATTCTGTATGCTATTCATTAGCTGATCACATGCCACTGCTAATTTTTTTCAAATGGATTCACTATTTATAAATGTTCACTGCTTTGTGCCGACACATGAAGGGAGGGAAGCACATATTTATGCCATCTACTTTATGTCTTTAGTGCAGATGCTTTGCAGTTCTCCTTTGGAAGGATCGACTTCATTCATTTACCAAAGGCGTATCTTTGGCTCCTGAAGCTATATGTATTACATTCTTCTATGTGCTATGCCTGAACTAGACAGTTTATGACTTGCCACCCTCTTTGTCACAGGCTTCAACTATCTAATGAGTCTATTCACCTTTATCTGCACAGTGGGTGAAGTTAATTGCATTGCACTGGTACTACTGCTCAGTCACTGAAGGGTTTTTGCATGCAGTTCAAGACTAGACTAGACTAGATTAGAATAGAAAAGGATAGTTCTATATGGAAGGGACCTACAGTGATTATCTAATCCAACTACTTCAGGACTGACCAAAAGTTAAAACGTGTTATTAAGGGCATTGTCTAAATACCTTTTACACACTGACAAGCACGGGATGTCAACCACCTCACTAAGAGGCCTGAATAGAAATTTTAAGGTGAATAAAAAGTTGCTGGTTTTTTTAAGGTTCATGAATGACAAATGACACATCTCTCTTCTGTATTTCACAGAGCAAGTCAGTTAGTTTTGGTATTATCAAATCAATTCTGCTAGCAGTTGAATTGAATGGGGTCTTTTTTTTGTTGGTACAACCTCAGCCCTAATTAAATATTTATAACCTCATATAGCTAGACACAATATGAGTCACCCTGGCTGAAAGACTTTTGCTCATGGAAGATCAGCATTTGATGTTCAAAAGACGGAATGGAACCAGCCTGTTAAAGCATCTACTCACTATCTAAACAGTCTCTATTGTTACAATTATTGCCAGTAATATCCTGTTTGTCACTGGAATTGCACTTTGGTCCATCTGCCCTTGAAACAGCCGTTTACCTTGTGGCCAAACCATTTCAGTGTGGGACCTGGAAATTCACCAAAGGTAAGGAAACCTACTCAGGACTCTTGTCTCCAGCAAAACCTCTTGAAAATGCCTTGAGAAATAACCAGACATGTAAACTTCCATGCATCTGACAAAAGAAACCATTTTTGGATCCAAGCAAAAAAATTTCCCTTCCCCATCTCTCTATCATTGCCTCTGACCCTACTCTACATCCATCATATCTCAGTCCTGGCAATGAGCCCTGAACAAATTCATTTTTGTAGACTGTGGGTGAAATCTGTGGGAGAATATTACTATTGTGGAGCTAATAACTGCTTTGGACTTTTGTACAGTGCAGCTGCACACATGGTGAAACACCAATAGCCTTTTGTCCCAGGCATTCCTGTATCAGAGTTGTAACACGTGAGTTATCTGCAGGAAGCCTCTTCCTTCTCTGGGTGAAATTAATTTACTGCCTTTGATTTTCATAGAGGCAGGTTGGGCCCAAATGTTACAAAGTGGTTTCAAGCCCTTTCATGTGAAAGACACTGGGTAAGTACTGTACTGGTCTCATACTTCTGGAGCTCAGCCCATTGAAGTGATGGTTGTTTCTTCTGGGCCATCTTTGTCAGTATGTTCACCTTCTTCATCTGTGCCATGAAAAGCTATCCAGGGAAGTGACTAAAAGGATGCAATGCAGCAGACATAGATGGTGTGGGGGGCTGTGAATGGTTAATGCCTTGGCCACAGCAATGGTGCAGCTGGAGCTTTTCCCAATGCTGAGCTGGACAGCATCACTGTCTCCTGAGTCACTGGAGTCGTGGCAGTGGGAAACTGCTCTGAGATCACCATGCTGCTTCCACACACACCCCCTTCCATTTTTCCATTAGAAAGAAGGAAATTGGTAAATGTATTGGGAATTGCAACCAGGTTGTGATTGCTGAGGCAAAAGAAAGTGCTTGCCACTGCTGGTAATAATTCCTGGGTGAAAAATCTTCAATGGGAAGTGCAGCTTTGTAAAACGTGCAGTAATTAATTGCTTTTGAGCATTTCCAGCACAGAACTGGATCAAATGCTTTCAGCCTGATTGGGAAAGTTGAAACAGTTGGTTTTGGCAAGGGCAAAGGCAAAGGTAAACAAAGCAGTTCCTTGGGATAAAATAAATGAGATTTTGAATTTTGGACCTGGTAGGATCTACCCATGTGTGAAGCCTCCTTGCATGCCACAGTGCCTGTGGTCTCACCATGCATATGGTACTGCTGTGCCCATGGTACTGCCATGCTACCCATCTCTTGACCATGGACTGCCATGAAGATAGATGTGGCAGGGGCTGTTGCAACATAATATCATAAAGGTAAGGATAATATCCTAAATATCCTCAAGGATAATATCCTAAGGGTAAGGATCCTAAAGAGCTCTTTCCTCTCTCAATATCCATGGTATTTAAAACAGGTTACATTATACTTTATGCCATGTAATAATTTTATGTTTTATGAGTAGGATTTTTTCAACACTCATTTCCACTGCTCAATTCTGCGTGTAGTTTTGTAGTGAAAGTGGTTTAATAAATGATGGGATTTCTCAAAAGCCCAAAATTTCATTTTTGATCAATTCTTGTTTTAACCACTGCTGGACAGAGTTTATCTCAGAACAGCATGTTAATATATAGCGCTATTTTTCACGCTTATATTTCTGAACTTTCTCATTGAAAACATTCTTAGTTTATATTTCTGTGCTATACTAGTAAAGAAAGCAAATAATAATAGCTGGAGATATTTCAGAGGTCTAAATCTTCAAACCCTGAAAATGTAGGCTGATTTAAAAGTGCATGCATACTGCTTTTACCTGACGCCCTAAGGAAATAAGGATTAAATGGTGACACTCTTTATATTCCCATCCTCTCAACCTTCCTCTCCCTCAGTAACTTTTGAGTGCACTGACAAATTCTACCACTTTTGGCAGAGAGGAAACAAAAAGAATGCAAGTCCCTGCAAATCATCTGTGACTGGGTAGGGAAAAGAAACTCAGAGTGGTGCCCCCACTGAGCACCAGCCTGCCTGGCTGTCATCAGCTCTCATATGTGTACACATGCATGTGTGCCCATGCCATCAAAACCACCCAGCCCACAGGACAATGCATACACACTCTGGTACCAGCTATTGTGTGGTCTTTCCATATGCAGGGGTATTCAGAGAGCATGGCAGAGCAAAGGACAATGGGTGTTGGGGCCCAGTGTATTGCTTGGGAGAGAGACTGTCAAGGACAAGCAGATCCCAGCTTATCATGGTGGGTGCTGTTGCAGTATGAGACATAAAATCACACAGCCAGGCTTCCTTAGGGTTTTTGGCTCATGCAAGTACTTATTTCCACTATGCAATGTTCTTATATCTTGTCTGGGTAAAGGTTTTTTTTAATTCTAAAATGGGCATTTAATGTCTGGTGGGAAGAGCAGAGGAAAGAGAGAGTTGCTTGCATTCAAAGTGACACTGCCCACTCTTGTGGAGGAAAAGATCCTCACATTTCCATGGATCAGATTCTGCAATTACACAGCCGTCTAGTTTGGCCAGTTCATCTGCTAAACCTGACATGAAGCCAGAATGAAAACAGAGATTTTCCCATTACAGAATACCAAATCTATGATAAGCCACGCCACAAAAATTCAGTTTTTAAGGAGGTGGGGATAGAATAAGGGAAACTCTAACTGCTGCTGCAAGATAAGCAATGAGTTTTGCAGTACTTCTAGAGTCTGTTTTTCAGGGACCTTATAAACAGCAACAGTAAACCAAAGGAGCAGTGAGAGAAGAAAAAACATCAGACTCTGGAAGAGGAAAGTTTAAGCAGAAGCTTGAGCAGCACTTTTAGCCCATCACAACAGCTCTACAACTTTGGACACAGCTGGGTAAAAGAAGTGATTGCTACAGAAAGAGGCCTGTGAATATTGTGCTTAATCTGTGGGTCTGCTCTACACAGCAATGCAGTGAACATCATCAGTGGTCTTGCTTATGTTTATTTTTGTTTTCTTATACTACACATTGCCTCACTATAAAGTACTCAAAACCATTCACCACCTCTGCATTCCCTACCATCAAGTTACAGTATTCAAATGTATTTGTAGACGGAGTAAGAAATGTCTCTGAAAGGAGAGTTATATTTTGATAGTACTAAAAGAGTTCTCCCTCTCTGGTTCTCCCAGAGATTACTCCTTAAATAGGATATAAATGATTTATGCATCCTTTGCCATGAGGCACAATATCACAGAGAGCCTATATTTTTATGTATACACTATTCATCACAACTGCTCTCTGCAAAGTTCAGAACTTCAGAATCTCAAAACCAAAGTCAGAATATAAATCAGTGGAGGCTGAATTATATTTACTGTCTGAAAAAATGCAGTGAGTTTAATTGCATCACAAACACTGCTTATTGGCAAAACCAAAAACAAAAATTGAAAGAAAACAAATAAATTTCTTGACCAAATCCTTCATTGCCCCACTTGTATGAGCTGCCATCTAAGCTGCCTGGCTATGATCCAGGCCTGAATCACATTCCTGGATAAGAAGTAACCCATGCATCCCCTTTGAACCGTCCTCTCCTCTCCTTGAACTTCTTTTTTGTCTCACCTGGTTCTCCTACAGCTCTCAATTAGATTTCCTTTAAAACACTTTCTTACCTGCATAGTGGTCAAACACAGTGGGGACATACTCCTCTGGGAAGGCATCATTGGCATAACTCATCAGCAAACAGGTTTTCCCAACAGCACCATCCCCAACCACCACACACTTTAACATCTTCTTCGCGTTACTGCTGCTCCCGTCAGTGCAGTTGTCATCTTCTTTCTTGCAGTTCATTCTTGCTGCTGCCGCTGCCGCTGCCGTGTTTGCTGCTCCCAGGATTTCCAAGTGCACATGAAGGAAAAATGAAGTGCGATTGTGTTGACTTTTCCTGAGTTGGGGAGGGGGGGAGGCAGCAAGTCTCAAACTCAGGAAATCATACTAACGTTTCCAGGCTGTCACAGCCGCTTCTAACAATTACCAGATCAGTCAAGAGAATCATTGAGGTGAATAAATTAAATATACAGCGAGGAGTATCATAAATAAGCAATCTGTCCTTTCTCCTTCGGCCGAGTCAGGAAATCTTCATCCTGCCCCGGAGTTCGCAGTATTTATTGCGACTTAAAAATTATCAGCAGCCTGTGGCTTTGATTCCCGTCTCCCTTCCTCCAGCTTGGCTGTAGGAATTAGGGATTCCTGTTAAATCCACTCCATTTTCCATTTCATTTCTAACATGGAGGAGAGCCTGGAGGTTTTTAATGGAGTTTTTCCTTTCTTTCTCCAGCTTGCTGTGTGTCAGGAAATCATGGGTTTCCTGCTGAATTCCATATTAGGATCAGTGGGCTTGTGAAGGGCTGCAAACAATGGGAGCTCTGTGTGTATTTGTACTTTGGAGGAACTCTGCCAGGACATGGAGAAAGAAAAACACTAGAGGTCTCTCTGCAGAATGAAGTTTTCAGGCTTCCTGCTTTATCCCGTACTCGAGCTGCTCTCTGGGCTGCCGGCACTGAAACCAGCGAGGAGGATTTTTAGGGAGGCTGTTAGAGAGGTGGGTGTTGGACCTCCATGCTCAGGCAGGGTATGGGGAGGCTAGCAGCTGTGCCCCTGTCACAGGGTTGCCTGTTGTTCCCAGCCTCAATCTCCTGTGATCTCAGGATAGATATTTTCTTCCATTTGGGAGGGGAGGGGGAAGGCGGAAAGGCAGACAGGAGCTGTACAGGGTAGGTAGAGTTTCATGTCACCTTTCTGTGTATAGCTCTTTAAAGAACTATGTTAGAAATAATAAACCACTCATAAAGCTCCTCTTGCATTTCCCCTTATTCATTAATAATAATTTAAAAAGGCTGGATTTTCCCCTTCCTAGTGTAAATATGTAAACATGGAGAGGGATTAAAAAGAGGAATTAAGAGTTACAGGAATTAAAAAATAAAAAGAAATAGAAGCACTGCACAACAATCTGTGGAAAGCCAGCTTTAGACTGTATGATTACTGCCCCTTTGTTTGTTTTGTCCTGGCATTTCACGTGCCTCCAAATTCTTCTCTCCATTTAAATATGTAACAGTCTATACACACATGAAGGGCCAAACTTCCCACTCCTTCCACAGGAAAGCTTTTTCAGTTTCCAGCAGAAACCAGCCAGACATTAACATAAACCTCAGTACAGAAGCCCAGCACATCCTGCTGACTACATTTCCCTTCTGTGAGACTTGAAGGCTTTGAAAGGGGGAAGCAACCCCCATCTGAGACTCTACAGGGAAGCACACCAGTGCTGAGTGCTCGCCCATGCCTGCTTAGAAAGAGATGCCCAAAAGCACACAGGCTTGGAGCAATGCACACCTAGATGTGTGAAGACCAACACAACCTTAAAAAGGAACTGTCTTAGCCCCAATTTGCATAAGCAATGACAATCCCAATCTTAACAATGAACCTCCTTAACCCCAAGCCACATGTCCTTCAATTTTTGCAGTGAAAAGGTTCAGTAGACCCACCCGCCAATCTCCCCTGGAGAGGCTAAGCCCCATATCAGAACTCTTCAAAGAACTAACTGAGTGCTAGACCAGCCCTGAACACCTTCCCAAAAGGTGCTAGATGGATAAAACATATCAACGGGGTTGAAAAAGGTCTGTATGCTCACCTGGGGAGCCCCAGGGAGCTCTGCTTGCACTATCTTTTCAGGAGTCTTGGTCATTCAGTAATTTTAGTATTATGCCTCCTGTACTTCCTTTTCTTCATGTCCTCCCTGTCGACAACAGGGATCTTAGCAGGCGATGTTTGGTCCAGCATCACATGCATTACCACAGGAGCATCTCTAAAAGGTTTCCCACTGTTAGGAGTTCAGGTGGCATTCTTTGACCTTCAAAACTACAGTCCAAGGCTGAGGTTTATCCAAGAAAACTTGTGAGCTCTAGGCACCTAAATCTCCATTCTCCAAGCATCAACTCTGCTGATCATTTCCACCAGCAGCAGCGTAGCTGCATTATACTGAGGAGCATCAAGTGCTTCATGGATTTATTCTTTAAGCTTCTTTCTACTTTCAATTAAGGTTAAATTCCATGTCTAGGCCTCTGTTTAGCTATTATGTAGCTGAGTAGGCAGCAGCACACTGATATGCTCTATGTCTTTGATTCCCAACCTTGCTGAGACCTTGTTGGGTAAGTTTTCCAAATAAATCAGTGCATGCTGTCGCAAGTAACTGCAGAGCCTGAGGAAGCAAAAAGTTCCAATAATTCACAGTTCAATTCCCCATTGTCTCTATCAGACAAAAGCAAGGGCTATCTTGCTTCCCATTTTACACAGACACAACATAACTGGAACCCCTAACACAAGAAGGAAATAGAACTTTTACAGCAAGTCCAGAGGAGAGCCACAAAGGTGATCTGAGGGCTGGAACACCTCTCCTACGAAGAGAAAACAAGGCTCTGGGGAGAACTTGTAGCAGTCTTCTGGTATTTGAAGCGGGCTACAGGATTGGTGGAAAGGGACTTTTTACAAGGCCATGCAGTGATAGAAAAAGGGATAATGGCTTCAATTTGGAGGAAGCTAAGTTTAGATTAGACATTAGGAAGAAATTCTTCACCATGAGGGTGGTAAAGCACTGAAACAGGTAGGTTAGAGAAATTGTAGAGGCTCCAGCTCTGGAAGTGTTCAAAGTCATTTTGGATGGGACCTTGAGCAACTAGGTCTAGCAGGAGGTGTCCTTGCCCATCGCAAAGTGATGCAAACTAAACGATCTTCAAAGTTGTGGTGGGTTGAAGTTTGCCCCCCAACATTAACCTTGCCAGACCAACTCAGTTATAAGCAAATGAAGCTGTATTTAAAGCAAAATCTACACTCTACGATGGAATGCAATGAATATGTACAAAATACACAGCATTTACAATATTATACAGGTATTTACAATCAGCAAACAACACAAAACCCCTCCTGGCCAGAGACCAGGGAAGCTGTTCCACTGTCCCCCCCATCCCCCTGTTCCATGAGAGAAAGAGGAGCAGAGAGAGAAGCAGTGGGTTAGACTTAGCCAAGGCCAGCTGAAGCATGCAGATTAATCTCTCCCGAGTGAAGCAAAATCAGCCAAGATCAGAAGCGAAGAGAGAAAGAATTGTTATGGTACACCCTGTTTTATTCTAGATATTTATCCAATGAATTTGTTTAGAATAATCTTTTGTTTACCTTTTTACACCCAATAGTGATTCATTTATATTTTATATTTTTATACTTTTATGCTCAAAATCTGTAACTAAATTTTAAAGGCATAGCCTAAACCCACCACAAAAGTCCCTTCCAACCCAAACCATTCTATGATTCTATGGTTTACAAACTTTCCCCAGGGGGAAATGCTGGAAAAGCACAGCTTTGGTGCTTGGCTCAGCAGTAGCCAAAACACTGGTGTGTTGTCAACATCCAGCTACTGCACTGAAAAACACAGCCCTGCAAAGATGCTCTGGGGAGAATTAACTCCAGCTCAGTCAAACTCAATACACCTGCTGGAGACATTCAAAGGTGAGGTTGAATGAGGCTCTGAGTAACTTGCCCTAGCTGAAGATATCCCTGCTCACTGTAGTGAGGAGATGGACAAGATGACCTTGAAAGGTCCCTTCCAACCCAATCCATGCTAAGATTCTATGATACTCAAAATATCAAGGGGCTGAACTTGAAGGACTTTGCAAACCTTTCCAGTTCTAAACTCTGATGAATGAGAAGCTTTGTGGAAAACCAGTTTTTGCTAAGATCCACCAATAAAAGAGCTAACCTCACCTAGCATGCACAATGGAACTGCAGCTGCTGTGTTAGATCCTATCTAATGACTTACCTGGAAGAGGCCAACAAGGTGATTTTGTCTTGAAGGTATGAAAGACTGGTATCTTGCCTGTACAACTCAAATTCAAGCCTATATTTTTGCTTTACCTATATAAATGATACACTCAGTTTCAGAGGAGTTATGATAAAGTTGTAAAATAAGACCTATATCTGGACTCAAACTCATTATTTTAACTTTGTTTAGCATCATTTGGATGAGCTGGACCAAAACATCTTAAGAGCTGGTTTGATTGCAGCAAAGTATAATCACTTCTTTTCTCTAGAGACTGAGACAACATTAAGCTGTCTGCTACTCTAGGCTTGTATCTTTTACTTGCGTTGCTGGCTCTGACTCTGCTGTGGGAATTAACAGTCAGTCTTGTGTGTCTAGCAAGGTTTGAGGCAATCCTGTTATGCTTTATGGAAGATTTCTTAACCTGCAAATTGCAAGTGGCAATGCTTTAGGATAAACTGACCCTTCTGCCATTGCTGTGCAAGTTTCAGCTCCCCTAAGAGCTTCTGTAGAATAAAGCTGCCTACAAGCTCCATCATGGAAGTCACAGGGCTGTCGGTAATGATTAGCCAACCTCAGAAGGTTTGGTGATTTAATTTAATTGCAGGGCTTTTTTTTCTTTTTTCACTTCCCCCCCTTTCACTTCACTAATCATGTTAGAAATGGTCAGATTTGCTCACAAGGTCTCAGTTGTTCCTGTCTCACAAATCCAGTAACAGCAGATTGTTTCCAAGGCACGTTTGGAAAGACGTGGTCAAAGTGAAAAAGTTAACCCAACTAGACTGAATGCTTGAGAAGCTTGTTCAAGTATGTGTGGTTCTTGGGTATCCAACCCAGTTTGTTACCTACTCATTTGACAAGCTTCTAGCCAAGGGCACATTTCAAGAAAAGAGGCTAAAGTAGATAATAGATAAGAGCAGGTGTTATTACCACTGAAGATGTCACCTGAGGCACTTCCCAGCAAAGTTTCTCAAGCAATTGGTTCTGGTTTAGATGAAATGCCTCTGACCTTTTGTTAATTAACAAATTAACTGGCAGCAGATCTATTGCTGGGGTTGCAATATCCCACATGCCTGTGTGGAAGCATCAGCTTCATCTTCATCAGCACAGGTCTGAAAAGGAGAACCCTGGAGCTCCTTCCTTGGGGATTAGCAAGTTCAAGGCTGGTGCAAGAAAATTTGGTGAGAAGATCTGTAGGTGACGAAGGACTTGCAAATTTGTTAATTAGCTCTGCAATGAGCAGTATGTTTGCCAATTTGTTCTGTATCTCTTTGCAGGATTGCAGAGGGAAGGAAAGATATAATGCTCTATCTTTCTGTACTGGCCAGGGAAAGAGAGCTGCTCCCTTCTCCCAGCTGACCCTGCCACTCTCATGTTTCTCCAGCACCTTCTGCAATGCATTGGTCTTTGTACAATCTCATGAGCTTAAAACTTGAGAGTAAGAGGAATTTTCTATTAACTGGTTTCCTCACCAAACCTCACCTGCCTAGTTTTTATAGGGGCCTTATTTATCCTTAGGTCTTGTCCTCCTAAACACTCTCCATCATGATCTTGTCTCAGCCTAAACCAGGCAGGTCTCTCTACATTCTCATCCACAAAAGGCATCCATGAGATGGGGGATTTAGAACATGACTGCACTAATGTGAAGCTTTCCCCCCATGTCTTACAGCTGGAAATAGTCATATCCAACTACCTCCTTCCACCTACCAGCATTGATATAGAACTGAAGTTTCTGGCACCGCTACTGTGCTGTAAATTGACTTCAGACAAATCTTCTCACATTTTTTCTTATTCTTGTTTTAACCTTTTTATATTGTCAGAGCTTTTTAGTGCAGGGATCATCTTGGTATTGGACTGAACATATCGGAACCATACTAAGCTTAACTGTCCCTGTACTCTTCAAAAGCAGGTTTCCCTGGCCATCAGACTCAGGACCTTCCTGGACCCATGTTATGGCAAGAGCTAGATTCTTGAAGTTAAAAGGATTTGGGAACTTAAGACATCCCTGCAGTCACTATGTTCTTCTAGTCCAAAATAAAGCAGACTTGGGGTGGCTTCTCCTTGTTCTTAGGTTGCCTGTATGGCCCTTCACATTGCATGAATAACTGAAATGAGGATAGTTTACCCTTTCATCACCTCTTCCTCTTCCTTGCTGGCAGCCTTATTCATCAGCCTCCCACCCCACTGGACTGCTCACTGAGACCTCAAGAGAATTTGATACATTGAAAAGCAGAAGCAGTAAATAAAGGAGGAAAAATAAGAGTTTAACAGTGACCACAGGAGGGGTGGAAGTGCTCTGTGTGAAGCCTTTGCACAGCCAGCTTACTAAAAGGCAGGTGCTGAGGTTCAGCTTTGTGGCTTGAGCCTCTGCACAGCCATCTCACACTATCAGTCATGTTGCCACCATCACCAGCACTATGGTGTTCCGTGCCAGCAGCAGGGGGTTCCCTGTTTCATGCTGCTGCCATGGATATAATTAGCATCATTTTATTTCCCTCTGGAAAGATGAGTTTATAAAACAAATGGCTTGTGGAAGAGGAGGTCAAACAAAGGATGATTCATGTCCTGTACCAGAGTATCCTCTTGCTTCCCATAGACAAATACTATATAATGAGAATTGCACATGATATATGTGTGTGTTTGTGAATGGGGAGGATGGTTTTCAACCAGGAGAGATGGTGCTTGGCTTGTTACCTTACTGTTCATTCTGAATCA
Organism: Dryobates pubescens; assembly: GCF_014839835.1. Classification (NCBI taxonomy): domain Eukaryota; kingdom Metazoa; phylum Chordata; class Aves; order Piciformes; family Picidae; genus Dryobates; species Dryobates pubescens. The sequence goes on along the minus strand of NC_071616.1, from coordinate 19,812,229 downwards.
CTGACTGTAGGCAGTGATGTGTTACTCATTCATACAGCTGGTTGTACTTGTCCAGGGTCTGTATTTCCAGCTGATCTGTTTCTAGGCATTTGTGTTTAGAATTTGAGGATCAGTTTTCCTTGGAGGTATGAAACCTGCCTATAGATAATAAAATGCATGCAAGTGGCACATAGTCCCCTCTCCTCCTCTCCCCTCCCCTCCTGAAAAAAACTTTATTTCTTTCCCTATCATAGCTGAGAGAAGTGGACTTAAGTAAACGTTTGGCCTGTGATCAGCATAGCAGAAAAAACATCACTTTAGGCAAATTCTTCCTCCCTATGTTTTCCATAGAGATGTTTTGTTTTGTTTTGTTCTAAACTACATTCATTTTAGGCTGAGCAGTACAGCAGGAGATTAAACAAGGGAAAACCCATCTATGCCTCTTCTGCATCTTGAAATGCATTTGCCTCTGCACATGGTGGACTGCTGGGAATGCAAAAGGTCTGCAATCAGGAAATTGAGCTGCACTAAGGGCACCAAAATTGTGACCAATTAGCACTGTCTGTGCATGCATTCAGTGGGGTCCTGAAAGGGTCACATCTATTTTGTTAATCTCTGAGTAATGTTTGGGACATAATCTGCAATTTCTTTAGAAGTAGAGAAACTTCTTAAAGTTAGATGTGACTGAATGTAATGTCTCCAACAGGGGGGAAAAGTTTGTGTCTAAAAAGAAGCCAGTTGGAATCTGTAGGTTTTCAGCTTTCCCCTTTCCAGGCCAAATTGCTAAGCTGGCTTTATCGTTGACATGAACACATGGCTGATTCATAAAACATTCGTGCAGAGTTTTTACTCTCTTGGAAGGAAGGGAGCAGGCAGTTTCCAGGGAGAGACTGTGCTTTTGTGCTTCATGTGGTCTTTCTGCCTCTGCTCAAAATTAAGTAGATGGTTGGTGCTGCCTCCACATTTCAGGAGCAAGCAGACAGGAGGAAAACCATGGCGGAAAGCAAAGGGATGTCACCTTTTTTTTCTGCTGAGTCTCCTTGTTGGCCTATTCTAAGCAAGGCATTGCAGTGAGATTCAGGAGCACCAATCCTGATGCTCAGATTTGCACAAGTGGAGCAGATCATTTAAGCAAAGCCCTTATCTCATCTGTAAAACAGGAATGAGGAATCCTTCCATTTCTCTGTTTATTATGATAACTTTCAGGGCAGGAACCAACTCCTGCATAGTTGAAGGGTGTGGTGTGCCCATGACCCATTTGAATCAACTTGCTTGCTGAGTGTCACAAATAAAATGTTTGGTCTAAAATCTTAGTGAGCTTGTTAAAGGACAAAAATGTGTATGAAACTCATACTCTTTGTTGTTGTTGTTTTGTTTGTTTGGGCTGTTTTTTCCCCCTTCATGTTTTCTGCTGGCTGAACTCCCCAGATTGCTATGGGGACAGCTTGGCTTTCCACCAGTGACAATTATGGGAGGAATGCTGGCAGCAGCAGGTTACTTTGCTCCTCTTGTAGCAATTGGAAGTTTTATTTGCTTTGCCAAATCATCCTCTTGTTTTAAATGTGTCTGGGTGTGGTGGTAAAACAAGAGAGGAATGTGGGCACTCTACCTAAGACTGCTGAAATATCTGCCCCAAACTGCATGAGGAGTTTTGTTAGAGCATTAAGTCATAAGTTAATGCCTTGGGACCTGCAAGTATCTGAATGTGCAATAGAAGGGAGAGGTGAAAAATAGTCACAGCCTTTACTTGCAGTGTCTGCTGGCTACTCACAGGTAATCTTTGCAGCCACAGCAAATTCATCACTTAGGGAAAAGAGGGGTCAGAGCATGTGTGTAGATGAGCTGATAACTCAGCTTGGTGGCTGGTACTCCTTCTGCACTAATGGACTGCATGTCAAGATTTTTCTTGTGGCCAAAACCCAGCAGAAACAGATTGAGTATTTGCCCTGAGAAGCTGCAGATGACTCATCACTGGAAGTGTTCAAGGCCAGGCTGGATGGGGCTTTGAGCAACCTGGTCTAGTGGAAGGTGACCCTGCCCATGACAAGAGGATTGGAACTCTACAATCTTCAGAGGTCCCTTCCAACCCAGACCATTCTGTGGTTCTATGAATACCTTGGGCTATGGGAGAACTGTTAATCTGAGCTGTGGGGAGTGGTTGCAATGATTCTCTAGAGCTCCCTGTAGGGGAGACAACCAGATGCCATTATCCTCAGAAGGTTCCAGTGGCACAGCTCTGCATCCCTGCTTAGCTGCCTGTGAAGGATTTGCAAATTGGACCTAGCTTGAGGGCCAAAGCTCATGCCATGGAAATATGCTCTGTGCTATCTGAAGTGCATACACCAGTGCTTTCCGAGAGGTCTGTGTGGGCTTTCCAGTGATCGGTAGAACTTTTGGTGCAGGTATTAGAGCTGTTAATGTACAGGGGCTACCATATGTGGTCTGCATGTGGCATAAGCTGCAATTCCTGGCTCTTGGGCTGATCCAGAAACTCTTTTGCCCATTTCTTGTTTCTTGTGTCTGTCTGGCTCATTCCCCCTCTAAGAGGGCATTGACATCTCTCAGTAAGAAGCTCTGATTGTTCAGTGGTGGCCATTTGTGAAATTAAGGCATAGTGTATCATTGAGGAACTGTGACTTTCCAGTACTGCAGTATGATGCTTTGTTCTGTGCTGTGCTGCAATCAAATGATGCAGCCACGTGAAGCTTTTAAGGGTCAGGGCTCCATTTCCCTCCTCCTGAATGGCAGATTTATGTAAAATGAGCCTAGCTGCTCATCTCAGAGCTGCTCAGGTTTGTTTCCAGTGTCTGCCATTAAATGGCAGGTCTCCCTGTAGGTTGTTTTCTTTAGTTCAGATGCACTTGAAACCATGCTGTCTTCATGGAAGTGTACTTTGCATTGGTGATACCTCAAGAGATCTAGCAGGCAAAGCAGTTCTTCATAGAGGTTGTGGAGTATCTGTCCCTTCATAGAGGTTGTGGAGTATCTGTCCTTGAAGGTACAAAAAAGTTACCCATAGTCCTGGACAGCCAGCTCTAGGGAGCCCTGCTTGAGCAGGGGTTTTGACCAGGTGACCTGCAGAGGTCCCTGCCAGCTTCACCTACCCTGTGATTCTGTAGTCAGATGTACCATCCAGCTCAATGTCTTCCTCTGTCCCAACACGCATATATGTTTTGTATGCCTCTTCCCTTATGTGCCTTTGAGGACCAACACTGCAACATATTTGAAGAATTTGTACAGAACCCTCTGGATTTTCTATCATTGGGATCTTATGCATGTCATTGTTTCTGTCAAAATGGATACGACACAGGCTACGACTATGGTAAATAGTATGGGGATCATTTCCCAGTGTACTATCATTGACTGACCTTTACTCCAACATAGTTTCTTTGCTGTCTTCAGAACATATTTGGCAATAGTCTGATACAGGTTGCTGTTTGTTACAGCAAATATCTAGCAGGCAATCAGGGGGATCTGTTCTTTTTCTTGTCTGATTTGCACCCTGCAGGCATCAGATTATTTGGCTTGCACTGCTATGAACTCTACATTTTTTGATAGGCAGAGAAGCATGTCACTTCTCTTTGCCTGTGGAAGTAACTTTTGGGCAAAGGTTTCCATGTTCTCTCTCCACAGGCTATCAGTACAGTGTGTGAAACAAGTGGGTTTAATTAATGTATGAAGCAAAACACTGGAGGAACTAACTTGAAAACAGCAAGCAGCTGATAAGCATCTGTAATTTAAACTTCAGACTTCTTTGATGGACTTTGCTCATCAGTGACAGGAGCAGAACAGCCCCAACATACGTGCTGTAACCATTGCAGGCGATCTGGAGACACAGCCTGCTCTCAGTAGGCATCACCCAGTAGGAGCTTTTACTTGGAAAAACTTTTCCCAGAGCTCTGGGCCTGCTGTGCTCATCTGAGCCCTGTGACCATATGTTGCGCTGGCTTTTGTCAGGGGACCCAGCTGTTAAGCCTTTTGTCACAGACTGAGCTTTTTCTTTTTCCACTCAGGCATCCAAGCAGCCTGAGAGCACACTGCTGCAGGAACCATCATACCCTCTAGAGCAATTCATCTTTAATGCCTTGGCCAAGAGCTTATGATGATGGTGAAGCACAGCCATGCTCTCACATCCAGTCTGGAGCCCAGCAGCCTTCATCACCATCATCAGCTGAGCTAAGAGCCCCATGCAACAGTTGCAGTCGAGGTATGCAATAGCAAAGATACAGGACAGCTTCCAAAAGAATTTGAATCCCTCTTGTCCTTTCTGCAGGTCTATCAGCCATGTCTCAGCCCTACCTGGGAAATGAGAGCTCTGGACTCCTGGAAAATGTTATATCTTTTCCAAAGTCAGAGATGAGAGCCTTCTCTGTCAGAGGCAAATGAACATCAGCAATAAGGTGCTTCATTTCAGCCTGTTACCACTGCACTGATTTCTGATCCTCCCTGTAGATCCTACTCAGAACTTCATCTACTTTCAAAATGGCCATAGAGACCAATTTTGATGTGTTAGTTTCTGGATAAATAATGCAAATAATAATACTCAGTTAAAGTAATTCACTAAATGTCATCATCATAATAATGTATAATGCTTATATACATTTTTGTTTTCTTTAGCCACCTTGAGCGCTGTTTTTTTTTTTTATCAGATTGGAAGTACAGCTCAGATTGCCACCACACATATCAATGCCTCTTTCAATTTCATCTAGACTATCTTGGGCCATATCTGGATTGTTGTTTAAAAAAAACAACAAACCAACAAAAACACTAGCCAAATCACAAAACAACAAAAAGCAAAGCAAAGAGTTTTCCCAGTGAAGAAGCTGCCACACTCCTCAGAAAACCTGTCCCCACAAAATTTCCCAACTTTTTGGACCTGGTTCAGTTATGAATCCTTTTCCAAATTTGCACTGAGGTAAGGGGGTTGGAAACAGTCCCTTGGGAAATCATACGAGAGTGGGTTCATGTGACAGATCTTTCTGCGACTTGTCATGCTGTGAACAGCAGAGCAACTGCCTTTCAGCACTCAACCATGTCACTGCCTAGCTTGCTTTTGAAGGAACTGGGGTGAGTGCATGCTTGTGGAAACAAGGAAAAAGTTAACTAGGGCTTTTTATCTCAGTAAAAGGTCTGGGTTTTGTCCTCATTCGATGCTTGCATAATATCTTAATTTAATTGCCCTCCTGTGATTGTGGCTCCTGATCCAGTTTCTCTGGGCTGGCTTGTAGGATTTGCATTTTTCAGTGCTTTGAAGAACACAGTGGAAATGTGCTTCCGTTGCATTAAACACTGTACGAACGTACAGGGAAACTCAGCAGCCCCAGCCTCACAGCATCTGCAGTCAAAAGGTACAAATGACAGTAGGGGAACCAGAATGGAAAGGGTTGTCCAGCTGACGTGTGAGGTGATGGTGTTGCTAGAAATAGCAGCCCTTGCCCTTGGCTCATAAATGGGTGGTTATCTCTTGCTAATCTAAATGCTTCTGAGTCACGTGCTGTCTCTACAGCAGGTTGCTCCAAATGCAAGACAAGGGCCAGAGTAGATGTTATAGGATTTTCCTGCTGTGGAATCTCTCACTCTGTGGTATTTGGGGAGGACTGAGCATAAGGTGCTAAAACTGTCCTCTGTGTGCCACTAAGCTGCAGGGTGGACAACTCACGTGCTCAGGCTGGGATTTCTGCAAGTCCCTCCATAAGAGCAGGAATGTTTGCTTAGAAATGTCTCTTGTAAAAGTGTATTCTCTCTCCCTACCCAGCTATGTCAAAGACTAAAGACAAGAGCAATGAAAATGTGATGTCACAGGGGTCTTCTCTTAGTTCAGGTCTTTCATCCTCCTGTTGTCTGTCCCTGGGTTTGAATTTAGATTTGAAGTTACTACATCATGCATCTCATGCCATCTGCTGCTTTTCTGCCCAAGGGGCAAAATCCAAGTCTGGACACTTCTCTGTGACTGAATTTCTTTGGCTGGGAAGTCTCTTGGCTCCCAGTCAACACAAATCAGTTGGAAACCAAGAGTTTGGCAAATTTTGGATATTGAGAAGAGTGAATTCAACATGGGCTTGAAACCCTAGAGGACATAATAATACAGCTACAGATCTTCTCAGGTGCACAACTGAATTCCAATTCTTCTGCCTTTCAGAGCAGGATGAATCTGATCAGCAATTTCACATACGACCATGAGGCTACCTCTCACAATAGGCAGCTGTTCACAGCTGTTGTTTTCCATGGTGAATACATACAGATTTGGTTTTATGAGGGAGGGGGAAAACTTAGGCCTTGAAACCCTAACAAGCTATTTGCTTTGCCTTCTCTGTCTTTCACACAGCTGACCTCTGCATCTAGCCTCAAAGGGATTTTCTGGTTTAAGAGCAGAGTGCTAGCAGGTGATATCCCAGCTTCTACTGCCACTCTGTAATTAGCAGGCCCAGACATGAAGCAGTATCTGACCCTTTGACATTTTTTTGCTAAGGCTTCTATTAATTTGACACTAGTTTTCATAGCAACTCACCAGGGAACTGTAACAAACATTCAGCTGTACCTGACAGAAAATTGTGGGTTTATCTGCCCAAAAGGTTATACCAAGCATCAGAGGCCAATTGCAGTTGGAATCCTGGGGGCTGCTCCAAACGTTTCATGGAAAAACTATGGACAATTAAAGTGGGAACATTACAATTTAAAAGTAGGATTTGTGTCACCTTGAGCTTCCAGGCTCTGTTATCATGGTCTATCAAAACTCCCACTCAATAGGGAGCAGGCAGGTAGGAGACTTTAAACACCCCTGATGTCACAGTTCCTGAGGGCACATTGCTTTGTCACTTACAAACTAACTTAAAATGAAAGACTGTTTCATTTGTTATCTGATGGAGGATTTATTAAACTTCTGAGGTGAACCTTTTCCATTGTGTCCACAAAAAACTCTTCTCAGTGTTCTTGTAACACCTTTGCTCCTGCACTGACCACTTCTGGTGGGAGTCTTTTTTAATGGTTTTGTACTGTGATGATGGTGATGTTACATGCAAGTTTGGGTACTGTTTTTTTTAATGGATTTATGCTTTTGCTTTCATATGATGGTTTGTCTCAGGGCCCTTTACCCTAATGCCATTTGATGGCAGTGTACACTCAGTGTTTGTTTTATCTGAGCAATTGGATATCCTTTCATCCTTTCTCTGACAAACTTGGAATACTCACAGGAAGTCTTGACTTTACCCCAAATTCCAGTCATAATCTGGTTACTATAATCAAGGACCCCATCCTCCCCATATAAATTATTCAGTCTCCAGTAATTTACAGAGTCTTCTTTCTTTTCTCTTGTTATTGCCCAGTTTGCAAGCACCTCTTTCATCTGTTTCCTCTTTGGTATGGGAGACAGTGTTTTTCAATATGAACACATCATTCAGTGGTACTTTGTAGCTCAGCATTGTGCAGTATGAGCCTCGGTCCAACACTGGATATTGTATAACATCAACCAATTTGTTTTACATTTCTCCTACCCACCTGCTGAAGTTGGCTTTAAGATATCCATTCTACTACCCACATTTTCATAGCTCAGACCTTGGTTCTTCTGCCTAGGAATTTCTCCTTTGGCTTAGATGTAAACTTCAAATTCTTTTAACCTCAGGCCACTGTTCTGTGACTTTATACTCTGAGTCTTGAGTAAAACCTTGCTGGGTTCCTGAAAAGCTTTGGAGTCACTGGTCAGTTAAGTGACATCAGGGGTCAGTGTGCATTTAAGGAGGACTGCAATTGTTAGTGTTGCATTCCTGCCATGTAGATTTAATGGTGGTGGCTCAACATCTGTGTATCTTATATTTTCACTATTGTTGAACAGGTAAATCATCTATATAAATTCTGTTGAAAACTCATTATTTTTTGTCTCAGATGCACGTAAGGACTCAGTGAAGCTTCCATAAAAAGACTTGCATTTGAGAGAGGAGTTCCTTTTTCTTTTCTGTACCTCATGAGCACAGCATATATGAATATGTGTGTCTGTTAATGGCAAGCAATCTTACAGTGGCCTTCAACTTGCTAACACCTGCTGATAATTCTGGTGGGTAGGTAAATAAGCCCATGTTGCTGTTAATTCCTGGCTGCTTCCATTTGCAGTGAGGTGTAGCTGGGTGGATTGCACCTTGCACTCTTTGAAAGTTAAAATCATTCCTAGGCAGAGGAAGGTTTGGGATGAAGGAAAGAACAAAGAACATCCAGGCATCAGAAAGGAAAAATCTGTGTCCAAAGCATACCACAATGCATTTTCACATCTGCCATCAGGGAGGAGTAGCCAGCCATGCATACAACAGCTGCATTTCCAAGGAACAAAATTACAGAGCCAGATGTTCCTTTTGGAAGTACATTACACTGAACTTGGCAGATGAATACTGTAGCTGCCAAGTACATCTCTTATTTGGTCATAGGTAATGATCCCTCTATCAGGAATGTGGAGGAAAAAGACACAGAATATCCTCATTAAAATGTTATAGCTGAAACATTAACTTAGACCAAAAAGATCTGGGAGCTCCATGGCAACCTTCACATCTTGTCTGAAGGATAATGTTGTTTACTACCGGGCATGAAGTGAGAAACTTACAGTGACTGAAGCCAAGTGCTTTCAAGGTATTTGTTACTAAAAGGTGACTGAAAGGCTGTTAACGTTTTTATAGCAACCACAGTTGTTTGTGGGCGCTGTTGTAGTTCTCAGCTAGTGAGAAGGAGAACTTCTGGTTCTGTCTCTAAAGAGAGTACCAGGAGTTTGGATTTCTGAGGACATGTTTATGCTGTAGCCATGTCTGCAAGGCAAAGTTGTAGAGAGAGACCCAATCTAGCTATAAACCATTTCACTGTATGTGAGTAAAGCCTAGCCATGACAGTGCAGAACACCTTCCTCAACTCACTGCTTCTGTATCTTCCTTCACTGGAAAAGTTTGAAGCCCGATGTTGCCTGTATTGCCATCTAGAGCTAACATTGCTATGGACTAAAGTACTTTGCAATGGCAGTATGTAGACACACAGGCCCAGATTCATGCCAGGTAATGGGATGAAATTCATAAAAGTGCCTTACCTGAGGGTCTGGCTGTGATCTTGCCAGTGTGGAATGACTGATCGCTCCTTAGGGAGATCAATCCTCCAAAGACCCCAGACATCCCTCTAAGTACTTATATAGTGAGGGCTTGGATGACTGAATTTTTGGAAACAGGTAATATTAGCATCTCCAAGACAACTGATGAGATAATTCCTGTCTGGTGCATCTTCAGTCATCTTTCTTAAACTATGCAAGTTTGATCTTTTTCTCCTGGGACACTTAAGTTACAAACCCAATACTATCTTTAAGTACTTTCTACTGAATAAAACAAAGAAATTAACAATATCCCAAATTCCTCAGCCAAATAAGTCTTTCACTAAGAAACTTACCCTTAAAAATAAGTTTGGCCCAACATTTCTCATGCATATTAAACTCAATCCAGTACCCTCAACAAATTTAAGATCTAGCATCCTAGGCTTTGCATTATAGCTGCAAAAAGCTACAGGTCAGAAATGAAACTTGCTGATTATAGTGAAGGATTTCTTTGTCTGTGGCCACATCTAGTTCATGGCCCCGATCACTCATCTGCAGCTGAGGGAGAGAAAAGGTCAGATTAAAACCTGCTGGTTTGGAGTCAGAAGGGACTGCACTGCTAACATATTTTGCAGGGACTTTGGGACAGTAAGTTTCTCTCCCCATCTAGTGGTCATTAGGAGATTTTTAATAGAGCAGTAGTCTAAAACCAGGCTGCTTAACAACCGGCAGCCAGTGATGCATCAACACAGGGAGGAGATGATTGTTCCCTTTGTTGAAGGTTATTTAGCTGACATGAAAGCAGAGGATTTCTGAAGGATTCCCTTTGTTTCTGATGCACTCTTAGCCAAAGTATGATTAGGATAAGAAACTGAAACTGATGGTAGGAAAATATTGTAACCGTGTGACCTATTCTAGGTGATCCTAGATGACCTATTGAGGTCCCTTTCAAACCCTAACATTCTGTGATTATTACAAGCAGCAGTGGCCACTCATTTTTCTTTCTTATGTAATGCTCCTACTGTGGGTTTTGCAGCAAGTGAAAGAAAGTTTGAAATGTGAAGGTAACATGAATGAGGTGGTTGAAGCCCCATCCCTGGAGATGTTTAAGACCATGCTGGATGAGGCTCTGGCCAGCTTGATCTAGTGTGAGGTTTCCCTGCCCATGGCAGGGGGGTTGGAACTAGATGATCCTTGTGGTCCCTTCCAACCCTGACTGATTCTATGATTCTATGATCTTCACTGCCTCCCATGAGACTAGTCATACAAACACAGACTTGCAGGTCTGTTAAATGGGGAATGGTCCTTTTTGGGAAAGCAGTGCTTTTGTATTCTCCCCTTTCAGAGCAGGTATCTCATATTGACTCTGGGATAGCTCCCTACCCCAGTGCTGGCTGATCTTGGATGAAATCTCATGTTTTTCAGTGCTTCATTGTACTTTTGTTATTCAATAACTGTGAAATGAGTGTAATGATATTTTTCTTTCTGTGAATAAAACTTGGAAAAGGAAAGCTGAAAAGTATAATTAAAGACTGCAACTACATTAAAAGTACTGGCTGAGGCTTATTGTTTTCAGGACAGCTTGGGTGTCCTTCCTCCAGCTAGACACATGCAGGGTACACCTGGTGGCTCCTGTCCTTCATGCAGAGGTAGGGCTGGGGCTGAGGTTCTAGCTCTTGATGCTGTTGTTTCACTCAGTAGAATAACATTGCAGAGGACCATTATGGAAAACCCCTGGAGCCTGAGGATTCAATGAGCTTTGTGTCCTTTATCTCTGAATGCAGACTCTGGTGACCCATGGGGACAGTGCATGGAGGAGGGACTCAGAGGTGGCTTGCCTTACCCATGTGGTAGCTGATGAGCCTTCCACTCCTGTACACTAATAAAGCCTTTAAAATTGAGATTAGAACTACTCTGAGTTCCAGCAAATCAGGACAAGTTTTCCTGGAAAGGAGACAAATGTTTTCCCTCTTAGAAAAAGAATCCCCACTGCTTTGGGATTCCTGTAGACTGCCTTGTCTATCTGACTGAGTTTGGTTTTAATCAACCCCTAAAATAGAAAGGGAATCTGAAAGCTCTGTGGCAACATGGGGAGGGATCCAATTGCCTTGTGTATCAGGTGAGGAGGAGAAAAATGTCTGGCAGAGGGTTTCCACATGTGACACCAACTTTCTGAAGGGTATGGTGGGATGAATTTGGGATGGAAGAAGTGCAAGTTAAATTTTAAATGTCTTTCATATTTCAAACTTAGTTATTTTATCCACTCGACTCTACAGAGACCTTTCATGCTGTGGCTCACAGAAGTATGATAAAGCAGATGGAGAGAAATGTGCATCTTCCTTCTACCTCTCTTATCACTATCTCTGTACAACAGTAAATAAGAGGAAAACAGATCTCTCTTGTCAATGTTACCAGCTGCTGATGCTTTCTTCAAACATACAGTCTTATATTTACTGGAGACTTTTCTGAAATAAATGACAACATGGTTCAGGGCTGTGGACACATTGTCTTACCTAAATAAAATCTTAGTGTCAGACAATGTTAAATATTTTATTTATCAATTATTTTTAGTAGTTGTTTGCTTTTAAGAAAGTGCCAGAGAAGCTAGTCAAAGGCAAACTAGGTCACTAATTAATTCCAGCTTAGGTTAGGTTGACAGCTAACCCTAATTTACACCCATCCCCCTCCCACCAGCATCACAATTAGAGCCCCTGCCTGATCACAACTGGTTCTGGTTTGTCTGTGGCTTTTGCTTTACCAGACATCACTCTTACATCCTGCTCTCCTTTATGACTACATCCTTGATAACTGAGGCCACTTGCATGTCCTGAAATGTTGCTTTCCATCATTAGCAAGATTAATGGAAATATTGAGTACAACTGAGCAGGATGGATCACTTCAGGAGTCCAATGGCAATGTGCTCTGAGACTGATGACGTGTTGAGACAGGTTTTTGCAGGTAGGTGCTCCTGAAAACCATGCTTTCCTAGTTTCTCATGATTGAAATTAAGACATTCAATATGTGCCACTTCCCTCTTTCCCAGTCATCCTGTCAAAGAGGGAAATGAGTTTGGGTTTGGTACAATGTGTTCTTGACGCATCCATTCTAGGTTTTAAAAATCACTTTATTGTTCTCCTGGTGTTTATAAGCAGACTGTTTGATAATTTGCACTAGTCTCTTTCCAGACTGACAGTTTTATGGTTCCCCAGATTCTAATTTTCCACTTTTAAAAGGGAGAGGTACTCTGTTTACCCTCCTGATATGCAATGAGAGTGATTTCATGTGAAGAAGCAGCAAAATGATATTGCATTATAACAACTATGCTTACTCTTTCTGAGGATTAATCAGAAACAATAGCAGTGATGAGATCTGGACATTTGGAGTGATAAGAAAGCATCAGGGAGAGGCCATACAGGTAATGCTGTCTTAGCTCTGCAGAGGGTATGTGGCAGCAATGGTGGCTTGGTCAGGTAGGGCTGCAGAGGGAAAAGTCTTTGTCAGGCAGAAACTGCACACACTAGAGTATCACTGGTATCCAAATACTTGAGTGTTTGGCTTCTAGGCCAATGTATGACATGTATCTTTGATTATACACATGTTAATCCCTGATGTTTATAAAGAGGAAAGAACTTGGCAATTTAATAAAAAAATCAATTACCTTCCCAAACAGTTTATTTAAAAAATAAAAATCCTCTTTCCCTATTATTGCTTTATTGACTTATTTTGGTGGATTAGGTACTGCAGCACGATGGTTATATAAAGTTTCTCAATAAGCTATGTCAGGCACAAACATCCCTTAAGAAAATTCTTCTGTTCTTGCTGCTGATAAAAATATCCTTTTTATTATTCAGAACATAAGAACAAAAAGGCAAAAGAACAGAGAATCCAGAAGACACTTGTATCATTAATAATTTTGTAATTTTCCCTTTGTCTGTCTTTGCAGTAAAGAAAGAAAATACTTAAATCTAAGAGTGTCATTGATAGTTTAGATCTGTGTTTACAATGTCTTTCTCACACCTTAGAAAATAAAAATGTGGGAAAATCCCATCGTTCTCATGATGATGAATTTCAGTTTCTATCATCTTTGATGTGTAAAATGATATGAAATATTTGTTCATTTAACACCTAGCAGGAGTTGTGATGAAACTGCAATTGTTCTTGAGTTTCCTTACAGTGTAGGACTGCGGTTCAAACTTAGCCCCTTACTAAGAAATGTAGGTCCTGTATAGAGGAATACAAGGCAAGATGCCAAAGGAAATGAAGGGATGATTGAATTTCTGAAGGCAAGGGCAAGTTTTTGCAAGATCAACCCCTAAAGATGACATTATCCTTTTAAAGTAAGAATAACACTGTTAACTATCGTACACATTGTAGTGTGTTGGGCCACTGCCTACGCAGTGAAGAAAGCCCCTGAGAAGATGTTGTTATTTCTAAATATCAGTTTTATCTCTATAGAGACAACAACCACCAGATAAAACCTTTATCTTGTAGTAGAATTCCCTTTTTCTCACTGTAGCAAATAGAAAATTGCTACCTAGTTTCATAATAATTCGTAGAATCACAGAATGTTAGGGGTTGGAAGTGGCCTCTGAAGGTACTCTAGTCCAACCCCCCTGCCAAAGCAGGATCACCTAGGGCAGGCCACACAGCAACACATTCAGGCAAGTTTTGAGTCTCCAGAGGACAGGCTGCTGAGGGCAGCCTCTTCCAGGGCTTTGTCACCCTCACAGTAAAAAGGTTTTTCCTCATGTTGAGATGGAACTTCCTTTGTTCCAGTCTGTATCCATTGACCCTAATCCTATCACAGGGCACCACTGAGACTCTTCTTCTTGACACATACCCTTCAGATATTTGTAAACATTAATAAGATCCCCTCTCAGCCTTTTCCAGACTAAACAGCCCCTGGTCTCTCAGCCTTTCTTCATAACACAGATGTCTTAGTCCCTCTGTTGGACTTTATCTAACATTTTTCTGTACCTCTTAATTAATTGAAGAAAAAAAAAAAATGACTTGATATTCCATGGTGGGTTCCTGTACTGGTTTGCATGACAGAGAAACTACCTTTTTGGCTTGTCCATGAAGAGATGCACACTGTGCATATCTGCCATGTCCTTCTTGTTGCTTGTAAATCTGACCTCCTATGTCACATATGGAAGAGTTTTTGAGGCTAGGTCCCCATCTGCTTTAAAGTGGCTTGGTGAGCTGAGTTTATGCCACATTTGTGGCTGCGAGGTGGTCTATGTAAGTTAAAGGTCAATCTCTTTCCTCACCCATCTGCCTCCCATTTGCATGGAGTACTTCCACTGTGATGACCACCACCTACTGCACCCACTCTCCTTGACCACCTTCTCTGTGTCCATCTCCTCTCCAGCCTTTGGCACCTCTTTGTCTGTGCTTCCCAGTACTACCCGCACCCCACTAGCCCACTTTGAGCTTATAAGCAGACATCAATCTCTCCATGCAGAACTTCTCTCCAGAGAGCTGCCAGTAGGAGCATTTCAGAGCTTGTCAGGCCAGTTCACTTGTGTGCATCATTGGAGGTGTTGAACTAATTATAATAGAGTGTGTAAACCTATGCTGAAGGATGATAAAGTTTGCCAAATCAAAGCTGCCTTTTCATTCTGCCATCATCTTCTTTCCTTCACACCATGAGTTTTAAGTAACTTCTGTTGGTAGCAATTAGCTTTTGTTTTTGTTTGCAGTGCTTTTCAATGCTACAGACAAAATAATTTTAAAGTAATTATTTTTCCTTAATACTGAAACAGCTGCATCGTGTTCCCGAATCAAATGTCCTGATTATTTAAAACAGATCTCGTCTTCATTCCTTCAGTATTTTGTCAACAGGAATTAAGTCAGTAGAAAAAATGTGATGATCACAAAGCCCAGTTGCCAAATATTTCCATTACAAAGAGTTCTCAGTCATGTGTCTGCAGACGTAATGGACAGGAACCACAACCAAGTTCATAGCATATTGGAAACAATATAAGGGAGGCCCCCAGGAGAGCCTACAGCTCAGTTGTGTAGGTACACCTTTTTGTTTCCCCCCTTAAAAAGAACATAAAAGTTGAAGATTTGACTGTAGTGTCCTTAGAAGCAGAAGCCATGTAGGCTAGGAAGGACTGTGATTATCATAAGATCAATTTCAGCTTTTAAGAAACCATAGCTGTGAAGACATCCTGTTTCCTTCCCTCCTCCCTTCCCTCCTCCCTTCCCTCCCCTCCCTTCCTTCCTCCCTTCCTTCCTCCCTTCCTTCCTCCCTTCCTTCCTCCCTTCCTTCCTCCCTTCCTTCCCCTCCCTTCCCTCCCATCCTTCCAACCCCGCCTTCCCTCCCTCCCTTTCTTCCATGAGCCTCCCAGAGAGAAGAGAGACTGAGCAAATTATGCTTTGTGAAAGAGGGTATTGGGAAAGCTGCAGCATGTGTAATCTTCCCTACGTGGGAGAGAATCTCTGTGGGACCCTAAGTGAATAAAAGAATATGGGGGAAAAGGTATAATTTTTTTTTTCTCTTGGTTAATTGGCTGTTTTGCCCTATCCCATAGAGTTTTTTTGGTGGTGTTTCTTCTCTTTTTTTTTTAATAAAGCCTAGGTAAGGGATGTTGGTAGTTGAGCAGTCAGGCTGGCAAGTTGCTAGCCCTGCAAAGCTAGCTCATGAGGCTACATATGGTATACAACTGATAGTCTAATGAGGAAACTGAAGAGACATTTGTCTTTGGCTTTGAGGAAGTATAGAAATTCACAGCCCCATGATAACCTGCAAAAGGACATGAAAGCTGAAGCCTTCTCCTTTGTCGGGGGGTGGAAATCCATTAATTAATGTCCTGAAGGCAGGCAGCAAGCTGTTTGCTGGGAGTAAGGCTGTGCTTCATTTTTCCCCTGTTGGAAAGAGTTGGTATTGCTTTGAAGAGCAAGAGGAGCACTGGATAGAAAAAATGTAAAAGGAAATTCTAGGATATAGTCAAACACTAAAGGGTGATGTTTGAGCTAAAATGTGTTTTAAAGGGGAAATTGGAAACGTAGCTAAGAAAATAAATGAGTATTGAATGATTTAAAGGGGAGATCTAAACTGGCCCAAGGTGTCATTTCACTAGATTTGCCTGCATTGCTTCTAGGATGGGTTTGGTTTAAATTTCAGAAAATGTCAAAAACAGGTCAAAAACTCTGTTATTTGTACAGAGCCTTGCTCATAGTTGCTGTTCCCAGCTAAGGCTCCTGAGCGGTTTAGTGATACAGCTAATGAGGACTAATAACGCAGGTAAATTGTTTTGCATCTGATGTAGAGGACTGCTTTTAAAACTGTAATGAGATAACTGGGAAATCTGTGCTCATTTTAAAAGTTCCAGATAGCTTTGGAGTGAAGTCTGATTTTTATTTTATTTTTTTTAATTAAAAGAAAAAAAAAAAAGTGAATGCAGCATCTTGAAAAATATCTCTCTTTAAATTGTGTCTTGTCACTTATGATGAGCAAAGTATGCAATTTTCTCTGCTCTTCCAGGAAATGTGATATACAGTTTTATATCATGCACCAGGAACAGCAAAGTGAGAGATGTAATTAAGTCAGGAAGAGGCAAGCTTGGGTGCTGTTGCAGGGATGGGGTCCAGATTTGGTAAATTACATGGAAGGGAACAACCACTTTAGCAGTGAAATCGTTGCCTTGATGTTATTTGGCAAGTCTCCTAACAACCAGTTCATACAAATGGACTGAACTCTTGACACTGCTTGTCCACTGATGATTGTACAGTGGGATATTTCCCTCTCAGTCCATGTTTTCTACATGCACATCATGTTCTTGGCTGGTGCTTGGGGTCTTGGTACGATTCAGGCTGAACTTCCTTTCAGCTTTCTGAGTTTGGACAGATAGTTCCCCCGGGAAGCAGTGAGCAGGCAAGCAGAAAAGATGAGACTGCAGAGCAACACACCCTCATCTTCCTTCTTTTAGGCCTTTTTTCAGGGGGGGATAAGGAGCACTCCCACACTGCCTTTAAAGAAAAGGTTTTGTTCAGCACTTTCCATGTACAGATTCCTATAGTTTCCTGTGAAAGTGCACTTAAATGATCTGCTGTTTAGATTGCGCTCGTGGCCTGTGGGATAGAAAAGGAGTTGGGCTTTGTTTAGGTTGAGGTTTTTTGAGTGTATGCATTTGAGATCTTTACATAAAGCTCTTCTTGTGCAGCCAACAGTATGTGTGCACAACACACATACAGGAAAGGACTTCATGGACCCCAAACACTCAGTGACTGAAAGAAGAGTTTGATGGGAACTCTGCTTTGCAAAATTTCTGGGTGCCTTTTCACCTTCCTGATGTTGGTTTACAGGAAAATTCATTGTGACCCTTTGTAGTATTAGAAAGTTGTGGTGATGAACATGAATTACTTAGGCATTACTTTTAGTTTAATTTCCATCCTCAGTTGAAGGATGGAATAAATTATTGCCAAGAGATTAGTAAATTCCCATAGTTTAGCAAAACTGCAATCAGCAGATCACAGAGCTTTTAAAGCCAAAATTGTGATGATCAGAAGGTAAAACCTTGGGTGGGATAACAAGAAAAAACCTCCCAATAAAATGTTGCCCCAGGTCATTCAACAATCCACATAAGGAGAGTCAAAAGCCCAGTAAAAAGGGTTATTGATCATGGGTGAGAAGCACCTCAGTAGGCAGGCACCAGGGACCAGCTGGCTGGACAGTGATCAGCTTGTGCCCTTTTTAGAGCATTTGATTTTGTTCATGAACAATGACTACTGGACATCTTAATCATTGTTTAATTCTGGGTATTGTTAAATGATTTCTCCTCGGTTGTTTCTCCAGGGAAATGTTAATTTTTTTTTTAAATTTTCTTTTTTTTTTTTTTTTTTTGCTCATCTGTCTTCTGGTGTTTATCTCTTCCTGGAAGAAATCCAAGTTTAGTAATTAAGGCACTGGGAACAGCAAGAGGTTTGATCAGTAGATAAAAAGTAATTATAGCAGATCTGTGAGTCTCTCTGCAGTAAATATTTTAACACCTTGGGCCAAATCCTCCATTAACATAAACAGAATTATTGGAGACCATGCTGCCTTACACCAACTGGGGATATGTGTAAAACTGCACAGACAGCTCCACTGTGCTTGTGTGGCAAAACTTAAAAATGAATTACTTTTAGGATGATGAAGAGGTGCAATACTCTGTGCCCAACAGGCAGTTTGGATGAAATGTAGAAGTTTTTTCCCCACATCCTGTGACATATTGTCCTGATTTTGGCTGCAATAAAGTTAATTTTCTTCCTAGTAGCTGACACAGTGCTGTGTTCTGGATTTAGTGTGAGAATAATGTTGATAACACATTGATGTTTGTTGCTAAGCACTAAGTTATGGATTTTTCAGCTTCTCATACTGTCCTGACAGCAGAGGAGACAAGAAGCTCGGAGGGGATGTAGCCAGGACAGCTGCCCCAGGGCCAAAGGGGTATTCCATACTATATGATGTTGTGCTCCAAATATAAACTGGGAGGTGGTGGCCAGGAGACACTGGCTCAGGTCATTGCTGGCATCGGTCAGCAGGTGGTGAGCAATTGTATTGCGTACCACTTGCAAAGTTCCAGATGTTGTCCTGCCAACTCCTCACCCCTCTGGGTTGGATCAAAAGATAAGAGGAACATGTGGGAAAGTCACAAAATCATAGAATGGTTTGGTTTGGAAGAGACCTTAAAGATCATCTTGTTCCAACACCCCTGCCATGGGCAGGACACCTTCCACCAGGCCAGATTGTTCACAGCCCTGTCCAGCCTGGCCTTGAACACTTCCAGGAAGGGGGCATCCACAACTTCCCTGGGCAACCTTTTCCTGTGTCTCACAACCTTTACTGTAAAGAATTTCTTCCTAATCTCCCTTATTCCTAATCTCCCCTCTTCCAGTTTAAAGACATTAGCCCTTGTCCTATCACTGTGAGCTGTTGTAAAAAGTCCCTCTAGCCTGCCATACAGATGGAAAGAAAAAGGGCTTTGAGTGGACCACCACCCCCCTAAGGGGATTGTATGGATGAACCATAACAGGTTGAGAAGCTGTCTCTACCCTGGGCTGAGTCCTCTCAACTAGTTAAGGTTTACTTCCTGAAGGATTTAAAGATTTTGCTGCTGAGCAAATAAATAAGGATGACCATACTACTCTCCCCACAAGTAGAACTTGTCCCTCCATAGTATGTGCTATCCATTGCTGCCAAGAAGAGGCTGAAATGTTTCCTCCAGTGAGATCTACACTGATGGAAAGGAGCTGAGCAATCAGCTTTCTGCCTTGCCACAGATGGTGTTTATGGGACTCAGGATCCTGATCAGAAATAGTGATGGGATCTTATATAAAAATGAGCACTTAACCCATTGAGGAACCTACTTGCTTCAGTTCTGCTTCGAGCAGTCATTTGCAGAAACGGCCTGATGAATATTTCCATCTGACAGCATCTCATTGCAGGGGCTGTTCCTAAACTAAAAGGCATAAAATGTAAGACAGAAGAGAATAAAGATGAAAATAAAAAAGGAAATTAATTCTAAGGCCATGGAAGCCCAGTGTTAATTCCTGCTTGGCACAGGTCCTGGAGGGAGGGAGTTGTGCAGCAAAGGCAGTGGCAGTTAGTAGGGAACAGACAACTTACAGCATAAGAAAAGAAACTAATCCCTCAATGTGTCTTGCTTCAAAAAAAGAACCAATAACCTAATGTCTTCCAAATAATGACAGCTTGACTAACACAATAGAGAGTTTAATGAAAGCATTAACTAAGAATGCAATATTATAATATAGAGAAAAATAGTTGCATTGAAATGTTAGGTACTGGTTTGATCCTTTAAAAATCAGAGCTTCCAGGGAGCTGAGGGTAAAAGCTGAGCCTATAAATATTCCTGTATTATTATTTATATGTAATTATATACAATGTATATACATTATTATATATTAAAACTAATATAATACCATGTAATGTGACACAATATGAAAAGGCTTACTTCTGTTCTCCAAAATCAGGGCCCAAGAATCACTTGGTCCTCCTGGGTGGCCTCTTTCCTTATGTGGAATTGATATGAAAACTCTTACCTCAAGTTTATGTCTGCCCTGTGTGTGTGATCAAAGAGTAAACCGCAGTGGTCTTTAAAGTCATCAGAAAGCCGCATGTCTATAAAAGAAGTATTTCATAATGGTTCAGAGATGCCAAAAGCATCACTTCCCTTCAAGGTTTGCCAATTCATTTGAAATACGATGTAAAGGATGCATCTGTGCAAGGGCTTGGAGTTGTACAGCTGCAAGAGGGGGAAATTGGTTGTTTACCCCTTCAGAAGTCTTTCATTTGCAAGAGTAAATAATGCACAGATTGGAAAGGATGTATTCCATACCATACAGCGACGTCTGTCTATGTCTAGCTGTGAGTGCTCATACAGGAAAAGCTGTGGCTGGCTCTGACCAAAAGCTTTGGGAAGCAATAATGAGAAAAGCTTGTGGCAACACCAGCACATCTATAAAACGTTGTGATGTTGCTGCAGAAATATGCTACTGTGGTTAAATACAGACCAAGAGAAGATA
Source organism: Dryobates pubescens (assembly GCF_014839835.1). Classification (NCBI taxonomy): domain Eukaryota; kingdom Metazoa; phylum Chordata; class Aves; order Piciformes; family Picidae; genus Dryobates; species Dryobates pubescens. The sequence continues at coordinate 19,791,669 of NC_071616.1, read as the reverse complement.
AACCCCATACAGACTTCTTGATCAGATGGTTTCTGACAGGGGAAAACAATTAGAAGGAGAGATTTTCAGGCATAAATTAACTTTTCTGGGGGGCTGAGCTACATTTGTGAGATAAGAAACATAGACCAAACTCTGTCAGATGCTTGGCTGTCCTTTGACATTTCATTGCACTTCAGTGGTACAGTGGCTGTCCCAGCCAGAGTCAGCATTGTGTGGTACTTGTTTTTGGCATCCACACAAAATTTGTTCATTTTGGTTTGTCTCACAGTGAAGAAAGATCAAGAAACATAAAGTGTCATTTTATTTGTGATAACTTTCATTTCTGTGGGATATTTTTATCCTCTAAGACAGTAGTGCAGATTGAAATGGGATGACTTTTTGTTGTTGTTGCAACTATAAAAAGAATAAACCATCTGCAATTAGAATTTTCAGTTGGGGTTTTTTTGGGTGTTTGTTTCCCCACTTCCCCCATTAAGTTCAAGGACTTTTATTGGAAATTGCCAGTAGGTGTTATAGAAAAGGTTCTTGTTATTTATACCATTAATTATATGTCTAAGAGTTAGGTCTTTGAGAAATGCTTATTGTTTGGCACAGTTCATTTTGGTTTTATTTCTCTAGAAACCGAATGTATCAATAATGTGACTTACTACATTTGATTATTTTGTTCTTAGAATTAGTCTTGATGGCAGCTGCTGTCCTCAGATTAGCTGTAACAAGCAGGTAAAACTTTTGATTCAGATGCATGGCTCAGTGTTCAAAAGGCAGCTAGGCAAACCCATAGAAGAACAACCTGCATGTAGATATTAAATGCAGAGAAAAACCCCTGCAAGAACAAACACCTGAACTGCAAGATATACCAACTTTGGAGAGTAACCTGAGCAAGCATATGCCTGCTGCGTTCTTGTGTTCCTACCCATATGACTGTTCTTGGTCAGTGTTAGCAACAGGACAGAGAGTCATTCATGTTGAGGTTGTACCTCAGGTTTTTTTGTCTTCATGTTTTTATTCCTTATCATAAAAACACAAAAACTTTGCTGCTTCTAACATGTTTCTCAGCAGCAACCCACCTGATTTTAAGTTACTTTGTCTCCACATCATGATGGAAAACAAAACAGCTTGTTGATGCAAAGGCATGAGAAATGTGAAAATAATAGGATGTATTGAAACAGAAAGGCGGTGTATTGAAACAGAAAGGTGGTGCAGTTAGGTATGCTCCCCACATAACGCTGGAAACTGTCACGTTTTGAAAGCACCTACTAAAAAAGACATGTCATGAAACCTCACGAAAATCTCCTTAAAAGCTTAATATTGGTTCACGCATTTCATTAAAGAACCACCAGAATAGTAAACCATTTGTGGTTGGCTCTGGTCACATGAGCTCATTTGTGGCTTGACTTTCTCTTGATGAAATTCCTTGTGAAAGCTGCTCTCCAAAGCAGAAAAAATAATGGGTTGGTTTCATAGATATGATTTAACCAGATCACACAAATTATTATTTTCCACTGCTGAAAGGGAGTCAGAGGGAATCTCCTTAGTCTCAGGTGTTGTTCTGGCATGCACAGTGTTTGGGTCAGGTGGGCATGAGGAAGCACGTGGCTGCAGCAGTCCAGTGGGAAGTTTAAGGATGTCTACAGAACTTACATGGGAACATCTGTTTATTTAAGTCTTGGAAAACTTCATATTGGAAATACTTAGCTGAACCCCAAAATGTTGTGACCCACAGCTGAGGAGACATGTCAGTGCTTCTCCAGCTCCTTGGTACAGTCACTGTCAGGATAAGCATCTGCTGCACTGGTAGTTCTTCAATGGGGAGTTGGCTTCGCTCAAAAAGTACCCAGCTGTTTGTTAGAAAAGACCTCTCTGCAGATGGCAAATTTTTCATGTAACTGTATTGGGTCTGGAGCACAAGCCCTATGAGGAGAGGCTGAGGGAGCTGGGATTGTTTAGCCTAGAGAAGAGGAGGCTCAAGGGAGACCTTATTGCTGTCTACAACTATCTGAAGGGGTGTTGTAGACAGGTGGGGGTTGGTCTCTTCTCTCAGGCAACTGGCACCAGAACAAGAGGACACAGTCTCAAGCTGTGCCAGGGGAAGTTTAGGCTTGATCTTAGAAAAAAAATCTTCACAGAAAGAGTGATTGGTCATTGGAATGGGCTGCCCAGAGAGGTGGTGGGGTGAACATCCCTGGAGGTGTTCAAGAAAAGACTGGATGAGGCACTTAGTGCCACAGTTTAGTTGATTAGTTAGGATTAGGTGATCAGTTGGACTTGATGATCCTGGAGGTCTCTTCCAACCTGGTTGATTCTGTGAATGGCTACCCTCACCTGATGCTGCTTAGATTTCACATGGATGGGACGAGAGTGGTGTATTTGCATGCTGTTGTGTGCTAGTCTGCCTGGAAAATATCTCAGCTGTCTAAATAAACCTACACACCATTCTGGCTTCTTTTTCTTTTTTTAAAAATTTTTTTTAAAATATTTTTTAAATTTTTTTTTCCTTTTCCTCTCCAAACTCTATAGTCACAGTTTGGAGTTTGGTAAGTGAAAAAAACCCCAACATTTAATCAAAGCGCCTTTCAAAAAATGAAACTATAACTTAAAAAGGCATGTTGCCTCAATAAAAGTCTAAAGTTAGTTTGAAGTGGACAGCTGCTCGAGGAGTCCTAGGACATAACATAAGGGCTACCCTTACATTTTGCCAGCACCCTATAAGAACATTTACCAATTTTTCTATAGTTTATGAAAGTCTTCTGTGTTCTTTTATAGAGATTCACTCAGCAGGAAGTACTCTGCCTCTGACAGCCCAGGAAGAATCAGAAGCCATCTTTGACGCAGTGGTCCCTCTGAGCCTGGGAAAGCAGTAAGAAATAAAAGATGTCCTGCAGGAATGTGGAAGACATCATGTGTCCTGGAGCCTGGTGAATTTCTCACTCCAGATTCATATTAATTCCCCAAATCCTGCTATTTGAGATGCTCTGAACTAAGAAAACTGGAGGAAATTGAAAATCAGTGTAGACCAGTGTCACTCTTGCACACAGGGTCTGAATTATTTAGAGCCTCCTAGCTGAAGAGAACAATTTTAGATATCCCTGTGAACCTAGTGAAAACATTTCCACAATGGAAAGCAGCTGTGAAATCTAACAACAGTGAATAGGATGGGTTGGCAAGGGAATAACGACTAATAAAGAAAATCTAGGGGCTTGATAAGTTAATAAAAGCTGGGCAGGAGTTTAAGAAGCCTCAAAAGGATATAAACCAGAGCTGCTCATATGATTTCTACAAATAGGTGTGGGCAGATGTAAATACTGGAAGCAGGTGGGTCATTTCACCTCCAAAAGAATGGCAGTTACACATGAATCCTTGGGAGAGGGACTGGATGCTGTGATTTGCAGCACCAAAGGGAAACAAGGGGTGATGCTCTGGTCCTATGTATAAAGTGGAACTCCTGTATGTAGGACAGGGAAAGGATGGGATCACATGGGGAGATTCATAGGTCTGAAAGGGAATTTGGGAATATGAAGAGGAGGTGCCTTCTTAGAAAGGTGATAAGAGAAACAAGATGAAAATAAGTTTCTGGAGGCATGGAGTGGGGCAAGCAGAGGAGGATGTGAAGTTAGGCTGGTGAAGGAGGAGGCCCACAGCTGGATTTGGAAATTGAGAAAGCAGAGAATATATCTTGAAGCCAATTCTTCTTCATCAGCAAATAACATTAGTAGATCTCACTACCACCTCGGCAACTGTAGGAGAATAAGGTGGTATCAGAAACCCCAGCACAGACTGCCAGCCACAGAGGAGCAGTTGAAGAGCTATGGGAGGGAAAGAGCGCAGGAATGGAAAGTTAGTGGCAGAGAACACCAGGCTGTGAAGCTGCTGTCACAAACTCCTTAAAACTGTGAGGCCCCTCAGATATGGGGTGTTGCAATATGGTTATTCATTGTTATTTTCAAGGGGTATTATAAAGAGTCTGGGTCTCTGGGGTTATTGCCATGAACAAGGCTTCAGAAAACAAGCAACTTGGAACTGGAGTATTTGAGGAATTAATTAGTAGGCAAAGTAAAGAAAAAACTAGAAGAAAATTTGAATAAAAACAATTGGAGATGGTAGTTTGATACACTGAGTCTCTATTCAGACTGCACAGGGCGGAATTAGTAAATGAGTAATTAAAAGCAGAGGTGTGTTATTTGCTTTTCAATTAGTAGGTAGAATTTACAGTCTCCTAAGCAAAGCCAGTGGAGTAACTGGAGACACACCTGCTCATGATGCATTTAAAGTTGCTCTAGTCTCTTTAAGGGAGTTCCTCAGTGTTGTGGCTCCTTGCTGATCTGCCTAATTACAGCACCTCACTAATCATCACTGTGTATTTACATTTCTAAAGCACATCGTGCTTTGCCTAAAATCTTCTTATAATTGGTGTTGGGTAAAGATCATCTTCAGATCCTGATCACTATTACTAATTATGGATAGCATGAAAGATGGGAGTGTGTTTGTTCCTTTGGAAAAAAAATATCATACCCTTGGGTAAGTTTGGTGGTTCATTCAATTGACTACTGTTTTCTGAATCTGTTTTGTTTATCCATTATGAATTTGTTCTACCATTGGAAGAGACAGATAGAGGATTTAAGTCCAAGAAGAAGAGTTTAGGAGGCAATACATCAGGAGTTTGGGCCATGAGAAGGATGAATACAGGAGAGTGTGATGAATACCAGTAAAAAGGGGCATGAGATAGAAAAGGTTGCAAAAGGAGGGAAAAGCAAACATACTCTGTGTGACCTGGGAGACTGTGAGAGCTATTGCAGCTTGTCAGAGGGAGCACTCTTCTTGGGGTCAGGACCCAACACTGAAAAACAAGGATTAGGGAAGCATCAGCTCTGGGGCTTGGGCATCAGCTAGAATGCAGCTGAAATTATGGAAACAGTTAAGTGTTAGCAAGTGATGTGGACAAAAGAACTGTTTAGAAGAGGCAGACAGTTTTACTTTACAGCACAGATCATTCTGATCATATTATGTTTTCCGGATTTGTTGGCAAAAATCTGTCAGTAGGAGACAACAAATTACTTTTAACTTATTGTTTTCTCTAAGGAAAGCATTATTTTTTAAAGATCTCTCCATTAAATCTGCATATATTTGGAGCCTGAAGAAAACAATCTGACTAGGGGAAAATGAAATAAAACAGATGAAAATCTATTTGCTAAGTCCTGAAATAGAGCATATATATATATATATATATATATATATATAAATGTGAAACAATAATGACAGGGAAGCTTTAGACAGCTTCAAAGCAAAAGCATCCAAGCAGGGAGTCCTGCAGGACATCAAAACCTTGCATTGAGACAAAGCATTTGGTACATCAGAGCTTGAAATTCAAATCAAGCAGAGAATGAGCCAAGCCAATTTTGAATATTCTGCATTTCACCTGATGTCCTTAAAGGCTGCAAGAGTTTCTTCATCTTTTGCTTGCATCACATGCCATTTGCAGTGCAATTTTTTCAGGTGTTTCTTTGCTCTTTTTCTTCCAAGTTAATTGAACAGTTATGTAGGTTTGTAGCATATCACTTTTGGCTTTTTTAAAGCTTTTGCTCAGTTGATTCTCCTTCCCTCCCTCCAGCCTCAAAGGCAGATTTACAGGAATCATTTAGAGATATGATACTGCTATTATTATTATTACTGCTCTTCTTATCTTCATGGTCTTAGGGGTCACAAAGGACTACATATGAGGGTAAAAATCAAGTTCCCTGGTATGGAATAAAGTTATTAGATTACATTACATTAGAATTAATGAAGTTGGAAAAGACCTTTGAGATCATTGAGTCCAACCTATCATCCAACACTATCTAATCAACTAAACCATGGCACCAAGTGCCCCATCCAATCTCCTTTTAAACACCTCCAGTGATGGTGACTCCACCACCTCCCTAGGCAGCACATTCCAACGGCCAGTCACTCTTTCTATGAACCTTCCCTGGCACAGCTTGAGACTGTGTCCTCTTGTTCTGTTGGTGGTTCTCTGGGAGAAGAGACCAACCCCCACCTGGCTACAACCTCCCTTCAGGGAGTTGTAGCCAAAAATAAGGTCTCAAGAAGCCTCCTCCTCTCCAGGCTAAGCAACCTCAGATCCCTGAGCCTCTCCTCATAGGGCTTGTGCTCCAAACCCCTCCCCAGCTTTGTTGCCCTTCCCTGGACACATTCCAGCAAGTCAACATCTTTCCTAAACTGTGAGGCCAGAAACTGGGCACAGTACTCCAGGTGTGGCCTGACCAGTGCTGAGTACAGGAGCAGAATGACCGGATTACACAAAACACTGTAACAGGTAACTCCAGGTACTCTTCTCAGTGTCTCCCCTATCACTAATGAGATTTCTTTGATTTATTAAAAAAAAATTACTGGAGTGGGAAGTGTCAAAAAGAGCAAAAGAATCCCTGATTCTCTATCAAAGAATCTGAAATAATTTTTCAGTTCTATCCAAACAGTGCTAGTTTGAGAATGGCACAGTAGAGGCATTTTTGTGTCAAAACCAGCAAAGGAATATTGTTGGCTAATTAATAATAGGATTTACATTTCATTAATGGACATCAAAAAATCAACTCGTGCAGGATGCTTTCTTATCAAGGGACAGAGGAAACTACATTTTGTTTAAGGAACAATGAGATACTGCAAAATTATTTTAATCATGAAGCTTCTTTGTATTTGATTCAAAAAGATGCTGGAAGCTTAGTTCTATGCTATGTTCTATACTGTAATTCCAGTAATGCCATCTTTCTTCATGTGCTGCTGCAATTAAGGAACCTGTATGTTTAATCGCCTACAGTTCTAGCACATCTCAACTCTGCAAGAGATGGGGAATTGGGAACTTTTGTTATGCAACTTGGCTTTGGCCAAACCCAGCAGAGGACTGAGAAGACTCAAGGATGGGTGCTTCCAAGACTTTGCTCACTGACATTGGCTCCCAGGGTGCAATATCAAAATCTGCACCTGCTGCCCCTCTAATCTAGGTAGGATGAGATCCAGGTGACTGACTGAGCACCAACCCACCCTCCTCCTGGGCCACCTGTGTAAACAATAAAAACTGGAGGAGTAAGGCCAGTTTTGGTGCAGCAAGTCTCACTGGTGCTAGAGCCTATGGTGCTAATGAGCAGATTTATACAGAAAGGGTGTCCCTGTGGTAATGGCTGCTGATGACACACAGAGAGGCACAGCTACAGGGACCTTTCAAAGTAAGGAAGATTTTTTTCAGTGCCTCTGGTCTCAAGTGACACCTGGTACTCTGCAGGGCACCAAGGGGCTGGGTGGCACTTGGGGAGCTGATGGACTTGCACCCTGGGTGCCCAGGGGTCTCATCACCACAAGGACCTGCTAGGTATGGGTGCCACTTATAGCCTGGCAGGAAGTGAACTGCGTGGCTCAAGAAAACTATACCCAGCATGGGTGAGGAACAGCTCTGCCATCCAGGCACAGAGGATTAAGGCAAGCAGCAGGAAATAGTTCTGCTGTCCTTTAAGCAGGACAAGCCAGAGGTACTGGTTTTGGCTGTATGTTATATGGCTGAGGGAGATGAGTCTCAGTTGTGTATGTGACTGCTTTCCATTTTTCTGGAGTGAAGGGGGTGCCACATTCACTCAGTAACAGGCATCTGCTGGACTACCAGCAGTAATAAAGTACCTCCTGGTGTTCCTCTGCATTTCAATATTCTGCCATTTCATGAACAGTTTATTTTTGCCCCTCTTGGTCCTAATCCTGATATCACTGGCTTGCTTTTCAGCTGAACAAAAGGCAGCTGTTCCAGGAGCTATGGTAAGGGAATGAAATAGGATTTAAGCCTCCTGCTCCTGGCTGTGCTGTGGTTTCACAGCATAAGGCTGAGAGTCATTTAGGCTCTGAGCAGTTTAGTCATCTGTATGGTAGGGACCAGATGTGTCTCCATGAAGAGACTGGCAGTTGCTGATACTCATCTTTGGGATTCCTGGCGTCTGTGCATCAAAGACTCAAATAATAGTGGATGACTGTCAGTCTTCACAAATGTAACTATTTTAATGGCAACATTAGCAGAAAAATGTGAGAGGAGGGTAATCCCTGCTGCGTGTCTCCAATTCTGATGCTGTTTCCAGGTCACGACAAAGGAATAGTGCTTCTGTTTTGCTCAGCTGTAGACCTGAGAAAGTTATTCCTTCCATACTGAGGCACAGATGCTCAGCCAGTTATAGAGGATCCATCCAACACTCTCCTCTGGGGATGTGGCTGCCAACTAGGAGGTACAGGTAAGAAGTACAGCTGTGGGCAGCTGGCAGTAACACTTGTTGAAAGACAAAGGTACAGAAATGGGTACAAGCAACCTCTGGTCACGTCGTAAGTGATATTCTGAAGTTACTGTCTCTCTTACTGCTCCTGAGACCACTAATAACAGGAGTCTCTTAGCATCTTCTGCTATCCAGAGCTGGACAAAGCTCTTCACTTAACCTTCAGTCAACAGAAAAAGTGCTGCTGGCCAAAGAATCTTTTGTGAAAAACCTTAGCTTCATTGTAGGTACTTTTGTTTTCTTGTTTTGGGGCTGTTTTCCTCCCTTTCTTTTTTCTTTTTTTTTTTTTCCCTTCATTTTTTTTCTTCTTCTTACAAAGGGTTAAATCTGAATTTAGGATAATATCACTACAGAAAACCTGCCCAGCTGATGGTGCTGTTAGTTTTCAATGTGGACATCTCCTCAAAATCTACCAAGATGTGTTATGGAAAAGCTAAAACCAAGTAGTTTTTATTTTAAGCACCTGACCCACAATTAGCATTTTGGCTTATTCCAACAGGTGAGGCAGAGGCTGTGTGTCTGCTATTTTTAGCTTCAAAGCCTCCAGGACAGGTTACTGCAGTGTACTCCTATGATCACAGAATCATAGAATCAGAATGGTAGGATTTGGAAGGGACCTCTGAATACCAAGTCCAGCCTCTCTGCTAAAGCAGGATCACCTAGGGCAAGTCACATAGAAATGCGTTCAGGTTAGTCTTTAAAGTCTCTAGAGAAGGAGACTTTACAAACGTCCCAAGGCAGCCTGTTGCAGTGCTGTGTCCGTAAAGTTTTCCCTCATGGTGAGGTGGAACTTTCTGTGTTTCAGTTTTTATCCACTGTCTCTTGTCCTGTCACAGGACACCACTGCAAAGAGGCTAGCACCTTCTTCTTGGCACCCACCCTTCAGATATTTACTAACATTAATATGATCATCCCTCACTTTTCTCCAGGGTTGGCTTTGTAAGCACAGAAGCTTCACATGTACAGGCTGGGGCTCCTTGCTTGTAGAGGAGGGGAGAAAGGCATCCAGGTGAATCTGTGCCCATATAAAACCTTCAACGCTCTGTACACTGTTTTTTGTTAGCAGCAGGAGATGGAGGAACCCCTGTATGCATAGGTTGGGCTTTTAGCTGTATGCAGCCAACAGGGGGCATTAGATTGATGCTTATTAAATGTGCACTTGTACTGCAAGCAGAGGAACATCTCAAAGTTGTTTGAATACAGGAGGATGGGAATCCAGCATCCTACTGTCGAAAAGGATTATAATATTTTAAAAAGTATAAATTATATGGCAATATTAATAAAAATATTAATAACCTTTATTAAGATGAAAATTGCCAAACATATCAGAAGGTTTGAAGTATGGTTAGATATATTTACAATGGAAATGTACAGTATTTGGGCAACTAAAACTATTTAAACACTTTTATGCAAACCAGGAGGAACTAACAGAAAGAGAATACCCCAGGAGCGAAATGGCACTCGACCACAGTGCACTGTTATGCCAAAGAGGCAGTTTAATTAATTACTCACAGCTGATTGTACCCAGGTAGGGAGTGCTGATGCTATGTATTAGAGGCTTTGGGGTGCTCTCGTGCACCAGGCACGGCTGGTTGCTGGCACGAATGTCATGCGGTCTTCGATGGCTAGTCTGGCTTCAGCAGACAGCAGGCTGTTAACAGCACTATTGTGATGGGTACTTGCTTTGTCCTGGGTGAATTGAGGCACGGCAAAATCCTGGTCACAAGGGGAAGCAGGCCTGGCTCTCACTCCTAAGCTCGTGGCTTCTATCCCAGGCACTGGACTGGGCAACTCAAGGCTATGCAACTCGAGGCAGTTTTAAACCAGACAAGGTCCAAGCAGGTTCAAGAATGCAAGGCTTGAAAAAGGAAAAGGCAAGGCAAAAGTAAGGCACAGGCTACCAGAAATCAGCCTGTATATAAATTTTGCCCGAGATTGGCTGGACCAATAGGGCATTAAACCAGCACATAGTTATCCAATGGAAAGGGGTTCTGCCAGGCTGTGGCCAGAACACATGCCCTTACCATAGATACAGGGCTGTTTACCAGACATGCATGGTCCTGTCCGCTGCAGGAAGGAGAGGGGAGAGGGTGACCATGTCTGGACACCTTAGCGTCTGTCTGGATTTGTGCTGGAGCCATTTGGCCCTAACATGACGCCTACAAGAGACACAGGGCTCCACTTTCCCAGAAGATTTAGTAACCATAAGTCTGTTCTGTTTTCTTTAGGTCTAGCTTGTGTTTATTTCAAGATGACGATAAATGAGATTGATGTAATTAAGAACCAGATAGTTTTTGTGCTCAAAAAGCACTTGCAAAATATAAGTGTTTCTGGTGCAAATTAGTTTGTACTGATGATTTCCAGTTTTATAATCAGAAATTAAAGTAAGGCTGTAATTATATCTTTCTGTTGGAAATTAGATTCAGCAGTACACAGTCAGCTGCTGCTCTTCATTATGGAGGAAACCTCGCCCTGAGTTGTTTGAACACTGAATGCAAAGGACTTCAGTGAGGAGCTATAGTGCACGTACAAATTGTGGTCTTTGAAAATGAAAGTAATATTTATTACAGAGATGATAATTATAGCTGGAACTGCTCATGCTCCTGTATGTAGGACTACCCATAAACACATTCTGAGGGAAATGTGGGGGTTTATATTTAGAGCATCAAATATACAAGCAAAATTTCCTATTCAGATATGAAGCTGGAAAACTGTAGCCTGCTCTGTGGTCCTGTCACACCCAAGCAGCTGGGTAATTGTTTTAGGTGAAGTGATTTCTACAACCTGTGGTTAATTTGAGCTGTATTGGGAAATAGTTTAAGGAAGTAGATGTTAAAGTAATTAGGCAATACAGCTGAGGAGAACTGCTTCCATAAAGCAATGTCAGAAGAAATTGTTGTCTAAAAGGTACAGACGGTCTAAGTTTCTAGAAGTTGATTTAATTACCTGCCTCATTTTAAAATGTGTTTTACATAACCTAATAACTACCTCTTTACTCTGGAAGAAATTAAAGTTACTATTTTGAAATAAATACATGAGCAACCTCTAGCAGTTGCAGAGCTTTTGACTGCCAGTGCATCTGGGATGCCGTGAGCAATTTTTGGTCCTTCACAGTCAGAGAAAGAAATACAAATTGGATCAATAGCACAGTGTATGTTATTTTCCCTGAGCCTTCTTCATACCTGTCAAGGCAAAGAGGAGTCTGGGTCATTTTTATCTAGCAAGAATGAAGGTCAAGGGTGTACAACTGCAAACAGCCCATTCTGTAGTGGAGTGCTGCAGTGATAGAGAGCTTATAAAATAAAGCAAGACGAATGGATATAGCTTTGCAGACCTGCAGGTGATAGGGGAAGGTAGAGTTTTTGGCAGGCCTGTTTAGGTGGTGCTTGAAGCAAGGAGCGTTGGAAACTTCCCAAGTATTTGTCCTAACAGTAAGTACATTCAATCAATGTCTTCCCCAGAGTGCCCAACCCCAAACTGCTCTATTGGAAGGGGGAAATGCCTAGTGGTGGCATTTCTTGAATGTCTGTGTTGCTCTGATGTACTGGCCCCACCAATCTTCAGAGCGTGAACTGTATCACTCTCCCACCACTCTCTGCTGCGGCAGGACTTAACTCTTTTTGGGTTCCCTGTGTATGAGAAGGGTCAGACAGAGTTATAGAGTATTTCTCAGCTTCATTGGCTGGAAGCAATCACAAGGATGGTACAAATGCTTGTGTGTCAAATTTGTTGCTGCCCAGTGTTTCTGACCTCTCCCTGTTGCCCAGTTTGTGTGTTGGAACCTAATAGAAAGCTCTGCATTATTAAACAAATTGTGGGAGACATCCCAGAGCACTGGCTCAGAGATAGTTCCTTTAAGTGCCATATCCACATGAGAAAGACGGCCAGACTCCTTTCAATGCACTCTAAAAGGCAGCTTAGTTTCAATTGCTTCTATTAGATTTTAGGTTTGGTTGCATGAGTAAATGAAACTCTTAAAGATGTCAAAGTTTAAGTTAATAAAAGGTAAGTGTTACAATAGCTTCCTCTTGAAATCTTCTCCTATTTCTGTATATATTTGATTATCTTCTTAATGTTAACAGTGATTATTTTTTTTTCCAACTAAAGTCCAAATGCTCAGACATGAACTCTTCTTATTCAAGTCTTCAACACGGATGCAGCTTATAATTCAAAAAAGGAGAGTTTTTGGCCAGGGAGAAGTTTGGATCACATCCATCACTAGAAAGAATGCTCATATATTAATCTCTTTAATCATGTCTTGTCCCCCTCCCTGCTGTTTTTTTGTTTTGGCTTTTTTTTTGAGTCTGTGTACCTAACAACTTACAAGCTATGGAATAAGTTTGCATGTTTCCTTTTTCTCTTCCAGGATATCTCTCCTGTAGTTTGCATTGTTCATCTCTTGCAGCCTGGTACTCACACCAGTGAGTGGATGGTGCTAAAGTGCAACTTACCTGTAAAGTTTCAAAGCATGAAAGCTTGCCGGGAGTGTACGCTGACTTGAACCCAGGGGCCAGGTAACAAAACCCACTTTGATGTTTTCAGACCTCTTCCAAAGATAGCCTTGGATTACTGTGGCCCAAATCTGGGAGCAGTTCCCTGTGTTTATAAGTATGCATGGGTCTAGATGTATCATTTTGAGCCATCCTCAGAAACAGTTGTGATATCTGTAGTGTAGGTCTTTTGTCACTCTTGTGCACTTTTCTAGAGCAGTAAGAAGGCCTTAAAGAATGTTTATAGCATGATTGTACCTGCAGTTGCAGTTTCAGTCCCTGTATAGTGGCAGCTCTGGGCTCCTGAGTTCTGCAATTTGCATCCCAGTCCAGGAGGGAGCTATACTGAGTTGATTCACAGGAACACCACATAGTAATACCTCTTCCATAGCCTAAAGGGGGCTGCAAGCAGTACAAGATCTGTAGGCTGAAGACTGACCACCCTCTATAAAAGCAGAAGTGTGTTTTATCCTATATTGTTTACTTGGCATGTTTGTAGTCTTAAAGGAAACAACCAGATCATCTATGAAGATTTTTCTTTTAAAGTTGCTTGGTGATTACCTCTGCACATCCTTCCTTCTCTTAAAGCAGAGTTTAGTGTTCTTCAGTATTTAACTCAGCCTGAACTGCATTTTAAACAGCATCTCATCTGTTGGACCTGCTTGTGTTAGAGAAAAGTTATGTTATTCCATGTAGCCAATAGAACAGCAAATTGGGGACACCTTTTCCATGCTAATCAATTAGTCATGTAAGATGTTACTGCTTTCCAAAGAGGTGCTGGAATAGCGGCCATGTTACTTGTTATGAAAGGCTTGTGTGTCAGCAGATTCTGCATCTATGTTATGTTTTCTGCAGAGCCAGCAGCAAATCCTAATAAAACTTAATGCAAGAAAACATTGCCAGTGAGGTGATAAATTGGGATTAGCTGCACTAAAAAGAGGTGATTCCATGCTAAGCTTTTAAACTTCTCTGAAGAGTCACTATTATAAACACACCAATTTAAGGACTTCTTTCTGCTTCTGTGGAAATCAATATGAAAACTTGCACAGAATTAATCTAAAGAAGAAAAAGCAGACAGCCAGCTATTGCTCATCCTAAGCCCAGGTAGCTAAACTGTGCATAGGTCATCTTAGCACTGGACTCTGGGAAACGTCACTGGTGCAAAAATATTTATCTGAATTATATGTTTACTGAGTAATCTATGTTGTCATCCTGCAGAGCTTTTGCCTTAGTATTTAGGAATATTTTAATATCTATATTTTTTTAATATATATTTTTATTATATATTTTTTTCACTTAAACATAACTTGAATGACAACATGTATGACAGGGGCAACGTTGAGCTGCTTTCCAGAATGGCATCAATGTTCAGTCCCTCTATTGTGTGATGCATCCATAGGTAATTGGTTTTGCTGTACCATGCATTGAGATGAAGATTTCTGTGTCAAATCGATCTCTGGAAAGAGAAAGAATATTTAAATTGGTGCAGACATGTTGTCATCTCTCTCTTCATCTGAAAAGGAGTTTGGGACAGGTGCATGAAGCCTCAGGCTGGGAATAAGAGTGCCTAAATCTGATCATGAGCTCTACCCTGATTTTTTTTCCCCCCTACCCAAATATTCTGTCTTTCTTTGCTATATCTAGAACAATATTTTTTTGCCTGTTTTCAGCTTAAACTGACCCATGTAGGTTCATGCACATGTAGATACAGTGTTTTAGTTGCTGAAACTTTCTAGCTTTCCAGTAATACAAGTTTTAACAAGTATGTTTAAATTCAAATATTAACCCCCTAATGAGTTCTAATGGCAATCTCTAAACAACAACTACAACAAAAAAATGAGAGCTGAGCTAAGCCCTGGTGTAAGGAATTTCCTTCTCAAAGTCATTTTTAATAAACAAGTATATAAAAATAGGTTTAAATTTGAAAAAAAAACAACAAACCAGCTTTGTTCTTAACTGCATCACTGTCATTATAGCATTTACTCTAAATATATAAAAGGTTTAACGTGGAGTGTCTACATTAGAAGCAAATGCTGCGTTTAAAGCATTTTTCTGGGTTTTTAAAAATACATAATTTTCAGGACAATTTAATGTGATCTACTTATGTCAGTGCTTCAGCTGCCAAAAAAAGTCTTGAGATTTTTCTGGTGTGCTTGATGCACAATCCCCAGGCTCTCAGAGGCATTCTTATAAGGCTAGAATGTGGTGAACACTGTGGACTCCTAGTTCTTGAGAATGATTCTCTGTAGCTCCTGCTCATTTCAGAAGAAGCTTCAGAACCTGACATGGTTCTCATGCAGAGAAGGGTCCAGATGAGTTGTCAGACATAAGAACTAACATCCCTGAGAAGGAAGATTAAGTGGTATTGAATCTCTGCAGCAGATTCAACTCGACCCATGACACCTTATAATAGAATAATATTTCCTCCCCTTATTCCATTTACTCAAGCACCAACTGCCTCCTGTGACTGTGCCTCATCTACCTTTGTCCCAAACCCTGCTTTTTGGGCAGCTGTAAGCTACCATCCTGTGGTACTGGTCTTACTGGGGTTTTAGGTTAACTCAGGGGATTCTTTCCTTCTCTCCTTTCCAAGTAAGACTTGAAGTTCTCACCTTCTCTCTTCTGAAAAATCTCAAAGACTGGAAAACTTGCACTCCTTTCACTGTGTTTATCCACCCATAATTGTACTGCAGCATCTGTAATGGTTTTCTTACATGGTTAGAAATATGAACTTTGTACCGTTGAAAGAAGGATTTTCCCTTCCTTCCGGGGAGGAAGTCTACAGGAGTCTCGGTCTGGACCTTGCAGCACCTGCCTGGCACTGTGATAATGGACTTTGAAAGTTTGGATGCTGTTAAATTTGAGGTGTTATTTTAGGTGATTCAGAAGCTTTAATGGCTCCCTGTGACTGCACAGCTGGACTGATGAGAACTGAATCACAGACTTTGTAGGTGAAGGAATATGAAAAACAGCATTGGTAAAATGATAATATTTTAAAGGCTTTTTCCCCCAACTGTCAGATTCTGGCTTAAGATAAGCCTGTGGAAAAGTTAAGTTAGGGGGTTTAAGCTTGCCAAGGTAAGGCAATTCTTACATATTGGTGGGGTTGCTTCTGCCCTTTTTCATTGCAATTCAGTCTTCAGGTACCTTCCCCACAATATTTCATATGCATCTTTCCTTCTCACTTCCTTTCAACTTCTGTGCGATTTTGGCCTGGAATACCTTCAGTGTGTTTGTTAGTGAAAATGAAAGGTACGAGACAGTAAAGCAAGGTCTACAAAAAGTCTCATGCTAAAAGTAGACAAGACCTAGAACTGTTAAATCTAGTACAGGGCTATTCCACAGATCTGTGCAAGTCATTTGAATCTAGTGTCTTCCAGTGCCCATCTTTACTGTATTTCACTCATGGGAAATGCACAGCTTGTGGTCTGGAGAAATGCTTTGCTCTCACAATTATAATTGAAGTAACTGGAAGCTGATCAAGTAAGTAATCTTCTACTAAAGTGGAACTCCTCTGCTATCAGATCCTGGATACCTCAAGTTGATGCTATGAATTACTAGATCATTTTGACCTTAATCTCACTGTGTTCCAGTTTCCTGTCTGATCCCTGTATGACAAGGTAAAATGCAAATGATGTTCATTGATGCCTACAAGGCACCAGTAGATTAGTGATGAACACCACAAAGAGATTAATCATGCCACACTTGAGCAGAGGTTGGCTACTGTCCCGGGGATATGGCACAGGGCCATGTTGGGTTAGAAGTATAAATGGGAAAGACTTAGCCAATGTCTGTTCACCGAGCACCATCCTGCGTGCATCCCAGGCACACAAATGTAGGCAGCCTTAATTCTTTCTAATTCCCGTGTTCTCAACTCAGCTACCCAAGCCTTTCTGAATGCTGTTGCCTCCTGTAAGAGCTGCATTCCTTTGTTTTGGACTACCAAAAGGGCTAGGAGATAGAAGAAGCAAAAGAAAAAAAAAAAAAAAAAAAAAAAAGAATGAAACAGCAATTTATTCTCTCCCCTCCTAAGTATTCTTTCTTGATGTTATCAGTTGTTACTATGAGCGGAGGTATTTACTCCTTTATGAAGGATACTGTCTGAACAAAGTGAAGAAATGCTGTCACATGAATAAGCAGACCTGATGGTATCTCATCAGTAACTTTTGAGCTCAGCTTTCATCTGCATGGTGAAAGGCACAGCAGACTCATAGATGCTGCTTCCTGAAGATTTCTTGTAAGTCCCTGCACACAGGTAGAATTTTTGAGCCAGTAAAAGAGAATTGACCTTCTCATTCTCTATCTGGAGGAGATGAAAACTGTACTATAAGATCACCTGTTGTCCCACTCCAGTTTTTGGCAACAAGTGTGCTTTAACCATGGAGAAAGATTTATTAAGAACTTCATGCCTCGTAAATACCAGAAAAGACTCTCTTGTTACTTTATTTTGTGCACCTTCTCTGGGCTTTAAGGAGCAAACTCTACCTGCTTTTCTGGCAGTTAGCATGCTTCAAACATCTCCCTCCAGCATCTGTTTCCCACTGGAGCCCCTGTTTTAGCAATATGCTTGCTAGTCACAAGACACAAACTCATTGGAAGTCAAATATTGCTAGTTTTGGCATTCACAGGCCAGTTTGTACAAATTGTGTTGTTTATAACTGAAGCTTATGGTTCATCTTGATTACAATTTTTAGAGGGGAAATTCTTTTGTGTGTACCTGGGTTAGAAAACAGCTCTGAGCTTTGCAAAAGGCACCTAGACATTCAGTTTTGTTCACAACATTTTTAGACCTATGTGGGTGGGTTTTATTGGGTGTTCAAGGTGTTCCTGGAGTCCCTGACTCACATTATTACGTTCAAACACCAAAAGCAAAAGCAAGGTTGTGAATCAGTTCAGCAGCTTATATGTTTTAATGACTCAGGCCTTTGGGGTGGACCAGTGCCTGATCTGTTGCTGGCCTATGTCTCCCTCCTTTTCTAGGAGACCCCTGAGTCCCAGGTGACAATTCTTCAATTCATGAATTAACAGAAAACACATTTAAAGCTGTGTAGTGAATGAGAATGAGTACTGAAATGTTTAATAGACCCTGAAGTAAAATAATCCTCTCCTGCTGATTTAAATTCCCAGGATCAGCTACAAAAAGTGTGTGTTGCCTCCACTTGCTGTGGGAGACCATGTTTGCCCCCTGCTCTGTGGATATGGGGCACTGTGCATTTTACTTTTTATGAGTAAGAAGGTGAATCACCCTGAGTAGATGTTTCAAATTCCAGAATAAAAAAATGGAGAAGCAGGGAGGAGAAGAAGAAGGAGTTGTGATTACTCTTTTGCCCTGGTACAGCAACATGCTCATTCCCTTCTAGCCCTTTCCTTTTTAGGAACAGAAAGCTAGTTTCTTTGCTTAAAGAAATAAACTTTTAAACTAGGAGTCCTCTGATTGAACATCAGGAATGTCATTGCATTTAGCTTGGATTTTTTATTTAAATGTTCTAACAATTAATTAGTTTCCTAAAATTAAAACTGTGATGACTTGCCTATTCAGGGATTAAAAACAACAACAACAAAACAAAACCCCAAAAAACACCAAACAAAAAAGAATGTGGATTTTCTGTCACATTTCAGGACAGCTGGTTGAGACTGGTGTATTTTGATTTGGAAAGAAACAGCTGCCTTTTTCATACTTACACTGACCCCAAATCTTTCTAACAGCTTCCAGCATGGTAGCCAGATGCTGTTTCCAAGCATAATTTGAAGATCACCAAGTCTTTTTGCAGTTCCAGTTTGCTTTCTCTAGCAGACTTTTCTTTTCAAGGTTATCTTTAGCCTCATCCAGCATTTCAGGGGGAAAATTAAACAAAAAAAAAAAAGGGGGGGGGGGGGGGGGGGGGCGGGGATAGGGAGAGGGAGGAGGAAAACTATGCAAAGGTGTCCTCTGGAGTTTTTTACTACCTTGATATAGCAACAAACATCCTGCTGCATGTCTTGCCCTTTCCATCCTATCAGATACATGTGACATTTAAAGATATGTTTTTAGAGCTTGTCCCTATCCATAACCCATTGTTTAATTAGTGCCACTTGAAATACAGTGATCTGAAGTTGTGGATATAAAGTAGGGAGGATGGAGTGACTCTCAGGAATGACTGCCACACCAGAATGAAGAAGTATAGTAGAAAGGGTGAACATGAAAGGGTTTGATGTGCTACTCAAAAGGTAGGGAGGAAAGCAGCCAAAACTAGGTTTCAAAACAAGGATGGGAAATAAGTGGCAGAATTCAAACTGGGTTCAAACTGGGTGGAAAAGAGGGAACTGGGGAGCACAGGTACTGCCCAGACAGATAAGTCACACAGCCTGTGCCTAGATGTTGTTCTACGGCTAATGCTCCCTTGAAAGAAATGAAGGTGTTGCTAACCACCTGCAAATGACAAGAAGCCAAATTCCGTGTCTGGGGCAGAGCTCAGCAGGAACTTCCTTTAAACCACTTCGCTCTAAGGAAAGCCTTGAAGGAATTCAGAGCTGAGAGGGGGACAGCACCAGTAAGTGTTTGACAAACAGGGTGTGGTTCATCTCTCAAGATAGTTTCATATCGGCAATCACAAGCTGATGGCAATGTAGCTGCTCCCGATTTCCATTTGTTTAACGGAAAGCAGAACCAGACCTTTTCGTTTTGGCAACTGGCTGCAGGTTGCTGGCAGTGAGAGTGATCCCGACGCCCTGGCTGAAGGAGCTGCTCCGGCAACGGCTCCTGGTGTCACAGAGATTTTATACATGCACTTAACCTCAAGCAGAGGAGTTCAGGTGACCTCAATGTGACTGGCTGGATAAACTCCAAGCGCAGGAAGGAGGAGGAAAACAAGCTGGATGGGGGGGGGGAAGGTAGGAGGGGGAGGGAGGAGGAGGGCGGGGGAGAGGGGGGAATTAAAAAAATTGATTTTTCCACAACAGAATGGTGTCCTCTGGGGGAAGCACTGCTGCTTGTGCCAACTACGACAGCAGTGTGGAGCACACCGGGATGTGGTCCGCAGGACACACTCTGCCTGAGACAAACAGTGATTCTCCATCTCTTGCTTATTTCGAGGATCCCTGCTAGTCTGTGGCACAAAATGAGGAGGGGCAGAAGAAATAGGTGGAGAAATTCTTTCCAGGGTTTTACGGTCCACACCTTTAAGAGACTCTGTGCGAATAATGAAAAGGTTGGAGGGAGGGAGGCGGCTGGGTCAAGAGCAGGGAAGAGCTCACACCAGAAATTGGCGTGTGTTGTCTCAATGCACTGACTCATCTGCTCCTTTGGGGCTTCGGCACAGGAGCAACGCGGTAGAGCTGTATCCCTGAATAAAATGTTAGAAAAAAGGGCTCCAGCCCTAAACCTGCCTTCTGTTGCCTCCTCCTCACAGCTGCTCTCACTGGGAGAGGTTAGAATCCTCCGAAGAAATGGTTGATGGCTTCACGGCGGACTGGCATTTTACATGGTGTCTCGCACTTTTCAGTGATTTTGTGAGCAAAATGCAGCCACCTTCCCCTGTGTCATACAACATTCTGGAGTCCGGTTTTCCCCAAAGCAGGAAAGGCTGAGGGAGCTGGCTCTGTTTAGTCGAGTGAAAAGGACACTGAGGGGGGAATCACATTAATATTTAAAAGGGTGAGTGTCAGGAGGATGGGGCCAGACTCTTCTTAGTGGTGTTCAGTGCAAGGACAAGGGACACAAACTGGAACACAGGAGGTTCTATATAAATATAAGGAAAAGATTCTTCAGTTTGAGGGTGGCAGAGCACTGGACCAGGATGCCCTGAGAGGCTGTGCAATCTTCCATCTCTGGAGACGTTCAAAGCCCGCCTGGACATGCTCCTGTGTGATTTACACTAGGTGATTCTGATCTAGCGGATGGGTTGACTAGATGATCTTTAGAGGTCCCTTCCAGCCCCTACCCTTCTGTGATTCTGTGAAAAACCAGCCTCTAAGAGCATGGGGATGCTGTCTGAACAAGCACTGTGCGGATGAACATGCAGGGGCTTAGGGGTTTTTAGTTTGTTTCACTCAGGGCAAAACTTCGAGGCGGTTTCCCGGAGACGCCGGCTCGGGGCAGCCAGGGGACGATGCTCAGCGGGGCACGGCAATAGCCATGCCACACGGGGCAATCTCCGCGGGGCTCCGCTCCGCCCCCCTACATCTCTCCGGTCCCGGGGCGGCCCGGCTCGGCGGCGGGGCGGGCGCGCAGGCGCAGGGTGGGGGGGCGGTGGCGCTCGGTGGCTCGGTGCGCGGCGCGGCCCCAGTCCGCGCTGCAGCCGCCGCGGGGGCGCCACTACCATGAGCGGCCGCGGCCGCCCCTGCGCGACTCACGGGCACCGGGCGCACCAGCCGCCGCCGGCCCCCCCCCGCCGCCGCCGCCGTCGTCGCTGTCGCCGCTGCCGCGCACCCCCGGCCCCCGAGCCCGGCGCTGCAGGATGCCGGGGGGCAAGAGAGGGCTGGTGGCACCGCAGAACACCTTCCTGGAGAACATTGTCCGGCGCTCCAGCGGTGAGAGATCCCCTCCGTCCATCCATTCCATCCACCCATCCCGCTCTCCGTCCATCCCTCCCTCCATCCCCGCGGCCGCTACTCGGGGCGCGGACCCGCCGCACTGGTTTCCACGCTGCTGTGGCTGTGCCAAAGTGGTGCCTTCAAGGAACGAGATCTGCTGTGCCCCACCAGGCTCCGCCGGAGCCGGCGCTCCGCGGTCCTTCTTCTGTCCCCTTTCACTTCTTACACTGTTTGCAGTACTAGGAATTTTTTGGATTTGGGTGAGCCGCTTCTGAAAATAAGTAGTCATCGTTTACATTTCTAATACTCTCTCCACCCATCCACTCACTGGGTCATTCTTTCCATTCTTCTTGGTTCTCTAATAATTAGACTTGCAAACGTTTTCGTTCAGGGGCTCAAAGTCTTTGCAATTCTTTGACACTTTGAAGTCTGTGACAAAAGTACCGGGTGAGGGAGTTACTGTGATTTGGATGGTGGTAATCCAGAGGCTGGGCGGATATGCAAAGAACTGTCAGCAGTTGCTCCTTTGGTTAGGTGACTTTTGGACTGGAGTGTTTCAGGACTGCACGGCTGTCAAATTAGTTTTTCTTTCTAGAGTTAATTTCACCCTTCCATCCAGTGCACAGCGCTGGTGAAGAGTACAGCTCTCGATCTTTACTGCTCCGTTCAAGTTACCATGTTGCAGACCACCGTCTCTCTAGTTGTGTCAACGTAGATGCTGCTTTAGGCAAGTCTTGTGCTAGTTACATCCCTTCTTTATGTAGTCTTTGCACTGGCACATAACTACTGAAACATGGGAGGGTTGACATAAATGAAGTCCAGTAAGAAACACCGACTTTGCATCTGCTGGAAGGTACCTTCTTGGACAGCCCAAGTTTAGGGTGACCCAGCCATACTGCTGTACCAGCAGGCATCTGGGGATGTGAATGGTAGTGGTGGGCAAAGCAGGGCACTGAGAAGAGCTGCCGCATGTATTACCAGTCAAGACACTGTGAAATAGTGCTGAGAAGTGTTCCCTTCCACCTTTCTACTGAATGATTCTGGATTTACCTCATATTTGTACTAATGTGTTTTGGTGTGCTGCCTTCAAGTTGGTTTTGATGGCAGGTAGTGAATTAGTGACTCATTGACTGCCACAGTAGCAGGAGGGGAATGAGGACTTGGAATTTGTTTTAAAATGTTGTGTGCTAAAATGCCAGCCTTGTATTAAGCCATCAGCTGTCTTCTGGAGGGCTTCATCCCTCTCATGTTGCCAGTGTCAGTTCTGTGGTTGGCAGCTGACTCCCTGTAAAGCTCCATAGCTGCCTGCTCACTATGAGCTAGTTTCCAGCAACAGTCTATTTATTTAACAGAATATTAAATGGAAGCTTAATTAATAGGGGTTTATATAGCGTGTTTCCTCTGACAATTTCAAAGCGATGGGTGAAATTTAATTACACTTCATAACTCCTTGTGGAAGAGAGGACTTGCAGAGGCATTTCCAATGTGTTCTTCCAGTTGTGGTGTAAATTTGGGCTTTGGGCATCCTGGTTGTCTCCCAAGGTCATGTGGCAGGTCAGGGGCAGAGCTGGGAAAATAATTTGGGATCACCGTGCTTTTATATCATGTTCAAATTAAATCAGATGTCCTCCCTGGTGAAAGCTCAGGAAGGCTCTGAGATGTCAAAAACTGGAAAAGCTCATAAGACTTTTGAACATTAGGCTTTAAAAGCACATATCTCCTTCTATTTTTTAACCTGGTCAAGTTTAGGAGCATAAATTGTGCTGAAATGGTCATTCATTCTACTTTTTCTCTACCCCTTTGGGCAACAAAGTGAAAAGTGGATTGGAAATTTGGTTTTAAGTCACATGATTGGTCAGTATTGGACCCTAAAACATGATATAGGTTTTTTATTGTTTGTTTTGTGGGGGTTTGTTTGTTTGGTTGGTTTATTTTTGTCATTGAGGATATAGACTTATTTGTTCATTGGGTTCTGCACCGTTTAATCCAAACTTAATGGGGTCCAGTTGAGCAACTCTGGTTTAAGTATCTCTTTCCAGTGCTCAGTAGAAGGCAAGTATTTGGTCTGCTGACAGTGTGCTGGGTCTTGTGGTGTTTTTTGTGTGGGTTTTTTTCTTTTATTTTTCTTTCTTTTTTTTTTTTTTTCTTTCTTTTTAATTCATCAGTTTCCACATGATTTTTCATTGGCAAGTTGAGGAATGAGATGAAGGAAAGACTGATGGTTGCTTTTAAAAATACAGACTCAAAAAAAGCCTTCCTATTACCTATCCTGGTGAAAAAACACTCTTCATATTTTGCACACTTAAGCAATTCCATTGCACTTCTTAACTATAAATCTTTTCTTAACAACCAGAAGAGGTTTGTAGGTATCTTTTATTAGGCAACAGGTACAGATGGAAAAATTAGAGAGATATTTCTGCAGACAGGCTCTTCAGGTGAAATGGAAGCAATGGTTTTGAAATGAAATGTAGGTAGAGACAAATTGCTCTGAGTTGCCAGAGACAGATCTGAATAACAAAATTTAAAGGCAAAATTGCAGCAGTTTTAAAGTGTGGAAAGTCAGAACTGGTGTAGTGGGAACATGGTGTGCGGACTTAGTGTGTTGGCCAGCCTGGTGTTAAAAGCAATTATATATTTAATTTTCAGCATTATTTATGCATTTCCTGTTTAGGAAATGTTGTAGACCTTCCCTTTTCACTCCAGCTTTGTGAACAAATCAAGTTGTAATTGTGGGAGAAGTGCTCATGGTGAGCAAATCATGAGCAGAACATCTAAAAGCTGAGCAGAAAGGAATGGGGTGGTCATGGGTCTTCTGTCCTCCATGCAGAGGGGGTGGTTTTCCTGGGCTGGCCTGCTGAATATCCCTTTCTCAGCCAATGTGTTCAGGAAGGATGAAGCAATTCCCAAAGCTATGGGTCCCACGGTGTTTCTTTGTCTGCAGAACCTCTTCTTTTTTGGAGGTCACTTTACACCTTGGAGCTTTTGAAGCGTTTAAAGCAGCACCATTCTTTGCTTTTCAGACAGCAGCAGGTTGCAGATGTTTCCCAGGGCTTTTGGTGGTGGATGCTTTGCTGGTTCTTTGCCCACACCAGATCTGAGCTCCTCTCTAGGAGAGACAAAGACTGCAGGGAGAAGTGGTGTCTGATTTTTAGACCAAGTGCTGCAGTTGGTGTAAAAAGGAACACACAGACCTATCTTCAGGGTAATATCACTGCACTCTGCCATTTTAATTTTTTTTTTTTTCCTTTGAAAATAAAGGTCTTATCTGAGGCACACAAAGGCTGATACGATCTTGCTACAGCCTTGTCTGTGCCCTGGATCTTAAGAATACCAGGTGTTCTGCTGAGCTGAAATAAGAAGTGTTTTGTGAGATTACTGGGTTAAATCACATTAAGATGAGTGCCTTTTACTGCCATTAGTATTTTGGACTTTTAATAAGGATCTTCCTTAGGGCAGTGTTCTCTCCTAAGATGTTCTGAGCAGTCTCTGCCTGTTATTACTAATGTTATTGGTTACTTCTTCAGTGCATTCAGAGCTGCTGCTGATACTGACCTCAGCTCAGCATTGCAGAGGTGCAGTGGGTGCAGAATTGGGCAGTCTCTAGAGCAGGGCTAGGCTTCATGGACCAGACTCACCTGCAGAGCAACCTGGCGAGTTGAGCCATGAACACAAGGGCAGAGAAACATGTCTGTCTTGCCTGTCCACTGTCCATCTTGATCCTTCACATGATCTAGCAGCAAAAGCTTTAAGCTTGTGTTAATGGTGTAATTTCCTTTATGGTAGAGGATGAGTTTGGGGAAAGGTTTACGTGGGGACTTTGTGGCAGTATGCAATGAGTGCTAACAGACTGGAAGAATTACTTAATTTAATGAAAGACTATATATAGTCTTACCTATATGATAAGAGTTATCATTATTGGTTATTGTTTCTGTTGCAGAAACTCTTAGAAGCTTCCTCAGGAAAATGCATTTTTCGGGTCTTTCACAAATGTGTTTTGACACTTGGGTTGTAGCCTTGACTGTGAGAGGCTTATGTGGGAATTTTACCATGAGCTTTAATGAAGCTATCATTTGACTCCTGGCCTTTTTCAGCTTTGTGCCACTTTCCTACAAAACAGCTCCTTTAGAGAGCACTTTGCACTCTTCTGGGTCTCGGTGACTTTGATGGAGGAAAGGATCAGCCCCGCTTACAGGTGACCGTGTTCTCTAGGCAGTTATCCAGGAAGGGGAAGGGAAATGAGTGTCATATCTGCAGTGCTTACACCTTTTTCATGTTTGTGGCACTGGTAGTATACATAAAATAAGAGTCCATTGTCTCTCTTGTCCTTACTGGCCCATGTGGAGTACCTGATGTCTTACAGGCAGAGTGACAAAACATTATTTTTCTCCTGGGACTAGATATGTGTAGGCTTCTTTCCCCTAAATTAAAACAAGCTACATTTGCATATGATTCAAAGTTACATGTTGCAGAGAGAAAGTTCTTTGAAGCAAGCTGCATCAAGTTTACAGGATGCCTATCACTGCCTATCACTGAGAATCCTGCCGTATAAATGTGGACCTCAGCAGTTCCCCAAATAAAGACAGTAAACCGTGGGGAGAAACTTTTCATCTTCCAGCTCAGTTGACTGTGGAGAAGTTACTGAAGGGATGACCAAAGAGCTTATGTCATTAGGGCTTTGGCATCTGAAGGCACCGGGTTAATTTTTGCAATTTCTGTGAATGCAGGGGGCCTGCTGGTACACAAATCAATGCAAAGTGGATCTTTGCACTAAGAAGCATTACTAGGTGACATTTATGAGGAATTTTCAACTGCAAGCACCACTCTTTCCTTTCTTTTCATGTTGGCTTGCTGAATGCAGAAAGATTAAGCATATCTGAGTGTTGCTGAAATTGGGGAAGTTTTACATGGTCTGTATTTTTTTAATATGTGTGTTATTTTTGTTTTTAAACAACCCTGGTTATGGCAGCTCTAGATCATTGTAGTAATTTAGGAACCAAACTAATGTTAGCTAAAGGAATAGCTGGATTTCCTTGAGGTCTGATCAGATGCGTTGCAAATTGTGTATCTCCTCTTTCTAATAGCTCTTGGATTTGGTGGGTGTTGTCGGGGCGTGGGATGGGGTGGTAGGAGAGCCCTTGTTCTGTTATGGGGAAGGCTGGAGTGCTGCCGAGCACTTACCACAAGAGGTCAGTGCGAGAGCTGTTGGTTCCCAGGTTAATATTGAAATCTGAGAAAAATTAAATTATTGATTTTTTTTTTTTTAAAGTAAACATCTAGGGTTTTTTTTATTGCTGTTGGAAGGAGTATACAGCCAAAGAATAATGTCAGGAAGTTGAGTGAGCTGTGGAAATACATTTAATTAGCCTGTTTAACAGGCTTCTGTTCAGTGGTTAGCCAGGATTTTAAGTTATTCTCCTGAAAAGCATAGGGAATAGGATTTTTCTGGTTTGATAAAATCAAGGAAGAAAAGAAGATTTGGGAGTTAGGGCTCTAATAAACTGCTTTTCCCAAACCTGTTTAATCAGCACACTCAGTGAGAGGCTATTTTAAGTGCCAATCCTTGGGTAACCCAGATAGCCAGGGCTCGATCCTGCACCCACACATGCCAGAGGTAGGGAGTCCCGTTGCTGGCTTCTGGGATAGCCACCTGAAGCAGTGCCTCGATACTGGGCTCTGATCTTTCTTGTTGATAGCTTTTCTTCAGCCACTTGCACAGAGGGGAACATGGGAGAGGCAGAGGATTCTCTGCCACAGCAGGTTTGTTGAGATCCATCCAGGTTCTGTGAAGCTACAGCCAGGACTAGCTTCAGGCTGAGGGTTTGCAGGAGGAGTCCTTGTGTCTCAGCAACTGCTGTTACCCCAATTTTCTTGTCTAGACACAAGAAGCAATCACTCATCTGTATAAAGCTACAAATCTGCTTTTTGGTTGCTCCTCATGGGTCTCTGTGTGCCTTGAGTAAGATCTGCAATGTGCTCCAGTTTAAACTCAGTCTTACAACATCTGTGTTGTGGTCTGCATAATTTTAATAGTGCACAGATTCATTGGTGGCTTTTAGATGGTAAGTAGGATAGGTGAGGATTAGTTTGACTGTAGGATAAATGAAAGTGTGAGGGAGAAACTATGATCAGAAATGTCATTTTGCAGGCAACTCTCAGGGATACTCCATTGTCCTTATTGACTCAAAACTCTTCTTGGGGTCAGTGACATTGTGCCACAAGGAATGCAGGGGACCCAGCTCTTTGTGGTCCTTCACACTGAGAATGATGAAAGTTATTTTTTTGTTTATTTTTTTTTTCAGAAGGTAAGTTACAGACACTCTAATTTTTCTTCTTGAGCTTGCTTGCAAAATTGCTGCAAGCTGCTATGTTCCCAGCTAAGTGACTAACACGTGGATGCAATATTTCAGCCAGTGCTGGATTATTTATATTTTGTTTTATTTGAGGAGCAATTATTTGGGGCAGGAAATGGATCATTTAATCCTAGTTGATATGGTGGCATCTTGCTCTGGCTTTTAGTCCTCTTCTCATTTTCGTGATATGAGTATTAAGTAAAAACCACACTGGTACAGAAAGGTGACGTAAAGAATTACTCCTTTGAGAGATTTGATTTTTTTTTTTTTCCCAGGCAAGCAACGCTTATTGTGCTGGATAAATTGGATGACACTGATGTTTTGCATGCTTTAAAGATGCCAGGGAAATAATAGCTTTGTTAGAAAACAGCTATGTGTTTTTATCACCAAGGAGGACAAAGTGATGGTGGAAGTTGCTGCTTCAAGAACAGCAGTTTGTTGGCAGCTGACCCCAGGGCTGGAGGGATTTTGGTGCCCATTGAGGCTGATTTCACAGGGCAGTGCCCTCCAAAAGGGATATTCTGTGGGGATGCAGTACGTCTTGATTATGTGATTTCAGTCACTGTAAACACCACCAGTAGAAATATGTATTGCCAGGGCCAAGAATTGCTCAGGAGAGCTAAAAGAAAATTAAGAATGTTTTTTAGGAATCCCATCCCAAACACACTCAGAGAAACCTCATGGCTTTTCCAAGATGGTCTAAACAAGACTGCAGCTATATGCTGACTTTGCTTATATGGAGAGTCAGCTGACAACAGTGTTTTGGAGCTTCTATATGACAACATTAGCAAAAAAGACAAATTCCAGATGTTTCACAGAGCCTGTCAAGTCTGTGCAGTGGATGAGTGGTAATTCTGAAGAACAGCTCTCTGTTGCTTGAGTTAGGAATTTGTTCCTGAATGGAAACACTGCTTCTTTTTATTATTATATTAATCATTATTACTTGTGACCTGCTACTGCTTCAGTTTTTTCAAAGCATTGTTCCAATTGTGACTTTTTGTTGCCTGTTTTCTTGCGATGAGATGGAATTCTGAAATGGTGATTTAAACAATTTTCATTACAAGAGGTACCCAAGAATTCTTGAGAAAAGATGATTAGAAACAACATTTCTCACTTGGCTAAGCGTATCTGCTGGAATGATTTAGCTGTTCTTGCTCTCCTGTGATTACATAACGTGAATTTTATACTGCTTTGGGCATTTCATAGGTTAAAAAAAATTTAATTGCTTTTACACTGTGGTCTTTTCCTTGCTGCCCCTCCCCCCCTCCCCCTTTTTTATTTATTTATTTTTTCTTTAATACAAAACAAGGTATGGGCTGTGTTGAATGTTAGTTACTGCAAGGTAGAGCAAGATTAAAGGCTTGCTGCTCTACAGCAAAGGCTGTCTCTATACAAAAGAGAAATAGAAATGCAGCAACAGCAAATACAATGCCTTTAACATAATACAGTGCCCTCAACTGTGTTTTCCAACCTGAAATTTTGCTAACTGCATACCTCTTATATCCTAATTCCTTGCCATCAGTATTAAACTTTCTAAATAGGACAGTTATATCAGCTAATAGAGCTTGCTGACTTCCTACAAGGAATCCAGGAACTCTTGGGACAGGCAAGTCTGCTGGCTGAGCCCTACTTCACCACCCTTACAGATATGTCTACGTGAAGAATTTACACGACCTACAGATTTGTGATTTGGGCTCTCTATGGTATATTGGGAAGAGGGAGGGGTAGAGAAAATGATTTTTGGAGGCAATGACATTAAGACAAGCCTGGAAATAATAGAAATTGACTTTTATCTCTAAGGAAATAGGAAGTGTTTCAAAAAGCATTTTCAATGCATCGCAGGAATCCAAGCAAGGAGGAATGCATTGCCAGAGTGTTCAGGCTAATCATGCAACTTCTGAAGTTAGCTGCATATTGATGTTTTCAGCATATGAGATATCACCACATGGTCATCTGGATCATAGTCACCTAGAGCTTCATATGCTAGATCAGACCATTGGTCTGTCCGATTTACTGCCCTGCTTTGAACAATGGCCAATGTCTAACAGACCATGAGACAATTTCCCAGCCTCTGTAGTAAAATACTTGTGAGATTGGTTGCTGCTGCACATGTTGAGAGAAGACTTTCCTTTCAGGGCCACAGCACAGATATTGCACAGTGTCTTACTGCAGAACACAAGCTGTATCGCGCATTGCCATCAGTAAGTTTGGCTATCCTCGGCAATCCCCTTTGTGATACTGATCTGGTATACGTAAAATCTGAGTAAATCCAGGTGTTCTGGTGTAGGTGTAGTGGCTGAATTGGGTGTTGCTCAGTTATTAGTAGAAGTAAGAAATACTTATCCTTGAGAATACTTCCAGTATAATGCATTTTGTATTTATATATAAAAAGTGTACACAATATAGCTCTTTTCTGTTGAATCCAACAGGAAAACAGAAACTGTGGAGGTCCTAGTGCTGGTGTCCTTGCTATGCTCATCATCCTGCAATTTGCAGACCTTTTGTTGGTTGTTTTCTTTTTCTTCTGAAGAACATGCAAAACACCAGTCTTATTTGTTGAAGAGCAGCGCAGGCAAGAAGATCTTGCCTCTTCTATGAAGGGAGTCTGAGCCTGGGTCTGTGTTCCTGAAGACATCTGCCCTGGGAGTGCAGTCCTAGGTGTGTAGCATCTCAGGACTCATGCTTATGCTTTAGCAAAGACTAATTGTGTGAAAGTTCTTTGGTATGAAATAACCAGTGTGGAGGGAAGGGAAGAACTATGAGTGAATGTAGGATTTGATGGGATGCTTTCCTGGGTTGCTATCAGGTGGATAGCTGTGGTCTGACTGCCTTTCCTCCCTGTTGTGTGCAGTGAGAACAGATTGCAGGAAGGAGCAAGTCAGTTGGTAGCCTGTAAAGAGGTTTGTAGCACACTTCTCTTTTGCTCTATCTCATCTGCTTGAATGAGGACTTGGTTGCTACACAACTTCACCACAGAGTCACAACTGCATGGAACAGAGGGACATCAAGGTGCCCTTGGATAAGAGTCCTTACTTTGGAGCTGCTCGCAAAGGAGGCCAGGAGGAATGTGCATTCAGTTCTCTTGGAAGGGAACAGACTCATCTTTGGTATTAGACTGCCTTATGGCAACTGGAGATGGAAGAGAAATGAAGTTTTTCCAACCCTCATTTCTTAAAGCCAGTTTCAGGAAGCCATCTGGGAACTGAACAGGGTGGAATTTGCTGCAGCCATACTGATGAAAATCTTAACCTAAGAACCATGACTGACTTTTCTTAGCGAAGAAACCATGAAACTGAGTTGTAGAAATATGACAAGTCAGGGCACTCAGATGAATTTAGTGCAGGACTGGCTGTTAGGACATAGCCTCAGGGGAGAGAACTGTAGAAGTGAACTTTTGTGGTTGGTTAGTGGCAGTGATGTGATAGACAATGGTCTCTTCTCCAGCTGCACAAAACTTCTACAAACCCTGAGGCTGTGTTCTCTACTAAGGAGTCTCTGATGCTGACCAAGGTTAGATTCCTAAACAGACACATGTTAGAGAATATACAAGGAGTCCCAGCAGACGACTCAAAGCAAAAATCAATTCTGTGTCCCTTTGCACTCTGAAATTTTAAGAAATTAGAGTAAATTTTTTTTCTCTCTCAAAAAACCCTGTCATCCACTATGCCGTTTGGATGATTACAGCTGGATATGAGCTGGCCAGTGTAAAGTTAAATCGGCCTGGAGTTTTGGTGTGCAGAAATTGTGTAAATAGGCAAGAATTAGCATGTGTCTTGGTTGGAGAAAATAACGTGACTCTTTATAAAAGGCAGGCTGGGCATGGAGTTCTATGGATGCAGAACTTGGGTACACAAGAAAACCCGAGGGTCAGACACTGACCTTAAATTCTACCGAGCTGCTCACTGAGCAGTGGCATTAATGAGACATGGATTTTTATGGCTTTGTACCTCCAGTTGGAGTCATTTTGTCTCTAACAAGATGCAAACATTGATTCAAGATTTTTTCTTCAGCTGGAACAAGGCACACACATGCACATTCACATGCTTACTGTGGATGAATAAGTCTTAATTGCTTAAGAGCTAAAAAGAAGTCAATTAAGTAAAGGAAAGTTTATGGCAATAAAAGAAAACATATTCTGTCTGGTCACTTTTGTAGTGCATATAGTATAGATTTGATCTAACCTTACAAATAGTAGTATCTAGCAAGATACTTTTGGTGTCTATTTTTTCTAGTTTTATGGTGGGATTTTTTGTTATGTTTTGTTTTGCTTTTTAAACTCCCAGTAGTTTGTTTTATTTCCTCCCAAGTTTCTGGTGGGTTTGATCAGTTTGGTGAGTGCCATGTCAAATGTTTTGAGGCTCTCAGATGTAAAAAAGTATAAAATCCATAGAAGACAACCATTAAATGCTCTGTCAGCTACTGTCTGCAACACCCATCTTCTGCTGTGTACTCTGTGTCCTGAAAGAGTAATGTGGTGGGAATACACAATCAAGCTTATGGCTGCTGGACAGAGAGTCTTTGAAGCAGGGTTATATGATTTTTGGACTGTGGTTGTCTGGGGAGTATCCAGATGTGCAAAGCATCAATAACTGAGTTTGATATTGCTGTTTCTCACTGCCCAGGTTGTGCTCATTGTATCCAGATATGTGAGAAAACTGTAGTGAGAGGTAATCCTATGAAGAAAGCTCTTTCCAGCTCTAACCAGAGTACTTGTGATATTGATTGTTTCCATGTGGGATGGGAAGTTAAGAATTGCTTATGCTCCCATTCTTTCCACCTGCTGGGGTGCATTGGTGGTAGGGTGTCCACTGAGGGAGGGATCCCAGCAGCTTTCGGGTGCTGGTGGTGTCTATACTTTTCCAAATTGGAGAAGACACAAGCTCTTGGGAGGACAGCAATGCAATGGGATGTGCTTCAGTGAACCATTTGGTTTCCAGGGGGTTAGGATATCCCCTGTGTTAGTATCTGCACTGCCTGAGTCCTTGGGGCAGAAAGGTCAGAGAGATTTTATGTAATGCTCAGGCTTTATTCCATGTCTCCTGTAGCTTGTAGTGAGGACATCTCCTTGTGGATAGGAACAGAAGTATTTAAAGTTGGCATTTAGGCTTAACAATATCTGACAGCCTGAAATAATTTCTTCAATCTTTACAGTGTTAGATTTCACAACATCAAAATTCTGGTCACATTGATTGGCTTTTAATTGTTAATTTTATTTTTAAATTAATTTTATTTTCCATATAAAATCCAACAATCCCCAGTTTATTTATTTTTTTTTTTACAAATATTTGTTTAGAAAAAAAGACCCCAACAAATGAAACCCTCAAAGAAATACTATTTTTTTCCAGTACACTTTCCTTGTTTGACAGAATAATGTTTCCATAAAGTACAGTCCAATCAGACTTATAAATCATCTCAGAACAGCACATGTAGCTCATACACAGAATCATCTGGGAACAGATGTTAGTCAGTTAGAGGGTAGAAAGGCTCTGCAGAGGGACCTTGACCAACTGGACAGATGGGCAGAGTCCAATGGGATGGCATTTAATAAGTCCAAGTGCCGGGTGCTGCACTTTGGCCACGGCAACCCCATGCAGAGCTACAGGCTGGGGTCAGAGTGGCTGGAGAGCTGCCAAACAGAGAGGGACCTGGGGGTGCTGATTGACACCTGCCTAAACATGAGCCAGCAGTGTGCCCAGGTGGCCAAGAGGGCCAATGGCATCCTGGCCTGTATTAGGAATAGTGTGGCCATCAGGAGCAGGGACGTCATTGTGCCCCTGTACTCTGCATTGGTTAGGCCACACCTCGAGTACTGTGTCCAGTTCTGGGCCCCTCAGTTTAGGAAGGACATCGAGACACTTGAGCATGTCCAGAGAAGGGCAACAAGGCTGGTGAGAGGCCTTGAGCACAAGCCCTATGAGAAGAGGCTGAGGGAGCTGGGATTGTTTACCCTGGAGAAGAGAAGGCTCAGGGGTGACCTCATTGCCCTCTACAACTACCTGAAAGGTGGTTGTAGACAGGAGGGGGTTGATCTCTTCTCCCAGGCAACCAGCACCAGAACAAGGGGACACAGTCTCAAGCTGTGCCAGGGGAGGTTTAGACTCGAGATGAGGAAAAAGTTCTTCACTGAGCGAGTCATT
Organism: Dryobates pubescens; assembly: GCF_014839835.1. NCBI lineage: Eukaryota > Metazoa > Chordata > Aves > Piciformes > Picidae > Dryobates > Dryobates pubescens. The sequence goes on along the minus strand of NC_071616.1, from coordinate 19,757,890 downwards.
CGTCATTGGAATGGGCTGCCCAGGGAGGTGGTGGAGTCGCCGTCCCTGGAGGTGTTCAAAGGGAGATTGGACGTGGCACTTGGTGCCATGGTCTAGTCGTGAGGTCTGTTGGGACAGGTTGGACTTGATGATCCTTGGGGTCTCTTCCAACCTTAGTTATACTGTGATACTGTGATACAAACCCAGCGACACTTTTATCTGAAAATGTGTGCACTCTGTGTCTGTAAGTAATTGGCACAACCATTCTTTGCCTATCATGAGGAGAATTTGTAAAAAATTATTATTTCCCCCCTCCAAGATCTGCCAAAAGGAACATTTCCTGCAATTCCTATATAGCAGTGATTGTTAATAGTTGTGTTTTAATAGCTTTTTAGTTATTGAATGGAACAAGTTAGATCCATTGCTGCAGTCAAAATGAAATTGAAAACTAACAGTAAATATTATGAAAACTCCAAAGATCATCACAGATGACAGTTTGAGAAACTCTGCTAAGTGAGAGTGTTCTTTCTGAAACAAAATTAGGAATGTTTGCGGTGCTGATGAACATAAAGTGTGTTCATACAAAATGGGTATATCCTTCCTTGAAAACACCTTGCTAAAAGCAGGGACAGAAGGATCTTTCCAAACTAGTGAGGAAAACTATTTTAGGACTAACTTGTAATATGTTGGTGGCAGTCCGTGCGTATAAACTGTAAGCACTGACTGAAAGAACAGATGAGCGAAGCAACATTTAAACCTGAGTTCAGCCTCCCAGAAATACTCCTTGCCCATACTTTGTATTTACAACAATGGATGAATGCTACTATGATGAAACAAACATGGCATTTTGGGATATGTTTTAATGGCCATGGTGGTGTTTGTTCAATGGTTGGATCTGATGATCTTGGAGGTCTTTTCCAACTGAAATAATTTTAGGAAACCCACAAATTACTTTTTTGATAGACTGTCACTGAAACTAAATACCTATTCTGTGTTATTTCAATGTGTAAGTGCCTTTGACACTCATCATTCCTTGACTTTGCTGAATTTCCAGGTGGGTCACCTAATACCTGCCCTCTCAGGCATGATGTGTCTCATTATGTACTATGTGATGTAGTGGGCATGCCTTTCCCTTTCCCAGCAGCTCCTGGCACTCTTGGTCCTTCATCCCTAGTGAGGAACCTAATGAGGTTCAATAAGGATAAGTGCATAGTCCTGTACCTGGGAAGGAATAATAAACTGCACCAGTACAGGCTAGGAGGTGATCTGCTAGAGAGCAGCCCCATGGTTAAGGACCTTGGACAGCAATATGCCCTTGTGGCCACGAAGACCAATGGCATCCTGGGATGCATTAAGAAGTGTGTCCAGCAGATCCCCCTCTACTCTGCCCTGGTGAGGCCACCTAGAATATTGCATCCAGTTCTGGGCACCCCAGTTCAGGAGGGACAAGGATCTACTTGAGAGAGTCCAACAAGGATGATCAAGGGGCAGGAGCACATTGCCTATGAGGAAGGGCTGATAGACCTGGGGCTTTTTAGTCTGGAGAAGAGAAGACTGAGAGGGGATCTAATAAATGTATATAAATATATGAGGGCTGGGTGCCAAGAAGGAAGGGACAGTCACTTCTCACTTGTGCCCTGTAATAGGCCAAGGGGCAATGCATGTAAACTACAGCCCAGGAAGTTCCACCTCAACTTGAGGAAAAAATTCTTTATTGTAAGGGTCACAGAGCGCTGGAACAGGCTCTTTGGAGAGGTTGTGGTCTCCTTCTCTGGAGACTTTCAAGATCCATCTGGATGTGTTCCTGTGTGACCTGTGCTGGATTATATGGTCCTGCTCTGGCAATGGGGATGGGCTCAAAGATCTCCAGAGGTCCTTTTCAACCCCTAACATCCTGTGATCCCAGGGATGCTGGCTGTGTCCTGCAAAACAGGCCAAGACCTGCCAGGAGGAAACATTTACTTGTCTGAAGCAAGAGAGTTGTCATCAGTGTTTGGCATACATGCTGTTCAGCATTTAAAACTAAAGTTTGCAAGTTAATTTAAGGCTGACTTCAAGATGCATATAAAATGAAAACCGAACATGATACCTTGCCCAGATGTTGTGAATAAATGAGTGTTTTCTAGATTGTTAAAGCATTGGTGCTTTTATCAGTACTTTTGGGGTGCAAGAAGCTAGTTATGCTACTATAATTTAGGTTTTTTCATCATGATTTCTTTTCTGATTCCCATTTTGCTTTTGGTTCCCTCTTCATGCTGGAAGTCCTCATTGGCTGTGTAACACAGAGGGTTTAAATGTACTTTGCCACTGACAACAGCCCTTTCTCCTCTCCTCTCCTCTTTCTCTTTACAGAATCCAGTTTTCTGTTGGGAAATGCCCAGATTGTGGACTGGCCTGTAGTTTATAGTAATGACGGGTTTTGTAAACTCTCTGGATACCATCGAGCTGACGTCATGCAGAAGAGTAGCACTTGCAGGTATGCTGATTGTCTGTTCATTGCAACTCCATGTAATTTTAAAGTTATACTCTGCTGGAAAGAACAGTTGGGCTTTGCGAAAAGAAACTTTGCTTTGCAGAACTGAAACAGGCTTTAAATGAATGAAACCAGTAACTTATCCAGGACATGGTAAACCTCTTAACAATAACTAAATGTTAAGTCCTTTGCTAAATCTGAGTAGTTTTTTAGGATCCTGTAAGACTTGATTCTAAATAAGAGAAAGCTAAAGCTTATTGATATTTTAAAACATGATTTAGAACATGTACAAATGCGTTGTATTTCACCAAAATCTGTTTTGAAAGCAATGCAGACCAACCTAGCCTGGAAATTCCTGTCATCTTCTGGTAACTGCATAAATGCAGTGGGCATTGCAGGAATAAAAAGTGTTTGTTGGAAATGCTTTAAAAAAAAAAAAAATTGCAGTGAATGAGGGTGAACTACAGGTGGTCCCCAAAGAATGAGTAAGTAGTATGAGGATTTAGACCTTATTCTTCTCTCATTTGAAATTTATCCTGGCTAATATCAGTACAAACGTGCTCTTGTTAATGACTCAATAAAGGAAGTGGTGTTTTAGATAGTATATTTTAAAGGATTTTTTAACTAGATTTTTGTTAATTCTCCTGTTATCATGCCAGGAGGCAGTGGGCTGCTCTATAGCCCATGTTGGTCCCTGTTATTACGAGCACACAAACACACAGAGCAAAGTGCATTCTTACTCCTAAGAGAGTGATTAAGCTGATGTTATATTTACTCTGAGCATTGCAGCTTTATGGCTTTTTCCTTTTGTTGCTAGTCTTTCAGGAGTAGGCAGCTATGATTTATGGTTACACATGTATCTGCACTGTCTGCTGCATTCTTTAAAAGGATGTGCTCTGGGTAAAGACTAAATCCCTAATGCATGTGTGTGTGTCTGTGTACGTGAGCAAAGTAAATGAGGGAACAAGGAATGGCTGAGGTATGGGTCTGTGCTTCCTTTTATGTGTTCTTGGAGCGACCAATGCCAAGGCACTGGGTGGGGTGTGCTGCATATCTACTGCAGTAATTTTTGAGAATTGGGTGCTGCCAGACACTGATCACTGACTGATAGCTGGCAGAAGCGGGGCAGGCAGTGAGCCTGTCCTCTGATGTCAGTCATCACTTACTCCAAAAAGCAGCACAGGCTGAAGTGCATCTGCTGCTTTCATCTGCTAGGAAAGGGAGAAAGCCTTGGTGGTCCAGGGTTGCTCTGTGCAGGCAGGTGTCCTCTGATGGTCAATGGAGAAGAGATGGGCTTGTGCTGCTGATACAAAATTCTTGTTCATGCAGCAGCAACAGAGTTAATATGCTGAGCGAGGCTGAAAGAAGCAGCCTTGTTGCAGCCATCCCAGATACACACACAGGCTTTCCCCTTTGCTTTCTGCTGCTCTCTGTATCGAACTGCCTATGTCTGCCGTGAGCCAGCAATTTTCAGTGTATGTTAAAATAATAAAAACTATAGAATGTGATTATACAAAAATGTTGGGGAAGTGAAAGTTTAGCAACACCTTGCTGATAATAATTCCTCTGTACCTCGGACACTGAGAAGACCAAAAGTTTTATTCCATGTGAGTGTTTTTTGTGAATGTGATGGTGCTCTAGTTATCATTTGTAAGGATCTCATTTTGACCATGTTCAAGTAGATCATACAAATGAATAAACAGATGCAAATTCAGGGAGGAATTACTGTGGAAAATGGAATTTGTAGCAGAGATTTATTTATTTATTTTCTTCTTTTATCATCATTCTATAAAGCCATCTTTTGGAGAGGTCTCTCTGCCCTCAAAGCATGGCTAGTACTTCTTTTGTGTCTGGGCTTTAACCTGTGGAGTTATACATATAGCGTGATGTTTCCTGCTTCTTAGGAGACATCCCAGCCTTTGCAGATTAAAGGAGAGTTGGAGAGGTTTCCAGCATGGTCTGACATGCAGCATGCAGCCTGCCAGAGCAGTGTCTTTGTTGCTGCTCGCTAATGAAGAGCTGTGAAGTTTTATGGAATGGAAAACCGTCTTGAAGGCAAATGCTTCCTGCTTAGGCTCATTCAGTAGAATGGCCCAGGATCATTAAGGTTAGCAAAGAGTTCTAAAATCAAGTCAAACTGACAGCCCAACACCACTGCTGCCTCTGTACCATGTCCCAAATTGCCATGTCTGCATTTTTTTTTAACACCTCTGGGGATGGTGGCTCCAACCTGAGCAGTCTGTTCCAGTGCCTGATTACTCACTGGAATTTTTTCTGATATCAGGGACTATTATTTAATATTATTTTCTGAGTTAGGCTCTTAGTCCAAATTTGCTATTTTATGCCCAGGTTGTGTTACATTATACATAAAAATTGCTTTATATATAATGTTTGCTTTACTGTTCTAAGGCAGGTGCTCTGCAGTAAGAGTGCTGTGGTGCCAAAGCTTTATTGCAGGTTGTGGGCCTATTTTTACAGTTTTTTAGTGCCAAATATCCAACCACTGAAAAATATACGTCTTCAAACAAGATAACTCTAGCTCCTGGTTCTAATCAATATTGTTACTGATCATAACTGCGATAAAGGACAATATACCCCTGCTTATAAGATACAGTGCCTTCAAACCAGCTTTCACCCACGCTTTTTTCCTGGGTAGTCCAGTGAGTATTCACTATATCCTCTTTCTGTCTGTCACAACCTTGTATTTTACACTGAGGCACATATCATCTTATATTCAGTCTCAGGTGGTCTTGCCTAATCAGAGGGAGGAGTGAAGGAATTGAAGTCACTTCAGCTCAGGAAATGAGTTAGTCCTGTAACAACCTGGTAATCCCTTTGGTTTTGCATTTCTCTCATCTTTTTACTCAGCAGCAATGTGCTCACTGGCAGAAAATCACATAGAGATACCTCAGGACAAGTGCCAGTCTCCTTAGTTTCAAGGGCAATCTATAAAAGGCACAGTGTACGCAGGGGTCAGGCTTCATGTATGTTGTGTGATGGCAATCAATGTGTGCTCTTTCTGAGTGCACATGGCTCCCAAAGATTCTTGTGTAGGTGGGGCTGACATATAGAATAGCTGGTATAAATGGGTGATAAAATGCACAGGATTCTTAGGCAGACGAATTTGTGTGCTGGTGAGTCATTGCTGTGCCAACTGAGAAGGACTGACAGTCCAGGAGGAGCAGGGCATCTGCAGCTGACACCTTTAACCTTCAATTAACAATGTAAAAACCCCTGCATGGAGGTGCACAGATAGATCAACCAGCATGAAACACTTGTTTCATGCGCGGTTGCCCACAGACACAACAATGTATGTCTTCATGAATACGTTGAAAGAATTAACAATTATAAAACATTAAAATCCAGTTTAATGTTGCAAGAAATTCAGCTCTCCTCCATGCTGGTGGGAAGATGCTGCCACCTCACTGCTCCATTAGTCCACCATGTAAAAGAAGTGTCACAGCATGGAAATTTAAAGCTAGGAGAGAGGGAAGAGTGCTGAGGCACAAGACAGTGGTGTAAGGAGTGTGAGGCATGGTTGGATTTGATGATCATAAAGGTCTTTTCCAACCTAAATAATTTTGAGATTTTGTGAAGTAATATCAGTGTTTTCTAATATTGCTGCTTGTCAGCTAAGCTCCATGTTCTCATCAAGCTCTTTGGAAGAGCAGGACCTCGTTCGTAGATGTACTTTGGCATTTTACATCTGGCATTTTGTGGAATCATAGAGTCATAGAACTGTTTCAATTGGAAAAGCCCTCTAACATCATCTAGTTTGACTGTCAACTGAAGTGCTATGTCTACACATTGTTTGGACCCCTCCAGGCATGGTGACTCTACCACCTTCCTGGGCAGCCTATTGCAATACCTGACCACACTTTCAGTAAAGTATTTTTTCCTAATAACCAATGTAAACCTCACCTGACACAATTTGAAGCCATTTCCTCTTGTCCTATCACTTGATAGTAGGGAAAGGAGACCAACACCTCCCTCATTACAACCTCCTTTCAGGTGAGATAAATAATGTCTCACTTCAGCTTCCTCTTCTTTTCTTTGCCTCCCCTTTACCTTGCTTACTCTTTCTTGCACCTCAAAGCCTCATGCCAGGCTGGAAATAGCTGGTTTCAGGTTCTGTTTTCAAGAGGAAACCTGCTTCTAGGTCCTGTTTGTGTGCTGCCTTCCAGCTATATGAGAGGAAACTTCATCTCCTTGCTAATATGGGTGTGTACAGGTAACAATTCCCCCCAGACACTTCCAGTGCCCCAGTCAGTATCTCTGCCCTCCCTGGTTTTGATCCACTACAAGTGGGGTTAAAAAGAGACTGCTAGTGAAATCCTGGCTCCATTGAAGCGAATGGAAAAATTCCCACAGTATTCAAAGAATTTGGGATTTTGCATGGTGGGTACAGTGTGCTGGACTTGAAAAAAAAGTTAGATTTGATACTGAGACATCACATTTTGACCTGATTTTTGTGTATGTGAGAAGGCCTCCTTGCACTGACAAAGCTGTGCAAAGGAAAAAAAAAATCTGAGTGTGGCAGTGGGACCCAGGGAGCTGCACTTTTTCTCTTTAGAAATGGTGCCTGCTCTTTAACTTGCAAAGTTTTGAAGCTATTGGTGTATATCTGTATTTGCTGCTCCTCCTGGGTAGATGGAACACCTCTCCTAGGAGGGCTAGAACACCTCTCTTTGAAGAACGGCTGAGGGAACTGGGATTGTTCAGCCTGGAAAAGAGAAGGCTCTGGGGAGATCTTATTGCAGTTTTTCGGTATTTATAAAGGGCCTATAAGAAAGATGAGGAAAATGTTTTTATCAGGGCCTGTTGTGGCAGGACAAGGGGTGACAGTTTAAAACCAAAAGAGAGGAGTTTTAGGCTGGGTATAAGGAAGAAATTTTTTATGATAAGGGTAGTGAAACACTGGTACCAGGTTGCCCAGAGAGGTGGTGGATCCCCCATCCCTCAGAAACATTCAAGGTCAGGTTGGGTGGGACTCTGAGCAACCTGATCTAGTTGAAGATGACTCTGCTTAGTGCAAGGGGATTGGGCTAGATAACCCTTGGAGGTCCCTTCCAACCCAAAACATTCTATGATTCTGTGTTTGCCTATTGTAATTAATGCATTTGCATCCAATCATTTTGGATACGCAGAGCTGTTAATTGTATGTGGGATCACATGCCTTCTGGGCTTCTGTATTAGGTTAACACAGCCCACTCTCACAGGTTCCCCTTTCTCCTCACACAGATGGGAGGAAAAGTAACATAAGGAAACTCTGAGCTGAGATAAAGAGAGTTTAATGAGATGATAAGATGCAGAATTACCTTAGCCTGTTTGCAGAAAAGCAAAGCAAAATGCAGAGGAAGCAGCAGAAGCCAGTGACCTTGCCCACCCCTCTACCTGCAGCCCCTGCCAGTAGAAAAGATCACCCCCCCAAAAAAAATGAAAGCAGCAACCAGAACAGGGAGCCTTTTGCGTTACAGTCTGAACTTCAAGCCAAATGAAACTTTGCTCCAGGCAGCTCTGAGATCTTCATGGTATTGAATATCAGCAGCAGATTCAAGTCAACCCATGAAAGCTTCACCTGTCCTCTATCCTGGATAATTCCTCACAAACCACTGTTAAATATAACCCTGGAATGCACTGCAGAGCCGGAGCTGTTCTGATGCTGCTGCTCTGGATGATGAGAAAGGATGGAAAGATGGGACTTTTCTGTTCCAAGCGATACTTTCAATGGGAGGTAGGAGCCCAGGCATCTTAAATGACAAATGCTCTGGTTTAGTGATGGAAAAATCATCTAAGGTTGTGCCTTTCTCTGAGTATTTCAGTAAGTCTTATTTCTCTTTGATAAGTCTATTTTCTAGGTAGTAAGATTCTCAGTAGCAGGGTGGTTTTGATATTTATGTCTTGTACTGTTTGCACTGAAGGTACTTGACAAGCACTAAATAACAAAACACATGAGGCAGAAAAAGACAGAGTGATTGACTGGAGAAGCAGGAATTCCTCCATGCGTACAAAATAGGGCAGGCTAAATTAAATTAAACCTGTGATAAGCAAAGATCTTACATAACTTTTACAGTGAGTGGCTTTGAGGTTTCTTTGGAGCTGTTAAAAATCGCCTTCAGAAAAATGATTTTATTATTCCACAAGCCTTTAAAATGTCTCTTTATATGTGAAAATAATGTAAGATTTGAGCCTTACAGGTTTACTGCAATAATAAGCAGCCTTTAATTCAAAACATAAAATAGATTGATTGTATTCAGCAGTGCTAACTGGTACTGTCCACCACTCTGAATGCTGAGTATTATTTGTCATTTTAACACTAATTTATGATGACTATCTGTATTGTATGCCATGTAAAGTTGATCATTCTAACAAATTCTTGTTATTTTTTCCTTCAGGACTCAGAGAAATGTTGCCTTAAATCTCAAGAACACAAAAAATAATTCAATTGCAACACAGGCTGTATGAAAAGTATCAGCTCCTATTTTGTCTTTCAGTCAGGAGGGTGATCTACTTTACCTCCTCAGTGCATTAAAAAAGGCATTGAATGAAAATAAAAAACCAACAAAACCCCCCTCTTTGTTGTCATCTCATGTACAGATGGATAAAAATTCTCAGCTGAACTTGGGAAATAAAGGCAGGTCATGTGAAAATGAGCAGTAGGCTGTGTTTTGCATTTCCTAAAGATAGCCATGTATGTTAATGATAAGCAGTACCTTAGTGAAGCTTTGTGCCCTGGTGAAACCATGTGCTAATGTCAGTTGGTGTAATGGCATCTCCATTACAGTGCTGTTCCAAAGGTAGCAGCTATGGCTTGTCATTTATCGGTGGCTCTTCTCATGTTACCAGTGTATAAGTGTCTGTAGTGACATACAGATGGTGTAGTCACAGATACCCAGATTCTGCCTCCACCACCTGTTCTGGGCAGCGCCTTATTCTGTGAGCAACCCAATTACCTCCCTTGGTTGGCTGTGTAAAGAGAAGATTCATGGTCTGGCCTTCATTGAGTATTTTAATGCTTGCCGAGTCACTAACCACTATGCTGTTTTATTGTTTCTTACAGAACAGTAGACATAAAATAAATGTTTATTGAACCTTTGGAGGTCTGTTGATCAATAAAAGAGAAGCTGTATTGAAACCACAGAGGCACTGATAGCTTTTTCTTTCTCAGGGTTGTCTGCCATAGGTTTCAGCTGAAGCTCCAACTGTTTGTGAACAAAGAAAATAGGGGGGTAAAAAGGGATCAATTAAAAGTATATTCATTCAAGTGTCTGAAAGCTTTTATCCCATGTTCCATTTTACTTCAGTTCTGTAACTGGGATTTGCACAGAGCAATCTTTGCTTGTTTTTAATACAGAGCAGAATGACACTAATAGCCTGGCTTTTTCCTTACAAAGGCCTTCAAAAGTAAGGTCAGGGGTCTGGGTTTGCTTGCACCAGCCGAAAATCTGAGCTGGAAAAGAATGCAAAGATGAGATGGTGAAGTAGCAAGGAATAGCAGAGTTAAAATTACATTTTTGTATTCTCAGTCTGGAGAGGGGTGAGCTTCCAAAAGCATTTCAATATTTTCTGTATTTTCACTGAAATATTAAAGAAATGCAGGCTACAGTAAGGAAAATTAGGGTGAATTTGGTTATGTTTAGTAGTAGGTGTAACTACACTGAGACACCTCATACAATTGCTTTCTGTGCTGCATTTCTAGAGAATTACACTCATCACTTCTGATTGCTTAAATCCTCCCTCCTCTTGTAATCGGTATTTAGTAAAAGGATTCCAATTATCTTGTTGTTCCGGAAACATCTTGACAAGATTAGATTTGTAGCTATCAGTTGAGCCAACAGCCTTTACCTGGAGTAGCTTTTATTCCTCCTCCAGAAGCCTTTTCAAGAGGATTGAACAAAATTTGGAAGGCTTTAGGGGTTTTGTTCAGTTATCTCTGTTTTGACAGCAATATTCTCCTGACCTGCAGCTGTTGCAATAGTGGCTTTATAGGCTATCAGCTCTTTTTCTAACCACGTATCTTCAAAGATAGGCTCAAAACCGCACTTAACGGAACTTTACAGTACATTAATTTGCTGTCGTTAACAGCAAAAAAAGGTGGTCATGGTTACTCACTATTATAGGTTTTCTTGTGATACTCTAAATACTTAAATGAAGTGTAAATGACAAAATGTTAGGGGTTGTGAGGGACCTCATCTAGTCCAACTCCCATGCCAGAACAGTATCACCTAGAGTAGAGCACATGGGAATGCATCCAGGCGGGTTAAATCATAATTAAACTTTGTAAATGACAATAGTTAACTCCAATGATTATGTGATTTAAGGTGTCTGTAACAAAGTTATTAATTGTGTAGAAAAAAGAGAAACTTTTTTTTCCTCTTTTTCAGTTTTATGTATGGTGAACTGACAGACAAGAAGACCATTGAAAAAGTCAGACAAACTTTTGACAACTATGAGTCAAATTGCTTTGAAATTCTCCTCTACAAGAAGAACAGTATGTATATAATTTGTGTGTGGTTTTGGGAGAGATATACATATTGAGAGTGTATAATAGACTAAAACTTTCATTTTCACTTGTGGGTAAATTTGCAGGCAAGGTTTGGAGAAGTGGCTATTTTGGTTGCCATAGCTCAAAGAGAGAGCTCTTTTTTTTCAGATTGTCAAGAACAGTGGTCGTTCCCTGCTGTCTCTAGTCTGACTCCTTTACAAAATGTATTCAGTTTTGAGGGTTGTTTCCCTAAGGGGAAACTGACTGGGTTAAGTGAAAGGAAATCCTGAATGAGGTACCCCCCACATCCCTCAGGGAATACCCCTATGTTTCCACAAGTGAGAACTCAGACCCTAATTGCCAAGAGTGGATTCTCCCAGCAGTGTTGAGATGCCTTTGTGGTGCGTAAAGCAACACGTATGAGCTCTGGTGAGAGTAATAAATTTGGCTCATAACACAGGGATTAATTAGAAAACCAGGGAATTTTCTAACTTAATGTAGCATTACATTTACAGGAGGTTGCCAGAACCAGGGAAGATTTTCTTCATCTTGCCTGAACTCTGAGTTGTGCCAGTGGCATTTTTTGTCTTGCTATGTATGTGGGTAGTACCACTTCTGCCTTACTAATGAGATGGTGAAATAGCAAGGAATAGCAGAGTTAAAATTACATTTTTGTATTCTCAGTCTGGAGAGGGAGGAGAATACCTACCAAATGAAACCTGCAGTGTTGTGTGGTCTCACACTGGGCTTGTGGAGTGTGGACATCTATCCTTGGCTGGTGGTTGAAATTCCTGCTGCTGTCAGTGGAGATGAGCAGCCTCCTCTGTTGGCACAAGCCATCTTCCCAAGATAGATATCCAGTCATCACCTGTCAGATCAAATGTGCTCCAGAAAAGCCGATTCCTGTACCTGGATTAGAATGCTTCTAGTTGACTGAGTCAGTCGCCACGTCAAGATTGCGAAGATTAATCTTGATGGAGAAGATCTTTTCGGTTTGGTTTTCAGTGCACAGTACAGGGTGCAGGTCCTGAGGGACTGTGGAGCTTTCCCTCTGGTTCAGCTCACTGGAGTGCAGTAGTAGCTAAAGCCATGCTCCCCTGTGGGTGAACTTTGGTGCTGATATGGAAGACCATGCTGGGCTGAGGCTGGAGGTTTCCCTCACATGCTGTGGCAGAGAGATAAGGTAGCAGTTTACCTCGGGGAAGAGCTAATAGTGCCTGATTGATCTGTTTCACTGCATGCTCACAAAAACCTTTCATGACATTGAAGAGAACATCCTGGATACCTTGTCGTCTTGAAACAGTCACATGCGTTATGCTTTGCTTCCACTTTCCCTTTTCAGACCAAATCTTCCTATATGTGCAACTTAAACAGTAGGAAATATCTTTACATTTTTCCAGTTCTGCCTGCTCCAAAGCATTTTAGCCAATGCTTTAATTAAAAAGAGAAGCAAGAGCATCTATAAAGTTCAGTTGTTTATGCAGGTGCCTGAGAAAACCCTCCAAATGACCTCTTTTTGGTTCCTCAGCATATGGATGTGTCTGTTCTCTAGATTTTATGCTTCTCTGCCTGTTTCCTGTGCAGGTCACCTGGACGCTCCCTCACATTGGGAGAATTTCCCAGGACAGTCTCATGTTGGGCATCTTTGCAGGTGGTGGTGCCCAGTGCTGCTATGTCCCATGTCCATGTGCTTTCCAAAGACCTAGTGCTATTCCTGAGCTTGACTGCTTTTATTAAATGGTCTGGTAGCTTCTGCTTTAGCATGGGCCTGTCCCAAACTGAAATACTTTCTATTTTATTTAAGCATTAAAAAAAAAAAAAAAAAAAAAAAAAAAAGCAAGCCACCCTTTTGTGACTTCTCTGTAACAAGCCAGTTGTTTTTTGCTTTGGGTTGTGGATTGTCTGCTGGAGCTTAGTGATGCTTCAAAAACTTATTGAGCTGCAGTTGTCTTAATAAAATCTTCACCTTTGCCCAGATCTCCAAGCTTATGCTCCGTAACTTATACAGGATTACAGAAGGACTTTATGGAAAATTACTCACATTTCTTTTCAGGCTTGAGTCAGTTCCCATTTGTAACATCTGTTGCCAGCTTCCTTCTCTGTCACCCAAAGGCCAGCTTCAAATTCTTAGGCTCACCTTTTGGCTCCAGTTCAGCAGCTGGTTTGCCCAGGCTTTCCTTACATTTGTCATGCTCTGAGCCTTACAAAAGGAGGTTCTTCAAGAGACTGCTTGCTTTTCCTTCAGGCTGAATATTGGAGCAGATAAAGAAAGAATGTAGGCAGTTACTCTGTGGAAGGACATGTGTTTATCACCTGCAAAGACTGCATGAAGCTCGCAATGCTCTCAGACCATTCCTTCCACCTATATTTTCAAACTGCAGGTCCAGATGTGCTGTGTATTTTTAATGACGTGGCACAATGTTTCCCCCCCCCCCCCCCCCCCCCCTCCTTTATTCTTTTGGCAAGGAGAAATTCAGAGATTTTCAGGTTGCTTTCCCATCCTTTCCTTTGTCACAGAGATCATCTTTAAGAGCTGATGTTATCTAGCAGCATCCATATAACTGCAGGCTTCATATACCTCTGTGCATTTTAACCCACCTTGCAGGTTTCAGCTTCAGACCTGAAAGTTTGCTACAACTTTCGTCTCCTTTACTGCATTCTTTCACACATACTCTCAGTTTTACCCACCTAACTTTCCAGCAGCCATGTTAGGCATGCACAAATATCTGTCTTTGATTTTTATCAGTGCTGTTATACAGGTTATTTTCTCTACTTACCTTCAGAACTTTTCAAAGGGTGCTGATGAATTGCCAGGTATAAGTTCAAGTACAGTATTACTCCAGAGAGCTGCTGCTTTAGAAGTTATGTATTTTATCTTGGGTTAGCAACTGAGAATTGAGATAATCAAATGATCAGCATAGTGGCTTTGGAATTATTGTGAAAAGCAGTCCCCCATCTCTCCCACTTCTCTTGTTTACTGATAGTCAGTTACTGGTTTAATCCCAGTTCAATAATGCTGAATTTTGTCATTAACCCTTGAGGATTTTAATCATCCCCACAGTAGTCCTAGTCCAAATGGGTTTCATTGCCCTCTGGGCATCTATCCCACCGTTCCTGGCACAACTCCCAGACATAGTGCATTAGAGAAGATTTGAGGGGGCCAGGGTTCCTGCGGGTAACAGTGGGCAAGCAGCTTGTCTCAATGTATCAGGTCTCAGGTTGGCATTCAGGCAGATCAGGAGAAAACCTGTTGTATCAACTGTCTGAAAGCACATCAAATCCCAAAGGTAATTAGCTGACTGTGAAGGCATTTATAGTGCACTGTGTGTAGATGCAAGTTTAGGTGGGAGGGGATGCGACTATGGACATAGGGCTTTGCTGAATGGAAAGCATCCCTGAGATACATGTCTTAGCAGATAAACAGGGTGTTTCTAAGGAAATTGCTAAATGTCTTTTAGGAGGTAGGATTTTGCACCTTACAGAGAAGACCTGCATGCACATGGGGACCTGCAATGTGTGTTTCAGCCTAGGAGGAAGAAAGACCAGTTTCAGCTCCTGAGCACCTGTGGGAGCCCTAGTGTGACCAGTGAGGATTTACCAAAAGCCATGCTAACCACTCCATCACTGTAGGCATTTTTTGACTGCTTGCTTGATAAGCAGTAGGATATGAAAAATATTTTGTATTTATTTCAAAAGCTAAATAGAGATACCTGCACACAGTGAATGCTCTGTTTGACAGGAAAATGAGGAGGTGGAGGGTATGACCTGAAACACAAAAAGGAGATGAAATCTCCTGATTTGTACCGATAAGACATGTCTATGTTTGGATTAGCTTAAGGCTACTTGAATAATAGAGTAGTATCAAATTTGGAGCATTTCACTGTGTACTCCATCACTTTTGGACTCAACAGTTTCATGTTGCATGCAGAAAGAATCAAAAATAGCATCCATCCATTTTTTTCTCCTACCTTGATGACACTAAGTTTGTGAGACATTCTGGGGGAAAAACTGAGCAAGAAGGGAAGAGTAGTATAGTTTATTTCAGAATGGAGATTTATAAAACCTCCTGCCTCCACTAATAATCTAATTACATTAATGAAGCTGTGAAAACAAAAATATGTTGTTTTCTGTTGAGAAGGTAAAATTGACAGATCTGGAAGATGTATAAATATTGAGACGTGCTCCTAAACTACATGTATGTTATTATAACCAGATATATACTATGAATTATTCTGTGTGTGTGCTATACCACAGTCTAATGTCACATTTTTCTCTGCTTCAGGAACCCCGGTTTGGTTCTACATGCAAATTGCACCTATAAGAAATGAACATGAAAAAGTGGTTTTATTCTTGTGCACTTTTAAGGATATCACTTTATTCAAACAACCAATTGAAGATGATTCAACAAAAGGTAAATATGGAATATACTAATATTGCTTGTAAATGAAGAAGTACATGCTTAAGCTCAGTCTTGTGACAGGGGCACATCATGCCTGTGATCTGGGTTTTGAATTCAGGAAATGTTTTGTGACCTGTTAGACTTTCAATGCCAGTCTGCTAAATTAGTGCTTAAAAATAAAAGATAAAAATCATGACAAGTGAGAATTCCCTAACAATGTTTTGTTGGAGTCACAAGGCTTTCTATCTCTTTGTAATTTCATATCTTCTTCACTACAACTGGCATTTGCTAATAATTACAGGTTTCAGTCATTTTAATGTTGTGTCGTTTTGGGAGATTTTTCTCCTAGGGGGACTTCCAAAAAGAAAGTTTTGGAAAAAAAAAAACCACACCACTTCATCTCCTTTGTTCTGAGATGTTAGCATTTCTTCCATTTCTCACTCTTGGATATAAATGTGAAAGAAAGAGCCTGTTTGTGTCCTTTATTGCCGGTTAGCAATGATGGCTGCATGCTAGTGAATGTTGTAACTTAACACCTGTATGTGATGGTGCTTGTTGAAATGTGTTGTGCTCTTGTCACCTAACAAACCATGGCCAGATCTGTAGCCTTGTGCAAGAGAGAATTGTGGGGAACAGCGTGGAGGATCTAGCAGTATCTTGTGGTTTGGTTGTAAGATGTGTTTTGTATCAGGTTCATGTTTATTGGACTTACATAAAGAAGGGCATTTATGCTGCAGCATCCACATCTCATCTGCTCTTGGAAATGGCCTTTGATGATTAAATCCTTGAATGTTTTTCTCTTCATGCTTGGAAAAGGCTTGATTTCTCACTGAGAGCCATGTGTGCTCTAAGCTGTCTTAGAATAAACTTGGTGTTGTTTGATTGCAAACAGGATTTAAGGTAATTTCTCATGATTTAGATAATACTGTATGTATTTGGGTAACTGAAAAGTAGGTTTATAAAGGCAGGCTTAAAGTAAAACGAAAGGCCTCTTTTTGGGCTAACATCAAATATGACAATTTTTCTGTCTAAAGAATGTAAGCTGCAAAGTCATAAGATCCTGGTATCAGAGTACCTTCACAATCATCATAAGCTTTACTAACTCTACAATTTAGTTAGCAAACTGCAGATTTTCCTTTATTTCACTTTCAGCTCCATAACTTTAAATTATTCTGCTTGGAAGTAATCTGAATATTTTAGGATAAATGCCATTTAATTGAAAGGACTTTAATTGACAGGACTCTGAGCAACCTGATCTAGTTGAAGATGTCCCTGCTGACTGCAAGGGTGTTGGACTAGATGACCTTTAAAGGTTTCTTCCAACCCCAAATATTCTATAGTCCTATGAGCCAGCAACCAATGTGCCTGTTTCCCTGGCTATGCTCCAGCTTCTGCAGTGATTTGTTGCAGGAGGAGTGAGGTGGTTATGGCAAGACAGAAGATGAATTGAAAGTGGCTCCCAAAAGCAGAAATTATGAATGTTTTTGGTTTCTCTGCCTGGGAGGTTCCTACTTTCCTGCCGTCCCTGGGGAGGCAGGGATGTGCTAGGGTGCCGAGTTCTTGCCCTCTCTATCTTGTGACTGAGGAGGAGCACAATTCACCTGGAATCCATTATAGGAGGAATGTATGTTCCTATGGGAAAGAGGAATAGCTGTGAGGTGTGTAACTTGTGTACTACTGCTCTCCAGTGAAGGGTACCATTAGTTATAATGGCAGGAACTATGAATGCTGCAAAATATTATTGTCAGCAGCCAGACAGGTTTGACTGCATATTTAAAGAGTGCTTGCTTCTGTCAAAGTCACATTTTAGAGCACCCCCACAAAACAAAACACCACAGAAGGCAGCACAGCCACATCTCTTGAGTATCTTTAAGGTGTATTAATTGGAGTATTTAAGAATTTGCTTGGCCTGCTTTGATTAAGTATTGATTAACATTGATCAGTAAGTCCAACAAACTCCATAACTGTAAACCACTGACCCAAATTTTCTTCTGCTTTTGCATAAATTAGAGCTCATCTTTCATATTCTCCATATACATATAAAAAAAAATCAAATATTTGCACCATTTTACTACAAGAATGGGAAAACAGCATTGTTGCATTACCCTTAGTGTCTCAGCTGGGTGGATCTGTGAGATCCCTTGGTGCTGGGATCACAGTTGTTTTATCACTTAGTACTAAGAGAGATGCATAATTCATTGTCCTGGCAGATAACATTACAATGTGCTTAGAAGCTGTCAGGCTGCTTTCTTTTTGAATTATGAGATAGGTAAACATATGCCTTAAAATTTAGTGGGGAATTTTTAAACTTTTGTGGAAAGCATTTGAGTAAAATACTGCTGTTGAGTGCTGGGATTTGTCATTGAAAGGGCTATTTCCACCCCCTCTTTTTCTTTTTAAAAGAATGATTTTTCTTCAGAAATTCAGCCAGGACCATGCAATACATAATACATAGGTAACTATGTTGCAGATGAGTTACTGTATATTACTTATGGAAGCAGTGAATTTGAGCTAAAAAATTCAATAGAAATAAAATATTGATGCCATTATGCAATAATCTCTCTGTACCAATATATTCTGCACTGTTGGAAGGTATGTTGCTTTGTTGTGAAGCTTCAGTATATCACACTCCTACGAGGTACAAGGATTTGATATATAAATCATAACATGGGTGTATCTACACTGCAGGGTGGCTCCTGGAAATAATGGTTGTGTCTGCCAGATCTGCTTGCAGTGCCTGCAATGGAGTTGGCATCTTGTGTAGATCTTGCAAAGGAGCAGCAGTTTTGGGGGACAGGGAGTGGTGCCCCAGTGCTGAGGATGTAGAACTGCTCAGAAACTGTTGAGGAGCTTGTCATATTGTGACAAGTAGACATACAAATAAAAAAAACCAAAACAAAACAAAAAACTGTTGTCTTACTACAAAGCACATGGCAAGGGAGAAGTGGGATTTTTTTTCTCTCCCAATATGAGCTCAAACCCATGCTTGTTTACAGACTCAGTACAAAAAAAAATAATAGTTGACATCAGTGGGACTAGCCCTGTGCATGCCAAGGGAGTTAGAGAGGTCTGGGGCACTGCGGCAGATGTCTCTGCTCACCTGTGTGCTGACTGTTTGCTGTGTGCTAATGCTGTCAGAAGGGGAAGGAGGAGGAGCAGATTTTATTTGCAGAAGGGAGTGAAAGTAATGAAATTTTTTCCTGGGTCACCCAGGAGACTGTGAATTTGTTGCAGTCCAGAAAGCTGTCAAAACTTACTGGACTAAAACCAAGACTGGAGAAATGTGATATTTAAAAAGCTACCTTGCTCTAATAAAATATGGAGGCAGAGATCAAGCCCCTTATTTTCTGAGAGGATACAGGCAGTCTGACACTAAAGATTTGAGTGACTTGTTTTCCTGTTACCCATGCTGGTATCTATTATTGCTGGGTAATGTGTGGGAGGTCTGTGATGTATAGACAATATCACCATGACCAAAAAAGTACTGTTGTATCCTTGTAAATGGAAACTTACTTTAAAAGTGTCTAACCATGCAAAAAATGTAAAATACACCAGCATCTCAAATAGAAGCAGTGAAGATGATGATGGAAGGAAACATCAGCCACTTGGTTGATATGTTCACTCCTGTGTGAAGGCACCACTAGCAATTGTGCAGGTCTGGAGGGTAAGGAGAAAACTATTTGTCGACTTGATTTATGGTTTGTAGTGCCCTGAGTCAGTGGCTGCTTGAGTTGTTGTGGTTGAAAATGTGGAAGAAGAGGAGTAAGAATTAGTGATGGGGCAGGAGATGTCACAGGAAATTATGGCTGTGTTTTGTGGTCAGTGGGCCAATGTTTTATTTTATGGTGAAGAGCTGTACTATCTTTGTCTGGTCTCTCCTTTTTCCTCCTGCTTCTCTTTGGTAATATGAGCATTCTCAGTTCAGTACCAAGCAGTAGGTTGCTACCTGTGGTGCTGGATGGCCAGATCCCAAGGTGTCCTGGCTGAATGCCTTACACAGCAGAGGTAGAAGACCATTACAAAGATATGAAAGACAGTATTATATATTTTCTTTTACAGAATAAACCCCACAGACTCTTTTTTTATAGAATGTTTGTATCATTGTAGTATCACAGTTGGATGCTTTTATCAACTTGCTGTGCTTTTATTCTGTTGTTACCCAATGACCTTTAAAAAACATCTGAAGACTTGCAGTCCCTCCAAAGACATATAGTGGTAATAATCTTATGTTTATCTGACAGAAAAAAAGGAAGCTGTTTTCCTGGGCCTTACCTATTAGAAGGGCAGATGGGGGCACTTGAATGTTAACACCATTTGAAGCTAGGAGTGCTGTAGATCATACTGAGCTGAAAGTTTAAGGGTAGAAAAAGAGACTTGGCTAATAGCAGTTTCCCTGAATTGTGCAATGGCTTTATTCCCTTTGTTATCATCAGTGACGAAAAAAATGTGGCCTTTAGGTAAACTTGGACTTTTTGCTTAGGATTCTCACTTTTGAGTGAAATGTCAGCCTTGTCACCTGCAGGAAGTCATTGGGAAGTTCCTGTGAATGTTGGCATGCTGAATAAGGATACAATGCATTAAATGAGGCCCCTACAGCTCGGGACCCTGTGCTGTTAACAGATGAGATCAGGAGATGGCACAGCAGTGTTGTGAAGTTGGGATTTTATTTATTTATTTTTCACTTGGTAGACCCAGACTTTGATAATCAAGACTGTCTGGGACAATGCTGTAATGCCTCGAATGATGTAACTCTTTATGGTTATATAACTCTATATAATGATACAACTCTATCTCAGAGTGTGGCAGGGCTATAAAAAGTGTAGTAGTTGCAGAAATATGCACTTATGCTTGCTAATCCTCACTAAGCCTATAATTCTGATCCTTTTTTATCTTTAATAAGTGCAAGTTATTAAGCATATATAACTAGTTGCACATGGGAACTTTTCTCATTGAGGGAGTATCAATCCTGGTGATAATAGAAGAAGTAGGTGGAGGGATTAGAGCATGAAAATGAGGTTTCTACCTTTAGCTATGTACCCTGTTGAATACATCACCTTGACAGTAATCCATAACAGTAATTTAATAGGTCAGAATTTGGATATCCTTGCCATGTTTTTATTGCGCCTTTCCATGTTCTGGTGCTGTTTTCTACTGCTCTGATCTTCGGAGTTTCACTCCCTAGAGCCTTAAGAGACTGAGGAGATCACCTGTATTGCTCCATTCTCCCCCGGGTCAGGAGTGCAGCATGCAGGGACACCTGAGCCTTAAGAAAGGGCTTTGTAGGGGATGACAAGAGAAGTGGTCATTTGCCAGGACACCAGGTGGGCTTCCAGTGTCAAGAATAGACAACAGAGGAATGACGCTAATATACAGACTCTTGGTATTTGAAACCTTCCATTTTGGTTTACCACAGCATACTGGTAACCAGGAAGACCTTCTGAGATCTCTCTGCTCCTGTTCCTGCAGGAGAAGCATCCCTGTTATTGTCTCTAGTGACTTGTTGGCTGCACAGCAGCTGAACAGCTGCTGAGAGGTGTTTGTTTTCTCACTCCTAGGGATGATACTCTGAAGCCTTATTTCTATCTCCCACTTCCCTTAATTGCTTTTCTGCTGCCAGACACTGACTATGATAAAGAGAATTTCCTTGTCCAGGGCTGTTTAGTTTCCTTCACAGAAGTCAGGTACTTTTCTGAATCTGATATTGCCTTTTGAGGCCTTAGTATGCTCCATCAGCAACCCACAATGCTCGTCAACTGTTCGTAGATTTCCAGAGATTCAATGTGCAATGAAAAGGAAATCCTCTTGAAATAAAATCTAACCCTGTGAGAGACTGAATTAAACTAGAAGTTGATCTTTAAGGCAGTAACTGTTTGTAGATGGATATACTTTTCATGTAGAAAACTGAACACTCATAAGCCATATATATAAAATAATAAGCATAAATATGGTAGAGTTGGAAAGTTTAGGAGTCTAATCTGTATATCACAGGATGTTACATTTCACTAAGTCACTCCTCTGCTAAACCCACAAACTTGTGTGTAACTAAACTATGCCCTCCAGACAAACACCCAGTGTTGATTTAGAAGTCTGAAGAAACTGAGGATCCACTACATTCCTTCATGTTCTGTTTTTTTATACTTTTTTTCATACACTTTTGGCTTTAAATGTGTCATATTTAAATTAACCTGGCTTCATCTTCTCGCAGTGGCATATTCTTGTGCATTTTTTCTGCTGTACTAAAAGTCTCATTAAGACACTCACACATATAATCAAGTCATCACTCCGCCTTCTTTTGATAAAGCAAATTAGTTGAGCCTGGATTTGGATGTCTCTGTCTAGCTTGAATTTGGATGCGTGTTGATGGTAGAGACATTTTTAGCTGCACTTTAATCCAGCTCATTGGATGAAGCCATGGTGGCATAAATTTCAGCCTCCCAGCTTCTCAGCCAGTATTGTAGCCAAGTGGAGTCACAGTGAACTTGTCACTATTGCCCATTGCTCAGCTTCTCCAAGCCTGGGTCTGACTGTTGTATATCCAAGAGTAGGTGTGTGGTGGGTTGAAATTTCCCCCAACATTAAATTTGCCAGACCAGCTCAGTTGGAAGCAAATGAAAGCTGTATTTACAAGCAAAGCTACAATCTACAATAAATGCAATGCATATGTACAAAATATACAGTATTTACAATATTTACAGGTATTTACAACTAATGAACAGTACAAGCTAATAGCTTCTCCCTCCCTGCCCCCTCTTACCCCCCTGTGCATAAAAGGGACAAGAGACAGAGAAGAGAAGGTAATGCCAATCGCAACAAAAGTCAAGGTCAGTAAAGCCAGTTAGTATCTCCCAGAGTGAAGAAGCAAGAAGGTAGCTTAAGTCCCTTATGTCTTCAATGGGATTGTTTAGAACTATCCTTATCTTCCTTTTTACACCTAATAGTGAGTTATTTACATTTTACTACTTTCTGTTCAAGATCTGTGAAAAATTTTGAAGGCATAGCCTAAAACTACCACAGGTGATTTCCACCCCACCCCCCCCCTCCCAAAGCAAATGACAGCATGAAGTGCTCATCTAGTAAGACCTCTGGATCCTCTTCAGAACTGTCCTTTGGAGGGATGTTTGCCCCTCCTGTGCTGGAGATACAATTTGCATTGCTTTTGCCCAGATACCTGATTCCCATTTAAAACACATGTTAATGGCACATGCCCAGTTATCAAACACATCATCTTGCGTGGCTGCCCTCACTACTGTTTAACAGCCTCTAATCTTCATGTCATCTGAGCATTTTATCAGTCATTTATAATGACTTTAAAACCATAGAGAAAAATCACTGAATAGAAAGGGACCTGTCCACTGGGATCTGGAAGGCTATCAGTAGTAATTTTTTTTACTATTTTCTACTACTTCTTAATACCTGCAACATAGCAAGTTTTTAATGCATTTAACCTGTAATTTGCTGGACTTTGAAGTCTCAGTATTTTCTCAAGAGCGTCAGATGAGTGAAAATTACCATGCAAATGGACTTGGCCAGCCCATGGCTCTTGGGTGATTTCAGATGGAGCAGCAAGATGAGGTGATATAATCTTATTAGCGCTGTGGCTGTGCTGATTTGGCAGGGTTGGGGGCTTGGCTGCAGGTTAGGAGCAAACCAGGGGAGGCTGCTGAAGCTGTCATCACGTCAACATTCCATTTTGCTGTCCAGCCCCAGCAAGAGCAGTGGTACAAGATGCTGTCCTGGCTTGTGCCTTTCTTGTACATCATACAGCTGCTGCAGCTCTGGTTGGCCGTTACATTTGGCTTGCAGCATTTTCTGTCAAGGCATTTGGCTGTCTTCCTGAACCAAATTTATACTCTTATTGAATAATGAAATTAACATTGTGGGGCATTTAACATCATTCTGTATTGACAACCACTCATTACCTTTCTTTCCTTTTTTTTTTTTAATTAAACCTATGGAAAGTCAGATCATCTTTACTCACATTTTGCCTGGTGCTGAGATCAAGCTGAGCAACATGTAATTACTTGGGTTAGTCTGTTTGCCCTTTCTGTACTTATAGGTGCATACATTCTTTTGATTTAACTCAGGGAGTGCTTTAAAAACTTTGTTGTTTCTGTAATAAATCTAGACAGAGGGGGATTTCTCCCATATGTCTTTAGTTTTCCATGTCCATTCTTATAAGCCATAATTTCTCATTCACATACTGACTTGTTCTTTCTCTCTTCTCATCCTGATGTGCTTTATCATGTGTTGCTTTTTCATTTCTAGCAGCTGCCTTCATTTAGACTCTGAGCCCTTGGCTAGTGTAGTCCTTTTGTGTTTGAATGGTACCATTTTGCTATCTGACAAACTCCTGAAAGCCATTTGACTGACATACATTTACTTATTTTTTTCTTCCCAACATTTCTCTATGTTTCAATATATTTATGGGAAACAAGTCTTTGGTGGCCCTATATATGTGTAAAAAAAATATTCAGCTTTTGTTGCAGCAACATGAAATTTAAGAAGTTGTACACTGTAAATTCACAGCTATTTCAGAATTAAATGTAAAAATACATTGTGTACCAAATATAGTCTAGTGGTGTATAAATCCTAGCTTTTCATTAGTAGGACCCAAAATGGCTTGCAAAGTAGGTCATTATCTTAATTTGGGATGAAACTGAAGCTGAGAGAGGTAAAGTAATATGCCCAAGACTGCCCAGTGATTCCTCATGTGTTTTGAGTTCCCTAGTATCTGCAGTGGGTGGATAATAAGTAGGAATACAACATTGAGCAAGGACAGAGGTCAGATGTAAAAGCTATCCCAAGAGTGCAGTGTATTATGGTGCAGTGTATTATCAGGCAGTGGGAAGCATAGAATTTCAAACTGGGAAATTTATCCGAGTATTTTGAATTACATTGAATGGACTCTTCAGCCTGTAAATAGTTTTAGCGCATCATGGGAGTGATTGAGCTTTGCTTGACCATTACGCTGTTTATTCAGTAATGCCTTTTATCCCTTTCTTTCAAAACCCAGGATGATTAAGTTTTTGGAAGAGATAATGAGCTCTTTTAACCATACTTTACCTGCAATAAAGAGCAAATAGACAGCCATTGCAATGATCTTACTGCCTGAATGTTTAGAAATTGTTAAGATTTCTAGATGCTAACTATTGATGCAAAAGGATGATCCATGGTATCAATTGAATTCCAGACGGTCTATTTCTGAGTGGTGCTACGCTTTGGTTTTGTGGGAAAGTCATAGTGTATATATTATTTAAACATTCTGTATGCTGTTTCATGCTCCACAGTGAGAGAGGAAGAATAATCTACCCACGGTCTGGTGCTGTTAAGAGTCCTGCAAGCAGGACTCAGCACCATCATTGCTCCAATTACCCTTTGTGGTGGTTTTTTTGGTGTTTTTTTGTTTGTTTGTTTGTTTTTTTGTGTGCTTTGGTTGTTTTGTTTAATTGTTTGTTTGTTTTTTTAACAGATGATTATTCTTGGAAGCAGAATTGTTTTCACTGCAGTCTAAAGTATTGGATAGCTCCCTCAGACTCACTTAAAAACCTTCATCATTTCTGATCCTTTTAAGACCTGGACAAACCTTGACAAAAAGGTTAATTGCAACCCAGTAGAGCTACAGTTATGTTTTATTAGGGGGAACTAGTTATGTGTAGATTTTTCAGAACATTAACATCCCACCTTGAGATTTTTAAACTCTTCATAAAATCTGATGTATAAATGTAACTTTAAAATAACACAGTATAGTTTATGAACTAGAGATTTTAATGACAGTTTTTTCTAGTGTGGCTGCTAGCTAGCTGGGTGAATCTTTATTTGGACCTGTATGCAAATTCAGTCAGATAGATTGTAAATTTTCAACTCCTAATTAAATTATGGGGAGGATTTGAATGGTTTTCTCACTTGCAGATACTTACAATTTAAAACATTGTCTTTGGAGGCAATTGGCTGCTGAAGTTTATATGGGGAAGCTGGCTTGAGCACTAGTGGAGGAAGAGACAAAGTTCTTTTTCACTTATTAACCTATGCCTGCACAAGGACTTCTGACAGAGGGAACTGCCCAGGTCTGACTCAGCACCTTCACCGGAGTGTCAATGTGTAACAGGTGCCAGGGCTTGCTACTTGATAGTGTGAGAGCACCGATTGTGTGTGGAGCCTAAACATTTCTCTGGCTGCTTTGTGACCTCAGGAGAAATTAGAGAGATGTGAAGATTTTGTCTCTAGATAGCCATTAGGAGACAGTGATTCTGATCTGTTGTTCCCAGCATCACTTCTGCTTGGGGAAGTGGATGTTAGAGATGGATGAGTATTTAAGTATGGGATCAAGCTGCAGGGTGTATTTATGGGAAGGAGATTGGTGACCAGAGGGGCAGGGAGAGAGTTCCCTGTGGCAATACAGGAGTGCAGTTTGCAGAAGGTCCCTGAACATAGAGTAAGCAGTGAGCGTAGTAGTGGAGCTGTTAGGAGACAGCTGAAGAGCTGTTCCCATCCCAGCTGTCCAGTATAAAACAGAGTGATTGATTCAGGATCTCAGGAAGAATCATGTGTGTGTGTGTAATAGTACTATTGTTGGAGGAGTAGCTGATGGAAAAGAACAGGCTATAGTGAATAAAAGGTTTTGAGTAATATAGCTTGGAATTTCTGATGGTGGAGGGATGATAGCATCAAGTTCTAGTCTGGAAATAATTTTTCTTCCTTAGTAACCAAATACTTTCTTTAGTGGTTTGTGAACCTAGGGAGTCTTCAGTGAGTGTCTTAGACCCATCTGGTAAGCTTTTCTGCTTCTGAGGAGGTGTTCAGGCACTTTGTCTACTGTTTGACTGTTGCTTACCTCCCTTTTGTGTTTCTGCACTCCCTCTGACATCCTCACACAACATTAGCAGCTGCAACTCATCTTTAAGGTTTGAAAGAAGTAACAAGTAAATAAATAAAAAATAATTTCTTACTCCTTTTTTTAACTCTTGGCTCAGACCTTTTGTGAAGCATGCCACCTAGTTATTAACAACTCAGTTAGTCCCATATTCAGAGGACTGTCAAATTGGCAGTCCTAATTAGAACGAGGCACATGGAGAATATTTTGTAGAAGTAAGATATTGAATTGTGACTATAATGCATGGAGGAGGAAAAATGTTGCATGCTTGGAAAGACAGCATTACAGCTAGGCCAAGGCAAAGACCAATTTAGTTCCTGTCTGTCAGTATGATTGCCTCCTTCATGTCATATTTTCCCAACTGTATGGTGTTGTTAAACCTGCATCTTCAGCTTATTGAGAATGCAGGAATTTTGAGTAATGGATAGGAACAAGGAAATATTTTGCTAGGCTCCTGTTTAAGAATGGGCCCCTTTTTTTGGTCATTATTGAATGCAGACATCAAGGGTATGTTTTAAAAGCAGGGGTACAAATTCATCTGGTTTTGTCCATGAATCAAAAAGTAATTAGAGAGGGACAGGGAAACAATTGTTATATGCTACTCTGGAATTTTTTGTTCCATTTAACTTTCCTCTGAGACACCCAGTTTAACTTCTTGTAGGGAGAAGCAGCTGCTGTCCTGGTTTGGTGTGTGATCTGATGATGCTACCTTTGTTTCCAAGAACTTAAGTGCAATGGTACAAGTTCAGGGTATTATTTTTCAAATAGTGCTGTGGAAGAGAGACACAATCAAGCTGAGCTGAAGAGAGCATGAAAAGAGTTGCTTTTTCTCATGAGTAGTTTTTGTTGTTGTTTTGGTATGTTTGGTTTTCATTTCCCCCTTGCACCTTCTATTTGCACCACTCCTTTACTCCTTCCAAACTGAAAATATCTGTGAGGACAGGCAGTCACTAATACATGGGATACAATACAATTCTTTTCAAGCCTCTGGCTGTAGAAGAAAAGAAAGGAGAGAATCATTTGAAGAAACATTGACATCAGTAAGCAGCTATGAAAATTTTTCCTGGTTTATTTAAACTTACACATTGGTTTTAAATATAATTCAGAATTTATCTAGTCTACAACAAGGTCAAGAAACAGAGACATGTACCCTGTACAGATTATTTCAGACACGAGGCAGCCTGTATACATTTTCACCTTCCCACTCAGACCCCAGCATCTTGCTGTTGCTGTGTTTTTAATTTGCATGGGTTGTAAATAGCAAACAAAAGAACTTGGTACTTTTTTACACTATTGCAGATGGATAGATTGGAGCAGGCAGAATAATGCTGGACTTCATGCTGAATTAGAAAGAAATTGTGTTAGTCTGTTCTGTACTTCCAATGTCCAAAAGCTTGGGGTTCAGAGGGCAGAAAGAAATGTGAAAATGTGGCCTCTAAATGAGGCTGAAAGGTAGTGGTGGTGGTGGTATTTTGTTTGTTTGGGTTTTCTCCCCCCCAAAAAAGTTGGCTCAAACACAAAGCAAAGCTTTGGTCTTGGTTGAAGAAGGAACACAATGAAATGGTTTACCCTGTGAAAAGAGATCAGACCAGATGAAGAGATTGGTAACCTGGAATACTCAAATGCGAATGCGTGACTTCTTTTTTTCACATCACTTTGCTGTGAAAGGTGGAAAGGGAGTATTCAAAAAAGTCATAATTCCTCTTTTTAAATGTTATTTTACAGCAAAAGTATTGCTGCTGTTTGGTATGTGTCTTACTCCTCCACCTCCTGGCGATACTCCTTCCCCAATTTCCCTAGGACTTCTGTGTTTGTGATTAATGGAGAACAGATGTTTTTCTTACCTAAATGATAACAAGGAGTTTCTTATCAGTTTTTTTTTTATAAAAGGAGAGAGATTTTTAAATCCATGGTGGTGGTTATTTTTTTTTTTTTGTGAGGGGGATCTCTTGGCCTTTGAAGCACTATGGAAAAGGATTTCTAGAAAGTACATGAGGCCATCTCCTGTGATTGCCAGCTACAGATTGTTCTCCAAATCCTCATCTAATTACTGTATAGATCAATGCTCTAAACATCAGGGAATAAAATAAACCCTGAATGATTAACCATCAGCCATCAGAAGGGTCACAGAATCACAGAATAGTTGAGGTTGGAAGGGATCTCTGGAGGTCATCTTGTCCAACCACTGCTTGATTAGGGCCTGCTACAATTGGTTGCCCAGAACCTTGTCCATATAGCTTTTGAATATTTCCAAGGGTGGAGACTCCACAACATCTCTGGTCTAGTGCTTGGTCACAATAAAACATTGTTTCTTGCTGTTGAGACATTCCCTCTTGTGTTTCATTTTGTGCCCATTTTCTCTGGCCCTGTCACTGGGCACCACTGGAAAGAGCTTGACTCTATCCTCTTTGCACCTTCCCTTCAGGTATTTAAAGACATTAATAAGATCTACTCCCTGCTCTCCAAGTCTTCTCTTCAGCCTGAATGATCTCAGCTCTCTCAGCCTTTCCTCAGAGGAGAGATACTCCTCCAGTCCCTTTATCATCTTTGTAGCCTTTTGTTGGTCTCTTTTCAGTATGTCCATGTCTCTCATGTACTAGGGAGTCCAGAACTGGACACAGCACTCCAGCTACTAACCTGATCAATGCTGCTTGCAATACTTTGTCTAATGAAGACAAGAATAACATTCACCACCTTTGCAGAACAGGCACATTGCTGGTTCATGTTCATCCTGGTCCAGTAAGACCCCCAGGTCCTTTTCTGCCAAGCCACTTGCCACCTGGGTGGCTCCAGCATAGATTGGTGATTGTATTAGGTAGAGTACTTTGTGATTGTTGTTAAACTTTATGAGGTTCCTGTCATAGTTGTCATAGCCGACAAAGCTGATAAGTGACAAATGAGGGCATTTGGAACTGAATCCAACCATTTGGCTGTGGCAGTTTTGGCTTTCCTGAGCACTTTTCATCACTCTTGTGTTATTACCTCTGTGGGGCAGAGTGACAAATTAAAGCTTGGAGGCTGGCCTGAATTTGCCCCCATGGACCACTGCGTAGTGTCTTTCCAGGAGAAGAGGAAACTGAGTATGTGCATGTGTATTTAAGTACCTTCCCAGGGTCTGGAGATGTGCACCCACCTTCCCAGAGAAGAGCTACTCTCTTTCTCTAGTACTTGCTGTGTGGTTGCAGCATGCCAGAAGCAATCATCTGGATGCACTGTGGCCTCCAGCAATTATGAGAAATGTCAGGGCAGAGCTGTCACGATGCCGTTACCATGCTCACCGGCTCTTTGAAACCACTGGCTAAGAAAGATAAAGAGCAGTTTTGACTTTTGTCTTGAAGCTGTCTGCCACAGTTTTGTAGATAATTAGGAAAAGAAAAACACAAGAATTTTTTTTTCTAGAAACTAATAGTTCATACTTGGATCCCTGTAGTCTCTCTTGACCTTGTTTAATTTAGAAAGTTCATGTTCCTAATTGAATATCCGTGTAAGCTCGAGAATCATGAGACATATCCAAAGTTCACTTTCAAGGTTGAGATTTGAAAAGTTAATAAAATAATTTATATGCTATTTTTTACCATTTCTCAGTGCATTTTTTAATGTGTGTTTTTGAGGTCATGTATAAATAGCGAGACACAATTTCTTTGTGCTGTGCTAGGGATGTATGAAGATTCTGTGATCTGATTGCTGAATGACGAGCCATGGATTTACATTTGCATGAATGTGATACATACGTGGTAAATTACAAAGCCAAACTGTAAATTATCTTTTTCTTGAAGTGTTATTGTCTGGTCTGTTCTCTGCTTGTCATTTATCTAGCCCAGAGCTTCTCTGAACTTTCCAAGTCCCTCACTCCTATCAGACAACAGGCACTTAAAAATAAACCAAGCTAACATAGAAGAAATGTTGTTTTTCCTTGCTCAGATGTGACATTTTCCCAATTTTCAGCTACTCACCATTCAAATTAAATAAAAGTAAACCTTCTCCTGAACCCCTTTCCTGACCGTAATTTGATATTTTGCCCACACTCATGTAGTAAAGTATCAAATTATACCTGGCTGAACTGAATGTTGAGCATCTCCCTCAGAGCTTCTGGGGAGGCATTTTCTTCCCGCAGATACCTGCATTTTCACTTTTCTTGCTTAACAGCAAGACACTACCGCTGCTTAAACCCCTGGTGTTTTCTTTCCTACCACTGATCTACCCCATCCATCTATGCATCCATGCCAGCTGTCACGATTAGGCATTTTTCCAGCAGGAATAGCTTGATGACATGTTCCTGGATCTGTGCTGCTGTCGGTAACAGACTCTGATTGCTCCTTTCTGAAGGCTGCAGAAAAAATTCCCCAGGGGTGGCCCAGTGTGTGGGTCTCAAGCTACCATTAAGGCACCTGTTTATCATTATTGTAAAAGCTAAATGTGTTCCTCAATGCCATTTAAAATATAGAACTTAATCTGTCTTTAAAGTCTTAATGATTTCATATTCAGTCTGAAGCATTGCTGTTGATGAAGCTCTGAATTTCACCGGGGTTTTTTTGTGTTTGTTTTTTTTTTTTTGTGGTGGGTGATGTGGTGGTTTATATATATATATATATTTTTTTTTTTTTTAGAGTTTTCAATTTCTCCCTGAAGTCTAGTTGGGGCAAGAAACAGTAATGACTCAAGGATCAGACTTTTGGGGCTGCTCCAGTGGCCTGCAATCAGCAGGAGTCTTTCTGTAGCTGGAGAAGATTTTCCTTCAGCAGGATTTGCAGACTTAGGAAGCCTTTGCATTAACTTCATTGGCTTAGAATTAGATTTCAGCAGACGAGTAACTCCCCAGGAAGCTGAAAGCTCAATGTGATCCCTCTAACGCAATGTCTCCAAAAGGCAGAAGAAAGAAAAAGCCAGAGTGTTTTGATTTTTACTAAGATTTACTCGTGGTTGCCTTAAAGCAGTGGTATTTTTCCTCTTTTGCAAGGTCTTTAAGCCTGCAGCTGTTCTGTGCAGGAATTTAGAAAAAAACTGTTCAAGTCAGAGACTTGGCACCAGTAAACACGCAGGAGATTTACTAGCAACGAATGAGGTCTGAGTACTTCTGACACACTGATTTCTTTCTTTCCTGGCAGGTTGGACAAAGTTTGCTCGATTGACACGGGCCCTGACGAACAGCCGGAGTGTCCTGCAGCAGCTGACACCGATGAACAAGGCTGAGGTGGTGCACAAACACTCGCGCTTAGCCGAAGTAAGTGGGACAGACACCAGCCTGCTTCCTTTTGTACAGCAGAAAGAGATGGGAGGAAATAAAAAGCTTATTCCTGTAAATAAATACTATTTTTAGAGAAAAAAATCTTTCCCAGCTTTGTTTTTTTTGTTTGTTTACTTGGTTGGGTTTTTTTTTCAGTCTCTCCTGCCCTAAAGCAGCAGTCTGTGCCAAATCCACATTTCTGGGATAAATTCATGCTCTTTCAGTCATGAAACAGCCTCCACAGGCCACTTTTACTTACATGATCCTATTTCTGTGGGTGCAGTTTTCAGTTTGCTCATTGTTGCTTAAACTGGGGTGCACTGTGTGTTCTGTGCACTCTCACAATGACATGGAACCAGACTTGATGTCCTTGAGCTCTGTGGATGGTTGCTCACTCTCCCAGGAAAATGCGACTGTCTGAGAAACTCTTTGGAAGTGTCCCTGTCTGGGTCCCTGGGCACACTGACTACATATATATCTTAATCTTGACTTTTTTCTCAAGTCATTTCTGCAGTATTCTGATCATAATTGTTCTTTCTTCAGAACTGATGAAATGAATTATTTGCCAGGTTGCAAACATGTCTTTCACAGTGCAGATGGTGCAACAAGTGAGTGCCTTTAGATTAACTGGTGAAATGGAGGTACTGCTTTTGTCTTCATGTCCATTGGGAATGAAAAATATACTGGTCAAAAATATATGGTGAAAATATATGAGCTACTGAAAATAACAGCCCTAGCCACCTTGTGCCAGAGAACTTGTCTAGGATTTGATGCTAAGAACTAGCAGCAGCTTTAAATGTTTGGGGTGGTTTTGTTCCCTTTCTGCTTTTAGCGGACTTTGATAATAAAATCTCTACTTAAAATCACAATGAAACCCACAGTTTTCAAGTGTCAGCAGTGTGATATTTTGCCTTGAATTGTCCCATACCAATAGCTTGGATAACTGCTTAGTTACTCTCTTCTTGCTTTTCTAATTCATGATATTTCTGTAAATCCAGTTATATCTATTACTGGTTTAGACTAGAGAAACGAAGACTGGAGAACTATCTTCAAATAAGTGTAAAGCAGTTGCATAGAATGAGGGAAGAAATTGTTCACCAGGACAGAACAACAGGACAGAAGAGTAATGGCATTAAGTCACAGCAAGGAAGATTTAGATCAGGCAGTAGGAAAAGCTTGGGTAAGAGAGAAGGTTGGAAGGTTGTACTCAGGAATAGGTTGTTTGAACAGTGTGCAGTCTTCTGTCTTACAAGTCATTTAGAGCTACTTTCTAGGCAAAATGCTGTGAAGAATGCAGGCTTAGTGAAGGTACACCATCACTGTACAAGCCCCATTTTCTGGGCCTCAGGTGGTGCATTATCAGCACAGCTCATCCCTTGCAGAACATACTGTCCATCTATATTAGGCTTAACAGTTATCAGGTATTTTCTGGCATTCTATGATTTTGTGTTTTTCATTAGTTGTATACAAGAATAATTCAGAGAGTCTGTGATGAATACAGCTGACTAACAAGATATTGTGTATTCTTTAGTGGTTTAAAATTAAAAATTCATGCAGCGTGAAAGAAATAATCATTATAGTTCAGTGGTCTCCACAGCCACTTGCCACCCACTCACCATGTCAAGCTCAGCATGATATTATGTTAAGAATAATAATTATGCTTTTACAGTATCATGAGGTCTCCTAAATACTCCACCACCAGAAGCACAGGGAACTATCAAGCATGTGTTCATTGCGTTCGACATGAGCCCTAAGTATCTTATTACTCCAGCTGCAATGAGACAGTATCCAGCTCCTGCCTCAGTGAATAAGGCAGGGAATAAATAGGTTTGGAGAAAGCAAGAAAAGAAGTCCCAGTCCTGATTTATCATGACAGTAAAGTGATGACCACAGATGAGTCCAAAGAGATAACTGGAGATAATGACTAGACTATGAGTCAAAGACAAAATGGTGTGTTAAATGCAGGGGACAATTCTGTCATGGAAAGAAGTTTTGTGGGTTTGCACAAACACTGCTGTGAACTAAATGACTGTATCGATCATAGCTTTTATTCCAGCATAGGATCTGTGGCTCTATCAGCAAGTTCAGTGTGCCAGCTGAACTTTAAGTGGTTATAGGAGTGCTGTTAGTGAGTCTTGTCCTAGTGAAGGGACACCTGGAGGTTGATATTTTTAATGTTCTTACCAGGGGGTTGGCATCTGTGAGGGTCTCTGACAAGTGCCATTGGGAACCACACTTCTTGGTGTGCATTGCTGTTCATCTGGAGCTCAATACATAGCCTTGTGTTACGCTGAAGGTGGTGTGATATGAGGCTACTGGCAAAGGGAGAAGCCCAGATTTCCTGGAGGGAGCAGGTAGGCAGAAGCATCCTGTCAGTTTACAGGCTGACATTGGGGCAGATTGACATGTTGGGGAGTCACATACTCCAACACAGAGTAAGGAGGCTGCTGTCGTTGTCCTTTGGTGATTCTGAAGAACAGATTTTTAGTACAGCCAGAATTGTACTGTCTGATCTCAGTAACAACTCTCTCATCTTAAAAAATACTGCAAAGAATTAATGGAGAATCCATATCTATGGTACTTGAATTCGTACACTTAGTTGTTGTGCTGTTTATTGGGAGCCATTTCCTTCTCTTCATAGGGGAAACATCCGGCATTCAATCATTTTTGCACACACGGGACTGCTATTTACAATCCAACTGTCCCTGTGGATATGGTGCATCGAGTCCAGTATGGGACAGACATAGGCCTGAAATGAGTTTTAAAGTTTCTGGAATGGTTTTTACCCCATACAGACTTGAGATCCCCAAATGTAAAAGGTGATGTTAGTTCCAAAATATACATGCATCTGGCAGCTCGGTATATTACCACGTTGTTCATTCCTTTGTGCTTTTGTTTCTAGTGTTGGACTGAGATAAGAGGTAATTAGATTAGCTGGAGGGAATGTCTAAAGTGAAGTTGGCTTGGTTCCTTCCCAGTGTTTCCAGTTCCACATTTTACTGAAGTGCACATGCAGGAGATTATAGTCACATGCTAAAAAGAAAAGAAAATTAATGATAAGAAATAAAAGATAACCCATTAGTGATATTTGTCTTGTAAGGGCAGCAACTTTTGAAGACAGGGAAAAGGAAGCATGATATTTTCAGGGTGTTAGGGCAAAAATCATGTACACAGTGCTTGATTGTAGAAGGAGGTCAGATGGCTAGGCTGAAGTCTCATTTATGTTTGATGGGGTATTGTTCTGTCTCAACAATGGTATGAAAAAGAGGTCAGGAATGGAGGATCACTCTTGGAACACAAATATTAACAGTTGTGTTCATAACTGCAGAACATGAACTCATGTAGGCATGACTTGTTTATGGAGCCCCTCTGCTCTTGTTATTGAGTTGATTTCCTCTCAGTCCATCTGCAAAGACCTCCCTTTTGGCATGAATGTCCTTAGATGCTAGACTGGTCCCATTCAGCAAGTGATACATGCCTCCACACATTCTTAATAAATCAGACAATTTAGAACCTGTGGGTTGGCTTGCAGTGTCCAATGAACACAGTCTCATCTTTGTGCTGCTCCTTACAGAAATCTATAAAGACCCCTTAATGGATCACATTAATTGAAAACAGTAAAACTTGCTTTTCTGTCTTTTGCAGGTTCTCCAGCTGGGATCTGATATTCTTCCGCAGTACAAGCAAGAAGCTCCAAAAACTCCGCCACACATTATACTACACTATTGTGCTTTTAAGACCACTTGGGACTGGGTCATCTTAATTCTAACCTTCTACACAGCAATTATGGTTCCATATAATGTCTCCTTCAAGACAAAACAGAACAACATTGCCTGGCTCGTGCTGGACAGTGTTGTGGATGTTATTTTTCTGGTTGACATTGTTTTGAACTTTCATACAACCTTTGTTGGCCCTGGTGGAGAAGTTATATCTGATCCCAAACTCATAAGGATGAACTACCTGAAAACATGGTTTGTGATTGATCTTCTGTCCTGTTTACCATATGACATCATCAATGCCTTTGAGAATGTAGATGAGGTAAGTGATTGTTTCAATTAGAAATTATTTAGGAGCATGCTCCCAGTCATATGGCACTGATAAAGGGCAACAGAAGCACTATGGATGGCCTTAAACCACTGGGGTTTACCTACATGGCATTCCCATATTGGAAAAGAGAAATCTTAATGATTTGCTAACAACCATGTGTGGATGTGTACCTTAATGGATGTAGGTTTTAGAATCATTTGATTGTCAACTAAAAGTATTGTTACACATCTGTATCAAAATGGCCTGGACTGGCTGGGATGTCCCCCTCCCACAGCCTCCCTTTTCAGCTCAGTGCTTGCCTCTAAGCAGTCTTAATCCATTGCAAGGCAGACTAATACAGCTTGATGTAAATAAAGCTCTGTATCTGCTGTGGTTGCATTTGGTGGTAAATTTGCCACTGACTTACACAAAAGTAGAGGATGCCTCTGAATGAGTGTTTTTAAAATCCTTCCCTGGGATTACTTTTTGAGTCATGCTGTAGTTTTCAGGAGTTTTTGTGTGATGTTTTTAAAAATGGCTGATTTTTGCTTATTTTGGGAACAGCTCTTGAGCTACTGCTGTTTGAGGAAGGAAAACATAAATATCTTAAATGGATGCTGAATTAAAGCTTTTCAACTGCAAAATGTATTAGCATTAACAAAATTGAGCTTGCAGCTTAAGATAATAGAGAAAACAAGCAGTAACTACAGTAAGTAGTGCACGCACAAGTCACTGTAGAGAAAACTCAGTATTGAAATGCAACTCTGATAGCATGAGGGCTTGTTTTAACTTTTCTCTAGAGCCTTTTATCTTTAGAGACATAAGCATATTTTCATTTTTTAACATTTTATCAGTCTTTTCTTAGAGCACCATTGAGTGGGGTTTTTTGTTGCATCTTCATTGCTTTTGTTTTTAATTCGGAAATTGTGCGGTTACATCTCCTCACTATATAAAATCTGCATTCTTATTTTTTATTGTGGACTTCAGTGCTGGTTTTTGTAGGGCTCCTTTAAGATTCTATCCCTGTCTCTGTGCTGAGTAGCATCTTTTGACATTGTTCCATTTTATTTATAGCAAATATGACAGAAGCGATAATACTTGCAGCTTAAATTCAAGATCATATGAGGGCTGCCCGTCTGGAAGCAGGTTGTACAGTCAGGCTATCTAAGGAGGTGCTATTATCAAGGTTGTAAATATAATACAGTTTTATAATATAACCAATTTCAGACTGAGAGGAACCTGATTTTTTGTGTTTGTTTGTTGTTTTTTTTTTTTAATAAAAATGTGGCATTATCTCCAGATTTTCATGCTTTAATATGAAAATAAAGAGGAAAGTTCTGTGCCCAAGCACTACATATTTAAATGATGAGCTTGATCTTTTTCTCTAACAAAAAGATGGGAAATAAACCATTGCAATTTTTGTGATAGTGAGGAGAATCATTGGCAAAGTGCATTATAAAATGAGTCTCTCTTCTATTGTCAAACTTTAACCAAAATATAATAATAATATTAATAAGGTATCATGATCTCCAGCAATCATAGAACTACTATGATTTACCTTCAAACAAATGAAACATCAAATCCTTTCCATAAGAGAACCAGTAGTAACATTTCTTTCTCATGAAATGGCATGCTGGCCCTGGAGCCTGCAGCAGCCATTGGAGTCTAAGTGCTTGTGCACTTGATTTCAAACCCCTCCAACTCCAGTTTTCCCTAGTGCCTGAAAAGACATGAAGTGATTTTGAAGACAGGTATGTAAACAGTCTGTCTTTCCTTGTTGGATTTACTTTTTACTTTTCTCTCTCTTCCAGGGGAGATTTTTATTATTAAAAAAAGAAAAAAGTGTCTTCATTTTTGACATTTAAGCCTTTGAGCTGGTTAATGTGCTATGGGTGCTTGTAGTTTTTAATGCTCCTTATCATCATTTTTCTTTTAACATTTATTTTAATGGGTACTTCTTTTCAGGGATTTAACTTTTTGGGCCCACTAGCAGCAGTGTGCTCAAAAACTGCTGACAGGTAAAAAAGTACATCAATAAGCTTAATTTGGAAGAAATATTCTTACTGATTAAAAGGAAAGTATTTATCCTTATAAGGTGAGTGTGTCCTCCTTAAGGCAAGTATGAGAGAATATCTCTTGATTCTGGTAGATTTTAGGTCTTTACCTTGGCTCTGAGTGTTGGATAAGGGCGTTAGTCTGTAGTGTAAAAGTTGGTGATTGTGGCATTTCAGAACAAGTTAACAGAAAATCAGAGCTTAGAAGTAAAGACCTTGGGGGCAAGTCCTGATGTTCTTGGAGTTCTTGGGATGGTGGTGAAGGATGAACCCAAATCAGAATGAGCAGACATAAAGTCAGCTGAGTGAAAGATGACTTCCTTTGTGTGTCTCGCTTCCATCCCTCATTTTCCCATGTAAGGCATCAAATGCACTTCTTTTAGTTGTTAAGGGACTTGGTGAGTAGGAGGGCGACACACTCCAGGCAGTTTCTTTTCCTCCTTATGAGCAGGTGTCTCATGCATAAAAAAGGAAATGGCCAAGGAAGGTTAGGTTTGTGTCTGTCCATTGTAGATGCAGACAACTATATGTGTTATAGGTGCTTGAGGGTTCTGATGCAGAGGCTGTTGACTCATTGTATAAGATGCCTTATGCACCTGGGTGCAGTTTTATAATGTCAGAGTTAAGAAGGTGAATTGAAAGACTAAAACAAGGAAATGTGAGTTTCCTTTCTGAGAGTTGGAGTTTTTCAAATGCAATTGGTCTTGACCGAAGTAGGAACAGTGTCATTTCCGTCATGGACAACATTAGGCCAAGGTTGAAGTCTCATGAAATTCATACCTGAGACAAACATGATTGCAAATCAAAGTAATTTAGTTGTTGAGTGGATGTAGAGCCTAAGTAGAAGAATATGATGAAAAGGATTATGACACAAAAATTGAGAACTGGGGGAGATTAGGATGATTTGAGGAAGAATTAGAGGTGTAGGTTTCCATGTCTGGAATTACAGACCCGGGCTGTTACAGTCTGCACCTGGGGATTTGGATGTATGACAAGGAGAGGGGAAAGTATGATAATGAGAGAGAGAGAGATACCTTGCCACATCATAGAGTGATCTAAATTGATGTAATGGATGAGAAATTAAGTGGCTAAGTGGTAGTGAAAGGGTAGAAAAACAAGGTAAAATAGGCTGGAGAAAAATGAGCTAAGAGAGAGAAAAGTGGAATCTTAGTAGGATACATACTTTATTTGAGAAAATTGGTAGGATGATAGTCCTAGAAATCAGAAAAAAATGCATGATATTTTCTAATTGGGAAACATTACTTGCACCAAAATCCATTGTGGCTAAATAAAAGCCATAGAGAAAACCTTTCATAATCAGAAGTGTGAGAAGGGTCACTACATGACATACTGGGGTACCCAGACAATTTTCAAGGTAGGAATAAGGGTGAAGGGTACATGCTGTGAATCTCTGAATCTACATTGATTTTTACTTTTTTTTTAGTTCAAAAGTGCATGTCTGTGAGTCCATTTCTTATTTTAAATATGACAAACAAGCAAACAAAAGCACAAAGAAAAACATTTGGAGTAATGGAGAATGTGGTGTTTGGATCCAAAGATTTTGACTACATGAAATTCCTATTGTTACAAGGCTGTGAACCATGTACCAACTGAAGGTTAGATTTTTGTCTTGGAGTTACATGAAAAAATTATTCTGATTTTCTCCCTGAGTACTTATTTGCATGTAACAACTCATTCCATTGGTGTCTGCACCATTGCTTATGTTTTCAAAATCATGCCTTCCTACTTTTGAAGCTGCAGAATTATGTTACCTTGAGGCTTAGCCTTTATATATGTTCTGCCTGCTAGAGAGATATAAATACCCAATCATTGTCAGTCTGGGATACCAAAAGGTTTTTTAAAGAATGAGTAACTGTCAATTCCATACAGGGCACAATTGTTTGAGTCACATTATGCTGACATTGTCAGCAGGTGGGTTTACAGTACTTGTTCAGATGCGGTCAAACCATGCTACAACTCTCTATGACACCAAATACATGGATTTATAGTCCAGGGAAACCAGGATGTTGTGCAGATGTTTGGCTCTTCTCCCCAGGGTTGTTGTCAAGAAGGTGCTAGTCCTGTGATTGGGCAAGGGACAATGGATACAAACTGGAACACAGGAAGTTCCACCTCAGCATGAGGAAAAATTTCTTTACTGCAAGTGTGATGGAGCACTAAAACAGGCTGCCCAGAGAAATTGTGGTGTATACTTCTCCAGAGACTTTCAAGACTAATTTGGATGTGTTTCTGAGTGACCTGCCTTAGGTGAGGCTGCTTTGGCAGAGGGGTTGGACTCGGTGATATTCAGAGTTCCCTTCCAACCCCTACCATTCTCTGATTCTATGATACAGAGCTGCCGAGGGCTGCATTTGAGTCTCTGTAAATTAGTATATCGAATACATATTCCCAAGACTAGGTGGATGAACAAGCTTTTAGACAAATGAAAAATACAAGTGTTAAATATGTCTTAAAATTAGCCTTTGCTGTTTGGAAAAATCCTGGATTTGGCTTGTGGGGTTTGTTGTTGTTGTTGTTTGGGTTTTTTTGGTTTTTTGTTTGGCTTTGGGTGTGGTTTTTGGTTTTGGTTGTTTTGCTTGTTTCTTAAGGTTTTTTGTTTTGTTTTGTTCTTTTCTGAGACAAACCCTAAAAGCTTGATCTCATCTCTGCTAGAAACATGGCCTGTGAGTGACATGGCACGTGTTATAAGGAATGGGGCTGGATACCAGCGTGGTGGGCAAATAGATGGTTTTCAAATTAGTTATATAAAAGAACATCCTTTCTGGAAAAAATATTATTCATGAGCCAATGGCTGGAAGTGAAAGCAGAGAAATTTTAATGGCCTGAAAATCTGAAGTTCTATGTCTGTTGCTTAATAATGTAAGACTACATAACCCAATGACCTTTAATATTTAGTGATCTGTGCAGGATACATTAAAGGATGGAAGCCTTGTAACTGTAATCTTTTAATTACCCTTATCGATCTATTTCAGCAGTGGCAGAAACTTCTTTGCATTGCTGCAATTAGTAGCAACTAAAATAGCAACATCTGTAAATTGAAGGCAAATAAAAACTAATGCAACAATAGTTTAGCCATGTTCATATCTTCAGTGCTTTACTGCAAACGTTCCCTTTAAGGGGGTATATAAAGTAGAATTTATGGACCCCAGTCTGAGTGGAATATGCAAGGTGAAGATAAATTGGTATGGTTCAAGAATGTGGCTTTGGCTCTGAAATCAAGTCTATAGCTAGTTACTCTTCTTAAATCTAGGTGGCTGACAGAGAGAAAATAATTCCCAGAACTAAATCCCTGCTGCAGCCATGTGTTAAACTATGACGAGAATGCCTAGCAACGTAACAAGAGATGCAGTAAGCCTGGGACCTGGCATTTCCCCCTTTGTTTTGCAGTTGGAAGGCAATTAAATAAGAAGAATGCTGTCATCTTGCTGTAGGTTGCAGAAAACAGCAATATACCAGCATGAAGGCTTGGTTATGATGTCCAAATATAAAGGTATCCACTTTAGGCATATGTTGTGCAGATGGTCAACTATATTCTCCCCTGTCGCTTACTCACCTTTGTCACCCCTACAGCACTTAGTTCAGGATTGTACCACATCTCTTTAGCTTTTACTCAAGCTAGGGTTTTGTTCGAGTTCTGTCACTGTTCAATTACCAGCTTTTCTAATGCTATACAAAGTCTGGGGTATTTCTGGTTGTTCCCGTCTGAAGACTCATGAGTGTCAATGTGATGTGAAAGAAAGGGCCTGAACTGGATTTGATACTGGGAGTGGTGGGATGGCATCCCACAAGATTGATGTGAAATGCTAGCCTTGTGCTGCACCACTCTAATGTGGATTATGGCATGCTGAACTGGAAATATGTGCCTCAGTGGTCTTTTTCCTTTTTTTAAATTTTTATTTTTTACGTGCTGTATATGTTGGGTACAAGCCATTTAAATCAAATCTATATTCAGATCTGTATTAAGTGATGCAGAGTCCAATTGGGGCAAATTGTGTGTGGAGGGGAATCTTTGAATCCTGCGTGATCCCTTTGCTCGCAGAGAAAAGGAAGGCTTACAAAGGAAATGAGGTAAATGAAATAATCCAGTAAGATACTCACTGAAATAGTGCTGATGGGAGTAGCACAAATCCACATTACTGAGGTTGTTCATACAGGCATCAATGGGAGGAAAAGAGTCACAGGCTTAAGGATAGGCAGTTGTGCTGCACAAAATAGTGACAAGGTGCAACCCTGGAGAAACTATCTGCATGGCTAGTATCAGAACTTAGCAAAGTTTTACCTGGAGACAGCCTTGCAAAGTGATGTGAGTGTTTTGTTCAGGACTGGGTTGGTATTTTTTTCTCCGTTAGTGTCAGGAATCTGTGTAGCTCCAGAAGTACTTGCAGAAATATTGCAGATAAGGTTGCTGTCTCCAGATATTTATTCTGATTTTATTCCTGTATCAGTGTAGGAAATTTGTCATTTGTTGCTAGCATTATGCTATCAACTAAGTTCAATATGTGGCTCAGAAA
Organism: Dryobates pubescens; assembly: GCF_014839835.1. Lineage (NCBI taxonomy): Eukaryota > Metazoa > Chordata > Aves > Piciformes > Picidae > Dryobates > Dryobates pubescens. The sequence goes on along the minus strand of NC_071616.1, from coordinate 19,715,848 downwards.
CTGTCCCAAATGATGTGACGCACTGTCCCTTCCCTCCCATTTCATCCTCCAATTATATCAAATTTTATGGTATCATCCTTTGTTTGTTTAGCCTGTTTGGACACACTGATGCACTAACAAATATATAGTGTAAGAGGCCGTATCCCCCTTAACTTTAATCTAGGAGAGATATTTTGAATTCACCTGCTTTATGTAACCTCAGTTATTTACTGTTTGAAATGTACTGCATTGTATAGTTGTGCCATAAACAGTACACTAGAATTTTATTTATAATGCCATAGTCTATTGATATTTGTGCTGGGGAGGTGGGGGAAAGAAAGAAAAGCTCCTTCATCTACCTGGAAAAAGAGATAAATCTCAAGCAATAAATTTAGAGGTGCTTTCTTTCATTTTGCTGTAAAGACTCAATTTTGTGCTCACTGCAGTTACTGCTCCCATTGCTACCAGTGGTGCAGGGTCAAGTATTAAATGGGCACTGCTTGTCTCTGGACCCAGGGTCTCGACAGTTTGTGTAGAAGCAAAGCCCCTTGCTCTGTGTGGATTTTACATAATTGAATGTAATCCTCAATTTGTTTCTTAAACTGGTTATGAATCAGAAATATTGCTTTCTTATTGTCCTCATTCCAGCATTTTGATTTGTAATGATGCAACTTTGTTACATTAATTGTTTAGCTAAGAAGAAGAGTTTTTGAGATATGCTGGAAGATTTACTTCAACATTAACTACAGCGAAGAAGTGTTAAGGCACTAACCAGGGATTTTAGAGCTAAGTTCTATTTAAGTAGCTAAGCTCAAAATTTTCTTTTGGGAATGATTTGCTGGTTAAATTTCAAACAGCCTGTAAGTCCTCCTGGATACTCCTGCCCTGCACACAATAGTACTTTCTGGGTATGTGCCTGCAGGCTCACCCACTTGCACTGGCAAGACTCACCATTTCAGTTGTTTCCAAAACCTGTAGGCGCTTTGTTTTCTTTTACATTTTGTTACCATCATGTAACAACTGCTCAGTGAACATTGCCTAAGGTTTATAAAAATGGTGCCTTTTTGACTTCTTCGATACCAAATGCTGAGCTATGCCTTTACAGAACCAGCTAAGTGATTCGAGTGAAATTTCTTTTGTGCATAATTACTTCTGGTGAGGGAAAGGTAATGAAAGTTTTTCCCATGCTTCATTAAATAACGTATTTGGACTGCATATCAAAATGTACTAAGCATGGCATTCTTCTGATGAAACACACAGCCAGGCATAGTCCACAAGGGGATACAGGCACATTCATGGTATGGTTCTTCATGTTCTAAGATGTGACTCCAAAATAAGTCTGAGGGGTCACACTGCCCTAAAATGACTGTTTTTCACCCTTGGGAGTAACAACGTGCTTGTGTGATCAGCTCAGGTGCAGACTGCTCCACAGAATAACGTAGACTGAGATGCATCCTCCCTTTGAAATTGTATTTGCCTCACTTCATCCTTTCAATGGACAAAAACAAAAGCAGAAAAAAATAACAGAGGTAAAACTTGCAGTGACCTTTTGAGTAAATGAGACATTGTCTTTGGTGGGCAGGTTCACTGTATCATTGTTCCCATAATCTAGTCAAAATCCACCCTACCTCATGGTGTTTGCAAATCTGTCTTAATTTGCAGTCTGTACATTTGTCCCTGTGCCAACCTCCTTGGTTAAGTATTTCTTTTCCTTCCCTTGTGTTTATCTCCCTGATATGCTTAGAAAGAACAGTCATCCCTCTCTCCCCCTGTGTAAACATGTCTCTTTTTCTTAATCTAAGCAAACTGATCTTGTCTGATAACCTCATTTATGAAATTTTATGCTCCCCCCCACCTCTTTTTGTTTGTTTGTTTGTTTGTTTGTTTGTTTTTGACCATTCCAGATGTCTCTCTCTGCATAGAGTTAAGTCTGAATACATCTCTTGGGGGCAGATCTGCACATAGTAATCCAGGTGGAGAATTCAACTTTGCTTTGTAATTGGGTTTTGGTTTTTCTGGTTGACAGTGGAAACACCCAGATGATCTTTCCTGGAAGTGGATTAACCTCTTCTGTGAGTGCAATCCACTGGTTGCTCTGAGTCACTGTGGGATTAATCCATATACCTAAATCTTTAATTTTATCAGTAATCTTTAGATAAAGGTCTTTGTACTTGTAGATTTTTTTGGTCAATTTGCCCTGTAATGGATGCTTTGAGATTCTGTATTGTTGAGTTTTATCACCTTTTCCTTTATTCCCACCCAGTTATTTGCACAGACAGTGTCTTCTGCTGATCGTGCATCAACATTTTGTCATCCATTTCACAAGTTCCTCAGTCAGTTTACAATCCCAGTTATGGTCCCTGTTTTCTCTGTTTCCTAATAATTTCACCCCTTATATTACTGCAACACTGCATTTCTTTTATTTTGAAAATGGGTGCTGTTATCAGAGGAAGCTATCAGGAAAACTTGGTTAGATCCCAGTCAACCTAAGCTTAGCAAACCTATTGCTGCATTGTTTGCATTTTGATTTATCTCAATGTTTCAAATTACTTTCTCTTAACTTTTTTTTTTTCAGGTAATGAATCTTTTTCTTTCCTCTTGATGCACTAGAGTTTCTGGAAAACATCCTCTTTGAAAACTAAAGCTAAAAATTAATTTAATTCTTAGCCCAAGCCTGGATTATTTTTACTTCATTGCAGTTTGATCACTTCCATTGTTCTTTTGTTCATTTATGATTGCAAAGAATCTTTGGGTATTTGTTTTAATATTCTTTATAAGAAAAAGTTCAACCTCACATTTGGCAACTCTCCCTTTACCTTTGCCTTCTAAGATGTAGCTTTCTGTTGATCCAATTTTTGTTTCTCATGTATTGTCAGTCCTCTGCTTCAGTTTTCTTCTTTTTGATGATTGTTTGCAAATTTAGAACTTATGACCAGCTTTACAAAATTTCCCTTCTTTGAAATACAACCTCTGGATATGTTATGCCTTTTCAGGTAAGGACATTCCAGATGTCCTCTGCTGCTATCTCTCACAATCCAAGTTATATTCACTTATTGGCTATAGTTCAATGCACTAGTGTTTATTATTGACTGTATTTTTGAAATCAAGAACCCCAGTTCAGTTTGCTTTTCAGTTGTTCATTTTTTAATGAACTAATTTAATTCCTTCTTCAAGCCAGTGGGGACTTTTGCAGGACCAAATGTAGTTTAGCATCACTTTCTGTGGAGTAATTGGCTAGTCAGTGAAGAAATAAGCATGCTATTACATCTGCAGAAAATCTCTGCCTACTGTTATTAATAGCATTTATTCTCCAAGCTCATATCGAGAAAGATAAGTCTCATTGTGAGACTCTCACATTGTCAGGCAGTGCTCTGTGATATCTATCTCTATAATAACATAATACAGGTTTGGATGCTGCCCAGATCTGGGCTTTCCAGATTTCTAAGGATGGGTTTAATTTCTCCTTGAATAAGCTGTGTAAGTGATAGAATTCAGCTTCTTTGTATTCAGTGGGAGAGGAGAAAGACAGCTCCAGGAGGTGATTCATCCTATCCCTGGCTGTCTGAGATGGATTGGGTGAATCACTCTTCTGACATACCTCTCCTCACTCACCAGGGAGGACAGCTGGACGATTCACATAGATTGTCTGGTTGGCTGTAAGGTTGCAGCATTATGTGAGATGAATCCCACCCCAGTCATGGCATGGCCGTGGCTTGAGCAGTCTCAAGCTCAGTTTAAATGAAATCATTTTGCCCTTGCACATATACAAAGAGCTCAGCCTAGGTGGCAAACTCTTCAGAGGATTTGATCACTTTAATGGCTAATTCTACTGAATGCAGGTTGCCATAACTGTTTGCATCTAGCAACTCTAAGCATATCAGCTTAAATCTGGTTTAAGAAGATCTGTGTATACTGCAGTCACATCTTTGACTGCCACGCCAGCATGCCCTAGTGATAGGAAGGGTCTCAGCTCTGGTTCTTGGCCATTCCATGAATTCTTCAAAACCACAATGTGCTGAACATCAAAACACAGTGAAAAGCTCTTCTTTCCCCCCTCTCTGACCTTTTATGAGACTGTGTTTTCTGTTAAATGGTGCAGTACCAATCCCCACTTTCAGAGCCAGGAAGATTTTAGTTTTAGAACACATTTAAAATGCATGTTTATGGGTGGTTGGTTTCTTTTTTGTTGTTGCTGTTGTGTACGTGCCCACAGCTAACAATGAATAAATAAAAAATCACGGAGTGAAATCTAATTGAAAAAGTGCCTAGAGGTAAAAACACATTGTTCCCTGATAGAAGAAAAAAAAATTATGGATGAGCTTACCATTTCAGAATACTGGGGTTTAATTTTGAGGTTTAAGCAGATTTCAGTATATTTAAATGGTAGAAACTAATTGCTAGATTTGTTTTTGTTTTACTTTGTTAAACATTTATGCAATAATTTCCTACTGCAGAAAAGATCTATTAGATTAACAAGTAACCAGCTTAAATCTTTTATGTCTTCTACAAAAATGCAGGTCTGCTCTTCTGTTTTCCTTTAGTGCAGAACAGACTCCTCTCTCTCCTGGTTTGGGAGGACACCTCTGACACTCATACTAACTTGGATGATTTCCTGTACTTGTTAACCTTCATTTTCCTTTGGTGACAATGTTCCCTTTATCTTATTGCATGTTTAGCTCTTGACCCCTGTATAACATGACTTTGACAACCGCATCCATCCTATTGCTTGAATTATCAGGGATTCATTATGTGCAAGAGAATTTAGCTCTGTGTTCTGGCTGGGGGTGAAGGGATCTGTTCCCATGCCACATATTGCAATTGTATCACAGCTACAGGAAACATTTTTCTCAGCCTTGTGGTCAGAAGAGTTTAGCCAGATAGTCACTTGGCTTAGACTGTTCTTTCATCCTGTGATACTGAAATTTGACAATGTGGTAACATAGAGGACCTGAAATGGCAAATTTCAGGTAAGCTTAATAGGAAGGAGTAATCTCTCTACATTTCATACTGAGTGCTGTCATCGGCTGTGCCTCCACAATCTCACTAAGTTTCCTTTCTTAGTATATTAAGAGAATATGAGAACATAGATTTTGCAAGGCATTTATGTCAATAAACTTCAGCTTTGTTTAATCATGAGTAGTTAATTTAATTCCACAGTTCAAGAAAGTTCCTCAAAAATGTCCTTCTGGATAAATTTGACATTGTCTACATCCTTTGTGGTGGCTTCAGCTGCTGTCTACTCAATAGAAATAGTGATACCAAAAAGCTGGTTCATAGCTATTGCTTGTGTCCTCTCCTGATCCAATGGCCTTAGAAATCACAGGGAAAGTCTCCTGTGACTCATATTCTTAACACTGAAGTCAATGATGTGTATCGGACAGGAATTTGCTTCCAAACTTGACTCACAAAATGCATTTCTGGAGTAGGTTGTTTTCCAGTTAAAAGATTTCTACAGCTGAAATGACTGAAGATGAACAAGCTGAATGATTAAGACATAATCAGATACATTAGTCAAAACCTCAAGGGACAGAAATAGATGCTTCATAATCTGTTAAGATGTTCCTAGAGAACACAGCAGGTATTACAATCAGTTGGGCAAATGACTAAATAAGGCAACACAGTGACAAATGCTCCTCCAAGAAGATTGGATTATCAGTATCAAAACTGTGCATTATTTGCATGATGCTAATGCCAAACAGGATTACATGCTCTGTTCAACGTTTCTAATCACCTTTCTGATCGAGTGCTGAGGTTACTCCAGTTAGAACAGGTGTTCATCCTTTTGTAGAAGGGTTTCCAAAATATTCATTGTGGAGCATACATACAGTTTAAAGAAAAAGAAAATTAAAGACAGCCAGACATCAGCTGAGTATATAACACTCAATTTCTTAATAGCTCAAATATCATTCAAGGCAGTTAGTCTTTCACATAATTTCCACCAAAGTAATCGCTGCTGAATCTCAGGCAGAGCTTTTTGTGTTAACAATTGTGCATTTTAACACCAGGTGATCTTTTTAAAATATAAAGATACCAGCTTGACCTAATTCCCAGTATTTAAACAGCGTGATGCATCATGCATTTAGTAAGTGCTTATGTGCTCTTTCCTAGGTAGTGTTCAATGTTTAAAGCTTCCAATACTGTCTTCATATTTTGCAAGATTAGACATGAAATGTGAATAGTCAATAAATATCTCTCTGATTTTTTTCCCCCTTAAAGTAGTGGTCAGACTGAGCTGGCTTTTAAACTTACAGTGAAATGTACTTAAATTAATTCCTTTTTGGAAATAATATGTTTCAATGTCAGCTAAAGTGAAATATTTTTGATTTGTTTTCTGTAATAAGAGATACAATTGTTACCTGTACTTAGGGAAATTTTGCCCAGATTTTGAAATAAATACTGTATTTTTTGCATGGTTGTACAACTGCTAAACTGTCTATGTAACTTAAAGTGAGAAGATATAATATGGCTGGGGGATGGAGATGTAATACAGATGTCAGACTGTAAACACTCCTGATCAGTGGTTGACTCTTGGTTTGCCTTTGTGCAGCAGAAAGTGCAGTGTAAGCCTTGCTAGTGGGATGACCTTAAACAACTGGGTGCAAAAAGGAGACTCTCTGCTTTAGGTTCCAGAACTCTGACAGTAACTCAATGTTGGTAATGAGCAATGATTCTTTAAATCAGATGGAAATAATGTGTATCTCACTGGCCATCAAAACAGGACCTGATCTGACTCTCTGCTGTTTTCTCCCTCACAGTGAGTTGCAAGCTTTGAGAATTGGGGTGAATTCACTGAAACACGCTGCAGATTACTTTTGTGAAATATGCTATTAAGCTGCTCTGTAGTTTTATTTTCTAATGGAGGTATTGGTTCTATGGGGTGTGAATGTTATTCGGTAGTCCATTGGCCCCAGTCCATTGTATAATGAACATTGTAAGCGACTTCTCAGGTTATTGGGTGGGTTGGCTATTCAGTGGGCCTCACAGACATATATCCCAAAGCAAATAAGTAGTTTGAATGGAAAGAAGACCTATAAACTGAATCTGTGTCTTGTGAAAATGCAAAATACAGAAATCAAAATGGGAAAATTCCACTACCCTCCATGGTATTAGTCATCATGAGAGCCTGAATGCAAATATAGAACTTCAATTTATTATGGATTTGGGGACCTGAAACAAATTCCAACGGGATTTGAAAAGCATACAAGAACTTTGTTAAACAGATTACATCTAGAAATATCAGATATATGCTACCCTTCAAATGTTAGTTGTGAAAAGAAACAGAGGTGCAGAAGAGATTAATGTGGTATTTTTATGGAAAACTCCACAAACTCCAGTATTTTACTGTTTGATAATATAATTAGCCAGTGTTTTGACTAGACTGATTCAATAATGATGCATAGAAAAGGGCAATTTAATCTTGGCACAGTAACTAGGAATGTTGCCTCATTGCTTTCTATGTCTTAATTTCTACTTTAAATTAAATGTCTTCAGTTTTGGAATGTTTTATATCAGAAACCATCCTTTACAAATCTTCTATTTTGAGTCACTAATCAATTTAATGCACAAAGTAGGTATATCATGGGATTCCAATAGATCACAAACATATTTTTCTTCACCTGCATCTATAAATTCTATTCAAATACATTGCAAACCATTTGTGCATCGAGGAGGACACGCACATCGCTTGTTCCCTCTCTGATGTTTCTGTTAAATTTTTGATGGTTCCTGTCTTCTCTTCTCTAAACATTTGCACTTCCATTTATTTGTACTTCATTTATCTTGTATGAAAAAAACCCCACAAAACACTGCACAAGTACTGGCTTTAGGAAAATATCTGCAATACCGATTGGAAAGGAAATTAACCCTATATGCAAAGGCATGTGGTCTTGCCAGTGCTTTGTGGTCTGTAATACCCTCAACACAGAAAGGTAGTGTACCCACAGTTGCTAGTTCCATGTTCAGGCAGTGAAACTTCTTATAAATAACAATATAACCAGAGTTATATTAGCTCTGGTGAAGGATAATATGGGATGGAGACTGTAGACTAGAGGAAGTTACCCAGTTACTCTCTGGTGGAAGAGAGGAACAAGAGGCAGATTTCTTTGTGGTTACCCATTACAATTACTTTCTCACATTTCTCTTGAGCATCCCATAGTGATGAGGGCTGTTGAAGTAGGTGGATCTCTATTTTGGCCAGAATAGCACTCCTCTGCTTGGATTTAACTGATTATTCTCTGAGAAACTGCAAGAGTCTATTTGAATGGTGTAGTTCCATCTATGACTGCTCTTCCACCACAGTTGACCTCATTGAGGTCAAAACAGAGTCTCCTGTTTACTTCAAGCTGACCAAGTATCAAATCATTCCTTGTTTTGTGATAAACATGCCAATTTTCACTTTGGATTCCACAGAACTCTTCTGTTACTTGGGAGGACTGAGCTTGAACAAAGTAATTTATCCACCTAATGAGTGCCAAACTTGATTATCTTGGATGAGGACAGAAGTACTTCAGAGGGAGGAGAGTTTGATCCTGTAGTCTGTCATCTGGGGCATAAAAAAAAAATGTATAAAAAGATTTAAAGCAGACATGGGAATTGCTGCACAGCCTTCTGTGTTAACCAGCAGGATATTTCAGATGAAATAATGATTTTTATTCTTTTCTAGGGGATCAGTAGTCTCTTCAGTTCCTTAAAAGTGGTGCGTCTTCTACGACTTGGTCGCGTTGCCAGGAAGTTGGACCATTATCTGGAATATGGTGCTGCTGTCCTGGTTCTGTTGGTGTGTGTATTTGGACTGGTGGCCCACTGGCTAGCCTGCATATGGTACAGCATTGGAGACTATGAAGTTATAGATGAAATCACTAATACAATCAAAACAGATAGCTGGCTCTACCAGTTGGCACTGAGTATTGGGACACCATATCGTTACAACACCACTGGCTCAGGGCAGTGGGAAGGAGGACCTAGTAAAGACTCCTTGTACATATCCTCTCTCTACTTTACCATGACAAGCCTTACAACAATAGGATTTGGAAACATTGCACCAACCACTGATGGAGAGAAGATTTTTTCAGTGGCCATGATGATGGTTGGCTGTAAGTAGAATTTGATTTTATTGTGTAAGTATGATGGTTGCAAAGCATATTTGCTGTGAGCTTTCTTGACATCCTAAAAAGTCTGAAGTACCTTTAAACAGCCATGAAATGAACTTGGAATTATTGAAAATGGGAACTGAGGTTGTGTAGTTGCTGTAGCTTTTAAATTGCTTGAGAGACAGTACATACATAAGAGTGCCTCATGGCAGTACTGTATTGAATTCATATCCTCTTCGTGATGCTTTAGTGTTGGATGCTTTAGTATTGGATTCAATCATGTTTGAATGGTCTTGGCTGGGACTTGGTTAATAGTTACAATGTATATTCAGATTCAATTAGTCTGACTGACTTGCACAATCTTGGAAATGTTTTAATTTGTTTTAGCCAAATCTCAAAACATTTGATGATCCCATAACGTTATTGTGTACTTTATGGTATGGTTTCACTGGCAAGTCCTGTTTTTCTCTCTGGAATGTGGTGACCTTTGTCACCAGCAAAGCTAGAAGTGAAGGGAATAATAACACACTATATTGCACCTTTTCTCTGCTTCCTGCTGTTTTGCAGCTCTGCTGAGATAGTCTAAGAACAATAGTGGTAAGGCACACTTCTCATTTCATGTGCTGCCAAGGTTAGATAACCCAGCCGCTCTCCAGGTTAACAGAAATTTTCTAAATGTAACAAGACTGCTGAAAATGTTAATATCATTTTGGAGAATTATTTTGGTGTTAAATAAATAATTCTGGGTATTTCTCTGATGCTTTCTATTCCTGAGCTTTATACAAGCAGTAAGCAATTAGGCAACAACGGAGCAAACAAAGCCTTTTGAAAATAAGATCTACATAATCTCTCTGTAATTATCTCAGCTAACACTTTAAGATCATCTCAGAGAAATACTGAACTATAAAAAGGAGGTTTTCTTGCTACAGTCTTTATAGATCTGTAGAAGATTAAAGCCATTTGTTTGGAGATTTTTTGAATGCTTTTTAAAGAGAGAGGTTGCGGTTTTTGGACTCTACTTGCAGTGTGGTGCAATGAAGTTTCTGCTGAACAGCATCTTTACATGGTGGGTTGATGTGCTTCAAAATATTTCAAAGTCATAAAAAACAAATCCCCAAGCTAGAGCATTAATGTGCTATTCCAACTATGCCATAGAAAACCTATAGGTGCTGTTTAGCCATGTGTTGAAACTGCTTTGTGGTATTTACAGAAGATTGAGGATTTGGAGAAGAAAGTGTATATAGAACATTTGAAATATTATAATATTTACTTCCATTGTCTTTTCTGGGGACTTGTTGCCTTGATGGAGAGAGTCCCACAGAAGTTAAGCAGCTGTAGTGAAAGAGATAAGAGCCCACAGAACTAAGCAGGGTGGGGTTAGAGACATAAAAACATAATAAATAATAGTAATAATAACAAAATACATACATGGTCTCAGTAAGTGAAAAGGAAATGTACATGCTTAGTATTCTAGGTGGATTGTACTCTTGCTTTTTAATCTCTGAAATGTACAGAGCAGTATCAAAGTTGACATTTATGGTAATCTATGCACATGCCACTGGTTTAACAGTTTTCATAAGTGTGACCTAAGAAATTATTAAAACATTATTAAAGGTACATATCAGTGGTAACTGTAAGCTTAGTGGTTAGAAAACCATGAGTAGGTTTATCGTCTTTTGGGCAAAGCCAAAAGTAGAATCTAGAAGTTGAGAAGCATGGCAGAAATACAGTTAAATTGCTTATTGCATAAAAATAATGCCATCAAAATAAATGTGGCTTCTCTTGTGAGGCCACAGATAGAATAAACTTTCTTTTTAGGTTATTTGTAAATGTAAAAATGCTTCAGTTGTGATCCAATAGTTGAATATTTTGCAGACACATCAGTGAAAGTATTAAGACTTTCAACTCATGTACATGAGTATAAGGACTGCTCCTGAAATCTAAAGGAGTTGTTTAATTAGATACTGGTAAGAAAATATGTCAGCTTCCAAGAAGATGCTGGTCATGCTTGCAATATTTCTCTAAAGAGATCAGACCTGCAGTATTCTATACATGTGCCTTGCAGCGCCAGCTGCTGAAAACACCACAGTCTGAACACCAAAGTGGGATAGGAAGGGACAAAAAATAGCAGATGAAAAACACCGTATCTCAGGCAAAGTGACCAGTGAGCTTGGGAAAAGGATTTGGCCCCAAGAAAAGGTGTAACTAAGAAGTGAAAATTATTCAAGTTGTTTTTTAAAGATTTTTTAAAAATTAATTTTCCTTTTAAACAGTTTTTTGAGATAAACATTCAGCAAAATTCAATTACAGTTCACTCAGTAAAAAACTCTGATCCCTGAACTGACTCCTGTCATAAACAGAGAGAGACTGTGAAATACCTTTAGTGGATTTCCTGAAGAAGTTTGCTAATACCAATAGTTGATATTGGCAGCTTCTTTGCTAACAGACTGTGCCAAATGAGTGTCTTAGACTTAGCACTGGAATCAGAGATAGTAATTCATCACAATCCCAGCTGCCTGCTCATGCAAACTGCAGATATGAAAGGAAATCTTCCCTGCTCTGTCAGCTAGTAGTGACTTGTTCTGCAAGCCCAAAGTTTCCTATTCAGGCTGGCAAAGTTATCAGGACCTGGGAGGAGTATTTGGAGAGATTTGCAAATCCTCCTGGTGGGCAGGACTGCAAAACGATGTACTTGTTAAAAATAGCCAAATTAAGATTCTGTCGCTGCTGATAAAGCATTGCTCAATGCAGGGCAGTGGTGGGGGAAACCCAGATGAATGGGGAAGCTTTTCAGTTTGATTGGCAGTTTGTCACTTGATTGTTCACTGAGGACAGAATTGGGTGGGATCTTTAGACTGAAATACATCACCTGTCTTGTAGGAAAGAGAGCTTTGAATAACTTAACCTCATCTTGTGAAGTTTACTTCCAATTTCTTTTTTGCCTTACTTGCTTTTGCTTGGTGTCCAGTGCAGTTCAGCAATATTTTTTTCTCAACACTTGAAAAGCTAAAAATAGCAAATATAAAGCATCCTGTGACAAGAGAACAAGGTTTTTACAAGGGTTTTTGTTTAAATACCTATTCTGCATTTGCTGCCTAGAGTTCCTGCATGTGCATTGAAAATCTGATTTTTGTAGCTCCTTTTGTGTTGATACACAGGTCATTTCATCCCCTTTATGCACAGAGCAGAACAAGTAGGTGGATCTGTCATACATATGCTTTGAATGGACCAGGAATCATATCCAGGAAGGACCTTTCTTGTAAACTTCCCATTATCTCAGTCTCTAGCAAGAAGCTCAGGCTCTGCTGCTGCATGTTCCTCTAGCTAAGTCCACAAGCAGTTTTTTAGGCTTCTACAGGACAGCTGTAGGTCTAAATGTAAAACTAACTGGGTTTCTGCCTTTCACAAAAAGGAATGTATTAAGATAGAAGCCAGAAAGGCACTTTTTGGTTGTATACTATTACTATCTTGCAACTCAGCACAGCCAGGACTTCAGTGAGCAGAATATCTGTAAAAGGGAAAGGGCATTTTTGGGAATGTGGCAGCATGGCAGGGTGAAACAGCTTGCAGCATTCAGGAGAGATGAGGTTTTCTGAAGAATCATAGAATCATTTTGTTTGGAAGAGATCTTTAAGATAAAGTCCAACTGTTAAACCACCACTGCTACGTCACCACTAAACCATGACTCTAAGCACCATATCTACACAGTTTTTAAATACCTCTAGGGATGGTGACTCTACCACTTCCCTGCTGGACAACCCTTCTGGTGAGATGTGTTTGCTGCTATCCAATTTAAACCTCCCCTGGTGCAATATGAGTCTGTTTCCTGTTCTATCACTTGTTATTTGAGAGCAGAGACCAACACCCACCTCACTATGACCTTCTTTCAGGTAGTTATGGAGAATGATAAGGTTTCCCCTGAGCCTCCTTTACTCCAGGCTAAACAACCACAGTTCATTCAGCTGCTCCTCATAAGACTTGCTCTCTAGATCCTTCAGCAGCTTTGTTTTCCTTCTTTGGATTGACTCCAACACCTTTATGTCCTTTTCACAGTGAGGGGCCCAAAAGTGAACCCAGCATTTGATGTGCAGCCTCACCAGTGCTGAGTACAAGCGGACAATCACTTCCCTACTCCTGCTGGCCACACTATTTCTGATACAAGCCAGGATTCTGTTTGTTCATATTCATCCAGCTGTCAACCAACACCCCCCGGTCCTTTTCTGCTGGGAAGCTTTCCAGCCACCTAGCCTCAAGCCTGCATGGGGTTGGTGGGACCAATGTGCAGAACTTGGCATTTGGCCTTGTTGAACCTCATACCACTGGCCTTGACCCATTGATCCAGACTGTGCAGATCCCTCTGTAAAGCCTCCAAGCAGATCAACACACCCACCTTACTTGATGTCATTTGCAAATTTACTGAGGATGTACTCAGTGCTTTCATCCAGATCACTGATAAAGATATTAAACAAAACTAACCTCCCTCAGTACTGAGCCCTGGAGAATACCACTTGTGACTGGCTGCCAACTGGCAAATTTAACTCCATTCACCACAAGTAGTTGGGGCCAGCCAGCCACTTTTTTACCAGGCAAAGTGTATGCCCATCCAAGCCACGAGCAGACAGATTCTACTGTGGGAAACAGTGTCAAAAGCTGTCAAAAGAAACAAGGGTGAATGTTTAAATGACAAGAGTCTATGTACAGCCATATGCCTTCTCTCCTGTGCTTCCACTGGGAGAAAAAAATGGCCAGTTTCCCATCTCACGGCTCAGAAGGTCTCTGATACACTTCTGCATGCATCTTGTGTAACTGAGAGCAATCAGTTTGCCCCTGTCCGTGTGCAACAATGGAACTGATCTGAATAACATAGAGCAGATGGCAGAGTCAATCTAGCCCCACAAATACAGCATTTACATGAATTTATTTGTCCACCTGAGTGGGCTCAACCCAGTGCATACTTTATCTAAGCAATAACAGAAATCCAATATATTCCACTAGTCACTGAAATGCTCTGATGATCCTTGCTGCTAGGAAAGGTCAGAACAAGATATCAAAGGCAGGAATGTCAATGGATATTGAATACTTCCCCATTTCTTAGAATGTGGAAGTCCCAGAAGAATCTCTTAAGTCTTCTGTGAGTCCTGAGAAGAGTTCAGAAAGGGTGTGTTGTTTTTCTTGCTTTAGGGAGATACTTATATTGCCTATATATAGCTTGCTTTGGCTTCTATTTGCTTCCAGATTTATGGGGAGGTGGGTGTGGAGGAGGTATTATTTTTCAATAGCTGGTTTTAAATTATGGTGCAGACAGGCTTATTAATTTTGTGTATAAGCAGAAGAATTTATTGTGGCAATTGTACAGGATAAATCTGAACAAATTGGTCTGGAAAAACCTGTCATTTCTGCCAGCTATTGGAGCAATTTCTAGAGATCTCTCTCCAAAACTCAAGTTTCTAATTTCATGGCTTCAAATGCTGATTTCCTATATTAATCTTAAAAATACCCAGGATGTTGATCTGCAAATTGGAAAAGAAAACAGATGTGGTTACTGTCACTTGATCCCAAGTTGTTATTGTTCAGGGATTGATGAAGGAGAGCAGGGGTGGGTTCTTCTTCTTTTAATTTTGCTGAATGAAGAAATAGGACATCCTCTTTCCTACTGAGATTGGGTGAGATGCTCTAATCTGATCCACACCTGGTTCTAAAATCTCCAGTATTGAGCAATGGGCCAATGATGCTGAAAGCTTCTGGTTGCTCATGGCATCCTCCCTTGCTTTTTCTCAGCTCTTGTTTTGGAGTTGTGACATGGACTGCCATGGGCTGTCAGTCATCTCTCCACTGATCTGCCAAAACCTAATTAATTATTCAAGCACGCTATTTCATTGTTCAAGTAACATTAGTCAGTTCCCTGCCAATATATGATAGTTAGCCACTTGAGTGCTGTTTGTATGAATCATGGAGGTTTATCTAGTAAATTTGTTAAGCAGTGGCTAAGCCCACGCACTGACACAACAGTGTGTAATTGTAGGAAAGCACTTGTCTGGCAGACTTCCAGACAAGCAATCCCAAGAGTCCATAGGATTTAAATTTTGATCCCAAGGAAAATGTATGTGCAGGATAGCACCTCTTAGCAAAAATCACTACCAGTAATGTAGATTAAATAGTATTTTTTTACAGCAGTAGCTAGTAATGTGAGAAGGCTTTACATTTCTAGGAATTTACAGGCTTGTGTGTTTAGCTGTGGTTGAAATCCAACTCTGCCCCGAGTGTCTTACAAGAGTCAGTTCTGTGGCATTTTCTTTTCCTGCAGGAATCTGGGATATGGGCAAGACACAGCTTTGCACTGCCTGTCCAGGAGCTGCAAAGGTTTTGACCTCTTCAGCAGAGGACTTGTGCTAATTTTTTATCTACTCCTTATAGTTTCTTAAAATCTGGATTGTGTTCAAATTGTATTGAACAAGAGCAGGCTTTGCTATTGAGCTCCTAATTGCTTCAGTTACATGGAGATGCAACCCTCAAACTGTGTTGGCTGGGTGGAGTGTGGGATATTTCTACAGCAATCAGTGTGAAGTGGCTTGGACAGTTGGGTGACAACCTGCAGCTCCTGAAAGGATCACATGCAGGTTATTATCAGGTTGGTTATTATCAGGGAGAGACGAAGCAACCTCTCACTTCTTCATGGTCTTCTGTGTTGTACTACATGGTTTGACAAAACTGCCATGATCAAGGCTACTGAGAGGAAGGCACGAATATGTTTCCAAATTAGGAGGTCTTCTGTATACAGCTGCTTCCCTCTTGCTCATCTGCATAAACACACATCCTGGAAAGGCTGCAAACTCAGCTTGCATTAACAGTTACATCCCAAAGATGAAACATTTTATATGGGAGAGGTGGAGATTTTCTGGAGGAAATAATTAGTTTCTAATTGGGCTTTAAGAGATGTAGGACTAATGGAGGAGGAGGTTGTTGATGTGGGAACTGCCTTGTAGTAAAGAACTGCTTGACCCAGAGTGGTTTTAAACACTGAGAGTACCAAATATTTTCCCAGAGTGGCTGACAGGGATGTATTTCTAGCTGTCATGTTCTGGGCATCTTGGTTTCTCATTGTTTCATTTCTGTAGGTCTGAAGTGGTATAATGTCATGAACCTCTCAAAAATATTTAGAGCACTGAGGACTTAGCCTGTACCTCTCTCATCTTCATCTTTTCAGCAGCTTTTTCTGCAAGAGCCTTAATTGAATAAAGAAACAAATTTTCTTTTGGTGGAAGTGTGGGAGTATGACTGCCCTTTCCTCCTTAAAGAGCTTTACCCCTTCTTTACCCCTTTCCCTTCACTCTGGAGGAAGGACAGGATAGCATCCAAAATGACATTTCGCTCCTGGGTACCTGCTGTGCATCCCTGCCAGTTCTGAGTCAAAAAAAAAAAAAGGAAAAAAAAAGATCTGATTGTGCTTTAGTAGAAATATTTTGATCATGAATGATTAAAAGTAGTTTTCTTCCACTGGCCAGCAGCCAGCATGGATTTGTCAAGATCAGTTCATGGTGAATTAATCTGATTTCTTTCTTTGACAAGTTAACTGCCTAGTGAATAAGGAGAATTTAGTAGCTATGATATATCTGAACTTTTTAAAAGGCTTCTGACACTTTTCTACGTAGTGGTCTCATAGCAGACAAATGAAAGATGATCTCAACAGTCATAACAAAGTCAGTGATAACTGATTGAAAAATCTCTCTCAAAAAGTAATCAAGGGCTTTGCTGTCAAACCTGGAGTGAATTGCCAGGGAAGTCTTTGCCCTGTGTGTGATTTTATTCAACACTTTCATTAGCAGAGCTGAATGACAGAACAGAGGGAGTACATTGGGAGAGTTATGAGAAGGGTTGCAAGCAGTTTAGATGACAGCATCAGAATCCATAATGATCCCAATAAATTTGAAAGGCAGCCCAAAATCAGCAAGGTGAATGTCAATAAAGGCAAGTGCAATGCACCATGTTTAAGGAGGGCAAATCTAATGCGTAAGTGTAGTATAGGGAATAACTGCCTCTGCTGCTTTGGGGCCACAGAGGATCTTGGAGGAAAAGGAAGTGGGAGGGTGATAGACAAATGCAGATTGAATGTAACACAGTAAGGGGCTAAAACCTGTAAATACCACTCTGGAAACTATCAGGAACATTGCCATAGGCAAGCTGAAGAAGGCATTTATTCTGCTGGGAATGTGGCTGGTGAGATAGCTCTGTTTTTTAAATACAGGACTTTAAGAAATCTGTAGACCAGCTGGAGAGAGAGGAGATCAATAAAAATCTGTTACAAGACAGGATCTCAGGGTAACAGTTGGAGGAATTGACTTTGGTTTAAACTGATGGAAGCTGCAAGGAAACATGAAGATTGACTTTTACCATGGAAAGAGTGTGCTTGAAAGGGGAAAAAAATGTTGGTCCTCAGTGTTTTCTGAAGGGCAATCAGGTCAGCTGGGAGGGAATGAAGACTAATAATATTGGAAACAGGGGTTTCCAACCTTAGTCCACCAAAATTTTTAACACCATGGATGAAGCCACTACCAGATTTGGTAGTCTTGACTTCATTAACAAGTAACTGTCAGTCTTGCTCCAGGTGTCTTTGCTTTTGCCTCAGTATGAATATTGGACTAGTCAACTCCTTGAGGTCCATCCGAACTCTACACCTCTGATGTTGCAGGGAGTGTAAGGTACAGCTGAAAATCTCTATTGTGTGTTACAGAAGGCAAAGCTAGCAAAGCTTGCTTTCTCTAAGTGGTTGACCATTCTTTAACATTTAGTGATGTTTTCTGGTCCATGATGTACTGGCTGCAGGTTTGCACTGCATAGTCTCCCAATATCACTTCTGTATTTGAACTGTAAAGTGTGCTCGTGTACACTTATCCTGGAGAAGTTCAGCTCCCTGTGGAAATGCTGTTGTCATCCAAATCGTGCAAGGCATTGAAAGATGAATGAAGGTGTTCAACACTAAAACAACACTTTAGGGTTGGGTTGGGTTTTTTTCCAGCCCCCCCCCCCCCCCTTTTTTTTTCTTCTGTACAAGGAGTGAGAATAGCTCTCACATTTTCTAACATATTTGAAAGGAGCTGATAAATCGTGATTTGATTATTTGTGGAAGAAGAACCTGTTCTCACTGTGGGTTTGAATCAAGTCCATCTGCAGGAAGCAGAGGGAAATAACTTCAGAAGAGGAGTTTTGATGGTTTTTTTTGGCTTTAAAAGTTGTTACTGAAATATAGTTCTCAGCTAAATATTTTTGCTCCAGTGTTTTCACCCAGTCTTTTTCTTTAAGAAAACAAAGAGTTAAGGAAAGAAAGATAAATTGATAATTTTATAGTGGAAATTTTCTTTTCCCTTTCTTTTTTTCTCTGTCTTTATTCCTTTAAAGCATATTTACTTCAACATCTTTTGTTACTACCCACTGGATGAATAGTAGAAGGGTAGAAGTATACTCTTAAAAGTTAGGGCAAGCACAAATACAGGCTCAGCAGAGAATGAATAGAGAGTGGGCCTGAGGAGAAACTCAGGTTGAAGAGAAACTAAACATTGAGCCAGTAATGTGCAGTTGCAGCCCACAAAGCCAGTCAAAAGAAGCAGAGAGGTGATTTTTCCCCTCTACTTCACCCTGATGGGATCCAACCTGGAGTAATGTCTCCAGTTCTGAAACCCCCAACACAAGAAGGACATGGAACTGTTGGAGCAGTTCCAAAGGAGAGCTATAACGATGACAGAGGGCTGGAGCACCTCTGCTATGGACTTGGTCTGAGAGATTTGGAGTTGTTCAGCCTGGAGAAGAGATGTAGCAGATTTCCAGTATTTGAATGGGGGTTACAGGATAGCTGGACAGCGACATTTTGGAAAGGTAGGTAGTGACAGGATGAGGAATAATGGCTTCAGACTGGAAGAAGCTACAGTTAGGTTAGACATGAGGAAGAAATTCTTCCCCATGGAGGTGATGAGGCACTGTAACAGGTTGCCCAGAGATGTTGTGGAGATTCCAACTCTGGCAATTTTCAAAGCCAGGTTGGCTGGGACCTTGAGCAACATGGTCTAGTAGGGCTTGGAACTAGATGATCTTTATGGTCAAGCCATAATGCCAAGCCATTCTATGATTCTATGAACATTATGATTCTTACAGTGTATTGGGAAGGTTGAACAGCCTGAAAGTATCAGTTCAAACACAGGCAAACAGTACTGTTTTTGGATGGTGTGTTGCATCCTTTTAGTTTCATCTCTCACACCTTGTGTGTGATTGAGTGTCATCAGGTTAAAGGCTAGGAGGGCAGAGTGAGGGCTGGCAAATTCCTACCAATTTTTTCAAGCGTTTAATCAAGCCCTTTGGTCCTTCCTGAACTAAGATCTTAAACATATGGTGTGTTTTAAGTACTTGAATAGCCCCACTGACCATATTGTTGCTTAATGTGAGCTTGCCTTTATGGCCACACACCATAATGAAAGGAACATTTTTGACATTTAAGGTACATGAATGGATCTTCCAAATATAGTCAAGGAGGAATTAGAAGGGTGAGTTCTATTGCAAGGTCGCTAGGACTGATGCCTAAAATTCATGAAGGTATTGTAAAACCACACCATCCATTTCAGTGGGATCCTGTGTATAGAATTTTTTCTTTTTTACATGATATTTTGAATGATAAAGACATGGGAACAAATGATTATTCCTTTATGTGGTGAAAAAAATGGATTTATTTGCCCTTCTTCCTTCCTGACCGGAAATATTTTAAAGCACAACATTGAATGGCTGCTTCCTCTCCATTATTTTTTAATAGGAAATTGAAGCATAAAGATGGTTATTACTGTGCCTTATTAATGCAGACATTTCCTGCTCAAATTGATAGCCCACCTTACCTAAAGGAAATGTAACTTTCTAGTTAATCAAACACAATCTTTTTACCTTAGCACCTGAAAGAGGGGAAAAGAAAGTGAGTCAAAATGGTAAGAAGGAAGTTTTGAAAAAACATGCTGGCATCAGTGTTATATTGGAAAATATTGAAAGGGCTGGAGGATCTGAGTCTGAAATAATTAAATGTGGGTGAAAATTGGTCATGGAAGAAGGAGCTTATAATCAAGTATCTTTGCCTGAAGATGAATGAAGTCAAGGAGAGAAGGAGAAAGAACGTCTATGACATACCTCCACAGCCCTTGGAAGTCTTCGGCCAGCCTTCCTTTTCCCCATGCACAAGGTCATTCTAGCATAAAGGTCTGTTTAGTGACATATGAGACTGCATGTGTGTGTTTGTGTGCAAGCTACAATGTATTGAGCTCCACCACATAGGTTTCAGTTGCTGCAGGGGCTGAAAGCCAGCTGGTGTTTTGTGAGAACTTGTGGAAGCTTGGTACCGCTGAGCACCTTGTCTTCTTTTTACTCCTTGGTTAGGAGCAGGCAGGTGCCCATGGTGGTACTCATATTGAGGTTGCTCTGCTGTCTCTTCTGGGAAATCGAGCATTGATTGTTAAATGGGGTTTTAAATGGCAGAATTAGAGAGATTTATCTCAGGCATTAATCTTCATTTCAGAATAATAAATCTTCATTGGCAGAATTTCATTACTATTTTTCAGGGATGATAGCAGATGCACATTATTTGTGTTTGTTGATGGGATTTGGAGAAAGATAACAATTTTAGGACTTCAGAGATCCTATAGCCTGATTTGGCCAATAAAAAAAAACCCAAACAAAACAACTAACTAACTAACTAACTAAAATCTTCACAGTGGGACCCAGCACTGAAACTGTTTCACATATTCTACCAGCTGCTGAAGGAGCAATGCAGGAGAGCACAAATTTAAATCAAATTAACCAGAAACCCGAACAAACCCAGAATTATCAGAAAGTATAAATAAATTAAATGCTAAAGTGCTTTTATAAACAGAAGACTTAATGATAAATATTGGGGCATTCCCAAGTAAACTACTATCTAACTATCTTAGAGACAAAATAAGATTTAAACTCCCATTACAGACAAGCTAGAAAGAAAAGTATTCATATGGTTTACACATGGGTATGTTCTTGTTAAAATGCTTCTTATAAGCAAGAGAAGCCATCGAATGCTTCTAGATGTTTGCTGTCTTGTAAGGAGTGACTAGAGGCTTTGGAAGGAATTTAATGGAAACTGCATCAGTATTGAACACCCACATGAACACACAGAATAGGAGGCACAGGAAGCCAAGCTGAGCAGATTTGATCTAGTCTAATTAGTAAGGCTGTTGTTGGGGTTTTTTACAGTCTATTATTGATATATAAACATGCTATTGAAGAATTAGTAATCTAAAACATTGCAGTTAATTTGAGTTTTTAGTGGCGCTATAATAGCCATGCTCCATCTGGATGCTAATAAGAAACAATGGACCATAGAGAAGTTCTGTATCCTCACCTTATAATCCATTTTCAGCCAGCTGAAAAAGCAACAAAGAGGATATTTGCTGAAATATATCACTTTGTGATTATAAATTCAAAGGGAACAGTCCTGTGTTGTTTCTCTGCGCCAGATATTTATTCCTTTCTTCCTCGGCATGCTGCACAAATATTTCTAACCAAATTTATACTGTGAGTAAAGGCGTGTTGTCGTGTCAATATGACACAGACACTGCTGCACTGGCATGACATTTTTAATGGGGTTTATGTTGCTGCATTAAGAATGTCAGAATGAATCAAATGTTCTCACAGTTTATTGTCTTTCACATTATAATTATTGCAACAAATCCTCTGCATGTACAATGGCAACACATGGAGGTTGTTAACTAATGTGTTTTTGTGTGTGCTTAAAAAGGAGTTATCACTTGTGATCTCTTTTAATTGGTAGCATTTAACAGAGGAACAGGAGATTTTGGCTAGAGGTGTCTGAAGGTTAAGACTCTAATCTAAGAATGTGAAACCTTTGTTTCATTTCCAGAGATAGCATGTGGTAGAATTGTGAACTTTGCCATTTGATACATTTTTGTGGTTCTTTTTTCTTCTGCAAACCTCTGCCTGATTTATTGGTTTAAATGTTAAATGGCTGGGAGCAGGAACTCCACATTTCTTGTACAGTGCCTACCCAACTGTATTCCAAGATACAGGGAGCCAACAAACACAAATGGAAATGTTCACAAAAAAAGGAGCCCAACTATACTGAATTAGTCTTCCTTTCTGCAGCTAACTCCAGGTAACTGGTTCAGACCCTCAAAGATGCATGAGGCACTTAAGTTTTGTCAATATACAGCTTAAAAGTTCAGGTGAAGGCAGAGGTAAAGGGGGGATAGTATCCATTGCTCTGGCCAATCTAACAGCCTGTAGTTGGAATATTTCATGATAGCTGAAAGTTTATATGGGTCTGAGCCACAGCATTTGTAGGAAGAAATAAGATAAATCTTGTGGTTCATCCTAACTTAAAAAAAACAACCAACAACAACAAATGCTAAAAAGTTATTTTGCTTCAGGGTATGCAGCCTACCAAACAGTACTGGAAGCAATTCGTTCTACACAAGCAGTATGCTCAATGATAAATAGTTTCAGGATTAATATAGCTGGGGTACATGGGAACACTGCAAGATTTGTGCTGAAATTAGTCTCTGTCTCTTGCTTCTCAGAAGAACATGAGCATATGTAGGCATATAAGAAATGCTCTAATATATCCTGAACTTTGATACACATATGCACAGAATCATGGAATTATTGAGGCTGGAAAAGACCTCTGAGATCATCAAGTCCAGCCTAGGACCATTAGCATGTTCAGAAGCTGTATTATTTGGCAGAATGGTAAGGTATGTAACGACTGACATGACAAAGCTACTACAGCAGGTATCTGCCACAATATATATTAAAGTCTGGAGAACAAGTCTTTTGAGGAGCAGGTGTGGGAACTGGGGGTGCTTTGCCTGGAGAAAAGGAGGCCCAGGGAGACCGTATCACTATATACAACTACCTGAAAGAAGGCAATAACGAGGTGGGGGTTGATGTCCCAAGCAACAAGTGCTAAGATGAGAGAAAATTAGCTCAAGCTGTGCCAGGGGTGGTTTAAATCAGGTATTGGTGAAAATTTCTTCCCCCAAAGGATTGTCAAGCTCTGGAACAGGCTGCCCAGGGAAGTGGTGAACTCACTGTGTCTGGAAGTATTGTAGATGTGGTACACAGGGGCATGGTTTAGTGGTGGACTTGGCAGTGTTAGGCTAATAATTAGACTTGATGTTCTTAAAGGTCTTTTTCAGCCCAAATGATTCTATGATTCTATAAATCTACAAAAGGTTTGGAAGTCATATCATAGACACCCGAAATATGTGTTATTCAGGGTATTCTGGAAGATATTCAAAAGAGCGATAGAGTTTTGGGGAGTTTATGTCCTATCACTTTCAGAGAGATTTTGGCATTTGCACCATGTTTCCTTTTTTTCTAAAACCCCTTCCCATTGTAACCAACATAGAACATTTTCAGCTAGTTTAGAATCTGCTCCTTGCTCCCCTTTTGCTCCCCACCTCAAACAACACAGAAATGCTAGCTATAAAAAGGAAATGTGAGATAACAGCTACTAAATAGGCAAGATTAAGATAAACTATCAATCCCTGACCTTTGAGTATTAGCTGTTGGAGTGCTAAGTCTTTGTAGTAGATTAACATTAGACACATTTTTTCCCCCCATAAAGAACAAGAAACCAATTTAAGATGGCACTGGTTGTAGTTTTGAATTATTATTATTTCTCATAGGTTTCTGCATGAGATTTCCTTAGTTTCTTGTTCTTGCAACCTGTTTCTGTCAGAAAAATGTTGAAGTAACATTTAAACAAAAGCATAATGAATTCAGTTCTACTGAATGAACAACCTTCTTCATTTACAGTACAACTTTTTGAATGCTTTTAACATTGGAAGAATATTTCCAAAGTTTGTATATTTTATCCTGATATGATCGATGGTTGCATTAAATTTGATATTTCTGCCTATAGCTGTTACACCTACACGTATTTCCCAAAGTGAATGAAAGAGGTGGTATTTTTCATGTAGGGCTACAACATGTGAAAACTGGCCAGACTAATGCTCCTTCAGCTTTCCTAAAAACATTCACCTTGGCATTGGAAAATACCAGGCCAAAACAAATTAGTCTGACAAAAGGAAGGAAGTTTAGAGTTGAAAGCAAAACTCTGTCTCAACTGGGAAGTGTACTGTTCACTCTGCTTATAACAATATAACTCCCTTTCTCACTCCACATTAATATCTTTATTTTGGTAAAAAACATGAAGTATATATTTGTGAGACATAGTATTACCTTACTTCCATTTTTTGCCCTAAATTAAGTCAACTTTATATTGTAATGTTGTCTTTCCTTTGCTTTATAGTCACTTCACAGTTGAACCCAGTAAGGAATGTAGATTTATCGACCAGCACATAGCAGAGGGTGAGGATGGAGAGATGAAAGACTTCTCTCACAATGCATCAATTTTTAAACTGAGACTTTAATCCACAACATTTTAGGCCATTTCATGAAGAGATTTGTTTGTTTGTTTTGCCAGTTATGTCAAACGGTTTTGTCACCAGTTACGTCACATTTTATCCCATTGAGTGCTCACTCCCTTTATTTGTTGTTGTTCCCTTATATCTGTCACTCTGTGGAAATAATTATGCTATTTGGAAGGGTCATTTGAAAGTTTATTGTTTTCATCTATGGTATACACTTTTGCTGGCAGCTGTGGAAAAGTATGTAGGTACTGTTATATCCTTGTGTACTTGACATTAAGACTTGACTTACCAACGGCAGAGTGGAGTGCAGACAGGTGGGAATGGCCCTGGCTCCCAATATCCACATTAGCAACCTTGCAGAGATGTGCTGTTGTGCAGCTGTGGCTCATGAGTGGTTTTCAGGACAGCCTTGAGCTCAAGGCATTTCAGTAACTTGTTTTCTGGGCCCTGTAGCAGTCTGGCTTGTGTTTCACTCTCTTGATAAGATGTGGAGGCAAAAGGCTACTCTGAATAAATGTGGGGGGTGGTGTCAGCTATTGCTGAGCAATTATTTCTACAGGCAGTAGGAAGGCTTTTTAAAAAACTCTGGGTTACTTTTTACTCTCACTTTGCTGAAAAAAACCATAAATTACTGTTTTACAGTCTTTGTGATTAGCTATCCTAGCTATTGATCAACTATAGAGCTACATGGTAAAAATGATGACAAAATGCTCATTGGGAATGTGAGGTTAAAAAGGGGAGGAATACACAGTCAAAATTTCAGCACCTTCTCTTTCCCTTCCATCCCAATGACTCAGTTCCCTAGAAACTAACTTGCCTTATCTTGAGTAAAATTCGTCAGCGTGAATTATCATTACCATTATTTAAATAACATTGTTTAATTAAATAAAGCTCCTGTCTGTTATCCCTTTGCTTCTCATTTTTTTCTTGCCTTTGTTAAAAATTAAATGTCAACTCTATGTCCACTCAACAGTCTCAGCATTTTAAATACTAAATTCCTGACAATACATTGACTTTCAAAGATAATGCATTGGAGTATCTGTAATGCAAAAAACCTTGGAAAAACCTTGGAAAAACTAACCAAACCCAGGGATGTCAGTGCTTCCTACATTTTAGTATCAGTCTTAGTTGTGTTTCATTTGTTAAATGCAAAAGCAGTGGTAATGTCTTAAGTAAGAGAAACCCAGGCCTGATGTCAAAGGCCTCCTCTGCTTATAAAACAGTCCCTGTGTTTCTGCTGTTACTGCAAGTGCCATGAGATACAGAATGAAGACTGATGCTCATCCATACTCAGCTAACAGCAGTGGCTCAGCTGGATCACAGCCAAGGCTTGGCAAAGTTGCACTGTAGAATTGTTTTGGTTGGAAGAGACCTTTAAGCTCATTAAGTCTAACCCTGTGGGTGCTTGATTTGCTTGGCAGTTTTGAAATTGCCAAGCAGTGATGGCTTGAGCAGGAACATCCCATTGAGTATGTTGTTATGGAGAAGCAGAGATATGTTGATATGGAGAATCAGGGAAGACTTTGTGTGTGACCTGGTTTTGCTTAGACAGAATCACAAATCTTGATGATCTCAAAGGTCTTTTTCAACATGGTTAATTCTGTTCTGTTCTATTCTGTTCAAATCTACCATAATCTGCAGTCCATTAGCTGTGATGAGTTAACCAGAGCAGCTGACTTAGCTGGCTCACAGGTGTTTCACATTATAATGAACATCAGCTCAGTATAAAGGGTGAAATTCACTGAGGATAGGCAACCTTCCTTTTGGGGATTTTCTGCTCTTCAGGACTGCTTTCTTGTTTATTGTGACTGCTGTATCTTTGCTGGGGTGACTATAACTTTATGTACTTTATATTGGCATTAGTATTAGCTTCACTGCTTCATTAAAACAATTTTCAGCCCACAGTGCTCCTCTCCTTTTCTCAAGTCCCCTTCTCTGCTGGGGAAGGGTCATTAGGTACTAGAGCAACTGCTTTAATTTAGCCCTGGATAGAGGCTTAATGTAGACAGTATGCAAAAGTTGAAAAAGGGAAAACTGTGTTTCATAAATGGTTGAGGTTCATGGGACTTATGTGCTGTGGCTGTTATGGCTTAAGGTCAGCTATGTGACTCGGCTTGTGACAGGAGGAGTGAGCTGCCTTCTCTAGTGTGGAAGGATAAATACCTGTGTCTTTCATAAGGCATACAAGATGTATAAATGTGGCAGTATACGTGGTGCATGCACAGACCTTCTTCATGCATGCACAGATTGGCTTTTTACCTGTGTTCCCTCTCCACTGTGAAAAGCCAGGGGGAAGGGCATCTAACGGCATTCCTAAAAGGATGTGATGCAAATTAGAAGGACAATGTCTCTGCAGCATGGGAATATTACAGTGAAAGGAAGAGAGATCTGTGATACATTGACAAAGCCATAAATGCTGAAGACCCTGATGTCAAACTAGCTTAGATAATTTTATTATTTTTTTTAATGATGAAGAGGAATTGAAATGGACTGTATTTGTATTTTAATGGTAGTTGTAGCTTAGGTGTGCTGGATATCTTGCTTTAATTCCAGTTCTCTGGGGTGTTTCTCAGCCCAGAGTTTTCTTGATGCTTTATCTTATGGCAGATGCTTTATAGGCATTTCACTCACTTAAGCTGCTATATTTAATGCATGCATTACTGTTAACACAAAAGGTGTTAATATCCATAATGTTGTTTGTGTTGAAAAAGCCAGCAGCATTTATTTTAGCTCTTTATTTTTAATGTGATTGTCAAGACTTTGCTATGTGTGAGAAAGAAATGATGACATTCAAGCCACCTCTGAGTAGTAATTCCATTAGAGCACTTTCCAATTCCTTAGCTATGGCTTTGGTTTCCTTAATTATCACAAAAATTTTAATGGAGATGTATTAGTGAAAGGAAACTAGCTTAAGTATTATCTGAAGACCAAAAATAAATATCCACTTTTCTGTTACAAGTCTGAGTAAACAAGTCTGAGTCCAGGGGTTTGCTTTGAATAGTTAGCACCAGAGGTTACAAAAACTCCCCACCACAACAAATCTTCAAAGCAGTGGCTGAAGCTACAAAGTCCTCATAAAGTCTGGGTGCCTTGAACCTTCTTCCTTGATGTGAGCATGGGACAGAAACAATCTGGAAATGGCATAATGAGTTGGTCATTGTATAGTAGGTTTCTTGTTGAACAGAGTGGGTATTCAAATGTTGGAAATCTCATGAATAGAAGCTAATAAGATAGGGTTGCTGCCAGGATCCTCTGCCCATCTGAAACCCATCACTACAAATGCAGCTGGGAGTTGTCCGTAGTTATTCTCTGAAGGGAGCCAAAAGGTGTTCACCATGGCAGTGTCACTGCCCTTAACTGTGTATCTGGGGAGAAGCTGGTCATCAAAATATTTCCAGAGGAACTGGGCAATCTTCCTTGGTCTGAAGGATTTTAATTTCTCATCTTTTACCTTCAAGATGTCCTAGGTCACCTTTCTAATTTATCCCTCCCACTGCACCCTGTCCTGGTCTTCTGCCTGTTTAACATGTTTATGTCCCATGACCAGTCCTGGCTATTCTTAACTTTCCTAATTCTCCTAATCTCAGCAGCATCCATTCTTTGCACGTATCTTTGCCTGGCCCCTCAGTATCCTTCCCAAGTGTTTTGGTCTCTGCAGAAAAGCAGCGTTGAAGGTGACTCAGGAATATTTAGATTAAAAATGAAGCAGATGATGATTATGAGTAATTCCGGGGTTAGTGTTCAGTACAATACAATGATGCAGGCTTCTGAGTTAAACTTTGCTTAACCTTTGTTTTCTGCTTGCGCTTGTTCTTTGGATCTGTTCCATGATGTCCAAAGACCCTAACAATGATTCAATTTTCACCTTGCAAGGCATTCATCCAAGTGAATTCTCCATGCTGAATGTTTACGCTGAAATACTGTGGTGTTGGGGCAAAGCTGTGTGTACAGACCAGTTTTATCTGCAGTATCCTGTCCTGCATTCTTCCCCCCCACCCCCCCCCCCCCCCCAAAATTCAGTGATTAAGAGCACTGGATACAATTATATAATCACATTATGAATTTTAAAATGAAGTACTTCTTCCAAAATTGGTATTTTAAAGCAGATCTTGCTGCTTAAGAATGGCAAATTATCAAGATAGCGTGTGTGTGCGTGCATGCAAATGCTTGCTACTTTTGAGGGGCTTGTTTGTTTGGGGTTTTTTCAACTTAAAAAGACCTCAAACTATTGGTTACATCAATGTGTAAATGTTAAACACCTCAAAATGCTATAGGTTTTTATACGCCTTATAAACAAGGGAGAAAAGGATGAAAATGTTTCTTTTGTATTTAGAAAAGGTACACTTTTTGGCACAAGAAACAGATTTTTCTTTCACTGTGTGTTTACTTCTATTTGTAGGAAAAACAGCAGCTATAGTATTTTTCCTAAGAAGAGAAGCTGAAAACAGGCAGCTAAAATAACCGCAGTCAGGTGGTTATTTGAGATATGGACAGGCAGAAGAAGATTGTACCGCCATTTACCATCACAGTGCAGCTGACTTCTTTAAATCTTTGCTCACCTAATTTTCCATTTTTTTCTCCTCAGCTAAAAATAGTGCTGGGGTAACAAAGCAAAGGAAAGTTTAAATACTTTTGCCTTTCCCTGTCATTCCCTCTTTACTTCTGCTGGTGCTAAAATCGATACACATTTCCCAGATATGACTCTGAAGTTGCTTGAGGCAAAGGAATCAGTCTGCAGGTTTACTGACAGAACAGTGTTAATTCAGCACCTCCAATAATGCAGACAATGTGAAACTGGATTTAGACAGATTTTGGTTTCTCAAAATAGTTGGCAGCTTTTCTGTATTGATTTCAAATAGATCATGAAATGTTCATGTAATGAAAGTAAAAGGATTCTAAAATCTTTTTTACTAAAAACTGGAAAAAAATATTATGGATTGTAAATGACTCCCTAGTCCTTATTCCTCAGCTCTTGTTCATCTTGCTTTCCCTTCTCTGTCTTTCCTAGCAAGGAACTCTTGAAAAGAAGTTCTGTCATCTTATAGGGAAGGACTGTGGCGGTCATTGGAGCTTGATTCTTCTGATGCCAGGCTTATGTAACTTCAGTCTCTAGAAACTCCATTGTCACTTTCTCTAAATAGAAAAATGACACCTAATATAGATTCTTTCTAGCTTTTTATCATTTAAATATACTACTCATAAATTTAGAACCTGTTAAAAATTATTTTTAGTTAGGAAAATAAAGTGCTGGGTAATGTTCTTTTTCTCCCCTACTCTTTCTGTCTCTGTGAATATAACATTTTCTCAAGTAACTTTTTTTTTTTTTTTGGAAGGCTTTTATGTTGCAAATTAGTAGAAATGCATGTTATCAGAATAATTAAAATTCTTGCAGGACTACCCTTGACGTTACTTAGCTTATGGCTATACCATGGCGTTAAGGGCAAGTTAATCGTAAACACCTTCCTGCATTATTAAACAGCACGCAATGCAGTTGGGATATACAAATTTGTACAGCTGTGAACAAATACAGTTGGGATATTTTCTTGGAAAGCATTTTGTATTCTTACCAAACAGATCCTTATCTCCTAGCTGCTGAAGGTCCCCACATCCTGAACCTCCCTTCCAACTTCTGACAGCCTGCTCTACCCTAAACCTGACCAACTGCTAGTTAAAGAGACCTGGTGAAACAGCCCAGTAGAGTAGTAAGTCCCATTTTTAGATCCACGCAGAGTACAAAGTCAGTGCATTGCCATGGATGGTGTGCACTGCCCTTGACGTGATTTTAACAAATAGGAATTTAAATGATTCAATTTCTATTTGAAATAAAATAGATGAAACAGAGTGAGGAACAGATTTGCTTCTGAAGGACCTCTGTGGTATGTGGTTTTGGTAGCTGATGCTGAGTAATGCAGAAATCCCTTATTAGCAAGTAAATTGGCAGGTTAATAAAGCTAGTTAATTTTTATGATTTTTTTTGAGGAAGAGTATTATTCCATTAGAAGAATGTGATTTGCCAAACAGGAAACACTTAACTGATCTTGCAAAAACATCTTTTAAAAACTTATTAGCACTCTGTGTCCTCTCCCTTCCGTTACATCCTGCTATTCAATATGGGACAAATTGACCTATCAATTTTTTCATTAAGCATCCTTTGCACTAAGTTTTTTTTTTTTTTTTAAATAGTCTTTAATATTACCTAATGGAATATAAAATAGTGCAAAAAGATTTAATTTTAATTCCTGTCACCATAATCCACATCTAGCCACCACTGAGGTTTAAATCGACATTCAAGGATCTTCAAAAGGAGCTGTAGATAGTGAAAACATATTTGTTGGCTCATTTTTTCCAGTGAGTATATGGTGGGCTGACTAATGTGCATTTTTGCCTATCTTTGACAACTTTCTATTGAGCTGACTTTTGTGGCCATGCTGCATGGTTTTCTGCAGCTTGTTGTCTTCAATGTGCCTGTGCTCAGTACCTGTTAATTAGAGGGGGCATAAGTGGGCATGCTCTGCCCTGTATGCTGCCCACTGTCTCTGCTTCATTTCTTTGGTCTTCTCTAATTATGAAGCAATTCATGTCTGTACGAGGCAGGAGGAGATTCGTGGAGTGGTCACAGGATTGCTTACATTGTCTGTCATTTCTCATCCTCTGCTCAGTCCTTCTCTGTATATGTTCTTTACAGTACTTAGTGTTTGCTGATTGCTTAAAGAGAATGAGTCTGGAAATGGACTGGAGATGGGAGATGTGCATGTTCTTAGTAATTATAATCAGTAAACAGGACAAATACACTATGAGAAGTGTCTGCACTGTGTGTTTCAGTCTACCTTAGGTCCAGAGTACTGCAGTATAAGCAGTGTGATCACTGGACTCTAGAGATGGAGCTGTTAATGCTGCTGTATGTGTACTTAACTTGCTATGGCTTCATTGCATGTTTTCAAATGAGTGTCTTGACTGGGAAGGTCTGGGCCATGAAGTAAGAGAGGTTGTGAGAAGATTGAGATGGAAGTTTGGGGTGACTCAGGGACCAGACTGGAGTTCTAGCAAGACTTCTGTATGGAAACTTACGGAGGAAGAGTGCCTCTGCCTTGTAGTACTTCAATTCCTATGTTCTAGCACAGGTGTAGACATAAAATAGGGCATAAGTTGGGGCCAGCCATAGGTGTTGAGCCATGGGAGTAGCCCATCCTTCTCCACTGGAAATGTGATGGTGGTGGCACGTGGAAAGGTGATGACAGATGTAGAAGGCTGTGTTCTCTGCCTTTGGTCTGAATTTAAGAAAAAACATGCAGGTTAGGGGAGTGTGCAAATTATCCATGTCTATGAACAGGCTAATAGCCTTGGAGACTTTGTGGGTGATGCTATGTGTCCTTCACAGAAAGGGTTATTAAATATTGGAATTGTCTGCCCAGGGCAGTCACCATCTCTGAAGGTGTTAAAGCTGCATGTGGACCTGGTGCTTGGGAACATGATTTAGTGTTGACCCTTCAGTTCCGGGTCAAAGGTTGGACTGGATGTTCTTTGAGGTCTATTCCAACCAGATGTTTTCTGTGAGTCTGTGCATCTTAGTCCAAAGCTGAGTTGTGGAGCTCCAAGACAAGGGCAGAATAGAGAAACCAGGCAGAGCGTTGTCCTTTATCAGCCTGGAGTATTTGTTATCCCTAGTAACACTAGTAAGAGCCATATGGCAGAAGCTGTCAAGGCTAGTTATGGTTAATTCAATGAAACAAGTCCCTTTGATGAAAGTTTGCCATTTATCAGCTGGACTAACAGTGCTTCACGTGATAAAAGTGTGCGATGCTACAGCAGAGCACTAAAGCTGTGGGATCTTGGCCACTATTAGCAGAAGGAGAAAACTTCATGAAAAAAATACTTAGCTCTATTATTATACATTAAAAAAAACAAAACAAACAACCAAAACTACTTGCAATTGTTAGATCATTGATTTTTTTTTTAATGGATGTGTGTGGAGCTGGGGAGTGGGTGAATGCAAGATGTTATGTATAAATTCTTCATAAAGATCCAGGATTTTACAAGTATGAAGTGATTTCTTACTGTCTCAGGGCAACTAGCTCTACCCAGAGGAGCATCTCAGCAACTGGGTTAAATAATTAGGAATAACATTGAGTAAAATGAAATAAAACAGGTGGGAGGCAGCTAAGCTTCTAAGCAAAATAAAAAAAATGTACTGTATGACTTCTGGAAGACTTCAGCAGAGACTGAAAGGAGATGTGGAGGAGAGGAAGAAATGAAGGGAGTTAATGAGATTGTGGGGAGAAAATGTGGTAGAAGCTTATTCTGATAATATGGGAAGTATTTAGAAAACCCTTCAGTTCTGTTGAAAATGACATATTTTGAAGAAAAGAATGAATACACACATTTAAAACAAAAAACGGTTTTACTTCCCAACTAATATGCCCTTGTTTTCAAGACAACAGAAAAGATCTCTCTTACTTATACACTAGAAAGACACTGGAGAAAAATCATTCCATGTGTTTTCTGCTGGAAAGGTTTCATTTATTAAAAAAAAAAAAAAAAAAAAGGTAAAAAAAGTAGAGCATGGTGTAAAAACAAGACATTGGGTTTATACTTTCACTTTACAAGATCTCCTGCAACAAGAAATTCAGATTAAAAAAAAACCAACCCAGAAGGTGTTACTTTCTCTCATTTTTTTTTTGCTAAATTTTACCCTGTTTCACTGGGGGAAAAAAAAAAAAAGGCAGCTAAATAATAAAATAGACAATAGTAATTTGAAAAAAGCCAGAACATGCCTCAATTTTGTAAAATTTAATTCTGCATTTTCCACTGAGAAACAGAACAGGGACAATTGACGAAAATGGAACAAAATTGAGCAATTTTCTTTGTAAAATGTATGTACAAGTGGCAAATATGGGGTGTCTGTGATATTATTATTATTATTCCTATGACTACTTCTACTATGAATAGGTATGAAGAAAATAGTTTTCCAAAGACCTTTTGCCCTACCTTTGGGAAATTTTTCATACAGATTCTCAAAGGAAAAGATAAATATACCTGTTTATTGCTGACCCTAAAACTCACTAACATCAGTAGCTATTTCCCATTGACCTGAGTGAATTATGGATCATAACCTCTGGGAAAAATTAGTTCAGATTAATATAATTAGGAACCCAAGCCGGTTAGCTTGCAAACTTGGTTCAAAGTATTTTTATTTAGGTTAGGTAAATGTGTTTTAATGTTATGCATACCAATAGGTACTTGCAGAAATAAAGAGTTGCGTAAAATGAGAAATATGTGATTGTTTCTCCCAAACTATCAGTGGAGGAGATGAAGAGGCTCTGCTCCATAGATAATAAATCTGAATGCCTAAAAAGATTAAAGGAAATATTTGCAATTTGATCAAACAAACTGGGGGGGATAAAATGAATTCCATCGGGACTGAGTTTGCAAAACTGAATAAAAAATGTAAAGAAATAGCTTTGCCAAGTCAACTACAATTAATAGTTCACTATAAAATTAATATACTATATTGCAGAGGCTTGGGAACAAGCAAGCTGGAAGGCCTGAAAAGACATGCTAATAAATGGGTTGTTGAATTTAATTTTCATTGGGTTTGAGGACTTGCTCCTGCAAGTCTCATTACAGTGTCATCTTCACAGAAGCAGTTGATGGCAGGAACAAGCAAATGTGAATGATACCTGCAGGTATTAGTTGTCCTAGCTGGTTTAGATCATTGATGCAGAGGCACCAAAGCCCTGCAAATAGTGACTCCCCATTCCACATACAATCCCTATTCAGTGTATAATTTCAGATGCCATTCCCCCTAATAAAGGGAATTAATGGAGTTCATGCCCAGTTACTAGTGACTCTAACAGACATGAAGAATCTTCAGTGGCTTCTCAGATTGGCAAAATAAGTGGTAGGAGAGACCCTGCACTAATTCTATCACATGCTATCAGCATATGAACAAAAACATTGAATACATCAAGGTCACTTAACCTTTTGCGTTTGCAGCTGATCTCACTGTTGCTTACATAAAGACAATAGCTGGGCAGTGTCATTAATGGCACACACAATGGTGTGACACTGGCACTGCCAAACTGAAGGGTTAAACATATTATACAAATTAATGCTTGCTTTTACTGTTAAAGAGTTAATGCTCAAGAGAGATCCCATAACGAAGTGTTGGGTCACATCTTGATATTTTTATTTTGTCACATCCCTCATTTATTTTCACTGGACTGTTAGGGTTGCTTTAGTCACTCTTGGATAAAATCCAAGAAAGAACAGCTTTGCCTGCAGTTGCCATGCTCTGGGAAACAGCCAATCTTGCTTGTAGTAGAGAGATGATAAAATCTTCCCAATTACTGGGACCTAAGCTGTGATACTAGCATAAAGTGAAAAAAATTAAGAAACAATTTCATTTTGCCCAGAGATTTATTTTTTTTTTATTCTTTACTTCACAGTTGTACCTAAGTACAGCTTTTCTCCCCTGTGCTGCAGGTCTTTTCTTCTGCTTAATCCTGAAATTAGGGTTTCTGCTTGATACATCAATCTCACCACAGAAGTGACCATGAAAAAGACAGATGAAATTCAGTGTCAGTGCATGCAAATTAATACACATAGGCAAAAAATAGCTAGTTATGCCTATACAATAATGGTCTCTAAATTAGCAGTTACCACTTAGAAAAGACATCTGACTGTTACTGCAGATAGTTCCATGAAAATAGTGCAGTACTCAGAACCAGCCAAAAAAAGGCAAACAGGATTTCTAGGCAAGTAATTGAAATGAATATCATTGCACCACATTGTACTGTACTTTTCTACAAGAAGATTTTGCAAGATTAAAAAGGATGTCTGAAAGGTGACAAGAATGAGGCATGGAATTACTTTCTCAGGCAAAGACTCTTCATGACAGAAAACACAGTGGAGCACAGCTTAGAGACCTCAAGTGGTATGCAGGAGGTGAAGAGGAGCAATTACTTTCTCAGAAGGGGAGCTGGGGGTGGCCAATATAAAGACTGAGACAGTCAGAGCTGCAGAACAGTGTGACAAAATACTTTGTTTTATAATGTTTTTATTGAGAAAAAGCAGAAATGGGTTTGCAGGAAAGACTTAGATTCTCTTGGTGGAGATGTTAGGTCGGTGGTTAATGCTGTGGTCTGGATACAGTGGGCAGTTTAGTTAGGAATTCTCCAGTTTGTAGAAATCTGTAGTGTGGAGATGCCCTGTGCCTCCTCTTTCTTGTACTCTTATCATGAGTATCTGGAAGGGGCTGCAGAGAGAGGAAGGTTTTTGACTTAGATGGGCAATTAGTGTGATACTTCATATCACTGTGATACTTCTGTCACTGCGCACATCTCTGTGGGCTGTGCATCTTCAGGGCTTTGTCTGGAGGTTTACAGCAAGGACACCATCCTCCCAAAGAGAGTAATTCATTGAAGCATCCAAGAACAGAATAAGTGGATTTTAGTGAAAGAGGACATTTAAAATTGCCATGAAACAGCTACAAAAAAAGTCAAAGGGAAGTGATAAAATGCACTCAATTATTCTCCTCGGATACTCTCCAGACGTCAATGTAATTTCATCGACTTCAGTGAAATTAGTGTTAATGTAGGAATGGAAATGCAGCAAATCTAATTCCAGCATCTCCTTCCTGGAATAGTGAGCAAGAAAACAGAGGTAATCAGATAGAAACAAGTGCTGATCAGAAGTTGTACAGGGAGGAGGAGAGCTCCAGGAGCTGCTGCCAGGAAATAGAGAGACCTTTTCAGTCTCACACAAGAGTTCAGCAATATGTGCACAGAGACTGAAATGAAAAGCCAGATTTTTTTGTTTGTTTGCTTGATTTAGTTTGCCAATGTTTATGATCTTATGTTTTTCTGTTGAATATTCTCAAACCTCTTCTACCAGGACATTGACAATGGCTTGTTGTATTTCCAGTAATGTTTTTGGTTTTGGTATTATGGAGAGCTGTGGGACTGGAGGAAAGAGGTGTGGAGGTAATGGGCTTGATACAGTGTTTAGACAGCTCTTGTTTAATTTGAAAACGGATCACTGTGTAACCTTTGAAGTGCTGATGTCCAGTTCTGTGTATATGTTGCTGCCTGGTGTTCTGATCCTCTGATAGGCAATGCAAAACTACATTTAGGTTGTTGCCTTCCATTGCTCTTCAGCAGAACAATTTATGGCACTTGCAAAGTGTAGAGAGCATCCTGGGACCATAGATGTTCTCTCAAGTGCTGTAAGCACTACCCAAATATACTGGGATCGAAATAAATGTTTTTAAGATGAAACTACTGCTCAGCACATTCACACTAATATCTTTGCACAGACTCCTCTCCACTGGTGAAAAGTGGCTTCATAGCAAAGGTAAGTGACAGCAAGATGACAGACTTGTGATTGAAACATAGTACCACCAATGCATCAGGGCTGGGAGGGTGGGTGTACTTTGAATATATGAAGGGTTCATCAATAATGTTGAATGCTAAATTAAGAGGCCAACTTTTTCCCTCCCCCATCTTACTGGAAGGATACAGTACAGAATACATTTGATTTTACAGAGTATAGGAGTGGGAAACGTGCTTAGTTTTGCAGTTAGGTTTCACTTGGTTATTGACTGTTTTACAAGACAACCACTGAGGAAGCTCTGAAGAAGCTGTCAGGCTCAGTGACAGCTCAGCATCTGCCACAGCTAAATCAATACTGTGATGAAGGACAGGTTCCCAAAGTGGATAATCAAAGCAGAATAAAGTTAATTCACCTTGAAAGCCTGAAAATACTAGTGTGAAATTTTTTGGACAAAACCAGCATTATTTAAGCGAAACATGAGACGTGCTGAGGTCTGATCCAGAGCAGCAATTTGCCCCAGCAGTGCCTTTAGGGCGAGTGGGGATCAGGCTTTGCACAAGATGTGCTCAAAATGCTCTAATAAAATGGAAACCTGGTGCTAATAAATCTGGCAATTTGGCTGGCCCTGGTAGCTTAGCAGTGTGCCTAGGAACTTGTGGTTTGGTTTGTGGAATGTATCTGATTACAATATAAATGTGGGGGTGTATATGAAAGTAATAAATTTAGATTGGGCATCAGGAAAAATTCTTCACCAAAAGGGATGTCATGCCCTGGAACAAGCTGCCCAGGAAAGTGGTAGAGTCACCATCTCTGGAGGTATTTGTAGATGTGGTGCTGGGGAACATGGTTAAGTGGTGGACTTGGTAGTGTCCAAATACTTCAAGGAAGGCAATTTTTTTTTTTTTTTAAGATAGACTACCAACATCACATAGAGGATTTTTGTATAGAAAATTTTGCCTGGCTCTGTCCAAAGATGCTGAGTTTATAGCACTGAGAATTACATGGAAGGTGCTTCTGTGAATGACTTAGATGGGTTAAAAAAACCCAGTATAATATAGTGAAGCCAGTTTTGTGGCCATTTTACAGAGTAGAATTATTCTGAAAAGAAGATGCAAACATCATATCCAAATTGGAAGCTTTAAATATTAATTATTAAAGTACTTAATGTTGTTCCTCAAAATATCCTGTAGTTACATACAAAAATCTATCTTTGGAGATCAAGCTGATGAATTAAAATCCAGAAAGAAGGAACTGCTGAATAGGAGTAGCATTCCTTTATCTGCCTCCAATCGCACTAATACTTTCAGGCAGGTATTATCTAAGCAGGCAGTGTTATGCTAACAGGTGTTCAGCACACCTTTCCTGGCTATTTGGGTCTTGTGCTTTATAGCTGGGATAATTTGTCTGATGGTTGCAAATCCACTCCTGTTAATTGTGCTGAGATAAAATTGAATGATTAGTTAAATGAATAAAGAAAGTCAGATTTGAAAGAAGTAGGAAGAATGGGCAAATTAAAAGACTGAAAGGGAAATCAGCAGCTCATTCATATTCTATGTTCACCTTTACACTTCAATACAGATGTACCTGTGTGTACACAGATATATGTATTTTTGAGTATCTAAACCACACAAACATGTATATTTAGATAGTAAAAGCTTTTATGTTGGCATCTGCAGGAAAAAAAATAATAATGTAGGAGCAGAGAAGTAGGAAAACCTTCGAGTACCATCTAGAACTTTGAAGGGGTCTTCAGAAATTGCTATTATATTATATTATAACAAGACAGGCAGTTTAGATGGTATTCCTCAGTGAGCAAATTATGTTCTGTCATCCTGCCTCCAGCAATATTGCTGTCTTGGGTTCATCTTAATGTGACAAGAACTCAGTGTCCCACTAAAATATTCACTTAAAAATATTAAACAAAACCAACCAAACAAGCACACACACACAAAAACCCCTTTGCAGCTCAAATCCAGCAACAGTCAGGTGGTTTCACATGGCAATACTGACAGCTGCCAACTTTGCATGGAGAGCTTTTTTTCTGGAGATGATCCCTTTGCTTCATGTGCTTTCACTCAACAGTGCTGGAGACCCTTTGTGTCCTGTGCTTGTTACTGGTGACAGTGCCGATGTGGTGAGGCACAGTGAGAAAGGTGCATGGGATGGCTTTGATTCACAAGTGTCAGTGTTTGCAAACAATGACAGTGAAGACAGCACTTTGGGTTTGTTGTTTTTTTGGGGGGGTTTTGGTGTGTTGTGTTGTGGTGGTTTTTTTTTTTTTTTTTTTTTTTTTTTAACGGAGAAAGGAATGAGAAAGATTTGTGTGTCAGGCAGATGATTGTTTGACAGACAGAATTCAGCTATTTCTTGTCTTTCTTCCCCCCCCCCTTTTTTTTTTTGTTTTTTTTCTGAAATACTGGAGAGACCTGCATGGAAATGAGGCAATGTTAATGATAATATTCAAAAAGGAGAAGAACATAAATATGGGATGGATCAAAGTGCTAGGAGCAAGGGGTTGCTGGTATTCATAGTGACCACAATTCTTAGGAATTTTGGTCATCCACTGCCTCTTTGCTTTCCTTTTGTACCCACTGCAATTCCTTTAGGAAAGTGATTTTGTTGTAACTGACATTTAACATTGCACAGGACTTTATGCAGGGTGTGAAATACTTGTGCCATTTGGTAATAAGGTGATGGATCTCTGAAGAAAAAGGAACAACGAAGCATTAGTATCAGAAATGATTGAGTTAAACCCAACTTCCACCGTGTATCAAATATGTAGAAGAAGCCTCAACTCTCAGCCTCTTTCTTGCAGAGCTTTTAGAGAAAAGGTTTGCAGAATGAGGGCCACTACAGTACAAGACATGGATTTTTTTTTTTCAAGCAAAGTGAGGTTTGGCACTCAGTTAACACAGGGTCAGGCTATTTGCCCTGCTGCTTGTTGTGGTGAAATTGCAGCCATTTTTCAGGCTGTGCCTTCCATATGATGCTTGACACCCTTGAATAACATGAGGAGGGAGAAGCAGATCCTAGCAGACCCAAGACATTCAAAGCTTTCCATTTGAATGTAAATGCATGAAAGTGCGTCCAAATGCGATGAGGATACCACTGAACATGTTCAGGGCTGTATTTCTGATGGCTACAAACATTTCTTAGGTGAATGATCAGAGTAATGTATTAGCATGGGATGGCTGTAGTAGGAAGTGTTGAGCACAGAATCATAGAATTGTGAGGGTTAGAAGGGCCCCCAAGGATCATCTAGTTCCAACCCCCTGCCATGGGCAGGGGCACCCTTCACTAGATCAGGTTGCCCAGAGCTACATCCAGCCTGCCATAAACACATCCAGGGATGGGGCTTCCACCACCTCCCTGGGCAGCCTGTTCCAGTGTCTCACCACCCTTGTCATGAAAAACTTCTTCCTAACGTCTGATCTAAATCTCCCCTCCTCTAGCTTGGATCCATTTCCCCTAGTGCTGTCACTACCCAACACCCTAAAAAGTCTTTCACCAGCTTTCTTGTAGGCCCCCTTCAGTTGCTGGAAGGTCACAATAAGGTCTCCTGAGAGCCTTCTCTTCTCCAACCTGAACAATCCCAACTCTCTTAGTCTGTCTCCATAGGAGTGCTGCTCCAGCCCCCTGATCATCCTTGTGGCCATTCTCTGGACACATTCCAGTACATCCAGATCCTTCTTGTAATAGGGGTTCCAGAACTGGACACAATACTCCAGGTGGGGTCTCACCAGAGTGGTTTAGAGGGGGAAAATCACCTCTCTCAACCTGCTGGCCACACTTCTCTTAATGCAGCCTAAGATATGGCTGGCTTTCTGGGATGTAAGTGTACACTGGCATCTCATACTGAGCTTCTCATCCACCAGTACCCCAGCAGGGAAGATGTGTGTGAATTCAAACTGCTTGGCATCTGCGTTGTCTGACCCAGGCAGTGCTCAGCTTCTCATCCTCAGAGGGGACAATGTGTAACTTTGTTCCCTGTGCTGCCGCATAGCCCTAGACAACTTCAACTCATGCCCATCACTTTCTCAGGGTTAGAAGCCAAACGCATTAATATCTATGCACAAGACTAGCCTTAATTTAAGACTGTGTTTTGCAATACCAATTCAGCCAGCCTTGGATTGCAACTGTATGCAAAAATATAGCTGTTCAGCTCATCGCATTTGTATGCTGGAGAGGCATTGGACCTTTAAAGTAAATATTTTCTGTTAGCTAAGTGCTCTCATGAAAAAAGGCTCCCAGTTTCACCATTTAAAAATTAGCAACTGTAGAAGTGCAGTTGAATGCCCTTATTTTATAAGAATTTATGCATGAATTATGGAAAATGCCCAACTGCATCCAAAGCAGCTGTTCCACTCTGCTGCGCAGTGTACCCTATAAAGGTTAGAGCAGCAAGCGTGAGTTCCTGCAGTTTACTACTCATAATCTTAATTACACAATTATTTAGTCATCAAACCAGTATCTCATCAATGTTAACAGGGATGTTACAGACCTGTCTTTATTATCATTAGCCTATTTATTTAGAGTTTGCATTGCTATAGTAGAGGAAGGTGTTAAGTCAGGAATGTCAGCTGCACCCATGGAGCCACCATGCATGGATGGCTACTGCATTGGCAATATGGCGTAGGAGAAGGGTGGTCTTCGGATAGCTTTGGAACACCTATGTTTGGTCTCTGACTTAGAAAAGATTGTAAACATCTTGTAACTGAGGAGAGAAACTTGGCAGAATTTGGTTGGCTGTGTTAGAATATCATTTTGTTATTTTAACCTATTGTATGCCTTAATTACACGCACACCAGTAGAAAATAACCAGTTAAGATGTGACACGTGTGCCTTCTGATAGAGTATGTAACTTCACTGTGTAACATAATAAATGTCTTCTTCTGCTAACATCTTGGTCTGGAAACTGTGCTCTAGGGCACTCAAACATCTACACCCATATTACAACAATATGGGACGTACATGTGGGTGCAGGCACTACGTGTAGAGCATATAGGCCATGGTGGTGATGGAATAAGACTGGCCATGGTATGCATTCATTTAAACACAGTATCACAGTAACTAAGGTTGGAAGAGACCCCAAGGATCATCAAGTCCAACCTGTAACACAATTGCATCCAGATTCTCCCTGTTTTAAGCTGTCAGATGATTTTGGTGAGAAGTTTAGAGGTGAAGTTCACTGACTTTTTCCCATTGGTTTCCATTGCAAAGTGGGTGTAACAATGCATTGTTGGAGCTTATGGGAGGATAAGTGTATCGGATTATGTGACATAGGATAGTACAGTGATATGACTGCAGGGGTAATTGGACAA
This sequence comes from Dryobates pubescens, assembly GCF_014839835.1. Lineage (NCBI taxonomy): Eukaryota > Metazoa > Chordata > Aves > Piciformes > Picidae > Dryobates > Dryobates pubescens. The sequence continues at coordinate 19,673,683 of NC_071616.1, read as the reverse complement.
AAGAGGGGTGGTTTTTTGCTGTTGTTTGGTTGGTTGGTTTTCCTTTGGATACTTCTGGAAGTGGACACTGCAGTGGCTTTTCCAGATGTCACTCTGAGTAGTGCCTGCAAAAGTTCTGCAGTATAATCAAATGTATTAAGGTGAGGTGGAAAGAAATAACAAAAACCTGCTCAGCTTTTAAAATAATATACCAGATATCTGGGCACTGGGCTTATATCTAATTAGTTCTAGCAACAATATATGTTGAAATTTGTGTTGGGACTCTCCTGAGTGATGTAGCTTCAATAATTTTAATCTAGTAATCTTACAAGAATATCTTAATTCCAGAAATTCTTTGAAGGAGTTTCAGCTAGGCTCAGGATGCAAAAATGAATATCAATATTTTCCAGGATTGAGACCTCATTTTTATTATTTACAATTACAATTTGGAGGCATAGTGTATATGCTTAGATTAATAATACTCTAAGATATAGCTGACCATAGGGAAAATTACATCTCTCAGTCAAACCTTCAGTTCTTAAGGACAGATGTTCCTGTCTGGACATGTTTAGCAAACAGTCCGGACAATATGAGATCTGAAATGCATTGGGATAATTTAGGCAACTGTGTCATTTGTTTTTAAACAGACAAGAAGATTTGTGTAACATTATTGCTAAATCGTTCAAAAATGTTTTATGTATGTACAAATGTAATGGCACACATTTTGTATACAAAATGTACAGCACTTGGTACCTTGAATATAATTTTAGGGGCATTTTTCAATGCTAAGGGGTAAAAATAGAAATTAAAATAACAATTGAACCACCTACATCACTTTTAGGACTGAGAAAATGTGTTTCTACATTATAACAAATTGATCTCTATGGAATCTAAAGAAGAGTATTTCAGATTTATACTCATAGGATAACTAAGTAATGAGTGTTGCATGACTGTAGGAGCATAACATGGAGCATCTGAAGAAATATATGTCATTAAAGAGAAGGTGAATAGATGCAGTTTGACTGAACTAGTCATTTCAAGAAATTGGCTAATTTTACCTTCAACCTCTATAGCATCATCTCCTATTTCTTGTGAACAGACTAAATTAAAACTAGTGAACTATATGCTGATGAATACCTTTAGAGATTTCTTTAGAGATTGTTTAAATCCTTTTCCTGTCAAGAGAAGATGAGCACCGTATTTCCTTCAGAACCTTTTGCAGATGATCTTTACTACCGGTTCTGCCTGCCAAAAATAATGAAAAGACAGCAAAAGTGAAATACCCTCAGCAGGACTCTTCTGCCTATGTTTATTAAAGATGAGAGGTAAGGGTCACACCTGGCACTTCAACAACTGCTCATTAAATAAGGATCCTCTGAGAAAATTTTGTTTACTAATTACAGGCACTGAGTAATGGATGAAAAGCCTTAAACATTTAAAGGCTGAGAAAGGCAACAGCAGTTCCCCTTCCATCTATGCTGGATGGTCATCAGCATGTCCACATGTGCCTGCACATCTGCATCTGTGTACAGTGGGATCTCCTATGTGCTCCACAGGCAGTTGGCTTCCTGAGCTGAGACATCTCTTGCCAACTGATTTGCTGATCCAGCTCACCTCTTTGTGCTGTGCCATCTCTGTCGTATTTACAGTTAAAGCAATTGCTTCAGCTTAAATTTGGATGGGGAAGGTAACATTTATTTTTTAAAGCAGGTTAATCTCCTTTCATTACAGCCTCCCATGCAGAGGACCATTTCCCAGTAGAGGAGTGTTACAACAGGTGTAACAATTGCCATGCAAATTTTATTGATGTATTTATTGTTTTCTTACTAGCACAAACTTGTTTTGTTGCATTCCAAGACTTGCAAAATAACAAATACTGGCTTTTTAAAAATTACTCCCTTTTCTAGGTATTGTGTAGAGAACAAGAATGGAGGGCTGATATACAGAGAAGTTGATTTTCCATGATAAATTATGAAAAATGTGCTCTCCCAAATAAAACCAGCAAACCCAGTTCCAACAGCTACCAGTGCTGGCATAGGGAAGCACCACAAGTGAAGAAAAGCTTAGATCTTCACAGCTTCAAAGCTAAAGCTGTGCCTCAAAGCAGGTTCCCTTTAAATGCTTTCTAAAGGCCTCCCCCTGTGCAGTAACCTGTATGAGAAGTGCAGTATTTAGATGAACTCAACAATGTGTCTTTACCATTTTCAACAGGAGGCAAAGAAAGGCTTTAATTTCCAGCAGAGGGATAATATTGATTTTTTCTGTGCAGACTCTATAGCTCATGAATTCTGACTTAGCAAGATTTTGCAGGTTTGGTTCAATGATTTATTCTGTCCTTAATTTCTTGTACAGACATACTCTGTTTAAGCACAACTTTGCAGGACCTTATATTAGAAGACAGAATTTATCTTCTGGCTGTAAATTTTCTGCAAATTGTCCCTACTAAAGAGTTTGTTTATTTGTTTGGGTGGTTGTTGTGGGTTTTTTGTGTGGCAGATGCTTCAGACAAGCTGTTTTCACCATGGCATTCTTAGCTGTTTCTAACCTGGCAGGTGTCAGAGTTGAATTTCCTTTTCCCCAGCTTTACAGGGCACCATGTCATGTTTTCAGCCTTCCTTCTTTGTAGGTTTGTGTGGCCAGCTAGTTTTTGTGTCATAATTGCATATTCAGTCTAGCTGTAGTTACAGGCTTGTAGAAATTTTATTCATGCAGAAAAACAGTGTTTGGGGGAGCTTTATGGCTTTTCTTCACATTTGTAGTCACATAATCTACAAGTGTAGCTAACATCAGAAAGCAAGAGATGCTGTTCATTCACCTATGTGATGAACTGATTTCATGATAAATCAGCAGCTGTTCTTCAGAAGGATGAAGGATGTTGCACTTAAGAAGTGACACTCCAAGTTTGTTGTACTACAGAAGACTAAAAGAGCAGAGAAAGCTGAAGAAAAGAAGAAAGAAAAAAGTCAGGTGACATTCATCTATCCTGGCTTTTGGTTTTGGTAATCTGTATGCTCTCATACACTGCACTTTGCATGAGTTTATATATATATATATATATATATATATATATATATATATAAATGGATACAGGGGTGCAGAAACTTTCAGTAACTGACAGATACAATACAACAATCAGTAAAGCCAGGAAAAAACCCTGCTCTTACAAAGAGATTTCTTTCTGGACATCACACAGAGTATTAGTCTGCTGTGATTTCTAAAACTGAACCCTTATGTTCACCTTTGCTACACATTGTGTGACCTTATTTGATATCACTTCTGTGTTGAGATGAAAATTCCCCAGGACTTTGCAAATACAATGAACAAGAAGATCACCATGTTATTTTTAGGTGGATGTAGTAAAAAACACTGTGAGGAATAAATTTTTTGTGTTAGGTATCAGGAAAGCACCATGTTTCTTTAAAAATAGCACCACTCAAATAGGGGTGATGAACAATAGTTAATTTGCAATTAAATAAAGAGACTTTTCTGGAATGATTTAGAAATGGAGGGAAGACATTATGCACTGAGAGACAGAAGGCATTTTGTCCTTCCACAGTGGGTTATTTATTGCTGTTTTTAGGCTGCAGATGCTTTTCAAAAAAGCAATATGGAAATGCATAGCTGAATTCTGCTATAAAGAACCTCCAAGCAAAGATTATTAAAAATGACAGGCACATTTCTGAATATTTGATAATGTCAAGAGCAGAAGCAGTGCTGCACATTGGTGTTATGAGATATCAGAACAATTCTCTTTTCTGCAAAATCTGTAATGCCTAATGGAACAATGGCATTTTGGGCTTGCTTGCAAGGGTGGTTACATTTGGAATTCAGTAAGGCACCTTAAATTTGCTTGATTTAAAGCATCTTTCAAGCCGCCATGACTCAAGATAGCACTAGTGGAGATATGCATTTAAGTTTTTGTTTAAATATTTTGCTGAATGTAGGCTTCAGAAATTAACTGTTCTCCAACAATAGGGTTTACTGCATTAGATTTGTAACAGTATACTGAGGCTGATGCCATTTCAGTTGAAAAGGCTTACTTAAACCACAATTTTTTCAAATATGCCATGCCTTTCTTTGGTGTTACACAGCTCAGCTGACTAAGCTGACAGGAACAGTGACATGTTTGGAAAGGTGAGAATCAAACCAAAAGAGAATGGTTGAAGTAGTGCTTCCTACTGCACCATGTCCTCGTCCTGCCTTAGTAATGCGTGCTCCGAAATAGGACTTCCTGTTGTTTGCTAATCCAATTTTTCTCTCTTTGGAATCATTAGTGACTGGCGTTTAGAATTGACATGACATAGCCAAGTTATCTGGTGGGGCTGGTTGTGAAGTTGGGCTGATTCTTTCATGTGCACACCTTGGTCATTGACACAGAACCTCCTTTGTGTAGATATCTCACTGCCAGGCTTCCCAGGTTGCTTTCTTTTTAATTTCATTTCTTTTCTTTTGTTTTGGGCCTGAGGCTATCCTCTACTTGTAGCACATGCTAGCTGAGCTGATCTTACAAGAGATCCACGTGATTCTTTGGGTAGCGCCTTTAAGGTTTAGTTTGGATTAGTATGGAGTTAAAATGCACTATTTAAAAGTAAATCCATGTGTCAACATGTGTTGAGCTGAATCTGCTGTTGATATTCAATACCATACTGCTGTCCTACCAGTTTCAAAGTGAGAGTGCTGACCAGAGCAAACTATTATATGGGGCTTGAAGTTCAGATTGTAACATGAGCTGCTTCCTATTCCAATTGCTGGTTTTGGTTTCTGGGTTTGGCATACTGATTTCTTTTCTTTTTTCATTCCACTGGGCTGGCTGTGGGTCAATGTGGGGAGGGAGATCAGTTGCTGGTTTCTACATTTTGCTGTGTATTTTTCTGCAAACAGGTTGAGGTAATTGTGCACAGTATTAACTCATTTTCCAGTAGAGCTCTTTAGCTCAACCCAGAGTTTGGTTTTGGGGTTTTTTGTGGGTTTGGAGTTTTTTATTTGGTTGTTTTTGGGGTGGGTTTTTTTCTTTGTTTGTGGGTTTTGTGGTTTGGGGTTTTTTTTTGTTGGTTTGTTGGTTTTGTGTGTGTGTGTTTGGTTTTTTTGGGGGGAGTTTTTGGTTGGTTTGCGGTGGTGGTAGGGTGTTTTTCTGTTTGTTTGTTTGTTTTTTGGGTATAATTTTCCCTCACTTCTGTGTTGGGAAAGAGCAGGCTGTGTTAACCCAGCACAGTCTGTATTTGTAAATTAATGCACACCAAGTGACTGTGTGACCTGAATGAGTGAATCCAATAAATAACTCTGTACTTTTATGTGTACATTAAGAGAACCTTTACATTGATGTATTTGCAGTGATTTGTAACCATACATAAAATTGTTTGAATATTTGAATTATGAGTAGCATTTATTGGAGTATACATATTTAATTTTAATTATCTTTGTGGTTTTTTCAGCACTTCTTTATGCAACTATTTTTGGGAACGTCACCACCATTTTCCAGCAAATGTATGCCAACACCAACCGGTACCATGAGATGCTGAACAATGTGAGGGATTTCCTAAAGTTATATCAAGTCCCAAAAGGCCTTAGTGAAAGAGTCATGGATTATATTGTCTCAACGTGGTCCATGTCTAAAGGAATTGACACAGAGAAGGTATGAGTACATGAGGTCACGATCTAGATAGCAAGAATTCATGTCCACTATGTACTTAGAAACAGGACTATATAACTCACTAACCAATTCTTAACTGCATGCTACTCCATTGTTGTTTATATGTTGGATCAAAACCTCGATGTTTTAAAGGACTGTTGTGATACTTTGGAAACATGCCTTTATTTTTTCATTATGGTAAATGTTTTCTGTGTCTCCTTTGCCTAAATATTAAATAATGTTAATGTACTTAACTATTGAAATCAATAGAAAATTGGTCTTCATATTAGCCCAAGAACATAATTTAGTGTCTAACCTACATCATTGTTATTCTGAAAACTATTGGCGTCTGTGAGTTGCAATGAAATGAGTTGATTGGCTTGGATCTTCTGCTATGTCCAGGACGTTGACATATCCATCATCATAATTAGTATAGGATTTAATAGCAGTAGAGATTGATCGCCCCGAGCTAAAATCTCTCGGCTAGAACTTATGGCTTTTGTATCTCCCTTAAGGGATATGCAGAAGGTGTGACATGACTGGCAGCAATGTAGGGCGGAAGTACTACAGGACTTTAGTCCTCTGAAAGGACTGGACATTTAGGTTTCTTCAAAAGCTGATTTAAGGAGAAGGTCATCTATGGAGAGTGATTCATCTTCCAGGACAGACCAAGTGAATTGTCCTGAGGCCTTGATTTCTCTGTGATATGTGCAGTGAGTGGATATTTTAGAGAACTGAAGTCATATGGGAGGATTTCCACCCGCAATACTTTGAGCATAGGCAAGACATAACAGGTCTAGGTTTCTGGTCAGTGGAGATTGGTGATGCTCCTATGGCTTCTGTGGACCTGGTATACATCAACTGAAATTAGGCATTCAGGCTCTATGAAGATTTCCTTTACAAGAAGTTAAAAGCAAATGTCCAATGGAGGGTAAGGAAGCATCATGGTAGATTAGTATCTTAAAAGGTCTAATGATTGCAGAGTTTTGAAGTTGTTGCTTCAGCTGAATTTATTTTGCAATATAGGATGATGATGCAGCTTGTTCAGCTATATCAAGATGAAGTTGCTGCACCGATTTAGTCTTACATCATGCAGATGCAATATCAGTTCTTATTACTCATCTGCTGTGAAATTCAGTTTACCATCACAAATACCACTCTTTTAAGTAACAAGGATTTTGATTTCACTATGCCACATTCTTTAATATGTTGACTTATACACTAATACCCTAACTTCCCAGTGTCGATTCAGTGTTAAAAGTGAGCTTTTGTATTGTAAACTCCTGTAAATGCATTCAGTCCTGTTGTGTAAACTCAAAACCACGTTAAGCCAGAATCCTGTATTATTCTACAGTTTAATTAGATTGTAACAATGCTTTGCAGTTAATTAGGAGAACCTATGCTTTAATTACTGATATTTCCTTCCATAGTTTCTGCATGTGTGGTTTTATAGATAACAAAAAATGCAGTTAGAGCCATAATCTTTGAGTCACGGTAAGCAGTGTTCTCTGGTCTGTACCATAGTAGTGACTGCTTAGTCAGAGAATTAATATGGCTGTAAAATCTGTGACTTAGGTTTTTAACAATTTTTCCCTGGTAAAGTCTTGCCAAAACTTAGGCTTGGATCCAAAGACTATGTAAAACAGTGGAAGGATTTCAGGAACTTCTGGATCTGGGCATCAGTAGTTGCATCTAATCAACCTGTTACAGAAGAACAGAGACAAGATAAATGTAAGAACTTGAGCACGTGTCTGAATGTTTTGGTGTTTTGTATCCCTTACAGCCTGCAAGTCTGCAAAAGCAACAGCAGCCTGTAGTGCCCTTACTGGACATCTCTGTGTCTGTATGAGTGTAAAGATCAGGCAGTTTGCTTTCACCTGCAGGACCTTGGCCAAAGTCAGGATTTGGTTTAGCAAAAGAATGGAAAGCTGTTTTATATCCAGGCAGCCTTCCTACCTTTATCTCCACTCAGGAAGGTGTTATGATGTACTTCACCAAAGCAAACGAGAAAACTTAAAACCCAACTGAAAAAAGGGTAGAAAGAGTGGTACAGAGACTAGTCATGCAGTGTGCCTCTTTTCTCTTGCATTAGTTCCTTCATTACCCATTCAAGCCCTATCCAGAGTAGGTTGCAGTAGAGCTTTACTGCCTCAGGTCTTGAACTGCTTCTCTGAACTGCTTTGTCCAACAGCCTGGATGTGACCTTAGGGGTTTCTTCCAGTCTCCTTTTCAAAGCTTCAGCAATGACTCTAGATATCTTTGCATCACATGATTTCCCATTCTCCTTACATTTTCAATAAGCTTCTTATCTTGCAAAACACATATGCTCATGACACGTGATAATTAGTGAAAAATTTACCAACTTTTCAGTTTCCATCATTCAAGGATGTTTTCCAACCACACATATAGTATTACATCCTAAACCGTTCCAAATATATCTGTATTGTCACCTTGGAATGTTTTTGCAACATTTATCATGCATTTCATTCAGTCGCTCAGCGTGTTGAAATGCCTTTGTTTTGAAATTCAAATTCAGAGAACAAGAAGGTTAATGTACTAGCGAAGAATGAAATTTCTTAGTGTTACAGTAGGTTTCTATGGTGATGAACAATCCTAGTAATTTGATGGAGTAAAAATAAACACATGTGCATATGTTTCCATGATAGCTACAGATGTTAAATTAATATGGTTGAAATTAAAATACAACTTAATAACTTTAGTGGAGTTACTCCCACTTAATATGTGTGGACTTACTGTGTCAGATCTCCGATATCTATCCCTGAATGACACATTCAGTATATAGTCCCAAGGAAGATCTTGGCTAAAACTGAACATTTAGTCCTTGTTGCTAATGAGAGCAAGCTGTCCCAAACAGAATTTTGCCTTAAAGCCTCAGTCTGTTGTTCTTGTATGTGTCTTAAGCACATTATTATGACTTCCCTGTACTCTTTGGGAATAGCTCATCTTCAAATCCTGTCTCCAAACCACAGTTCCTTCAGCCTGTCTCTGAGTGTTCACAAATAAGGAATTAACACTGACACTAAAAGCATTAGCATATTTATTATTATTACTTAAGGGGAAGCAAGTGGCCTCTGATCCATAATCTTAAATCACTTAAACATGAAAGCTCTCTTCTGACAGCTGGGATGATATATGTAATACATGCACATGAACTCTTATCTCCTGGTGTAGCAACATCTCAAACAAGAGGGATTTAAAAAAAAATAAATTTAAAAATTATTTTATGTTTAATGCTACAAGTTTCAGGGTTATTCATTCAGTAATGAGCAGAGATAAATACACTGCAAAACTATGAAGCCTTTATGTACTAAACAGTATCTGTCATCCAGTGAAACCTGTTATTTTGAGAGAGGTAAAAAGAGGAACTACATTCTCTGCACATGTCCATTTTTAAGCAGCTGAAAAAAAAAATCTTTGCATCAGTAATTTGATATCTGAAACACACTGAATTAAAATCTCTCAGTTTTTATTGAAATCTCTAGGCAGCAAATGAAAAATTTATAGATATTAGCTCTTCCATATGAAATAGGTCATTATACATGAAAGCAGAGCAACCATTAACTAACATGCAGGATATCTCAAGGTCTCATCTAATGATAACGTTCTGAAATGTCAGTAAAACCCAAAGATTTTCTCTTCTTGACCCCTATGCTTTTGTATGGCTTAGGATTTGCTCAGAAACCAATTAAATAAATGTCTATCATGTTTTAACAGTCAATTGCTTCAGAAGAGCCAGAGGTTGAAAGAGAAAAAAGGCATCTAGTCTCAACCTAAGCATCAATGGCAATTTGAAAAATGAGAGCAAATTCCACATTGCAATGACTGAAATGGAAATCATGGAAAAATGACTCAGTATTCAAACTGTTCATTGCTGGCCTACTAAGCTTTCATGCAGGAGAGATGGATTTATGGTAAATAGAGACAGGTTGTAGCTTTATTAAACATTAATCTACTGAAGGACAGTGCAGTTTAGTCATGCTTGCTGTTAGTAAGCTCTTAAAGAGCTGTAGCAATAATTAGTGGTACCTTGAGATGAATAGGAGAATAAGACTGCCATTCCTAGTGTCCCATCACATAGAGGTGTCTGTAAGTGCTGGCTGCATTTCCTTGTGGATGACCAGGGTAGAAGACTTCCAAGCTTCATGAGAACTTCTACAAAATTAGATGTGACAGCTGTACAATTCCATGCTGAAGAGGGAAGGTAAAAATCCTTTGGACAAGTATTTTTGTTTCATTGTAGAAGCGAGGTTGTTGGTCGTTCCTTGCAGATCGGGACGAGGTGAACAAGAAGTCTTCCCTCACCTCACAGAGCTGAGCTAGGACCAGGTACAGTTGCCATCCGTGGTTCTTTGGAGAGTGGGATGCAGGAGAGATGGTTGGGGTCTTACTACCCTTCACATGGGTCCAAGAGTGTGGTCAGTGCACCAGTGGGGCTTTCTGTTTCACCTTTCTGGATGGTATGGATTATTTGCCTCCTGTGTGCACTGTGCAGAGTCATGGTTATCCCTGCTTCTTGAATGTGTTCATTTTGGGATTGGTACAGACTAAACTATGAATTTATCATGCTTGAAGAAGTGTCAGGGCTATGGAGCAGCTCATGAACTTATTTCCTGGGGGACCAAGTACCCAAGTGGATAGGTCAGGCATTTTCCTGAGCACTACTACCAAGGGAATGCCAGAGAGGGAGTTCCAGAGAGCACATCTAGTGAAAGGTCTTCTCCTAGTGCTTTCTTAATACTCTCACTCTTCAATGTCTTTACATAACACTGCTTGTTAGAAAGTAGAGCTACGTCCAGAAGAAGCACAAAATAAAGTCATCCCCTGATCAACTTCATTGTTCCAACAGTGACCTTTGTGCTGGAGATTGTCACTCCAAAAAAATAGTATGAACTATGCCATATTCTTTTTGATGTCTGTGTTTCTTTTCTTTATCTGAAATGTTTGTTTGTTAATAATCGAATTGGCTGTAGTCTGATATTCTTTGCTGTATTAGAAGGTCATGTAATGACTGTGCGTGGGATCGATATAATAGGAAAGCTGAAGCAATAAAACCTTTGACTTTACAACCCTTAGGTAATCTGAGATCTGGTACTTTAGGTTGTCAGTGAATGTTACTAGTGCGTCACATTTTCCGTTGCCTTAGACAAACCAAAAGACCCTGTGCCGGTGAACCACTTGATTCCTTAAAACATATGGTGATGCCTCTCATCTTCCCCTGTTTTTCAGACCCTTGGCCAGATTCTTTCTGTGTTCACAAGACTGAATTTAATCTAGAGCCAGTTTCTAGGATTTTTTAATGTCTCTGACACTTCCTGTTGAGTTGAAAGCCAGTTAATTTTTTCACTATACTACTACAATTTTGATTCAGTTTAGATCAGTTCAGTTCAAGCAAACAAGCCAAACTCAGCTTGTTAGACCTTATTTTCAGATCTCAATTTCTGACCATTTAAATACAAGTGAGCTTGGATTTTAATGCAATTAAAGTGAGCACGCCATTGCTGCTGAAATTCAATTCTTAGTGCCAAGATAGTCTGTGATGTATTAAAAATTAACATAATGAACACAGGGTTAATAACTGTTTGGTTCCATACATCACTGTTTGAGTTACAAAATTACCTGATTATTACAGGAAACTGCTCTGTGATTTGCCAATGAGCTGTTTTCTTACCTTTGTCTCTTTGGCCTGTTTTCATTGCTGAATGTAATGCTTTTAGCCAGGTCTGCAAAATAATTCAACACTCAAATGAGCCAAATCCTTCTAAAAATCTGAATAACTTCTTCAGGTGCCTAGAGGGTATCGTGGTTTTTTTTTGGCAAGAAATGACTTTGATTATGAATGCTGAATACATCTGAGTGTCCCTTCTCCAAGAATAAACCCAGAGTGGCCCTTCTCCACAAAATATAAAGACATAGCTGTGGTCCATAACTGGCTGGAAGTTGGCAGAACTCATTTATTGCCAAAGCTGACACTTTTTAATATCTCTAATATTTATCACACTTATTCATTTAGGAAATGATCATTTTTATTCCACTGCTGTCTAAGCTCTTTGCTTGCATATCAGCCAATATATCCCCTAGATAAAAACCCCAAAAAAGTGAGAATCCTATGTGCTTAAAGGGAATTGCACATAGATAATAATTATGATTCACTGGGCACTACCCTTTTTTGTTAACAAGTCTTAACAGATTCGGTAATATTTGCTAAATCATCCTGTAGTGTTTTCCAACCAGGAAAAGTTGTGGGTTGGTTTTTTTTGTTTTGTTTTGTTTTTGGTGTTTTGGGTTTTTTTAATACTTAAACCCATCCTAAAAGATTCTGTTTGGGCACACTATTAATCTGTGCAAGTATTGTTTCAATTCATTCGCTTTTCTTTGAGTTCTTTGTAATTTCTGCTCCCTGCAGAATTCTTTGAGCTGTTCAAGGATTTATCCTAAACTGCCTGAACATGCTGAGGAAATGGGTGGGAGAAGGTAAAAATCAGATGGAACCTCCTTGGGAATTTTATTCCCTCCTTACAAGTCTTGAGCTGTAAAGATAGTGAGATGTTTTGTGCCAATTTCCTTTGAGTCTTCCAAACCTAGTTACTGCCTTTCCCAGTCTCTCGCAGCAACCACAAGCATAATTGACATATGCCATAGGGTGCTCTAGAGATGAGAGTGGTGTTGAATGTCTCCACTGGGCGTCATTGTGTTTGGGTTTGTATCAGCTGGGTGCCAGGTGATGATGGCAGAGCTCAGCAGTTGTCTTATATTGACTTTGATGAGGTTTAATTTTCTGTGCAGAGAACAAAAAGTGCTAAATGTTATTTTGTGCTTTATTTTCTCCTCTCAGCTTTGTAGTGGTTGAAGTCTTGATGGATACTTGTGTAGTGTTCACATGTGACACAGAGCCTTGCTCCTTTTTTTTGGTAGAAATGCAGCTTAAACAGCCAACAAAGGTTCTTCTTTGGGTAGAATTCTACTTTCTCTTCTGATTTTGCTTTGAAACCTAGCAGGTTCTGTTCTTTCATGCTGCTTGGGTGCATATGGGAAAGCTGAAAGCAAAGTCTGCAGCTACAGACTTATTACAGAACAACTTTTGTAGCAGCACAAGCATCTGGTCCCTGCAGACTGCCTGCTCCAAGTCGTGTGCTCCAAACCCATCAGTTCGTAAAGCGTTACAGTCAGCAACCTTAATATCCTGTCTTGCTTATAAAGTACAGGTTTTGCTGAGAAAGGTCTTGAAATCTCCAAGGAAATGATTGGACTCGATCTTTAAAGTCTTTTGCAGCCCGAATGATTCTGGGACTGTGGGTTTTGATGTGCTGCTTCTAGAATACACAGGCTAGAATTAATGCCCCAGTAGAACTTTGGGTTCTACTGACAGGAAGTAGTAGAGGCACTTCCCTAACAGGAAAACAATAGATAGAGCATTACAGGGTATCCTCTCCTTTAAACTGAATTTCTTTCTTATGCTCATATGTGTGCATTTGTATACCATATGGACTCATGTACAACCATGTTGTTACTAGTTTGTACTAGTTACTACTTTTAGGTTGCATGCTGCCTTAAAAATGCTGAGATCTTAGTCAGAGCATTTCACAGTAAGAATGTCAAAGTCTTGTATTATCAATTAGGGATCATTTTCAGAAGATTATTTATCTGAATGTGAAGTGCTTATTTTCTCATTTTCTACTCTTAGGATCTTTAGACTATTTATTATTAGCTTCCAAATGTTTCTGTTTGTGCTTCTATATCACATTATGTGTCATCTTTGGAAGCAGGAAAATTACTACACACTGTTATCTGTCACCAAAAACTCCTTTCTACAGTACAACTAATAGAAAAGCTGGCGGCATCTGTGAGACTTCTGAATTCATGATGTTGGTATTTGTAAACGCAAAAGGAAGTGCTGCAAAGTAAGGTTGGAGTTCATGAAGTCTTGGAGCATATAGCTGAATATTGAGATTATCTATCTTTGCTCTTCTTTTCCCCTATATATGTCTACATTTCTCTTTCTCAGTCAAAGCTCCTTTGCCGTATCTTTTAGTATTGAGTATTTCATCTAGCTGTTATATTTAATTTTCTTTTCTCAATCCTTGCAGCATAGCAGACAAGAGAACTGACATACAGAATAGTGGTTCCTGGCTAACTCTTGGATCATTACTCATTTACTGCTGTGCTAGATGATATCTCCATATACCTCCATACAGTCATATGTCACTAGGCAAATCACTTTATCATGACATCAGAAAATTCCTGAATTGTGCTTTCTAAGATTGGCTTTTTCTGTGCAATGGAATTTTGTTCTGTTTGTTCATACTACAGTGTGTGATAATAGATATGCTTGCTGTATCTATGAAAGAGTAATGCTTTTAATACTCTGTATTTAACTTTCTGGGGAAACAGTATGCTGCTTTTCATTCAGGTAGCTTTTATTCTTGAGCAAAACAGTACATTTACAGTCCAAAAAACCAAAGGGTTCTGGAACATCTCCAAATCTTACAGTAACAACCTCTGTAATAGTTTAACCAATTTCCCCTGCAGTTTGGAACCTTTAAAGATAAAATTTGGAAATCGGTCATGTATGAATGTGCACATTTTTCTTAAGAGCAGAGTCAGAGAATTCATGGCTCATGGCCTTGTTAAGTCAAAAGCACTTACATTACTTGAAAGTATTAAAAGGTTGTAAAAAACTTCAAGCCATAATTTAGGTCCAAGAGAAGATAAAAATATTACAAATCCTCAATCACGATACAGAGGAAAGCAGGTTTTTTCATTAAATTACCATTGAGAAGAAGAAAGATCACATGTTTCTATTTTACTGCAATAAAGATGAGGTTTCTCTTTGATACAGAAGTAGGGCTGAGGTGAAACAATCACTCTCAAAACTAATTTTTGAGTCTTACTGGAAAAACTAAGGTGTGCCCATATTTCTAGTGGTAAATAGAATGACTCAGGTATGCATAAGGTTGTAAAATTGACATTTGTCTCTAATGAAATTATGGAAATGTTATACAGGATAGGGCCAACAGTGATTCAGACAAGACATTATTACTAATGTAAATGATGGTTTACAGAGAATATGCCTTGTCAAATGTGTTTATTGTTAATTTTTATGATAAAACAGACCTATGCAGAGTATTTTAATATGTTTTGTATATCTTCTGTACATCATTTCATAACAGACAAATAGTATTATGCCAAGGTGACTTACTCTGTCTTAAATCAAATAAAAGCTAATTATCTGGCAGGTCTGGGAAGGTGGTTTTAAGTGAGACTACCTCACACTATGGGGAAATTTCCAAAGAGATACTGTGCTTCAGAGTGTTAGGCAGAGGAATCATCATCTCTCTTGTTTATTCAAGATGAGGTTGAGAAAGGACCTGACGATATCCTATATGCACCTATGTGTGGAAAAGATTTCTGATGATTGCGTGCCTTTTAACTGAGCAACATGATGAGATCCACTGTCCATTGGCTGAAAATTAAAACAAAAAATTATTCAGTCAGAAATAACACATTTTAAAAGAGAGAGTAACTACACTACATCATTTGAAAGTATTAAATTAAGGCCTTTTAGGCTATAATTTTATTGTGTATTTTGGGATCGGAAAAAATTACAAGCTCATGAGATTAGGGCAGGTAGTTGCAGTAGCCCCTTTTGGCCTCACACTGTCAGAGTACAGAGGATAGGAAACTAACTTCTGCTTCACCTTTCTGCATTCATTATATCTTCAACCAGAAAGGAACTTTGATCTCTTGAAATGAGGAAGGGACTGAATGGTATTAGTAAACTAGGAACTGTTTGCTCCTTTTCCCATGTTATGCTTTACAATCATTAGTAATACTTTAATGCATTTTATACTTCTGCATTAAACAGAAATTAAAATCGTGGCTTTACTACAATAGTATCATGGCTGTTTGCTTCAAAGCTTAGTCAGGGTTACCAGAGTCTCCCTCTGTTTGCTAAAATTAAATGGTAATCAACGCATTGATCCAATGTCCCTGTATCTCTCAATACCTGAAGAGCAAGCTGCCAGGTTAATCAGAAATTAATCAGCACTATTGATCTGCAGTCTTCTTTATATGAAACTTCCAAAGTACTCTCATTCTCATGCTCTTTTCTATTAATTATCCTAGGAAAACTTTAAAAGGTTTAATATGCTTTTACCATTCTTTTTAGGGTTATTAGAACTTTAGGCTATTCAGGAAGATGTGTAGATATTGAGCACACAGTTTACAAACCTAATGAGACCCACAGGTTTTTGCTTTCTTCTGGATATTTGTGTTACTATTTCAATATGGAAAGCTATTTAAGGTAAGAAATTAATTAAAGGTCTTATTTAATTGATTTGTTATGAAGACATCCTCATGTACACAGAACAGCTTTATACTTAATTACTTTACATTTCATAAGGTTTCTTAACACTTTTTTTGTTCTAGTCTAAACATCTTTGAATTGTCTAGTCTGTAAGCCCTCTTGGGCAGGTTACTTACTATATCTCTGTTGGGCTCAGAAACTAAACCCTAGATGTGTTTGGATACACATTGGTAAGTGGCGATCTACATCAAGGCTTGAAGATTAGGTTTTCTGGATGCGAGCAAACTATGCTGTTTTCTGTTGTGAATGGTCTGTCCTTGTATGTCTTCCAGCTTCTTCAGCTCTGAATGTCTATTCTGTGCTCCTGCAGGGGCTGAGTGTATCACTGAGTGGATAGTCTGGGCACCAAGTCTGGAGGGCTATCCACAAACAGGACATACTTTTGCTACCTGCAATTCTGGAAGTGTGGAAAGTGTTAGTAATGAGAGCAGTCTAATAGAATAGTCCCTTCTAAACCACCCTTTCAGCTGCAGTGAAAGTAGTAGATGGGTAGAAAAAGACTACTCCAATTCAAGATAAAACTTCCACCGTAGCCTTTATGAAACAACTGGATGGATGGATGGGTGCATCTTGGTGTCCCCCCAGGCAGATCTTAAGATCCTTCCGTTCAGTTATTTCATAAAGCGTGCACTGGCCTGCTGTCATATTCCCAGCTGATTATTTTTCATCTTTCTTTTATTCAGGTTCTCTCAATTTGCCCAAAGGACATGAGAGCAGATATTTGCGTGCACCTAAACCGGAAAGTTTTTAATGAGCACCCTGCCTTCCGGCTGGCTAGCGACGGCTGCCTGAGAGCCCTGGCTGTGGAGTTCCAGACGATCCATTGTGCCCCAGGGGACCTCATCTATCATGCTGGGGAAAGTGTTGATGCTCTTTGCTTTGTGGTCTCGGGATCCCTAGAAGTCATTCAGGACGACGAGGTGGTGGCAATTTTAGGTACTGTGATCTCTATTGAAATGCTAGTGATTTGAATCTATTTGCCTTCTGCTTAGTTTTGAATATTAATTAGTCTTGTGTAACATCAGCTAGGACTACAGGGTGTTAGTGGTTGTCATAGGATGGAGAAGAGTCTCCAGAGACACTACTCTATAAGCAAGCCTTTCATATTTTATGCCATTGGGAATGCTCTTTCTGCTCAGTATTGCTCACTGGTCACAGTAACAGTGTTTCTGAGCAGAAAGGAATGGCATCTCTCTGCTTAGACATCTTTTAAATAGCCCGGTAGAAGAAATGTGCATTGTTTTATAGTAGTCTCTCAGGAGGTTTTGCACATTAACCTTCACACCAGGATTTTCCTTTGTCTGTATTCTAGCCTAGAATAACACCTGCAAACAGTCTCTACAAGGAAGCAAAATTGTCACTTGTAGTGAACTAGCTTTACTGGAAATATTCTGATCCAACTGTGCAGAGATAGAAATGCACCATCTATCCAGTCACAGCTGTGAGAAGTCTGAGTAATGGGAGAGTCCTAGGTTAATCACCCCACTACTCCACTGTGGTGTCCAGTTTGGCAGTGGTGGGTGGGAAAGAGCCTAATGCAGACTCGCACTAGCTTGTATGAAAAGGTGTAGCAAATGGTGGGACTGAGTGGTCAGCACTAGTGTTGAGGCAGAAATCCTCAGTGGCAGAACAGCATAGAAGAAGAACTGGTGGCTCTTCAGGAAAACCATCCACAGTCAGTCTGTTTAAACAGACCCATGTATTACAGAGCTCATCTCCTCTAAAATAGTCACTATCTGCCTTCTTTGAAACTGGAGCTGTGACTTCCTGAGGGCAAATCCAGTTGGTGACCTTGTCCTAGGGCATCTCTCAGCCTCACTGAAGCTCTGTACTGCTCCATGGTTCCCTCTTGTCTCTCATGGGGATAATTTCTGGGAGATGAGGGTTGCACTGGCATGGGGAGAATTTCTGGGAGATGAGGGTTGCACTGGCATGTAGGAAAAGGGCAGACATGTGAGTCAGTACTGGTTGTGAATCAAGGCTTCAGCTCCTTCCCAGCTGGCAGCAAATGAGAACAGAGGAGAAATGAGATTAGCATGTAGCTGAAGGAGACTCCTGATGTGTCAATGTACAAGCTTGTGTATGTGTGTGCTGTACTGAGGTGGGGCTGGGCAGTGTGCAGTTGTGTGGATGCTACTCCATAGGGATGGCTCCCCAAGGGTGTAACCTGGGTTGTCCCAGATGGAGAGTATGAATTTGGGAAAATGAATATCCACACTTCCATGAAATACCTGCTGCAGCTTTCTGTGCTCTAAGATCTTAAAAAATATGGATTTAATGTAACAATGAATCTGTTCCATATTCAGTTGTAAAGTCATTATGATGAAAACTCCTAAATCTACAATTTCCATAGTAAAATAGTCCTTGTATTTCAGCTCACTGGACTGTTTCATTTTTATTATTAATCTCATGGACAATATCCTATCCTTACAGCTATTTAAAAAATCAACCCAAAAGCTTTAAGATTAAGTAGCAGCCTTTAAACAAATAAATATGTTTTTGGTTTTTTCCCCCTGGGTAGTAGAATGAAACCAGACAATAAGTATGTAATTTACTGAACTAGAAGCCAGCACTAAATGGATTACATGCAAACCTTTATTGCTTTTAGTAATGAGTATTGTAGATTTGGAATGACAGCAAGAACTTCTTGTTTCTACATTGTAATATGGTAAATCTACTATCTATGTTATTTTCCATTTGGCTGGAGAAACCTTTAGCCATATGTAGTTAAAGTGAATTACTTTTAATTCCAAAGAAGTGCCTTTTGATTCTGCTGTGGCTGCTGATAGGCAATCCCATGACTTGGAGCTATGTTTATCGTGTAGTACAGGCATGGGCAGAATGTGTACATGTAGCTTAAAGCAAGATTAACTGCTTCCACTAGTCAAAGAGCACATTGGAGAGGTTTTTCATGAACTTGCAAATTATTTAACAGAATAGTGAACCGAGTAATTATGAGATGTTGTATCCTAAAATTTCACCTGTGGAAGAAAATCTGTCCCATATGTAGTGGCAGCTGTGCCACCTGAAATAGTAACTGCAGATCAGACTGTGAAGAGCATAATTTTTATTGATCTGTTCATCCTCAAGAAGTAGAAGCACAAAGAAAGTGAACCTTTCTAAGGGGTAGACGAGGTTTAAAAGCATGAAAACCTCTGAAGCCTACTTTGAATACCCCAAGGATCTGCTTTCACACTGAGTTTCCTAAGGATAGTCAACTTCTGGGGTTGTACTGCCAATCTGTCCACCTTCTCTATTCCCCAGCAGTAACCCATCATGGAAATGTGATAGGTATCCTTTGGAAACTTGTCCTCATTAACTTCCTCTGTGGGAGCAGGAGCATGGCAGGGCAATGTTGTATGCCAGCCTCTGCTCCTTGCAGAGCCATCCTAAGGTGTGGTTTTGTTTTGTTTTGGTTGGTTTGTTTGTTTTAAACTTGTACTTTGCAGTTACTCTTTCAATAGTGCAGGATTATTCAACATGATAGTGTTATATGCCTTGCTGAAAGTGAGAGAAAGGTGTGTTCCTTTTCCCACCATGCTCACTTGCAGATGGAAATTCTGGTATATCCTTAAAAGAGGAATATCCTAGAAAAGTAAATCAGGTAGGAACACCAAAATGTAAGAAGAACATGCATCTTCAGTCTCTTACATTCACACTTCTGTCCAAAGTGAAGGGCTTTGTTTTCCCTTGGGTGCCAGCATGAATCACCCTCTGATGTTTCTGCCTTACCGTATTCCCTTTCCTGGTATCATGGTGAATTGGCCCACCCAGCTTCCATACCAAAACAATGTCCTTAGGAGACCAGACATCCTGTCCAGGTGCCTTCTGCAGGCTCCACTGGGGAGACAACCATCCTTTTGTTTAGCAGCAGTTTTCCTGGCTCAACAGCCCCAGCTTTGGCATTTATTGTGCTCAAAACCAGGTGAAACCCAGTTACTGACAGGACAACTTGCAGCACTATGACTTTTTTTTTTTCTCCCTGGTTTGGTTTTCTTCTCATTTGTGCTTCATTAAATGCCCAGCTGCTGGAGTAATCAGTGTTACAGAAATTGGTACAGTAAGGGAATGAACCCAACTGTAGATCTGCAGTTTATAGGACTCATTAATGAAAATACCCAGGTGCCCTATTATGTTCCCCTCATTAGTTATCTCCATTCCTTGAGGACAGTCTCCTACCTTTTGCGGGCATTGACTGCTGCAGTTATGCAGAGCTGCTGTGATGGGGTGCTGCTTCACTGGAGAAAACAAGATCTAGTCATTTTAACATAACTCATCTGCAGTTGCCAGAATAATGGAGAAGGGCAAACAGTCTTGTCTCTAATTATCAAAACTTTTCTGGCAAGTGAGGTGACCCTGAGAAGGCACATCAGTAATTTTCCACACTCTCAAGCAGGAGTAAACAATTTAACTGCCACTGCTCTGCATGTGGAGGTGTTATCAGTGGAGAAGTCTCAGGAAGGACCAAGGGTTTGAAGCCCCACAGGCTAATGAAATGAGGCATCTGCTAGCAGAGGACACCTAACAATTCACCCTGCCACAATTAACCTGAATTTGCTACTGTTGAGGAGTTTCACGAAAATGGTGATGCCAACCAAATGTCTCTGGAATCCACTTTCCAGCTCCTACTATTTGCACAGCTGACCCTGTGAGTTGTATAGTAACTTAAACCGTGCAGATTGATTAGCAGGGTATAAAGAAGTCATTTTGCCAGCAGAAAAATAATAACCCAAGACATTCAAATGTTGATTATAGGAACTGATCAAAAATATTGCTTGAATTGCATAGTGATAAAAATATATTGAGCAGTGAAATCCTAGGGGGGACTGCTGCTGAATGCATTCAATTTTGATAGTCAGGCCAAAACAAATATAGATTTAATAGCTGGTGTTTCAGCCACACTTAGAGTCCTGATCCCATATTATTCAAGTTATTTGCCTTTATGTGTTGCATATTAATTCTCAGCATGTTGTTCATATAGTCTCAGACAACCAGTTGTTTATTGGCTTTATTATTTTTAGGCAAGCTAGAGTTTCACTTATTAAAGGTCTGCTTCATTAATTATCTCCAGGTCTAGGAAGGGGATATGGCACAGTATCAGAGGAGCTAAGGACAGCAAGAGCGCAAGTTTGATATGGCAGCTGAAAATAGGGGTGAATCTTTCCCTATTCTTAATCTTACATGTGTTTGGAGATCAAAAGATTAAATATCCCACCATATCACACAGGAGCTGACCAAGTAGCAGATCCCATTTAGGTGAGCAGCAAACCGAGGCACTTCAGAACTCTCGTCCATGGGCAATAATGATTTGGTGTTTGGGATCCAGCAACATATTGAATTTTCTTGCTGTAATACAGCCAGGTGTGGGCTCTGAGCAAACAGGACTGTGTGTGATGTACTGTATGACATGTAAAGCAGTCAGTTTAATTCCATCTCATAGAATTAGTAGCTAATTCTGTGATTTTAATTGGGTTATTTGCACTATAAGTTTCTTTTCAAGAGGAGTGAAGGTGGCAGAATTTGCCCCATGTCAGGTCAGTTCTTGATATTTTATACGGAACCTTTTTTGTTGTTGTTTGTCCTGTGAAGTATGTTTGTCCTGTGAAGTAAACCAAAGTAGGCTAATTGTGAGAGTTTCCCCAGGTTAGTAACATGTACCTGGTAGCAATTTGCAGAACAGCCTGTGTCCTATTTCATCTGTAGGAATTTTTTTCCCTTTTGTTCCAACCAGTGAAAGCTCTAAATTAACTACGAGGAAAATGATTCATAAAGGAAAGGGCTTGGGTTTTTTTCAGCTACTAGGACTGCAATAATTAATGTGATGCAGGTTGGTTAAGTGCTGAATCTCAAAGTATTTTGCAAAATCCCTAAAGGATTACAGACCTGAGAACCAACGTGATGTGCTGCTTTGCACTGTGCAGTGCTTCTTAAGCATGTGCCTTGGTCTAAGTCATTATCTTGCAGGTCTGGATTGGCATACATGATACCATGTAGAATTTAGTCCTTCTGATGTGTCTTCCAAAGTGTTATTAGCTCTTGCTGACAGAGTTGAAGGTAGCATTCAGTTTTCCACATTATTTTGTAAATTTAAAGTATTTTTGCCTGTATCTGCATTATAGTTAACTACAGCAAGGAGCATCCATCTTAATTTAGTGCCAGCTGGTGTGTTATAAATGTGATGTGCAGCTTCCAATGTCAGAAAGATTCCTTTCACTGAATTGAAATGGTTTTGAATCAGACCTCCATGCTTCACTGCCAAACCCAGGAACTCAAAAGTCTTGGCAGTGCAAGAAAAGGTAAATGATTTTAAAATTGTGTGATCTACTTCTTTTAAATCAGGCTAACAATTTGATGCAATCTGATTTGCTTTATGAGTTTTGAGGACGGTGGGAATGGGCATGCTTTCAAGTTTATTTCCTCAGGAAGAATAGAAATTTATTTCTGTATAAAATCAAAATGGAGATATCTTGTCTTCAGGAGCTTAGATTTCTAGAGAATTATGAAGTATTGAGACACTTGGACTCAAAATAAGACAGATGAGGGGAGAATATCTCTGTAGATCTTGCTGCTGCCTTCAGTGCTGGGAAAAAGGTAAATGTCTTCTGGGTTTTTAGGTGTAGACAGTGAAGGTTGTATCATGTTAAGTAACACCAAGTACTTTTGCCAGCATGGACTTGAATCCTTGTCTCAGTCTCTTGTTACTGTTTCTTTACTGAATCTCTTGATAATCCTTCAAATGTTAGAAATTATATTTTCTCCCATCATCTACCCTTTCACTTGTTAGTGTGCAGTCCATTAGAGATGTATTTCTCAATAGTCAGTGCTCTGATACAATTTTCAAGGGAATTCTGGCACTTCTGGATGCCCTAGAAAAAGGCTGAACACTTGGCTAAAACATTCACAGAGGCAAGGAAACCTCTCTCACAGTCTAGTAGTCATGTCTGAAGTTGTGCTTACTGGAAGTGATGATGTCCCCAATAGCATCAGGCAGCTGATAAATTTGCACCACTGTATCACTCCCACCCACCTCTCCAGACATAGGTTTATGTCTTCAGACATAAACAACTGTATCAGCTAAGTCCAGAAATCCAGTCAGCCCAGCAACCTCTCTCCAAAACTGGCCAGTAGTGGATGTGCAGGAGAAAGTAGGAAGGTGAGGTAAGCAAACAGTGATACTTCTCCAGAATATTTTCCATCACTCCGGCAAATTATATTTCCAGATCTTCCTCATTCAGAGGGAAATATTTTGTGTTTATTAGCCACAGATGGGTTTCATTTCATGAATACATCCAATTGTTTTGTAAAGTTATGCAACTAGCTCAAATGTCCCATGGCAAAGACTTACACAGCTTACCTCCTCACTGAACTATCACAGAGCTGTGTGCTGCTCTGGGTAACCAAAGATGATTCCCTCCTTGCTGACTGGATTTCTACATCCGTTTGAGATACGTCTGTCCTGCAGCCTTCATATTTGGTTACTAAGCGCCACTTCTGTGCATATTGCCATCACTTCATGGCTATAGATACCTGAGCTGAGTAGGTGAATATTTTCTTTACAAAATAGAGTTTTTCTGATTCTCAATGAAATCAGACTTTGCATTTCACAAGCAACAGAAAACTTGAGCATGTCATCATGGAAAGCCTACATTACTTATCACATCTGGGTTTTGCTAGTGTGACTGATGGACTTCTGAGGTATTTTAAAATGGAAGAAAGGGTAGCTGGCCTATTGGCTAAGACTTCACAGCACAGAAAAACACCTTACCACCTTAAGAAATCTTAGTCCCTTTTATGTGGTTTTCCTTAGAGCTGTTTCCCGGCAAGGATTTATTCTCTCACTGCCTGCCCAAATTTTCTCCCAAAGGCCCCATCAACTTCTCATGTCTACTAGGATATTTCTTAGCTCAGTTTCAGTCCCCATCTGGAGAAGGATAGATTTTGCCTCATATGGGTTCTGAGATGCTGTTTTGCAAGAGTCTTCCCTCTCTGAATCTAAGGACTTTTTCATACCTTTACCAAGCTCCTGGGGAATTTCATAAGGCCCTTAAGAGTTTCTTCTGCCTGAAAGACCCAGGCATGAGCTGCTGTCTCACAAACTGACAGGTCAGTCTGTGGTGTAAAGCTGTGGAGGTGCCCCCCTCACTACTACGTGGGAGAGTTATCATGGTATAAAAGGTAAAATAGTGTATAGAAATGTAATTTTCTATTTTGTAGCTACATACCATATGATTGTCTCTAAATATATATATATATATATATACACACGAGCATGCATGACTGTACACATACATTTTATATACAGACATATGTACATAATGCACCAGCAAAATTTTATGTTTAGAATGATACCAGTGTAGCTATTTCAGCAAAAGTTATGCCTGTCACTGACACCTGCATGTCTCCTCCTGGTTTCTGTGGTTCTTTGAGTCCCCAAATCCTTACATCCGTAATCCTCCCATCTTTAATCCAGGGCATCCAAATCCACACTGTTCTCTTTCCTCATACCAAGTTCAGAACATATGCAAGCAGTTCACACTCTAATATACAGCATTCCTTTTTTCAGCGATGCTTCAGGCACTGTGAGAAAAGAGGCAGAAGGAATTCCCAGAGCTTCACCTCCTTCAGGAGTGATATTAAAACTGCTCAGGGCTCAGGGCAGTGCAGTTTTGGGAGGTAACAGCCTCTAGAGAGCAGGCTGCATCAGACCCAAGCACCTCTGTGTTCTCAGCCCAGCCGCAGGCTTTCCCTGGAGATACACATATGTTGTGCAAGCCTACAAGCCTCTGAGTAGCTGGTGTTTCAGACCTACCAGTTACATTTTCTCTTGCAACTCTGAAAGGCTTTTTTTCATTTAGTTGCACTTTGTAAAATTAAACTTGAATGAGTAATTATTGCTCTTGGTGAACTGCAGTTAATAGGTATGAGGTATAGTAGGTTAACCTCTCTAAGCATGTGACAAGACATGTTTTGGAGAACCTGGTTTTGTTTTCATTCAGTAGCTCCTTAGCACATTTATGACAGGCAAAGGAGACTCAAAAGTGTGGGGGTAAAATATCAATTTCAAGTATCTTTAAACACTTACAAGATTTTATACTTTCTGAAAAGAGTAAACCATGGTGTAAGAGGAGCTTACAGCTTCACCATTCAAAACCAGTGACTAATAGCTTATGGAAGGCTGAATAGGTTCAGTTCATCATGTTCCAGCCTTTCTGAGGGACCCAATGCAGTTTCCTGCCACACTGAACTGAAGACAGTGAGTTGTTTTCAAGTTTATGTGTGGCAATTTCATTTATCTGTTCTTTGGGTACACATTCTGTAACACACCATCATGCAATTTCAGATTGAGCATTCACTGCTTTCAACCTCTTGGTTGAAAAACTGTGTACTACTATATTAACTGTGTGTTACTATATTAACTATATATTACCTTGAGTTTGGAACAAAAACAAGGATTTTACTCACATTTCAGCAGGGAAATCTTAATAGGCCCTGTTAATGAATTCTGTCTTTTTGACTGCACCCTGCAGCTGCTGAGAGCAGGACTCCATTCTGTCCTGTGTCCACCTCAGAAAGAAAATCCATTAAGCAATCTTGTGCATTTCAGAAATGGTCTGTTTCCTACAAATTATATAACTGTGCTGAATATGTCTGTGAACACCAGTATATCTGTGACAGAGGAGCCAATGAGAAGAGATGCTATGCTGGACCTTTTTCTCACTATCAGAGAGATTGGTGGAGAAGGTGAAACTCAAGGACAGACTTGGCTGCAGGGACCATGAAATGGTGGAGTTCAACATCCTTAGGGTAGTGAGAAGGGTGCACATCAAGTTCAGCATCATGGACTTCAGGAGAACACAGGAAGAAGTTTTTCACTGTGATGGTGGTGAGGCACTGGAGCAGGCTGCTAGAGAAGTTGAGACTGCCCTCTCCTTGGAAATGGTCAAGGCCAGGTTGGATGGAACGTTGAAAGTGGAAGGTGTCCCCGCCCATGGCAGAGGGTTTGGAACTAGATGCTCTTTAAGGTCCATTCCAAACTATTCTATGTAACCAGGTTTTGAAATATGGGTGTAGAGAAGGACAATTAACTGAAAACTTTCTGTAATTTCAATTTCAGTTTATTGGTTAAATTATGTGTGACTAGGAAATGCTCTGTGATCTCAGCATTTTAAAACAACTTGTTTTATAAATAATAGCAGCTATATTATGTTTCATGGTTAATTGTAATTACATTGAAAATGTAGCTCAATCAGAATGCAGTTATAATCTTTGTAAGGGATAATTCTGCTAGATAGATTTTGTTACAAAATAGAAGCATAAAAATGAAGGCGAGAACTTGCACATTTTGGTCTACTCTGCATGAGAAATGTTAGATATGCTTTACTGGATGCAATGCCTAAAGCAGAAATGGAAATAGAGAAATAGAGCCTCTGACCCCCAAAAGTAATAACAATGGATAAATTACTCCTCTGTTCTGCATTCCCAAAATGGAGTTGAGTGAAATGTTACAAGTTCTTAAAAGAGGAAATATTAAAATGTATTACCTATCAAATTGCTAACCTTCACCAAGGAGATGCTTGAGTTACCTGAAAACAATAGTGATACTACCACTGGCTGACTGATTTTAGTTTATTTTTAATAACTGCTAAAATAAATATGCTTGGATATCATTGGGGTCTGAAAGAGAAAATGCCATTTGTACCATGGTTTCTGCTTCAGGATTTGTGGTTTCAGCCACAAACCTCACACCACGGCCCTTGCTCAGCTTGTGTTTAGCAAGCATATGGGCAGCAAGAGGTAGCTTTTGAATGCTTCAATGGGCTTTTTGGTGCTGCCACTACTGCTTTTCAGAGTCACCACGAAGTCCAGACCTGACAGTGCATCTCCAGTCTGCATCCATGCTGGTGTTTTGATTGGGTCAGAAGCGTGATTTGAATCTGATGTCCTAATCCTCCCAACCTGACCTGCTTTGGTATCTAGCAGAGGAAGCTAGAGTATGTCAGAGCACATCATGTGCATTTCTGTCCCTTGGAGTTCCTCTCTCTGTAAGACTGGACTACAGGTAGTTGTAAGTCCTCAAAATATGTAGGACCTCAGCATCAGCTGTTCTGCTACCAATGTAGAAGTAGTCTTCAAGTCTCATTTTCAAATCTGGTTAAAGTTATTTATACATGCAGGTGTCTAAGGTGTCAAACCCTTTCTTACTCAGCAAACATTTACATACAGACTTAAGTGTAAGCTTGTGGTTAGGTTTAAAACTGGACTTATGGGTATGTTTAACATTTAGAGCTGTTTATTTAGAGGTTAAAAGTCTCAGGGAGGTTTTTCAGAAGCAGCATTCTCACTCACACCTAATTAAAAGTGTTTAAACATTCTTTACAACGCGGTCCTTGGGCCCGGGAAGCTGGCTTTTGCACCACATTGCAAAGCCATGGTGATCTTAGAATGTACATGTCATACGTTTTCGGTAAGAGCAGGGCTCCTCAATCCCTTAGAAACAGAGCCTCAGAAGTATTTCATCGTCTGAATATTAGTTAAGTTCTTATATTCAGGAACCTTTGAGAAATGCATTACCAGCATCTTCAGCTACAAGGAGACCTTTACAATCTGGCTTTTATGCTTTGTGACACTTCACAGAGCGATCTATAAATACCTTAAAAACCTGGGCCTGCTGCTAAGGATACTCAAGTATGTCAAATACTTAAAATCTTTTACCCTTATTAGTTTTCACAGTTGGGAGCTTGTGGTAGAAAATTGGAAGCATAAGACCTTTTGAGAAGGAATCATCTATATGCTGAAGAATGCTCTATAAGCATTACCTTTTAACACACCCGTCCCACTGTTTTTCAGGTAAAGGTGATGTGTTTGGTGATATCTTCTGGAAGGAAACCAGTCTGGCCCATGCGTGTGCCAACGTACGGGCTCTGACCTACTGCGATTTACATATTATCAAACGAGAAGCCTTGCTGAAAGTGCTGGACTTTTATACTGCTTTTGCAAACTCGTTCTCCAGGAACCTCACGCTCACCTGCAATTTGAGGAAACGGGTAAGGCAAGACCATTTCTCTCCCCTCCCTTTCTCTTACCAGAAGATTGCATGCTCTTGCAGACTGTTTGCAGTGTTTAACAACCACCAATTTACTCTCGATGTTTTCAGGTCATTGCTGATTAACTGGCCTTTCAATAAGTGTTGTCACTGTTTGTTAATGATGGCTCAATAAAAGCTACCCGTAGATTTGCAGCTCTGGCAGGGCAATGTATGAATTACGTTTCCTTTTCTTCGCAGTTGCTGGGGTTTGGCTTCTTTTGCCCATTGCATAATATATAAAGTTATATTTTATAGTCAGCTAAAATCCAGGTTCTGCATTCCTCAGAGGTGAGGTTTAGACCCTTGACTGCTAAGATACAGGTCAGAGGACAGTCTCTTCCAACTTAGTGATACTGAATACTAATGGATCTGCATGGCCTAAAACAACTAGGAGAAATGTATTGATATTAAATAAGAAAGATGTACTCAGCAAAAGTGTTGTATTAATACCTGCTTCTCTCACTTGCATAGTCTAGTATTTTAACATGGCAAGGTTAATAAAGCTTGGTAGTGATTTTACATTCACAGCTCTACTTCTTAAACCTTCCTGCTCATTTTACAATCAATCAACAGTGCTCACTATCCATTAGTCTTTTCAAAGAACACTCCATCTAAAAATTAATTAGCTATAAGGACATATCTTGAAAACAGGTTAAAGGATTCTTTAATTCACATAGCAGCTGCAAAATTTAATCTTTATGGGGTTTTGAATTTTATTTTTTTTTAAGATTGATGAAGGTTGTATAAATTTCATTTGCATAGAGAAATCTCATAACAATGATTTATAGATTATTATGCATTAACTGTGATCCTCTAGCTGCTGAAACACATTTTTCTCTAGCTGCACCTTTGGCATCTCACCTGATAATGTACTAAGGCTACATCAGTAGTTCACAAGATAGTTTTGGTCTCTGCAGTAACAGGAATTAAACCCAACTAGAATTTTACTTTTCTGAGTCTGGTTTTCCTCTAGCCACTAGAACACTCTACAAATGCTTCTTTCAAAGGATGTTTAATTTTTAGTGCCTTCCTTGTGCTCATTAATACACCAAGTATGGCGTGAATTACCTATGGCAAAAAGCAGATGCCATCCTCCTCTGCCTGTGCTGGAGCCTGAAAGAGCTGAATTGTAATAAAGTTTGGTTCCAGTTCATCAGTTTACCTCTGACCTGAATGTTGCTAACTCTGCTTCAGACCCGAAGAAGGGCTTTGGGGCTTGCAGGCCGGTTTGTGCTTTCTAGCTTATGCTTCTCTGGTGATAAGGTGTCCCCCAAGCCTTGACTTCAGCATATGCCTCTTGCTATCTCACCTACCTAAGATGTGGCACCAGCTACAGGCACATGATGGCAATTCTGCTCAAGCATTGCTGGCAATGATTTCATGGGACAAGATAATGCCCAATACATTGTGCCAAAATGTATTCTTTCCTTCTTAAAACTGTGAACCTGACACTTCAGCTAGTTTCCTGGGACTCCCCTTCCCCCATTAGTTGTGACGTGGTTGTGTACAGCAAAAACACGTACATATCTTTTCCTGACATGCAGTGTGATGGAGGCCAACTCTCTAGTGCAGGGATGCATATGTGGAATAGTCTTCTACCTGGGTTTCTTCTGTGCAGGGCCCTGGCAGAGGGAGTCACCCAGGTGGAAATAATTGCGGGGCTCAAGTCCCCAGTACAGATACCTGCTCTCTAGCTCAGTGTTAGATATATTGACTTTACCATGGGGACAGTGACTCACAATAAGGACAGCAGTTCTAAAGAGACATTAGATTTTGCAGAAGGAAAGGAAATGTTGGTTAGGGGCGCGTGTGGGCATTACATGAGAGCAGATGGAGAGTCAAAGAAAGATTGTGTCGATGTGATGCATGCAGGGTGGAGTTAATTTCAATAAAGGTTGGTAAATGATGTTAAAGCTAGTCACTGGTCACCTTTATAGCCTGTGAGGAATGGCTCCTCCAAAAGGCAATCATCAGACCACTCTTCAGTGCCCAGTCTGGGGTGATAAAACCATCCCCATTCTGCTGACTTTGGAGACAGTCCATAATCACTGACTTTTAAATACCTAGGGTGCATCAGATTAACCCCATTTATGGTGTCTCCTACAGTTTTTACTAAATAACTGTATTGGGAGGAGTCTTACTTCTAGTATTGCAGTAAGATGTGCTGAGCCAGAGCCTGCTTTGCAGAAATTCTGTTATTGTTCTTAGGTGCAAAATAGATCGTGCTATTTTCAACATCAGGGACACAATCTAAGTCCTGTTACATAAGGTTATTCAGGAGCTTGTTTCAAACCTTGTATCTGCTGAAAGTATACATGATTCCCTGTTGGGCACAGAAGTGTTTGATCTTGAGTTTCTCTCGTAGGAAAAGCAATGCCACCCAGGAAAATTTCATCAGGTGAACAGAAAGTAGTCATTCAGATGGTGAAACTGGGCTGACAGAGCTGCACTGTACTGCAGCAGTTTGTGCTGGAGTTATGTAATCTAAATGGAAAGAAAATCATTGTCTCCTTAATTGATTTCAATAGAAATATACTTAGCACTTTTTCTACATAGTCATCACTCACAAGGTTTGACATTTAATTATAACAAAAATACACTCCTTGTGGTTCTGTGCTCAAGAAAATGGCTGTTCTCACCGTCAAAAAATATACAGACAGAGTTGCCTTTTCGTCAGGTCTGCTCTTCAAAATACAGAGAGATGTGTATGGGTGCGCACACACGCACACATTTGTGCTGGACTGTCCCTCAGCCAGCACTTAGATGTAGTGCATTGACTGCAAAACAATTTAGATGTTCAAAAGGCTAATAAATTAATAATAGTACAAAGCGCAAAAGGTTAGTTCCACATGACAGGGAAGAGAAAGTCTCACTGAAGTGGGAAAGTAATGGTTCCTCATTCCCAAATAACATTTAGAGGCCTGGCATGTTGAATGACCTACTTAAGACATCTGCTCAGCATGCTATTATAAACTCTGGATTTTTGTTGTCTTTTCTGTGTTAGGTAGCTCAGCCATCATGCTGCATTTATGAGCCCATAAAGTGAGCGTGCCTGATAGTTTTTCACGCTGCAGTCATTTCTCTTGCCCAGGGTGGCAAGGTGACTTAATCTGTAATTGCAAAGTATTGCAGTGTGTCATATTTTGTGCTCTGAAATCTTTATGGCACATCTAATGTCACTAATGCACACTCCAAGGCAGAACCAGGACTTTGAACTTTTTTTCTCTTTTATTTTTTTTTTTCAAACAGTGAAAATAATTAATCTGGAAAGATATTATTTAAAATCACAATGAGATTACATTACTGCCTCTGAGTACTGAGAGTTATAAAGCAGTGTTTGGGATGAGTCTTCAAAGAGTTAATTACTGCCTTCTGATGTTAGAAGGGAATATTAATAATTTCTAATTCATTAAGTGCCTTTCAAGATTTTACACAGCTGGAGGAGAGCCTCTCTATATGCTGGAGCTTTGGAGCTTGATTTGAGGAGTGGAGCCCAAGACAGATCTTTTGGAGGCTCAAATCTGCATAAATGAATGTACACTTGACTGACGGTCAAGCTTCAGGAAGGAAGGCCTACATCAAGACACTAAATGCATTCCCACAAAATACAAGTGTTCAGCTGAAATGTTTTTAAAGTTTAGTTTAGTTTTGTTGTGTTTGTTTGTTTTTCTTTTCTCATCATTGCTTCCATTTGCACCAGCTAATGCCCAGCATCCACCTGACTGCTAGACCAACACAATCTGTGCAAGTACAGGGAAAAATGGAACTGAAATTTTAGCCCTCCTGAAATCACAGCTAAAATTCTTCTGTGCTTCAGTAAAGCATAGGTTTTTTTCCCCCCAGCTTTTAAGGTACATAGTCACACTCTGCTATTTTCTGCCATGAACAAAATAAGCTGTGTTAAAGGAATGAGTCAGGAGCAGCCAGGGAAGAGGACAATTATCCGTATAGGACCTCTGGTGCATTTGCTCCTGGAAGGTGTGCTGGAAAATGAGGCAAGGAAATGTGAAGAGAAATGAGTGCCTTTGAGGCAGCAAAATAGCATCCAGAGGCTCAGTTGTTTGCTGTGACACTCCTAAAGCCGGGGACAACACTGCAAGTGACTGAACTAATACCTCCAGCACAGGGAACCTCTGAGGCTTTTTTAGTGAGACTATCTTAACACACATGTCCTGTTTTTCTTTATATTTCAGATGAGAATAATTTATTTTAAAGTTTGCTTTCAGGTTTTGCTTGAGGTTTTAATGAATTGTGTGTCATTTCTTGAGCGAATCACTCATCGTCTCTGTGCCTCACAGTTTTTAGAAAAGCTTTGTTTTAATTGGAATTCTGTGTCCATGCTTCCTAAAAGTGAAGACTGTAGCAAGGTTCATTCAAGACTCCCCTTCTTTTTAATTTTTAAGACTCTTCAACTGATGTGATATATTAGCAAGTGTCCTGATGCAGAAGCAGTGTCAGAGACAGAAAGTGTGTTGGCCTTTGCTCTTGAAGGTTGCCTGTTTTGGTGAACCTAAGGACTTTCGCAGGCTTTGAGTTCTGAAAGCCATTCACAGTTACAGGAGCTTAATTCAGAACTGTTTGTACTTTGCCAGCTGGTGCTCACACTGAGCCCTGATGAGTTGTGAGGAGTGACTTGCTTACACAGGCATCAGAGCATTGTCCTTGGGTAACTGGCAAACAGAAAGCTGTGGGCTAACCGTGGAGCAGGACATGCTGAGTACCTCCTCTGCCCAGTGTTGTATCTGCACTTGCTGGTTTGTCATCAATTTTTAACTTCTTTTTCAGTCTGTAAGTGGAAACTTTCTCCATGTGGGACAGTGATGATGGCAAGTTTTGCCATCATTATCAATGAAGAGAAGCAGGGGAGGAAAATGTGGTACATAGGGAGCTGTTCGGGGCTTCAGTGAGGTCCTGGACTCCTGACCTGTGGTAAAGAATGGTCCACCCTCAGGCTGGTACTCAGTCCTTATCCACCCCTCACTCCTTGTACTATTGCGTGTGCAGCTTATTCCTCTGCTGGTTTGAGCAGGGTGGCAAGGGTCCCAGGGAGTGCAGGATCAAGCCTCAGGAAGGGCAGATCTAACAGATCAATTTCTATTATAGCTTACATGGCCAGAAGGCTTTTGGCATGACTTAACTCAGAATTTGTTTGTAACTCAGTGGCTTGTTCAAACCTATTGAGAATTAATTTGATCAGCTTCTTGATGGGAATGTGTATGGCATGTTTCCTCTCCGTGCCTGAATTTTTTCAGGGACTCAAAGCCTCTGCAGGCTAATGCAGCCTACTGCTGCTGACCCTTGCCAAGGCAAGGGAACATAGAAGGGTCCCCCAGCCATGCATGGTGACATCCTTCTTCACTTCTCCAGGACAAAACAGAATGATATTAGTCACAGCCCATAGCTATGCTGGACATGATACCGTGATTGTGTGTTTACAGCTCTTGCTTCATTACTGCAGTAACAGGCAACTCTCTTGTTGCAAAAGATGTCCTTCTCAGCTGTGTAAGCCAAAGCTCTGACTTCTTTTCCTCCTCCCTCTTTCTTCAGCAGTAACTCCAACAAAAGTAATGCACCTTATTCCCTCTTTAATTTTTTTCTTTTTATTTAATTAAGTAATAAAGTCAGTTTGGTTTGATATAAAGAAGGTATTTATACATCTCTCCCTAGAGCTTACAAGCTACCCTGGCCTATAATTTCACCAAACTGCTTTCTCTTTCTCCATGTGCGAAAGGAAAAATTGTTTTACCTTGTCTCAGGATGTTCTTGCCCTTTCCTGTCCCTCTCTGGTGTTTAGTTGTCAGGGGTTTTTCTGGTTTTGTTTTAGGTGGGTTTCTTGTTTGTGGTTTGTTTGTTTGTTTTAATATGAATATACCCCAAAAAAATGAAGTTCTATAGCTATAGTTCAGTTGTAGTGACAGTTTAGGATGATTACAGAGCAAGCAAATTATGCCCTCAAAAATCAGTTTGGTTCTATTTTGTTGCAGACTCTGCAACTTCCTTTGTGCTTGTCAAATTTTTGTTGTTTGGCTTCATCGCATTCACAGCTGTCTCTAGATATGTTGATGTTTCATTGCAATATTTTCTAGAGGACTGTTTCACTTGGTAACAAGACATGTATATTGAGCTTGCATAGGACAGAAGAGCCCACTTCAAACAATGCAAGCTCACCCACTTGGCAGTAGTCCCCATGCCTGGGAATGTCTGTTAATATGTTTGGGCCAAACCCACACGAGGAATTTATCATTACAGATAATGGAGTAATCCCTTGTGCATTCATAACTGTGTGGCTACAGACAGCCAAGCACAGTCCATGCTACACTTCCTGCCATCAAGACACCCATACAATTTCTTGTGAGTGAGGATTACAGATCTGAGGCTAGAGTTTTTTTTGCAATTCTTTTCCTTTCCCTGCTCCACTGAGCAATACTATGTGCCTTTGCTCTTCTTCAGGGACATGGGAATTTGAGTTTAAGGCAATCAAAGCACAAGGAAGTTAGTCCTTGGAGGATTGGGCATGACTGCTAGGTAGAAGAGCAACATAAAAATTTAAGTAGAAAGCTGCAGCAGCATTAACTTCACCCGTCTGTGCCTCTGCCAGACAGCATGGGACAGTTGTCTGAGCAGAGGGATTGCTGTAAAAGCTGTTAGTGGATTTGCTTTCTCACTTATTTTTTTGGTAGCTGTGAGCCTGGCTTTTTTCTCCCTTCCTTCCCTCTCCTTTTTGCCACTTCATCACATCCCTTACAGTGGTCTCTTCTGCACAGCCTTTGGGTCATGCTGTGAGAAGTTGTGGGTATGGGAGCAAGTACACCATCCTGCCTTGGCTGTGACTGTGTTCATGGATGGGTGCAGAAGTGGGTGATAAGCCTGTAATCTCTTCAATGTGTTCAGAGTAGAGTAACAAAGCTGGTGAAAGGCGGGAAGAAATGACATATAGGGGGCAGCTAACGACTTCAGGTTTACCTAGTTTGGAGAAAAGGAGAACCTCTACATTGCTCTTTACAGCTTCACAAGGAAGGGAGGTGGAGAGGGAGGTGCTGGTCACTTCTTCCTGGTGTCCAGTGACCAGACATGTAGGAATCATTCAAAGCTGTGCCAAGGTAGGTTTAGACTGGACATTAGGAAACATTTCTTTACTGAGAGGGTGGTCAAACGCTGGAACAGGCTTCCTAGAGTGGTGGTTGATGCCCCAAACCTGTCAATGACTAAGAGGCCTTTGGACAACATCCTTAATGGCATGCTTTAACTTTTGCTCAGTCTTGAATTGGTCAGGCAGTTGGACTAGATGATCACTGAAAATTTCCATACAGTGAACGTATGATAGATGTTCACATGATAATACCCAACTAACTGAAATATTCTCTCCTTCTCCCTCTCCTCTAGACTAATATGTTATGCCTTTAGGCTGCAGGCAGATGCAGAGATTAGCCAACACACTATCATCTTTAACAGTATTTCAGAGCCATATTAATCCCACAGAGTACCAGCAGGCCCCTGTTTGCTCTAAATTAAATACCTTCTTCAGACATCCTGACCCTGTTTCTGTGGGAGTGAGAGACAAAGCACCACCGACCCTGTTAAAAGTTAATCCTTTGGCATTACAGAGGTAGGTTTATTTTTTCCCAGTTGCGTAGCCTCCCTTGTCATGCTGCTGGTTTTTGCTGAGAAATGCAAGGCAACTTAGCATACTTTTACTTCAAGGATCTTTGAGCAGCATGGTATGGCGGCAGGAAAAATAAATATGTACGTGCTGCTTTCTGTATGCAGGAACTCAGCAGCTGTTACAAAATATCTGCTGCTTTACCCCAGTGGCAGGTATGAGCGTCTCCAGGCAGGCAAAGCAAACAGAGTGATGTTTTTTGTTTGTGGAAAGATCAGTACATAGGAAATGTCAAGAATGGGCAGCATCCATAGGAAAACAGAAGTGTAAACTAGCTATGTTAGGTGAATATCCAGAGTGAAGACAATTTCCTGTTGTATTTTTTTGTGAATTAATCCCATTTTCTTGTTTAGAAAGCTGATGTAATTAAGAATCTCTCCTTAGTTGGCTCAGAAAGCCTTCTGCAGGCTGTCTGCTAGTATCAGTTTAGGGTAGTCTTGCTTGCACAAGACTTGAATGATGATAAAAAAAATAAATCAAATGTTTACTATTTTTAATCTTGTAGATTTTAAAAATTAAACATTTTGCATTCACCTCGCTTCATTGATTAAAATCAATGCTTTTAATCTCTTCCAGCTGTTAGGGAGGGGAAGGAGATGTGCATGGCACAATAGGCAGCAACATTGCCATTTCATTTTTGATTGCCAGTTAAGAGGGTTTTTATCATCAGCCCCCTCTGTGTTTTGATGACTAGGGGCAAAGGCAGCTGAACCAGCAGCAGACCCAAGCAGATCACTGTCCCTGTCGTTATTTTGCCAGGCTTAGCTCTGCATCAGGCTTTGGTTTTTTGGGCAGGTGTCCTGACAAAGACAGTGTCTGCATGACTTCGTGAGACTCTTCTGGTACCCAGTAAGTCATGGGAGTGTTAAAAATACATTTGTGTTGCCACTAAGAGTAGCCAGTTTCTTTTGTGTTGCCCTCAGTGTGACCAGCAGCTGCTGCTGCTGGGGGGGGGGGTTCCCTGCTTGTAGACCATTACATAAAACTGCACCTAATGCTGAGGTAGGTCACCCATGTCCTAGCATGTAGGATTTGCAGAGGAAGTGGGGAAAGAGGTGTATGTTATCTCACACCTCTCCAAACAATTAGCCTAGAGCAGTAGATTATTCTTGGATGGGTATGGTAGGCTTCTCAGCCTAATTACTCTGTATACTTACAACTTTTCTAGCATGATAACTGAAAAAAAAAAAAAAAAAAAGGGAGAAATGTTGCAAAACTGAGAAGATTAATTCCTAGCACTCTGGTTGCTTCCATCATTGCTTCCTGGAGCAGAATGCCAGACACTTAAGTAATACAGCACACTATGACCCACAGGTATATAAATGAGTTCCTACTCCAGACTTCTCACTCTCCAAACCTTACTTCTGTAAGAATGGAAATGCCAGTTGCAATGCACACAAAACCATGACTGAGGAAAGAGAACTTCTGGCTGCACATTGGGATCATATGAATGGATTCCCATGAGCTTCACAAGGAGCAGGCAGAGCTTTAGCATTCACCCAAGAGAGAGTTTTCTGTCCCTGAACTTTTTTGTCCAATCTAGAAATGACGGGTAACAATTTCACAGCTGTTCTGCACTGGAGAGACCCCTGACTTTATTCATGCTTCTCCCAAAAAGGTTTTTACCTTGGCTCACACAGAAGAGTTCTTCACCAGTTACCTACTATGTACCTGTTGAAATGCTAAATAACACTTGCTGCATAAAGTATTTATTTTCTGTGCATGTATGAAGCCATCCATCTATTGTTTGCAGCACATACTTCACAGATGCAATACCCAATTGTGCTTGCTCAACGTGGCAATCATTGCAGCCCTGCAAATCCTAAGCTTACCTTACTTGGCTTTTCTTGGGCTGCCTTCTACAACAAAGAAACAGTGCATGTAAGGAAGTATTAAATTGAACACAAAGTGCAAGAGAAAATTTGTGGGGACATTTGCATAAATCTCACTGTTTCTAGTTAAAAATAAACCCCAGCCTGCCACTTCCAACTTAATGATGGGTGATTGACTGTGCCTTTTGATTGCCAGCCAGTTGCTGTGATTAGCAAGCTGCCACAGTTTAGGTCCCATGCAAAGGAAATCTAGAGGAGTAGTTTTGAGGGTAGTTGATTTATGTATAGCCAAAGGTGGGCATAGCTGTCAGGAGGGACAGGCAGATTCTGGGAAGTATCTGAAGTAAACTGAGTCACCTATTATTGTACTTTTGAGCAACATGCTTGAAAGGCAAAACTTCCCTCTGTGTTTAGGGAGGCGTGTATATGTACGTTATTAACCTATATTTTTTTCCTTGTATTTTTACTTCTCACTTTCCCTAGCCCTTAATTTGTTTCCTTTCCTAATAGAGCTTTCAGATGTGAGTTACTGTTAAAAAGGAGCCTAGTGTAAGTAGTTGTAAAAGTTTGTGATTTTCTTAACTCTATTAATTAAACTGTCAGTGGTCTTTTGAACTCTGGGACCTCCCCTCAGACTTTCTGGTGACTTTTAGATTCTTTTATTAATACTCCACAAAACTGTCTCAGCTGGCAAAAAGATTTTGTGTAGTGCTTCCTATCTGAATATTTCCATCAGTCACTGCACCTGCAGAGCAAGGGCAGTTAGCTCTTTGTGCTCTGTGAGTACATATGCCTTTTGGAAACAATCCATGGCCCTCTGCTTTTTTATTACAGACAGCACTTCTGTTACCACAGGAACAGCCTTTAGCATATTTTGAGAACCTGAAGCACTTTGCACTCCCTTAAAAATGTGAAAATGGGGACCTAAGCAGTTAACAGATGACAGCAGTGGAGGACAGCCGTTTCTAAGAGGAGTATTTCTGATGGCTACTGAAATGCATAATTTTTATTAAGCTCAGCTTTGCTTTTACTTTGGTCCCCATTGTTTGTCCCTTAGTGCTCTTACAGCTTTCTTTCTCCATGTCCCTAATCTTATCAAGGTATCTCGGCATTTCAGCACTTAATTTCTGTGTCTAGCCTCACTATTTTCACCAATTCTGTCTTCCTCAGCTGCCTGCCATTGTAATGAATTTCCATTTCCATCATGTGTCTAAGGCAAATCCATTTTAAAATGGAACAGTTGTTGGTAGTTCAGAGCAGCTCAATTATGAATGATCCTCATCATTCTCTCAGGCTTTATTAGCCCTCCTGCCAAAGAGGGCTGCAGTAGAAATGTAAATGGATGAACTGAATCATGCATGTTTTTCATGTGTTATTAATTGTGCCTGTTTCCATTTATTAAAGAACTTAGCTAATAACTTCTACCTGTACAGAAGTACAGGAATAGTAGTATACAAGCTCAATGCAGCCATGCATTAGTATACCAAACAGATGCTTGACTGATCCGCATGAACCATGAGCCATAACTCATGATGCATTTGTCAGAAAGTTTGAATGAAGGCCCCATTTTCTCTGTGGTCCATCAGTAACGTGTCCCATGAGGTGCTGCTTCCCAGACCGATTGTGCTCAAATTCAGTGCAACATGTTAGACAGCTGCTAATAGTCTCTGCTAGGACAGAGACCTTGAAAAATCCCCATCATCTTTTTTTTTTTTTTCAGTCTTGCTAGGTCTTCTTATGGCCAGATGCTCTTGCAACATGGATCAGCCCTGCTCCATGGGTAGAACATTTGGCACATCTGCACATCTGTAGGTATCCTCTGGCATCTGAGATGGATGTCAGACCCCACTGAGAAGCATCAGCTTCCTAGAAGTGCTTAGACAATGCTTTCCTGGGTGAACCTGACACAAGAAATGCCATCTCGTGTGTAAGGCTTAGGGTTCACTGGAGTTTTCAGATACCAGAAAAAAAGATCAAACCAGAGGAAAGCAGAGAGGATGCTTCAGCCAAGGTTTCAGAGGTCAAAAAGCCATCGCAGAAGCAAACACAGCATCTGAGATGAAAAATGCGGGAGGTAGAGGTCTGTACTTGTCTGGTGTCTCTCTTCATTCTCACAGCAGTGTTTATCCGGTAGCAGCTGGTGTTTTGTTCATTGTGTGTGCATGGGAAGTGGCAGAAGGGTAACTGTATCCATTACAGTGTGTAAACAGGGTCCAGCATAGTCACAAATGGGGAAATGAAGAAACATCAATGTTATTGATTGCTATGACCTGGTATTTGTGCAGGTACAGCATTTTCTTACTAGGCCCAGACAGAAAGAGGGAAGAAATAAACTGGACTGATCACTTTTAAAGCAGGATTTGCCAAAGTATACCATACTGAGGATTACAAACTAATTTATTTGGGTCTGGAGCAATGAGATAAGCTAAGGTTGCAAAAACAGCAGGCTCAGCCCCTAAGGAGCATCCTGTGTCAGTGCCTAAATACATGGATAGGAATATAAATCAGTGCTGATGAACTTTACAGAGATTCACATCCTAAAAAAGAGGTGATAGCTGTGATATAGGGAAGATCACTAAGAACCACATGAACAGAACTGAAGGACCTTTTCCCTGAGAATAGACTAGATGCTGGGACACATTAGAATGATACCCACAACTAGGGTATATCCACATCGTTAAAATCCTCCTCAGTAGAGCCTTAGATCGTTGCCATGAAGGTCCAGAGATGATTTAATGCAGTCAGCATGTAAATGGAAAGGAAATGGCTCCTCACCACACCATCTGCTTATCCCTTCCCCATAACCCCTCTACTTACCTCTTTTGTGCTGTGTCTGCCTTTTGCTGATACCCTTCAGAAATAAATACAAAGCTCTGCAGCGTCAACACTTGCCAACTTCCTCAGTAGCATCTTCTAAAGTTAGGAAAAACACCTAATGGTCCCTTTGGGGACAGGCAGAGCACTTTATCCTCCCTAGGTGTTTGTCACGGAGGCAGCCCACTGGTCTTTCCTCCAAGAGGCTCTGATACCACTATCATTACCAACTTCACTTCTGCACAAGTAACCTTCAGGGAACAGCACACTTCTCATTTTGGTGGAGCTTCATGTGGCTGATGCAGTGTTTTCATGTAGTCATAGGAAGTTCACTAGTTGGTGGATAGCTCCCTTCCAGGCTTTACTGGCTGTTGGTGGTTTTCCTTTACTTTCAGCCCCAGGAAAGGAAATGTTCTTCGCTGGTACAAGTCTTGGTACACAAAGACATTAGAAATACCATTGAAATGAGGTCTTTTCTGTCTAAAGAAATTTCATTTGATTATGCTTGAAATAGATGGCCCTTGCTCTGCTGGCAGTTACAGATGCCTCTCAAAAACTGTAATTCTTTCAGCCCCTTGAGCTACAGCCCCCTCAATGGCAGCCCTACACAAGCCACTTTTGGCTAAAGGAAAATGCTTAGGTGAAAGTAGTACATCCTTTTCGTAATGTATTTCTTCCTGACTGGATGCTCTTCAATGTTTGCATGTCTTGGGTCTTTTGTTCTCCTCAAGGCTTTACTCCCCACTGAAGCACTGGTCATATTAAATGCAATTACAGCATATTTCAATAGCCAGCACTTCTTACTCACAAACTGCTAACTGAGAGATCTCAACTGGGAAAATTTTTGCTCTTGCTGGGTGAGATGTTTCACATAAAGCATCCCAGGGATACTTGTTAAGGTTATTTCATGGAGCTTTATATAGTTAAATTAAATAGATATTACAAGTTTAAATAACCTTCCAGTCTTTTTTTTCCTGTTAAACTGGGGGTTTCCAATGGCTTAACTGAGTTATTTTGCATCTGTTACACAGTAAGCTGTCCCTGTCTTTCAGTTAGTGAATGATCTGCCAGAAGCATTCTTCTTTCTTGAGTCATCATCTTAAAGGAATTACCAGGTCATACTGCCAGTGAATTTTGCTCTGCCACTGTTGAGCTGAGAAGGAAAGATATGAGTTGATGAATTGCCCCAGATCATTGTTCCTTGTGGCGTCTCTGTGGCTTCATTTGCAGGGCATCCCATGGGAAAGGTAGGTGCAGGATGCATCCAGCAGTCATTTGAACTTGTGTTTCATCCAAAAGATCTGTATAAAGGGATCAAGTACTATTAGTACTTCCCTTAATTTGGTCCAGACATGTTCAGTGTTCTTTATATGGCAATAGGGTTTGGGTCTAGAAGGAAAAGAAGTAGCATTGGCATTGTTGGCTGGTTGAAAGTAGAACCATCGTTCTACTTTCAGTAGAAGCAGTGTGATCTTTGGAATCAAAAACAGCAGAGCCGGATTAGAGCATTTAAAAGCTCAGGTTCTTGAATAAGAGAAGCAGATAGGAAACAAACAAGCAAATGACTGGCCAGCCACCAGCCTAGAACACTACAGTGCTTTTAAATTAGCTCAAATCTGGAGTCAGTGGCTTTCTTCACCAAACTAGTCTGCACTGCTAGATCTGGTGCAGGTGAAGAATGTCTGGCAGTGACAGAGCAGCAGGTTTTGCCTCTCCATTTTCCAGTATGGATAGGTTTGATACCTTGGGTCCTCAAGGTACAGAGGCTGCTTGTAGTCCATTTTGCTCTGGGGCTGTTGTTGGTATGTTCTGCCCTTTAAAATTGTTTCTTCATTTCTGACTCATCACTTCCAAACAAAACTGATGGTGTTCTACATAGCATGACACTGGAAATGCATTGTTTTCATTGAAGCTCCTGTTATAAAAACATTCCAATAAATTATCAAAACCTTGAAAACAGAGTAGCTGGTAGAATATTCCATATAAAACCAAAGATTATGAAAGGTAGGTAGAATGTCCTCAATGTCAGAAGCAAGGCTGATAGCAAGGGGTGTTATCATTTGTTAGACCAGTGGATGTAGCTGGGAAATCATCAACAAGCTTACATCTGAAAAACACTTTTTCAGGTCTAAAGACTTCAGATTAAATTTCAGGCACTTTATAGTCTGGTGCAGTAATAGTTAAGGGAAAAAACCCAACATAATGATTCCAATTAATGTAAATTTCCACTTAGAGAGGAGAAAATA
Organism: Dryobates pubescens; assembly: GCF_014839835.1. Taxonomy (NCBI): domain Eukaryota; kingdom Metazoa; phylum Chordata; class Aves; order Piciformes; family Picidae; genus Dryobates; species Dryobates pubescens. Next base: position 19,631,054 of record NC_071616.1, on the reverse strand, counting down.
GTTCACTTTGGGAACAATTTGCAATTCTTTTGCTGATGTATTACTTTGTAAATGGAGAGTCTGTCTTAGGCACTTATTGAGAGCATTTGGTCTTCAGGCAGAAACCCAGAAAAGGCAAAGAGGCAAAACCACAGAGAACAAAGCATGAATTCTGCAAATCCCCTGGGCTCTTGTTCTGTGTGGCTTTGTGCTATACCTCTGCAGGAATACTAGGTTTGTCACGAGCAGGGCTGGCTAGAAGCCAAAGGTGAAGATTTACACATTTTTCATTGGAATAAAAGCAAGATCTTCTGAAATTTTTCACTAAATAGATAGTGTTTCCCATTTCCCAACACAAACCTGAAGAGCAGGTAAGTTGCGTGGTTATGTTTGATCCCTTCCAACTATTTCAAATCCAGATCTGTGTTCCCCAGACTGGACAGTAGTGAAAAGAAACTGCATTATTATATTAATGATTTTTTCCCCCCTTGCTTTACTGAATATATGTTTCATCTTTTTGCAGTATGGCTTTTCCTACTGCAAGGGCTGTGGGCTTGAAACCTTGGTTCTATCCCCTTCACTTGCTGGGTGCCAAATGCCACATTCACTTACACAGTAATGATCCTGGGCAAGTGATAGATAACCTCTCCGTGCCCTGATTTTGCAAAAGAAGCAGCACCATGGATCCTACTTTCTCCAACACACGCTCTTGATTGACTTTCTGTTCCAACTTAAATCAGGCTGACGATCAGATCTAAGAGTCTTTTGGCACTTTTCACCATTCCAGACAACACCATTCTTGCCATCTGCCTCAAGCTCAGACCACTTTGCTTTCATCTAGAGGCTTAGTACTCTTTCCCCTTATTTATGCTCAGAAGTGTATCACTCTTAGGAGATACAACACTGGGCAAAATGAAGGTTGCTTTCTTTGAGGGGTGGCTTTTTAAAATCATCTGTAATAAAATGTACAGACTATAACTCGTCTGCACCACAGCAAAGCCTGAATCAATTGATGGTGCTGCTATTACCAGTGGCAATAGGAGATACTGATCCCATGGCTGATATACATTTGCAAGGACCAAGCTGCCTGATCTAGCTGGAAATTGTTCATTGAAGGGCAACAGTCTTGAAGTGAGTACCTCACCTTGCAGCTGGGCTTAGAAGGCAAATGGGAAGCTCTCTTCAACTCTTGAGCCATAGTGTCTCTAATGGTGATGTGCTGGCAGGATTGGTGGTGGCAACATGGTCTTAGTGAACCATGTGGTTGTATGTCTCACCAGCTATTCTGAAAGTCATGGAATGGTTTTGTGATGGATGGTGGCTGCCTTTGCTGGGGTTCTCTTCCACACACAGTGAAAGGTCTTGGTTTATTGAGCTTGGGTTTTCAGCCTTCTGCAGGTCTTCTCTTTCTCAGGGGCTGAAAATCCACCAAGTAACTCAGTTTCCCCTCCTGCTGGAGGCTCTATGCTATCCTGAGCAATGTGGAAAAAAAGGAAGTTCAATCTCTTCTCTGTGCCTTAGTGCCTGGCAATGAAGTAGGAGAAATATTTCTACAACTCTTTGTTCCCTCTAATAATTGCTTCAGTAAGGAAGAAAAGTAGAAGGGGAAGGGAAAAAGGAATGGGAAGGAAAGATGTGTATGTGATACTCTCCATCAAGATCTGCAAGAAGGAGAGATTGGTAAAAGGAGGCAGAAAGGAGGAACCATGTAGTTTGCCTGTCCACCAAATGACCAACCCAGGCTAGACTTGAGAGAACTGTTCTGTAGTAAAGGCAGGCCTTTATCTCAAGGTGGATAGACCTAACCACTGAAAGGGAACAAAGGTCTGCATGAGATCCTACTCGGTAATAGTTAACACTGCAGTAGTTGTTCCCAAATTTCTCTCTGCTCAATTTCCCCCTCTGTGTTGTATAAAGAAAACAAATTAAGCCCTGATTCAACAGTGTATTTCAGCTCCCCACTCCAATTTAGTCTTTGTATTGAGTTTGATTTAAGGTCGTGAAAAGAAATTAAGAGGCTAAAGCTGGGTTTCATTGCACCTAGTTTTGGCAGAAGGCCCCCAGGAAGGATTATGGCTCTTTGGATCGTGGTCACAGTTCAATCTCATCTGAGGCCACATAGGTCAATATTCCTCTCAGCAATGAACTGACCCTAAACTAGGCCAACCAGCAATGGACTCTGGTGGGTCTGTGGAAGGTGTATTTTGCTGCCTGCAACAGCATTGGAGAAATAGGTCTGAATCTGGTTGTTCTGCAATGTACTAAGTTATCTGGTCTTTGGTTAAAGCAAAGAAAACAGAAAGCAATGAGGGCAGAGCAGCAAAAGCAGCAGTCACTTTCAATTTCAGAGCCTTGTTTTAAAACTGCAGCAAAGTTCCCCACTTCCAAAGGTGCACAGTGGCCTTTCCAAGCAGAAACACAGATCTAATACCTAAGTCTGCAGTAGCAGAAAATCTATGTGCTGTTTCCCCCAGAGGTACAAAGAGAAGAAGACCTCAATTAAGTGCTAAATGTATGGGCAGAAAGCACTCGGGTCTGGGTGACTGGAAGAACAGGGGGGCACCTGATCCAGGAGGCTGAGCTGCTCTCAAAAAATGCTCTTGTGGTGGATGTAAATGTAAGCAATTGTGCAAGCAGAGTAAGCAGCCTTGGCATTTCTTTTGGAAATCTGATTTCTTAGCTCAGCACATGCTTAGTTAAATGTGTAATCACACAGTCTGAAGAATCAATGCCCATCACTCAAGCTGACTGATTTGAACAATCTTTCCTTGCAAAGCAGATGTCAGTGCAGATTTGACTGATTTGCCAGGGATACAGGAAAGGACTTAGCATAGCATTGTACATCCATTGTGCACTGCCATAGATGTACCAGTGCAACAGTACCTTGAGCTCTTGATCTGGAACTGAAATCCTGAGAACACCTGTATGTGTTTTTTTAATGAGCTGTTTCAGTTTTGGTAACAGACCAAAACAGTGACTTCTCTGATATCAGACATAAATCCTAGTATCTTGGTTGTAAATAGTTAGCAGTGATAGAGGGATTTCCAGTTAACCAGAGAAATGAGGGCAATGTTATTATCTTCTCTTAGACTGGGAGAGATGGAGACATGGAGAGACATTGTGCTTTGCAGAAGAGCTCCCACTTGGCCAACTGTCAGGCCAACAGATTAGTCTATTCTCCTGAATTTCAGCCTGGGCCATGATGTTTTGGGGATGTGACAAATGTGGCTTGGATCTCTGCCAGCTTCTCTTCTTCAATCCATGCGTTCTAAAGTGAAGCAGGATGACTTCAGATCCATACCAAGAATGAAGTAGATGGGGCAAACTCTCAACCACTCTCTTCTTAATATGCATGCTTGTTGTCAAATGCAGATCAGCCTAATTGGCTGCCAGCATGCACAGATGTCTTTCTGCAAGAGTAGTTTGGTGCCATGTGAACTAATTGCAAACACAAAGTGGAACCAGATTAAAATTTGACCTACGGTAGTCAATTTCTAAGGCACAGAGCAAGCAGTAACAACATGATGGAAGTTTTGGGCTCTGGGAAGTCATTACTGACAGTTGTTGGATCTTTCTGAAGGGTCTTTCCCTCCCTATGTGCCCTGCTTTTTCTTTAGATGAGCAGCTTGTGGGACAGAGATCTTCCTTAAGTCATGCTGAAAGGATTGACTCCTTTCTTGCACATTGAATGACATTAGCTTTCCCTTAAAAGGGCTTTTTCAGTATCATAGAGATAATTCTTCTTTCCTTGAAGTGATATCACTTTGTTACTTGGGTTGGAAATCTTCACATCTCTTATAAGTCAATTCTATAATTGCTTAGGAGGAAACTACATGAATACAGTTTCTCCACAGCAAAATTAAAATGTGCTTGGTAGCAAGCTTTTGCATGCTACCATGTCTGTAAAGTCAGGATCAACAGAGTTTTGCAGGAAGGCTATTATTTACTGTTTCTTCCTAGGAGGCAGCACACTAGCTTACAAAAATCTTCTTTTCCTCTAAAATTCAGCATGAAAAACTGGTTAGTGAAACATTTCTATCCCAGAGATTAACTAATTGCTCAGCAGTCAGTCATTTTCACTGCACAGCCAAGGACAGCAATTCCTTTCCCACATGCAGACAGAGCAATGGTTTAACACAAAACAGTTCCTGGGACAGAAGGATTAAGGAGAATTTACTGGAGAGCAATTACAACAGTTGTTAGAGCAATTTGTTTTTGAGGCAGAATTTCACATCAAAGTAAAGCTATCTGAGGAGTGTACCAAGCAGAAGAACAATAAAGCCATCATTTCAGGCCATCTATTCTGCACCCTGAGAGTGCGGATTAATAAAGTGAGTAAAAAAGGACATGGAGATTTACAGGAGTAAATTAGGTGAAGCAGCTTAAATGCAATTTGCATTTGGAAAGAAGTTGGCTCTCAATTTTTGTGGCTTCAATTCCTTTCCATTTCTGACAGGTTTTTTGTCTCTTCCCTATTCAGCAGAGATTTCTGACTGTACATTTCAGTTGCAGACACTCCTGCCTGTGCAGGAGACTATGGTTGAAGGCTGCTCTCATGCATAAGCTGTACCAAAAAGTTGTTAACGGAAGCTGGGTTAGAGCCACTGCTCTTTGCTGGCCCTTAGCTGGTGTTTGCTGGCTTGGTCTCTCCATCCTAGCTCTCCACCCCTACCTCCTTGCCATGTCCTAACCTGGGAGGGGGCATTGTTACAAACTCCCCTTGGGGCTGAAAGTTGAAACTGCATCTTTTGAGTGATGCTGCCATTGCCCTCTCTGTTTTAGGAGGGCAGTAAGCCTGCAACAAAACAAGTTTTCAAGATAGGGAACCAATAAACATTTAAAGCATTTTAACATGCAAGTATTAATAGCAAATCACACTCTGTAACCTGCCTAGGATTAAAACAACCCTCCGTTTTGGAGCAAGCCTCTTTACCAAATGTTACACGAGAGAGATTGAGCTTGACTGCCCTTGCCATGACAATATCAAAGAAGAGGGTCCTAGATAAGCTTGGTTTTGACAACTGAAGGCTCCTGGAGAGGGCTAGGAGTACTGAGGGATGAAGCATCCTGGACTCACCTGAGCACCTCAAGCAATGGCCTGGGAAGGATTTGCTGGGGATGGCAGCTCACAGTGCCAATGTGGGAGAGAGCTGAGCAGGATCAGTCTTGCAACATCTGTGAGTGGGATGAAATTTGCAGTGCAAATGTCTGTTTGTAGGGGAGTATTCACAGCTATCTCAGGTGGGCTCCTTTCCTAGGGGCTGCAGGAAGGGTCAGCTCAGTTCCCCACCAACCATTGGAGGGTTTTCCTGGGGAGCAGGGTAGGAACAGGGGGACTTTGCCTTCGTCTCATTGCTCCATACAAACAAAAAGTCTGGTTTTTTTCCCAGGCTCTCACTTGGGCCCATCAATCTGGCATGGTCTTCTGTGCAGTTGTTGCTCATCCTCCCTCTGCAGTTTCTGAAATAATAGTGTTTATCTGGAAGGACTGGCTAGTCTCTGAGGCTGGACGGGGAATGAATCCCAGCCAGGAACTGGCTATAAGCCAGCATGCTGTGTGGAGTGAAAATAGCATCAGATGAAGGGTATGATAGACGTGCACAGAGAAGAGCTTTACAGGAGGGCTTTTTAGATGATCTGCACCAAATCCTGACATTTGCACTGCTAGAGGCAGGGGTTTGGATACTTCTTGCCCACCATCATGCAGAGGATGTCTGCATCCAAGTGACATGCAGAAAGCTCCTGGTATAGATACAAGAGACAAACAGGCATTTCAGTCAGGGTACAGCTTCTCTGACCTGTTTTAACATCTAGCTGCAGGTGAAATGACTCACACCCTCCTAGTGCCTTTTTGTCTCCCTTCATGGTGCAAGGCTCCTGGAGGATGAGTTCAGATGCAGACACAGGCTTTGTAGGTGAACCCTGTTCTGAGTGTCTGTATTCTGGGAATTGGGTGTTTTGTGTAGTTTGTTCTTAGAAGCAGGAAAATAGCACATTCGTCTGAGCACTGCACACATTGGGCTATCCAGTGTCGCGGTCCCGGATCTGGCACGAATTCACCTCCCTCATTAGCATGAGAAGAATGGCAATTACTTTACTACAGTGCACTCTGAGATGTGACAATCGACAGTAATTTTTGAAAACATCTTTACAAGAGTTTATTTTATGGTGTGCAACCTTGGCATAAATTAAGCATTCCTTATTGTTTTCAGTTCTATTTGTTGTGGTTCTTTACCATTGTTTGCAAAGAAAATGAGGTCTCTGTGATTGCAGTATCTGTCTGATACCGGTTACCTTGTCAAATACTTTAAAATCCATTTGCCAGCTCCAGTTTAAGTTTGTGTGAAAGACTCACCTTGAACCATTTCAGACTGAGGAGGCAATGGAAGAAAGCTCACTCTTCTATTTCTGAAACAGGACCTATGTAGAAGGGTGCCAAGACCAAGACATGTTGTGATGGCTGGCCATCAGTTAACTTCTACTTAACCTTTGCCAGTTCATTAATTAATGTTGCCTCCATTCCTTCCCCAAATAAATACATTTAAAGTGAATCCTGTCTCATGAGACTGGATTTGTTTTGCATTGGGTAATCTTTCACAAATCTGTCTGTAGAGGAAATTAAGTTCTACATCAAACCTCTTATCACATTGATACATTTTGCACTTGCCATGAGACAGGGGTATGGCTCTTTACTCCTCAAGACCTGCTATACACAGGTAATTCAGTTTCTTTGGATTAACTCTTTCAGGGCTTGTATCTGTTCCTGGGACATACATTTGGACAGGCCAGTGTGTAGCCTCTCTGAAAAGGATTAGGGGCAACTGAAATAGCTCATCCAATTTAAGGTTTCAAAATAAGCCTCTCACAATTTGCTGGAGAATATCGGATAGCATGAGGTGTTTTTCTGTTCTTCTTTATAGAGAAAAATAACTGTTATTAGACATTAATAGAATTAAGTCTTTATGTAAACACATTTAATCCTATTCTGTCTTAGGTTAAATGACTGTGGAAGTGGATTTTATCCAACCACACAGAAAGTTCCTAATATGGAAACATTTGGTAGTGAAAAACAACTCTTAACTGCTGGAATTCAGATCTCTTTTTTTTTTTTCTTTCCCCTGTTCCTTGTCTGGATAAGAGGGTCTTTCTTTTCTTTTACTTGTACATATCTAATGACATCAAGTAGTTGTGACCAAGACTAGATCCTTGCTGTGCTATGTGTAGTGCTCCCCTGGTTGAGAGTGGACATCCCAAAAGGGAACAGGCTCCATGTAGGTGACACAGGAGTGAAATGGTTTTCTTGCAACGAAAGAAAAGTTCAATGGGTGAATGAGGACCGAGACTCCCATATCAAAGTGCCATAGTCTCACAATATGAGCTGGGATATGAGGGTATGCTTGGTTATGCATTTCAGAGTGAAAAAGAAAGCAGCAAACAGCTATGAACACACCCAGGTTACATAAGAAAGCCAAGGTGATAACAAGCACAGGGGTGAGAGATCTGGAGCACAAGCCCTATGAGGAGAGGCTGAGGGAGCTGGGGTTGCTTAGCCTGGAGAAGAGGAGGCTCAGAGGAGACCTTATTGCTGTCTACAGCTACCTGAAGGGAGGTTGTAGCCAGCTGGGGGTTGGTCTCTTCTCCCACGCAACTAGCACCAGAACAAGAGGACACAGTCTCAAGCTGTGCCAGGGGAGGTTTAGGCTGGATGTTAGGAAGAAGTTCTTCACAGAGAGAGTGATTTGCCATTGGAATGGGCTGCTCAGGGAGGTGATGGAGTCACCATCACTGGAGGTATTTAAGAGAAGACTGGATGGGGTGCTTGGTTGCATGGTTTAGTTGATTAGATAGTGTTGGGAGATAGGTTGGACTCGATGATCTCGAAGGTCTTTCCAACGTGCTCTGCTCTATTCTATTCTATTCTATTCTATTCTATTCTATTCATCAGCTCTCCTTTGCTCCCATGGAAATATATCAAAGTAGATCAGTCCTAAATTCTTGAGTCCCTGAGCATTTTCTGCACTAATTCAGAGTACAGCAGGCTTACTTCTTCAAAGGAGCAATTTCTGTCCCAAACAGAGAAAGAGGAAAGGATTTATTGAAGAGCTCAGCCAAGTTCCTGTCTGTATCCTGCAAGAGACTGAAGAAACATCTCCTCCTGGGGACGTAATGGCAGGGCTTTGGGAGTGTGTAAAGTGGGAAGAAGGCTCATAGCTGTGAGTTCTTGGTCCTTGGTCTCACTCAGATGGAGCAGATTTGCCCTGCAAATCTGATGGTGTTGGCTGCCCATCCATGGAGGGGAACACATTCAGCTTTCCTTGAAGTGTTGGCTCTTTGGCAGCAGTTGGTCTCAGGCCTACCACATGCCACTGAGCTTAGCTCATCAACTGGGCAAGTGGATGTGGGGTAAAAAAAAATTGTGATTTCCTGTAGCTTTCAAGAGGGCCCACTTCGGGAGTTTGAGCTACGGGTGATGTCAAGTTAGTGAAATCTTGCTCTTTTCTTCTGCGGAAGGCAGCAGTCATGGGTAATTATATTCTGTTTGGGGAGATAACCTTTGTCTAGAGAAGTTTTGAACTGAGAGGAGAAAAGGGAAAAATGTAAAAACAGCAGTAGACTGGAGGGAAAAAAAAGGAGGTGAGGGTAGTTTCCATTGTAATGTGAGTATTTGGAGAGGAATCAGAAAATGGGGCTGTGGTCTGTGTAACTGCTGGCAGGATAGAAGTTTTCAAAGTTACTTTCTGCCTCTCCCAACCATGCATTGAGTGGTGCCCCTGCCAGGTGGCAGACAACTACCTACCTTGCAGCATCCCTGCCTGCCAGCAACCAGGTACAAACTCATGAGTGGAGAGGAGGATGCTGAAGCTGTGAAACAGAGGCATGGCCAGAGAGCAGGGAGTCAGTAGAAGTTTTCTCCACCCCAGATGTTTTCAGAGACCCAGCCACTCTGGCCTAGCACAGGGCAGAGCTGGACAGGTTGACCAGTGGAGGAATCAGCCATCTTCTCGGAGACATGACTTGGGGACACATCATTGCCACTGAGTGCTTCCAGTATTGTGTCATTTGCCAGAGATGCAATGTTGCCCTCCAGGAAACAAAAGGTACAAACAAAACAACACAACCCACCTTCCAAATCTTCATTTAGAGAGTGTGGCTTCCATTAAATGCAACTAATTTTGAATCAATGGCAACTTTTCCTGCATTTGCTGTCCCAAATTGCTTGTCTGATAGAGAGAGCTGCTCCATGAAGGCAGGTGCTAATGAAGGGGAGCTTCCAAATGAGTGTGTATGTTGCTGCATCTAGGTCAGAGAAGTCAGATGAAAGTGTCTATCTGTGGTTTTTTTTGAACTGGGCTTCTAATAAACATGTTAACTTTCCAAATAATTATAAGCAGCTGCATCTATCAGCAGCACACAAGGATACATTTACTGTGTTTGAAAGCTCTCTAATGAAGCTTTGAAGTCCAGCTCATCCCAGATTCATGCAGGGAAGGAGCTGTAGCCATCGTGGCATTCCTCTGATGACTTCTGAAGATGCGAGACTTGAAAGCAACCATTTCTTTGCAAATATGGACAGGCGTAAGCAGCCTTTTCATAAAAACTAAATAGATACCAAAATATGGATACTCAAATGGATACTTCAAAACCTACTGCCACAGAGTTTTGTTTATGTGTTCCAGGGGCTTTATTTTACTTCTCTTGCCAACACTATCCCTGCACAATTTATGCTTGCACTTAGTCATATGCTGCTTTTCACTTCAGTATCATCATCCAGAGAACCGGTTTCCCTGTCCTGCCTCGGTTCCACATTCAAAAGCATCAAATGAACCTAAAGGATTTCATCTGAGTAACATGCATAAAATCAACAAAAAGTTTTTTACTCTTCAGATCCTCCCACAGTTTGAGGCTCAGATTCCTTTTTCTGCAGAGGCCTGAGTGATGCTGCAGGGTGAAATGAGGGTAGCATTAAATGGCATGGTGGATATTGCTGAGTTTTATAATCACACCCCATATTACTGTGCTTCTCCATGGTGCTTCCAGCATATATTAGGCATGCAAACTCTCCAGAAAGCACTCATGTTGCTGTGTGAAACCACACAAACATGGCACACAGGGAACCTAATTGCACCCTTCAGCTACTCCTACAAAACTAGCAGTAAGCAAAGATACAAGGTTTTGAGCACATTTGGATTTTCCACTCTCTGGAAGGGTAGGTACTTTGAGTTACAGCTGTATGTAAGTCTCCACTGAGTTGCTGTTTTCTTTTGATCTGTATGAAAGATACTGACAGAGCAGGCACAAGTGTGAGTAATGGGTAGGTAGATACCACGGTATTTGGGGGTTGCTTTCTTTCTCTGTATTAAGTTTATTTCCTTCTCCTGGTGTTGGGATATTTTTATTTCCTCAAGGCTCTATCTTCTGCATCAAAAATAAAGGTGCAACCCACATTTAATCTACACTTTTAAGAAAGTGTGTGTGTATATATGCACTCTTCTGCTATGTCTTGGTCAGTTCCATTTGAATTCAGTACAAGATATTAAGACAGAGAAGGAGAAGAAATGGTTGTTCTCTCACTGCTGTTTCACTATCTTCCAGCAATGTTTGCCGCATGTGATGTCTTTGGGTACTGATTCTGTTGTGGATTTGTCACCCATAGATCATCTTTCGGAAGATCAGTGATGTCAAAAAGGAAGAAGAGGAGCGCCTGCGCCAGAAGAATGAGGTGACATTGAGCATCCCTGTGGACCACCCTGTACGGAAACTCTTCCAGAAATTCAAACAGCAAAAGGAGATGCGTAATCAAGGCTCAACTCACATTGACCCAGAAAGGAACCAGCTTCAGGTGGAAAGCAGGAGCGTGCAGAATGGGGCCGCCATCACAGGCACCAGTGTGGTCACTGTGTCCCAGATCACCCCCATTCAGACATCCCTGGCTTACATGAAAACCAGTGAGGCTGTGAAGCAGAACAACAGGGATGCGATGGAGCTCAAGCCAAATGGAAATGGAGACCAAAAGTGTCTGAAAGTAAACAGTCCCATGCGGATGAAAAACGGGAATGGGAAGGGGTGGCTTCGACTGAAGAACACGATGGGGACCCATGAGGAGAAGAAAGAGGACTGGAACAACGTCACGAAGGCCGAGTCCATGGGGTTACTGTCCGATGACCCCAAAAGCAATGACTCGGAGAATGGTGTAAATAAAAACCCACTGCGGAAAACAGACTCCTGTGACAGTGGAATAACGAAAAGTGACCTTCGCTTGGATAAAGCTGGTGAGGCTCGCAGCCCGCTGGAGCACAGCCCCATTCAGGCTGATGCTAGGCATCCTTTCTACCCTATTCCTGAGCAGGCCTTACAAACAACGCTGCAGGAAGTGAAGCACGAACTCAAAGAAGATATCCAGCTGCTAAGCAGCCGGATGGCTGCCCTTGAGAAACAGGTGGCAGAAATTTTAAAAATATTATCTGAAAAGAACGTACCCCAGATCTCTTCCCCCACGTCTCATCTGTCACCCCAGCGCCCCCCCCAGATACCCTGTCAGGATATTTTTAGTGTTTCAAGGCCTGCATCACCCGAATCGGAAAAAGATGAAATCCACTTTTAGCATATACCGATGTGTATATATGTATACAGTATATATGCAGAGGTGTATATATACCTTTATACATATATATATGTGTGTGTGTGTGTGTATAGGGTAAATATATATACATATATATTTTCACTTGCATCCAATATGACTTGAACACAACAAGAATTTTGATATGTAAATATTGCATGTCCAGCTGGATTCTGGCCTGCCGAAGAAAACAATTATTAACATAGATATTGCTTGTATAATATGCAGTTGACTGCATGCACACTTTACATTTATTTATAATCTCTATTATGTAATAAAAAAAAAAATTACTTTTGTTTAACAAAGGCAATGTACTATTTAAAGAATCAGGGTCTAACCTGCCAATATTGCCATGACAGTTTTGATCTCAGGCTGGGTGAATTGAGCTTTTATTTCCTCACTGTCTCTTCTGCCGAGTTAAACAGTAGATTAATATGACGTGGAGGACACGTTCAGACTTCAATTAGTATTGTTTCCTGGTATCATTCTGTTACAATATACTGTGTATTTGCTGGTAAATTCCCTTACTCCTCCTAAAGGGAGGGCTCTGCTCAGTGGCCTGGGAAGGGCACCATGTCTGGTGTTGGGGTGGATTGCTGGGATTTATTTGTGTGGGTATTGTGCATGCACAGTTCAAGTATCCTCCTGCTCTTTTAACATCGTAAGTAAGAAATAACAATGGTGATTTATGTAACAAAATGAAGCTAACAGAAACTTTCTCAGCTGCACACCCTGAGTGTTTGGGGGTAACTTATTTCTTGAAGGCCTCCTTTTAACAACGACATTTTTACTAGTCTGTTAGAGTAACATTATGCAGATTCTATTTGCAGCACTCCGCGATGGTGTCCGGTTCTGTCAGTGTCTTCATTAGGATGTCCTGTTCTTGCAGGGTTGAGGTTGCTCTGCCTCTTTCCCTCCTCACTGCCCATGGCAGAATGGCTTTGCGTGAAGTCTGAGCAAGGGAGAGAACAATCATAGTTAAGCTCCTTGGAAGCCACGTGAGCAGGTTTGAAAGCCCAAATTTAAAAGGCTGCAGTGAATCCCCCTCCACTCTCATTTCTGAGGAGGCTTATCAGTCTGCAACTGCCTTTGAGAAAGAGAGAAATTAGCAGGTCAGGATGAAATTAATTTTAGTCCAAGGCACCTGGATGATAATGTTTGGATGGGAGTGGTGGGTATGCTGGTGAGATGAAATTCTCCCTGAAGTGCTGCCCTCTGCTCTTGCCTTGGATTTATGGAAGTTTGCAATGCATGGGATGGGCATGCATCAAGAGTAGACTTGCAGTGTCCAGACAGGCAGCCATCAGCTGTCCTTCAGGTCTGTGGCAGACATTCTGACCCCTTCTTATCTGGCTGCCATTGGCATCTCCCAGTCTTGAACCATGCTCAGACCCCCATCTCCACCTCCTAGGCTGGAATGTTGCCCTCCATGTGGCACAGCTGGCTTCACAGGGCTGCAGCAGTGCTCTTGTACTGGATCCTGTTTGTTTTCCTGTTTGGAGCTGAGGGTTTGGGCTCTGCCTAGGTCTGAATCTGAGTGTGGTGGGTTTTTTTTCCTCTCCAGTTGCATTGATTTTGAATTCAAATACATGTGCAGCAGAAATGGCCATCACTGCTTCAGAGCTGTTAACCAGCACAGCTCAAAGCCAGCCCAGCAGAGTGCAGAGGCTCCCTCAGAGGAAGATTTGCCCTCCACACTGAAGTGGCCTCTTGCATCAAGATTCCATGTTTTCAGAAGTGCCTGGAGTAAAATATTTTTGTACCACAAAGCATCACTATCAATCAGGTAAATAAAAAACTTAGTTGTAATTAGTGGGCATCCTTACCAGACACCAATAGCAGATCCATTACTTAATGTTAGAAAGCTAAACTAAACTAAATTTTTTACTGAAAGATTATCAGAAACAAAAAATCCAAACCAAAAGAAAAAAAAACAAAACCAGACAAACCAACAAAAAACCACTCCACCACCCCCCAAAAATATAGAACAATCTTTCAAGCTAGGAACCTACATCTTAAGGTGAAGATATCTTCTTGTGTGAAACCCAGACCAATGAACCCCCAGAAGTTCATAAGAAAGCCAAAGAAGTCATTGCTTCTGTTGTGTCAATTCATGGAGGCTTTTTGGAGGATGATGGTCTTTCTCATTTGCTGTTCCTTTCTGTCCTGTTTCTGCCCCTCCACCATTTCCTTCCTTTAGGAAATTATAGACACAAAATAGGAAGAATAACAAGCCACCAAATGGGACAGGTTTTCCCACAGCCTGATGGTTAGGCTGCTGGCTCATTCCAGTTTTCCACAGCTGCAGGTGCCACTGTCAAAACTTCCAGCTGAATTTTGCAGTGGCTGTTCTGATACAAGCGCAAATCTGTAACTCCACAACCATGATTTGGCCTGCAAGGACAAACTGTGCTTGCAAAACAGAAACACCTTTACGGTCCTACTCTAAATCCTACCCTGGGACAGTGAAAGAATTTGAGGTTTATAGGGTTGGGGGGTTAGAGGGTTGCTGCAGGCTACTGGAATATGTGCAGACCTTGTGGGTGCAATTTAAGTGCCAAGCTTTGAAGATTTGAATGTTCTTGCCTGACTTTGGACTGCTGGTTGAGCCAGACACACAACTGCTCAGAGCTGCCTTGTGAATAGGTGAGTCGTGCAGGCTGTTTTGGGCCCAAATTTCGGTGAAGTTTCTTGAATGGATGAATTTGCCATAATGTGATGATGCAAAAAGGCCAGTAGGGTAATCAGGGTGCTTACTTAGAAAGTTTTAGCCTTAATGGCATTCCTCTGCCTTTGTGAAGGACTTCTTTTCTTTCTCTGTAACTGATACTCTAGATAAAACTGCATGGCATGCAAAAGGATCTCTGTTTAGGTTTGTCTTGCAAGCCAGGTGTAACTTTGTGCCACTTTACAATGACAGAACATGTAGTAGAACTGATCTGACCTTGAAATTGTTTGAGCCCAGAATGTCTATTACATGACTGGTTAAAATGTATAGTGGCTAAAAGCTATAAATAGTGTAAAATACCAAGTTCATGAAACAAATACGGTGTGTCCAGGTCCATTTCAAGTGCGACTTTGGTATTTTGATGTTGTTCACTGCAAGTTCAGTGGAACCAGCTTGTACTGTATGAGGCAGTAGCACAATGGGTGTTGTGCCAGGTATCTGGAGCCAGCAGATGAGCTGTCCCAGGTGCTGTGTGCTGGGCGTGCAGCTGGACACACTGTGCGCAGGATAGATTTTGGTGACTGTTGCTCTGAAAATTTGGCTTGTACAATTCTGAAGCACTTTGCCTCCAAAATTTCATGGTTGGAGTATTATGCATTGTTTCATGGCGTTGTTACTGGGGACTGGTTCAGCTTTCCCTTCCCTTTGTGGTTGTGCATGATGCCATCAAGATGCTGCCAGCTGGGGCATTCCTTTTCTGTTAATGAAGCATGAGTCATAGTTTTGTAGTTCGGGCTTGACTGAAAGCAACCACCTGTAGTCATTACGTGCAATAAGGACAGAAATGTGTCTGTTACACCTAAGCCAGTGCTCAAACAGCTACATGCTGTGTGGAGGGAGCTCTTGGCTGCATGCTCTCCTTTCCTTCCAGAGCTGTATACCTGTACAGATGTTCCTGCCACGTGCTGGTAACAGCATTCTTAGCCACGTACCTTGTGCTTTGTCTGTTCAAAGCATTTTACCTGCACACAAGTGGATTTTATCTTTCTGGACTTTGGAATAGAAATCAAATGTGTACAGAAAAGTAAACACTTTCCAAAGCAAGTGAACTAGAGTACCTTTAAATAGCTTTTTTTTTTGGTGTTAATGTTACATATAAGAGATAGAACAGCACTTCAGGATAATACATGAAAAAAAAAATTGTTGTAGTGAAGATGTAGTTCTTCTGAAATTGCATTTGTAAATCTGCTTTTTTCCATCTTTCTGTCTTTGCCAGGGGACAGGGGTTAGAGCAGAGCTGACTCTGGAAGTGACAAACGAGCTTTGCCCATTTTTTTTTACCCTGTTCTGCGGAAGTAGCACAACTATAGGGGCTCAATGCTTCTGGCACCAAAGTTTGAGCTCATTGCTAGATGCAAATTCAGTCTTCATTTACCACCATGTGGAAAGCAATTCTCTTAACAGAGGTGTGAACTGAAGGTTGAATCTGTTGATCTTATTGGACCTGAGAGTGCATTTTGGATCCCAGGACAATTCTAGAGAACTGGCAGCTGCAGAAATAATGTTGTACTATATGCAAGCCGTGAGCTATCACTCTGGAAGTAACTGAGACCGTTACACAGACGTCATCATTTGATGGGTCAGAAAACAGATGCTGTGCTCATGAAATAGCTTGGAGGCTTTGGGGGGAAAAGGACATCCTGAACTGCAAGTGAAAATAAAAAGGCAAAGGTCTAACAGAGAATTTGGAAATCAGGAGGTAGAGGGATACATTATAATGAATTGACACTTTGAACTTGGATTTTGAGCATTTAAATATCCCAAACCTATATTTTTAGATAGCAGAATTGGACAGATTATTAAAACTTTTTTGTTGTTGTTGTTTTTAAAGTGAGGTGTCATTGAAGTGATACTTGTTTTTTAAAAGAAGTGTTCAAATAGCATTTTCCTACAGAGGAGGGTTTTAACAGGTTTTGTTACTGTTGCTTTTAATAGGCTGTATCTAAAGGCCTTTTTTGTATCAGAAGCTTCCATGTTAACATGTATCCTCAAGTCTATAGGATCTAAAATGCTTTGTAGTCTTACTGCTACCGTCTTGGTTAGACAGGGTTTAAGAACTGGCATTCCTTTGGAGAGAGGCATCTCCCTCATGGCACTGTGATTTTCCCATCCTGAGCTGCAGTGAGAGCTGGGAGCACTAAAAAAAAAAAAGCTGTAGCTTGCCTTTTTCTTGGCACTTCTAGATCTGACCATTATTGTTCAGGAAATTTAAGAAAGGAAATAGAAAAGTGGACACTTTTCCTTCACATCTGTCTGTGCTGCCAAAGCAGCACTTTCCCATGGAGCCCAAAGAGAGGAAAAGCTTTATCCAGCTTGATTTCCTTATCTGAGAATAGTTTGTATAATCTTTTTTCTCTTCTCTTCTCTTCTCCTCTCTTCTCCTCTCTTCTCCTCTCTTCTCCTCTCTTCTCCTCTCTTCTCCTCTCTTCTCCTCTCTTCTCTTCTCTTCTCTTCTCTTCTCTTCTCTTCTCTTCTCTTCTCTTCTCTTCTCTTCTCTTCTCTTCTCTTCTCTTCTCTTCTCTTCTCTTCTCTTCTCTTCTCTTCTCTTCTCTTCTCCTCTCTTCTCCTCTCTTCTCCTCTCTTCTCTTCTCTTCTCTTCTCTTCTCTTCTCTTCTCTTCTCTTCTCTTCTCTTCTCTCTCTTCTCTCCTCTTCTCTCCTCTTCTCTCCTCTTCTCTCCTCTTCTCTCCTCTTCTCTCCTCTTCTCTCCTCTTCTCTCCTCTTCTCTCCTCTTCTCTCCTCTTCTCTCCTCTTCTCTCCTCTCCTCTCCTCTCCTCTTCTCTTCTCTCCTCTTCTCTTCTCTCCTCTTCTTCTCTTCTCCTCTCTTCTCTTCTCCTCTCTTCTCTTCTCCTCTCTTCTCTTCTCCTCTCTTCTCTTCTCCTCTCTTCTCTTCTCCTCTCTTCTCTTCTCCTCTCTTCTCTTCTCCTCTCTTCTCTTCTCCTCTCTTCTCTTCTCCTCTCTTCTCTTCTCCTCTCTTCTCCCCTCCCCTCCCCTCCCCTCTTCTCCCCTCCCCTCCCCTCCCTTCCTCTCCCTTCCTCTCCCCTCTCCTCTCTCCCTTCCCGGTACAAATAGATAACATGATTGCTATGTGTTTTGTTGGGTTTAATGTGTTATACTGCACTTCAAAATTCAGTATGTT
The DNA here is from genome assembly GCF_014839835.1 of Dryobates pubescens. Classification (NCBI taxonomy): domain Eukaryota; kingdom Metazoa; phylum Chordata; class Aves; order Piciformes; family Picidae; genus Dryobates; species Dryobates pubescens. Next base: position 19,613,593 of record NC_071616.1, on the reverse strand, counting down.
CTTAAAGCAAAGTGCTGAGTGGAGCTAAAATAGAGAAGAAATCCACATTATTTCTGGCAGAAATTTTCTTACTGACATAAAGAATATTGTGCAAAGATCGGCTTTGTGATATCTGACAAAGGACAAACAAAATCATCTTTGCTGGAAGGATGTGTTTAGTAATACAGAAAATTGACCTTGACTTACACTGCAGGACAAGGAGGAGTATATTGATTTTTAATACTCAAATGACAGAAGAATTCAGAAAGGGTTTGACCAGGCCATGATAAATGAATTAAATTAATTTATTTATGTTATGCTAATTAGCCTTTTGATGTAAGGAAGCATCTGGGGCAATATTCTCACAAACCTTCTTATCCATTGTCTATAAAGCAGGTAACTGTATTTCTTCATTACTTTCTGCTTTGAGATATAAACTTGTTTGGCCCACAGTCTCAGACTGCTGGTGTGCATCAACTCTGTATCTGTCTGTCTGCCACAGATATGTCAATTATCCTTAATTAAAAGCCCTATAAAAAGGATTTTTAATTAGGCTGGGCTCAGCCCCACACCCCTCCAACCCCCCGTGACATGACTGTATGTTATCTGGATCAGAGTGGATTTGGTCCAGACCGAGCAATGGCAGAGAATGTTTTTGCTTGTGTCCAAAGGATGCATAGACACACTATATGCGTATATATCTACTCATTTGCAATGGGAACTTAGATCTGGCCCATTTAATACAAGCATTTTGGACAGGTGGGATAAATTGTGCTCTGGCGGTGCCAGTCTCTCACCATTTGCTGTAAACTGCTAGACAGTAAGTAAAGTGAATCCAGCTCCCAAACAGGTGAATCAAGGTCCCAGTCTGATCCTGTCTGTGTAAAAGGGTGCCTCTAAAAGAGACCACTTGCTGTCTTTCCAGCACAGAAGCACTTTCCTGTAGGTGTGACAAGAAACACTGAAATGTCTCAGCATGCAGCCAGAAACAAAGTATTTGGCTCCTTAACTGCTAATGAAAGCTCTACAAAGACAATCAGGTGATCAGTTCCTGACCTAGAATGATCAGTGTTTTAACTTTTTACCCCAATGCCATGACAAGACAGTCCAAGAAGGCAAATTTTCACAAGTGTATATCAGTTGACATACTCCTCATCATGTTGCAGAACTCCAAGACAAAAAGAGGAATCAAAAATTTGGGGGCAGTGACAGAGTGCCACTTTTTTTGAGATCTTTGGCTGCTCTGGGGTGCTGAGAATGGTAGGAGTTCTAGTGCTGAACTGCCTCATGCAGTGGAAAGAGGCCAAAGCTTGGAAATATCTGACAAAGGGGAAGATTGTAGTGAAGAGCTACCAAGGTAGACAGAGTGACCAACTGTCAGGTGATTGCTGAGGCCACAGCAGTGCCCTGGCTTGGTGCTGTAGAAGGGCAGTAGGAAGAGGAGAGGAAGAAAATAGGATTTAAAGAAAGTGTCCAAAAATAGCAACAATATTCCACTGAAGTCAACAATTACTAGTGTCTGCATAGTGGCTGTTTTTGCCTTCATAATTTATTTACTTGGAGGTTGGCAGACTACTCTTTCTTTCAGGTGATGTTTAAGCATGAGGCTGGCAGCCCTTTCTGGAATGACAGCTGTGGGAGAGGGAAGGACCATTAGAGAATATTCAAATATAGATGCCCTTAGGGGAAAATGTGGGCTTCAGGAAAGCCAACTGCACTTCCAGCTTGCCAAAGACCCATCAAAAGAGGGCCTATAGTATCCAGCCTTTGTCACATCAGTGTATATGGACACTATATTTGGCCTTCCTTTGAGCAGGTGGATTGGACCAAACAATTTCCAAATGGTCCCTCCCAGGCAGTATTGTTTTATCATTTGTAGCTTCTGTAGACTTTAATAGCACAAATAGGAGGTAAAATTTGAAGATTCTTAGTTAAGTTCCATTATTTTCTGGCTTTCAATTTAAATACCTTACTGAGGAATGTGGTGCCAGTTTTCCAAATAATGAGTATTTCTAAGAGCTGATACTCATCAAATGGACACCAGAAAAATTTGGCATATTCTAAAACTCTGGCATATAAAAAGATTAAGCCCCTCAATGGGCATCAGCTATTGTCCACAGTTGATGACAAATACTCAGAAAAAACATCTCAGCGGCCATGCAATTCTTGGAAGCAGTGGGCTAATACAGATATATAAGCAACATCTATCCACTCTTCCAATCTCTTTCCCAGCCCAGTGAAAGGTGATTATGGTACCTGAAAAGGCCATCGAAAAAAATCAATAACTTTTGAGCTGATGTTCATTGTCACACTGGCAGAAATGTACAACCAAGGCTATAGGAAACGTGTGAAGGGCAGTGGTAAGTAGGCTTCCCATTAGTGGATGGCGCTGGAGGTGATTCAGTCTGCTCCTCTCATGGTCAACGTGTGGACAACATTGCTGAAATGGCCTGGGCTTGTCCAAAGTATTGTCCATAGGACCTGTGCACAACCCCAGAGTCTTCCCCAGCCTCATTCCCAGGCTTATTCCCTGTTTTTCTAGGTGCAGTCCAAGGTTTATGGCCATTAGATATTACTGAAAAGCTATTTTTTCCAGACTCTGTAACCTTCTACATATCCATGCTGTCTCACAGAGTCACTCAAAAAATCCTTTCTGAGCTGTGGCTTAGCAGCAAGTCTCCAAAATTAAACAGGAATAACGGGGCAAGCCACCTGCCATTCTCAGTGCATTATTTTATTAACCAAACCTTCATTAGTTTTTTTTCATGGCTCTTTTGTGCAATCTTTAACAGTGTTCCTTGGAATAGCAGGGATTGGAGTATTTGTGGGGTTTAATGAGCTACTTCTTTGAGAACTCAAGTGAGACACCATCTTCACACTCAGTCCAGCATCTGCCATGTATTACCATTTCCTCTGCTTTCCTCTTTTAGTTACATCTTAGGTGAATTTCACCAGTGGCAGCACTGGAACTGATGCCATGTTGTGCTGGTAAAAGTCCACTTCCTTGGGCAGATCCTAGGGCTCTGCTCAGCATTTCCATGTGTGCTATTCCAGGACACATAGGTGCTTTCCTGTCCTGGGTTTGTCTTCAGAAGAATCTCCTGAGTTGTGACATCTTTTCTCTGTCACCACTTTGCTTTCCTAGAAAAACAGCCTTTTATGCTGGTGTCCACCTCCTCCAGCTGCTGAGCTAGGAGAGGGTACACGAGGCTCATTGTGAGCAGGCAAGGAGTGGTGCAGTACATTGTGCTTTCTGGATGATCAGTTGGGAAACTAATTGCATCAAAGGCTGCTGCCAGGACAATTAGTCAGAGGTTACAGTTTGTAAATTGGGTGCCTTACCTGAGCTCTTATCAAAAAAGTTGTGTTGTGTTTGTTTTGTTTTGTTTTGTTTTGTTGTTTTTTTCTTTCTTTCTTTTTCCTGTTCTGCTTCTAATTAGTCCTCTGTTGTCCCTACAGGATTAATTACTGCCTTCTTCACTTGTATCATCACATGCTGTTTGGCAACAGCTTTTTTCCTTTTTTTTTTTCTCTCCTTCTCCCTCCACCCCTCCCCCCCACCTTTTTATTATTTTGGGTATAATTAAGAGTCCTGGCACTACAAACAAGCTTGGTTGCATGGTGCTTAAAAATCACAGAGTTGAAATGTCACCTAAACTAGTACTTTAAACCCTTTAAACCTAGTTATTGAATACCAACAACCTCATTGCACTCACTGCATGGTTAGAGCTCATCACTTTGGGGTCATCAGTATACCAGTGTGAATGTCCTTCTGAAATCAGTAACAGAAGAGTTGTTTGTTCTTCAGGGTCCTCCAATCATGGAGCTCTTAGAACAGAACTGTGGATGCAAGAATGTGACAGCACCTCCTAATTCTTCCTACTGCCCATTGATGCTCTGTAGATTCCAGCAACAATTTTTGTTTTCCTTAAAGAAAAGGCTGAGTGCCACCAATTGCATAAGTCCACCAAATGATAAGTTCAATTTATCGAGTGGAAGAGGCAGTAGATAGCAATAAGGTAAGATCTGAGTTTTAAAAATATGCCTGAGAATTGGGCAGGCTACCAGAAAGGCAATAAAGCATTTATCTGGCAATGCATGCCAAAGGAATGCCAAACATTTGAGTGGAGAATTTATTGACACCAGTGAAAAAGCTCATTAACATTAAAGTGCAAAGCACCTCTGTAAATATGCCTTTCAACTGTCCCAGATAAATCCCTGTACTCATGCAAAGGGAACTAAGGCTTCTTTGTATAGGGAGCACAACTGGCTGATCAGCTTCCCCTGAAAGCTTGCATGCAAAACAAGTTTACTCAAATGTAAGAGTTAGCACTATTTTACTAGCATGGGCAGATTTCTCAAGTAACCTCAATACATTTCCCCTGCCACTATTTTCACAGTGGTTCAAAGAGTCTCCTAAAGCTGCTACTGCAGTTAATTCTTATAGGGCAGGTTTGTTCCCTTCCTTGGTTGTCACTGATTTTCGATTATCTGCCCTTTGAGAGAACTCTGGCCCTGTGAGGGATGGGGGACACCACAATAAACCTGCAGGATGCAGGATGCAGAGGATAGAAAGATTTGCAGTATTTTTCCTGAAAGACATCCTAGTAGTAAAAATACACTTGCTGTCTAAAGCTCCAATGCCTTATCAGCACAGATTATGTAACAAAATCCCATTAGTACTGCAAACCATTCTCACATGAATTAGGACATGATATGCTTCATAAACTTTACATACCTATTTACTGTCGTTATGCATAGAGCACTTGGCTCAGACTTTTACATGCAGGTGTAGTTGTGGATATTGTGGTAATTTCTGTGTGTTTTGGAAAGCAGTTTCCCTTCCTTGTTTATCTCCTTCCTCTTCCTTTCCTTCCCTTCTCTCTCCCTTCTTCCCTTCCCATTTCACTTTTCCTTCCATGACTCTTTTTTTCTACCTAGATTATTAGGCTAGCAACATGTAGAACTGAGAAGATTGATTAAGGAATGTTGCATCAGCAGATTTAATGAGGTAATGATCTGTTTTGCTATTTGTCTTCAGAAGAAATAATATGCTAATAGGAATTGTAGTTAGGGCTAATTTGTTAATGTCCTGCTTAAATACCAGCCAGTGACTGAGTGGTTCGGTAAAGTGGTGTCAGCAGATCTAAACTGTGTTCTTTATTTCGAAGGTAAATAGTTTCAGTCTTTCAGCATCTTGTGCAAATGTTCTTGCTAATGTCAGTGGAAATCATTCCATTAATTTCTCAAATTCTAACCCAGTTCTCTCAGAGGGACCAGGACAGTGAGTTCTAGCGTGGGCTGAGCTTTCTAAAAACTGAGAACTGTGGGTACTAGAATTTTAATTTCAGGTCCTTGTCTAATGCAAATGGGTCCAAGATTTCATGCTCTACAAAATACTGCCTGCCAAATGCAGGCAGCAGTGTAGAGGATGTGTTTGAAGATTGGGACAGCAAGGTGAATTGCCATAAAAAATCAGGTGAACTGATCAGGGAAAGAGCACTTTTTAATTAATACATATTTGAATCCCAATGACTTATTCACAGTGTCTGAACTGCCAGTCATCTCCATCCAAAGTAACTGCTCAAAATTCATGACTGTCTAGAATATCCTTGTACAAGCCGGATATGTGCATAAGCTGTGCAAACTCTCTCAGGGGAGAAGTACAGTTAAAAATAAAGTTAATATTGCTACCACAGACAGAGATGGTGACAAGACAGGAGGTTGTGCACCAGTACTGTGAGACTGAATCCTGCCCTGCAGCCCTGTATCCAAGCACTGCTGATTCAGACAGGGGCAGGTGCGCTCAACTTTTCAGTCCTGCTTGTACTTCCTCTTATCTGTCCACACCTGAAGTGGAATATATTACACAGGGTAGGAGCAGCTTGCATAGGACTCATGAAGTGTAGCTCGCACACCAACCAGGTTTTGAAGGGTGAAGTCCTGTCTCCATGAGGGACATGAGAGTTTTGACATGGGTTTTAGGTTTCCTCCCCCACCTCCCCCATCCCTTTGATGCTTATGAGCTCCCACTTACAGCTAGTCACCTTAGGCTCTTAAATGAAATAAAATCTAGGGAATATATACTGGAAGGAAAGAGGGATGAGTGGTGAACATGACCTTGCATAGGTCTGTGTGCAGTCCCAGCTCTCCAGTGGTGTCTGGTGGAATGTATAACAACATGCTCACATTATTCTCACAATTAGTGGCAGGGGGGGAGTTTTCAAAAGTTGTCATCACAGAGGACTTCATTACAGTCAAAACACTGCACTTTTTTCGAGCTTTTTTCCTTAGGCTTCCCCCTTCACCCCAAATGACAACTGAAAACTAAACTCAGTAGGAGCTGCTAGACAACCCTGCACAGAAGAGGCTGAACCTGAAAAAAAAACACCCTAGCCCGCCCTTGTGAGGTACCCACATGGTCTGTGCTGAGTACAGTCATGTGCATAACTTATCTTCTCTGTCTTTTTCTCTGCTGAAATGCAGTTGCATGGCCAGTATGCTTTCCCCCCCACTTTTTTCTTTTTCATTCTTTCCTTGGGAGCAGGCAGCTTTGTATTGCCAGCCCAGTGCCTGCTGACTCACACTTGTGCTCTGCACCCCTGAGCATCTAACAGGTAGTGCTAATCCCTGGTCTGTAGGAATCGTTCCACTAACATTAGGAGAATTTTGTTCCCAAGCAAGGCAAAAAGGCTTTAAAGACCATTATAATTTTTTTTTTTCCTTTTCACCCTGAGGCCCTTAGTTTTCATTTAAAATTTCAAGTTGTCCCATTTGCTGTGAAAGCACCAGCTGGTGTTTGTGCAACGCTCATGGAGAAGCTGGGTAAAACAAGGGTTTTTAAAAGCTCATATTGGTTAAACCGATCTACGGAGTAACTGCAGCTTTTGAATGTATATGATTCACAGACACTGGGCTGGGGGGAGGAAAAAAATATTTTGAGACAACTCTTTTTTGCAAGGGAGAAATGGGGGGGAAGGGTTATTGCTCAGATAAGGTTTCTTTTGTTACTACTTGCTGCTTTTTGTACACTAGCCAATGCAAATGACATTCATGTTATTGACAACATTTTTGAACAGCCCAGCTATCTTTTTTGCTGTTGTTAATATACTGAGGATCTGGGGGGATTTTAAATGCCTCTGCCTTTCAGGATTATTTCTACAAAAGCAATTGAGAACTGTGTTTTGACAGCAGGAAGCTTATAAAAACCTAGTGAAAAAGAAATAAAAAATAAATAAGGCATTTGAAACTGAACAGCTACAAAAGGAATGCACCTCTGCTACCATATCCAAAATCAGCAGAGGAATCATGGATTACATCAAGGACCATCTTTTTACTGAAAAATCACACATCAGTTCATAGAGAGTGGATGCTCCCTTGACCACACACGTGACAGTCGAGCAGGAACGTGTGGGAAAGCTTGGGTTGAACGTGACTACCTTTCACTTTTGGACTTTGCCAGGTGTGGTCAGTTGAAATTGGTTAATCTGTAGCAAGCTTCTGGTTGCACTTTTCTGTTTGCTAAAATTCAACAACAACAAATATGTGGGTCACTTTAAAGCATTGGCAGACAACTGTTTCTAACCCAAAGGATTATGGGTTTTAGCACAATGAACTGTACTTCTTCAGGGAGGATCAACATTGATTTCTTCTTTATTTTTTTTTCCTTTTTTCTTTTTCTTTCCACACATCTTTATTTACATGTGGCTATATTTTCAGTGATACAGAATAAAAAGTGCATTTTATTGATCTAGCATGTTTGTGTTATTACTTCTCTTGAGCTCTGACACCATAAAAGTTGTTTTCCTGGCCAAAGCAGAACAGAACTTGTTGAGATTAATGAGCAAACTATAATCTTGTTTCTAGGATGGGTGAGATGCATACATCTATTGTTAGACTAGAGCTTGTATACAGAACAATAGTAACAATGCTTGGCCTTCCTCCTCACTAGCCTGAAGACAATAGGAAATAAATCAAGCTGACCTGGGCACAGGTACCTCATCCATAAAACTTCTGTAGTGTCCAATTCCCTCGCCCAAGCAAATCAAGAGGAAGAAGGAAGTGGATAATAAGTGTTTGCTTATAACCTTTTATTAATAAAATGTTCCTTTATATGTGGTGCAAATTTGTAACTGCTTCAAAAACATTCCATTATGTTAATCACATTCCAAATGAAAAATGAAGATTGGGAGGGTGAGATAGATTTGGAAGTGTTTCACTTGGAAATGATTTCTAAGATATTTCCTCCCTTTGCTTCTTTATCTTTGCCATAAATGGTATTCCCCAATGAATCGCCTATTCCAAGGTGCCAGTGACTTTTCTCACATAAGTATACACAACATTGCTGACATGCTCCTCAGACCATGGCTGCTCTGACACTCCTTCAGCTCAGAAAACAAAGCACATGGAAATTAATGGCGTTTCTTCTATTCCTTTGCAAGTGGCTTTGATCCAGATCCTACAGGCCAAAGCCAGTGACATTTGAGGGCATCCAAATCTGTCTGCCCACAGATAAGTGTTGCTCTTTGTAGGGACAGGTTCTCTGGAGAGGAAATGTTTGCTATTTATTGTAAAAAAAAAATTCTATTACTGACCTTTTATCTTTTTTCAAATTGCTGAGCACCGACTCTCAGCATCTTCAGCTGTGATGAGGAAACCCTGGGCTCAGCACAGAAGGAAGGGCAACTTAAACCCTTCATGGCAGGCACTGGTAGAACAGGTTGTGATTTCCATCACTGAAAGCCCAGTGGCAGAGACTGGTCCTGCTGCTTGTCTTTTGTAATTGGGGTTGGCTTTTGCCAGTTAGGAAGCTGGCAGCCTCAGCACAGCAGCTTTTTCCAAGTGGGCATTTGGGAACATGTCAAGGCTGTGCATCCCAGTCCTGGAAGCTATGCTTGAAAGGGAGATGCCAGGCACGATGAAGGGAAACCAAAGAGTGAAGCAAGAGTGGATTTATTTACAGGAGCTAATTTGTTACTGTCTGACAGCAGTGGTTTGTGCTGTAGTGCACCTGTGCCTGAGCAAGCTGACAACTTCTGTCATTATCCATGAGGCTGGTCCTCACCATCATCCCAAATTCCATCCACCTTCCCCAACAGGGTTTGGCTTGTGCCTCTGTAAGAGGCAATGATGGCAGCTAAGATGCAGGATCAGTCCCTGATACTGCTGGTGCCCTGAGGTAGTCTTTGCAGATTGCTTTACCTGTGCACATTACCTCTACCTAACCAAGCCCTAAATGACAAGAAAAGAAGTTAATAAACATACACATCTCAATTCCTTTACAGGTACACCATCCAACAGAATGGGCTGAAGATTTGTTTTGCAGGGCTGATGGTCCCACTGATTTATGCTCCAGCTATTGACAGTGTGTGACAATGCTAAACATGGGCCAGCAGCACAGGTCAGAGACAGAGGCTTTGTTCAGACTCTCTCTTTCCTCACATCTGTGCATGCTTCATAAGCAACTTCATACAAACATTACCTTCCTAGCTGTCCACAATGAGGCTAAAACATTCATTTTACACCACTGATATGCAGAAGCAATAAAGAGAGTGAGAAAGGGCCTTAATGTTGGAAATTCTCTAGCGGTTGATTGCGGCATAAAATAAACCCAGCTTCTCACTTCAGAGAGCAAATGGAGCTACATGTTGAAAGCTACCTGAACTTAGTGTACAGCTCAGAAAATGGTTAAAGAGCGATATGTTACTTATGTCAACTATTTTTGGGGCCACCTCCGTTTACTGGCCAATGGTTTCCATCTAGCCAGGTCTACCTGAGTATAGTTTCTGACTCACCTGGTTGTACCTTAGAAAGTTCACAAGTCATCACCTTCAGATCAGAGCAGAGCGGTTCTGCAAGCCTGAGGTTGGAGTGTTTAAAGCACTTGGACACCATGGAGTAATTATTTGAAGAGCAACACACAGAGCTCACATACAGCAATATGTCTCTGCATACACCCTTGTGGGAACGCTGCTCAGTGCTCTTAACCGCCGAAACCAGGAGATGCTCAACAATCACTGCTACAGCTTTTTAGAGATGCTCTTCTGGCCCTCAGTTAGACAGGAAAAACACACCCAGTTTACTTAGCTCAGATGCCTTGCAAGCCATTTTCAATGGCTTCTCCTGGTCATAACCACTTTTCTTTAAAGACATCTGAACAAGTGAATACAAATAGATAATATATTTATAGAATTAAATTAAATTGTGCTGTATAAAGAAATGGTAGAGATATTAGCAAAGCACTCATTTCTCTGCCCTCAAAAAGGGACATGTGAATCCTCAAGAGCTGCTGGTGCTCACCAAAGGATAGATTGTGTCTGAGCTATGTTCATCTCACACGAAAATTAGGAACTAGCTGATACTGCCAAACTGGAACCTGATGCTGCTAATGATTCCTCATGACAGGCAAGACACAAGGCACTTCCAGCCAGTTTACTGAAACTCTTTGTATGAGTTTGTCTGTCTAGGTCAGAACGAAAGTTGGCCACATTAGAGTAGTGCAGTGTTGGCCCACCAACTTTACCAGCTTCTACAAACCATATAAAGGGTTTGTTTCTCATTAGACCAGCACAACTTAAAATATTGTTTTAAAACAAGCTCTTTCCAAGAGGATTACAAAGTAGAGAGTATAAGGCAGATTAAATATTGTAGCAAAGGATCTGAATCTGTGTATTTGTACCTGTGTCTTGTCCTCTTGGCATGAAGATCACAGCTACATCAGCCAGAAATTACCCACTGAGGCATTGAAGTGACCTTCCTGATAAACAGCAAAGCATGCCATCCCAGAAATGCTTTCTGGCTTTGCAAGTGCTGCTGCCAGGATTAGTGCTGCTTAATACCTCCTCTACCAAAGAGAAGGACGGTCTTCTGAGTATGCTTGTACCGCTTGCAAATGTGGATAAATGAAGAGTAACCGTGGTGGGTCAGCAGAGCTAAGCACAGGTGCAGCTTGCGTGGCCAGCTAAGTGCTCCTGACACGGGATGGTGCTGGCTGTGAAGAACCCTCAAGGGCAGGGGCCAACAGCACATCACAAGGCACTCTAAAATCATTGCTGGAGCAGAGCTGAGAGTGTGCACTGTTTTGAACTGCCACTGATTGGCAGGAAGATGGACCAACCAATTTAATAAACCTCTTCTATCCCTCTACTCTGTAGTTCTGTGACATTTTCTCCAGGAAAGTAGCATACTTCCAAATTAATCTGATTGCAGTGAAGCAGACTGTCATCAGCCCCTGAAGAGAGCACAGTGGTGTGATGGTTCATGTCAGTTGAGAGCAGGAGAAACTGCTGCCTCCATGACATGGGGCAGAGGGTGACCTTCCAACAACTTGTCAAGTCTATTTAATAACGATTAGCAGAGGAAATAAGGGGAGGCTGGGTAAGGAGATATAGACTGAGTCTATATGAGAAATAAATGGAGGAACAAGCTTGATAGATCTCACATATCAATGTGCTATTCTTTGAGTACTGTCTGTATCACTCATCTTAAAGCCTTACATATAAGTAGATGGCAAGACTGCAGATCAGACGCTATTCAGCCTGTGAGAAGAATTTGTATGCATTTAGCTGTTTTTCTTATATACCTGTACAGGTGTGTGTTTTGTAACATCCACAGACCCCCAAATACCCTATCCCACAATTTGGCAGTACCCTGCACCAGAGGCAGAAGGTAGCAGTGAGACCAGTGGTGGGGAGCTGGATGGATGAAGCCCCACCACCTGCCCATTTTATATTTATTCCAGCAGAGCCTGTCAAAGGCAATCTATTGCAGGCATGGGAAAGCCTTTGTCTCATTCAGCATGCATCAAATATATGATCATGAAGCACACTGTGACAGTCACGAGGCACTGGGACAGGTTACCCAGAGAATTTGTGGATGCTCCATCCCTGGAATTGTTCAAGGCCAGGTTGGTAGGGGCTTTGAGCTTCTTGGTCCAGTGGAAGGTCTAGGAACTAGATGATCTTTAAGGTCCCTTCCAACCATGAACAATCAGAAATAACTTCCAGGTATTATAAAAATGGTGGTAAGATTTCACATTTGTTGAGATGGATAAAAATTAACCAAGAGGATTAGGGAGGCATAATTCAGTCCCTGGTGCTCCCCTTCTTCTCCAGTTTCTTATATTCATCCATTCTGATGCAATAAATTACAGGCTTCTGTTGGGAGTGTAACAAATATTCATTAGAAATAATTTTCCACTGAAAGAGAGAAGTGAAAACTCACTTCCATTATTTCTTGGAGAGAGGAAAGTCAAAAGTTCTGTAAACATCTACAGAAGTATCTCTGGCTGTCACTATTTTCCAAACTTCCTCAGAGAGATTCTGATTCATGCTAAGGATACCAAACTTCCTTCTCCAGCAGCAGTGTTTCATTAGGAAAAGCCCTCAATCAATGGGCATAAACAGATCATTTGACTCCCATTCGTGGTTCACAATCTGGTAAGACAAACCATGTAATTTATCTAAAATATCCTCATCCTCCTTATCTACTGTTTACTTTGTGAAGCAGGTCCACAATATGCAGAGATTTCCTCCACCCAGCAGATCACCCACCCTTTATTTTTCTCCTTCCTTCTAAAGATTAAAAAATGCTACATCAGTCTTTTGCAGCATAATTTTGTAACTATCTATGCAATCAACTTTTCTTAGTGAAAAAATAAAAGTGCAGACTTCTGCATGCCTGTAAGAGATGAAACCTGGCCTAACAGATTCATTTGTAATAAACTTGCGGCTTTGAAAGGTTGAGAAACATAATTTTGAAGGCACAGGATAGGGTAACAGCTTCACAAAAAAAAATTGCAGTTTTCTTTTAGCAGAGTGATTTTATCCCCTCCCCTTCCCTTCCAAGGCCAGACAGATCCTCTCTTGCCTTGAGAGAGGGGCAAAAGATGACACTCGCACAAATGGATTGCAAAAGCGATGGAAAGCTTAAACGGAAAAGCAATAAGTGTTTTACAGAAGCTATAAAGCATAGTGACAAAGATACCCCAAAGCGTACAGAGTCTCTTACAGCGCACCCAAAAGCCTCCCAACACTTCCCTTCTCCCTACCTGGGGGTATACCCAAAACCCCCAGGGCTCTTTTCTCCCCCCACACTGCTAGGCTAGTCTCAGCTGGCCAGGTCTGGGATTGCCCCACCTTCCCCCCCAACTTTCTCCTCCTGGCATTAGGCTTAGCCAGGCCTAAGAGGCCCTGAGATACTGGAGGTATTTAAGACCAGGCTGGAGGAGGCTCTGGCCAGCCTGGTCTAGTGTAGGGTGTCCCTGCCCATGGCAGGGGGGTTGGAAGTAGATGATCCTTGTGGTCTCTTCCAACCCTCGCTGATACTATGATACTCCCCCACCATTACCTGAGAGGGAGCACCTCCCATGGGAGCAGAGAGGGAAGAAAGAGGAAGAGAATAACTTTGCACATGGATTTATATGGCACAGGATATTATGGGTACGAAATATGCTATTTCCTGTGTCCACCTTACTGGGCTGGACACTCGGGACACCAGAGGTGTAACTTATGTGGCAGCAACATGAGGCACCCAGCCTAAACTGCCACACCTTCCCTTCCCCTTCCCTTTTCCCATTTTATTCCCACTTCTCCTTTTATCTTTTTCCCCTATTTTTCTTTTCCTTTTTGTTTTTGGGTTTTTTTGTTTGTTTGTTTTTCAACTCTATCAGAGCATACAGACTTTTGTTCTGGACAGTTTGACCTACAGCTTTGGTGTTGGTTTTGTGTTCTGCCCATATGCCTTTCTAACTGTAGCAGGGAAAGAAAAATAGTGGAAGGAATCCAAGACATCAATTGTGACAGGAAATGCACGCTACTAGTCTAGCACACCCTGTGTTTCCAGATAAGCTTGCTTGAAACAAAGACAACTAAAGAAAATAAACAAATAAAAAACCTCAACCTAGAACTTGACAGAACTAACCCCTCACCATATGATATTTGCTAATGAACTGCATGCAGTGAAAAATGTGTGAGAATCCTTTCTGTGTCTTTTTGGAGAGAGTGATGAATTATATTCAAATAATGTAATAAGCAAGTCTGAAAATGGGTTGTGGTGGGTGGTTGCTTTTTTTCTCTCTTTACCCCCTGCTTAATCATGCCATAAATGTTTCCCTCAGCAGACGCAGACGCACATAATTTCTTTCAGGATTTAATAACCATGACAACCAGTTTTAAAGGAGTTTTTTTTTTTTTCAGTTTCCATAGTTTAAATTAGAAGTGCATCCAAAAAGAGGGTTGTAAAATGAGCAGAACCATCTACTATTTCCACATCTTCCTAAGAACGATCCATGGATCCATTTTTGCCACGTGAAATAAAGTTGCGTAGCAATTTTTACTTTAAAAATCATTTTAAAAGAAAAGTTTATTCTCTTGCTAAAATGCCTTCATTTTAAAGATAGTGAAATTAATTCTTTCTCATTTTAACCCATGTTAGATTTAATGATGCTGTAATTTATAATGAGTAAAGCATGTTGACATTTAATGCATATGACTCCTTTGAAGTTACTTCCTTTTAGTAGAGATGAATTTTGATGAGTTTTTCCAAAAGGGTTGAAAGAGTTTAGGTAAGCTAAAAATAACTCAGGAGTGAGTTTAATCTGGGTTAGACACTGTTCCTTTTATTTTACATTGAAATCTCATTAGCAGCAAGGTGCAGAGGACCTTTCAGTGCTTTCAAATACTTTAAAAATTGATTCCAAGCTCTGAGCTGGTGTCACAAAGAGGGGCCAGTACCCGAGCCCACATGCTGTCAGTGCTAGCATCCAGGTGACCTGCTGAGCTGGGGCTTCACCCTACGAGGCTCCTCTGTGATCCTATTTCTGTTTCAGAATATATCCAGCTCCACCCAGGGCTCCTCAGCCCTGACTAGCACATGTTCACCCAAAGCCCTGTACTGCTCATTAATGCTGGCATTGCCCATTGAACACCAGAAGGGACAAGGTCAATTGGGAAAAGATGTGTGCGTCATCCACTGAAAGAGACAAAATATGATCTTGTTCCAGAATTCCCTTTTTCCCTTGTCCCATGAAAGAAACTATAATAACCTTTCCTAGCACTTCTGAATAGAAGTCTAGGAGCTTGCTTGGATGCAATCAAAACACTGAGTGGTACCATTCTGGTGGATGGAAAACTGGACTTGATCCAAGTGTACTCACAGCCCAGAAGGCCAACTGTATCCTGGGCTGCATCAAAAGCAGCATGGCCAGCAGACTGAAGAAGGGAATCCTCTCTGGTGAGACCTCATTGGCAGTATTGTGTCCAGCTTTAGAGACATCATCACAGGAAGTATGTGAAGCGGTTGGAGCAGGTCCAGAGAAGGGACACAGAAATGGTGAAAGGACAAACACTTCTTCTATAAAGACAGAGAGAGAGTTGGAGTTATTCAACCTGAAGAAGAGACGGCTCTAGGGAGACCTTATAGCAGCCTTCCAGTACCTAAAGTGGGCCTACAGAAAAGTTAGAGAAGATTTTATCAGAGAAACAGGACAAGAGGTGATGATTTTAAGCTAAAAGAGAAGTGATTCAGACTAGGTTGAAGGAAGACATTTTTGACTCTGAGGCTTTGAAACATTGGCACAGGTTGCCCAGAAAAGTGGTTGATGCCTCATCCCTGGAAACACTCAAGGTGATGTTGAAGGGGCCTCTCAGCAACCTGATCTAGTTAAAGATGTCCCTACTCACTACAGAGGGTTCGAATATGTGACCCCAAATATTCTATAATTCTATGATTCTATACAAGGAAAAGATGTTTCCTCTCAGGTATGTGCTACTATCACAACTCCATGCAACACAGTGTTCATTTGGGGTTCATCTGTTCAACTTTTGGGGCCTGTCCTGTGGTTGTTTTCATCTTAGCTGATCACTCAGACATTTTGCAGGCAACATAAAAAGACAACAAGAGTATGCACGTGTCTGTTTTTTTCCCCTCAATTTTGCAGCACTGGTCCTTTCTGAATATCTCTTTCCTTTTGCAAGTTTCACATGATTAGTCCCAGGGCAGTCATTTGTAGCTTGTATTTCTAACCCACAGTGAAGCAGCTTGCATAATGTCTCCATGGAGTTGCTTTTGTTTGCCATGTTTTCAAAACACCATTTCAGGCTGGCTGGGTGATGTAGGTCTTCTCTTCAAGTGCAGGGTAAAACCCACCTGCAATGTCCTAGGCAATCACAGGGTTCATTTATTGTGTGGTACATAGGAAAATGTACCATTAAAAGAGGCAGGATGTGACATTCATTTGATCCTTTCTGCACAAAATCAGCCTTACTTTGTCACTTCTAAGATATGTAAGTTGTTCTGTGCTCACATGTAATGAACAGCAAATTCTTCACCCTTGTGACTGGGAATCCACCTAAAGCTTGTGTTGTTTATTTGAAAACCATTGAGGACTCAAGAGTTGCATAATTTCTCCTTCGGGATGACTAAGGTGACTTTAGTCATTCCTTACCTGCAGTGGAAGTCTTTAACCTGTTCTGAGAAGGTAGTTCCAGTCTACAATGCAGTCCAGATTTCTGATTTGAGATTCACTACTGACATTGAGTTTCTTCCATATGCAGAGTTCCACAGCACTGCTACCACTGCTAAATGATTGTCCTCCCAATCTGTTTCCCAAGCAGGATGCACTTTTTAGGCAGCACAAAGCTGCTGCTGCTTCTTTAGAAACACTTCAGTGGCCCTTGTGCAGTGCTCCTCTCTGAATATTCAGACTTCTACCTTGCTTCCTCTGGCTTGCAGTTGGATATTCAACTTGCACTCTGTTTTCAAGCCAAACCACACTGCTGGTACAGGGCTACAATAATTAATTCATGTTTCCATTAACTAATCACATCTTTTCAAGCTGAGCAATAAAATCCCAAATAAATGAACAAAATGCTAGTTTAAAACAAGCGTGGCAGACAATTGCAACCAAGAACCTATCATCCAGAGAAGAGCAAACCAGGATAGTGACCTGAAGATCCTTCAAAACAAGGTAACTCAGATTGTTATCATGAAATTACCAGAAAGTTTCTCCCAAAGCACCTTGAGTTATTGAGGGTTTTTAGTCTCAAAATACATTTCTCACATCTGATCTCTTCTGGCTCCACAGTTTTGAAAGCAGCAGTGAGTTAATTTCATCTGAAGATCCATTTGAGGAGTTTGCATTAGGGTAAGGTGAAACCCCCCAAGGTGTCTCTCTTGATGAGGAAAGATGATAAATGATTGCTCTCATTTATTCTGATGGTTGAAAGTAGACAAAAGGGGACAGCTTTTGGGGTAACAGCCCTCCCCTTTGGGAATTAAGGAAGATGATTGATGTTTTCAAATTTAAATTTTGTGCCTTAGAAGAGGCATGTAACACACAGGTATAGAGACCAGAGACAGGGCTTTATCTAGCACAAAGACCTGCTTAGGCTGAGAGTTACAGAAATGAATTTTGTATTACTATGTAAAATTTCTTGATACCTGGCAGCTGAAAAACATTCAAATCTACCGCCACATGAACATACAAGAGCAATCACTTGCATGTTTGTAATGTGACTAAACACCACAAAGGTAAACAGATCCATTTCCCTTCCCTTTTAATAGCAGGCCAGTGATGCAATGTCTTTAATTAGCACTCAGTTGGCCATAGCTGAATTGCTGGGAAATGGTTGCTGGCCTGCAGGTATTTTGAGATCTTCCCTTTTTATCACTGGCTACTTTCAATCACAAACACATCTGCTCTTGACTGATGTGACTTGAGCTGAAGAGCCAGCTGTTACAGTCTGGTCCTTGGGCAGGGACTGAGGTTTTACCTGGGTGAAGTGCGCAGAAAAGTGGTCAGAACACAGAGCAGCTTTCAAAGGCACGTCTTTGTGAAATTGGTAAAGACAGAAAGGCTGGCTTAGAGAGCACTTTAAATTCCTTCTCTGTCACTGTCACCTAGATCTGATCTAATAAGAGATAAGAAAATGCAAGCAGGAGTGAATGCAGAAGAAATCTATTGTTTAAAAGAGAGCACTTAGTCTATTAGATAGTACAATAGGATAGAATAGAATAGACTATAGAATAAACCAGGTTGGAAGAGACCTTCAAGATCATGGCATCCAACCCATCATCCAACACCCCCTAATCAACTAAACCATGCAACCAAGCACCCTATCAAGTCTCCTCCTAAACAACTCCAGTGATGGTGACTCCACCACCTCCCCGGGCAGCACATTCCAATGGCAAATCACTCTCTGTGTAGAATTTCTTCCTAACCTCCAGCCTAAACCTCTCCTGGCGCAGCTTGAGACTGTGTCCTCTTGTTCTGTTGGTGGTTGCCTGGGAGAAGACACCACTCCCACCTGTCTACAACCTCCCTTCAAGTAGTTGTAAAGAGCAATAAAGTCTCCCCTGAGCCTCCTCTTCTCCAGGCTAATCAACCCCAGCTCCCTCAGTCTCTCCTCATAGGGCTTGTGTTCCAAACCCCTCACCAGCTTTGTTGCCCTTCTCTGGACACGTTCCAGCAAGTCAACCTCCTTCCTAAACTGAGGGGCCCAGAACTGGACACAGTACTCGAGGTGCGGCCTAACCAGTGTAGTGTACAGGGGCAGAATGACCTCCCTGCTCCTTCTGGCCACACTGTTCCTGATACAGGCCAGGATGCCATTGGCCCTCTTGGCCACCTGGGCACACTGCAGGCTCATTAAGTTCAAATCACAATGTACAGACCCCTCTATATAAAAACTTACATATATACACTTGCACATACACATATGAGTACCCATATTCCCATATGCATGCAAATAAAGTTATTAAAGAGATGAACTGAAGAGACAAGAAAAACAGTAGAGAAAGAGGGCCCACAAGAAACCACAAAACCTTCCTTGGAACAACCACCTTGGAGACAGTTCTTCCAAGTGGTCATGTTTCCCCAACCACTGTTTCTTTCCCAGCTGTTCTTTCCTTTTCTGGTCTCTGCAGAATAAATTAAGCTTAAGGAAATGCTTCACACTAGCAACAGGCGGGTCCTGCTCCTGCATTGTTTGTGAGGAAAGGTCTTTTCCACCATGACCAGTTCTACACTGTGAAGGGTAAATGTGAAATCTAAGCTGGCAAAGCCTGTTGCAGAGCTGTGATTTGCAGCCCCATGGGATGGAAGGCATGACTGATTGCAGAGCTACGTGCTGGCTGAAGGAAAACGAAAGTGTGGTCTTGTCCCTAGTTACTGACCAGAAGCATACAGATGCATTTGCTCAGTAATATTGCACAGCTGAATATCCTACTATATCCTGGCCCTACTCAAAAAGAATCTTAGAAGAATAAAGACACAAAATTCTTCAGGTTTCCTTTAGAGCATTCTGTCAAATCAGCTATAACACACCCAGTAAACATTGCAGGCTTGATAGGGCTGAGTAGTATACCAGCTTCTTTTCCCAGCACTCCTATCTTAATTTTATCATAGCTCTCAGGAAATTAAATGTACTCTATATTGTTTCTTCATTTGTAATATATCTGACCTTGGTCTAGATTTAGATTTTTCCAGTTATATCAAATTGGGCAGTCATAATTCCCCCTTTCTGCTGCTGCTGAATCTGAAATATTTGAATTAATGAGGTCTCTTGTTTCACTATCACATGATCTAAGCTGCCAAAATATTTACTTTCTCCCTGAGTGATGAACAAAAGAATAAAAATGTAAATCCTCTCCATATTCCTTCAAACACTCCTTTACATATAAACCACTAACCTGGCTGCCTTTTACTTTCCAAACTGTACACTGCAATATACAAAGAATGCTCAAATTCTGTCAAATTTAACCACAAGTATGCAGATTATTCCAGACATGATGTGTCTTAGACCCACTTAAACTGAACAAAAATCAGCTTACCCAACTATCTGCTTATACTGTATCTTTGGACTAAGTCCTTCAAATAGATGGCTCCCAGCTCACAGGATAAACCAGAAGATACATTATGAACTCAAATGAAACCATAAAGATTAGGGGTAGCTAAGACACTAATATCCTAATATTCATTTGAATGTGCATCCTTTCTCTAATAGCTAAGGAGAACTGAAAACCTAATTAAAATACTTGTACTTTACGCTGCATCTGACGAACGATCCTGTAACAAATGGCAATATTTAAATAAGGCACAAAACATTAAAGTGCTGTTGCTCTGGCCCTGCTGTCAGTTGGCATAGCTCCACACCTTCAATGCAGCAAAAGCAATTTTAGCAGCTGCAGCAGGTTTGGTCCATTCTGTTTGAAAAGAAGTGGATGAACCTTGCATCAATATGGTACAAGAGGCTTTCCTTGCATTGTATACATATTTCTAGCATACAGATGGCTGAAGCAACTTTCCACTTTTCAACTTACAACCTGGTGAAAGGATATAAATACTCATTTATTGGCTGTGACAGTCAAGAGGCAGGAAACAAACATGACAGGTAGTCTGTGTATGTGTATCAAAGTGTTCCTGCAAATTAGCTATGTACCCTGACTTCAAATAAATCTGTATTTAAGAACAGAAATACTGTTGTTTTACTCATTGTCTGTAGGAAATACTGCCTAGTTTGTGATAGGATAATTAGGTGCAAGTAAAGAATTCACTAGGATAAAACCTAGGATGTGCCTTGTATTTAGCATAAAATACTCATAAAAGGATATGATTCTTATAACTTTCTATGCTTCTCTTTAGGACAGAGTGATCTTGAGAAATTAAGTAGGATGACAGAAACCTCATGGAGTTCAACAAAGAGATGTGCAAATTTCTGTTAAGCTACTTGAAGGGTAATTACAAAGGTTACAATCCAGTAGAGGCAGACAACATAACAAGGGAAAACACCCCTAAATTTCCTTTGGAGGTTCAGGAGAAAGATTTTCATCTGGACTGTGCTGCAATGCAAGAATAAGATGCACAGGAAGGTGCTATAATGTCCATACTTAAAGGCTTTCAAGATGCAGCTAGGCAAAACCATGGCCAAACAGAAAACTGGGCTCAAGAGGTCCTTTCTAACCAACAATGCCATGTCTGTGATTTGCGTACCAGATATCTCAAGTTTACTTGCCTTTCTCTGTTGCTAATACCTACTACATTCTCACAGATAAATGGAGCTTTTATGGTATATCACAGAGCTCTGTCAAAGCACAGGTGGAAAACATTGGCCAGAAATTTGATGTCTTTGGGGCAATCTATGTTGTAGCTTTGTTGTTTCATTGTTTGTTTTTCTGGTTTTTTTTTCTTCATATCCTCAGAGTATTGGAAAGAAGAGAAAGATGCCCAATACCAACATGATAAGAAAAAATTAAAAATTAACTAATAGTATTTGCTTTCAGCTCCAGGAACTTTATCGCATTTGAAACAGTTTGGGATACAGAGCCAAAAAGTATTTACTATAAATAGGGCCAGAAACAGACCTTTGCTTGCAAGAGTCCAAATGGAGGATGGGCCACAGGCTCAGCTGGTGCAAGTTCAGCATGTAACAGTCAGTGCAAATATTGTGATTTACACCAGCTGAGATGCAGATTTCTGCTTCTATTTTAATAAGTCAGCTGTAGGAATTAATTTCTCCTTACACACTTGGTATGGTTCTGTTGAGATGTTTAACCACACTAACACAGCAACCATGTTTTTAGTGCTAACCAGGAATGAAACCTCCTTTGTGCCACATAAAGCACATCTTCTAGCCCAGATTGATTTTTAGAGGGGCTAATTAGTTCCTGCAACACTATATAATATAGAGTAATTCACTTCTAAAATCCATTTAATTTCTTTTTAATTACTCATGTTTACCAATTCCTTTAGATTTGGAAAAATCTAAAAATTGCAGTTAGTAAAGGAAGCTTGAAGAGGAATAATTAAGAACATCTGGCATATGCATAATTATACCAGGCAATTTATTTTGCCTTTACCATTTCACTATAGCTGTGGTAATGAGGTAGAGCTGGATACTATCACTTTTCTGAATATTTAGAAGGACCTTGCTGCACAGACAATTTCACTGAAATAACTGGCAATAATCAAAGTGCATAACATCAAACTTTGGAAGAAAGGGTGGCAGATTCCTTCCCCATACTAAGTAGAGTTGCCAGCCCCAGATGTGTGGTCACTTTTGTCCATGATTGGATTCAAGCATGTAGGAGTTTATCTGAAAGACTACCTGAATGCAACTCATTATAGCAAACACCCTGGGCAGCTTTTTAAAGTCTAATAGAAGTATGCATCAATAATAAAATCATATTGATTCTGTCAATATTTGGAAGAAAAAAGAAGTAAACAAAAAAGCAGTCAATGTCACATCATACTATCTCAAGGATTTTGGAAGTTAAATATTTCATTCTTGCCTTAAAAATGTGCACATTGAATGAACAAAAAGGAGACATGAATGAATCTTACTTGCAAAATGCATTCTCCTTAATTTTCCTTTGTGACTAACTTAAAAGATTTAGGTTCCTTGAAATTTGTGCAAGGCCAAATTTTCAAAGCTTACTGAGGCAGAACTACTTCTTAGCTGGCACGAGTGGTGACCCCACCAATGATTGGTTTGCTTCTGCTGACCAGCCAGATCCTCAAATGAGTGCAGACAAGCTAAATGAAAGGCCTTTAATAAATGTACATCTACAGCCTATTGCTGTCTCTTCAACCCAAGCATCCCACCACAGCAATACACACAGGGATGAGGACAAGCAGGGCAGCCATATCTGGTCTCAGCTCCTACATCCGAACAGTCATTGCCAGTTCTGGTATGCAACCCATACACTTGCATGATACAAAAACAGTCTGGGAGACTTTTGTGCCATCTATCAGTTAAACCAAGAGACCTAACAGTGGCCTTCCAGTACCTGAAGGGAGCCTACAAGAAGGCTGGAGAGCGGTGGTTTACAAAGGCCTGGACTGATAAGATGAGGGGCAATGGTTTGAAATTAGAGAAGAGAAGATTTAGATTGGATGTTAGGAACAAGTTCTTTACCATGAGGGTGGTAGAAAACGGCAACAGGTTGCCTAGGGCAGTAGTTGAGGGCACATCCCTGGAGATATTCAAGATGTGGCTTGACAAGGCTCTGAAGAACCTGATCTAGTGGAGGATGTCTCTACTCACTGCAAGGGGGTTGGACTAGATGACCATTTGAGATCCCATCCAACCCAAACCATCCTATTATTCTATTCTATGATATTTTGGGATCACTTTATGCTTAGGAACCAGGCACAATACAGGACTGCCACTAACCACTGTGCTACCATTTCTATTTCTATTTCTATTTCCATAGTTCTGTGAAAATCTGGAAGAAATCTCCTACAAGCATTCCAGAGTGACATGATCAGTGTCAGGAATAACCATCATAGCCAGGTGACTGAAGAAAGACTGAGTTCTTCTACACGAGTTCTTAAAATAGAAAAATTAGCAAAAAATAAATCAGTGAAATGTGGTCTCCATTCTACACAACATTGCACAAGCAAAATATTGCAAACACATTAATTTCAACTCTCAGCAGTACACTTTGAAAACCAATAACATTGCTTCTAAAAACTCTGCTTTATGGCTTTCCACAGGATATGTAATGGAAAAATCTAGCCCCACTACACTGTAAGGAGCCAGGGCTGAGATATAAAAGGGATAATAGGAGGTGAAAGTTTTTGAGTGCTCAGTTTGTTATGCACCACCACAGTCTAGGGGCCACCACAGCTCACCTCTCTGGCCAGCTGATGGAGGGAAAGATCACTCTTTCCACCCAGACTCCTTAGTTAAATGAGCATTTCGTGTTTATGCATCAGTTGGGGTTCAGAGGAGGTGGGACAGTGTATCCTCACTAATACCAGGAATTCCAGGTCTTTTCACCATGAAACTAGTTGCAGAAAGATTGATGTGCCAGGCCATCAGCCACTCAAGTTTATTTTTAAGGACGACAAGATACACTACATATGCTTCCCATGTACTGCAGTGTCCATTTATTTGTGCCATTTCTTCAAGATCTTAACACAGGACTTTCCTTCTTCTGCTGCTATCTCCTGTACTTATCATACACTTGTTATTGGCTCCTAACTGCCATTTGGAACTGATTTTCCTTTTTCATTCAGGAGACCAGCCAAGACCACAACAGTGATGACCCTTATTTATCTCTTCTTGTGGTTTTGACTGTCTCTTGTTTCATCTTCCTGTTTGTTCTTTTGTGCAGTTTCAAAGTGCCTCACGTCAGTCTGTACTGCTCTTGTGAATATGAATGACAGGTTTATTGAAGATTCAGCTTTTCTTCTGTGTTCACTGTCTGCCAAATATCGAACTAAGTTATTTTGGAGACTACTGTTCAAATCCAGGCACCAAAAATACATATGCTTACTCCTGTTTTAACCAGACAGATTTTATAGGATGCAGTCCAAACTCGACTGGAGTTGGCCTAGCAGCTTCCTTCACAAAATAACATTAGCATTTCCTTGCATAAACTGAGTTTTAGAAAATTCACTGGAGAATGTCTTATTCCACAGAGAACCCCACACCATTTTTATAGGAGAGGTACATATTCTCACCTTGACTTCAGATTTCTTGAAAAGAAATACATTACTTGCCTGGACATACTTTCAAATTTCCACAAAGGAATTTGTTTCATACTCTTTCAAAGAGTGAACTGAAAGATTGTTTTTGTTGTAACTGCTTTACTCTCATGTTTGCATATTTCTTGCCATACATGATTTCTGCATCTACGGTCAGGTCACAATCCCATTCCTCCATATATAATCAAAGGTACTGTTTGTATTTTAGATATGCAACCTCTGATGTAAGACTGTTTAATTAAGATGAAATGTTTTAAGTCTTGTCATCACAACTCTACTGACAAAATTGTGCACTGATGTAAATGCACCTTAGAACTTTATGAAAAACAGATTTTGGTAATCAGTTCTCAATCCATTCAGACAACCAGGGTAATTTTAGGATGTGTCTCATGAAGAAGCTGAAGCACAGAAATCTATTAGTTATTTTTACCTTTTTTAAAAAAAGAAGTATTTACATGGATACATCTGGCTGTGACGAAGACAGATCTCATTAAATCCATCAGATCACACTATTTTTTGAACTAGTGTTGCTGTGAATAGAACAAGCTGAAGTACAAGATTAAAAAAAAGGTCAGAGAAGGAAAAATTAGCTGAAATAAATGGCAGGCAAAGAAACTCACATATTAGCCAGTCCAAAGATTTTATTTTTACTAAGTGCTTGCTTTCTTAGTCCTCATATAGCCATTTCTTAGATTAAGTAAAAATGTGCTGATATGGTTTACTCCAGACAGAATAAAACTTTAAACCCCAGCAATGGCAATTTCCATCCTTTTGCAAAATTTAAATTTAACCCTTATGATGGTGTAAATCAGTGTTAGCTTGGAACATTGTTGAGGATACACATGGCTGTTGTTTTACAAATTAAACTAACAGCATACATTTATCAACACCAGCTTCTGTTGTTTAATGAAGTGGAACATCACTTAAGATGGTCTCTGAGCCATTTTGGGGGACGTGTGCATGCATGCAAGGTCTGATAAGTACACTTCTTTTAAGAGGACTTGTTTTTATTTGCTTATGGCTTTTCCATAGTATCACTAAAATTTTCCACTCTGAGAATTCATATAAGGCAGAGGTTACTTGAACTATTTGGGTTAGTTTTGGGGTTTGTGGGACTTTGTTTCTCTTCTCCTTTGTGGTGAAAACCAGTTGAGATTTGAAACAGGAATAAAAGACAGCAGGCAACTTATTTTCTTTTGCTGTCTTAAAATAATATTGGCAATCCTTTTTGTTTTGTTTTGCTTAGTTTCATTAGAAACCACGAGCTTTGGGGTCACAGCTCTGCCTTTTCCTGCTGCTGCAAAAATCCAAAACATGAGGCTCTATTTAGTGGAGTTTTCTGACTTTGGCTCTTGATACTTTTGAAGGCGACAGGTTCAGTCTCAGAAGACTGCATATCTCTGAGATGCATGATCCCTCTTACACACAACTAATGTGGAGCACAGGCCACGGCCCTGTGGGTCACCATGTGCTGAGGCACTTTCTTTAGTTGCTGTTGAATAACACCATGTAGCACTGAACTGGGTAAACAAAGAAGCTGTATGGAACATCTAGATGAAGGGGATGAAAACCACTCAAAACATGAAGAAATGAGTTTGAGAGGAGGATACAGCAAAGCAGCAGAATAGAGGAGAAAAACTGAAGAGACAAGACAAGCTCTGAACTTGGTAGAAAGGGACAAAAGAGGATCAAATAGTACAACAGGAAAAAGAGACCAAAAAAAACCCGAAACCCATATTTGGAGGGATAGAGCTGTGAAGTTCAGACATAGAGATTGAAGAGCAGAACAATCTAGTTGGGATTTCCAGGGAAAAACAGTAATGCTATGGAAACTTCCATTACAACTCTCTGAGCACCTTCAGACACCCCAAATCCTGATCATGTTACTACAGCGATAAAACCAAAATAATGAAGTACAACATAAAGGGTCTGAATAGCAGCAGAAAAACAGGCTTAAAACTTCACAGGCTTAAAACTTCACTTTGTCTAACAGGAAGAAATGAGTGGTGTCCACTAAGGTACTGAAGAAGGCAGAAGGGTCAGATGGTGATGAGTCAGTTAAAGACTGTAACATAAAAACTCTGCAAAAATGGGCCTTGCATAAGCTCTTTAGACCTGGCAGTTAACTTGTGAGTGCATAACTCTGCACTTGATGTTGTTCTTGGAAATAGTAGTTTTCTCTGTAACAAGAGGTCTTTTAAGGTAAGAGCTTTGAAGCACACAGCGGTAGTTGCTTTCCATTGACTGTAAGTGAGCTCAATACCAAACTATTCTGAAAGTCTAAATGTAAGAGTTTTCCTAAGGACTTCTTCACATATAGAAAATCAGTAGTGCCAACCAGGCCACACTGAGGTAGGTAACAAAACAGAAAACAAAATAACATCTGCTACATTTTTTTTTCCTAAAAAAAAGAGCTATTTTGTACCCTCAGAGTATTTCAAATCCATTTCACACTGCACTAAAACTTATCCCCTTTAAGAAATAGCTGATAATACTGTTTTCTTCCTGCCTTTTTCTTCTCAGTTGATTAGTATAGACAAGAAAGTCTTTATCAGTAAATAAAAAAGCAATTATTTTTAATAATTTCAATTTCTCTGTTGAAACAAACAATGAAACAATTATTTCTGCTTAATATCTCTGCAGAAAATCAGCACACACTGTCTATGAAACATGATACTGTAGGGAAGAGAGGGCTGAGAGGGGATCTTATCAATGCTTATAAATACTTAAAGGTTGGTTGTCAGGTGAATGGGGACAGTCTGTTGGCAGTGGTACCTAGTGACAGGACAAAACCTAATAGGCACAAACTTGAACATAAGAACTTCCATTTAAACATGAGGAGGAACTTATTTACTTTGAGGGTGTCTGGAGAACACTGGAACAGGCTGCCCAGAGAGGTGGTGGAATCTCCATCTCTACAGTCATTCAAAACCCACCCGGGCACCATCCTGTGCAACCTGCTCTAGGTGAACCTGTTCTGGCAGGAGGTTTGGACTAGATGATCTCCAGAAGACTCTTCCAACCCCTATAATTTTGTGATTCTGTGCTATTAGAGCACCAAGTTTAGCATTATTTCTTGGTAGTCAGCACTGTGTATATGATAGCTCATAAGCTGTTACTTCTAGTCATAACAAAAAGCCCCTTGCTTCACTTTCTACTATTGCTGCCGTTTTCAGAGATGACAAATGTTTTAACTCCAGGAACTGATGAGCTCATGTCAGCCTATCAAGTCAGAGGAATTACTCTTTAACTGTACTGTTGGGATGGCACAACCTTTTGTTTAATACTTAAATTATTACTAGAACTAAAACACTTCCTATATTTTTCACTTGTACTGGTCAGGTACTGTTTGCAAATACCCAAACTGCAAGTGGTCAGACTGATAAAAGAGGAGACCCTGCAATGGACCTGTCCCAGTGGAGCTCATTGTGCAGCACAAGACATTTCAAACATACCATCAGTCACATTAAGAGCGCCATTTTTGGAGGGCTGAGATGAATGTAAACACGCTATTAAATTCATCTGACTTGGTATTGCTGAATTAAACAATAAAACCAAAGAAGCTCTTCCAGCTATTGATTTCTGCCATGCATTGTATGCATTTACGTAAATCTAATTAAAACACTGTGCATAACCCAATTACGAACTATTCCCTTACAGCAAGTTTTATATTTATCTAAGCCAGGCTGTGCCAGCTGTGAGACGTAACCCTGGGTTTGCAAATAGCTATTGTGTAACAGACAAAGTGGTCAGATAAATGCACTGATTATTTTGTCCTTCTGGTAACTTGTGGATCAGGACCACATTTTGTGATGTCAGTTTACTGAGTTTTATTTCATCGATGTATTTCTTGTCAGGAGACAAGTTAGAGGTACTGTAAGGAAAGCACTTAAGATCTGAGAAGAACCTCACTTTGTATTCTGGTAATATTAAACTACCCTGGACTGGTCTCTGAGGAGGCAGTACCTTGCTACTGCGAATATAGAAGACTGTCCTTCAAATGTAAGGGTCTAATGCTAGGTGCTCTGAATAACCTCATTCCAGCTTTGAGATTGAACAGAGCATCAGTATTCAGATTTTGATGGGGATCATATCAATGTTCATCAGAATGCCTCTGACATCCCATAAATGCAGATCCATCACTCAAGTAATAGGTGCAGAAGATGCAGTAGGGAGCAGCTTTTGCCAATTCTATCTAACACTGTTCACAAATTTTCCCATAACAGATCTGAACCATGTTTGTGGCAGTAACAGCCTATGTATCATCTTTTCTAATTGTGAATGAAACACACAATTCAAAAGGTGAAAACAATAGACTCAACTTATACTTCCAGGAGTGGAGTCAGACCTAAACCTCCCTGCTCCCTCCAGGAGCACTTTGAAGATGGTGAAGCCATCATTCAAGGCTCAGATCTATGCCCTCTACAGTTCATGACAAAGAGCTGACACAGATGAACCTTTCCTAAACCTGGGAAAAGGAAGAACCTGAACAAACCTGGGTGAACTATAGAATCATAGAATGGTTTGGATTGGAAGAGATTTGGAAAGGTTATTTAGTCCAAATGCCCTGCCACAAGCAGGGACATATTTAAATGGGTCAGGTTGCTCTAAGACTTGGAATCATGGAGTAGGAAAACCCAGACAGGCATATGCAGAGGCAGAGAGAATAGAATGGAAAGGAGAATATGGAGAGGCAGAGCTCTAGTGAGGGTGGTAGGGAACCAAAGGGACTGTGAGCAGAGCTTGGATGGGATGGTGCAGAGCAACAGTAGAAATAAATGATACAAGACTTTCTCCAGTGAGTCTCTCTGTGTTTCACTTCTTTAAGGCAAGAACTGATGCTGTTGGATAGGTAGCCTAGCCAAGTCCTTACCTATGACTCTCAATAAATTACTGTTCTTTTCCAGTCTTTCCTTCCCTTATGTCCAAGGCTCACAGGGCCAGCTTAGTTAGCCAGTAGTTTAGTATCTATCCCTGCTCAGGTACCACAGTATATTAGAGGTTGGAAGGGACTTCAAGAGATCATCAGGTCCAACTCCCCATTGTTCCTTGTCTTATTACTGTGCACCACCAAAAAGAGCTTGGCCCTATCCACTTGACACCCACTCCTCAGATATTTATACACATTGATGAGGTGCCATCTCAGTGTTCACAAGACTAAATAGCCCCAGAGATCTCAGTCTCTCTTCACAGGGGAGATGCTCAAGTCCCCTAATCATCCTCCTGGCTCTCTGTTGGATTCTCTCCAGCAGTTCTCTGTCTTTCTTGAAATGGGGCATGGGGAAGTAGCACTTCCCCAAGCAATACTTAGCTCCCAGCACTGTGCCTGCAAGGGCAAAGCTGCTAGCTGCAAAACAGCACAATGAGCAGCAATTTCTCCTCATGTGACCTTAAAGCATAGGCTTAGTACAGTGCTACAGGCTATCCCTGGGGCAAGTGAGTTTGATGTGGTACCTGAGCACATGTACTACCCAACTCTGGAATTTCAAACTACATGCCACTTCCTTCCAGTTGGAGACAAGTTTATGAGCTTGAGCAGGCAATGAAAGCTTCTCTCCATACTAATGAAATGTCCATGTCCTAATGAATTAGTAGTTTTCATATCAGATTAAATATGTATTTTTTGCTGATAATGGCACAAAAGTCATTCCTAACAGTCTTTCAGATTTTGTTAGCAAAAATCCATCTCAATGGAGTACAGTGCCTATGGGATACAAACAGGACAGAAAAGGCACTAACACATTATGACGGACTACTCAAATCCTCTGCTCTCCTCCAACTGGCCAGAACACTGTCAGGCAATGTGCAGAAGGCTATTGCTGATGTAGAGAAACCCTGTGGGCACTTTCCTAGAAGGCCATGCACGTGTTCTGCAACTGCGGTCAGATATGGGGCTCCAGGAGCCAGGGGAAATTCTCCCACTCATTTCAAAGAGTTCAGGCCCTTTTGATATTAGAAGATAGTCCTCTGTCTCTTGTGAAGCCTCTGAATGAGCAAAGACCCCAAACCCAATGTCTCACCACTCTAAAGAATTGTAAGCATTATTGTAGGATACTTTATCAATCAGGCAAATCTTCCAGAAAGTCTCTTAGGCCATATCTGTGCTGCTAAAGAAAACTTTCTCAGACACCAAGAGCAAGTGGAACCAGCTAGCTCACATCTATGCTCTTTGGAGCTCACACTTTCTGTCATGAATTTGTCTAGAAATGAGTAGGAAAGGACCACAACAAAGTTGGAGAATGAGTTATCAGCTAAGCAGTGTGGACCATAAAGATCCACTGATTAAGCTGGCTCTCTTTCAGTCAGCAGCATAGATACTCCCTAGAAGCCTGGCAAAGGGTAACTGAAGCTTGTACTAGTCTGAAAGCACACAGCAACCCTGTGAGGCAGGAAAACAAAGTCTATGTGCAGGTAGATCTACTAGAAGACTTCACTGGCAGATGTGAATTCCTAGCTATGGGTCCTCTGCCTGCAGCACTCTCTAGGTTCTCATGAAGTGGATCTCAGAGCCTGGATCCCCCTTCATGAACATTTCACCACTCTTGTGTGGCAGTGCATTGCTGTACATCCTGCCATGCTTTGCAGACATGTTAAAGCAGTTGCCAACCCTTTTGGTAACTCTTTTGTGCAAGTAGTTTATCACACAGTACAAAAGTGACTCCACAAAATGGTGCCTTGTAGACATTTTGTACACATGGCTGATAGTTCCCCCCTATCTTTTGGTAACTTTTCCATTTGTTATTTTGGACCTTAATAAAATGATGCTGTTTTCCATTTCAATCAGTGTTCTACCTTGCTCTTCCATTTCTATTTCTGACTAAAGTAACATTTAGAAAGGAAGAAAAAGAGATAGATGAATTATGGCACTTGAAGCCAGTGAAAAAATTCTGAAAGGAAAATGTAATTAAGAAATAAATTGAAAAATGAAAGCACCTGTGATGCAATGAACAGGAATGATTATTTTAGGGGGAAATCATCACAGACAGCTTAATTCCATTTCATTCTGTTGCTCTTGGGATTTGGACTGTTAGCTCATTTATTTCTATAAAATATAAACCTCTTCTACTTGTATTGTTAGATGCAATGAGTGTTATTTTGCATTTAATTACAATAGTGACACATTCCCACTGATAGAAAAGTTTCCATTGCTATTCAGAGAGCACTAGGTCATTTAATTTATAGGACATCACTATTAACTGCTCAGCAAATACCTGGAATGGAAATAGTTTTAACTGTTGAAAAAAAGGACTACTGCTCCTGTAAATATAAGGATTTTAAAGAGGTTGGAATATCTGGAAGAAATTCAAAATGGGAAGAGAAAATATGCAGGAGGATGACTGGGGTGACTGTAAAAAATTTTAAGGTGATATTTTAGGTGTTTTATCAACAACAGACAGAAATATAATTTTACATGGAAATGTGAATACATCAGGACATGAAGCACTGCTGGACCTTTGTAAAGTTTGAACCCAGTAGGCTGAAGTGGGATTAGCTGCAATGAAAGTATTAACATCTGAAAAATGACATTGATGGATTGAGCTCAAGTTTCCCACAATCTGCATCTGCGTGTTACAAAAAAGAGAGTCTTAAGCAAGTTTGCTACTTTTCCAGTAGCATTTAAAGTGGCTTTATTGTTATGTGAGAAGCTGAGCAGAGCAGGAGACAGTTCAAAATGGATCCAAAGTCCAAAATTACAAGTCAGAACAGTTTTTCTCAACAGCAACCCCGTGCTGTCAACCTCTTACAACTGCTTCCTGACATTTCTTCTTCTGCCCAACACAAAACTACTTTTCCTAATACCAGACATCTCATTCCTACAAAGTCTGGCTAAACATCTAGAAATGAGGTGAAACAATGATTCCCTCAGAAAATACCTGCTTTGTTCAGAGCTACACCTAACAAGTCTGTAGGAGAATACCTTTACAAGATGAGGCCTGTCTTCTCCAGCCACCTTTTTTAAAAAATAAAGCAATTCTATTTTCTGGCTTTCTGGTGGTTGGTTTGTTTGGGTTTTATTTAATTTTGTTGTGGGGTTGAGGTTTTTTGTTTGTTTTGGTTTGTGGTTTGGTTGATTGGTTGGGGTTTTTGTGGGTTTTGTTTGCTTGTTCGGGTTTTTTTCCCCTTCTTTTTTTTTCCATCTGATACAAGATCTGGTACAAGACAGGAACTGGAAAGCTGCCATAGATATCTCTGTACTACAAAAGAGGAAAATGGTCCCTTCATAATCTAATGGTCTCAAATCATCACTATATGATGGCATAATTCAGGAGGTACCTTGATATGATGGGAACAGACACTATCCTGGAATACTCTATGAGCATTAGAGCTTGTCTGAAGCCCTTAACACTTGCAGGTCACTCTCACAGGGCAGAAGACCTTGTCTATTGACACAGAAATGCATTTCTTGAACGGGTCTGGAGCCATCCCATCACCACAGAGCATTAAATCCTGTCACTACTTTTTCCAAAGTTGTAGGCAACTTCTGTCCTCTTTTCTTTAAAATTATCAGACACACAGGGAATCATTGGTAAAAATTAACATTATGGTGTAAGAAACACTGCCTGAATGTGTCAATATTCCTGCTTCCTAGACAAGCTGGCTCTTATTTTTTTAAACCTCTAGATATAAAGGTATGCATTATGTCTAATAACTACACCTCAAATGATTTCAACATGCCTCATCTAAAATCCTGAATAAAAACAAGTCACTTCTGAACAGATCAGGGATACAAGAGGTGCCATAAGCAATCTCAGTTCACAACTACTTATCAGCACTGCACTCTGGTCAGCACTCTGCTGACTTTTGTGCTATTGCTTATATTCAACACAATCTTAACAGAAAATAAAAGCAATTGAAGCTGCATAATCCCACCAGAGCATCATAAGGGAAACTAGAGAAATGGATGAGGTGACATTAATCTAGTTACTAGGTTTATTAAATCCAAAGTACTTGCTAAAATTAGAGATGAAAATCTAAATATTGCTACAATTATCATAAGAACTCTGAGACAGCAACAACCTGTGTAGAGACTGAGTTGAATTTCTAGCATTTATGTTGTCTTCAGTCTCCCTGAAAAATGTGCCCAGAATCTAGTTGGCACTGCATCAGACTTGGTAGGAATCCAGAGCTAGACAGCATGATTTTGTGTACTGATGTTCCTGCCCCCAGATATGGGCAGGTTTGAAAGTCTGGGATCTACAGTAGCTGGAAGTTTAGTGAAAGACTCTAAAAAATTACATTCTAGCAGATTGGAACCATGTTGTGAGGACTGGGGCGTTCTGAAAAAGCCTCCAAAAAACAACAAACCAATGCACAAAATTGTTTTCAAAACACATATTTCAATATTGTTGCAACCAAACAGAATCACAGATTCACAAAGTGGATGAGGCTGGAAGGGATCCCTGGAGATTGCCTAATCCTTTGCCCATGCTTGAACAGGGTCTTCTACAGCAGGTTGCTCAGGGCTGCTCATCTACTAGGCTGCTTGTTTTACCTGTTCTCCTAGAACATGGCCCACCTGCATTTCATAAAAGTTCTTAGACATGGGGGTAATGATCATTGATGGTCAAGACCACAGATTTCTTAGGGTTAGAATATGATGTTTAATGAAACAGCTCTGTTTTAATATTTTTAGGGAAGTATTGACTGATACCAACAGCTACAGCTGGCTGAGGGAGGAGAGAGATCCTGGGTCATTTCAAACATTTGTTTCCCATATATTTGTCTCAATGAAATCACAGGAAGGCTGTAGTCTTTCATGGACTTCATAAACTACTTGCATAGAGTGGACACATGTATGAAAGCTTCTAATACAGTAGCATGGATAAGTACTGAGTTCTTATTTCAGTTCTGTGCATCTCAGCCTTTGGGGGTCTGCAGACCAGTCCACTTCTCTGAAGACACAAATTACTTCTTCAAATAACCACTTGATGTCACTTGACACCATGCTAATAAACTTGATGAAGCCCAATTCTGGGCAATAGACAAAGGTTCTGAGAATAAGGTGTCTGAGAAAGAGAAAGCAAGATGCAAAAGAAGTGCTATAGAAAGATTATGTTTGCATATTACGTGTTTGTCTACTTTTCTTGCAAACCAGTGTTGACAACTGCCAAGTTATGCACAAATATACAATCTCTCTTTTCCAGAGAGATTGCCTTTTCTTCCAGAATGAGACTGGAATTAATTACTAAGTCTAAGACTTACTAAGTTGGGATGCATTCTTCCATTTTTAGGTGCCCAGTTTGGAAGAGACATCAGAGATATGGGTGTTTCTTGATTAACCTTCCCAAAGTAAGATTTCATTAGCAATCCAGTGTCACTTGTCACTTTGAAATTTTTTAGCTAAGCCTCAGGTTTTCTCTCCTATACAGCTTCATTCCTTAGTGACACAGCAAATCTCACATTTCCCATGCATATGAAATACCATCTCTGAAAGCTAATGCAAGATTCCATATTTCCTAACCTATCCAGTCCAAAGTAAAATGAATCATTGTTCCTCAACAACATTTTTCATACATCAGCATGACTTGAATTCTAATAAATTCACATGATCACAGCCTCAGTCTCCCACTTTCCATTTGTATACTGCTGGGATATTGATTTATTTGTGACATAAACTTTTATGCTGAGACTTGTATACGTCAGTTTTATCCCCTGATATTTCCAAACCAGGTGGTCTTGAAAGGAAATAGATCTGACTGTCTGTAAAATAAATGTTAATCCAAGATGTTTTCAATCCCACAGCTGGTTGAAATATTTTAACCAGAAAAGATTTTCCTTGCAGTTTCATTGAAAGTGAAATGCTTCTTTGGATTTTTTTTTTTTTTTTTCAAGCTGTGATTAGATGGGGAAAAAATAAAATAAATGACTTATTGAGGTTGTCTCTTTTTGTTTTGAAAATGCCACAAGAGATTGGTTCCTACTTTAATGAAAGAAAAATTAATGAGGCTTATTGAACTATACTGATAAAATATTTTATATTGGTTTTGGTGTCTTTTTAGCATCTAAGTGGTTCCAAATTTAAATAATTTCAAACCACTGTGACCCAAAATTTGGAAGAATAGAATAGATTCTGCTTCTTGTTTGCCTTTCAGCATAAGCATTTATCACAGAAAGAAAACAGCCAACACAGTGATATAAATGTTAGACACTTGCTCTCATTTATGTAATGTTTTACTTGGAGACTATACAGTCTCACCCAGGTAACAAGTTTTTCTTGGCAAAGGAGTCTAAATCAATATCAACAGACCAGTTGCATTCCTCATTCAGAATAAGTCAACTGAAGACTGCAGAAACTCAATACTTATGCTCAAGGACTGTCTAACCCCACCTCCAGGTATCTCATTTGTAATTTGTTGTCCTTATCAGCTATCACTGCTCCTGCCCTCACCCTCAATTCTTGGCTCTCGCTGGAAGGAATCATGATGGATCCTTCCGAGAGGACTCCTTCAAGAAATGTGGGAGGGACATGGAACCTTTCCAAAAACCTTTGAGGATGATGAAACAATGCATTGTTAACGTCTGCAAAAAATTTAGCTCTCCTCAGTAGCTGAACTCCTGCTTGCTTTATTACATGTCAAGCCAAAAAGTACCCAAAGGCTGGATGTGTGTACACACTATAAAGTTTTCTGTGTAGC
Organism: Dryobates pubescens; assembly: GCF_014839835.1. Classification (NCBI taxonomy): domain Eukaryota; kingdom Metazoa; phylum Chordata; class Aves; order Piciformes; family Picidae; genus Dryobates; species Dryobates pubescens. The sequence goes on along the minus strand of NC_071616.1, from coordinate 19,577,488 downwards.
TCTTTGGTAACGTACTGTATGAAGCCACAACTGGGAGGCAGCATTCACAAATACGTGTGCCTGCAGTACTGAACACTGCCATGCTTATATCTGGGACAAAGAAAGGAGGGGCAGAAAGAGGGCCAAGCTTGCAGGTTTCCCCATCCCACATCAAGTGATCCAAACTAAATTGGTTATATACCGAATCTGGTTGCAAATTTTGACTAGTTGTAAGTCCTTCAAGAAGCAAGAGAGTGAAACCCCAGGACATTACATAGCAGACAAACACCTGTTGGACAATTTAACCTCCTTTTCTTTCCACTGGAAGCAAAATCTAGAATATTTTTATAGATCAAGATCCCAATGTGCCAGAGACAAGTAGGAAAAATATTGTCCGTGTTTTTCTCTCTGGAAGCTAATGTCTTGTATAGTGCAGTGTTTATATTTGGGGACATTTCTAGACTTATCTGTCTATACCACTGCTCAGACCTATTTCCAAACTTCTAGTCCCCAAAGAAACAAAAGAACAAGACTATTATTATCATAATTAACTCTTTTCCTTAGTGAGGTAACTTTAGACACAAGCTACTTCTCAGCACTGTCTTCTCTAGCTGCTAGCACTTGCAGTTCTCAAGTGCTTTAGAATCTTCATTTCCACAAACACTGAATAGATATTAGTGATTTATTCCTGTAATTACTGAGTTCATGAAGTTGTACCAAATGAAGCATTAACATTGCAAGTTAAATCCCACTGGTCAGGAAGGAGTAAAAATAAAAAATACTGCTGAAGTCTACTGGAAGTACATGCCAGCCCTTGCTTGGCTGTCTGTCAAACAAGATGGTCTACAAGACAAAGATGAGAGAAAGCAGCACATGTAATCCATCTTCTGTCGGTGTAGGCAGTGCATACAAGTCATTTACCTAGTATTTTCAATTGTGTCCTTTGGCCCATTGCTTTAAAATAAGAGCTGGCAAGAATTTCTAAGCACGTGAAATTTTGCTATTTCTTTACAAATCATAAGTATTTTAAGAAAGTATGAAAATAACTGGCGAAGCCATTTTCTCTTTGTTGCAGTCACAGAGCTGGGTTCTAATGTACCCGGAGATGTAATAATGGTGAAAACTGACATAAAGCCAAAGCTTAAGAAAAACAACCGAGATAGACATAGTGCCTGTATCCTACCCAAGCAAAACATTCTGCAGAAACAGAAATGATGGAACCATCTATTCTCATACAAAAGCATATTTGCAGAATATCTTTTTATTTAAGTGGATTTGAAAGTGTATGCATTTGCTCAATTTGAAATGCCTGACCTCATGGTTTTGGTGCCAGCTCACTGCAATCTTAATAAAAAATGAAAAGCAATAATCACTCACACACTGAACTGGTGGAGCAAATGTCTTCAGAATCAGAGCATGTCAGTGTTCTCTTTTGTCCTATCAGGTTAGCAACCTGAAAGGAAGTGTGTTTGCACCTGCCTGCCAAGTTTTTCATGACCCTACATGAAAATGAGAGCACAAAAGAAGAAACTGATTTCCTGGTTTTCAGCTTAGAAAAGTCATTCTGTGTAAGCTCAGCTTCAGATGTGCCACATGGCATATTTGTATCTGAAGGTGAATACATTCCTCTGCCTTTTGCTGCACCTGGACATAAATCCAAATGTCACTATTTTAGCACAGTTATGTCATGTGTCTAACCATCAGTTACCTGTAATTACTACCCCTACTAGCAACTACTGCACTTCATTTTCCTTTCCATTTTGTTTTCCTCAGCTGCTTCTGCCTGCATTAATTCAAGAAACTCCTAGGGCTAAATCTGATCTTGGAGAGTTGTAAATCAGGTAGCACCATAAATCGCATGTCCACACTGGTATAACAGCCACACACATGAGATTGGAAGAGACTTGCAATTTCATTCTATGGGATTAAAAAAAAATAAAAGCTCTTTGCTTTTTCAGCAAGTTAACTTAGCCTTTCTCCTGAGAGCTGACCTCACTTAAGTATGAATCTTGGAGAAAGAGGGATGAGCCAGAGCAGCACACCACTAGCCCTGAATGCAAAACAGCAAGCTGAAAACTGGAGGCGATGAACTAGCAATAGTTAATGTTCCATTGAACAGCTTTGAACTGTGATGAAGCCAGCTTCAGAAGATCATTGCTTTGGATAAAATCACAAATTAAAATGAGACATTGTGGTATAGGTTCACAGCTGTGTTCCACGTCTATGCTCATTTACAGGAGGCAGACTTGAAGGTGGTTGTGGAAAGTAATTTATTGAGTAGATACACTCTGGCTTTCTACCCAGATATATTAGGAAGGGACACGGGTAGTTCATTAGAGTTCAGAAGATATGGCAGCTCTGCTGCAAACATTTATATTATGACTTCTCATATCAAATTCTTGCCAAAGCTTCATATCAACACATACAGTCAATTAGTAGAGACAGAGAGCAGGAAACACCATCCAGAGCTCTCTGTGGCATTGATCAAAAGCAACCCAGTGCTGCTCTGTGCAGTTCCCTGTCTCCAAGCAAAACTCCATTAAAATTTCAGAACTGGACATGCCCAAGAGCCACATTAGTCACTCTGTGATGCCACAGCACAGACCTCCAGGTTGCTACAAGCTAAAGGCTCCCAGCTGTTACACAAGCTTAACCAGGATCTAATCTAAGGGTCTCTTGGCTGTCTCTCCAGTGACATGGGAGTGCCAAAAGGAAAAGTAAAATAAATAGGTATCTGAAGTGCTTCATCAGAGTTAGGATTCTGAGTATAATGAAACCAGCTTCCCTATTTCTGCCTCCCATCTGTAGATCTCAAGAGGTGACCTGAACAATGTTCATCATATTGTACTTCATAGGTGTGCAATCAACATACAAAGAAGCTATATATGACATTTGTGAAAGAATGGATGACAGTGCTGTGTTGCTTTGTACAGTTTACAGTGGGGAGGCTGTGATCCTTGACCCTCCCCAAAATGGTCCATGTCTCTCACCATGCTTCTGGGTACCCCAGTGTACTTCCATCCTCACTGACACACCACACTGCACAGATGGTGGCAGGCTGGGGTGCTACCTTACTAAACTCTCCTTATAATCAAGAATTTGGGACCATAAATCTCTGCACTGTGAGAAACAGATGCTGCAAGTGATACCCAGAAACCACCCATGAAGGAGATATCTTTCAGGAGGAGTGCTTCAGAACTGGTGGTTTCCCTTCTCATTAGTCAGAATCAGAATTCTTTGTTGATTATGTGTTTGACACAAAGATAGATTTCTGTAATTAGTATCTTGTGTCAAGCTCATCTTGCCTTGCTGAAAGAAATAATGTGAACATGTCGCTGATTCATTTGAACTATTGAACTCTGCATCAGGGCAGAAAGTGTGGAAAGCCACCTATATATTGTCCTAAGAGCTTTCCTAGGGCACACATCAGCACAGATAGAGTTTACAAAGGGGATTTGAATCCTCAGATATCTTTCTAAAGTAAAGCTACTCTCTAAAGTAACGCTACCAGACCTGCTACTGTTTAGGAAGATGCCTATTTTTCCTGCTCCCTCTGGACAGGACAATTCTCTTTGTACCCGCTTTGCTCCTTACCTGTCCCAGTATTCCCACTGAACTCCAAATACTGCTCAGATTTCCTTGACCTTGCCTAATGCACACAGAACTAGATCTGAGCCAAGTATGTCTCATGCTCAGAAGAATATTGTTGCTCCCAGTATTTAGGAGTTCAAGTTGCCTTAAAAACGCAGAACCTTGAAGAGAATCAGAATAGGGAAGAGTGAGGGCAGTTGGCACTACAGACTAAAAATCCAGTCATCATGCCCTTCAAGAGTGAAAGAAAAATGGGAATGAAAGCAATGGGGCAGAAGAGATGCATAATAAACTAAGGAGATCTCTGGTTTTTTGCCTACTTTCTCTCTGTTGGTTGCTAACACTCAGCAGGATGAGTTCTCTCCACAGGATGCCGAGTTTTAGCTAGACACAAAAGGGGGGTTCTTACTTTACTATGACTTTCTAGGAGTGATTTGCTGCAGTTATCTCTCTTTGGCTGCAGTCTATTTTGTTTCTTGGCACTTGGCACATTTGTTTCTGCATATTTTATCTATTTGCCACACAATCCATCCACCCCCAAATACTCAGAAGTACAGTGAGACTTCCAAATAGTCTCTTTCCATGATATAACAAGAGGACACTTGCTCCTGAATTGCATGTAGATGGATGGGAAACATACTTATTTTGTCTCCTTGATCAGATCTTCCCTTGACATCCACACCCACTAAATTCTGCTCAAGTCCCAGTACTGATGCAGCCTATCTGCCCTTTAGCACTGCTTCATCTCTGAAAAGGCCAGAAGGCTCTTTGGGCATCCATAAGAAAAAGCAGTATTTTCATGGTTAAACTACCATGGTTAGGCCTATGAAACCTCATACTCCAATGCTCAGTGTAAGACGTATTCAGCAGGGCATTTGCCTCCTTTCTTATAACAGTAAACCGTCTGAGAACTTGATCTGAAATAACCACAATGGCAGGTCTTTCTTTGAACGGGTTTTAGTCCACCTCAGTCGACTGTGTGAGAGCACCAGAGCCCCCTGGCTTCTGTGGGGAAGGGTTGCTGGGTGGGTGAGGGTCAGGGGGTATTTGCTGCCTTTCTTGGGAAACTGAGTACCCAGGAGCACAGGAACCACAGAGCAGTGAAAGAGCACCTTAGAAATAAAGTGACTATTACTTGACTGTTTGGGCAATCAGATGCCTGTGCACAGTTTGAGGCTAATCAAGTTGGATCTTCTCCTGGCTGCACTTAACCCAGTCCATTAGGGTCTCTTGTTGGATGCTGGGCTGGTGCAAGGCCAAACTTCACCATTGTTCAGGAGAACTGACCCCATTGAACCAGCTGAGGGCAAAAGAGCTGTATGAACCTGTTACTTTTTTAAAATGCTTGAATATATGGAATACTTTTCTTCAATTTAGTTCTAATGATTTTCTTCATGCCCACAGAAATGGGACAGCAATCAGACAGGCCAGAAATTAATAACAAGAAATTGGTTTAAAGTCCCTCATAACATTGGAATGAAATTTGAAGAGTGCAAAAGGAACTATGGATAGTACCTTCATATCAAAGTGGAAGAAAAAAACCTCTTAATTCATGAGAAGTCTCCTAAAATAAGCACAGCAATATCAAAGACATGGAGACAGTGATGTAACTCCAAGACTAATAAGCAGTCTTCTGTGATGCAATTTATGAACAATTTATCACCACACTTAGCTCCTACAAGGACACAATCCAATAAGCTACTGGTTTCAACTTACCTTTATATCTCTATAACCAACTCATACTGATAGAGCCAGAACCTAACAGTGGTGCTAAAATGAACTATTTCTAATTATTCAAACTCAGTGAAGGGTTTTCTAACCCATAGATCAAATACATTAAGCTGATTTATTTTTCCATTATGGATTTCCAACATTACTAAAGCCAGTGGATTAGTGGGGAGAAACAAAAAAAATCTCTGTGATAAGGTAGCAGCACAAACAAATAATTCAATACAAGTATCAAGATAATTTATGCTCATTCTGAATCCCACTGGGTTTTCTTTCAGCTCAAGTATTCCTGATGTGCTACAAGAACCATGCAGGTGTAGGGATATTCTGGGAGGCATGCTGAGATGGAGAAGGAAAGGGATTTGTGAGAGCTGAAAACATGCATGGATGGATAGAGTGAGAAGATCTACCCAGCTCAGAGGCTTGATGAGACTGGTGGACAGAAGGCACAGTCCAAAGCCAAAGCAGCTCTGAAAAGGAGCTACTCATTGAGGCCTGGAGGGAAAGACAACTCTGTGTGAAGTTTGTCAGCAGGTAAAGTGACACAGAAAATTTGCACTGCTGTAGTCGTGGGCACAGGGCTGCACCACACAGAGACGTCAGCTTGGAGCTGCATTGGTACAGCATCATTTCCCAGCACTGTCCTGATGTGATTAAGCCATTTCCAACTGCCCTAACATTTAAGGAAGCAGTTTAGGTGCCTGTGATCCCCAGCAACATTGGAAGAGAGTATATTAAGATAAAATACACAGAAATGATGTCCACTACTTGAGTCAGGAAGGGAACATGGACATCATGCATTATTTGTACAGTGCACTAAATTAACACAAATCCCACATTTACTCTAGAAGATCATTGCAGCAGTAGAGGGATTTGAAAAGCCTGTTTCAGGCAAGAGAAGCCTGAGTGTTCAGGGTCACTCAGGAGAAAAAAAAAAATTAGTGGGAAGCAGAGGAATCAGGGTTTTGATGGGCTAGTATCCAGATCATTCCAGGATGGTTCAGGACCACCTGTCTGTTGGTTTTTCCACCTATCACATCAGAGTCTGACATCTCAGAACACATTTGCAGTAGGAGAAGGTGATTTAACTGATGCAACCCCATTTCATTGATGATGTTTGTCCTTCTGTAATCCTGGAGAGAGAAACATCTTTTCTGGCTGCAATGCCCTGCTTTTAAATGTTTCCCTGAGAAGCCACATTCCTCAGAGCCAGGAATGCGAGTCTGGAATTAGAAATAAAACAAACCTATAGGCTAGTTTAGACTTCTGACTCACTGGAAAACATGCTCAGGCTTGTCATCTGTGCTGCATATCTTCTTGATTTGTAGAAGGAGAGACCAGGGAAGTCTTAGGTGTGCACTTATCTGTTTATTCCCTGAAAAGCGTCTCTCAATTGTCCATACATTTTCTACTTGATATGTTTGTGCATTTCCAGCACTAATGATATGCTAAGATTACTTAGAGCCAAGCAATCATGTTAGTGCCACTATGTCTCACTTATCCTGAACTTGTTGGAACACAAGGAAGGTTCCATGATAGCAAAGCTTCCTAGTTTGAATGACCACATATTTTGGCACAAAGCCCAAACTGACCATCCCTGCTCTGTTGCATGTCACCCATATTCTACAACTTAGCCAGAGACATTCTGCAAGCATAACACACAAAGTAATTCCTGCTCCAATGACATAAAGAAGAAATAGAGACACTGATTTCCACAGTACAAACTGGAAAGAGGAGCACTGGAGTATATTGATTGAGCTATGTCACACAAGAAGCTGCAGATACTAACCAGCACAGGAAAAGCTCATAAGTAGTACTATGGCTATGAGGAACACCATGTTTGCTGGTATCTCTGCTGCAGACCACTTCTGTACCTACAGCTGTTATAGCTCCCTTGCTGCTGTGCATGGGTTGGCTCTATGTCACAAGACAAATGAGTTTGAAGCACCAAGCTTCCCTTGTACATAGAGTTTCTCTGGTTTATGCACACTGTGGCCATTTTTCTATCATTTCCAGAGGATCAAAATACCACAGCTCCTTAATCATTGCCTAACACAGCATAGTGGCAGAGTCTAGACTCTAGCAATGGCTTTAAGAATGGTGGATCTGGCAAGCTGAAACGAGTGGTAAAACTGAAATCTGATGAGTATCACATATAGGGAATTTGGGACAGGACAGAGACTTTTATTCCTAAACACATTCTGCTGAACACAATTTCCCTGGATTTGAGAAAAAAATGCCCCTGCCCCCCTATTTATTCTTTTGGTATAGGGCCAATGGAAGGTTGTGGGAAGAATGTCTTCTATTGCATAAAGAGCAGCAACATATTACATGATAGACACATGCACTCCATTTTAGTTGGTGTGATAGGAACAAATCCCTTCACAAGTTACCTAATAGGGACAAATTCCTTACACCATAGAAAATGAAAAAAGGAAACACATTTGTCTAAAACCTCAAGCTCCTCCCCTTGCTCAGTGGATCCCCAACTTCTGTGTTCTATTTCCTGTTGTTAAACTGCTCAACTTCTCCATCCCTTTTTTTTTCACTAAGACTGGTTCCTTTTGTCACATGTACTCCCTGTTATCATCGGAATAATAGTAGCTAAACTTGCTGGCAGAGGGCACATTCATTATTTTGAGTTTCTTAGCCCAGAGCCACCACAAAGATTTTAGTTAGAACAGCAAAGTTAAGAACTCATACATTCCCTTCCAAGCAACACATTAAAATAAGCCTAAAGCAACAAGTGATTACTGACTTTTCCATGTGTGTTTTTATTTTCATGTCTCTAGTGGCTACCTGCAAAGAGTATGGGAAAAGCTTCCCTTAACTCTGAATTTCAATTCTGAATTAAATTACTGATATCAGCACAAGCTCCACCATGCTTATTTAGCTCAATCAGCCTGGATCCTGCCTGCCTGAACTTGAAGAGGAGGGCCTTCCTCACAAGGAACCTGTGGGAACTAGGGAGGTCTTAGTCAGCATGTGGGGGTTTAAGCCTCAGCCGTGTGAGAGAGTCTGGAAATACAAATCTAATTGCTGCAGTCCCTTCTGAGAGTATATTACCAGTTCTCTCATCTCTTACTTTATCATTAGGCTATTTCCCATCACAGTCTATGGCATTTCTGAAAGACCACTGCTGCATCAATATTTCCCTAGGCACTCAAGATAAACTAAGGTAAACACTGGCTCAGATGGTCTTCCAGGAATGAAGAATAATCATGAAGGATGACGAGACATACAGACTATGCCATGGCACTCCCCCAACTGCCACGATCCTAGGGTCATTGATGCAGCATGACATTCAGTCCCATCTTCCCAAACGTGTTTGGCAGCTCACAGGTGTTTGGCCATTACAGCATGAATTTGGTCTTACACCCCTTGCAAGCCTGTGAGTAAATTCTACCATTCACTTTGGCAGAGAAACTGCTTGGTCATCAGCCTGCTGCTGTACAGTCAAACCTGAACATCTGTAGTGCTCATAGCAGTAATCAAAACCACACACCATTCTTTGCTACTTCACTCTACCATCACAGCCCCAGCTAGGCTTGTTCTCTACTCCTGTGAGTCAAAAAAGGACAGAGAGCACAAGTTCAGCTTATGTTTCTCACATAAGTTCTGCTTTATGCTTGGTTCCTGCTTGACTTTGTTCACTGCTATCTGAACTACCTGAAAAGAAATCAAATACAGCCTTTCCTAGCAACGGGTATTAGAAGAGGATTGGACTTGCAATACCTGTGGTGCCTAAAAATGGAGTATTGTACTGACAGTCAGTCAGTTAAATCCTAAAGTCCTAAAATTAGAGTCTAGAATCCTAGGCTTTAAAGGGATAATTTTCTACTTGAAGATTTTTGGGCTTCAATATCTAAATTTTTATTTCACTTTGCTGAAGGTTAAGCTTGATTTACAAAGTTGTGCTGCTCCCCTGTCTCTTATTCTGTGGGTTCCCATTGGATTTATACAATACTTCACCTTGCCTTTTTGTGTGCAGTGAGTCCATTGTAAATGCCACAGAACAAGTAATGAATAGCATATGGTTGTTTTTCTCCAGCAGTAGAAAAAAATATTTGAGGAGGAGAAGTTTTAGATTAGAAATACTTAAACTGTGGTAAACTTTGGCCCAATTCTCCAAAACCAACTGCACCACATATTTCTGCTGGTTTGGGAAAGTCTAACAGCTTTTTATTATTATTATTTTCCTAAACATTTTCTGTGTTCAGCCTTCACCATGAGTGCTGAGGCTACAAATGCTTCTTGGCTTCTGTAGATAGTAATATCCCTCATTCTCTGATGGCAATGTACTTTGCAAGCCTCATATTCACAAATCTTCTAAACGCCCAGGAGATAGCTAAGTACTGCTGTATACTATTATGGTAACCTGGGGCATAAAGAGGTTAAGAAACTTTTCATGCATTACCAGCTAAGTCAAAGCTTCATACTGAATCTCCAAGTCCTGATCCCTCATTTTTTCCAGCTACTCACCAGCCATCCCTCTCCAAGTAACGAAGCAGTTTGGTGATTTACAGTAAGTTTTAAAAAAAATAGCTGTTGATTCTAGTTTGTCCTTCAAGAAAATCATTCATTTTTAAGATTTAGTGGATCACTAATGTAAATAAAAAAGACATTTAAAATTCTTAGCACAGACGACCTGGATTTTCATTAAGGAAAAATCTACGTCTCAGTGAGAGGGAGATGGGGCCATTTCCTCTACCACTCAGTTGCTGTCTTCCATTCTAAGGATTTGCTTTGCAAGCAAATGCTTGATACAGCAACCACCCCGCTGCCTTGCAGCCACATTTGGATACTCAGCCTAATGCCAAGTGTACGTTATGACACCAGTGAGACAGTGGGAGGAGGTGAGATTTCACAGCAAGGTGCATGAAGAGAGGGGAAGAAAGAAAGACAGTGGAGTAGGAGCACCACTGAAAGCCCATATCACCTCAGATGAAAGTGGTTTGAAGGTCCCTGATGTGGCATCTTTTTGCATGGCCTTTTAGACCCCTCTTGCACAAATGAGGAGGGCAAGCATTTTATATTGCTTTGGCTCCATGCCTGCATGGGGTACGTGGTCAGGCTGGATACTGATGAATTTGGCCAGAGTCCTCTAAATTGAACTCAGATCTTTTCCAAAGCAATTTTTATAAGCTGACACCATCAGGTCTATTTTTCATTTTAAAACAAGGAGGATAGAAGACATTAATCCTGGACTAGAAGAAAATGTCATAGAAATAAGTTTTAAATGTTAAAAATTTCAGCTTTTAAAATCAAGGTATGTAAAAGTCATCATCCACTGCCATCATCCTTGTGCCATACTCGAGTGCTTCTGTCCCTCAGTCTTGTTACATCTCAAGCATTGCTCACCCTCCCACGCTTATGTCACAGTCCAGTGCTGTAGCTAAAATTAAGACACCCAAAGTCTTTGGACTATCCAACACATGCTCCAAAATCCAGGGTGCACGTGGGCTGTCTCCTCAACAAAAGACTCCTCCAGAATCCATCCAGACTTTCCTGGCCTGGATGGCTGAAGGCAAGCCTATTTAGCATGGAGCTGCTTTACCTTGTTAAGTAAATAACTACACATCCCATGCAGTGATGAGGTAGCAAGAAAGAGTCCTGAATTCGTCTTCTGTTTGAAGACTCTGTGAGTTCGATAGATGCTCTTGTAAGTATAGTCCTCAGACTGCTGTCTTCGGATTCTGACATCACAAGAGCTATGGCCACACCAGTGAGATCATCTAGTTGCCCTAACAGCATCCTATCCTTCTATTTTAATTCCTTTCTTCCAGGCAAAGCTGGCAGAAGCAAAGGCATTCTTCACAGGTCTCAGCAGCAGGATCTACTTCAAGGAAATGAGGAGCTGAGAGTTTAGGAAGCTTCCCTGAGAGGGGGCTATGGGGATCTTAAAAGGTTCAAGTTAGCCAACAAGAATCACAGAAAGATCTCAAGTAATGGAGATGTAAGCATCTAAGTTCTTTATCTCTAAACTATGTTCCTTGATCACTTCTTGCCCCCTACTGCCCCATAAAAGCCATATTTGAAAGGAACATTAGTGATCATGGACACCCAAAGCAAACCGGTTAGCCACAGCTGTTCATCAAGCAGGTTTATTACAGATGGGAAGACTAGAAGAAAGTTAGGATTACTGGTATCTATCCCTAAATCCAAGGAATAGCTGACAAAGTACCTGCCAAGCTCTCTGCAAATTTGGAAGCCAAGCAGATACACCTCCTGGCTGTGCTTGAAACCTTCTGACAGAAGGTGCTAAAGGAGCAGATGCTTTGTGCAGCCCTTATTACCGAAGAGGTTAAAAGATGACAGCAGTGAGAAAAAGAAGCCCTTCTATGTGGAGTGGCTGCTGGGGGAGTAGGAGAACACACCTTGGAAAGAAGCCATTAGGTTTTTTTGACTCAGGTGTCCCCTGGAAAATTGTATATCCAGGGGACATACACTGCAACACTGTTTCACATTTAACCTTGCTCTTCTCTTTATAAGGGATGAAGAAGTGCTTCTTGAGTTGTGGCTTGAGAGACCTTCTCTTCAGTGTGACTAAAGCCTGACTAAACTGTTGCCGTGTTTCCTATCCCAGGCTGTAAATGCAGATTCAAAACCCAATGATGAGATTAAAAACTCTAAGCAGATACCTGAAGACTCCCACTCAATCTGAGGGCATTTTTGCGGAAGTGTGGGAAAAGTAGAGGGAGGCCAAACTTCTGCTCAAAATGCACAGGTATTTCTTACTTCAGCCTATGCTAACAATCACCAAGGTTGGAAGAGACCTCAAAGATCATGAAGACCAACCTGTCACCACAGACCTCATGACTAAACCACAGCACCAAGTGCCACATCCAATCCCTGCTTGAACACCTCCAGGGAGGGTGACTCCACCACCTCCCAGGGCAGCCCATTCCCATGGTGAATGACACTCTCAGTAAATTGCCCATAGTACAAAGTGTAATTTAATGCAGGATGTTAACCATACAGTCAAAAAGGGCACTCTTTCCTGAACCATGGTCTTTTATGAGGACTTTCTTTCCTACTCATCATGTTCACCGCTGCCTGATTTGCAGAGTCTCTAGAGCAATGGCTAATGTACAATACCAGTTTACATAACGTGGTTAACAAACAATTCAGTTTCATCCTCCGAAAGCAACTATTGCATAGAAAAAATATCTCACCTGTGGTTTTGTTTTTGTTTGTTTTTGGTTTTTTTCACTGCACCATCATTAACATGCAGCTGTCCATTTCAGAGTAATACTCTGTATTTCAAACACTTCACACTCAAAACCAAGAATGCAGCACTACTGGATGGCTCTCAATCTTGATTACAGCAGAATAAATTTGAGGCAAAGTCTCTCACACAGTCAATTAATCCAGACTAACACTAAACAACTAAGAGCCCAAGAGACACTGAATGCCTTTACAATGGTAATTTAATTATGATCAGATTTGCTGTCTTAAAATACTCATTGTGCAATACAATAGCCACATGTAAACGTATTGTGGTTTTATTTCTCAGTGTTTTAATTTATAATCTCTCAAGATACAAGTAGTAAAAGAAAGCAACAGCTCCTCCTGGTTAGACACACAGACAGATGACTTGTCTAGTTTCAGGTCTACCGTTGACCTGCTGAACAACACAAGTCATGCTTCTTTTTCTGCACAAAGGTAGTCAATACTCCTCTGTTCACCTCAAGAAACCCACATAAGTGAATTATTAAGGATAAATAACTTAAATGAAAATAAATTCAACTGGTTTAGTTGATTAGGTGGTGTCGGATGATAGGTTGGACACGATGATCTCGAAGGTCTCTTCCAACCTGGTTAATTCTATTCTAAATGCTTGGCTTGAAGATTTGACAAAAGAGATTTAGTACAAGATTAACTTCTCCTGAAGCATCCTATCATTAGAATCACTACCATGTCTCCACCTAGCTAGCTTCTTCCAAAGTTAATGTCTATGGACAAATAAGTTTACTTTTCATGTATTTGCCCATTTCCCTAACTGTCTTTTTACTTCAAACTTTCCATTTCTGATCACTGTTTTTAATTCCACCAGTGAAGTCACTAAGTCATTTCATTATTCACTTCCTTTAACATCAACATAGATAACACATCCAACCTGCCTGCTAACCCTCCCCAACTTGACATGGCACCTCTCAAAGAGATAAGTTCTAACAGAAATCTTGCTTCATCTTTTTAGATGTAGCACACTTAGGTGAACTCAGCTACTGGCTTGGGTAACAAAAGGAAATAAAATCTCTTGACAAGAGGCAGAGTTTGAGGCCATACAAGCACTTCTGAGGCATTATTTGGCGTGTATAGTAGCGTGTATCACATTGTTGGCTATACAGCTTATGGTATGATATCCATATAGATGAAATGTGGACCTGTGTCAACTGAACAAGTGACTCCCACTGGAGGAGTAAGAGTCTACTTTTGAAACCATTACTTTCTATTTCAGTTTGAGAACAACTTTGCTGGTTTTCGTTGTTGTTGCTATAGCCAACTGATCCTATACTCCGGTGATATATTATTCTCCTTTGCCTGCCTTCACCAGTCACTGTACGTCTGTCAAAAGTGTTAGAATCAGTTGGCACAGTCACACCATGAGTGGGAGCAAGCGAGGTCTTTTGAAAATCCTATGAATTTTCATAGCATGAACAAGTTAGCTAAAGAACCTGGCTGAAATTTTAGTACTCTTTAAGACATTGGAAAAAAAACTAAAAAATCACTTGGCACTTAACAGGTCTGAGTTATTGAGGCTGGGAGTAAGAAAACTCACCCAGTAACAGAAGAGCAGTCACTCACAGAAGACAGTTGTGAAATCTGCAAAAGCAATTGGAACATTGAATAGACTTCTTAAAAACCCTGAATCAAGCCAAAAAGCCCTCAGACATTGAATTAAAATATCAACAATAGCCTGGTCCAAAATGGAACCTGGGATGTGTTAGAACTTAAATAAATGGCAGACTTCATAAAGCCAAGACTTCAATTCCAACTTTTAGTTGCTTCACTTCAATATTGTCTAAACTTACTTTTTTTTCCCTGTGCACTGAGATTTAGAAATGGTATTGCTGTGCTGGCAAGAACAGTTATTAGGGGCTGAAAAATTCAATCATGCAGAAGGGAGTGGGGTGGAGAGAAAGGTATGGCATGTTATTTATTATCTCTCTATAGGAGCCCTGTATTTTCTGAAGGCAGCATCCTAAGAAAAAAAATTCATTGTAGCCATATAGACAAGATGACAAAAGAAAATCCAGTTAAAACCCTGGCAATTCTGATAATAGCACTATATTCAGTCTAGTTTAATACAGCTACATATCTTCATGTATGCCAATCTAATTAAGAACCAGTGAATTTTAGAACGGCAATATTAATAGAAATGTAACTTGGATAATAATACTGTGGGTTTTATGCCCCTGCCTAGCAAAGCTGATATGTTAGAAATAATAGGAGTATTAGTGTTAGAGAGCTGCCATGCTTGCAAGAGCAGGTGAGTAACTCCATGTGGGTTGGATCTTCCTATACAAGAGCCCCTGTAAGCTTTAACGGCACCCCTCTGCCTACATGATGCGAAGTATTACCATTTATAGTTCTCAAGTGGTTCAGAAGGCGATTGGTCTTCAAAAAACACAGGTGGGAGGGAGTTTATCCAGAAAGAGAAGCAGTTTGTGGAACAGCATCTAATAGCTATTATTTCCTCCACCCCTACACACAACCCTATCTAGCTGTTACAGCCCTTTGAACTCAGTTCTGAAAGAAATAAAGATAATCACAGTCTCTGTTAGAGAAAGCCGAGTAGAGACCAAGTGCGTTGAGAAGCAGGACTGGAGGCACCCTGTGCAGGAGAAGATTCTAAGGCATTGCCAAAAATGTTGAGTGCAGCAGATGTGAATACCAGTACAGTCAGGATGGAAAGAGAATGTCTTCTCAGGTATGGTACTACAGCCTGGTGCTGCAGAAACTCAGAATCTTGCATATTAGAAGAAGAAAAGAAGAAGGATGACCATTGCAAAGGAGAGGATATTCCTTTCATCAGGTACTAGACTTGCATCTCAAGATACATGAAGTGAGGAAGGGAACTCAGTAAGATTAAATTACTGGGTCAACTTAACAGAAAATCAGATACAGCACAGATCAAAACACCTTTCTCTCTGTTGGTTATCTAAATGTAAGATATTTAAATCTCCCTTTCTGTTTTTTATCTTATAGATTTCTGCTGTTTTTACACAAAAGATCACAAATGACAATAGAGTACAAACAAGTCCAAAAAGACTGCTCTTTGAAGTTTTATGATGAGTGGGGTTTTTTTGCCAAAATCAGGAAATTTTACAGGAACATATCAAACTCCATCAGTGCTTTCACTGGGAAGTTACACTTCATTGTCATATATTCAAATAATTTTGTTTCAATAGAATAATTTTAGCTACTATTATGACAAGCAGAAATAAGAGCAAGATGTTCTAAATCATCATTACGAAGCATTTCAGGAAAGTCATTTCAATGTTTCAAGAACAAAAAATTTCCCAAACTTCAGCTGATATTTTTGTCTTCTTGTGATGGTTTGAAAATACCATTCTAAGTTCCCTGCAGAATGACAATTCCATTTTCTGACAAACCACTTCAGTAATAGCATTTCAAAGGCAATTTGGAAGAATACAGTGGGTCTGTGTTCCAATGCTGCTATGGGGCATTGACACAGTTGTCTCTTGGCCTATTACTTTCTCAGAAACTCTTCATCTTCCCTCAGGTCGAGCACCAAGGAATATTTCATGGACTACAGGAGCAAGTTGCACATGGTGCATCAGGTGCATTAATATAACCAGGAGAGGTCTTGGTCACAGAGCCAGGTTCAGGCAAATTTAATAAACCAAATAACAGGAAATCTATTTCAGAGAGCACTAGAAAGGAAGAAAAGCAAAGCAAATAGAGTTAAAGGAAACCCATTTACCCACTGCAGGCTTCAGTGGGTCTCACAAAATTTGCTGAGACAGAATGGGTCAAAAATGTTTTGTCCCTGTGCTTGATAACTTAAATAACATAGTCTCATATCTTCCAATAATATATATATAAATTAAAAGTTACTTGCATTTGAGAAAAAAGGGAAGGGAACACCCTTAGGAATTGTAGTTTGTGCGCAGACACTCCCTTTCCCCACCTATTTTGAGTGCATTTCCTTCTAAGCAGACCCTGCTTTTCTTGAGGGGGGGTGTGTGTCTTATGGGAAGGTACTTTGGAAAGGGTTTTCTCTGGAGACCACAGACCAGACAGGTCTTTCTGTGAGCTCTTCTGGCCAGCACAAGATCACTGCCTCTACCTGTGCAGTGGGAACAACGGAAATGAAGCACCCTGGGGGATTCCAACAAATAGGTTCATTTGAGGAATCTCTTCCCCTCCAACATGCTCAAGGGCATGTCTAAAGGTGTTTAAATGTTCTCTTTTTTTCCCCCCTAACTGATGAATTTTACATCCCCAAATAGTTCTTCCTTATCTATGGGGTTACATGGAGAGTTCCAGAGATAAGCATTGCACACAGCAAAAATCTTGAGCAAATTTGCCCAGAAGAAAAGAGAGAAGGCATCATGCACATTCAGAGGTTGAGATGCACAGTGCCAAGGCTTATTATTCCACTCCAGACACCAGGCATCACAAGAAAACCAGGTTGGATTCAGATTAGCTGGGACTCAAATGTATATTTTTGGTGCCATGCACAGCCCTGTTCAGAGAGAGTTACAAGGAAGCCTAGGCTGCTCCTCTATGTTCCCTGTTACTTCATGGTATAAAAGTAAAAAAATGCTGTTTCATGACTTCTGCCACCTCCAGAAAGACCCCAATGTGTTGCCCCTCAAGTGGGCTGCATACTGTGAAGTTTAAATGATACCTGTTGGGGAAGATAAGATTAACAGCCAAGACACTGCTAATGCGACCTTCACCAGCACACATGGTGTCCATCTGTCCCTGTCCTGCCTTCTTATCAAACCACCCCTTCCATGCAGCAAGGAGCAATATCCTTCAGCCTGACATTTTGGAGATGCTTGCACTGGCAACAAAATCTACAGATTGCCTAAGTTATCACATTTCCTGTGCTTTCTGTTTCCCCAAGTACATCTGAGTTCAGGATAGGAAATGCTGGAGTATGGGATAAATTTAAGAAGTCTGACAAAAACCACAAGCATGAACCCAGGGATGGTCGAAAAGAATAAACATCCAAAAGCTTTTTTTGGACAGATTGCAGAGATGGGTGAACTGCACTGAGTGCTGCTCTCAACAAAGAGACACATTGACAGGATGTGACCAGGATGTGAATCTTTCTACAGGCTGTGCAACAGGCATGGATTCCTTTTAATTTTCACAGGCATCTGTCCTGGATATCAGCCAAGATGCAGAGATACGATGCTGACAAGCCAACCATAAGCAGGAGTCTATTTTCTAGCCTCTCTTTAATTGCAGTGTTAACTTGTCAAATACCACAATATTGCTTTACCACGACCTTTGCTGTTAACCAGAGACTTCAGGGAAAGTTGGATTGCTTCTCCTGTTCAGTAGCAGCTGTGGGGAGCAGCACATAGCATTAAGCCAGAGGGTCTGACTTGGAACAACTAACTGACGTGTAAAATCTGCCTTCCCCTCTCCTCTTAATCAGCCCTCCACATTTTAAACCCCTGTATCTACTTGGGTGCCACCACACAGGGGAGGGATAGCTGAGGAAATATGAATTATGGCATCTTCACTAATTATGAATATTCATTAAGTTAGCTAGTGCTAACATACTCATGTTTGGGAAGGTCTCAGCAGCATAACAGAAGGCTCTTTAGGAAGAAAAATTATTTTTAAGGAAAAAATTATATGGGAGAAATGAGCAGTTGTCTGAAAGGCCAGAATGTGTTATACGTGCTCAGTCCCTGCTGGGAGATTTGCTTCTAGAGGATAAGTGTATTCTCCAAGTCCATTACATCAAACTCTGGTCTGTTTCATTCCCTGCTGATGCTTCATGTCTCACACACCCAAGTACACAAACTAGTGCTGCTTGAGGCCATGCAACAGTGCTGATTAAAAAGGAAATATTTTCTGTAGCCATATAACAGTTCTGCTGGCTTTTGTGCGCATTCCCCTTCTGAGAGGGTGTTCAATTCTTCAGTTAGCCTGAAGAAAAGTTAAATTTTGCACCTGAGCCATAGTCAAATATCTGTGTGAAATGACTGGAATTATTTTATGCAGCATTATCAATCTGCCCTTTTATCTCATGCTTTATAAGGAAAAAAAAATTCACATATTGGGAATATTAACAATGCTCGACAGTAAAAATATAGGGGGAGAAAGAAAACAACCCAACAGAGCAATTAATTTCTTCTACCCTTCCAAACAGTTTCAACCCTTCCAAAAACACTTCCTCTTGACAGATGAACATGGCTGCCCTCTTCACACATTCCTCAAGGAGAGGCTGTCAGAGTCAGACATAGCCTGTGTTTGTTACACCACCTCTTGCAATCTCTCTGTGACCGTGAGCTTCAACTCTACCATGGGAGAAAATAATCACATTTTCCACAATTACAATGAAATACTCTGAGTGCAGAGCACTTCAACAACAAACTGCTACATTTTACCTACATTGCATTAACAGGGCAGTACAGAAAGAGAGGCAGAGCTCCATGGCCAAAGTAATGTGGTAAGCAGATGATGGAACTGAGGAATGAGAGCCAACCATAACCCTCCATGCCTATGCTGTCACCAGCGTTCCAGGACCAGCGTCCCCAGACTGTCCTTGCAGTGGGGCAGGTAGGACTGGGAGCATGGAGAAGTGCTGACTTGAATTGCCTGGTCCTGAATTACTTTTCAAGCTCTGAACTAGCATACAAAGAAGTCACGCCAAGCCAAGCCAAACTCTCTTGGCAGAAGCACAGTGAATATTCTTTTATCAATAACAAGTGGTAACATTTTTAAAATATTTCACTTGGAGGCTTTTTATATGCTGTGAGCAGTGCTGCCTGTTGGAGATCTGGGGCTGACTTTGGGGCAGGAGAGGTTTCTTTTAAAAAAGCAAAAGGCAGATGAAAAACCACCATAATGGTGGAAACAAGGCCTGTCTTCTAATTACTTGAAAATATACACAGCAAAACACTTGGTATCATTACAACACTATCTTTGAAGCTTATCAATGTCTTTTAAGCATAAATTTAAACCCTGGCACAGTTCATTCAACATTTCCATATTCCCAAATAAGATGATGATCAGGGGTCCATGGAGCAAAGCTGAGAGAGTCAGGATTGTTCAATCTGGAGAAGAGAAGGTTCAAGATGACCTCAGTTTTGCCTTTCAATATTTAAATGGAGCTTAAAAGAAAGGGGATGGATACTTTATCAGGGAGCACAGTGATAGGATGAGGGGTAAGAGTTTTAAACTGAAATATGATAGTTTTAGATTAGATTTTAGGAAGCAATTTGAGGCTTCTGTCTTCATTGCTCTTTGAACCAGCTTGTGCACATTTAGCAAATGCAAGGCAATCTTCAAATATTTCTATCTCAGGGCCACACAAGTTGGATGATTTTGTACAACAAGTAAAATATACCCAACTGGTCTGAAAACTTTAGCTCAATTAGAGGGACATGAACTCTCCTAGTTCATTCTTTGATAAAAAGCAGCCTCCTTTGTAACCTTCACAGAGTGTTATGATAATCAACACCACAGCTCTGCTGTTAGTCTGTGATCAGGAACTGCTTGGGATGGGAACAGCAGAGGATGCTTCATGCCAAAGGATCAACACATCTATCTGGGGCAGTCGCAACACAGCCTACCAGTCCTATGTCTGGCTCATAACCATGCTACTCATCCCTTGTTCTCATAAAAGCTGAAATCCATCTGCAAGCTTAAAAAAGGAAAAAAGCAACGAAGTTTATTCTCCCTCCATCAAATTCAGGCTAAGTGGACAGTTTCAACACACTCAGGGTTTTCTGAGCTACAAGTTGCCTTTATGTTTCTCACAAAGTGATTGCCCACAGTCGTCAGATCTTCTTGAAAACCTTTGTCTTCACCACTAGGAAATTAGATGCACAATTTCATTTCCCCAGGTTTGCAAAATAGTCTCCCTGGCTCACAAAACTGAGCATCAGAGACAGGTTTGTATAGCTCTCGGTGTCAGAAATTGTTTATTTAGTTAAGATTCATAATGAAAAAGGAAAACTTGAAAGGAAAGGACAGAAGTAATCCTTGTTTTGTCTGCTGCATGGAAATCCTTTTTTTAATCCTTCAGCCATTTGAGTGTGACTGCTCCTGGAGGTTGCCTTCACATAGCATAAACCCTCTATTTTAGAAGCTTCCTGTGCACTTTTTCAACTTATGCCCCTTGAAATATATTTTTAATGTCTGAAAATGTTTTAATAGAGCAGGCACTTGTCTCGCTTGTGTACCATTTGCTCATTACCACCTGATTTCTCTGCAGTTCACCTCTCTCACTTTCAAACCATATTAGGCATGCATCCCAGAGCAAGAAAGGTGGGAAGACACAGGAGGTGCAGTCTTCTGGCACATGATCGCCTGACCTGTGATAGAACCATGTCCTGAGGTACTTGGTCTAAGTACAAAAGTTCTGCTACAGGAGAAGCAGTGAAGTTGAGTGCACGTGTACTTGAGGGCTGCATGCTGCAAACCATGCATTCATCACCATTGAGCTGGCTGCAGACCAAGCTGAAAGCTGTCACTGGGCTTCATGACTCAGGCTCCAGGTGAGATGGCAGAACTGCAGAAAGAAGGCAGCAAGGGCTACCCAGTCTATGAGTAACTGTGATTGTGGTTATTGAAGATGGGGTAGTAAATTTCATCTGAAAGGATGAACAGACAGTAACAGACCATGCAGGTTGATTGATTGATTGTAGGGGTTTTTTTCAGAGTGGGAACCCATAAAGCCAGATTCTTCCTATATAAAATGTGTGGATAGCTGGTGCAGGTAAGCCTACCTTCCAAAGCTCTCTGAGGATGATGCTGGGAGAGTCCATGACACCTGTCAAGGAGATCCTGTGCTTAATTTGAGTAATGAATCTCACCCAAGGGGATTCCCAGAGATATGAAGAACTGGGGCAAAGGCTGAATTTCAGCTGCCTCTGCTGCATTTTACATTTACAAAACTTCAGCTGAAGGTTAATCTAGTCTCACATCCATCCTCCTTGATTTCTGAGGATGAAGCTAATAAGCCAGAACTACCATAACAGCCAGGTAACATCTTCTAATGAAGTCTAGATAGCTCACGAAAGACACAGGGAGGGAGTTTCAGTACCTTGGATTACCCAATATCAGAGTCTGTGTAGAAAACTAGAAGGTAATAAAGATAAACCATTTAAAAATTCATATTTGCATAATGAGTCCTGCAACTGTTTTCTTTACCCGGAATGAGACAGGCCCATAGGTCTGGGGAAAGCATTTAAAGCAATAAGAGGACACTGATCCCTCCAGGTTGTTCACACAGACATTAGCACTGCGGAGAGAGAGTTTGCAAATCATCACGTCCCGCTGCAGAGCAGCTCACACAGCACAGTGCATTGCAGGAGCTGCCATCTTGTCACCCTTATTAAAAAATAAATCATGTACAGAAAGGAAGGAGCAGCTTTGTGCTGCTCTGTAAGGGCTCCTGATTAACCACACTGCTGCTTATAATGACCCTCAATCTGGTATTTAATGCCTGGCAAGGGTGCAGTGCTTTGATTTCACAGTATCAAGGGCACATGAAAAACAGATTCAAATTATTAGGCTTATCGATACAACCTTTTGTTTCTTGTTTCTTGGAGGAAAACTGCAGGGTTTAAGACACAGAGAAGAGATAAACCTGTCCTGGTATGTCCTCATTACTTCTAGCCTCATCATAGATCTCACACTTGTGGCTTAGTCACAACCAAATGCCCATTTATACCTGTGGATAGAGCCTGGGAAGGACTAACAAGGAAGTCAAGTGTCTTTATCATTCCTTTGCCCTTCATTTCTCCATTGCTGTCTGGCCATACTTGTGCTGGTCCATCCTGTCCTGCTACCTGATAGCAATCTCAAAACAATAAAAACCCTTACTGGTTTCAGTGTTCAATGTTCTGCCACCTGGACAAGATACTTATCTGGACATGAGACAAGGGAAGGGCGTAGTTGGTCTAGTGTCTCTCATTCACCTACAAAATCACTCAGCTAAGCCTTCAGGAAGTGCAGCCACAGGATGCCCTCAGAGGAACTTTTTACTCATCGGATCCCCTCAAAGCACATAGGAGGAGAAGAAGAAATGTGTAAGGCGTTTCTTTTAGCAGAACAGCAGCAATAACTCTAGAGGGAATGCTTGCTGAATGCACATTTCTATCAGTGAAAAATCTCTTAATTCCCACTGCTCCACAGGCTTCCAGTACAGCCTTACCGTGTGGTATAGAATGCATCCTCGGAGTACGAGGTCAGAAGGAAATATTGCTATTACCTAGTGCGACTTTCTGTGTAACGCAGAACTGAGAACTTCCTGGGGTGTCTCCCTGTTTTAAATACAGGTCCTTTTTGAAAAACATCAAACCACATTTTGAAGATGCCAGCAACAGAGAGCTGACAAAAGTGCTTCGTATTTACTCCACTGATCGCTTGCCATCGCCATGAAAAACACAGTCTGTTTCGTGTCTGGTTTTGGCTTGGTTTGAATTCCCAGTGATAGCATACAAGAAGGAAGTGAAAGTTTAGCAAAGATGAACATATCACGGTTGCCTTTATGAACATTTACAGCATGAGGAAAAGCTCTTTCACTGGGCTTGTAACCCATTTTTCCCAAAGACCACAAGTCCTAACCTTTCATAATGAATTCAGCAAGCAGTTGCACCCAGGTGGCATTTTCTACTCTCTATTTAGGTCTGCCACTGTAGTAAAGATTCCCTTAAAAGACCTGGTTCACAGAGGTTATTGCAGATTTCCAGACTTCAAATACCCTGACCTACCTATTAAAATGATAACTTCAGTGTATGCTCAATAAGGCCTAAGAGTGCTTTGATTTCAATAAGTCCCTGAGTTTTACTGCACTTTTCAAAAGCTAATTTTAGGCATTTTGTTAATGCTTATATATTTTTTTACTTTTTATATTAAACCAACTTTTTTTAGATATGAATATTAAATACAGAGATTTCTGATACTTTCCTCTCACCTTCCAACCAGTGTTAGCAACACAAGTTGCAGTGAACCCAAAGTGTCAGTTTTGGACTGTCTCAGAAGATGGAGCAGATGCAATTATTTGCATTCTTTAAAACACGATAGATCAAATGCTGTCATAAGAGAACTCATGCTGGATTCTGATGGCACAGACTCTGCTGAAGTGAACCTAAAATGTCACTCTGTGACTAAGACACATAACAAAAGGCAAAATAATTTTTTTGAGCTTAGGTCAAAGATCCCTGATGCCTCATGGAGAATTCTGAAACATGCCTGAAGATGGTTTTGCTGACATATAGTTTTCTGTATTTTTCTGTCTATTTTAAGCACAAGTCTGTGCACTCTTTGCCATTGATAGCCTACATATTTATGCAGTGTCTCAGGTTATGCATCCTGATACATGGATTAGATACTTTCTGTGATTCAGACCTCCTCTGCTACCACCAAGTATGTTAACAAATTTGTGATCTTTTTACTAGATGTCTGGGAATTTTGGGGAGGGAGGCAAAATTACTTTTATTGCTCATCAGAAATTGACTGAAACCAAACTCTTTCAGATAAACACACTGATTTTGATGATAACCTTAATAAGCCAAGGTATATTATCATCAGGCAAGGTTTGTTAACATCAGATTAAAATGGGACACAAAGTTCCACACACAACCAGAATGAGGGGCTGTAACCAAGATTATTCTTCCTCAATATGAGTGTGCCAGTTATAGGTGTACAGGGGATGAATAAAGATTGCGAATACAAACCTCCTATAATCTAGGCAGTTACCCTTACAACCAAGCACTTGGCTATCATGACAGTCTGTCTCTTCTCTGCATTTATCCTGTTGAAGTTGTTCTCTTCTGTATTGTAGATAAAAAATTGTGTGGAAAACAACCATTCTGCTGACTCAGGTTGGGATATTCAATCCCCAAGAATAGTAAAAGGTTTCTATGTCAAGTTTATATGGCAGCAAAAGAGAAGACTTGTAAAAGAAACCAACAACCGTTCTCAAGTTGCCATTTGTCACTTAGAAGCTGAATAAATTAATCTGAGAAATAAAACTAGAGGGAGAAATGCATTCTGAAGATGGAAACCCACTTGGGCAGAAGTTCTCATGAACATGGCTGTATCCTGCGATACTGTGATACTGATGTCATAGCTTGAATTGAATCTGCTGATGATATTGAATACCACGCTACCATCATGCCAGCTCCATGGATGAGGTCTTGAGCAGATGAGTCTAGCTAAGAGGTGTCCCTGCCTATGGAGCAGATACTGCAGAATTTCTCATACAATCTCAGATACCATTCTTATCCCCAGAAGCTTTTACCTGTGATAATGTTAGCAGTCTTGAGGGGCACGTCTTAATTTGGCATAAGCAATTCCCAGAAGTGAGGTCAGAAGTTAATAAAGATAACTCAAGCAGAGAAATACTTGCAGATGCTGATATCATATTCCCTGGAGCCTGTGCTGCAGCCAGTCCTCTGCTGCCAGGGGGACACAGCTCTGCTCTCACTCAAAGCAAATAGTTTTGAATCACCACCATCAGTTTATGATGAAGCTCCAGCGACAGGAATGAAATACAGCAATGTCTCCAGCACAGATGACTTAATCTCTCCAAAAGAACAATCACCTTGGTTTAGGATCATAGAATCACAGAATCAATAAGGTTGGAAAAGACCTCAGATACCATCAGGTCCAACCTGTCACCCAACACCTCATGACTAACTAAGCCATGGCTTCAAGTGCCACATCCAGTCCCCTCTGAACACTCTGTCCGAGTGGCACATTTGTGCAGAAATTTCCTTCTACCCCTTCTCTTCTGTTTGCTTACATAGTTCAAGCACTACTGAAATTTTGCATCTGCTTTGCAACACAGTCTCAGGGAGCTCAGCCATTAGGCAGATGGCTGGATACTCTGAAGAATATAGGACATCCCTATTATCTATATCAACAGTGTATTTTGAGAAAAGCACCTAGGGAGCAGGCTTTCCTAAATTTTGAGACAACCACGATTTGCTGGACACCTGGCCCCCAAATGACTGCTTTGAATGCACAAATATCTCTCAGGAGGCCTATCAGTCCAGCCCTCATGCACCACATGGTTGAACTGCACACAAAAATCACCATCACATGTGCTGTGAATGGGTCTGGGTTTCCAAAACAGTACTGAGCTGCACAGGGATCAAAAAGTGTTTCTAACAAGAACCCTCAGCTCATCAGCTTGTCAGGGAACTCCTTCACCCAGCTATTTCTTCTTGCAGCATCTTGGGACACTTATGAATTACTACCTTCTGAACACCATACTTGAAGGTATGGGGAATTTCACCCATCACATTATCCCCAAGGTTCAGAGTTTACTAAGGTTGTTTTAAAATGAAAGGCAGTTGCTAACAACAGTTACTTATTTGGACGTTACAGAAGATGTCCAGACCTTGCTCTCTGGGAAGCAGAGAGGTAACACTATTGAATCTGAAAAGGAAGCTGGTCATCATGGCCTGGGCTGAGGACCTTCACACACAGCATTGCCTTGAGACATAGTCCATGGCTGGGTAGAGAGACCTGAGAAGACAGCATTAACATTTAAACTCACTTCTGTTAACTATCCCCAAATTTCAGGCAATCAACATATTTTCCTGCAAAGCCAAAGCAACACACAGATCTCAGGCTGCATTTAGGAAGAAAGGAATGTCAAAATGGCATTTTACAACTACTGACAAAAAAGGAGTCTCATGCTGCTGGTCAATGATGCAGAAAAAACATTGGATTTATCAACAAATGCACAGGCAATGAGTGCTTCAGACAGAGCCATCCATCACAATTTTGTATTTGGGGTTGGAGGGGTTTATTGCCTGACTGACATCTGCATAAGCAGTTGGGCTGTGTGTTACTAAAGGAGATTAAAATAATAAATATGATTCATTAACAGCATCAGCACCAGTCACATATTTGCATTACTGGAAATGCTAATGGTTATAAGAACAACCTTAAGATATTGGAGCAATAAGTTACAGCATTTCTGAGCTACGCAGAGTAAAATGTGTAAAGAAATGGACTTACAGTGCCTGCCAGGTCTGCTTCTGATGTCAAGTCAGCTTTTTCCAGATGAAAAATTGCAAGATTAAGCTCCTAATAGTTAGCAAATCTATTTTTAAAAATACTTCATAAAAGAGTTTAAAGTCCTAGTTATTCAGGAGTAGTCTGAGGCCTATTCTTCCACTCAAGATAAATTCTGCATGTCATAGTGTTGTTAAAATTCCTGTTTCTGAGAGATCTGTTCTAGCTCAATCAGAGGCTGGGATGTGAGGAGCAAGGCAGGAATTATTGGGAAGAATTCTCTGGCCCATCTTAGGCAGGATCTGGGAATGGAGTATTATAAACAGCCTCTTCTGGATTTAAAATCATGGCTTTCTGGTCAGCTGCCATCTAGTATAGGGAGGTACAAACCTCATCTCCCTGAGAATATGAGGGTTCTGAAGTGGTACAGCCCCTAAGGAGGACACACAGGATTTGACCTTTTATCCTGTTCTCTGGTATTTTGCTGGCTCCACAGCAACAGCCCACAGCCAGGGAAACATTAAATAAACTTCCTAAACAGTGCTGCTTTCACATGCCATCCTGCTTATCATTCTCATTTGTGGCTCTGTGTAACAGTAAAAGCACTGAGGAAGAAAGAATGTTGGTGTTTCTTTCCATTGTGATTTTCCTCAAAGGCATCTGCTTCAAACCCTAATGTCTCAGAAGACAATGAGATACAGACAGTGGGCACTGAACTCCAGGACTAAAACAAAGGGCTGATATAGACAGACCTTGTGCTGGATGAGATGCTGAACTCCAGCTACAGGTGAAAACAATTAGTTACTTTGGGAGGGGGGTGGGGGGGGGAAGGGAAACTTGCATCACACCCCAATGACACAAATATAAGTGGGGAAGTTGACACCCCAGAAGGGAGAGCTACCCTTCTGGAAGATCTTGACAAGCTGGTTAAGTGGGCAAGAAGGAACTGTAGGAAGCTTAATGAGGCCAAGTGTAAGGTCTTGCATCTGGGAACACATCCCAGGAATGCAGCTCAAGTTGAGAGCCACCTGGCTTGAAAGCAGCACTACGGACAGGGACACGGGGGTGTTGGTGGACAAAAGGATCAACATGAGTGAACAGTGTGCTGTGTTGTCAAAGAAAGCCAACAGGATGCTGAATTTTATTAATAAGGGTATCACAAACAAGGATAAAGATGACATTATCCCACTCTACTCAGCACAGGTCAGGCTGCACCTTGAGTACTGTGTACAGTTTTGGCCCCTCCACTATACAAGAAGGACATGTACAGGCTGGAAAGGGTCCAGAGAAGGGCCATGAGGATGATCAGAGGACTGGAAGATGTGTCATATGAAGGAAGGTTGAGAGAATGGGGCTTGTTCAGCCTTGAGAAGAGAAGCCTTAGGGGAGCCCTCATAACCATGTGCAAGTACATAAAAGGCAGCTATCATGAGGAGGGAGGCTCCCTTTTTACAAAGAGTCATACAGCAAAGACAAAGGTTAATGGGTATCAGTTGCTACTGGGGAGGTTCAAACTGGATGCCATTTGAACTATTAAACATTAGAATAAACTCCCAAGGGAGATGATGAGTTCCCCTACATTAGACAGTTTATAGGCTCAGCTTGACAGAGTGCTGGGCCATACCATTTGAACTATATTCTTACCCTTCCAACCTGGTATATGAATCTATGAACCAAGAAAAGGGAGAAGGGAGATATGTTTGATATTAGGACAAACTAACTCCTGGGAAGAACACTTGTGCTGTGCAACAGGTTAACTGTCTGGTACATCAGCAGCACAGGAGTACAAACTTTGGGGCAGGCTGGATCTCACCAGTGCTCACCACTCTCACCTGTGCCTCTAACATCTGCTTTGCAGCTTGTCTGTAACCTGGTGAATCCCCTAAATTCTGCCTATGAGGATGCAGCTGCCTCTCTGGAGACCACAGGATACACAGATGCTCATATCAACATGGGCAGTGGGGGTATGAGCAACAAGCACACTCACTTCTCAGTTCTTTACCACTTGTATCAGTGTGCTTTACCTTTCTGGGCCATTTGTAAACCTCTTACCACATTTGGCTATAGTTTATTAGCACTGTTGTCCTTGCAGCAAAACAGACCAACCCAGTATAGGCAATAAGTTACGGGAAGTAATCCTTCTTCTCTGTGCAGCGCCTGTGAGACTTGCATCTGGAGTGCTGTGCTTTTTTTGGGGGGCTAGAAGACCTCCAGATGTCCCTTCCAACCCAAGTCATTCAATGATTATAAAGGTATTGCTATACCTAACCCCACATATTGCCTGTTCTGTCACACAAAGTATCACAGTATCACAGTATCACAGTAACTAAGGTTGGAAGAGACCCCAAGGATCATCAAGTCCAACCTGTTCCAACAGACCTCACAACTAGATCATAGCACCAAGCGCCACGTCCAATCTCCCCTTGAACACCTCCAGGGACGGCGACTCCACCACCTCCCTGGGCAGCCCATTCCAATGACGAATGACTCGCTCAGTGAAGAACTTTTTCCTCACCTCGAGTCTAAACCTCCCCTGACAGGTTACAGTTTTCTCCCCCAGAGCTTCACTATGTACTATGGAAGGGAATACCAGGCAGAAGAGAGTGGAACATGTCCTAGAAATGACATTAGGATCATGCATAGCCACTAGTTAAAAACATAAAAGAACAAGAAGAGGGAAAAGAGCAATTCAGGCTAATGCTGACTGATGTGGAGAGGGAAAATACTGGATACTGGGAAAAGCTGCAAGGGCTTCTGACATAGGGCTTATATAGAAAAGAGTATATTACAGAAATTCCATTTACTGGGAGCTGCAAAATCACAACCAAGCTATTTGCAAACACTATTTAATGTTCCCTTAGGGCAAAATATACTGCCATGTGACATTGTGATTTTAGAGATAGGGAAGTAAAAGGAACAATTAATAAGGACAACCACAAAAAAGGTGGAGAAGTAAAGAGGTCTGATGCTTTTTGCAAGTCCAGAAAGCATTCTAAGCTGAAAGTTTACAGCAATGGGTACAAAAACTACAGAAATTCTTCCATTCCTGGATCAAATTCACTCCTCCTCAGAAACAAGCAGGGGCACTGAGTATATAGTTACAGTTCAGTTTAGGTGTTGCCTGGAACAGATGATATTGCACGAAGCTTGACTTTTTCTAGGATATTTTTAAATTAGAAGCTAGACAGAATTACTTAAGAGTAGTCACAAAGAAATGTCCACAAGATCTGATTCAAGATGGAAAACAAGACAATGAGGTTCTCTCCTCCTCTTGGCCTGTGGTCGTGGTCTGTGCTGGAGAAAGAGTGGTAAAACCTGGATGTCAAATGAAATAAAAAATATCAGGAACCACACTCTATGCAGATGCTGAGTACATAGCCGACTTGGATGATGTATGTGGATTTGACTTAGAGCAGACATTTCTGAAGATACTAGCTAGGGACAGAGCTGTCAAATACTTGAGTTGACTTCTTGGACCATGTTTGATCTCCCCACACAGTATGAGGGAGTTTGAGTGCACACAGGCTTTTCCTTCAGCTAAATCTAACAGTGACTGACAGATGCCTACAAGGGAGTTCTGAGCCACCAGCTCAGTGCCAGAAAAGGGCCTGGACCTGTATTTGTCAACATGGACATAGTCTGCTCAGTGACATTCATTTCTCAACATACCTATAGGAACAAGACAAGGCCTGGAAACATGACTGCAGAGAGGAGTCAAATGAAAATGTGGGAAATAATATAGCTTGTACAAGACCCTTCCCTCACCCAAGCCAATTTTATATAGCTAACAGAACTGTGCCTTAGCATTAAATGCCTGGTGTTTGTACACTGGCTGGGAAAAGGCATCTTTTCCAATCCACTCAAAAATCACATCACAGTTCAGTCTGCATTTTCATTTACTTTGCCCTGTTCACTATTCCTAGCTGCTTTTTTGACCATCTGAATAGGAATACTTAAAAAAAGTAGAAATGGCAATTCCAGAGAGAATCTTTCTTTCTTAATACTGGTAGTCCTTCTTCAACAACGGCTCAGCTAAAGGTTTCTTACTTCAGGCAGTCTAGGCAAAAATATAGAGGCAAGACCTCAGAGGAAATTCAAGTTATAAAAAGGAAATCACACATCAGGAAAATCAATTTCAAGAAGCCTTCCATGGGCAAAGCTTCTTATGCAGGAAGCTGCTAGCAAAATTACTTGGGTTTATTTATCCCGAGTGTAGGTTTCTCTCATGGGGAGTTTGAGCTAGGCAGAAGGTGGCTTCATGGAAAGGTAGAACTGGGAATTCCTGATTCCTCTCTAGCACAAACACTAATAAAAGGCCATACCAAGTACTGAGCAGGGAATAAGTAAATTATTTATTCTGATCCATGGAAATTTTGGGAACTCTCAAGTATTCCCATCATACTTTAGGAGAAAATTAGGGCTCAGTGTCTTTTTTTTTTTTTGGATTGTGCATGAAGGATGCTCTGCTGGACTCTGGCAAGCTGAGGGACATGTACTGCTCTGCCAGCACATACTGAAGAGTTAATCTTGGCTCTTTTCTCGTCTCTAATTGATTTGAAGAGTGAGGTGCCAAATTCTTCCCATCTTAGACGAAATGTTGTGCTATTTAATCAAACTTTGTGGAAAAGAGACAAGTAGGCTGATCCTCAGGACTAGCCAGAGCATCCACATGCAAAGCAGTACATATGCACGCCAATGCCTGCTAAGTATTTCACAGCCAGTTAGCAAAGAGCTGTAGTTCACCACTTTCTGCAAGGTGAGCTAACACAGATGATCACAGTGCTGTGTCTTGGTGAGGATGCTGAGCCAAAGTTACTAATTCTGGTTTCTTTTAAGTAGGGATAATCTGGGCAGCCATAGCAAGACCTACTGCTTATGTAGGTAGGCTATGTTACTTGAAAGGATCGTGTCTGGGTAGTCCCTAAATACAGGGCAAGCTATGTTATTCACATTGCATCTTCTGACAAAAACTGTGCTACATACTGGGGACAATACAGTTGCTGCTGCTCATTCTCAGTGCAACTAAGAGCACTCTAAAAATAGAAACTAGTCAAAGAACCAAAATGCAACAGCAGCCTGCGTCACTGCTGTATATCTTCAAACCATAGAAATATGAGATGATAAAAAAAATAAAAAAGAGAGAGAGAGAAAAACCTCCAGGCCATATAAACAAAGAAAATAAATAAGTTTCCTAGGGGAAAAAAATTCCTCTCAAAGGTTGCAGCTTTAAACGAGAAACAAAATAACTTAAAGATTAGCATTTTATTCATTCTAAGATGCAGAGAAATACCCAGGAAAGGAAAAAATATTGTGGCCAACAAAGTCTTCCATCTAAAGAGATACACAGAATTGTTTAGAGCCTTTACTGTCTTAGAGCTTGTGGACCAAAGATGTCTCACCCCAAAAAGCAACATCAAACCCACAGTTTCTTTGAAACTCTTGCCATGTTTTAGAAGGCTGCTCAGTCAAGCCGCAGGCAGTGATGACACCACATATCTCCTCATAAGCAGCTTCAGTAGGGAATTATCCTTATTGCCAAAAATCACACACACTGTTTTGAGCACAACTTTGTCTGAATTTCCTGTTCTACCTTAATTGCATTCAGACTGCTAATTTTATGACCATTCTTCCAGTCTCAGAGACAATCTGTCTACATGTGACATTGATCACAGGTCCCAATTTATAATGCTTCATTTTCTTCCACATTTTACATCTACATTAAAAATGTGACATCTTTTGTATTAAAGCTAAGGAGGGCAGGTTTGTGCCCCTTCAGGCAATTTAAATACAAGCTACTATCCACTATGTTTGGTAAGGTTTATTGAGTCCTGTACATTAACATTTCTTCTCATTTCCTACTGGGCTGCTACATCAGAACACAAAATCTTTTGTGGCCAGAACCAGATCAAGGACATTTCCATTGTCCAGGCTGAAACAAATTCAAAACCAGAATTAGTGGTTAAAATCTCTGCACGTAGGTAACATATTAAAAAGCCTTCCTGGGTGAATTAGACAAAAGCAAAAAAATCCAGACCTTTCACAGCTATCTCCCTATTACTGTCTCCCTGACTCACCTCTCACTTTCATGATTTTGCCTGTCTCAAGTTTAACATGAAACAAAATACAAGAGGGAATTTTTTTTTTACCTAAATTGCTTCCTAGTAGAAGTTTCAGTCTTCAGTGTATCAACTGTACCCAAGACACCAAGCCGGTTTTGAAAGTAATGGAGTGCACGTCTATGATTTTTTCAGCCCTATAGAGCCTTTGATAACAGCTCAATGTCTCAGAAAAAAGCAGCTTGCGCAGTTTGCAAGTGACTACTTCTAAGGCCTCCATAGGCTTATAAATGGAATTAATGAAGTTTTCAAATGTTGGCACAGATTCTTCACCAAACATTAAGCTCGCGTTTCTCATTGTTAACTTTTATCTCATAACACATAGAGTTAGGCAAAACTGGAATTCAAAGATCCCCACAGATGACACAACACTGAGGAATGCAGCATGAATGTACCTCTCTACATCCATTGCCATGCTTTCAAGGTACACCTGAATAACTATTGTTGTCATAACATGTATATGACACACTGAGTATTTCATGCTGCTTTACCTGGAGTTGCCTCTTCCTAGAGTTACAACACCAAACATAGAGAAACCACAAAGAGTTTGTAAAAATACTTCTTTAGCAACCCTATGCAGTAATAGCACTATCCTTTGGTCAAAGCTTCCACATCGAGATAATGAAAAGGTAAGCAAAATCTGAAATGTTTTTTAAACATGCCATCTCCAGTATCAGTAAGCCAAATACAGCTCAGAAAGTACATCGCTGCAGGACTGAGAATATATTGAAAATATATTGAACAAACAAGGGATCAATGGAGAGAAAGGACAAAGTCCTGCCTGACAGATGACTGAAAGCCCAGTGTGCCAGTGGGAGACACTGGATTAAGTGTAGTATATAAACATTAGCTTAAGGACAGAGGCAGTTCCGTTTTGTTCCCTGAACTAGAAAGTTGTGAGAGTGACTTCAAATTTGAAAACTTGCATGAAGATGCTTTATTAAAGATATATTATGATCCTGATTATAATTTCCCCAGGCTCTCCTGAGGCCAGTTTATGTGCAAGCCTAATGCTGGGAGATGAGAACACAATGTTCTTTAATACACAAAGAAAACTTGACCAGAATACCATGATCAGATAACTTCAGAAGCACCAAAGACAAAAAGCCTATCAAGCTTGGACCCAGCAGATCTTAAAGACAAGGTCTCAAGAAAAGTAACATTTTATGGCTACCTTGCACACTTATTAGTCAAGCTGATCAAAATATTTTCAACAGAAGAGAATGTAGATTTCTTGGTGGGTTTGGTTATTTTATTTTTCCTTAAAAAGAGGGGTGGTTCTTTTATTGAAAAATTTCAACTTGCTAAAGAAAATGGAAAACCAGACCACTTAGTTTCTGAAAAGTTCTGATTTCAGCCAGAAAAATGACAGAAGAAAAGTGACTGGCATGATGTTGAAATGCCATGTGATTTCTCTATCTCTCTGGGCTGAGTTTCCTGTGGCAAGAACAAAGACAGCATTCAGAAGCTCCAGAAAGGTGCTTTAGGAGTGGAAGAGGGGGCCAGCAAACCTCTGGAAAGAATGGATGTGCAAGATGTTGAACCGGAGTTCCATATTGTGCTTCTGCAGTGTTTCTAACCAGACCAGGAGGAGGAAGCGAGGGTGTCTTTCCTTTTTTTGGACAGGAGAAATAAATAGACTGAAAATTGACAGTTTCTGCTTTTGTTGGCTGAAAAGTCCAAAACCTTTAATATGGAAGCCTCTGATCTCCAACCACATTTGTTTGACCAGGTTTTCTGGGTACTGGCACACTGGTGCAATGTTCCTTTTTAGGGAAAAAGAGGAGACTGTAGTCTGTCATATCTGAGGGAACTGGGTTAGAGACGAGACAGATGACAAGGGTGGTTGGGCATGGTGTTGGCAGGGTGTCAAGGGGAGTTAAGAGGGGGTGGTAACCATCTGCCTGAAGAAGGAGGTTGCTGAGACAGAGGTAAAAGGGGGTGGCAGAAGGAGAACAAGTTTGCACTGTGTTTCAGAAATACTTTTGGTTTAAGTTTGAGAGTAGGGTAAGCATGGACTCATTTGTAATCCACACATTGGGAGGTTATTAGTCATGTTCAGTATGAGCTTATTTTCATTGAACAAAAGGTGGGTGAACTCACACTTGGGAAGCTAACATTTGACTTGTCTCACAAGGCTATGGCAATATTGACTCAACCTGCAGGGAAGTGAATTTCAGCTACAAAAACTAAAACAATAAATCTTAAAGTGAAGGATTCATGCTCCTTCTCAATATACATTCCAGAGGGTCCAATAATGGGAATTTGAATGGCAATCAAAGATTTCTTCCCGAGTTATTCTTTCTCTGTGGGAGAGCAGAAAGTATCTGTGGAAGGTTTCAGGACAAGAACAAACAACAGGCCGCTGATAATGGAAAAATGGCCTCATGATAAGAAGAGCTGACTGCAGTAAACAACCTGAAGTATGAGACAGAAGGAGCTTGCCTAATGTGCAAGACCAGCTCAACCTGATATGGGATGAAGATAACAACGGACAGCTGCATATCAAAGAAGGTGGTACAGTGGTACAAAAATGTCAGGGAATTGCTTAGCCTGATTGACTTTTTCCTATATAAACTGTTCTGTACCAATAAACAATTCCTGCTTCACCTTCATAAGAGTCCATACATGCATTCCTATATTTCCCCACATGCATCACTCACCCCAGTACAAACAGCTTCAGAGATAATAGCCTCAGTTGTGCCTGTGTCTATAACCCTCAATGAGAAGGCTAGTGAAAACTAGAACCGTACACAGTAGTAGGCATGCTCATCAGAAAGAGACTTACATTCCTAGCTCATATCGGTCTAGGTAAAAGTAAAGCAAGGATGTCCAGCTAGGCAGCACTCAGAGAATACCAGATGTAACATGAGCTTGAGGTAAGCAGAGCTTTAGACCATGTGGCAACAAGAGAAGGGTGAGGAGGAAACCACATTCACACAACTGATAAGGAAACTGGCATTTTCTATTACTATTCAAAATACTACACTAGTGTTCTCACATGAAATTGAAAACATAGTGCAAACCAATACAATTATGTTGTTTCAGGAAACTCAGCACTATCAAAAATGACAATTCTTGGTCAGAACCCACTCTGTACCTGGATAGTCCTAGCCTTCAGGAGGCCTTCAGCCTCCCTGCAGACATGAGGAAAACTCGTCCCCTCCAGAGCTGCCACTCAAGAAAATTATCAAAAGGAACATAACCTACAAATCAAAAACAGTCTTATCAAACATTGTTTCTTGTGTGCTCAAGAATACAGCTGCCTGCAAATAAGCACTTTTGGGGTTCCTGTATTTCTATATCCAAACACCCAGGCAGAAATATGTGTTCATGAGCCATGAAATACATCTGCAATCCAGGCACTTCACAAAGTGTCTAAGACTGAGCCTATTCTGGAATTTATGTCATTCATCTACATGGATAAAAACCACTAATAAAGACAGGCCTTTGGGGAAATCTTATAGATGGAAATGTAACCATGGAAATACGGGATAAAGGGATAAGTAGACGAGGGAAGTTTGAGGTTCAGCACTGAGTCTGTCTGGTTCACAGCCAAGTTCCTCACACAGAAGTCTCTGACACAGGCAGAACCTGGAGAGCTAGCTCTTGCAAGCTTGGAAAGAGTCCCAACTACTGGTAGTGAAGTCTCAAGTCCTTCCCTTTTTGCCTCTCTAAAGAAAATACTGTTATAAACAGCCCACCTCCATGGTAAATGATATCTCTATGTGTGGTGTTTCATCAATGTGTTCAGAACTAGCAGTATTTGTGAACTCAAACCCACCATAACATTCAAGAATATGTTGAAATTCTGCTGAGGTCAAACTGCTTGGTACAGCCTACTATGTTGCATTATCCTAAGTGTATGTATTAATTACAGTTAAAATAAGGGTGACAAGCCTGCCTATTTAGGCATGGGCAGCTTATTTCTCCTATTTCTGAAGACCATAAAACTCTCCCCCATTCAGAAGTCTTTCTTTTTAACATATCTGACTATCAGATATAACCAATAACCCTCAAATAAATCTAAGATAAAATCCATGGAAAACTATCTTTGCTTATCAGGTGATTCCAGGACATCTGCTTGATAAGCCTGTCTTGGAGGGGAGGTCTATAAGGAAAAGAGAAGCTAATTGCTGTTATGAGGGCAAATATAAAATTTCATGATGGGATTGAATCCAAGCACCCAATATGTAATCAACCCTCCTACATTCAGGCTGAGTGGAAAATGTGGGTATTCAGGTCTGATATCCTGATCATACTTTGTCATGGTCTATTTCAACCACCACCAGAAAAGTGACTGAAGAGCAAGCCCCTGCCTGTGGCTCCTGCTTTCCCACAGGGCCACCTTATCTCCTGTTTTGGGATGATAATTTTTCTATACAGACAGCTTCCACATAAGTCCCAGGAGACATGAGAGCACATCTGTGAGTGACATGAGTGTTCCAAAAATGGAAACGTGTTCAGGTAAATCATTTGATCAACACTTGCAGAAATGAACACTTCCTCTTGCATAAAGGAAACCAATTAAAAAGCAAAAGATGACATTTGTCAGGCAATTTGTTCTCGATGATTAATTCAACTAACTCAAAATAATTCCATTATTTAGGCTTCCTGTGTCCTACTAATCTGAAACTCTTCCCCCACCTCTCAGCAAAACTTGTGCAAAAGCACAGAGGAATGATTAATTTTTTAGCGTGAAACTCCCTGACCTTGTACTCCACTAAGCAGAGTGTTTCCATAGTTTCCATGTCATGGATGATTTCACTTATGTACCAAACAAACTCTTTGTATTATTAGACTTGCATGGAAAATAAAAATTGAATTGTTGCTGTTTAAAGAAAATATAAAACCCAAAGGAAAACTTTTAAACCCAAACATTCACGGTATCTGCAGAAAGCCAAAACCCACCGTATTTTTAGGACTCTCTTTGTGAACACACAGGGCTTTTCATCAAATGAACAGACACTGCAGCATCCCTAGCATTTTTGAATGTAACAGAAACACCTGAGGACAAAGCCTGGATCCATTGCAATCAACAGGATTTGGGCCATTGATTTCAAAGGATAATAAAGCTTCTTAGTAACTTGTTAGAATTCCATTTCAGACCTTTAATTAAAGGCTTACCACTAGAGGTTCCATTGCCCAGGGCATACATTAAAGGTTGTCACTCGCCTAAGGATTTACAATCTTGTTTGCAGTTCCCCTTTCTGCTGCAGCGAAGGCAAAAGGTCTCCTGATAATGCCAGGAGAAAGCACAGAGATAGCTCTGCAAGGTCCAGCCTCCCATCCCACTGAGACCCATCCAGCAGCTGGGACAAACAGAACAGAGCAAAAGAAAGGATAGTGGCAATGTGGGTTTGCTCAGGTGAGGCAATGCATGCAGTCAGAGGGCTTGCTGTGGTTGGGTTTGCTTTGATGAGAGGGAAGCCTGACCTGCTAAACTCTGGAACGCTGCATTTGCCAGCATCAGCTGGCACGGACCCAGAGGTGTGGCATGGGGATTACAGAGTGGCTTTGGGATGAGAGGTTTTCCCCTTTAGCTAAGCATAAATAAGAGAAGCTGGAAGAAGGGATAAAACTTTTCACTCTTAAAAACTTTTCACTGTCTTGGTTTCTAGAAAGCATCAATACAACTTCCTGGAAAGTTGTCTGGTGGTTTGTTTTTTTGTTGTTGTTTTTGGGTTTGTTTGTTTGCTTGTTTGTTTCAGTTTTGTTTGTGTGTTTTGGTGGTTTTGGTTTTGTTTTTCTAAGTCAGACAAAGGATTTGGCTGTGACAAAATAGAATCATAGAATGCATTGGGTTGGAAGGGAACTTTAAACCCCTCTGTGGTAAGCAAGGGAGAAAAAACCACAACAACTAGATTAGGTTACTCACAGCCCCATCAAACCTGAATTAACATTTTGATTTAAAAGAGCTCCTTCTGAATGCCACGGTCCACACTTAAAGAGTTAGACTTTTCTCTCCTAAATTTGCTAAAGTATAGCTAAACACTATCACAGGAAGGAAAAACTTCTTTCTCTATGATCAGTTTCACATATCCAGAAACATTCTTCCCACATCTCTGTGTGTAAAATACACGAAAGATCCTGCTTAAGCCACCTCTCAAACAGTACCTAGGAGCACTGAGTGCATATAGACTTCCAGATTTGGGAGTTTCAGAGAAAAGAGTGGATCCTCTTATTAAAGATAACAGGAGAACAGATTGTGCCACTGTTACTTAGTATACTGGTAGCTTATATAAAAGAGAAACATTTTGCAATCTTTAAGCTCACCTCCAAGCTAGATGAAAATGCCACTGAAACTAGTAGAGCTGATAAAAAAGGGAAGAATTTCTACATTAGGACAGTTCCTCAGGCAATGTAAAACATCTTCATTCCATTGATTTCAAAAGAGCAACATCAGTTTAATCAGACAAGACTTGGTGCAGGGAATAACACTGCAGGACACAGGCAGATTCTTAGTTGGAAGGACTCGAGATCATTTGCAAAAGCAGTAAACAAGAACTTGGTATTGCTATGGCTGGGAAAGAAAAGGTGTGAATGATTTCTTCTTCCAAACCTGCTCATCTGTAGTGACAAGCAGTAGCCAAATTTCTGCCTTCCTTAAGAAATTAGTGCTTTCTGCACTAATTCATAGGCAAAAGCCACTGCAACATAGATGTTAATTTGTATTTTTGGAAGAAAAAAAAAAATCCAACGCAAAATTATGTAAAGAGCTAAATGTACAAAATTTTATTCATGTGAAGAAAACTTCCCCACTTGCAAATTGTAAAACTTTGTCACCAGTTTTGATGTGATAATGTTACATTGGTGAAACTAAAACTGCAGCATGAGTGTGTGTATGTGTGCTCCTCTCTAACTTTGTTGAGGTTTTAGATGCTGCATACCATGGTGGGGAAATGATTCATATCAGTGATGGTAACTCAATTCTGTATCAGTATAGAGTCGTCAATCTTCCGGCACTCTTAGAAAAAAAAAAAAGCCTGAATAATGTTCTATTGATGTTCTTTAGAGCTTCTCCTTTCTGATGTTATGTATTATTGCTTCAGCTTCTTCCAAAATTGTAAAGATTTTTATTGTTTACAAAGTGAATTATGCTTTCATATCTTTTGCCTTACTGTTTTCCCAATTGCTTAGCAACAAGTCTCCACACAGAAAAAATCCAGAGCACTCTTTCTTTCATGTCATACATCACCAGCATCTCTGATATAACAGGGACCTCAGACAGCTTAAACACCCAGGATGTATTTTGTCCATTATGTTAATCCTGATGTTCTGTAAAGAGTCTACATTTGTTAATATCTAAATGCTGCCTTTCTGGATCTCTAACGGTTCTGGTCCTAGGGCTATAGCTTTATAAACACTATCTCCCACATTCAACATTTTAAAAACTGTTACTCATTTCCAGGTCTTCCTTTAAAAGAGAAAATTAGCCCAGTCCCAGAGCCTGAGGTAGGTTAGACTTACGCTAAGTTAAAAAAATCTGTAGTTACTGATCCAAGAAGTTGACCTGCACAACATTGGAAACAAACTTCTGTGGCTGTAACCAATATATAATATCGCAAAATTAACATTACTGTTGTTATTTTAGACTCAAATTGCCACAGTGATGCCCACCATCATCATTTGTAGCCTTTCAGCTGTCTCCTTTCTTTGTATCAGAATGAGTGCAATATCCTAAACTGACTATAGTAGCATGCCCGATAGAAGACCAATAGGTATAAAACACTTCAGTGTAGGTATTCCATGCTCCCAAAAGTATCTGAATGGGAAACAACAGGCTGGGAGATGATGATGATGTACAATAAGTATGGGGAGCAAACAGAGAAAACATCTCAATAATGTGAAAATAAGTTATTACATCTTCTCTAAAACAGCACAAAGAGTCAAACTGGCACATCAAGGAGGTGCCAGATCTACACTGACAAGGGAAAAGCACTGCATTACCTAATATTGTAGTCTATCTTTAATTTTAATGAACCTTAAACTACTATACTCAATGAAATGCATTCCCAAATGGGAAAGTTAAATAGGTTTACAGACTTCTATTGGTTTTAGAGTGCACCGAGTCAGATGACTTCCAACAGAAGAAGAATCTTTAATATATATATGCACAGCAAATACATACCATGCACACACAGGCCTAAGCGTTTTCATGCTGAAACCCCCTGCTCCTACTGCCCTGAGTCTTTGATGTCTATGTACAGCATTTCTTTGGTACATTCTCATGCAATAGGTAAAATCCTAAGTGGAATTCCCCTGTCGTGGAGAAATGAAGACATAAAAAAACCCCAAACTTATAACCATGTCCAAAGCAGAAGTCCTGAAATGTTGTATATGTTACTGAGGAACTCACATTTGCAGTTTATGAACCCCTTTGGATTTAGAATTTGAGTAGCAGCCATCCCATCCCTGATAAATTAGCAGATGCCTTTCCAACCTCTGATAGGCTCCATTTGAATGGCTTTTTGGAGTGAGTGCATTTTCTAGATGAGCTGTTTCTGTCTCCCTTTGACCATTTCTACAGCACACATTTTACACTTCTAGGTGCATTTAATTTGTTCATACAAAGCAAAACTTGGCAAGAAAATAAAAAAAGGAATGCCCAAGTATGCTAGTGGAGTTGGGCATCCTTAAAGGGAGATTTGAACAGCATACATGCAATATGGATACTGAGGACCTGGAAGCATAGAGTTCTTTAACCAAGGAAAGAATTTCCAGATCTCCTGGGGCCTGTTCTAAACATCAGAACCCATATTTTTCACAGCCTGAAATGTGAGCCATCTTCTCTGCACTCAGTCAATGTGCTTAGTGCCTTCAGAGCACAATACCTGCATTATACCACAGTGTGAAAGGTAGGTAAGCAATAGTTCTAAAGGTGTTACGGTAAAGAAAAAGGGTACAAGTAAGACTCCTGGATATAACTAATTGCCAGTAATCAGCCTTGCTAGCATTGCTTCAGTGCAGAGAGGGAGAATTTCCTCTCCTGACTTTATGATGAGTGTTATTAGTCATATTCACGTGCTTCAGCTTCACTAAGTGAAACATCTATCAAGAGGTAACCGTGCTATTCTATACAGGTCATCTCCAGAGCATTTCTTAAAAGGCTGGGCAGAGGAGTAGCTTTGCAACATCCTGCGATTTGGTCACAAGCCCTGCGTAAGAAACACCTTCAGGTTCCACCCCTTCAGAAATGGAGCAGAAAACACATTGTTTCTGGGAGTCTTTACCTGACTCCAAGTTTTCCCCTTGTTCACAAAGAGAGCATCACTTATTGCCACACTAAGAAAGCATCCAAGATTCCACCTGTCTCTGCTCATCCATTTAAAAAGAAAAAAAAAAGGGGGGGGGGGGGGGGGGGAAAGGCAAGCAGAGAATAGAGATAGAATCTGTGCTCCATTCTACTAGAGCCAAAGACCACGCAAACCTGGAAATAGATATGAAGTCCAGGAGATGAGTCTTGAGCATGGTAGCTCTGCTCTCTGCAGTAGAAAAGGCTCCTAACAAGAATTGTGAGAGACCTTCATTTGCATCAAGAGAACCAGACAGTTGCTGAAGACTAGTTAAAAATCATAGCTGTGTGTGGCCTGCACAGCCTCACATAAATTATCTGCATTTGACAGGATCTCAACTTCCCTGACTGTACATGAATGTAATCACTTCTCCTCCTTGCAGAACTTTGCAAGGCTGAAGTCGAATGAGAACTACAAGGTGCTACCAGACAAACAAGAGCCACAGAAACCTCTAGACAGATGTTAATAAGTTTCACAGCCAGCAAAATGACTTATGAGTACAATCGGTGCAGCTCACTTCTGTTCATTCTTCAAGTTTTTTGTGTTTGGAGAGGTATCTATGTACTTACGGAAAGGTACATGTCTCTCAAGGATACTTTCCACAAGCACATGAGAGCAATTCTGGATGAAAAATACTTTTGCCCAATACCAAAAGCATCTCTAGACTAAACCAGACATCCCTGAACACCTTATTCAAAGGAAAGGAGCATCTTGTGCAAACATTTCATATTCTCTAACCTTTTTCTACATTTGCTAGTGCAGGTAAAGGCCAGAAGGACTTATTCCAATAGCTTGTTTCAGTGCTGTAAGAGTCTTTCAGACCAAAAGCTGAAAGAAACACCACCCCAGGCATCAGCTACACAGCAACATTTAAGCAGCAATGTGAAAGTCAATACCCTTATTTGCAAAGCAATCACAGCTAAGGGAAGTATACCTGAAGGGTATGGGCAAGGCAATATGAGAAGACAAATTATTCCCCAAGGCGAGGCTGTGTTCCAGGCCTATTACCTTTACACAGAGTTGATTACTTTCAGTATCGTGCAAGGAGGCTGGCAAATAGTACTTCAATGGCTGTTATTAGTGCTGATTTACAAGAAATCTAAAGTAATTCTTAAAGTATTGCAGGTTGAAAGAAGACATTAAAGTGCAGCAATCTGTGCACAAAGATACACTTAAAAACCCCCCCACGTGTAAGTTTCTTGCTGCAGCTCTCCCTTAAATTGATTCACTTGATAAATTACTTGGGTTTTGGTGCCTCCAATAATTATGCCTACTTTTGCTCACTTCTTTATATAAGTGCAATGAGTCTGTATTGATTCCTTACAGACAAACTGATCAGCCATTGCATTGCTACTAGGTTAGGGTCATGCCCAGTCCTTTCTTCTCCAGCCTAAGTGGTCTTTACCTTCTTTAATGATTCTTTAGCACAATAAACAAACCTTGACTTATTACAGGGTAAGGTGTTTTAAACTGAAAGATTAAAAGACAAGCGGAGCGGCAAGCACAGAAATTATTCCATACCCAAAAATATTTCAAGCACCCAAGAATCACTCTCATGTTGAAATGCAGAGACCTTCAGGACATGCCAAGCTCAGCACACACAACACCCCTAAACAAAAAGAGGGAGGGTTTGCATCACACAAAATGCTCTGCGGGAACATATTGAGACAACTCTGAAGGCATATTGAGGCAGCAAAATACAGTGTGTCATTGGCAAGATGTCCTAACCTTTTGAGGCACTGGGCCACATGGCAACTCTGTCTACAAGCAGTGCAAAGACCATAGCAAAATATCACAATTGCACTAACGTGTCATGTGTCTCAACTGGACTTCCTAATTCAGACAGTACTAAACTCAGATACACAGTCACCAAGCAGAGAATAAGGTCCTACCAGTTTGTGAAAGTGAGGTGTGATTTGGTTGCATCTCAATGTATCTACAGGCTCTTGATTAGCCAGAGTGAGTCATCTAAAGTCTATTTGAAACACTATCTAAAGTTTTGCAGGAGGATTTTCATGGTCATGGTTTTACCAACTGTACATAACATCTTTGGGAGTATGCTGGCCATGGGGATGTGGTACCTTAGAGCACTAACTCAGTAAGGAGATGAATTGCCTATTTCAATGAAGCTTTGCAGGGTAGCAACAATTTTTGCCTGAAAGGCTTACACCACTGCAGGAATCAAGCATGACTCTGCTTGCGGAAGGAAAACCAAGAATGTGAAGAGCTACTGCTAACCTGAAGAGCTACTATTAGATTTTGGGTAACTAGAAAGAGGATACACAAACCTAGGAAAGAGATTAAGAAATATCCTGTCCTAGCTATACTGAGGAGAGTTTGTATTTTAGCTCAACTTCAAGAAAGGAAGGAAATCCATAGTTATTGTCCTGATTTCTTATTGCTGACTCTACACCACTGTAAGTACTACAGCTGAGTGAGTCAGGAAAAAAACCCAGTAATTTGACATTGATGACCCATTTCCATTTAAAAAAATCACTTCCACTATTTTTTTATTTTTTTCTTT
Organism: Dryobates pubescens; assembly: GCF_014839835.1. Lineage (NCBI taxonomy): Eukaryota > Metazoa > Chordata > Aves > Piciformes > Picidae > Dryobates > Dryobates pubescens. The sequence continues at coordinate 19,533,056 of NC_071616.1, read as the reverse complement.
ACATTTACACTTCTACAACAGTCATTCTCAACTTCTGTTAGGGTGAATGCTGCTCATGAATTATTTATTGTTCAGTACATACAGTGTACTGATTTGTCACCAGATCTAGGAGGTGATATGGAGGTCATCTACAAAATGGAAAGTAAGTCAAATGTCTTTCACTAACTTTTAACTAAATCATTCCCATGAGACTCTCCAATACTTTACTGCTTTCATTAAAACTATTTTTAAATAAAAGGTGTGACTTAACAGCAAATGTAGATAATTAATTTGAAAGATTGTAGAAACTACCAGAGCAGTCTTTAAGACTTACTTGCCAAAATATGCCTTTGTGTGGATTTCAGTTCTACATGTGATTGGTGGTCCTCCTGTGTCAATATTTTTATTTTCTCCACATTTTGGAAACTAAAATGCATGTCAAAATGTCTACATTTGATTTTGCAGTGTTTGTATTCAAAATATCTGAGTAACAACAACACTGAAAAAATATATAAACCTCACAAGACTCTATGCATTATAACCTATAAAGGGTACAGCCATCAATTTCAACACTTATTTGGTACATTACTTCTTTGCCATGCTGCTATCATAATCGTAAAATGTGATTGATGTACCTTCAGCCACTGTGTTTTTTAGACAGGTTTATTGGCTCAACTACAAATGCTTGAACTCAAAGACTGTGTTCCGTTTACAGAGGAATATTTTACCAGCACATATTGCAGTTCCATTTCTAATCTGAATAGGGCTTTAGAAATAGCCTTCAGACAAAACTTCTACAGCAGTGTATATGCTAAGTGTTGCATCTCAAACTTGTTTCATACTAAGTGCTTCTAAGACTCTATCATTTAAGCATTTTTTTTTCATTATTTATTACAGCTCTACCAAAAATTCAGGAATTATATTTCACAAACTATGTTGTTTATTTTACTGTTGGCAAGACAATAGATCATGTACCCAGTTTTTATTACATATGTAAATATAACTGTGCAAGATAATGTGCAGATTTAAAGCAGAACAACAAATAATGAAGATGATAGAAGAATGTTGAGAAAAGAATTTATCAGTCCCAGTTGCTTGCTCAAATTATCAATAGGCAATTTGAATTTGGACTAAAGAAATAGTGATCTAACTCTTCATGCTAATAGTTATGCCCCGATTTTATTGCCTTTCATTTAAAAGGCAAAGCTTCCACAGAGAACTAAATTTGACCTTAGGTTCTAAAAACATGGCACACACCTTGTACAGAAAATTACTAACTCAAAACTGAAAAAATTAAATAATTATAAAGGTTGATTTTGAGCCTTTTCTTCCTGAGATGATCAGGAGTTGCTGATCAGAAAACAGGCTGAAAGAATTGGGGCTGATCAGCCTGAAGAGCAGAAGGCTCTAGAGAGACCTTATAGCTACATTTCAATATTTGAAGAGGACCTACAGGAAGGCTGGGGAGGGACTGTTTAGAAGGGCTTGTAGTGATAGGATGAGGGGCAATGGTTTGAAAACTAGACTTAGGTTGGACATAAGGAGGATGTTCTTTACAATGAGAGTGGTAAAACACTGGAAGAGGTTGCCCAGGGATGTGGTTGAGGCCCTGTCCCTGGAGACATTCAAGATCAGACCAGACAGGATAGGTTGAAAAAGACCTTCAAGATCATCGAGTCCAATCTATCATCCAACACTACCTAATGATGTGACCCTGGGCAGCCTGATCTAGTGACCCTGCTCAATGCAGGGTGGGTGGACAAGATGATCTTTGAGGGTGCCTCCAAACTGATGTAATCTGTGATTTTTAATTAACCAGATGAAAATCTGAAATTACCCATCCTCTTGTTGCAGAGGTAAAAATGAACCCCAGTGGTTTTGAGTTGCATGTTGATAAAGTCAAGGCTAACATGTAGCAAATCAACACTGTACACATTATAATTTATTGTATTTTTCACTTTCAGAAAAGACAATGTGAAGTTTAGCATGAGATTAGCTCATGAAAAGAAATTTTCAGTTTAGAGCAATCGCCTGTCTCAGTCCACAGACTGAGAAAGTCAAATGCATTTGATCCAGTTCAGCTGGGAGAAGAGGATGCCATGATGTGATGAATGCATGAGAATTTCAAAGTCTCATGTGAAGGTTGAAAATAGGAATTTTCCATGGAACAGGAGCTGGGAGAAAAAGATAAGAAGTGGCACTTCTGGAATGCCAGGGGGATTGGAGAAGAGTAGCGCTTCAACCTTTTTCAAGTGAGACTGGGAGCAAAGATGCACAGTCCCCACTTCTCTATTTTAAACCACTGGCAAAATACCCAGGAAGCATGAGACGATCTAGGTGTTAAAACTTTGGTGTGACTGAGTCAGCTCTATTTCTAAAGAAGGATCTGCTGTGCCATCACAAAAAGCCAGTGTTGCTGCAAAGATTGCACAATAACTTTCCTGGTTTGCTCCAGCTGGGATCCAAGCACCAACACCTATTATTTTATGTAAGAGAAAACCAACCTAGTTTGCTGATCAAAATTCTACAGGCTTGAGTTCAATTTAAATCTCTTCTTCATATTTTCAGTAGCCAGTGAGTGCTACCAAAAGGATCAGAAGAGGTCAGAAGAGAGTTAGCCACTGATTATTAAATTACAGAGAATACTGAGTGCATTCCAGTGTCTCAAGTTAATGCTGAGAAGAAGCATGTGGGAAAAAAGCATATCTTTCATTGAAAACACTGCACCAAAGTGAAGCTTGATCTATTATTCAATCAATGCTCTTTTGAAGCAAGCGGTCATTTTACATCAGACTCTTTTATATTACTTTTTTCCCCCCCTTTCTTCTTTTTAATCCCTGGACAGCATTAGTTCAGCTGCAGTGAGAAAGAAGGGAAAGGAAAGGAGCAATCTATTTACAAAGCTATGGAAAAACAGCAGTGGAGCCTTTTGCACTTTCTGGGGCTGCAGACTTATAATAGGGCTTTGTTGACATTTATTTCTTGGATGACACCACAAGGAAGTTATTTATGCTTCTGGCCACATTGGAATGCCATTTTTGCTGACAATAAGAGGCCTCACAGGTCTGTCTGCCTGCACCTTTATGCAAGAAGAAGAGAAAAGCTGCAGGAAGTAAACAGACCCAGAGAATCTTGCAGAGCAGAGCCTGAGCAGGGAGAGCTGAGAAGACAAATCAATAAAGAGTTTGCAGGTGCCTGTAAGATAAAGGCTGCTGAAAAATAAATCTCTGTTGGAAAGAAAATATGTGGCACAAAGTTATATACTAAAAGAAATGGTATGCCAATAGTGTACGCTGGAAGTCTGTCCTTTGAAATTGAATGGGAAAGAGCTCTCAGGGCACTGTCCGTGATGGTGGGGATGGTGGAGTGGGATGAAAGTAAAACAGTTTTAAGCAAGAGAAGAGCTCCCTATCTATGATGGCATCTTAGAGAGAGATGCATATGAGCAAAGGCATGAAAGCAGGAGAAAAGACAGAAGATTTCAAAACCAGCTGCCAGTCAGAGATGATGCTCTGGCAGGTATGAGAGAGAGTGTGCATGTGTGTGCATGTATGGTGGAGGGCTGCACAGACTGAAATTGTGTCAGGAGTTTCTGCAGATAAATCATTTTGGAGGGTGATTAATTTGTGTATATCAAGCAGTACCACCATCTGTATCAAAACTGAGGAGTTTCAGGTTCTTCCTTTAGACAGACCAAGAACAGCATTTTATATCAGGTCCTGTCCTAGAATAGCCCAGGCAGCATTATGAGACTCACAGTCATTAATCAGGAAAATGGCCCCTCTTTACAGTCCAGAGTTGCCACCAGCAGAGAACAAAGCTAGACTGGGAACTGAAGCCCCATCTGCCAAAGTCAGTGGGGAACAACACAGGGACTTCACCTGGCTTTGGATCAGGCATTTATAAACAGAGCATAGTGGGATACTGGGAAGTAGGACAAAAGACTCAACTGTGCTAGATAAAAGACAAGCATAGAAGTAGCTGGCAGGAAAGAAATGCTTAATGGATATAATTTTGCAGGTTATCTGTGCATGTAGAATTTGGCTCACTCCACCTTTCCTCACCCACAGGACATCAAACTGATAACACACAGATCAGACTGGTCATGCCCCACCTGAGAAAGTTTATGATGGATGAAACCGAAAGGGACTTTTGGAGATGATCTAGTTGAAGCCCTCTGCTCAAAGCATGGCCAGGGAGATCCAGGTTGCTCAGGTCTTTGTTGAGGTAGGTTTTGTATAGCTCCAAGAATGGAGACTTGACAACCTCTGTGGGCAACCTGTTTTACTCTTTGACCACATTCACAGTAAAAATATCCTTTCACATACTTAAGCAGTTTCCTACCCATTTGTGCCCATAATGCAATGTCTTAAAAAAGATTAATGTATGGATGGCCCACCTTGGCCCATGTTACACTGACCCTTTTCTCTTCCCCAGGATTGCAGAAAGAACAATTACAAAAAACCAAACCAAACCCAAAACAAAACAATGTAAATCCATGTGTTGCCTTTAGGAAAGGCTTGATACTCAGCTAAGAGTACAGAACAACCACCTTATGGCCAAACCACACCGTTCATTTTGCAAATAACATGAGACCATCTCTCTGGAGGGAGGATCAACTGTCCAGAGCCAGCCCTGAGCAGCTGTCCCTCATCATCACTCATGAGGTGGTAACAATTGTTCTTTATAAAAATGGCATCCCATCCCAGAGGCTAGCTCATGAGGGATGCCAGGGAAATAAAGCCTTTGCATTACGTACCAGCATTTCTACATAATTTTTATTGCCTGAATTTCCAGAGGAAAGGGGAAGAGGATGGGGCTGGGGAGTGGGATAGGGAACAGCCAGTCTTCTTGGGAACTTACTGTACCACATTGATCAGATTTTGCTCTACACTGTACCCATGATGTGTTCAAAACCAGCAATGAAGCCTCTGAGATTGGCCGTACTATATTTGACTTTGTGCAAGAGGACTGTTTCTTCAGAGAAACTGCAAATACAACACAGAAAAAGCAAGCTGCAGGAAGCACTGTTTCAAGAGGAACCATACTCTGAGTGGAGTTATCTGTCATATGCTGTGAAGGAGGAGCATCCACAATGTAACTCCTGCAGTGAAGCTAACTGTATCACCTTTTATGTCTCCTATTAAGCACTCTGTGTCACAGGCTGTACATGTATTGTGCTGTAATTGGCAGGACATTACTAACTGAAGTGCGTATGTGAGCTGAAAGGTATTATTTCTGTCACTCAAAGGTTTATTTAGCACAAATTATTTGGGTAAAATGGGAACAAAATATTGGAAGACCTACTGAAGTACATAATTTTTACCTGTCCTGGTTTGAGTTAGAACAGAACTAATTCTGTTCATTTTATTTTTCAGCTCAGTCTCTTCCAAGTGACAGTGGTTTCTGGATTAAAAGTGTGTTTTTGCAGACAGTGTCTGGATGTTTATTAGTTACTACCAAGGATTGGTGTGCAGACCAAGGCCACTGTTAAATCTTATGTACTACATTGAGCATGCTGTAGAGCAGAAGATGGCACCTGACCAGTGAGGAATTCCATTCAGTATAATTCAGTATAAAGCAGAGGGATTGCAAGGGTCAAGCTCTCTTCTTCAATAGCCAGGATCCAAGGAGGCCTCTGTCCAATCTGCCTTTGACCTCAAACTGTCTGCCACTGAGTCCAGTCTGGGATTTCCCCAGTGCCTGCCCATATGATCAGTGGTGATAATCACCATCAGAGGGACTGGTTTTGATATTGGCTTTTTATATATTTGTTTATATTTAATTACTACTGTTTTCATTACACTTAGTTTAGTTTTCAAACCCATAAGTCCTTCTCCCTTTTTCTCTTTCTCTTCCCTTCTGGGAGAGGAGTTAATAGAGAGCATCTGTCACTCATTTAGTGGCCTGGCCAGCCCTAATCCTTGACACTACCACTCAAATGTGTTTCTGACTCCCATATTTCATTTTTGGATTGATTATTTTACATGTTCTAAACCTAAATAAGTGTTCTTTTCTTCATAGGATAGGAAATGCTTCAAAACAACATAGAGGCTTTCCCCTGATACCCAGGGGAGGTTTGTCTGTTTCCACATCTATTTTAGTCTAGATTTCTGCAGTCAAAGAACTAGCCAAATATGTTCATTTATTTATTTATTTGTTTGTTTTGGAGAGCAGCAACATTTGCAAAAAGCCAGCATTTTAAAGCTTTTGGAGTCAGGTCCCACCAGAAAGCAAATTTTACTCATTTGTTTTCTTTTGCAAGCTTGCCTCATTCTGCTTGTGTATGTGAGACAAGGACACACAGAAGAGAAGGAAAAGATTTGCAAAACTGAAGTAATAATATGAAGGGAAATCTGCCCAAAGAAAGAACTGCAGCATTTTCTCATGTTCTGTGAAAACCTGTTGCCAGTCTGCTCCAGCTTGATCTAGATACATAAGCAAGTTGATAAACAGGCCTTGCCGATTTTATTCCCCTAACTTTAATAATGTTTTAGTACAGCAATGACAAGCCAGTGCCTAGTAATTATTTAGAAGCTGCCTCATGGTCATGTTTTGTAGATTACTGTTGTTCAGTTGAAAAAGGGCTAATATTAAAACACCTCATCTAAAGTCTCTTTTCTTGTTATGTAGTGTGATATAAAAAGAACTGGGAAAATATTTCATTGCATATTTATGCCTTTCAAGTTCTCAGATTACTGAAGAACAGGTATGGAGGAAGGAAATGGCATCCTCATTGTGCTGGTTTCTTTTATCATTTGGATGTTCAAATCAGACAGTGAGATGCAGACATACATCTATTTCTAATAAATGGTTGCTCATTGTGTTTTACCACATTACGTAGTGTCTGCTTTAGAAGACTGGCACTTTATACCTATCATAACTGGGGGCAAGACTTCAGATACAGTTTAGTGCATGACTGGAACAAAGCAGCACAACAAAATTCAAGGCCTGGAAGCTGAATCTAGAATACATGAGGCAATGAGAAAGGAGCAAGATTTGAAGTGTGGTTAACCACAGACCAAGGTAAAGTATGCCAGGTGTTACCCTCTTTCATTTGAAGTCTTTCAAACAAGATTGGCTGCCTTTTACAAAATATTTTTTCTTGAGATCTCCAGCAGAAAAAAAATGAAGAAAGTTATTTCAGGGAGAACCCACGTCACATTTTGAAAAGCCTCAGAAATACCCTAGCTGAACTCAGGCATTCCAACAGCCAGAGCTCTAGCATTTTGAGGCCAGAATCCAAAAGGACACAGATGTCAAGATCTGCAGTATGAAAAAAAGGAAGAAAAAAAAATGCTATTCACAAACTAAAATTCAGACTGCTTAGTTACACATTACACAAGGATTCACACTTCAGTATGCTGAAGAAGTGATACTTAAAAGTCAACCACTGCTGAATTCCAAAGGATATGTAGCAAAATGCCACATGCTTGGACATAGGTCTGTATCTTGGGATTGCAGGAAAAGACACTAGGGGAATCAAAATTCAGGTTCTGCACTTAACAGCTGATATGCCTGTACTGATTTCTGCCTTCTGTACAATGTTAGACAAATTAAAAACCCAAAGTCCATCTGCAGCCAAGAACCTAAGAGCTGTAAGGACAGAGGAAGAGCAAAGAGGACAGACTCAGTTTATCAGTGTTGGGGAGTCAACAGAAAACAGGCAGATCCTAATACTAATTTCTGTCTCCTTGTGGGCACATTGCTTCAGAGATATGCCAGACTGAATCATAACAGACATAATTCAATGTTTTTCTCTGGGTTTTCTCAAACAGATTTCACAAAGAATGTTCTTTTGTATTCAGTGCTACCCTGAATGTTCTGCCTTAGGGATGAAAAGCTGGTGAGTGCTTGACATCTTGAGCTGAAGTCCAGCCTCTTTATTGGTTACTTCTCTTTCATAATTTGACCAATATGCCATTTTTGTCCTGTTGAAATATCTTCTCATTGGCAAAACACCAAGAGCAAGAAAGCTCACTAACACCATCCATATGTCCTTACTGGTTCTGTGCAAAATTTCTTGTTATCCTGTGGTTTTCCCATCTCAGAACTGCTTTGATGTTTCTCCTATTTTTTAGGCTTTTTCCCCAGAGCTCATTGCCTGCCAGCTGGAGCATGTTTCCTCTTACTGCTTTTTATCCTCATTTGAGGTGCTTTCTGGCACTGTGTAAAGTAACCTGACCAACACTGTCAATAGTTTATTCTGACCTCTTCCTCCCAGGAATGATGCAGGATTCAAGGAACTTATTATTTTAAATAATCAACAATGTATTTTTTCTTATAATAGAAGGAACATTGAAGAGGAAAACAGATTTGGTAACATTCTGGTTGACTGTAACCTACCTGTTCCTGCTCTTTGGCCTCCAGCCACAACAGTGATGGTGGTCACCTCCCACATCTACTCCTCAGACTGTTCCCACAACCTGAAGAGCAGTTTTACATTCTATGTCATTTCAGGAAATGCACAACTCTATTTTACAGATACTTTTCCACTGGAAACGTACCAACCATTACAAGAACTGAAACCAAGCACTGGACTAGAATATCATCCTGATTTTGAAAGCCAAATTATCCTCCTTGCTTTCAATTCTGACTCCTGTTACAAACCTTAAAGTTAACATTAAATTCCCCCATTGCAAAGCAGAATGCAGAAAGACTTTCTCACTCTGAAATACATAGGTAAAACCACTGCATGCCCAACATTTTTATATTTCAATCTCCCTTTAAAACACACTTTTTCTGTAATAAGCCATTACCATTCATTTCTCCAAGGAGTTCAAGCTTATAATCAGCATATTTAGCACCTGCACAGCTTTTGTTGCTGCAGCAACCCCTCTTCTCTCACTCCTTATCCCATACTTACTTTAATCACAAGTTTTACTAATTAGTACAGGCTTCTCTCACAGTTGGATATCAAAGTCTTTTTACCATAACTCAAAACTTCAATTCATTACAGACTCTACAAGCCCAGTAGGGTACAGGTCCAAGAAATATTTGTGGCATTGATTGAGATTTAAATCTGGAAAGCCAAGTGACTACAGCATATGGAGGAAAGAAAGGAAGAAAGGTGTTCCTTTGCTTATGTTTGAAGTTTCCATGAAGATTCATAGATGTTTTATTAGAAATGCTGGTGAAGTAGAATGGAAAAATGTTAATTTAAACACAAAAATGTAAAGAATTTATCTTCACAATCAAGAAACAAAGATATTATTTCTTATTTTCACCTCCAGTTAACCTGATCTGCTTCCATGTACTTTTCCCACTGGGCCAGAAGTAAAAGGTGGTGAAGGAAGAGCCCTGTTCACTCATTGGATGCAGTCTGTGAACAGCATATTACCTGTCAAAACCACAACTTTCATGAGTATCCACAGGTAAGGCCTGACTTACAAAAACCTTCATGAAATAATATCTGCACACTTGAGAGATTGCTTCATTGCCCAAGCACAGCAGAGCTGGCTGGACTGGCCCTCTGAAAATCAGTATATTGCTGGAAAGAAGTTCCAAAGACCCTCCTACATTGTGAACCTTCTGTCCATGGTGTCAGAAATGAGTCCTGTACCAAGTCTAAGTGCCTGCAGCAATCAAAGCCAACCCTTTCAAGCAGATATTCATTCCAAGCTGGCTGCTGATGTTTCTCTGGAGAAACAAAGACCTGAGAAGTTTTTGCAGTAACACAAATATGTCAAACAGCTCTCTAACACAGGAAAGCAGATGCTGCTATTTCTGTTTTATAACCTTAGACAGTAGTCGGGATTTTTGCAAGGCTGTGTATGGGTTTGGAATGCCTTTCTTTTGGAAGACCTCAGCAAGAAATGCAATCTCAAGTAAAAAAGTGGTAAGAACTCCTTCACAAGGAGGCAACAGCATTCATCTCGATGACCTGGGAAGGGTCATTTTAAAGGGTTAGTTTTCAAGGAAGAATACCAATTTATCTGATAGAAAACCACAGTTACTTCACAATAATTTATGGGTGTTTTAATGGAAATATCTTCAGTTAGCTTAACTGCTCCAGATACAAGCATAAATGCATATGAACTGAGTAGTTCATATAATGCATTACCACGTGAAACACTCCTTGTGTTTTTTAAACATATTTTCAGAGGTGCATAGTCTAAAAGAGTACAATTACACTGATGGACCTCATTAGGAGAAAAAGGTTATAAAGTCTTTAGCAGCTATTCCAAGGCTTATGGTAACACAAGGTGACAAGGCCCCAAAGCTTCCTCTGTAGTCAGTGAAGAAAAATAGGTTCCTATAGAGAGTCAGTCCAGGAACTGATGTTCTGATTCAGGTATAGAGGATCATGTCTCTCACTATCATCTCTGAATGAAACCTAAAGAGGCCACCTTCCCAGAAAGAGAATAGCTTTTGTGATTTTTCACAACCCTCCATAGTTATATATTTTAGGGTCTTCACTATTATTTCAAAACTTGGTACAGAAAGAGGCATTGTGATGAACTGGATGAAATCCATCAATATACTCATCTTCCATGCAACTACAGTGAACAAATAAATTGAAAATATCATTTCCCATATTTCATAAGTAGGCCATAAGCCTCATGAGATCCAATAATGGAGCTCCTAGTAAAACAAGACAGTCTTGAGCCAGATTATTTCTTGAAACTATTTAGATAAAGCAGCATAAAGTAAACCCATTATACCCAGTCACTAACAGAATTAGTAAAGCTAAGGCAGGAAAAAGAAACCGCAATATCAAACTCAAAGCCTCCTCCTAGATTCTGAGCTATTTTAAGATGATAAAGGGGTTTTTTTTGTTATTACTTCCTCTTCTTTATAGCCATTAGTGACATTTCAGGAGTAGAGAATTATTTTAATTCTTAAAATGTTTGATAAGCTGTTCTATAATGAGAAATTTACTACTACACTGAGAAAAAATTATGGCAAATATTGTAAAGGGGTGCAGTTTAGTGTGTATAATCATATGATGCTAGAGCTTTACATCTATCAGAACCTGAAGTCTCCTGAATTCACACAGAATATAGTTTCTTATGTCCATAAATTGCAGCTATGAAGGATTAAAAATACCCATGTTTCTTTCTCAATGGCAGCCTTTTACTGCACTCTGAGTCTCATCTAACAACCAAGAGCACTCTGTGGGATGGGTGCCACTGTTTTATCCCTCTCTTTGGCTTGCTTGTTTTCATTGTTTTGTTTTGCTCTAACTTGCAGTCTGTTGTCTACTAAGGAAAAAAACCCAGCAAAAAACCAAACCCACAACACTCAGTACCATTCAGACATTGAAAAACACTCATTGCTGCGTTAATGATTGTTTCTTCTGCATAGCCCTTCTTCCAACTATCCGGTTGCTATCAAGGACTTCCAAATAACTGGCCTCTCCATTTAGCAGTATGAAATTGGTATAACTTCTTTAGCACTACTTAGATCTTTCCAACCCAGTTTGTACACAACTCTCATTGTACCAACAATGCCAAGGAACCTTCCTGTCCTCTCCTCCACTTTCCTATGGCACCCTCTCAGCTGATGTCCTCTTCCAAACTTGGCATTCATAAATCCAGCACAATCCAGTCTTTCTCCTGCTATTCTAATAGTTTCATCAACCACTCCATAGCCTCTTCCTTGCCTTCCAATACCAGACCTAGTTCCTAAAAATTATGAGCTTAAACAGCTTAACTTTTGAAGGGAGTTGTCATGATCCTGAAATCTTTCATTTGGCTTTGGTTTGGGATTTTTTGGTTTTATCTGTTTGTTTAAGGTTTGGGTTTTGTTTGTTTATTTGTTTCTTTTGTTTGTTTGGGGTTTATTTGATGGGGTTTTTTAGTTAACAACACAGCAGCATTCTGCTGGGTTTAGGATCCCACTGATAGCTTTAACAGGCTTTATGTAATGGCAAAAACATTGCTGCAGCAAGGTTTTCCTATGGATGAGAAAACAAAACTTGTACTGCTTTTCATTTGTCTTGGGTTTTTTGTTGCTGTTTGTAGGTTTGTTGTGTTTTTTTCTATTTTTCTTTTTTAAAATTGCTATTAGGTGAAACAAACCAATTGGAAAAACAGAAAAGCTCTTCATCATTCTGGGTATCAAACGACATGACTTTGCCAACTGCCTGCTTAGTAAGATCTAACTATTTCTTCAGTGTATTAGGTTTCTCAAAGTGATAGCCCCTTGACTGCTAAGAAAGGCCAAAGCTGTTATAAGGAACTGTGTTCACATAAACTACACTGAGTTAGTCATCATCACAAGAACTTCTCTAATCTAACACAAGCTTAAAACCCAGTGTGCCACAGCATCTTTAGAGATGGCTCCAAATTCCCTTTTCATCTTCACATACACTTGTTATATGTGTGTTGTGCAATCTGACAAATATGGAATAGGTCACTGGTCAAGATTTAAGTCCATAAGATTGTGTCATAGAAGTATTAAATAATGTTTAATTGTAGCAATATTCTAGAATCTAAAAATACTGTGCAATATCTTGTATATTACCAAGATCCTCCATGTAGTGAAAAAAAGACCCCAGTTTAAACAAGACGGTCCTTTGGAAAAGATATCTGCATTTCATACCTGTCACTTTGAAGTCTGTCTTATTCTATTTTCTAATTAATAAATCAGACATTAATTATTTAATCAGACATTAGCTCATGAGGTCTGTGGTGACAGGTTGGACTTGATGATCAGGTCGGACTTGAAGATCTTTGAGCTCTCTTCCAACCTTGGTGATTCTGTGATTAGCCATGTCAGGGGCAACTTACTCTTGCCATGCATTCTATGCCATAGCTATATTGAGCCCCTGCTTCTCTTCAGCTTGTAAAGATTTTTGGTTAAAATCAGTTAGCTATGAATAACTTCTTGTTACTCCCATGTAAATTTGCCTGTATCTTGAGAGAAACAGTTATAATTTGTTCAAATATTTTTCCAGTTTTCAATTACATATCCCAACCTCCAGTGAGTAAGATTAGCATTATGAAATTTTAAGAAACAATCCTTTCTTCAAGCAGTTCCCCACATCGACCTGATGCTGTAACTATAAGATCAGCCTTTGTGTTGTTCTTGATAAGAAAAAGAGCTACACTGCTCCCAAATTTCAATACTATGCTGGTCAAAATAATGCTGTATTATTTTCTCTGTTTTCTGTCATTTTTTTGTGTCAGTTGCATATCACAAAGGATGAACAGGAAAAGCCTAAGAAATACACATAGACAATAATACTATGGAGACAGCTCCAGGATTTGAGAAATTTGAATTGCCTTTCTGAATCAAGGTGCCTGTGTGCGTCTTGGATGTTAGAGTAGTTAGTCAGCCACAGATGTCCAACTGAAAGCAACTGGAAGGGACTTTAACTGGAATTAGCCTGTATGAACCTCAAAAGGCCAACTTCAGGCATCTGTAGAGCATAAATCTGAAATTTCAGAGGTTGAGAAAGCTTTACAGCACTTGCATAACATGTCTAGCAAAGCTGGCAATGACAGTGGAATATTGCTATACATACACTGTCAGTTAAAAAAAAGAAACATGGAAAATACAGAAGAGCACAGGAGACAAAATGTAACCTGTGTAGGACCCAAAGTGTAATCTACAGGGGACCACGAAAGAACTACATGAAAAGCTTTCAGTTGTCCAGGTTTTAAAACAGAAAATTTATAGAGCAGAAGAGCATTTGCAATAGCAACAGCAATATCTTTTCATTCAAAGAAATGTAAGTTTCCAAAATGCTATTTCTTCCTCAAATCACTACCTTTTTAATGGCAACACTCCAAAGCTGTAAAAAGTGAATTTTACTAACATCAGAAATTGCACAAGTGCAAAAAATAAAAAATACTTGGTCCTCATCAAGCTTTCACTGCCACAACAGTTTAGTCAAGAGATTTTCCATAAACAGAAAAGAAAACAGCTTCGACTCCCAAAATGCATCACCTGGAAATCTATCAAAATGCTGACCAGAAAGCCAGAAAACAGGTGTGAACTGTCCTAGGAATTCAGCTGTTGTATTTCAAACAGATTGTGAAGGAAGTGTAAAAGTTAGGAATCTGAGAACAGAAAAAGAAAGGGTTTGTTGTTTTCAGTGACAACACTGAATCTTCAGCAAAACACATCATTAATGTAGACTTTCGTTGGTCTGAGAGCCACTACTGAAGCAATTAACAGCTCCACAGTGGATGTAATACTTCAAGCATGCTCTATTTTGTAGTCATTTGGAGGATGAACTGTTCTTGAATTAGATTTACTTTCTATTGATAACTGTGAGATACCTTTAGTCTATACAGCACAAAGCACAAAGAGGGTCCCAGAAGGACTAAATCCAACTAAAGACTGAAAAATACAGTGTCAACAGAACACCTGTGAACAGGTGGAACCATCCTTATTAGAGGTTTGTTAGAATAGACATGTTCAGAACATGATTTGAGCAGAGTTAATTGCTCAGAAAGCCCTGGCAGCACTCGTTTCAATTCACTGCATATGAAGTCAGTATTAAACTGCTATTGACACCTTGCTCATTCTTTCCCAAAGGTCATGCTAGCAATTTTGCAGCCCACGCTTACTTTCCTCTACTGAACTAGAGATCAGAAAACTTATCACTAAAACAGAGCCAAGCCTGAGAAAGGTCAGACTGCAATATTAGAATCTGAGGTGGCCTTAAGCCTACAGGGTCTAGGGAGAAGAGGTAAGGCAGGAGAGGTGACAGCGATAAGGTGATCTTTATGTGAGATGAGACCCAAGACAAGGCCATGGCATTTTAGCTGGCCAGCTTGAGGGAACTCTTCCCTCCTTGCCTTTTAGCACCAGTTCCAGGGATATTCCATGAGCATGCAGACATTTTGGGTAACCAAGATAGCAATCAAATGCAAACATTCACTTTAGAGAACGTAAGTGACAGAGCTGCTAACTGGCAGTTCCCCGTCGCTTGTTATGCTAACAGGAGTTCAGCTACTGCTATAACAAGGATAGCATTACTGACAGATCTCCCACACACAGGATACTGAAATCTTGACCCTTGTGAAGGCGGTGGGTGTCTGTCATTAAGTAGGGACGTGACTCCATCAGAACGTGCTAATGTTTCCATTTTTATTACACATACATGCACATATGCATGCCTTCCTTCAAAAATACTCAAGTCTCAACAAAAATCATCCTTTTCTGGATCAATCACACAGAGTATCAGGAGCAAGAAGAGTCCTTTAGCAACCTGCTTTCTATGTAGGGCTTTCAGAAATAGGGCAGCCCAGTCTCTGCAGATGGCAGCATATTCATCCCCAAAGCTCGCTGAAGTGCTTTTAAAGGTGGCTAGAGAAAATGCCTAAACCAGCTGCTTTTTCCTCTGCCAGTTATGGCAGGTAATGTGCACAGAGACAAGGTAGGACCCCAGCATGCTCAGTAAATGACAGACCTGTGTCATCTTTCAGAAAAAAAGCTGTCTGCATCAGCCACTATTTATCCAAAGATCCTGTTTGAGATCTGTCATCTTTGCTGGTAGCATCACTCTTCCTGTTTCTCAAAACATACAGACCAGCCCAAGTAACGGTAATCACACACAATTGCCAATGGGCAGAAGAGAATCTGTAATACTAGGTCACAAATCCACAAGGCAAAGCTAACACAAGGGAATGTGGAGTATCCAGAATACTTGGGAGTTAGGTTTGCAGCCTGACAGGTCTCTCTGGGTGCTTCATGTAGTGCTCAATTACTCATTCCCTTTCCCCTGAAGTCACCTGTGTATTGGCTCTCCCTATCAGGACTCTGGCTTGCTCCAGGAGCTGCTGCTCTTCCAAGTAACAAGTGGCCTGCCCTTGGCACCACCAGTGATGACATTCTCAGGAGGCCCTCTGGGCAAGATCACAACACAGACAGCAAAGCAAAGCTGAAACACATGTATTTTCCACTGCTGGCTCTTTCACAACTGCTAATAGGAACTAGCTAAATAAGACACAAGAGGACTTGCCACTACAGCAGAGAAATGGGTAAAGTTCTGCCCATTGTACCTGCATGAGCTGTTCTCTGGTCTTTGTGCATTTAATCTAAACCTTGCATAAAAACAACATGCAGGAAAAGTGCCTGCTGTTCAGGCCGTGCTGCAATCAGCAGTTCTGAAGCATTTAAATCAGTAGGGGGTAAAAAAGAGCCTTTTTTATTTCTGTCATTCCTATGCTGAAGGATGCCAGAAAGGCCATTTCAGAAGTGTAGTGGAGTCAAAATGGACTATAAATATTAGAAACAACTCTGAACCCAGTACCCTAAAGCTGAACAGGAGACAGCAGCCTTTTAAAGCTACTTTCCAGACGTATAAGCCGTTGTTTATACTACAGGAAATTGCTCAAAAAAAGTCCAACATTTTTGCTTGGCAGATTCCAGGAGTCTTCTTTATTATTGTTGCAGTGGCTGCTATTTTGTGAACCCTGTAGACTTAAATATTTCACAATTCTAACAGAAAGGCAAGGAGTGATCTGAAAAGCCTGTTGGCTCTGATCAGATTCTGAGCAGCTTTCTGATAAAACACTAACCTTTAGTTTTCAAAAATTAATTTAAGCCCAGATCCTCTCATACTAAGGCAATGTAACAGGTGAATTGATTTCCTCCCCCATCTTTAAAAGGGTCATGTTTGTAGATTATTGTATCCACCACTAAATCTGATCTTCTATTTTTGTTAAGTCAAAGGGAGTCTGTTACTTACAGATTCTGGATCATATCAACTCTAATACAGAAGAGCAGAACCAAGCAACTGAATACCTGATTTTATCAACCTGCACCTTCACAACAGTATGACACAGACAGCACAGCACTGGAGGTTATCACTAAACCTGTCAGATATGTAAGGAGGAAATCTCTCACCTACAGAATTTATTAAATCTCTAGGCACAGTCATTTTTACAGATCAGTGTGTTTCCAACAAAATAAATGAACAATTTTCACTTTGCTTTCCAAGAAATAAATTTAAGACCACAGCAGCACCAAAACTGTCTGCTTCTGAGTAGTCCAGGATCCTGTGTTCTTCCTTCTCTGAGCTCAACGAGTTTTCTATCATCCACCAAAGTACATCCTGTAAAGGAGTTCAACTCATCTATAATAAACTGGCTTTGTTAACACAAACCAAGGATTCACAAAACCTGCTCTTTTTTTCTCTAGACATGGTCCCAAAGCATATGCTTTTGACAGCAATGCCTTCTCTACTCCAGCAGTGATTTAATTTTCCTGTTTCAAATTCAAGAGATACAAATTCAAAGAGATTGATTGATGAAATTCAATCTCTTTTGGAAGATAAGCATTTTTTGTCACCATTGCCCGTTTCTACATTCATTTTCAAGCAGAGTTAAACTTGTACAATAGACACCGCTTGGCAGTGTGTGTACATACATAACTCCCTCAAAAGTTTTGAGCCCCTTGGTCAGTGTGCCACAGAGTAAAATATCTCAAAACATATTAAGATTCCTACAGTTTCAGTAACATAGAAGAAAGATCACAAAACAGTACTGCCACAATGCAAGCTCCTTTCTTATTAGAAGCCAGGAAACTGAGACACATTGATTTGGGGGACTATCAGAAATATTTACTAAAACATGAAAAACTTTACTTACCATTTCTATCTTTTTATCCACTAAAGTACTCCCCCTAGGACAACAGGTTTTTAAAGTATAATCACAAGGAGTAAAGGGGAAGCTAGCTATGTATCCATTGGACATCAATTCCTCCCTTTCATTATGGTTGCAGTTATTCACCTGGGATACTTTATCTACACTGAAAATATGGAGAGTACAACAGATAAAAACATCATACATCCATTTGAACCACCACTGCATTTGGAAGTGAAGGAATAAGAACCTTAAGCTTCTGGAAAACAGAAGTGTTATTGTGACTGTCTGCACATCAGCTGGATTCCATCTTTCAACAGGGCTGTGCTAAAATTGAGAGCTTCTCCCCTGTTCTCCACAATCTAAACAAAGAGGGTTCTTTGGCTGCTGCTCATCTCTGATGTTTTCTCAGTTCTAATGCCACCCAGAAGGTAGCAAGGTCTGCTGGAATAACCTGTGTAAGATAAAACCTGACATTAACGAGGGGAACAGACTCAAATTCAGGGAACTGCCTCTGTCCCACCAGTGTTCAGACTTCCCTCTGAAACCAGAGGCTACTTTGTGACTTGGCCAGTTGATACATAACTTTTCTGCACAAATGAGGACAATTTCATCATGAGTTAGTAAGAAGTCTAACTCAAAAGAGCCTTTCAGCTTTGTATTTCCCCCTCATACTATTTTGAAGAAACAGGCCGACATTTCTCTTTAGCAGAAGTAAAGAAAGCAAAGAGAGACCAACCCTATTTGAAAATGTAGGACTGGTGGTATCAGTGCATCCACACAAACAGAAGGAAAATGTTTTTGATCCTACTGACATCCACACCACATTCAACATTTTGACTCCTGAGTGGAGACTGGCATCACCAGACTCTGTATGACTAGCAGCACAGGGAAGACAAGCACTGCTCACCACTCACTCAATCCAAGAGTCAAAAGGCATCAAGTGAACCTTGCCAACATCAGACAAGTAAATGAAAACCAGATCTTAAGTCATCTTAGAATTCCTCTGTATAATGCACTGCCACTGAAGTTACAGGTATTAGAAGGATGCACTCAGTTTAAGCAGCTGCTAGGAAATTTCACGAAAGAAAAATTTACCCTGTGCTAAAGATGAAGACATCACTAGCAGCTATGAGGCAGTTAGGATGCAGGACAACCTTCACTTAAGAACCTGCTGCTGGAAGCAGGATGTTGAGTGAGACAGGCCTTTGGTCCAGTACAGAATCTTCTGTACAGACAATCCTTGTAACTTCATTTTTAAGTTTCTGACTCCTTTCCCAGTTGGTTATGGAGGATGTGGGAATACAAGCTCAGGTACCTTCCTCAGCAGCTGACCAAGTAACAGAACAGCCAGAGTTAGCCATCACACTGATGATCTCAAGTCCCTGAAGGGGCAATTTAGGGCTAGGTTTTTAAAGATTGCACACTACAAACAATCAGAAAAAATGACATCCAAACACCTTTGTATGCACTGGTCCCAGTCAGTGATCTTGCCACTCACTAGTAATGTTCATAAACCACTGTGACCTCCTCTAACATCAGCAAGCAGCTTGATGTTGCCTTTTATCACAGAAAAGTATCTTGAGTCTGTCTTGACTCATAAGTTGCTCTTCACTATTCCATCATCAGCCTGAAAAGAAATTAAAATTGCTCTTATCTCCCACTGGATTAATTACTACTTTGTCCATAAGTCAGCAAAACAGAATATCCAAGCTGAAACACACAGTTATCACAGCTGGCTAGCAGGCAGTAGTGGGGCAAGGCAGTGAATTTATCTTGACAAAACAACAAAAGGCCATAGAAACTTCCAGGACAGACAGAGATAGGCAGCCTGGATGCCACAGCGATGTCACTGACAGGGACTACTGCAACACTACAGCCACATACCCTCTCCATTGCAGCACAAAGACCAAGACACAGCCTTCACTGAAAAGCATGAGTTCCTAGAGGCCTCATGTCCAGTTAGGTGTAGAACATAGCTATGGACCTGTACACAGCAGAATCCCAGCGCAGGTCAAATTTTGACATGAGAGAGGATGCTTATTTTATATGGGGAAGAGGGGAAGAGAGCTCTGGGATTCTTACTGGTACTCTTTCAGCATGAAACATTGCCTTGCTTTCTCTGTGATAACCACCTGGCTTTTGAAATAGTCTCCTCTTCTCATTAGCTGGAAATAACATGCCAAGACAAAGCCTAACCCAAAATAAAGGCAAGCAATTAAAGGCCTTATGATTCCAGGTGTCTGTCAGTTGGATCCAGGCACTAAAAGTCCACTGGACAGACTTGTGCCTCCCCTCCACATGGCCAAGCTGAGCTGTCAAATGCACCACTGGAAAACGAAGGTTTCTGCATTCAAAAGTATGTTTTTTATAACGCTGCTTAAGAGAATATCCCAGGCTAAATACCACCAGCACTGAGCTTTGCCCATATTCACTGGATACAGATCTGGCTTATTTTTCCAGAAAGCTACACAAAATAGGGCTTCTTTGCTGTTGTTACATGCTTAGCAAAACCACATACCAATTGCATATGTTCTTTAGATTTCCATAGTGACAAGAGAAATTCAGACACAGGAAATGTCTTCTGTATCCCTGGCCCTCCCCTCACCTGATCCCCCCCCCATAAAACAAACACAGTGTCTTCAAGTCCTCTTTCTTAATAAAACTTATTATTATATAAAGTATTTCAGGCAGAATATGAAACAAATACTTTTACCATACTTTTTCTTAAGTACCATATCTGGACATCCAAAACCTGGACTGGTTAATACTCTCAGCAGTTAAATGTTTCATGTTATTACAATATAAAGGCAAACTGATCTAGGATTGAAGTAGTAGCCTAGATTTCTTTTAAGGTTTTAATTATGAGTTCATTGATTTTTCTATATAGAAGGTTTTGCAAACAATATACTCCTGGTATTTACAGCACCAATAAGAAATGCAGCAGCCATATGCGCTCCATTGTGCTAAGTGGAATTTAATGTATGATGTCTTTCGGACATAAAACATTTAAAACAATGACAAGTGAAAGATGAGCAAGAGCAAACAAGTTCATTATGTCTATTTTGCAAGCAAAACTCTGCCATATAAAGTTTAGACCCATGTTGTCATCTGCCCTCTGTTTCAAAGCTACCTACATTGTTGTTCTTTTCACTCTCAGATTAGTCACAAATCCAGAACCATCCAGCAGCCATTCTACAGTGGTTATGATTTCAAACCCAAGCAACTCTTATATGCTCCATCATGCTCCCTCCCACATTGCTAACAGAAGATCCCTGTAATCATCCAGAGGACAACTTGAGCCCCTCTCCCAAGTTTCAGTACCTGGGGAGGATTACAGTAAACAGGTACAAACTGTTCTTCTGTACCTGGACAACGTTTTAGTTTAGTCCAGAGACCCCAAGGCAGGAATGTCTGGTTTACTCCATGTTATAGCAAATGGTGAGCCACATTATCAAGTGTAATGTTTATCCAAGTCAGGTAATGAGTATTTCTCCTTCTCCTCACTATGTAATAAAGAATAAAGGAAGTTTATGTGATCAGACAAAAGTTCCTTCTCTAATTCACAGGATGTTTAGCAAGAGACAGTAGATATGCATTGTACCGTTTTTTTTTTTCCCCCATACATCAGCAAATGTCACTACTTCTGCAGCCTGGCAGCATGCAGTCAGTAGCACTTCACAACACAAGGGCATGAATCACTCAGCTCACACATTGGCAGGCTGTACACTGCCAAAGCTCCTGGCAGCTGCTTGAGAATACAGTACTGGCCAGGCACTGGAGACATTGACACCAGGAGAGGCAAATACTGCTGTCTATAATATTTCCAAGTACATAACAACACGAGTCCTATAATGCCTACCTCCAAACTGCTATGAGAACATCAGAATTACTTACAGAATCATGTATTTGCTCAAATAGAAGCTGTTGATCTGGATGTCAACAAGAGCACAGTCCATGGAGGATGTGAGGTTGGCATTAGTCCATTACTGTTTAACCACAGCCCACTAGAGAACTCACAGCAGACACAAAGGTGCATGAGCTCAATTCCTGAACAGTTTTATTTTTGCCTCCTACATCAGCTATTGCACGATTTCTGTCTTTATATTTGATGATTCCTATTTGGTGGTGGGAGGGGGGGGTGGTGGTGGTGTCATAAATCTGCTAGTTCTCATCAACACTGGCACCCCTGTGATAGCCTCAGGTTTGGAAACACTCTTGCCATTAGGAGATGAACCCTTCATGAAATATTAAAGTGTTTGCTTACTGCATGCACAATCCTCCAATGTAAAGTAAAAGTGCCTTCACTTTCCATATCCTAGTATCAAAGCAACACATTCAGGGAAAAACAGACCAGCACTACTGAGTATACACCTGGCTTCATTTGGGCTACAGAAACTTCTTTCCTGTTCCAGGTTGCATCAGTAGAAGCTGATTTGGGACAGACAAGTGCTTTGGTCTCACCTTCTCAATGAGCTTTAATTTTTCAGAGAGGGAATGAATGAGTTAAGGGAAGAATCAGAGATCACAATTCTGAGTGCTCTCAGGTGAGCTTTGCATAGGGAAAGATCCCTAGCACTGACCCTGCTAATCTATCCAGGAAAGGAACAGCCTTTCCTCATCACACATCTCTAAGCCGTATGTGGCTGCAGGCCAATTTAAGTAGGCAGTTACACCAGGGTAAATATCTGAGCATTTTGGCCAGCATAATTTAAGGTTACATAATTTAAGGTCACATTATTCTTCCTTTGCCCATGACCAGCAAAGAAGCACAACCACCTCTAAGATGTTGTCTGCAACACTTCTTTTGCTCTGCCAATCCATGACAAATAAGTGACACTGCCACATCTGTGTGCTACGGCTGTTGATAGAACAAGCATATTCTCTCACAAGGGCATATGTAGCCCAGGTATTCATTTACACTTCTGTATGGAAGTTTTAAAACCTGGACATAGAAAGTGTGACTAGAAAGACATGTGAAGCAAGGAGGTTTGAAAACAGATAGGTGGAAATTGTAGATACCCTCAGAGCTGATATGGACATGCAGGTGAGGTGCATGCTGGGTCAACACATGTCTTGATGCTTCAGCTATAGCAGGAAACTGACAGCTATACCTTGAAAAATGTTGACTCTAGGGCAGAAAACGTAAGCACAATCCTGACGGCTTTTGTCTACAAAACTACAGCTGAGCTCTTTTCTTTCATGCCTCATGGGAAGTGTATTCTGGACTCTACAAGCACTCTGAGTTACATTCCTATGTGGACTGGAATCCTCAGTCACATTCTCAAAATATACAGGCTAACTGCCTCTTCTGAGTAGTATTTTTTGACTCATTGGTATTTCTGCAAGTGCCAGATTACACTCTCTGGACAAGTAGCTGTTTTGTTGGGTTTTTTTTAATTAAAATAAGGAGGCGTGAGGAGGGCAGCTTTCTACAGAACAAGCCTTGTTTAATAAAGAATATTTTTTCTGTCAAAATCCATTTTATGGAAATATCTTAAGAGGCTTTAGAGTAGCATAATGCAGCTCTTGTCAGCAACCTTTGCATTTATAGCAGTGCTTTGTCCATGTTTGCTCCAGTACGGACTGTGTCTTCAGCTGCCAGTCCTTGAAGTCCAAGAATTAAGGCAAAATGTTCTCTCCCACACAGAGTGGCCACTTTGTGAAGCTTTCTGTAGCTTTTACTTCAACAGTGGCTAATTTCTAACTGTTACATCTGCATTCTGCACAAAAAATAATGTTAGAGGTCAAGTCCTTTCTTTACTAGAAAGATATTTTTACCTGGACAATTTCTGTAACACAGCATAGCTCCAAAAGGTCATATTGCTGCAGCTGGGGGAACAGGAAAAAGCAACTGGGAGAGAGCCAAGAAGATCTTAAGCTGGCTCCAGTCTTCACAGCCAAGACCTGAAAAATATCTCCACTGAGAATTTTCACCTGAATTTGAGAGATTACTTCTAACAGTTTGAGTACTCCCCGGAATAATTATATGGGGAGGGGGGGAAAGTATTGAACCTCTGTAAGCATCCTCCACCATATTCCTGCATGACAGAAGAATGAGGTTTCTGTTAGAAAAAATAAAATATCAATCTGAATACATTTAATATTAAAGATCACTTCTAGCTATTTCTTTGAGCTGCCAGGCAATCTGGCAATCTTTACCCTCACACATATGCTGAAGAGCAAGATACAGTTACTTTCTCAGCTCTCAGAAGTCTCAAAGGACAGCTAATTCAATAGGCATCTTTGCTATGATACAGTTAATGTTAGGAAGATGAAAATCTGAAGAGATCATGCTTGTATATAATAGAGTATCTTTTATATATATATAATATATATTTCTCAAGGTGGTAATTTCTGCTGAGTGCATGTCATGTGACATCTGGCATCTCATGGCTGCATGTAGGCAGTGTAACTTTGAGTAAAGATCCAAGAGGTATAAGAGATCCACTCATGAACAGAGTCAGACCTTCTTTCTTCCCTACTTGAAGTTGAGTAATACTATAAAATTGGCTGAAACATAAATCTAAAGCCTCTATACACAGCTGGAATTATATTGGCACTACATAGAAACAAGAGACCAATGGACAACTAAGGTGCCCAAATATCTGAGCTCATATTGAGAGGTGAGGAAAAGCCTGCTTACCTTACCAAAGGGTCAAAAAAGAATTTACTGTTTGACTCTGAGCTCCACCACAAAGCAGCAAGGACATAACTGCCCTGTACCCTGCACTACCCTCCATGAAAGAGACTTGAGAACAAGAAGGTAACTGAAACTTTATTCTTCGGCTCCTGTTTTCACTTGTAGCTGAGGGAAAAAAATCCCCATTTTCAGGAGGTGTCATTTATAACAGGCTTTATAAACGAAAAACTCCCACAAAACAACCTGGCTGCTATATCTCCCCTGTTACTGAGAATCAAGACTGCCCATTTCCATTTGTTCTGTGTTCTACTCTTTCCTTTGTCTTCAAGGCAGGGCTATAGCAAGGAGTCACTGATTTTTCAGGGAGATTCTCAAGTGGTCCTAAATTATCGGTTAGAATGACATGTTCAATTAAATGGTCTTCAACACTTCTCCCTCACCCAGTTAAGTACTTCACAAAGCTGCAGATTTCAGCTACTGTGTGTGGTGTGGGCAGTGGGAAGTATTTCTTGCCTGCAGCTGGCTATTCTGCACAAATTTTGCATAGCACCCTGGGCCCTGGAGACAAATAAATGCCAAGATGCAAAGGGTTTGAGATCATCACGTGGTGAAGAAATCTTTGAAGGATGTAAAGGTCACTTATCCATCACAACAGGCTTGGAGAATATTTTCCCTCTGTACACTCACCCTAATGCAATGAACACACAGCACATTCTCCAGATAGCTCAGCATGTGCATCTATGTTATCTGCAAAAATTGGCTGGAGACTTTCAGGTAGAAGAGATTTCCAACAGAGGTACCAAGAGTGTTTCACACTGAAGCTTTGACAGGCAGAAGTCTCCTGCAGACAGAGCCATCCCAGCCATCTCACCCACCAAATAAACTGCTGAGGCCCAAGGCAGCCAAACATACCAGAGTTTCTGAAACCATTTGTTTCTGGAGGAAGCAAGAAGATTTGAGAAGTGAGCTGAATCTTTGTCTTTTCTTAATTAATTTGATGTCTTCATTGGAGGAAAAGCACACTATTTCTTACCAAACACTAAAGTCAGCCTTAAACTGAGGTTTTTCCAAAGCTTATATTATTTGATCACTTAATTCCCATAGCAATCTCAAGGGGCTTTCAAGGGTTCAGCTGACCCCTGCAAATATTTGTGGACAAGTCCATGTGTCTGTATCACCAGAAATGTTAAGGGTCATTCCTTCAGGGCAAGAATCTGTGGCCCACATATTTTGTCCCAAAAGTAACAAGCAGAGAGCAGCTTATCCACTGTTAGTTATTAGCCTCCTTTGAACAAAATGTTGCTTAGAAGGATAAGAGCACAGATTTCAGGATTTGGATTCAACTGGAAAAAAGATTAAATATACAAAGAAAAACTAGTTGTCCACACTCCTTTCTTATAAATGAACAAATTGAAACATCTAAGGTTCAACAGATCTGACTGATTTTGGATAGCTGTCATGGCATGAAATAAATCATCTCTTTATAATACCCATTTATCTCTATCAACTCTGAAGAGAGACTTGACAAAAAAAGTCAGATCAGCTGCTTGCAATGCAGATGTCCACTGGCTAAAGTTGGTGAATCTTAGCTCAAAACGTCATCCCAACCTCAGACATTTTTCCATAGTACTGCAGGCGAAAACTGCACTAATAAAGATGGGAGAGCATTTCCTATACTTGCAGCCTGCAGGCAGGATGGTTCCAGTTAACTGTAGTTGTAATTTCTAGTAACAACAACAAAAAAACCCAAACCACTAAAAAACCCCAACCCCCCCCCAAAAAACCCCCACCAACCGAAAAAAAACCAACAAACCCAAAAGCAATCTCTTGGCTGGAAGCTTATTTCTTTGTGGAGCTTATGAGTTGTGGGTTTGCAGACAAGATACAGGGTAAAGTGAACTTTTCCTCAACTTCAGCACTGTTGATTTTTTTATCCTCTCAACAGACACAGCTTTTAACTGTTACAGAACCCTATGATTTCTTTAAGTCCTCTAGGGTGGCAAAATTACTGCACACCCTAAAGGAAACCCCACACTCCATAGCATGCAGAAGTGACACAGTAAACCCCATCAAGGGGCAGCTGGTATTAGTCTGCTGCCAAATCAATCAAGGATTCAAGAGACAGTTGAGGATGAAATCGTCATACAGCCAAATGCATCATGCGGCCTAAAACAGAAGTGCTCAGGCTGGATGCTCAAGGACATACATGCACTCATGATCTCAAAGGTCTCTTCCAACCTGGTTAATTCTATTCTATTCTATAAGAGCCTTAAAGCAAGACCATTATGCATAGCCAGTATTGTTCTCAAAACACTCTCTTTTGAAGAAGGAATTCCTGACAGTCCCAGATTTCCTACCCAAGCCTCAATCTCCTGACTCTTCTCACTCATTCTCTACCTTATCTTACCCCTTCAGACTTGCAGTGTCACTTAAGAAGGTCTCAAGAGATTGATACTAAGTTAGTGAATGGAAAGAAAGTCTCCATCCGTCCCATGAACAAGGAAAGAATGAGACAAATCTTAAGTTATAATCAGCAAAATGTCTTACATACGCAGCTCCAAGGCAGTGAAAGCAAAGTTTTCTGGTCCATATACTAACTCCAGGTAATTCAAACTAGCTACACAGGGGTTGCATTCAGATTTCTGTTAAGCAGCTTTTGTTCCTTAACATTACATTTTTGATGCAAAATATGAATGTTGAAAAATTGCAAGGATTCTCCCAGCAACAGCCTCATTGAAAGAAAGCTATATGCTTATAACACTATTGATTTAACCTCTGAGAGAGCTATACATCAAAGACAGCTGACTTTCCCAAATCACTGCCAAATTGAAATGAAACTCAGCAAGCCACATAATGATAGAAGGACAAAGACAATCAACTCCAGAGGAGTTCCTTAGCCTCCAAAAGAATGAATGTCTCCAGAAGATACATCTCTGCAGAAGAAAGAAAATCTCAAAGGGTGTCCACCCATTAAACAAATAAATATAAATACTTAAACCTGAAGTTTATAGTTTTCATTATTGCACAAAGATAAAGCACATATCAGGCAGTTGGAGGTGGGACTGGTGAAGAATATCAACAGAAGCTCTGATGCTTCAGCTTTTACCTAAAAAATTTCAACTTTGAAATGCAGATCATGTTCATCAAAATAAATAAAGTGTAATTTAAACCCATCAGAAGAAAGGCATTCACTGCCTGTTGTAGTTTAAGCACCGCAAGCTCTAAGCTTGTAGGTCTCTAGTTCTAAGAACATTGAGAACTACCTTCACAGCAAGATACAGATGTGCCATTTTTTCTAAAGCATTCACTTTTACACAAATGTTTTCCAAAAGAGATGATTAAAAGAAAAGTACCTCTTTGAACTGGTATTTACTATACCCACTAGATAGCCACAGAACAGATGGCAAGTATAGAACCGCAGTAACATTATCAGCAGCACTGATACCTCAAGGCCCTGTCCAGGAACACACATAGTCGATTTTTTTAAATAATATATTACCCATACAGACTCCCAAATGTTTTCAACAACTTACATACTTCAATCCTTTGTCTGGGTTTTTTTTTTTTTTATAAATAAAATCAAAGTTACTATTGGATCCTGGGACGTGCATTGTAATTGCTATAAATAAATCATGAATGATTGGCTCAACATATTTTTCCATGGCAACTCCTGCGTCACGCAGTGTTACATTTTTGAAAGAGAGCACTGCTCTTTGAGAGAGAGGCAAAGATTCACAATTAGGATGGGCCTCAGATCAATTTACAGTTTCTGTTTGAGTGGAACATACATTAGCAATGAAACAGAACAGTTTTCAACTAATTGTAAATTACTTAGGCACTGAACACCCTCACCAGAGCGGAGAGCTGCATGGCAAATTCTCATACAAAATGAAAGACCTCTTGATTCTGCCTGCACACATCCTCTGCAGCTTCCTCAAATAAGCAGTATCATGTTCCATCTCACATCTGAAGCCTAAGAAACATGCCTCCTGTAGCTGCCAGCAGGAAGGGGCAAGAAATTGCTTTCCTGAGGTCTACAATTTGGTGTAAAACAGACAGCTGACTTCTGTGCTTAGTAGGTTGGGTCAAGAAGAACATAAAAAGCTTTTTACAAACAGAATTTGTTCAAATGAAAGAAAACAAGCAAAGTATAAGCTGGAGGATATATTTGCACTCCCCTCCTAACAGAGGGCCATTCTACATTCAAGTCATTCATCTGCATTAGAAAGGAAAATTCCCAAACTGCAGACTTCCAACTCTTTCTGAAATGAGCACATGAAATATTTAGTAATTCACAGAACCAACATCAATTTTCCATTTTTGAGGTAATATCTGTACACCAGTTGAGAAATTTGGGTCTCTGAATCCCAGAACTTTCCACTGTAAATTAAATCAAGTTTAAAGACTCAAAAGTTTTTAAAACTTTCAAGACTCTCCAAAATCCCATTTATAGCATAAAGTAAGTTCTATAACTCAGACACAAATGCAGATGCACATTCTGAGGGAAAACAGGAAAAGAACTTTAACTTCAAAACTGCAATTCCACATATTGCAGTTTCAAGGCAAGACAAAGCCTCCAAAACCATTCTCATCAGACTGTCTAGCCAACACATCATGAGTTCGCCTGATCCCAGACATCCTTCCACTTATTAAGTGTCAGCCAGAGCCTCTCAAGCACCTAAGTTTACAATCAGCTTTAAACCAAATGTGGTTTGGCCTTAGTTTCAGCTTGGGCAGATGCATATACTTTATATCCTAGAGCATCTCTAAGCGCTTACATTAAACACTATCCAGAGAAACTGATTTTGAAAATTAATTGGCAAGTGCCTCTCAGTCAAGAAGCTCAAGCTCTTACTATTCCATGGTCTTCATACCATTTGCCTCTGAGCAAACTTATTGACATCGGTTATTTATTCTGCATTTTCTAAGCTATGTTTATTTATGACATTCTGCTGCCTGCAGTATACAGTTTAATTTCCATTTATTCAACAGCATTCATGTGCACATGCAGTAATGTGCAGGAGACGATGCACACCTTTATTAAACAGCCATTCTGGAGTAAAGTGTATAGTGATGTGCAAAGAGGCTCTCTTATTTCCAGTTCATGGTTATGGTGGGTTGAAGTTTCCCCCCCAGGATTAACTTTGCCAGAGCAACTCAGTTTAGAAGCAAATGAAGCTGTATTTACAAGCAAAACTACACTCTACAATGGAATGCAATGAATATGTACAAAATATACAGTATTTACAATATTATACAGATATTTACAATTAGCAAACAACATGAAAATCCCCCGGGTCAGAGACCAGGGAAGCCATTCCACTGCCTCCCCACCTTTCCCCCCTCCCAGAAGAGAAAAGGAGTGGAGAGAAAGCAGTGGGTTAAACTTAACTAAACAGCTCAGCTAAAGCCAGATGAGAAGCAGGTTAATATCTCCTGAGCAAAACAAAAGAGCAAAGATCAGAAGAAAAAGAATTGTTATGGTACAGCTTGTCTTATTCTAGATATTAATCCAATAAATTTGTTTAGAATAATATTTTGTTTTCACACCCAGTAGTGATTTATTTATATTTTTCTACTTTTCTGCTCAAAATCTGTGACTAAATTTTAAAGGCATAGCCTAAAACCACCACAGTGGTGAATGCCAGGAGAGCAGAGTGAATAATCCATGCTGGGTAAAAATTCTGCCTAAACATTTTCCCTAAGAAGATCATATGGACACCTCTTACTGCCTGTTTTCCAGAGAAAATGTTGAGCTGGTTTTGAATATTTTAGTCAAAACTTTCATTTAAAAATTTTTCTACTTGTTCAGTGAAGACCTCTGTACTTTCCACGCACGTCTGTTTTCATCAACTGTTTCCAAAAGGGAAAAACAAATATAAATATATCCCTCTGAAAACGGCACTGGACAGCATGTTCTATTCATTATCATAATTTCAAGAAGAACAGAAACACTGAAATCTCTCAACTGTTCAGTTTAAATGCAGTTCCAGAGAATGGGTAAATGTGAGACCTTGCAAGGATTATGTAAAGTCTCTTAATAATTACAAATGATTGTTAACAGCAACAAAGCTATCTGAATAATAACAATCTGGCTCATGTTAATTATTACAGCTCTCCTGCTAAGGTACCTTACTGTCTCAGAGCTCCTAGACATAAGGCCAAATGAGAACGGCTCATACTTCATCATACCAAATCAAAATCACTTTAATTATTCTCCAGTGGGACTCCAAAGACTTCAAGTCAGCATGGCATGAGCCATATGTTTCTTTCTGTTTGGGCAATGCTGCTAATTAGCAAAGTTGGGGAAATTCTATTTCAAAGTGATAAAGCACAAACCTCAGCATATGTTTACCTGAGAAGAAGTAATTTTAATTGCAATAAGTACATTAACTGCTATATTAGGAAGGACACTTCAAGGTTAAAGTATGAAACAACTTGGTTACATCTTCAATTGCTGCAAGTCAATGTAGCTTCACAAAGCAGCAATGTTGAAGGAGACCACTCCAGGCTGCAGCTGGCTGTGTTGCTCATCATTAAGTGCTTATGACATGTGAAAACCTCAGGGTCTACCAAAATCCTTCTCATGGGATAGCCTGAAGAAAGACTGTGCAAGAGGAAGAGTGTCACCTTTCAAGGCCTGAAAACATTGCATTCTTTGACCTGGAGATTCCCTTCTACTGAAGGCAAAATAAATGTTTTATAAACCAGAATATCCCTATCACAGGCACTAATGAAAGGGTTATTTCCTAAAGCAAACTTTAGGGCAAAATTCATTGCACATACAGATGGCTACAGAAGGGAGAAACATGTATATACTAAGATGTCTAACTTCATGTTTATCCAAACAGTGGTGAACCTCCCCAGATACCCTCATCTTGTGATTAGTACAGCTTCAACTGACAAAGAGATAAATCTATTCAAAATGAACTATGCCTGGATTTATTCCAGCATATTGCACAAATTCTTAACAAATTCAACTTTGAGATTGCTTTTGGAAACCTCTGTAAGAATGGCCAAACCTCACTACAGCTGCAAAGCTGAACATGGAGACTACAAATCAGAACCAATAGCACAACATTTGTTCATGCTACCGTGCAAAACAAAAGCAAAGCCAGCAGGAAAGCCCACTAGCAGCTGGAGAAACCTGACACCCTATTGCCTGGTTTATTTCCTTAATTTCAACCTCATGCCTCAACTACCACAACAGTCTTTGAAATTCCATCCTCTCAATTTCTACTTGAGAACAAAACTCTGAACAGGTTAAATAAATAAGGGAGGAAAACAGGAAGCTTTGCTAAAAGTGTTGTCATTTCAACAACATGAGAAACCAGTGGGTACTGATCATTATAGCCATCACTATGACCTCCTTAATTTCCTATCTTTGCAGTCAATTCCCCTGTGAATGCATCCAAATATGCATAATTTCCCACATAGCTGCCATTTTTCTGCCTTAAGCTCCCTCCAACATCTCCCTGTGGGTAATTGTTCACCCAGAATCTTTCTAGAGGCTTTTCCACATAGGTATCTCATGTCCCACATATTCCTCAGAATTCAGCTGCATGTGTCCCACTTCTAATAAGCTTCACTTGACAAATTAGTGGAAGAGGAGGAAAAAGTGATTTTAGAAGAAGAAAAGAAGAAAATCCTTAATTTTTCCCAAGACAACAATCACAAGTTTGAATGTAATCTTAAGAAAAAGTTTGCATCTGCATTTTGAGTTTAGCAGGTCTAAATTATGTAGTTATGAACTTACACTGAGTGCACAGAAATTATGTATGAGTATATAGTGGGTATTGTATGTAAACATCCTCTTACTCAAAGGGAATTTTTTTAAAGTTTTTTTTAATTTTAAACTGGAATGCTTTAAGTCTGGAAAATCCTGTGTTATTTGATTGATCCATTTTGAAACAAAATAAAAACTTGACATCTCAGCAGCCATTGTGGGGGAAATAAAAATGCATTTGAAAGGTTGGTTTTCCACAAATGCTTTGTCTGTGCATTTTTAGCAAAGCAACATGGAACAATCTTCTATCTATAAGCACTCACAGTGTATTAATTTTCTTATGCTAAGTTCTTTGAGGTACAACAACTTAACTCTGATACCAGATTCAGGAATTTAATGGGAAAAGAAATAAACCACGAAGAAGCTACAATTACCACTAATGCCTAGTCACAAGCAGATTTCTGTATGTTTCCACACTTAAAATTGCAGTTGACTTCTGGAGAAAATACATTCCTCACTGTAAAAACAGTCAAAAATGCAAACAACTCTCACAAAGATCAGCAAAATTTAGAGCCAGATTTTTATTAGTGATAGGACAAAACTAAAATCAACACAATTGTCATTCCAATTACAGACATAAACTGCAACCTCCATCATCCTCTCCCTTACCTCCTTAAAAAACACCTGAAAACCTCTGAAATTAGTTGCCCAAGATGGAGTCTCCATACTCAGAGACATTCATATTCAAAACTGGGTTTGCTAGAGTCCTTTCCAGCTTACATCACAGATAACCCTATGATATATTTCATGAAGCACCTACAAGTTCAATGATCATTAAAATCTGCTTTAAGATTACTTTGAAATCCATCTCACACACCCTAAATAATATTAGACAAAATAAAATAGTGAAAATGTTAAATAGACTACGACATTCAGTGAGGACACATGCTCTTTCAGACACCTTTGGAGAAAATACTGTTACAAGTGTATTGACCAAAGCCAAAACTGAAACACTCCTAATGGAACCACATGGTGACAAACACCCAAAAATATTCCACCCCCTTCAATCCCCACCAAAAAAGAAACAACCAAAATACCAAAAAAACCCAACCACCACCAACAACAAAACCCCCAACAACAAAACATCACAAAGGAAATTAGAAAAAGAGTCAAGCTGCATTAGAGGATCTCCAAAATGTAACTGTACCTCATCATCAAAGATGTGATGTAAATCTTCAGCACAGTAAACGGCCTTTTCCACATCCTTTGAAGATAGTGCAGTGTGAATGCATAATCATTTTTCTCCATGTCCTTGTAGCCCTCTCCAAATAAATGAGGAAAATTTATGAATTCTCATTCCTTTGTTTCAAAGACTCCTCCAGCAAGGAGATGGCACTTACAGAGACATGGTGGGACAGCTCACATAACTGCAATATAGTCATGGATGGTTATGTTCTTTTCAGGGAAGACAAGTCAACAAGGCAAGGTGGTGGAGTTGTTCTTTATGTGAGAGAGCAACTAGAATGTACTGAGTTCTCTCCAGGGAGGGATAAGAAACAAGTTGAGAGTTTGTGGATGCTAATTAAGGGGCAGGCTAGCATGGGTGATATGGTTGTGGGTGTCTGTTACAGACCACCTGATCAGAATGAGGAAGTTGATGAAGCCTTCTACAGGCAGCTGATAGCAGCCTTGCAATTACAGGATCTGGTTTTAGTGGGGGGTTTTAACTACCCCAATACTTGCCAGCCATTCAGTCCAGGAGGTTCCTTCAGAGCATTGATGACAAATCCTTAATGCAAAAGGTGGATGAGCCAACTAGGAGAGGAATATTGCTAAATCTCATACTCAGTAACAAGGAGGGTCTGGTTGAAGAGGTGAAGGTTGAGGGCAGCCTTGGCTACAGCAACCATGAGATGACAGAGTTCAGGATCTTGTACAGTAGGAACAGAATACCAAGCAGGACCACAGCCCTGAACTTTAGCAGGGCCAATTTTGGCCTTTCCAAGCAATTGCTTGGGGAGATCCCATGGTACAGGGAACTAGAAGGTAAAGGGGACCAAGCAGTTAAACTAAAGAAGTGTGGTCTGGATGATTGGGTAGCAAGGTGAATTGTGAACTGGTTGAAGGAAACAAGTCAGAGTTGTGGTCAATGGGACAGAGTCTAGTTGGAGGCCTGTGTCTAGTGAAGTTCCTCATGGGTCAGTATTAGGACCAGTGCTATTCAGTATACCCTGCCCTGGTGAGGCTGCATCTGGAATGCTGTGTCCAGTTCTGGGCCCCTCAGTTCAAGGAGGGTAGGTAACTGTTTGGAAGAGTCCAGTGCAGAGCCACAAAGATGATTAAGGGAGTGGAACGTCTGCCTTATGACGAAAGGCTGAGGGAGCTGGGTTTCTAGTTTGGAGAAGAGGGAACTGAGGGGTTATCTCATTGATGTTTAGAAAACATGAAGGGCAAGTATCAGGAGGATGCAGCTCTTCTCAGTGATGATAGAACAAAGGGCAATGGATGCAAGCTGGAG
Source organism: Dryobates pubescens (assembly GCF_014839835.1). Lineage (NCBI taxonomy): Eukaryota > Metazoa > Chordata > Aves > Piciformes > Picidae > Dryobates > Dryobates pubescens. Next base: position 19,498,647 of record NC_071616.1, on the reverse strand, counting down.
CAAAGGCAGTTTCACATGAACATTAGGAATAGTTTTTCCACTGTGAGAGTAACAGAACACTGGAACAGGCTGGCCAGAGAAAGTTGTGAATTCCTATGTGACCTGCCCTAGGTGACTGGATGATCTTTCAAGGTCCCTTCCACCCCCTAACATTCTGTGAGAAGTATTGCTGTAGTGAGCATTTTTTGACCTGTATTTAAATATGCAGCAACCAATAACCATACCACTTTTCACCAGTTTTTCAGAAGGATTTAAGTGATTTGACAGACTGTATGCAAAATTTTCTGGGTTTCTCAATCTTTTAAGTAATTTTTTTGTCCATGGTCAATATTCATGTGTAGTAACCCTCCCGATCTCTTTATAAACCTTACTTTCCTTCATAATTTGCATACATTTCTTTTTATTAGGCATAGTCATTCCAGGCTCTCTAAATATTTGTTTCAAGGAAAACAAATAAACAAAAAACACCACAAAAAAAACCCAAAACCCAACAAAACAGCAGTTCCACTGAGCCATTATTACTTGCAGCCTTACCTTCTTGCTAACCTCCCTGCCTCCACCACGACCCTACAGCAACAACATCCAATTATACATGCCCATCAATTTCCCTCATTCTAGGGAAATTGCATCTTTTAAATTCAGAAGCTCAGCTCTTTCCTTCACCTCCTCACCTTAATACACAAGGTCAAATCTAACAGTTATATGATTTCTGATCCCAGAAGTCTATCTTCTTTACTACTTTCCCCCATAGCTGCCATTTCCTGGATTGCCTCATAGCCAGTTATTTCTTTTGTAACATCCATTCAAATTCTAGTGTCCTCCATCTTTCTATCCAGTAATAACCTGATAACCCAAGACAGTAGTTCTCTTAATTTCTTCAATGCTTCAAGAAAACCATGCTTTTAAGTACCTTTTTAAAAAAGCATATTTCAGAATAAGTGAAATCCTTCTCTCTGTGAAGCTCTGTTAATTCACCCATTAGTTGTATAGTCTCATTTGGGTCAAGACAAAGAGCACAAAAAAGATGCTGCTCGCCCACATTTATCAGTCTCACTTCAGGTGAGGAAGCTGCAGTGATAACTACAGGTGGAGGCTATTGCAACTTAATTCCCCACACAAGTTTGAGACAAAGAGGTAGAGATGAGTTCAGTGCTTCTGTAGCAGCTATTTGTGAGCTTTGCCGCATTTCCTACAATGCGCAGAGAAATAGGTAACGTATTGTTCACAGTTTTAATCGAACAGTATTTTCATACACACACATAATAGTTTGCAAGAAAAATAACCACCAATTGTCAGCCAGCCAGCTCCCCAGATAATGGACTTCTTTTATGCTTTCAGGCTCTGAACTCCCACAGTCACTGCTAAAAGGTCAGCATTTAAACAATTACAACATTGTTATTTAAAGGTGAGGTTTTTACACTTTGAATCATAATTAATTATCATAATGTTGCTGGTTCACTGGCACTTTCAGAAACCACCTGATTTATTACTTTATCAGGAAAGCTTTGCTCTTAAGCAAATAATCTCCAATTCTTTGGAAACTCTCAGATTTATACACCACGAGAAATCCCACAGCCTGGCTTGGAATGGCAGGATACCTGTCTGCTGTTCCTACTTCTCTTCTTGATCTCCTATGTGACTTGAGACAAGTTGCTTCACTCTGCACTGGTTCTGTCTTCCCTGTTTGTAATCAGGGCATAGACCATGTCCCTGAAAAGTGTCTGTGCAACACCTACCACAAACAGCTCTAAGTCTTAGTATCCATAAAAGGAGATGACAAAATGGTCTGACATCTCAAATGAAGTGTCATATACTACTGTTCTGTAGAGTATAAAAACTTCTTCTACTTACTATAAGGGAAAATAATAACAATCATTTCAATTCTCATTAAAAAATAGGACAAAACCTTTTCCTGCAGAATCAGCATAAACAGTATATTTTAAATGTGTGGTAGTTGTTGCATTCAAAATATGAATAAAGTGTATGAGAAACGCACTTGTACATCACAAAATCATAAATATTTTTTGGTTGGAAAAGACCTTTAAGACCACTAAGTCCAACCATTAATGAACTACCAAGTCTGGTACTAAACTGTGTCACTCAGCAGCACCTCTCTGTGTCTTGAATACCTTGAGGTATGAGGATTCAACCACTTCTCTGGGGACCCTATTCCAGTGTTTGAGAACTATTGTAGTGAAGAAGTTTCTTCTCATATTCTATCTGAATCTCACCTGATGCAACTTGAGGACACTTCCCCACTTCTTGTTACTAGGGGGAAGAGACAACTTCCACTTGGCTCCAATTTCTTTTCAGGGCATTATAGAGAGTAAGAAGGTCTCCCCTCAGCCTCCTTTTGTCCAGACTAAACATCCTCTGTTCCCTCAGCTGCTCTTCATAAAACCTCTTCTCCAGAGCATTCGTCAGCTTCCTGCCCTTCTCTGGGCACACTCCAGCACCTAAATGTCCTTCTAGGAGGGAGTGTTCAAAACTGAACACAGTATTCAAAGTATGGCCTGGGGACTCACTAGTGCTTAGTACAGGGCAACAATCACTTTCTCAGTCCAACATATATGAATAAGATGTTTTCTGCAAGGAAGACTATATTCCCTTTCTGAACAAATCGCAATGCATTTAGTATTGGGATCAGACTCAAACAAAACAGCACACGTCAGTTCTTAGTCTCAATAAACAAGACAACTGAAAACCAACTTCAACATTTTACAGCAATGAAAAAGAGTAGATACATTTTTCTATAGAACTAGAAAAACTGAAGAGCTTTAATATTTTTGGCATTTATATTCACTCTGCAATACATCTACATCAATCACCACCCACACATGCTTTGAAGACTGAAAGTAGCTAGTAAGTCTAGCAGAACTTCATAGTGGGAGTTGCAGTTTTTTTTCTATCCAACCTTAAAAGTAGGCTTGTAAAAGATAACTTTGAAAAGCTGTTGAAATCTCAAGGATGCTAAAATTTATGAGTGACTAGTTATCTCCCAAGGTTTGAATCAGTGGATTCATCATTTCAATCATTCTTAACTGAAGGTTGGATTATTTAATTTTATTTTTTAGATTACTGGTTTACTTTAGTTCAGGTAAGTATTTAATTTGGGAAGCATTATTGACTTCATGATGGAGGCGGTCAGAATAGATGACCAGTAATTCTCCTTTCTGGCTCTGCAAGTTTACAAACTGACTGCAGAACTGGAGCGTGGAAATGGGATGGAAAAAATGGGTCTCCCTGGACCTTGCTGAAAGACTTAGATAAAGCAAAATTGACCTTGCAGCCTAGTCTGGCTTCCAACCACCTGGGTGATGGTTCATAGAAGATCACCTCGTTATTCACATGATAACTACAAAGCTTCTGCTTCACCTAACACACAGCTTCCAGAAAAAAAAATTCAAACCTCATACTTCAACTTCAAATGATAGAGAATGGAACAATCTGGCTTGGCTCATTTCCACTTGGGTAGAAAGCAGCCATATGAGGAGTTAATCCTGCAAATCATCACAATGCATCTAAGGAAAAAGAATACCAGAACAAAAGGGGCTTCACTTTGATTTACCTGAATTTTAAAGCAAAATGAGTACCTGTTCTTTTCATACATGAACTAGCTCACTAACACCAAATATAAAAGCTTATGTGGCTTAAAAATCTTGGGTCCTGACTAAACTGTTTCCACATGCATAGCACTGAGGCAGCCAAAGATTCAGGATGAGCACTTTAGCTGGCAAATCTGAGTACCTAAACCTGAAGTCAGAGCTTTTAGAATTTGACTCGATAACCATCTACTCAATATTTTCATTTCTCTATTGCATATTTCCCTCTCTGCAGCATTGCAAGAAGTTTTTATTCTGTACTCTAACTTGTACAGAACAGAGCAAGGCAGCCAGCTCCCTTGTGAAGGAGTCCAAGATGATAAATTCACCCATATTAATGCAATCTGACTCCATGACTGCTACAGACTACAGCAGAAGCTCACAACTGCAGTCAGGGTGGGTGGGGATGTCTTTGTTCTTTTCCTTATGGAGCTCTTCTGCCTGGGGAAACCTTTAAAGGAGATTCTCCTTCTTCACAGTTAGTGGTTAGCCCCTGCCAAAGAGGTAATAATTCTAATCCTCAAAGCTGGTGAGTTGGAGCACCACAAACTGAGCAAAGTCCTTTGCCTTGAAACAGCTCTGCAACAACATCTCTCCAGCCCCTCAGACCATGACTTTGTTGTGGAAGCTGGTCAGCATGAGAGGCTGTTAGTGTTAGTGTGGTTAATGATAGTCTTTTCCCCAGCTGCCACAATCTTTGCAAATAACATACAGAGCAGGTCCTATGACCATACTGAACTGTGGGTTACCAGCTTGGGGCTTGAGCACGTGATGACACCACCTAATAATTCTGTCTGCATGTGTGTTTCAAAGGCCAGGAACTTCATAAAAGGCATGCTAGGGTGGTACTTGATGGCAGCAAGGGTCACACCATGCAGCTTTCTATAATATCTGTTGACAGAGCAAGACTGCAGAACTGGAGGTCCTGGACAACGTATGTGGGACACTTCTGAGATACTCTAAGTATCCGGAACTTGTCCATAGCCTTCCCAGGGGAAGCACTAAGGAACGTATGACACAAGATTTACAACACACAATCTGAGGTCTTAGTTTTTAGGACACAGATAGGCGTTTGTGACAGCATCTTATGAACACAATCAGCACACACACAAAAACTTGCTTGTGCTACAAATTATTGCTGCTTTCTCAGAGCCTTTAGAAGCACAGAACACTGCAGAAAGCATATCTGAACTATTTCTAGCATAATTCCTACCTCTAGCATCAAGCACATGGGTGCAGTGACAGATACTTAGTACACTCTGGTCGCTTCCATTCAGACATGTTCTTCAGCCATATGCAGTTAGAGGTGATTGCTCAAAGGGGCTTCACTGTCACACTTCCCTCAAGCACTGTGTCACTAAGTCTCCTCCTAGCACAGGCCCTATAGGGAATTTAGCTCAGACTTAGCAAGTGCCTGGAGTCTGAGAATCTTAGTTCTTGGCTTTTGTTTGTATTGGGATTTTCAATTCAATGTGCATATATACATACACAAAAATACTGCCAGGATATTGTCATAATAATCTTATGGGAAATAATGCTTTAGAAACTGAAGGTATTCTTCCTACACTCCCACATACTCTGCTTTTAAAAGACAAAGGAAGAAAGAAGCAAGCAAAATACCATCTGCATTCCCTACTGGGTATAGATTATTTGTCACAGACTAGTTAAAAACTCCTTTTTTTTTTTTTTTTTTTTTGAGAAGTTTATCATTTAAAAAAATTGTAGTAGCCCTTCATATTGTTGAATAAACCCATTTTGGGTCTGTACAAATTAAACCCATTCAACATGATCAAGTTTTGCTTATATTTTATCACTCTATGTCCCACAGAAAGCGTGAGAGCATATTCCTGCCTTCTGCAGGCTTTACATAGCAATATAACTTTGTTTTCCCTTTGTAATCTGTAACATATTTCTCTGAAACTGCAGACACACTGAATCATTAAGATTTGTGGATTTTTTGCAGAGAATAACAAAAACAAATTTCAAGCACTGACAACTTTGTAGTGCTTTCCTTGTATTTTCAGTGTTTCTGAATGATACAGTTTTAGTCTGCCTCATTGACGCCAAACAGAATTAACAGGTAAAACTGCTAGTCATAAATTACTTACTTATCCCAAATATCCAAGACTGTTACAAGTGTTAGCAAACAAGGCAAGTCGCTTATCTCTGATGTGAACTGTGAAGGAACAATTCTGCTCCAATTAGCCCCCTAAAACCAAGTTTTAATCAACCTGGGTATGGATCCAGGTCTGGCTCTGATGTAGGCAGCTCTCTGATGACCTTCAAGACAACAATAAAAATAATCAACAATCTTCTGGAGGGTACATCACATCCAGTAATGGTTTTCATAGAACCAAGACGAAATAGCAGCCGCACATTCAGCAGAGTCTTGACTAGGTGGGCACAAGAAGAGCAGTGTGGTGAGGAAATTACACCAATGATCACTTAAAAAAAATTAAATGTGAATTTCTGTCCTTAAAGCCTCAATTTAACAGAATATTTCAAAATGGAAGACACTTTTTATAGCTGTGATACTGCAAGGGGAAAGTCTGCACACCTCACTAAAACCCTAACAGGTATTAAAAGCTGTGAAGTTTGTCTGCATCAGAACTAGGAGGACAAAGACGGCCATTCATTGTGTGCAAGTAAATGAATAAGGCTCCAAAATCCCCAAATAAATGGGGGGAGAAAATAATCTCCTTGGTAAAGTTTTGCAGTATTTGAGCATCAGGAGAAAGTCAGAAGCAATATCATTGACTAACCAAGCTGACATTTGGCTACCGAAGTATTTAATTCTTACAGTTTCTGCTAGGTGAAAGGACACCATGTCCATCTCCAAGTCATAGTTTGGCACAGTGAACCAGACAGAATATCAGCATTTTTTCCCTCAGTGAGTTAAGAAAGAAAGAACCATCCTAGAAGTTTCTCATTTGCCCATTGTCCTTCTTCTCACTTGACTAATAGAATTTCAGCAGCAGCTGAGATCAAATTCTGCTGATCAGCCATTCCTATATTCCTTCACTCCTGTGAGGATTTAGGTGCAGAGATGGATGCCTAGAAGGACATGTGTGGTGGATGCTACCACCAGTGCTTCCTGCAGCTGGGTCAAGCCATAGCATCCACACAAGGGAGACTGGCAAGCTGGAAGGAAAACTTCTTCCTGGGGAAAAGCACATGCACAGCACAATGCATCAAGCTGGTGTCACATTCATCCCCCAGCAAGTGTTCAAGTAAGACCAGGTCTTCTGGCCTGGAATAAAATCCTATGTAGCAGACAAGTGTGAAACACCTACAGAGAGGTAACACGGATCACCTAGTACTGAATTATTGTGGGATGTATTTGTTGACATAATCAAGGTTCAAAGACTACGGTAGCTATAATTATAAATAATTATATCTGTTTCCTGAGAAAGCTCCAGCAGGATGGCAATTCCTACTCAGCTACCTGTGTTTCTTTGGCAAAGCCGCAGCAGTCCTTTATAATGTTCAGCCACAGATAATATACTGCATCCCTGTAGATATTTCACAATAAGCTGCCTAAGTTATTCTCCATCCCCTTGTTCTTGTTGGCAAGCTACCTACAAGCAGAGTATAGATTTATTATTATTTTTTTCCCATTTTATTCAAAGGGTGTTTGGTAAGATTTCCATGCACACTCTTTGATCCATGGATTGCTGCACATATTTGAAATTCCAAATATGGTCTGCGTCACTTGCTGACAGGGAAATTTCAGCTGTGGGACTGAAAATACAACTCTCAAGATCAGCTTTATTGTATGAATATTGAAAGTGTGGGATAAATTTAAGAAATTATAATCACTTTGGAAAATCATGGCATGAAAGTCATCAGGTTTACTCCACAGACTCAGCTGTCAGGAACATATATAGGAGAATTTATTCCAGTTCTCATTTTTTTGATTCATTAGCTTTCTGTTTTACCTGGCATTTCCCTTTCTTTTTAATTGACAACACTGAAAATCTCTGTTAATTTTCTTGTGACTTATGAATTCATGCCTCCTTGCCCTATTGTTTTTTCTTAAAATAACCTCTCTTCTCTGCACTTGACAGCCTCCCTTCAGGCCATGTTCCACACAAGAAGCTTCTTTGCCTATAAATATATGCTCACAGTTGTTCACTGAACTCTCCTAATTTGTCTTAATTCATCCTTTGTGCTGACCCATGCTTCAAAAAGGGACAGCATCATTCATGGGAAGCACATTAACTGCCTTACTCCATCTGCCCGAGAATGAGCAACCATATTACAAGCCATCCTGCCCATTTCCCAAATGGGAACCTAAGGTGCTTGTCTGATGCTCAGGGCCATCCTGTCCAGGTGAGGACTCGGGAAGCGGGGGCAGGACAGGTACACGACAGCCAGCCACATCTTCACTGGTCATCCACCCTCACCAGACTGCAGTCCCTGGGCTGTCAGGTTCAGCACCTTTCAGGAAAATTAAATTTACACCCACACATTTCCCCACTCTCTCCCTTTAAATATTATTTAAAATTCTTCTTTCCCTGATGATTCATCAACACCTGGGAGCAAGTTCTGCTTTTTGTTCATCTCAGACTAAATCTTTTCTTCCCCTTAGCAACTGAACAGCAAGCCTTCAAGACTTAAAAGAAATGAGAATGAGTGTGTAAGCGTATGCTCACTTCCTTGGAGTGCATGAAAGGCTAATAACAGAAATTAAATGCTAATTTCTCAAGATTAATATAGGCAAGTAAAAGGCTTCTGTGTTGTTTGCATAAGAGGCTACTTCTAAAGCTTTCTTCCTTTTGCTGCTCACCTGCAATTTCCATCCTTTCTCTCCTTGCTGGGTTACAACAGGTCAGGTTTCTAATTGGTGCTCATTAGCCAAGCTGTAGATGATACTTCTCTGGTCAGTCCCTTTGCCCACTGGCAACTGCTGGCTGCATCTCTGTAGTTCTAGGGAGAGGAAAACAGGCTCCCACTCCCAGCAACAACACTTTGAGGTCTGTCACCAGTGGATTTCTTGACATCCTACAGAGACATCTAAAGGAGAATACAATACAGAAAAGAGCAAAATTTTGCAGTCCTACTCCTCTATCTGCCAAGAAGACTAAAAACCTCAAAAGCCTGCATTCCTGAAATTTGCATTATTTTGTTGTGCTTATTACTGGATACTGACTTCTACAATTTCTGTCACAACTGACCATGCTCAGAACACTCCAGTTCAACACATTCTGTAAGGTGTCCCTTAAAGCAAATACCTCCATATATGGAGAGTCTAATAGATAGTTATACATACATATATTTTTAATAAGTTTTCTCATATAAAAGATTTGTCCAACACCATGGAAGGTCCTGGGGTATCACACTGAGTACAGGTCAGACTGATGAATACACGTAAAAGATCATAACTCAGATTGCCACTCTCAAGCACAGGAAAATACATTATTTCACTTGGATTCTCTAAACCACTTTTCAGCAGAACACCAACTCAGTGTAACCTACTGTCTAACTATGTTGACCAGGACTCTAGCAGGGATGATCTTCGAGGTCTGAAAGAACTCTGTGATTCTATGATGACCCTTCAAAAGCATCAGGCCTACATCACAGCACAAGTGGTCACTTAAGCAAGAGCAGAAAGGACCTAAACATATTAGGGCCTCACTCCATTTTGTGCCAGCGGGAAACAAGAGGAGGAGTGAATGTAATGTCTATGCTGTTCTCTTCTTACAGCACCTTGCGGTTTGATGCACCGAGCAGGAAAGTCAGTATTAGGCTTATGCTGATGGTCCTTACCCAGCAAAGAGCTACACAAATACTCCCAGGAACTTCACCAGAGAGACAAAACCAGACTGCCCCAATTCAGGAGCTATAATAAGTTAAAGGAAAAAAAGGGAAATCATTTGGCATACCTACATGCATATATTAATTAAAGATAACAAGAATAATTACACACTTGGGAAAGGCAACGACAGGTCCTCAGAATATCAAGAAGCCTATAAAAATTCTGGTGAAAGGCACTGAAACCTAGATAAAAAGGGGTGCAATTATTCCCCACCACCCACCTCTGCTGAGTGTGGGAAGGGACAAGAATCACAGCAAGAGAAAGCAAAAGTCACAGATGGGTATTAGGGACAACATTGAAAACACTCCATAAGGTTTCCCCAATAGAGAACAGCTGAGCTGCAAAGATCTGGCAACAGGATTTGCTCACAGGGCCTAGACAAAGCTGAGGGGCAGGTCACACTTCTCAGCAGTGGGAAATGAACAGGCAACTCTTGAAAAATCATTGGAAAGGGTCAAGATGTTAAAAAACTAAAATAAGTTTTTAGAAGGTTGATGATATTTGCATTTCACCTCTTTCAAGATCAAGATCTGAAAACAAAAGAGAAACTCCTACATTGCCCATCTTGTTAGAAAGCATGATACCTCTTCCCTACAATATTTCTGCAGCAGACATCGTTTTTGAGCTAGACATCAGAACAGGAAAATATCATTTACATTAACAGGATTGCATGCAAGCAACTTCTGCCTCAAGCATAAATTCAGGAAACTAAGTATACTAGATGATAAGCAACACAGAAAGAACAGGTTTACTGAGATGATACCCTATACATGCCTTTCTATATTCATTGTCCAGTAACTGCAGCTAGCTCCATAGGGACAGTGAAGAAGCTGACATCATTAAGAATGGAGAAAATGAGGCTTATAAAAAGACATCTTTTGAGCACCAGGTGGAGAAAATTTTCAGCAGTAACTTTAAACTCAACTGGATGTCTACACTGAGTTTAATCCTTGAATAATATACATTGGTATAAAATTAAACTCCTCTTACTTGATTCAAACACTGCACAGCTTCTCAAAACAGTTCACAGAGCAAGGAGAGTTGTCACAGCTCAGTTTGACAGTCTCAGGGATTCCTGTTGTTGCAGAACAGACAATATGCTACAGCAGTTTTAATGCTTGGTGCCTTGAGCAATTTATGCTCTTGCTAAAATGTACATTGTCTCTTACATACTTACAACTTAGCCAAAACCATACCTCATTTCCCCAAAATGTTGCAGAGAAAGTCTAAGTCCAAAGTGAAGATTATTAGCTCTACCAACAAAAAGCATCACTATGTGTTTCTGCTCTTAATCAATCGCCAGTTAGTAAATGTGAGAGTTTCCCTGTAGCCTTTGGACTATAATAACAGGAAGAACAGAGGAAAACATCCATAGGTGACAAGGCCTTGGTAAGACAAATACAGGATGGCTTGTTCTGCCATCCAACAGAAGGCTCAGGACATAACTGTGTAATGTGCATTGCTCAAAACAAGGATGCCAGAGGATTCTCAGACTTGACAGCTCTTAGTGGTATCAGGCATAGACACTTCCAACCAGCTGAACAACCACAGATATGCCCAACCACCCAAACAACACTTAGGAAAATAAATTCTGCATTATATATCCAATCTCCTTGGTTTCCTTAGGACCTATTTCAAAACAAAGGGCAGAATATGAGTCTGATGTCTGATTGCTCAGAGACTGTAAAAAACATGAGAGTTCTTGAAAGGTTTTTTTGCCAAATTACTGAATTGCTTTGCTTTAGATAGTATCTTAGGATACTTTTTGGCAGCAATTATACAGCATAACATACAGATGAGATGTGGCACACATTCCACCATATGGACTAGAAAAAAGCAGATGTCTAGAGAGTATCTTCAACTAAAAATATTATGTCTTATCTGACTAAGAGAATTGTAAATATTTTAAACGATAGTCAGAATATTTAATTGCACTCTTTGAAATACTTGAATTTACATGCAAAATAAACTGACAACTAGATAAGACACCTTGAAAATGTGCTTTCCAGCCCTTTTCTGTGACTGCATTACCATAAAGATATAGTCAATGTGTTAAAAAGGAGCAGAGATCTTCTGGACAATCTTCCAGTAAGAGCAGAGGCAAAGTGAAATCCTAACTTCTTCCAAGACAGATTTTGGTTGCCTTCTGGAAGACAGTGAGAAAGACCTGATGACCCAGAAGTGCTCTCCCCAGTGTCTGCCAGTGTGTGAGCTAAAATTAGTTTCCCTTGGAAGGCAGCTGCAGAATATTTGCGATTCCATGACTTAAGGCACATCACCCATATGCTAATTTAACAGACAAAAATGATTTGTCATGGAGGGTATCAGAGTGAGTCACAATAGAAATTAAAAATCACTTCCTACATGAAGATGCCTTGCAGAAACTGACTTGTGCCATCTCAGCACCTGGGCAGAGAAGGCTCAGTATACCTTACAAACCCCTATTTTTTCCCCAATGCCAAGTGGTACTTGTGCAAACAAGGAAATTAGGAATCTTAGTCATTATTTGCTCAGGCACTGATCTGTTTTGCATGTGAAAGCTAATGCTTATAGACAAAGGCATAGGACCAAAGATATTTGTAGACATCAAATAAGCAAAAGCAATTGCAAATATTTGTGTTATTTTAGCAACTAAGCTGCTTGAGAGGGACATTAAGATACAAATCAAAATTCAGTAGTAACTGAACACAACACCCACAGATCCCTACCCTTCCTTTGTAAACGTTTCAACTAGAGATTAAATAAAATTATCCCAGGTGTTTCATGACGAGGTAGATATGGATGCTGTTAGAGGGCTGGAGTGGTATGACCTTTGACATCCTCTGGAGAGAGGAGATGCAGCTCGATGTGTTTTCTACACCAGCTTCCTTTCTCTCCAGTGAACCACTGCAGGCAAGCACACTTACACATTTTTTTCTGTGTTTTTTCAGTTTACTATAATGGTGTTAATGATGTTTGTCACTTTTGGTGCTCAGAAGCACCAACTCTGCTTTTCTCATCTGTTTTTTTTTTTTCTCTGCACAGCTGGGCACAGGAAAGCAGAAGAATGGCTTTGAGATGCTGCTGTACTTCCAGATGTGACTTCTGAGGGCTGGCTCTGTATCCTGCAGCTGTGACAGCCACTGCTGTTCCTCCTGCAGCCCTGATGAATCGAAGCACACCAGTACAGCCACACTTCGCTGTGAGTTTACAGGTGCAGCAAGATAATTTTTAGCACTCAGAATATACAGTCAGTTATTTGCAAACCCTTTTCCTCCATCCCAAACTCATGTGTCCATGGCTCAGAAGATGCTCAGGGAAAAAAGGTTTTGCAGAAACACCTTTCACAATTACTGTGTGGTTAAATATGTACAGCTCCTTTACCAATGGAAGGAGTTGCCTCGGTGGTATTACTTTAGCCAAATATCTTTGTCCATGTGGAACTCCCTACTGAACATCTCACTGTTGAGTATCTTGTACCTGGCTCAGATGGATCCAGGCCAAGAAGAATATTTCCAGTTTCATTTCACATTTCTTCAAAGTAGGCTCCTCGTCAGGGATGAGCTATGAGCTTGATCTTTTTGAGCTAAGTTTTAGACAGGTGAGATTACTGCTTCTTCAACATATTATGAAAATATTCTGTAAAATGAAAAAAGAAATACATTGGCTAAAATAATTTAACAGCTTGTGATTGCAGTTTAATTTATTATGTCATAAAAACGCAGCAGCAGTGCAAAGTATCAAATTAGTAGTACAAGTTCAGGACAGTAAAATACAGGATTTAGCATGACACTCACTCCTTCATTAGAAGAGATTCCTGCAACAGCTCATTCCTTCTGTCCATACAATAGAATTTCTCTAGTTTGTCTGATTAAGGAAACAGAAAAAAACCAACAACTTTATGCTGTTGTTAAGCTGGTACTCACATCTTGAAATCAACAGGTTCAGCTAGCTGAGCTTTAAAAGGGAAGTTTGTGAATAGAATAATTTGCTACCCTTCTTCCTCAGTCTCAGACACAAGCATTTATCCCACTGGGCAAATATCCAGTTTGGAAGGAATCAAACCACATTTTTCTTCCTGAACTTTATTGAAAAGCGTGCACAAAGGGTGAAACATGAGCCACAGGAAAGCCATTTTTAGTCCCTCACACTTTCCTCTGAATTACACAATAATGGAGCAGATGAACACTTACATTTTCTTCATGAAAATACAAAGAAATTCAGCATTTAGAAATGACCCCACAACTTCATCTTTAAATTCAGAGCAAGCTGGTGAGGCTGTCTGGAGACAGCTCATACCAGATATCATTGAAGAAATTTAGGAAATACACCACTAACATTAACCTGTCCAATAAATAAAGACCCAGAGAGTTGCCAGTGTTTACTCCTGCATGAAGTGGAGCAGGTTTTCAGCATCACTGTGGACCTGCTTGTGCATCTGAATGGGCCAGAACTGCTTGGGAATAAAATATGGGATAGCATCCACAAGAAAAGCAATTGTACAGCCCCACTTCATGCTCTCAGCAACAATGTGCTTTGCTGTTGTGTTCACACCTTATCAGTGGAGGATGAGATTATTTTTATCAGAGTTAACACCCAGTTTGGCCAGTAATATCAATAAAGCCAAGGCCAACACTAAACAATTGAAAATTTAAATCCTATGGCTGCTGTTCCAGCCCAGTGAAACCTCATGATAATCTGTATAACAAGTGGACACAGACGAAAAGCTAATTCAATGCTGCCAAAAAGAGTCATAATTAACAAATTTATTTCCATCCTTATCTATGGAGCATAGACCCCTTTTAAAGGAAGAGAAGGAATAGATAGACATTTTAAATATAAGGTTTGGTTCAAAACAGAGCCTTTCCAACAGGTTTTAATGGGACAGAACACCAATAACAACAACCAAAAAGTACCTGGAGAACAAAAAGCATAAAGCAGAAATTATAGGAAACTAAAAGAAATAGCACATCAATCTCAGAAAAATATCTGAAATACAAATAGACACCAAAACTCTAAGGAATATTGAGAAGGAAAATAGAATCAAAGTGATTTCATAAATTAGTCTGGTTTTCACTAAATAGTTTCTTACTTAAAACGGCTTTGGTACTAAAATATTGGCTCCTCCAGAGGAGGTTTTTCAGCTACTACAATTAAGGCTGGACCTCTCTGCACCTCAAACACACTTGTTCCACTCTGCATAACACCAAATTCCAGAAGTACCTCAGACCTATTTCTATGCTGTGTGATGCAACAAGCCATGTCATCCTGCACAGCAAAAAAAAAAGGGGATTTAATCCCTTTCAATTTCCACTGCAGATCACTGAGTCATTACTGCTCTATTATGTTTTCAGGGCAGTAAATAAATACAGTTCAAAGCCATTACATATGAAGTCCATGAAAATAAGTCTGCTGCCTATGTCATCTCTTATTGTGTTGAAAAATCTCAGAAGGTAACTGAATGAAAGACCAGCTCAGAATTAAAATAGAGTAAAATAGACATTTCTTGAAGTATTAAGTTGGTTGCTCAGCCCTACTTCTGAGGTTTCAGTAGCTTTTCCATATTTATGATGGAAGCAGATGGTATAATGCACTGTGTAGCTCAGGTCCTCTGCTGTTAGAGAATCACAGGATCACAAAAAGATGAGGTTGGAAGGCATTTCTGGACACCACATCATTTAATGCCTCTGCTCAAGCAGAATCAGCTAAAACAGGTTGCCCTGTTCAGCTACTCCATAATTTTGGCAAGTCCCTGCACCCATCTTAAACCAACACAAATAAAATTATTCTACAGCAATTAAGAGATCTTAGCACTGAACTCTTAATGCTTGCTATTTCCACTTGACATTTAGTCACACAAGGTTTCATCAATGATCTCTGAAATCCTCCCTAACCTGCCATGGGACTTCTCTTTGCTTTGAGCCTCGTGTCCAGGAGTGCTTCAGAATTGAGCTCTCTCTGCAATGGTGCCTTTATCACTTCATACCACATGAAGAAAAGGTGATCTTGGAGAATCTGTGGTGCTGGCCTTCCCCAGCTGCAAGCAAATGAGCTTTAGTGTCCACACATTCTCAGCTAGGAGAAATAAAAATATTTATCCTGGGACAAACTGTCTTCATATCTAACTGGTTTTCCTGCAACTCTCAGCTCCTCTTTGTGAGGTAAAATAAGAGGCTCGTATTGACTTACTGCACTGATAGTAACTTCTGAACTTAAAGAAAAAAAGAAAAAAAAAAGAAGCCTGTATTAACTCTCTTGGAGATGATCAGGCAAACCTTGAACAAATTCCTAACACTCTTCAAGAAACCCTTTACCATTGGTCAGGAGCCAAACACTCTCAGTTAAAAGGACCTCTATTTAAACCACTTTTCCACTAAACAAGAAGTGATACACTCTGTTAGCTTTCATTTCAATTATTTGGCAAACTGAAACCTTCCTTTAATATCCACTTGCTCAGGAAATCCCTAACAGAACTGCAACACTGACCATAAATTTTAAAAAAACAAAAAAAAAGAAAAAAAAAGAAAGAGTGACTGAAAAATAATAGAACTGCAGGATAGATTGTAATATTCTTGCTCAAGAGTACCACTATACTGCTCCACATAACCAACACAGCATTTACATGCTGTCCATCAATGAAATGAGAAATTGTTACAGTTCTGTCTGCCACAAGCAATCTGCCCTTTTGTAATCACAGATCCAGTTTCTGTGGCACTGGGTCACAGAATTAGATGAAAAATCTGCACCTAGGTTTGAGGTACTGTAGACCTTTTCTGAGCTGGTAGTCAGCTTCTCTTAGCTGTATGGATAGGAGCCACTGCCAAATACAGAAGAGTTAATGTATGGCAGTGTTTGAACTTCAAATACAGCCAAAGCTTGTAGGTGTTCATAGCCAGAGTAGTGGCTTTATTTGCAGGTGAACTGTTAGCCCAGCATTTGTGGAGATACAATTGATGGTGGAAGGCACACACATGAAGTCACTTTCTGAAGGCTGCAAACCCTGAATTACTGATACACATTCTTCATTTCTGAAGCAGATGTAGGTATGAAGAGTGTTGCTCCTGGGCTAAAGAGAAAGAAAGATGCTTTGATGCTTTTACCATCAAGCAATCCTCCTTCAACTGGGAATTTCAAAATTCCTGATGGGAACTTCCTGAAGGGAAGTTTAGCATCCTTTGCCATTCCTGAATCACTTGGCCCCTTAGGCAAAGTGTATGAAGTCTTGCCCTTTCAATCCATCTGCTATGCAAAAGACGTGTTAGACCGTCACACTGACAATTCCCCAGGGCTTTGCTACCAACTGTATCCCACAAACTGGTATAAATTTGGTATCAACTCTGGTCCCAGCGCAGCACAGTGCAAGCTAGGGCTGGGGGCAGGAGGGGAGGGCTGAATAGTTCTGCTTTTATCATGGTCATCCAGTTTTTCCTGCAGTTGATGCCTTTTTTGCTGCAATCACTGCATCTCAAAACGCACAAGTTTTTACTTTTCTGTGCCTCTAGATAGTAGATTAGAGCAGCCTGGCTGCCAAACATGATTAATAACTCTGTGAGGGCCTTTGTACTGTATGCAATATTTGCCAAAAATGGCAGAAATCAGAAGAGAGGAGAGTGCACTGCAATGACAGCTATTTCAGAACCTGATGACTGGGGGGGCTTATGATTAAAGAACAAACCCAATTACATGAAGAAAACGCAGTGACATAAGTTCTTCTTCATTCCCTCCTCCTTTGGCCCCATCACCCCTCCTTCTTTAAAGTGTTACTTCACATTCCTGAGATTAATTTCAAGGCTCTAAAATAAACAATTCCAAAAATAGTAAGAGGAAATGGTAATCTTGGGAATTGGAATTTGTTAGCTCATTTTCCAGAAACCAGAAGCCCTGCCTGCTTGAAACCCTTATTGCTCTGCACAGCAAGTCACAAGAAGATAAATGACTTTCTGTATCAGCAAAGAGCAAACATGCTGCTGTTCTGGTGCACAGGCTCAAGCTTCAAAGTATGTGAAAAGCAAGTGAGCAACACAGGGCTCGAGGGGGCCTGGAATAAACTCCAACACAGAAGACAGTCTCTAGTCTAACAAACCCCATTTCTACTTGATGAACAGGTCGGCTACCGCAAGCCTAATATGTTCCTCAGAGCCATAGGTAGTCTCAGAGCCATATATGCTCCCATCAGCATCAACTTCAACTTGCAAGAAACCTTTTATCCTGGTCTGCAAGCACCAGCTATGCAGGTCACTATAATTTGTAGACATATGCACATCCTCATTCCCTACCATTTAAACTCTGCCTTTCCCTGTAATTACAAGCCTAGCACTACTTGTCTCCCCCACTATGACTTCATTATCTCTAATGTGAGAAAAGGAGTCAGCTTATGATGTCAGTCACTCCATCCTCCAGGATATCAAGCAACAAGGCAGCAATCACTGAAATGAATGTGGAAAATGTATCACTTCCCGTGTGATGTGAAGTTTCCTCACTCCTACAGCCAGTTGGAAGCAGCCACTATCCACCACATAATTACTTCAATCAGAATCATGGAAGAAAAAAATAATAGGGAAGAAAAGAAAAGGCAAGGGCTCCTAGACTGCTCCAGGCTTTAATTATTAAATTGTCATGTTTCAGCCTCAAATACCCAGCAGAGCTCATATAAGCTTGAGTGGTATTTGAATAAGCATCAGATTCTGTGGGATAGGGGCTGACATTTTTGTCTAAAGTCTAAATATCTTGTACAGCTAATTCTTCATCATATTTTGAGGCAGTAGAAAGGATCTGTTCTGCTAATGGAGCATCTCCATCTACTGTTGGAGAGTGGAAAGGGAGCAGCACATCCCCCACAAGGAAACAAGATGCAGAAGCAGAATCTGCTACCCAGCAGGACTAACAGGACATCTGTCAAAAGAGGGGAGAAGCAAGTGAGACCTACACAGAAACTTTGCTTGCCAGCTCTGCAGTGGCCTTCACCAGAGCTTGATTCTATTATTTATTAAGAAAATGAGTTCTAGATGTCACCATTTTGAAAGCATAATTTTAGAGAATGAACTTGCATGTAAGCAAAGAAAAAGCACTGCTTTCCTAATCTTGCCAATAGCCTCAAATAATTTCTTAAGGAAATTTGAAGTCTTGAAGGGGAATAGCCGATGGTGACACTTTATATGTTTAAGCACATTTAAAGGTCTCACTGCTGCTGCTGCGGATATGAAAGCTGCAACAGCCAAGAAATTTTAGCCATTAAAAAAAACCCAAACTTATCAAGTTTCAGATTTTTCTAAAATAAAAAAAAAAAAACACCAAAAAAACACCCAAAACCCAAAAACATAACAATCTCCTCTTACTTAAGTTTCAAAGAGTTTCCAAAGTGTATCTAAACAGAGATAAAGGATTTTAACCTTTTCATGCTTCTGAAGTTTACTAAATTCATACCTTTATCTTTGGTCATCTCCCAACTAACAAGCAGAACATGATAAATGGTCAGACTAAGTACTGCACAGCAAGGCATGGATTTAGCAAGGAGAAATCACAAAACTGAAATTAAGATATTAATGTCTGCCTGTCAGAGAAGACGTGGAATGATTCCAGGCTCAAAACTTCAACACTGCTTTCTAATTACAGATTATTCTTCATCATAGCAGCATGATGAAAACAATGTTGATAAAGTTACCTATTCATCAGTTGCTGTCATTTCCCCATCATAATAATCCTGCTTCTTACATAGAAAGAGACAGCTCAAGATCTGTCACTGGTACAGAATGAACAACTCCAGAAACTCAAGGGATGTATTCTGAGAAAGCAAACTGTTTGATGCTTTTCTATGGCCCTTTTTTATTCTGTGCATGTGAAGGAGTAGTGGGCTCAAAATTAATGAGAAAAGACCATTAACTAAAAGGTTCCAGGTGGTCAAGGAACTTGATTGTTCACTCCTATACTAAACCACAGAACAACTGGGATCTCCTTCCTTGTGTAAAATAAGGAAATAATTCCCTTTCAGGTATCTCAAGAAAGTGAGATAGTCATCACAGTTTGTCTCTAGGCTAAAAATCACATCAAAAAAGAACAAGGACCATCTACTGAGAATCTGCTCTGGTCTCTCTCTTGAAGCCAAGGTTTCAGTTGAGGGAGATGAGTACTTGTGCATGGCCCATGTGTCATGACATTACAAGTCCAGATGTTATTACAAGTCCTTCCTCATCACAGTCCCCTCACCTCTCCTGGTTCATCCTTTGCAATTGATACCTCTCTGTCTTAGGAGTACTTCTTGCTTCAAGATGCTTCTCTTGGTCTGGAGAGCCCTAGCCTCACTCACACATTGACTGCTTCTGCTCCAGAACATCTCACCTCCTCCAGGACCAGATTCCTGTCTTCATACCAAGGATCAATCTCGCACTCCTCCAGGCAGTAGGACACCTCTGTTGCACATTGCATCTGTCATGTATCATACATGCAGGAGTGTCACAACGCAGACTCCTCATACATCTCTTACTCTTGCAATTTCTTGGCCAGTAACTGAACCACAGGAACACAAAACGAAGCTCCCTGTTCCTAGGTCACCTCTGCTCCTCAGAAGTAGCATGCTTTAAAAAGAATCTCTTCTTAAAGACATTACTAGATCACCTCGTGGTAGAGAGGATTTGCATGAAAGAAAGGATTTGATTCCTCAAAAGCTCACACAGGGACAGTCCCAGTGAAATTAATTTGTAAAATTAAACACATGAATAAATGCTTGCAGAAGTTAGGCCTAAGAGACTGCAAGCACTCACATAGCCTGGGAGAAGCATATCCAGCAAAATATATCCTACTTTTGAGTGAAAATAGATTTCAATATACTTGCCAATTCCATATAAACATTTTTACACGACCATCTCCATTTACTGCTGGAAGGATATAAAAGCAGCAAAACAGCACTGGAAATTATTATTATATCCTTATGCCTTAAAAGCAATTCTTAAGAGCATCCAAGAAGTTGAGAAAATTCTAAGCTAAAGTTTTATGAAACCCTGAAAGAAGGTCAGGAGACCAAAGAAGACCAGAACAACTGCACAGAAGCATTAACAAATTCCTACAAACACTAGGTCTGGAAATCCAAATGAGACTAAAATAATCTAATTCTCTCCACCATCAAATAACAAAGGCAAAGAGAGAACCTCCAAGGTTTCCTGAAAAGTGAAATATTTTTCTCCTTTTATTTTGGAAAAGTAAGGATAAGTTGTTTAGCCACATGGGAAAAATGGGACTTTGCTATAGAAATGGCAAACTTCCAGCAGCAGCGAACTAAGAAAAACAAAACAGATGGTGAAACATCAGAACTTCTCACTCAGAAAAGCAAAAAGAGAAGACCCTGAACCTATAGGGGCAAAAATCACCAAGTGGTGATCAACTAAGCTCCTGCATCAGGACTTCAGAACCAGAGAGACAATATCAGCATGCTTAGGTCAGTGTAGCTTTGACAACCAGACCATACCTCTTTTAGCAAGAGATAGGCCACAGAGAACTTGGGGACCAGAGAGCAGGGCCCTAGGCATAAGGATGGTTATGGGGCTGCTGTGAAGAATATCATTAAAGCCAGACAACAGATGCTTCTAACACCATGGGAGGTTCCTTATGCAGCAGAAAAGTCTCATCAAGGAGGAGTTGCCCTGCACACTTCAGAACTCCTCACAATAAAAACACACTGAGCTCTTAAATGTTAACCAGGATCAGATGCATTTGCTTTGTGTGAGCATATGATGGGTAAAGCAGAGAGGGATTTTGTTCTTCTGAGAAAACTGCCTTACAGTCAATTTTAAATATAAGATATCTGCAGAGAAGTCAAAGCTGATGGGATGAAGTTACCTCCATTAAACTGCAGAAAACTGCATGCAGACAGGCAACAATCTCCTTACAACATCAGTTCAGCAGATTGCTTAACCAAGAGTGCCATTTTGATAACTGCACAGGAATCCAAACCACAAACACTTTCTAAATCTAAGCAGCTTTACTAATGAATAATGAATTAATTTTTACCTTGTTCTGAATATTACTAGGGGGGTCTTAGTAAATCTGCAAACTTTCAGACACACAGTGCTTCTTGATGAGGAACCGAGTCTCTGAAGCTAAAAATCATGGTCCTATTCTCTCTTAAGATTGTAAGCCACCCTCAGCCATGTCCATCCTCATCCCCTTCTGCAGAAGATTCATATATGAAAATAATGGCGCTTTTAGGAATGAGAGAAAATTGGATCAAAACTAGAGGATTATTTTTCTAGCATCTTGTTGCTACCAACAGCCAAATACCATCTGGTTCCAAAAATGATACAACAGTGTTCAAGCCTTAGAACAACCTACCTACCGAAAAGAAAATAACTCCATGAACTTGTTTGACATAGAAGCAAGTTCTGTTCTGTTCTATTATATTTTTGCTCTGTCCACTGTAATTATCATGGTCTCTACCACTAATGTAGCTGTCCACCATGACTCAGCAAAAGATTAAGACATCTGGGGGGGTGGGGGGGAGTGGGGTTGGAGCTTGATACATTAGGTGCGCAGTGTAATATAAGCAGTGTTCTCCATAACTACAGTGATGTGTCAAACATGATTTCTTTGTAGGCTATGAAAGCCTTGAAAACCAACAGCTACAGCAGCAGAGCAAGATTGTTTTTCTACATTACCAGAAAGAAAAGGCTTTAGATTGTTATGGATTCTGGGGAATAATTCACCTTTCAGAAGCTCCGTTGAGCACATTAAAATTCACAAACCACACAACCTGTGGCATTACAAACATTAATATTTATTGCTGCAAAAGCAATATTCTCATTTAATACAGTGATAGTGACTGCCATGACCTCTAACAATTTCACCTAATGTTAATGAAAGCTGGAGCCTTCACGACATAGAGATAGGATCAACACACATCTTCCCATTGTTTTCAAGGGGAAAGCATTTTGAGTCGAAAATGTGGAGTAAAAGTTACAATAAGACCTAGACAGGTCTCTAATTGTGTTGATGTTAAATATTCTAATACCAATCTCTTGAAACTGAACATTAAAACAGAGGCAGATAACTGCTTAAGCTGAATAGCCATGCAAGGCAGCAGGAGATAGTAATTGCTCTTCCCTTTCAACATGAAATATCTGCTAACGAAGAGAGCTAGGAGAGCAGGGCAGGCTTTGTTAACTTTCCAGTCCCCATTAAGTCTCCCCCCAAGACTGACCAGAAGCTGTCTGGAGGTATGGCACTTAAGACACAATGTTTATCTGCAAGACAAAGAAACACTCACCTCTTCCTTCTTCATCCAGGCCTTCATACACGCCAATGCAGTGTTCATGACAGGGATGCTGGTTCTGGTGTGCCTAATGAAGGAAGCTATCCAGTAAGGGACATGGGCTCCTGTCAGCTTCAAATCTTTTTGATTTCAAGTAGCATTCAGCAACCTGTAGGAGAGCAAGTTTACAATGCTCAGCAGCTCAGGTTCATAACATTTGGGTTGTTTAGTGTGTTTTCACTAACATATCAACATACAGTCACACCACGAACACATTTTTCACCTGATAAATGTTCTTTTCTCTTGCCTGATCAGATCACTTTCTTTTTTCAAAGAATATTTTTCCTCAGCAGTGAAAGTACTACTCCAGCAATTCACTTTTATTGTCCTTTATATACTTATCTTTCTTTTCCAAGACTATAA
This sequence comes from Dryobates pubescens, assembly GCF_014839835.1. Classification (NCBI taxonomy): domain Eukaryota; kingdom Metazoa; phylum Chordata; class Aves; order Piciformes; family Picidae; genus Dryobates; species Dryobates pubescens. The sequence continues at coordinate 19,475,588 of NC_071616.1, read as the reverse complement.
ATCATCCCCAGTAAGATTTTTAGAAGTCTGTAGGCACTCTTCAACAAAACTATGTCAGGCTAACTTGTACTACTCAGAGGTTTCAAAACAAAGTTTCGCCTCCCAGGTAGAAATCACCCAAAGGGAAAAGAAACTCCACATTTGAAGACACAGTGACATCAACCCAAAGTTAGCAAACGTTTCTTAAATCCATTGGGGATGATGTCACGTAAAATCAGCTGTAGAACTGACTCATTTAACTTACAAACCTGACCTCAGAACCACACTATTTTTTCATTTCATCCATTCAGGAATCTTAACGTTAAAACTCTGAGTTCACCCTGAGAGAGGCACTTTCCACGACCAAACCACAGCTCAGATCTGCAGCTGAACCTTCATTTTTAGCCTGTTAGGGACTCATGTTCAGATGACCCAATATTATTTCAGAGCAGGCTCCCCTGGATAAACTACCTCCATCCAAACCTATTTCTTCAGTGTGGAAATCCCTGATGACTCTTCGCTGCATAGCAATGCATTACACTGCATTGCAGTGTCCAAATACAGTACTCGTATTTTTCCTCACCTAAAGGCATCCAGGAATCAGTTTCACATCTCTGGATAAAATAAATTCTGTAAGGTCCCTGAGAGCATCTTCCCACTGGGAGGCTGGCCACTGCCCTGCCAACCTGCTGTTATGCTGAGCCTTGGTGTCCCTTCCCTTGCTGCAGCCAACTCCAGCAGCCTCCACCCCTGAACCACTGCAGGGATGATATATTTATCTTTGCAAACCAATGCATATTATTATTCCGTATTTTTAAGTCATGTGTTTAAATATACAGATAGCCCTGAAATGTCCTGAGTTTTCACATACTTGCAAACATAGAGTTGCTCATAGTGCTCTCTCATTTCCTCTCTAGACTCTGCTCAGTGTTTTGAGATTTCCATTCACTAATTAAAATGTTTTCCAAAGCAGAAACACAGAAACCCCTCACAGCAAGTTTTATTAGCTCTGATTCACAGGTTTATTACGCTGTAACAACAAATACTACTGACCATGCATGTGCTGTATTAATGCTTATATGCAGGAATTACCTCTGGGATGATTTTTCCTAATGCCCAGCAATAAGTACATGTGAAAAATTACATCTGACCAGCAAAAGTATTTTCCTTGTATGTGATCTTCTAGGTGGTACTCAAATCTCCATTTTTCACTATAATCAGAAAAAATAAAATAAAAAAGGGGTGAATTTTGCATGAATAATAATAAAACTCAAATTTGCAAGTGCTCAATAAGTTGCTTGGTGGGGCAGAATTTCTGGGGAAGCTTCACATGGAAGCTGCCTTGCAAGCAGGCGTCAAATGCTGCTAGAGTGGGATGTCTCCAGTTACGTACCTTACATTTCTCTGCTGTAAGGAAAAATTAATCCGATCTAGAAGTTCCTGTTCACAACGGAGACAGAGGAGTCCTGTAAAATTTTATTTGAATAAAGGGTGAGTCCACAAGACAATTCCTTGTGGGGTCTCTCAAAGTGCTGAAAGATGCAGTTTCCCTTTTATCCTAAATTCCCAGACAAATTTCCCTGTCCCTTTTCCCATCAGCTGGTACTGAGGTTAAAGAGGTACTCAGGATTTAGTCTTTCCCAAAACACCTACCGCATGTCCCCCTTCCCACATAACTCCCCCTGCATCATACATCGGATGTTCATTTAAGTTAGGTTCTTCACTTCTCTGGGTGGAGAAGTTAATATTCAGTAGTTTATTAAGCCTGCGCTCTGTCCTAAAAGTTCTCAAGTTCAGGCTGTGTTCAGTGACTGCTATCTTCAGACAGACCCTTACTGACTTGCAGCAAGATTCAAGGTAAGGTACTTAGCAGAGGCCCTTTTGTGATTTACATACACATAGATAAGGTGGACTGTCTGGTTCCTTTCTATTCCAACCCCCTCCTAGACAATTCTTCCTTTGTAAAAGCACCACCTCCTTTTACTCCCATCATCTGCCCTGTATTTTCCTGTTTTGATTGTGATTCTTTTTGTCAGTTCTGGTGTATGCCATTGCTGTATGTTGTGGTAACTCTGGGTTTCTTGAACAAGGGCACATAAAGAAAAACTTCAGAGAAATGTGAACTGATCCAAATGAGCAATACATGCCTAATACTTACATGAACAGCCTCTTCAGAGAGAGATGAGGAGCAAAATCTACCTGCCCTACTTCAGAGATGTAGGACTGAAGAAGTTAGAGATATTCTGACAACCAAATACATTTCCCCTACAAGCCAATTTCTAAATGTTTTGCTATATCTGCTTTCTCCAAATTATATAGAAGAATATGGAGGAAGAAAATACAGGATGCAAAAAGAGTTTCAGATGTGTTTGTTACTATTCCCACTGCATCTAGAAACTGCACTGTCATTCAGTGGACATTTCAGTAGATAGTAGTTTGTTTTCTTTTGGGCAGATGTGGACAAATCATCATCAGTATCAATACATAGTATAGTGTATTCAACATACTTTAGAATTATATGTGGTAAATGTTGTAACATCAGTGTTCATAAGCATGAGGTTTGGGGTTGGCTTCATTTTCAGTTCCTAGAAAGTTAAGAACACAGGGTTTTTTCTGTGTCTACAATTATTTTAGTTTTACTGGAGCTATACAAAAGATAATCCTCATTTGGCCATATCTCCAGGAATATATGATTGGCTAAGCTTTTCTTCCTTCAACAAGAGCTGCTCAGTTCGAGAAACTGGAATATTAGATGGGATCCCATCAGCTCCAGATTTTTCACTGCCTGTCTCTTCAGTGGTAAGATTTCTTGTCCTCTCTATGCTACACACTCTTTCACTCTTGCAGACGTGTCCTTTTCAACACATTCCACTTGAAATTCTATTTCAGGATCTGCTCCAGCACTTTTCACATTCCTTTTCACTCAACAAAGTTCTCCTAGTGTATCTTCCAACTTAACTGCAACATAAGCAGCATCTTCTCATTCCTATCTTGTAGACCATTCACACCTAAGTCTTTTTTATCAACTTCCTTGCTTATCATCTCCTAATTTTTTCCCCATAAACTTTCCTGTTTTAATTACTACCTCCTGAGTTTAAATTTCCATGCTCTCCTTTAGAAGACAAGCATAGATTTTTTTTTTTTTCCCCACCTGCATTAATTTCACCTGAAGATCATTTAAATTCTGCTCCTGAATTGCCTAACTCAGTAGAGCTTTCAGCTGTGGAAATCTCTATATCCAGCGATTTGACTTCGTGGTTTTGAAAAGGAAGAGCACATGTAGGGAGATATTTTGGTAAACTGTTTTTCCTTTGGTTGTTTAAGGTGGGTTTTTTTGTCAGTTTATGAAGCACTTATTTCTAGTTTCAACAATTCTGCTGAAGACAGTGAATTCTAAAGCATGTATTTTTGTCCACCATCCTTAACTATATTTTCACATACAACTATGTCTAGGTTCGGAATATTCACTCTAATCCGTATTTTCTTTGCAAATAATAAGTATCTCCTCCCATCTATGGCGTGCTAAAACAAGAACTGTTCAGAGTCTCTGAATTTTGGAATCCCTCCTTTTTTAATTGTAATTTTACTGGCTGCATAGGGAAAGTATTTTCAGGAATATTAGTTTCAATTTATATTTCAGCAGGTCGAATGCCTACCTGAAGCTTTTGCAGAATTCTTCCAGCACCAACCTCTTCTTTTTTTTTCCTTTTTTTTTTTTTTTTTTTTGGTCTTGTCTTTGGGTTTTTTGGGTGGGTTTTTTAGTTGATTTTTTTGTTTGTGGTTGGTTGGTTGGTTTGTTTTGGTTCTTGTTTACCTTCCCCTTTAAGGGTGTCCAACCTAATGCAGGCGTTCTGAATTCTGGCATTTGAAAACATCTCTGGTGTTCCTTGATCTCAACTACTTCAGCTTTTATCTCATGTTCTCCTTTTAATTTGATTCCCTTCTCCTCAGTGCTGTCAACAGCTCTCTATTCACCAGGATCTGGCATATCAAATTAAAATCTTGATGCTGGAACTCACACAGAAGTGTCAGCAGTTTCTGGTGTCATTTTTTTAGCTGGTCTAGCTTTGTTTCTGATTTTGAAGAGCTGATATCAAGCTCTGGCCCTTTCCCTTTTCTTTATTAGGGGGATTTCAAACTTTGGCTCCTGAAATTTGGGTGTTTTATTTTCCTTTGAAGACCTTTCAGTTTCTTCTTTCTTTCATCCACAAAATAGGACCTTTTAATTCCTATTTGAGGGTTACTCAGTTCCACTGAAACTTCAAGTAATTTAATACCTGGGTTTCTGAATTTAATCTTTAACAGCAGAACTTGATTTTTTTTTCCTCCAGGAAGTTTTAGATTCCACTTTAGAACCACTGTCACTTCCTGACAGTTTTCCCTTACAGCAAGAAATTCTAAATTTTGGGTTACAGGTTTTATGTATTTTAACTGTACATTTTGTATCATGCACAGATATTTCAGGCCCTGCTGTTTTTCCTCCTGGCTTCAGACGTTTTTGCTCTGAAGAACCTTCTTCATTTAAAAATTCAAAATCTGTTGCACAAAGTTCGTATCAGCAAGAGGTGAAATTTTTGATCCAGATTCTGGAATGATCATTTGAAACATAGTTAAGTTCCATCCACTTTCAGCAATTCTGTTACAGTTTCAGAGAACCGATATCAACTTTGGACAAGGCCAAAACAGAAATTCTAAATATAGAATTTGTAGAGGCTCTGTCTTGAAGACAGGAAGAATTTTAGATTCAACACTTGTTGAAAGACTAGAAGCTGTTTCCTCTCTTTCTGCATGAGAAAGATATTCTGACTGAAATATTTCAGTTTCTGACCTACTCTTAGCCATCTTGGAAGGAGATGTGAAATGGTGCTTGACCAATCTAAAACATGGAGCACGTTCCATTTTTCTTAGCAGCACCATTATATGACATGTAAAGAGGCTTCATATCTTCTGGAACTTCCCTTGAAAATTCCTTCAAAAGTTTTCATAGTTCCACAGAAAGTGTCCCCATCTCAAATACCTCAAATTTTGTTTCCTGAATTATTAACATTTGTTTGTTATCTGCTACTTGTTTTTCTTTGCTTTCCAGCATGTCAGATGTTTTGTGTAATTCTCCTTTAGCAGACCTCCTACCTGTATGGATCCTTGCACGGTGTCATCCATTACGTCTATACAAATTCCACCTTCTCCTTCTCTTTTGTTGTGTTTTGGTGTTTGTTTTTTTTTTCTTCCCTTCTTTTGTTGTTGTTGTGTTGTTTTGGTTTATTTTGGATGAGGCCTGCGGTGTTTGTTTAGCTGGGCTTTCTTTCAGATCAAGTGTTTCTAAACTGGGCTTTGATATCTGTGTTGTTACAGCTGGCACTTGGTGCAGTAAACTTTGATGTCAATTCCTCATCTTTGTTTTTTAATGCTTATTTCAACTCCAGGGTGTGTTTTTCATGACTTGGAATGACATTTCTCATTTCTTTCAAGTCTTCTGTTAAAATTTCAGAATGCTGCTTGGACTCCTAAAGCATTTACTTTTCAGTTCAGGACTTCAAGGCTTAATTACAGCACTGATCCCTGGTGGCTGCCATTAATTCTGCAACTGGAAAAGAAAGAAGAAAGGATTACCTGAAAGGATTCTTGGGTTGGTTCAGAGCTGCTGCTCTTGTTTTACTCTAGTACAACTTCAGTGACAGCCTATAGATATGGAGCAATGCAAGCCTGCAGTGCTCTGGGCTCAGGACTCTAATGATCATATATAGTTTTTGTGGTTGATTCATCCCACATCTGCATCTACCTACTTGTTATAAGATAGGTGAAACTTTTTAAGCCAGGTACTTTAATCATAAGACAGCCAGAATGATTAGCCAACCAATACTTTTGAAATATTTCTACCAGCAAGAGTGGGCAATTCAAAAGCCCCAAGCAAATTGGATGCTCCACCACTTCACACAGTGAAATCTGAATTTTTTTTTCCCATCAGAAAACAGAAAATTACACTGCCCAGTCATGTTCAGCATGGATGTGAAAAGATAGACCAATTGTCATCACTTCAGGTATCAGATCAGGAGAGATCATATGTCTTATTAATGAGAAGGAGGAGTAATTGTAAGACATAAATAATAATAATGTCATTGTTGGCATTTGACATGACAAATAATTGCTATGTGCAGGTCAGCAGTTTTCATAGGTCCCCACCACAAGAATATATCTTATTTTAAATAAGGACTTGCAGGGCTGAAGGATGTGCTTCAACTGACTCGGTGAAGCAATGGAATAGATAGGGAAAAAGTGAAGTCAGTTGTCATGTAGCCAAGAGCAAGTCCTACTTCATAAGTCCTTTAGTGCTTTAACACTCGGTAAGTGTGCTATGTAACATAGATAAATATGTCAAGTAGATAAATATGATAAAGCTATACAACTTTATCAGAACATCTGCCCTGCATAAAGGAGAGGTGTGAGGAGGAAAAACCAACATAGGTCAAGCTTAGTAAGAGATTATTTCATGCAATTGTAAACCATTAAGAATGGAGTATGGCAATCCGTAGAAATTTCACAGTCTGTGTGCCCAGAACGATGCAGTGACAGCTAATGCTCTAGTATATAAAATTATCATTCACTAAAAAAGAAAAGAAACTGCTGGGCGGAATCAGTTCCACACACTGTTTGTCAAACTGAGCTCCAAGAATGTAAATGAGAAAACAAAACTATCGATATCTGCTCAGTTCCTGCAAATCATAGTTGCCTTTATTTTTCAGTCTCACATTAGGATCCCCTGGAAAATGGAATGGAAAGGGGTCTGCTGTTTCAGTCAGCTTATCCCTCAGCAATGCAAACCAGCAACAACTTCACCTTCCCACCAGCTCAGAACTTCCAGCTTCAATGGACTTGAATAGAATTTGTTCCTCAGTGAACTGCTTTTTGAAGATAGACAGGATCTAATATTTTCAAGTTCAAGCCAATTTCTCTGGCTAAGGCAAGCATCAGGAGTAGTGTTAAATGCCAAAATATGTCGTTTTTTTTTTTTCCACAGTGCCTGATATTCTAAATGATGGTGGCCTTGGAGAGAGCCACAGATGATTCCCAGGTTTTACTGGGAAAGCTGGTTAAAAGCAAGTATTGCATGCTTGACTCAGCACAACTCCTGAAGATTTGTTCATTGAGGGTTCAGTTTTTCATCTCACTTTAAGAAATTGTGCTCTGAAACTCATTTGCTTCTGACAGTGCACAATCTGCTTCAGACTTCTTTTACTGGTAGCATGCTGTGCTGCAAAAAATTAAGTACATTAAGAATTTTTCTTTCTTTTTCTAAATGCAGAAACCCATATGAAATGTTGGAGTTTGCTCCTCTTCATATCCAAATCTTGCACTCTGTTCTCCTGTTTACAGGGAGCAGCATCATACATCTCTGCCACAAGCTCTAAGGATTCAGACTACTATGAAAGTTCAGGGTTACAGTTTGCAGTGACTTGTCTGAACTGGAGGTCTGAAATTAAGAAAGAAACTACCTGCTTTTTGCTGTACCATTGGCCCTCATGAGATTTGCAGTTGGACAGCAAATCAGCAAAGCCAAGCAATGTGTGCTAAGCAAGTGTGCAGATCGAACAGGCCACTGAAAAATTAATGTTTTCTAATTAGCTACTTTGCTACTGCAAAGGACTTCCAATTGGTCAGAATATAATTTCATTTATATATCTGTCATGAGACTGTTGTCAAACAAGCCAGGGTGGGGGAGGGAAAGACAGCTGCCTATTGAGGAACAATTTAAAAAGTCATTTTGAGCAAGACTAGAACCCCAAATATTCCATAAATGTGGAAGATGAGCATGGACAGAAAGACTGACTGGAGAAAAAAAATCTGAAGTTACTGGAAATGTACATTTTAAATTAATATAAATATATATTTTTGAATCTTGTTCCCTGTGCAGAACAAGAAACTTTTTCTTATGTCTTTGTCAGAGAAATTGTTTCTGCATGGTGTCCACATTGTCTGATGGTGTCAGAACCTCTTACACCTGCAAATCCTGCCTTGTTGTGTGACTCCCCCTCCGGTAGTTAATGAAATGCATGCAGTGATACAAGAGAAATTGTCTGGTAGTGCAGGGAACATGGAAAATACAACTAGATCTTAATACATCAGAAAAGCAGAGCTCCAGCCCCAGCACTGGGGCTAACCTGCTGATCTTGTACCCACATCCCTTCACCACCTGATGTCTTTTCCTCAGCCCATTATTGTTGTCCCACCAAGGTTCCCAACACCCAGGCTGGGGCTGTCCCACTCTCTGGCTGGGGTGGTGGTATGTCTTGGCTACAGTACCCTGTGTCCTGTCATCCCAGGGAGCCTCACTGCATCCTGACAACTGCAACATTAAACTGCAAGTCAGTTTTAACAGCCAGAAACATTGTTCAAAACTGAAGCCAAGCATTTTGTTTCTATTCCTCACAATGAAGGCTAAACTGAAAGTTTCCACATAATCTATTATATTGGTTTGGGGTTTTCCCGAGTCCCTTTTTACAAGAGTAACTGCACACAGAACTGCCTCAAGATCCCTCTGCCCCATCAAGAATTTTAAATGATTTATCAATTACTAAAGCTTGACCCTTTATGTTCACTTCAGATCATCTTTACTTTGACAACAAATGCAATGAAACCTTTGAGAAGCTATATTTGTCCCAACACATCCTGTCCTTTTATACTACATTTTCTACAGAAATCTGTCACAGAGAACCTGTCCTACAATCTCCAGGTTGCACTTTTGCAGAAGTCAGCAGAACAAATTATAACAAAAAACTTGGCAACTCTTTCATCTATAAATTACATCTTTGCCAAGTGTTTCCCTGCTGCACAAAACAGATTGTCACTTCTCACTTCAGTTCCTTGTGCTTTGTCCCACATATTGACAAGCATTTTGTGAGTGTAACAAGATGGGTTCTTATCTTTTCAGAAGGGTAGATGCCTTTTTCATGTGCAGAGTAGGATGTGAAATGGAGAACTCTCCACAAAGGGGACTGCCAGACACTGAGTGAAATTTGGGGGTTCAGAGAGTGCAAGAACCACAGGTGTGCTTACAACCTTGATCAATACACAAAAACAGGGGAAGATGACACCGAGTTATCCAGCTTCATGTTTCTTGCTGCCGCCACTACCACACCCAAAAGTTTTCCAGAGAGCTAGAAAGTCAAACTGCTCTACAATCCGTGTGGGTTCTTTGTCTCTTTTCTTTATCCCTGGAAAGGATTTCAGTGCCTAAGAAGGGTGTTTGATAGCAATGCCATTCAGGCAGAACAGCTTTAAATCAAAGGTTTTGCATCTTCTCTTGCGGTTATTATATCACTGCCTCAACTGCTCTCTTTTTGAAGATGTTTTCACAAGCAAATCCAGGAATGCTCCAGTCCCTAGTTCTTTACTCCTCTTTGAATCTGTCTCAGAAAGCATCATTGTCTCTGCACAGTCCCACTGAAACAGGATCATTCCCCAAAGAGGTCTCACCTTGAACATGCCTTCCCTACATGTACAATCTCACTTCTCTGTTATTGTCAGTGCTGTTTTTTTTTCCCCTGCAGGAGAGTTTTCTTTTTATTTTCATGCTTTAAACAGCTAAAGACAGAAGTGCTGCCTTCTAAAATGCCCAGAGAAAAGTCCTGGGATTTGCTTGGTGATGGGAAAGAGAATGGAACAAAAGAGTCACACGGTACTGAATTCTGAAAGGGTGGGGGCGGGGGAATGTCCATAAGCTTACAGAAATATCATGGAAATTAATGGATTTGCACAATGTCAGAGCAGCTAAGAACAGAATCATAGAATTGTTAGGGTTGGAAGGGACCTCAAGGATCATCTAGTTCCAACCCCCCTGCCATGGGCAGGGACACCTCACACTAGATCAGCTTGCCCAGAACCACATCCAGCCTGGCCTTAAAAACCTCCACGGATGGAGCTTCTACCACCTCCCTGGGCAGCCTGTTCCAGTGTCTCACCACCATCATGGTGAAGAACTTCTTCCTAACATCCAATCTAAATCTACCCATTTCTACTTTTGTTCCATTCCCCCTAGTCCTATCATTACCTGACACTCTAAAAATTCCCTCACCAGCTTTCTTGTAGTCTCCCTTCAGATACTGAAAGGCCACAATAAGGTCTCCTCAGAACCTTCTCCTCTCCAGACTGAATAGCCCCAACTCTCTCATTCTGTCCTCACAGGAGAGGAGCTTCAGCCCTCTGATCATCCTCATGGCCCTCCTCTGGACATGCTCCAGCACATCCACATCTTTCTTGTAATAGGGGCTCCAAAACTGGATGCAGTACTCCAGGTGGGTCCCTCTAGATGCCTTCCTTTGCTTTAGCATGTCTGATGCACCACACAGCTTGGTGTCATCAGCAAACCTGATGAGGGTGCACTCAATGCAACTGTTCATGTTGCCAACAAAGAAACACTTGTCTGGGGGGGCTCAGCCCATCCTGCTTTTCACATTTTCCCCATCTCAACTTCATCACTGCTCAAGCTTCAGTGCCAGGGAAAACAGATGCCAACACCACACGCAGACTGACACTACAAAGTCAGGATCAGACCAACACTTCTCCAGGCTAAAAAACTGTTCCTGTTGCCACTTTCCAAGAGACGGAGAATTCTGAATCAAGGCTAATGAGTATGTGCTTTAGAAGATAATTTCTACTTCAGTATCTGAAACCCCTTGTCACAGTCTGTGCCTGAGACTGGTTTTGGTACTTTGCTTCAGAAAAAAACAAAGCATATTATCCCATAGAGTTACCAGTCCTTACTATCAGGTGGAAAGGAAGAGAATGTCAGAAATTCAAGTGCAACTCAGCACTTCACTAGTAAAAAAACAACATAATGAGCATCTTCACCACAGATTAGCAAGACTGACTGTATTGGCCATTGTATAAACTACATCAGTCAACAACTCTGTAGCGGCAGCCCAAGGTTCAATTGCCTGCCTGTGCTCATTTATAGCTGTGTAAAATAGGTTCTTCTTTCCTGGAAAACTGCTGAAGAGCTGCAATATTCTGTATGCTAATACCATGCAAGACAGAGAGAGGAAAGAGACACAGAAAGGAAGTTACCAAGATGATAACCGTAAATCAAGCACACACAGAGAATACCAACACAAGAAGCCTAAAACCCTCAGGACCACACACCAGAAGATGGAAACTGAGCAAGATGGGGAACTGTCTTTTTCGAAAAAGTAGTACATCCCCACCTGACTGTTGGGCTGCCTGGCCAGCAGAGATTCATAGGGTGCCTGTATTTCTCTCTGCCTGTCATAGATACCCTGGCTGCAGAGTAAGTGGTGTCATTCAGCAGAGCGGAAATAACCAGTGAGAGAGCAGTGCTGATGAGGAAACACAAGTCAGGAGGGGCTACAGGATCCTGATAGGTAGACTGAAACAATTTCTCAAGCAGAGAGAAATAACAAATTTTGGGACAGCAACAAAGAGAAAGACTGTCTTGAGGATGGCACTGGCACTGGTTGCAGAGGTCGCAGATACCCCATCACTGGAAACATTCAAGGTGAGGATGAATAGGGCACTGATCTAGTTGAAGATGTCCCTGCTCACCACAGCAGAGTTGAACCAGATGACTTCTAAGGGTCCCTCTCAACCCAAACCATTCTATGATTCTATGATTTCCATTATTTAAGAACAACTTCTCCCCTGCAGCTACCCCAAGCTTTATAAATTGCCTTTTTTTTTTTTTTTTCCTCAGAGGTGCAGACCTACTACAACACAAAACTCCCTGGTAGGGAGTTATATCTCATTCAGGAGTCATTGCTTCTCAAAATGAAACCATGCGGCTGTTAATGACTCCAAACCACTGCACCACAAGACCATCAGACTGTACAGTTTAAAACTGAAATGCCTGGCAAGGTCTCACCATAAAACACCTGCCTTAGAGACACAAGGCCCTGGTTTCATGTGAGCATGTCCATCTGCATTAGTTCCAGAGTGAGCTCTCTCCTCTTTTAAACACATTATTACGGAATTTCATATAAGAAGTGTTGTCTGGGAGCCTTTTGGTGTTTGTATGACATTGGTGATCCCAGATTTTGACAAAGGAAGATTAATGCCTATTGCAGCCACGCAAAGGTTTTCAGCCTCTCCACATATTAGGGGCAGTGCCAAGAAAGAAGAGTCCTTGTCACTAAGAAAGTACAATCACAAAGGCTCCCTTCTGCCCTTTTCTCTGAAGGTTGAAGTTTGCTTACCTAGACGTACTAATGCGCATTACAGAGTTACTCAAGGTAACACAGGAAGACTACCAGAATCAAGAACAAGATTCAGGTCTCCATTTCATATAAAGTATTTCATTATTTGTTTCCCCCCCACACACACTTCTTATAAAGACAGGTTTAGACACCAGATGCCAGAAATCATAGGAAATCTCCCAAATTAACAGTTGCATCCTAAACAAATAAACCCTTTACTCCACTGAAGGCTGCCATTTCAGAACATTTACTCCACTTAATTAGAGAGGATTTGAGAAGTACAAGGTAGCAAAGTTGAATCCCACTTTTAAAAAGGAAAGGGAAAACCATATATAAAGACCTTGTTGATCCCTTACCATGCCCTAGCAGGGAAAAAAAAAAAAAAAAAAAAAAAAAAAAGGGGAGGTGGGGTGTGGAAAGGCAGCTAGGGGAAAAAAAAGTTTAAAATTCTGAACGTGTCAAAGCCATCCTCGACTGATTTTGTCTGAAGAATTTAAGGACAGGTTGAATAACAGAGGCTCTACCTCCTATTCCAATTTTTTGCTATTCTTAGAGACAAAATTCTCATGCTAATTTAAACCTCCCTTGTTTTAATTTAAATTCATTATTACTGATTCTACCCACCATGTACTTGAACAGATTATTCCCTCATTCTGAAGCCACTTACACGCTTAACACAACTGAGGACTGTTTTCTGTCTCTATCAGTTTTCTCTGTTTTTAAGACAATCCCATTCTTTCCATCTTCCTATGTAAAAAGTCCTCATTCTACATCCATCATCATCACCATGCTTCCCATCTAGCCTATATCTCACTGATGACATCCCTCTTGAATGTCTGTGCTCCTCAGGTTTGTAGGGTTTCCCTGATTGTTACCTGTCTTCCTGTGACCGTTTCTTTGCATTTGTGTAGCTGATGAGTCCTAACATGAGCCTTTAACCTGCAGCCTGTCCTTCCCATTCTGCCAATGTACATACCCCACAGAGCACCAGCACCATGTTGGTAGCACCTGCATTTCCTGTCATGCCAACACACCTCACTGGTCCTGTGTTCATTAATGATTCACACCTGGGCACCTACAGCATTGCTGTGACTCCTTAGCAAATTGAAATAGAGACAATTGAAGTTTGGTCATGTGCCAGCTCAGGCAAGTGACATCCCAACGGCAGGAGATGTGAACAGTTCAGGCTCTAGATTGCTGCTTTAGGTAAAACTGGTTTAAATTTCAAAACGTTGTCATGCCTGGAGGATGCTGCTAACTGTCAGTGCTTTGGCAGGGGCATCGCTTGGCTTTCGGTGCCAATCTGTCTTTAGACATCACAGCCTATAAACCTGCAGATGGAGTTTTCCACAAGCAGAAGACGACATGTCAGAAGCATTACTGTAAAATCCAATGGCTACAATCCAGCAGCAGTGTCTCTCCCTCTCTATGGGATGCGGGTTGAGTGAACAGTCAGATAAAGCTACCTTCTTTGAGGGTTTGTGCATATACCAGCAGCCCTTCTTCTCCAAGAAAGGAAATGTAACAAGCTCTTTGAAGGAAGGCTAAGACACAAGGGTGTTTAGTGTCATGCATTTATTGGTACCATAGTCAGTCAGCTGACAAGATTACACCTTAGTCATCAAATGCATTCCAGCCTGTTGCTTCACTACACTGACAAGGAAAATCAAGTTCAGTTGTCTTTGTGTTTATTTTGGTGGGGCTTTTAAAATTACCTTTTGGTAATTGGGACTTTACTGCCTTCTGTGCCAAGTGCTTCACTCAGAACAGGCAGGACAAAACCAGGTGCTGCATGCAGCTTGTGCTTTACTAGGAGCAATCAGATAATGGTGTAAGGGTCTCTTCAACACTAAAACCGTGAATGAGTGGAAGCAGCATATGTGAAATGTGGAGTCTGCTCCATAACCCAGACCTTATACTCAGAACTGCACAGGATGGACATTAAACCTGATATTGAAAAGCAGTACATCAAAGAGCTTTAGATAAAAGCAGCCTAGAAAATCCATGATGTTGAGTGAGAGAGCAGCACATTTACTTCTTGTCTCACAGACTGCCGAGTACTGAAGGTAAGTACAAACCAAGGTGTAAAATGCTGGGAAATATATCAACGTTCTCCCAGCCTGAAAGAAAAATAGTTCAGAAAATGTTTACAAGCATTCCTTTAAGAGTGTCTTATCTTTGACTTTTGAAAATGATTCAGATATTTTTCATACAACTACATTACAGACCACAAACAAAAACTCCTAACAAGTATCACTACAATAAGAGCATATTGGTACTCTCACTTAGATCTGTTCTTTCTAGTTACCAAATATACACTCGTGTCTAAATATTCGGCAGGTGATTTGATGTATCTAGATGTGGCATTATGAACAACATTGCTCTCAGAGTGGTGGGAATACATTATGACTCACACATGACATCTGCCTTAAGCCTAAGGAGTAATTTAAACTGGAGTATGTTATCAAGGGATTATTAATTTTGGAACCTCAATTAATGAGCATTAGCCTGAGTGAATATCTGAAAAATATTACAAATGGGTAGGAGGGAGAAAACCTACTTGGTGACTCAGAACAAAGTTTAAAATATCATTTAAGGAGGTATAATGAGCATAGTAATGAAAAAAAAAAACATTAAAGAAAAGGTTGCTAATGAAAAAATTAGTCAAATTATGTCTGAGATAAAATTCTATTAAGGGTAAAAGCAGTGCCCTCTAGCATTGCAACAGGTCTTGTATCAAGTCACCAAAAGCAAGAAACAAAAGCACCTACGTATTTTTCACCAGCCTGAGTTTGTTATGATCTGAATGGGAGACTGCCACAGTGCAAAATTTTAAGAACACATAGAACACCTAAGAACTGAGTTTGAGAGATGGAGTCAATAAAAAATATTTCTGAGGCTAAAAGACTTCAATTCCATCTGTAGAAGAAATTTGATTCAATTGTGTCACACTGCAGCAAATGTTATACTGGCATTCACAAATAGGAGCAGTGCCTGTAGGATGCAGAATGTTCCTTTTCCTCTACTCCCCACTGACAAGGCCAAGCTGGGATTTTCCCCATGTGCCACACTACAGCACAGTCAGGATGCTCAGTAGCTGAAAAAACAATGGAGGAGACCACAAGATGCAGATATCTAGCAAATATGACCTTTGACAGAAAACACAGAAAAAGTTTAGCCTAGAAAAGAGAAACTTAAGAGGATATAGAATCATGTTCATGCATATAAAAGGCTGCTAAAATACAGCAGAAAAAAACCCTTCTCCACATCTAGGGTGGAGGGGGGAAGGAGTGGTGAATTTAAATTAAAACAGATGGAAATTACATCTGGCACAGATTTAATATTACTAAGACACCAGGGATGTGGTTGAGGCCCTGTCCCTGAAGACATTCAAGATCAGACTTGATGTGGCACTCGACAGTCTGATCTAGTTGGAAGTGTCCCTACTCACTGCAGGAGAGTTGGACAAGATCACCCTCAATGGTCCTTTCCAACCCAAAGCAAACTGTGAATCTGTGAACACTCAGCAAAGCAGCTGATGGGATGGAGAGGAGGCACTGGGATCCTCTTGAAAAAAAGTATGGTGTCAAGCAATTGGCACGTTAGGAATGCCAAAAGTAGAACTGATTATGTCTTAGGGAGAATGATGCCCAAAATAACTGTTTGCTATCACTGAAGAGATGAACTTTGAGCAGTCATTTCCTATCATCAGCAAATGTGCAGAACCCATTTCCTATTTGCAAGAAACCCATTTCGTTTGGGAGGACCTAAGAGGACCTGGGATTTAAAAATAAAACATGTAGCTTGGCAGGTAGTAATAGCTAGTGAACATTTCCCACAGTCTTTAGGGAATTTATGAAGTACACTGTCAGAGGGTGACTATCTCACATATGGGAATATGTCTAATTTGAAATGTTTAACTTTTCCATCTTACAGTCAGAATAGCCCACCCAGGGCTCAGCGCACAGGCAGCATCTGACAGGCTTTAAATGAGAACCCAGCAAGCCCTCAGTTGTTTGGAAGTATGTTTACTAAACTGAATTTCCAAGCTATATTTCTTGTCCTTTATGAAAAAATAATGAAGTTTTTCTCTGTGAGTATTTATAGTAGTTCATGAATTTGGGATGAGTACTAGCAAATAGTTTCAGAGCCAGCGAAACAGTAGTAAATTAATACATAAAGACTTGGATTTAAACTTTTGATGCAATGGTTTCTCCTCACATGACTCCAATTAGCAAAGGTGACCTCACATGCCAGGCCATTAAAAATGCAGTCTCTTACATAGAATCATATAATTGTTTATACTGGAAGATACCTTTAAGATCATCAAGTCCAACCATTAACCTGACATGACACAACCATTACATTTCCAGGGACTAAAAGGGAGGAAGCTCCCACTCAGCTTTTTCCCTTTCTTGGTAATCATTGATCTATTATAAAGCATTAGGGACTACGTTGGTCATCTCATGTGACCTTCTGCTTAATGCATCTGGCACTAGAAACTGCAAAACTCAGAGGCAGTGGGAGTGCACTATTGCTTACTCTCTTCATTTAAACTGAGACAGATTGCTTTACCTCTTCTAAAAGAGGCAAAAGAAAAACACTGACACAAAGGATTGAATTGGAAAGCTTAAAGGGAAACTATATTCATAAATACATACAACAGTACAACGCATATAAAATACACAAAATCCATAGACTGGGTTTAACACAGAAGCTCATTAAACCAAAGCTTCACACAAACCTCCCTTTAAACCAGACTAACAAACCCATGCCTTCATGCCCCACTCCCCACCATGTCTCTCTATCCTTCATACCACACTAAAATTTGGCATGGCAGGTCCAGGCCCCAATTAGGCCACTCCGGGTCAAATTGGCAGCATTGCCAAGGCTGACACCATGCCTCCCCCACAAGAGATAACAGCCTGGGAGGGGAAAGGGCAGAAAACTGACTCTTCAGGCAGTTTTATAGGGATGCAGGACTTATGGGAATGAAATACTCTTTACAGTCCACCTCTTGAACACACTGAACCTCCTGGAGGTCTGTAACTTCATGGTTCTTAAAAGCACCTAGCCATAAAGCCATCACACTTACAGACATGACCTAAAGGGATTTCAAGTTTGTTCAGCCAAGTGAGAGCTGCATAGGGAACACTCACAAAACTAGCCCACAGTTCCTGGGCTCCCATTTAAAACAACCCAAAGTCCAGCAACAGCCTGCACACAAACCCACAGCACTGATTCGGATCATTCTGCTGAAAAAAAAAGCATATGTGAGATTAAGTCCATGGAGTGATGACAAGGCCAGGCAGAGGGGTGAGCAATTAAATAGACCAGAGGATTTAAGAGTAGAAGAGAGATAAGTAGAAAAGGAAGGAAAATTTATATTTGATCTACAGAAATTTCAGGACTACCTCCTCTGTGTCTACCAGTAAGGAATCTTTTTCCCATTTCTAAGAGGATAATGGGTGCCAAATAGAAAATCTCTGGGCAACCACTTACACAAATTCACATATAGAAAGTTCAGTCTCGTGGAGAACGTCACCTCTATTCTGAAGCCTCTGGTGGAAACCCATTATGTGGAGCATTCACAGGGCTTAGT
Source organism: Dryobates pubescens (assembly GCF_014839835.1). Taxonomy (NCBI): domain Eukaryota; kingdom Metazoa; phylum Chordata; class Aves; order Piciformes; family Picidae; genus Dryobates; species Dryobates pubescens. Next base: position 19,457,804 of record NC_071616.1, on the reverse strand, counting down.
ACATGTCGCCTGCCTGAAGGATGAAGAAAAGGTACCACTCTGTGTTGTGTTTATCAAGAACCACAAAATCAAGTCATATAGAAATCAAAGTCAACTCAGATCTCTGCCAAAACACCCCTTGTTTTAATTGCTCTAACAAGTACACACTTCTTTCACTCCCTCTCAGAAAGTTGTGGGGAGGAGATGCATCTTCATCTGATCCAAAAGCACAGAGTTTCTTGCTCTCTACAAGTCATGGCTTTGTGCCAAATATTTGAGAAACTGTATTTCAATGTAGATCCAGGAGCTTTTCATAGGGAATAAGATGAAAGAAGCAGAATATTTGCTTTAGTTTCTACCTTCTGAGAAGCAAAATTCATGTGTGTTGTCCGTGAATCAGATGGCTGAAGAGGACAAAGCCACTTCAGTGCTTGCTTTCATTCTTGTGCTGCAGAACAGTAAACCAACAAAAGCCCATAGGCGATGTGTTTTGTTCTCACTGGTGCTTGAGAGTCACCATTCTGGAGCACAGTTCTGCACAAACCAGCCAGAGAGAAAACCTTGGCAGGCAGAAGTGGAGGTCACTGCAATTTTCTCCCATGCAGAGTTGAAGCCACAGGGAGATGTCTTGAGGAATGAGTTCTTATGCTTATCCTGTCCCTCCTCAGTAGCATTACCTTGAATCTCTCCATGGAAGCAGAGTAGCCCTGACATAAATAGCAAATGAGCCTGCTCTGAACAACCCCAGTCCAAAGTCTACCCAAATCTCTAGAGTATGAAGAATATCACCAGCAGGACATCGCTATGTAAACACAGAATCACATCATTTTAGACTCAAAAATAACCCATGTCAGGTAGCAGCAGACACAGGTGGTGCTTGCTGTGTGCTGTCCTCCTGAGTGCCTCTTTTAGTGGCACAGAAGCACCAACAGGTTATTTTATTATTAGAAATTTGATTATGTTTGGAATATTGCAATATCAATGGCGATTACAAGCTTCCACACAGCCTTGTTTCATTTATGAAAAAATATCAGTTTGATTTATCAATTTTGTTTCTGAGGAGTCATGTATCTGGGGCATGAGCAACAGTAAAGCTTGCTTAAAGTGGGAAGAGGAAGGCCACCAAAGCACAAGGCTGTGGACTGGAAACAATTTTGATCTGAAGCTTTGTTGAATGTCATTATGAAGCATTACTGCCTTTCGCAAGAAAACAATGCCTAAGGAAAAGGATATTTTAAAAATACTACCCAAGCACTTTCACAACAGAAGCAATAAGTGCATGAAAATAAAAACAGGCACAAATATCTCACTTATGCCAGTATGCCAGAGCTCCGGGCGGGGGGGAACTGTTACTGATCTAGTGACCTTCCTCCAAAACCACCCAAAGTTATTTGCACTATGACAGTGTGATGATTAAAATGGAGATGAGGGTAGAACCCTTGAAACTACCTGTTATGCAACCCTGAATGTGCAAAACCCTATTTTGTAGATCAGAAGGTATACCTTTGGGAGGAGAAAGAAACTTCTGAGCCCCAAGCCCTTCTCCAAAACAAGTAGTGGGAAGCACTGTCTACATGCCTGCCACATCACTGTTTTCCCTTATTCACTGAACAGCAAATCTCAAGATGGAGAATTTTCCCTTCTGATATAATACAAAGCTACTTTAGTCAGGCTAAGCTACAAGTCCGGGCAAGAAGCATTTTGTATCCAGTATTGCATTCATAGTTGGCATCACAAAGGAGAGAAAAACCACATCTGCTCCACAACTGGAAGATATTAATAATATCGACAAAAATCAACCTATAAGCACTGCTAGCTTTTTGCCAGCCTTACTGCTTCTTCTCCAACCTGTGGATATGTTAACAGCCACTCTCATATTTCAAAGTGCTGCTGGTGGCAGGAAGGATAGCTGGCAGAGCTTTCCCTTGTTAAGAAAGGTTGGGTGCTGGTAAAGCTCTGACTTTCCTCTCTGCGTAGCTGTGGTTGGATGCTTTTATTGATAATTTTCAACTACTCATTAACATTTTATCTGAAAGCTGTAGAACAACCTTTTCTTAGCATGGAAGCAGGCATCTGGCAGCCTGCAAAATAGTAGATGATACGCAAAATGGATTGAGCAGCCAAATGGCGCAAAAAGAGGGCTGGTAATGCCCTATACTTCCTTGGCAAGAGCAAACAGACAGAGCAACCTCAGGAGGAGGTTATGGAAAACCTTTGGCCAGGTCAAGAGCATTTTCATGGCTTACAGATATAAGAAAGCTTGTATCTCTACATTGACTTGAGAGCAAGATGAAGTTAGCAGGGCTTGAATTTGCGGATCTGTCATACTGTTTCAGATCCTGAGAATCTTGACAGAAAACACGTGAAGTCTTGACACAGCTCCCATTTGGGCTCAACATGCAGTATAAGCACACACTCCATCACTAGCTTGTCTAGTTCTGACTTATTTCTGAAAAATTAGGAGTCTAGGTAGCAGGGGGAGTAGAGAAAAAATAAGATACTGTTATAGAAAAGAGTTTTCCTCAAACCCTATGTGCCACCAGTCTGGTACTTCTGCTGCAGCCAAGTCTCATTACTCTAAAGGAGTAGTCCAGGCAAAAGTAGCAAAGCCAAGCTAAGCAAAGCAAAAGGAGCGGGCAGTGCTGCTGACAGAGGCAGGTGAACACCAGCACTGTCAGCGCAATCCTGTATTGCGGTTCTTGCTTCAAGAGCAAGCGCTAAGCTTGCACTAATTTTTATACTCTGTTTTCTTCCCCCTTTCCTTGCCTGATATGACTTAAGTAGTGTCCAATCCAGAACGAAGGGGACATAATGAGGTTTCAGCTTTTCAGAAGCCCTTTTTAAAGACAATCTAAATTGCAAAACTCAGCTGATGCCCTCCGTCCTACCCTCCTCTCCCTTTGCCCAGCTGACCCAGTTTAAGAAAGCAGAGATGCCTGCATTCAGCCATTATGCTGCTAAGAGTCTGGGAATAACACTATAAATATCCAGTATTCAAACACTACCGTTGAGCTCCTAGAGAACAAACTACCTTGATTGAAGAATGGGCTCATTAAGGTAACAAAGTGACAGCTTTGAGTAAGCTCCCTTTGCAGTTTCTAAATGCATCTGCTCTGATGGGATTAAAGATGTGCTCCAACTGGGAGGAAAGAATGGCCTTAATGTCAGGTCTGCCTCTGGCTGCATCATTAAGCAATAAGACATGACAGGCAGTACACTTCTAGGGGATTTTTTTCATACTTAGGTATGCAGTGAGGTATAATGAGCAGAGCAAAGCAATTTTAGCCCCCCAAGAGCTGTGATCATTCCACCAGTATGTATTATACACATCATTCAGCCAGCCAACCCCTACGTATTTCCAAAGCAATGATTCTAGAAACCAACCGGAGTGCACCATTTCTTGCATCCCAAACCATTTTGCTTGAATTTCATCCCTGCTGCCTAAAGCCCAAGTAATCAGGCTTTAAATTAAACACATACAAGTCTTTGTATCTATTAAAAAAGATTTGTGAGCAATCATCACTTTAGGACTGCTAATAACAGGCCAAATCCTGGAGAATTCCCTGAGCAAGCACAGTGCCAAAATATTCACAGATGGACACAGAGAGCCAGCACTGATCCCACAGGTTTTTGACACCAACTGCAGCAAACCAATCTGTATCCCCTTGGGCATGATTCTCTCTGAAGCCTGGAAAACTGCTACATGCATTGACAGATGACACTGCTTCTGTGTAAAAGTCCCACCTATCATCACTGAAGCAAATGAAACAGTACTATAGCAGTTCATCATCTGCTACTGGATACATGGCTGGGGGAAGAAAAATATTTCTGACCTTGTAGGAGGGACAAGTTCCCTGCTTAGTCATTCCTGAGAATAGGGAGCAACCTCTCCAACCAGAAGAGACCTGTATCTGGCACAAATATGACTATCAAATAGAGTAAGGCAGGCCTTGATGACTGGCTTGAGGATGATAAACCCATCTTAAAAAGAGTAGGGTGGTCCTGCACCTCTTAGATCTGATATGGTGGTGGAGGCATTAATGTAGCAGGCCCCATCTATTCCTGCTTCCAATGTGTCTGCCCTCCATACTCTGAGTTTTGTACCTCTTCTTGCCTCTGGTGTCAGAATTGCTGAAGTCATTACTGACTGCATTTGGTTGAATTTACCCATACTCTGTTGCTTACGAAAATAAAATTTTCAGAGCATAAACTCTTTAAAAAGCTCTCAAGCCATACACCTAAAAAATGAAGATGTTGAAAATACCTTCAGGGTGCTTTCCAGAAGCTTACACTCCTGCTTTTGGACTGCTATTAATGCAAAATATAGGCTACATATATCATATATTCACAAACCAAAACCAAGTCTGCTCTATATACAGTGTGAATGTGCGATTTATACAAGGAATTTAGGAAAGAAAACCTACACAAAGAAAAAACAGTAAATGTGGAAAATTATTCCTTGGTTCACTAAAGGTTATCATATAATTGGATGCCATACCCTGAAAGACCCAGGTGCTCACAACTGCTAACACAATCTGACCACTGCCAATGGTTTGCACCAAGCAAGAATCCTCACATCAGATTTCAAAGGTCTATACCACCTCGGCAAAGCTATCAGCTGTGTAGAGTTTCTCTTACAAGTCAAGGAACTTGTCTAAGTTGCTTGAATGAATGAATGTGACAGGGGTTAGAGCTGGCCTGCCCAATACAACTAGCAATTGACAGCTTTGGACTCATTCAATACAGCTAGAGGCCACCTCTGTTATGTAGGAGTTTAACACTGCATTCCTGAGACAGGCTTAGCCAGAATATATAAAGATTATTTGTCTGCTTTGACGAAACACATAACCAAAGCAATCCCCAACAACAAAATACCACTTTAAAAGTGCAAAGGAGGATACATATGACCCTTTTTCAGATGGAGCAACTAAAGGTGCACAGATCATTACCATGATCTGAACTGATGAACTCCAGTTACACCCTAGCAAACCATCTCCCATATTCTTTTGGTACGTTCTTATCAGCCTCACATTGAAGCATGAAAGTTTAAACTCATCATGTTTTGTAATATTTACAAATCCATAAAAGTAATGTAACCAAATAGCAATTTTCTATGGCTGAAAAAAGCTGCTGAGATGGGATATTTTCCACCAGTAAATATGTTCCCATCTTTTATTTAAAGGAATTTAACAGAATTCATTAGTCATAGAACAATTCATATTTTAAGACAGGTTAGAGCCATGCAAGAGCCCATTATCTCCTCCAAAAGAGCACTTGCTCACATTTTTGTAACAAACAGACACACTGAAACATTTCAGGCCAGAAAGCCTTACTGAAGAAACCTAAGAACAGGTGCCACTGAGGCTATGTTACACAAAACTCTGCCAAATGGAAGATGGCCCTCTGTAGAGCCAGGAGCTGGACCTGCAAATGAATCTGCCTCTGCACTCTCATCCTTTAAAAACTTGGACAGTCCCTTCTCAACTATTTCCTACTGGCCTATTCCCAGAGAGAGTACAGCCTGGCAAAGGAAACCCCTTGCTAAACTCCTATCTGTCCAACTTTCTGAAGCCTATGCAATACAGGATTATCTTGCAGCTTTAACCTGAGCTAGATATTTTAAAAGCTGTTTAAATTCTGTGCCACACAAACCATTTTAACACATTTGCCATGACATTTCTAGAAACAGAAGGGTGACATTGCAAAATTATTCCCATTTCTTATATTCATGGGTAGCTTTATATTGCAGGTTCCTTTGGCAAAAAATACCAGTAATACATTGGGATAGGTTCTCTGCCACCAAATGGAAATAGGATTTCCTTGGTAGCCATCAAAATTCATCCCATCATCCACCTTTTTGTAAACATGTACCCCTTAGAAATTAGACAATGGAGGGAACTGGACATCCCATGGGCAAACTGCCTTACTTCTCTGGATGTCAGCTTGCTATTAGATAGGATGAAGTACTCTTTGGGAGGAGAATGCTGCTGAAGAAAGCTACATAGGAAGATAGGCAAGTGTGCATTTACCAAGAGTATATGATTATCCTAAGAATCCTCTTGTCCAAGGATCTCCAACATCATGGAGCTGCGAAATGTTCAAACTTTTCCAATTTCAGAAAATCATCAGAAATGATGATTTTAAACAAGAGCTTTTGTAAATGGAGACTGTATAGATAAGGCAGATAATGGGAAACACCCTGGAATTTAATTTAGATTTCCTTCTAGTGTTACTGAGGCTACTCTTTTCCCTCCTTGTTTCTTACACCTTTTCTTCCCATCTCATGTCCCCCTCCATCATGTGTCTCTTCATAACGCCCATTTCCTGAACCAACCCTGGGAAGCAGGGGAGGTCATGCTAAGATTGGGGTGTGGCGTGTGTCTATCCAAACATTGCCTTTCCATGGTACTGTTACAGTGGTGTTAAAGAGGGAATTCATGCAGAAATTGTCTCTTTTCATTGTTAAGCCATCTGTTGAGCCATTCAGGCCATCACCCTGTCTATTCAAGTCTAGGTCTGTCACACCTTGTTTGAGAAAATAAGAGTTATTAGGGGCTGACAGCCCTGCCACATATGCCGATTCAAAAAAAGAACTGGCCTACCACAATCTCTTTCTCAGAACACTCTTCAGAGCCATCTTAAAAGCCTTATATGTCTATACAGCACATGCTATAGTAGCCCTGTTCTTGATTCACCCATAGATATTACTGGAAAGAAACAAAATATAGCATCCTTGCTAGCATATGAGTTATTTCTGGAAGGCTCAAAGTTTTTCACATCAAGACAGGATTGTTTTGATTATAGAGGCTTCATAAATGTTCTCCTGACAGCTTTTCCACAGCCCAAGCATAACTTAGTGAGACTACTGTTCTTTCCCCTCATCTTCTCCTCCTTATGGAGTTTCACAAGAACCATAAAACTGCTTTATTCCTTTCTAAAGGCTTGATGCTGCTCTCTCCTGACATTGGAAATCCAGGTAAACACAGTTTGCATTCTGAAAGATATCTCAGATGGACACAAATCTCCTGAGTCATCTTCAGTCTGCAGAGAACAGTGCAGATACACATCCTACCCAGGACAAGGCGTCTCCACACAGCCCATATCTGGGGCTAAACTATAGCAGCTTTCCTGTCATCTCCCCACAAATAAATATCAGTCCTGCAGAATGGTGTTTGCAGGCCACAGATCTGCAAGGAGTCCCATAGTAGAACTAGGAAAAGAATATCTTACAAGATGGAATACTTGACTTACTCTAAGGCTGTCTGACAGTTGCAAATAAAGCAGCAGTTCTGAATGTCTAGTAAAGTTCCCACTGTTTATCTCAGTGTTCCTAAAGACTTTCTGCAAGAATGAAATCTACTTGCTGCATTTGATGTGAGTGGACATCTAAGCACACAACTGCTTGTGACTGTCAATAGCATCACATCAGGGATGCATCAGACTCCAAACAAGGTGGATATTTCAAAAGATGGGACTGTTTTGAGACTTGGAATGTGTCTGGACTGTGCTAGAAAACAGCCTTCTCCCTCACGCCTGCAGGTGTTGGAGGACTTCCACATGAAGGTCTCATTCCATCTTTGGATTTCCTGTGTTCAGGAAAATTCAGAATTTCTGCAGCTGGAGCTGGGCTGGAGATCAGCTGGCTTCAGCCAAGCCTAGTAGTCAGAAACCACATTAAAAAGAGTTTTGGCCAGCACCACTGTGCTGGAATACATACAAAGAGAGAGAAACTCAAATTCTGGCACTCACACAAGTTAGCAATATAGAAGACTGTCAACTTTGGACTTGAAAACACTCATGGCTATTTAAAATGGAGACATACTCCTGAGCCATATACTGAAGAGGAGAGCTATTTTTGCTGGGTGTGTTATCCCTTCCTCCACCCAAAATGTTTTCACAATATTGCTTCTAAAAGAAAAAAAAATAAATAAATATCCATTTCTCTCCATTAGCAATGAATTCTTCAATTTGTTTACAAGACAGCAAGAGAATTACTCTATTAAGAGCTAAAATGCTTGCAGATCACCATGAGTTCAAAGGATGTAGCATGTAAATACATTGGGGAGAGTTAGTCTTTCTCATCAACAAGATAATAGCAGGCAATCCACCTGAAGGCTAGAACAGCATATTTGGAAGAAGGTATTGCTTTTACATTTCTTTATAGCTTGACATGAAAGCCCTGAAACTTCTCCTGCATGTGACCCAAATATGAATAAAGCTCATAACAAAACATAACAGGAGAAAATGAAAAATCCCTGGCTGATACAAAGGCACCTAAATGTGGCTAAATTATAATTTGTTTTTCAGCTCATTTGTTCATTCCTCCAAACAGCTACTGACCACATTCTAGAGCACCACAAATTTGCTGAGGTCCTCTTGACTTTGCTGCCTTCCAATCATGGAGACTTTAAATAAATCAGGCACTGTCATTGGCTAATAAAGAAAAAACCCAAACAAATGAACAAAAACAAGCCCACCAACCCAGAAAATGCAAGCAGCATCTACAAATAGCTGCAGATATACAGAAAGCTGAATTCCCTATCCATGATACAGGTAATTCATCTGCAGAGCTATGGGCTTCAATTGCTTAAACCAAGTTTGCTAGAACTCTCACAGCTTTGTCTGTTTGGAATCTCTTGCAGCAATTGAACCAGTAGTAACGTGATCAGGCTGTTGCTTTGCCAAACTCATTGTAACAAAGGAATACAAACTGAGTTTAGCTGGGAAGAAGAGCAAGGAAGTATTTCCTTCTCATGTCAAGACCGCATGTCTTATATTTCAGGTCTGTAAGTCCCTAATCACAAATGCATTCACTGGACTCCATTACAAACAATTCTGGCACTCATCTGGAGCTTTGCACGCTTCTCACTTCAAGCGTGTGTAAGATGTCTCTCCATCTTAAATATCAGAGTGTCTCTTTGCTCAGACCCAGTTTCCAAGCTCCTCTTGGAATTCAATGTCTGGGAGTCAAAATGCCAGGAGACTGAGAAAGGCCCTGTTTCACTGCCTGGTATCATGCTAAAGCTGGGGTGGCAAAGGCCAGACAATCACCTTAGAGGTGATGCACGTCCAACAGAAGTGTACTGTAATAGATTTAAGCAATCTGACATCCTCCTAAGCATGTTTTACTCTTCTGCAAATATTTCTTGTAACCAGTGCAGATTTTTCCTGTCAGCAATTTCTCAGCCAAGCAATGCAACTAAAGATACCAACTCCCACCATGTTGTGGGAGCACAGCACAGCCTTGGGCACTAAAAGCTTTCCAAGAACATCCCCTAGGGGATGTTATAATCTTAAAGAACTGGGGTTGGGAAAGGGAATCCCCTAGAGATGCAATGACAGCAGATACTCTGCTAAGCAAATATTATTTTTATGTTCTCACAATCCATTTCCATACAGTTCTAAACTTTTCTCCCCATAGTATTCAAAGCTTGAGCATCTTTAATGAATCATATTTTTTTGAGCCACGGATGAGGAAGGAATAAACATACTTGTTAATCTTTCAGAGAGCTCACTGAGACACCGAACATGTGGGAAGTGAGATAAACAGACCTAGCTCCAGATCAGCACATAGATGAGCCAATGCTGTTGTATTAGCAGCAGCAAATTAATACCCACAACAGACTGTTGCTTCCTCCAGGCCTCAGCTGGAGCTATGCAACATAGGTGTACTGGCTGTCTGAATTCCCCTGGGCTCTGCACACTGTGCTGTCCCAAGGGCTGAGACTCCCCAAGTAAGGATCACAAAGTATGTGTCAACTGTAAGACCATGGAGCAGGATCATAGCTATGGAAGAAAAAAAGTTTTCTAGGCCCAGGAAATAACAAGTGGACTACAACAAACAACCTAGGAACATTAAATAAGTGTTTTATGTTCCTTTTCTCAGAGTCACTGTCTCATATCTCCATGCACAAAGGCACAAAAAGCCCCAGGAGATGAGATATGCAAGTCACCTGCTGAACAGCTGAGTTGGGCAGGCTCCAGTGTCTTCAGATGCTTCACAGCTCTGTCCATTTTGACAATCTGCTCAGCTCAAACACACATCACTAACATACCTAGTCAAATGTGGCAAAGCAGGAGTCAAGCTAAGACAAAACAATACAGCTCTCAGGATCAAGAGGAAGAGATCTGTCTCATGCTAGAATGCTTGTGGTTTGGCTACCAGACCAGCTTGGTGAGACATGCCTATAGGGTGGTTTTCACTATAATCAAATGGTCAGGCAACCCACAACATCAAAGATCCCAGGGAGACTGTAGCCAGGTGGGGGTTGGTCTCTTCTCCCAGGCAACCAGCACCAGAACAAGAGGACATAGTTTCAAACTGCACCAGGGGAGGTTTAGGCTGGATGTTAGGAAGAAGTTCTTCATAGAAAGAGTGATTTGCCATTGGAATGGGCTTCCCAGGGAGGTGGTGGAGTCACCACTGAAGGTGTTTAGGAAGAAACTGGATGGGGTGCTTGGTGCCATGGTTTAGCTGACTAGATTGTGTTGGATGATAGGTTGGACTTGATGATCCCAAAGGTCTTTTCCAACCTGGTTATTTTTATTCTATTCTATAACCAGCACCTGGATGAATGAGCAAAAAAGTGCAGACATTAAAAAATTATACACTGCAGTGAGCCACTCAATTAGCAACCTTTCTGCAATGTTTAGTAGACAGAGAAGGGCTGTCCTGTCTGGTAAGTGACTCACAACATGACAGAACACAATAGAGTAGTGATCAATCAACAGCAGCAGTTTTGTACAGAAGCTGAGCTACATCCAATATGTTCCATGCTCCTGTCTCTTTCTACTTAGTTAAATGAGCCCTACTGACACCTAATCTGGTTATATCGTGGCGATCAAAAAGCTTCAGAGGGAGAAGTTTTTCAGGCACTGCACACAATCTGACCATTGCCAAATCCCTACTGCAACAGTTACCTGACTCCAGATAACTCTTCAGAACAAGGGAGGAATCATACAAATTCTACCTGAATAGAGACTTGGATCTACTGGAAAAACAAAACAAACAAACAAAAAAGTAATTTTAATCCAAAGCAGCAGTTTCTGTCATTTTTTCCCACAGATTAATCCTACCCCTTCTCCTACCCCTGCATTCTCATTCTCTCAATTTTGTTGAAATGCATTATGCAAAGGCTTTCAGTTCGGGGATCCAGTTAGAGCCCAGCTTCTTTCCACCCCCAATTCAGTTGTTCTAGCAGGGTAAATGTGTGACTGACAGCAGAGCAACTGTGTGACTGACATCAAGGCCAAGTCAATTTAGTGCATTCTGTTGAGAAAGGACTCTGTTTTACCTGTTTCAAAGTGGATGGGAAAGGTAGTCAAAATTTAAATTAAAGTAAGAAAAATCTAGTTACTTTGGCCATTAGCAAGCTCAGCAGGTGAAGCATAATCAAGAAGTTAGCACTGATGGACATCCTGCAAAGGAACCTATTGTTTGGATCCCCACAAGCCACATTCCTAGTAAAGCTGTTTCTAACATGTAATAGCCTGAGGAACACACCCTGATGTAGTACAAGGGGTAAACATGTACTCCCCATGTCAGCCTGCCTCTCCTAATCAAAGGCCTTTCCCTGACTTTCACTGCAAATTGCAAACAGGTTTGCACATAGGGCAAAGGGGTTGCAATATCTGAGAGGGCAAGCATGGGTGAAATAGGGTAGCTACACATCACAGGAAAGACATCAAAAGGAGATAAGCTTACAAGAGATGCCCAGGGAGGCTTGGTGTATCCTCCTCCTATACAAGTTTTGAGTCCCCCTGTCTTTTCCATCCACAAGCATTAGAAAGTGCTAGAGGGCAGCTGAGAAAGTAAATCTCATTTCCTTCTAAGCCTTTGTCCACAATGAGTGACAACCCAGCCCTGCTGTCAATTACTGTAACTCAAGAGCTGAGCAGCAACATGAACTTCAAGACAGCAAAATCAGGGTGGAAGGTAAGGTAGTTAGTATTTCTCACTTAAAAAGAGAAAGCTGTCACACACCCTCCCACACTGCAGTTTTCTCAATGGTCCTGAAAGCCAAGGACAGCTGGTGGCTACTTGGGAAAAGCTGGGTTTGCATAGCATCAGACAGGAATTCACCAGGCAAATGGAAAATCTGTGTCATCAAGGCACCCTCCAGTTGTCTAAAGCCATGAAATCATCCTCTTTCTCTGTTTTTGTGAAAGGCAGGAAGACTTTAAAGAATGCAGCATAACTGGAGAGAGATAGCTGCTCAGGTGGGCACTTCCTTCAGTAGATACAAGTTGCTTTCATAATGCTCATCTGCTTACCAGTGTTCGATGGATCCAAGCAGCATAGGTGAGCTCATCCACAGAAGATACATGACATCAGTATATAACTGCTCAGTCTCTTTGCTCTCTTTTTAAAGGAAAACTCATCATTTCTTCATACCACAGGGAGAAAACAGAGCCAAGTTCACCAATACTGAAAGTTTGACTCTACAACCTTTGTATTTTTTTCACTTCTTTTCAAGACATGCAAATACAGATAAAAATACTGTAAAGATGCTTATATAATATTCGCAATGCTGTGTCTGGGGTGATCACATTATTCATAGGTTAGCAAGCCTTACATGAATAGTGCAGCTATTCAGTTGATTTCTTATTCAGCCTTCATACAGGAGTACATAATGGCACAGCATGTCACAAACCCTGTAGAAAACTACTTTAATGTCTTCCCCAAATATTTCTAACTTAGCATTACAACAGTTGATTACAACTCCTGTGACAAATTCTTTGGAATGCATGAACACAAATGGGCAGAACTCAGAAACTGCCTCCAGATAACCCAAGAACCAAGGGGAAAAAAAAAAAAACAAAACAAAACAACAAAAAAAAAGCTTTTTCACACTTAAAGACTGTATTCACTCAGAATTTCCAAGGATAACAATTCTTCCCCCCTTTGACAGAACACAAGGACCAGATCCATCTGCAAACCAAAACAGCTCATATTGGAGTGGGGTCTTATGGGGGAGACACCTTGAGGTCTCTTTTTCACTCCCCCTTCCCCATGTTGTAAATCCATTCTGCTGTGAAGACATGAGATAAGGACTCATTAAGCTTTTTTACCAACACTAGAGGCAAGATGAGTCTAAATCCCATCGTTTCATCATTAATGCAGAGGTATTTTTACATACAGCAGTATATTAGCTTGGAGCTTAGCCCAAGCGCTTCCATTCCACATCAGTGCCTTCAATCTGTTAATTAGACAAGAAAAAACCTAACTACTCTCCTTTACCCAGACAAACTCTCACTTTGATAGACGTCTAACTTTAAAGGGTTGCACAAAAGACTGTTCCAGGTGAGGCTTCCTATTTATCTCAGAAGCTGTCCCCAGTATGTGCTCCTGACATCTCAGACAAAGATGTGGGCAAAAGGCCAAATTCTGAAACAGCTGCTGTGACCCAGTTTTAATTTCAGCATTCAAGAAACCACAACCTGTGCATTACTTGTACATTTTTACTTAATTAGGAGAAATCCTATCCAATCAAAGTTTAGGTAGCAGGGCATTTTGGAGTTACAGCCTCACCCTACAGGGCATTACAATACAATTTCCCTATCAGGTAGTGAGCTGAGTTCAAAAGGCACTGGCTTTAGGTCTGTCTTTCTTTTGGCCAAATGCAGAAGGAATTGCATTTGTAATACTGCATACTCTCCTGGGCCTGTTCTGCTCAAACCCAGATTATATTCAGCTTTGGAAAAATGTCTTCTAACTTTTCTCAAAATAATGGAATCAAGCCCCTGAGATATTCTGCAGACCATGCCTGAAGAACACCTGTGTCAGATTAGGATCTTCAGACTTCAACTATTCAAACCATATTTTGTCAGAAATGTGTCAGCTCTTCTCCATCACAAAACACAAAAGCACCATTCAGTCAATTATTTAAGGATAATAAAGCAGGTTATCAGAAAGTATATGTAAGCAGATCATTCTTAGATAGGAACAGTTGCACTCTACTGAGATTTTGTTGGCAAAAGCCACACTCTGTAGAGTTATGAAGCACCTTCTTCCAATTCTTTCAATTAGAAACAAGGTCATTTGGATGCTACATTCTACTAGTCTGAGTAGCAATAATCCCCAAAGAAGTATAAAGGAATATAATACTTATGAAACGCAAGTCAGATCCATAATGTATCAACTACTTATTCAGCATGAGACTCAAGTATTTGAGTCTTTAATGTTTTGGTTATATTAATTCTGCCTTCAGAAGATCATTAAGCTGCAAGGAAGAACATAGGATACCTGGGTATAATGCTGCAGCTTGAATCTTTTAATCTCTTACTTCATACAGACAACATAATCACCAAAATGCTATGCCACATGGGAAAAAAAAAACCAAAAACATATGGTTTCCAGATTTTCAGAGAGACCTTAGTTATATATACAATTTTTTGCTTAGCTGGTCCCCAGATATCCCAACTTTACATCAACAGCCACTTAAACAACCACTTAAGTCCTTACACCTCAGATCCAACAATAAATATCCATAACTGGTTTTCCTTTTGTAAAGAAATAAGCATCAAAGTCTGAAAGTGGATCTAGATACATTTCAGAAATCAAACACATGTTAAAGGAGGATCAAGTGCAGAGGCTCATGAGTATCTCAAAAGAAACCTGCCCATTTATAAGCCAACATTACCTTGGCCACAGACTTCAAAGGGACTTCTGAGGCTTTCCACCAGTTGTTGCTTTTTCCATGTTCATTAGTTAGAATGAGATCTCCAAGTCAGCTAAGAAAGAAAGAAAGAAGATGCGAGTTTCAGCTCTCTGTAAATCTGATTGTTGAACATTTTCAGCTGATTGCATTACCCTCTGGCCTAAGTCGACTAATTGCTTTGACTCAATTGAACAGTAATTGGATTGTTCCCCATAGCTGTGGATCAATGTCACAATACAGTACTATCCACAATACAGTGAAGGCCTACTAAATCCATGGCCTCGTTGTGGAGAACAGTACCTTTAAAATACATATTTGTTTCTATTGTGAATATTAATTCCATTTTTCTTCTTACTTAAATCATTGTAAGAGCATTACAAATATTTAGCAAGCTGCAGCAAAGCAAAAGAGCAAAAGCTGGGCAATGGTTTCCTTCCAGACATCAATTTTAGAAGGCACTTTTGTAAAGTTTATATATTGAAGAGTTTCAAAAACATATTTTAGACCCTTTGCCTGAAAAACTGCATTTAAGGAATTGCATTACAAAGATTTTCCAGTTTCTTTAAACAATAGCCAAAATCATGAAAGACAAGTTTCCACAGCTCTAACTCCAGCTGTCTGTCATTTACCAATAAAAGAGGCTTCCCTGAGCCCTCTGCAGCATGCAGAGGCATCTAGAAGCTTAAATAGATTCAAGATGAAAATTGCTATTGGACAGCTTTCTACAATGCAGGAGAAACTATCTTTCTCAAATGACATAGTGTTGACCTTGGTCTGTTGACCTTGCAGTTGCAGAGCTCAGTTGTGCTGCTGAGCATTGCCCTCATCAGGGTGTGATGAGTTGGAGGCTCTGTGCACATGTCAGCAAGGGCGGCACACCCATTGAAAAGCTGTGCTGTGATTGCAACTCCAGGTGACATTTCACAGGCCACATCCAAAGGAGAAAACACTCAAGGACTTTCCATCCTTACCCAGAGGGAACTTCTCCTGAGAGAGATGTAGAAATACTCAAAAATAGGCTGAAGTACATGTTCAGCTCACAGCTAAGGACACATTACTTCTGGCAAAAGAGTTCTTAAAATACAGATAATTTGAATTAGAAATAGTTATAGATATCTACCTGTAAAACTGCAGGTGGTCTTCTGTAGCTTTTGTCATGAAGTTCTTTGTAAATTAACCTCAAAAAATACTCTAATGTTTTATCATTTTCAGGAACCATCTCAAGGAAAATGGGTTCATTTCATGGTTGAGAACAGTTTGCCTCTCTAATAAATGAGAACTTCAAATTGTCCTGCACCACTTGAGATGAAGACTACCTTCTCTTTGAACTTATCTTGACTTCTCTTAGCTTGCTGACGTAGTATTGAGCACAGAAGATGGGAAACCAGGATTCGTCCCTCCCTTGCTGCATAGGACAGCAACACAAAGCACAGGGTAAAGGCTTTGTTCTCAGGCCACTCATGATGAGCAGCTTTGCATTTCCCAGTGTGGATAAAGCATGTTCTGAGCAGACAAATCTGGAATTGGCAGTGAACTATACAATGATATTTTGGCACAGCTTGTTTAAACCATACTCCTGTTCCAAGAGCAGGGACTGAAGGTTTCTAAAACTTTTGCCTGAGGTGGTTAATTAGATGATTATTCATACACAGAGCTTAATCCCAAACCCATTGAGACTTGTGGGAGTTTACAGACCAATGATCTCCAAGTTGCTCTCCAGGGACTCCCCAAAGATTAATGATGTGCCAGACCTGCTCAGATTATAGGCCTGATTTACACCACTGTAGCTCTTGCTACTCAGCTTAACATTAAGTGTTTTTGCTGAAGTGTTCATATAGCTGCTTCAGGGAGCATTTTTGGAGAGCATTTAAAGCCAAGCAGGTTGGTGGCA
Organism: Dryobates pubescens; assembly: GCF_014839835.1. Lineage (NCBI taxonomy): Eukaryota > Metazoa > Chordata > Aves > Piciformes > Picidae > Dryobates > Dryobates pubescens. The sequence goes on along the minus strand of NC_071616.1, from coordinate 19,441,274 downwards.
TCCAAGGGAAAAACAAACAAACAAAACAAAACAGGAAGATGTTGGCTTGGTCCTTGGTGACAAATCTGGGAGATAGGATAGGATTTTAAAGATTTTATTTGAAAGCCTTTAGCACACCCATGCCGTGGAATGTCAACAAGTAGGAGGGGATTAACATTCACCAACACCTATCATTATGTCATTCTGTAACAGCCTGTTTCCTTCACCACATGAAGATCCACATTTGTTCTTTTTGGTATTTCAGTTTCTAAAATAGCCAAATGCCCTGTTTTCAGCTCCCATGGAACATGAGATTTGCCCTGCTATTTCAACTGGCCATTACTGTGGGCAGGTCCAGGTCTGGATAGGATTGATAGTCCTCTCATCAACTACATGTGCTCCTGGGCCTTGGCATGCTTAAGGAAGAGGAAGCACATCATCGTCTTTCAAATGCAGAAGTGGTAAGAAGTGGAAGAGGAAAAAAATGAGAGATTAATGTGCAAGGGGCAAATTACAGACAGGGATATAAACTGGTTAGGAAAAAAAGAAGGCTAAAACCAGGAGGCAGAGAATATGATGAATGAGAGAAAGAGAGAAGAAAGAGAGAAAGAGAGAAGAAAGAGAGAAAGAGAGAAGAAAGAGAGAAAGAGAGAAGAAAGAGAGAAAGAGAGAAGAAAGAGAGAAAGAGAGAAGAAAGAGAGAAAGAGAGAAGAAAGAGAGAAAGAGAGAAGAAAGAGAGAAAGAGAGAAGAAAGAGAGAAAGAGAGAAGAAAGAGAGAAGAAAGAGAGAGGAGACCAGGTGGGGATATGAGGGAAATTATACTTGACATCTTTAAAGCAAGAACACAGAAATCTAAATATCTCCCAATATTTTGGATATTATATATGAATACACAAAAGAGTTAGCTTCAATATTTGCATTGCATTCCATACTTACAATCTCTGTATTCAAAAAAAGTCTTATCTTGTTGGTTGATGTCCTCTTCCACCTGCAGAAGAACAGTCAGAATCTTAACAGAAGACGGAAAAGCAGGTCATTCATGCTTGGATCCATGACCCACACCAGTACTATCCTTCTGCCTGCCCATCAAGTCAATGCCACCCAGTGTCACACGGATGTGGAAAGAATAAATAGAATAGAACAGAATGTGGGGAGGTGTCCAGGAGCAGTGAGCCTCACCCACACAAATTAGCTTGTGGGTGCAGAAAAGCCTTTGTTAGAGACTTTTGGAGGGAGTTTAACTTCCTGGCTAGCCTTACTTGGATCAATACACCAGGAGCAGGATCAAGGCATTTACTAGTTTGTAACAGATATTTGAGCATGTCAGAACAGGGCCATGGCCCAGTGGTTTCTGTTTCAGGCTGTGCTTGGCTTACATCTGCAAATTTGGATATAAAATACTTTCAGAGGGAGCTTTCAGAGTCCAAGCTTTTACAGAGATTCATTAGGCTGAACCTTGTAGGCAAGTGGTGCCATGAGACTATTTGCAAAGGTAAGATAGCATATCTAGAACAGAGTCTGTTTCACCGATAACATGGATTACTGACTGTGTTGCAGCCCTCTATCACTTAGAAGTTATGAGTCTGCTGTAGGGAGCAGTCTGAAAAGCGAGACATACGTCAGGGATTTCCCCAATAAGAGGATTACTCATCAAAACAGCAAAAAGGAGCAGAGCTGACGATCTTCTCCCAAGCAGGGAAAAAAAAGTAAAAGTGACAAAGAGGAAGTGAGCATGCATAGGTGCAAAACTGTGGCTTCATCAAGGCTGGTCTTTCCAGTTTCTGGGGGGATCTGGATTTCATCAGGCCTCTGCTTGCACGCTTCAACTCCTGGACGACCTATAGAAGACCATTTAGTCTGTGAACTGGATTCCTTCAGCTGTATGGGATGGTCATGTCAAGTCTGCATCCTATCACCAGCCCCAGAAGGCACAAGTCAAAGTACTGAAATTAACAAATAGAATGTGTTAGAGCTGTGGTTATTCCTGCTCTCCACATCATATTGAGCAGGAAAACACAGGGACCCTAAATTGCTTTGATCTTCAGCCTTAATTGGTCACAAATTTGTTTGGTCAGGAACAACTGTCTTCCAGAAATATACTGCAGCATCAGTCGAGGGCAGCTCACAGGCAGGACCAGCCAGACTGTCCTCATCTGGCAACACCATCCTGAATGGGCATTGAGTCAGCAAATTAGGAACTGGATTTGGGGAAACCTGGATCTACTGCATTGTCTTTCTAATAATCTCTCTGACTTCAAAGCTCAATCTCTGTTGTGAGGTGGGGGGTGGTTTCTAACTTTAGTTGACCCAAATCACTTCCAGCTTTCCTGTGCAGCATATAGAAACAATGAATCTTCATGTCATGCCTTTGATCACTGTGTCTCTGCAATAAACTGACCTGCACATCTCTGCAAAGAAATCTTTACAGGCAAAGGAATCTAGATGAAGGCTGTTGGTGGTTCAGCTGTCCTTAACACCATTATTCTCTGATTTGGGCTTCAGGTGTGAGAATTTTCTCACCTAAAGGGAATAGTCATGATCTGGTTTTCCATACGGTGATCCTGTAGGCAACAGAAACAAGCTTTCACAGAATCACAGAATGTTAAAGGTTGGAAGGGACCTTTGCCAAAAGCAGGATCACCTAGGGCAGGCCACACAGGAATGCATCCAGGCGGGTTTTGGAAGGCACCAGTGAAGGAGACTCCACAAAGTCTCCGGGCAGCCTGTTCCTGGGCACCCTCACCTTAAGGAAGATTCTCCTCATGTTGAAGTGGAACCTCTTGTGTTCTAGTTTATATCTCTTGTTCCTTGTCCTATCACTGAGCATCACTGAAAAGAGACTGTCATCTTCATCTTGACACCTAGCCCTCAGATATTTATAGATATCAGTAAGCTCCCCTTTCAGCTTTGTCTTCCCAGCACTGACCAGCCCCAGCTCTCTCACTCTTTCTTCATAGGAGAGCTGTTCAAGTCCCCAAGGTGAATGCAGACCTTGTCCTTCAGTACTGGGATGATTTTTGGTCATTGTCTAGACTTACAACTCTGATGACGTAGCTGCAATGGTAGGAAAGTAACTTTTACAGTTACTTTTACAGTCTCAGAGAGATTCGAGACTTTCATTTCTGATATTCAAAGAAAAATGAAGCTCAAGTGAAAAAATACTGAATCCCAGAAAAGGTTAAGGCCATTTTTAAACACACAAATTAGCTGAATATAGCAAAACTCAGGCTTTTGCCTATTCAGAGGTGTGACCCTTCTAAAAAGCAAGAAAAATGAGGAAAAAAAAAATCAGACCTCTTAAACAGGAGGATATTATGTACCTGCTATTAATCTCCATCTGGCACTAACCCAGCAAGTAACAAGCCAAGGCAACCTTTTATTTTTGGGGGGGGGGGGTGGGGGGGGGTGGGAAACCAACACAATCCCCCCCCCAAAAAACCACCCCAAACTCCCAACCCCCCTGATTTTAGCAGAAGCTGTAGAAGCAAAAGTTATTTGAACTGTTTCTGCACATCCTTTCATCACACACTCACAACTTTTAAAACTACTTTAAAACAAGGTGATAAATGTGTTAAATAGGCTGTTCTCTGTGTCCAGCACAGAGATAAGAGGCTGTTTATAACTAGCTGCAGAACTGACATGGCAGGTCCCCAGTGCTTGCCCAGAAGGCAACTGTTACAATCAGAGACAATAAATAAATCTGACTGTTCTCGTGTTCATCCTTGCTCCATCACAGCAATTCTTCTATATATGGCATCCCTGAAGCTCTGGTACACAGATACCACAGAGAAGTACATGATGAGTTGGAGAAGCAGTCCAGAAAAGTTAAAGCGTTAAACAAGGAGGCAAATTGGATGGTTTTGCAAGAGTAAGCTGGAAGTAAGTGACACTTCTGCCAAAGACAGCTTGGGTCCTGCAGAAGCTTGCAGAAGTGACACACCATGACATGGCTTGTTTGACTCAAACCCAAAAATATACAGAAAGGGTTTGTAGGAGAGATGCAACCAAGAGACACAGGAAGCAACCCCAGCATTGATCCAGCACTGCCTAGGCCAGGATAAAACTGAAGATGACTTATGCAATATACAGCATGAGTGCATACTGCACTCATAGGCACAGCCTTGTTAACCACCAAGGAAAACATTCTGACCTATGCATATGATGGAGGAGCCAACAGAGTGTAAGCAGAGACCAGCAAGTCTGCCTTTCCTTTTCTTTGAGGAGACGAACCTCAATGGCTAATATCACAGCCTGGGTTGAAGTATGATAAAGACTTCTGGTGTCTCAAAGTTCCAGGACTCTTTTTCAGTTTTTTGCAGAACAGCTACAATGTGGCTCCTCGGGAAACTACAGGAGCTCACAATGGGAGCTGCAGAGAGGAAGCTCCAAGAACTGAGTCTCTACCTGTAGACAAGAAGGGACCAATCCACCCCTCAGCCTCTACAGGTGCCACAGAGCCAGAAGGTAAAACACTGGCCCCTAGGCAAGTGGGCAAGGTGCCCAGTCTAATCTGTTCAGGCACAGGTATGCCTCTGCCAGTGTCCCTACAAGTGGCAGTGCTACCAGAGCAGAGATGGGTAGAGCTTTAGCACACTGTGGAGATGCCAAAAAGTAATGTTGGAGCTTCTCCAACGTGACTGGTAATTCAATCCAATTAAAAGTAGGTAACTGCCAGTTAGCTTGCATTTTCCCCAGTGCCAGAGTGCTGTATGAGCCAGAGCAAGCAAAGGATGCCTTTCCAAGAGCCATGGCTAGCCTGCTGAGAAACAGATTTTTACAACTGCAGTTTCTGCAGTCTGAAGAGGATAAGAAGGGATGGGGATGGAAGAGGCTGCCAACATCTAGAAGATAATACGTAAGCAAAGTTTGCAAAACTCTTCTGCATACTGGGGATGGACCAATGCCCTTAAATTCAGTAAGGTCTAATTCAGCTGTCCCTAAGGCTCAGCCTTCAAATGCTAAGTAGAATGAAACACTGGAATATACCCCCTGGAAAAGGTGGCAGAACCTTCATCTTCTGCAGAACACCATAAGCAAGGAATCAAACAGAGTCAAACCCAAGATAAGCAATTAAATTAGATCTGTAGAGTTCCTTATAGCCCTTTCAAGAGTTGTATTTTACAACTGGCTAGAGCCACATGTCAGCAGTGTCTACTATCCTACATAAGTGCTTCTACATCCCATTGGGAATGCTCATATCTCTAAGTTGTTCTAAAGCCTCATGAAGATTGTGACTGATACCTGTAAAGAGAGGATTAAAAAAACACAGTCTCTGCTTTCTCTGCTTCTCGTCCTTCTAGTGGCACTATTTAAATCCAGACCCCTAAGTTCCCTAAGAATCCATGACTTTGTCATAGTCAGTATAATTTTATAGTAGACCAGTAGTGCAGCAACCCATCTGTGGACTATGCTGCACCTTGTTTGCCATTCAGGAGTGAATTCTTCAATAGGGTGTATGTAAAAGGGGTTTAAACACCTCTCTGATTGCTCAGGAATTAGCTAAACCACTACCTACCTTCTTTACAGGCCAGTTGTGCCCAAAGGAAGGAAGTAGTCTGGGAAGCTGTGTTGTACCAAATATCTGAAAGCAACACAGCACCTGGTCCAAAAATATCTCACTTTATGAATAAATGCTGTTAGAGATATGGGAGTTATCAAGGAACACTGGCTAAAATATTTCAGACAGAGAAAGTCAAAAGTTCCAGGTGATGGCTGAAATAAGTTTGTGAGAATGTTTTTGAGAAGCAGGAGGCCAAGGGATATAGTGACTAAGTAGGAACAAGGAATCAATGAATCTTCTAAGCCAGCATAAAAATATGACAAAAAATATCCAAAAGTAAGACCTGTAGGTGGTGAATGATGTTCTTGATCTTCACATATCTGGTGTTCCTCTGCCCTTTTGTTCCTGCTTTTGGGCACAGCAAGAGAATTGTGGAAACAAATAAAGAATCAATCGTACACAGGAGGAACAAAATCTCAGACAGCAGCTAACAGGAAGCAGAACATATGTTTACTGTCACCTTCCTCCCCACATTTGAAAAGCCACCTGACTTCCAAGGGGGAGAAAAATCCTTTTGCAAGTCTGTTGGAAGGGAGGAGAGCACCTCATCAGCTGGGTGCTGGCTCAGCTCTCAGCAGCGGTTCATTTTCCTTCATCTGTGCCACTCTCCCTAGTGCACTGATGGAGCCTGTGATTAATTCAGCTCTTTACTAGAGTTTAATGCTGTTCCACAGTCATTTTGAGGAAGTCATTTCTCTCTCATGGCAGAAAGCATCACATTTTGTATGTGCATCTGTGGGTTACTGTTTCAGACTGATGGCTTGTACTGCTGTTACTCACAGAAATGCCCTTTCCACTGTCTACATCTTGTTAACAGCTCCATCCCCATCATACAGAATGGCCAAGAGCTCATCAGAGGGGCAGGACTGACCCAGGCTGATGCAGAGATTTGAGACAGCACAGCACCCTGAACCCAGACCACACAAACGAGAGCACAGCTTGAAAATGCAGAGCAACCTGCACATTGCTGCCTGGGGAGAGAGAGGGGAACAAAAGGAGAGTTCAAGAGAAGCAACAAATTTTGCTTCTGACACTCATTTAAGCACAAAGATGTACTTTTATTCCACAACCTTACAGATAGCCTTCAGTGTAGCCCACAGAGGTAACTGTTCCTATCCCAATGCAGTTTGTGCAGCCTGCTTAGTGCTCATTGCACAACCAGTTTACTGGTGTTGCTCATATCTGAAACTGCACACAACTGGCATTCGGTCTGTAGGACAAGGAGGATTAAAACTGGACTGTACACAAACTATGAGCAAATGACAAAGTGCAGTTCTAGGGCTCCTGTGTATAACACAGCCCTAAACACAAATCCCAAATCAAGGAGCATTTAAATGCATTAAATTCCTTCATGAAAAATGTAATAAACAGACCCTATAGGCCTCTACCATCTGATTCTCTGTTTTGTATCATCTTTTCCCCAAAAGTTCACTTGGCCACACACCAAAGTTATCTGAGGAATTTACTGCCACAGAGGTTCCTCAGGTCTGATGGAAGCACTGAGAAACAGAAGCATAGATCCATAAAGTGCTTCAAAAATAGGCAAATATGAAACCAATTATATATATTTAAAAAAAAAAATCAAACTTGTAATTTTGCATAACAGGATGAGGGTCACCCTACCGTCACACACCAGTCACCTTGGAGAAGAATTTACTGCCATGAACAACTGTGGGCATGTTCTGGACAGAATTAGTATAACACAAGGGATTCCAGGAGAAGCAGATCCAGCAATGAGAATCAGGATAGATTTTTAGTCTCAGTGTGAATAAAATTGTCTCCTCATCAGTCATAGCACTATAAATACTCATATTGATTTAACAACCGTTTCTCCTGTTCTTGCTCTACAGCAGCGGCTTCTAGAATTGACAACAGAAGCACCCAGATTTTCTGAAGTTCATGTTGGAGGGACAGAAGATGATTTCCCAGGCTTGGGATTTCTTAATTAACAGTGATCCCTACCACTTCTGCTGCCTCACAGAGCCCTTGTGCTGGCTGCAAGTGCCAAGGCATTTGGGATTTGCATGACCTGCTGAACTCCAGCGCTCTCCAGGCACAAGAGGATAAATTACAGACAACAGCCTGAGCAGCACTCAAAGGGGAAATACAAGCCACTGCTCCTGCCTATTTTCTTTCTTTTTTTTTTTTTTTTTTTAATTGTCCATCTTCTTTTTTATTTTTACTTTTTCATGTAATATGCAGTGGGGTTTTTATGCTCTTGATGTAGGGGTAAAAATGGATATCTTACCTTTAGAGAATTTCATGTCAGAGCTTGAGATACTATTTCCCCAGCAGAGGTAAGGCAATGAGAAACCATTCTGATCCCAATAGGGAACCAATACAACCTTTGTCTGACACCATGTGCCCTACAACTCTCAAATTGGCACTTGCAGAAGGCAGACTGAGCTTTACGCTCTCTGGAGTTCAAAGCTCCCTTTTCCCCAGCCCCTGCCAGCAGATATGTCTGTCTTCATTTCCTTTCTCCAGTAGAATTTGAAATTAATGAGAAGTGTTAATCTGGTCCTGATGAAGGCATCTGCATCCCCAGCCAATGCAGCTTTCTCCTGACATTGTAGAGTGATAGATCCAGAATCAATTTTGCATCTCAGTGTCCAAAATACTGAACCAAACATAAAAAGGCAAGAGTCAATAAACTAGATAAAAGAGACTTCACTGTATTGTCCAAGAAATCCTTAATGCTTCATTCTATGCTTTAGAAAATCACTTTAGCCTAAGACTCACTTAGTGATTACAGTCCCATTTCAGCCCCAGATACCCAAGAAAAGCTCTGATGGAAAGTTAAGAAAAGGCCTTTTAGCCACAGTCAGAAAGATCAATCTGTTTAGTCTCAGAAGGGAGAGAGTGGAAGTCAATTTGATTACACTGTCTTCACATGGGGAAGATAAGAGGCCCTTAAAAGGGATTCTTAATCTAGGAGAGAGGTTTAACCAGAGCTTCTAGCCACAAGCTAGAAGCTGAGTCCAGACCAGTTTGAATTAGAAATTATACCCTTAAAATAAGGAAAAAACCCACTGAAAGCCACCAGTTTAAGTGGTTGTGACCACTGGTACAGTCAGCTTGGAAAGGAATGAGTCTCCATGCTAAGACTGGATGTTTTCTTTGAGGAGTCCTGCAGTCACCACTTAAAGAGTCCAAGAGGGATATCTTGCTTGAATTTACCAAAATCTCACCTGCCATCTTCTTCTGATCTTAGATAAGCCCCTAAAACAGTTCCATAAATAAGCCTAGCAATGACAGTGCAGTGCTATTTTGACCCATGTCTACCGGAGCTTGTGCATTGAACCACCCTATCAAAACTATCCTTGGAATGAGGAGACCACCCAAAACAACCAGTTCAATTCTGTTTCACTGTGTTACTACCTTATCCCAGCTGGGTCTTGTCTGCTATCATCCTTTTACACGCATGTTTGAACTGAAACAGAAGCTGCCTTGCACAGAAAAGCAATATATTTACAGCTAACTATAGTACAGCCTTCCATAACACTTCCTGCACCCACCATCCTATAGACAGGAAAAGTGGGTTGACTAGAAGCATGCATAATGCACAGACCCACATTTCACTCCATTTATGCACATTCATGCTCACTGTGCTAGATAGCAAGCACTGCTGGCCTTCCCCGCAGCAGTGTCCATCATTACTCAGTATACAGGGAGATGCTGCCACCAGCTACACATCTATTAAAGCTCCAGATGATCCAGAAGGGGTTCAACAGGAATAAACTGAGCTGTATGGCTGCTTCTCCTGGCACATTTCTACCCAGCTTCTGTATACTGAAAAGAAAATAATACCTCAGTAAATGAAGTGACTCACTACAAAAAAAATGACATGCCAAGAGGACACAAGACATATAATACAACTGCTTCTCTTGTTACTACTGGATCCCTTTCTACAAGAGGCTTTAAGGAACCTGTTTGCTCACTGACCAGCACTGGATCCCACTAGCGATTCTGAAGCACGATGCTGTTTGATTTATTTATCAAAGTTGATATTTCTAAAGGAGTGAGTTTAAAGGAAATGTGTCACATGAGAGGGGAGGGAGAGACACACAGAGAGGTGCAGAATTCCTCTAGAATGTGTTTTCAAACATGTGAAGCTCCATGAAAGATACCTTTAAGAAGCCCTCAAAAGCATTCATTGAAACACTTACCTACCCAAGATCTAGCAAGAAGCACCAAATACACAGGTGCAGAGGGGTTTGTAGGCACATTGCAATCCCTTGCAAGCAATGCAGGGAGGACTTTTTCCATGAAGCACTAGCCTGTGGTTTTAACCTGGCAGTCCTTCTTTGACTGCTCCTCTGTCTTTTCAGGAGAGGGCACATACACATGTGTGCATGTGTGTGAGGGGTAATACTTTAACTAAATTGTAGCCTGGGAAAAACAGAGTACTATATTTTTTTGTACATTCTCCTTCTACTCTGCTCTGGTGAGACGTCATCTGGAGCATTGTGTCCAGCTCTGGAGTCCTTAGCACAGGACAGACACTGACCTGTTGGAGTGGGTCCAAATGAGGGTCACAAAAATGATGAGGAGGCTGGATCACTTCTTGTATGAGATGAGCTGAAAGAGTTGGGATTGTTGAGCCCAGAGAAGGCTCCAGGGACATCTTTTGATATTTCTTTTTACCAGGGCCTGTCGTGACAGGACAAGGGGAGATGGTTTTAAACTAAAAGAGGGGAGATTTAGACTGGGTGTAACAAAGAAGAGTTTTGTACCACGGGTGGTGAAACACTGACACAGGTTGCCCAGAGAGGTGGTGAATGCCCATCCCCGGAAACATTCAATGTCAGGTTGGACAAGGCTCTGAGCAACTTGGTCTAGTTGAAGATGTCCCTGCCCTGCAGTAGGGTTTGGACTAGCTGACCTTTAAAGGTCCTATGAGCTGGCAAACATTTCCACCAGAGCTGTGGAGAAGAGCAATGTACTATACCAGCAGTCAACGGGGAGGACTTGCCTGCTCTACCCACACTGGCTGGTTCTTCACCCTTGTACTGGAGCTCCATTTCTCTCCTCAGCTGCAGCAAACGTCTCCAAAATAGCTGCAGCTGCTAAAATTAGCATGGGAGAAGTCTACTGTATTCTGAACAGTTTGCTGCCCTCTGCAGACCAAGCACAGCTTTTTATTCAATCCATTTCTGCTTTTAACTGAATCCCTCTGCTGACCCTAAAAAGTGTGGGCCCACGATGGCATGAGAAAATGGCAGTGATGAAAAGTCCAGCTGGGCAAGCAACAAAGTCACCCTGCTAAATGCATGTCATCACTGAGGGAATCATCCTGAGGGCTTCCCAGCACCATGGAAGCATTTCCCAAGGGTAAATCATAAAACTTCACTGGAATCACCTGCATTTAAAAAGGGGACAAACACAGCTTGGGCCAGTATCTGCCTTGCTCCTCACTTTCTAGAAGCTTTGCTCTGTCTGTAAGCTATAGGAATTGCAACCCAGAGTAGAAATCTGCAAAGGTCTCTGGGAAGCTGAAAAAACACACCACAGCCTGAGCAGAGACCTTCAGAGGCACAACTCTCTACCATACTGTAATGCATCTGCACGTAAGATGTTGCCTTGACTAAGCTTAGATGTTCACCTGTCACATTTCTCTCTGGTGAGTTAACCAGAAAAAGGGAGCTCAGCCCTTCAGTTAGGTTCTACAGACACCTACCCAGACTACCAGGGCTGAGGTCTGGAGATCAGAGGGGCTCAGCCACCAAACCAGAGGGTCAAGACCTAAATAAATAGCTGTCAGTATGTTCAGGAGATCAGGCACCTCTGTCAGAAGATCATGGCCACAGTACTTAATTTATGAAAGAGAGAACTCAGCCTAAAACACACTAAAGCTCCTATTTTCACAGCCTCACTCTCCTGAGGCAATTTTCCCCTTTCCTTCACAACCCACTGCCTTTATTAAAACCAACCACAAAGCTTCCCACACAGGGGGGAAAAAAAAACAAACCATCCAACCAACATGATGAAGTCTACAAACAGATTTTTTTTCCCCCAAAGAAAACAGTTTCTGCAGTTCAGCCTTCCCCAAACAGGCTGGCCCCACACATTTCTCAAGGCAGCAGGTACTCTGGCTTCAGTGTAACCTAAACAAGGGTACATGCAGCCCTCCAGTGGTGAGCATAAAGACACACAGTTCTGCAGTTTTACTGTGTGCTCGGAGACAGAACCATCATAATGGGCAACGACTGCTGCTTCTCCTTTCTGTTAATAGCATCGGGAGGGTACCAGCCCACAGAAGACATTAAATCCAGCCTCATCTACAAGTGGATACAGGGGCTCTTTCCCACGAGGCCCATGGCTCGGAGGCTGATGACAGACAGGAGCACGAAGCTGAGTCACCTGAAGCTTCCTGAGGAGCAAGGCTTCTCTGCACAGCTTCACTAGACTCAGCACAGTATCCTTCTACCAAGGAGCCCCACAAACCAGATGCAGGGTGTGCCATACCCTGACAATCAGAGCACCCTCTCATCTTAATTCAGGCCCAGTCTTACCTGTTCAGTCTCTTGGATACAGGGAATGGCAAAACCACCAAGCTTAGGTTGGACACTGCCTTTGGGCTACTTCATGCTCAAGTTCACTCCCCAGAGGACATTACTGTCCTTTCATCTACCATAACTGCAGTCAGACTCCCATCACCTTTGCATTGAAATAGTCAATATTGATGCTCAGATAACAGACCTGGAAGATCTCAGTCAGCCAGGGGCATTTTCCACACTGTATGAACTAACTCTCATTTGAACAGTGTAGGAATTATTTACTGCTACTTCAGGTCCTTCTAGAGATGGGGCAGGAGCAGCAGGGCACAGTGTCCAGGACAGACAACTTTATTCATACCTCGTAGCTCTGGTTACCACTGCTTTAGCTGCTGTTAGCTCGTGAGCAGAGCCTGTGTCATGTTTCTGTCCACACTCCTGACGCTGGATTATGAGGGTCTTTCATGAATAAGGTGGGGCAGCTCCCTGCATTTTGTTATTCTTGTGTTAGACCTCTGCCATGCTCAGCAACCAGTACCCCTCATACTTCTTAAGAGAGCAGTAGAGAAAGTATTTATACAAAGCTAGCAAGACCTGTGTATGGTCTGGGTCCAGTTGCTAAGGAAAGTTAAAATGATGCAAAACAGGTCTAGAGTGAGTCTTGGCTTGAGGCTGCCTGTCCTTGGGAAATAGGGTACAATCCAGACAGCACCCATCACTGCACCCGTAGTTGAGCTCAGGTCCACAGCTCTTCCAGTCTAGTTTTACACACAGCTCTAGCACAGCAGTTTTTCAGCAATCCTTCAATGTATCAGTGCCATCTTCAGGCAGAGACACTGCCCTGCATCCTCTGCTAGCACAGGTGTGCTGCAGGGCAGACTCCAGCCCTCAATCAGCATTCAACTCATTATTTCCCCATGTTAGCTGCTGCTTACTCTCACTTTTCAGCTAGTCCTCAGCCTTCAGAACTGCAATTGCCAGATCCACGAGGGTTTCTTTTTGTGAAGTCTCCCTCCTAATGCTCACAGCAATTATTTATGTTTTTTATCTGAGGTGGAACCAGGCAAGACACTATCAAACTAGTCCATCAGCCCTGGTCACTACTTCGCTCAGATTCACGTCCCAAGACATTCCTGCAAGCTGACACCTTCCACCTTTTCCAATCCAGATTTTTGCCCTAATTCAGCTACTCCCACAAAAGGCTTTCTACACTTCAGCCCACGCATCTGACCGACAACTAGACAGGCTTTGGTTCTCCTCCAGAGCAGCCATGTTCGCACCTCAGCTATCTTCATACACACTTGTTCCCCCAAAGGGTACCAAGATGCTCATCAGACTTAGACACAAAATTTTGCAGGAAAAATTGCTATAATAGCTACAATAATGCTGTCAGCAAGGGGCCAATCTCATTGGGATCATCAGTAATGGGGCTCCACAATGCAAAGGCTGCACATGTTGCGGGTATCAGCCTCTAGCCCTAGCATACAAGACTTCAATTAACATATGCTCCCAGGACGCAGGACAGTCCTTACAGCACTGTTATGGCAGGCATACTCACAACATCCCACCCTGTGGCTCCATGCACAAACCAAATCCAAGCATTCCCTGTGTGACACCGCCTCAAGCTGCAAATCCTGCCTGCACTGTAGAGCTTTGGGAGAGGTCCTGTCTGCCTAGAGCAGTGTGTAATCAGCCTTTGGGAATGTTTCCTGGGTATGGAACTGATGATTCCAGCTGTGTATGGGGACATGCTCAAAACTCCCATGGCCCACCCTGGGCTATGGGCTTGCCAGATGCCCAGATCGTGCTGCAAGCACTAAGCATTCACATTAGAGGACACCACAGGGGATGGTGTAATGGGATCATCTTGCACAGCTGAAATTTTTGCATTGCCATAGAATTATAGAATGTATTGTGTTGGAAGGCACCTTCATAAGGTCATCTAGTCCAATCTCCCAGTGATGAGCAGCAACATCTTTAACTAGATTGAGTTGCTCAGAGCCCCATCCAATCTGACCTGAATGTTTCCAGAGATGGGGTATCTATCACCTCTCTGGGCAACCTGGGCCAGTGTTTCACTACCCTCTGCATGAAAAATTTCTTCCTTCTCTCTAGTATCAATCTACCACCTTTTAGTTTAAAATCATTACCCCTTGTCCTGTTGCAAGAAGCCCTGCTAAAATACCAATCTTAGTCTCTCTTGAAAGCTCCCAGTAAGTTCTGAAAGGCTACCATAAGGTCTCCCAGGAGCCTTCTCTTCTCGAGGCTGAACAACTCCAGCTCTCTTAGCCTGCCCTTATAGAAGACCTCTCCTTCCAACTCTCTGATCATTTTTGTGGCTCTCCTCTGGACCCACTCCATCAGGTTCATGCTTTACTGTGCTAAGGACTCCAGTTATGAACATAGGACTCCAGATGAAATCTCACCAGAGAAAAGTAGAAAAGCACAATCACCTCTCTTTACCTGTTGACCATGTTTCTTTGGATACAGCCCAGGATATGGTTGGCTTTCTGGACTGTGAGCATACATTGCCAGCTCACGTCCAGATTTTCAGACACCAGCGCTCTCAAATCCCTCACTGAAGAGCACTTTTTAATCTCTCCACCCCCCAGCCTGTATTGATACCAGGGATTGCCTTGACACAGGTGTAGGACCTTGCACTTGACCTTATTAAACCTCATGAGGTTCACCTGAGCCCACTTCTCAGGTCCTGAACTTAAAAGGACAGCTTGGGAGAGCAGTATCCTCTCGCTACGAACAAGACATTCTGCACTTTACAGGAAGAAAGATACTTACCTTCCCAGCCATCTCTCCTCTTCCCTGACAGCAGGTGTTACACACAGTGCTTCTTGCTGCAAATTGACAACAATTTCCTCTAAGCAGTTTGTTTCAGCAGAAGCCTTCTTCCACATGTTAGAGCTACAATTTGTCACCATTCAGCCCAGTTGGGGATAATTTACCATCAGTGGCACATCAGCCTGCAGGAAGCAAGGACATGTGGACACTCCTGCTGTGTTAGAAAAGCAAGGAGGCTGCAATGCTCTGCAGCATGCGTCATATGAAAGCATCTCCTGGTTTGGTGAATAGTGTAGCTTATCTTAGGGCAAGAATTAATTAAGCCCTTAAATGCATGGAGTGTGGGATGTGGTGGTGAATTACAGCTTCCAGCTGGATTTTCTGGGTCCTGCATCAGCTGCTCCACCAGTCTGAGCTGGCAGTGTCAGGGCTGGGCATCCAGGCAACTGCTTTGGTTCAAACTGGCTGCAAAAGGCCATAAAGAGCAGAAAAGAAAATGCAGATGAGAGGAAAGGAAGCCCAAGGTGGCCTGGCTGTGATGTTTTCACCAACTCCATTAGCAGAAGAGAAACTGGCACAGAGGGCCCCACCTTCAGTCTCCAGCAGAATTTGCTTTGTGGCTTTAAAAATATCTCTGGTGGGAAAGTATTTGCATGGGTTAGACAACATAGTGTGACTGCACCAGGAGGTGGGAAGCTGCTACAACTGCCTTTAATTTCCACACTAAAGCAGCTGTCTCCACAACTGGACCAAGCCCAAGGCTCAGTGTTTCCTACCAGTGTGGTGTATCCTCAGAGGTAGCAGCTCCCACCCAAGACCTAGGAGGAATTTTGGCCATTTGAATACATGTCTCTGTGCCAGGGGTACATCACCCCAGAGTTCCTTGGCCAATCACATGTAATACAGGGTGCAAACAGGCCAACGATGAAGGCACGCAGCCTACCTCTTTTAAGCAGCCCATTCCTCGAAGTCATGCACGTACCCATGCCAAAGTCTAGGTATTGCATCTTGGTTAACAAGAGGAGTGGCTCAGAGAAAGCCCTTTCAGGTAAAGGGCTATGTCCAGTGAAGAACATCTCAGGATTTGAGTGGTGCTGCTTAATTCTGGTAAAATCATAATAAAATGAAGTATGTGGAAGACTCCAGGATTGGTAGGTTCAAAACTGTCCTCAGGTTGACCACATGCAGCTCTTCTCTCCTAATGCAACACCGTTAGAGAAGGTGACTTATTTACTGCTGTGCCTGCAGCAGCTGGTTGCAATGCTAAGTCTTTAAAAAACCTGAGCTCACAGCCCTCAGATGGTACCAGAGCTCTGGACAGAGGTGGATGAGGAAATACCTGGTCCTGAAAGATGTTTCCCTGTATCTGCTTTGGAAGCTTCAAGTGCAGCGAGGAAAGTTCGTCCTTTCACAAATAGTTCTTTTCAATAGCCCTAAAATGCCTTCAGGGTTTTCTTTCAGTTTCTTTGGGGAAAAGAATACCAAAGAAAATCCTTAGGGATGAGGGAGCTATCTCCATTTTGACCATTTTTTTTTAATAATATCCAGAAGGTCTTCATTAAAGACCTATTTTATCTTTCACCTTTCTGCAGTATCTGGAAGGTATCCTGCAGAGTATCATTAGAAAGATGATTCTTTGCAGACTTTTATGTAAAGTAAATAAAGAGAAGAAGAAAGGGTTTTGCAGCCCACAGGCAACATGGGATGCAAATGGTGGGATCAGGGCAGGACAAGCGAATGCCAAGATCTGCACAGCATCTGGAAGAGTAGCTCAAGCTCCACCCATCAGATATGTCAGGTGGGTCCAGCTTCACCCCCAGGATCCAGATCCCACAAAGAATCTGTGGTTTCTAAATTTTTCAGGGGATTGAGGGTGTTCAAGAGCCATTATTTGATAACATGTTTACTTGCAAACCAAAAAGCATGTAGAATCCATCTGGTTCAATAGAAATAGATCTTTATTAATACATGCACATCATATGTATATTTAAAATACATATACATTTTTCTACTATTCACTTTAGAAAACAACTTCATAAAAACCTTTAATCAGGTCCCAAGTAATTTTAAACATTAAAAAGCCATTTATTATTATTATAGAACCAGTAGCTATTATCCCAATTAAGTGGTGTATAATCACCATGTATTTAACATAGTGCAGGCTCATGCATTTCCATGGAAATAGGTGGTCCTTTTTCTGCTTTGTTAGTCACGTCAAATATATGGTGATATACTTGACAACACCTGCCACAGTTGTTATATGCAGTTGTGATTCCCTGCTGAGGGCGTGCTGTACAGATGGCCTTTAAAAGCTGGAGACAACGTTTTTACAACTTTCTGAGTTCTCCTGAGGGGTGCCTGGCATTGTAGGCAACCCTGAACCCAGAGGTGACAGAAACCAGAAAAACAGAGCGGCATGAACAGTGAAGAAAAAAAGCAATCTGAAAAAGAAGAAAGAGGGAACTGCCATATCCCCTCCATGTTCATGGCAAATTGAGGTCAGGGTCTTGGCTCCCAAGGCCCTGCCAAGTGCTGAACCAGGCCTGTACAGAGCACACAGAGTTATCAGCTATAGACAGTTTGCAGATTTACAGAACATATACAAAGGCTCCTATGAGGATGGGACTTTAAGGCACGATAGTCCATATACTCAACACATTCATTGAAAACAGAAGTTCCATTTACAGTGCAATATAAATGTATTCAAGAACTCAAGCGGCAGCTGGATAATCACTTTCACTGATAATTAGGCAACTGAGGGGTGCTTCTGCAGTGCGCAGCAGTCCCAGCCCCGCACACACTCACACACATGCTGAGTATCAAGTACACAAGGAGCCTCTCCGGCTTCGGCAGGAGGATCGTTGCACAGACATTTAGATGATAACTGAAGCATTTACAGGATCAAAGCCCTAATATCTTGGGGCATCTGCACTAGGTCGTGCAGACAGAGAAGGTGACCTGCTGAGCCAAGCTGCCTCTGGCATATGCACCCCTTCAGCCCCAGCTCCAGAAGGTGACCCCACACACCTCCCCACCCATGCTGCACCTCCCACAGACTCACCACTGCCCCTTCTGCATCCAAGATCAGGCCCAGCACTTACAGCCAGTTAGGGAAGAGCAGCACAAAGAAAACTTAACTCATTGAAATGCCAATTACAGTCGAGTGTGCTGCTATTCCCAGACAAAAATTAATTGTCCTAAGCCAGTAATTTGAAAAAATGATCAGCTGTCATTACCAAGTCTGCCCTTGTCACCCAGCTTGTCTATATTCTCTCCAATGAATATATTCTCTCCAAGGCAACTGAGTCAAAGGGAAGGAAGGACTTTCTTTACATCCAGTGCAAACCTAGCCCATATGTGGGAGTTCCTAATGCAGTCATGATAGAGTGTGTATATATATATGTATGTATGTGTCACTGAAAGTTGACCACTCGCACATCAGAAGCCAGAAGAGCTGAATTGTAGCTACAAGCCCCAAAAAAGGAAAAAATCACTGTATGTAGCTGTACTAAAATGCTGGTACCCGGTAACTTGGTAACTAAATGTTAAATGTGTCAAATATTTCAGGAGTAACTTGCAGTGTTATTGCACCTTTATACTTCTTTGTCAGCCCATAAACTATGGTTTTCAAGCACTAAAGGAGAATATTTTAGACCCACTTTTCAACAGCACAAATCACTGTGCAAATCAGAAGGCAGTAAAAACTTGAGCAGATCTAAAACATTTAGAACTGGGGACCTTTGCTCCAATTTCATATCAAAAAGTCAACAATAAAAAACCACCCAAACTGTTTTCTCAAAGAAATAATCCTTTTTTAGCAGATCCAGGGAGAAATTAAAAAAATAAATACTCAGACAATGGTTTTTGTTCAAGAAAACAACACATAAGAAAAACATGAGTAAAATATTGTCCTCTTTCAGAAGCAGCCCAAGGAGTTTTGTTATCTGATACGGGTTTTTGTCTGTTATATGTGTCCAGTTAGGATAGAATAGAATAGAATAGACCAGACCAGGTTGGAAGAGACCTTCAAGATCATTGCATCCAACCCATCATCCAACATCACCTAATCAACTGAACCAAGCACCCTATCAAGTCTGCTCCTAAACACCTCTAATGATGGTGACTCCACCACCTCCCCAGGCAGCCCATTCCAATGGCCAATCACTATCTCTGTGTAGAATTTCTTCCTTATTGTAACATCTTATCAGAGAAGCTGATAAAAAGAAGAACATATCTGTCTCTGTCAGCAGGCAAAGAAGTTACTCTTCAAAAGTAAGTATGACAGGGGCAATATTTTTTTTAAGGTGAGAAAAAGGCTTTAATCATCCTGAGCTTTCTCATTCCATTTAAACATTATTAATTCTATGTAAAAATGTTCTATTTATTCAGAACCATCCTATGAATATAATAAAGTAGGTCAGTGAGAGAGAAAGGTAAAAAAAAAGACAAACATTTTATCATTTCATGGTGCTGCTAGATCATTATGAATTCAGGTGAAAATGGACCCAAGGAAAACAATATGCATAAATCAGATCAATTCAGAGTGGAAAATGACACAGTTTGAAAAATCAAAAAGGCAGAAGCAATTTTCTTTTACCACCTAGCAGTCTTCTGGTGCCCCCGCCTGAGGCCCTACATCCGCATGAAGCATGCGAGTTACCAGCCAAGGCCAAGAGCATTGGAGAGGATGACAGCACCTCTCACAACAGACATCATATCATAAAGCCCACAGCAGACAGCTTTTACTGCCAGCTTTTACTGGTGGCATTAGAGCATTAATGCCACGCCTGAGAATTAGCCTGGCCTTCCTCAGCCAGTCCTTGTCAAGATGGACATGGCCACTTCTATATTTCCCAAACTACATCAAAAGTGAGCAAAATCCCATGATTTGGGGCTGGCAAAAACCCACGGACTGCAGGGATATAACCACTGAGACAAGCAGCTCTGACAGCAGATTACACTGACCAAGGGTTTAAAGACAGCCTTTTGTAAGAGACAAGTAAATATGCCTTGTCTCAAAATAAAAACAAAACCCTGAATATTCATCATGACTAACAGCACCTCCCAAACAGCACTGCCCTGTTTTTCCAGTCTTGCCACAATATCTGTGCTGTTTATGTTCTCCAGTTTGCAGGTTATCCTCATGTTGAATTAGACTGTAGTTCACTTAGTGGTTGGGGTTTTTTTTCATAAAAAAAAATATATGTGAATTTCACTGTTTTCTTCTGTCTCCTAAACCAGTACTGCCTTCTAACTACTGCTATCAGAATTAACTTTGCTCTTCACAGCTCCTGCCTTTGCCTTTCTGTCTTTTTTCCTGCACTCATGTGTGTCTGAGAGCTGTGATGACAAGTGCAACACATACAACTAGGATGCTCTAAGCAGGGTTACAGGAGGAATCCTACACGGAGCACGTCCCTGGCGAGCAGTGGTATTTGTTCATACTTTATAATGCTTCAGAAATAGCATCAGCCACATCTGCATGAGCAAAGCCTTCCAAAATAAGAAATCAAGTTCTCAGATACAGATCTGCCTCCAGCTGAGTGTGTGCTATTATTTACTTTGCTTTAAAGCTTTAAAGGGGAGATGGCCAGAGAGGCAGACTGTTTCTTCACTGTAAGCCAACAAACCTTTAGGACTTTGACAGGCTTGGATTATCTCATGTATCTGTTCAGCAATTCTGGGATGAGTCACCCACAGGTGAACTGTGGGTGTACTGATAATGGCCAGTTTTCAGGCTTGTTAATCACATTTCTCCAGGTTATAGTGCAACCTTTGCTTTTGACCCCATTTCTGGAGCATCACCTTTTCCCTTATATTACTCTTTGGTATTTTCATGACATAGTTCTGGCAGCTATAAAACTTTCCACTTCTGGTCACCTATTTGCTGAACATCTCTCTTGTCATAGCTCGTGCAATATATATTTACATATTCTATAGTCAATTCTCAGACTGAAAGTAGACATTTCACTTCACCCGAAACACTATTATTAATGCTGAGCAGTTTCATCAGGAGAACCTCTGAGGTTTTACTAGCGTATGCCAGATACATTCATTCATTCTCTATCTATGAGTTACCATTGTTTTCTTGCCTTTCATATTCCACAGAAAAAGAAATTACTGTCTATTCTCAAAGTGAACCTCTGGCCAAACAGCAAATTAGCATGCAAAGAAGTATCAGAGAGACAGCTAGGGAGAGAATCAAATGAAGTTAAGGAAACATTGAGGATGGGCTGAAAAAGCAATCTTTCCTGTGAGTCATTCTGGTTTATATTAAAATAGCAAAGTAGGTATCAGCTAAGAGATAATATAAGTAAAAGGTGAATGTAATTATAAAAAAAAAAAAAATACAAAACCCCAAACAAACTAAACAAAACAAAACAAAAAAACCACCAAACCAAAATCCCTTGCAAATCTCGGTATGGAGTGTCTTGTACATAGCAAGCAAGTGAAGTCTCTGAAAATCCTAGGCAAAAGGTTGTTTCCTTTGGCACTAACTCTTTCATGCTCAAGGCATTTCTCAAAGAAACTTTCTATCTATAACTTCACAGTAAATAACTTGCATTTCACTCCTCACTGTTAAACAACTCCACAATGTTGGGGCTCCCCATCCACGGGGGTTGGCATAATTTAACTGCAAAGTGATTTGGAGCATCTGTATCTACACACAGATAACTTAAAACATGCTGCACACAGTCTCTGTGGGTAAGGACCTCCATACTGCACCAGCTCTGTGTGTAAGCCAAGGTACTTCATAACCAGGGGGTAAGAGCAGGGACTGCAGAGCATTATTCAAAGTACCTTCCACTCAGCTCTCAACGCATCCACCTTTGATCACAAGTATATCTGCAATTAGTGCCCCATCTTAACCTCTCAACAAGCAGTTCAAGCATTCAGAAACAAACATCAGTGGGTCTAACAGCTACTTTTAATTCATTTTATAAATAAGCAATTGAGAATTTTGCTCCAAGTGGCTGCTCGTGTAGCCCATTCCGTAAACGGCGTTCTCTGCAGAGTAAGGCACGATGCGATACGAATGCAGCTCTTCATAATAGAGCGACTGGGAACAGCACTCCTGCACCATAAACTTCAGCCGTTTTCGTGCGTCAGAGTAAGCAGTCCTGTAACACGGAGCCTCCTTAAAGTATTCATAGCTCTCCCTCTCTGTCTCTAGGTGAATCTTCCTCAACAGATTGTTAATTAATACAGACCTTCGGAGATAGGCTTCAGGGTCATCCAGGAATCGGAGTTTCTGGAGAGAAAGTTTTAGAATACAGGTCCGGTCCTCAGGCAGTATCAGGTGCTGGGGAGTAAGGAGGAAGCAAACGCGTCTTTAGCATCAAAGAATGAGAGCAGGGGAGGATGTGGTATGGAATGAGAGGGCTTTTCTCTGTTATGGAAACGAACTGGAACACAGGAAATGCCACCTCAACATAAAGATAAACTTTGTTACTGTGAGGGTGACAGAGCCCTGGGACACGCTGCCCAGCGACGCTGTGCATCATGGACTGAATGGATGCTGCTGCTGTTATTCGTACCATGCCACAGTCATGACAGCTTCAAAAGTGAAAGTGCTAACTGGAGCAAAGTATTATGGGGCTTGAAGTTCAGATTGTAACATGGGAATTTCCTTCTCTGGAGACTTGCAAGACCTGTCTGGACACATTCCTGTGTGACCGGCCCTAGGTGATCCTGCTTTGGCAGAGCAGTTAGACTCATTGGACTCCAGAGGTCCCTTCCAACCCCTACCATTCTACAATTCTATGATTCCAATACTCACTTTTGAACAATACTCATGGTAATCTTGATGTAAATGTTCTTCTTCTGCATATTTTCTCTTAAAGTAGGCTACTTTCGACGTCGTTAATGTCTTTGGTAGGCCCCAATCAGATCAGCTCTGCACAAAACAGGAAGAAAAAAGAGGCTCAGTAACGCTCACTGCCACAGTGGCTGTAACATAATGGTCCAGGGTGTGTAGGGGAAGGAGAGGTCCAGAGGGGGGAGGCATTCTGGTCTGCAATCAATCTCAACCTGCAGCTCTTAACCCACTGGGGGGGAAAAAAAAAAAGAGAGAGAGAGAGAGGTCGGCAAATGTGAAGGCATTTCTGAGCAACCACTTTGAAGCTTGACAGTACAGCAAGCCCTGCACTAGAGTGACAATCACAGCACTGGACATATACTGCCACTACTAGGCAAGATCTCCAGGTCCTACAAAGTCAGTGGGGTACCCCTGGAGAGCCACAGCATCACGGAACAGGGTGAGAGAGGTGACCAAGCCAGGAACATCTCCATGCACTGCAGGAGGGATCAGGATGTGGTCACCTGTCTGCAGAACAAGGGTCCTTGGGCCATGCTGGGGTGTGTGTGGAATGAGGGATGGGGTTTAATTTCCACACACCAGGCACAGAGCTGTGTGGCTTCAATGGAAGACCAATACAGAGTATATTCACTAGATGGTAGTGTCGTCCTAGAGAAACAGGAGAGCCCTAGTTTGGTGGGAAGGTAATGGAGCTGTTTTGGTCTCTTGAGTTGCTGCAGTTTTTCAGGGTTCGATAAGGGCTTTTGTTCTGTGACAGGAGCTCAGTGGAGGTCTGATCCCTTGGAGGAGAACCTTGCAGGGGACGAGGGCTCTCTGCACAGCCATAGCAGGGCCTGGCTGGCTACTCTGAGCTTACTATTCTCTATGAAAAGGTGACATGGTGCTTGCTAATTCAGCATCTTAATGAGATCCGTAACTTTGGTGGTATTCAATCTGGTGAACATCAGGTCCTTGTAAAAGCCAGGACTTGCTTTTGCTTTTCTATTCACTAATAGACAATACAAAGAGGCATGTACCTTTGTAAGTGGCATCATTGCCTTTTTTATATGAAATTCCTGTTGTTTGCCTTTTAAATCCACTAAAACAAACAAACAAACAAACAAACAAAATAACCCACCCTGATTATGCTGACATTCAAAGGCAGTCCAGGGGAAGAATATATCTGGAGACATGGTTTAGAATAAGTCAAAGTCAGGTTCTATGGGACACACCAAAAGGTATTGCACAGTTGAAATATAGATGTCCTGTCACTAGAAGAATCCTGCCACAGGGCATGAGGGAGCTCCCTGATTCTTAGCTGCAGGTGGGAGTGAAAAGATACCCACACAACTATTTCAGGAACTGATGACATCTCTCTTTCACTGGTATAAAGGAGTAATACACTCTCACTTCCTTCCCCTACATCAAAATCCACAAGAAGAGGCTGAAGGAGAAATCCCCTTATGAGAGACATTTCTTGTGTTTTCTTCCTGAATTTCAAGTCTGTGACAATGGAGGTTTCTCATAAAGGATGGTACAAATCAGGACAGAAAACTCTCAACTGGTGGATTAAAACCTCATTTGGAGCCAAGACCCCAGCTCTGCTCCAGGATTCAGCCCAACATGGATTGCACAAAATAACAACATTACCCAGGAGAGGGACCATTGCTCTTGCAGGGGGACAACATTACATTTAGTCAGCCTGGACCACCTCTTGCACTCCCAGTGCTGACCTCAGATCTCAAGGGCAAAGGTACAGCTGTGTGCTTCACTATTCTGTTAGCACTGAGTGGCTGGTTTAAATTGATATGCAGCAACCTTCACCAATTGCAAGTTTTATTCCAGTATCTGAATGGACAGCCTGGACATTAACTACTCTGATATTAGGTTCTACTAGATGAAAAACCCACTGCTGTGTTATTTGAGCACAATCACAAATTTATTTATCCTGTTGGCACCACGGGCTGGGAGAATGTTGCAGTTTTTATCACATTACTTTGAGGAAGACAAAGGAACATTCCTATGGCCACTCAGGCTGTCAGGGCTGGGAAAGGGGCCAAACCCGGTGCACAGGTTAATAAGCCAACCATGAGCCCCTCCTTCTCCTTTAAATCAAGCTTCTAAATGCTAGAACTCACTCCCTGGTGGGTTTTGGTGAAAAGGCTGGAAGAACAGACCTAGCAGCACCTGTGTGCAGCACAAGCAGAAAATCATAAAGACAGACAATAACAGTGTGCAGAGCATCACAGCTCAGTCCTTTGGCTCTGCCAGCTCCATGTAAACCTCTTGTCTGTTGCTTCTGGATGTAGGCATCCCTCTCCCTGTCCCAGGTGAGGTGGAGGTTGACATTAAGGCATTTAGCATCCCTTGAGCATGAGTGATCCTGGAGACACCAGCAAACAGCAGAGATCTAGGATAAGACAATGAGCTCTGGAGTGCTGGAGCCCTGACCCTGGGAGGGAGGGAAGCAGGGAGAGAGGGATGCTTTTTGGTACACGCTGAAAGCTGGGACCTGCTGCTGGCTGAGAGAACCAGATGGAAAGAATTGCATTTTGCAGAAGAACACATAAAACCATCCTGTCAGTGGGTTCTTTGAGCATCCAGCTGGCATCTTTTTTCTGAGGTTATGCTCAGCACCAACGTGGAAGAAACCCCTTGAGAGCAAAGTAGTTGGCTGTATTTAAATTCCTAAAAACCTTACATCAGACAAAGTGGCACGGTCATAACAACCTTCATTATTTGCTTTGGTAGTGAGGGAAACAGCCAGCAAATGAGCACCAAGGGCATCTCTGGGCTGTATTGTTGGTTTTAAACGTGTTCCTGCTTCTAAGTGGAAGGCTACTCTCAAAGTGCACAGTAGCCACAAGCAGCTCAACACCGCTCCAAATGTGATCAAATTCTAGTAATTCCAAATCTGCAGAACTCAGGGTACCCAGTTCCCCAGGCTAGCAGCTCCCACAGCTTGTCACAGGTGGTTCAACTTCTCCTTCCTCTCTCTAGGAAGGAAGGGGTGCTGCTTGCACAAATGCAGCAGCAGGACTACACAGTGAAAGGCAAGAAAGTCCCATTTCAAGGCTGCTCCACCAGAAGCTCGAGTTCTGCACTTGTGAACAGTGTAGCTGCCATTCCACCACCACCCATCCCATCATCATCTTTTGTGGCTGTCCACACATCTCTCTGCAGGTGCAGGGAAATGAGAGCATGATCTGTGCCCTTGCACTGTGCCCTCAACACCAGTGCCAATGCTAAAGCCTACAAAGGCACATCTCCCTTCAGGACTCTTGCAAGGAAGTCTGAGCAGAGTAGGTCCATGCACGCCCAAGGACTGCTTGGCCGGGGTTACAGGCACACAAGGCTGTAGTAATGCCGCAGTGAATCAGACCTTTAGCGTTTTGTTTAAATATAAACATATTGAATCAGTGCTTTTTGGGTAGAAGGCTATTCCCTGTGAGCCAAGTGTTTTGACAGTTACAGCAAGGTGGTATGAGTCACTGCCTCTGCCTCAGTCAAGCTCGGAGACAGATACATCTTAATCCATTACATTTTTTTTCAGTGCTACACCACAAATCAAGGCACAGGGCCAAATTTCCCCACAGGGGCTAACCAGCATAACACTGAGTCCTGAGCATGAGGATTGTCCTTCCAGCCTGGATGAACCTCAGAAAAGCACATTCAGCATCCTGACAGCATTCAGCTGCAAGCCCTCAAGTACCCACAAAGGCCTGGGTGAATTTATCATAGTGTGCAGCACTGCCAGAGCTTGGAAGACACAGGGCAAGTGCTGCTGGCAAGTGCTGGCCAGTGTTTACACCCCACCAGTGCCAGTGCCTGCCTGTTCCGAATGGACGGCACATGGGAGCAGAGCAGCTGAAGCTGCCATTAATGCTAATGGAAGTTTGAAACATAAATCCCACGTGGGGCAATGAGGGAATAGAAGCCTCTTGTCTCAAGTCTGGATCCCTCAGAGGCAGCTTCACTAAGGCTTTAACTGTATTTTCAAAAGAGGAAAATGTGCTTGTTCCTATTTATTTCTCCCAGAATAATTGCAGTGCTTTACAGCGTGGTACTCACAGAGTTATTAGACATGTTTGGACAGAAGGTTATCTTATCTAAATTGGATTTGAAATAGATTTATAACACAGCAACTTCATAGTTGAACTACAAATTGCAAGAATTTATCTTCAGGTGGACCCTGTGCTTCTGCATCACCCCAGCAACAGGAGCCCCTCTTTGGTATGAATTAGTGCCGGGTGACTTCCACAGGGCTGCAAGCTAGCCCAGATAGGAGGCAATGCAGGGTTAAACAAATGATTGAACAGCCAGGGCAGGGGGAGAAAGGAAAAAAACAACTGACAACAAAGCTTGTGCTTTTCCACCTCAGGCAGCAGAGAGGGATCTGCAAATCTTATGCTTACACAGCAGCACTGCCCTAGAGATCATGCATGAGACCTTGGGAGCATTCCCACACCTGCCTGTGCCCCCACCTCTCCTATCTTTCCTCGGGATGAAAATCCATCCCTGCCTGCTCAGTGCTGCAGTGAAAGGGGTTGTACGAGCAGGTGCTATTGGCTTGTTGCTGCAGACGTCTGCAGGAGGTAAGCAAGGAGGCTCTGGCCAAGGCGGACCTGCGAGGCTGGGCACGGAAGGGGGTGAGTCAATGAGCTGATGCCCCGCAGGGTTTCCTCGTGTAAGGTGAGGGAGAATAATCAATATGCAAGATAAAGCTGGCTGAGAAGGAGACCAATTCTGAATGTCTCCTGCATGCACAAATAGAAAACCTGAGGCTTCTGAGCACACAGAAATTGGCATTTATTATCAGTAGGAGATGAGACTTTGACATGACAGGAAATATCACCATGTCCTTGCGACTGCTGGCAAACTGCAGTGATAAATTCCCCTGCCTCTAACCTTAGCAGCACTCGCAATTAGGCAGTGCTCAGCTGAAACCTTCCTCTGATTTCACATGCTATGCTGCAGCATTGTCCCTCTTCAGGGACAGGAAAAGCAGCTGGTCCCACTGTGGGATTCCCAGTGGGAATGCAAAGCTACCAGACCACAGGCAGATGAACATGTGGATCAAAAACACATGCCAGCCCCAGGATTCCACATGGACTGCCAACTGATCACAGCCCTTCCAGAGTATCAAGTCTTATTCCTTTCTGAAGCAGAGACCCACAGACAAGTGGGGACTCATAGCCCTGCTGCAGCATGCTGGCTACAGCTGCCTCACTTTTAGCTTGATAATTTCTTTGCATCTCTCCCTAACTGCCGGTTCTCCCTGGGCACATGTGTGAGGCACAAGCATCTGAACATCTCTCATGAGTGCATAAAGACATAAGACTTAATGACCAAGTGGCTATTCCTGTCTTATGACCCATAGTCCCACTGCTTTCATCAATAGAATAAAACTGTCTTTCCAGCTTCACCCCCTTTCATCGCTAATCCATGTAATTTTCCTCACCCCTAAGGCAAGCCCAACAAGATGAAATCTGCAAACTTGTTACTTACCTGAGGATGCAGAGTCAATCTGCAAAGGGTCTCTCTGGGATGATCTCAGCAGCTTTAGTAAGATTTCCTGCTTGCACGGGCTCAGTGAGCATTTCTGGCAGCACAGCACTGCTGAAGGGTTACCTGTCAGGTGGATCAAGGAGAGACAAGCATGGTTCAGGTGGCAAAGTCCGGACATACACCGTAAGCAGCTGGACTATGAGAGAGGAAAGTGCTATTTCAGCAGCCCCCACAGAGCTTAGTAACAGGAAAAACAGGAGTTCTGATGTCACATCCAATTCTCTAAGTTCAACCTTGCTTCCTGGACTCCCTTTCAAACACCAGGAAAGCAAAAGATTAAATGAAATCACTTCAGTCTCTCAGTGGTACAGCTGTAATCCTCTCGGAGCAAATGCTGCAAAAATACAGCTTGCTCCTCTAAACATCCGGAAGTCTCCTGAGCTAGAACATGATTACTGCCCTGAACACTGCCTCTTAAAATGGCACATTATTGTCTCCATTAAGACTTGTCAGCCTTGGAGGAAAGCTAAAGGGCTACTATTAAAACCACACCATTATTTTGAGTAGTAGCATTAATTTCCTATCATCATACACACCCACACTGCCTGCAGAGTAACACAGGGCTGGGGAATGTCAGATTTCCATTTTTATTTAACAGAATTATTGCACTGTGCATGTTTCAGCCTTTGCCTCACAGACAGTACAGTTCCCAGGCTGCAAGTAGATTCAGCAGCACCTGGCTGATGCTTCCCTTCAGTGTGGGGGGAGTATCTGGCACACCGTAGTAAGAATATTTCACACCCTGAAGGGAAAACAATCACAGATATAGCATGTGCGCAGCTCAGCTCTGCATTTTCACATGTGTATGCAGAAACACTCACACTTTTTATGTCGGTGAATGAAAATAAACAGCTCTAAATCCTGCAAGAGAGACAGCCAAAGAGAGCAAGGATGTGTGCGTATTCATGTCTCGCAGCTCTATGACATCTATATTTAGACAGTTGTCTCATCTCACAGGATGGTACACTTTGCTAACAGGCAATGAAAGAGGAGCTGTGGTTACTTTTCAGAGTTCAGCTCTGAGTGTAAAAAAATAACTCTAGTTAAAATGATCTTTCAAAGGACAGGACAGAGTCCATCAGAGCAGCAGGAACTTCTGCCTGCAGCCCATAGCACTGCAGGACTGTGCTGAGCCTCCGATTCAGCTCCTTGCCCTCTTCCACCATGCAGCAAATCCAGAGCTCACAAACAAATACAAAACTTACACCAACAGTAACCAGCTAAAGCTGTTTAGGCAGATCCCACTGGCCAAGCCCCACACCAGCTCACTGCCATGGACAGACGCATGGCTAACCCTAATGGCTCACTGTCCCCTGTCACCACCAGCTCAATGCACTCACCCAGCTAGCCCCGGCTCCAGAAGGAGGGTTGTTCCCGTCCTTCCCTCGATGCTTGCTGCTCCTGGAGGAGGTGGAGGAGGTGGTGGTGGAGGAGGTGGTGGTGGAGGTGGCAGCTCTTGTGGGTCCCTGCAGCCACTGAGGAGTGCATCACCTCCCGGCCGCAGCCCGCGGAGGTGGGTGCCCAGATGTTCCCGGCGCGGATTGGTCCAGCGGGAGTAGATGTTGCCTGGTTGCCAGGAGCGTTGCTAGGCGCGTTGCTAGGAGCCGGTGACGCTCTCTCCATCACTGGCGCGACTCGAGGCCGCCGGGAGGGAAGGAGGGAAGAAGAGGAGGAGGAGGAGGAGGTCCCGCTACCGGGATGCTCCTTGGCGGGACGAGACAGGGCAGGCGGGCCACTAGGCTGCCCGAGAAGCAGGAGGATAGAGCAGAGGCCGCGGCTCAGAGCTGGAAAGGCGGTGAGGAGCTGCCTGAGGCATCACAGCAGGCATGGGGATGTGAAATGCTCGATATGGAGGTGGGGGAGCATAAAACCTCCTGTCGGGGCAGACTGGAGGATGCAGGTAGCAGAATAGCTGCCATAGAAAACGAGTTGAGAGGTACAAGTGCCTGTTTCAGGGTGAGACTGGGAAATATAACCACTTAACCTGGTGATCAAAAGAACTAGAGGAAGCAGTGAGTCCAGTTTGGAACCAGTGGCAATAATAGGTGAGAGTAGAGCTCTACTGCTCTGAGTCAAACTCCTCTTCCTTTATGGCTTGTGTGCTCCCTCCTTTCCCCATGCCCACCACCACACCTTGGCACACTGATCTTCCCCTTAGCTTTTGGGATGCTCCACCAGAGCACCCTAGACCTCACCCTGGTGCATACACCCACGACCCCAAAGGAGCACCACAGCACTCTGAAATCCCATAGGCAAGAACAGGGACTGCTGCAGGAACAGAAGTGACACAGTAAAGCAATCCAAACCTCCTCTTCTCCCAGACAAAACAGCAGGTCACTGTGGGGTGGGGCAGTTCCTGCATCTCAGACAGACAGGAGGATTACTACTGAGCACCCTCCTTATGGCAATAGGTGAGGTCTCAGACTCAGCTTACTCTCATAACTGAGGGTCAAGCCAGAAATGCTCAGAAAAAAAATTGAAAGGAGTAAGCAAACTCTTACTACTGTAAGGTGATGAGCACAAAGAGGGGAAATCCCCTCCCCAAATATCCTAACTCTATAGGTAGATGCTGGTGGATAGGAGGATATTTAAAAAAAAATAAAGAAGATTCAATTTTAAACCCAGCTTCTCCAGTCAGTTATGTGCAAGGGTATTCCCTGTAAGAGGTCTGCCACTCCCAGACTTGAGAAAAGAAGTTGTTCAAGATCAGATTTTTTGGAAAGGCAGATTGGTGCCAATGGCTGCAGTTTGCAGCACAACACTGTCTTAGATTAGCCCCTGCATGAAGCCTGGGCTTTGCTCATCACCTTACCCCAATAGAAAACCACCTTAGACAACAAGTTTTCTTCTCTGTCTCCCAGCTATAACACTGCTGTTCCTGGGAGCCTCATGGTCTTGCCACAGGTAGCCCCATCTGAGCAGTCCTTTCTCCAACCCATGCCCCACTCTACAAATGAAAGTGACTCAAAGGCTCAGCCAGTGCCAAAACCAAGGCAAAGTGCTATGGAAACATCTGTTTTGGCAGCATCTGAAGCTCCTGGGCATATCATATGTGGGCATGTCACTGCTGGCAGGACAACCAGAGACAACCTCCTTCTGGCTGCTCCAGAGTCTCCATGAAGGTTCTGAGGAGCAGTGTGCAGAGGCTCTACTCTTACCCAGCTGGAATGGAGGCACTCTTCATTTGGCATTCATGATCTCATCCAAATTTTAACAAACTAAGTTTTGGTAGGCTCAAGTCCCAGCTAACACATATCAACAGTGCAGCCTCAAACCAGTCAGTCCATGGACTTTGAATATCCAGTTGGACTTGGTGCTCAGTATATACTGACAAGTGCATACACACAGATAGCTCCTCTGGTCTTTGCAGTTTGAGAAAAGATCAATCATGGCAATATACTCACTTCAAATTATCTCTGAAGCTCTACTTCTTTTATTGAGAAGTCAAATGAACTCAAACTAATTTCAGATTTGAATTTTCTAGGACAAAAGGAAGGCACTGGAACTTAATTGATTTTGAACACCTGCCTTATTATTATGCTGCCAGTAGAGATAGTTCAGGTTGGTGTAATTTTAAATTTACTGCAAGATGAATCTGACATTTCTCTGCTGCTGAATAGAGGACTTGAGCAATTCTTCAGTTCTTCACAAAGATGTCATAATTAATTCAGTAATATCACTTCTGTAAGCAGAGATAGAAAAGCAAGACACAGAAGCACCTACTCTACATCTAAGAGATGAATGAATGGCAGGCTTCCCTACTCCACTCTTCCTGAAATTGATTGTACTTTTTTTTTAAACATTCAACACAATTTCTGCTGCAAAGACACAGCTTCCCCTCTCCTGTCAGCACTCAAGCAGGACTTCTTAGCTGACAATAATTTACAGCCAAAAGGTCAGCTAATCTTTCCCCATCTGGCTCCAAGAAGCATTTCCATTCCCTGATCAGCCCAGAGCAAATTCTTCTGCAGTCAAAGTCTAGCTGTTTTTCTTCATCCCCTTTCTGAGGGGGCAGTGAGTGCAGGGAAACAAATCTCCTGCCAGTATAAACCAGCATTGATCTGCTGCCTGAAAGTGACCTCCATCAAGATGAACAGCAGGTGATCCAGCCCAGACCATCTCATCCCCTTCCTCTTGCCATGGGAGTATGAAAGATCAGCTCCCCCTCTCTTCTGAGGAGCTTTCCCCTCTGCTGGGGATGCCTGGATGGGAATCACTGCCTAGCTAATGTTATAACACAATGGAAATTAAATAGAACTGTAAAATGGGACCACAGTCTCTGTTGACAGTGATATTATTCAAGAAGATTAGACTTTAAATGTGTACTGTACAAGATAAAGCCTGGACAGGCAGATAATAGAAGAGTAGCTTTTTTCCCCTCTTTTTGTTTTTCTTCAGTCTTTTGAAAGCAAGATTGCCAAGCATAGTCGGTGCTATCACAAATATATGTTTTTAAATGGTTTAGAGCAATTGAGAATAAAAAACCCCAGAACATTAGCATTTACTTTACTTTAACTGCCTCATAGAATTAGAAAACAAAAAATAATCAGTCCCTTCATTTCAAAGCCGTTAGAGCTCCTCAAGCCAACTGTTAAAGAAAAATGAATTAAATCCACGTGCCCTTTTGAATTTAAGCACCAAACACTTAGAAGATGAGTATCAAAGGACCAGTCCTCCCAGGCAGAATGTACCTGCACATGTGCTGTATTTCTGAACACGGCACGTAGAAGGTATCTTCAAAAGATAAAAGGTACCTGAAATGTTTAGCATTCGTACCTGAAACACTGAGCAGCATCAGAGCTATGTCCTGGACCAGTTTTCATCCCTGGCCTGGCTCACGCAGCTGCCTCTGACAGACAAAGACCTTCAAAGGCTTTCCCAGATGTTGGCTTGTCACAGCAAATGGAAATGAGTACCTCAAGTTTCTGAACCCAGTTCATGCCTCCCAATAGTTGGCCAGCCTTCAGAGGGACTGGGCAACTTGGGAGGCCAAACCTGCTTGCATCTAAACTGCAACCTTTGCATTTCTTCCAGCTCTTTCTGTTTGTCCAATACT
Organism: Dryobates pubescens; assembly: GCF_014839835.1. NCBI lineage: Eukaryota > Metazoa > Chordata > Aves > Piciformes > Picidae > Dryobates > Dryobates pubescens. Next base: position 19,408,020 of record NC_071616.1, on the reverse strand, counting down.
AGAACTCTATTTTTCTGCTCTATCTGCAAATTTCTTGTACAAGAAAGTTTGGGTTGGGTTTTTGTGGGTGTTGTTTGTTTTGGTTTGGGTGTTTGTTTGTTTGGGGGTTTTTTGGGATTTGTTTTGGGGTTTGTTGTTGGTTAGCTATTTGCTTTGTGCATTTCAAAACCTTCCAAAAAAATCTGAAACTACTTGAGCAGGATTAATGAAGCCCATTTTCCTACCTACCTGTGTTCTTTATCCCCTCTCTAGTAACTAGTGATAGTACATTAAAAAAAAGTCCTCTAATTGTGCCAGGGGAGGTTTAGGTTGGATATTAAGAAAAAAATTCTCTACCAAAAGAGTGCTCAGGCTGCCCAGGGAAGTAGTAGAGTCACCATCCTTAGAAGTGTTCAAAAGACATTTAGATATGACACACTGGGACATGATTTAATGGGTATGGTGGTGTCAGGTTAATGGTTGGACTTGATGATCTTTGGGATCTTTATGATTCTATGATTTCATCCTCCCAGGCACCATCAACCAAGTACCACAACATCCCTTTGGACATCTCCAGCAGCATAATAAGCACCATATGCTGTTGCCAGTCTGAAGCTGCATGCCATCATGATGGACCAGCTGACCAGCCCTTGGTCAAACCTACTTCTTTTTGTTTCTCTGTAAATGATCCTCTTCCAGGTGACAAAATTTGGAGAATCATAAATGTCTTTGAGACATTTGATTGAAATTGAAATATGATTGAAATTGGCTAACCTATTCAAAATCATGATGGTGGAAGGGAGACTGGCAAGAAAACAGATGGCAGACAGCTCTGCTTCTTTAGCCTCAGCTGAGCTGCTTGAGAAGTGGGAATGCTCTCACCCTCTCATGAAAAATGATATCACCCTTCTGTTGAAACACAAAAGTTAGTTTCCGGACATTAAAAATGTGATTTTTCCAACTGGTCACAATTAGGATGACATCAGGGACGTCTTGGCAAAACAATACTTGGTGCTTCGCCAAGGAACGAAGCTGCGCTAAGCAGGGAATTAAAATGCAGCTGGAGGCAGAACAGGGTAATCAGAACAATAAAACAAAGCAGAGCCGACAGCCCCCAGGGAGCATGGCAAAGCCCACATGTGCTTGTGCTGAACAGCAGGAGTCACAGCAAGAGCAGCACAAGTGGATTGCTAAGCCTGCCATCGTACCTGCACAGCAGTGCTCTGCACCGAGTACAGAGAAAGCCCAAGTAGTTTACCACTGATTTTATGGGTGACCTCATTCAGGCCAAGCTGCTCAAACCTTGGCACCAAGACACATGGCCCGTTTCCTGCTCTCCCTGAGTTCAGCGCCAGCAGTTTCACCATCGTGTATGCTGAGCTTGCATGGGGAGACAGGCAAGTCCCACCTGATGGATGACAAAACCCCCATCTTGGTTAGCCCCACACTGGTAATGATTGTGAGCAAACTCACCCACTGTGACAGTTCTGCCAGCTCCTTTGTCACCATACAGTGATATTCCCACAAGAAGGTGGTGAAGCTGTAGACATGGTGAAGCAAGTGCGGTGTCCCCAGAAGTGCCCTTAAGTAACTGCTGGTACCCCTTGGTGCTGAGTTTGCATGGCAGAAATAGGGTGGAGTTGCTAGGCCAGCTGATACGCAGAGTGAATTTTAAGTGGTTTTCAGAAAAATGCATGGGATGAAACAGTGTTATGAATAATCAGGTCAGGAAAGTGCTGCCCTCATTCCAATTGAAGCCCTGCCACTGCCTTGGCAGGAGCACTCACCAAAGCTCCCAGATCCCAGAGCAATTTACAGATGGTGTTGTGTTCTGCATATCCTACTCTGTGTCCAGAGGAGCTGTGGAGGGACTGACTGCATCCCAGAGAAAACCCCCAGATTCCTTCTGCAGCCATCCCTGCTGCCAAGGTCTCCAAAAACGTAAACTTCACCAGTACCTTCCCACCCCCACTCCTCTCAGCTGAGTCTGATCATTCCAATGTTAGCTTTAGCAAAATGCATATTTCATCACCAGTTTACAGCTTTGTGTTTCTCTGAGCCTCCCAGCGTACCCCATATCCCCACCGTCTTTCAGATAAAGAGCTCTGGGCTGGGTTTTCCATGTACCCAGATGCAGCTCATATCAGCTGCTGTTGCTGAGCCTTCCAGGGACTGAAGCTACCAACTGTTACCAGAATAAGAAACTCTATTTCTGGGTTGGTCCTGAAAAGCCAGTCCTGTGGATGCCAGCAGGGATTCAGTTTCTTCTGTCTTCCTCAAAGACATCACTGCTATTCTGAGAAGAACAAACTACCCTCAGCTCAAAATCACTGCTTTGGAAATTGTTTTAGCTTCTGTCGTTCTCAGTCTTCATGTAGGCATGGATTACATCAGCAACCTGGCAGAAGTACACCAAACACACAAACACATCATGACCAAAGGTACATGGAAGTATAATGGGATGAGGTTTAACAATGGGATGAGGTTTAACAAGGCAAACAGGGTCCTACACTAACTCCATGTAGGGCTACAGACTGGGCGATGAGTGGCTGGAGAGCAGGCTGGCAGAGTGCTGCTTGACAGCCAGCTGAACGGGAGCCAGCAATGTGCCCAGGTGGCATGGAAGGCCACTGGCATCTTGGCTTGTATCAGGAATAGTGTGGCCAGCAGGACTAGGGATGTAATTCTGCCCCTGTACTCAGCACTGGTGAGGCCTCACCTCAAGTACTCTGTGCAGTTCTGGGCCACTCACTTCAAGAAAGACATTGAGGCGCTGGAGCAGGTCCAGAGGAGAGAGACAAGACCGGTGGAGTGGAGGGAAAGTCATATGAAGAGAGGCTGAGGAAGCTGGGTTTTTTTAGCCTGGAGAAGAGGAGACTCAGGGAGGACTTTATCATACTCTACAACTACCTAAAGTAAAGTTGTAGTAAGGTCAGGGTCAGGCGCTTCTCCCAGGCAACAAGTGACAAGATGAGAGGGCATGGCCTGAAGCTGCACCAGGGGAGGTTTAGGTTGGTTAGGACGTACTTCCTTACAGAAGGTGCAATTAGACACTGGAATGGATACTGTCTCATGACCACTCCAACTGCTAAGCAGGCATCTGTGGTGTACATAGGATACACACGGCCAGGATGCCAACAAAACTACATACATCTACACACAGAGGCACACTGGTTAGACTGACCTGCACGTGCCCTAGTGCAGGTTTTCCACACATGTGAGTGTAGATGAGAAACAATGGCTGGGGGACAACCGCAGAGGGAATGTGAAGGGCTGCTCCAACTCCAGCCAGGATGTAGATGAGAGATGGGAGAACAGCAGACACCAAATGCACAGCCAGTGCTTTTCCTTCCCTATGCAGAGCTGAATGAAAGGCAATATCCAGGGGTAGGGAAACACAGCAGAGCACAGGAAGCTCCTCAGTCCCCCAAAGCCCCCCAGCAGCCTCTACCCACTGCTACAGGGCCCTTCTGTCCAAGTGGATGGACAAGAGAAACAGGAGAGAGGCCATTTCCCATTCCCCCTTTATTCATTGTGCACAGGACACCTGCATCTTTGTCCTGAACAAAACACATCCACCTCTCCTAGATGCATATTCACTTGGTTCTGCCACAGTAGCACAAAGAGGAAGATAGGCTGGGTTTGCATGTCTACATGAGCCATCTGCTTCTATTTTATTGATAAAAACCTGTAACAGCAGTGTTCACCATAACAAAATCACTGTTTCTAAGGCGTGGATGGTTGTATGTATGTGTGGATAATTTCAGGCCAGAATTCTGCAGAAGCTGGGTTTAATGTTCTTTTTCTTCAGTCAGATATCATCTAGACATTAGTATTCCTAACGCAGCATATAATTAGCAAGAGGCAATATATTGTATGATCATGCACGTTAGCACTTAAGCAGAATAAAAATGTTTCATTGTCAAGTACATGAAAAGCTAAGAATAAACCCATACCGCTCTCTCTGTTGAACACCCAAACATCTTTTCATCGTATTTTTCATCTTTTTTATCACAGTTTTGCACTTCAGATACCTCTTCCACTCAGATGCACAGCAAGTGCAATGATGCTCGTATCATTCCGGTGGCCTCACCAGTCAATATCAGCCATTTTTGAACTGGATTGAAGGTACAATTCTCAGTGCAAATCTTTGAACTTCACAAAACAGAGTCGGGGATGTGAATTTGGTTCTTACAACCTCCATGGTGCAAACAAGTCTCCCCTTTACAGAGGCATTTACCATCAAAATATTTCAGCAATAAATCCAAGTTTTAGAAGACTTGCTTCTGCACTGACAGAAGTCGGAGACTTCACATTTCACAGAATCACAAAGGTTGGAAGAGACCTCAAAGATCATCAAGTCCAACCTGTCACCACAGACCTCATGACTAAACCATGGCACCAAGTGCCACATCCAATCGCTTCTTGGACACCTCCAGGGATGGTGACTCCACCACCTCCCTGGGCAGCCCATTCCAATGATTAATGACTCTTTCAGTGAAGAACTTTCATTTTATATTAATTTGTATTGTTATTTTCTAAAGTGATCCATTGGTGTCAAAATTTTGTGCCTGTACACCTCAGATTGGAAAAGAAGAGCTGAGATCTCTATTACTTTTTCTCACTCTCAGCCACAGGCCTGAATTAATACCAACCGTCTGTAAGAGTCTACTCCTGGTGTGACTCAACAAAGATAAAATCACTTGCTGCTTGCCCAGACAGTACCAATCCTGGATGCAAATCACCTTGCGATTGCATCGTGATAACACTGGACTGCAGCTGGCCTATAACAATGACCCAAGGACCCAGCCATCATGCCTTCAAGACAGCTATCAGATACCCCCAGGAAGGGAGGGTGATGAGTCAATGGACTCTCCACCTGTCTCCTGATGTGTGTTAAGTGGGTAGGCAGGGAGATGGAGAGGAAGGAGGCGGAGGCCCCCCCCCCCACTCCATCCAGACCACTTTCCAAACTCACATGAATACACAAAAAAGACTTCCTGGGGAACGATATCTGGATACTTATGATTTCCTGGCTCCTGAATTCCTGAGGGACAATGCTTGGACACATACCTAAGGACTAAAACCTGTATAAAAGACTTGACCACTACTGGCTCAGTGGGAAGAAAACCGCAGGGGAAGAAAAACACAGAGAGAAAAACGCTGAAGGAGGACCATGCCGCTGAGAAGGAAGGACTGAACCCCCTCTCCGAGTCCTAAGTCCCGCTTGCTGCCACTCATGGAGCTGACCCACGCTGCCCAGAGGGACCTCATCTATTCTCCAGCCAAAGCCTCAGCACCCTTCCTCTACAGACCCAGGCTGCCCAGAGGGATCACATCGCATCTCCAGCCAAAGCCTCAGCACCCTTTCTCTACAAACCCAGCATCTTTCCTCCACAGACTCAAACTGTCTTGGGGTGGGTGAGGGGTGTGGTAATATGATTCCTTTCCTCTTCTCTCTCTCCCTCTCTATCTTCTCCCTCTCCCCTTCTTATTTCCATTTTCTCTATGTAATAAATAGTCTAGCTGTTGATATTTTGGCCTCGTTTGTGCCTCTCATTTCACAACACGGGAATATTCAAAAGAACTAGTCTCCTTCCCTCTCCGGACCGAGACACCGTCTCGCTACTTGCCCATGGTCTGTGCTGAAGATGTGACAGCAGTCAAATGACAGCCCTTAAAGGTTGATAGTTCTATGGAGCACCAGGAGAGAGATGCAGTTAATGGGCTCAAAACTCTGTCCTCTACAGCAATGCACCTTGGCACCAATGGATGTCCACCTTCACAGATGGTGGAGGGGAAGGACCTATCACATCACAGGGCATCTACGTAGAGGAAGAGGAGGCATATGCACATTCCAGCCACTGCATCACCAGTGTCCACCTGTGAGACAAAACAAGACTGTACCTGCCAGGAATGGTATATCCTGCCAATATAGAAAGAAGCCAATACACACTAAAAATAACTTACTATATTTAGTATATTAAAATCAATATCCAAATATATACTGTGCTTCATGCAAATGCCCAGGGGAACTCTACCACAAAACTATTTTTATATACATACATATAAATGCCACCCAGTATTTAAAGACTGAGTCTACCAAATGATTACTTCATTTACTTTTCTTGACAAACAAAAGCCTCTGCTGGCAAAAAGACAACGAAGTTTCAGCTGAGAGCACAGCCCAGCAAGACAAAAACCACAGCAGTGCCAGCAGAGGTCTAAGGGAGAGATGGGGCACTGATTTAACTGGAAAACTTGTGCTTGAGATGTCACACACTGGAGGACAGGTTTTCTCCTAAGCACCATGAACATAAAATATTGCCACCAAGCACGGGTAGAATAGACCTCTACAGATACTAATGAGAGGATGGGAGATGGACACAGCATGAAAAAAAGCACCTGCAAAGTGTTAACAAGACACACCATGGATGAGAGAAACTGGCAAAATTAAATGATTTTGCCTCACTGCTAATGAAGAGAGAAATTTGCAGCTCTCCTAAGTCTGAGAAATAAAGTGAGAGGGAAGTATTTGGCACAATCAAATGCTTTCCCTGGAGACTGAGGCTAATTAATTGCTGTGGGACTCACAAAAGAATTTGGCTTTTGTCTGAATGCTGAATCCTCCTCATTCTCCATCTATGGCCAAGATCTGCTTTTTGTCTCTTGTTACTCAATGAGATGAGCCCACGCTGGGTATGACGTTGCAGGCAAGAGACACCTCCAGAGTATTTGATATCTCTTCTGTGGTCATCCATTAGAGACAGGAGGAAACTCGAAGAGCCAGGAGGTAATGTTCTCACTTCCTCACACCTGCAGTTTCCCAAGGAACTGAGAAATTTGTCAAACTACTTTTGCTAAGTAAAACCCAACAATTCTCTTTCTAGTTTTCTACAGAGATGAGCAAATAACAGCTCTGAATGGAGCTTCACAGCTCCCATCTGGCTTTTTCTTCAAGTTTTTCCAATCTCAGCTGCCTAATACTCGCTGGATGCAACAAAAAGACCATACAGTTTTCTGTTGTGCAAGTTCATATGGACCACCACAGCTTACCTGCATCAAAGCCAAGTGGTAGACTTCCTTCTGCTTCATGATGGCACCTCATAGGATTCAAGTTTTTATGCTCTCCATGATGGGAAATATCCAAATGTCATACAGGTTTCCATGTTAAGATCATAAAAAAGTCTCAGTATTGGGCTTTTATCTGCCTTCTACAAGTCTTGGGGTTTCCCTGCTCTGTTCAGAAAGACCTCTCTAGTAACAGAGCTTTTCTCAGTCTGGCTGGCTCTGCAGCAAGATCTCAAAATTCACTCTACCACAACAAATTCAGGAGCAGAGGTGGGGGAGGAAAATCTCACCTTCAGCCTTCTGTTTTAGGGGAGCAGCACAAGGAAAGCCCAGCCTGCAGCTCTTCTCTTATATTCTCATTTGTACAGCTGACTTGTGTGGAGAGGAGAGGGATTGTAATGTTAGAGAGATGAATGCTATCTACCAGGTTCTTTATTCAGGCTACAGTATTGACCTATATCTGCTTCACAAAGGTGAAAAAACATGGATAGCTGTGTGGGTTGAGCAGGAACATCTTCCTGTTGCCAGCTGGCAAACAGCTTGGGGATTACAGCATGAGGATTAATAGCCTTTGTCATTTGTAAGTGCAGATGCTAACCTTACTCACATGACAGGCTGATCTTCTTTGGATTCTGTGCCTGTTTGCTGTTCCAGAAAGATGACCTTGGGCTGCTGTGAGAGACAAAACACTTACACATTCATTTCTTAAGGCCTACAGCATAGGCTGCAGAAAGAGAAGTCACTCTGAACTGAAGAAAAAACAAAACAAAACCGTGCCTTGAGCAGAGATGGAGCTCAGGAATCATACAGAGAAACTGGGTTTCAGCTAGGCTTTTTGCCACTGCAGCCTGGCTATGTTGCTTTCTGGAGAATGAAGTGAGTAAACTTCCAGCTCTGTAACAGCACAAGCACACTGAGTGCCTGCCCTCCCCATCACCTGCCAGGCCACTACATAGGGTTTTTAGTTCTTGCATAACAGCTTGTTAAATCTACACCAGATTAAAAAAAGCAAACAAACACAACAAACAACCCAAAACCCAATGCTCAAACTAGCTAGGCTGAGTTACCCTGTATGTCTTTCCAAGCTTTAGGATCTGACAGCTTCTGGCTGCTTTAGTCACAGAAGCAGATCATCTGGGAGCCAGCATCACTGCCTGGGGTATGTGAATGTCTTTGCTGGGGTAGCACATACTGAAGAGAAAACCTTGCCTCATTCAAAGTGTGAGCTCTGCTACAAACCCTGGCTGCTTGCTGCTTTTTTTTTTTCCCCCTTCGAACCATAGTTGCAAACATCACACTTTGTACATTTTAAATGGAAAGCTGATGCTCCTGCATACTAATTCCTTCAGGCTCTGTTGTCCTTTTACAGAACATCACACTTATGAAAAAACAGAAGGAAACAAATACAGAACAGTTTGTTTCCTCTGTCATTACCTTGGTACACATTGAGGTGAACAAGTGTCACTACTTTGTAATTACTGAAGTATCGCAGCCCAACCATCAAGCTTCAAACTTCACAAGCAGATTAGAGATCAGGCACACAAGGTCTTGATAATGAGCGTCATAACTTTCAGATGACCCCTCCAGGAGTCAGCTTCCCTTGAGCCTGGGGGTAATGCAATAGGGAAGGTTATAGTCTTTGCTCAGCCTTTCTGTCCACCTTTTGTGCTGAAGGGCAGAAGGCAGCTGAGAGGCAGAGAGATGAAATGCAGTGATCATACAGATTAAAGATGATGATAAATATGGGAGTGGAAAGAAAGCTCTGCAGGCACACTAGCTCCAAGGTCATCACCAGCTTTAACTGAAGGAGAAAATGAACTGTCACCAGAGGAAACGCTTGTTCCTCTGCCGAGCTGCCACCTCTCCTTTATGCTGGAGAAATGATCAATAGCAGCTGGCACCCTTTGGTTTCATGCATCCAAGAACATCTAAAGACACTCGTGACTGAAGATCAGTCGACTACGTAAAGCACTAAATAACTTCTTGGGATCTGCAGCTGCTAAAAATATTTCTAAGTATTGTCCATGTACCCCAGGAGCTGCACAGCCCACATTACCTTGCAAGAGAAATGCAGACAAGCCAGAGCAACAGGAGCAAGTAGGCCACAGTAGGGTCCAGGTAATTAAAGGCACTGGCAAAAAAGAAACCCAAACAAATCAAACCACATAGCAGATGATCCAGATAAAGCCTTTACAAATGTGCACATCAGTAAGCTATATCTCAGTGGGCTAAAAGAGGCACTCATTTCTGTGGGCATCAGTTGACAGTCACCATTATTACAGGAATATAAACACGGTGAGGTCATTCTGTTCTGTTGCTGATACACATTAAAAACAATAAAATAAGAGCAGAGACTCTAGCAGGACAGGGGTGTGCTGGCTGGAGAGAGCCCAAGGAAGGAACAGACTGCAGCTATTGAACGGCGCTCCACAAGATACAGAGATGTATCCAGAGCACTTGCCCACAATACTCTGGGCTTATACCAGTGCAGTGAGTACCTTCCCACATGGTGCTTTTGGGCTTTTCAAGCTTCTCCCCCAACACCCTAACAGAAGAAAATTCAAATAAGCTATAAAGAGATTCCAGACAGTAGTTTCAAAAGGGAATGCATTATATTAAAAAACATGAGTGCTTTAGGAAACCTCCATCATTCGGATTTGCAAGTGCCCAAGAATTCCCAAATCCAGGTCAGCCATTCATTCCTTTCCTGTTTGCTGAACTTTCTATGGCACTCCCATTGCAATTCTCACAACTTGGAGCCCCAAAGAAGCAAAGATCAGGTTTTAGCGTCAGCAACCACATGGATGGAGGCCAGTCGAGCACAGGGCACCAAGTCTACTGACCATCACCAACTGCAAGCCAAGTGCAAGTTAAGATTCTCAAGGAATGGAAATCTTTCTGGAAATTCAGTCTTGTCAGCCACTTTCAAAGGAAACAAGGGGTTAAAGCAATGACTGAAAGGGCAGTGGTATTTACTTATAGTCCAAGATCACAGGCCCAGCCTGTATCAATATTAGCAGTGACTAATTCAATCTGTCAATGGGAAGAATTATGGGAGCTTTGGAATATGGGGGAGCTGCTGCAAAACTTCCATTTCACAGACAGTCAATACTAGAAAGAAAAATGAACCACAAAAGCAACAAAAACCCCACAATTCACCTAGCAAGCATGAGCACTCCCAGCAGTGTGTCCATCCCAAGATTCCTAAATGTCTCCATTGCTTAAGCAGGAATTTAATGAACCCCACAAATGTATTGCTGAAGGCATGGATGTGCCATGAGGTTTAGCAGCATCTTCAAACCCCCAGTCCTCCCCTTGTTTCATACTTTTTCCCTTCCCTCCAAATTTTTCTGGTAAAACAGGAGGCCAAAATGTTATTGCAAGAATGCAGCAAGCTGCTTCCACTGGAGAGCAAAGTTTTAACATGTGTTCAGATATTAACTTACTCTAAATAAACTGTTTTCACCTTCTTTCCTCTGAATTCCAATACACTACACTAAAATTGTATCTTAAAATTCAATTCCCTTAATGCTGTACCGTCAGAAAATATCTTGATATGAAAACAGCCTGGAAGTCCAAAACCAGTTTACTCATTGCTTTTTTGTTAAAAATCTGGCTTATCTCCTGTTCACTGCTCAAATATACTATCAGCTGATACTTTTCCCTTAGCCAATCAGGAAGCACAAGCAACACTTCACAGGTTCAAGAAGTTATGAAGAGAATTTCAGTGAGTTTATTATACATACATATCCAGATAACAAAATTCATTATAAACACGTCTGTATACATTATATGCTGTTCAGGGGGAAAAAAAAAATAATTAAAAAATTCAAAGATCACCAAATACACCTTGTTTCCTCTACTTTTTTTTCCCAGAAGAAAATGACATGATAAAAAAACTTTTCTATTCTGGTGGTAACCACTCACATGCTCATTTTCTCTCACGGTGCTAATACAGCAGCATTAACAGTGCAGTCCAAAAAGTATTTGTTTGCTGAGGTGTTAGATCCTGCTTGGTGACACAAAGCCCCATTAGTGCAAAGCAGAGATTGTGCCAGCTTATCTAGGCAGCGGAGGACAATCCTCCTGCATAGGATACCCACCAGTCTCACTGGAAAAATGATGTTTGGACAGGTAAGTGACGACAATGTACAAAGCTATGGCCCATGGAATAATTTGCATGTCCTTCTACACACAAATTATTCTGTCTGCCTCACAAGCACAGCAAAACCTGTGTCTGTGACACCAAATGACAACCTGGTGTGGATCGCTTTGCTTTGGATGGGATGTAAACCAGCACACGGTCAAACAGGCAGCGCCAAGACGTGTGCTGGTTAGATTTGCACAGCACCCTTGAATGAAAGGCAGTAGGAGGCAGAATTTGGTGCCAGGTCTCAGTAATGACACAAACTATGAAGTGATTCAGTACAGCAAACCTTTTCAGCAAAACGTTTCCCGTGTCCTGCTGCCACCAGCAGGAATGAAGAAATGCCAGCCCTCTCCTAGAGAGCACAGGGAATGGGAGATTGGGCAACTGGTAGCGTCTGAAGATCATTACCTTACTGCCAACACACCACCACTACACTAGAGGACGAATATCCTCTGCTGTGTCACGCAGCACCACAGCAGCTATCAAAAACTAAACTTTCAATAGTTGTGTAGCAGATTAAGACACATTCCTCTTATCCATCATCTCCATGACTTCAACTCACAGAAACAGGAAAAAAGATTAACATGGAAGATGACAATATAGTCTAAAGAGTAAATACATTAAAGTGTCATCACCTCATCCAACAAGCCTGCTCCTTGCTTGTTTGCAGATAGAGGCAGGAAGTGCAATGCTTTTCTCTGGTGTTAGTTTAGCAGAGCCAGCAGCCCTTTGAGGAGGATCTCCCAGATCCTAGTCCTCGCCTACAGGAGAGCTCGCCCTGAGGATGAGGTGACATGGTCTGGCATTTTCTACTGCTCAGTCTTTCAAAACTTGTCCCCTCTCAGATCGCAATAAGATAGCACATTTGAAGAAGAGCCCTCAGCAAACTGAATTGTGCTTAATTGAGTGTTAGAGAAAGCAGGGATCTGAAGCCTTTCTGTGTAATGCTCACAGAAATGCTTTTCTGAATGAACCTTGCTTCTGAAAAGTTACACATTACACATGAGCAAAAAAAAAAGATGCAGAAAAAGTGATTCAGGCACAAAGGTGGATGTGCAGCTTGTCCTGGTCTTTTTTGGTATTCATGATGAGAGAAGCCATGAACTTCCAGTAAGCATCTAATCATGCATTGTACACTTGCAATATGAAACAGATGCTCATTATCTCTCATGCAGGCAATGCAGGCTGCAATGGCAAGGCAGGATAATAAGTGCAAAGGATGCCTTTAATTAAAAACACCGGTAGTGTTTAGTTCTAATAGCAATTGTTAGTACAAGAGAACCATAGTACTGTCTAGGCACTTAAAAGTTGACAGAGAATTCAAGAGTGCTTTCCCATGCTGCCTGGAATCATCCAGTCTACAGTGGTATCAAATGCTTACTTGTAGGACTTAGAAACAAGATAAGAAGAGGGTGAGGATGCAATCTGCATGCAGGTTAGCCTCACCGTTAGCTCTCCGTGTGACAAGAATATTTGCAAACTTTGTTAATATAAATAAGAGGAAGGATGGGAGAGTTTACTCCAGAAAAAAAACAGCATTAAAATCAGTTTGTGATGATTAAGCTTATGACAAAAGCAGCAAGGTAATGATCAAGGCAAGGATTTTGTAGATGTTCCCATTGCTTCTCCCTAGGGTTAATTATTTGGATGCAGAAAATGCAGGACAACCTGGAAAAACAAGAGCTAAGCATGTTTCCCAGGCCTTGCCACCCTGACAATTGTAAAGTCAGGTTAAAGTGCACATGACCTGTCAGAACATGATGCTTGCCATGGGATAGCTGATTTTTACTGAGAACAAGGAAAAGCAGCCCATTGTCCCAGAACCCACAGGCTGCCCTGGTAACCTCTAGGACTCCAGGAGTGTGTGCCACCGGCAGACCTGTATTCCCTTTGATTCCTTCATTTCCTGCCAATGACTTTGCTCTTCCTCTCCACTGCTGTTCTGACCCATAGAAATCCAACCAACCATCTCCTTGCGCTTCATGCTTCGTCTGTTGTATATGGAGATCATTAGTGTGACATCAGAGAGCTGGAAAAGAGCAACCTGGAAGATGAAAGTTTCCTTGTAGACAGGGTTGGGCTGTCCTCGACGGATGGAGGTCTTGCAGCGAGATATCTCCTGACCCACAGAGTCAAGCAGGCAGAGCTTTCCATAGGTATCTAGGGGGGGGAAAAAAGGAAATAATGTTTGGCATAAGTGACAGACTAAATGAAAGCCTTAAACAGTCAAAAAGCACCCCCAAGAACTCCAAGTACAGATATTTAGTATGTAGAGGACTCTAGATGAGGGCTGGACTGCTCTCCTTAGAAAAATTCACAGGATGAGGAGCACCAGATGAAAACATCTCTTGGATTTCTTCATCTAGGGAGAAAAAGGAAGGAAACAGATGTGTGTTTCAGCCCCACTCTCTTGGAAAGAGCAAGGAAATCTGCTTCCCAAACCTAGCAAACCTGTCTAAGACTAATCAAAACTATGAGCATATCTATGGATGCTCCACATCAAATGTGTGTCTCCACCTTCACTTCTCTCTCACAATCACCGGGGATGCCTTACCAGGGCTTCCCTTGTCTGCACTTGCCTCTGTGCCACTTTTCTTTGGAAAAATGCTTCTGTGACAAACTATGTGAGAAAGCAAACTGAAGGTCCTGAAAGAGAGGGAAAGGAACCTGCAGACATAGTGAAATTATTTGATCTCACATGATAGTTTCAAGGCTTTTTCCAAATTCCCATCTTGCTTTTTGGTGGACTCCAGGTCAATTTTATTCACTCTCTATGTCAATACAAGGAGTGAAAATAATCAGCAGACAGAGGGAAGGGATAGTCCAAGTCAGTGTTCCTGTGAATCCACCCTTAAAACTCTTGCTACCTCCTTTGTAAATTGTCTCCCTCCTGGTAGGTGGTTGCTAATACTGTGGTCTCAGGATGGGCCATGTGGTTCCAATGCTCTGTAGATCCAGCTCAGAATAAGTTTTTCCCCTCTGCATGTAAGGGTAACAAATCATTTGGCTAGAAAAGTCCCCTCCTAACCCCTTCATAATCTGTGCCTGAGACTCTGCAAGCGAGTATTATTTCAGGGTGTGCTGAAGATAGGAAATAAATAATAAGCCTCCGTCTCTTGTCTGCAGCATGTCTATCCTCTTCTGTTCCCGCTTGATGTGCTATTTTATGCACTTCTCTACTGAGCAACACAAGGTGTGAAATTACACTTCAGGTGTGAAAACACTTGTGTGTCTCCAAAGCAGGGCTTTCTGCTCCTCTCAAACTGTTCCACTGAAAAAGCTGTCAGGAGACTGACAATTGAGGAGCAAATTGTGAGCCTTCACAGCTGTACAGCTATCAAGTTACTGCAGGGAAAGTTCAGTCCAATCATTAGCTGGGGGTGCCAGCTTGGTTCCCAGTGTAACGCTGGAGATGGAGTAGATCTTGCCAACACAGACCTACTCATTAGGCAGAAATACAGAGTTTTGACATGAGAGACTGATTGTATCTGATAAAGAAAGATCTGCTTTATCAAGAGGTAGACTAATTCCCACACCAATATTTAATGTTGGTGGTGCTGAAGGACTGAAATCTTTAACAGCCTCAGACACATTAGAAACACAAAGCCCAAGAGTCCTCACTCTCTTTTCTAGCTCAACTCAATGTGAAACCATGCAAGGTAACAACCAGACACAATCTCTTGCAGGGGTTGTAGAGATGTCACTTTGCTTTGCTTTGCCAGATCATAACATGCACTGAAGCATTCCTCACATGGAAGTCCTGACTGCTGGTTTGAGGCTACAGGTAACTCCCTGGAAATAAAGATAAGTGGGGAGTAGGAGCTTGATGAAATTTTTTTACTGTATTCTCTCTCTTTTTTTTCAAATGGGAGAAAATGTCAAAATAATAAAAACTCTCTGCCAGGCTGATTTTTAAAGATAAATAAGCAGTTAATTAATACAAGCCTCTGTTTGGATTTTCATTTTTCCCATTCTTTCCAATTAAAACCTTACATTTTTCAACTCAATCATGTTTACAAACAGAAGGCTGAAGTTGCTCATTTCTACTTAGATACAAGAAAGGTGAATGCTGACACTTCATCATGAAAATGAGACCCTCTCTATTTGCTCCTGGCCTAATATCTCCAATTGTCCTCCAGTTATGTCCTTCTTGTCACATTGCTTTCCTCATGACTCTCTAAGAACTGCTTTTCTGAGGGTGAGGGCATTTGATGGGGATCACAATAGGGGCTGGGAATGGTCAGCAAATGCAGAGCTGGGGCATGGATCAGCAGTGAAAAAATCCTGCCCCTGGATCCCTTGGCACCTCCTGGGAGGGTTTCCTCAGGCACTGAGGCAGGTGATGGGCAGAATGGAGAAGCAGTATACAGACAAACACTGTCTCTGCCATCCTACCTCTGAATGTCAATGTGCAACATAACTAAGAGCAGACAAAGTACTTTTTTAGATTGTCTTCCCATGATACTTGAGACAAAGGTCACCCACACATGACTATCTCTTCTTTTGAGAAGACAGGGAGAGGTCTAGATTTTCCTCTCAGTAAACATTTCTATCATTCTTCCCTCTGACTAATGCCAGTTTTGGCAGCTCACATGGGATTCATCACACCTAAATGCAGGCAGATTCAAGTGGTCCCCAAAATGGTCAACCGATTTATTATCAATATTGCCAAAGAAGCACACAGCATAATTCAGCAGTGACCTAGTAGACAATGCTACCACTACAGATGATTTAGGTTTTAACACCAAAATGAATGCCACAGCTAAAACACCTCCCAGGATACTGTTTCAGGATGTCCCAGTTAATTTTCCAGGCAATGAATAGATTGGTTTCTTGTAGTCATAAATTCTAGGATGTCATATCCCTGACTGAGGAATGTATTGTATGGATCAAGAAAGAACATGCAGGCTGGAAGGAGACTACACTCAGAGCAGAGCTAATACCAGGAGCCCTATTCATCCCCATGTAAATGGAGGCACAAAACCAATGCAAGTCCCAACTAAATCACACTGCTAATTTTTCTCAAGTTACTTCCACTGGTTGTATTTTACCAGCCAAAAGAATCAAGCTTGCCTGAACAGAAATAAAAGAGTAGGTGTAGAGAATATATTTAGCGTCTGAATTTTGCTTTGCAGATCTGATATGCATGAGGCTAGGCTGTTATTTTGCTTCACTAACTACATTTTAAGATTTGCCCTTACTGCATCGTGCTTCTTGCACTTCTTTTTAGTGTCTCATCAAGAAACACTTCCTAGTTCCCTTTGTGGTCCAGTCTGGTCCTTCAATATGGAAAGCTCCCCCTTCCAGCTGGCTTTGCCAAAGAAAATCCATCCCTGGACAGTCGGTGAAATTAGGAGGACTACAGCAAGGATGAACTTGAACATTTACTGAGGAATGTGTGTGTGAGAGCATGTATTCATTATGAAGGCAAACATTTTTCATCTAATTACATGCTCAGATTCAGTAATGGCCTCATTACTGTGGTATCTCAGCACTCTACACTCTCCAGTGTATTTACTTTCACGCCACCTCTGTCAAGCACAAAAGGAGAAGAGAGATTAAGGCTTGAATTCTTTACAATGCCTAAGTGCTCACCTTCCATTGAGGCACCCATCTCATTGACATGAAGAACAAGATTCTTAATATCTGGGAGTGTCTGAGACTGCAGCTTGCAGAGAAGTCTGTGAAAAGGCAAGAACGAAGTCTAATTTTGCCAAAACCAATTTTAGCACTGCATCCACTAGGCTCTCCTTTCCACATAAGCTTTGGAGAAGAAATTCTTGCTACATATAATTTTTACTCTAAACTCATCTTTCACCTCTGGTGTGAGTGATTTGAACAATGTTCACATACGCATAAAATATCAACACCTCTGCATTTAATACCAAAGTGAAAAGCACTAAATCAAGGAATGCTGCAAGAAGCCAGACACATTTTGGGCTGGAGTTGCATAATCTTACTCCAGAGGTTTGCCCAACCTCTCCTCGTGCAGACTGCTCTGTCTCCATCAACACTGCCCCAACCATAAAACACCTCTTGAGAGCTCATCTGCAAAGGCAATCAGTTTATCTGTGATTCTGCTAATGACCCATTTCTGTCATCATCCTTCTCAGGGAACTAACTGATAATGACAACCCAGGGGAATAATCAACTATAATTTATATGTTCCTCTGTTTGGAGCAGGGACCATCGTAAGCATTCTGCTTTCATTTCCCCTAAGCTCCAACACTATTAATAAAGCTGACCCGTGAACAAAACACTGCAAATACAAAAGTGTCTAACCCCCTGCTTGAATTTATATTCAGAAAGCAAACAACCAAGCAAAGACTCCTGACCCCTTGGGTCTGCGGACTGCAGGGTACAAGATAGTGCCGTATGGACTTTCCCAATTGCACTCCAGGCAAGCTAGCTCATTTCCAAAAGCAGCATAACCATGTCAGCATGCTGCAATCCAGACTAATAACATCTGCAGTAAAATAAAGCCTTGGGCCTAGAGCTTAATTTCACCCAGCTGGCAAGCCCATGCTACTAGCCTATATAATAAACGGCAGCATTTCATGGCAAGGCAGCCCCAAAGCTTGACTCTGTGCAGTGTGGCTCAACATGAGGTCTCAGTTTGAGACCCAGAAGGATGTTGCTCCATTAGTCATGGCTTTACCTCCCCGCTAAACTCAGCAGTGGGGCACAAATACTCTGACCCTGGCTCACTGCAGCTGGATGAGGAAAAGCACAGAATTAGGCCTGAGTTTTTGTTTCCAACCCCACATTATGAAAGCCTGAATTAGGCCAGAGGGAGCCTGTGGTATACTCTACATCATAAAAAAGCCAAGGGCTCCCTACTTCATTGCTGAGGAGCCAACATTTCTTCCCCTATTCCACCAAGTCTCTGCTGCTCATTTTCTCTCTCCCGTGGCTGGCAGCTCTATAGCAAGGGAGCAGCTGAGATTTGGCAACCTTCATGACATGTGAGTCATCAGAGAAAAGACCAGCAGTGCCTTTAATTTAGAATGCAGCAGAAAGGAGTGCACTGCTCCATGGTTTGTCCTGAGGGGAAGGAATTTCAGGCATCAGTGACTTGTTTCATGCAAGGAAATGGGCTGCAGAGGGGCAGAAGACAAGGGATCCTTGAAAGTAATATCTAGGTCTCTTGGGAAGGTCTCTGACTCTCCTCCAGAGAATCTCTGAGCTCAGCTCTTCGGTGATTGTCCTCTGCTGCCACAACACCCCATGCACCCTCCATTTTTAAATAATGGCTCTCATATGGGCTGTGAAGCAAGCTTTCCAACTCCCAACACTCTCCAGCCCCGAGGAGGGACAACTTCTGGCTGGGCTTGCACAGTGAAAGCAGAACACAGACACCCTTCCAGACCCACAAGGTGATTTTCCTCTGCTAAGGGCATTTCAGGACTTCTCATAACATACACTGGGCATTGTATGTTGCTGCTGCCTTAGCAGGAATGCACATCTTCTCAACCAGGGTAGCAGTATGATGTAAGGATGCTTAAGCCTGCTTTTCTCACCTCTAGCAGTGGCGCCCACAGGCATAGCTTTATTATACAGCCTGTCATCAGATCTCCTGCAAACACTGCTCTGCAGAGTCACTGTAGATTTTCACTGAACATCTAACTCCAGCTGAAATTCAGCAGAGTTCTGCCCTGGAAGCAATGGCTTCTGCTTGTTTTGGGGAGGGGGAGG
This sequence comes from Dryobates pubescens, assembly GCF_014839835.1. Classification (NCBI taxonomy): domain Eukaryota; kingdom Metazoa; phylum Chordata; class Aves; order Piciformes; family Picidae; genus Dryobates; species Dryobates pubescens. The sequence goes on along the minus strand of NC_071616.1, from coordinate 19,389,125 downwards.
TTCTGAGCCTAATCAGAGCCATTTCATGTGGTTGGAAGAGCTGTACCAAGCCAGTCCCACAGTACGCAATACCATATACCTATAAAAACAAGGCAAATATACAGTATATGCTGATTCTCTCCCAAATACTTTCCCAGTCTCCAGTGATTTGTGACTCAAGAACTTCCTCAGTCAGAAGCAGCAGCTTCAAATTTAATGATCCTCAGTGAATTTTGCTTCATGAACCCGTCCTGTGCTTTGTCAAACTCAAGTAGAATTCTAGCATGCATGATGCACTGTAGTGAGGAACTCAACAGTGTAAGTGAAGAGGTGCCTCCTCTTCAGGGTTCACAACCTCCTCCCTTTGGTTTTGTATCAGGAGAGACAATGAGTAATTGTTGTCAATTCTCTTTCTCAACAAAACCTATGATTTCACAGACCTCAGTGAAATCTTCCTCCATCTCCCTTTGTCATAGCATTGTAGGAGGTACGGTCTATTCAGCTGGTTTGTTGGAAGCTGTTCCCACACCCATGGCTGACACTCCTCACCACATCTATCCAGTTCAGCCATATTCTATTTGAATAAAGGGAACCAGAACTGTTCACAGTATTCATTACACTGGTGACTATGTATTTACATCCAAATGTCAGTTTTTTGTTTTGTCCTCTGCATATTTCTAACATTTAATTTGTCGCTTTCACTACTTCTGCTGATATTTGAGTGGACATTTTCCTGGAGGTATTTACTATAATCCTAACAATTTACTCCCAAGTGACTCTGAGATGATCTAGATTAAGTCTGAATTCCAATCACACCCCCATGCAATACCTGACATTAATCTACACTTCACCTTCCACCTCACTGGCCAGCTGCTTATTCTGGAAATACCCTTCTGAGGCTCCTTGCATCTGGTCTCATCTTTACCACCCTGATCAAAACTTTTGCAGCTGTTTATTCAGGTTGCATTCGTGGATAGTCAATGAAAAGATGCAGAAGAGACAGTCTTGTGCAAGCTTACTGTGACTGACTGACAAGTACTCAGCAGCAGGGATCTGCCCAGCACCTCTACTGTTCTGCTATCCAAGCTCTCTAGAGGACTGAATCTGCTCCAGTTTGCCCTGATACAGACCCCCCTTCTGTTACTGATGAGATGTAAGCATGAACTACAAAGCTTTAGGAGCTCAAGCAAGTTCCCCATTCAGAGCAAGATACTCAGGTTAAAAGCTAATTCTTTTATTCAGCTTCCTGATCTGATTTGGAGTAATTAAAGAAATTAACCTGAGCCTTAGTTCTTCAAGAATGAAACAGGAATAATAACTTTCCTTCCCTCACAAACAAGCTTGTAAAATAAAATACACTAACAGCTTTCAAGCACTCTGATACCAGAGCAACAAATACAAACAAAGGGTCTTAATTTTTCTGTGGGAGCATCTTCTTTACTTTTTGGCATTATCTGTAGCTCAGGTTTTCAGAGAAGTCTTTACTCCAAGAATTTCTCCTGTTCACAACAGAAATCCTGATATCTTGTTCTCTCCCTCCTGTCTCTTCCAGCATTAACTCTATTGTATTTGTTTAATGGGGTTAATATGCTGCTGGTATAATAATGATCATGTATGGATATAATTATTATGTGTGATTAATTCTGCAGCAGCTGAAAAGCCTGGAGGAGTTTTCTTAGGCAAGGGAATAACTGTACAATAGTCCTTCTCAAATTGCACTACACAATGATGTAAACCCCAAAAGAAAGGCAGAAGTGGAACAAACTAAGGCTGGATTAGAGGAGAGAGTGCTGCACCCAGCAGAGCAGTTGATGAAGGTTAAACATCATGTGGGGAGAGACCAGTTCTCTGTTCTGTTTATACACTGACTAGCAGAAATGATTCCTGGTCCATCTCTACAATCCCAAGGTACTACAACCATGCACAGAGAATGTAACTGGTTATAAATTTTTAAAGATGTGTCTGCCAATGGTGTAGTCTTCTCTTGTTACTTTTTTATAGTAACCATGCTTTAAATGAACACACTGGGTTTTGTTCTAAGAAGATAAAATACCACAGACCAAAACATGAACCTCTAGCACAAGTTAGTGATTTTTACGAGAACCAAAGAGAATGAGGCACAGAGTACACAAACCATTAGCACTAAAATACCTAGGGTGTCCACAGCTGACAAAAATGAAGGTGCTTTTCTGCATGAGGCTTTTTTGGCACACACTTATAATTTACAGCCTAATGCTGCAGCCATACTCTTGAGTGCTCTTAAGTGCTTTGAGTGATAATGGACTTATTTGAGTGATCAGGCCTATAAGTCAGCATGTTCCCCTGAACAATACCTAGACACTTATCCTTGATCCCACGTGTGACCTCAAGAGAAGACACTGCCTGCAAAATTTAAGTCTAAGATGTCCAGCTATTTCCTAATCTATTTACTCCCCATGTAAGCACCAAAGACTTTGATATTTACCTGACTCCATTTAACTATCTGCATCCCATTTAAAGGTTTAAGTGAAGGAGAACATGAACCCAGGAAAATTTGAGATAGGCACAATCTTCCTTTCCTTCTCTAGAAAACCATCTGGTTTAGCCTCTGCAGTTTCCAACACCTAAAATCACCAGTGCCTCAGTCCAGTTCTTTCTTTTGCACACAGTGAAATCTCTGCACAAGGACACCAAGAAGGGAGCACATATGCTATAGGAGATGCTTAGCTCACCTCTGCAGGACCCCAGGTGGCAGACAAGGTCAAGGTGGGCAAAGAGCACAGCTGGAGAATTTGCTATTCTGCAAGACTTTCTTGCCATTCCCCCTAGCTGCAGCTACCAGCGGCAGCAATATGAAAGCCACATTGACAGGACCACATATGGGTACTGCACAGGCTCTGCTCATGCAGGGCTGGGAATGGAGATAGATCCTCCCCACTGACTTCTCTCAGTTTTACCATAAATGGCTGCTGTCAACAGCAGTTTGGGCTTGGTATGTGAGTGTTCTGAAGCACTAATATATCTGAAATCCCCATGATACTTTGAAGAAATAAATCACTCCCTCTGAGCTTCAAACAACAGAACCACAGCTAGGACATATTTGAGAAAACACAAGGGCTATTTGCTCACCCTCCAGAACAGGAGATAACAGTTTGAGTTTTCACCTGGTGAAAGACTTATAGAGCATCTCATTCAGCCACCAGCATGTTTCAGACAGTAACGATTGGACCTCACAGCATTCCTCTGTGCTGCCTGCAAGAGTTATGCTACCCCAACATCTGAGAGAAGCACTGGTTTTCTTCCCTCTTTTTAACTTGTTTTCATTTCTGCTTCACTGGGTTTTCCATTTCTCACCACACTGCTGGGAACTTTATAGGCACAGAACAATGCAGAATGTACAAGAAACAATGTGACTTGAAACTAATGAAGCAGATTGTGATAGGTTCAAGATTGCCTATAATCATTTGTGAATGTCTATGCTTCACCTAATAACCATTCTAACACTGAGAGATACTGGTCTGACATTGCTAAAGCTAATCCGGATGCAGAAACAATGCAAAGAAACAACTCAAGATAGTCTTAACAGCCAAGATGGAAGAACATCTATGAAACAAATGTCAGGACTATTGTTCAGGTGGCAAAAAACTTTGGCTAGCTGATCAAACTTATTTAGCTCATTTTATCAGAAGCCCTACAAACACAGAAATGAAAAATTCAGGCAGAATTTAAAGTTAAAACTCTATCAAGGAATGCAATTCCCCCCCTTATATAAAATCCCTCTTCTCATCTCATCAAACACTAAATGCTTCACAGGTTTAAAGACACTGCCAACCACACTACAGCACTCTGGTGCAGTCACCAGCTCAAAAAATGAATGCAACACCTAATCGAAGCAGCTGAACTTTCCCATGCTGAAAGCTAATTGTGCACACATGGCTAATCTGCCAAGCCTTATCCCACCAGAGGCCCAGGACAGAAACAACTCCCCAGCACTCACAATGAGTGTTAGGGTTGCTCAGCTTACTGCAACACATGGAACTATACAAAATGCACCCAGAAAGACATTTGTTAGAAGAGTGACAATAAATGTCAGTAATTTGGTTCCAGTGTTGCAGGTAGTAAGTTGGAAAGTGATTATTTGATTTCTATGCAATGAAGACGTTTCATTTATGGGAAAAGAGCAGGCATTACAGATGGCTGACCCAGTCAGATACATGACAACTTGCACAGAGCCTGATTTAAGAACAGAAGTGCTGCATAATCCACATCTTCAAGCAGCTAAAAGGCAAAATTCTAACACCACAAGTAGATACATGAAAACATGCCAGGGGAAAAAAAAAAGTATTTGCACTACTTTATCTTAGGATGTATCTAGATATTAGAAAGAATTTTTTTTACAGTAAGTGTGGTAAGACAGGTTGCCCAGGGAGGTCGTGGATGCCACCTCCCTAGAGGCATTCAAGGCCAGATTGTAAGAGACCTTGAGCAGCCTGGTCTAGTGGAAGGTGTCCCTAACAGTGCCAGGGAGGGCTGGAACTAGATGATCTTTAAGGTCCCTTCCAATCTAAACCATTCTATGAAGCTATACTGCAGTATATATAAACATCAGGGAGCTTGCTTGCATGTGGTAAAATTCTCATCTTAGTCCACCTTTACTATAAATTACTAAAAAGGTCCCAACTTGAAACCTTTTAATGAAGCATGTGCATGCAAACAAGAAAACATCTTCCACTAGCTCACATTTGAGGCTTGTGTTGCCACAGCTAATACAAGGCTAGCTAGGGCTACTGAGACTGGGTTCATGTCTTTTAATGTTGCATAGACTTAATTCTTTGAGGGACTGACTGATGGTACAGACTATTTCTGTAATATACTGAAGAACAGTTTAGCAGAAACCTAAGTTTTATAAATACTGAAATTATACTGAAATATGTTGCTAGCTGTGGGCCAAAGATACAGCATCTTGCAAAAGCAATCTTGGCAATTTGCAAGCTGGGGATACAATGTTAAATCCAGCCAGTGCAAGGAACTGTTAAAGCTTATTACCTTTGACAATCAGGCAACCAAATCACAAAAATCAAACACATCGACAAACAAAAAATATTACTACTCATTGTCATTAGCTGCTGGTTTCAGACAGGAGACAAAAGGACAACATGAAATGAACACAGCAGTGCATTCAACCCTTCAATGAGGCACCATGGCAGCAAAGCAAGTAGTATCATACACTAAGGCTGCATGACCCCATCTTTAGTGTGAGCATTAGGACCATCCACCCACTATCCATCTCAAGGATTAACCACAGCTCAAGCATTAACTAAACCTGCTGTAAGGCAACTTCCACGGTTTCTCTTAGGTATTGGAGGAAGGGAGCTCATCTTTTGCACACCAGAAAAAATTTCAAATGTTCTTTCTGTAGAAGATTTCCTTGTGCAGCAGGGACTCCAACAGAGCAGGATCCCCAAAGGGCCTAAAGCACCAGGTCACAGAGTGCTCAGCAGCACAGCAAGGGAACTAACCAAAGTATAGCTCTGGGAAAAATCTAATGGCACCAGGCAGGGCCTCTGTAGGTCACATGGTAACATAATCACTTGAAATGCTCTTCTTACATTTTACAGATCTGCTGAGAATTACTCTCTGCTCTGGGTATAATAGCACTTTTGCCACAATCAGATGCTGTAAAGATATATGCAATAAAAGAGACATTCAGGTATGACTGCCCCATCAGCTGCTTCCAATTACACTATAAAATTTACCAGCACATGTATTGGAAATGATGCTTTTAATTTTCAGTCAGAAACTCTGCAAGGAAACCCAGCTCAGAAATTACATAATTGAATAATTTGAGGAAGAAAATAAAAAGTGAATTTTGACTCAATGGTGTCATTTAATAGCAGTGACAGTACTTACCAGGTGGCCTATTAATTGCGAGGTTTCGGAAGTGACTGCCTTTGATCATCTCCACTGACAGCCGCCCTGTAGTGGCATTGTACGACAATCCCACGAGCAGCTCTGGCACCCCTCCATGCGACAGGGACTGTGTTGAAGAAGCGCTATCACTGTGAGAGATTGCTGACAGACTAAGCTGAGAGTCTGCACTCTGCAGGGAAAGAGCACTGAAAGTCTCATCAGAATGTTCACCACCACCCTCCTTTAGTTTATACCTTCTAGCCTTGTTTAGCAAGATCTCTCTCAAGAAATGACAATGACTAAGAATGAACTATGATGGGGCACCAGAGGAATCAGAGCATCACTTTTACAAAAACACATCTCTGAACTTTCTCTGTAACGATGAGGAACTCTGCATAATGTGTTATCACTAGTGTAAATCAAAGCCTCTGAGATAAGCATACATCCTACTACATCAAATACACAGTAAATCTCCTTGACAATGACTTTTGGATGGAATGCATTTTGCAGTTTGGGGATTTTATTTTTTGCCCACATACTGTGTATTTTCTTACTTTCTTTCCTTGCTACCATGATGCTCTCTCTACCGCCTCTTCAGAAAGAGTATCATGTTTTATTCATTCCATGTGCACAGCCTCTCACCGAGCTTTTTGCAGACAAAGAATCATGACAGAGCCCAACTACACAAACTGATTGGCATAGACAGAGCTGGATACAACTGTGATGTGCATGGAAAACTATGAAGCAGCACAGCCAGCTCCTCCTCACATGACCCACCTCTCCACTTCCATCTGTCATGAAAAGGAGCATTACTAAGCATTCCCAGTAACACAGAAAATGCACAACACAGAGATCCACAAGCTAACAGCTAGTGCCAGATGATGCAGCACTTGCACTGGCAGTAGTACAGGTCCACAAGAACTACTGTCCTTGTTGAATTTAAGGTGTAATTAGCCTTGGTGGTTCCAGGACCAACATGCTATTTCTGCATGGTATGGCATTTGATGACTTGTGAAGATGTCTACATGATTTTGTGTAAGCTTGCTAGCTGAGCAGCTATTAATTAGGCACAGCTTTGTGTATGGAAAACATACCCTGTGCTTCCCCTTACGGATAACATTTGAAATGACAGAAGGACAGATCCACCAGTTGTATCCTAACAGCCCTGAATGAAAGATATCAGGTACAGCTGGTTCCCATTCACCAGACAAACAATTTCTGCAGACTCCATATTTCTGTCATCAAACTTACACTCAAGTTACTCCTTGGCTCCAAGACCATTGTCAACTTCACTTCTCCTTCCTGGCTGATGTTGCTTAGGTAAAATAAGTGCTCTCCCATCATCTTCTCTCCAATCATCTTGTGCACTGCATAGAGACGGAAACGAATGGCATGGCTGCTTAACTCCTCTGGCTCCAGCTTACTGAAGGTAATTTTATCCTTGAACATGGGGATGGGTCCTCTCTGAACACTTGTTTTACCCCTCTGTTTCTTGCTAGGCATCAGGACTGTGTGCACTTGCCAGGTGTTCACACCACTGCGGTCTTTGTCTGGGATATCTCTGGCCTCCAAGATAGTAATTACTAGCTTTTGACTTGAGGCTTTATAGTTGAAGATGACATCTAGATCACCACATTTGCAAATGGGTTCATGAGCACTATGATGAGCTGGTATACTGTTCACTTCATTATGTTCCTGCAAAGAAAAAGAAGCAAAAGCTCCACTGGAGTTCAAGTGCCTCTGTGACTCCAAATCTATTTTAAAAAACAATTGTTCTCACTTGTGCTTGCAAGTGTAGGCAGTTGCAAAATAAGGATCCCACTGCTTCTTGAAAGGCCACTAATGGTTAATTGCCCAATTTTGGATAATATTCCCAATACAATCTAGTAAGCAGCAGCACTTGTTGCCACATTAACAACAAAAAGTTTCAGCAGTATTTAAATGATTTGTGGAAGACTGTTAATTTGGCAAAAATTCTACATAGGGAAAAACTAACAAAAACAACAAAAAAAGGGGGGGTGTTAAAATTTTGTTCATGAGGTATTATTAAAACTTTTTGGTTTCATCTGGTTTTTAAAAAAAAAGAAGGCCAAGCAGCCTATTACTTCGAATCTTCACAAGATTATTTTTTTTTCCCCCATAAAGTCTTTTCTTTTTTACATTACCAAAATCAAAATATTCAATCAAACCTGCTAGTTTTTTTTGAGATTTCATTCTACTGGAAATCAAAAACATTAAGCACTGCGTTCTATTTGATGCAAGAGGAAATCATCACGTCAGAATTTCTTTGTGGAACGTAAATGCCTTTTATAAATGCTACCCTGTAATTCAATAGTTTTTAAACAGATAAAGGAATGAAAAATCAAGAAAAACAGTCTGATTAAATACACATTGATCTTTTATTTCCTTTTTATATATCCCAAGAGATGTGTCAGTTCCTTCTGCTCAGTTTAGATACTAATACATGCAGAATAAAAATTCAGAATAAACAATCAAAACATGTGCAGACCGATTCACACACAATCTTTCACCTACTTCCAAAACAAATATCATCTTGATAAAACAAAGTAAAAAACATGGATGCTCACCTTGCCTTTTGATGAGTGGGTGTGTGCATTTCTGTTCAAAAGTGCTTTTCTATCTTAGAGATAGAATGTGCTCTGTGTGACAAAGGGGTTGCTATAGTGATAAATGATTTGTATTTAAACATGAGTATACACTGTACTAGGGAAAGATTTTCAGTTAATAGCCAGGAGGTGAATTAAGGCTTTTCACTAGTGGTCTGAGTCACCCTCCTCCTCAAACTTTTATCTTCTTTCCCATTTCAAGTAACATTTCTTTTCAACATAAGTATCTTATTGTTTAGAGTACAGATAATGGGCCATAGGACTTCTGATGTAATTCTCTTGAGAAGTGTCTAGGGTGGTATGTGTCTCAAACAAGTGCTTGGACAAACCTCAGCATTTATATCTACTTCCTCTCAATCTACTTTTCAAGTGCTCAGGCTCATCTACCATAACAAGTAAAGCTCCGTTTTTTAATGTTTTCAAAGTTGTTAAACATTTGTGCATGTGAATAGGAAAGTCCACATTTGCACATTAGTGCTGGAGACTTGCTGTCATACACCTTGCAGAAGCAATGTCAAAGAGAAAGATTCCCCCCTGGGCAACACATGAAATGACCTGGTTGCCCAGAAAAAACACCTTCTGTAAGAACAGCAGGCTGCAAAGACAAAAATGCAAGGCAGGCCAGGTTACCTGGAGAGAATGTGATGGCATGTAAAGGTTAAGTGCCGCTGTGTAGCTGTCAAGTTATTGTGGTCTGGTTGATGAAATAATATTTAAGAAGGAAATGCGATGGGATTGCAATTGATTCATGTTCCCCTCCGCATGTTCATCCCACCCCACTTTCATCTGCACATTTGCTTTGAGGAGATGGAATCAAGGCACATTTGAGAATTGCTGCTGAAGTGTGGAGACAACTGTGCTTGAGGTATAGCTTTGCTTTCATCTACATGCCTGAGACAAAGAATACAAACTCCCATGCGTCATCATAAACCCACAGGTACAAAGATCCAAGAGGCACTTTGCTCCCCCAATAGGGCTGAATACCTCATCTTCTGGCAGCTTGTAGGGCAGACTGAAGGTCAGCTATCTGTTTTTTGACAGGACAGCTAGAAGGTATCTGGATTTGAGGAAATCTCAAATTGTGCTACTATAGCTGCAACCACATCCACTGCAGAGAAAACTGCATGAACTACAGACAGAGAAGAAAAGAGAAATGCCTAATTGTAGTAATGACATTTCTGTGGGCAACCAAGTTTTAAACAACTCCTGGGTTGACACTTTCAGAGAGCACCGTGCTGTCTAGGACTCATTCCTGCACAGGTATTCAGACCACAAAGCTAACAGATGCAATAATCTTTCTGTGGAAATCATTGACAGAATTCCCCTCAGCTTTCAGAGTTCAGATGGGGCCATAAGTCCTTTGTGAAGGTACTGGTTAAAACTGGAATTCAAGGAAAGGTACTTCATCTGAATTTCTTTCTCTCCCACTTCCCAGCACAGTTGCTGGGAGGTCAGGCTGAGTATACTGATTGATACTGTATGTCTAAGCTGGTCATTCAGGACAGCCAATATCCACTTTACAAGGTAAAATAAATCCATTTCTGACAGAGGAACCTGAAAGAGTAGCTGATCATGGACAAGGCTTTAAATGGTACTTGTGGTTCCACTGCAGGGGCATAAAATTATCATTTTTGTCTCTAAAGAGAGGTCCTTTGAGTTAAGCATAATAATGCTTGGACATTTCTGGCATGTCAGAACATTTAGTTCCTGCAATAAGAAGTCTTTCATTAATCCACACAATACCTTTGGATGAGAAGCTGCTTGTAAGCAGATAAGCTGAGATCTGGGTATATCTGTCCCCTGATGCTATAACCCTTTTTTGCATTTTCAAAATGTAGATGCCAGACGAGAGATGTATTCCAAAGAAATACAGGAGGACAGTGGAGACACTGCGGCACATGCAAACCATGGCAAACATACATCAAATATGGAAAAGGAGACATGAGCTTCAGGTGGGCAGACAAACTGTGAGGTGAGAGGCACACAACAAAGAGGCCAGGGCTGCCACCACACTGAGTTCCCACAAGTTACGCAGTATTTTGTGGGGCTGGATTGTGCAGCAAACCAAAATGTTACTCAAAACATCCTTAGGACTGGAGCATGTGCACCAAGGAGCTGCTTTCCATCTCTTTATTGGCTGCAGACAGCATGCTCTGAGGAAAGGAACCTTTTCCTCAAAGCTTTGTTGCTCCAAGTGTGATGGAGGTATTAATTTCCACAGCTGAAGAACAGCCTCTTTTAACTCAGACAGAGGACGTGACCTTTTAGCTGATCTTTTAATGTCTGATGCAAGCTGATATTTTTTCAGAAATTTAATTTTGTGGTAAAAGAACAAAGAGTCATGCAGAAAGATTACGAGAGAAAAGAGGGATGCTAAGTCACCAGGTGTTTACCATGCCTTAAAACCTATAATGCTTTCTTAAGGCTTCAAAATAAAAATACAGAAGTAAGGGAAAGCAGAGAAGCTTTCAGGCTATCCTCTTCCCTGGAAGGATGCCTGGTATCAATTGAGATCAGCGTGATGGTCACTTGGCCAAGTCATGGGCCACCCCCACTCATTGCCTCCAGCTTTCCAGATGTTTCCCATTGTCCAAGCCATAGAAACCACCTGGGAAAAGAGGCACAGATCTGACCCAGTGACCACACACCATGTCCCTAGACGCACCCCCTGCACCTAGAGCCAGTCACAAAGTGCTGGCAACCGGAGTGCTTTTAGCTAAAAAAAGGCAGCTAGTGGCTTCAATTTCAATACAGAGATTGCAGTCAGAAATCAAACAGTAAACCAGCTTCACTGAATGAGTGCTAGTAGCAAGAGGTAAAATACCAGAAAAAAGGGACAAAACGCACAGAGGTGCATGCTCGTGCACACAGGAGTACCATTATCTTGTGTTGTGCTGATCCAGTTCTCACTTCATTTCTCCTCCTTTTTGGCCCCTGATATCCTTCAATAGCTTACACTGTATGTAATAAAGGACAATTCACCATACCTCAGGGCTCCAAGCCGATGAGCTGTCAGTAGCATCATTTAATTCAAATCCCTGGTTGGTAAATGCTGTCTCCATTTCCAAATGTCCTTCTGTGGCTTGTTGGCTGACACCATCAGCAATGCCAGCCTCCATCCTAGGCCCTTTATGCTGCCCAGCGCCCCTACTCTCAGCTGTTGTTCTTGAATCAACAGATCCACGGTCATCTTCACGACAGGATAGGTTGTCTTGGTAACTCAGTTGGCTTAGTCCATCCAGATCTAACAATGTTCAGTAAAAAAAATAATAATTTCAGAAGTATTAGAATAAATTCCTCCCCCTCTAACTCCCAAAATGTGCCTTTCTCTCCTTTCCTTTATCCCCCCCCCCCCCCCCCAATTTCCAGTGTATGCAAGAGAGAGTTTCTGTTTCTGAGTACTACAGCACTGAACTTACAAAATAACAAATCCTATATAAATCAGCACCTGATGGAGTGGACACAGCTGTTTCTCACCCCATCCTGAACTGAGAAACCAGTTGCCTTTACTTGAGTTAATCATCAAATCCAGTTATCAGTGGAGTGTTTGGGATATTCAAGTGCCTTGGGGCTTCTCTGCAGCCTCAGAGCAATCGCTTCTATGAAAACACAGCTCAGACAAATTACAGAAAAGCACGGTATAGGCCTGATGAACAGCTACCAGCAATTTCCCTCTGTGCAGGAGGAGGAGGAAAGGACAGAAGTTAGCATTGCCCTTAAGGGGATGATGTTGGTGAGGAAAGGATTTTCATAGAGACAAGAAGAACGCCTCTATGACCCTATCACCCATTTCTGTGAGCCTGGGTGTGCATGATCAGGCTCATATGACAGCTTGGGATAAATTGTCCCAAGGGCAACTGAAGGGATATGTGTTCTCCAGTTTCCCATCTGCTTTTACTAGTTTTAATTCATCTGATCCTACACACTCACTTCATGGGATAAAGCAAGGTTCATTAAGGAGAATAAAATAATCTTCTGTGATTCACACCACAGATTCCTTCTCTGCACCACTGAAGTCTGTTTTGAACACAGGGTACTTTTCTCTACTTGAAGGCATCAGTAAGAGCTCTCTGGGTGGAGTGATACAGATAATTATATGTGCAGGGATACAGATAATAACATCATGATTTGGCCTTGAGTGTGTTCTGTAAGCACTTTCAGAAGGAAAACAGGGACCTTCCTCCTCCTAATGCATTTGATGCCAGCCCTTGCTTTAGCAACACAAAGAGCTAGATTTAGCCTCCATCTCTTTCAAATAAGTGAGGAGCAGATACAGTGAAAGAAAACAAGTTGTGCTTCCAGACAGCCATCAACAATACTGAAAACAGAACGACTTCCTTTGCAAACACAGCTATTTGGAGTTTAGAGGTTTCAGAGAATGGTTGAGGTTGGAAGAGATCTCTGGAGATCATCTTGTCCACCTCCCCTGACTAAACAAGACCACCTGCTTGTTTGTTCTCAGATCTGCAGATTTTTTTCCTCAAGAAGGCCATTACTATAGAACAACTTTTTTTCTTTCTCATTTTTTCCTCAAATTTGGTCTCCAAATTTTTGCTGCATTTAATAGAAAACTGATGTTTTCACTCCCGACCTGATAAATAAGACAAGGAACCTGGTGACAACTGACACAGAGAAGGCTGAGGTAGCCAACAACTTTTTTGCCTTAGTTTTCACTGGCGATTGAGGGTTTCACATCTCTCAAGACCCTGAATGTCAAGGCAGAGACTGGAGGAATGAAGTCCCAGGTGTTGCAGAAGAATAACAGGTTTGAGACCTTCTGAGGAACCTGAAGATATGTAGGTCCATGAGACCTGATGAGATGTATCCCAGGGTCCTGAGGGAACAGGCTGATGGAGTTGCTAAGCTACTCGCCATCATACTTGAAAAGTCAAGTCAGTCCAGATGAAGCCCTCAGTGACTGGAAAAATGGGAACTTCACACCCATTCTTTAAAGATTAAAAAAAGACCATAGGAACTACCCATCAGTCAGCCTCACCTCTGTGCCCAGTAAGATCAGGAAACAGATCTTTCTGGAAGATATGCCAAGGCATATGGGCTGCAGGAAGGTGATTAGACACAGTCAATATGGCTTCACAAAGGGCAAACTTTGCCTGACCAATCTAGTTACCACCTACAATGGAGTGACTGCATCGCTAGAAGAGCAATAGATGTCATCTAACTTGATTTCTCTAAGGCCTATAACATGGCCTCACACAACATCCTTGTCTCTAAACTAGAGGAAGATGGATTTGAAGGACAGACTGTCTGATTGACAATGAGTTGACTGCAAGATCTCATACAAAAAGTTGCAGTTAGTAGCTCAATATCCAAATAGAGATCAGGAACATACCATGGTTTCCCTCATGGGTCCATATCAGGACCTCTTCAATATCTTTATTCATGACATTGGCTGTGGGATCAATTGTGACCTCAACAAGATGACATCAAGCTGCATGGTGTAGCTGATACAGCTGAGGGAAGGAATGCCACCCAGAGTGACTTAGACAGCCCTGAGAAGTGGGCCAATATGAACCTCATGAAGTACAACAAGGCCAAGAACAAGGTCTTGCACCTGGGTCAGGGCAATCTCTAGTATCAATACAGGCTGGGGGATGAAAGGAGTAACCCTGCTGAGAAAGACTTGGGAGGTACTGGTGGACAAAAAGTTGGACATGAGCCTTCAACGAGCACTTGTAGCCAAGAAAGCCAGCTGCATCAAAAGCAGGGTAGCTAGCAAGTCAAGGGAAGTGATTTTGCTTCTCTACTCTGCTGAAACCCCACATGGAATACTGTGTTCAGTTCTGAAGTCCTCAGCAAAAGAAAGATGTGGACCTGTTAGACCAGGGTCATGAAAATAGTCAGAGGGCTGGAAGATCTTTTCCATGAAGGAAGGCTGAAATAGTTGGGGTTGTTCAGCCTGAAGAATAGAAGGTGTTGGGAAGCCCTTATTGTCCTTATGGGGACAGACTTTTTAACAGGGCCTGTAGTGATAGAACAAGGGGTAATGGTTTTAAATTAAAATAAGGGAGATTTGGAGCAGATATAAGGAAGAAAATCTTTACTATGAGGTGGTGAGGCACTGGAACAGGTTTCCCATAGAAGTTGTGGGTGCCCCTTCACTGAAAGTCAGGTTGGATGGGGCTTTGAGTAACCTGATGGCAGGAGGAGTTGAACTAGACAATTAAAGATCCCTTCCAGCCCAAGCTATACTATGATTCTCTACATAGCCTTCTGTCTGAAACAAAAAACACTAACCTTTCTGAGCAGAAGTTTAATGCTTAACCTTAGCAGCAAACATACTGTTTCTGATTCATACCTGCTCAATAAAATAAACAAACAAATAAATAAAGGAATCCAACAAGGGGGATGGGGATTATACTCAGGAAACATTTACTGGAGATGTGCACAAGTTCCTGCCCTTCACCAGGGGGGCTCTTTCAATCTAACAGTTCAGGGATTAGGAGAATAACTTCTTCCCCTTTCTTGAAGTATGAATAATCTCACACTTTCCCTCCCAGTAAAATAGGCACTTCAACAGAGCAGTTTGAGAGCACCTCACAGCTTTGTAATTATGGTCCTCTTCTGAGATATGGGAGATGTCTTTCAGGAGAAAAGAGGGATCCAAATCCAGATCTCTCAAATTCCAAGTGAGTGTTCTTCTCACTCCCTTCTGAAATGGAAAACCTACCTCTTCTCCTCCTCAGCCACCCATCTGGCAGACATAGTCCTGAAACCTCATTGTGTTGCCTCTGTTCTAAGCTGAAACTCTTGAGTGAGGGTAGAAATTAATTTGATTTTTTGCCATTACTCCCATTCTTCTTTACAAAGTCAGAAAACAGAAAGAAGTGAACATAAGAACATAAGTATGAAATAAAATAACAGAAATCCCACAAATTTACTGAGACTGAGTGGGTACAGGCGCTCCTTAAGGCATTTAATTAGCAAGCCAGTGTCTAATACACATTTTAAACAGTGGGTCATCCATCAAAGCACACAGCACACAGCAGGCTTTCAGAATAAAATGCTACTGTAGTAAGAAATTATCCTCACACAATTGTCTTGTGGTTTTGACTCCTGCTGGGATAATATCTAGATCAATAATAGAGGAATTTTCAAAATCTACACTAAAGCCATAAAAGGCTATTCATAAGAGGAGAACTCCAGAAATATATTAATAGAGCAAGTCATCTTCCTGAGACAAACTGCACAAAACACAAAGCAAATGTAGTATTCAGAGAAAGGAAGGGAAAAGGTGATTCACCAAAACCATTCAGTGAAACAGTCTGACTTTTTTTCCTTTAAATTTAAAGTAGTTTGGTAAAAGATAATCACTTATAAACACCAGTAGTAGAGGATCATTTCAGGTAATAGCTCAAACTAGAACAACTACACCTCTCCAATTACAGCCATTCTAACAGTACGTTCACCCAAAAAAAATGGTGAAAACAGAAGTTCTTCATGTAAAGGAAAAGGTCAGAGCAGTAAAATGCCTGTAATTTACCCGAGAGATCTTTAAGGAAGAAAATGTCAACTGTCTTATGCATACCTGACATGAATAAGCACACATTAGGGATATCCATTGAGACAGCATTATCTAACTATCTGAACTTTAATGAGCCAAAAGTCCCTGCAAAGCAGTAACAGCCAACTGTAAAATTAAGGGCAGCTAGTTCTGTACACTGAGAGAGCAGGATTAATTTTTTCCCAGTCTTTCTCCCCAAACTTTCTCTGTTGTCTCACACATATTCACAAGCCAAGAAAGAGGCAAGGGGAATACTGGGAAACAGAAATCACCAATACATCAGGGAAATCTGTATTCAAGGTTGGAGAATTGGCTAGGAACAAATCTGTGACTTCTGTTGGATGGAAGGATAAACACCATCTACAAATAGGACTATAACAAGTACTGGGCTATGGAAGCATCCTTCCAAAGGTACAGGGAGAGGCAGCACATCACACAATGAAAATGAGTCTGGCAAATACCATGAAGCACCCCCTCACATTGGCAGGTAAAGGCCTGGTTAACCTACAATACCTTTCTTCTTTTTCAATGATATACAATCTCTCTCTTCTATAAAGCACTACAATGTAGCAAAGAAATGTCCAGCACAGCCTCATTACTTCCTAAAACACAGTGCCCAAGTTCAAAGATGGAGCCTAGTAGATTATGCAGAATTAACACCACACAGTTCACTGACTAGCAAAGAAACATTGAGGAGGATTTTAATGTGTGCCTGTGTCCTGTACTGGTCAAGGTGATGTTTGCTATACTTTTTCTTATAAAAGCATGGCTTTTTGTTGTGATTTTCCAAAATGAAATAATTTCATACATTCTTCCAGACATAATCACATGCTGAAAGCTAGGAACCTGTTTAAACATAGTCCAGAAGAAAAAAGGGATTTCATTATGTATCTAGGTACTTCTGGACTTGAAAATGTCCTAGCTACTAGCAGTGATTTTCAAACTTCCCTTCCTGAAAGACAGTAACAGCAGCAGAGATACAAGTTAGTGAGACTTCATACAGCAGTAATCCTCTTGCCCAGCTCTTGCTGCAGCTCAAGTTCCAAATCACTCTGCAGTGCCACAGCACCATGTCCTCCCTTGCACCGAACAAACCAGATGCAGGGAGATTGAGCACTGTTCCTGCCCTTGGGTATTTTGAGATTAGCCATCAGAAACTGCTGAAAAACTTCCCAGAAGAGCCTCATGGGAACAGAATCATTATCTAATTACAATAAATCTAAACAAAAAAGGCTGGTAAATTTTTAGGGTTAAAGAGAAAAGGGATCTTAAATTTCAAGTGACATTATGCAATCAGGCCAAGATTGTTTAATTTACCACATGCTGGGTAATAGCCTGAGAAGACTCTGTGTTTCCAGAACTAAAATAGGCTCTTTATTAACAGAGTGATTTGTGGAGAGGTTGTGGGCAAAGCTGGCATCCAAGCCATTCAGCTCCCCAGAGCACCCTTCAAACACTTCTTTCCTGCAGTGCGCACTCCTCTTTCCAATCGCTGTTCAGGTTTCTATAAAGATTTTTAACAGGTGAAAAGTTAAAGCTAAATGAATCTAAAGTGTAGACTGTCACATTTATAAGAGAAACATAGGGTCAAGCAAGAGCTCATGTAAGAACATGACGTGAGAAGACTTTGCCGTATGTCAAGGCTGAGTGGGAGATAAGCTCTTCAGGGCCCTTTGAGATGCTCATCTTCACTGAATGATTAAGTTTGTTGCAGATTTCTGTTTCTGTAAGAAAAGAAAACTACCGGCTATGAGTAAAAGTTCTGTTATAAGAGAACATAAGGAGGAGAAAATTCTCAGTATGAGTCTAAAGAAAGTCTGAAAGTGCCATGATTCCACTTTGGACTCAGCACTTTCAAAAGGTCCTTCATCCCTTGCACCCAGAAAGGTTCACAGGATCTGTTCAGCTGAGAAACAGTGTTTGAGACAGCCTCGTGGCACAGAGATGGCTTTACACCCACAAAACTTTCTGTGTTCTGTGATCACGGCACCAGCTAGGGGCCAGAATGGACACTTACACATGCAGAGTTCTCAGAGCAGCAACTAGGGGCGGGGGGGAAGGAGGGTAACAGGGTGTGGGATTATCCAGGATTTACCTCAACCACTCTTTTTTTTTTTTCTCCCATATAAGTCTCTCGTATTGGTAGCTGTGGGTGTGTGCAGTTGTCACTGTACATCCAGTAACAGCCACTCTACATGCCTCAGAACCTTCTCTGGGGTTGAAGGAGATCTGCCATACTCAAAGATAGATTCTATTCATTTGTTCCTAACAAAGGGTCTAATCTTGAGTTTTGTGAGGAATGAGGCAAAGAGCCCAATGTCTTAGTGAAAGGAGGCTTCAGCATCTGGTTTCAACTAGTTTCTGAATGGCTTTTAAACAGCATTACCTCTGCACCACGTCATGCCAGAAGAAGAGTTCAGTGGAAATCCATACCTTGACATGATTACTCCAATGAGAGGGTGCACTGAAACTAAGCAATAGTATTTCAAATTTTAAACATTCTATGGAACTAAAAGCAAAGGGCACTTTCACAGCTCTTCCCTCTAATGAACTTCTTCAGGTTTTACAATATGTTCAGGCCAATCTTCTAAGTAGCTACATTTTAAAATGCATTTCATCTGTTTGTACAAGGGAGTCATTACATTAGTCCATAGAAGATCATAAAAGTCTTCCTTTCTGTGCCATAAATTTTTAGTTTGTGTCATTGCCTGACATTTGGCGTATGTGCTGGCAAACGACGCAGCATAATTCATTCACTGTTCACCTTGTGTTTGCAAAGCTGTTACAAAAGGAGACATTCAGCTTCTGCTAAAAGGCTTGCTAAAGGAATGACTGAAGTGGCACAGATCAAAGACAATTAGAGTGAAGTCCTGCAGGCTTTATTCTGGCAAAATTGGCAATAAAATCCCTGCGGATTAGGAGCCAAAATTCAAAAGCCATATGCAGTTAATGGAAAGACCTTCATGGATTTCAGCAGGGCTTAGATCCAGACTCTTCCCTCTACATATTTTAGAAATGAGATGCAGTTAACCAAGAAGGAAATTGAGTATAGTAAGACAGAAAGCAAGATTCAGGGTTTGTCCTCCACAAAAAGAGAACCTCTCCATGTTGAAGCTGCAGATCTTAGACTCCAACTTCTTTAATCTTATTTCAGGCAAACAATATCTTTGCATTTAGATGCTTCTGTACTGTACTCCTCATGGCTGGATAAAAAATAGCTGAATTTGGGTCTACACTCCACACCTGCTGATGTTGCTTTTTCAGATACTTCTGATCAAAAACTTTGTGAACATGACACTGAGACAACAAATTGGGCTTTAGACAGTCTGCTGCCCTTGGCCAAGAAGCCAGATGACATGGCACACTTCTAGCTCTCAGGTGGACCTTCTGGGGACAAAAAGGGAACACAGGTTTTAGGGAGGACTGGGGAATGAACTTGAGAATTGCCTACTTCTTCAAACCTCTGGAGAGCTGGTATCCTATTTTGTATCAGCAACAGTTACATGCTGTTAGACCTTGTCCAGCTCTGCATGCTACCCTACTTATTGGGTGAAAAATACAAAAACAGGAAAAAAATTAACAGAACACAAAATTCAGACACAAAGGGAACCACTTGTAAAATCATTAGCATGTGCAAAGACAAAGTAGTAAGCAAAAGACGTGCAAACATTTTCATGGTTCCATTCTCTGCACCTCTCTTATGGTGGAGAGGGAACTTCTTTTGTGCAGAAAAAGCATCTCAGATGTAACTTGCTCTGGGTATTTATGTTGTGAAGACATAAATACGTCACGTGGCTCGCAGGCACTTCTGACTCCATCTGCTAGCAGCAGAGGAACTTGGGAGACCAATGTAAATTGTAACCTTTAAAAGTGAAGATACGCATTTGAGCACATCCCATTGAGTGCCCTTCCCCTCCTGCTACCCACACGTGCTTGGACTATGAGATGACTGCACCCTCAATTAGTGCCTGAGTATCTGCCAGATGAGGAAAGGAGGGTTCAATACATACTATATATACTTGGCCTTGCTTTGTCAGGATGAAAATGCAGAGGCATTCTGCTGATCTCTCTGCCATTGGCATCAAGGAAGCAGAACAGAAGGACATTTAGGCTTGACGTGCACAGGGAAGGGAGTGGTGTGGACAACAGGCAGTCAGTGTGCATGTTTATGTACACAGGTGTGAAGAAGCCAGCTGCCAAGTGTGGTTGGTCCACTGCTTGCTTTGAGCATGGAGTATATGATACAGTTGCCAAGAATCACTTTGATAATCACCATGGCAAACTCAAGCAGCTGAACAAATGAGCACTGCAGACAAATGGGTCAAGAGGAGCTTTCTCAGTGACACAGCCTGGTTTGGGAGGGAAAGTAACTTCTTCTAACACAGTGTGTAAAAGCAGGATCCAGGTAGGTCTATTAAAAATGTGCAGTATAAACTTAATAGCAACTGCTGTCACTGCTTCATAAATTTATCTGCTGTTGCATGGAAGACAGCACTCAGCTCCTTGAACAGAGAGGGCAGAGCAAGGAAGCTGACAGTACTGTAGCAAACTGCTCCCACCGGTAGCCCAGAGGAAGCTGGCTTCTTCCATGCCACCATGCTGGCAGATTTGACCCTTTGCTTTGATTTGCCACAGTTTGACAATAAGCCTGCTGTTCCTTCTAGAAAATTGCTCTCAATCGGAGGAAAAAGCTAAGTGCTCCTATACTGATAAAAATGAAGAAGTGTTTAGTTTGTAAGTGGTCAGTGACCAGCTATCATAAAAATTGATTATTTTTATGTAAGCCGTTAAAAAAAATCCAAAGAAACTTATTTTTAAATAAAAAGTATTTCAAGTTGTAACAACCCTATGGCCTCAACATGCTACGATCTATTCAAATAATTGAAACACATAAACCCAAACATTCCTTTTCAGCCTACTGTACTGTTAATTCACTACTTGCAGCTCATGCAATCTCTACAAAATTAATTTAAATGCTGCTAAGTTCTATTTATGTGTGTACATTTTGGGGCACTCAAGATAAAAATTAAAAGTCCACCTTTCACTCTAGCAGCTTGCCAAAAGTCCTCAGCAAAATATAATCTCTAGTAATTAAACCACAACTTTCACTATTTTCTAAAAGAGCTGTAACATTGAAATCTTGAGTTCGTGGCCACAGGGCTGTATACTGCAATAAACCTGCACTAACATCACGTGCAATTCTTGTTATTCAAGAAATTTCACAAAGGCCACGTGAATGCGGCACTCGTGGACCTCCCCATTAAAGGCACTCCTGGGGTGACCCGCATGCAGCTCCCTACAAAACAGAGGAGAGCCTTTTCTATAAGATAGAGGAGGAAGGGTAAAGGGATGGAGGAGAGGAGTTCAGCCTTCTTTGATGCATTACTGGCCACTTGGCTTTCACTTCATCTCTACCAGTCGCTAAAGTGTGGCTGCATCACTTGTGATGAGGCTGGATGCTACTCCTTACCAGCATTTGGAAGCATACAGGCTAATTAAATGGTGGCACTGGGGAAGCTGTAGCAAACGCTTCATATGTCTGCTGCTGAATCTCTGCCTAAGCAGCAGACTGCTCCGTGTCAGCTTAATATCTCTGTGTTAATAAAACTAACTTTACCCATAGGAGAGGGAAATGTTCACCATTCAAACATACAAGTGTCCTGATTAGGAAAGGACAAGGGGGAACATTTTCTGTATCGCCATGGAAACTTAAATAAAGGACCCATAATTACAATCTCAATTCTGGAAGGATAATGAATACATCTTGAGATCCGCAGATGTTGTGTACCCTGTACATATTTCTAGCAGCTTCAACTCAATTACTTCTATACAGCATCTGTTTTACAAATCAACCTCCCACCACTCATAAGGAGGCTTGTGGGAATTTTTGGGGGTTGTTTGGGGGGATTTTGGTCCCAAGGAGACAGTGCAAGAGGAAAGAGGGTGACCTCTTTTTCTGACAAGATATTTCAAACTACCACAACTTATTCAAGAAATTTCAAACACCCAATCACTTACAAAGTTAGCTTATGGGCATCCAAATACACTAAGCTAAAATGCATGATGTAAATAATTCAAGAATTCTCTGTAGTGTTACCAAGTTTAAAGAATAACTTACTTGCTCAAAGCTTACCCAAGAAAAGAAAGACAAAAAAACATGCATCCTGTCTGCCTGCTTGAAAGTAGAAAAACAAATAACAGTCATTTTGGCTGAACAATGAAGTTTGCAAATGCCAAATTTCTGCTTTCCTATACATTTAACACTGCCTTTTTGTGTCTACTTTCTTCTTAGATTTCGATTCTGCTTTACAGAAGTCAGCAGTTTCAATGGGAGCATCACCAAACCCTGAAGGAAGCAGAAGTGCCATACAAGAGAAATGTATTTGATCATATAACCAAAGACAAATACCAGTACATCCATGCATAATGCATATACTCAGAGGATCCCAGGAGTGTTCTGTGCCATGTTCTTTGCTGTTATAGAAGCAGCCACATAGGCCTGGCCTTGAAATTTTCATGATCAGGATGACACAGAGAGGCAGCAATCAGCAACAGCTCCTAATTCAGCAAAACACAGAACTGCACACAAAAAGAAAAGGGCTTTTCTCTCAGAAAAATTGAAAGGTTTGACAGAAACAAGGGGTTTGTTAAAGTTTCACAGAAGAAAGGAGGAATATTTTGCAAACATACAGCAACACATGTGGAATTGCTACTATCAATTCCTGTGTCACTACAGCTCTGATCTGCATGCACTCTCTTCAGTCAGGAGCCTTCCTCTCACTCCTGCTGTTAACCATTTGAACTGGGAGTTCAAACAGAAGTACAAAATAACACAACTACCCAATTTATGGGCTTGACTAAGGAAGAGAGGACCCTATAGCTTCATTTGTGCTCAGAGCTATTTGGAGATACAATCTGATCACCAAAAAGCCTTCTTTTTATAAAACAAACAAAATCTAAACCATCCTCCTAGACCTCAAATGTGTTTAAAAGTGTTGTCAAACATACCGTGAAACAGTAAACCTGTGCTTCTACACATGTCATTTTGGACAAAAAGACTGTGCACAGTGACCATGCACCATTGACTAACAGCAACTAACTGTTTACTAACTAATAGAAGGCAGCCTTCAGCTGGGCTTTCTCCTTGCACCCAGACATATGTGGTTTAGTCCCTTTCTGGAATTATTTGGTGCCCAATGTCAAAGGTAAGGCCCACCACTCTTTTCTGACTGTCCAGTGACAGTGTCTTACTTATGTAATAGGTCCATCTCTACCTTTCCATCTGTCCTCAGCCCATGATCAAACCAACTGGGAAGTTCTCAGAGGCAAACACATTTGGGTGTCTGCATGCAGTGTAGGTTAGAGAGAATCACAACTTGGCAGCTTTCATACCAGAGGACATTTCTAACAAAACAAAACAAAACAAGCCAGACGGTAATCAGAAACAAGACATTATTTGGCTCTGACCATCAAGCAGCTCTATAGCCAAGCAGTACAGCAGTCAGAGCAATAAACTCTAATTTTCCACACTGCTGTGCAAAGAAATAGAGAACTGCCTACAGAAAACAGCATGAAAATCAACTTTTTTTCCTACTATTGCTTTTGTCCTGCTATCAAATTTGGATTTTAAAAATAGGAACATGGGATGCAGCTTCCAACTAACTCTCATTTTGCTGCCTAAGGGTCTTCCATAGCTAAAGGAAATGGCTGCCAAGAAGCAGAAGCACAATCTTCCCTGCTTTCTTCAATCACCTACTCCACATTTTACATGTGGAGTAAACATGAGTCAGGCTTCTTTTGTGCTACTGGGTCTTAATAGCACAGGTCTAGGATCTCTGTAGAAGTGGTAGAGAAAAAGAGATGACACACTGTAGGAAACACTGCTAAGCCCAGAAAACCCCTGGTGGGGATGCAGTTACAGTCACTAGTCAGTTTACCTGCCTTTGCCAACCCAGGTTAGGTTGCTTGAAGCAAACATGCAGCTGCAGAAGCAAAGCACCTCCTGTTTGCAGATGCTGTGTCTATACTGGGGACACTGCATGGCACAGGTGTAGCACTATATGATGTGAGATGTAGGACTGTAAATGCTCATGGACTCAGAAACTAAACAAGTTGCTAGATCCCAATGGCCAATGAGTTAGCAAACACTGATCCTTCCTCCCAACAAAACAGCTTTCACTTTATAAGCATTACTTTTATGATGGTTTTCCTAGTAGCTTCCATACCACAACGGGCTGAATTCCTCCAGGTTCCACATCAATTGCCTCATCTCCTTCCTTCCTTGGCTCAGACAGACGCCACTTCTAAACAGAAGGGAGACACTTCGTAAACTCTCTCCACCACACTGAGGGGAGTTTCTCTGAATTACTACTAGCTTCTTCCAGGAAGTGGGCTAGAACCCAGAAGAAATCAAACTGGCCAAGGAATGCTCATGGAACCTGGGACACTGGCTGTTGCTCCTCATTAAAGTGGTTTCACTACATCAGGCTTGCAACCTTCGAGACCCAGCCATACGCACACTGATTACACACCATTCATAGCACCCCAGCTGTAAACGTTAGCTTCACACCCACAAGTCTTTGTCTGCTGATTAATGGGGTGGAAATCAACTCCTGCACAAAGATATTTGTTTGGGGTTGCTACCGATAACAACTGCATTGCAACAAGGCAGATATTTATTTTCCCACTGATTTTTCTAATTGAAACTTTCTGTTTGCTACCAGAGGGTTGATTCACCACAGCCCTCCTTAAATGCTGCTGTAACACTACCGTTTCCATGGCACTCCTGGGAAAATCAGACTTCAGCAGCAGCAGTGGGTGAGGATGTGGTGCAACAAGACTCACACACGTTCAGGACCAAAGCTGTCAGCCAAAAGCAATAATCATCTTCTCCTTCCCTTCCCCTCTTCCACTCATTTCAGCTTTATCAAGCATGTAGCCTACTCACCTGGTTCAAAAGTAATAGGGAAGAGGCTGATGACTCTCAGCTGGAGCAATGATCTGCTTGGGTTCACCACACAATAGCATGCTCGTGAAGCCAGATATGGAAAGTAGCACAACTGTGCGGCTGGGGAAGGGCAACATACCTAAGCTACACTTTGACAAAAACTGCAACATCAAGCTGAAAGGGTTTATAGATACATTATTTATGGCAATAAGTCTAGCCCTCAAAACTGACCCTGCAACAGAGATCTTCAGCAAATCTCAGAGCTCTCATTATTTCATAGAAGTATAAAACCATAGAACTGTTGAGGCCAGAAGAGACCTTTGAGATCATCAAGTGCAACTGCTCACCTAGAGCTTGCAATCCCACTACTACTTCTGAATCCAAATGCAGGACTTTTTCTCCAGCACCACCACCCATACTATTTGCTGGAAAAACCTCCCACACAGATTATGCTGTTATGTATCAACTGTATATGCTTGACTCTCTGAGAAATGTCTCCAAGCACCCAGCATGCACAGGCAAGTGGGCACACTCATGCCCAGTACAATGAGTCTTTCCAGGAAAATTTCATCTCGTGTCAATACTGAGCTCTCTAGGCAGGGAAGCACCCATATGAATGTTGGGGAACTTTTAGGTTGGGTGATGAATCCATGAGAACATCAGCTATTGTCATGGTCATTATAAGGGATTTTATACAGATTTTGCTATGGACAGATCTAAGATTCAACCAAAGTCATTCACTTTGGTCTGCAAACAGACACTGATGAAGCCTCCCTAACTCAGTTTGAGGAAACTGCAAGAGAATCACATTAACAGTATCTGCAGAGATAAAGCCCAACCACACTTCCCTTATTACCTGGAAGACCCACACAGCCCAACCATGCCATTCACTGTCTGTAACACTGCACATTTTTCCCCTCTATGACTGCACTCTCCTCTTTTCTTTCATAGCAGCCTTTCTCTTTGGTTATTAAAACTGTTTCAGGAGTCTACGAGGTTACTCAAAATGATGGCTGTTGCCAATGGGTCATTACAACAGCTAAAAGTTATCTCGATGTAATGAAATCATATGCACACCCCTGTCTGGCAAGAGCTGAGAGCCAATAGCAGCTCACCTTTTGGCAGAGTGATCTCATCTCATCTAAGCTTACAATAGTGGCTTTTGGCTGTTAAGTAACGTAACGAGAAGAGGAGGAATTGGAGATGTTGCCCATGCTTCCAAAAGTCCCAATGGTGTCACCCTCCTGCCTGTCATTGGGGTTTAGGTAAGTATCCTTCTACTGGGCTAGCAAGCCAAGCTAGCAATACATGCAACTGAAAACAAAACAAAACAAACCCAATCCCCAAACCTCAACAAACAAACCCCAAACAAACAAAAAAAGCCACCAAAAAAAAAACCCCAACCAAGCAAAAACCCCAAAGAACCAATGACAACAAAAAATAAGCATGAAACCACAACCAAAGAGCCAAAAGACCAAAAGTACCACTTTTTGTATCAGCACACGGAAATACTATGTTCCAGCTCTGCACAGAATGCTGCTAGTATGCCTGCACGTAACCTCCACCACAACGCAATGAGATCATTCACACCTGCCTTGCCTGTTGTAGGAGATGGAAGGTGAGGAGGCAGAGTTTCTAGGAGAGAGGCAGCACTTCCCAGATGCTGCCAAGATGCTGTTTATTGGTAAATGAAGCCTCTCGAGTCCTAAACAACCTTCCCAGAGGAAGATAGAGTCACAACTGCCATATGGGGAGTGGGAAGAGGATGCCACTTAGCAAAAGTGGATCAGAAAATACATGCATGCACACGCTCACACACACAATTTGTTCTGTAACTGCGCTGAATGGCAAAATCCTCCTCTCAAATACATTCTTCTCCACACAGCTTATGCAACCTTCTATATGGCAAGAGCACATGACTAGTAGCCCTGACAGAGTATGCTTCCCTGTGCCCCATAGGGAGCTAGGCACAAGGAAGTTCTTCTCACCAGGCAAGGAACTTGGTGAAAACTCAGACCACTGATCCACACTGGACTTACAAAGATACTGTATCTAAAATCACCAAATGATGAAGAACAGTGATGTTGGTAGGCCTCAGACAGAGCACACAGCACCACCACCTTTGAAGACAATGCTTTGAACCAGTCTTTGGTGTTATTCCTGCAGCTGCAAAGCTGACACACCTGCATCCATTCTCCTCTCAGGGCTATTGCGTGTTCTCATCACCCCCTACTTCTGGCATCATGGATGAAGACCCCTTATCATTTTGAAGCTTTGAAAAGACTGAACTACAAAGGAGAGCTTTAAGTATAAAAAAGAACATGGTACTACCTTCTCAAGGACAAAAGTCTGTACACAAACACTGAGTGGTTCTGAATTTCCCAAAGAGAATGCATTCAATGCAAACTCACATCTGTACTTCATTTCAGAAAGCTGTGAACTTGCACTGTGTTGTTTCAAGACCAGATGCATACCCCTAGTCACATTAGTGCTTTCTCCCACTCAAGTAGCCAGGAGTATTTTCTGTGAAGTGCTTTCATCCACCACTTTTGCCTTTCCTTCACTCAGTCCTAGTGTTGCTATTGATCCAGTGTAGCCTCTTTAAATGTCCTGCTTTGAGTACAGGCACTGATTTTTATCATGATACATTCTGGCTAGAGTATTGGCTGGCTCCCTAGGTGAGAAAATTCATAAACACCCAGGATTCTCACATGGAAACAGACCATCTATCTATTTTAGTCTCAGGTTCAAGCAGAAGTTATTTTTCACACAAGGAGCATCTTTTGCTATGGGTATATTTTGCTATATGTGTTTATAGGATCTAATGAAAACTCACTCCTTGACTAGGAATTCCTGGCTGTATGAAGGGTCATTTACTGAGGTCAAGAGTGCTCATATACAGCAGAAAGAATAATTTCCTCTACTACAGCAATTACTGGCAAAAATCAATGACCCCTGCTAAGCTGGAGGCCAAGGAAAGTAAATGCAATAGGTTTTTCTGGTTTTAAAAACTCCCAGAGCCTCAGTTGCATGCCTCCCCTTACGCATGTGGTGAGGACAACCCTCTAGCCATCTAGGCAAGATTCCTATTAGGATATCAAACTTTCTAGCATTCCAAGGTCAACATTTATATTAGTGCATCAGAAATGCAATCTTCAATTAGCATTGATGGAAAAAAAATAAAACAAATCTCCAAAGACTTGCAGTTTAAATGTAGCTCCCACCTGTACAGTATGCTGCTATTAGGAACAGTGTCAGATAGCTCAGGAGACTTTTCCCTCATGGAACTGGCTGTGCACAACCAGTTCAGCTGTAATTCAGAAGACTCAGCTGTGCTGGTGCGTCTGTCCCCATGCCTTTTCAGAGCAGCATCTGCTGAAACTGCTTAGTAGTTACTTTGACTTTTTGTTTGCAAAGGACACGGGGCCCAAGGAAGAAGCAGGTTAAAGTCTTTGCATTCACAGAACAATTACTGCTACTCTTCACCGGTTTCGATGTTACTTCCCCTCCTCCTCCCCCTCCCCCCACAGATTCAGACTGGGAAGCTGAGGGACTGGCCAGCTCTACCCCTCTTCTTGCAGTGCACTACTTTTAGTAGTAGCTCATTGCTCCACTGCTTTTTTTTTCCAGTTAAGCCAAATGTGCAATGATGCATTTGGCAGCCACATTCTTGCCAGCCACCCCCAGTCAGCTGAGCAGCAGTATCTTAGCTGCAGAGGTGGGGATGTAAACGTTGCTCTCCCCATTCTGTAATGGTAGACAGTTTCCCTGTCAAAAACACTGAGGTTAGACAATGAAGGAGGGTCTCAAGGAAGCTGCAAAAGAAAGTTCATCCGCATTTCCAAATTTTACACATACATGATGTGCAAATGGTGGCAGGGATCTGCATGCATGGGAGGGTCAGTCTTGAATCATTAGCCTCTTAAAGTAATCATCTGGCATTGCAGTAGTTCCTGCTGAACTACCTCCTTATTTTTAATCCATGGACCAAAAGCATCCAAAGTGAAAAAACTTCCCCCTGCATATGTTTGAAACCCTGACATGTTGACAGCATCATTCAAGAAAAGACCAGGACTCAGCAGCAGCCAAACCTGCGCCCTGCTGATTAGCATGCCTCACAGTATCTAACAGATGTTTGACTTAAGAACCCAAGAATTTCATTGCTCAAACACTTTATTGGATCCCTAAGCCTAAAAATTGTTTTCAGTAATGAGTGTGATGCTTTAGGGCCTCAGAAAAGCTACACTGGGAGCTAGGAAACATTTCCTAGGAGGCAAAAATGTGATCAAAACCATATTTGATAAAAAGAAGAAGGGGTAAAATTAATTTTTAGCTGGATTTTATTTCATGTCAGAAGCATGCTCTATGTTTAAGAGATGGTAACAACTATTGGATTTTCTTTTGCTTTTTTTTTTTTTTTTTAAGCAAAACAATTCCCATCTAGGGTTGGTGGCTTCCCCACCCCACCCCAAACCAAACAAACTACAATATTGGAATGACCTTGTAACGGGTTTCTGTGGCTCTTTAATCACCAGTGGCTGCTAAAGGAAGCATATCTATTTTCTCTGTTACATTACTATTGGCAACCAGGTCTTCAGAAAAATGCCCAGAAATATTTCCATGGCAACAAAAAGCATTCAGCATTGCTGCTGTTTTGTGCCAATTTAGCTTTAAAATATTCTATTGTGGAGAGAAATACGGTAGATTAAGTGAAATAAAGTCAAGATGCAATGTTCTCAAAAGAATACAAGGATAAACAGGAAACATGTATTTTGCAGAAACAGGGAAAAAAGCCAAATGGAAGGAAAAATGTCCAAAGCTAATATTGATGCTACTGAATGTCAGCAAGTCCATATGCTCACTTACATTGTGACTTGGGGTTAGGTACAAAGCTAACAGAAATAAGGATACCTCAAATATCTTCTCTTGATCATTTTAATCCATGACTGAGATTTTAAGTTGCCAGGTTGTTACAAGCTCTCTGCATGTCTAGGTTACCATCAGAAAAGTTCATACTCTCAGTGTTAGAGGATTAATCTAAAGGCAAAAGAGGAAATAAAGAGTTGGAAAATTAAATAGAAAGAGCATGTGTGTGTTTTACACACACATGTGGAGGGTCACTTAGAAGAACAAAATGAGTTCTTCCACATCAAAAATCTTGGAAGACATTTTCAAATCACTGTTCAGCAATTTCTCTCCTATTGTACAACTTAGATAGCTCGGGGAAGGGGGGCAAGGCATCAGCTCCCAGCCCTCTAATTCCCAAACAGCCAACTTTCATGACTATAAAGTCTTGAAGCCATTGGATGGTCCTGGCCATTTGTACAGTGTGTTGCAGATAAAAGATTTTTTTAAAAGACTATTTGAGAGCATTAGGAGTAATGTTCCCTCTGGGGTATAAAGCTATACAATGCCCTCTGAAGTGCTTTGTATGGAAGTAGAGAGCTCTAGACAGCAGCAATGTAGGTGCTGGGGAGCTCCATGAGGCCAGTCTCTCAGTCCAAAGGAACTCCAACAGCTTATTGAGAAGGAAAGCCAAATAAATACTAAGAGTCCAACAGCGACTTGATCAGTACTTGCTCTCCACTGGGAGAGAGGTTCAGAGTGGGCCTCTCCTTTAGCTGCATGTCTCTCAGCAGAAAAATTCATCTGGTCCACAACACATCCTAAGGACCCTCTTTCTCGGATGTCCCTGCAGACAAGACTGCAGGTGAGAAACTGCTCTGAGAGGGACAGCAGCCCATTCCTGGCCCTAGTTTCCCTCAGAGCTCACCGCTTTCTCTCATCCACTGTGAGCAACAGCAGAAAGATCTGGAGACCACCATTGGAATAATATGTTCAGCACATGGCTGCTCCCCAGCCTGCTCTGAGGAGTTCCAACATTTTCCATGAACCACTGACAGTCCCTCTTGGGGATACAGGCTCTGCAGCAGACAAGGCTGTGCCCTGGATAGGGCAGGAGGATCTATGTCCAGGAGGATCTATGGCCCCAGCACTCCCTGGAAGGACGCTATATGCCCTGCTCCATGGCATCTGTGCACACACTGGACACACAGTCTAAGCACACACAGTAAATCCAGCCCTGCAGCATTGACATGGTGCTTATGAGCAAACCCTCTATGCACAATACCACATAGGCAATATAGAGGGGTACTAGATGGTGGAGGATCTGTACCGGTTACAAGTTGTGCTCCAAGAGATACAGCTCTGGGGTGCTTAACCTGAGAACTGGCAATCACTCATTTGGAGAATGAAACAAGCAGTCCTAGTTTGCAAGACGGAATGGCTAGACCAAAAGCTTTTTAATTATTTACTTCCTGGCCATAACAGTGTGAGGAATAGTAATAAAGAAAAGAGCTAATTTTAACATTCATTAAAGAGCACCATCAAGGTTTATACCCCCTCAGTCTGATATTTCTATTAAATATGAAAACAAACAGGCTGATCTTCTGCAGTCTGCTCAGAAAAGGCTAAATATGTAAGACTTCCCTAGAAGCCAAGAGTGATGCAAAGCTCTTGGTCATTATAAACCAGTCCTATGCAAGAGTATCTACTGCCTGCCTCAAAAAAAGGCATTTAGAAATTTGAAGCCAAATTCTGAAGACTCTCAATGAGTTTCAAGTTCTTCATCGGTTCCACACTGTAGGCCTACTCCCCCCTCACCTATCCTCCCTTCTCCCCCTTCCTAGGATGTTCATAAAGAGCAGCTTTAGAACATCCAAGGATATTGTCAGCAGGACTGCAGCTTTCCTGCATGTGGTCAGGACATACACCTCTGTGAATGACCTAGGTGGCTTCCAACCACATTCACAGTGAGTACAAGTCACATGGCTGAAATTCAGTCCTGAACACAATCCCCTGAAAAGCTGTTAATGTCACTTAATGATCAGAAGTCATAGTTAGGCCTATTTAAAACTGAAAATATCTCCTTCTCATAATCTCCTGCCTGCTGTCCTCTTGAGTCTTATTTGAAAAGCCTGTGGGGGTGGTGGGAGGAGAGGAAAGCGATTTGGGAGCCTTTCATCCATAAAATCATGAGATATGGCTGGCTTTTTAGTATAGCATTTCACAGCACATGGCACAGTAACATCTTGAGATTCCTGGCACAAAGAAACAAGGTTTGAGATTATATATATCTTTAATAGCAATGACGCAAAGGCAGATGGTTCTCAAAGCAAAGGCTTGAGGCTAAACACTCCCTTTGAAGGGTCCTGCTACCAGAAACAAAATAGGGGACAGCAAAAAACTCCTTGCTACAGCAACAGGGCCCAATTGCCTTCTAATACACAGCATTTCACCCTAGAGATTTTCACTTAGTTCAATGAGATTAATCTCGCAAATGAGAGCAGAATTGGAAACAGAAGAGGAAAGGTTAGACTTTTCTTTGGGATTTGGTGAGTTTCACTTTCACTGTGGGAAACAAAGCCAACACATAACATAATTAGCAGATTAGCTACCAAATCAATATCAGAAAAGAGAGGTCTGCATATACACTATATAGTGTCAGGGTGCATGCTAGCTGCTTACCTGTAAAACTTGCCTTGCCATTATTACTTTTTAAGGAGCCACACA
This sequence comes from Dryobates pubescens, assembly GCF_014839835.1. Taxonomy (NCBI): domain Eukaryota; kingdom Metazoa; phylum Chordata; class Aves; order Piciformes; family Picidae; genus Dryobates; species Dryobates pubescens. The sequence continues at coordinate 19,356,589 of NC_071616.1, read as the reverse complement.
AGCTGAGGTTGAGCTTGTGACCTCCCATCGTCTTAGAGGGCTCACCTTCTTCCTCAGCAATGGGAGGAAGCTGATCAAGTGGCTGGAGATCTTCATTCATCCAGTAGGACCCATCTGCTGTCAAAGACCTGGTGCTTTCGACATGCTGGTCTGGTAACCTGTTGGTATTTTTAAGCCTTTTTTGCCTCTGCAGACCTACATCAGAGCCATGAAGGAGGTCTTCTGAAGCAAGATTAGGACCCTCAATGTGACCACTAGGATATAAATATTCCGCATCCCAGAGGTCCAGGTGTTGTTCATCATCTGATTCCACAGAATAATCCTCATAAATTCCTCCATTATTCTCCAAGTCCTGGTTCCTTTCCTCTTCTGACTTACGACCCACTCCACTCAAATTCAGCAGTGAAGCAGATATGGAGTCTCCTGCTTGTTGGATAGCTTCGTATATTTGAGACATCCAAGAAGACAGTGGCTGAAGGAAATTCTGAGCAGCCTCAGAAGCCATGTTTAACACTATGCCAGTATCTGGGGATCAGTTGTTCAGCTTTGCCAGCATGTCACTTACAATTCAGGGAGCTACAGAATAAGCACCATAAGAGAGTACTGTAAATTGCTTGTCCATCAACACCTGTCGACACACTATCTACATAAGATGTCTAGAACTGAGAGGAGAAATGGAAAAAGCACTTCCACCCATGGAGATTACCACTAGAAATCCAGAAATGGTGAGCAAATTACACATATTCCTGTGGAGATCTGAAAACCTTTAATTCACATAACCTCATATAAAAATCAAAGTACAGAACATAGGAACAGAAGTACCTTTCCTGAAGTGCACACATTCTGGTTACCGCTGTCGACAGACCTGGTGGGGAAAAAAAAGTACAAAACAACTTAGAATCAGAAATCTCTAATACTCTCCTGGCCTTGACTTCTACCACAGGCTTAGCATTGCCATGTCTGGATGGGAAAATTGAAGGATGAAGAATATGGAGGGAATTATATTTTAAGTGTCAGGCCTCAAGCATGCTGAACCAGCTCATGGCAGACAGCTAACTCAAATGCTTTGCTCCAGAAAGGCTCTGAAGAAGCACTCTGCCCACAGAGTAACAAGAACCTAAAGGTGTTTTACCCCTCACAGAAATTGAAAGAAAATAAACCACAGGAGGTGGAATATTGTAAGTGGGAAAAGAAGCAAGTTAACAAAAGGACTGGTGTCATGTTGATATGTTTTCTCAAAACTCATTTAAACACTAATCAAAACAACAACTGGTAGAAAGTTAAGGAACCCTTTTGCCTGATACACATCTTCCCACATCATCACAAGACAGATATACTTTTAGGAACTCTGAAAAAAAGAAGAAACCTACAGACAGGATGATGGGTTTAGAAAGAAAAAATTAAGTAGGTGCACATTTTAGGCTGAATAATAACTAAAGCAAAAAAGCTTCATAATTTAATACCAGTTTCTTGCTGAATTTAGAGGTCAAGGAGAAATCAAACTATAAAAGGATAAGCAAGTATAAGCATCAAGAAAATAAGCTCAGCAGCTCTGTGTGTTACCTTGTGAAATGATCTCCAGAGACATGTAGAGGGAATGGCAGCAATCTGGATTTTTAAAGGGAGCCGGGACTAAGGAGGTCCCACCTTGCTTGGTGAGTGGCTTTTCTAGATGAGATCAGTGACTTAAGAAGTTTTACCTTTTGAAATAACTGTCCAGTGATGTCTTATGCTGCAGACACTTCCAACAAGTTTATTATCAGCTTCAGTATGTAATAGGATTACAGTCCTACAAGGACAGGGAATAAATGTAGGTTACTAAAACCATTTTAAAAGCTGGTGGCTGTTACAAACTCTCTGGGCTTGGGGCACACACTGTTCCAGTATCTACTTGTCAATTGCTGGCCTCTGGCTCAGCTGCCAAGACCCAGGAAACACTCCCTGCCACACATTAAATATTTGGCAACGAACAGACAATGTCATGGCAGTAACCTACCAAGTGATCTGTGCCCTTTATTGACTCTCCACTTCCCAACCCTGCTCTTGGTAAAGCCTCCATGCTTCATGCAGCATAATTTTACACAGATCTGAAGTGATTACAAACTTCGAGCAACACATTTTCAGCATAGTGCAGATTTACTACTGGTATGTCACAGCACTGATGAAGTCACTGGGCGGAGATGCTACTTGTCTTCCTGCCATGGAAGGAGAGAAATTTGGGTGGGCAAGTACTGGATAATGGGTCCATTCTTAACTTGTCAGTTATTTACAGGTGATTTTAACCTGTCATTTACAGGCAACAGCAAATGAATTTCTGATTTCTTATGAAACCAGAACTTCATAATGCTCTGTCTCAGCAGCAAGATACTCGACAGCACAGCCCTTGGAGAGATGCAGGCACCCAGGAGTGACAGCTCCTGGATATGCAGATAAAACACATGGGTGCTGAAATTAAGTGCCAATCCATTCTAAAAATCAACAGAACATAGGCTTGCGATAGTTACATCAGGAATAATTAGCTCTTCTTTTATCAGATATTAGCAATAACTTCCAACTGCTCCAACAGGGCCATCCAACTTCTCCCAGAGGCTGCGGCTGATGGCTTCACAGCTCAGGCAAGCACTACAGCCTTGCACAAGAGAATCCAAATTAGGGAGGCTGATATCACACCCACAAAGATGGAGGTTTTCAAGATGAGATTTTACTTCAATCAGAATTAAAGGTCTCATATACCAAGTGGTTGCTTTAATCATCTCACTCTAAGTAGACTGGCATATATAGACATCCACGATTTTACCCAGGATCTGGAAGTTTTTCTGGATTGAAGCACGAGTACAAATTCACAGATTGCATTGGGTTGGAAGGGACCCTCCAACACCCCCTGCAGTGACTAGTGATACCTCCAACTAGATCACTCTGCCCAGGGCCACATCAAGTCTGATATTTAATATATCCACATCTCTGGGCATCCTGTTCCAGTATTTTACCACTCTCATTGTAAAGAACTTCTTCCTTATGTCCAACCTAAATCTATCCTGCTGCAGTTTAAAACTATTGCCCATTGTCCTATCACTGCAAGCCCTTCTAAACAGTCCCCTGCCCCAGCCTTCTCATAGGTCCCCTTCAGAAATTGAAACGTAGTTACAAGGTCACCCCTGAGTCTTCTCTTCTCCAGGCTGATCTTTGTAGGAGAAGTGCTCCAGTCCTCCACAAACCTAACAAATGGTTTGATTTCAGTTATAGACAACAGATAGACACTGAAGTATATTTCACCCGCTTTGCTAAAACTCCTACAACACAGCAGTACAACTCACAATCCAGTGCCTGCATAATGCCTGCAGGCAAGAGCAATGCCATTTCCAGGATGCCTGACTCCACTTAGCCTTTGCTCGGCTTCTCCTCCCATCCTTCCCCTCTTACTGAAGACTCCACAGTCAGTGATATGCTGAACAACTGGAGCTGAACTGAAATATAAATTGCTTATTTTTGGTCTTGCAGCAGATGGATAAAATGTGTAACAAGCTGCAGACAAGTTTAGGCAGGCAACATTTTTACAAACTCAACTGAGGACCAAAGGGGGTTGAGCTCTGTTACAAGCTTGCTGTTTCTCAGGAGCTCTCTTCCTTAATTAGTGAGCCCTGCTCTAACGGGCTGTTTATGATGTATCTCACAACACAGCCTTTTCAGCATCACAGATTTTCACTTCTGAATGCTCTAACAATTTTGACTTGCATTAGGAAAAAAAAAAATAATAAAAGAACTGAGAAGAGCATTTAAAATGCGGGGGAAAGAAAAATCAATTGCTTTTTAAAAGCATCCATAAGAGGAAAAAAAAAAAAAAGGAAAAAGTAAAAAGAGCTTAGCAAATTCACTTCGAGTTCCATCTTCTAAAACTAACCACAAGAATTTTCACACCAAATCACCTACTTAACTTGAAGTTTGGTTTGAGTTTTTTTTTTCCCCTTCCTGGAAAATCAGACAGCTAAAAGCATCAATGTTAAGCCTTTCACAAAAATTATCATAACCTTTACTCCAATCTATATTCCCTTGTCTTGATAGGATCATTTTTCCTGAGTAGCATTCCCATTGAGAGGTGCAGTTACTGGAGGGTTAAAAAAAGACAACTATTAGCAGAATTTCAAACACTGCCACAATGCAGGGGTTTGTAATATTAGCAAAGTGTCTTTCAGTCTTGTTGATATGCAGCCTCCTGAAAAATTGCCATCAGATGTGCATTTCTCACAATGATTTCCCTTACTCAAGCTGTTGTTGAGCATTGGCACAAAATTTCCTTTCTTCTGTCACTTCTTGTGCAGCCCTTGCAAAAGTTTTCTAGTGACCTCCCCCCTTGTAGAGCACAAGTTGAAAACAGATGAGAAGACATCTTTGTCCCACCACCGCTTTAGAAAGATGTGCTTCTTTTATCAATGCCAGGAAAACTACCAAAAAACCTTTTTAACAGTTTGGCCAAGTTGGTGAATCCATCTGTCCGCAGGTGAAACTGACCACTGTGCTGGGTCAGCAGTTTAGATAGCCACACTACCTGTACCCAAGGGAATGACACCTGCCTTTCTCACTTCTCAGAAATTTCAATTAAGACATTGATAATGATTTAACTTTATTTCTTTACTTCATACAGGGAGCATCAGCCCATCATGCCCGCCTGGCATGCACAGACCATATTCATGGACAGGAGTTTTATTTGTGAGGACACATGAGAAGAGCATTACAGACGTACCATAAAGGCCTGCTCCAAGCATAGGAGGAAAGATCTAAAACAAGGTGTAAATCTAAGCTGATGCCCGGAACACCAAGGGTCTGCACAAAAGGTAAGGCCATTTTGCTGTTCATAAAAGGAGGAAATAGGGAAGACTTGAAGGGGTAAGATGATCAATAACTCTTTTCAAGCTATAGAAAACTGTAATGAGCCTGATACTCCTTTTGGACTGGAGCCCAATTAGCACACATGTAAAATAGCAGAGTGGAGATTAGAAATGTACTCCACTGAAGGCAGGCAGCAGCAGCACTGGGCCAAGAAATCCTCTACCCTAGTTCTGGGAACAATCTGGATACTTCACTCCTCCTGTATCTGCCAGAATCATGTTTAGCAAAACCCTTTCAGTCTTGCAGTGAAGGATAATCAATCACTGCTATGATGAAACTGTACTTCCAGTTAAAACTGTCACAGTGCCAAAAGCAGCCTGTCCTCCACTTGTTCAGTTGATTGGAGCCTCTTACAGAAGCATTATGAATAAAGTTCACAGATGGTGCCCAAAGCTGACATCGATGGTGAGCATCACTGCTGACCAAATTTCCCTAAAGTAAGACAAAACTGAAATATAGAACATTTTGGTACCTTCTTAGCCTAAAAAGAGAAGACAGAGGCACTTTCCAAGTGATTATGTGCTCTGTAATAATAGTTTTCAGTTGATGATTCAGAAACTCCAGGGCATTCAAGGAAGATCTAATGGCTTATGCCAATAAATTAACATACATCTCATTGGAAACATTGATGGCTGACAGATCAACACAGCAATAAACCCACGGCAGCAACGCATTGGTCCTGCAAGCCTCAAAAGGGCAAAGCAAAAACAAAGATGAGATCAGACAGACAGCAATACACCCTGCTGCACAGGTTTAGCCTACGCAGAGGAAGCCTGCAGAATTATTTGTCACTCCTAAATCAGCTCATGTCTTTGCAAGCAGCTCGTTACTAGTGAAGCTGTGCCAAATTAGTTGTAGGAACTGATACCCAAATGATGGAAGTGGTTTTGATCAGGATATTTAGCCCCATGGTGTCTCCTCTTTTCATCCTATCCCTTTGTTATATACTCTCCTTTTGCCAAAAATAATGGCAACAATAAGTAATCCCCATGGTTTCAGTGGGATAGGGAGAAAAGGAAAGGCATAGAAGAAAAAAAAAGAATTATGCAAATGTGACATTAACCATTCAAAACTGTGGAGTCTTTTTCAAAAACCCCAGGTCTCTCTATCACATAGAGTACACACTGATGTTCAAGCAAAAAAGAAATGCTCCTGGAAAGAACAGCATCTGAATGTTATGCTCGGAAGCTCCACCAGCAAAGGGGCTGAAGAGGTGATGGTAATTTCCTATCCTGATCACTTCACCCCATTGTTTTGGCTTAGATTATAAGACACTCTGAACTCAGAACTGTGTTTGTTTCCTGTAAGTCAAGTGCACTCACAAAAAGGGAATCTGTGACTGCACAGATACTATTGCCACCAAAACTGTTAACAGAAAACTTGAGGGACTTTTCAGGAGGGATGAAATGGAAACACCTTCCCTGACAATAAGATTTGGCCTTGATATGCTGGGGAGAAGGATTATGCCTTGGCATTCATGCTACATTCAGAGTCACTCCACTGAAGCCAGTGAGGTCCTCCAAATTAAATTAATGTCCTTTGCATTTAAAGAGCCACTTGTCCCCATAGGCACAAAACACTAGCAGTTCTGTGCCAAGTGGTAGTACAAAAAAGCAACAATGAGTAACTTTCTATTTCTCAAACTAAGGGTTACAAAAATGGCACAAAGAAAGACACAAATCATAGGCATAGTAGAAAAGTGGTGTTAGTAGTGTCAGCTGTGCTTTTTCACGGTAAAGGAGTGAGAAACATCTGTAATTACTGGATTAGCAGAATGAAAGAAGAAACCTGCAGTCAGAAATTACAGCACATTCTGTAATCGGGCTGCTGTGTCAGCTTGTATGAAGACAGAGGACCCAGAAGAAAATCACAAGTTCAAAAGGCTAGAGAAACACCAATTTACACCACCACCACTCCAACCCACCCACCTGCACCGTCAAGCTGTTGCACAGAGGGGACCCAATAGACCAAGTCACCACCCTGCCTGCATTCACACTACCCAGTCTGCTGAACTGAACAAGCCAAGGTCAATCAGAGAAATTACTTGTATAGAAATTAGCAGTGGGAGAGTACCTCTAGCTGTTTAACACAATGCAGATATTTTAGAAACGCTTTGAGGAGTCAACCAATTACTGTTAATCCCTCTTCACCACCACCACCTCCCCCCACCCCCAACCCACCCTTCACTCCATCACTACAGAGCTCATAGAAAGCATTCTGTGTGAACCACCACTGAGCAGTGCAAACAGTGTTGTTTGGGAACCACAGCCCTGAGAGGCAAATACAGTGGATTGTCCTTTCCTGGTTATCCATCTTTGTGTGCACACATGGCTGTGTCCATAGCTTTCATCTCCTTTCATTTTTGCTTAGTTAACCACCAGTCCAGCCAGACATGCTGGGAAAAACAGACCTAGTTCCAAAAAGAACTCAGAGCCACAGATCTGAGAAGGCAGTTGCCTCTACCAACTTAGTCACAGCTCTCTCAACTATTCTTATGTTTCATTTAATTCAACCTCATTACAAACCAAGCTCTCTAATGTCTAGGACAGGCATCAGTGGCAACAGTCATACTGTTTCACAGTATCGCACTATATTAGAGGTTGGAAGGGACCTCAAGAGATACCCCCACGCCCAGCCACATTTCCTATGAGCCTCTACAGAAGCAACTGAGAAAAAAGCCATTTAGAAGTGTAACTTCATTTGGGTACTGATAAACCTTGCTTTCAAGAGCTCCCCTCGCTCCTTCTGCTGGCTGGTCAAGGAACCTAACACTGGGGCTCAGCTCCCTACCTCAACATAACCTGAATAACCCTGGTCTCATTTTCAATCTGCACCTTGCTGAGGACAACAGAGCTACTGGGTACTCAGCATCAGGTTTACAAAGACCAACTACAACTGCATTTCTTTGGAGAAGAATGTTCCTGGGCTTTCCACAACTTACCATCCTGTAGGAGGAAGCCGGGCTAACGTGCACTCCAGACCGGTATTGTCATGCTCACTCATACTACTTGTTTCTAAACATGAAGCTCAGCCTCTGCTAGCATGTGACAGTCCCACACACTGCACATGATGGGTCCCCTGGGCCAGCTGGGCCCAGGACTGCCCTGACAAAGCAAGGTCAACATCCAAGCAGCACTGCTAACACTCCTGCCTTTGTTGAGTGTTACAGGTGTTGATGCTTTCCTTAATGCCTCAGCTGCAGGAGATGAGTGGTTTATGTAAGAACTGCATCTCCGTTTATTTAAGTGTGCTGCTAGCCCCAGAGGCTAAAGCAGTGGCAGGGCAGAACAGCTTGAAAATATGAACTGAAAGGGCTTTTGAGGCTGAGAAGATAGAAGGGAAACTTGGGAAAAAATGGCTTCACCTATCAGGAATACATCTTTTACATCATAACAAGTGTTCAAAACAAGACACAACTGGAACATTTTTGAAGGAAGCACTGTCAGGAAACTAGAGTTTCTTTCTTGGTTTCAGGTTACATCATTATAAAAAGATTACAGTATAGAACAAAAAGGTCCCTTTTCCTTTTTGAGTCCCAGAACTGAAGCACACTGTTAGACACAGCTCTTCACACGAGTGTTTGCCCAGCACTGTCACACATTTCTGTGAAGTACATTTCACCCCTGAACTTTTGAAGCCCAGGGCTCAGCAGCGCTATAAACTCTGTACATAAGAGCAGCAGCATCATGCCTTAGTCCTGAAATTCACAGAACAGGAAGGGATACCAAACAATCACAGAATCAAAAGGTCCCACATGACACAGCACTTTCATCTGCCAAGTCCTCCTTCCTTGCACAGGAGATGCTCCAAGGGGAAATTTCACCAACACACACACTCCTCCAACACCTGAAATATCACCAGTGCTGTGAGGAGCCACTCCAGCTGCCTCCATTAAGACCAAAGGAGTGGTGTTTAATTTTTCTTTTGCTAAAGAATTCTGCACACAACTTACATTTCTCTACATTGCTTCAGTCAGCTCAGGACTGCTTCATGCCACCTCTGCACATGATCAGCCAAGTAATCTTGATACACATGGAACTAACTGTGCTATCCTCCTATTGGTTCCACCTTTACCAGCTTCTCTGTCAACTTTGCACACCTGCTCTGAACTCTCCTTTGTAGTGCCAAATCCATCCTAAACTCAAGCTGGCTGTGTTCAGGTGAGCTCTAGCCCCCACAGTGAATGCACTCCTGCAGCTGAGTGAGAGGAACCAGGGCAGCACATCAAGAGATGGACTCATGACTAAAGTAATGAAAAAAGCCTCTAGTATCAAAACCATTATCCATTATGTCCCAGTAACTAAGAGCTTTTGTCCTCGAGCCTCTTGGAAAGTTTTCAATTGATTCTTCATTGTCACAAAGATTTCTTATCTGGTTCCTTTCATAAGGACATAAACTGTGCAATTAAAATTAAATTAGGAACAAGCAACCTAGATTCATTCTAGAGCCATGACGATGGAAATGCCTCTTTCATTCTGTCAATTGCCTCATCCTGAGGTCAGACTTTACACAGAAAAGCAAAACAACAACAAAGACTTTGACACTTTATGGTACATTTTCAGAATGTCAGCCTGTGCACTTGCAAAGTGCAAAGCAGAAAGATTTACTTATGTTCCTATACCAACTCCCTTTTTTATTGGTAGATAACTCAAAACTCAACTAGATCCAAGGACAAGAGAAACATCTCATGTACCGAACACAAACACATCTTTGTTTACAGCCTTCATTTACCTTTGCTGTTGCAAATTGGTGTGTATCCTATTGCAGATGTTACAGTTATGCCAGAGGGATCAAAATGCCTTCTCTCCTATTTAGGCAGTTATAAAGCTGATAGCCATAACAGACAGGTATGTTCTAACCACTCTAAATTAAGATGTGGAGAAGCAAAAAGATTTCCCATTTTAAGAGCTTAGAACTAGAAGAATCATTAGTGGGTTACATGTTAAAGAACAGCAGGGCCTTTAGAATCAGAATGTCCTTGTACAAGACACAGCCCATCAGAAGCAGAAAAGATGAAAAGTGAATGCTAACCAAGTTACACATTACAAACACTCCCACCCTGCTCCTTTCTATCCAGCAAAGTCAGGTTCTGAATTTGAAACAAACTTTTGCTCATCAATATTCCTCTTGGGAGAGCTTCCTCACCAGGCAACTGCCGTGCCAGAGACAGCCTTTCCTGGCTTCCCAGCCTATGCTCAGACCCCATATGACATGCCACATGACATGCTCTGTTAGCCCAGGGTTTAATCTATTCTCTCTTGCTGCTGTCCTTTAAAAGCATTAGCATTTCATACACACATATTCAGTCTGTCCTTGCCTGTTCATTGGTCTGGACTCAACATCAGAGAGTGGGGGACATGACCATATCTCAGTGTGACTGTTCTCTGGTTTTCCTGCGGTAACAGGGTTATGCCAGCTCTCCCTGGACTTTTGGAAGAGACCTGATGTAATGTTCTCATATTCATGGTCAAGAAGGGAAATGCTGTTGTGCTGAGTGCAAGCCCATGAATTTCTAAGTTGCTAAAAGTTTCTTTAAAGTAATTCTGACAGTGATAGGGAAGACCTACTACAAGGCAAACGTGACCACACCTGGTAAGCTGAAGGTGGAACATGGAAGACACCTTCAGAGTGTCCTTTTTCATCTCTCTTACTATTGGGATAAATGTAGGTTGTGCTCAGCAAGTAGATACTTTGTTAGTTCAGGAAGAGATAATTGTACAAACAAGAATCATGAAGCAGTCACCACATAGTTTAACATGGGGAGCCAGGCTGACATTTTCTGACATGCAGGTGCTTCTGTTCTGTTGTGAGTGTGCACCTCATATGGTGTCACATAGCGTGGGGAGAAGAGAAGGAATTAAAGAATAAATCTAGGCACTGCTTGTTGAGAGAAAATCCTGACTTTCTCTATCATAAGACCAAGGCAAGATCTTTGTAGATAGCAATTTGTATGGGAGAAGGGATAAATTTAAAAGGGTGGAGGAACCTTTAAAAGTCTGCATGGGCAGCTTTACTTGTTTAGCCTTTTAGAGAGGATTGCAGTTGATAGATTTGGCACTGTGATGATGCATGGTTATCTTCTTTCCTTGTCTCAAAATACTGCATTAGTGATACCATGGCAACAAAGAAGTTGTCTTTAAGGAACAAGATTGGGGGGGGGAGGGGGAGAAGGTGTGACTTCAGCATTCAAGAAAGGTGACAGACTGACAGCCCCAGCCTTCTCTATCTACCAGTAAGGCAGTGGTGGTGTCAGCTGTGACAAAACGTATCCGATATGAACTCTGTGTGGTACTATGACTGTAAACAAGCCTGGGACATGATCAATGACAAATCTACTACAGCATAGGCACGCTAAGAATCTTCTGAGAAAATGTGCTCTTCTTGGACAATTAAGTTCTGTTTAAATTATAACATTTTCTAAGAAATACATGATCGTGAATACACTTCCCTAGACTCAAGTTGCATCCTTATTCAGGATGGGATTTGCCTCTGAGCAGAGCGGGGATGGTGAGAGAAACCAGCTGTCACTTGCACTGTGGTAGGTTTTCTGGAGGTCAGACAGTTAAAGGTCACATGGAAGGGGCAATCTCAAGTCTCTACAGTGCTTGACATATTTGAGTACAGGTCTCATCCCTAACATGAGAGCCCTAAGCAGCAGGAAATTGGCTTTTAAGGCGTAGTTTCTTTCTCTCATTTGATCCAATTCAGATTGTATAGATAGATAGTCATCACCACTGCCCTTTTCTTGCTTTCCTGCATCTTAGGTGAAAGCCTTGACCACCAAGTTAGTTCCCTCATCCCTTTGTATGATGGCTGCGCTGACAATGGAAAATAGTTCCAGCATGCAAACCTGAGAAGTTGAGCATTGCTTGGAGACTAGTGTGAATGTTGAGACAGAGAAGAAATTACTCCAGTGCAAGGGTTTCTCTTAGACTATGGACCAGGAAAGTAATTTTCTGCCTGGTTCTGATTTTTCTTCACTGGTCTGGAGGAGAATTGAGACAAACAGTTGTGAAGGGTGTTGTTTTCACTTAATAAAGCTGCTATCCTAAATCTGAGAGCAGTCCTGTGAGGGACCAGCACTGGTACAGGAGGACCAAGGCCTGGATGGGTAACATGATCTAAGTTTCTTGTGCTGTCCCTGTTTAACCTCTTCAGCCCTGACATGGGAGGGGACCAGTTTCAGTTTGTGAATGGCAGTTCATGTGCTGTCATGCTCAAATTCTCAGTGTCCCTGTTAACTTCAGTGAATTTTAAATACCCTAGTGAATTGGAGCCTTTTCTAAGATTATTGCTACAACTGAATCACCCTTTGGAGGTGTTGGTTGTTACTTGAGCCACTTCTGTGAGTGTGAATGCTCCCATTAGGACACGTTTCTCTTCCCTCATTTCACCTGTATCTGTGGTGTGTATGCTTACAGACGGAGGAACAAGGTGAAAGCCAGGACTCTTCTGGATGCAGAACACCAGATATAATTTTTTGCAAACACCATGTACTTGCTGCTGACTTGAACAAGTGCTTCACAGGCATTTGAAATGCATCCAGTAAAACTAATACTTTATGTTTTCTAATTGGCAAATTCCAATGAAGGTGAGCAGCTTGAAAAGATCAGATGTACCTGAGGTGGCTCTAGAGCTAGCCCTAAAGCTGGCCCTAAAATGGGCAGCACAGTGAGCCAAGCTCAGCCTAAAGGGCACCTGGGATATGATACTGGGAAAAGAAAAATGTGAGTTTAAGGGAGAATTTTTCTCAGGTGAGTGCTCTTGCTTAATTCCACTGTCTCCTTGTCCCCCACTGTGACTTTCCTTGAACTCAGCATTGCCCAAAGGTGTCAGGCACCTCTACTGGATTGCATCCCTAAGAAGAATTAGGCTTTAAGGGAAGAATTCCAGTGGTTTTCAGGTGATCTGAGGTAACTGAGAAGATGCCTGGAGGTCCATGACTGTTGTGATGGAGTCATCTCTAGGAAGCTGCTATGGATGTTCTATTTGGGATCCTCAGCCTTGGAGTGATATGTGAGATATTTCTAGACACTGAAGTGCCTGTGTAGATGGATGAGACTTTTCTTGATTGTTTTTTGGGGGTCTAACTTCCACAATTATAGGTTCTGTCTGTGCCAGGGTTCTCATTCTGTGGAGCCATATAAAGCTGCTGTGGTGATAAATTAAAGCCTGCAAGGTGTTTGAGTACTATGGTTAGGTGGATTGTGGAAGAAAGGGGGATGAAGATGCTGTACTGTCTCTGAGACCTTTGAAATTGCATGCCTATGTCACACCATAAGGGCAGCTTAAATCTTTAAAGCTGACCTGCAAATACAGCAGCATTAGCTACGAGTGGACTCATTCTTCCATGCTTTGATCAGTCAAATTTTGCAGTCAAAGTTAATGGAAGTATTGTCAGTTCAAAAGTACCTTTCAGTCCTTCATGCTCCTTATATAAAAGGACTGGAGAATTTCCTCGTTTTTGCTGTCTGTTAATCAGCACATAAAAATAAAGTGTGTGAAACTGAGCCTCGATGCAGGGCAAGTCCTCCTGCCTTGGGTGGGAATTTCACCCTTCTGCTTCGGTGCTGAATGTGGTCTCATTTAGTTTCTGATAATGTATTTGTGGATCACCTTGAGGAGAAGAGGAGGAGTTATACAACTGTTCCCTCACAGTGCTGTTAAGAAGGGTCGGGCTTTGTCTCCTTTGAAAGAGATATCAGGAGAGAACTGCAATCCTGTGAAAACACACATTTATTTCTGAAGTGTTTGTGTATTGTGTGTGTGTGGTGCACACGAATAGAATTGCCACCTGTCCGAGGCTGATAACGATGATCCGGGGAGCAGTGGTCATGTGCTCCTTATTCTAGCAGTTTGCTGTATGAAGAATCGGTGCTTACGGCTTCCCTTGGTCTGAATTTATGAAACATTGCACACAGTGAGTTGCTTTGCCCTTTGTGCCACTTTCTGAGCTTGCATAGAGATGGATTCATTACAGGTTTTCCTACAGTAGAAGCAGTGTTAGTGGTGGCTCATGAAAACTTTTACCTTTTTGTCCTGGTTTTGCTGGGACAAAATCCCAGGCCAGCCATGGGCTGCAGTCCATTACCAGTTCAGAGCCAGCCAAGGCATCTGACCTGAGTTGGCTACAGGTGTACCCCAGACCATAAATGTCACACTCATTTTAAAGGGAGGAGCTTGCTGAAGAGAGGCAACCTTCTTGTTTGAGACTTCCTGCTTGGACACCTGACCCTGCTTTTCTTCTTCCTTCTGCTCCCAAGGACTCCATCCCTATTTATTGTGACTTCTGTACCTTTGCTGGGCTGAGTATAACTTTATATACTTTATATTTGCATTGTTATCAGCTTTGTTGCTGCATTAAATACATTATCTTCTCAATCTATGGGTTTTCTCTCCTTGTCTTGATCCTCCTTCTGTGCTGGGCAGGAGTCATTGGGTAGCAGACCAACGGCTAAAATTTAGCCCCAGATAGAGGCCAAACATAGACACTTTTTTCTGTCTTGCTCTCTCAGAAAGGTGCCCTTAGTTATCTTATTCCTTTGCAAATTCACAAATAGCACTATTTTGCTTTATAATCTTGTCCTTATCTTGTCAGTGGAAGAGTGACAGGATTTTGATACCCACATGCTGTGGGCACTGAGTACTAGAGGAAGTGGTTGAGAAACCTTCTTTCTCTTTCCCTTGCACCCAGCAGGGAACTGTCCTTACAGTAGAGCTGCTGTCATCATTTCACCCCACTTAACTTTCCTTCCATGGCTGCTGAGCCTTGCTAATCACAAGGTTTGTTACAGAGGGACTCCTGTGCTTTGCTGTGCTGTGACACTGCCTATAGGGATGAGGATATGGAGGTATGCAAGTAGGTGGAAACTTTCTAATACATCATAATAGTAATAATAGTAGTAATAATGTGCACTTCTACTGCCTTGCAGCTTTCGCTAGAACTTCTGCCCACGCATCAGCCTACTTGGTTCACAATGCAGTGTGCATGCTAGACAATTAGTGGTTGATAATGAAAAATGTCATGGGAAGCAGCAGGAAAATCATAGCTTACGCCAGATATATAATGAAATGTAATTAGCACAGACAGTAAAACAGACAATTTATGGGGTTTTTCGTAATTAAAAAGTACCGGTAAACATTCCTTGTGCAGGAAGCTTGGTATCAAATGGAATTAAAGAGCCGTTGTCTGGAATAGGATTTTATGCAAAATTTAACCCTTGCAAAGCTGATTGGATTAAAGTTTTGCTCATAGTGGACTCTCTGAATCAGTCTATTGTGGCAGTTCGTGCATTCATTCTCCTGGTCCTCCTCTGTCTGGAGGGGCCAAGTCTGTGACCAGAATTGCTGTGGAACCTGCTGCAAGCAAAATACCCAGACAGATTTCATGCCTGTTAACAGTGTGGCAAATACTCCCCTCCTGCTCTTCCAGACAGACTCTCCTCTGAAGTCATCTTGTAGTGTGGAGGTAGCTGTGAAGGACAGGTCAGAGTAGGAACATTGCAATATCTTGTGCTCCCTGAGTCCTCTGTCATATGTCTTGTACTGAACTCTCTTCCATCTCTGATTGCCTCTTTCCAAGCTTGGGGCCCTTCACACTGCACCTCATTTGTTCTTAAGAAGTGTACACAAAGGAAGGTGTGCAGTTTTGTGTCACTCAACTTGCCAGCAGTGCAAACAGCATTTCTTTGCTTGTTCTCTTACCTGGGGCAACAGAATGTGTGGTCTCACTGTGGCATCACACAAAAGCATCCATGGCACTAATTTCTTAGCTTAAAATCAGACACAAGTGGGAGAGAGTTGTGAATGAATGGACTGTTCATGTCTCAAAGGTGTAGCAGCCAGCTCCTTTCCTGGACCTGGGTGCCCAAGGTTTGAACCACCAGCTGCATACCTCACTAAGTCTCCTTTTCATTCCCTCAGGTAGTTTGCCATCTACTGCTGTAGGGCTGGACATCCACTCATGTGAGAAACTGACACACTCCAGCAATTATGTAATACAAGTGACATGCATTTCTCCTTCTCTTTCCCTTCAACACCCTCCCAGGCCCAGACATCTCACTACGAGCCAGAACAGAGCTCCGCTCTAGACCAGTTTTACAATAATTTCTGGGGCATAGTCTTAGCCTGCAGTTTCAAGTTTGCAGAGAAAGCACTTCAGCTGAAGACTACGAGCTGCACCACGTGGAGAGACAATCGCACAGGGCTACAAGCTTCCAGCTGAAGCCAGGTGCACAGACAGAAATATTTGTGCTCTCAAAACCTCTGCCTCTGTGGGAACACAGTTGTTAGAATTAAGCTTTGAAAGCTTCCTCCTAGAAGCTCCTGCTGGACATTTTGTGAACTCTGACAGGAGGTGTCTTTTATGTCTCTTCTTCAAGGAGTAGAAGGAGGCTGAAGGGCTCTCCTGAGTCCTATGCCACACTATCACTAAGGTTGGAAGAGACCTCGAGGATCATCTCTACGATACTACATTCTCCTTCCTCTGTAGGTGGACTAGGAGACAAGAAGAGGTGCTGTGCCAGTCTGAGATCCCTTCAACAAAGTGGAGAGCAGCTGGAAATTAGTCTCCAAACATTCTTTCAAAATGCCTTCCCCAGTCAAGATTCTACTTTTTCCTCCAGGATTTTGCAAGCTACCATGCAAGTCTGTTGGAGAAAGGGGCACTTTGAGGATTTCTGCAGCTGAGGTTCATGTAGTGTATCAGAGCACATGTTGGACAATTTGTATTTAAAAATATTGTTGACTTGCTTGTGCCCTGTCCAAGATGGGGTATCTTGGTATCTCTTTAAGCTGAGATTTTTATCAAAGAGCTTAATAAATAGTAACAGCAGCACCCTGCTGCACCTTTGCAACAAAATCACTCGCACAGAACCTTCATGAGTGTCAGATTGCTACATTCCTGCTTCAAACACAGACATGCATGCGTGAGAGCTTGTGCATACACAGGCCTGCACACATACCCCTATATGCTGAGATGTGATGAACTCGTGTCTTGTTATATATCAAGTAGAGCATACTCCTTCTTCCTACTTATGCTAAGCTCAAGAAAAGAAGTGATGAGATCCAGCCAGGCTGTCATATATATTCTGAGGTTATGACTACTTTGATTTATACTTGGCTCCTGCAGCCACTTAATGGTGACTTCAGCAGCTGAAAATAGCCAGAGTAGATGTATCACTTGGCCACCTTCATATCCTTAGCCTGGCTCCCTGGTTTGAGCTGTGAAGGGAAGATATGCATGGTATGTGTCTGCCAAATTACCCAGAGAAGCTGTGGCACCAAATTTCAGGGCTGGCAGGGAGACCCACTGTCTCATGGGCCTTCCTTAGTGCTGGTATGGCACAAGGGAGACACAGAAAATAGTTTATAGAGAAGTAAATTGTGCCCATGCATAAGAGAGCAATGAAAGTGTAGACTTATTCTTGTTGCCACTTAAGCTGCTGTAATTCAGTGCATGTTTCCCTTTCTTCCTTGGGCTGAAGTGAGGAAGGTCAGAGTCACTTCCAACGTTTGTGTAACCCATATTCCTCTGGGTTCAGTCTCAAACACTCATCTGTTTTCCATGTGGGCTGCTGCTATGCCTTGGTGATTCTATTTATGTTTTTCCAGCGGAGGTAGGTTGGCTTGTGTTCATTTGGTTTTGTTTTCATTTTTTTGGTTAATTCCCTGGACTCCAGTCCTACTGCATACTATCAAGGCTGTAACTGGAGACAGTGCAGCTCTTCTAGCCGAAGTCTTTCGCTGAGTCAAGTCTTGTAAACTCTCACTGGGATGTTTGACAGGCGGGGCTGGCTCTGTTTACATCCTTTCCTCCTGCTCATCTCATCTGTGAGGCACAGCTTTGCAACCACAGGCATCCCTGGTGTGCCACTGATGCTGCTGATGTTTCGGTTTTATGAGGTTTTTGACTTGAAAGAATGAACTTCACCCTGTCCTGGTGAAGTAATTACCAGAATAACAAGCCCTTTTTTTTTTTTTTACATTTACTTCTTAAATGTTTTTGCAGATGGCATTTAACTGTTTTTGACATGTGTGCCTTTGCCCTCCACGTTGGATGATGTATGCAGTGTTTGTCCCTTGGTTTGGCATTTTGATATGTGTGAGAGAGGTGAAATAGCTTTAAAAGCTTTTTTGCTGGCGCCTGCAGTTTGTTGCAGACCCAATAGTACAGGCAGAATGTGATAAATTGAAATAAGACTATTTCTCCACAGCTCAGTGCAATGATTTCAGTGCTGTTTCTTCTGGGGGGGGTAGGGGGGGGTGGGGAAGCTGAGCCACAGATACAGATGTGGTTAAGTAACACCTTTCACTGGGCAGTTTTTCCCACTTGTGTTGATGTTTCCTTTCTGGCTTCCTTTTCCTAGTTACTCTTGAGGCCATTGGGTCTTTGTCTCAGTTGGAGTTTCTGCTATCCTCCCTGAAGTCTTCTTCCACTTTGTCAACAAGAAGCTCTGCTTTAAAAAGAAAGTTGGGCTTGCATGCTCGGAACAACAAGGGTCAAGAAAATAGTACAAAGAAAAGTCCAGAGTTCATGAGGGCCTTGTTAAGTGTCACAGTATTATACTGCCTTTGATGTGCAGAATCTTCTTGAGGCTTTCCTTGATGGGAAGATGGAGATAGACCTATTTGCTGTGTCTTGGGTTGTGTGGAAAACAGCAGGGGTTTGGACATGCTATTGTAACCTCCAAAACATGGTTTAATGGCTATGTGGTTGCTACCATATTCCTGTTATCTTTTGTTGTCTGAAGTAATGCCTTGAAAAATGGAGAGCAACCCTGGGAAAAAAGCACACTCCTCACTCTCTGTTGTGGGAGTGTTTTGCTAATCCAGAGAATAGCAAAATATGAGCAATTCTGAGTAGCAATGCTACCTTTCTGCTCATAAAGGATATGCTTGTCCTGGTGTTCTTATAGTGGTTATTACATCCTCTTTCATGTGTCTGTTCTTGACTGGAAATATTATGTCTTGGGTAAACCCTTGAGTGCTGGAATCAAAATAACTGTTTTTACTCTTACAAAAATAACATTCTAACATTTCTCAGCCATAAAAAAATTCCATCCATTCTGGTAATGGTGCTGAGAATTTGGTCATTTCACCATAGAATTGTTTGTAACTGTGTGTGTCATAAGAGTATAACCACTGAAATAACCAGCCAAGAAGAGGCCTCAGAAGCCTCCCAATTATAAGTTCTGCTTCTCAGTGGTTCAGCCTTAAAACTAATTGTAGAAGGGCACAGTCACAAAGTGCAGAGCCGCTGAGGTTTTCTTTCTTGTACATTTTGCCTCATACACTGAGTGCAGCATAGCTGTTGCAAAGGGCATGATCTAATCATACCTTAAGAGTCCAGGATTTAGGGACAGTCGAAGGCTGGGATGCCATGTGTGATAGAAAGACAATGAGACTGTCTGCTTCTTGCTAAATGCATTTACTGAGCCAGGTACAGGCACCAAATATTTAAAAGTGGTATTTGCATCGATTCCTCCTCATGCCTTACTCCATTGAAGGTCCTAACTTTAATGTTTCTAAATAAAGAATATATATTGGGGATTTTTTTAAAATCAGTTTCCTTCATTGGTATGAAGTCTTTCTTCCCTTCTCTTTGCCTCCCATCAAGTGGTGTAAAGAAGTGGCTTTTATTTTGGTTTTTAAGATGACACATCTCCCAGGAGTGTGTGGGTGTTGACATTCTATGGAGCTGTCACAGGCTATCATGTAAACATGCATTTGCAATGCTTTTTAAAATGTGAATTATTAATAAACAGAGTGGCTTACTTTTTTGTACGTGTGTGTTTTGTTCCTTCCAAATTTTGAAGGACCAAAAATTGCTTCCCAACTGACAAACTCAATGGCAATTTTAATTTCAGACTAAACCTTATGTGTCTCAGTAATAAACTTTGAAAACATGGGTTTATAATGGAAACACTAATTCAACTTTAACTACAGCTGTGCCGTACAAGCAAAATACCACACACATTAATGAGGTGCTAAATCTGATACGGCGGAGGAATGTGTTGTAATCATTAATTACAATGGAAGCTTGAAGTTGGAGCCTGCTTTTCCTGTTCAAGCAAAATCAGCTTGGAGAGATGGAGCTAAGAGCTTTTTAAAAATATCTCCTCTATATTTAGTTTAAACTTCACCAGAACGTTTTGATATTTGTAAGGCCAATACACAGTGGTGACTTAATGAGCTTCCATCTCCCAAGCTGTACAAAAAGGAGGAATAACGTAATGGCATGAGAACTTATATAAGCTGAATTTATCAAGGTTTCTGCAACAGAGGGAATGGAAAGCAACAAGTGAAGCAGTGACAGAAAGTCAAACTGGAAGGATCGCTGGTATGGGTCAATAATTTAGCTGGGAGCACAAAGCCTTCTAACAAACAAAAAGTATTTTATATTTGGGAGAGAAAGGAAAAACTAGAAGTGAGAGAAGAAAAGAGGATCTCAGATGCTGCTTCTCTCTTATTTGGGGGGAAAACAAAGAATAAGTTGTCTCCACTCAAAACTGAAGTGCTCTCACCTCTCCAAAAACAAGTCTAACTGGGATCTTTATGCTCTCAAGTACCTATTTTTCTCATCCACAAAACCTTGTTCTTAGTTCCACTGATCTGACCCAAGGCAGAATGACTCACAATACCAAAAGGCTGGACAGCATTTTTTTTTTTCCTCCAAAGACCTAAATAAACCCTACTCCATCAATTGACCAAGGACGATACTGCAGTAAACCTCTCGCTGAAGGCTGTGCGTTGCCTTGGCAACCTGTCTGATCTCCATTGCTCCAGGGACTGGAGATGTGCTGCCAACAGGAGATTTCAACTAATCAAACCAAATCTCTTAATCCTTAGATGATTTCCCATCTGCAGAGAGCAGGCCATGTGCCCACACAAAGCAGGGCACCCTGTGAACACACCCCTGGCTCCTCCTCAACCCATCATTTATTGGCTCCTCGTAGGCCACAGTTATCTCCTGACAGCTACAGAAAGAAGTGAGGGACAGCAGGAGGCCACTATGTGCTTGCTGTCTTCATGGCAGCTTCATACTTGCACTCTGCACATGCCTAGCAGGCATGTAGAGAGAGCAGGCAGTGAGGAGGCTGGCTGCCAACTGAGGGCTGCCTGCAGGCAGCAGGACCTTCACAGAATTTATGCCTCTACCCCTGACCTTTGGAAAAAAATGTATTTTTTTCCCAATATTGGTAACACAAACTCCCTGCAGGCCTCGTGCTACATGTTTTGAGCCTTCTCAGGCCACACTGTCTCTCTTCCAGGTCCCATTAAACACAAGCAGCAGGAGTGGCCAACTGCCGACCAAAAAGAGAAAGTGGGACAGCTATGCATCTCTTGACCTTCCTAGACTGGGGACTGCTGTCAAACTGCAGCATGTTCTATGCTGCAGTTATGCATGCCTTATTCTAAAACTTCCAATTACTAGTGCTAAAAAGGCAGCTTTGGTGGCTAAATTTGCCTTGAAAGCACAACCACTATCTGATTTTTTCATTATTCTTAAAGTAGAGACAAGACCAACCTTTCTACAGCTCCACTAAAGGTTTCCGCCCCCTGCATTTAAGCCCAGCCACAAATACAGATGATGTCTGGCATTTAGCACAACCAAGGGGCCACAAGAAGAGGCACAAACAGCAGATGAATTTTCTGCACTCACATCGCTGCTAAAGCAAGAAAATCTGTTTGGCGGTGATGAGATTCATGTCCCCGAAGTCACCAATTACCATCTAACAACTCTCAGCACTTTATCACCTAAGATCACCTGACTATGACCTTTCCAGGCAACTGCCAAAGTGAATCAGAGAATCTGAACAACAGACTCAACCATGGCACTTTGGCACTCCTTGACCTCCTGAGTCATTCTTTACTGCATCTCAGAGGACACTAACCCACCACAAGCCCTACACTGAGTTTCATTCCACACACGTTGTTTGCTGCCAGATTAATTCACTGTATTGTCACCATTGGTGCAGGGCACCCTTAGGTGTTTTTTATCCTGGTATGAAGGACACCTGCACAGGAGATGCTGTCCCACCATGTGGCTCCCTGAGACCTGTGCTAGCCACCAAACCCAGGCTCCAGCTCTTGAGGAACAAGATGAAGGAACTGTTGGTGTTTAAAAGTGGAAGGCTCATAAAGCAGGGTGTGATTTCAAAGAGAGTGCATATTGTGGAATAGTTCTATGCCTCTGGTATCGACCAAGTGACCTACACCCTGGGAAAATATGTTCTAACAATAACAGAAGCCATTAACAGAAATGCTTAGGGGAAAAGGTGCCAGAGGTTATTAGAGTCAGATATTTAACAGAGTGGAGAGCTTAGCAAGTACTGCAACCTTCTATCATGTCAACATGAACATATCTCTTTCCACATCAGCATAGCAAACCAGTTAACTGCATGGAGAAGGTCATCACTCAGCTAACCAAAGGCTCTGTGATAAGGAAGAAGCAATGAAATCCCAAAGGCATGAGAAAGAGGGAATCAGAGCTGGTTTCCATGACCAGGAAACCAGCTGGCTCCCTACACATGCTTTTCCAACCTTATTCTTTCCTATATCATGCCTTCTTTCTATTCTAGGCACTCCACGGCCTTGCTTAATCTCAGTTCTGCAGACTACATCAAAGATGGACCCTGGGAGTTATGCTCAAAATATCTGGCTCTACAGGGCATGGAAAATCAAACACATGGAAATCAAAAGCAGAGTTCTCACCAAGCTAATGGGGAGCAGGGATGATCTCAGAGAAAATAAACGTTGATGAATCAAGACACCATCCATAATTCCTTTGAAAAAGCAATGTGCAGGGCAGGATCCTGGCTCTACAAAATCTGTGAGACAGGCCGCCCCTCTAGATGAAAGCAACCACAATGCTGCCTCATTGGATTCATTTGCACTGACAAGTTTTAAAGCATCTGCCCAGAGTTTCTTTCAAGCAAAAGCTGTGACGTCAGGCCACTCTCAGGGGTAAACAGAAAGCCATGCCACTTCAGAGTGTGAAGGGGGGATGAAGACAGAGGTGATTATTTTAGCCTCTCTCCTTTGCATCTGTTTTGGCTAACAGATTCCACATACATCAAGGGCTTCTGCAGTTCTGATGCTTTGGTCCAGCCCACATGAGCAAACATCAACACAAGCATTTTGCAAAACACTTGACATAGAGGACCACAAGAATAAAGTGCAACATTTTCCCTGGATGTTTTCAGACATGATGAGCCAAGCTACAGAGTCTGTTTGCTACTTTATTTGGATCCCTTCTGTTACTTTCTCCTGCTGCCATCATGCTACATTCAGGTCCTTTTCTTAAACTACCTCACTCACAAATACCTGCAATTATCCATGTCTTCCCCTTGCACAATGATCAGGTGTGCTCCCTGCTAAAGTGGAATACAAATAATCTGCACTTGTGTTACTCATTATGGATCTAGATTTATGATCTTACTACTGCTTTAGAGTGAAATCTGAAATGACAGCAGGAAACAGCACAATGTCAAAACAGAAAACAGAAGAAAAGCCTAGCTGCTATTTCATTACTTGCAATTTCCAAGACCTTTGTATTTCAAGAAAAGGCAAAGAAGGTGGCAAGTCCAAAGAAACAACTGTTTGCAACACTTGGATTTGCATTTCGAACTGTAATTGCCACCAAAGTAACAAACTAGGAAAGCCACATTCTTACCAAGAAACAGCCACAAACCATTCAAAATGTGAGGCTTACCTTAATGGAGCTCACATAAAGCAGTAAGACAAGTCAAACCAGCAAAGGAATTTCACAAGAACACTTTTCTCACAAGTAACACGTTTCAAAGCTTTCCTCCTGGGACAGGCCGCTAAATCCTCAGGATCTGCAGCGTTCACACAGCTGGGCAGAGCTGAAGACAAGCATAGTCCTGAGTTTCAAAAGCAGGAGTGGTGCTCGTGCTCTTTCCCCTGCATGTGTGTGTTGATTTAATGGCCCAAGGAAGAAGGAAGGCTGCTGGTTAGTAAACATGTGACAGCCACCAAAAGAATGCTAGCCAGAGAAATAAGAGATAAAGAAGTCGGCACCGCTTCTGATGGAGTTTGTTTAAAATACACAGCCTCACCTGTAGCTTTCCTTCTCCTCTCACCTTATGAGGGTTAAATCTTTCTTTTCACAATTACCTTGCTGACAAATTTGCCTAATGAAAATATGCCATTCATTTATCACGAAACTGTAGGTGATTTTTTTTCTCTCCTGTAGAGATATAATTTATTAGCTTAAATTCACACTCTGGTGATAAATATTTTGGACCTACTTCAGAAATGTACCTTTTCCATCCTGGATTCCCACAGACTTGCAGTGAAAAAGTAAAATAAACTGCACAGCAGTCATTCATCTAAAGCAAAGTGTTTCCTCCCCAGGGAGCAGCCTACCCTTCGTGCTGTCAGGTCTCAGCCACTCATTACTTCCCTGAACATCTCTGCCCACCCTCTGGCTGGGCCCTGCTCCAATGCTGTGGGCTCCCAGGCTGGAAGAGCAAAGCTGCACTAGCAGCTTTGTGCTTGCTGCTGAGCTTTGCATAGACCATGGTAAAAAGTGTTCCTAGAGTAAAATGTGTAACCACAGCACTGATCCCAACACGTATCAGGTCATACACCTACCACACACCCATGAATAATTGGAGATTTCACCTCTGACACAAAGTCATATTTCACTGAGGGGGTGGGGAAGGAGAGGAGGGGGAAAGCATTTATAAAATATAGGGGTGGGGGGGAAGCAGAGAATGGACTTCAACTCCTGGGTTTTTACCTCTTTTTTTTTTTTTTTTAATGTAGATTTAAGGAAGATTCTGTGATACTTAATGTGAGCTCATGCTGCTCTGAATGTGAATTTTGGATGTAAATTTGATTCCTAGTAGAAAAAGGATTGTTTTTCTCCAGGATTCAGGGAAAACACACCTCTACTGTCTCTGCCTGTAAAAGGTCTCTCTGCAGTGGAACCAGAGCTCATCCCAGCAATTTATTAATTAGTATAAAATTTTGTTTTCAACTTACAGAATATCTGGTGTTCCCCAAAAACAGCACAGAAAGACTGTAAAATAAAATCACACATCTGAACTCGTCTACTCACAATGTTCAAAACATGAGAGGGTGAGGTAAAAGTGGACAGAAAATAGGGGGAAGGAGAGTTTGAGTACGCTCATCAGGGGCTTTCAGACAGGACTGCTCACAACCAAAAGGGCCCTGGCAGATCCTTAAAGAGTAGTCCAGACTGGCATCTTCAGAATAAAAGCTACTTAGAACTCAAAAGGGAGGACAAAGTCCTTACTGAGCAGATATCAATACCCTTGACTTCAGTGAGTCTTGCTGCATCAGACTCCTTACGGATCAGGCAAGTGAAGAGGGTGTCTGGTTCCCTGGGCTGTGAGATGGCTGCAGGCAGAAGGCACAGGATGGGCAGAGCTCTGGTTAAAGGCCACTGCTGGGACACATGCCTTTCAACGGGCTCTTTCCCAGCTAAGTGCCTCTCCCTGTTCCTGTGATGTTAACACTGGGCATGGCTGAGTAATCATGCTGATAAGCCCTGTGAGGTCCCAGAGCAGAAGGTGATGGCTGTGGCACTGTGCTAAAAATATACAAGGGTGCAGCAGAGCAACAAGGGAAACACAAAGTGTAGTTACATCACACTAGTCACTGCAGCAACTGATTAAGCAAGTTTCATTCATTGCCCAGGAGATTTGCCTCATCTCCTAAGCCAGTGGGAAATTTCCTCCCTCATTCAGAATTGAAAACAAATCCCTTAAAGATCTGCTGAGATCTGCTATGAGAAAGGATTCCGGGTTGTTCAGCACTATGACTGAAAATAAATGTCCAAGTAAGAGCTTCAGAAGGGAGGCAGCGAAACAAGCTGCCAAAGAGAGGAAGGTCTCAGATTCAACACAGCTTACCCAGCACCAAAGAAAACCATCTTCCACCCATACCACTGCCACAACATTACAACAGAGAAGTCACTTACTCCAAACTTCTTCCCATGGATTAATCTACTATTCCCTTACTTTTGAACTCTTTCAATTGTAACTTTCACTGTAGCTCCTAACATCTTTTCTGTGTCAATATGATGTTTATTCACTTTTATTCAGTGTTTTCCAGAATTCATCAGCACTGTCACATTTATGAGAGTAAGAAACCAAGAAGCCATTTACTTCTTCCACTCCTGACTCCCACACACTTTCCTTCCTCTCCCACATTAAGTTCTTACTCTAAAATTTACACTTAAATCCATAATTTAAAAAGTTGCAATAGAAAAAGTAGTCCAGAAAGAATGCCACACTAATGTTAGCAGAATAAACTCTCCTCCTTGTCAACTCTATTGCCCTTTTTCTGTTGGTTGTTTGGTTGGGTTTTTTCCTTTCCAGAACCACTATGCTAAAAGAGCTACAGCGCAATTGATAGAAATTCAAAAACATTTTCAGTTTTTATTGTTATTTGTCAACCATCAGCTAAAGCATAGAAATATTCCCTTTGTGTTCCACTAAACATCAAACCTGGACAATGTGTTTCACCATTACACCATTATTTTAAAGATCAAGCATCTTTTCACCTGCGAGCCACTGCACATCTAGTTCCCCCAGCAACGCAATGTCCTTCTCTCTCAGCAGAGATCCCTTTCAGGTGTCCAGCACCAAACTGGTGCTCTGTCAGCCATGCTCTCCTTCAAAGCTCCACTGAAATCCCTTTGCCAAGGCATCTCAAAGAACTCCGCATAAACTGATTACAAATCCTTCTTTTTCAAGGTGCACCAGGGAGAGGGCGTTTTGTCTGAGCTTTTCACTGATGTGAATTTGTCGTTTTAAAGCCATGCAAAGGCCTTGATGCCTTCACACCACCCCTGGAGGTGTTCAAAAAGGGATTGGACATAGCAATAGGATAGGGATAGAATAGAAATTAACCAGGTTGGAAAAGACCTTTGAGATCAAGTCCAACCAATCACCCAACTCTATCTACTCAACTAAACCATGGCACCAAGTGCCTCATCCAGTCTCCTTTTAAACACCTCCAGTGATGGTGACTCCACCACTTCCCTGGGCAGCCCATTCCAATGTCAAATCACTCTTTCTGTGAAGAACTTCTTCCTAACGTCCAGCCTAACGTCCAGCCTGGCACAGCTTGAGACTCAAGCCACAGTTTAGTTAGTCATGAGATGTTGGGTGATAGGTTGGTCTTGATGATCTCTGAGGTCTTTTCCAACCTTATTGATTCTAAATAAACCAAATTAAATAGACCAAATGCACAGCTTTGTCTGCCCAGAACCACACTTGAAAATCACATGAAATGAGATCATAAGCCATCACCCACAGGTAACACAGTTCACTTCACCTATCATCCAAAATATCAACAGAATGCATGCACCCACTAAGCCTGTAGTAGAGAAATATGACCTGGTTTGCCAAAGCAAGCAAAGAGAGAAACTGTCTCTTTAGATTGTTATGTCAGCAGCAATTTGATCAGTTTCCCTGTGGCTATTCCAGTATGTGCTGTTTGATGGGCAGGCTTGCCACACACTTCACAGATGGGTTTTTTTATTCAATCCTGACTTCTATCCCACTCTTGGACTCCAGGGCTCACTTATTCCAGTGAAAAAAATTCCCACTGATTTTAAGTATCTGAAGTGGATCTGAGCAGTCCACTTCACAGAAGTTTGCAGAAATTTCAGGGGAAACCCAGGTTCTCTGGTCATGGTTGCAACTCACATTCCTTTCACTGTTACAGTGAAGGTGGGAGGAAGGAAAGTGGTGTAACACTCAGACTAGTGGGATGCCCAGCAAATGCAAGCTGGCAAGCACATCAAACTCAGAAACACGTCACACAGACAGTGCAACTCAAACTCCCTAAGAGATGGATTTCCAAAGTTTATGTACACAAAGCTGGTTCAAGTCCACTTAGAGGCTTGAAAATCAATGGCAAGGGTTTTCTTTTTCTAACTAAAGGTAGGCAGGTTTGTTTAAAAAAGTAATATTTCATCACTGAAAAAAAGAGTCTTGCCAGACATAAAACCAAAACTTACAATTGCAGGCAAGAAGAAGGGAGGCTGGAATTACCCATAAAACCCAGAAAGTTCTGATCAGAAATCAAGAAACAGATCAGTGTCCTTCACCTTGTGACTGAGTCCACATGCTACTTTGGAAGCATCAAACTAAATGGAGAGCACATGGGTTACACAAGACCTGCTTGCAAGTGAGAGTATGGAGAAGAGCAGATCTAAATCTCAAAAAATGCAAGCAGAGAGCTGTAGCAATAATTTTGTCCAGGGAAGTAACCAAAACAAGAACACAAATACTAAGTCAGAACGCAGGCTAAAGCAATGTAGCTGGACAGATGAGACAGACCTGGAATACAGGCGGCAGCAGCAGCCACTCTACTATGAAAAGTAGTATAAGAGGCAGAGAGGGAAATATCCACACTAACAGCTAACCTGACGGAGATAAAGGAAACTGAACAAAGTACCTCAGGAAGAAAACAAAACACCAGCCAAAAGCATCACGTGAACCAATTGAAAACACTGCCAAAAAAGAGGAAGATGCCTCCAGAGAGACTTTAGATAATTCAAACACTTGCCACATACAAACACAGCAACCTAATCCCAGTGGCACTGATAAGCAGCAGTATCAGACTGAAGGAAAGAGACCAGCTGCTTGTGATACACAGTAAGACCATTTGGAGATGCGTGAGCAAATACAGGTGGCCAATAAGAAGCCCGAAATACCAGGAATGTTATCAGAAACCTTCACAGTATGCACAAGCACTGTCATCTGTCCATGCTCAGCACACACAAATGACAGCCAAGGATCTGCCTGGAGTACACCACCACAAGCAGGAGAAAGAAGGATGCTAGGGATGTGCTGCCAACCCAGTTCAGCTCCAGACATGCTTTGAAACAATGATTTTTCTGCATACAGATAGAAACAGGGAGGGGGATGAATACTTTAACAATAGCTACCAAAACAATGGTCCTCAAAAACTTTCAGTAACTCTGAAGAGAACTCAAATGCCCATGCCCCAGAACATGCAGGGAATCCACATTTTCAACAGATTAACTGTGCTTCAATGCAATACAGTTATCTGCCAGCAATGAAAAGAAAAAACATAGCTAAAAGATAGCCATGAGACTAACCGTGCAGGCAAAATGTAGAGTGGGGATTCACCATTGGTAAAACACGGTTTCAAGAATAGTCCAGCCTGGGATTTGACTGGAGGGCTAAAAAAAAAGATTGTGCTTTTAGTGACAGCAGTATGCTTTAGGTCACAGAAGTGACCAAAAAAACCCCCTAAAGTTATTAAGAAAAAAGCCAAGCAAAGCAGGCAGCCTCTACAATACACAACATAGCAGGGATGAGTGGATCTGGGCTCCATTTGTCAATCAGTTGTGAAAAGCAATGGAAAAAGTTAGAGGAGGATTTCCAGAGTTTAGGGCGATAGGGAGGTGAGAGAGAAGAAAGTTGTGGTACTTTAAGAGACAGTGTCCACAACTGCCTGTGGCAATTTAGTTTAAGTAAGAATATCATCATTGGTAAATCAGAAATTTGAACATTTGTTACCAGAAAGGGAACAGATGTGATTTTCTAGAGCATCATAGTAAAACTCAGCATCAACAACACAAAGTACAGTCTGCTTACTGTTTTGCTGCAGAAAAAAATGAAGTCAGAAGGGGGTTCAGAAAACCATCTAGGAGCTCATACATAGGGCTGGCTGAAATAAAATATAAAAATTAAATCACCTTCATGTCACTCTGGCTAATGATGTCAGCAGGGGTTTGCTCCTTTTGGGACAGTGCCACAGGCTCCAACTGAATCCTTTTGCTACCCTTTGTTTTAGTCCCGGCACAGACCATGCTCTAGCCCGGCTGCGCAGCAACACTGTTTGCACACATTTATTCTGCTTTGTTGAATTTTATCTTATTTCAGAGTGCATCATCAATTTAAAACTCCTCCTAGGTGGCAGTGAGCATTACTGCGCGAATATTAACCACTGCAGCTTGGTAAATGAAAACCTGAGCTCAAAAGTCAAGTTCTAGGTTTCGGCAGTGTCAAGCATTAACTTTGGAAATGATTTAGATGGAAATTAAGACCTCTGAATAAAGATACTTTTAAACCCTACAGAAAAGTCAAAATTCTATTGCTCAACCAGACTTTTTTCAAGGTATTTCATTTCAGAGAGATGACAGCTTTCAGCTAAGTTTTAATAGTGTGGTAAAACTACTCAATGTAATTAGTTAAAGTATCTACAGAACTTTGTTTTTAAATTCCCACTTCAGGTCACTGAGCAAAGTAAGTTCTATTATATTTCAGAAGTTCTAATAATTAAAGTTTACAGTAAATCCACACAATTCAATCGAATTAACTGACTACAAATCTCAGAGCATAAAACTGGTTTGTGAAGGTAGCATATAAGGAATTCCCAGCCTTTCTGCAAGGTGCCAGCCATTGCTAGCGCCAATTAGTCAGTCTTTGATTAATTGCCTGCAGTGTAGAAGACAGGGTCAATCTACTCAATTCAGCAAAGGTCTGGTGGAGATCAGAAATGTAAATCAAAACCTGTAGGAAAAGCTTCAGCCCAAGATGAGAATGTACACCAGCAGCCTTTCTTCCCTGTAAGGACACCTTTCCCTCAGGCAGCCTGCTCTCCAACCTGAGTAGCCTTCACATCTTCAAACATGTCCATTTCCAAGGACTTCTTAAGCCTGATATGATTTGTTTTCTTCCAGGTACGTCACCAGCATTGCATTGAACCTAGGTAAAATTTTGGCTCCAAACACACCCTTCAGCAGAGATCTCTGCAGATCTACTGTCCACTGCGTGAAGCTCTATTTCTCCTGAAGTGGCTCCCCTCTGATACCTCTCAGGCCTTGTGAGGCAATGAACAAGAACTCCCTGCCCACCTCTTCTTTAGTACTCGCCTAAGTCTGTATAACAGGAGTACCCAGCATGTATTCACTAAGGGAAAATCTTGGTTGACTAATCTGATAGAATAGAATTAACCAGGTTGGAAAAAACCTTTGAGATCATCAAGTTCAACTTATTATCAGAGCTGATTGATAAGTGAATGCATTGCCCAGAGATGCTTTATTGCTTTTTTTCCTCCTTTCCTTCCTTATTTCTGAAAGGAAGCAGTGAGGGGGAATAAATGGTCTGTAAATGAGTCACAACAGCAGAGATTTATTGATGATGCTATCATCATCATATCATCTGACTAAACAGCTCCTGCTCCATCACCACCATTTTTGCAGCCATCCCAGAGCCAGGGGCAAGACCCTCAAGCAGGCAAGATACCACAGAGAGGAGCTCAGCCCCAGCCAGCACCCATGGATGATATTGGAGTAGTCATCAATCCTGTCCCTAACAACCAGGGGGCCACCAGGCCCCCCGGCCTTTGTTGTCACCACCACCATCACCCAGTGTGCACCATGGGTACTCACCAGTGATGAGAGGAGGATCCTCAGCCCAGATGGGCTCAGCTTAGGGCTTCTGCCTTTCCTGGGGGGGATTAAAAAGGGGAGTGGGTGGGGAGGAACAAGTGGCCACACCTGGGGTGGGAGGAGACTCCAACAGAGCCCAGGTGCTCTGGGATTTGAGGGGAAAAAGGGGGAAAATGGGGCAGGCAAGGGACTTGAGTGTGTCAGGTAATGACAGGACTAGGGGCAATGGGAAAAAAATAGAAATGGGTAGATTCAGATTGGATGTTAGGAAGAGTGATTGGCCATTGGAATGTTCTGCCCAGGGAGGTGGTGGAGTCACTGTACCTGGAAGTGTTTAAAACAAGACTGGTTGAGGCACTTGATGCCATGGTTTAGTTGATTAGATGGTGTTGGGTGATAGGTTGGACTTGATGATCTCAAAGGTCTTTTCCAACCTGGTTAACTGTGTGATTCTGTGATCATCCAACACTATCTAATCAACTAAACCATAGCACCAAGTGCCTCGTCCGTAGCCTTCTACAAAGGCACAACCAAATGGATAGATAAAGTGAGAGCAGTGGTATCATCTATCTTGACTAAAGCAGGGCTTTTGATACTGTTTCCCATAACATCCTCATAGGTAAACTCAAGAAAAGTGGGTTAGATGGTTGGACCATGAGGTGGGTTGGTACTTGGCTCAACAACAGAGTTCAGAGACTTGTGATCAGCAGTGCAGAGCCCAATTGGAAGCCTGTGGCCAGCAGTGTTTCCCAGGAATCACTACTGGGTCCAATTTGATTTGATGTCTTCATCAATGACCTGGATGAGGGGACTGAGTGTACCCTCAGCAGGTTTGCTGATGATACAGAACATGTGGGAGGGAGGAGGGGGAGGATGCCAACGTCATTGGGAAAACCATATCCAACAGGTCTAGGGAGGTTCTACTCCCTCTCTGCTCTGCCTTGATGAGACCACACCTGGAGTACTGTGTCCAGTTTTGGTCTTCCCAATTCAAGAGAGACAGAGTTCTACTGGAGAGAGTCCTGTGGAGAGCTACAAGGATGATTGCTGGACTTGAACATCTCTCCTGTGAGGAAGGATTGAGAGAACTGTGGCTGTTTAGTCTTGAGGAGAAGGCTGAGAGGGGATCGTATTAATGTCTGTAAATATCTGAGGGGTGGGTGTCATGATGAAGCTGCAGGTCTCTTTTCACTGGTGCACAGTGATAGGACAAGGAACAATGAGTACAAACTAAACCACACGAGGTTCCACCTTAGCACAAGGAGACATTTCTTTATGGTGAGTATGAGAGAACACTGGAACAGACTGCCCAGAAAGGCTGTTGAGTCTCCTATGAAGACTTTCAAAATCCATCTGGATGCACTCCTGTGCAGCCTGCCCTAAGTGATCCTGCTTTGGCAGGGGGGTTGAACTTCATGCTTTCAACCCCTAACATTCTATGATCTGTTTTATGTGTCTTTGTCATCAGCCACACACAGCTCTAGAAAAGTCCACACTGTTGACCTATATTCTGGGTTTACACCACAGTGTAATGTGTTTCCTACAATAAAGGGCAGCTTTCTTACAAGATCAGGCCATTCCCCATCTTCAGAGACAAAAGGCTCTGTGCCAAGGAGTGCAGAGACACGGGCTGCATCCAACACAGTCCCACCTCTCAACAGGCAAGCCCCATGCTGCTGCAGGAAAGGAGGAGCTCACACAAGGGGGACACAGCAAGATAAGGCTCAAGAAAAGAAAAAGTCCAGTGGGAAGCTGGAACTCCCCAAATACAAGAAGCAGGAGAACATAAGAGCAAGCGAGGCCAGTGGGGAAACAGCATGACACGTTAAAATAGCTTGGTCTGAGATTAGTTTAAAACCAACCAGACTGTGACACTGTCCAGAGGGCTACAGGAGACTGCCTATGTAGACAGAAAACAGGAATGATTTGAGACTACAGCCACACAGACTGGGAAACTGTCTTGACAGAGTGATGAAAACACTATATTTAGACTTTATAAATAACTAGTTAAAAATCTGTAATAGAAAAGCAGCTAGTCCCTAGTGACACACGAGAACAGCTATTCTTTAACACCCCATAGAAGAAAAAAGCGCCCACAGAAATCTAAGCAAGAAGCTTGGATTTGAAAAAAGGAGAACTACGTCAAATCAGTGAAAAGAAAGAGCTGCAAAGGTGGAAATACTTCCAGGAGACCATGTAGAGATACTATAGGAAAATATCAGGATACTCGTAGCAAGTCAAAATATTTCAAAAGGACCCCCCTCCCCCCAAAAAAAAAATAATCAATGTGTTGTTCAGGTCTGAACTGCAGATTGAGGCAATTACTGGCAGTAAAGACAAAAAGGGGGGAAAGAATATCCTTCAGAATGTGAATATCATGTTCAGAGGAGGAAAAGAAAAAGTAGTAATTGTGAACTGGCAAGTTAAATGCAAAATCATGGGAGGGCAGACCAAAAAAACAACTGCTGTAAGCAACTTCTTAACAGCAGCATAAAACTTAAATTACAGCTCTTTTTCAAGCATTGTAGAAATAGGACACCTTCCTGAGAAACAGTGGGCTCAGAGCTGATGAAGGTGTACAAGGAACACTCACAACAACAGGCCTATAGTAGCAAACCCAAATTTTGCACCAGTGTTACTTGCAGTGAGGCTGGAGGACAAAATTCAGCTGTTTTCACTCAGAAAAGGGATCTCAGTGGCTGTCCAAAGAGTTCTTTGAAAATAGGTCAGTGATAAGCAACAAGGTAAGTAAATAAATACTTTGAAAACTAGTAAATAAGACTACAAACCCAGTATTGCCACTGCAAATCCATACTGTACTCCCTTTCTTCACTACAATGCAGATGTCTTGAAAGGTTATAATAGAAGCATACTGAGACAAGCAACTTGGACAACGAGGGGTCTGAGATAGCTTCTACTCAAGGGAGAAAACCTGACTTTTTCAGAGAAAGAGGCAATTATGGGATCAGGGCAGAGATGGAGGGGTAATAAAATGGTAAGTGGTATGGAGGTGGTGAATAAAGAGTGAATTGTAATTACTCCTTTCTAGAAAATAACTACAGGGCCCACAATAGAGTAGGTATCAGGTACAAAACACAATGCTTCAGAATAATTATGTTTAATGCAACACAAACTCAGTGCTGCAGAGGCTAGAAGCATAAATGGGTTCAAAAAGCAGACAGTTGGGTGGCTATCAAAAGCCACACTGAAATCTATAGGCTAAAAACCCCCAAACTGCTGACTGACAGAAGCTGGGAACACTTAGACAAAATTCTGTTTTTAAACAATCTCCTCAGGTGCTTACTACCAGCCAGCATCTGGGATCTTTGCTTTGACACTGCACAACCTTTCCTCTGGCAGCGCACCACAGATTCCGGTGGGGGTGGGTGGGTTGGTTTGTTTGTTTGTTTGTTTGTTTTGTGGTTTGTTTTTTTTTTAACTTTTAAAATTACTTCTTATATTTAAAAATAATCTGAACCCATAAGATTGCAAGCTGTTAACAAAACCCAAAAAATTAACTGCTGTTTGTAGCTTTCACTCAGATGATCAAACACACAATGTGCTCTAGTAACTTTACCTTTCCTACAAACCTTTCTGATCATTTGCTTCAAGCTCGGGGCAAAAGAAATGGTATTTGAAAGCTAGTTCACACTGCTAATCACCTGGCAACTCACAGCGTACCACTCCAGCCCAAGTGACACCAGTCAATACCAGTCCCTTCGTCCTGTAACTCAACCATACAAAAGTAACACAGATATTGCATAATCCCAGCTCTGCCCTAAACCCATGTGAGGCATTAATCTCCAGCTGTATGTTTAGAAGGCTCATTTTACTAAGGTGTTCTCAATTCATGCCAAACAGCGCAGGGAAAGGTCACTGGTGTGGTAATGAATCCTCTACCTGATCATGATCTCCTCCAGCCTGGGGTCTCTTCCATCACAAGGATAAACACTTAAAGCAGTAGTTCTCTTGGCCAGGTAAGGTCATCCCAGCAATAGAAGAGCAGCATCCTTCATTCAGCCTCAGCCATGTGCACATAAACAGTGGGATACCCAAGGGACAGATAGTTTCAAGGATGGGCTTTGCTGCTTGCTGGACAAGTCTAGGAGCCAGTGCACAAAGCACATGCCCAGCTCTGCACAAGTGGCTGTTACTTGCCTGATGGGTGAGGAAACCAGAGAAACCAAACCAAGAATAGCCATTACTTTTGGGGAGAAGGCAGATTGAAAAACATCCAATTATTTTTGGAATGGAAAACCCTCAACTTGGAGAAGGAAGTCTTCACATCGGTCTAGATTACCTTGACCTTTCTGGCAGTTTTCACACAGCCAAGCAGGGGTGGAGGGGAAAAGGAAAAAAAGAGAGATGAGGAGGGGGAACAGATATACAGTAGAAAAGGAAAAAGCAATCAGAAATGCCCCCCCCCCCCCCCAACTGGGTGACAACAGTTCAGCTTCTGCCTTTGAATTTCTCCCAGAAAAATGACAGTATCTTTTTATTTATCTTCGTATTTGATACTGCCAAGCTCAGCTGCCAGGAAATAAGTTTTGAATAAAAATGTGTTGACCAGCTTTGCCTGAAACACTCAATTAGCAGTGAAGGACAGAGCAGGAGCAGGGAGGGGGAAAGACAAGAGGCCAGCAGCTGGGAAAGACAAGAGGCCAGCAGCTGGGCAGCAAAAAAAGCCAGTGAGGCAAGAGAGAAGCTGGCAGCACCCAGGCCACCAAGCACCTGACAAATCTATGTTCAGGCGAACACATCCAGCCCCTTATCTCAAGCAAGATCCTTTGAAGGATGCCCTGTACCATCTTGTCCAGAGAATCCCATAAGGCTGCCTATGTCACTCAGACACTGGCAACTCCCTGGGAAAGGTCTGCAGGGCCTCTCAGGTGCCTGGATCTAGCAATGGGAATGGCTGGTACTGAAAACAAATCAGAAGGCTTGTTAGGAATCAGTCACCACAATGACAGTCACCAAGCTGCGTTAATATGATTCCAGCTATGCTTCATGCACTGGAATAACTACACAGATATAGCTGGTAGCCCAGGCTTCTTTCAGAGCTCAGATTCATGCTCTTCCCTTCTTTTCCTGTTCTCTGTTGCATGAATATAGCACATCTCTGGCATCTCTAACTTAATGCTCTGTTGGCTGGCTGACAGGTCTCAGAAAAGCATGTCTTTCCACTTTCAGATCTGTTTAATCTTGTACAGAGAAGGTGTATTGCTTCAGTAACTTTTTCTACCCTTTCTTTTCTGCAGGAAAAAAAAAGGAAAAGAAGTTTGAAGAAAGAATGACAGCAATGTTTTAAGCTAAATGGGAGCAATTTTCATGCAAATCAGGTTTTTCAGGTGCCACAGAAGATGTGGGGGCCCTGCCAATCTGGAGGGAAGAAATAAAAAGGGTGAATTTGACACAAACACTGTCAAGTGATAAACCTGCAACTTTTAGTTTCTTCCCTAGGGCAAATTGTCCTTGAGAAAGAATCTCTTCTGTACTACCTACATATTTATTTTCATCCTCATTGACACTACCATTGTAACACAAAGAGCCTGCTGCTTCTTTTATTTATACGCCTCCTCAAAGTCCCTTGCATGCAAGTCCTACAAATGTAGTCAATATGCGAGTAGGTGCAGCTGGATGTAAACCCAAGAGGGAAGCAGTTT
Source organism: Dryobates pubescens (assembly GCF_014839835.1). Classification (NCBI taxonomy): domain Eukaryota; kingdom Metazoa; phylum Chordata; class Aves; order Piciformes; family Picidae; genus Dryobates; species Dryobates pubescens. The sequence continues at coordinate 19,319,611 of NC_071616.1, read as the reverse complement.
CCTTACCAAACCCGATGAGAAAATGAGTTATACAATCAATAAAGTAGCACCAGTCTGTAGAGGAAGAGAGAATTATATTATGTACTAAATAGCACCCAGACATTATCACCAATAAATCATGGTGCTATGGGAGTTAGCAGAGACACAACAGGGGTGCTAAAGCTACTGAGAACAGACGAGTCACATGGAAGGCAGCAGCCTGCCACCAGCACTTTAGCTCAACCAGTTCCTCTCAACAGTTAGCATTTTGTTATACATGGGGGGAAAAAATTATGCTCCCTAGCTGGTATTCCTTGCAGAAAGTAAGGTTATTTGCACCTCTCAGAAAAAGACCTTTCAGACAATTATTCCTGTAGACATTTATGTTCTTCTGCCAGCACCGAAGTAGTATTTTTGGAAGCTGAACGCACCAAGCCCTGTGGCAGGGGATGCCACAGCACCCCATGTTTAGGACCACTGCACCACAGCACAAAGCAGCAACGCAGCAATTCAAACCAGAGCCGTGGTACTGCCATACACAGGCAGAAAACACAAGAGCCTCAACATCAAGTTGACCAGTTATCCCATATACTTGAATGCAGAGAGAGTAACCAGAGCAAAACACTCTGCCTTTGCCTTCCTGTGGATTCTGCAGAGCAGACTGCCCTAGCAGAAGATAGTCTCCAGCAAGAAGGTTCACAAACAAGTTAGACCTGCCATTTGCTGACACAAACACACCTGGTCCTGGCAAACCTGTGCTCTGAGCACAAGTTTCGCAGCTATCTGCTGTTCTACCTTCTACTTCGCCATTCCCGGTACGCTAGTGTAATTTACCACTACTGTTCTTTAAAAAGTGTAACACCCTTTCTAAAATAGAACAGGGCTGTATGACAGATCTACAACAGTGAAATGCATCAGAGCAATTAGTGGTTCTGCTGCTTTTATGGCTCTGATTGGAATTCTGATCTCAAGCAAAACGCCAGTTCTCGGTGACAACACACGGCAGCTCTGCATACGGGCTCCATCTGCTGGCACATGGCTCTCCCGGCTCTGTCAGCACATAGTAAATTGAAACAAAACCTACACAGCCATCAATTACATTTTTCTTCTTTCAGCCTATGAATTTCAATAAATACACCATCTGTTCATCTTCTGTGTGGGAGTTCAGTCATCTTCTTGGCAGCAATATTATTCTAGAGCAATTACCTGTGTCTTTATCACCTATCATTGTGCTTCATCATCTTTTCATCATGTGTAAAAACCAACCACTTTATTACTACAATTTCTGTAGGCAGCCTGGTCCTGTTAGTTACCATGGAGATGATCTGTCAAAAGAAGTCTACATTTAAAGAAGCAAAAGCTGAGAAAAGGAGGAGGAAAGAAACACAAAGAGCCTGAGATGAACTTGTTTCTCCAAGTCAGAGTTTAAACACAGAAGGCACATCTCAGGCAGCAACACTGAGATGCCACTAACAGCCTAGTTAGGAATCCATCAAGCTGCCAATACTGAGGATGAGTCAATGACTCACAAGCACTGCAATCCGCTCAGAGGTCAAAGACTCAGCTTTAATCCTTCAGCCGAGCCCCACGACCTGCTCTTACGAAGGGCAATTTCTTATTACTATAAATCAAAAAATAACGTAGGGGGAGGGAGGACAGGCTGTAACCAGGCAGCCACAGCAATTTTCCCTTCCCTGGCAGTCACTAGCGAAACAGTGAATGTTACATCAGCTGCACTGTAGTTTATACTCATTCCTTAAAAACTCTTTGAGTTAGTCTCTCTCTTCCCCAGCTTCACTCTGTCTGCACTCCACTTTCTCTCATGCCTTCCATGGAGTTTCTGCTCTGTTGCTCCTTCCCTCATAAGCTGCTCTCCTCTTTCCATAAAAGATATACACACTTGTAGCTGTTCTACCTCTCTCTCTCCAAATTCCTATAGATTTCAAAAGCAGCTGTCAGTGCCAGCTATTTACAGATGCCTCACCCACCCACACAACCCCCTGCCTTCACTTCATGAAATCCTGTTTTCCTCTTCAAATTTTTTTCATCTCCTCCAGCCTTCCAGCTCCCATCCTTCCAAGCTGTAATTGCTCTCATGTTACTGCACAAAAAATATTAGCAGAGTACAAAGGACTTGCTGATGCTCTCTGTTTCTAGGATGCGTCATTAGCAGCCTTGAACTGAAACACGCTGGGCTGCAAACTGCTTATTTCTTCCAGAGATACAGGGATGAATTGAACCAAAGCAATCTCAGAGCTATCCAACTTGTTTAATATCAAGCACACATGCACTGGGTTTTAATGATCTGGACTGTCTTTCTGAATTACAAGAGTACAAAAAATGACCACCTGTTCACTATGTTCACAGCTACCTTCCATAGTAGAACTACTCCAATCTTGCAAATCATAAAAAGAGAACTAGTGAAGAAGAAAATATTTTCTACAAGTTCTCCAGGCTTAAAAGCACTTTAATTTCTGTCTGTCCACCTTGAGACACAACGTACTCAATTTTCATTCAGTGCTAAGTGCCCACACTTCCCATGGGTTTCTACCCGCAGAAAGCTTTCTACGTTAGGAGGCTGAGTCTAAAGAGCATCAAATTTAGGTACAGCAAATGAGACAGCCAGCTAGAAATCTGGGACTATGCAACAATCACGGTATTAAAAAAAGGCAATGTAGCAGAAATAGTGCTTGGGTTCAGTAGTGAAGAATTCCAGGGTTTAACTTCTGAAAGAAGAAGGGAATATGAAATCAGAGAGGGGGTTGCAGTAAAACAATGAGCAGGAAAGAAAGGACAGTGATGGAAACTCAAAAATAAAACCCTTAAGGATCTATCAGGAAAGCACAGCCATCAGAGCTCCAAGTAAAAATCTCACAGACAAAATGAAAAATACCAAATCTGAAAAGAAAAACCCAAACAAACAAACCAAACTCCAGCATTTGCTGAGAAAATATGAGCTAAACAAGAAAATTCACTTTCTGGTCTACTCTGAAGATTTATTGTGGAGCAAAAGTTCTTCCCGACTGTCCCCCTTAGCAGAAGCGCTATTGAAAAGAGTCTGAAACCACAGATAGATCAGACATTGTGACAGCTTCAGTTGCTGAGGAAATGGCACCCACGCAGCCTTCTTTAAAGGTGTGGGCCCTGTGTTTCCTCTCTCTGTAGACACCTTTCACAGTCAGGTTGAGCTATCAGCTTCCATATGGTGCTTTATCTTCTACAAGACAGGCCCAGGGAGAGTCACATCGCTGCTCTTCAGCATGGCTGGTTGCTGCACAGATTGGATGTAGATGGAAAAGTGCCCAGGCCAAAAAGTGCTTTCCAGCATCCTGGGCCAACTTGAGCTGCCACTTGGTAGGCATGATGCAGAAACTTCTGCTTCTGCTAACCTCATTTCCTCCAACCAAGCGTTCCAGACAGGCTTATTGGATGCTAACTCCCTGTGCAGGGTCTCTGTGCCCTTCCAAGGCAGATGCACTCAACCAGCAGCATCTGTGCTGCCTCTGCCCTTGGCAGTGCTGGCAAACAGCCGGGGCAGATGCTGGTTGTGCTGGCCACTGACAGGTCTGAAAGAAGATCCAGGAGAGCTGCTCTGACAGGGAATGTTGCCTGTCCTGCCTGCTGCTACTGGGGTTGCTTGGGCTGCTCTGCCTGGGGCAGCAGGACACCCCAACACATGCCAGCACACACAGTCCACCACTAAGATGTGGGCAGCAAGGTCCTTGTCTGTCACTCCCATTCTCCCAAGCCCTCAGTAGATTTGTAAAAATTACTACTTCTGCTTATTCTGTGGCTTGAACAGATGCTCCAGCCACTGCTATGCACTTGCACAGCAATCTGCCCTCTTTAGAGCTCTTACAAGGGCATGCAGGGGAGGGAGAAGGGAAAGCACTGTGGGTCTTCTGGTTTGTCCCAGTCTGGCCACTCACAGCTTGCAAAAGACAGGAGTGCGCAGCATGTGATGATGGCCAGGCAAGAGCAAAGTAGAGTGCAGGATAAAGAAAGATTTCTATATGCACAAACCAACCCAACACACAAAATGCAGCACTCCATCAAACAGCCAAAGCATCCATCAGAAATGGGCTTTCCATTTCCCTTGCAGGACAGAGAAGGGGGAAACCCATGTGTCCCCTTTTGCTCCCTTCTAGAGCATATTTCCCCCGCTGGCACCCAGGAGCTGCTGCAGCACAAGGATCAGCAGGCCTGTACCTTCCCAGAGTAGCTCCCACAGCCAGGAACACTGCAGAGTCCACATCACTACTTCTGCTGAGGATCTAAGCCTGGACAGTGGACAGAAGGTATCTGCAGCATCACACACAGCATCCCTAACAGTCGGCATGACCTTCCAGCTGTGTGCACAGCATCTCCTTCCCAGGCTTGACCTGGCTTGTATGATCATTCCTTGGCATGATGATTAACATGTGGACTCAGCACAGATATTCACGAGTTCAGCTGGCATTTGGCAATCCAAGTGTAAAATAATCAATGGCTAGACTGAGCAGGCTGGAATAACACATGGCATGCCAGATGCTCATCCAGTACAAGGTCACTACTGCTCGATTTCACTTCGCCAGCAGCAATCACAGTCAGACCACCTAAACCGTGCCTTGAACTGTCTTAAATTTATTGCACTCAGTGATCCAGCGTAATTTTTCATCAAACCACAAGGTAGGGAGAGCAATGGGAAAGGTATAGGAAAAGGAACAGCAATAAAGAGGGAGAAAAATAGATTTATTCACTTAAAAGGCGTTGTCAACTCTTTGTTCAGAACTGCTTTTTGTGAAAGAACCAAATAGAAGGCAACTTCGCATCTTCCATGGTTTTGCAGGTATAAACAAGTAAACACAGCTTGTCTGTAGGAGTAATCCAGAAACCAGAGCTCCCATAGCAGTACAGGCAGCCCTCAGTGAGAAACAGGAAGCCAAAAAGCCAGGACCCCTTGCAGGCAAAGGGGAGGTAGCTTGCCTTCTCATGGACAGATTTGCTTCATTTATCTGGAGTTCTGTGACAAATTAACCCAATTTTGATAAAATAGTAACTTCCGTCACATTAGCACTTTCAAGATGTCAGCTAAGCTGAGATATCACAGTTCAGGGTGCGATATGGAGTGCCCGTATAGCATCATCTGCCTGTGCCCAGAAGAGCTTTCAGGCACGGTGGGGAAAGGGTAAAACAGCCCACACACCAGCATTGGTGGCAGAGATGGAAACCAGGACTCAATACCCAAAATGCCAATCTGAAGGATGAGGTTAATGAAGAGGTATCACTAACACCTTTCACTCTTTCCTGTAAGCCCATAATACTTATATAGCCACACAGAAAGCAATCCACATTTCTGGGATCAAAGCAGTGTTAATTATTTCAGCTCACAGCATGTTTCTAGCCTCAGTTCAGCAGTAGCCTCGACTTGTTCCTTAAAAACTTCACAATAAATGTATTCCTGGCCTCACCCTAGGGCAGCAGTTTACTGGCAGTACTAGATGAAGTGTACAGTCAGCACCACCCACACCAGTCTGCCTGGCAGAGGAGCTGGGCTGGACTGGATTCAAAGGCAGCTCACGGCTGGAGAGATGAGACACATATCATTAACTCTGACAACAGCTAGGTGGAAAAACAGGAGCTCCCTCAGAGTTTTGGGGGGAAAAAGGTCAGAAGACCTCACATCACATTCCCTGTTATTCTCATGTCGCTTTGGGAATGCACATGCTTTTTCTATATTATAGATGTATGGGTTGTTACACAAGCTTTTTACAGCTCTTTCATTAAAGAGAAATTAAAGCAGGCAGCAAAGTCAAACTAGACCTGTACAGAGGCAGAAAGTCCTGAACAAACAGTTTTTACTGCCTCGTATAGGTTTGAGGAAGACAGAAAGAGACACTAGATCTAGGTGACATTTTATCTTGTGTCTGCGGGTAGCCATATGCGATCACAGTGCACACTCTTGAATATACACTGACAATTTCCTTCAGATGATTTTCTGCCCTTGTTACTTACAGATATTTCAAGAAGAGAGTAAACCTTTGTGCTGTCTTTCTGCTATGATTGATGCACAATGCCAGCAGAGTACTTCATTGACGTCGTGTACCCTTCACGACAATGCAAGCACACATTTGACTTTCAGCTACACAGACCAGCAATCCCCTTACATACTTCATTACATAGCTCCTGCAGCAGGCAAATCCAGGATCCTTCATGCCTAAGTTGCCAATTTTTCTTCTATTTTAAAGCTCAAACTCAACCTCAGATTCTCAGACAAGGGGTTGCAAGTCCTGAGGAAGCTCAAAGCATTCATCCTCTCTAGGGAACAGCTCATCACACAAGTGGCTTCCAGCATTGAAAGGCAGTTAGGGTTGTCCTTATAAGTATAAAAATAGTGTATAAATACTTACAGTAAAAACTACTACAATTGTGTCTCATTCTCTGGCCCTAGAAGAATCAAACTCACTTAAATGAAAAGAAGGCAGAACTGAAAGGATCACCAAAACCACCCATATGAGCCCCAAGATGATCACAGTGAGATGAGTTGGTCTCTTCTTCCCAGTAAAAAGTGCTAGAACAAGAGTAAATAGCCTCAAGTTGCACCAGGGGAGGTTTAGATTGGATATTAGAAGACAGGTCTTCATCAAAAGGGTTCTCAAACACTGGAATAGTCCCTCCATGTAGGTGGTTGAATCCCCATCTCCAGAGGTCTTTAAAAGATTAATAGATGTGGGGCTGAGGGACACAGTTTAGCACCAGACTTGGTAGAGCTAGATAATGGTTGGACTCAATGATCCTAAAGGTCTTTCCCAACTGAAACAATCCTATGATTCTACTAGACCTGCAAAAAAGTGTGGGAAACCCTTGTGTAAAGTGAACACAAGTCTTGGGGCACTATTGAGATTCAAATGCTTTTCTCAGCAAAAGCCTTCAGCTGCAGCAGTGCTCTAGCATGGCACCCCAACCTGGCATGGAACAATGTCTGCAAGATGCATCAAGAGACTGGCTTGCTCTCTGTCCATTTAGAATACATAGAATAGAATACATAGAATAAACCAGGTTGGAAGAGACCTTCAAGATCATCGCGTCCAACCCATTTCACACACAGCATTACCTTAGATGATGCAGCAGAGACTTCAGCTGGCCTCAAGCTAGGTTGCAAAAGTAGGGAGACAGTCTAGCCCTGGCACAGCTAATTCATCTTGTCAAAGATTAGTTTGCAGGACAGACACCAAAAAGCCTGTGAGCTCAGCTCTCTACCCATTAGATACAATGCTTAAATTGCAGCAAGAAAACCTGTTGGGATTAAGTTAGACATGGTTCATCTGGAAGCAGGGTGAGAAAACAGACCTCTGGTCCTTTCCAACTTTGTTTGTTGTGATCATCTGTGCTCCTCAGCACTCATGGGTCAGACACCCTCATGCTGCTGAGTGTACAAAGACAGGCAAAACAGGATTTGATTCCTAGGGAGCTTGCTCACAAGCTAGGGAGCTTGCTCACAAAACATCATCTCTGTTTAGCCTCAGGTCCTAAACATCCAAACAAACAAACAAAAAATACTGAAAAGACTTAAATATAATCACAACTAAACAAAGGAGAGAGTAATTCTACAACAGATGAGTCAGTATTAAAATCCATTAGGCAGAGAAACACAGACTCTTAAATTTACTGCTCGTTTTCAGGACCTGGGAAGAGTCTCTTCATTTCCTGTACCTCGTGAGTATTTACTATGTATCCTATGCGCTAAGTCTTCAGAGTTGTTTTAATGTCATGTTCTAAGCACTTCTGTATTGTAAATCATCGATTTTTATCTCTTTCTTCCAATCAATGCAAGGATATTTATGCTGAACACATAAAAGCACTTGACACTACAGAAAAACCAATTACATCCTGCGAGACATTTGCTTTTGGTCATTGACATCACAGAATTATCCATTACACTTTGTACATGCCTGCCATTTACAGGAAAGCAGTGTGACCCTGCTGGCCTGAAATTTGCACCTCTGCAACCTGGTGAAGCAATGTGTCAAGACCCTGCAGCAGAGATAGCCCTGTCTGGCTCAGAGGGTACCTGAACTGCAAATTGTGAAAGATGGAGAAAACCATGAAAGCAGAATCAGCTCTCGTATCAGACCCACTCCTGTGCTCCTACCAGACTTTATTTCCTGTCAGAGACAAGATGTTACCTAGACAGATCTTTCTTCTAACCACTGTAGTCAAGCTTCTCTCCACAGCCCCAAGGGCAGACTGCAAAACTTCATTATCTCACTGTGTTTGCCAGTGCTCCAAGGCTGGGCCTTGCATCCACCGCCTGTCAGTGTGCCAGGCTGGTCCTTCTGTCTCTTCCTACTCTGACGGCTAGCAAAGACTATATTTAAACTGCAGGGCTCACATACTGAGGCACCTGCAAACTCCTGTTAAAATAATTCTCTAGAGCACACCATGATCCCTTTGTGCTTGGCCACTCTAGTTTCCTTCTCCTGAATGATGCTGGATGCAACTTGAATGCTGGGTGCAAAAATACAGGGCACATTTGGACAGCTCCCTCACTCCATGCAACTGGCAAGACAGGTTCACAGGATGAGCCAGGAACCAGCTCTTTTATCTTGGCAAATTTGCAACAGACCTGTCAAGTCTCTGAGTGGTTTATGTTCCTGACACCCACCAGTTCCGTCTTGCACTTTCTTCTTCTAGCAGCAGCAATTCACACCTTCCTAGCAAAGCACGGATGAGTCTGTGCTCCCTGGAAAGAACCCACCATCAAAGGACCTCCTAGGAGATGCAGTCTCCGCAGCATCAGCATCACATTCTCTCTCTCCCCTACATCACCACCTTAGCAGTGAAAAGGAGGTTTCCCGCCATGCAATGACTGATACACGGATGTGTCCCGCCATCACACATCTTGATGCTTACCTCATATCTTAGAGAGGAGAGTGTTTCGCTCAGCACTAAATCAGGCAGCAGTTTTTGAGGAACAAGTATGTTGAACAAGACCACACAGGAGGATGCTGTACTTTCACTAGCACTGCTGTCATAGAATCAACAAGGTTGGAAAACACCTTAGAGATCATCAAGTCCAACCTATCACCCAACACCTCATGACTAACTAGACCATGGCACTAAGTGCCTCATCCAATCCTTTTTTGAACACCTCCAGGGATGGTGACTCTACTACCTCCCTGGGCAGCCCATTCCAATGGCAAATAACTCATTCTGTGAAGAACATTCTCCTCATGTCAAGACTAAACCTCCCCTGGCACAGTTTAAGACTGTGTCCTCTTGTTCTGGTGCTGGTTGCCTGAGAGAAGGGACCAACCCCCACCTGGCTACAACCTCCTTTCAGGTAGTTGTAGATAGCAATTAGGTCTCCCCTGAGCCTCCTCTTCTCCAAGCTAAACAACCCCAACTCCCTCAGCCTCTCCTCACAGGGCTTGTGCTTGAGACCTCTCACCAGCCTCGCTGCCCTTCTCTGGACATGTTCGAGTGTCGCAATATCCTTCTTAAACTGAGGGGCCCAGAACTGGACACAGTACTCAAGGTGTGGCCTAACCAGTGTACAGGGGCAGAATGACTTCCCTGCTCCTGCTGGCCACACTATTTCTGATGCAGGCCAGGATGCCATTGGCCTTCTTGGCCACCTGGGCACACTGCTGGCTCATGTTGAGCTGGCTGTCAACCAGTACCGCCAGGTCCCTTTCTGCCTGGCTGCTCTCCAGCCACTCCAACCCTAGCCTGTAGCACTGCATGGGGCTGTTGTGACCAAAGTGCAGCACCTGGCACTTAGACTTGTTGAATGTCATCATGTTGGACTCAGCCCATCTGTCCGGCCTGTCAAGGTCCCTCTGGAGAGCCCTTCTATGCCCTTCTGGCTAGTTTCCAGTCATCTGGAACCTCTCCAGTGAGCCAGGACTGGTGGTAAATGATGGAGAGCAGCTTGGCCAGCTCATCTGCCAGCTCTCTCAGCACCCTAGAATGGATCCCATCTGGTCCCATGGACTTGTGAGTATCCAAGTGGCTCAGCAAGTCCCTAACTACTTCCTCATGGATTTCAGGGGATTATACTGCTCCCTGACCCCATCTATTAGTTCAGGAGGCCAGTTATCCTGAAGTCCTCCTGCCTTACTGTTGAAAATGGAGAAAAAGAAGGTATTTAGTACCTCAGCCTTTTCCTCATCTTTAGTTACAATGTTCCCCTCCAGGTCAAATAAGGAATGGAGGTTCTTCTTGCCCAACTAACTAACTGTCAACTAAGTCTTTTCATTTCCAGTGAAGTCAGGGAGCTGTGGTAGTCACATTAGATTCAGCCTGTAAGCCATGAGCACACCTTTAATGAAAGTATATAAAGAGAGAATATTAAGCAACCAATGGTCATCGTTCTCTCTGCTATTTGCAAGAGTGAGAATTACAAAAGCAGTGATACCAGCAGAAGCTTGAGGGCCCAGAGTCATCAGGCTTAATTCTCTAAGATACTGACTGGCCCAGATGAGCAAGGCAGAAGTCTCTCTGATTAGTAGAACAATTAACTTTTTTTTATGTCCAGTAGATATAAGTACCAGGTGCTGCCTGGGAAATTTATTCATTCGTAACCAAACTGCTCATCCTGGATCTATTTTAAGACTTTGAACTTTTCCCTAGAGGGAGCTGGAGTTTTTAGCTCTTGTCAAAACAAGCAGCACTCAGCCAGGTTCACTGCAGATCTCCTCCATTAACAGGAGACCAAATCATTCTGGGGGAAAAGAACTACAAGAAGCCCCACCATGTTTAAAAACTGACAACAACACTTTGACTCTCAAATCTTAGGAGAAAAAGAGTAGAAGTGGAAATAGAGAAGAGACTCCTTATATTGACAGAGTCATGCTGTTCTGGTTTCAGTTGGAAGAGAGTTAATTTTCCTCCTAGCAGCTGGTACTGAGGTTTGGATTTAGTATGAGAATAATGTGGATAGCACACTGATGGCTTTAGTTGTTGTTAAGCAGTGTTTACATTAAGTCAATGATTTTTCAACTTTTTGGCAAGAAGGATGGAGGGGCACAATTTGGGAGGGGACACACAGAGGACAGCTGACCCAAGCTGGCCAAAGGAATATTCCATGCTGTAGGACATCATGTCCGGTATATAAACTGGGGGTAGGTGGCTGGGAGCTGCTGCTCAGGAACTGACTGGGTACAGTAAGCAACTGAATTTTGCATCAATTGTTCTGTATATTCTAAATCCTTTATTATTATGCACCTCATTATTATAAGTATTATTATTTTCTTCCTCTAGTGTCCTATTAAACAGTCATTATCTCAACCCACAAGTTTTACTTTGTTGGTTTTCTTTCCAATTTTCTCCTCATCCCTGGAGGAGCTGGAGTGAGCAATCAGCTGTGTGGTACTTAGTTGCCAGATGGGGTTAAACCATGACAAGTGCCACAAAATAAATGCTAAAGACAAGAACTTGCAGCATATCAGTTCAATGGCACTAAGCCCTTTGGCTATCTCTCTTTTTAAAAAGTCAAAGCAGTCTTAAATAATAACCATGTGAAATTAAGCTGATTTCATACTCTTCAATCTAAATCAAGACAGCACACATGGCTCAGTTTCAAACCACAGAGAAAATAACAACCTTCATTCAGAAGACTGTGTAGACAGGCACTTGGCATCATCTTGTTAATCCCTTTTATAGTGACACCTTAGTTAATTAAAAACACATAGGGAAATTAATTGTTACAAGTATAAGTTTAGAGTAATCTCTAGGTAATACCTATGCAATATCTATCAGGCAGTAGTCAAGCAGATTCAGTCTCTTCCCAGTAGGTGTACTACTTGACAGCGCTACATTTCGGTGTTTGAAAACAAGGGTGGTCCAACAGGCCACCAGTAAGTAGCTTCCAAAGACTGGATATAGGGTGGATAGGTGTTGTGGTAACAAGAGAACTAAGACATGGCAGAAGAGTGGCATTTATAGTTCTCATACCTTTTCTTTGAAGGCAGAATTAAAGAAAGTAAGTATAGCAGATAGAAGAGAGAGAAAAAAACACTGATTTTTCTTTAATTATTGTTCTGGAAGTAGGTATAAGCAATTTTCCTTCACTCACATTAAAACGAGAGCTTGTTGCATCTCACTTTTCAGCGCAGCCATGAAAGTCCTGACTGTTACCCACAGCTCTCCTTTCCCTATCATCATCTCTAATTCGCACAGATGAACAAGGTGCACTCTGCTTAGAAACCAAACAAATATATCTTTTAAAAATGCCAGATGGGGATGTGTACTACACGATTTCTATAACATATATAAGGTAGTGTCTGTATTTCACATTACATTATTGGAAGAAAGAGTCCCTAAACAGAAACAATGTAAGGCAAAGGAGAGGCAGTTATTTCAATGCCAAGTCCATACACAGATTTTTGCATGCACCTAGAGCAACTGTTTGGGATAATCTTCTCTTTCCTGCTGTGAGAAGCACTCAATTTTAATTTGGAAGAAGCATTGCTACTGTGAAAGTTAATAGAAATCTATCACTCACTGACATACAGAGTAATGGTGGTAACACAATCCTTGTTGTTGGATTTCAGCACTGACTCCTCAGTGCCCATCACTGAAGGTACTGCGCACAGCCCCAGTAACAGCAGCTGCGTGAGCAGCCTGCAGGCACTGCCCATGCCTGCAGTGCAAGGCAGTCTGTGGCACCTCTGGAAGGACAGTAAAGACAAAGCAACCACCCTTGCTGATGGCTATGAAACAGCAAACGCCTGTTCAGAGATGTCAGGAAAGGGTCACGTAAGCCAAGCACAGCCTCCAAAGCATCCTTTAAGCTAGGTGTGTGCACATGTGCACACACATGCCTGCATGTGAACTTTTCCAAAAAGAAGTGGAGGCATCTGAGTGTGATTCTCCAATTTAACTCATAGCAAGCAAGTGCTCAGATTTTGACAGGCTCTGCAGGTCTTGTGTACCACAAGATCTGAATTTTTGGTTCATTTTGCAGAGACACATAAAGTCACAGGCTGGAGATGAGAACTCTCTCATAAAGCAAAAATGCATGCTAAACACCCATTAGACATAGCAAGCAGCAGACAAACAGTTTATTGAGCAGCAAGGAGCTCCCGACTCTTTCTGACAGCATAATAAGCCTCTAGGTTGTGGCTCAAACTCCTTAAGAGCAGCTTGACATATGGAATCAACACCCTGTCAGTTTGAGTGCAGCCTTGTAATATTATCTGCAGACATGTGTGTATGGCACATCCAAGCTCCAACCAAAAATTAATTTGAAACCTTCCAGCACAGGGAAGTTTTGCTTCAAGCTGTGCTCTGCTGACACAATGATTTATTGATTTATCTTTGTACAAGAAGAACAGAGAGCACGCCCAGTCAGAGGATGTGTTACATTATGAAATTGTCCTGGAGGACAACATGAAATCAAATAGCTCTTTGTCGAACTCTGCCAGACGCACAGGAAGGATTAGGTGTTTTGTTTGATTTCTGCTAGATGCACAGGAAGGGTTAGTTGCTTTGTTTGTTTCCTTAAATCATACACAAATATCCTATAAGTTTTCAAGATATTAAAACCTTTTCAGCACGAGTACAGCCAGGCTAACGCTCAAAGTTCTTCTAAAAAGAAAATTAAGACTTCTTGATATAGACATTTCCATTAATCAAAGCTTTCTGTGAAATAAAAACAACAACAAATTTTACTTAATACTATATTATTTTCAAGTATTTTAAGCAATCACCCTGCAGAGCAAGACTGCTATGAAAAAGCTTGCAGGTGCCTCTATCACAGGGATGCTGCACTGCCCTCTAGAGTCCCTGTCACTTTTTCATTTCAGCATCCAGACACAGATTCTGATAAAACTAGCTCTATAGACCAGAGAGGGGAGTGCAGTCTACCAGATACAAACCACGAACAATAATTAAGAGGTCAGATCTCAGACTCTACAAGTTGCTCCCAGTGTTATTCTGGACAATATCTCCCCCCTTTCCCTCATATTTATATTTAGAAATCCATAAGGCTTTGCATTTTTGGAAGGACTTTCAAATCAGTGTCTCTATATCCTACATAAAGATGCTAACAAAGGTAAAAATAATATTGTAATTTTTTTTTCTTACTTGCTCCCTTCCCAAAAGTCATAACCATTCTGGTAACTCAGATCACAGGTCAAAGAATCTACCTAAGACAGAAAATTGCTGCACTCAGACCCAGTGTGTTAAACTCTGTGAAGTGCTACAGAAAGATGGATATCACTCCTGTGGGTGCTTTGTTTTGATTCTAGATTAGTTCCAGTTCCTTTCTCTCAAATTTATAATGGAAGGCTCCCCATCACAACTCAGTACTATACATACACATCTATCTGCATGCTGCTAACCCCAGTTTTCCCATTCATGAGCTGGCAAGGAGAGGACAAAGCACACCTTAACCCTAACATATCTAAACTACACCAAGTACCTTGCACTGATATTGCATTGCCCTTGTAGCAAGAGCTGGCCGAGATACATTTTGTCCTTCTGCACTGGGATTGTTAGAGCCTCTTGCTTTGTCCCCACCAGTTATGCACCTGAGTAGCCTGTAGACTGTCCCAACAAGTAACATCTGCCTTTCTGTTTTGAAATACATTCTTCATACTTGAACGGTGCTCAAAGGCTATAGCTGATTTAAGGATTCCCTGACAAGCTTCTAGTGAGAGATGTCTTACACCCTAAAAATTACTCTGAGACTAAAGGAGGAACAAAAAGAGGACGAAGTCAGGACAGCATCCATTTTGTTTGATTTGTCACTATCCACATCAAATTGCACAAGCGCTGTAGGAGATGATTCATTTTCAATGTGTAATACATATGTGCCTGAGGGCACACACACACCAAGTATCCTTGAAAGAACAGAGGTTGAGCCAGCCTCCTGCTGCCCATTTTCAGTTGACCTGCTGACCTTATCAGCATCACAGCAGTTAGAGTGAGTTCAGATCTAGAAAACAAGGTCTCAGCCTCATAAACCAGCTGGTGGAAAAGGAGGAGGAGAAGTACAGAGCTCTGGGAGGGAAAAAAAATCCCCATATTGCTCAGCTTCTAAAGATGCTGCAAAATACAAAACCAGGACTGTCTGGACCACTCTCAAAGAGCCTGAAGTTTATATTAAGCCTTATGGAGCCATGGGAAATGAAGCATTGCTACAAGATGGTCCTGTACACGGCCCAGACCAACTGCTGGATGGCAGCAGGAACAACAAGGACAGCATTTGTGCA
The DNA here is from genome assembly GCF_014839835.1 of Dryobates pubescens. Lineage (NCBI taxonomy): Eukaryota > Metazoa > Chordata > Aves > Piciformes > Picidae > Dryobates > Dryobates pubescens. The sequence continues at coordinate 19,304,432 of NC_071616.1, read as the reverse complement.
TGCCATTTCTAGGCACAGAGGATGAGGGCACAGAACACAGCTCTTAGAGTTAATCTGGCCACATGCCAGCATCTGGAAGAGCACTGAGCTCTCCAGGAGATATTAATTTCAGGATATGTTTTATTGACCATGGTGGTGTCAGGCTGATGAACTTGATGAACTTAGAGGTCTTCTCCGGCCAAAACAATTCTATGATTCTATGATCCCTCAGTCTCCAGCCAGAATCATAAAAGGGTCAAGAGGTTCAAGTTTTAGGGTTGTTCCCTGAAATTTGCCAGTTTTCCCAAGCTCGCTCCACATTATTTCTGGTGTACCCTGTCCCATGAGGCTTGGGCTTGCATGGAAATTACAGCACACAAAACCCACTCCATGGCCTAATCAAAGCACCTTGCATGACAACTGGGGCTGCTCAGGGGATCTTCTACTGAAGTCAGAAAAGATGACTCGTCTGCTGCAGGACACACTATCCTGGATATCACAGAGACAACCTTAAAGACTCAGTGAATTCTGCTTCATCCTGTGACACAGGGGCTTCCCAAACATTACAACTTACTGTCCATTTTTCTCTGCTCCAGACTAGGTCCCCATGATTGCCTTCAGCTGTCTCTTGGTTTGGGTTTGAACTTGGCTTGTACTTCTGAGGTTGTCTGAGGTTTGGGTTGTTGTGGGTTTGGTTTTTTCCTTATAAAAGCATCTATTTCCCCAATTAATTCAGTAGCATCCCCTCATTGTTTTGTTGTTCTTTATGCAAGGTTTTTGAGAGCTACTGGGCAAACTATAAACACTGAAATACTGTTATCTCTATCCAAGACAAAGTTGGAAAGATTCTGAACTGGCCAAATCTATATCACATTGAATCACACTCCGTTAACCTAATCAAGCATTTCTCTAAAGAAAACATACAATTCTGGGCTGGCAGTTTCTGACTCAACCACAATTCATTCAATGTTAAGGAAAAGTCATTAGGAAAACCATCTGTTCTCTTTAAATAAGAAGCTAATTTTGCCTCATGATGAGTCCAAGCAATTATAAAACATGTGGAGTGGATTTCTAAAAGAAGAATAAAAAGAGAGGGCAAGACAGCTGCTACCTTCTGGTTATCACAGTACAAAAATGTTGCTAGCCATGTGCAGTTCAGGCCTTATACTCCTCACCTTGCTATGCATCATGTAACGTATTGCCATCCCATTAGCTGAGGCTACACAGCACATGCTACAGGGAGGCACAGGGGTTAGAGTACAAAGAGTGAGATGTAGTCAATGAATATTTACATATTAGAGTCAAACACCACCAGAATCCTGAATTTAAAGTTCTCAGAAGAGTTGATTCTCAAAGGAATCAGTGACAGTGTCCCACACAATTGCTATTTTTAGGTACCAAATTTAAAACTGCAGTCCTCAAAATCATTAGTCAGATGACACCTAATCCTAGGGGATCTGACATTTTCTGCATTAAAATTCCCTGGGCACCCACCTGCTCAGAGAAACCATGACAGCATTAACCAAATCAGCAGAACTCTCTCATACCTAATCCTTCCCATAACACAGAAACTTCTGCCTACGTTTCCTGATGAGCTCATCTGCTACCAAAAGACATTAGCGCTGTATAAGATCAAGTGGGCAGCACATTCCCTCCAGCAGCTATGCAGCTATGGCTGTAAAACAGGACAGCCCTTAGCAGAAGTCTGCATTTGCCTGAAATAATTTGAAGCCCAACGTCCACTCTGCCCTAGCCTGCGGAGTCCTGGAGCACACTAACTTCCAGTGCACTCTGCTGAAGCCACTCCATTTGAACACTTAATGGATCAAAAGGAAACACCAAAGAAGTGCTACTCCATTGTGCATTAGTGAGTTACCCAACACGTGGCAGTCCTGACTTCTTGCTTATAGAATAGAATAAATAGAATTAACCAAGTTGGAAAAGACCTTTGAGATCATCAAGTCCAACCTATCCTCCAACACGATCTAATCAACTAAACCATGGCACCAAGAGCCCCATCCAGTCTCTGTCTAAACACCTCCAGTGATGGTGACTCCACCACCTCCCTGGGCAGCCCATCCCAATGGCCAATCACTCTTTCTATGAAGAACTTCTTCCTAACATCCAGCCTATACCTCCCCTGGCACAGCTTGAACTGTGCCCTCTAAATGCTCCAGTGGCTGCTGATGCTAATCACTGAGAACATGGGCTGTTCAGGCCATTCTCTCATGGCTGAGAATGGCTGTGCAGGAGCCTGAAGGCTGCTCTTTCCAGTCTCAGAAAGGGGCACATCTCTACACTCTGCTGCTCCATATTTCACATTGACTGACTTAAAACAATTAACACTCAAGCCACTGGCTGTAGGGTTTTCCACAGAAACACCTGGCTGATCACTGGATCTCTGTGACTATTCTGTTTATGGTCTGACCAAGAGCTCATCATAGATCAAGATGCAGTGTCTAGGAAGGAAACAGCCCTGCAGTGTCTCAAACTCATGATGCATTACTCCAGGTGAGGTCTCATCAGAGCGGAGTAGAGGACGAGAATCTGATAGTCATACTTCTTTTGATACAGCTCAAGACTGCCTATGATTCATATACTGGTTTCAACAATGGACACTCACAAATGCTGCTCAGTAACTTCTGGCAGACAAGGGCTGCTGAGCAACACCATATGAGCAAGCATTCTTTCCAAAGGGACAGTTCTGCATGACTCTCCTTCCCATGATCTCCAGACAAAATGAAATACAAACCAAAACAGCAGCAGAAGCTCTGACAGCATTGCTCTGCCAGGCAAGAGACCAGAACTGAATGGGAAAAAGCAAGAAGGCAATGAGAAAAAAATGGGAAAGAAGAATAGCTCTGAACACCTGTCCTTGTGCTTTTGGCAGGGTAAATACATGACTATATCTCTTGCAAAGTTCTTGCTGAGAAATCACCAAAACCAAATGTGCTCACAAGAATCACTCCTTCCCCTCCATTCCAAAACTGCCTTTTGGGAAACCTTTATCCTATTCCTTTTCCCCTAAAAGTGGGACATGCAACTCTGTTGCCAGAGCTATCAGATTTAAGTTATTTGGTGTTATTCTTAATTCTGTGACACTTGGAATCAGGTAATCACAAAAGAGATTCATAGAATTATAGGATGGTTTGGGTCAGAAGGGACCTCCAAAGGTCACCCTAAATCTGCTCTTCTCTCATTTAAAACCTTGTCCTATTACTGCAGGCCTTTGTAAAAAGTCCCTCTCCAGTCTTCTTGTAGGTCCCCTTCAGGTACTGGAGGGCCACTATTAGGTCTCCCTGGAGTCTTCTCTCATCCAGGCTAAACAACCCCAGCTCCCTCAGCCTGTCCTCATAAGAGGGATGTTCCAGCCCCTTGATCATTTTTGTGGCCCTCCTCTGGACCTGCTCCACCAGCTCCATGTCCTTCTTTTGTTGAAGGTGCCAGAGCTAGACTCAGTAGTCCAGGTCAGGGCTTACCAAAGCAGAATAAAGTAGCAGAATGATAATTCAGATACACCTAAACCAATTTTCAGAGTGGCAGGGAACAGTACATTTCCTGCCTCCTCTGCCCCTCCTGACCTTGGAAGCACACAGTATGGCTTGCCCCAGTGATAAAGAAGAAATGCAGCAGCAGCACCAAAACCAGACATGCTGAGGACAAAGGGCAATGGTTTCAAGCTAGAGCAGGGTAGATTTAGATTAGACATGAGGAAGAATTTCTTCACCATAAGGATGGTGAGGCAGTGTAACAGGTTGCCCAAGAAGTTATAGACACCTCATCTCTGGAAGTGTTTAAGACCAGACTGGATGAAGCTTTGAGCAGCATGGTCTAGTGGGAGGTCCCCCTCCCCATGGCAGAAGGATTGAAACTATCTGATCTTTAAGATCCCTTCCAACTCAAGCCATTCTATGATTCTATGAATTGTATTAGCACAGACAGTGTAGCCATCAGTTTGAAGACTCTTTCAGAGTAGGACTTTCCATTTGTCTTTACTAAATCATGACTCTGGAAATTTTGGAGCATTTTGTCATTTTGGTCTATCCAGATTATGTGACCAGCCATAAGGTTCCTAGGTAAACAAAAAAGTGCAAGGTTGCCAATATTTAGGCTAAAATAAGAGAATCGTGAGATACAGACAGTCAAGACTCTGTAACCAAGCAGTGGAATCACTACATTTTTCTCACCCATGAAGTGTCCCTTTACTATGTCTCTCTATGACAGGTGCACATCATATGGTTCTCAATTGCATGAAAAAAAGTAGTATGTGGCTCTTGGAGGCAGGCAGGTTGACCACCCTTGATACACAGCATCATGTAGAGCATAGACAGAAAAACCTGTCAGAACTCTTGTCATGGAGTGTCTTAAAAAACGCAGCAGAACTTCCCAAAACGAATCACAGCAATAGGAATATAACTTAATTTGTTTGGGGGCTGTTTTCTGACTGCAGCATCAAGAAATGCACTCTGCTTCCACTGAAAAGCCTGTGAGACACCACATACAACCATAAAATATCCAAGTTGAGGGGGAGAACACTAATTAATTTTCTGCTGAAATGCAGGTTACAAATAAAGTAATTCAACCTGCAGAACAAAAGCCAAAGCCCTGCTGCAAAAAGCTGTGAGCATCTCATCTATTACAGCTTCAGGAAAAGCTTAACAAAAATTTACTTTGAAGTACAGCACCGGAACTGCCTGGACTCATTTCTCAGCAGGACTCCTAGCACAGCTCTATCACCCACATGAAGATAGATGAATCTAATCGCAGAGCCAAAAGTACAGAACTTCCAAAGTAGTTACCGCAACTGGAAAATAAAATAACTTGTAACTATACCCACACTTCACGGAGCATGCACTGTTTTTTAAAGGAGACTTCAAATGCAATTGTCACAACTTCACCAAATAAAATCTCAGCTTTCATCAAACAATAATAGGCATTTTACCTAAACGTGTGGATCCTGAAGTAAACGATGAGGTGAGAATCCCAGCTGCTCTAGTAAATAACTTTCTATTCCTTGTGACAATGAAAAAAATGCCTTCTTTCCTTTCATCTGCTCCTCTGGAAAGAAACTCAGAGGATTTTGCGTGCTGCAAAATAAGAAAGAAAGAGGACAAAACCCTCCCACGCATTAAACATTTTGTGAGTGATTTTTCTGGTGATTGCATTGTTCTTCAGGGTTGACTCAAACTTTTAAAAGCACAAAGCATAACCATAGCACACTATGCAAAACAGTCTTCAAACAGCAAAGCCTCCTAAGTATTTTCATAAGAAGTTATTGATAGAAAACATTGGTTCCAAAGAGTCACTAGGGGGAAAAAAAAAAAAAAAAGATATAAGAAATACCCATTCTGGAAAGGACAGCATTTGATCCCCCTCTGCCATTAGCTAATAAAAAGTTTAAAGCTCTTTTGTTTCCAGCACAAAAGAGTACCCAAAAAAAAAAAGGCAAAATCAGCCACGTAGGAAAACCACTACATCTTAGAAATTTACTGGAAGCTCCCAAGTTCTAGATACTCTAACCCAGAGTTTTGATATATACCAGAAATATTCTGACTAGTGCTTGTCATAGAAAACCAAGTCTTCTTCAGATAACATCTGCAAAAATTGGCTTGAGCAGCAGCTTTGCTTCTGTGTGGGTATTTCTGAACTTTCCTGGGATGTTTTGTATTGCCAGGGAATCCTGTTCCACAGTTTTAAGGCTCGCACTGTCTTTGGGGATGGAAAAATCTTATGACTGCAAGTCCTCTGAAATAATTATCAGAAAGTGGGCCAAGGGAATTTTTTCATTCATTCACTGCAATTTAAATATTGAACACCACTAGCTGGCTTGGCTTGGAGATGCATGTAAATATATACACAGAATCACAAAATGGTAGGGGTTGGAAGGGACCTCTGGAAATCATCTAGTCAAACCCGTCCACCAGAGCACATTCACTTAGAGCAGGTTGCATAGGACAGCATCCAGGTGGGCTTTGAATGACTCCAGAAACACAGACTTCACCAACTCTCTGGACAGTCTGTTCCTGTGCTCCTCCACCATCAACATAGAGAAGTTCCTCCTCGTGTTTAGATGGAACTTCCCACGTACAAATTTGTGCCCATAACCTCTTGTCCTGTCATTGAGCGCCACTGAAAAACATACTGGTTCCTTCCTCCTAACACCTATCCTTGATAAGCACTGATGAGATCCCCCCTCAGTTTTCTCTTCTCTGCCCCAAGTCCCTCAACCTTTCTTGCTAAGACAGATATTCTAGTCTCCTAATCATCTTTGTAGACTTTTGCTGTACCCTCTCAAGCAGTTCCCTTTCATTCTTGAACCAGGGAGCCCAGAACTGGACACAGTACTCCAGACGAGGCCTCAGCAGGGCACAATAAAAGGGGTAGGAGAACCTTCTTCAATCTGGTTGTCACGCTTTTATTGATGCAGGAGACCATTTGCCTTCTTGACCACAAGGGCATAGTGCTGACCACCAGGAATTCCAGGTCTTTTTCCACAGAGCTGCTTTCTAGCAGGTCAGCCTCCAACTTGTACTGACACATGGAGTTATTCCTCACTAGGTGCAGTACCCTACACTTATGGTAAGGTAATGAAAAAGGCATCTTTCACCAAGAAACATCATACAGTTTGTTCCAAACCAGAAATCAGGGCTATGTTAACAAAAAGAAGCCATCCAGCTCTTCCATGCATGCACGCAATGCAGCTGTGATCCCACAAGCAGAGGAAGGAGTGAGTGTCATTTTGTGTTTGTGTATGGTGAGTGGGCTCTGTAACACCTGTCCAATACCATTTCTTTGGCCAACATTGCCTACATCTTCCTCAACCTATCAGTTGCTTCTAATGCAATCATACATTGTGCTCTTGAAATCATATCCTCTCTTGGCTTATGCAACCTCCCTTTCACAACTCCAGCTTTTCCTTTGCATGATTTTCCCAGGTCGAGGGAGATTCTCCTCCCCCTCTACTCTGCCCTGGGGAGACCTCATCTGAGTACTGCATTCAGTTTTGGGCTCCCCAGTTTAAGAGGGACAGGGATCTGCTGGAGAGGGTCCTGCAGAGGGCAACAAGGATGATTAGGGGACTGGAGCATGTGCCTTATGAGGAGAGGCTGAGAGACCTGGAGCTTTTTTTTTTTTTTTTTTCCCCCTCCCTTCCATCTTACTTCCAGTTTCAGCCTCTATTATTTCTTCATGACCCACAGCTCTGCCTGCACTCCAGGCTTACCTTTCCATCTACACTAGTTCTTGGCAAGCCTTTTCACTGTTCTTGCTGTACATCTTGTGAATCAGATGAAACTTCAGCACAGCTCCTAATTTTGTTTGGCCTCAAATCAGAACATCTTATCTCAAAACTTGCTCTGGGCTTTCACATGGAGGAAGCACCACAGTTTTTCTACAATGTGGGAAAGCTATGCACCTTGCAACCTACCCATACTCTTTCAACTCTTCTCAAGGCTTCACAAATGGCATCTTGCTTCCCTCATACCACCAAGAAGGCTGCCACGAAGATCAATGATCATTGCTTTAACCAAGCCCTGCAGCTTGTCATACTGCTGATAGATAACATTGTTCTGGACAATTTTAACTGATTGTTTAGCCACTCACACAAAGCCAGTTTATCTTGTATATGAAATAGAAGATATCCAAGCAGCCCATTCTGGATAGCACAGCTAAGTATCTGTGGCTGATTAAAACCTGTCTAACTGGATTTGTTTACAGGCATTGTAATAGGTTGAGTACATACACATCAGATAAATGTTGATAATTATATTCTCCCCTGATTGGGAATTCATCTCCCAAAACTACATGAATAACATGTAGTGTAAAGTTTGAGTGTCTGAGTAGCAACTGACCTCACCAGTGTGTAGAGTTAAGGTTTTCACAGCCCCAAGACAGATCAGACTCAAGCCCTTGATGAATGATTGATCAAGCTTCCTCAGCACACAATCAGAGCAATCAGCAATAGATCATACAAATGGAAAGTGAACATAAGGTCTCCTCAATGACTACTTAACCCCATCCACCATGATGTCAACCTGTCTAAGGCACATAAGAGGCTGCTTTTCAAAATAAAGCTGCTTGATATTTTTAGATAGCTTCCCCTGATAATTATGACTACTCCTATTTACATTAGAGTTGTCTCTGCAGCTGAACAGCACCAGGGAAGGACCTAGCCAGGCCAGATGGTACACACTTGCTTCCCACTGCACAGGAACCAAAACAACGCTTCAGAAAGTAACACACAATAAACATTGCAGACTACTGCAGATGTGTCCCTCAGGAAGTACTGGCATCATTAGCTTGAGCAAAGGCAAGCCACAGTGCTTAATTTTACAAACCCTGACACGCCTCACAGAGCTCTCAGTGCTGCAGTGCTTCCAGCACCAGCCCCAGCACATCCACAGATGCACAACTATACTCACAAGACATCCTCCTTAATTGCCTGTCTGCGCTGCATGAGGCCCATTTCACCATGACCTAAGCACAATAAATCAGTGCTACGGCCATTATCAGCAAGACTCTGCAGACAGGTTTGATTTAAGATATCCCACATGCTCAAGAAGGTTTGGTTTTGTACCTCACTTGCATCTTCAAATCCCTAAAAACATTTTCAGAAAGCCTGCCTCTAGGGTCCACAAGCCCAGAAGCCCTTCAGTTTTTACTTTGTCAAAGAAAAAAAGCTGCCTACGCCTCTGCAACTGCTTCCTAGTCCTTCAGCTGAAGCACTCCCTATCCTCTCATCCCAGGCACACAAAGTTGCTTGTCTCTGCAAAAAAAAAAACCTGTCCAAAGCAAACTCTCCTCAGAGGCAGTTATCCCTGGAGAATAACCCCAACTTGAATTAAAGCAGACAGGAAACAGATTTAAAATGTTCTCATTTTATTTTGCAAGCTGTTTTGAAGCGCGATTATGTCTTTGAATGTTTTCTCCCGGGGACAGGTGCATAAGAACAGACACAAGCTCTTGACAAAATTAACTGGTTTGCCTCTTTAGAAAAGAGCAGGGAATTGCAACCAATATTTTCCATAAAGCAGACATTTTTCAAATTTCCTTTCAATACAGCCAGACACAATGCAGGTCAATTATTAGCAAGAATTTAAGCAATGCAATGTCAATAATAATAATAATAATAATAATAATACTATCTAACAGCTCTGACAATTTTCCAGTAGCATTTTTTTTCATATGCACCAGCAAGCCATAGTCAAAAAAAGCCTTCCACACTGCCATGCAATTTTACAGTCAGACATCATGCACACAGGTGCAGGAGGTAGTTTACTGTGGCAACTGGCTCACAAGGGCAGCCAAATCTTGACCTGAGGTTAGAGATCCCAAGCACCACAGTATATTGCCAAAACAACTCCTCCAGGTCCTTTCCTCCCTGAGCTACTCAAGACCACATGTTACAGGAGTAAGAGCTTAACTCTGCTATGATGCCCTGAGAAAACACAGTACTGAGAGATCACCCTTGCCACAAAATGGTCTTTTGTTGGCATTTGATGGACACTGAGCTGTAATAGCTACACATCTTCCCAGACTGGCATATCAGGCATGCCAGCTCCTAACACCACCACATCTGCATGCCATGCAGGAAGACATGGGAAGCTTTTGAACAACTAGCAAACAAGCTAATTTGTTTCTTTAAAGCAGCGTTTACCAGTTTTGCCTGTATTATTAACACAGCTCTTAGGAGCCCAGAGAACAAGAGTGTCAGCCCCTAGATCACTATAACAGGCCTGCATCTCCTTCCTAGCATCTTCTTTGAGAGGAGTAACTCCCACAGGATTCAGTTACTGCTTCTGGGATCTTATTTCTAATCTATTACAGTCTGGATCAATGGGCCAAGGTCAATTGTATGAGGTTTAACACAGTCAGATGCCTGCCCATAGGTCACTTGGGTCACAAAAACCCCATGCAACACTGCAGGCTTGGGGCAAAGGGAAAAGCTGACCAGCAACTGGCAGTGTTGGTTGGTAGCCATCTGAACACAAGCCAGCAGTGTGCCCAGATGGCCTAGAAGGCCAACAGCATCCTAGCCTGGTCAGGAATAGTGTGGACAGAAGGAGTAGGGAAGTGATTGTGCCCCTGTACTCAGCACTGGGGAGGCTGCATCTCAAATACAGTGCTCAGTTTTGGGCCCCTCACTACAAGGACATTGAGGTTCTGGAGCATGCCCAGACAAAGGCAAAAAGGTGGTGAAGTCCCTAGAGAACAAGTCTTATTTGAAGTGGCTAGGGAACTAGGATTTTTTAGTCTGATGAAGAGGAGGCTGAGGGGAGACCTCATTGTTCTCTACAACTACCTGAAAGGAAGTTGTAGTGAGGTGGGGTCTCATCTCCCTCGTAGTAGGTGACAGAATGAGGGGAAATGGCCTGAAATTTTGCCAGGGAAGATTTAGATTGGATATTAGGAAAAAAATCTGTACTGAAAGAGTGGTCAGGAATTGGAACAGATTACCCAGGGAGGTGGAGTCACCATCCCTGGAGGTGTTCAAGAAACATGTAGACATGGCACTTCAGGACATGGTTTAATGACTAGGGTGGTCTTAGGTTGGCAGTTGGACTCAATGATCTCAGAGGTCTTTTCCAACCAAAATAATTCTGTGATTCTATGATCACATTATGTCACATTATACCACATTACATCACTATGATACCCATGTACATGAAGTAATACAAATACAAAGGTACAGGTTGTTTAATTAAGAGTTTGGTCAAATGACCAACAGACCTTTAGCAGAGCAAAGCTGCCTTTGGGTGCAATACAGCCAACATACTTTATCCACACAATGAACATGGTTGCTGATGTGAAACGTAGGTGAGCCCCAATGCCACATACCTGCGGTAGAGAACTTGGGCACTCCCAGAACACTTCTGGTTTTTCTACACATCCTAAGGAAAAACAAAACCCAGATACAATGACATGAACTTTCTTGTAGTGAGGGGCCCTAAACAGAGAACAATTGTCAAGGTATGACTTCACCAGTGCTGAGTCCAGAAGGACAATTTGCTTCTATACTGCTGCTGGCTATGCTATTGCTGAAACGGGTCAGGATGCTACTGGCTTTCTTGGCCACCTGGGCACACTGATGGCTCATGTTCATAGACTTGTGTGTGTCTTACTGTAGCCTGCCACTGACCATCACCCCTTGGATTATGGAAGTTTCATTCTGCTCCCTATCTCCATCTTTCAGCTCAGCGGGCTGGATATCTGGAGAATAAATGGTCTTACTATTAAAAACTAAGGCAAAGAAGGAATTAACTACCTGAGCCATTTCCTCATCCTTGGTCACTACGTCTGGCCTGCATTAAGAATAGTGTGGCCAGCAGGAGCAGAGAAGTCATTGTGCCCCTGTACTCTGCATTGGTTAGGCCACACCTTGAGTACTGTATCCAGTTCTGGGCCCCTCAGTTTAGGAAGGACATCGAGACACTTGAACGTGTCCAGAGAAGGGCAACAAGGCTGGTGAGAGGCCTTGAGCACAAGCTCTATGAGGAGAGGCTGAGAGAGCTGGGATTGTTTAGCCTGGAGAAGAGGAGGCTCAGGGGTGACCTCATTGCTCTCTACAACTACCTGAAAGGTGGTTGTAGCCAGGAAGGGGTTGGTGGGTTGGTCTCTTCTCCCAGGCAACCAGCACCAGAACAAGAGGACACAGTCTCAAGCTGCACCAGGGGAAGTTTAGGCTCAAGGTGAGGAGAAAGTTCTTCACGGAGAGAGTCATTTGTCATTGGAATGGGCTGCCCAGGGAGGTGGTGGAGTCACCATCCCTGGAGATGTTCAAGAGGAGATTGGACGTGGCACTTGGTGCCATGGTCTAGTCATGAGGTCTGTGGTGACAGGTTGGACTCGATGATCTTTGAGGTCTCTTCCAACCTTGTTGATACTGTGATACCCACACATCCAATAGAAGATGGAGATTCTCTTAGCCCTCCTTTTGTTAACGTATTTATAGAAACATTCCTTATTGTCTTCTCTGGCAGTAGCTAGATTAAGATCTAGTTGGGCTTTGGTCCTTCTAATTTTCTCTGTTCATAAACTCACAACACTCTTGTAGTCCTCCCAAGTTGCCCGCCCCTTCTTCCAAAGGTCATAGACTCTTCCAGCGTTCAAGCCAAAGCTCTCTATTCAGCCAGGCTGGTCTTCTTCGCCTCTGTCTCATCTTTCAGCACATGCAGATGGCCTACTCCTGTGTCTTTAATACCTCTAGTGTATTCAAATGATCCACAGTTCTTTTCAGCACTTATATGAGCTGTGTCCCAGCTGTACTCATTTCAAACTGGCTTAAAGCCAAAGTTACTGGAGACCAAAGTTACTGGAGACCAAAGTTTCCTCACTTTTGATCCTTCATCCAGCAGGAGCAATGAATTATTTATCAATAAAAAATCAGAGCTGACTGCTGTAACACATATCTCTGATAGAGTTGTCACCACCACCACTACCACCACCTCTCCTGGCAGCTCAGAATTACAAAGGAAGAGAGACTCTCTGGCTATTAATCCTTTCCCTGAAGACCAGCTCTGATACAAGGACAGAATTTGACACCACCTAAGCTATCAGGATGCCCCTGCTTCTCCCAAAACTCCCCAGTTCTTCCAGTGGTGCTGCTGCTCTATGCAAGTACAGGTAAGGCTGGCATCTGCTAAGGTGTCTGCTGGATGTAAACAGAACAATGCAGATTCACACACCTCAATAAAAATCATAGTTTCTATCTGAATGAAATTTAATACAAGTACATCAAGTCCAAGGAATGACAGCTTATTCATGTTAATATTAGGCTTTCCTCTGGTCTTTTTACTTCAACTTATTACTTCTCAATCAGAACGTGTAGTAGTTTTCAAACAGACAAGGAAATAACTGTTAGATGTGCTTATCAAGATTAGATATTGCAAACCACCAAATAATTTAATGAACACAACTACACAGGGGGCTTTGAAAGCAGGACACCCCAGAGCATGATATCTCAGCTCTACAAGCTAGATAACTAAGGACAACTAAAGCAGGAAAAAGGACAATTGGCAGATCTGGACTAACACACAAAACACCAGACCAGACATGATGCAATGGCATTGAATCAAGTCAGATGAGTTTAGCAGGGTTTGTTAGCTTGACTCTCACTGTGGCAGCAGTGAGAGGTGGTGGCAGCCTCACAGGATAGCAACACGTGTAAGGAGGCACAAGGAACACCAACCAATAAAGCACAAGTGTTTCCAACTTTCCAAGGCAAAGCTCAGCTGAAAGGACAAATTGTACATGATGATCCACACCAAAGCTGCAGCAGCTAACTATGAGATGATGCTCTGGCATTCTTAGTGCCCAGGTCTGATCTCAGACCTGCAGCCCACAAAATGAACTATCACTAAGAGCTCTTCTCACCCACGCTACAATCCCAGGCTAGGATAGCCTCTCCATACAGCCGATCCAAGTTCCCTGTACATGCAAAACTGACAGTGTTGGGATGGTAGGAACTCAGCTGTCTCCCACTAGTTGCCCACCAACTACCTCAGCCCATAGCCTGAACCTACTGCCGGAAGAAGAGGTACATTAAACAAATGATACCTGTTGTATGTATTTGGAGAAGACAGAATTTTTCTTGCTCAAGGAACAAAGCAATAACTCTGCTGACTTTTGGGTATGAAGGACATCTAATTGATCAAATACTGTATCCATTTCATATTTATGTGGAAAGAACAGAGATGAGAAGCCAACCCACAATATTTTTGTATTTTATAGCATTTTATAAATTAATAAACTAATGATAACTCAATTATATACTGAGCACAGTCAGTGCCTTGGACCTCTCATTTGAGTATCAAACTGATAAAAGGACAGACTTTGTTAGGTAGAAATGTTTTATTACTCTGAACAAATCAGGCCAGTTTGTAGTTGTCCTATGGCCACCCAGAAGCACTGAATGACACCACATCAGATGAGCCTGGGCGTTGCCTTGGATGACCTTTCCTTAGGTACACAACATCAAAAGAAAACAGGAACAGTAAAGACAAATGTAAATCAGCAAATGACAAAAGGAAGAGTGACATTAGAATCCTCATTAAGCCCAGTGTTTTTGAAAAGCTCAATTCCAGGATTTTGTTCCTGAGAACTTATAAACTGGTATGTGCCATCCTGACATCTCTTAAAGGCTCACATGATCACTTTCATCCAAATCTTTTTCTTCTGGCAAAAGACAAAGCAAAGTCAACCTATCAATCTTTAGTAAGTGTTGATGTTTCTGCAGTGAATCAGGAGGAGCCTGTCAGGGCTGTGGCTAAGAGTAGCGACTCAGGTTTTAACTTGTTTATGCTGCGATCCAAAATACTAAGGGAAATACCTGCCCTTCAAAGAGCAGCACCGCTACTACGACCAAGACGTAAGCCAGAGTGGTACACATCATCGGGCAATCAATCAAGCATGAAAAGCAGTCAATCCTAAAATCATTTGTGTTAACAGCATGGCCAGAAACCCAAACAACTCTCATTTTCTCAGACATTGCTAAGTCTTCAACAACTACAAGAACATTTGTGCTTCATTCCTATCGAAAAAAAAAAAAAAAAACAGGCTTTCCTATTCCTTGATTCCCCCTAAAATTCAGGTCTGTGTAGACCCACACACACAGGTCGGCATGCGTGTGCCTATCTTTTCCCGTGTGCAGGGCAGAAGCAGCACACGCCAGCTGCAGCACCACCCGCTGTGTAACCCCACAGGCAGGGCAAGGGTGCACTGCAGCAAGGCCTCCCTGCAGAGGAAAGACCCCACACACATCTTCGCATCCCACCTAGCCGGGCCCCGCCGCGGAAGGGCCCCGCTGGTGCCAGGTGCAGAGCCGCCGGAGCGGGTCTCAGTTCCACCCCACCGTGCCCGTCCCTCGCAGATCGCGCTCCGCGCCTCGTTCCCCGCAAATCCACTCAGCGGAGGGAAAGCCCCTCGCCCTGCCAGCCCACCAGGGAAGGGCGCGGCCGGCGGCAGGTGCCTGAGCCCCCTCCCCAATGAGTCCGCCCCCGCCCCGGGAGCCGCCCGCACTCACCCCCCGTCGCCATGGCCGCGGTAGCGGCCCGGTCTTCCGTGCTCGCTGCCCGATGGCGGCAGCGAAGCCCGCTGCGCGGGGAGGTGAGAAGGCTGCCTGGGCCGCCGCCACCAGCGCGGAGCGGGTGCGGTGGCCCGCACGGCGCCTCCCCGCCGGGAAGCCGGGAGCGGCGGACGCGGGTCCCTCGGGGCTGTGGGAAGGAGCAGTGCTGCCTTCTCCCCGCAGCGGTGCCGCCCCTGAGGCAGCACTGGGAGCAGGGAGCTGAAGCTGTGGGTCGGGCAGGAGGAAAGCGTGAGAGACTACAGCTGCATGGCCCCGTGGCCCAGGTGCATCGGCGGGGCTTATGCACAGCACAGGTGGGACTCAAATCTCATTGAAAAATCCCTCTTAGGAGGGTAAGCAGCTCTACCCCGTCAAAATTTTGTTTCATCTCCTCACGAGTCCTTAGGTCTCCCTTGACCTGCTGTTAATAACAGCCAACTCCCACACACACACACACTCAGGTAGTCTTTATCAACACACACCCTGTGTCAAAAACTAATGTGGAGACACAACAAGTTGCACTGTGCCCATCTCTGAGATGTGTTACCATGCTTTTCATCACACATACAGAACCCCATTCTGACAAAACAAGTTACTCCTTGTCTCTGATGACAGCTGATGGCTGGTCCCTTATGCCCATCTGTTTTTGTCATATCCAGGTTAACATTTCTGTGACTAAAGAGGAAACAGTTTGGTGTCTGTTACAGAAAGCTCAAGCTGTTGCAACATAATTTTGCTTTGTATGTTTCTATTGTAGCAAAACTGTAGTGTGGGATACCAAAGACTGGTCCAAGCCCTGAACTGCTAGGAGCGAGACACGGTTTTAGCACATTTCTCAACCCCTTGTAGCTCACGAAATTCTTACAGTCCCCCTTTCCAAGTGCTGGGTTGCAGACAGAGAAGGGAAGCATTCCCTTACCAGGCTTAATTTGATTTGAAGACAAGGATGAAAATGAGGGTAAGGAAAATCCATGTAGTACCCTTTGTAAAATCTGAATGGGAAACTCAAGGAAAACGAAGCACTCCAAAAAAGAAGGGATAGAGTATGTGTCATTTGAGGAACTTGCTGTGCATGTGTGATGCAAAAACTTCTAACTCTCTGCCCAGGGTCCATATAAATATAGACTAGAATAATCTTCAAGGTATCCTCTCTCCCACTTCCTGTCTCCTACTGTAAAAGTTATTCTGATGTTTGCTGTAAGGCCAAACTGTTAACTGGAAAATCAACGTTGCTGCAAATTGTACAGCACTGCTTCAGCAAACATGGAAAACAATTCATCACCATCTGCATATACATGTATTACAACAAACCCTTGATTGTCCAGAGGAAACTCTCCTGGAGCCTGTTTTCTTTCCCTTTTTAAAAGGATTAATTACTCTAGAGGTGATGTCTTCTTCCTCCACAAACTGTATACAACACAGATCAACACTGTGTTCTACACCATTTGAAACTGTACACATCACCCCCTACTGTTGATCCACCTTTGGGTTGAGGGCTTCAAAAACATCCATAATGAGAAGAGCTGCTTGCACAAGCATTCCCAAGCTGGTATTCTTAATCTTTCCTTCTAAATACAGCCTTTTGCACCTACTTTTACTTGATTAGACCTTGTTGATTTCTCCCATTGTAAGAAAAAAAATAGTATTGGAGAAAGTCTTCCACTTATACACTTTCTCAAGTGAGGTCACCTATAAATAAGGTGGAACTTAGGCTACTAAGTCCTGTCTGCGACTTCCCCAGCCTGCCCACAGCATCACAATGGTCTGTTGTCATCAGGAGGGTGGGATTCTATATGGGCTTTTTATCTATTTGCATACAATTTATTATTTCATTTAAGGCTGTTTCAGTTTTATTTTTCAAACCATTAAGTCGCTCTCCCTTATTTCCTTTCTCTTCCCCTTTGGAAAGGGAGGGGAGTTAATAGAGAGCATGTCATTAATTTAGTGGCCAGCTCAGCCCTGACCCTTGCCAACTAGGTAACAATGTTCTTGGAAGTCTGGATTTACTGTTGCTGGCAGGGGCAGGAAGGTAGGATGGTTGTTTTGGGTTTTTTTTTTGTCTTTTTAATGACAGTTGCTTGCTTCAAGGAAGTATTTTGGGAAGTCCCTCTCACGTTTTTAAAAGCCTGTAATTGGCTGCAGCAAGGGATTCTTCATTTTTGAAAAACAGTTACACTGGCATTCTGAAACTTTGCTTACAGCTGCCTCTAAATTCTCAGGACTACTGTTTTGAAGTAGAGCTGATGAGTATATGCAGTGGTAATAAGTCTATCCTTGCGTATCACTTGCACTTTACATGTACATGGTTTTACAAAAACAAACACTCGCTTTCATAATTACAGTATTTAAAATAACTGCCAGTTGAATGCACCCATCTTCATGTCTAGTGAAGCCTTTCCATGCCTCCAATGGTGATTGCCAATCATTTTTCAGAAGTGTGTGCAGGACAGACTCATGTCACCGAGTAGCAACAATTCTGAAGTTTTTCTGCATTCAGCACAAGGAAGGTAAACAAGATTAGCACATTATGAAAAACTGACACTGCAGGAAACAGTATTAAACATATCCCTTAAATATGTTAAACTCATGCTATACATATGGAATAATAATTCAGCTGACAATAGTCTCTGGAGAAAATTAAAAAGAACTTTCTGTAGCTATGTGTAATCTTTAGCTTTCTTAAGAAAGACACCTGCAAGCAGGAGGGAAGCAGGAAAAAGGAAGTCACTTTCAAGTTTCCCTTCAAGGGAAGAACCAATACTATGTGGCTGGAAGATCTAGAAAAACCTCAATACCTAGAAACAGCAGATGAGGATTGGTGGTTTAAAGCTCAATCTTAAGCAACTTCTTAAGTGAAGAAATCCATAACAAATGATGCAGTTGAAGCTGTAGTCCCAGTATCTGCTAGGAAAAATTCTCCCTCTTCACCTCTATCTTTCTTAGGCATCCAGGGATTTCCCAAGAAGAGATTCAAGTACTCCACTGCACCTTATCTCCAGATTGCTGGTCCCCTATTGCACTTTACTGATAACCCTCCCATGCAATGAGATACCCAAAGTAGTAATGGACATTTTTAAGACTGACAAAGGTGGTATTACCAACAGGATCATAACTGCATTAAGGTGAAAAAAAATATTGACCAAAGAAGTCCAGTTAAGTTTTCTTTTACGTCTCTTGTATCTGCTCACCAAAAATGAAGACCAGAAATTCAGAGAGGCAGAACAAGCGTGTGCTGGCAAGACAAAAGCACCATCACTGTCCTCAGAAAACTCAAAACTAAACTGTTGAAATTATACTTCCAAAACCTTTGTTACTACAGATGAGTCTTTAAACAAACCACATCTAAGGCATGTTCTACCCACAAACTAAGCCAAACAACTTTAGGATCAGAAACACAGTGAAGAGTGAAGGAACGCCAGGAAATACATAGAAAGTAAGAGCATGTATGATAAATTTCACTGTATTATTTTTACTACAGGGTTTGTTTTTTTCCCCCTGTACAGAAGTACTCTTTTTCTGTAACAATTGGATATGCACTAATAAGGACTTTTGTATTAGGCTGTAAAGATTTTAATTATTCAGTTTATTGCATGGCAAATTTCCTGGCTTCTTTCCCCATTAACAAGGTTGAGTGCATCACTGATGTTTGATTATTAGGTTTTCCCATGTTTAACCCATTTGTCATTTAGGCTCATTCCCCCTTACCAACCAATACATTTAATCCAGGTCCCTTCTATAGTCAATTCATTTGTATTTCAACTCAGTATTTTTTTCCTCTAGGAAAAAGCACTTCAAGTCCTTTAGCTTATGAGTCATACTACCAAACTTTTTAGTAATCTGGTCAGTTTAGGTCTCTCTTATATTCAAAAATCTTTCAAATTTCTATTTTAGATTTCTTTTTGTCAGAAAGGACAGCTCAATTCCTTTGGTCTTTATAGTGTGGCTATGATGAGCTGGAAAAATACCAAGGTGAGTAATTACCCACACTCTTCTTGTGGTCAGATGGGCTTATTTAAGGCTACAGCCTTTCAGGGCTGAATGACCCAAATTCTAGTGCTTGTTATTGTTTACAGAAATACTCCAGCTTAACATTCTCAGCCTGTTAGCTTCTGCAGTACTGTTGCCTCGCAATCATTTCCCCATCCTGTATCTGTCTCTCAGTACTGAGTTTCATGAGTATTTCTACACCCTCTTCTTCCACTCTTCCCCAATTTATAAAGACCATTTTGAATTCTTGTCCTGCCCTTGCACAGCTTAGGGTCATCTGCAAAATTAATAAAGCTTTACATGTCTGTCTTTGAATAAATAGTGATTCTAGATCTTCTGAAAACAGAGTACAAGAAAAGGTTTATCACCAAGTTCATTTCCCATACCTGTGAGATGAAACCACAATAAACATTGCTTAAGTTATACACTATACAATGAGCAAGTAAACTGTGAAAAATAATTTATTATACTGATTTTTAACAGTCAATAACCTTAATTTCATGTTCAGAGAGAAAAGATTACAAACATGTCTCAAACAGACAAGTATTTTGTAGCTGTTCTTTTAACAGTCTCAGTTAATACCATCACTGCAGACCAATACAAGTTCCAAGTGGTAACTTACATGGTACAAGCAATACAACAAGGAGCCATCTTCTCTTTCCACCTCAAACAGGGCACAACAACTCTTGTCTCCCACAAAAAGCATCCACCAGGTGAATACAGGCACCAGGTGCTGTACCGAGACAGCTAAGATATCACCACCAGTACTCCAGCAGCACCTGTAATTCTGGTCCCAGACACTTCTTGTTGCATACTCAAAGTACTTCGTATTACCTCTGACATTTGTATTTTTTCATTGAAATGAACATTAATGCTTCTCTGACTGGATCCTCTAACATCTTCTTTTCCTCTTGGGGACAGATACTTCTGAAAGGAAATAAAGAGATTTTTCTGACAAGCTTTTCAATATATCTTCCCTCATAGAAATCATTAAAGTAGAATTAATTCTGCCCAGCAAAGAAGTAAATTAGATGAGCTCTTGAGACCCCCTCCCAAACCCTTCCCCCCTGGTTTTAAATATGAATTTCTAGAATTCTAGCACACTATTGGTCAAAATATCAATTAAAATTCCATTGATGGAGAAAATACTGTACTTCAGAACTTTATCTTGAGAGCTTTCTGGTCCTCATGAACTTGTGAATTCCACAAGTCAAATACTCACTAAATCCACATGACAGTTTAGGCTGTACACAAAGTACCTGAAGAGACTGCTTATGGGTATTTTTAATACTTCAGAATTCACTGGCACATTCTGAGAAATGGAGAATGTTCTTGATTTAAAAATAAACTTCTTCCCCATAACAACTAGAAGGAAAAGTAAGCTAAGTAAATAAATGCACCATTGTGCCTTGAATCTGACCCTTTAAAATTGAATGAATTTACATTCTCTACAACTAAGGTGATCACCAAAGGATGTAGTCTCACTGCAAATATAAGCACGCTACCTCACTGCAAATGTATTTTAATAGTTATGCTCGCTTGTATGAAATATCCTTCTATTACACACAATTTTGGATAGTAAATTGACTCCAAAAGATATAATCCTCACACTCATATGTCATTAAAGCTTTCCAGAAGTTGTATTTAACCCTTTTCTCCCCCTTAAACAATCTAATTAAATCCTACTCATTCAAGTTAAGAACCAGTACCTCTAGTCTATCAAGTCTGCCTCATGCTACACAAGTAAGACCCAGCAGTCTCAGAATAGACAGAGAACAGTCAGTAGAAGTCACACCTTTGGCTGGCCAGCTGCTCTCCCAGAAGTACTATCCATGTTTGAGACATGGCAACAAAAAAGTACCCTGGGCTCTTCCTGCAGCACAACAGAATAAAGTATCTCAAGATAAAAAGGATGCATCTTTTTCTTTGTACAGTGTGTGTTCCATGATGCTCATGCTCTCCTCAAGCAATACTGAGAGCAGACCCTGCAGCTTCTGAGCTGTGGAGCAACTCAAGATCCTCTAACATCTCTATTTGTACTACATACACCTGATGCTTCTGCAGAGCAGCTCCACCACCAGCTTTAAGAAACCTTACAATAGATTTCAAATAAAAAATACATTTCCAGTAATATAAGTAACAGCAAAGTCACTCCCTCTGCTGCTGCAGTTCCCAGAATCCTACCCCAACTGTCAGAGAACTTCCAATACTGCAGAGGACACTCTGACTGCACATCTGCACTGGAACTCAATCTCTGAAGCTTGCGCAGCTGAAACTAAGGCTTGAAGGCACCGAAGGCTATTCTGACCTCAAGTGGTGCAGGTTATGTTAAGGTCCCAGAGCTACTAGAACAGCTATCTTCTCTGCACAGGAGAATGATCCCCCCCAGAAAAAAAAAACAAACCCAAATCATTTTTCCCTACACTCTAACTCTTCAAGTCAGATTTGTATTATAGAAGTCTCCTTTTAACTGAAGCAATTTTAAGTCTGAACACACTATAATGAAATCTGTGTAGAAAAACATGACTCAGGGGATTGTGCAGCAAAATCTCAAATCAAAGCTTCAATTTTCATGCAATAATCTAGCTTTTTCAAGGCAGCAACACAGGGTCCAAAATATCAACTTTAGTTTCATAAAACTGCAGCACAGTAGAAAGCTATTAAAGAGTAGATCACCCGTTCATTGGAATTTCAGTCACTATACCTTCTTCATCTGAGTTTTCCTCTGTGATCACAGGCATTCCAATATGATGAGTAACAGCTTCCTTTGCCATTTGCATTTCACCTGCTGATAGGTTTTCAGAAAAAAATGTCACTTTTAAAAATTATTTTCATTGCTTCTGTATTTCAGGTCCAGCAGTTTAGGTTGTTCACTTGCTGCTTTCTTGACTTTCTAAAGGGTGTACAGAAACACCTACCTTTCACAATACTTTCATATGGCTCATTTAAACTTTGAATAACACTACAAGTTTAAAGCACATTAAATCACCAACTCAGTCCAGAGATGCTCTTATTCTCTATTCTTTTATTCAGAAATGTCCCTATTCCTTTTAAACATTCCATCTGCTGTTTCAAAGTGAAGCAAAGCCAACACAGCCTAATGCTCAACTCTGAAGACAGATGAATTTTCTCAGTAACTTTTTTCTAGCAGAAGCTAAGCAAGTCAGAATGTAAAGAGTTTAGAACTTCAAAATGAAGCTCATTTGAAATTATTTTGCTGTTCAATCTCCTTTAAACTTTAGTAAATAGTGAATACATGGGGAAAAAAAAGTCACAGCAATGATCAATTTAGATGCTGAATACCAGAAAGATGATTTCCTTAAGAAAATTAATTTTCCACATTTTCCGAAATAGAAGAAAAAGATCTAAAGAAAGTCTTGGAAAACAATGAAAAGATGCATAAGCAGGGATGTGCAAATACCAAGAAAGTAAAAGTGCACCAATTTGGATTACATAAAAGCTATGGCAGTAAAATAACTAAATAAATCAATGGTCAGTTCAGGTATGCCAAAGGCATATCAATACCAGATAGGATCTCTCCAACAGAAACCTGAAATAGTTGATTTCCTTCTCCTTCCTCACCTTCTCTTTTCATCTAAAAAGGTAACCTCACACCAGGTCTTATCTCACATTGAAATGAGTCTGTCCTCAAGTTCCAAGGCTTGATTTTTTTCAGATTATATTAACATGAATATTGACACCATACAAGAAGAATCTGTATAAATGGCTAATCCTCTAGAGTTGTTGGTCTCGGCATCATACCCTCAACAGATTTCACAAATAAATGAAATACCTTTAATCTCCAAAGAATCTCTTCTTCTTGCTGGTTGTGGTCTCCTGTTCCTTCTACTTTTGTTTGGAGATTTCCCATAATTTGATCCTGATTCACAGGATTCCAATTTTACTTGACGATGTCTTCTGGATTTAGAAGCCTAGAACCCAAACATACATACAAGTGAGACAAAAAAAGCTAAACTTCTACAGATAAAGATTTGTGAATGTCAACCTGTACTTCACAAGTGAGGAAGGACCAAAGCATTAACTTCCATGTCAGGGTGGGAAACAGATGGATGGGGAGGGAGGATTCCCCCTAGTTACTACTCGTCAGTTTTACCTGTACAACATGCCTTTCTGTGATTTAATGGCAATATCAATTAACATTCTGGTAATGAAACACTAATTTATTTCAAAACCATTCTCTGTATCAACCTACACCACACTGTGCACCACTGTGTGCAAGAGAAAATAACTCTTCTGTAAACTGCTGCACAGTAAAATCTCCTTACCATCATACTTTGCCTAAGTGCCTAGAAAACATTATCACAAGTCATGATTGTTGTACACTCCAGAGCTTCATTTAATTTAATAATGCATTTTTCAGTAAGATTTTAATAAACAAGTTGCAATGCTTCTCATAGATATGCTATAAAACCACTTCAAAATTAGCAGTTTCTGAAGGAATGTTTCCAAGAACTTACAACTGCAATTAAACCCCCAAGTTCAATTTTCTCAAGCATCTCCAGAGATTCGAATCTCAGTTTCAAGGAATTTCAACAATTAATCTCACAAGTATTTTTGTTCCAGCTATTTAAAATTCCACCTACTTAAACAGAGCACAGACATTAAAAGGTATCTTGTAAATTAAGATCCCCCAGGCACAGACCATACCTGCACTGTTTCCATAAATCTAACAAGAATAGTAAGAGCTTTGGGTTTCCCTAATTTGTTAGAAAGACTGAAACATTTAAAGGTTGAATTACAGAGTGCAATTTTAACACCTTCCTTTCTGACCCAGTATTTACATTAAACTGATACTTAAAACTGTTCTTTAAAAATAAATACATCTCTATCATCAAATTTGACACCTACCTCAACAACCGCAGAGTAAGACTTGTATTTGATTCTAGCCAATGCATTTGCTCTTTCAGAGCCCTGCAGAAACAAGAGATCAGTCAGAGAGAGCTTTTTCATATTCGATTGCATGCTCTATTATATTTCAGTATTGAAATGAAGCATCTCATCAGACCATCACTTGAACAGTATCTCACTACAGCTATAAATCTATAATTAGTTCTTTATAATTAGAATGCTGCTGAACTGTTACTTTCTGTAAAGTTCAAATTTCATTAAAAAGGCAGAGCACCATTTTGGTTGCCTTCACTGTGATAAAGCCCAGAAGAAGATAAATCAAATCTGGAACTTCATATTCTAATCAAAATCAAAGCTGGAATAAGCAGGTAAGTACAACATGAGATAATTTTGTAGCTGAAAAAGCCCAGAAGGAACCATAAAGGAGTTTAGCCAAAATACGTCTCCTTTTCCTCCTTACATGAAAGGGACCTTTTACTAGAAGCACCTAAATGCTACGACAGCACTGAATGCTCAGAGCTTAACAGAAAATAATGCCATTTAAAAACAAAACCACAAGAAAAACCATCTAGCCCCACTAGTCTTGAACGAACTTTGATACTATCAAGCCCTGACATACATTTCTTAGCCTGTAATCTGAAGTAAAAAAAAAGATTTGACCTGTGCAATGTAGCAAACTACTTCATTTGTCTTACCTCTGATTCTACCAAAGTTTCTTCTTCCTTTTTGTTTGTTGTTTCACCAATTTCTTTAGTGTTTAGAAATAGTTTCTGGGGGGGGGAGGAAAAATTGTTTGTCATATACGAGACAGTTAAAACCCAATACCGTGAAGAACGAAACAAATGTTTATACACATGCTGATTTTCTTCATCCATCTTACCATATAGCCTTTCCTTGATCCACGAGTGTTACAGAAGCATTTCATATGGTCATTCTAATACTGCCTATAAGTCACATCTTCCAGGGCTTAGTTCTCAGAATTCATTTATGTTATCATAGAGGCTCTACCACATGTCCATGTCCTTCCCCCACACACCATAGCTCTGACAGGGGTTTTACTCATTCAGTGACTTCAGTGTTAGAGTTCCTACTGCTGAAGTCTGATATTTACGTTCAGAGGTAATTACATTAAAAAAGACAGTTATTGCATGTTCACACAACCTGTTAAATTGACCACAGTGGTTGATACTACCTACCATTCTGTTCTGCTGCCATTCCTGATGTTCCAATGTTATGTCTTTAAGATTAACTACAAATTCATCTTTTATCAAGCTAAGCGCCTTGTCTGGCTGGGATTTGTCAGCTGAAATGACACACTTCATTTTCTGATAGTGGTCATGAATATTCATTAGTTCCTAAAATAAAATAAAAAAAAAAACAACACACTTTTTCAGAATTAAAAAAAATAAAAATCCAGCAGCAAAGCAGTACTAGTCCTCAATGAACAAACTCGGGGTTATACAGACCATTCCAAGGAGACCACGGAACTAGCAGGAGTGTTAGAAACAGATTCTGTTTAGATGAACACAGTGTCAGGGAGTCTAGCAATACTGCTACCCAGTACTGTCCCATCAGTCCCCCACAAAGGCAAAAGAAGTGAATCGTGCATTACTTAAACTAAGAAGGAAGTCTCAAATGATATCCAGGATCAGCGTTCAGATACTGTGGTTTGTTTTCATCTCTTCAGGGAAAGCATTTAACTTCATACTTTTGAAGGAAGAAGGTATTCTCACCATGCCATTGCACAGATCACCAGATTTTGTACTATAGTCAACCTTACTGATACCTGCTAGCAGCAACTGGGAAAACCTATCTGTCACAGATTCACAATAAGCAATACAAGAACCTATGAGCATGTAGCAATAGGATGAGATGCAATGGTTTTAAACTACAGGAGGGTAGATTTAGGTTGGACATTAGGAGGAAGCTCTCTACAATGAAGGTAGTGAAATAGTGGAACAGGTTGCCCAGAGAGGTGGTGGAGGCCCCATCCCTGAAGACATTCAAGGTCAAACTTGATGGGGCCCTCAGCAACCGGAGCTAAAGATGTCCCTGCTCACTGTGGGGGCCTGGACAAGATGACCTTTGAGGGTCTCTTCCAACCTGATGCATTCTATGATTCTATACCCAGCTTTCACAACTCCATTTTTCAATAAAATGTATTATATATTAAACAAAAGCAAGTTTTAAAAGGAAAAATAAAAGTTAGAAATAAGTACATTCATATTACCTGAGTATCAAGCTTCCAGCTGCAACCTCCAGACATACCAAAATAAACAAGCTTCCCTTCACCCACCATTTTCTATTTTTTTCGTGCCTAAGCGACAATTCTGCTTTTACATCTTATTGAAGGCAAACCACAAAACATTAAGGCATATTTCAGTATTTAAAAAGAGGCCACAATTCTTCCAAAATAAATGCCATGTTTCCCAGTGTTCAGTAAAATTGGTAGCACAGAGGATTACCTTAGTGCATTCCGTAAGAAGACTTACCAAGGACGAGACTGCTAAATCAGACAAGTTGCAGCCCTTGGACAACAGAAGAAGAAAAACTAAACAAAACCCCAGTGATTAATCTGTATCTTAAAAATCACTATACCTCCAATACATCATTGGTGATGAGGCTGTTCACTCTGTTACTTGGGTCCTTAAATTCTTCTTTAAATTCCTTTTCCTGAATTTTCTTCTTAGTTCGGTAGTTCAGCTAAAGCAAGAGACAATACTTTGTAACCTAAAAGCAAACTTAAGCTGGCATCTTCCCCGTGAAAATTCTTACTGCATATCCAAACAAGAAGAAATGCTGAAAACTCACAATGATAAACCCATTTCATAAGAAATAGCATACTACTTGACTGTCAAGAGCTCAAAAATTATCCCCTAGTCAAGAATTTATTCACTATCCAGACTGAAGAGTTTAACATTCCTAAAAATTTTAAGACATCTCAAACCTAGTAAGAACATTAGATACTGAGAATATTTTCAGATGAGAAGCATGCTACATGTATAGCTTGGAGGATGTTTGCATTACATATGCAACTACATAAAGCATTTCAACACAGCCTCAAAGCTGAACTAAGTACATGAGTGCTGCTGAACTGTCAGTCATATTTTACTAAAAATGACAAGTCACCAATATTGTAACTTACCAGCTTTGGCATTGCTGTGAAATGGAATGCTCTGGCAAGTCGCAGCCTCCTAAAGATGTACACTGCATCATAATGCTGGGAGTCTATCAGATCTTGTTGAAATCTCTGGATTTCAGGCCAATCCTTGAGTGCAATTCTGATCTGCAACAAACCAGCTGTATATTGTCATATTTGCATATTTCAACACATAAAAATGAATTCAGCCTAATATTGTGATCATGCTATACGACATGCTGTACTTGTATATTGAGGGTGTAACATGCCACGTGATCAGAGAACTACAGAAAAGATCCTACTATAACGTTTGTCACTGCTGTCAACATTTTATGCAGATAAGATTATACTGTTGTGTTAAATATTCTCACTGCAGTTGCTTTTTTTGACAGTGACATGGAACACAAGCCTTCTGACTTTTAAAAACTTAACTCTTCACATTATGAGATGCTTGAAACAACACAGACCCAGAAGACTCACTCATTAGATGAGGAAATAATACTCATATCACAATGTGCTCTCAGTCAAATGCTCATAGAAGTATCTCTATCATCTTGCTTTCCTTTTTCTCCCATGTCCTCTGCTCACTTCATTTTCTCTCTACCCTTCTCAAAGTCAGGTTGGCCAGAACTCTGAACAAGCTCATCTAGTTAAAGATGTTCCTGCTCACTGTATGGGGTTGGACTTATATGACCACTAAAGACTCTATACTTAAATTGCCTTATTTGACAATCCCTGAAGTTTCTAACAATCACACAGTATCACAGTATCACAGTAACTAAGGTTGGAAGAGACCCCAAGGATCATCAAGTCCAACCTGTTCCAACAGACCTCACAACTAGATCATAGCACCAAGCGCCACGTCCAATCTCCCCTTGAACACCTCCAGGGACGGCGACTCCACCACCTCCCTGGGCAGCCCATTCCAATGACGAATGACTCGCTCAGTGAAGAACTTTTTCCTCACCTCGAGTCTAAACCTCCCCTGACACAACTTGAGACTGTGTCCCCTTGTTCTGGTGCTGGTTGCCTGGGAGAAGAGACCAACCCCCACCTGGCTACAACCACCCTTCAGGTAGTTGTAGAGGGCAATGAGGTCGCCTCTGATCCTTCTCTTCTCCAGGCTAAACAATCCCAGCTCCCTCAGCCTCTCCTCATAGGGCTTGTGCTCAAGGCCTCTCACCAGCCTTGTTGCCCTTCTCTGGACACGTTCAAGTGTCTCGATGTCCTTCCTAAACTGAGGGGCCCAGAACTGGACACAGTACTCAAGGTGTGGCCTAACCAATGCAGAGTACAGGGGCACAATTGCTATGTAGCAGTGATTTTCAAATTCCCTAAATTAATCCCCATTAAAGATACTGACTTTGAAGTTAAGATATGAGAAAGCTCTTCTCTGAGAGAGTCATTTGACATTGGAATGGGCTGCCCAGGAAGGTGGTGGAGTCACCGTCCCTGGAGGCATTCAAGAAGAGATTGGACGTGGCACTTGGTGCCATGGTTTAGTCATGAGGTCTGTGGTGACAGGTTGGACTTGATGGTCTTTGAAGCCTCTTCCTACCTTGGTGATTCTGTGTGAGATGGAACAGCATCATTGTAGAATACTTGAATTTCAGTCTTTTATTTGGAAGAATTTGGACTCGATTGTGCAAAATAGAGTAATACCATGTATCTTACACCTGGTACATCCCAATAATAAAACCTCAAAAACCATTACCTTTTGCTTGGGCTGGCAAAGCTGTGTATTGTAGAGTCCATACAAAAGGTACAGAGCACCAACTCGAATCTGGAAAGCATATGGGGGCAGGAAGTACTGCTGTGCCAGTTCTAAAGTCTTCTTTGTGAGCTTATTCCTCTCCAAAGCTCTTATTCTACCACTACAGGAAACAGAAACGAAGCATGTTAAAACAAGAAACTACAATAGTGCTGGCTTCAGAAAATCTGTAATGCAGAGACAAATTTTAGGTATTTTAAAACATATAACCGTAAGGCTCAAGTTCTAGGAAGTCTTCAAAGACAGCCAGACATTAAGCTCTCACAAAACAGTGCATGTAATTAGCTCTACTAAATTAGATGTAAAGTAAACAAATAAATATCCTACAATCAC
The DNA here is from genome assembly GCF_014839835.1 of Dryobates pubescens. Lineage (NCBI taxonomy): Eukaryota > Metazoa > Chordata > Aves > Piciformes > Picidae > Dryobates > Dryobates pubescens. Next base: position 19,275,293 of record NC_071616.1, on the reverse strand, counting down.
AGTTTTAATCTCATCTCATGAGCACTGCATCAAAGTTGCTGAAGCATCACTGGTCAAATCATATGCTATTAAGGCACAAAATACACTGAACTAGTTTCCAGTGTTATACAGGGACCGATGCTTCACTGCCAGCTACCTGCGCACCAGCCAGGCAAACCTTTCCCAAAAGCTACGCCTGAAGAGAAAGAGGGCTCACAACATCCCCTTTAAAGGTCCTCCGCACTACCAAGGCAGTACCACTAGCAGCGGAGAGCTGTGGGCTTTGGGAGGAGGAAGACGGGGGCTCCCCGAGACGAGGGCACACGCAAAGGGGCGCGAAAGCACGGCCGGACCCGCTGCCTTTCGAGCTGGTGCCCCTGAGGGCGGCTCGCAGCGAACAGGCCGCTGAGAAGTCGGCCCAGCCCCAGCGGCGGCCCGGCCGGAGCACCTGACTCACTAGAAGATGGTGTGGAAGCGGCGCTCCCGCCACAGCTCGGCGAAGCGCTCGAAGCGGACGGTGTCGGCCTCCTGGAAGGCGCCAAGCAGCTCCTCACAATCCTCTTGCAACCCCGGGACCGAGCTCATCCTGCTACGACTCCGCACTGTACACAGACTGCCTCACAAAATCCGCGGAGCGTCTGCGCACCCTCCCCGCGCATGCGCTGGCCGTTGCCGGCAGGCGCCGTTGGGTGCTCCGCCGCGAGAGAGCAGGGCTACCCTGACTTCGCAAGCAGGGATCGGGACTCGTTGCTCGTCGTGGCAGGGCGAGGTCCTGTTGGTGACCGAAGATCGTTCTGTCGGCGCCGGGGGCCGTTGCTCCCCACCTCCCATTCCCCACGCCGTGCAGGACGAGTCTGATCCCCGTCGGCCAGAGCGCCCCTTAGCCAGCCCCGCAGTGGGGCACTCGGGGAGCAGCCCGTTGCAGGGGTAGAGGGATTTGGGGCGGGAAGGAGCGACCGGGGAGTTCGGCCAAGTAGCCGCCGTGCCATAACCCTACGGAGCCTGGAAAAGCCGGTGGAGCTTCGGCGTTCCCTGTTCCTGTCCCTGCAGAAGCCCCCAGGAGGCCCGGGAACGGCGGGGTCTTCTGAGGGAAAAGGGGCTCGGGAGCGCCGCGCTGCGCCCGTGCTTCGCGGCCGTGCAGACGTGACGCGCTGCCACGCTCCCGGCCAGACGTGCCCCGCGAAAGGCTTCTGCCGGCGTCGTCGCGCTGACCCCGCTGGCGAGGGTCGGCTCGGCGGCTGCCCCTCACCCAGAGCAGGGCCGGACGGAGGGGCTTGGCGGCTAAGGGAAACCCTGTTTCCACCTGAGCGAGCGCGGCGCGCAGGGGATCAGCCGGCGGCCGCCCCCTGTGAGCTCAGGGACGGCGTGCCGCCCGCTACCCACATGCACGGACACACGTAGGCGGCCCGGGCGAAGCCAGGCGGGCGGGGAGGGGGCCGCGGCTGCAGAGCCGCACGTAGAAGGTGGGTGGGCGCGGCCTCGCCGGCGGCGGGGAACCGGGTGGCGGGCGCTCAACTGCCCCGCGTACGTCGGGGCGAGCAGCTGCCGAGGCGGCGAGGGGAGAGGAGCGCTGGCGCCGGACAGCCCCGTGCCCCGAGTGAGTACGGACCTGCGGCACCGGGGGTGGCAGGTGAACAGCAAGCACTGGCTCGGGACTGCAGTAAGGTATTTTTGGGGGGTAGTCAGGTTTAGCGCTGTCTGCACCGGGAAGCCCTGTAGCCCTCTGGCAGCTCCCTCGGGAGTTTAGGGAACGGAGTTCTGTTTTCAGGGCTGTTGCCTCAGGAATTGTCTCCGCTGTCAGGGCTTTGCCGGGGCCGGGCTGCGGGCAGCCTGCGGTCTTGTGGGAACGGGGCTCGGCAGCAGCAGCACCTGCGCTGGAGACCGGGACCCCAGGCGCCTGAAAGCTTCTGCATCCCTAGGGGGAGAGGGGTTGGGAACTCGGCTTGTGTGAGATCGCCCCTGCTCTGAGGAAACCTTAATGGATGGGAAACGGCGCGTAGGAAAAGTAGGGAATAAGCATGGGATGGTGCGTTGCGTGCTGCCTTAGGGACATTTAAACCTGCAGGTGTTCCGCCCTGTGACCAGGTTGACAGTTCACGTTTCGCATTCTTAGATGATCAGGCACTGAGAAATGAATTTTTAAATCTGCTGGCTGTGGTACTGTGATGTTCTCCAATTCACCATTAGCATCAATTGATTGATCCAAAGGTCGCTCCTTAAAGCTAAGTGCTTCAAACTGTCAGCGCCTACAATGACAGCAGCTTCCACAGTGCTTCAGGCACAAAAGCATCTTTCCACGTTTCCCCAAATGTGGCTGGAATCTAACCTCTAGCAGCCTTTTTTGATGAGTCGGAAAAGGGTGGCCAACAGCAGCTGTTGTCTTTAAGCACCACTGATTGTCACCGTCATTTGATTGTAGGAGCAGAAGTATTTACCAGCGCTGTTAGATACGAACTAGACAAGTATTGGCAGCTGCAGGGGGACAGCTGCACCTGCTGGGGTTTGGATTGGCTTTTTGTTGTTGTTGTTGTTTTTTCCCTGAAAAGACCTTTTCATCTATCATTTGGATTCATGTTTAAATACATCGGGCAGTGACCCCATTCATGCACTATATGACCTTGGCTTCAACAGATTGTACTGATTTTGAAACAGAATGCCAACGCTGTTCGGAAAACAGTTATAGCATACTCCTCCCCACAACAGACTGGAGGATTCAAAGCACAAGAAAGTTAATAATTGGCAGATGATGAAGCAAGTTCATCATTACTTACATGTCAAACCCTACTTAGTTACAGAAGTTATCCCTTAGTTTAAAAGGAGCAGAGGATCTTGGCTCTGGAGTGATGCCAAATTCATCAAGCTTGAGTGTTTTCTGATTTTTGTGGTTTAAAGGTGCAGTGATTTCTGTGATTTCTCAGAGAGGGTATTTCAAGAAATGTTAGGTAGAAATACATTTCCCCCCCCCCAAGGCACACGGGGCTGCACGCCACGACACTTTAGTTGTGTTGTTTAGTTGCATAACATAATGCAAGATGTGAGAATGAGGCTGTTGTGCCCATATGTCAACATGTACTAGTTCTTGCCTTATAACAAGTTTAGGTATAGAGTGAAAATGCAAAGACTGTAAAAACAAACAAACAAAAAAAAAACACCACAAAAAAAAAAAACCCAACCCAAACATACAGGATCTCTGAGAAATTCCCCTTCTGTAATTTTATTTTTTAATAAACTGCCTTCCAAACTAAAAAGTTACAAATTAAAATAAAAAAAAAAAAAAGATGCTGTAAAGAAGAGCATGCTAGTTACTGTATTGTCTTTGTAAGTCCAAAACAAAAGGGAGTCTTTACCCTTTTAGTTCCTAGTTGTAGCTTTAAATGCCATTCAACCTGCATGGATGTAAGTAACAGGGTGTTTTCTTCTAGCACATGGCACGAGATAACTCTCTTTCTAAAGGCATTTAAAAGCATGCATTTTCAAGCTGAACACATGAAAATCAACCATGTTTTCATGGATTTTCATGAAAATAAATACTGGCTATTTTATTAAGTAGCATACTCAAAGTTCTGTATGTACAAACCCATTGGGAGTACCAAATAACTAGATCATACTGTACTGTGACAGCTCTCACACATGCCTTCTGCTTTCAGACATTCTAACCACAATAGAACATCAGAAAAGATTTTTAATCTGTGCAAGAGGAAGCAGTGTTGATTTAACAGAACAGAAAGAGTTGTCAGTTCTTGTCAAGTTATTTGCAGGTAATGAGAGCATCTGCAATCACCTGGAGATCTCACAGGATTGAAATGAGTTTTTGTTACTAGGGGTGTTCTTGATGAGATTAAGAGGTTTTATAAACATCCTCTGCTCCTCTGTCTCCCTATCTGTTGCTTTCTTTGTTTAGCTTCCCATGGGAAAACCTGCAGCATCCCTCACATCTGAGTTGTTAAATGTATGCTTAACCTCTTTCATACATGTGTGTAGTTTACTTGGTAGAGGGGGGGATAACCATTGTGTTTCAGGCCATCAGGACACAGCTGCTAGGGCAAGACAGTTTATAAAGGTTTTTGCAAAACAGAGCACTTGTATGTCTAGTGTCAAAGTTTGATTGTAGTGGTAGGTAAGTCAGACCTCAAATACAGATGGAGTTTCAGTTATGGTGCACAGTGGTTTAGTTCACCTCAGGAAGTGGTTTTGCCATCTGCTGTCTCCATATATTAGAACAGAGATAACGGATGAACAGAAAGATCACAGATGTCACCAATTAGAAACAAACCCTCTCTTTTATTGAATTTTGTACTGTTACACAATCAAAAAGAAATACAGTCACAAATATGTCAAAATGTTTCAAGAGAAATATCAATTGCAATACATTGTACTTGGTTCCAAAAAAGAATTCCATTAAAATATACCACTTCTTCATGAGAGAATACTGCTATTATTCACAAAATCTACCATACTGTATACAGCCAGTAGCAAACTCTAACTTTTTGGTAACTTGGCAAGCCTTGCTCAAGGTAAACAGGGAAGCAGAAGGAAAATGACAAGTCATTTCTAGCATTTGGATCAGAAATCACAGCTCTCCAGGATGGAGCTTTCCAGGGAGTCTAGGGCATAATTACTAATAGTATTTTGAAGGGAGGCTAGTTACCCAACTCACAAATTCCTATGGAAGTGGTCTTCCTACAAAGTACTTCTGGCCTGTGAAATGTTGATGCTGGACAATTGCAGTTTGAGTAACATGCCTAAGTGCAGTGATATTTGAGTGAGATACGTGTTCTGTTCTGCAGCAGCTAATCAGCAGGGACAGGAACAGATGGTTAACCTCGGGCACATCCAGCCTGGTTGACAGTGGTCAGGGGCTCATGTCTCCCAGCTTCCACACACAGTTCAAAGGAAATGGTTCATTCAGCAGTCTAACAGGGGAGAAACCTTGCCAACAGAAGGTGGTGGGACAGCTCACATTCCTGCCTTTAGCTATCGTTGTTCAGCTCTTTCATTAAACGTCTTTTAAGAAAAATGAACAATTTACTGTTAAATGTGCAGCTCAATCTGTAATCATCAGGATTTTCTGATCCTAGTTATTTCATGGAAACATAGTTGCTCAATTAATCCCAAACAAGCTTTTTACTCTTCAAATTGTTATGTGTGAAGTTTAAATTCTTCTCTCTGACCTTACTCTCCCATTTCTTTAATTCAGTAATCACTCAGGGAGGGCTTCATGTGTGTACACAGACACACAGGAAAGGAAACTTAATAGTAAATTGTTTCAGTTTCACCCCAAGGTTTTCAAAGGTCAACACAGTCTAAGCCTATTTCAGTACCTGGGAGCAAGGTATGTTAGAAAGGCGTACTTTGGACTCTGGGCTACCTTAATTTACTCAGTGTATTACATCTGAGATCAAGTTCCCGGACAGCAGACTTAAGTGACTTCCTGGAAGCTACAGCTGTAGTTAGCTATAACTACTTACAGGGACCTGCTGGAGAGAATCCAACGGAGAGGCACACGGACGATTAGGGGACTTCAGCACCTCCCCTGTGAAGAGAGACTCAAGAGACCTGGGGCTATTTAGTCTTGGAAAAAAAATGAGGGGGGATCTCTTCAATGTGTATAAATATCTGAGAGAGAGGTGTCAAGTGGAGGGGGCCAATCTCTTCAGTAATACACAATAGTAAGACAAGAAACAACAGGTTCAAGCTTGAACATAGAAGATTTCACCTCAACATAAGGAGAGGGTGATGGAGCACTGGAACAGGCTGACCAGAGAGGTTGTGGAGTCTCCTCTGGACACATTCAAAACCCATCTAGATGCATTCCTGTGCAGACTACCCTAACTGATCCTGGTTTGGAAGGGGGGGTTGGACACAATCATCTCTGAAGTCCCTTCCAACTTCTAATATACTGAGATTCTTTCAGATAAAGGAAAGAATGATGTCATAAATAGTGGTTTAAAGATTCCTTTGCTTTTTACCAAAACCATCACTGCTGTTGATAAAAACACCTATTAGAATCCTTATGTTAAAGTAGCAATTTATGAATTAAATGTAATTTATTATTGTGACCATAGCTATGAAGGCATGGTTTGACTCTTGCTGTGGTCACAATAGCCTTCTATAAGCTAACTTTATTACTCTCCTCAGCTTATCATTTCCACATCATCAAGCATGTTTTGTATGCATAAGGAAACACAGGAATTTTTTCTTTACTACTGGTGAAGCACAAATGGTCTAATGCAGCACCTTAATGGTTTTAAGCTAACAGGTCAGGTACTTTCTTAAAGAACAAAAAAGAATAATCTTCAAAATCACTAAGACCTTTAGAAAATAATGTAGTGTAGAAGCTTGTCTGCAAAATAGGTTTAGAATCAGGCTGAGTGTTCTTAGAGGGGGGGGGAACCAAAAAACAAAACCCCAGCACAACACCACAACCACAACACATGCACAGCTGACCAAAAAGCAGCAGCTGAGTTATATACTTCTAGACTTTGCCAGCTCCCACTTGCATTTAGCAGAGCTCTTACAAGGCCACACAATCTGTTCCTTTTCCATGCATCCTTCAGCATCCCTAGGAGGTTTGGGGGGTTTTTTGGTGGTTTTGGTTTTGTTTGTTTGTTTTACCCTAAACAAATACAGCTACTGCAGTTCATTCCATTAACTGCTTAAGTCACTTTTGCCAGGACAGGAAAAATTCCATGCCTTGTTGTAACATAAAATGTGGGAGTTGGGAAGATTTAGATGAAATGACTCACTTAAAAATGACAGCTCCTGTCATTAAGATCAGAGATGACTCCAGCAAGCTCATAACCTTACGTGACCTGCATGACTTAGGTCTCCCTCCTCTTTTTACTGTGGTTTTCTCAATGAAAATTTACATCCCTCTTAAAGTACACTGACGAGGACTGGCAGGTATGAAGTTTCTCATGGGAGATGAAAAAGGATAACCCACCAGGCGAGCTCAGAGCTTGTGGAGGCAGAAAGAAAAAGCAAAACCTACTTGTACCTTTCACAGGGTCAGCAAAGCTCTCCTGTTTCACGGAATCATCATGTCAATCCATGCAGGGCTAAACTTAAGGGATGGCCCCAACAGTCTATGCTTTACTTAAGCTTTTATCAACCTTATTATTAAACCTTCTAACTGCTGACAGAGGTGCCCTGAAAAGAATGCAACCCAAGAGACCTCACACAGGAGGTACGCAGTAGCTCTGCCAGAGAACTTGATTAGCTTTGTACACTTAAAGAAACCTGCATTGAAATCTTTACTATTTAGTAGCAGGTGTATGTATTGAAAATGAAGCTTCGCGTCTAGCACACCTGTCCACTTTCTCCTCTTTGTGCAACATCTACTCAAACTTTAAGTATGTAACCATCTTTTGCTACCAGGGCCTTTTTTTTTTTAAATCAGTAGCTAGTAGCCTCCATTTCATTTGATACAGTGCTTTTTTCAGTGAATTCAGTAACAGCAATTCTAGAAAACAGGTTAAGATTATATTGATTTCAAAATACTAAAAAGCCCAGTGAAACCAATTCTTGTGACACTCCATGTTTGATTTCTTATGCTGAATTGTAAGAATGATTTGGGCTGGAAAAGACCTGTAAGACTATCAAGTCCAACCATTGACCTGCCACTACCAAGTCTGCTGCTAAACCATGCCACTCTGCACCACATCTACACAACCTTTGACACCTCTAGGGATGATTTAACCACCCACCTTGGAGAGCCTGTTCCAATGCCTGACAACCTTTTCAGTGAAGAAATTTTTCCTAATGTCTAAATTGAGATCTTCTTTTAAAGTATTTTGAAGAATGCGCAAAACACCTTGGCCATATTTACACATTACAGGGTTCTATCAGTCAGATCATATTTTAGGAGAGCAAAACAAGAAAAGTCAAAGCTACTGGGTCAACAGCACAAGAATGTAGAACCAAGTTTTATCATCAAGTACCAGCTCAATTTTTTAATTCTGCAGTTTTGTGATAAAAATCCATCTTTAACTGATCACTCCTATGAATTTACTTTCTCCTGCTTTCCAGTATTACCTTGATAAAGCTTCCAGAGATAAGCCTTTAAGCTGTTCCTAGGAAGAATCCTTCCACTCTGCTGTAACATAAACATGCCATCTCCTCATTGCAAGTTTGCTAACTGGTGTGAGAACAGATTTAACAGTTTAACATCTTTGGCGAGCGGTAGTACAACACTGTTGAGGAGACTTCAGTACTGGATAGGCTCAAATAAGTAATGCGGAGATGTTACAATCAAAGTAAGGAAGCAGTGATGTCCAATCAACTCTACATTAGAAAGGGAACACGGATGAACAATAACCACTAACAAAAATATAAATTATCTCATTTCTCTCAGATAACACACTCCCCAAGGGGGCCTGGTCCACATATAGTTTATTGATGTAAGAAAACAATACAGTTAGTGTTAGATCCAACCACAAAAGAGCAAAAGAATGAGTGGATGAAGGTTTTGTACAGTACATATAGGAAAATAAGATGTTTGTGACAACTATATATTTCTAAATAAAAAGGTTTCTAAATATATTCAAGTTATTGAAATCTACATGAAAACATATGGATGTTAATAGCAACAAGGTGCATAAAACCAAAACATCAAAATATTGAGCAACTCAATGATGTACTAGATAAACTTTGCTAACAATGCAAGATGTTTTACGGTCTGCTTGAAATATCACCTATACCACACAGGGTAAGCTGAACATTTAGATTTAAGTTCATACACAATATTAGCATTAACTTCAACAACTACAGGCAGGGAATTCTCTTTTTAAGCTGGCAAAGTGACTACTTTAAGAACATCAAACTCTCTCTAAATTGAGAACATATCCAAATAAAATGCTGCTAGCCCTTTCCAGATAAAGTCTTTCCTTTGACTACCCACACGCATTTAAGTCAAAAGCATGAGACAGCATTTAAGAACAATTTATATTACAATGTGATTAAAATAATGACATAATCCAGGTTTAAACATGATTCCATAGGCAAACAAAAGAAGATTCTTCTTAAAAACTAGTTTTTATAAATGCAGAATATATTGCATGAGGAACTGCTGGTATTTATTATTTTTTTTTTAAGAAAATATATTGTGCGATTGTGGCTACAATGCACTGCTGCAAAGCATTGTTGTTTCTTATAAAAACCATTGAAATAAAAAACTTACTTGAACATAAAGAGAGCACAAGTCTTCCAACGACCTATGAAAAGCAGGATGGAAGTGTTCCCAGTTTCACCTGTGTTGACATTTTACTAATGACAAGTTTTGGTGACCAACTCCCCAGCCAAAAAATAAATACTATTTTATTTAATTTTTTTTTTTAATTATTTTTTTTTTAAATCAGGTGCATATTTCAAAGCTGCTATTGCAAGTGTGTTTTAAATGTAATGGACTTAAAAGTGTATGTACCAAAGAATTATAAAAATGCACTACAGTTTGAGTTATTGTTACATAAAGAACATATTAAAAAGACTGTCAAAATAAGTAGAAAGGGGATCAAAACTGAACTAACTGAATTAGTGCAGTACTGTAGCCAGGCTTCTAAAATCAGATATAGAAAATATAAATAGACTGCTTTAGGTGATGATTCACCAGTGTCCAAAAAAGGAACAAGTATTGTGAAAACTCAGTTAACTTGATCCAGAGCTCTGAGCAGTTCTTCACCCTGTAGCAGGTTTCTGTTGCCTTGTATGGGAGCGTTTACTTCGCAATCGTAACTTGTGAGCTGGGGTAGTCCACTTTCATCCATCGACTGCCCTAGAAGTTTACTTGCTATGTCTAAAAGGAGGGAGGGGAAGGAGAAAAAGTGCACTTTATTCACCACAATCAACCTTACCTCCCTTATGAGGTTTTGGAGGAAACTGTCAATGTGTTTTTGTCATTTAGTTCTCTTTCACACAGTCCCTCTCCACCCACCTCTAGCTATTAGAAGAAGTTACTAACCAGTTGATAGTAGAATGATTGTCTTTTGCTCCACTCCATTATGACCATTTGTTTTGCATCCCTTTACACGTTTCCAAGTAAGTGTTGCATTTCCTCCACGATCACCTGTCTGCTGGAATAAAGACCCCTAAGAAAGACACAAAATATACATTATTTAATAAGAAGGTTTCTTTCTGGCTGTCCATGTCCCTCTTCCAAACTAACAGTTCTTTTCACTAATTACTAGTGTAGGCATCGTTACATTCAGAACTTGGGGGCAAACATATTTCCAAGTATACTGGCCTTAAAAATTATTGAAAAGGAAACCAAAACAGATTTCAAGACCTTACTTCCCTTACAGGAAACAATCACTAAATCCTGGTTATCATCAGTTACCATTCTCATGATTGGCATGTACCTGTACACATACACACCCACTTAATTACCACTGCTCTTATGTGAGTAAGCATCAGGTTTTCACTGAAGTCTCTAATGGTTTTCTGCACTGGAATTAATAGTACAGACAGGAGATTCAGGAATCTTGAAAGGTCGATTCTATCTAAATTCAAGATGTAAATTCTGCTTGCTCTCCAGTTATTGCCACCAAGCTATCTGCCTCAAGTCTTGTAGGGAATGTAGTCCTAAACCATTCTCTTGCAGATACAGCTCCTTAGCATATTGTTTTGACAGTAGTGTAGAAGATACAAAGATTAGAAAGCTTTTAAGGGCTCCACATAATTAGGATAAGTAGAAAGAAGCTGGCACTGAAACAGATGGTATGACAGGAAAACCCCCACCATCTTAGTATCAAGGCTGCTAGCAAAAGTAGTTGAACCTGCAAGGTTTTGTCTTGTTAGTAGTACTGAGTGCTGCAGTAAGAGGGAAAGGTATTTCAGAATGCTGTTGTCATCCTGAACACTTTAAGAACACACATTTTCAGGTTATAAAATACCCATGCAAGTCAGAAGGGCAGTTGTAAAATAGGACAACTCAAACTTAGAAGCTGCATTTCATAGTAAGGCCAGTCACCTGCATTGTTGCTGGTTTGTATTTTTCACTGTGAATGCAGTACAGCCCTTTGTATTAAGAAAGATTAACAGCTCCTGTCTTTTTCAGTGTAATGATTTGGATCAATTTCATAATCTTAGTATAACACATGTTGCCTTTCTCCAATTCTTCTGTTTTCTAGAAAATGGAAGTAGTATTTTAGTCTTCACTTATTTCCACTCTTTGCAAAACAAGTCCTGCTTCATACAGCTAAGAAGTTGAGGCATATTTTTGCACAATCCCAGAATACTATATTTTATAAGACTGGGTTTAACGTCATTTTTCTTTTGTACATACTCAGGGCCTATTTCATGCTCCCAGAAATCCACTGTGGAGAAAGAAGCCAAACAACAAAAGCATTTGCTTGAAATAATGTCAGTAAGACATGGAAAATTCAGCTTCTGACTGTGCAGAAACCATCAGAAAGTTTGAAATACTTTTGTCAGGAATAGTAAAAAAAATCAAAAAGGTTTGGCAAAGGATAACATTTGAGCCTATAGGTATAAAAAAAGATACTAGGCATAGAAGCCTGAACACCATTCAGCAATTAATACTGAACTACTTGTGTTCTGTGCATCTAATGACATCCCATGCTATTTAGAATGTTTTATCAGCAGCATTATCTGACAGCTGCATCACCATCACATGATAAAAAGGCAATGGAAGATAGTAAAATTCCTTGCAGAGCTGTGAATTCTTGCAGGGCTACTGGAACTCACAGAACATCATGCATGAAAGTGCAAAACATTTAGCAAATGAAAACAATGGCATAAGGATGATTATTTTAAATGAAGTGTGTTTGCCTTGTAGAAAATAAAAAAAAAGACATATAAAACTTTTCCAGCTCTTCTAGAGGACAGCAACATTAAACACAGTGATTTGTCTCATGCCCAAAACAGAATACTAATACAGGAATAATTCATAGTTCAGAAGGAAAATATGCAAAACATGATGGATGACTACACCTAGGAGACAGACCACTACAGAAACAGAGAGTCTCAAAGACTACATTGCAATAGAGGAGCTAGGAATTAACCGGAAAGACCTTAAGAGAAGAGGGAATTCACAGTGAAGGCAAGAAGAGTAATGGTGAAGCTCAGGATTTGGAAATACTAAGAACTGATAGTAAGAGAAACGTTTGGAGAGAAAATAGCCTTGCAGAAAGTAACAAGCTGGACAGCCTCAGTTAAATGACTGAACTTTAAAACTTTAATATCTAGGACAGATGTTGATGTGCTACTTATGATCACACACGCTATTACTAGAGAGTGTGCACAGAATTGAAGTGGTAGGAATATACATTTGCTAGGTTACATGAATTTTATTCCTTTATGGTTCAGATGGTCTTATCTGATCAAATAAAGGAATTTCAGACTTGATGGAAGCATAGAAAGAATCATAAAACCACTATATCCAGTACTGACAAATACAAAAATTGAGTTTAAATTCAAAAGTAAAATAAAAATGGCAATTACAAATTGTAATGTCTTACATTTATGTATATTCTACTGAAGAACACATACGTTCACAAAAGTGTATCTTCTACCTAAACAAGAAGTGTGCTTGGGTATAGAGAGCACTTTTGAAAGAGCTAACAGTGAAGGAGAACTAAAATTGGAGTATCTGCATGTATGTGGGAATTTCATTGTTGAATAATTATGTCTAATCCCAAGATTCCACTGTATACAAACAGTTAAACTCAGGAGTCTGCACTGATGCCTCATTTCAGAAATTGCAAGGTTAAAAGTGAATATTTTAAAACGTTAAAACAAAACTCACAATTCCAACTGCCTGAAAAAGTGAACCATCATGTTCCATTTTTCGTTTTCTCTGAGCATTATGCAAAGCTAGCATCTTTGGATTTAGTTCTTCATCCATTGCAGTAGATCTAAGGAAAATTGATTCAGGCTGTTAAGATGTTTCTACTATGCTCAAGCCACTCTTCTTTTGTGGATACTTATACACAATATCACAGAACTGAAATTATGAACTATATTACTTTTCTTTCATAATTGATTCATTTCAACAATTGTTGTCTACAAGTATAGCACATGTTAGCCTTTAATATCTTGCCATGAAGCTTAGAATGAGTTACAACAATTTTTAAGGTCTGCAGAAAACAAAAAAAGCCTAACAGTTCAGCAATTCACTTTCAACAGGAAGGAGGAAGTGAAGGGTGAGGAAAATATTCTGAATATTTCTATGTAGAGATAAATCTTTTATGTATCAAAAGGCTGATGTCTGATTTTGTAGAGATTTGTCGTAAGTATGTACTACATATGCCACAGTCCATCATTATAAATTAGGGCTCATTTTAAAAGCAATAAACATAGCAGAGTCTGTAGTTGTCTCTTACCTCATAACTACATAAGCAAAAAAAGCCCCAGAAATACTGTGGAGGTGTAACGACTTGTAAACTGCCTACTGCATTCTTTTAGAAAGGCTTCGTGTCAGATACAAGAGTAGAACCAAATTTATGGACAGTTTGCATATAGTAACTGTCTATTACCCAAGATGTTTATGTAACAGCTACTGCAAAATTAACTTTATAGAAGCTTACTGTAAAAACAAAACACAAAAAAACACCAATAGTACTTGAAATATCCAAATTTAAATGTAGCCATTTTTAATCTGAAGTAGAATGCTGAAGACAACGTGGGCAGTACTTAGGTGTATTACATCTAATTCTTGAACAGATACTAAGGCTTAAGCTACACTTTTGAAATACCTTTTATTCAGAGTAACTGTTAGCAAACTGGGTGCTCCCGGACAAGATTTTTCCGTCTGATCCAATGTTCCTTTTGCTGCTCTGACTGGAGATGCAGTTCGACTCCTGTTCCCACTGTAAGGTGATGCTGGGGCACTACTCGTTTCATTGACTACGCGGACAGGAGATGAAGGAACAATTAGCGTCTTCACATCCTCCACTTGTTCTGTGGCTGGCTTTATTTCATCAGCAGTACTTGATGGTGTCTGAGTCTGCTGAAATATAGTAATGGTGGTTGCACTCTGGGAGCTGGAAGAACTGCTTTCCAGTGGAGAGAGCTGATCAAAGGATCGCAACTGGAAGTCATCATCCATTGGGATGTAAGGAGCCAACATCTCCAAATCTAAATCAGTTTCCTAGAAAAGAGGTGAAAGTGGTAAATAGGTAAGAACATCTAAGCTACAGCATCATGGTTTCATTGAAGCTCTTCCTTTTATCAATCCCTACAGATTTTTTTTGCCATTTATTTTAATAAAAATAGTACATAGAAGAGGAAGGAGTTTGCTGAAGGCATTAAGAGAAGCACACTGAGAATAAATATTAAGATGACAGAATTAATTTAGTACACATTACCTGAGTAGAAAATGGATTTTTTGCTTCTGTATCTATTGCAAATAGTTTCTCCACTAATTCCAGTTTGAATTCATTAGCCATATCATTATCCACATCAAAGCAGTAGTCATTGGGACTACTGGGCTGTGAAAACATCAAATGCAGTTTTAAGTTTTTGTCATTACATCATTCTGCATTGTGTCTACAGATTCTCTGAAAAATGTCCTATGTAAAAGCTAATTCCAAGCTACAGTTGCACAAAATTGAAATGGGAAAGGAAAACACATTTGTCAGTACACATTCCTATCTACCCCACTGGGGAAGTACCCAATTAGTTGGACCTCTACGGTGATTTATGTCAGCTAATTTGCTGTTCAGAAGTTGTCTCTGAACCATTTTTTCCTACAAAGACCAATCCCAAGCTCTTCTCATTTCTATCAAGTGACATTGCATGCATTTACAAGACTCTGGTGAAAAGATAATTCTCAGTATGAAAATTTATCATTCTCCTCAGATCATGACCTGCGCTTAAGTCACAACATAGAAAATTTTCATTCCCTGTCTCAGCTGTATCCTTAACCAGATTCGCTCCACAAGCTCCAACAGCAGCACATACATTTTAATGACAGCGTATCCAAATTACGTAACTAACCTCAGGTGAACTTTGGCTGGTGCTTGCATCAGAAGGGCTGGTTGGTTGCTCTTGCACCTGGGGCATGGTAAAAGAAAGTTCGAGTGGCTCTGTGTTTGGCTCCAGCTTTGATACAACTTCTCTATTGAGTGCAGGATCAGCATTGCTACGAAGTGGCTTTGTAGTTTCAGAGGCAGGTAGTGGGGACATTGCCATATTTATATTCTGCAATTTCTCACTGGATGAGGGGAGCATTACATCGTTATACAAAGGAACTTCATCACATTGTTGCTCATCAGACTCTATAAAAATTAAAAGAAATCATCAACCTAAGTAACAATACTCGGCATGTCTATGGACCTCATTAAATTTAAACAGCACAGTTCACTGTTACAGTGGGTAAGTTACACTGGGAGATTATTTTTCAAAATGTACTGTAGAATACTAACTACCAATTATCAGGCTTTCTAATTCAAATGGTCACCCACCATTACTGCTGAAATCTAGAGATATAATTGTGTCTCCTGCAGCTGGGGCCAGCACAGTTAAAGCATCTGGTTCTTGTTTAAGTTTTTCAAATAGGTTGTTGGTATCATCCAGGTCATCTTTGCTGAATATTTTGGTCATTTTCATATCAGGAGACTCCACTGGTTTCAGCATACACTCAGTTTGTCCAAGGGAAAAAATTAAGTCCTTCTGAACAATCCCACTGTCAGACAGAGAGGAAGATGACTTAAATACAGCTAGGAGGAGTAAATTCAGGCTTAACAGTTTTCTAAGTTGGAAAAGGAAGAAGAAAAAACAAAACCAAATCACCCAGAACTACCACACCCCCCCCACAATATTATCAGGATAGGGACTTAATATTTTCCCCCCCTTACTCATTCTTCCTCAAATTTATGAGGCAATGTACCACCAATTGTGGTGCCATTAAAAAAAATCCCAAACATGAAAAAACCCCACAAAACTAAAACAGAGCAAAAAACAAAACCACACCAGAAAAACCAAACCAAAACCACAAACCAACCAACCAACCAACCAAAATACCAACAGCAAACCACCCGAACCGGTGGTTTTCTGAAAGTATTGAGAAAGTAATAAAAAAAATTAAGAAGTTCAGTTATTTCCTAGAACACTTCTTTCTAAATGAACAAACAATATGTTGGTAGGTAGGTGCTGGTTCATTCACTGGAGTTTTTCAAAATTAACTGAGGGCTATTGTACAACTGCAGCAAAAACCAGCCAACAGTCTGCCTCCAGCTGAAGCTTTCAATTAAAAGAAGGGTTCTAAGGAAGAAAAAATATAATAAATGGGATTAAGAAAGACACCATTACTGCTGCTCTGGCTCCATGACTAGAGGTTATTAGTGAAATTAACTGCTCCAGATCAGTAAATGCAAAGATTAGTAAGCTGTCTGGAGCACACACACATTCCCAAATGCTTCCATCGTGGGAGGTACAGAAGAGGCTAGCCCTACGCTCATTTGCCTGCAGATTTCTTCACCAGATCAAAAAAAGTTGGTATTAAATACAATTCCTAATTCTAACAGTCATATTATTCTAACCAAAATGTAACAAATAGTAACACATCATCATATATTCAACAGAGGATCAAGCTCTCAAACTTGAACAAAAGCTGCAATGCCATTAGAAACTGACTTTGTCTTCAATAAAAATGATGTCAAATAACAGCAACGTCCACACAACTTACCTCAACACATAGTTTACACATACTATGCACTGTGGCTGAGAATTCTTAGTGTTGTATATAACAGTTGCTTGAGTTTCAACCCAGACATAGCCACCTTGTTTAGCGAGCATTCTGTACTGTCCTGTTGTCACCTGCCCTTTTGTGAACACTAAAAGCAGAAAGGACACCAGTTTTAACTACAGGCAGAAAAAAATGAAACCGTTTCAGACAAGTATTTATTGCAGATTCATATCTGCAACTGGAAATTCTGCTGCTGCTTTCCCTCACTGTTCTATCTCATCTCTTGCAGTTGGAGGGCTTTAAATACATTTTTTCAACTTACTGTCATGGTGTGTTTTGGTCAGATGATCAGAATCCAGTGCATGATAGTACTCATAAATAGAGCGACCCAGGAGCTCCTCTGGCTCATACCCCATCAACTCTGTAATTCTTAAAAACAAGGGGAAAAACTGCTGAGTAAATGCAGACATGGAGCAGCATAAATACCAGAGTATTTGGATACTTGCACATCTAGAAAAATCTTGAGTCACTTCCATACACCTTTACAGCAACCCTGGTTTACTGGGATTTTTCATTTTGGAAATAAATTGCTATTTTCACACTTCTTTAAAAGAAGCATTTCAGCAGATAGAAATATTCAATGAGAAGTAAAATCTTATAAATCATGGCCTAAGGTAGACAGGATTAAGCAAATCCCTGCAACTAAAAGAAATAAGGAATCAGATTTATTCTTCCCACTGAAGTCCTCTCAGCTTTTACAGAAAACAGTATTTTCTTCAGCCCTTAGAGGGCAGTGCTAACCCGGGGAACACATTTATTTTGGCCTATTCTGCATGCAGAATGTGACCAAATAAGTACTGTTTAAGAGACACCAGACTAGAAAGGTGGTTAGTGCAGAGGACAGAAAATAACCTATACTAACATCAATTTGCACTTAACTGCAGTATCTGATTAGAAGTTTGATTTTGTTATAAAGAAAAGGAAACAGGTAGCAACAAAGCCAAAAAAACACCCAAACAAAAACACCCAGCAAACAAACAAAAAAAACCCCAAACCCCCACTCCAAACAAAACCAGAAACACCAAACCCACCACCAAAAAACAAACAAAGCACCAACAAAAACACACACACCAAAAAACAAACAACCCAAGCAACAACAAAACCCCAAATAGCTCAGGCCAATGATTTCTTCCACTTCTGTTTTTCAGCTTTGGAAAGCTGTGTTTCCAGAGGGTAGTAACAGCTGTGTTACATATGTGAGTACTTCATCAATTTGTACCCAAACACAAACTCTGATTATCAATAGCAGATATACTGCATTAAAAGTATAGCTGAACTATTTGGTGGGTTTTTTAGGACTGGAGAAAACAGACACTGAGGAAGGGACAGGGGGAAATGGTTGCAACAAAATACTTCTGAGAAGTATTACACACTTTCTCTACAGTCACTAGAAAGCACCACCATCTTTGACAAATTTGAACTCCTTCCTATTTTTTCAGTAA
The DNA here is from genome assembly GCF_014839835.1 of Dryobates pubescens. NCBI lineage: Eukaryota > Metazoa > Chordata > Aves > Piciformes > Picidae > Dryobates > Dryobates pubescens. Next base: position 19,257,170 of record NC_071616.1, on the reverse strand, counting down.
CTGGTAGAATCTTCCATTTCAATTTAACTGCTGCCACTAAACTAGAGACCAGTCTGAACAGGCAGTTAACTGCAGGCTAAGGATTTATTCCAAAGTAATAACCCTGCATCCTCCTTAGATTTAAAATTTTGGCTTTTAAATAAGGCATCATGATCTGTTAGTAAGAGGGAAAGTATCCCACTGATCCATTGTGCAGATGAATCAGGTTAATGAGTTAAGAATACGTAAGTGTTTAAGGTCAATATTAGCCAACGTGTTCCAACCCTGCAAATCCTTCACACAGGTTCTTTTTTGAAGTACAGAATACATATTACCTTTAAAGTACAAAATATGTATTACCTTTCATCGCAATAGGAAAATTTCATATCAAGACTGTGACGACTGAGGAATGTTTTACTGTCCAAAGGGACCTCGATGTTTGATGGATGAGGAATAGGTTCACAGATCAACACCAGACATGTCATGGGAGGCTTTTTGTAGCCACAGTGAGTTTGATTACCGCATGTGTCGTACACACGAATGTGTCCAGTGCAGTGGAGTACCTACCGGAAAGTTGTATTGTAAACAAAGGCTGGGTTCTTGTCTGTCAGACAACACAACAACATTTTCATTGGCACACCCAGAGCAAAGTTCTCCCCCTCCCCACTCCTTGATGTGATAGTAACAGGAAGGCAGCGCTGCTTCCAGATAGATGGCTAAAGGTGAGCAGCAGTTCTCATGCCACATAGACTGCCATGAGTACATAGACTGCCAACTCTTTCCTTTCGGGCACTGGCTGAAGCAGCACCAGACATTACTGCGTCTCTGTTAACTTCCTCCAAAGTCACATGAGTGCTGACACTGATATGCAATTGCCTCAGCCAAAGGTATCTTACTATTTAAATTTTAAAGTTATGGTAATAGTAGCAACCTCCATTTTAGGTTTTCTGATCTCTAACATCACTGCTGCAAACACATTCCTCAAGAGACAAGAAGTTTTGCATTTTGTGTTGTTACTTTTGTTTGTTTTAACCATTCTGAAGTAGGAATTGTTCACTGCAGTAAAGATAGATGTTTGAGCGAGAATTAAGTTATAAAAGAGAATTGTGAGCCATAATACTACTCAATACAGCAAAAGGTTACTTTTTGTCCAGAGGAGAAAATGCATTCACTGCAGAAAGTTATCAGGCTGCACTTTTTGTTCCAACTGTTACAAAAGGGATAGCCAGCTGCATCAGAATGAATGGTATTCAAGTCCTTCAGAGAAACCTCAACTGTCACATTTACAGTGTTAAATCAAAAGAAATCAGGTATCAGCATAAGTACTGTCAAGAGGTTTTTTCTGAGAGGCAGCTTTATGCAAACAGATTTAGTAATTACAATTTCTAGCAAGTAACTGACCTCCATCTGAAAACAGTTTCTCAAAACACTTAATAAATTCTCTAATTTTAAAACATGTTTCAGTAACCTCTGCTATTTACTCAGCATTACAATTCAGCATATTGAAGCATAATCAGATAAGTACTTAGTGTAACTCAAGCTTGTTACATTAAATAAAAATGTTGAAATACACTGTTATGACATTTGAAGAGGAGGCTGTCAAACTATACAAAATAGCCCTTTGTGTTAGTTACCTTCCACGTAGCAGACTTTATATTCACTGTTCTCCCCCTGCTAGTCAGCGTGCACTTCATTCTGAGAAAGAAGCTGCGCTCTGTGTTCTGCTCTTTGCCCTTTTTCACAGGACCTAGTAAAGGCAAACAGTAAAGCAATTCTTAAGCTCTCGCATAAAAAAGTTGGAGAACTCCAAGACAAGGGGAAGACCCAAAAATTAAAGAGAGAAACCTAACAGCACTTTATGATAACCACTTCTTAGAATGAGTTGTACCATGAGGCAGAAACGTGAAGTTTTGACGTTTTAAGAGTGGTATATTTGCAGCCAAATTCACTCTCCCAGATTTCAGGGAAAAAGGAGCAGGGAGAAAGAAAGGCCGACTGACTATTTAATGGATTTTGAAAATTAGAAGACAAGAAAAGCAAGAGCAGAATGAGAAGCTGTTGAGCTGGTTTCCACTGAAATGCACCAATAACTCACTGGGTAAGAGGCCTGCGGCGCTTCAGGACTGCAGTGATTTTAGATTTTTCAATTCAGAATTAACAACACAGTTGTTAATATTCATCCAAATATTTCCATAGTGATTTACACTCTTAAACAGGGACTGAGTCTTTAAATACATTAATAGCATTCTTGGGAGGGAGGGGGAAGTAAAGACATTCTAATATGAATCTTAGAGGCACTGATTTTTTATCTTTACTTGCTAACAGCAGGCTTTAAGTTGAGAGTTTTGCCTTCACAGGGGAGACCCTTTCAGAGTTGATTACTAGCTCAGCTGTTCTGGGCAAAGAAATTGCAAACTGATCCTATCAGGAGAGCTGCAAGCAGCTCACTGTGTGTGGAAGGAGGAAATGAAGCACCTAGGATAAGGAGCAGTGGAAGAACAAGTTTGCCAAAGTGTGCTAAGGAGTGAGGACCAAAAAGTGGCAAAGGGTGGAATTTTAGAGCACATGAGTTTATTTCTGATACATGTGTATACAATAATTTCCTCTCAACCTCCACAGACAAGAGTAGATATGAAATTTTTCATGGTGGCTTGCACTGCAGCTATTAGATTGACAAAGTTCATTAGAAATACATGAAAGCCCCTGTGCTGTAGTGCCTGCTGCTTCTAGCACAGGAAAAGACTAATGGGGACAAGCCTACTTTATGTCACATCAAAATATCCTTGATAAAGGAAGGGGTGGGGGAGGGAAAGAAAATAAAGCAAAGTTCAGAGAAGCACCCAAAACTTATCTAATTCAGTACATTTTGGAAAGAGTTAAAGCAATCTAGAAATTAATATTTGAAGAGCACACAATATTAGTGTTACCAAATCCTGATGCTTAAGACTGCTTTAAAAAGCAGAGTGTAAGAGATGGAGCAACTTTGCCAAGTCTGGTTCAGCACTGGACATAGTTTTACAATCACCAGCCTTGAAAAATTAAAAAGCAACTTCTTAAAATCAGAATGCACTTCAGTTCCTGCCAGTCACAATTACATTCATTTGTACCTGTACAATCCCAAAGGGGAGTATTTAATACTCAATTCAGTAATTCCACTGATGTAAGAGCTGCAGTAGAATGTAACCTGGGAATGTTAATAAATATAAAAAAGTGCTATTATTACTGTAATTTAGGCACTTGTCTTCCAACTTCATTTGAAAACCAGATTTTGTAATAATGCTTTTCAGACATCTTATTCCAGTCTGGTCAATTTAGACACCCTGGAGCCGGTTTCCATGAAACTCAGTAACACGACATTCTTAAGAATAAGCTTTTGCACAAGACCAGCTTTTTGACACTGCTGGAGTCAAGCTGTTGCCTCACCCCAAAAGCACTGCGGTATTCCAGAACGGGGTAGGGGAAAGTCTAGCCGAGCCTTGCCTTAGGAACAAACTTCAATACTGACGGCCGACAGCTTTAGAAAATGCTTACAAAATCAAAATTGGGGCACTTAATGCTGTGGTATCTTATCATGTCCCTTCCACTGAATTAAACAGAATGACAACATAGAAGACTTCTGATTTATAATACTACATGAAAGCAGAGGTCAGGCTTGGTCATTTACCCATATCTAGATTCAGATATAACTCTTTTTTGATCAAGTACAAATTAGAGAGGTTGGATTTTAGACTTCTAACAGCTGTGTAAAGCAGATTTGTTTGGAGGCATGCAGGCTGCCAAGTCTTCATAGTCATTACAAATCTTTAGAAGACATACAAGCACAAATCCAAGGGCATTTGTTAAATTCAAAAGCATACCGAACATGTGAACACAGTGTTCTGCTCCCTTGGATGGAGAAGAGTTAGAAATCTGTGAAATGATACCAATTTCATGAAACAATTAAAAAGGTACAGAGGAGCACCAATCAATCCCAAAGTCCTTTTAGGGGCTGTCCAAGTATTCTCTGATTAGTTTTCCTGTGTCCTAAATATAGCATCTTTTTTGTGTCTTAAGTAAATGACAACAGATTTATGGAAGAAAGCATTTGCTTTTAAGTTGCCCTGTAAAGACAAACCCAGACCAATACAAATGCACCAGTTTTATTCCATATGCTTCCATAGCAATTGCTTAAGATCATTCTTGTTCAACCTACCTCTAATTTTATTCTAGTAAGCACACCAATTCTTTCATCCCTCAATAACTACTTTCTATTCATTGATTTTGTTTTAGGTTAAAGAGTACTAACAAAGTCTTATCTCTCCTACAATCACAGTATCGACAAAACTTGCCGGTTATTTCTGTTGTTAGTATCTCTGAACAAGATTTATTTTGAGATTTAAGCAGCAGAACATGCCTTTTTCTGGCAGATATCCAACTGTATGAATGCCAACAAGAACTATCCATAAGTAAGTTAAACCCATTTTTTTCTTCTCACCGTTTCTGTGTGTAAGCATTTCTCTCAGCTCTTCATGGTCACATGGATGAGTGAAATCAAACACACTGTGCCCCGTCAACTCAAACTGTAGAAATAAGAGGTACAGGGGTGTCTAACTTAATATTTAAAAATGTAACAACTTTTACAGATCTGAAGGAGGCTTAGGAAATATCAATGTTTCACCTGAGTGAGTCCCATACACTTGTTCACGTTTTCAGACATGTAAATCATGTCCCCATCTTCAGACAGAACCATGACAAATCCATCCAGAGCTTTCAAGTAGAAACAGTTCAGTTCCTTCTCCATTTTGGCTTCTGTCTCCAGCTCACCTAAAAGCAGCCACACATTTTCATTTAAGTAAACATCAGCCATTCTTCACTTACCATCAGGAATGGCTTCTGGTACCAATCTGCAAGGAGTCAACCTTGCAGGACTGTTCAAAGCCAGTAAAACTCACTTATCTAAGTGAACAATTACATTCTTCAAGCTCTTAGAAATGTTATCATAAGTAAAAATAAAAAATTTTAAAAAAAAAAAATCAGTGAGGTTAACACTCTCTGCTGTAATGCACAAACCATCCACCTCCAGGGAAAGTCTACATGGCAAAAATATGACCATTTATCTCAAAAAGGCATTACAAACTTTTCTTAGGGGATTCCTAGGAGACATTTTGGTACAGCTACCAAAGTTATCCTCTGTATGGTGTAAGTAAGCATGCAAAAGTACAAACCAGCACAGCAGTCATGGCATGTGATGCAGATATAGGTTCATAAGCTAACTGAGATACTCCTGTAATTGCACGTGTAGACATGACTGCAGAGTTAACTTGATCTCCAGTGGAGTATAAATGACCAAAAAAAAAAAGAAAACCCAAACAAAACCACCTCCTTGCAGTTTCCATTAAGTAGAAACACCTACAGTTAGCTAAGTCAGCCCTGCACCTACAGTTTAGTAAAGCACAGTTTTAACAACCAACTCCAAATGAAATAAATTAACTTTGGGAGATGGGTCAAATAGCTGAGACTGAAAATGGCACTACAGCTGTGATGGGTCATCTAGGATCACCAGAACAGAAAGGGAAAAAACAAAGCTCATTGAACAGTGGCCCTATTTTTCCTGCGCCATCACCAATTGCCTAAATCTACTGTAAGGTCTTCCACCTTGACATAGAAGGGATGCAGCTATTAGTGTATTTAACTACTGACAGGTTTGAGAAATAGCTTCCTCCTCAACATACCACCAGCCCCTTCTCCAGATTCTGCTCTGTTATTCACTTACCAGCATCTAGCAGCTTTCTCATGCGCAAGTAGCTGATGGTCAGCCTCATAATGGATGCCTTGTCCAGGTGCGCGCTGACAGTGTGGGGCAGGGGCAGCTGATGAGCCAGCTCATAGAACACTTCTGATTCCTTGCTCCTTCGGCACCGTGCTGCATCTCTTGACTTCTCTTTTCTGCGCTCTGAGCTAATCCTATATAAACAAAGTTTGGGGTTAACAGAGGAAGCAGAGTTGTCTGTGCAAGTTTATTTTGAAACCAAGCTACCCAGCAGCTAATTAACCAGTTATCAAAGTTGAGTAATTTTAAACCTCAGTTTAAAAGTGTAAATGTAATTCTGTGTACAGAGTTCTGCTGTGGATGGGCTCTGCCAGAACTTAATTCAAACCCGTGAGTTTTTCCAACAAGATTAGTTCTTCAGAGTATGTAGGTACTTGGAACCGTTGCCTTGACTGCTGCCTGTCTAGCCTCCAAATACCGTTTCCTCCCTCTTTCCTAACTCCTTAAATCCAGTCAGAATGCTACAACATAAGTTACTCCCAGCTTGATGCTCCGTTTAGTATTATGTACACTACAAGTTCTTCCCTTCTTACCATCCTTATAAAGCTCACCTAATGGGTCAGATAAGCAAGGATATCAATTTAGCATGAGGTGTTCTGCTTATCAAGCGATTCAGAAAGTCTCTCTCCTATCTCCCTTTTTCTAATATAGCCCTTTCTATAGTCTCCCCTACAATGAAAAACTACAGCTGTTAAGTTGCCATGTTCTCCTTCTACTGCCTCTGATATGCTCATCTTCCTGAGACACATGAAAAAGTAGCTCACTAAGAGCAAGCACCAAAACAACCAAGACACTTCACTGGCCAGTAACATGGATTCCTTGGACTCCCTTTTCCCAGTACCCAGCCAAATTCATGTTTGTTTCATGATCTGTCATGTAAGGCTTGGACTAAGTATTTTGAGATGGGAGCTCCAAATTTTTATTACATTTGAACAAAACCTCAATGCTGCTGTGATCCCCAAGGACATTATGCCACTGCAGTTAAATATGCTTTTATTTCTATATGGACAATACAAAAGGATATGGCATTATTGTCCATTTTCCTTTTCATAAAATTTGTGCTCTGAAGGCACCCTATCTTCATTTGCACACCCCCAAGACACAAAATGAAGTTCTGCTGATTTGTAGGATCCTTTTTCCCATTGACTTCCATGAAAGCTGTAAGATAAACATATGCCTAGAAACACTGCTTTTATAATTCAAAGCTGCATGCCTTTTAGTGTTATCATAAAGAGAGTAAGTGTCACTAGTTGGAAAACACAGAAAATAAACCACTGCACTATTTACTACCAACAGTTTAGGAATTGTTTCAAATTTCACTAGACTTTAAAGTCACATATTACCACTGCCAAATCCATGTTACTAAGTCTGCCCATCTATGCAAAGGCTTTCTTAAATTAGCACACATCTTGTGAGAGGTGCCACAAATGACAGAGGCAAGTGAGCTGATACTGCCTGGGAAATAACAAACCACATTCAGTGTAAGCAGTCAGATGCACACCCAGAAGAAACATTTTCAGTCCTTCCCCTGATGTGCCATCCACAATAATGAAAAACCTGCTTAGTTTGTGCAGAAACACACAAGAGACAATACTATTAACTCTGACACTGGAAGCATGAATGCCTTGAAACACATAAGTTTGACAAGCTGGTTTGTAAGCCATCGGAATCTCTTCTAAAGTTACTTTTTTCCCAGCTTCATAAAAGCATATGGCATTCTAAGCCATCCCCAACCACATCATCCTCTCTTCCTATTCCCTGCCACTGCCAGGAGAAAGAAGCACTACAAACTTGATTTTTCAGAATCATAAGTTCTCATTTGATGGCAAAATCAGGCTATTAGATCACAAATACTATTCCTATGTAATGAGAAACATTAATAAATCAAAATATAATGGAGATCTTTGGAAAACTTACGGACACAACTCCAGACATACAACAGTTCTATTGGTTTCTATGAATATAAGTTCATGTTCCTCACAACAGTAGCCTAAAAGATCTGATACTTCCAATCTTGCAGATTTCTTCACATTCAATTTCCTCATGACAAGAGATGTTCCTGCTCTAGTATTGCATACCTGGGTCTGAGAAGCTTGAGGGTCCTGACATACAGGTGTATCTGTAAACAGCCATTACAAGAAATCTGACCTTAAACAATACCAACAAAAAATTTTTGCTATATAACACGATTAACCTTTTTTTTAACTGAAGACAGGCCTAAAGTAGCTTTTTTCTTGGTGGGAAACTAAGGGTGGAAGTGAAAAAAAGCCACCTGCATTCTCCTTTTCCTCTTTCTTGGACCTCACATTTTACTGACAAAAGGTAACACTAGCAATTATGCTGCCTTAGACTCACCTTTGTAGCTGTTTTTTCTTTGTTATCTATTCATTCAAGACCCCTTCAGCTGCAGAAAGGTCATCCTACAGAGAAACTCAAGGGACAATTACTGGAAGTAATTGGCTTCCAACTGCCCAGATACCTGCAGTTTTGCCACAGCTTCCTTTTCAACGACAGACACTTTAAAGTTACACTCCCCATGCTTTGGAAATAATGCTGTGCACTTCAAGCCTACAAGTTTGTCAGGCTTGTATGAATCACAAAGGGCATGTAGAGAAGGACAAAGCAAGAGATGAAAATAGATGCCAACCTCATAACTTGTCATTTTAGCCCTTTCCCTTCCACTTTCTTTTTGAAAGCATAATGTTCTTGAAAAATATTTCAGCCAGTTTTTAGGTTTTCACTTAGCAACAAACTTCAACACGAACGGTCAACACTTCTCACAATCATTGAATTACTAATTACCAACTGAAACACTGCTCAAATCGACCTCATAGTGCTTCTGTTAAAAATTAATCCCAGAGTATGGGAACCAAGTGCTGCCTGCTGGAGTGGTGCCTGACTGTGATGGGCAAAGCTCAATGAAAAGTGCAATGCTGGTACCAACTGGTGCTGTCCAAGCAGCAGTCTCCTCTCCCTCTTACTAGGTACTTCCTTTCTAGAAAGGCTACTGCTATTGATAGGTATTTAAACTATACAGCACAACCACTTGCTATTTTTAGCTGCTGTTTAAAACTAAGCTGTAACCCATCTGAGTAAAACCCAGCAATTTAAATAGGAAGATTAACTACCAGCTTCAAAGAGCACTTCTTTAATGGATCAAATTAATAGGGAAAAGGTCTTTCACAAATGAGGTTTAATTACCAAGTGAAGTCAGAGTTGCCTCAACATTGGATGCCATCAGATTAAAAAAAGGAAAAAAAAATCCTTTACTGTTGCAACTACTCTAAGCTTTGTGACTTACAGTTGCATAAAGTAAATAAAAAAAACACACAATCAGCATGTGTAGTTGCCCACAAATTTCTTTGTAGTGAATTGAAGGATGTTAAAATTCCTCTAAAGTGAGCTCTCTCAACTAGGGAGGACAAAAAAATAAAGGAAACTCAAGGAAGATGACTTTAAACAGCAAGATGTGAACCGCCACAACATCTGCTTAAATAAATTGTGTCATTTAAGACAGATTTTTCAGAACTGCCCCTGTGCAAAAGCCATGGTCTTCACAACAGAAATACCATTCTGTAGGAATACTGGGAACCTGAGCTTCATGTGAAAAAAACAACAAAACACAACAAAACCCAAACTTAAGTATAGCTGTATTGCAATATCCTACTATCAGTCTTGCACAAAAGCAAGCCACCTAAAGCTCAAGAAGTTCTCAGCTGAAGAGTGGATTATACATGCAATGCAAGTATCAGAAATACCAATGCGAGACAGGAAATTACATGCATTTTTAGGTATGATGATTCCCTTCAAAATTTCAGTGCCAGACATTCATTTCCATTTTGTGTTTCCACCACTGGAATACAGAAGCACAGAGCAATCCAAAGCAGGTTATGCATCACAGCTCACAGAAAGCTCACAGACACTTTTTATATGCAAAAGATGTTTACAAGCAATAGCAGAATAAATATCTGAGTTCCATAAGACACTCATGTAGAGACTCCAAACAAAATTGTATTTCACCACGAGTATTCACTGCAGCTGAAATAAGAACTTCGCTGAAGGATGCTACCCAGGATCACACTCACTGCTCCAAATCAAAAAGGCTTTAAAATACAGCCAGGTGAATACAAAGGAAGTTCTACAGCAAACAATGATTCTCACAACAGCCTTCAGAACAAAGCACGCCACGAGCAATCCAATCCCATGCACCCCAGTTGCAGATGTTAACATGGCCTCTCGATTGAGGTGCAGAACTACTGTCATTACGGTCAGAGCTTTCTCACAGCATCTGCTCTTCCCCCTATCATCCTAAAGTCCCCTTCACCCACCGCTGCATATTCTACAAATGATTCCCCCCAGATGTCTAAGTAGAGCCCACAGCTATCTTCTCATTAAGCGTAAAACTGATCAATGGCCACATTTAAAGCTGACTTTTTCCTGCTTATTCACCATTGTGGGGGGAAGAGGAAAAAAAAAAAACAAAAAAAGAGCCCTGGATTAACACCATCAGTAAGCAACTAATTTCAATTAACATTTCCTAAATTATAAATGGTCAATGGATGTGCCATGACAACTCTGTCTACTTCAAGCTTTTTTAATCACCACTCTTAAAATTTTATACTCTGTACCCAGTATTACATTAAATACAAGAAATCAGGGGCTTTCCTGTATATTGTTTAACTGCTGTTACCTATTTTCTAGCATTTCTCCCATTCTAACTTAATGTTTCTTTAATCAGGCAGATTTTGGCCTATAGGCATTTTCAAATCCCACATAAAATAGCTGTTATGCATCTGCTAATGTAGGCTCATCTTTGATCTAGGTTTTGAGAATATTCTAAAAATACTGTGTGCATCTTCTGAGAGCAATCAACTGTTTTCTCCTTAGAACTGTACTCTACAGTCATGTGGGTTTATATCTGTCATGGTATCTGTTCTTAAACAGTTTCATAGAAGGATACCATGTGGAAACAATATAATCCAAATTAATAATATACCTAAAATCTGTTAAAACCTCATTATTTAACTTTAACTAGTTTGCACTTCTGCCATTAATGCCCATACAAGACTCACACCCAATACTAGATAGAATCTCCCCTCAGACTGAGAAATTACTATGGCAAATACCTGGCTTAGAAATGGAGTCACAAAGACCACACTTGCTACAACATAGCTTCAATTTTTCCCCATTAAGCTAAAAAAAAAGGATGTAGCTGTTACAATACAGTAATACATCAACAGTATATACCATAATTATGATACTGGAACTTAGCAGACCTGTAAGTGGCCTCATATTTAACTTTTCCAGTTGAACTCATTCCTGTTTGGTACAAAACTTGATTGTCTTTTCACATCTAACCTAAACCAGGTATTTCTGCCAGGACAGCTTTATGGGACCGAGGTGCAACTCCCAATTTGCAGCCATACTCCATCTGAACACCCCAGTCTCATTACACCAGTGTAACTTGCTGTGTCTGATCAGTGGGACCATGTAAAGAGCTCAACCCAAAACATGCCCATGCTATCTGCTGCTCTCACCCACAGAACAGCACACCATGAAAATATCAGCCAGATACAAGCTCACTTAAAAGGCACAGGCTGCACAGGAGTATGTTACAACAGAGCTTCATGCTTTTGGTGGTGCTGGATATGCAGCCATTAGTTTCTCTACTGTGAGATCTTTATTTTGTCCAAGGCTGCTAGCAACAACACTTGGTGATTATTCTTCCACAGAAAGAAGTTGCAGACAAGCCCTGTGCCTAGCACGAAGAAATTAAGACAGTCTAAATCAACTTCCTTAAGGACATTATATGAAAAATGGGCTTATAATGTTAAGAGAATACTGTTAAAATTGCTATTTAAATATATGGTGAACTAATGATGCAAGTATTCTCAAAAAAAAAAACAAACCAACAACCAACCAACCACATACCCACCCCAGCAAACAAAAAAACAAAATAAAACCAACACCACAACCCACTCACAACCCCCTAACCCACCCACCCACCCCTAACCCCCAAAAGTCTCCTCCCATCTTTTACCTAGCATAAATGGAGAACCTGTCAGTTAGCCCCCTTATCCTCTTAAAATACTTATTAATTGATCAACTAGCAGCAAGAAAGCTGTAGTGGTAACACCATCACATCATCAGATGGTCCTGCACAAACACTGCCCAGAGCCACTGGCTGCCCCAAAAGCCCCATTCCCTCTCACCTCCCAGCCCAGTAGTAACACACTTGTCTGGCCTGACCTGCAACCTCGAGTGTTCATTGCTTAAGCAGGCAAACCACAGAACAGGTTACAAGGGCAACTGGGTCCACCACAGTCAGTCCTGTGCGAGAACTCCAATCTTTGTACTTTAAAGATGAGAAAACCCAGGCAATAGGGTGGGCTGGAAAGGGGCCAGTGGGCCAGCTTCAGCTCATGTGCAAGTTTGAGACTACTCATTTTAGGTACCCAAACACTCCTCCCAGTGGTGGGGAAAAAGACATTTCAAGCCTGCATTCTCAATTATTGCAGAGTCTGAATTTTTAGGCAAATAGGCAGGCTTCCCAGGAACTGTAATGTATTTGCAAATTCTCCACAAATTTTACCTTTTCCAAACTGGTCAGGAAGGGTGCTTCTCCCTTCTACAGCTGCCTTACAGAATTAGTGCAATCTCTCAGCACAATGAACTCAGTGTTACAGCTTTGCCTCTTCTTGTTTTCCCATGATTTTAAGTATTATTGGTTTTTTGTCATTATGGCAAAATCTGTTCACCAATTCTCCTTATTTTATAGTCTGTGAGGAAAATGCCAACGAAACAAAAAAAAAAAAAAAACAACCAAACCAAAAAACCACCTCCCACACAAATCTCATGTGTAAATCACAAGCATGTGATTTTCTAGAAGAAAGTCTTGCTCATTATGAATTAATGAACATCACAGCCCAGTAACCCAACTCAGGAAAAGTAGTCAGAAATTCCTTACAATACAAAAGATTTCAAAGAGATTTTAACTACAGAAACAAGCGTAACATCCAAGCAGAGACAACGCCTCTCTAAACTATTAAAATTTATTCCTTTGTCCATTGTCTTCTAACATAGCAATTTAAATCATTTTCTTCACATAAGGGTAGTTAATTTGACTACCACTAAAAAAAAAAAACAAACACAAAAACAAACCAAAAAAACCCACAAAAAACCACAACACACCAAAAACCTACCAAACTGAGAGCAAGCAGGCAGCACAAACATTGAGCGAACACTGGAACCCACTGCCGTTTGCAAAACCATAGTGGGGAGAGCCAGCAAGAGAGCCCACTGAGCTAAGCATTAACTTACAAAGTAAAATCTTACTATCAAGACCATGAAGTCTATATAAACAGGCATTTTACAGAGAGGTAAAGTAAGAGCCATCAGCAAAGCCTGAAACTCCTGAAGGCATTACAGGACCACACTACCAGGACTGTCACTTGGATTTAGCCTTGGACTGACCAGAAACCCCAAATACCTCCCCATTTAGAAAGCATGACTAAAAAGTAAAATCTTCCAAAATTGGTATTTCTAATTCAAAACATGGTGAAGTGTTTCTGCTGCATCTTGTTACACAATGGAACCCACTGATATTTTACCTTTCCATAGTAATTTACTGTTTTAAAATAACCACCCCCCAACCATGTCATTTGGCTTTTCCCTAGAGTACAGCAGGGGTTTGTTTGTGGTTGGTTTTTTTATTTGGTTGGTTTGGGGGGTTCTTTTGTCTGTTTGTTTTGTTGTAGTTGTTTTATTAACTGTGTTCTGTCCTTAAGGATGAAAGGTACATGGTAGTTAAATTGTGTTTATTATTACAGAAAACCCAGTTCTTCAAGAGAGGCTGGACATGAGCTTGACAGAACTAGCCACTAAGAGCTCTCTTCCTTTCAGCCCTTCTGCTTTTGCTTCTATCAAACTCAGAAAAAAAGATGCAAAATATATGCCCAAGATAGTTGTCAGTTAACAATGTTTTACCTAGGACCTGGTCTATCTTCAAATAAATGCAGACTCTTGATAAAGTTACTAATTTCCATCTAAATCGTGGCTTGAAAATATATAATTTATGTCACTGTATTCAGGTTTTCCAGAGTGGAAGCTGGACGTTTTCCCTCACTGCTCCCATCTAAGCCATCCCTTTACTGGACAGGGCCTTGGGCAGCCTGGTCTAGTTGAAGATGTCCCTGCTGACTGTGGGGAGGTTGGGCCAGATGGACTTTCGGAGGTCCCTTCCAGCCCAGACTATTCTGCAATTCATGTTTCTCAACTGCTTTTAGTTAAGGTGGTATTTTGTGATCAAAGGTTTTAAGAACTAAAGAAATCTGGAACAGAAGCAAGAGATCAAATTTTATTTTTCCTCATCAATAAAGAACAAACAGATCCATTAAGCAGTCAAAAAAAAATTTTATTTTTTTTTTAAATGCTTAGAACAATAGCCAGGACAAAAAGCCTCCAGCAATGCCAGCACAACATTCAGTAGATTAAGGATGCGCAAAGAAAAAGTCCTTGATGAAGGACTGAACACCAAATATGCCTGTCCCTAGCTAAACCATGTAGAGCTTCTCATTCCTTTAGCTTAGTTAGAATATAGAGACTGAAGCCTCTACTATGTGGATTACTTAGTTGGAACATGGTCCCACCTCTTTCAATGGATGTGAACAAGCATAAGGAACAGTCTATTTACCAATCTCACTCAGAGCAGCATGAAGTTTAACACACAAAAAACCCAGGAACCTTGGCCTTGAATTCTTTTGCTTCTTGAAATGCAAGGATTTTCATAAAGTATCATCAGTCTGGTTTGTGCTTAAGGTTGCCAGTGAAATGACTTATTCTGGTAAGCAACATGGGTCATCTTTTTCTGGTAATACTTCCATGATTACTACAAACTGAATTGAAAAGGTTAAGTAAGTTACTTGGGAAAACCTTCCACTGTTGTAAATATAATACAACAGTTAAGTGCTGATTCATTTTCCTCAATGCTTCACTTGAACTTCAGTGTCTATTTTAATGTAGTGAGTTACAAGGTCTGTTGTAACATTTTTCCTCAAAATGAACACCACACCAAATTAAACAAAAGCTGCACAGTGTCCTTCCTAACAAACACAAAATTTATTATGTATTGGATTATCTTTCAGGAACAACCAATGGGTCATCTTGAGGCACCAGTTCTTCAGGGCCATGACAGCCATTTCAAATGTCTTGGTACCAAAATATCTCAGCATTTTAAAAGGCTATAGTTGTACAAGGCCCAGGACTATCAGGGTTCAATAGAAAGAAATGACAGATTATGTGTATGATGAAGCTCCTCTTTATCAACGCACTTACATCAAGATCTTGGACCAAACCCCCAGGCTGGTATGAACAGGCGTAGCTTCAGCTGAGGGTATGACTCCACATCAAAGAACTCTGAAGTGTTTGTCACCTACATAAACTGTGTTTAAAATAATATACATGCAAGCATCTGTTCACTTGATTTCATGTTTCTAGTTATTTCAGACCCTAATTTTCCTAGAGAGTTTTATTCTAAGCTAAATAACAGACGTCAATAGAGGAAAACCTTCATATCCAATAGTAATTTGGAAGCCTGTATCTTTCCTGAATTTTCAGTTGTTACTTAAAGGTAAAAAGGGCTCACATTCTCTTCTGGGCCATTTTTGTGGGTCCCAATGTCATATCCCCCTCCCCCCCAGGTATCTCCCATTTTGGAGCAGTACTCAGTGGAAAACTCATATTGCTACATGTTCATCTGCCTCCTCTAGTACAAAGAAGGTTTCTCAAAGAGGCTCAAAATGCTCAAATTTTCTTGAATTCAAAAGAGAAAGGGCTGTTATAACATGAAAAGATGATTAAGGTCCAAGTTCTTTCCATGCATTGCCTAGGTAGTGTTTTCTTTTGAGGCATGTAAACACCTGCCTATGTAACTGTGTGTGTGAAGATAAAAGCAGCATTTCGGATGATGACTTGTGATCTGGAACATTCCTTCCTTTTGGACATCAGTTTGCAACAAACAGGTTACTGCACCTTCTTGCTAATGTTCTTGTAAGCTTTGTTTTTGTTTTGAAGCTGTTAGGTTGTTTTAAAGAATGCATCTTGTAAGAAGATTGGCATTTGCATCTCCTTGAAAGAGCAGTATCGTCAAGAAAATCTAGATGCTCTTGTACACCACCACTGAACCATGCCGTACTTCCCTCCTGGGTTTATTTAACAATGCACACTTTACAATCACAGAAGAATTATTTAGTTGGCAATATCACAGCACTATGCTCTTCAAGAATAAATTGAGGTAACACTGCCAAATTCCCTCCTGCAGTACAAAAAAAAAAAAAAGAAACAAACAAACAAAACCCCCCAGCAACTTAGGAATTAGCAGTTTCTATTATTCAATGCCCCCTTTAACACCAAAAAACTCATGCGAGCCTACTTTAGATCCAGCCTTCTAACATAAATTGGTGCTATATTACTACTGAACAACATGAACATTCAAGAATTTAATCCATTGTGCTCCCATGCTCAGCAAGTCTTTAAGGCTTTCAGGTCAGAAGCATGCCAAAAAGTCAACACACACAAACTTCAAAATGGTTTGGGCTTGCACTGCTGACATTCACTTGTGTTATGAATATTTTATTCCCCCCCAACTTCACTCATCAGCAATGCCCTGGAAACAGCCTTACAGTTCAAGGATAGGAAGGAAGTCTATGGCTGCTTTCATAAGGTGCAGTGAAGGAAGCAAGCACCCAAAAGTAACTGCAAGCTGCCTGAATTCTTACACATAATGGCAGGATAGTCTCTCTGGCCTCTGTTCCAGAGGCAGTAAAACACAGCAAGCATTTGTGTTTGGCAGCTTCTCCAGGCTTACAAAAAACATACTTTACCATGCTCTTCACCTAACCTAAATAAGCTCTTGATGGACATTTCTGAGAAGAGAGAAACAAAACAGAAAATGGGAATGTCAATTAAACAAGTAAATAAAATGGATTATCCACTTCACACCTCCACCTTTAAACCAATAGTTTACTTAATCACCAGACTTAAGTTGCTGATAACAGTATGCAGATACATTTGTTCCTCACCTCCCCAAAACGGTCCAGGACGCACTTCCAGTGATACTAGAAAGGATGAGCATTTCTACAGAATGCAGAGTTGTTGAAAGCAATTGAAAGTGCTTGAAATGAAAACCTCTTACCATCCCATCACCCTGTTACAGACCACCTGACAACCTGAACCATCTATCATGTCTACACTAAACCTCTCTAAGCATAGGCAGTTGCTGATATTTTAGGCATGCCTTCCAAGAGACTCAGACTGGAGACACTGTTTTAAAAGGGCAAAGCAAGCATGACCGTAAACAAAACCAGAAATCCCTCCCGCTGCTTCCATCAATATACTGCAAATACTCAGACCATCACAGATTAAAGGAAACAAAATCACCAACAGAGCAAAATTACAGAGAATATCTGCAGTAGGCAAATCTTCCACAGCTATTCTCTGATTTTCAATGTCTTGATAACAAGGAGGAAGGGCAGTATCACTATGCTCTTGCCTTCATCTTTAGCAATCACTGGAAAGTAATTTCTGATCACTTCTGCTGAAGGAATTCAAAACTCTTTCATGTTTGAGGAAACGGCAAGGAAAAGACAATACAGGGACTACCACCAGGTAAGCCCTATGGCAAGGCAAACAATCCAGAAAGATCCAGAAAGCAGAAAACCCACCATTCTGTAAGACAGACACCACTTAGCCCTCCCCATACCTGTGGGGAGACTTTACAGGAGATTTACTGAAAGATTTCTCCTCTTCTTACAAAAGGTAGAGCAGTACAGTTAGAGTACATACAAAAGGTTTTTGTATTCACTTTCAGACTCTGGTAATGGTGGCTCAATTCCACCGGTACTGAAAGAAATTTACAGACAAAGAGCAATGGCATGTACAACCCTAAAGACCTCACACAAGATTACAAAAAGCCAGCAGTCACCCCTGCCCTTGAGAGCCAGCAGCACAGGACCCAGGCTTCTCATAGATTTTTGAGCTGGACCAGAGTGGCAAAGATCCAGCTGCAAAACACTGGTCTTTCAAATCATCCCCTAAGACACTAGTTTCAACTCTGAAAAACTAAAAAGCCGAAGTTTTTCTGCAAGGCACTTCAGCTATCTGTAAGACTAAGAATAAGCACTCAAGAAATCACCTTAAATCCTTGCACTTCTAATTTTCATTTATCACCCATCCATTAAAATAGGTATTTTACACTCCAAGTAATCCAAGATTCTTTTTTTCTAGTGTATCTACCAGCCACTACCAATGTAACTAGCCTAAATGGCTCATTTACTTGAAATAGTGCAAGCATCACAGCACAGACCTGGGGAAAAACTTTTCATGGCATCAACCATCCACACACCAGAGTTTAAAATAAATACTGAGAAAAATCAGCATACTTCTCAACAAAAGCCCCAACTTTGAATCAAGGCAAACAAAGCTCCCAACAACGAGGTTTTACCCACTCCATGCACCAAGATAAACTCACTCCTTGTAGCAAGGAAAACCCAGGAGCGCATGAAAGTGATACAAATACTCAACAATAGCTAAAACCAAGATAACTCAATACCTAATCATGTTGTTGATGCTTGGTTTTACCCTTCTACTTATAGGAGAAGCTTGGGACTACATCAAAAATGGATTTAACAAACCAGTAAATGAATCCACACATCCAGTTACTGTTATGACTAGATTTCCCTTATGTAAGACTGGAACACATACATTGTCAACTTCTGTAATTTCTGCATCTCACAGCACGTAATTTAGCAAATAGTAAGCTTCATTTTAACAATCGAGGCAAAGACAAGCACAGGGAGAGTCAAGGAATAAAAAGATCTTAACATGTGCCAAACTGAGGTGTACTCTATATATAATCAGCTTCACCATTTTAGAACAGGACTGGAAGGTCTTCTCCCTTAAAGGTATTCAAAACATGGATACTGTCAAACCTAAACCCTTCTAAAATAACCCATGTTCTTGAGAAATCCTCGAGATTTTCACTAAGTTCTCTGGCTAGCTCACATCCTTCCTTTTTTGCTTAGCCATCTTTGCTCAACTGCACATTCATAGCCCCCAGGACGAGTGTACCAGAGACAGTTTTATGGTTTTGATTAAAATCCTACAAGAGAAGTAATCTGAATATTCCTCACTGCTTCATAAGAAACATTCCGAACTTTGAACTCAGTCTACAGGAAACAGAAAACAACGAATTCTCTTTCTTAAGCCCTGCCTTTAGGAAGGAAGGATAAGCTCTGCATACTGATTCTCACATTCTGAAGAAAGCAGATTACATCCAGGATAAGGAAATTGCAAAAAAAGTACCCAAGTGGGTCAGAATGGTAAGTAAAAAAATAACAAATGTTCAAGGGCAAATAAAAAGATCAAACCAAACCAAAAACCAGCAAGAGGGAAGAACTTCAGTCTCAAACCTCCTTTACAGATCTGCCACTAAATTAGGGCAGCAAAGCACAGAATATTAATTTCTGTTGCAACACTTTCTCCCAGGCTTCTCAATAGCCATTAGGCTTTAAATATAAAACCCCTAAAGGTTACAGACTCAATGCCACCCCCAGGTGTCCCACTGTAGGGGTTTCATTACACTAAAAGCTGCTTCTCCCCAACTCTACATACCCCACCCCACCTCCCCCCCCGCACTGCCGGAGCAACTCCAAATTACCACCGAGAAGATACTGTCCTGGAGGTGCAGCACTGCCTGCCCACAAGCCAGCACTCTTGTGCTCCCAGCTCAGCACAATGCTCACCATCCATTTTAAAAGCCAGCCCGCCTCCTTTCCAGCACAACTTACACGCTTTCACATTTACTGCTTTTAACCTACTCAGATGACCCTTTGATACAAGAACAGAGAAGACCCAGTGAAAGAAAAGAAAAAAAAAAAAAAAAGGCAGCCAAAACCACTAAAAAAGGTATCGACTATAAACAAACGGCGTCTTCTGCAGATGGCGATCACGAGAATTAATCCGTCCACAAAGCACGCCGGCGAAGCACCAGCGCAAAAATCTGGTCACCCGAATACTCCAACTCCCTAACTTCACCGTCTAACAAAGGCTTTTAAGGCTTTTATTTCCCCCTCCTAATTTGAGCTAACAATCCTTGGTGAATTATTCATACTCAACTCACATTGTCCTGCCGCCATCCTTCCCTCCGTCCCTCCCCCCGGCTCCGTGGGCTTTAGGTCTTTTATAGGCTTAGTATTTCCCAGTTCCAAAACGGCCCTTTCCTGGGCAAAGCCCGACCACCACAGCTTTGGTGACTGTCAACAATAAAGCACAACCAACTCCTACCCGCTCATTTTCAGAGGCAAAGGGAGCTCTCAGGTAGCTCTCCACACTCCGGCAACCCTGCAGCTCGGCCGAGGCCAGGCGCTTCCCCCACCCCCCCCCCAATCTCCCCGTCCCCTCACGACTTCCGCGGACACCACTGGACCGGGCCACCAAGCTCCTCGCCCGGCCGGGTTGTCTCGCCCCCGGCGCGCAGGCCGCCCGGGCACCGGCTGAGAAAGCGGGGAGCGCAGCGGAGCCCATGCACGCCCCACGGCCGCGTTCTCCCACTCGCGGACCTGAGCTCCACGCCAGGCCGGAGCAATAAGACACCTCCAGCCACGGGAGGGGTGAAGCACCGCACCACAGGCACCCGTCCGGTGGCCGCGGAGCCCCGGCCCTCTCCCCCAGCCGACAAAATGGCGACGTGGACGGCGGGGGAAGAGAAGGCGGAATGAAAGAGCGAAGCGTTCCGCGGGCTAGGGGAACGAAAGGAGAAAAGAGGGGAGACAGAGAACGGGGAGGGAGCAGCAGTTAACAAAGCGGGGGGCGGCGGGGTGCCCGAGGGACGGCGCCAGCATCACCGGGGCTATGGGGTGGGGGGAGGGGGGAAGGGGGGCTTGATGGGAGGGAGGCGGCCCCCGAGCCGGGCGGCGAACGGGGGGCGGGCAGCGCACTACCGGCGCGGGCCGAGCACCCAACACCGCGGACGGACGGCGTCGGTCGGCAGTACCTCTTCTTGTCGGTGACGCCGCCGGGGCTCTCCATGGCGGCGGGCTGGCTTCTCCTCTTCCCGCCGGCTCCCTGAATGCGAGACGGGCAGATCCAATGGCCGCCGCGGGGCGCGGGGAGGTGGTGGCGCGGCCGGGAAGGGGCAGGGTCTGGGGCCGCGCGGGCTCACAGCATCGGGGCAAGCTGCGGGGAGGTGCGGGCGGCGAAGGGCGCAGCAACGGTGGGCGGCGCGGGGCTGGGCGCGGAGGAGGAGGAGAAGGCGGTGGCAAGGGCGGGTGCGGCCGGCCCGGGCCCTACGCTGCGCCAGTAAGGAGCGGCGGCGCGGCCCGGCCCCTCGGCCGTCGGGGTCAGCTGAGCGCTCAGCTGGGAGGGAGGCGTCCGGCGCCTCACGTGTGTCGCTGTGTGCGGGGCGGGACAGCCGACGGCACCGGCACCGGGCCTGGGCCGAGCACCCCCAGAGTGCCAGTAAGCGGTCGGCAGCGGTAGATTCTGCTAAGCCAGGGCCTTCTGGCTTCATGGCAAGCACCGCCAGTGCGGATCGTTAAAGGTTTTGTAGTCCTAAAACCAGAACATTTCTAGTTTAAAGAGTTAAAATTCTCGTATTAATTAAAAGGCATAGACGACCGCATCGCCGGGCGGGCCAGAGGGATAATGCTCGAGTAATTAGGCACATCTCCAGCAAGTTCTACAACTTCGAACACCCCGACACCCAAAGGCAGAGCCGAGGGGCTGGATGGGGGCTGTACGGGAACACAACACCCCCAGCAGCCTTCCCTGGCAGGCCCGAACCCCGCCGGCTAAGGGCCGGTTCAGGCTCTCTGCCTTCAGCATCATCGTCTCCACCGGAACGGGGAGTCTCGGTCCCTTGCCATGACCCAGGGAGAGGCGAGTGGCGCTAGGACCTGCGCGTCTCTGCGGCGGCGTTGCCCCAGGCTGTCCCTGATCCGCCCGCGGCCGCCGGGAGGCGCCAGAGCAGCCGCGCGGCGGGGCCGGTCTCTTCAGGCTGCGACTGCTGACGGTGGGGCCGGGCTAGGGTCTCTGGCACCTTCCGAGAGCCCAGTGCTCACCTGCGGGGGTCCGGGAGACTGGTGGGTGAAAAGCTGGATGCGAGCCAGAGGGCCAGCTGTATCCGAGTCTGCACCCAAGGCTGCGTAGCCAGCAGGTCGAGGGAGGGGATTCTGCCCCTTAACTCTGCCTTGGTGAGACCGCTACCTGCAACGCTGGGTCCAGCTCTGAGTGGAATATGGAAGAACTTCACCGAGCTCAGAGGTTCCTTTACATCTTGTAAATTTCCTTAGGCAAGGACTTTAAGTGATCATATAAAGCTGAACCGTAGAAGACTCTTTTTTCAGTTTGCAGCTCAGAGGTAATGATACTTTTTTCAAAAACCAGCTTTGACAGGCATAAGTGACATCCTTGTGCTGCTGTGTGCACATGATGTAAGAAACACCCGCAGGGCAAAGTGATTTTTGTACTGCACCTTGCTAACCCTTCTGTGGTGGGTTCCCAACCTCCAAGTATTGAGCAGCCATTTTTGCATACCACCATGAGTATTTTGTTGTGGGGTGGTTTTTACCTCTTTTGAAGAAAAAGCAGTGACCATGACATGTAACAGAAATCCGAAGGAGTTGTTGCATTAAATTAATTGCTTCTGCCCATAGCAGATATGCAGAACAGGCACAGGTGCTGCATTCTCCTCTTATTCCTTTAAGGTTTCTCATCCAAATACTGACAAAGCCCAGCTTTATTTAGCTTATGAGATGTGACAACATGATAGCCCACAGCAATGTGGCTGTACACTACTGATATTTCTGTTGTTCTGGGCTCACTTGAGCCTCGAGAACATAAATAATCAAAGCAAAACTCGAACTGAGTGTCCTGCATAAGTACCAAGAAGCCTCACATAAGATGTCATGGGCAACTTTCTCTTTCAAACTATGGGCAGTTCAAACACAGGAGGAAATTCACGCATTCGCAGCAGCCATACATTCTTAGTATAGTCACAGAGTCACTGTAACAGCCTCTAAGGAATTTCTGTGGTGAAATGGAGGGATCTCCTGGCAGATGCTGAAATGACATACCCAGCACTTTCCATATCAGAACACTCACCGTCGGGAATGCATCAGAAGAGTCTGAGTAGAGAAGTGGTGCTGCCAATATTGCTTCTTGTGCCTTAGAGGAGGCTAGTACAACTCAGAGCAGTTTCTCCAGTCTGAGTGCAAGGATGAAGTGGGTCCTGGTGAGCCCTCCACAGTCAGAAGTGAAGCTTCTCTTGCACTTCCAACTGCAATTTCAGTGCTCACACAGACAAGTAGCACCCATGCAGTCCAGACCAGGAACTGCCTAGCTGTAATGCTACAGAGCCCAGTTTATCTTACCCAGTAAGCTCTTGTTTTCAGACCTACAGCTATCATTCATTTGAATGACAATTCTGGTGCCCATAAGCATGGATGTTTTAGGATTCACTTATGCAGCTTCATTACTGTGTTATCCAAATTCACATACTGGGCAAAATATTGAGAGGGCTCCTCATTGAGAATTCTTATACTAGGTTCTGATAATTTAAAATCATTCAGGCACAAAAGCTTGAGATGCATTACCAATCCCTGAGTAGAAGACACTGCTGAAAAATCTCAGTCTACAGATTACTACAGCTGATTGATCAAAATGTCAAGACTTCCCAGCATGAACTGTCTGAGGAGGTGTGAGTAAGTGTTGTGGTCTCCTTACTAGACACATTTCTTTCATGCCAGACATGCTTGCCCCAAGCTCATAATAAAGAATACTGCTTCAAAACCCGTCTGTGTTTCAGGAGCATGTTAGTGGAAACTTGTTCTGCAATTAAGCATTTCATACCATAGCAGCTCTAGAGAGATTGTTAAGCAAACGCTCTCCCACACACACATCCTCCCCCTTATTAGACTTCTACATCACTCCACTAAAATTCCGCAGATACATTTTCTTTCCTGCTTTGCCAGTGGCTGATAACAGAAACTTACTACAGTATATAATGCTGTAGTCGCTTTTCTTGACCTGTACTAAGTTCATGCTCCAACTTACGAGAACCTCTGAAGAAAATAATGTTTGCATATGACTAATTAGGGTAAAAGCACAAGCTGATGAGTCAGCAAACAGCTTGGTGAGGACAGTGGCAGGGATTCAACAGCAGAACAAATCAACATGAAGAGGTGAGATATGTGCCTGCCTGTGGTTTCAGATCTGTCTGCTGATGGGTCTGCACTGTGATGGACTCTGTACAACTTAACTTTTAAGACCCAAATGCATCCCCATCATTAACAACCGGTAAAACTTTTGCTGTCTTCAGCAGGAGGAAGATCAGGGGCTTAACTGTCTCAGAAATCTCCCTTCAAAGAACACTTGCCATTTCTGAGCATGGATTTACCAGATGAAGAGTGTTAAAGAGAAGTGAAGACTCCTTCCAGTTATCTTGCTTGAGATGGCAGCTCACATCACATGGGATGCCATAGTAACAACCCACCCACAGCACTGGCTTTCCTAGGCTTTTGCTCCATATGCCTCTTACATTTAGGGACTTAATATTCAATGATCCAATAAATAGGCATGGTGCTGTAATGGAGGGTACTTACTAGTCTATCAATATTTTACCACAAAACTCGCCTTACCCACAGCACCCCTGTGGGAGCATTTACTTGAAAGAGACATGCCACAAGGTCACTAACGCTGTGCAGACCTATGGGTCTGCCACACAGGCTGCCAATGATCTAATGCTTGTTAGTGCAACTTACTATGCTTAATAATGCAAGAACTTGAGGTGTCTGGTAGTCAACTTGTTTCACAACAGAAAGGCAAAATGACATTTTAATTGAATTGAAACCAAAACATTGATAGTGAATAGCTAGTGCAGCTAGTTCTCAAATATGAAATATTTTCTGAAACAGTGTATCTGATGGGAGACACAATGGCTCTTTGGCAGCTGTTCTTGCCACTGGTCTTTTCTATCCCTAGCACTTCTCTCTTTCTTGTGCCATGATCTTATTTATTTTTCTTTTTTTCAGATTTGCACAATCCACATTTGTTTAAGTATGACCATCTCTTAAAGCCTGCTTTACTCAGTGCACATTTAGACATTTGGAAATACTCCCTTGACTGTGATTTCTGCACTGAGTATTAACAAATTCTAGAGTATAATAGAAGTGCTCTGTCCTGTTCAGTGCAGTTAGATTTGGGGAAAAGATTCTCTACCCAGGAAAGGAATTTACCAAATGAAAGCATAAGGCAGGCAGGCTACACCATACAGTTTCACTAGTCAGCTGCATCCTGCCAAACACAGGCCACTCCTGAGCAGATATTCTAAATCCTGTGGTGGTTTTCCTGATGCGGACAAAAAGCAGGATGGAATTTTAAAATTGTCCTTATGGAAGAGATGGGCTTGTGGTTGAAGCCCTCGAAGACTCAGAAAGCTGAGGTTTGGTTCCAGACTTCCTGTGGGACATTGCACAGATCCCTTAGAGAAAGGCCTTTGGATTTCAGTGCCACAATCCTATGCTACAATGTTGAGCAGAGGAGTTCACTGTGTTCCAGGCGTGGAGCCCAGCTTCCAGTGCAGTGCTCCAGGGGATCTGGGGACCTAAGCAGGAGCCTCAGTCACTGCCTGTTCAGCTGGTTTCTGAGACAATCACAACGGAAACACTGAAAAAAAGGAGTGCTGTTTGGACCTTGCCAGAGCCAGGCAAGATATTTCTCTCTGTTCAGAATGCTCAGCCGGTGACTGCCCAGCAGCTAGGCACAGTGATGGAACTCAGAAAGAGTAGCCAAAGTCGCTCTTGGAGGTAGAGATGCTTGTTCAACCTCTGACCAGGGTTTGGCACCCACTTTGGCAAAGCTTCATTTCTTCTCTCCTCTAGGAGTTGTTTCACTTTAGCCTCTTAACTGCTGTTTACAGAGAGATAGTTTGAGACATGAGGGAACTAGGTTTAAATCCTCTTTCCAAACAAGGCAAAAGAGAGATCTGGGCACAGATTGCCCTGCTTGGCATTTGGAAGGTGCAGACATGCCTGAACAGTGGATTTGGTTCTCCTTGGCTCAGTCCTGAGTACTCCTGAGCATACCAAGCACTGTTTTCATGACCATCAATCTTGCTGTGTGAGATGGAGACAAATATTTCCTTTTCCTCCCCCTTGGCCCTGCTCACACACTCCAAGCACGACTTTCTCATGAGGCTGTGATGACCAGCACAGCACGGTCTGTCGTCACACTGGTGAGCAGGCCAATGGCTGGTTTTGTGTATGACCAACAAAGTCTTTTTACCCTACATCTCTGGAGCCAGAAAGACACTCCCAATATGCCAATCAGTTCGTAACACCTCATACCTACCAGGCTAGTTTTACTTTCTTCTTTGCCCAGCTCCCCTTTTGAAGGTACTATAAACACAAGTGAAATGCTTTGAGGACGTGTAAGGGAAACCAGATGAGCCATCAGCAGATGCGGCAGGAACTGTGCAACAGTCTTTACTTAAGTTATAACCTACAGCAGGGGGAAAATGCGTTTCTCAGAAGGAGAAATGGTTTCAGCTTCAGGCAGATTTCTGACTCCTACAGCTAGTTATGATCCACAGGAATGTTCTGAACAAGGTTGTTGTTTTTTTTTCTGATCCTTTTCATCCCTCCTACCGAGTCCTTTGTTACTTTACAGCCTGGACCATCAGTTTCTCACACAGAGCAAGAAGGGGTTCAAAATATATCAAAAGATTAAA
This sequence comes from Dryobates pubescens, assembly GCF_014839835.1. Lineage (NCBI taxonomy): Eukaryota > Metazoa > Chordata > Aves > Piciformes > Picidae > Dryobates > Dryobates pubescens. The sequence goes on along the minus strand of NC_071616.1, from coordinate 19,230,600 downwards.
TTTAATGGGCTTCACTTGTAATTAAAATAGAAAGGAGACCAAACTATTTTACCTGATCCAAAACTGAGAACTGGTTCAAATTCTGGGCTTTTTGGGTTTGTTTTTTTTGTTCCCCCCCCCCCCCCATTTTCACACTAAAGCACGCATTCTTTCCAATGGTACAGCTTCTTAAGTGTTTCTACTTAACATTTCCCCAACTTGGATCTAGCTAAAACACAAAGGGCTTGAGGTTTTATTTGTTTGTTTGTTTGTTTTCCCACAACACATTAGAGAATGCAGTGCAAGCTTTAATGACTAAGTCTGTTTTAACATGCCTTTTGGAGGACTGTAGGCATTTATGGGGGAATGAGGTAATTAATATATTAGTTAGGCATGCGAAGACAAGTTGGAAGCAGCTGCCTTTCTTTTCTTGATATGGCAACACAATCATTAAAATAATGGCTTCTTACATCTCTTTTTTTCCCCCCCTTCCTTTCCTTTCTTTTTTTTTCTCTTTTTTTTTTTTTTTTTTCTTTATGTGTTCACAGAACACTCAAATTGCTTGTTTAAGTCAAAGCCTTAAGAGCTCACCATATTTTTCAGGACCAGTAATCTCTCTCTCACACACCTTGTTGTCACCTCCTTATTTGAAGTAACAAAATTAAAATCAATAACACAATCCCATAAGGAAATATTGGTATCCAAGTAAACTCAAGAGCTCACCTGTTGTTATTTCAGCCTCTTAAAAAGAAAAATCACTTCTATAGTGGGTGTACTTCTCTTCCACACTCAGTTTTTCCACCTGTTAAGTTAGAACCACAGCCTTTATAGAGGAGATAGAAAGATGTGATTTTTAGCTGATCCAGCCAGCTGTGAGAAGTGTCAGGTACCCCAGGGACTGGGATCTGCAAGCAGGGGAAGGAAGGATCGGGTTGTGTTGCTTCCTGCCTTGCAGAAAGCCAGGTGGGTAGGTGAGGGGGGATGCTTAAACCAGTGTTTCTAAATTCCAAGGTCAAGGAACCAATCATTGCTGTAGGCAGAAATAAGTACTTTGCCAGCTTGATAACAACAGAGCTGAGACACAGATTGCAGTTCCTTTAATTTTCTTCCAGTTAATTAAATGATCAATTGCAGTATTGGCTTCCAGCCATAGTAATGCCAGCTGAAGTGAGCTCTCTAGTTTATGAGAGGTTAATCAATAGGCATCATTTGCAGCAGTGACACAGGGTTTAATTTTAAAGCCAAATACCAGAATGCAGAGGCAAAATACTGCTTGGTAATCACAGCAAATTAAATCTCCTACTTCCCCCCCCCAAAGAAGGGAAGAATAGCACAAGTAGTTACAGATCTAGCTTGGGTTGTGTTTTTGTTTCTCTGTTTATCATAGCTTCCTGAATGACCACAGTGAAAACACTTAGGTCCAGATATACAAAGGCATTCATGCAACTGAGATAAAAATCAGTTGGACCTAAGTACATAAATAGTTTGTGGATCAGGTTCTTTGGAAGGGAGACTGAGTTGTCCACTTACGAATGGGATAATAGGTACTTTCCAGCAGAACTGCAGCAACTCCTGTCACGAAAACAAAGGCCAAGTAACATCTAAGGAAAGCCAGCGACTGAACAGCTCTAGGGTATTTTGTCCACACGGCAGCATCTGAGCACTCTGCGTGGTGTCTTCTTAGTTCTACTCACCTTGGCCAGCAGTAATAGAGGCCACCATCCCCTTTGGTCTCTTTCTGGCTATTTCTTGGTTCAAACTCTTGAGTTCCAAGGACTGTAACTGGAAACATTGCAGAGTGCAGGACAGATGAAGTGCAGGACAGTGAAACAAGGACCACCACTGCTGGGTTGTGAGGGTGCTCTGGCAGGTGGGAAAATAAACAAAAAAGATAAATAGCTGAGGTCTAGAATGGGCAAGGGGCATTCCTATATAGTTACTGAAGAATTTGGCAGTCCTGGCAGGAGTACGGCATTTCAGAGACCAGGAAAACCATGGGTTTGTATGTCAAAGATGTCAACACAGGATGGAAGGAGTTGTCCAAGGAACTGAGTAAGCAAAATTCAGAACCATAATGACAAAGTTGGTGCATCAAACCTCTCTTTGCTATCTGAGATCACATGTTAGATAATGAAACTGTTTATCAATAAGAGGCAACTCATGAGCGTGGGAAACAAAGATCTCATAGGAGCTGGATCTAGATAAGAATGACCACAGACCTCACCATTTTCAGAAGCAAATGAATATTTGTTTATGCTGCCAGCCTTTGCTCAGTGCAAATCTTTAGTACATAGAGGTATTGATGCACACAGCACAGAGAGATACACACAAGCTAATCAAGTTTTTTTTATATTGTCTTGGAAAGGAGAACAACATTTAGTTCATGAACATAATTTTCATTTCTAGAGAGCTGAAAAGCCCTTAGTTCATCATCAACAAAATAATTCATAAAAAAAAAAAAAAAAAAAAAGGGCAGCAAGGTCAGAAACCAGTTACATTTCATCACTCTTTCATGGCTGCTGCCTTTATTTCAAAAAAGAATAATGCAAGAGAACTACAGCAATAGCATTGCTACTGCTTGGTTGCATTACCAGAACTGTTACGCAAAACTGAGAGAGCACAGTGCTGCTCACAATCTCCCCCAGGTAAAAGCAAGCATAGGCCTGAGTATAGAAGCTTGTGGATTATTGATAGGACTAGCAGCTGAACTCAAAACCATCTTCTCCCAAAGCAGCAGCAAAAGAAATCTAATTAGTGGAGTAGTGCATGGTTTGTGGAAAAGAAAGAATCCATTCTGGTGTAACAGGAATACTTTTGCAGGGGTTTAAATTGATTTAAGCTTAGAAAGGAACAAACAAAAATTAACCCCTTAGGCACCAAGATCCATAGGAAACCTCACTGAGGTGAACTAAGCCAGAAAAAGAGTCTCAGTAGCTGTTAGAGGTGTATGTATCACTGTAACTGATTTATTGGTCAGGAACGCACGCCTGGCTCACCTGGTACTCTGTCTGACATATCCAGAGCACCACACCCTCACCCAGCTGCCAAGCATCCCTAAGGCTCAGGTAGACAGAAAGAAAGCCCACAACTGGTAGAGTGTAGGGGGAAAGAAACACCTCAGTGACTTCTCAGGCTCCTCTGTTGCCAACCTTCCTGACCAAGCAATGCCTCTTAATATGGTCCTCCTTCCCTGCATGTACACATAGAGGAGGGGACAGGGGAGAAGCCATATGAGGGGCATCAGGAAAGGCAGGGTGCTCTGACTGTATGGCTTCTCAGTGGAAAATTGGAAACAAAGAAACATAGAACCATAGCCACAGTAATAAAATCCAAGAGAAAACATCCCCTCCTCCCTCAAAATACAGACACAGGCTTGGCTCAACTCAAAGGTCAGCTCATTACCAGTTCATTGACTTCTTCAAAATCAGCTTCTCAGGGATACATCCCAAGTTTCCAAATTCACAGATCTGTGTGGGAACAAACAATCCTCCTGGCAGGGATTTTTTACAGACAAAAAGTTCCTCACGTTTTTTTACCCCACCAAGAAAAGACAAGTAGCTTGCATCATGCAACTTTTTTTTCCCTGCAAAGCAAACTTGTCTTTAAAAAATGGGCTGAAAAATTACTTTGATGAGCTGAAAACTACCTAGGAGCAATGTTTGCTTTGCAAAACATAGGTATCTTGTGTCCAGGAGCCCTCATTAATTTGAAAACTTTCTGCATGACCTCAGAGTTTCTGTAGCATATGTGAGGATCCTGCAGCCTCTGCTACACATGTCGGTAAAGATATCCCTGCTGCACCCCTGTGGAAAGAGAAAGAAAGTTCTATCTATCCTGTCTGAGACAGCTCAAACCACTTGATTTTCTCAAATACATTATAAAAATGCACATCTCGGTGTAAGGACTTAATGGGTGCACATGCGTGCTCACTGACGAAGTGCTGCTAAGCAGAGGTAGCTGATAGTGGCAGAGTGCCAGACAGGTATGCCTCGTGTGATTTGATGTGGCCAGCTTTGAAGTGCTGGACGCCAGTGAAATCAGGCCAGGCTCTTGCAGGCATTGAGGAGGTGTATGAGGAAAATATAATTTCCTGGAATTAGCTAAGACATCTGACCAGAGAAAGTTCATCATTGCACTGATTAGTATCTCTTCTTCTGTTGGTCTTCTCTAATCTCTCCTACTTGGGCAGCTCCTCCCAAACACCTCACTGCTAAACAGCAATTACAGCACAAATACATTAGCAGCTTTGTATTACAAACTTGCTCAGTGCTGCCAGGCCTGGCTATGACAGGGGGACTCTGCCTCATCGCTGGCAGCTTTCCCATGCTAGCAATATCGATCAGTCACTGTGAAACCACGTCAGAGTTCAAGTCCCGTTATAACACAGTTTTGACCTTTACAAAGTGACTGCAGCCTCTGCAGGCCATGTGATGTTAAATGGGGCCAGGTTCAGGTGATCATCTCTGTTCCCTGCTCCCAGCTATCTCCCGGGCTAGCAATCACTTTCTTCTCTGCTGGATCGGGTCAGAAGTTGTAATTTCTCTTTCAGGTGTTGGGAAACATTCATAGTCTATCGCACATGCAGTGGAATATTGTGACTCCTGATTAGCCCTCACTGCAGTGCCCATGCAGGCAGTCCATATGCTGCCCGCAGAGCCTGACAGGGCAGGAAAACTCAAGGCTTTCCCCTTCAATATTCAGCTTATCTCCAGGTATATAGGGAACAGCTTTGGAAACCTGTGTCTCCATTTATCTGGCTGGTGTGCAGCCATTTGGAGCAAGGATTTTGATGGGAAACTGTAGTCTCTGGTGCCTGGGGAGGGAGCTAGGTGTGACAATCCCTGCAGAGTGGGGACTCTATTGCTGCCAAGTAGAGGGGATGGGCAGGGAGAAGGTGCTAACTGTAATCTGTCTTGCACACAAATAATATCTGCTCTCAAGTCAACTCTGTGACATTTTGCTGTGGCAGGTTGTAAGAGGCAGTTAGCCACGTATGAAGCAGGACACTTCTCAAAAGCATGTTGAGTTTGTCCCAGTTCACCAATGCTGCTGAGTGCACGAGCTTCCAGGCAAGTTGTTCCCCCTCCACTGCTTCATTTCCTCTGCATATCAGCATGGCCAGATTAATTTCCCCTGTGGTGAAAAAAGAAGATAAAGAGTTATTTTAAAATCCTGGAGACTTGTGTGAGAGCACAGTGAGGGCTTCCTTGCTTCTTTATGCATTGTTTTGGTGCAAAAGAGGCAAGCCTGGGGAGAAGGAATATATCCCAGGGCATCCTGATAAGCTGTCCTCAGAGGTCCCTGAGCCCCTAAACCACGCAAGGGACAAGCTAAAGGATGAAGGTGGCCAGAGAGCACAGGGATGGTAAAGACACGACTTGGGCATGAAGTGGTTTCAGCTGACAGATGGTAATGCAGAGGCAATAAAATGGTAGCTACCCTCAAAACATTTCCTGTTAACCACATACCAGACTTACTTAGCTTTCCAAGGAGAAGACATCGCGAAGAGGAAGGAGAGATCTACTGAGGAGCCATGGCTTGGTCTGTGACAAAATGGTACCCTAGATGTAAAAGATGAGAAACTCCCATCGCAGCGCAGAAGGGTCTGGGTACATGTAAGAGCTGCAGCAGGCAATCAAAAATGAAACAGACAGAAATGAGGGCAGTGCTGGAGAGAGCCAGGTGAAAGCCCAGAGCCTGACAGAGGTCTGGGCAGCATCAGTCCTGTGCAGAGCTGGAGTATGACCTGGGGCTTTCCCAGGTGGGCTCCACTTCTTTTTCCTCTCTAGAAAGGAGAATTTGTGTGGGGCAGGTATCTGGAGCTGCTTGCTGTGCACTGCTGGTTTTGAAGCAGCACTGCAACTGGGAAAGCTGGCGTTGTCGGTTGCTTTAATAAATGCTTTCTGCAAGCAGACTTTTAATGGGATCTTTTGCCTCTGGAGGATGTGACGTGTGGTAACAGTCTGTCTGCAGAAACACTTGCCCATCTGTCTGCAGAAATAGGCCAAGTAAGGAGTTTTCATTCACACTTGGGAAAAAAAAAGGTTGATTTTTTTTTTAACCGTAAGAACTTACGTGCTTTTGCAGAGCATGGACACAGCCCTGTCAGCTGCCAGGGGAGAGGTTTTCTCTCCATCACACACAGCAGGACCCACTGCCAGGCTGCTCTCTGCATAGTAGCTGCTCTCAGCATAGTAGCTGCTCTCAGTGCATCTGTTTATAGTTGTGGAATATATTTTATGCTTCCCAATGCTTGGATTTACTGAAGTTTGGCACTTATGGAAAGCCACTGGATATAAAAAAAAAAAAAGAAAGAAAAAAAGGCAGTAGGATTAAAACCATAAACACACAGAGTATTAATAGCAGCACTGGGGTTTAGAGGAGTTAAACGTACACAGAAAATATGGCAGAAGGCATTTCATATCTGTTTAAAAGATGAATGGTATTTTGTGGCAAAACATGCTCTGTGACAGGTGGGGAGGGAGGATCTGGGGCAGAGGGACTCAATGACATAAATTTGTCTTCCTGTGTATTTTGGAAGATGACTTATTTGTGTTCACTGAAATGACAGCTTTTCTGGTCATTTCTTCCTTTCCCAGCAAAGAAGCCTTAATCTCCTTACTGGAAATTGTACTATTTATGCAGAAAATCCTGCCTTTCTGATTGCTTGAGATCACGAGTTATGTAACCTAAACAGATGGAGCTGGAACTTTTTTTTTTTAATGTCAATTCATATTATAATCCCAACAGGCTGCAATCATTTATCAGCTCATTTGTAGCATAGAAAAAAATAGACTGAGAGTTTTAAAGATGCACTTAATATACATTTACATAGGCACACTTAATGCCAGTAACCAGACTGTCACTAAATACCAATAACAGTAATAACACTTATTGAAGACTCTCTTCATTCTTATGAACAGAAGAACTCTGTGTGATACACATAATAATATACACATGATATTATGACAATCACCTGCAAAGACATGTGTATAGTTGTATTTGTACTTGGATAGATGTGGTTATGTGCAGCAGTGGTATGAAGTTAAATCTGATAGAACTTGGGAGATCAAATCGGTGAATAAATGGGAAGGAGGAGCTAGACCAGAGCTAGAAAGAAGCAGGCCAGGACAGGAATCAGTGTGAAGAACCTGATTAACACTGCCCTGTTCAACTCTTGAGCAATATGAAGTCTTACAATGCTGAATCATCCATACAGCTCCCAGCCGATCACATGCACACACTGTAGGAGCCAAAATACAACATACAATAACTACTTTAAAAATTCACATTACTTTAATAGTCCTTCTGCTAACACAATTAGGCAGATAACATCCTAAAAGGCTCAATTACACTTGCAGAGATTTTATCTTATTTTTGTTATTAATGTGGTTGTGCTTATTTAATATGAGCTTAGGCTAAAGTGAATCAAGATCATAGAAAAAAGAGGATGAAAAGGGATGGGAGGAAAAGGTAGCAAGCAAAGGTTATTCCAAAATAAAATGCCTATAAATGGAGTACCTAGGTGTTCTTAAAACCAAAGAGGGATCGATCAGATTAATTTGGGAAGAAGAAGAAAAATAAAGAAGAATTTGAATCCAAATCTAGTTTTCTATCAAGCTCAAGTTCAACTAGGGCTAAATTAAAAAACCAACAAACCCAACAAGTTTAAATATAGCCCTAGTCTGACCACAGTACATAGTTTTGTTCCATCCTGTGGGAATTCCCCATGTGACATGCTTGCATATTTGGACCCAAACTGCAATCTAAGGCTCAAACCACTGCAAGGAGCTTTGCTAGAGGAGAGCTTTCAAGAAAACCCCAGGAAGCCAGAGCAGAGTTCCTGGTATGACACAATACTTTCTGCAAAAGCAAAACCAAAACAGAGGCATCATGTGGCTGCCAAGCCCAGGTTCAGGGGTCTGTACACGGAGCTTGACCCCTGTGGACCTGGCTGTGTGTTGTCTTTAGCTGTTATGACACAACCACCCCTTTGTTCCAGCATGCTGCCTTTATATCCTCGGGTTTACCAGCACAGGGTGTAAGATGGCTGGAACGGGTTCTATATCCAGGGAACATCACAGAGACCCCAAGATCTGGTCTGCCTTCAGCACTCTCCACTACCTTTAGACACATTCATGGTGGCAGATTTTTCCTTGAGGATGCTGTGGTGCTTACCTGCTGGGTTGTCATTCCCAAGGGCACACCTGAGTGGGATGGTGTGAGTGAGACCTCACCTCTGTGCTGCAACTAGGTATAACAGCAACAGTCCAGACCCCTTTGCAAGAGAAAACATTGCATTTTGATCCCATCTTTCATTTTGTTAGGACCTGAACCCCCCTGGTGAATGCTTTCAGGGGACCAACTGAGATGATTGAATCAGAGTGCTGCTCACAGTCAAGTGCTGAACCATCATCTGTTTTCAGGTCTAACCATCACCAACAGGTCTTCCATTATGAATATTTATAAGCAAGACAATAAAACACAAGTCAACGGGAGCTTTTTAATCCAGACATGGTTATGACCTCTAAATTCTCTTGTCCCCTCAAAGTTAATTTTTTTTCCTCTCATATTTAAGACTGCCAAGGAAACAAGAGATTTTAATGAAGTTGTTACAAAAATGGTCTGACAGTAGAAGCAGTACAACAGCTCAGAGACAGCCCAAATTATAGCTAGGGAGTTGCCATATCTTATACATGATGCTATGCAACACCTTGAGCTCCTTTCTTCTGCACTGGAGGCTTTACCTACTTGGAACTACTAATGTTAGAAAAAAAAATATAATGGATTTTTAATTCATTCTCAATCTTGGCCAGTGATTAATTTAGTCAGAAGCTTTTCCATTAGCAAAAACTTCAAAGATCCTTTTATTTCTATTTTTCACAAGGAAAAAAAAGAGCTTCTGCTCTTGCTTGTAAATATATGCAAACATTGAACTGAGGAGGATTTTGTTCGGGCTTATGAAGTGTGCTTTCTTTAGAATAGGTTTTCCCTGGATGATGTAATTTACTTGACTGGGTATTTTCTACTCTTGCACAACTGTGTTAGTCGATCTAAGCAGATTAATCTAAGCACCAACCTGGCACTCACTTTGCTGAACAGTTATTCAGTGCCCTACAGAAAAGGATTGTTACTTTAGGGAGGCAAAAGGATCACTTCTCTGTGCCCAGGATGACTTTCAGATGGATGTTAGTTTGTTTGTGTGTAAATAGGTCTGAAGACCCAAGGACCGATGGGTTCGATGAGCCAGATACTGCATTAGCAGTTACGTAACAGAAGCAGCACTAACAGGAGACAAAAATGCTTGTTTCCCCCCATTGTTGCAAAGACAGTCCAGAGTCAGATGATTTAAAGGGCATAGAGATGATTTTAAAGCGAGCATCCACAGTGCTGGCTACACTTTCTAAATCTTCAGCCTAACAGAGCTCTTGATTTGACAGCCTGGGGTTACAGGGGATGGCGGGGCAAATATGGAGAGGAAAAATCAGGTATATTTTTAGTAGAAATGGTTCTCAGAGAGGGGAAGAGCAATGGACTGATAGCTTTCAGGAAACATTTTGTTTAAACCTAAAGCACAGACTGCAGGAAGCATCTCTGTAATGTGCTCCCAAAATACTTCAACATCACCCGGTCATTCTGCCCTTAAGGGTGAGATAATTACAGCTGTGCTGTCTGAATGGGGGATTTTTCAGTTCACTGGTCAAAAATTTATTTCAAATCAACTTGAAAATGAAAATTTGACTCCTCGTATTGTTAGGGTTTTGGGGAAGTCAGTATTCTCCCCTATTTCACTCAAAATTGTTAATTTAATTCAGCAAATATTCTAGAAAATGCATTTTTTTCATTATGACTACAGACATTTAGGGAAAAACACATTATGAATAACTACTATTGTAAAAATACTTCCTACATTCAGCTCAGGTATTTGGTTGCCCAACAACTGTGAGCTCCTGTGGTGATATTGCCCCTTGAACCTCTAGTGATCTCTGAATTAATATTCAATTCCTCGATTTTTCTCCCTATTAAAGACATAGATTTGGTACATCCAATCATGTCTCCCTCTTGTGGCTACTTCCCAGGACTAAAGCAACCTGCTGTTTACTCGGCATTACACCGGATTATATAGGTTGCTTCTTTTGCTAGTACTTTGCTGTCTGGCCTGAAGCCTTGCTGATGACAGTATGTGGTTGCTTGAGAGGCTACACCACCATTTTTTGCCTTGCACATCCCAAGAAGGTGCTGCCAACCATACCTCTGGGCTTGGGAACCCCGAACTGGAGAGCCTTACCAGCCCCATGCCAACCAGCTCATCCTTTAGACAAGCCAAAAGAGACATTAGCAAAGAAAATACTTCTGTACCTGCAGGACAGGCAGATGAGCAAACCCAATAATTAGACAGTCCTGATGAAATGTGGTTTTATAAGACATTTTGCCCTGCAGAGCTTTTGCAGAGATTTGCCCCCAAATTACAACATTTTGCTGTTCCCCACTTGGATTTTACAAATAGCTGCTTTTATAATTACATTTATCCTCCTGCTAACGGTTTCACAGCAAATGATATTTCATTTTGATGAGAAAGCTTTTGAACAGAAGCCAAATTGCTCCAGGCAAAGCAGATTTTGTTTTCCTACAGTTTAATCAGTAGAAAATTAAGAGGCCAATATTGTGCTGCCACAGACATGGAGCCGAGCAGCTGCCTTTGCTGGAGTGAGTTTTTCCTCTCCCTCGCTCCCTGGGACATAACCATGAGTCAAAAGTCACTGTGTCTAACACAAATCTGATGGTCCCAATCCTCAGGCCATGTAAATCAGCGTCACTCCATCTGAAGCAGACTTACAGCCTTAATCAGTCATCAGGTATCCGACATCCATCACAGACTAGTTCCTGATCAGCCAATCTCTGTAATTTGTTAAAAAGTCAATTTTACCTTTTGAGAGAAAATTGAGGGCATAATACAAATTCCTGTTTGTGTCCTTGCCTCCAGAGGAAAACAGGTCCTAAGCAACTTTTGGCAGCTGGCCAAACAGTATGAACAGCTACGAAAATTGTATATACTTACATATTTTTTCATGCTGTCTGAAGGGGTCAAGGCTGACTGCTCCGAAGGAAGGTGTTTCTAGGCAAACATTAATGTGACACTCTTTTTGCTAGGGTGAGTCAGCCACAGAAATATGGGCCTTTTATCACACATTTTAAACTCTGGAAAAAAAATATTTAAAAAAATAGTAGTTTAGGGCACTTCAGTCTGCTTATTCCACAGTGGAATTCAACTCAAATTCTCCATCCAAAGGATGTTTATCTTACAAGTTTTAGCTAATGTCCAACTCCGTAGACTAATTGCTTTCTGAGGTACATATACTCTATGTAGGAAATACAACACCTGTGTTGCTTAAAAAATGACCCAGCATCATTGTCTAGCTGATGGTTTTCCAGCACATGTCTGAAAGATGATGAGGGACCAGAAAATCCTGCAAAGATTTGTTCCTATAAAAGTCTCACATTACAGTAAATGATTCATTATATAGCCAGTGCCCCATCCTTGGGAGTGAAAACTTCTCTCTGGGGACCCCAGACTCTTTCCAGAGGAGTTTTATGTGGTTGATGCACAGGAGCACTGCCAGCAATTGCTGGTCTCTGTAGCCACAGGGCTTTAGCACTTGGAATTTTACAGGGGGTCGTCTGAGGTTAAGATCAAAAGGGGGCGCATTGGCTCAGGCTCCTCCTGCCCTCTTCTAATCAGAATCAGACTGAAACTCCTTTCAGTACTGGGCCTGGCTTCCCTACTTCAGCCCGAGGTGGGAGCAGCCAGGAGGGAGGAGAGCATACTGGCCAGGTACAGGTCAGATGCAAATAAACCCTGTTGCTCTAAGTGGCTCTAAATAAATCCAGCCGAGCTGCCTCTGACCCCTGCGGGTCAGCTCTGTGGTCCCCTCTGCAGTGTCCAGAGCCCATGGCATGGATGATCACTTCAGTAGATAGGGAAGGAGCATCTCCAAGCACTTCCTTGGCATTAGACAGCTTTGGCTGATCATAGAAGAGGAAATTGGAAGGTGGCAGCATGGAAAACCCCATCCCCTTTCTCCAGGTTTCCTTATCTCAAGAGTCAACACTTTATCATATCACTGGCAGAAACTACTTAAAGGCTCTTTTATTAGCCATGGTCTCAGGCGGTTCCTGTGCTGGCCTCTAGATGGGTCTGGGAGATACCACAGGCTTCCTTTAGTCAGATGGAAAAAGTTCTCGTGCAAACCACAGCAAACCCATGTGTTTACCTGATTGCCAGGCAGGCTCGGGGGGGGCAAGTGGAGGTGAGAGGGGGCAGTCATGTCAGATAGGATTTGCTTGTACCATAGCTTGTGACAGGAAGAGACAGGTTCTAGACAAGCTGATTTTCAGCAGGTCTCACCTCTGAAGTGCTCCTTTGCTCCTGACTCCTTGTGCCTTGTGCCATGGCTGGTGGGAGGAGGATGGAAATTTCACCTTGAAGAAAATTCAGAAATGTATCTGAAGTAACCATTCCATGTTTTACCCACAACATCCTGGCACACAGCTCACAGCCAGCATAGCTGGGGCTTTCCTCTTTTTTCTCAACCTGAAGTCTCACAAAAGCCTTTTGTTTTGTTTTTGTTTGTTTGGGTTTTTTTTAGGACCCTGCCTACCATAAGCTGTGCCTTGGGTACCACCATCATGGAAGCTCTACCTCACCCTCCTGCCTGCACTGGGCCTCCCAGTCACAGCTATGGAGGACCAAGGGTTGGGAAGGAACCTTTCATCCATTCCCTGCCAATGGTAAAGACTAAGTTAAAGCTTTTAATCACTTGCTAAAATCATTGCTAGATTAGATAGTCAACTCAGCTGAGAAACCTGCTCTTCCGCTGGGGCACAGAACTGCTCGCCCCTATGCTTGGGCCAAACCCCAAGCAAATCCAAGTTACAGTTCCAGACTTAGAAGGGGATCCAAAACCAGAGACTTGGGGACCTTTTTTTTGCTACTCCCCTCCTCAGGGGTGTGCTCTCCATTCCTTATTCATCTCCCTGATCTGTTGCTCACACCTCTGTTGGGATGACTCCCAGAGCTGGCTGATCCTGCCTGTAGCAGGGCTCCCACCTTTTCCTTTTAGTCCCCAGCACCTCTCCCTCCCATCCTGCCAGAATCCTTCTGCTGGCATGAATATCTATCACGCAGCTTGAGGCTTTTCCTTATGCACAAGGGTGCCCCTGGATATCCATCTATGTCTGCTGTCATGCACAAAAAAAGCAGCTGTATAGAAGTGTGTGCACACTTGTGAGCATGGACATATATTACAGGGAAATGTTTCTCCCACCAGTGTGAGACTGGCTGGTTGCTGACTTTTCTCATCTTTACTCCCACACATACAGGGGAGGCTTTCACAGGTAGTAACAACTGAAAATAGATTTCTGAAGAAGTTTAAATGAAGAATATTTTCCTCCTCTTAGGCAGGCATTTGATAGTATAATTCTAAAATACACTTTATTGCTATTAAATTTAATACCCATGAAGGATTACATATCTGCTTCATTGCACGTCTGGCAGGATTAGGAGAGTAGTGTCTGCTTAGTGCTTTTAAAACATCAAACACTAACAAAGCCCTAAGCAAGAAACCTTTTCTAATGGCTGCAAAATGCCAAGGGTCTGGGGAATTGCACCACACCAGGAAACCTGATGGGGTGGCCTTTGAGGAGCTCTGAGTTTCAGCTGTCGAAGCACGTGGTGACAGAGACACAAACACGGCAGAATTCCTCTCTGCTCCCAATTACTCCTAAATCTGCTCCCTGGCAGAATAAAATCCATGGCTTCAACCCAGGCAGCTAGCTCAGGAAGAAGGCGCTCACACCCTTCTCCACAGGGTGAAGAATTCAAGAATTTGAGATTTAAACAGTATTTGCAACATTCACACTGCAAATAATTGTGATGATCTATCTCCCTCTTTCTCAGATACACACATGGAATGAAATCCAGTTCTATAGTACAGAAACTACAGACTTGTAGTGCAGATGTTAAATCCTCATTAGAGCATGGGGTGCAGCCTAGGATGGGATGAGCCACGCTGGCTCAGACCCTTCTGTCATGGCAAAGGGATTGGCACAAGGCCCTTTGAGGGATCTGTATCTTTAAAATAATCCCTGGTTTCTTAAAAGAGCCTGTGAGTGAATATTGTTTGCTCTAATTAATGGTCTCTCCAGCTCAGGCACCAGCCTTAGGCAAATCCACCCCAAAAATCCCCTGGAAGAAACACCACCACTTTGATGATAGTATATGAGGTGACTTGCCTTGTGTTACAGTAAATTGGCATGTGGGGAAAGCAAATCAGCCTTCATGCTTCCCTGCCCCCTCCAGCAAGCTCCTGGAAATCTCCTGCAAAGGTATGGGATCCTCCACCCTCCATACCCTCTGTGCCCCATGAGTCGGAGGCTGTCATTGCCAGGCTCTGAAGTGTCTGTGAGCACCATGCACAGGTATGACGCAGGGGCAGGGAAGTGTATTTTTGATTCAGCTGCTATTAGGGTGACTCCGGCATCTACAAAGATTAATTAGTTCAGGCTGTTTCCATGCATAAGTGTTTGGTACTGGAATCAAAATGACAAAAAAGAAAAAAAAACAAACCCAAACATTTTAGCTCCAGGAATGGGGTGGGTTTTTTTGTAATATGGATATTATCATTGTGTTTTTCTTTTTGCAGCTAATGAGTATTTGCCCCTGGGGAAGGGAGCTTGCATGGTAGGAAGGCTGTGGGTGCTAGAGGCACCTTTGGAGGCAGACCTGATCTGCAGAAGGTGAATGACAGTGAAGCAGCACCTCCTTATAGGTACCAGATAGGACACAAAGAAGATTTGCCCATTTCCAGCAAGATGTGATGGCCAGGCATCCCCAGATGGGAAGGGGGAAAAAGAGATTACAAAACAAAAATTACTCCAAGACTTGCTTTCAAAATTCCAGCAGCAATCTCCAACTACTTCTTCAGTGCCACAGCTCAGCTCAAATTCCTCCTGTTTCCTTCACATCAAAGACACAGAAACTTGGAATAAAAATAATAACCAAAGCAGCAAACAAATCATGAAACAAAAACGGCTTCTTAAAGCAGCGAGTGAGCCAAGCCTCTCTTCGTTTGCATAGTGAAAGCCCAAAGACAGAGCCTTGCAGTTGCTTACTAAAAGATGGGGTCACACGGGAAGGCTCTTGGCTAAATCCTCCACCCCCAAACCCGCAGCTGGGCTCAGGCAAGCCTAGTTTAAAGCTGTGCTTCCAAACTGAGCTGCTTGTACTGAAAAAGAGATGGGGGCATGAAAGAAATGCTGACCAGCCCCAGAGGCAGCCAGTCAGAGCATATGGAAGGGGATGGGAAAGGGGTCAGACACCTTGCCAGGGGCTCCCAGGGTCTGAACTGCACCCACAGTTACCCAGCCCTGATGGAAAACACAGTTTTTCTTGAACAGAGCCCAGGGAATGGGGAGTGACACCTTATCACTGCTTTAGCAATACCGGTTTGAATCATCAGCATGAAACAGGATAGCAGCATGAGCCAAGAGTAAATGCTTCTATCCTCAGCTCAGATTTATTGTGATGATAGGCAGATGGGAGCACAGGAGGACCCTTGGGCACCTGATATGGAGCACAACAGCTTTTCATAGACAGTCTGGGGAGATGTGGACCTCTAAGCTACACTCAGAATTTGTGGGCAATTCATTATTCAGCCTGCAGTAGTAAATGCTGCACAGTGTATATACACCCAACAAAAGACTGATTGCTCTGGCAGCCACCAGTACACTCCTGGGAAGTTTCCTTGCATTAAGTACTTTTGACAGTAATGTTGGTGCCTAGACAAACACATTAGGATGACTAAAACACTCGGGCTGCTAGGAATGACAGAGCACACATGCTGGAAATGCAGCGGCAGATCCAGAACAAGAGGAAAGCAACATTGTTTTTGCTTTTAAGGCTGGCCCTTGGCCCCTCCTGCCTTTGCAAGGCAGTGAGGTGGGTTTGGTAAGGTGCTTGTGGGTGAGCTGATACATCCTCACAACACTTCATTATTATTTATGAATTAGACCTAAATATTCTACATTAAAAAGCCATGTGCACAGATTATGCTCGTGTGGAGAGTAATTCAATTTGATTGTGCTCTTTACAGAGATGGGAAGCAAACCCACAGCCTGCTTTTGGTAGAATTACAATGCAGTAAGGCCAGCTGAAATGAGAAGAAATTCAAGTTCATTGCCCGTATTACTCTGTGCTGCCACACAGCACTAAAGGTTTTGTTGCGCAGATCTTCAGCCCAGATAGTCCCATTTGGAAGAACTTGAGATTCAGGGGATTATAAAGGATGCGTGGGAGTATTAGGCAGTTCTCCATGCTGAAGATGAAAAAGGCTCTCATAGAAATACTTAATGGCCTTTGAAACAAGAATAAAGCATGCAGGATATTTTTAGAAGCCCGTCTGCACTTGCCAACACCTGCATTTGCTGATGGCAGAGGCTCCCAAGTGTTGACACCCAGCACTTCTCATTGCCACACTGCTATGGAGATTTATATAAGATTATCTTTTGCAGCCAGAAGAAAATGGGGAGTATGAAATGCACATGCTTGGCTTAAGGAGGGAGTGTACCCTGACTAAAGCATCCCTGAAAACTCATCTCTGAAATACTTCAAGGACCTTGGTTCCCCTTCTGCAAACCAAAATGTTGTTTCTGCTTCGAACATGCTACCCTGGAACATGGGGAGTTGTGTGGTGGGAATATCCCATAGTGCATGAGAAGGACTGAGGTAGGACTTGTCTGGTGAGACTTTGACAGCTACCCCCTTTCCCCATCTCCTCTGTTGTTTAAGGATATGGTATCTCCACCTAGGCTCTCTTTTGGACTTCTTTCTGGAAAGCCAGATGATGTCTGTCACCCAAGGATGCCAGCACTAGTCAGTTAAGGAAACACTGAAGTGATACAGGTTAAAATTTCTTTGGCATTCACACTTCAAAGCAGCACAAAAATATGGAGTGGTTCAGTGTTTTGCATATTTACCAACCACTCCAAAGAATGGTTAGAAGCAGGTTGATAAGTGGGGGTTTGTAATTATCCTGTGTGTTTTTCCTTTCACTCCATTTGCCACTGGTTTCCTTAAAACCAGACAAACACACACAGGAATGAAGCATTTTCCCATGAAAGACTCCTTAGGAAATTACTTGTTACTACTTGTTTGGGGTTTTATATTAAAAATTTGTAGTGTCTGAATTTTCCAGCAAGAGAAACTTAATCTTATTGTATAAGAACTATCCTAGGCCAGTAATAACATTTCTGAAGGAATCAGTCATGGAGACCATGCTTCTTAGAACTGTTCTCAGGACGAGAAATTTCCTAGGAAAATCTAAACCTAAAAAAAAAAATATTGAAAGCAGGGGTTTCAGGGTAGAGCTGGAACTACTGTGCAAGTGTGGTATGCTGGAATTTAATCTACTGCTGCTGCTAATAAGAGAGTTTTCCTCCTTCACTGGGATAAATAACTGTCATGTTTATGATTATAAAGGTCTACCTCACATGGCACAGCCCCTATAAACTGAGAGTTTTAGAATAGAATAGAATTAACCAGGTTGGAAAAGACCTTTGAGATCATCAAGTCCAACCTATCATCCAACACTATCTAATCAACTAAACCATGGCACCAAGTGTCCCATCAAGTCTCTTCCTAAACACCTCCAGTGATGGTGATTCCAGCACCTTCCTGGGCAGCACATTCCAATGGCCAATCACTCTTTCTATGAAGAACTTTTTCCTAACATCCAGCCTAAACCTCTCCTAGTGCAGCTTGAGACTATATCCTCTTGTTCTGGTGCTGGCTGCCTGGGAGAAGAGACCAACCCCCACCTGGCTACAACCTCCCTTCAGGTAGTTGGAGACAGTAATAAGGTCTCCTCTGAGCCTCCTCTTCTCCAGGCTAAACAACCCCAGCTCCCTCATCCTCTCCTCATAGGGCTTGTGCTCCAAACCCCTCCCCAGCTTTGTTGCCCTTCTCTGGACACATTCCAGCAAGTCAACATCTTTCCTAAACTGAGGGGCCCAGGGGTACAGTCAAGCAACTCCCTCAGCATGCAACCCCTATACAGGCTGGCAGGCTGCTTCCTGCTGCAGGGAGCATGAAGCTAGGCTCATGTCCCCAGGACCTTCCCTTGTTTGCTAAGCAGAGCTGCAGAGATGAGCTCTTTTCCTACCCAGAACCATACATGGAAAATGTATTTTGCTGACAGCATCATATCTGTCAATTCTCCTACTAAAACAGGAGACATGAGTTTTGTCTCTGCTAAGGCTTGTATGTGCAGTAAAAGCCCTTATATCAACAGAAGCACCAAGGAAACAAGCTGGATAAAAACCAGCTAAACTGTACAAGATCCTATCTACCATCTCACAGCGAGTTGTCTTATTGCCTGTTTGCACTGAGAGCATTCAGCTGGAGCAGGGTCTGGAATTGAGGGTCAGGCAAGAAAGAAAACACACTGCCCTCAAGGCCTCTTCTGGGTTCACCTTTGTCATGCTTCGTACTCACGGATCTCCTTTCCGTAGAGGGATGGCATCCTCGCTCTGCATCCTGAAGATTCAGAGAAAGTTTGGAAAAAGGCTAGACAGGGAGGAGAAAAAGAGAGAAAGAGGGAGGGTAAAAAAAAGTATTTCAGCCCTACCAAGGACTGTAAAGAGCAGCATCAACTTGATAAATGGCATTCACTAGAAGCAGTAATGATTTGTTTGGGAACTAGATTAATTTGGAGCTGGTCTGACAGATCTTTCTTTTCCCCTGTATTTATTGTTACCATTCAGTCTTTTGCTGTGATCTAAGGGCACATTGCAGAGCTGAGCACTGCAATAAGCATGGTAGTCTTGGGTTATTCATTTATTGAGCCAATGGGGAGGATCTTTATAACAGGAGGCCAAGGGCAATTCCAATCTCCTTCTGAAAAGCTGCATTTCATTCAGGCATCCTTTGAGGATAAGAGTTTCTCCATCATCTGAAGCTATTGCTTTAATCTAAATCGTTAGTTCAATTGCTTTCCATGAATTTAGCCCTTAAAAGGATTAGGGCAAAAAAGCTCTAATTTTCCTTCTGACCTTTAAACAACATCAAATCAAAGTGGAGACAGCAGCAAAGGGATTTTAAGTCAATAATTGTTTTGTAGTCACTGTATGTTTGTGATCCAAGCATTGCCCCTGCCCTCATCCTTCCTCATCCTCCCTCTCTGTATGGAGCAGTGTCTAATGCTGTAGTCTTCTGGGTTTGGCTGTACATTGGCCTCACCAACAGGACAGAATATGCAAACAGGGGAAAAGAGCAGCAATCAAACTAAAAATCAGAGAGGAGGCTGCTCTGCTTGAGACACAGCAAGTTCTCTAAATGGGCCGTTGCTGAAATCCTGACCTTGTTTGCTCTTGGGCTGCTTGGGCTGCTGCCTACCCTGTAGCCAGGATTAATTAATTAACATATTGACATGTCAAGCAACCTCCATGAAATCCTAAAACAAGCAGAACTCTGTTGGCATCCTGAAAACTAGAGCAAAACTAGAGGATGAGACAAGGAACCAACGCACAGGGACTTACAATGTGGCATAGCAAGCTAGCACAGCTATCATGTCAGGTTGTGTTGCCAAAAACGGGCAGATCAGGCACCTCATTCTGCTATATATTACCCTGAGCAGAAGTCAATGGACTTACATGAACATACAGCACATGCAAGTGAAGGAAGAGTAACCAAGGAGGCCAGATCCTTATTTCTTTGATGTTTCATCCCTTACATCAGGTAAGAAGCTGGACTGCCTTTGTTGATAGATTGAGTTACATGTTGAGTTGCAGGTTTGGATTTCCTTTCAGCCCTCAGAACTCATCTTTGTCTCCTTCCTGATCCTGTGTTGGCTCTTCTTAGTGTCACTTCGAACAGCTGTGTTGACACTGCTGGAGAAAGAAAAACTATTTCAGAGGCATGGTTGATGCACATGGAGAAGATGGAGGACAAAGCTAAGTATCTGTGCAAGCCCCTAGTGGTAGCAAGAAACAGCAAGGCTAAAGCCATAACCCATGTCAGGAGCCTCCCGCCATCATCCTCTTGAAAGAGAAGATCCATGGGTCACTTTAACAGCACATAGCACTGGTGGGGCAGATGGGGTCAGGGTAAATGGCTGATACCACAGTCTGTGGGAACTTTGGGGCTGGAATAAAGACCCCAATCCATAGTAGCATCACTTTGCAGTAGGTTGCATGCAAGGCCAGCTCCTTTCTGCTTTTGCAGGTCTTTTATCTTAGACACTGCCTTCTTGGGAGAGAACCATCTCTTGCAACATTTCCTAGCACAGTGAGTCCCTGTCAGAAGCCCTCACTTATTCCAGTACCAAAGTACAGGGGAACCACAAACAAGAACTGCAGTGTTGCAACACTACTGCGCTGTCTCAAGCCATCTCAGATAAAAATAAACTGCTGGTATAGACTGGCAGCCTATTCAAGCCTCAGACTTACTTTCAACAAATGCCAAAAGGAAGACACCCAGCAGGAACACTAACTCAGGGCACAAACAGCTCCAAATTCACCTGCTCCTCTGTCCCAGGTAAGTACCCTGGAGCCTCAGGGATTTCTCCACGTGCCCTTGAGTTTGAAGAATTTTTACCCTACTCCCATCAGGGTATTCATGTAGCCCCCAGGAGAGTAAATCTCTAAACTGACAGGAACAACTCTTACCTTTGCTTTAAGTTGAGTTCAAGGGATCTGTGAGCTCTAGCTCTTAGCACACCCTTTCATGTTTTGTGGCAACATGCAAGTTTTGCAGCAAGTTTTGCAGAGCTTTGGAGGGAGCAGGGAAGCAGCCTTGTGGAAAACCGCCGGCAGGCAGACAGAAGCCAGCAACAAAGCCCAGCAAGCTGTTTTGTCTGAGCCAGGACTGCTCCGTCTCCGGCCTTTGCTGGACCTGGCAGCAGTCGAAGGCCAGGACAGTTTTCTCAGCTGATCTTTAATCTTACCAGGTTATGTGAATTTCAGCTTTCCTCCCCTGCCCCTGTGTGAGCTGAATAGAGTCAAGTGGTGATACCTGCCCTGAGTCACAGCCATGCCAGGCTGCTAACTGCAAACGGTCCTGCTGTGGCACAAAGCTGTGACAGGCAGGTTCCTTTCAGTTCCTCACCCTTTAAAACGAGCTGGAGAGAGCAAAGACAACCCGTGACACTCCTCAGGAAGCTTTTGCAAAGCTGTCTGGTGTGCATCAAACCTGGCCCTGATGCAGCAGCAGCTTCCCACAAGACAACAGCTCCCAGATTCTGAAGCTATGTCTTACGTCTCACTTCATAGGGTTTTCTTCCCTCTGCGCCCCCTTTCATTTTGGTGTTTTCCAGCTCTATGACAGAGCAGAAGAGGTTGGAAACAGAAAACTGAATCTTTTTTGACCTCTCTCCCCTAAATGCAGAGGTGAGGTACAGCCTTGCAAGACCTGCCACCAGTCTCAGAGAGAAGCCTACAATCTGCCTTCAGTAGCCCTTTGGTCCTATCATCCTAACAGAGCTGCTAAGGCACCAGCATGCAATCTAGAAAAGCTTTGGATTTCACTAAACTAAAACTGGTGAGTGAGACAGCACAACCCCCATGTCAACCCCAGCTCCAGCACATCCTCACGAAACTCATTGATGGCAGCAGAGAGTCAGTGCCCCTTGCTGGGCCCAAGCATACACATCCATGTCACTGAAAGGAGCCATCCCTTTACCACTTGCTCTGTCTGCTTTGTGTCCGAAATAGCCAAACTCAGGAACTCAACTATGGCATCACCAAGCCTTGCCCAGGAGGAAATCATCTCCCAATTTTTATCCTCCTGCTTTGCCTTTTGGCCTTTTAAAAAGACTTGGATCAACTAAAGGGACAGAATGCTGACAAGTGGGGGTAAGATCAGGCTGCAGGTGGCAAGAGACAATACCTTTTTCCTCCAGCATCAAGCTGGTGGAGCAGGTCAAGCTGCCTTCCTGCACTGCATGGGCACAGGCAGCCCTGCTCCAGGGAGAGGTGACTTCCAGTCCCCTGGTGGACCCTGTTGTGGGTGCTGCAGAGGCCTTGTCTTCAAGGCTGCAAAATTATGGGCTGGTTTGCACTGATATGGGAAGTGGAGACCTGGACAAGAAAATGCACACTGATTTTCCATCTGCCCTTGTGCAGCATATCTCCTGTAGCAGTGCAGAGCAACAGTGGGAGATGCCACAGTGGGAGATGCCACAGTGGGAGATGGCCATAGTTCAGCACAGGTGTCCAGTTGTTAGGAAAATTCAAGTTTCCACTAGGACCAAGTTCTGAAAGGGTTTTGATTCAGAGATGCCAAACCACTTCTAAATTAAAGCAAATGTATCTTTGATGGTCTCTTATCCAGAGGGCATGTTTTTAGCTTGACTCATGGCATCTTACTTGGATACCAATGACTGAGAGTTCATCAGAGTCCCTCATGGGGCTGCTTGATAGGAGGCAAAGCTGGACTAGGGAGTGTGGGGTGCAGAGGATGAGGCCAGACAAGCTCCAAACACTGCCCCCCCGAATCACAATTTAAAGGTGGCACAGGCACAAGCTGAGCCAATGTTAACCAAATGAAAAAGTTTTGACTGGGGCCTAGCAAACATCAGGCAAGAGACATTCTTCAGTTCCTTGTAACAAGCCATTTCAGCTTCAGCCCTGGGGAAAGGCTTGCTCTCTTAGAGACTGCTGAAAAAAACGAGGCACAGAAATTAATGGGTAGGTCCATCTGTGACCTGTGTGCTTTGAGTCTCGTTTCTTCAAGTTATTAGCAGATATAATGAAACTATTAAAAATACCTCAGTCTGTGGGAGATCTGGGAGCAAAACCATGCCCTAGCTGGATCAGACCCTGAGAAAGGCAGGGATGGTGAGGGTGCAGGAGCAGGCTCCCATCTCCCTGAGCTGCAGCCAGCCAAAAAGAGCAGAAGACTATAAAGCCACACGCAGCTGATTAAGCCTTTCACTCAGTTTCATTTGCTGATGGCAAGGCTGAGAAGGAGGGAGGCAGACAGTGCAATTAGAGCAGCTAAAGGTTGTTCTCAGGGATGCAAAGCAGAAATGCAGTTCCCCAATCTCCCAGCTGGCCTGTTACAGCTGAAACCTCTAGGGACAGACTGAAAACCACCACTTGACAGTGCTGGACAGTATCAAGTCCTTGGTCTCTATAAGATAAGGGAGCCAGGATGTGCCCTTTGCAATGGTCCTGGCAGAAAACAAAGCCATAGCTGGAGCTGGTGCTGCAGCCCTGTGCCACATGATGAGTTCTGCCTTGCTAGAGAAGGGCTGATGCCCACGGGGCATTAATTCACACTATCAGGAATCTGACCCTGTGTATTTGGAGCCTCTCTACCGAACCCTCACCCGTTGCAAACACATTGGCACAGAGGGGTGAAGCAGTGTCCTGGCCTGGGGACACTGAGGAAAGCAATTGGCTCAAGTTTGAGCAGAGCTCAGAACCTCCCGGATCACCCACAGAAACAAGGCCATACTGCAGACTTTGCCTGGGGGTTTGTATTTTTTCCATTAGCAAACAGCTCTGCCTGACTTCTCCCTGTTTCTGCATAAATGCTAAAAAGTCTCCTGAAATGGCCTTTTCACATTTTCTGGATTAAATACAGTCCGATGGCAAGAGGAGGCAGGGGGGTGGAGGGGGGAGGAAAGGCTGTGTGTAACTGAGGTGGACAATATTGGCCGGCTGTAAGATTTATGCTGCATCATTGTTACCTTTGGCTCTTCCCAGTGTCAATACTTGCTGCACTTTTAAGGCTGCATTAAAAAGATAAAAAAGGAACCAGACAGGGCCAAACTTTGGTCCCACTGAATTGGTTGAATATATGAAGCAGCTGCCTTGAAATTCAGAATCAATATTTTCACGTCAGAGGCTGCACAAAACACAAACCAGACAAACCAGGGAGGTTTTAACAGGATTATTTTTTTTCCCTCTAGAAATTCCTAACTGGGCTGATCTAGTGAGATGTCAAGCCTGCAGGAAGCCTTTGCGGGATCTTTGTGCAGAGAGACATCCAAGTGTTTTACAGCTTCGCTGTTGTATGGGCCAAAACTATTTTTCATTGGATCTACTACCTGCTACTCATAGAATCACTTAGGTTGGAAGAGACCTTCAGGATCATTGAGTTCAACTATTAACCCTACTCTACTAAGTCCACCACTAAGCCACGTCCCTAAGCACCACATCTATGCAACTCTTAAACACATCCAGGGATGGTGATGGAACCACCTCCCTGGGCAGCCTGTTCCAATGCATTTTCAGTGAAATTTTTCACCCTGATGTCTAGCCTAAACCTACCCTGGTGCAGCTTTAGACTTGTTCTCACTAGTTACCTGGGAGAAGAGACTAACACACACCTCTTCCCACCACACCACAACAACTTCCCATCAGGTAGCTGGAGAGAGTGATAAGGTCTCCACTCAGCCTCCTTGTCTTCAGATGAAACAGCCTCAGTTCCCTCAGCTGCTCCTTGTAAGACTTGTTTTCTAGGCCCTTCACCAGCTTAGCTGCTCTTCTCTAGACCTGCTCCGGCACCTTGATATCGTTCTTGTACTGAGCTGCCCAGAACTGAATACAATATTCTGCAGGTTAAATTTGGTCTTGTGGTGACTTGAACTTCCTCACACAAAGAAATAAAATTTCACTGCTAGTTAATGAGTGCTAAAACATGTCAGGAAGGGGAAAGCCATGCCAGATGGTGCAGAGCAGATAGTAATTCCATGACTTGCATTCCATGTTATCCTCCAGGCTGAGTGTGCCACTTAATAAATGGTGCTGCAGGGGTGAGAAGCTGCCCTGCTGCCATCTGAAGAGTAAATTACAGCTTTCTGAGAGAAAGCAGCAAGGTTAGTTTGGCAGATATAACTTGTTTCTGTTAGGAAGGAAAAGCTCAAGCCAAGAAACTTCTATCCACAAAAGTAAAATTTGTAAAGTAATTAATGGCAGTTAGTTGTTGCTTTTCTGATCAAAGCATGTTAAAGATCAATGGAAAATCTCCCTGTATACAACATGCATATGCACATGAATAGCATGTCTCAACTGCTCTCTAGCTCCAGGAGATAGGAAGGTGGGGCAGCAATAAGAAAAGCTGGATCTATCCAGATGGAAGTCAGCATGGCACACAAACAGCAGACTTTGAGGGTGCGGGAATAGGCTGCTGAGAGAGGTTGTGGAGTCTCCTCCTCTGGAGACTTTCAAAACCTGCCTGGATGGGTTCCTGTGAAACCTCATCTGCAGGGGGTTTGGACAGTGATCCAACCACTACCTTTGTGTGATTTTGTGACTTAGAATCATAGAATCACCTGTTTAGAAAAGACCTTAAGATCATTTGGTCCAACCATAACCTAGCATCTCCCTGTACGCAACATCTCCCTGTACCCAAGCTCTTCATCCAACCATCTTTTAAACACCTCCACGAATGGTGACTCCACCACTTCCCTGAACAGCCTGTTGCAGTGCCTGATGACTCTGTCAGTCAATAAACATTTCCTAATATTCCACCTAAACCTCCCCTGATGCAACCTGAGGCCATTTCCTCTTGCCCTATCACTTCTTACCTGGGAGAAGCAGCTACCCTCTACCTTGCTACAACCTTTCAGGCAGTTGTAGAGGGTGAGCTTGCTCTTTTCCAGACTGGACAACCCCAGCAAGAAGAAAAGAAAGAAAAATCCAAATAAAACCAATATCAAGAAGAAAAGGCCCAGAGATGCACGAGAGACACTCAGGGTCCTGATGCCAGGCTGGGTTCACTTTTTCTTGAGATTATCTTTCGTTAGTTCACTTTTGCAATGTGAGATTTTTCTCCTTGAAAATAAAATTGAACTCCTAAAATTGAACTCTAAAAGGAAAACCCATTTGCCCATGGTATTCCAGGGTCCACTTTTGCCTGGGTGCCTACACAAGTTGGACCAGGCTCATCAGCAGCTTCAGGCATCCTTGCCAGGGAGGGAATACATTGCTAAATAAGGGATATAACAAAAATCCAACAAGTCCAGTGCTGACCACTGTGAATTGCTACTGGAAATCGCCATCCCATGAAGGTGGCCCAATGAGATGGTGTGAGAAAAGCAGAAGCAAACCCCAAATACTCTCTGACAAGGTTGAGCAGTTCCAATCCCCAGCCTGTGACACCCTGCCCCCACCTGGCTGATAGCTTTGGTTGGCTGCAGTGTAAATTCCCAGAACAGGAAATTGGTGCTAGCAGTGAGGCAGCTTTGGCTTGCTGAGGCTTCCTGATAGCAGCAGGAAGAAAGAGGGGCTGTACAGGGTGACCAACACTATAGTGTGGAGCAGGGGAGGAGGGTTACAACCTTCATCAGACCCAGGCCCTAATGGCAGTTCTTGGATGCTGCAGAGGTGTGACTGCAATTCTCAAAGGACCTGCTCCATGTGCCAGCCTTGCTGGCATACATCAATGGCTGTACCCACATGCCATCCCCAAGAGCAGCTGGAAACTCCCCATGTGGTTTCACCTGGGTTAGGGCCACATCTGAAATTCAGGCACATTCCTGCTTGGGTGGTCTGTGAACCAGCTGAGGATCTCCATCCCAAGTTGGGCAGCAATAAGTTGTGCTCCTGAGGACCCCCAACCCTTTTACCCTGTGGAAGGGGAAAAAAATTTATAGACACTGGCATGTCCATATGCATGGTGTTTAGGTCCATTTCAGGGTGGGTTGAAACTCTGGGATGCTCTTACCTCACACTCCAGACACATTTTGTTAGCAGACCATGCTGGGGAGTATCCAGGATGTTGTGGAGAGGAGAAATGTCCCAGGAAAGATCTGGAGAAAGCACACATATTCTGCAATCTCCTATCCACACCCATCCTGGGCTTCTTGTGCAACTCTACCTGCTTGGTTTGCTCTGTTCCTGTTCCCAAATGGCGGGGATTGATTTGCCAGACTAATCTACAGGGGTGTTGAAGAGGCCAGGCTGACTCAGAGGGTGCAGAGGGATGTGACTCATGCCAGAAGGTGGATTTCACCTGAGCCCTTGCTGCCTTGCTTCCTGCCCTCCACAGTGCTGAAGTCACTGGCACTGCAGTGGGCCTTTCAACTGCCTGCCCTCTCAACCGTTTAGCCTCCCCATCAGCAAGGTGATGCCATTGGGAGCAGTGGTGTTTTGCACTGGATAATGTTAGCAACCTGGATCTGCAAACCAGAGGTGAGAAGAGCACCACTGGAGTGGCAATGACAACATGGAGGGTAGGTAAGCAAAAGCCAGAAAATTTATAGAATTATACAATGGTAGGGGTTGAAAGGGTCTTCTGAAGATTGTAGAATACAACCCCCCTGCCAAAGCAGGATCACTGAGGGCAGGTCTTGAAAGTCTCTAGAGAAGGTGATTCCACAATCTCTCTGGGCAGCCTGCTCCAGGCTGGGTGCTGCAGCTAAATTCCCCTGGAATGGTGAGGCAGAGCCCTTAGTCAGCGCTGAAGCAGCTTGGGAAGACAGTGGGATGCAGAGCTTGCCTGGCTTACAGGGCTGGCTGTGGTTTGCAAACAGAGCTCAGAAACACCCAGCGGGTCAGGAGAAGCAGCATGGTGTGCCAGGAAGAAGCAAAGCAGTAAAAAGCTCTGATAAGAAAGGCCTGGTAATCAGAACAAATATTGGGTGATTCAGTGGCAGCTGATTAAGGAAGGAGTAAGGCATACTTCTTGCCACATTTGACTCTCTGGCTGTGATAGTGGAACAGCCTCAGATGAAGTGAAGTGGCAAATACAGCAAGCAGGTGGCTCCCACCACCACGGCACAAAAATCTACCCTCTGGGCTTTCTTCAGCATAAAAGATGCCTCCTCCTGTGGCAAGCACAGGTCTCCATGCAGCAAAGACAGTAGCAGGGTTTGGCACTGGTCACCAAACAGGAGGCCAGGACAAACAGGCAGGTTGTTTGCTGTGTGTCCTGGTAGGCAAACAGTGCTGGCAATCCACATTACCTCAGTAGGGGATGTCACAAGAAGTGCAATGCCCTGCTAGCCAAGCCTTGTAACAGGGGCAGATGGCTAAGGGGCAATGAAACACACCCTGAAATCCTGAGATACTTGCACATGTGGGGCAGGTCACAGAATCACAGAGTTGTTTCAGTTGGAAAAGACCTTTAAGATCATCAACTCCAACCATTATCTAACCAAGTCTGGTACTAAACCATGTCCCTCAGTACCATGTTTCTGCATCTTTTAAGCACCTCCAGGGATGGGAATTCACCCACCTTGCTGGGGATCTTATTCCAGTGTTTGATAAATCTTTCAGTAAAGAAGTTTTCTCTAATATTCTATTGAAACCTTCCCTGGTCTTTAACCCTCATTTAACAGTGTCAGGGTGCAGTCCCCACAATGCTCACAGCACCTGAACTCTGGAATCAGTGGATGAGTTGGTGCCTGGCATGGCTATTGCCTTTTACTTCCATACAAATTCCTGCAGCAGGCAGTTAGGGAGAGGGATCTCTCACTCTCCTCCCTGAAGAGGCACTGGCAAGTGTCATATAATGCTCCACATAATGCTTTGCTGGGCTCAGGCTTTGAAAAGCCAATGGTGCTTCAGGTCATGGGTGGGCTTTTCATCACCATCATCAGAAATACAGATTTAGAGCCCAGGCTAAGCACCCCCTTTCAGAAGTTCAGATTCAGATCTCTTGAATGACACCTAGAGCTGCAACAGAAGCAAACAGGAAAGAAAAACCACCCCAGCACCTCCCAAAACCATGAACCAAAGCTTTCTTCTGAAAACCCAGGCTCTCACCTCATAAACGAAACACTAGTGTGCTTCCTGCTAGCTCCACCTTCTCACTCACAGCATGGTCAGCATTTCGTAACAACCAACAAGCAAAGAAATCTTCATCTTTCCTAGCAAAGCTGGGGGTCTCTGATGCGCAGGACCCCCATGCCTTCAGCCCCTTTGTTCTTGGCTAGCACAGATGGGCTTGAAGGAAGACTAGTGGGACACCTCTGATGCCTCTGGAAAAATCAGCAAAGTTCAGGGGGAAAACCAACCAAAACATCAGCAAAAGAAAACCTGGTGGTGGATTGTATAGATCCCCACACTGCAACACAGCAGAGATTCTGGAGGAGATTCTTTGGTTGCACAGGATATTCCATGTTTC
Organism: Dryobates pubescens; assembly: GCF_014839835.1. NCBI lineage: Eukaryota > Metazoa > Chordata > Aves > Piciformes > Picidae > Dryobates > Dryobates pubescens. The sequence continues at coordinate 19,201,490 of NC_071616.1, read as the reverse complement.
CTGTCCCCTTCCCGTCCACCATGCCACGACGGGCAGCTGGCAGAGTGCGGCAGAGAGTGCTGCAGCAGGGCTGAAAGCTGCTGCATCCAGGGAAAAGCAGGAATAGCTCCTGTGCTGACAGTGCCTGCCTCATTTCATGGGAGAAGTTGGGCAGCTCTGTCCCTACCATGGTGCTGAGCGAGGGACAGCACCTGCTCTCCCCAGTAATGATGGAAGGAGATCCCAGCCATGTCATCACCAAAGCTGACATTTCAAAACCATGGTAACACTCTGCTCACACAAAACAGACCCACAGTAGGCACATCCCTACTCAGACAGGCAGAGCCAAGATGATTTGCTCCAGGTTCAAGTGCTCAACTTGAACGCAGGAGTAGCTTGGCAAGCCGAGTGAATGATTAACAACCAACCTCCCCAAAACAAAACAATAGACAGCACAAACATGATAAAATCAACTTCTCAGAGATGGCATTTATACTTTCTCCTTGGCACAATGCTGCTCCTCCCCAAACAGGAGCTGAAATGCCACTGAATCATGGATGGGCAAAGAAAATAAAAGGAGAGGGAAGAAAATAAATGAGACAGTGCAGAGATCATGTAGGTACAAACCAAGGCATGTCCATGGGCATGGCATAATGTGGATTTGCAAAGACCTGTCCAGTGACTGACCAGCTTGTGAGTGCAAGATACAGTTGGACCAGACCTGCTCACCAGATTACTGGGGATGGAAAGTCCCTACACTGGCTAAGAAGTAAGGAAAAAAAAACCAAAACCTAGCAGAGGCTTTAGCCCTTGGAGAGCATAGCTCATGGGATCATGGCCTTGCTGTTACCTGATCACTTAAGCTTCTCCAACAGCATAAGTTAAATACCTTCTGTGTTACGGCAGCCACCACCAACCGCATTTCCTGCAGCTGGCAATGCAGGGTGCTGCTCCATGGCTGGGGTTCATCACTGCTCTGCTCCAGCCCCACGCTTCCCACCTAACCATAACTTCCTAGCCACCTCCAGTGGCTTTGCCAGCAGAGAGGGAGAGCAATAGCTGGGACATGGTGAGAATCTGTGAATGTGTTGCCAACACACTGGTCAACATGTGGGGAAAACATGACGTGTGTGCCGTGGGCTTCTTGTCATAGATGCTTGCTGCTAAATTTGGTCTGCATCAAGATATTGTGCTCCATCTACAGAGTCCCTTGCCCATGGCAAGACAGGTAGTGAAAGATGGGACTTGCCAAAAAAGCAAATAGCTCTGGCATTACCCTTGGAGCCTGGTGAGGAGCTGCTGCCATGCCTCAAACTGCCCTAAGACTGCCCAGCACTTGCTACAGCCACCATGGCAACTTGTCCTGCCTGTGCCCTGGTCCCAGTCTGCTGCCTGGGCTCCTTGACAGTGCAAGAGCCACAGCCCATTGCATCATCCTTGCTTTACTGCCCTGGGGCACATGTCTATCAGCCAAACCTGATGGCATTCAGAGCCTTGTCCAGCCTGGTTTGGATTGTTTTCAGTATGGGCACCATGTCTCTGGGCAACCTGGCCCAGTGTTTCACCACCTGCATTGTAAAAACATTTCTTCCTTGTATCTAGTCTGAATCTCTCCTCTTTCAGTTTAAAACCACCATCCCTTGTCCTTTTACAACAGGCCCTGCTAAAACATCTATCCCCATCTTTCTTCATCTTCCCTTTATTATTGAAAGGCCACAACAGGGTCCTCCCAGAGCCTTCTCCAGGCTGAACAACCCCAATTCTCTTTCTTCATAGCAGAAGTGTTCCAGCTCTCTGATAATTTTTGTGGTCTCCTGTCCCATAAGCCCATGTTTTCACTGTGCTGTGGACATCAGAGCTAGACCCAGCACTGTGGGTGAGGTCTCACCAGGGCAGAGGTAAGGGGTAGAATCACATCACTCAGCCTGCTGGCTCACAGCTTTTGATGCGGCTCAGTCTTTCTGGGCTGTGTGCAAATACTGCTGGCTCATAAACGAAAGCAGAAGTGGAGCAATTAGCTTCTGAGGACAGGATGGAGAGGTAACAGTTCAAGGGCAGGGTGGTGGTTTCTCAGCAAAGCGGGGCCTGGGTGCTGCTGAGAATGCCTTAGTAATACTGCAAGAGAGAAGCTGGTTCAGAAAAAGTATCTCCTCTTGGTCTGGAGTGCACCCAGAGACAATGCACCTCTTTCCCCATAGCAACTTGTTGCTTTTCTCTTGGGCTTGAAGGCACTGCAAAGCTCTCTGTTCTCCTGGCCACCAGCAGCAGGGTGGCCTGTGGCTCTGGCACCATCTGAGGCAACTGTAAGAATGTGGCCGTTTGACGCTGTGCCTTTAAAAAAGGGGCACACTGGCTAAATGTTTGTAAAATATTTTGGTATTCTAAACGAATTTCATTGGTAGGATTGTGGGAGGAGAGATTGGACCCGGGGGAGCTGGGAACTTTCTCTCAGTCTTCCTTCCTTCACTGTCCCTCTCGGCTGGATCTGCTTCTGGGATTCTGGCCAACTAAGATAAGATACTAACTCCTGTGCAAGGCCTTTCTTCCTTTCCTGCCCTGTTAACTGTCCTCGTCTCTTCTTCTACCTCTTTTGGGGGAGAAGGGAGGTAGGGGGTTGAAGGGGGCACAGGGGGAAGCCCCCTCTGTGGGGGGTCTGGTTTCTGGTTGAGTTCATTTGCTGTATATTCCTGTATATATTGTAAAATACCTGAGTTTGTTGTGTTACATCTAATCTGTTTCCTTGTAAAATATAATCTCATTTCTCCAACTGGGTTTAGCCGTGGTCTTTTTCTCAGTGGGGGAGGGAAAGCAGAGCCTTTCCTTTCAAACCACCACAAAGAAGCAGATGCAAACTCCCTTCATATAAGAATAAAGCCATCAGGAGCTTTTGGCCTGAGGGAGTCCTATGAGCTCCTGTGGTGCATGGGCTGGTACCAGAGCCAGCTGAGGACCTTGGAGTGCCCTGTTAGACATCACTGTATTGTACCCATCATTTTTCAGGCCTGCCTTTGTGGGCTTTTCTATTTTTGCCCTTCTGCCTAATCACTTAAGCTGCTTTCCAGAGTAACTACAGCACTTGCAGCTTTCATTGACTTCCTCCAAAAATGAGAGCGAGGATTGCCAGGAGTGAGGCGTCAGTGACGCTTGCACATGGTTTTATTCACATGGATTATCCATGGGCTTCAAATTATGCCAGTCAGGCAGTTGGGCAAGTGAAGGGCTAGCAGTGCTCAGATGGCATCTGCTAATGTTTATTCTGATGGCAACTAAGAAGCAAAAAGATCTGATAGAGAAGAGAGGTCTTTGTTTACAGCTCTCTCCACAGAGGAGAGGCTGAACTAGGAAAGCCAAATCACTCTCCACTCTACAATAAACAGTGGGTGTTGGGTTTTAAAGAGCATCTCCTTGTGACCTCAATGGTCCATTTTATATGTGGTGGCATGGAAAGGAGCCCAAAGGTGAAAAGGCTTAATTAGTAATACTTCAAGCTGATTACTATGGCCCATATATAGGATGACCTGCATCTACTATCACTTAGCATGGTAATGACTAAGTACAGCATGTGGTTTAAATATCTCCCTAATGCTAAAGCTAAATGCATCCATAGCCCTAACCCTCTAATTGACTGATTCTAAATATGATAGATTAGCTTTCCATCTCATTATCCGTATCTAATCACGGGATGAGGGTGTACATACCCTTGGACGTGTGGTTTTTTATTTCTGCTGCCCTACAACAGCAATTAAAAGAAAATTACTCGTCTGCTCAGGTTTGTTGCAGGCTTATCTTGTACCCCATCTCAGAAGGCTGTGGGATTCTCTTTATAATAATAAAAATAAGCTGCAGAACCTTGCTTCAACATGGACATCAAACATAGGTGTTGTCTGTGTGACCTTTGCCTGATGACCCTAAATTGGTGTGGGGCTCTTGCTGCTTGTGGTCACTGCCTCATAAACAACCAGCTCACAGGCAGCTGTGCCCAGCAGGAGAGGCTGGGAACAAGGAGCAGGGGAAGGTCTTGGCACAAACAATAGCTTAAGCTTCAATTGCCCATTCTCAACTTGGATGCTCATTTAGGCAGTGTCTAAAAGAAGTTTCCTTATTCCAGCAACCAGGTGTGCAAGGTGCCTTTTCCTGTGGTCACCAGGCCCGGTTGCAAGGTCTTGCACATCAGGCAGGCTTCACTCCCCTAGGAGCTGCTACCCACAGCCCCAGCCTGAGGACACGGGTGGGCGGAGGACTTAAGGCAAAGTCCCTGAGCGACCTCATGTGCATCATCCAGCCCAGCTGAGCACTAATAAGCTTACAGCATTTAGGCTTTCACTCCAGGTCTGCATAGCTCTAGGCACCTCCTTGCTTTGTCTCTGCCTAGGAACCAGTATCCAAAGCAGGATGCTATGGGCCAGATGCCTGGTGCTGAACTCCAGTTGCTGTTAGGGGCCATTGTTAGTGCTCAGAGTCCCTGCAATACACTTGTGCTCTGCCAAAACTGAGAGGAACCTACATGAGGTCACCCACCAAATTTGGGCACCACTCACAGGCTTCCTGGAGACCTTCCTCTGACACAGGAGTCAGGTTACTTCCTGCTAGAAGGAGAAAATTTGTCCACACCTCCCTGCCCTTCTGCCTGGCCTGGCTAAATGAGAGAAGGGGCCACCATCTTTTTGCCCAAGATGTAACCAAGGATCACCCAAGTTTAACAAACCTCCATTGTTAGCATGCCCATGAGTGCTCTGCTTCCTCTATTTAACCCAATATAGAGGCTATGGAGCCAAAATGAAGGCCCAGATGCCCTTTATGGTCATGCTGGCTGATGGTCTATATGTAGTCACAGAGTAAATCAATGCAGGCAGATGAGCCATGTTGTCATTTTCCACTCAAGTGGCTCGGGCACTGATTGCAATTTGGGGATTTTCCATCTCAAACAAATAACCAAGCTCCACCAGAATGGTCAAGAGACAGCCCCATTTTGGATTACAATATCTTCACCAGATCAGCACCAGCAGGGCTCCGCTCCGTGCATGTGAGGGAAATGCCTCCTGCGGGCAGGAGACTCAGGGTCATGGTGAATTGTTGCAGTGCAAGGAAAATTAAAGGACCAAAGGACCCAGGGTAAGAGATTAGAGAAGGCATTCCAAGCTGGCAGGGAAAATTCTTCCTCATTAGAAGCAAACCCAAAAGACAGCCTTCAACTGCCAGGGAGTATTTAAATGTAGCCTGTACATGGCAATTTTTATGGGTCTGCAGGAGGGCCTGCTGAAACTTGGTGATGAAAGTTCCCACAAATGGAAAGATTTTGTTAAAATCCAGACCTTGCTGAGCAAGTTTAAAAGTCACATTTGTCTTTTTTCCTTCAGTTAGAACTGAGTTTTAAGCTATTGAGATTTGCATTTGAAAGGAAATGTCATCCTGTGACACATGGCTCATAGCTCACTTGACCACTTTCCTTAGGCAGTTGGAGGAAGGTTTTCTCCAGTGTCCAGGTTAGTGGAAGAAGCATTGAGCTGAACAAAGCCACCACCCTGCTGTCTCCTTGGAGAAGGGGTTAGTGATGAGCAAGAAGGGCCTGAGAAGCAGCAAAGAGAATGGTTGCCCCAAGGAGAGCAACATGTTCAGATATGTCTATCAGATTACAATACTTAAGCTCAAGCCCCAGAGCATGTTCACAGAGCTTAAAAATACTGCTGAGTCAACTCTAGGTGAAATACTCACCTGTAATGCTGTCCTCCTGCCCCAAGTCAGAAGGTTTGGGCTACTGATGGTCTGGCCTTCACTCCAAGTTTGGGAGACACCAACATCCCAGAGGAGACATTGGCCAGAGCCTTGGTGGTGTTTTCAAACCCAGCAATGCAGTTTTTAGGGTGAACATGACATCATGTAACAGTTCAGAAGAAGTCTGTGGTTAGCACCAAAGCCTTACGGTTCTTAATATCCTCTTTCTTCTAGAACCTGCACTTGGGAAAGAATGGAAGACTTGTGCAGAAAGTATCCCTGGGCATCAGACAAGCCTATAACAACTAGGAGGTCTGAGACTGCTTCCTGTCTGAGACTAGAGGCAGATCAAATTGCCTCTCACTCCAACTGCAACACAACTTGGCTCATCTTCAACAATGGCTTTATTGACAAGCCTTGCAATGTTCTATCTTGGCATGTGGTGGCTGTGTTGGTGGTGTTGCTGTTGTTGCAGTGGTTTGAAAATGTTGAGTTCTTGTTCCTGGCATCAAGTGAGAAGCTGAAACAGGTTTTGTTTAAGAAAAAAAACATTTTAGTTCTTACTGTTGTAGGGCAACTGAGGCTCTGACCCCTGTCCACATTAAACAAGCCAGGTGATGAATAAACCCCTCATTTGAAGGAGGGAAGGAAGCATTGAAGGAACTGAGTCACTACTTTTGAGCAATCCTGAACTCACTGCTAAAATCTCTCATCCCCACTTTTATAAGACCTGTTGCCAACAACAGCTGTGGGAGCTCAAAGCTGGAGCAGGAGAGCTGACACCACAGGCAAGTCAAAACTGTTTCAGGGCTAAACCCCTCATGCTGCTCGCAGTGGAAGCCAATACAGCAAAGTCTGTCTCCAACCCAAACTCATCCTTCTTGGGATGAAAGGGTTTGGGAATGCTCCTTAGCAGTTATGCCTGTCAGCTTTTTGCCCCAATGGCTTCTAACTCCCATCATCCTCAAGACTCATAGAATCTGAAGTCCCTGAGTGTCCTTGATGAAACTTCATCTGCCTTCCCCAGTGTGGATGATGGCAGAGATGGAAGAGCAACTTTCTCACATCTCCACTAGTTGCCTACAAGTGTCCTTAAGCACTTCTAAAATATACTCAAATCCACTTGGTCACAGCCCAGAGCTGTGTCACCATTTCTTAGAGGACACCTTCATGTACCTTTTCTTTTCTAGCTTCTAATGCAACATGGAAGAGGGGACCGTCTCCCTCAACTTCCAGTTGTATACAGACACCACCTCATTCAGGACACCCAGGCAGCCAACCACCAACACAACTTGCTTTTTGACTTCCTGGTCTTCCTACAAACTTGACTTCATCAAAAGAATGCTTCCAGGGGTGATGCAGAGTGCTGTGCCCAGGGGAAAGCAGGATGGGCAGCTGGGTGGGTGGGGAATGGCAGGACAGGCTGCAGAAGGCAAAAGGTGATAGGCTTGTGCAAGGACTGATGCGCAAGTTCAGAAATGCTGCTGAGCAAGCCATACACACAGCAGCTACACAGCATACAAAGGCCTTCCTCAGCCTTCCTCTCCTCTTTCTTCACTCCTATGCCTCCTGCATGCCCTCTTACCTGGGTTTTGAGACGGGGGGGGAAGGGACTGCACCACAGTGGCTGTACATCAAGAATAGGAAGAGGTGGAAAAATACATAAAAGGCACACTCTGTTCTCACATTTTTATCACCCATCTCTTGGTGCTTGGCCTTTTCCTCCAAGCTCTAATGTCTATCTTCACATCAATTCAGGGACTTCACCTTTCATCTAAAAAAAATTATAATTAAACAACATTTTGGCTACTATTTATGTGGAGAAGTACAAATCAGAATCCAAAGTATTCATAATCCAGATGTTAACAAAAAAAGATACTTTGACATTTATCATTTTGGAATGCTCTTGATTTCTGAGCGAGCTGTTTTTTCAGACAACCTGACTCATTACTTCTGAATGCTTTGGTTTGGCAACCCTGTGTATATTTAGTAATACAAACTCTGACTAGCAGCTTCCAATGAGGATCCTAATGACATGATAAGACAGATTTTCATCTCATTCACGTCATTTCCAAGTACCAAGAAATGTTCTTAATAGAAAGAATTGTAGCTGTAAAAGCTAGGAAATTATCTCCCCGGGGAGAAGCAGACACCTCCTGACTACTCACTTGAGCAGCTGAGCAAACCAGCAGAGCGCAGGCAGCAGAGAACGGCTCTTGACTTTCTGGCCAAGGGACAGAGCAGATGAACTCTGACACGTTTTCCTCTTCATTTTCCCTGGCTCTGGGCACTGCTAATCAAGTCCTCATACCACAGATGCTGGAGCCTCTCTCATATCCAACTGGAGAAACAGCAGCTTCTGCAGGAGGTGCATACAACTTCAAGGGAAAATACTTCACAAGGCATAAGAGACCTGTGCCAGCCTTTGAGAAAGCATTCAAAGTACCTTCATCCAGCAGCTAGAAGTGCCTTTTTTTTTAAACATTAAATCCCTCAGGCACTTGGGAGTCTGTCAGATTTTTTTTCCCCCATTGCCTATCAAGCAGTGGTATTAAAAATTATGCCTTTGACAGCACAGCCAGGCAGAGTAAAGGGGAGATGATTTTCATCTCTTCATTCTAGACCATCTGCTTCTTCCCCTCAACTTTCAAAGGCCTTGAATGAGATGTAGACCACTGAATTTTATAGCTAAATTTGATGAATCTCTTTGAAAATGAAAGGATTGCACAGAACACAAATTTAGAGACATCAAAGGCACCTTCCCTTTTCATGCAGGCACTAAAAGCACTGCAAAGGGAACTAATTATAATTTGCTCTTCTGCCAGTTTTCACACTGGAGCAAATACAAGGACTGTAAACCTTATGAACCCATGGCTGCCAGCTTAATGCACTCCTAAAGCCTGGACCAAATTAACAGACTAAAAACCATCTTGCATCCACTCAGGCAAGAAATGAAGCCAAGAGTGCTGGCAGGGTAGCTCACAGAAAAACTTTCTTTTTGTATCCCTGCTTTGTTTCAAAAACAATAATCAATATTTCTTTACATATTCAATGGCAGCGTAAACACTAATTCAGCTTTTTCAAAACCAAAGCTGTTCCATAGATACTTTTTAATGAGCTGATCTTCATCCAAGCTGCCAACAGAGTCTGGAGGAAACATGGTTGAAATGGCAACTCCTCATAAAAAGTATGGGAGAGTTCAGCGATCTTGGCTAGACATGGTCAACTCAAGATCTGCTGACTCAAGTGGCTGAAATCATTACATAGACATGAGAGCTGCAGGCAAGCAATGGAGGGGAAGAGATGTCCTGAATTATGAAGCATGATCCAGATGAATTTATGAAAATCAAGTAATTTGCTACTTTATAGCAGAATATTAGCTCATAATCCAAACATGGATCTGTCAGGTGCTTTGCAATGAGGGTGATGGTAGGGTGGAGTGACCCTGGTGCCACCTGAAATCAATGAAAAGTGAAGCTGGGGAAGAATCTCTCTGGACCAAAGCAGGTACTGGCTGGTCAAAACAGAAGGTTTTTCTGCACCCCAAGGTGGCCCTAGACGTTATTTTGTATCTTTCAGAGATCCACAAGCTGATTTACAGTTCACAAAAATCCCTGAAGAATACCTATGGAGCTTTCCTAGTTTCCATCCACCAACTTGGACACAGCATGCTGGGTATTGCTACATCAATAAAGGTCTCCAAATGTGACTACTGCACATTCTTCATACTGTCAATGATAGAAGCAAAGTTGCTCAGATCCTGGGGCCATGGAGATGAGATAACATTTTGATGCTAATGACAACAGTCTGGCACTAGCTTCTCCAGAAAAAAATATTCTAGGTGTCCGGACCCCGAGGGATAACACAACCAGTTAAACCCTGGGATAGCACCAACTTGCTGTAAAAATGGAATCACTTACTGTTCTCCATTGATCTCCAGGGAAGGAGAAGTTGCTTATAATCCTTGATAGTGGGAGAGTCAAAAAGCACAAAATTCAGACAGTTTTGGTCCTCTCACTTTTGGGGGCCAGCTTAGGTGCACTTACCTCCTGCCAAGTAAGCACTGCTGCAGTCATAATGCTGGGAAACTGGGTGGGAAGCCAAGTGAAAAGTTGCCTATGGACATATCTGCACTGGACAGCTGAGCACTACTCTTAATTCACATGTGAATAAGATGCCACAGTAGACCCCTCATGCAACTGCTCTCATCCCTGTACCACTTCATCCTATATGGGAAAGCAATTCAACGTATCCTGCATGACTGGTTCTTGGATCATTTCTCTGGATATCTGCTCTTTCTTCTCCCTCTTATACTACAGTGTCTGCCTTTCTTCCTCTCTTGCCCTGTGTTGAAGCATCTGGCTATCTACAGACTAGCAAAGAGATGTGAGGTTCACTGGCTGCAATGTGGCCAGTAGATGCCTACAGAAGGCAGGGAAAACCAAAGGATGAAGCTTGAAAGAGTAGATGCAGGAAATAAAGAGGGAGAACTGGTATAAAACACGAGCACAAAATCAAAAAGAGGTCTAGGGTAACCTAACCTAGGTCCTGCTTGTCAAGCAGTTCAGTCAGTTGTCTAGAAGTAGAAGTAAAAGGGTCTTTACTAATAAAGTAGAGAGGGTATGGATGGGAAGGGGTATCACCTGCATGAAAATCTCAGCTTTGATTTCTTTCTCTTGGTCTCACAGAAGGTGGTCACATACATACTGGTGGGTCTGTGCTGCAATGAAGGTTGTACCTGTGTAATTTCCTTGACAAAAGCTCATGTTCCCCAATGTCACCTCCACAGCTGCAGCAGTACAAGGTCTGTGCAGAAGCGCCTCTCTCTGTTGCACTTCGCCCTTCTCTCAATCTAAAGCAGGCGACTAGCACTGTATGAACACGATCAGTTTTGCAGGAGGTTAGAAATCCTTCTCCAGTAATTCTTATCTGCAAAGGAAGAGGCTGACATACAGCATCAAGGCTGCCAAGGAGTGCAAAGGTCTTCCAATTTCCAGAAGATCAGGGACAGCCCAGAACCATTTCTTAGAGCATCCGGTTGCTACAAATCACCCTGAAAATTTGCCTCAGTCTGTCTGGTGCAGAGGCTTGAGGCTGCAAATGATAAGTGCTCTGTGAGTAACAAATTCTTAAATCCAAGCCAAAGTAAGCCACCCTCTTTCTTAGATAAGGTTTATTGTTCTCACAGGAGAAAGTTGTCCTTTCGAATTACCTGTGGGCCAATGACTCCACTTTCAAGCAGCTGGCCAGCTCTGCAGCTCCCATCACAATAGTGCTACAAATAATTCAAGTGCTACCATTTTGGATCAAAATTTTAATGAGGCACTAAACCCACAAAAGGGGCTCTGTGTAGCATAATTAAATAGAATGGGCCTAAATAAACAGTAAGGTTTTACAAGTTACATTATAGTTGAAGCCAGCCGGGAGGCAAAGAAAGGAGCATTGAAGATGCATGATGTAAAAAGGCATTTCACAGAATGCAAACACTAAAACTTTTCATATCGCACAAACAGGAACACACTACGAGCATGTGACTTCCCCTGGGTTTGGAAGGATCTGTGTGGGGCACAGGGCATTTGGGGTTTTCCTTCTGCTAGTCAGCACGATGAAATATTTCTCAGGAAAACCCAAACAGTGGCTTCAGAAAGAAATAAATACTGAAGAAACAGGGAAAGTCAGTAGGAACATTTGGTTCAGTCAGGCCATGGGTGCTGTATCGTGGCTCCAAAATGCCGGACAGTGCTGGGACTCCTCAAAATAGTCTTGCAAACAATCAGAATTGTGACAAGTCTGTTTGGCTCAGAGCTGCAAGACACTTGTTTCAAGCTCACGCTGACTCCTTGAATCCACTGCAAGCAGCGACATTCAGGCTGAGCCAACTAGCTCAGCATTCAATTCTCTGTCTGCATCAGCTGTCTACAATATCAGCTTTGTTCCACCCCGTCAATATTTGATCCAAGAGCTGCACGAATCCTACAAACACAGGAAGGTTTCAATTTCACATTAAGGTAACGTTGACAGTGGTGCTGCTGTATTGCATAAAGTCAGTGCACTGTTACTCCTTGAGAATGAAATTTCTGGTAAACTTAGTTTTCATTTCCTTTCCCCCCAGTCCTTTCAGCAGCCCTTCCCCAGAGCTGTAGCTACTGCTGCAGTTCTGGGCTTGTGAATGAAAAGTTTCTGAATTCATCTTGGTTTATCATGGGAAGAATTCCTTCTTCAATGGGAGTCAGGATGGGCTCCTCTTTTATAAAATCAGGATCAAAGTTGCTCACGTCATCTTTGGACTTCTGTCAAATAGGAAAAAAACAACAAAGGAAAGAGATGATGTGAGTATGTACCACCTGCTTGATCTTGATTCTGCGTCCTTAGTATAGTCGTAAGTGCAATAACCTAGGCTGAGCCTACTGAAAGCTTTTTCTGGCGTTGGACTGGGATCAGATGAGTGCCCTCACAGAACCAGTGTAAACCCTTTCAGAGCCTCTGCAGGCTTCTGACAGGCAAACCACTCTCTGATTTAACTGACACCACTTCTGAAGAGTTGCCTGCCCAGACATGGCAGGGCATATAAGTCAGTTCCTTTCCTCAAGTGTCAGCATAGACCCAGTCATTTGAAGCAGTTACTTCTTGTGTCCCCAGACAGCTGATTGTACAAAGTCCCTCCTTATCTGCAGAGCGTCCCAGATGTGTTTGGGGGGAGTGTGGGGGTGTCAGCCATTAAACTCTCACAATAACAAATTGCTGGGCTGTGGGAAGACACATGGCTTGCCTCCAGGTAGTGGGTGCCTTGCTATGCACCAGAAAGTGTGACTGTTCGCAATGCGTACACACAGAGTTTGTGGCACATTCTGACAAGGCATGTGCTTGTCCCATATCCAGAACTACATATTTTATTGACACTGAAGTCTAATGCCCAGCTCATGAGGTGCTGAGGATGCTCCCTTAGTCTTTGTTTTGGGTTAAGAAACAACTCAAGGGTCTGATCTCGAGCTGTCACAGCTTGCCCGAGCACCTGATCCTGCACCTAGTGAGCTTCACAGAGCAGGACTGTGTCACTGCCACTGAGTTTGCAGTGACCACAACATGAGACAAAGTCACCCCAAGTCACAATTTCCAGGGCAAGGAAGCCACAGAGATAGCCTTGGAAAGGCTCTACAAAGGATGTGGAAAGGCACATCCTTCGGGCTACATGGCACCCATCAGAAAAGCAGCAACACTGTCCCTTCTGCAACCTGTTTGCCATTTGAACCACTGAGCTAACAGTGACCTGAGCAGGGAGCACTCTGCTAGTGCTGTACAGACAAAGAAAAAAGACAGACAGCTCAGTCGGGAAGTGGGTGGTCAAATTGAGAATTACTTACCTGCATTATGTTTGGGGTAAGGTGAAGGGTAGTTTGATGCCTAACCTGCTGCAGCTGCTTTTACAAACCTTTAGGCACCTTTAGGCTGAGTAACCTTTGATTATCAAGCACAGAGGGGAAAAGTGACAAGTATAATTTAATGTGGCCAACCAGACAAAAAGCCAAGACCAGAGCCTTCACCTCCTTTCCTATCTCACAGGAATAAACTTGCTTACAGAGCCCCAAAGAGGGAAAATCACCCCCAGGATCCCTCCCTGCCCACCTCCTTCCCACGTACAATTCGTGGCCTGAACGGTGGCTCCATCTGACGCTGGTTCAGCAGGTCCCAGTCCAGATCTTTGAAGTAGGGGTGCCGCAGAATTGCACTCTCACCACCCAGCCCCGGGCTGCCCAGCCTCATGTTGGGGTTCTTTGTCATGAACTGCAAAAGAAAAAAGGCTGTTTGTTTCCTCCCATCCAGCAGGGACACAGGAGAAGGACTATTAGTAGTCACACAAAAGCTTGTCCTCAGCTTTCCTGTTGAACCCAGTTCCTGGCCAGACTTCTCAACTTCATTGTACAGGAACCATGCGCAAGGAACTTGCCTCATTCCCTAGAGGAAGAGGTCGAGGTGTATTTTTCCTTGGTCCTTTTTTTTTTTTTTTTCTTTTGGTCAAATACTTGGTTACCACAGTATAAAAAGAAAGTTCAATCGCATCATTTGTAACAAAGATTTTGGTGGCTATTTACTTCTGCATTACTTTCTCTAGAATACAAGCTTGCTCTCAAATGCTGCTCGCCAGCCAGCCAGGCTTTGGACAGGAGTCAGTCCTGAGCTGTCTCTTTTTCCTAAGCTTCAGGTGGCTGAAGCGCAGCCAGAAGCCTTCACTTTCCTTCCTGTCATCTCAGGAAACAGGAAAGTGAGTGAGGTACCGGCTTTTAGAGTCCCCTCAAACTCTGAGCAGCTGAGAGCAGACAGGTGACTGTCTTCTCACTCAATGGAAAAAACTCTAAAAAATTATTTGTTTAAAAATATTTTTCCTCCACTACCAGTGAACAAAAATCTGAAACCTCAGCCAAAGTACCCTGATTTGCCAGGGAGCAATGAGAGAAGCCTCACATCACACACGCAGTACAAGAGGCCCTGGCAGGTGCCCTTTAAGTCCCAAGAAGAGTGATGAAGTGTGAGTGTTGCAGGTATTTCTTAAGGACAAGGGAAATACTGGGGGAGAAGGAGAATCCTTTCCTCTGGCAGGAAAAGAGCTAGCTGGCTTGTTAATTTAGGATTACAGTTCTTAAAAAATTCAGTGAGGACCAACCTTTCCTCTCCTCTCAAGTATTTCTAATTCATTAGAGAAATCAGGTTATGTGTAAACTGAAAAAGCAGCCGCTTTTATTTGCCTTTTGAAACAGCAGCATAAAGCAAGCTCCACTCTGGTGGAGGTGTCCAGACGATTTCCTCGAAGATGAAAGAGCATTATGTTTAGCAAACAGCTGAACCAGCCAAACCAGACAATCGGTCACTGTTTCTGCAGTGACCAAGTCTGCTGCATCTCAGCAACAGGGAAACGAGAAGTGGAGGTGCAAGTGAGAGACCAGCTTCACTCTGACTGTAGGAGTTTTTCAGAAAGCACAAATTCTCCTAGGATGAGCAGATAAAAGCTTCAGTCATTCCTTACCTACAGAGAAGATGGGGAAGAAAGATAACTACCAGATTTGTCTTAGAAGTCACCCCAAAACCCCATCCTGAGGGAGCTTCAGAGGCAAAATAGATGAGGCATCCACAGCTGGAACTTTGTGGGACTCCAGATTCCACTGACATTATCACATAAACCTCAGCTCCATTCTGACTTCCTGAGACCTTCAAGAACGTGTGCTGCCACAGGATCCCCTAAAGCAGAACCACCATTCCACCCAAAACATCAGAAATAAGAGCTGCTGAGTCCATCCAGATTTGTAAGAGCAATCACCAGGAGAGGAGCAAAGCTAGCATGGCTATATGCAGCTGGGGCCTTCCCATATTTCTCTGGGCTCTTCAGACCTCACTTATGTAGCATTTTCAGGGCTGAACTCAAGGGCAAGCAGACCTCTGTCTCCCCAACCCTTTCAACCTGTTCTTCTCCCTTTCTACAAGCAGAATCCAAACACAATTTGTTTCCCAAGAGACACTGCTCCAAAATTTCTGTGGGATACTGATTCCCAGACAGCATCTCAGTTTCCATATAAGAAATGAGTCAAGCCGAAATCTCTGAGGTCTAGTTCAGACAAGCCTTTGCAAGTCTTGAACTAAACTTCTTTGGTTTGCAAAACAGGCCAGAATTATCCTGGCAGCCCCATCTTTCTCCAGAAATTCCCTGCCTAGCTTCTTTGTCCCCACAGATGGATATCTACACCTCAGTAGCTCTTATTTGCATTACTGGAACACCTAGAAAGCTCAAACAAGATCAGAGCTTGCTGTTGCTGGGAATGACCCACCACTGCATCCATTACACCAGGAAGCTTCTGCTAAATGTAGAGAAGAGGGGAAAAAAACACCATCAAGAAAACAAGTAATCTCTGCAAAGGGCTGGTAAGATGCTTTGTTTGGGTTCCTACTTGTGCTCAACCATATAAGACCAAAACCTAAACTGGTCTGTCTGACCAGTTCCAAGTCCTGGGATATAAAAGTTTGTTTACATTCCTGTTTGCTTTCTCTATTCCACAGGATGCCAAAATTGTACCAGGCAAAGGCATCCAATGCAGCTAGCTGAAAGCCAACATAAATGCATTCCTGGCTGATGAAAACATGCTTCTTATTAGGACAATGAGGATCAGTCAGGGGCCATCCCTTCAGGTGGGCTGCTTGGACACTCAAAATGACTGTTCACGTTTGACTGGCCAGCTCTGATTTGAAGATTGGACCCACAAATTGAGAAACACCAGCTGGATAACCAGGCACCATCTACTCCACACTGAATGCCCAAAGGAGACAGGAAGAGAGTGAAGGCTTCAAATTCACCCACTGCTGGAACACATCCTCCTGGTTGGCTGCTGAGGGCAGTGCCAGGCTGCCACAAAACTCCTCTGAATCAATCAGTGAGCTGACCTCTGGGACACCTGCTCAAACAGCACCTTCCCCAGCTGTCAGGCATGAGCTCAGTGCTGCTGCCCCTCTTGCTCTGTAAGAAGAAGACTTTGAAGCACAAGGGTAACAAGGGCTGGAGTGACCCACAGCGCGATAAACCACTCTAGACGGGTTTATCTATGCATGTTTCCCAGATACTGCAAGCACCTAATTGCAGGCTAGCAGGACTTTGAAAGTCAGTATAAATCATACACTCTACAACATGAAGAGGCTTCCCCTTCATGGACAGTCAGACTCAAGCTAGCCTGCTTCAGCAAAAGGGTGAGACATCAAAGGACATTTGGTCTCTTATCAGTAACTCCCATCCCTGATAAATGTATTGTATGCAGCACTGAGGCCTCAGTTGCATTGGCACAAGGGAACTGGCAGGGAAAGTGTTGCCTTTGAACAGGACCACAAGGTAGGGTGAGATACGATTCCATATTCTGGGCAGCCGCAGCAGCCGGGTGGGTTACCCAGCCTGTGGAGGTACACACACACCTCTGCACCCAGGGGCTGTGACAGAAGACAGGAGATTGGCTGTTGCTGCTCCTCATCTATATAAAATCTCCTGGTCAGTTTTGGAGACAGCAGGTCAGTCATAGCCAGGTGAGGGTGCAGTGTCCTCTCTGGGAAGTGGCTCCAGTCTTTACCTGACATTTGGGCTGAAAAGTAGGAGTGCAGACAGTGACTCCAACAGATACTGGACTGATGTTTTGCACTGAAACACAGTTCCCTGCCTTACTGTAAGAGCTATACATATGTAAAGGATTAAATGTTTGAAGGCAGTTTCTACTAAAAAGAATAAGTAACCCTCTCAAACACTGCTTGAATTCACCAGAAATTATTGCACTGACAAAAACCTGGATAAAGTTTTAGTTTGTGCTGTCCAGGTACATCAGAAAAACCAAAACAGCTATAATGACCTCCAGAAGGCTCAGAAGCCCATGAATCTCTCTCTCTCTCTTCCTTCAGCAGTACTAATGTTTCTCTGCTGCAACAGAGAAGTATCTGACCACTTGTCTCATGCCACTTCTGTTGATGGCACTTAGAGAAAAGAAAACAAAGAACTTAGGATTTCTGAGGAACTTAATTACAATCTCAGCCCCCATCTCTGAAATAAGTAGATGGAGCCAATACCTATGTCTTGAACTATACAAGAGAAGGAATAAAGCCAAGTACCCACAGCACACAGACACTGCCCACTGCACATGTGAAGGTCCCACAGGGGAAAGGTTTCTGCAGATCTTTTACCTGATTACTTCAGCTGCGTTCAGAAACAGCTGGAAATGTCTTACAAAGGGCTGGCTGTTCCTGGCATCCACAGGAAGGCCAGAGTTTGACTCTTGCTTCATAGGTTGAATAGCCCTAAATGTCCTTCCAAGTCCAACCCTCCAATGTTTTTGTGGGTGGTGAGAGATGACGTTCAGCAGAAAGTTTTGGTTTTTTGTGGCAAAATGTCACCTCCTAATGTTTACAGAGTATCTCTAATGTTGTGTGATAATCCAGAATCCAGCACAAATCTCTGGCACACAAAGCTCAGTGACGAAACACAGGAAATAAATTTGACAGTAACAACAACAAGGCAAACCAAAGATATTCTTGAGCAAAAAGAAACATGCATTCACCCAAATCCA
Organism: Dryobates pubescens; assembly: GCF_014839835.1. NCBI lineage: Eukaryota > Metazoa > Chordata > Aves > Piciformes > Picidae > Dryobates > Dryobates pubescens. The sequence continues at coordinate 19,183,719 of NC_071616.1, read as the reverse complement.
AGATGCTCCCCAGCAAAACCAGCAGCACGATTACCCAATCTTAAACCTGAACCAGGCCATCAAGCTCTTGCTCTGTGATCACAAACAGCCACGGAGAATTATCCTATTCCTGGTAGAGAGCCCCTTGGGAGAATCCTCAGATTGTGCCTCTCTGGGCTACAACATTTTGCCAAGCAGCAAACTTGAGCGTGGCTCTCGCTGACCTCAGCTAACCCTCTCAGCAGCTTCGCAGCCAAAAGCAGCAGCTGGAATGAGCCAAAACCATGACTTCACAAGATTCATTTGAAAACATGTGCTGAAAGAAAATGCAACGAGCCACGACAAGAAATTAAAAGCTTAAGATTAGTCCACAGAGGGCCCATGAAGTTACAAGGAAAAAATGCAGACACAGTAGTGCCAACTGTTGGGGGGGGGGAATAAATAAAATAAAATAAAAAATATGTCAACCTTGGAAGCTCAGCCCACAAGCAAGTGAGGGAGAGCAGGAGACCTGCACTGGTCCTGTCTTCACCCACTACATAGCTTGGACTATGATGGGATGGGTTCCATGTCCCCTAGCATGGTGGGCAAGGCTGTACTGGACTTCTCCAGGGCTGCTCACATGCACCATTGCCACTTCTGTTTCAGGAGGCTGAGTATGCAAACCAGTCTAATGGTCTGGAAGTTGGCAAAGTGATGTTTACACAAAATAGATGTTTCTAAGCACTAATTTCCTTGAATTTACAAGTTCCCTAAATACTGGAATCTCTGACAGGATTTACGTATGCAAACCAGAACAACTGATTTCCAAACTAATATGACAGTGACTAGATTGCATGAAATTGGATCACATTCTAGGAAAACATAGACAAGCCCAGAGCCCTTCATAGAAATAATGCTTTGCAGGAAGCAGAATACAACTTTCTGCTCAGACATTCCCTTCATATTGTCAGCCATCTGGATGAGGAAAAGAAGCATTATTTCTTGTATTAAAGAGTATCTTAGATGCACCAGCTCCCATGAGGATTCTGTTGCCCTGGGCTGGGCAATTTAGCCTGTAAGAGAAAGGCCATGTTCCTGAGTAGCTCATCTTTCAAATGCAAGCACATGGCAGAGATGTAGGCTCTCCTCCTTCCTACAGGCAGGGACTCAGACAAATTCATTACTTCATTTTGCCAGGACCCCAAGGACAGCTTGTCACAGATTCAATGGCAGACCCTCAGTCTCACCTCTTCTCCCTCACATCACATGCCTCAGAGGACCCCTATCCAGAACTGTGCCAATGCAACAGTCTAACCCAAACCACTAAAGGAAAGCAAGATTTCCCTGTTCATGCTCTTAACATTTCCTGCCTGTTAGTGTTTCTCCCAAAGCAGCAGCAGCAGAGATTAGAGCCCCACAGTCTCCCCTCTAGTAATGAGGGAGAGCGGGGAGATCAGGAGATACCAAACACACTCATCTTCATTAAGATTCATGAGCTAAACTAACAGGGCAGAAATTAACTCGAAAGGAAATAAGATTTCTCAAAGATCTATTTGATCTCAGACAAAAGGGAATCGTTATATAAATAGAGCAATTACTCTAATTAAGGCTTCCCTCCGTGAATCTCTCCACTGAAAGCTGAAGTTGCTGAAAACAGTTTGGCCACCTATTATGTAAGGCAAACAAACCTGCAGTCTGGGGTTTCATTAGCCTTCACCCTCCCCAAAGAGAGGAGAAGAAAGATGGCTCTATGGGTCTGACTGCTAATGTCTGTATTATTTTTAATGACTGGAAGCCAGGAGACATTAGCATAGCAGAGAGACTTTCTTTTTCTCCCTACTACCCACCCCCCAGCCCCCTTTCTTTTTTAATACAAAGCTGCTTGTTTTGAGACAGTTTTGTCTTTTGCTCTCTTGGGCAGGGCTCCCATCACCCTCCATCACAGTCCTGCCTGGGCAGTGCTCACAGTCATGCCTCACTTCATTGTACATTTGTGCATTCCAGGGCTCAGACACACAAATATGTTATGGGAAGCAAGGGAGACAGCCCAGCCTGCTTTCACTAAATGGTGTCACCTAAGGCTCCACTGCTCTGGGAGCAAAGTGGTCAAGAGGGATGTCCCATGGAAGCTCTATCTACAGCAGCTCAGCTAATACTTGGTAACATGAACTGCAGTGATTTGGCTGTGGGTGTGAGCCAGGCATTTGGAAGCCCAAGTCCTACTGACCTTCAGTGATGATTGTGCTGCTCAGAATAGGACTTGGAGTCATTGCAGTGCTCTCAAACTCTCTTTCTGTTTTACACTGGGGATCTTCTCTGATTGCAGCCATTAGAGGGCACGTGGCCTTCCGGCTTTATACCCTCCTCACAGCAGAAATGATTGCTAAAAGCCCTGGTTTGTACTAATGCAATTCATTGTGGTGCTGAGCCAGATTGTGACCCACCCATGCACAGGGTGCTACAGAAAACTGTGAGCAGGTGAAATCCTTCATTGCAGAGAAGATCCACAGAGTGCAGTGCCAGGTTTTAAAAGTTCAAGACTGTCCTGAAAAGAATTTAAGGAGGGGAGGAGGAAGAAAGAGTGTACAATCTGTCATTTCCTTTTCCAGATAAAAAGAGAAATGGAAAGGGAGGTAAAACCCAATCTTCAGCCATGCTCCCGAAAGGCAGAAGACTGTAACAATGAGCATGAGAGCAGTCACATGCCAGCTGCAGGCAAGAGAGACAAAATGTCAGCACAGTGGATATTAAGCAGACAAATTTGATCTCGCCTTCCCCTAATGCAGAGATGGCTGCTCAATGCTGCCCAGTCAAAGCTTGAGGGAAGGAGAAGGATTAACTGTATTGTAAACAGTGCTAAGCAAGACAGACAAGCAAAATAAACCAAGGTAGATAGAGCAACTCACATGTCGGGGAGAGACATCTGGCTCCAAATCTCCTGCTGCTGTAAACCAAAGTAACTTTGCTGACTATCACCAGCCAAGACCTTGGTCCAAAATACGGGAATTAAATGTTGTCTAAGTGTGTCTGTTCCACACTGTGCTGAAATTTCTACCTGTTTCCCTGTCTCTCCCCACTCATCAACAAACACTAATGCAGAATGAAAAGGCCACAGGTATCAAACGCAATTATCCTCTTTGCTACTCCTGTAATAAATAATAATAAGCAGACACTAACTATAGTCATTAGATATGAAAAACATTTAACAGAAGTTTTGGTCCCAGCATCACTCCAGAAACCTGTGTTTTCAGAACTGATGAGTCTACTTCAGTTCCCACCAGGTGCATGGGCTGCTCAGACAGTCTCAAACGCTGGCTGCTGTTTTTAAATGACCCCAAGTGGACTAAGAGGTACAACGTGGGGATAGGCAGGTCAATTACTAAATCAATGCATCAATCTGAGTAACAGAAACATGGAGGGAGAAATGAGCATCATGTTTATTAACAGGCTGGGGGCATGATCCCACTCTCATTCTAGGCAGTGGTAAAATCTTCCTAGGGTTGCATGGGAAAACAATTAATCCTTTTCTGATAGTCATGTCAAGAGGAACCAGGAATCTATTACATAGTCGTGGGTGGTCTATTTACATAGGGTCAAGTACAAAGAGGACTAAAGAGCCCCAAACAAACCTGTAAAGGCCAATTAAGGGAAAAAGGGGGGAAAAAAAAAAACACCCAAGAAAATACTTCAAAGAATTAATTTTTTTTTTTTGTGGTCTTGGTTATATTTCAATTCTTTTAAAGTTCCTGAAAAGGCACATCATGTCAGAAAGTTCAAAGCTGGAAGGACAAGTAAGACCAATAGACCTGAATAGCTAGGATAGTTGGAGATTTGTTACCCTTACCAAGGTGCTGAGACCTCCCAGCTAGGTGGACTGACCCGCATCTGCTATGGCTTCACAGCAAGAGCTGGTCCCATCAGTCAGCAATCATTCCCTACTCCACATAGAACCCAGGTTCTTAAGGGAACCCTTGAGCCTTGCCCCAAAACTGGAACTTCACCAAAATGCCTTTAAGGGTCTGTAATCACAGAGTTGAGCAGCAAGCCCAGGCTACAAGTCTTGGGCTGAACCATGGTAATTGCTTCTGCCCAAGCACCTAGGAGCAAGCAGAAAAAGAGGGGGAATACCAAGTCGGCACAATGAATGCTCCTTGACTTTGTTCCCCAGTCCCTGGCAGAAAAGAGGAGGATGAGTCACACCTGACATTACAATAGGCTGGGTTAGGAACTTTTGTTAAAAACCAGCATGCTGAGGGGCTTAAACAAGAAGCTAATTTCATCCTGTTGGAAAAAGAAAGGTAAAAGACCTAATGACTACTTCAAGATTCATTTGGCCTTGGCAAGCTGTGTGGAGATGGCTTTAGTTTTCTTTCATAGTGAATTATTTAGCAGCATGAGGCTATTACTGTGGGGAAGAAAAGCACTCCCGAAAGGAGTGTGATCAGTCCATAGAAGAGATTAAAATCACTGGGAAAGCTGTTTGTTGTTTGAGAGTTAGGAGGCAAAGAGTAAGAGACAGCATGTTACAGAGATGGATGTGCAAGCTCAGGCAAAAGAGGTAAGAAGGTAATCTGGTGGAGCAGAACACTGACACTTCACGACAGTGTGTTAATGGCAAATATGGTCTAGACAAAAGATAATTTAAAACTGCAGAACTCCTTCCCAGTTGGGAAGCGACAGGCTCCAGAATCCTGCTTTTGCTGCCGAAGCTTTCGAGCCAACCAGGAAATGAAAGATGAAAGCCTTTCTAAAACACAAAATAAAGAGAAAAAAAATATTTACACAGATCTGGCATAGAGTTTCACAGAGAGATTCAAATACTGGCCTGACTCTGACAGCCAAAGCTTAATCAAACTGTGCAAGAGGATTTATGGAGCCTGCCAACTCTGAAGAGATGCCAAAGAGAATAATTTATTGGCATATTTGAAAGCATTTTTAATATCTGCCTTTGTTAGCAGGCTCCTCAGCTCTAAGGCTAAAGCAGTGAGCTCATCTTGTTCTCTCTTTGATTTCACTGGGTCCAGCATTGTGTTGTTCGTTTTCCTTTTAATCTTTGTCTAAAAAATCTTCCCAGCATCTGGTTCATTCAGAAACAAGTTCATTCTGGCTATTCCAGCACTGCATGTGAAACAGATTATCTGCCTTTTCCTGTCTGTTGCAAAGAACGAACCTGGCAGAAATCTGTAGAATGCAAGTGCAAAGGAGAGACATGAGCCTTGTGCAGAGTCATGTAAAGGAAACGTAGGCAACCTTGCACCATCCGCACCTGACTGCCTTGTTTCACACCTTGCAAGTGCTGAGGGGAGGCTCAGGGAGCACAAAGATGGGGATTTGGGCTGACTCACGCCGTGGCCAAACTGACTGCCCAGGACTTCAGGAAAAGGTGTGCTTCAGCAGGAAGCACATACTCACTGAGCTTGGATGTGCCAAGCAAAGCACAGCCCAAGTGTTTTGAGTCACGTGCTGCTTGCTTTAGCACACAGGGAGGACACAGACACTACTGTGGTACCTGAGCAGATGACAAAGAGTTCTGACCAGTATCTGGGGGTGTTGGACCTGAGCAAGTGTAGTGCAAGAGAAAAATAAATTTCTCCAAGGAACAGGTCAGAAGATCTCATCCTCCACACTTGCTAAGAGCTGCAGCAAGTAGGCAGCTTGGACCATCCACTTCTCTCCTGAACTGAGACATCCCTGCCAGCAGTCTGAAATGAGCTCCTGCCCCTCCACTCCATCACTGCAGACTGTTCACTTAGATTATGTTAAAAAAAAAAATGTGCCTCTAAGTCTTTCTGCGTGAAAACCTTGGCCTCTGCCTTCTCTCCTCATTAATGGCCTTTTCAAGTTGCTGACAGCAGTGAAACCAGTCTGGTTCAGTATGGAGCACTCATCCATCCATTTTCAGCCTTTCTGAAAATAAGCTGCAGTGCACAGAAATGGGGTCTTCATCATGGATTTGTGCAACCATGACAGCATACCCTTACGATGGGTAGTTCACTCCTCCTGCAGTACAGCTAAATGTTCACTGTGCTTTCTTCCCTTCAGTTGGGCTTGGGTGGAGTGCCCAGAGGAAATTTCTGTCTTTCTCCAAACTTGTTTCTTCTCAGAAACAAGAAACAAGATTCTCAGATAAATACAAGCAGCACAGCACAAGTCTCCAAGAGCTCTGTTGGAGCTGCTACCCTGCATGCTGCCAGATTGGACTGCCCTGTGCTGTGACCACAAGGGACATCAGAAGTTCTTGATTTTTATTTCTTTTTGAATGGCAAGAAACAACCAACCCTGTAATCCCCAGGGAGTCCTGGACAGATCTTACATGCACACCCAAAAACATTAGGCTGTCATTAGGAGCCATCACTTACAATTCCTACGAAATGAAGGGAAGCACTGCTCAGTTTCACAAGGTGTGGTGAAGGAGGGCACCCTTCAAATTCTGGTTTTTCTTATCTGATATAACCTGCAAATTTAGGGAAGAAAAAAACCCTAAAACACACATGCACACACACACACTCTCCTGCTCCCTAGCTGCTATCTAATTTATTTCTGTGTATGCATATTGACACACAAATCACTTCTACAATTCACCATCAGTGCTCTGTAATTTAACCTCTTGTATGAAGATAGAGTTGGGCCACATTTTTAAATAATCCCCACAGACTTTTCCCCATCAACTCAAGAGAAATTGCTGGTGAAGCAGTACACTACTCATTATAGTACCTTGTGGGGGGACCTCTTGTGTCTGATGGTTACCTGAGTTACTGAGGGACCTAAGGCCACCTCATATTCACTCTTCCGGGCAGCAATGAAACGACAGACTTCTATAGAAAGTTTTGGGTGGCTTTTTTAACTAACGAGACGAAAATTATCTCAGCTACTGTGGAAGGGCCCCCCATACCTCTCTCCCACTGAAGATGAAGTGGCTGGTTGCCATCTGCACTGCAGCATTCTTGAGCTCTTTTCTGGCTCCCCTGAAAACCCATGTGTGATGCCTCTTCACAAAGAGGGACAAGTTAGGCTGCCTGATGAACCCTCAGTACTGACCACTACTGTGTGTGCTAGCTGCACAAACGAGCCAAAAAAACCCTTATGAACTAATTGAAAGACCTCTGTTTCTGGGTTAGTCTGTGACATGGGCTCATAGGAATGGGAGAAGAGGCTTATCCTTTCTAGATAGCGGCTTTTTTGGTCAGGTTTCAAGGCTCTCTATAAACAATGAGGTTGCATTTAAATTGTGGCCCAGTCTCCCTTATGGTGCTCCCGAGTGCTGTGTGAGCTTGCACATCTGGCTACTGGCACAAGCCAGGAAGAAAATCCCAGCTCCTTCGCCTTGATCTCTGACAGCCAAAATTGAGTGCATAAAGTCATCAGAGCTGGACCTGGTTCCTGGTGACCCACAGAGCATCATTATTGCTGAGTTTGAAGCATTAATTTCCCAAACACAACAGCCCCTGGGTGTTAATGTGACAAAGCAAAGAGGACTTCAAGTCTGCAAGAGCAAAGTCTAAAGGAGAATGGGGAAGTGGCGGTGGTGAGGTATGTGCTAGACTTTAGTGGTATTGTCAGGGTGCAGAGAGTACCAGGGTATCTGGAGAGGGGAAATAAATTCAGTGACATGAAGCAGCAGAGTTCACTAAACTGGAGCCTTTTTTGTCAGCCTTTTGAGTCAACATCACTTCCAGGCTATTGTTCTCTAGAAAAACAGATCAACTTCAAGTTTTTCTTTTGCATTCTTGGCACTACATTACTGACATCATTTTCCTCTAAGACAGAGGTCATCTTTGCTATGAGTTGAGCTCCCTCATCTTTCAACCCCTCTCTTTGCACTAATCCACTGCAATTTAATTTCCTCCCCCTTCCATGCCCCATGCTATTCCACCTGCACTGGACGAGAGTGCAGGCTGCTAAAACCACATCCAGTTTCCTCTGCACCTTCCTCTTTTCTTGTCTGGTATTTATTTTTCACAATAAAACCACTTGGAGTGGGACATAACCATATTTTCCCAGTCACTAAACTCAAAAAGCATGTTTTTAACCTGCTGGAGGTAGAAAAGGCTTCATTCTCATTTGTGTCTCCATATCACAAAGCTACAGGCAAGGCTGCCCAAGCCCCACTTTTGGAAGGATCATTTTAGCTAGGCCAGAAGGGTTTCAAAGCTCACATTAAGATTAGAGGTTGGCCCACAAACACCAAGAGACACCCTGAGCTTCAGCAGACTCAGTTCAGAAATCCAGGGTGCAGAAGGGCTAACAGTTCCCTGGGGAAATGCTACTTTATAGCCCTTGCTATTACCTGGCTCTGAGAGTGAAAATATCTAAGCTGCATTAACGTGCATAAGTTTCCAAGCCTTTGGCTCAGCCATTGCTACTTCATATCATCAGTTCATGGAGCAACTCAATAGGATTAGCCCTTCTCTCCTCTTCTGAAGCTAGACCTGGAAATTCCTGCAGCCTTCCCTGTACATTTGCTTTCCACCACACACCACCAACTTTTGAGACCAAATTTTCATGTGTCCCTCCATTCTTCCCTCCCTCCAAGCTTGACTGTGAGCAAGACAGTCTGACTGAATTGCATTTGAGTCATACATGAAGAGAGTGAAACACGCTGCCAAAATACCACCTCACTTATGGGAAACGAGAGGGACTGCATTTCACTTTGCAGTTCACTCAGCTGAATTTCAAAGCCTCTGGCTGTCTGGAGAGACACATCCTTTGCTCCAGCACTTTTTGCAAGTGACAATTCACAAGTACAGAGCACACACACTGTCACAAAGCGAACTCCAGCTGCACTCTCACCCTAAGAGATGCGGTGTGGCAGCCTCTGATCTCTGCATGCTCACAAAGTTTCACAATTTCTTCATCATCAGACTCTGGTGAGTATTTTGTCAGCTGATGGCAAAGCACGAGAGAAATTCTTCCAAATACTGACACAAGCCCAAGAGCTCCTCTAGCATAAACACCTTTTGACTGCATTCAGGTAGGGTAATGGAGAAAAGTTTTTTGAGCAGAATCAAAATCAAAGCAAAACTTTAGAATGAGCTGAAATGGTCTGAATCCACTCAGCAGCAATTTTCCTTTTCTGCACTTTCCATGCCCACTTCAACATGCTCACACAAGCAGGGGAGGCTTCAATTTGAGTCTTCATTGCCTGACTTGAACCAGCAATACTTAAATTCCCCACTGACATGCTCAGATGGGGCAGGGTACCTGAATGAGATTTTTCATTTCTCTCCTCTGGGAGGACTGACTGTAGCAAGAACCTGCTGATTTACACCAATTTCACTGTGCCCTACTCTTTCCCCAGCTATTGAGGGAAAATATCAAGGACAAATAAACATTAAAAAGAAATAGATAAAACTTTTTTCTAGAGCACAAATATTTATGCTTTCGATTAATTCTAAACAAGGTGACCCAGGGCACTGAGGCTGATTTTGTTTTCCTTGGTTCTGAGGCTTAACAACACATCAGGAACACACAGTAACTTAAATGAGGTCCTAGGATTTTTAGTTATTTTCAGGAAACTTGCAAAGATGAATAGGATGCAACCTTCAGAAATTAGGTGGTTTCTGATGGGAGGAAATGGGTAAAACACAATTATGGTAAAGAAAAGCAAAATTAAATAACAGCATCTGTGAAACGGGTCCTAAAATCTATTATCCTTTTTTACAGTGAAGCTCTTTGTGAAGGCAAATGGATCAAGTGCTTTCTAAACCCAGATATATCCATTTGTAAAGCATCTCTAAGCACAAACACCTAATTGCATCTTCCTGGCAGAAGAATTTGATTTTTGTTTCAGAGCTTTGTACTACTAAAGACTAAGCAAATTCTCATGAATTGTACCACTCAAGACTAAGTGAATTCTCACTACTCCAAGGTTAGGGCCACAACTTTTAGTGAGGGGATAATCTAGTTATTAAGGCTATTAAGGCATTAGTGTGCAATACAAGAGATGCTGGATTTAATTCCCTGGTCTTCCATAGGTTTCCCCTGCCATGCAATTACATATTATCATTTATGTCACTGTAGCAGCTGAGTGCTCCAGTTTTCCAGAGTTCTTAATATCCTGGGTTACAATGCACTGACACAGCTGTAAATCAGGGAGCTCAAATTCACTTTTTGTTGGAGGTAAACATAGTAGTGATTAGAAGATGCTTGCATAATAACAATGCTGTACCTAAGAGAAATAACATTAATAACAGGAGTTTGTCAGGAAAAAAAAGGTATGTATTTAGTAAGTAGAAAGTACACTGTCTGCCCTCATAAAATGGCCACAAGGGAACAAAAAAAACCCAAACAGGTTCACCACTCTGTGTCATACTGACACCTAAAAATAGTGACCAAACATTATCACCATACTGCAAATATAGTATCTCAGCAGCAATCATATTTGTTATCATTCAAAAGAAATCAAAGTGTGTGGGTTTCTTCCATTTTCATCGAGAGCCCCAGACAATCTCATGACAGGATGTTTCCTTCCTGTGAAAGCAAACATGGTCTGATGCCTCTAAAACCTCAGCATAAAAAAAGGGAGGAGGAAGTGAGAAGCTCTTCTAGTGAACAGGTATTGATCCCAAAAGCAGCCACTCTTAAGCTGCAGAAATTCAGACTGTAGCAAACAATCACCAGTGTTGTAAAATAAGATACTAAATTCACCTCCAGGTAGCAGCCACCCAGGCAACAGAAATACTGAAGAACTGAAGCTCCAGTAAAAATGTCAGTTTCATGCAAATTCCCACTAGTTAATCACGAGGCTCCTGGTTAACATCCTAAACTTCAGCCTTTTCTCCAAAGCAGTCAGTGCAGTGCATCTCTCGAGCAATGCACGCGCATTTCAGAGAGGCAGTTTTGTTTTCAGTTGGGTTTCACTAGCAACACGTGACAGAGCAGACAAGTAGAGCAGCTGGAGGGGAGACCTTTTTCAAACAAGTAACCAGCAATTGCTAAGTTGTGCAGTTTTGGAGACTCCTGGCTGGTCACTACTTAAATTCTTAGCTCACTGCTCCAATTCTTGGCCCTCTTTCTCCAGTGCTTCTCAACATGCTGCTTGCCAGGGACCTGCTGTTAGAAGCTGGCCTCAGAACATGGGCTACAGGAGCCTGGGGTGACTGCAGCTTGCACTGGTTACAGGCATTTCATCAGAAGCCTAACTTGTATCTTATTATACCCTGAAGTTCCTGCTAGGATGAGCATCTATCTGAGCAGATTTTATCTCCACCTCATACTTATGCAAGATACCTGCAACAAATCCGCACTGCTATTACTTGTCACAGCAGAAGAGGAATTGGCTCAGACACTCTAGTCCCAGTCCAACAACATGAATGCTGCTCCAGAAGCTGCAATGAGTCTGAACATCATTTTTTAAAAAAATAAAAATTTAAGTATGTTGCAGGTTGTTTCCAAAACCCAAGAGGGCCTTCAGCATAACGAACAACCACTCCTGAGCACAACTTGTGATCTCAAAGCACAGCCCTTTGCCTCCTCAAGGAGTAGATTTTATTCTCAGTCGATTTCTGTATAATTTATTAGATGCATTTTCAGCTACAGAAAGTAGTTTCTCAGTTCACATACAACAGAAACCTTTCAGCAGAAAGCTTCCAGATTCTTGCTACTAAAGACCTGAGGAAAACAAACTCTCATCTTTCCTTCAAATGGCCCCATCTTTGATTACCTCATTTCTTTGAATCAGTGCTATCCAACTAGTTATAAGATCCTCTATTACCACAATATTTAGCAGCATCCAGTCCCAGTCTTAAATGTATCTTTGTTCACAGTGTTTTTACAAGAAAAGGTAATACTCTTATCCTTCTCTCTCCAAGGAGTGCTTAGAGATATTGATTTGATCAGGAGCAGGAATAAGTCAGTGGCAGAACAGCCAGGTTAGGTCTCCTGGCTTGTTTAGTAACACCCTCATCACTTAATCACCTTTTGATTCATTACAGAAAAGCCAGACAGTTCCAGTGCACTAGACACTGTTTGCCCATACACAGTCTGAAACCTTAAACAGCTTCATTCCCACAGGACAGGCAAAGATTTGAGGCACATGAAAAAGAGAGCTCGTGGGAAAATTCAGGAATATATGGTAGAACAAGAACTAAGTGTAGTCAGCAACAGCTCTCAAACTGTTTGCTGCACAGCCCCACTTTTTCCATCCCAAGCACACAAAAATCAAACCTGTCTTTGTATGCAGGTAGATAGCGATCCATGAGGCACAGCTGGCATCACCAACAGTCAAAATGAAGGATTATTGTGAACGCTTCACTTACTTGCCACTCCAGTCACATGGAAATCGCACAGTCACTACTGATCAAATACTGTATATACCTGCTGCTTCTGTTCAGAAAGATGACCATATGTTGTAAATCATTAAGTCAGCAGGGAAATGCCCAGACACACAGACATGCACACTTTGCTTGCCAAGTTGGCTGCTGAACTGTATAAAGGACATGACTATGCAAACACACCTAAGTGTAGCAGGATTATATACTTTTTGTTTACTCTTCAATCCAAGATAAGGAAAGGGTCATGGTCAGGGTAACTGCAACTTCTGAGTGCCCATACCCCAGCCCTCTCTTCTCTTGCTAGATTTAGGCTGAAGAAAGCCAGGACAGTGAGGACGCAAATAACTGGAAGAACTCACTGCTTTGAGGATTGCCACTGCATCCTGCTGGAGCCATGTTGGGTAGACAACTTCATCATTCAGAATAGCCTCGAAGAGGTCATCCTCATTCTCCGCCTCAAAAGGCGCATGGCCACACAGCATCTCATACAGCAGCACGCCCATAGCCCACCAGTCTACATCAGGGCCATACAGCATCTCCTGCAGGATCTGAAGGGAAAGAAATATTAATACTGAAACTTCTTAACTTCAGCAGGGAGGAAAAAGGGATTTGGAAATATTAATGCAGAAGTTTTTGCCACATCCTAGCATTGCTCTCTGCTAGGCTGGCTGTACATCCAGGAACACACAGGTAATCTCAAGCTGGGCAACCCTAGAGCAGCACAGAAGTACACCAGATGCATTAGACAAGGACTGAACTAGCTTGGCTGCTCACAGGGTCACCTGGGAAACAAGCCATTGGAAATGATGGTAGGGCTTAGCAGGAGAAGGGGCGTTTCAGCAAAACTAGCTGAGCCTCAGAAGCAGCAGAGCAGTCATGTGTGCTGGTTCACATTGCCTTTTCCTTGCCCCTGGGAAGGAATTTCTTGCCCAGCTCCAAAGGTAAGGCTTTCAGCTGGAGAGGAGCATAAGCAAGGCACAAATATCTACCGCAGACAAAAATTCAACTGTGTTGAAGAAGAATCTGAAACTCTGTCAGAACATTTGGCAGCATCTGCAGAACAGCTGGTCCTTAAAGAGGTGTGTATTAATTTTGTAGTGCAATTGGGAACTGACAGAGAATGGGAGGAGGTAGCAAAAGGAATTTGTAAATGAGGGAACATTCAACCTTTACTCAGATTGAACCAATCTAGTATCTGTATTCACCTCTATCAAGATTTTTGCAGCTGTCTCTCCATTTTTAACCTCACATTTCCTTAAGAAAATTATTGGTGTATCTTAATACCTACAGCAGCCTGAAGGTTTATTCATGCTTTGCTTGCACAAGGAACTGATAATACAAGCATACACCTAGGAGATGGCTTGTATCTGGCAGTCAGATGAAATGCAGTGAAAGACACCAGAGAGTTTGCTTGCTATTCCAATGCTAACCCATGCTTTTTACACTCCAAACAACTTTTTCTGGTAAAAGAAATGTTTCCTATACCTCTGGAGCGATGTAGTCTGGTGTACCACAGAAGGTAGCTGTGGTAATGCCATCATGAATGCCCTCTTTGCACATTCCAAAGTCTGCCAGCTTGCAGTGACCCTCGTAGTCCAGCAGCACATTGTCCAGCTTCAAGTCCCTGCAATGAGAATTGTTCACTGAGTCACCTTGTGCTTGGAGCAGCCCTAGCACAAATGGAGGCAGCGTCCCAGGCTTCAGAAGCTTAACCTGTAAACTGGACAAACCTCATCATCATCAAAAAAATATAAATAAACAGAGGTCATGCAGGAGGGGTTTTCTTTTGCTTCATCTCTTACAAAAGGGAGGGAGGAACCAAAACCATTCTGCCAAAATGCATTTAATACAGGCAGGTGCTGTACAAGTTCACCCACATGGCTTTCCAAACTCACCACAAGCCTGGCTGGCAGAGCTCCTGCTCATTTAGCTCTGGGGCTCACTGGAGCAGAGGTTGCCAGAGCTGTCAGATTGCATAAAGCTGTTATGATGCAGCAAAATGCACCACACAGGACATGCTCTGATTCAGCAAAGTGCCGTGCCGGGAGCACACAGCCAAAGGCAGCAGGGCATATGAAGCCTCTTAAGATGGGGAGCAGACTCCCTCTCCTGCCCGAGGCATCAGGGGTTAAGTCCCTGGACTTCCCTGTATTGGGGCAAGCCCAACTGACAAACCCCACCTGAGTCTTCTTCTCCCGGCTGAGAAGAAAAGAAATGCTCTATGGACACCAAGTAGGGAGGGTCAATCTTCAGCCACCACAGGATGCCTCCACCACAAGGCAAAGTCTTCAAGTCCTCCCAGGTGTATCAATTCCAGCAGGACTGCACTAATGTAAGATATCAATGTCTCCTATAATGCTCATTGGGGCAGCAGACCTCCTTGTCACTGCCACAAGAGACCTGCAGCCAAAGGCCACACTGTACAAGCTGCAGAAAGACACATTTTTCAATATGTCACCTCTAACAGCCTGAGAGCTCCTCGTCAAAAGCAGAACTGCCAAAATGACAAGAGCCCTAACCAAGCTTATCAGCTTGGCCAACCTTGACATTGCCTGAGGGAATAGCCTGCAGTCAGCAGCGCTATCCAGAACATGACCAGAAAGCAGTGGGTCATCTACAGACTTTGGCAATGCTTTCCTAAAAATACACATCAGTTTGTAGCACCTCTGCGTTTCAGCTGCCAGACAAGCTCTAGACACCATCGCAGATGGGGGAAAGAAGCGTGATGCAAGTTCTGTGCAGTACAAATAGGTCACAATTGATTTTTTTACCTGTCTCAGATACTGAGTTGCACTAAAGCCCTCACAGCAGCTCTGAGGCAGAGAAGTGCTACCATTACCATTTTATAGAGAGGGAAGCCACCTTACAAGCTCAGGAAAAAAAGTTGCTTTCAAAGTTATTCAGATGTCTAGATGAGGATCAAACAAACCAAGTTATGTTTGAGGGTCACAGGGCCCCTACATGAAATCTGCATTGGAACTTGATTCATCTTGCCCTCTGGTTGGACATCTATTTTGCTGAGTAAGGGGAGCAACAGGGAGGGTGCTAAGATAGGTAATGGCTTATCTACATCAAAATGAAAACCTGTGGGCAAGCCAAATTCTGAATCCAGCTTGGTCCTGTTCATCCTCTGTTTATGATCTTAAAGTTAGAACAAGAAGGTTGATTGCTCTGCTACACATTGTACAGCCCACATCACCACTAGAAGCCTCACTGGAGCTTGAGACAGCTCCCCCTCTACCCCTCTACTTCACTGTTACAGTGGAAAGATCAAAGATGCATTGTGCTAGAGAATCAGAGCCACATCCTGTCCTAAAGAGATACAAAAAAGTATTATTAGCCTCTTCTGAGCAGACAGGAAAGTGAGAGATAGAGGTAAGAAATTTGCCCATGTCCCCCCAAAACCAGGACTGAACACCAGCTTCCTGAATTCCAGCTACTGATCTTAATCACAAGATAATACATCCTCTCTTTAATATGGCAATGCAACACAAGCCAGCAAAAAGCCTCTAGCAGTGATGCTGCCCTTCCCAGCACATGACCGGCCGTTTGCTGGCCTGAAATGTGGATGCCAAGGACAATACCAATGCTTGTCTTACATTGCACTGTTTGCTGTGGGTGGGATGCTTAGCAGAAGACACTTATTTTTCCCTCTTCAGAGAATCAGAAATGGCTGCTAAGGCATGTAGGTGAAGGCTCATCCTGGCAAGGCTTTAGGTGAGCACAGTGAGAGGTATTGTACGTGCTCGTCCATGACGGTATGCCTTCAGCAGGAGTTTACAGCCAAAGCTCCCATTGCTCTTCCCTGTGGTTCCTGGCAAAGAAGGAAATCCCTCCAAGCATGAAGGCAGGCCTTGTTTCCAGGAATCTGCAATGATGTGGTTGAAACATGCAGTTTATTCTTGGCTCAGTTTTAAACGCAGCAAACACCTTTTTGGTCCTGGGCAGGCCCAACTGTTGGGGAATCCAACTGGAAGGGGTGTTCTGGTGAGCTTCCTTGGAGATGCCCCTTGCAAACCATTCCCTGCTCCCCAAAACATCTGCCACATCCTACCATGTTCTGAGAATCCTGAAAACACACCTTCCTTATATCTGAACCAACAGAAACACAGTTAGGTACATTGAGTGAGCAGGTTACAGACCCTCATCGAGAATCTGATGAACAGAGACACGACAGCCACAGGGCAAAGCCAGCTGTGCAGACCAGATCAGCAGGCACTCTGCCTCTTCCCCACACGACATGCTGCAGAAGGCCTGAAGTCTCTGCTAGCTGTATAATACACCACCCTCATTACAGCACCAAGATGCCAGGAGCTTCTTCAGGTGCTCTGCTTGCTGCATCCTCCCAGACAGCCTCCATCTATTATGTGCCATTAAATTTAAACTGTCTGCCTCTTGCTGAGCAACTATAGTTTTACCACACAAGGCAAACCTCCAGCCCTTTGGCTTCTCTATATTGCACGTTAAACCCATTAAGACTGCCTGTTGTCTCCTCCTGCAGTTGGGATACTGGCTTCTCTTGACTTCTTTCCAGCAGCATGAATTTCAAAACTTGCATTTTCTATTTTCACACATCCTGTAACGTGACATTACACCAAGCACTCTGGCTACGTGCAGATCATTTTAGAAGAGGACCTCCCATATCCAAAGAAGACTTTTCAAAACTCTTTCCTGGGCAAGGCCACAGAAGATGGCCCTACACGTCCCTCAGAGCAGCTCTTGTGGGCCAGCACAGTAGCAGGCTGAGCCATGTGGCTTCTCTGAAGCCTGCTCTCTCCAGCTGCCGTGGATGACAGTTTTCTGGGAAGGCCATGGTTTGGTCTTATGTTTAAGCATTCGTCTCAAGCAATCCCAGCAGTCGTAAGCTCTGTACTTGCTGCTCAACGTTGACAGCTCTCCCCATGAGTTGTACTCCGTGAACCAGCACAGCCACATGAGAGGAAAAACACTGACAGGTTTCTGAGATTTACAAGGAGTTCTTCATTTTCACAGCAAGGATTCTGGGAAGCTGATGAAACTGGAAGTCAGCCAGCTCAGAAAGCCCAAATCTACCTCATTTCCTTAATACTTCCATTTTTCCATTCAATATTTTTAGCAGTTTGATGAAGCAATTACAGTGGAGAGGTTTTTTGAGGGCTCCGTTTCTATGGTCCAGCTGAGGTTCTGCCTTTCCTTGGCAAACCTCCACTGGAAAACAGGCTTCATCCTGACTCAGAAAGGCAGCCTTTGTCCTCACAGGCAGCTATGGTACCTTGGCTTAACGGCATTGGTTTAGTCTAGACCTAGAAGAAATGACAAAATGAGCTGCTTCTGCGTCACTCCCTGGAAGAGGTGTTCTTTACACGTCTGCTGCTTGAGTTTAACAGTCATAAAACCTCCAAAATTACAATTGCAGATGATCCAGACCTTTTCTGAAGCATCTGTCGAATACAATTTCCCTGCACCAGGGAGTTTTGCCATGGAATCAGTGTTATACAAATACCTGTCACTCACTCTACTCTGATCATCTCACTCATGATGCAGAAACTATATTTGAAAAAAAATGAAGTTTGGGGCTTTCTCTTTTTTCCTCTTTAGGTTTTATCACTCCATACTGTGAGGGCTGTACGTGCAGTAAAGGTCTTCTTCGCAGGAGTAAAGGTGGCAGGAACTGGCTTCATGCCTCAGTTTTGCACCTTGGTTGAAGGTTCTCCCAGGTTTGGTAATTCCTACCGTTGAGTTTAAACCTCATAAAAGCCTAGTGTTCCCATCTTGATAGAAATGATATAGTTATGAAAGATGTGTGTACAGAGCAGTGGGAGCAAGCCACAAACATACATACAAGTAATGCAAAACTCCAGACAAATGTTTGTTGGTGGTGTGTTTTCTTTTTTTTTTTTTAAACACACAACTAAAAGTCCCAAACCCTGAATTATTAAATGAGGGATTTTGGCATTTCTGAATGGGGAAAAAAAAATATGGCTTTTTAAAAAAGCCTTTAGCATAGAAGGCCATTCAGACACTCCTTGGAAACACCTTTGGGTGAGCAAATATGCATTCAAACCCCCTTTACAAGAGAGGAACAGATTTTTATTCTTCTCCACTTCTTCTGCTGAAGTCATTTTACTTCACAGAAATACCAAAATCATGACGGAGAAATTTGTGTTTCTCCTGCCTGCTCTGGTAGCTAAGGCAACACACATTTCCAAATCCTGCTCCAGCAAAACTGCAAATATTTTTTGCTAAATGAAGCAACTTCAACAGAGAATGAGAGATGCAGAACTTGCTGAATAGCACAGTTGGTAAGATACTTATTGAAGGGGTAGGATTTTTCAAGTTAGAGGTCTTGTTCCAATTACATTTGACAGCAGATTTAAAACAACATTTTGATTAAATAAGGAGGAGAACAGCTGGAGGTCTCAGTTTTATGTAATGCCCTAAATACCCATGCGAAACTAATAATTCCCCATTTTCCTTTCAATTCACTAATAACATCCGAACTAAACTATTTTATTTTACTGGAAACTAACACTGTCCTGAGTTGCTTTAAGAAAGCCCTAACAATCACTTTAGGCCAACAAAATCTGAAATGATTTTCTGTCTGTCTTTCCACCTGAAATTTTGGAAACTCGGTTAGAAAACTCCAAGGAAATTTTCACAATTCCACTCTCACCAGATTTGGACTAGGGTTATCTGTGTTCTGTTCCCTAGACTTCATACCGCTTTGGGAATGAAGGCTATTTTCAGTTCCATGTGCCTTGGGTTGTAGAGAACTCACTTAAAAATTCCTCCAGAGAAAATGGTTCACATCTTCCACATTTTTCTAATAGCAGCCAAACATAATTTATTTTTATGGTCAAGTAAGTTTTTATACCCTGAAACTCATATTCCCTCAGATTCCAGGAAGAGTTAAGCAAATTTCCTAGGCAGTGATAAAGCTGAATGTCAGCACGTAGCAATAAATACAGCCTAAAGAAGACTCCTGCAATGTATTCTAGAGCTAAGACATAAAACACCAGGCTGGGCTGCTGCTATTTTCTTAGTTACTATCACATCTTTAGGGTAGGGGGAAATGGAAAGCCAAGTTACTGGCCTCTGAAACAGAAACCCACAAAAAGCAGATGGGGGTGGGGGGGGGGAAGAAAAAAAGAAGAGCCTCACAAAACCGGTGTGAACTGAGTTTTGCTGCCAAATGAAAGCATGAGCCGTTGCTCCCTTCCAGTGCCAGAGGCTTCCTTTCATTCAACTCCTGTAATATTTTACAGGGAAGAACTAGGAGCTTACAGAGGACACACTGCTGAATGCAGAACCAAGTGAAGAACCAAAGGTAAGACTCAGCACTGCTACACAACATAAAAACGGCTTGTAGCCACTTACACCACCTGGGGCTGACATGCTGAGATGGAAAGCGTTGCTTTATGTGCCTACAGAGTCACAAAACAGTCCCTAAACCCTGCAGGGTTTAGTCCACGTGCTCTGTCCTTCAGGGTACTGCACAACAGAAGCATAGAATTGTTTAGTTTGGAAAAGACCCTTAAGATCATAGAGTCCAATGATGTCATGTCAAAACACAGCACAGGGACTGCAAAACATAACTTTAACTCCATGTTTTCTTGAAAAACATTCTGTTAGGTAAAGAAAACATTCCTTCTACTTTCCAATCAACTGCTAAGGTGTAAACCCATTCAGATGTACTGCAACTTGCAGTGCAACGTTAACAGGAGAGAAGTGAAAGAAAGCTCTCCCTAAAGTACTTGTAATTCAACATTACCAGAAAGCAGGAATGAAACAGCAAGGTGCCCTCCTGCACTGTCCTAACAACCAGAATTTGTTTTCAAAAGCTGACCACACTTAAGTGCTCAGGGACCAACTAAACTGCTCCAGACTGAACTTTGGCATTTCTCAGAAACAAGGCAAAGGCAGAAATATGACATAATGATTTGAGAATCCAACTCAGACCCAAGGTAAGTGGTATGAGTGAGTGAAACTCCACTGCAAACTAACACTCATTGCTAGGCCATATAACAGGAGACAACCATCTGTCCTTGTCAGTTGTTTGTGCAGTTGTAGGGAGCAGAGGAGGCTCCCAGGGAAGGCTGATCCCACAGGCATTTCACTACTTGAACAGTTCTCCAGTCAGAAGCCCAGCACCACTCCTGGGGATTTTAAAACTCATTCCACCACAGCACATCCTACAGACTCCACAAAGAACTGCGGAGGGGGAACATGGCAGAATGTAACAGAGCTTCATGGCTTTTCCCTGCATCATCTAACCCACCCACACTGGCACATAGAACACAAATATTTTGAAACACTCTTTGCCTGTGTGTTAGGATAGGGCACAAAAATTATGGCCTTCAAAGCAGACTCCACCTCTCTTGCAGACACAAAGATAGTAGAGACTGATGCAATATGCCCTTGTGTCCAGGGTCAGTTATAAAGCCAGAATATGTGGCTGAACTCTGAAAACTCACACCGGAGCACATGGCTAAAGACCACTCTGGAAGGCAAGGTGGGTGTCTGGATTTGTGCAAGGCAGAGGGACATACTCATACCCACCTGTGTCTGTGGTGTTCAGGACATCCAAAGGCACCCTATAGTAGTCTATGCACTCACAGGGGTAAGTCAGAATAAATTTAAAATACATTCTTGCTCTGTCACTTGGGTTTTAGACTGAACTCTGATCAGCAAGCACTTGCACCAAGAAGCACTCTGCTACTATGCTTTAAAGCCAAGCAGCCTTCAAACTAAGGCAAGTTTCTGCAAGTCATCTGCCGGGGGTAAAGGTAGCACCATGGTGGTTTTTTTTTTTGGAGGAGATGAGCTGGAACCCAGTGCTGCCAGCTCCTTTTCTGCCTGACCCCTTCTTGCTGGAAAAGCAATTCCCCAGACCACATTAGTGCACTGGTCCCTCTCCCAGTGGTTCCTGGGCTTCTGCTCCAGAGATGAAGTAGTGCCCAAGGCCAAGGAGCTGGCATTACCTGGGATCCAAGACCTCTCTAATGGTTTGAAGTGCCAGCAGCCCCACCTCCCCTCCCTCTGGGCACTTCAGAAGAGCGTCTGTGGAACCTAACACAATTACTGACATGATTTCATTGCTATTGAGATGAATGGGCATGATTCATCCTCCAGTTAAATTTCAGTGGTAGGCTAAAGTATACAGGCATTGACTGAAAAAACCTTTGGCATACCACAATAGATAATCACAAAGCTTCCACCATGTTAGTGGGTCTGAACTTCAGTGGTACAGATGCAGTAGGACCCCATGAGTGCCCTGAATGCCTTCAAGGTCAGGCACACCTATAAGCTTCCCCCCTTATTATATGAACAGCAGCTGTAGGAGAGGCTAATGATAGTCTCCAAAGGCAGCTTTACAAGGGCAGAAAGATACTGTTGTGAAATGGGGAAGCTGAGAGCTGGAGCCATTACTGCTGAAACACAGACGCGCTGGAGATTGCACCATTTTGGGGATTACTCCAATGTAGCAATCTGTATAGAGTGATACATCCACATTAGTCTGTGTACATTTTTTTATATCGTGTATATATAATATATACATTATTTGTTGCACTTTGATGTGAGCTATTCAGGAAAGAGGAGCTACACTTGAGGGATTTCTCTGAATCTCAGAGCAAATGTCCTCCCATTACTGAGGGAAGGGAGGAGGTGGACAGAAAAAGGCTTCATGTCCAGCTCTTGGTATGCATGCCACGTGCTGCCTCTCTGGATGAGCTGCCAGCCCAGTCCTGTGATATACTCCTCGGTCCCACTGGACAGCAACACCGGAATTTGCTGGCTCTGAAACTTCGCTTGCCGAGTTGCTCCCAACAGAGCTCCTATTTTACCCTTGCCAGAAAGAGGGAAAAAGAAAATAGAACCCAAACCACAACGCTTCTTTCTGTTAGTCCCTTTGCCTGAAAGTCTTCAGATGAGGTGTACAACACTCAAGACCCAAATGCACAAACAAGAATCGGGTGTGGACTTATGACTGACAGTACCAGGAGAGGTTAAAAAGCATAAGCCTGTTATGTCATCTTGACAAAAACAGACCAACATTGATTCAAAGCCTGATACAGAAATTCAAATGAAATTAGGCTTGTGCCCACAGTACAACATGGTCTTCAAGATGAAGCATAAGAATTACCCAAGATTAACCATCACCAACTGTCTACAGCCCACTGTACAGCTGCTTGAAGGCCATGTCCCAGCTCCAAACTGACCTGGCAGGATCAGAGTTGGACTACAGCACTGAAAAGGCTCCTCTTTCCACCAGCACAAAGTCACAGGTCCCCATTTCATCGAGGCACTGCTAAGCTCACCCTGGGGGAATTGCACAGTAGTTCATACCAAAGCAACTTCCCTGTACTCTCACTACTAATCTCACAGCTACCATGAAATCCACACTTCCCTCCCTTGGAGGAAATTTTCACTCCAGGAAATATCAAATAAAAAATCAAATAACAAAGGTGGTCTTATCCATTATGATCATGTGTGCAAGCTGCCTTTGGCATCAACTTGGGCAGCAAACCAACCTGTGCTAGCACTGGTCATGCTAGCAGAGCCCTGTGGGGAAGATGTTTGTGCACTGAACTTGTATGTCTAGTCAGGCACACTTCTCCGTATGCATCTGGTAAGGATGAGATTACTTTGCCCAGCCTGATCTTGAATGCAGGCAAATCAGTGAAAAAAAGACTTCTCCATCACACACTTGGCTTTGACCTGTAGATTTCCACTGCCAAGTTTACCATTAGCTTTTAAAAGAGCAACACTAGTGCAGCATGGATGCTGTTGAATATCTCACCATTTTTATGTGTAGAGCAAAGGATCAGTTCCCGTGCTAGTGACATATTGTGGGCACAAAGCACACAGGCAGCCCATTCCTGCACAGGAGAGGGTACTGCTTCTTCCCCCTGCTTGGAGCAAAGATTTAATGTATTTCCTAGGAGATGCCGTCTTGAGAGTTTCTTTTAAAAACAGTGACCATCACTGATTATCTTTCATTATCTTTCCCCCCTCTTCCCTCCCCCAAAACTCCAGAGAACCTGTGGGCAAAGTGCTTTCTTGACTGCTCTGTTCGGGACCTGCTTTTCCACAGCAATCACTTAAATAACAGCAGTGAAATCAGATGGAAGAGGAATTTGTAGGAGCTTAGCAAGTGGGCCATTAACCCAAGATTTAGATTCTCATTTCATGTGGATTACTGTTGCTGTTCACTCGTTACAGGTGATTCACCCAGGGCTCTGTGAAGCCCAAATATCCTGGATTAGCATGACAGAGTGAGGTGAAATTCTTAG
Source organism: Dryobates pubescens (assembly GCF_014839835.1). Classification (NCBI taxonomy): domain Eukaryota; kingdom Metazoa; phylum Chordata; class Aves; order Piciformes; family Picidae; genus Dryobates; species Dryobates pubescens. The sequence continues at coordinate 19,160,213 of NC_071616.1, read as the reverse complement.
TAGGGCACACCGAACTCTCAGCAATCCTGCCCCCACTTCTGGAGACTGCTCCCCAAGCAGAACAGCAACACTGAGTTTTGTGCCAGGTCAACAGGGACAGACTGGATCCCATGTGTCAGCCCAAATGGTTCAAACAGACCCCAAACTGTCCACAAACAATGCTGGGTGATATTGTTCCCAAGTCATGTCAGGTACACATCACATCACTCACAGGCCTCATTGGTCAGGGCTCCCTCTAGATAGCACAGAGAGACACCAAGGCACTTCAGCCCTTCTGAAATTTGACTCACCAGCTGGCAAGACTACCTAAATTCCCAAATGAGGTGCCTTAGCTGGTTGCCCGATTGCAAGCAAAGCAGAGGTAACTTAGAGCAGGAGTCAATCAATGCTCAGCTGACACAGCTATCATGAACAAAAAGCTGCCACCTCCCTTTTCCTGTAATACATGAAATGAGTCAGAAAATTAAAATAAACTCTGTCTCAAATGACCCCCACCTAGTAAAAGGACAGAAATGGGACCTGAATGAAGCACTTTGCACTGCCCAGCTCTTGAGTTTTGAGCATATAGAGCTGTCAAGTCACAAGAGTCACTGCAACCCAACCAGCATCTCCCCAGTGCAGGAGGACACTTTGGCCCCTGCAGAGGACAGCCAGTGGTACTGTGTGTCTGTGTCTCTCCTGGCATGACCTGGCTTTCTGCAGCAGCACTCTAGAAGATTGCTTTTCAGACTGTTACAGTCCTTTCCCTGATAACCAAGCCAGTCCCTCCATGGACATCTACAGTCACATCCTTTCAACATGAAGGAACAACACACTGCTTCTTTCATTACCCAGGAGACAGAGTATCAACTCCAGAGCTGGGAACTGGGAAGTTTCTGTAAGGAAGCACAAGGGGTATTTTCAGGACAGGACTGGGAATAATGACTAACACTGGCATGCAGCTCCAGCTAAGATGGAAATTTGGGGGTGTTACCCACAAGCAGCATGTGTCTCTCAGTTGGCTGATTCAGAGTCAATTCATGCTGTGAATCTGTGTTCACTCTTTGCCTCACTTCACCTCGCTTACACTAAGGTGCTTGTGACAATTGTTCTAACCTCAGCCTTTTCCAGGCCAACACTGCAGACTACAGGACTCCTGGATTTTACTATTTTAGCTGAGGAAGATGTGAAGCTGTCAGGTCCCCTCTCACTTACACAGGTCTTAACTATGTAAGCATAGAGTGTATGGATTATAAATCCCTTTCTTCAGGAAGATGACAGCACAAATCCTCACTGAAACATACTTCTAAACTAGGGAGACAAGAAACAACAGGTAAACCAGACAGGAATCTTTTCTGAGATGTGATGGCACCACACCAGATCAAAACTCAGGATTAAAGATTTTGTATCTAACTCCCCCCATGTTTATATAGACCAGGATTGCACAATACACATTTTCTGTCACAATACAAAAGTCAGTCACCTTGAAGGTAAGAGGTTTTTTTAAAAACCCCCTTGTCTGTGCTTGCTAAAGGCACACCCAGATGTCATCTAAAATGCATTGGTCCTCATGTCCTCATCAAAGTTCAGCACACTCCACCCAGAAGGCTATATTTTTATTTTGTGGCAGGAAAGCAATTTTAATAGTCTATGTGATTGGCTATTCCCTTGGGTTCAGTTATCAAGTACTTCAAACTCATCTACACAGTCAAGTGCCATTACTACCAGACTGGACTGTTTTCAGATATTCTCCCCATGAATAAATAATTGATTGAGGACTAATGGAAGACCACAGAGGCTCAGGGAAAGCAGAATGACTCTTTACTGCCCTGACAAAAAGGAATAAAAAGTGAATTATGTTAACATGCTGAAAGGGATCACCAACAAAAGACACATTAAAGCTAACGAATTTCTGAAGCTGTTCTAGACACACTATGCAAACAAGGAGCAATAGATGACCTGTATCCTCTCTGCATTTTGGGGATGCCATACATATGTGATTTACCTGCTCCCATTTCTGTTCTCAAGCAGACTTCACAGTGCTTTAGTTTACAAATGGTCAGCAAACCTCTTCAAGACTTTGCAGGAGAAATTATTTCATGTTAAGGTTGTGAGAGCAGAGAACACTACATGGGGGTGGTGGTACAGGTGCTGCAATGTATTTCATGGTAGACAGGAAAGTAACCGCACCATGACACAGCAGCTACTTTCACATCAAGATTATGTCCATGTGCATTAGGAATCAACTTTTAAACACAAGGGTAGTTTCACTTCCTATGTCACATTGTCCCTGTGTTGCCTTGGAAAGCACTATGGTGATACAAATGCCCAAGCCTTTTACTTTCTGACCACTTCCCGAGTTCTGTACCATTGGTTTTGGATCTTTGTATTTCCATAGTGCATGCCTGTGTAGAATCACAGAATCATTTTGGTTGGAAAAAGACCTCCAAGATGATTGAGTCCAATCACCAATCCAACACCACAATGGCCATTAAACCACATCCCAAAGTGCCACATCCATGTTTTCTATACACCTCTAGGCACAGTGACTGCATCACCTCCCTGGGCAGCCCTGACCACTCTTTTAGGAAATAAATTTTTCCTAATATCCAACCTAAACCTTTCCAGCACAATTGCAGGCCATTTCCTCTCCTTCCTATCACCTGATACTAGGGAGAAGAGACCAATCCCCCACCTTGAGCTCTCCCTCAGGGCCCACAACCCAGAGCACCACCTGCCTGCTGCAATACTGAATTGAGAGGCAAATCCAGAGGAAGGCTGCACTTCACTGCTCCTCCTCAGCTCTATCACTCTGCTACCTGGATCTCAGCCCCCAGCCCAAACGCATGCTGCCACTCCTGGCATCGCTGGCACCCTTCACCATGGCTAGAATGACTCAAACCAGAAAAACACCCAACAAGATGACAACTCTTATCAACAGCCTTTCATTCCTCCACAGCAAGAAAGCATGCTCCCAGAGCAGTTCTGCCCAGACATGGAGCAGGTGCAGCAGACATCCAGAACGATGTTTGCGTGCAGCAGACTCTGCCCAGCACTAATGCGAGCTTCGTGTATCAGACAGAAAAACTTCATCCCCTGATGAGCCCAGATAGAAGTTTTTTCTGCCAACTGGCTCTCCACCCCAGCTTTCTATCTCAAGGCAAAGTGCTCCTCAGTTAATGGCTCTGGTGCCCACATGGCACCTTCATACCACAGAACATCAGAGCTCCAGCACTAGTGACACATTACTCAGACACGCAGTGACTTGCTGCTAAACCCAGCAGCTGAGCAAGCAGAGTTCCCTTTTGTCCTAGGCTGCCCTGGGCAGCTGGAGCTTTTTCTGACACCTCACTACCAGCCCTGTGGCTTTTACCTCGTGCAGAAATGAGATAGAACATGGATTCAGGCTTAGTTTCTTTCTACATCTTTCATTAAAAGTGTTTCGTTCGACACTGGCCAGCTGCTAAGCTGCCACAGCAAAGGTTGCTTTTTTAGAAGCTAAAGACAGCAAGATCCCATTTTCCGGTGATTTAAGCCTTCCCCTCCATCAGCTTGGCCACATTGTTTTCCTACCTGAGTTTGCTCTTCTACGCTCTGTCCCAGCTGTGCTTTTCTGGGGAGGAAGGATGCTGTGTGCCAGGTAGACATGGTGTACTGCAGACAGATGCAGTGACGGAGGGGAAACCCAGCACTTCCCCTCATTTTATAACCAAAAGCAGCAAGAGGAAGGGCCCTGTGTGTGGCACCACTGCAGTCTTTGCCCTCAGCAGAGGACAGAACTTCACATTATGTGTGTTTCAAGCAGTTGGAGCAATTGAGAGATTTCCCAGGTTGCTTTGGCAGAGCTGTGTCATGGCTCTCTGTGCTGCTACCGCAGGATCTCAGCTATCTCCTGTCCTCCCTGTCATAGCCCCTGCTTTTTGCCAAACTCCAATGCATTTGCTCAAATCACACAGTCCCTGCTCAGGAGCACTGTCCCCTTACACAGGCCAAGCCATTCCTAGATCAGGTACCACTTAGATGAGCAAGACTGGGAAAATCTTTTCCCCCTTCTCTGTGGCAGTCCTATATTGGCTTGCTGTTGGTATAAACCACAGAGTACTTCATGACTTTCTGGCACCCACAATCTACATCATCAGCCAGTGAGTGGGAGGGGTCATAGACGCAGGAGAGCGCCTGAGCAAAACCACAGAAGGTTAACCCTGCAGCAGGCTGAGAGAAAAATGCAACCCTACAGAGGGCTCTCAGAGGAGCCAGAGGCTGTGAGTCACCGGGGCGGGCTGCACAGAAAATGGGCTTTCAGAGAGGCCCACAGGAATTTCTTTAGGGAAATTCTTCCCCCAGAGACAGGCAAGGGAAAAAGCTTCACCTTTCCCATCATAGAATGGATCTGGTGACTGCCCTGCCAGCAGGGGAATTGCCATTGTCCAGCCAATTGTTTCCAGTCTGGCTAAAAATGGGATGGCAGTGGACTAATTGCTTCACTGAAGGGAAAAAACCAACAAAACAGTCTGGAGTGACCGAATTATTTTGTAGACTGTTGTTGTTTGGGTTTGTTTCCATCCTGGCTTAAAGACCATTAATGACTTCAGCTGCAGGAGGACTGGGGAGGGAAGCCATTAGAGTCAGAACATGATCCACAGAGACACCTCTCACCCAGCACACACCTCTGTCCCTGACAACCTCTGCAGTAGTGTTGGCAACAGTGTGTTGTGTCCATATATACATCTCTCCCTCTGCTGGCCTTTTATTATGTGGAAGGTGGCCAAGAGCAAAGGAAAACTTTAAGTTTTCCTTTCTAATCTGTTTTTGTGGAGGTGCCAACCTTCCTGCAGCTCAGATACTTAGGCATGATAGCTATGCTTGGCAGCATCACCAGAAAAACTGTTGTCCCTTCTCGGTGGCAGGGAAACAAAGGGAAAATGTCCCAAAAGAGCGGACGCTCCAGGAAAGAGCAGCAATGCTCACAGCCTGTAAAATTAAGTTTGTTTGTTTTATTTGCAGAAGCACACTGAAACATCTGAGACTACTTTTGGTGTCCAGAGAGACAGAATTAAACATAAAGCCAAGACATGTAATTAATGTTGAAATTCTCCCTTACATAACCGTCTCTGGCACGCAGCCACTCACTTGGCCAACGCTATGAACGGCCCTGCCAGCACCGTCCACGGAAAAGCCTGCGAGCAAGCGGTGCCTGTGTCAGACCCAGTGGCTACAGGCATCCACATATACTCAGCATGGACTTCCAGGGATTCGGGATCAGGAGTGTATTGGAATTATGTGCTCACATCTACAAGCCAACTCTATTGAGGGACAGCCATTTCTAACTGGGTGTATCCACCAGGGAACAGGAAAACAGCTTGAACCACCCCAAACTACAGTAAGGTCTCACAGAAGATACAAGCAGAGCAAAGATTTGGAAATATTAGAAGCTACCCTGGAGAAGAGGGGGAGAATTTCAGCTTAAGTCTGGTTGTAAGAAAGTGAAGAGAAAGTAGAGAAGGCTCTCAGTCAAACAGTGACCTCAATGAACCAATTCCAGATGTGACAGAACATGGAGGTACCCAATAGTCCATGCTAGATTTAACTCATGCAGAGATAACAGCTAGGCCACCAGAAACTGTCATTTGACATCCCCTTCCCTTTCACAGGTCCCTAGTCCTACTGCTTGAAGACTATAGTTGGAATTTGCTGTCTCGCTTCCTGCCCACCAGGAAACCAGAGATGCCACCAGCTTATGCTGGGAAGCAGCACTTGAACACCTCTGGCAGGACTGCTCTGTGGCTTGGGGAAAGGATCAATCCTGAGAGACCCCAAAGGCAGCTGTGACTGGAGGTGATGAGCTGCAGGAAAAAAGGACAAGATGCAAGACAGCTTTCCACTGATTTTATCACAAAATACCTGTCTTTCCCCCTTTCCAAAACCTCACGATTTCTGACACAAAGCACAGGTTAGTACTACCTTTCTAAAAGCAAACAGTAAAATATGTGTCAAGTGCCTCAGTCACAGGAAAAAAACCCAAAGATTTCTATTGAATAGACGTGGTATAATAAAGTCTTGGGCACTTTCTCTTTGTGTAGGGGCAGGTGAAAAAATCCTGAGTTTGGGCCTGAGCTAGACTAGTCTCACTGCAAACCTACCACCAGCAGACTGGCTGCCATTGATCTGCCATCACAACTTTGCAATTAGCTCTGCAGTTCAGGGCATGAATTGAGCAAGCTGAAACTTCACTGGCTTCTTGTATCTCAAGTAGCACAAAGGAGATGGAGAGCTTTAACCCTCCCACAGGGGTAGTCCCTGGCCCCAGAGAGACCCCAGTGAGAGTAGCACTCTTTCTCCATGCTGTGAGCAGTGCTATGCTCTGACTTCAGGGTGGGTGGGCTGTCTCTTTGGGAGCTTGGCCAGCTGGCATGAGTCAGAGCAGCTTCTTGGCTTTCTCATTTATCAAGGCTGGGCAGAGAAGCAAGAAGCAGGAGTCAGCTGCCAAGATCTCTGCTCCCTTCTATGCTCAGCAGAGGCCAAAGGCAGGAATTCTGCTGTAAAGCTGCTGTTTCAGCAACAGGTTTCAAAGTAGCAATAAGAGAAGTACTAAACTGGGGGAGCTCCAGCTCGGAAGAATGGCTACAGAAAGAAGAGGGGACAATTTAAGAGAAGGTGAATACAATGACAAAGGCTACCTTAAATTGCTAAGATTGTGTCAAAATCCCCAAAACACAGATAAGCATACAATCCCTCAATTTACGGTCAAGAGATACTGAAAAACAGCAATACAAAGCTCATGAATTCAACTTATAGGCACAAGTCAGTAAGGACACAGGACCTTGCTACATTTTCATAATCAGGTAAATGTCAAAAGGAATGTAACCAGATCCAGAGGAGAAAACCTGAAGCCTGCACATTAAATGTCATACACCAGAGCCTGGACTCCAACACAAATGCCAGAGATCCTGCACACTGAAACGTGCTGCAGCCACACTGAAGCAGCACAGGCGAGCAAGTCCATTAACAGTTTGAAGGGATCACTTCCCACTGCTCCTTCTACTACACAAGTTTTCATAGGAAAACAAATCTCCTCCTGTTACCTTGCACTACTAATCCTGGTTTTCCCAATTTCCTCACCCCCATCCCCTCCTCCAGTCTTGCCTCTCCCCCACCCTGCAATAAGCAAAGAAGCCATGAGCCACTTCAGCAAGGCACCATGACACTGATGGTGTAAGATCGTAAATGGTTCAGATGCAAACATTCACATCTTTACTGGATGGACTTTGTTGCAGCAGTATGCTTGGATTGGAAATCTATCTAGTGAATAGCCTCTCCTAGCTGTAATTCATTTTCTTGATTCAGAAGCACTTTTCTATTGTGCTGCCAAGAGATTTATGAAAGCAGCTCTAGATGTTAGTAACAACTCATGCTTGTGAAACTTCAGTGGATTCTGAAGAGATCAGCTCAGAGCATGGAGGATATCTGTGGTTTTGAATACATCACACCTGGTACGTGGTTGAGACTTGAAGGCTTGCTCCCAAGTCCATTGTTGTCAGCTGGAATGCTTCCATCTGCTTTAGTGGAATAATAAGCAGGTAATACAATTTGGAGACTAAATTGTGCCTTTAGGCACAGCCTCATAAAAGGGGAGGTTACTGATCCTATTAACAGCAAAGGTGTTATGACTCAGAGGCCAAATGATGAGCAATGCTTTCCCATTGCCCCATGGGAATAGGCTTCACAATCTGCATCTTGGCCTGTACCAGCAGCAAACTGCAAGTCCCAGCACCAGCTCTGCTGGCACAAGGAGGGCAGAAGCAAAGTCGTGCCTGCCATCCTGCCCAGGGTACCACTGACAGAACACAGCGTTTTCTCCCACTGAAATTTTGAATTGCAAACCAGACAACTGTCACTGCAGTGTCACCATGTAATAGTTGACATTTTCTACTGTGTTATTATTTTCATCTTATTTCTGTATCATTACAGGCAGCTGATGACTGAACTAGAATCTAAAGGTTTTACAATGGTGCACCACTGGTGTTAAAAGTCAGTGGGTGACTTTACAAATCAGACCACATAAATGCTTACTGGCATAAAATAAAATCTAAATGTTGGGATTATTGATCATGGCAACATCAGGCGCTGATCTTGCTGCAGCTAAAAGAATAAGTCATATTCTCCCTGGACAGCGTTGGCAGCTGCTGTGGGCCAAGTATATCAACAATACTGATTTTCTTATTGTCTCTATCCAGTAGCTTCACCCACTGCAACAAGTCATGGTGCAAGAAATCACGCATTTCAGCAAGTCAAGAGGGAGCAGATAAAACAGCATTTTGTTGGCATAATCTTTGTTTTTAAAAAATGGTACAAAATATTTAATAAGGCTGACAGAGACTTCTTCCTCAGCCTCCCTAATGCTAACTCAGAGAACGGTAAGGGACCCCTGGTGATCATCTAGTCCAACCTCATTGCTAATGCATGATGCCTGTGTTCCAGGTAGGTACAAACACCAACAAAATAATTGGATTAATGCTGGGTAACTCTGAAGATCTCAGAGCAAAGGTTTTCAAAACTGGGTCCCAAAAATCATAGGCTGGAATGTCCTTGATAGTAGGGAAAAGGTCAAAAGTCAGATGAGCAGTACTGGTTAAAAAGGTAGCAATAATACTTAAGAGCAGTTTATAAAAATTAATTTGACATAGCATCTGGAAATTTCAGGTTTTATTTTTTCTCCTTCTCATGACCTTCAAGCTGTGACGAAAAGAGTCAAGGCAGCATGAAGGACAGAATTATGGTCTTTTTGAAGAAAAGTTTCTTAGTTTTAGAAGTTCTAACCTAAGCACTCTGGGACTTGAAGGTTGAGTCCAATTCTGTATAAGAACCTGGCTGTAATCATTGCATATTGCTATTTCTTAAATTGCATCTGCATGATTTCAATTATGAAATGCCTTCATAAGGATGCATTAGTCATGAAAAGCATGATAGAACAGAAGTCAATCACTTATCACCTTCATGGACATGGATGAGCAATATTGCTTATTTTTATTGCACCTGTATCAGAATTCCCAGCTAACACTGAACTCATTTCAAACATTCAGTGAGCCAGAGTCTGTGCCTGTAAGAATGTGTGGTACACAAGTTATTACATGCAAATGTAATGACTGCATCAAAGGAAAAGAAGAGTGAAAGGTAAAGGTTATCCAGCCTTAGGGCAGGTGGATGAACTAGACAAAGTTTGAGGCCCCTTCGAGCTCTGGATTTTAATGATTTATACAAACTCATTATATGCAAGGTTTGCAGGTTTCAAATCAATCCCTTTAAATAACCATAAAAGAAGAGTAGACACTATCAGAGCCAATAACTTCTGTAAGCTATTCAGTCATGTGGAAAGCTGCATTAAAGTTCACAGACTATATACAGTGGAGGCAATGGGGCACAGAGATCTGATATGTGGATCTCAAAACAGGACTGCTCTTCGTAAGCATAACTGTAAATCAGGACTAAACTGTCCTCCACACTGACTGATTAAACATGACATGGAAACCTGAGAGGCTGGGATTATTTTTCCTCTTTGCACTTTCCATTTGATCAAGTGCAGAGAAACAACACTTTAAACACTGCATACCAGAGGCTGTAAAAGAGCCCAGCTTGCAAGCATGCAGCAACCACATCTGAGTGGAAAACAACATGGAAGATGCACTGTCTAGAAGCACAGATCAGTCTACACAGGCTGTTGAGTGTCAGATAAGATAGCCACAGACATTACTACACTCCTGACCCTAAGAGACACTCCTTTGTATTGTCTAAAGCTGAAAGAAGCATTTCCAGAGATTGCAGCATGAAAATTTCTTCTCTGCACCGAGCAGTTGTTGGAGGTAGAAGGCTGTTGGTATGCTCTTCAGTGCCAATTTGAAGCTTTTAGCTGATTTGCTTCACTCACTCACCATAAAAATCAGCTTATATTTAATTCTTTTCATTGCTCTCATAACATACCACATCCTTAATTTCATTCTACTTACATAAATCTACTCTCATCTTCAAAGCCCAAATCACAGAAAGCACCAAGTCTAGGAGCAATCCTGAATTGAGACGTTAGAACAGTAGGGACCAGGTCCTACAGCTGTAGGTGCTCCAGACTGAAGACTCACCCCCATTCTGGTACTGGCTGAGATGTTTCCCACCCCTTCCCACCCCTTGGATGCAAATGATGTCCCTCTGCCCACATGCAGCCAAATCATGGTGGGGAAGGAGACATCAAATACAGCAAAGACTGCTTGCAGATGCTTCTACTGTAGCACACTCAAGCAAAAACTGGGGAAAAAAAAAACAGCAATCTTAAGATCACCTCATTAAACAGAAGATTTATCTTTACTTGCTAAGAAAAGCTAGGCATAGCACCTAAACAAACCAATGGTAATCCCTGCACACAGCCCCCCTCCAGCCAACCAGTTTGCCTTGCATGCCCCTGCTGGTATCAGCCCCAGATCCAGTTCAACTGCTAATTTACCTCTCTGGGGAAAGCCCCTTTACTTCAAGGGAAACAAGATCTGGTTCCAGATGTGAAAAATATCATGAGATGAGAATAAACAAAATCTCCAGTCTTCACACACACAAAAAAACCCCAAACAAAAACAACCCTAAAAACCCAAAAAGCAAAAAAAAAAAAAAAAAAAAAAAAAAAACCACACCCAAAAACAAACCAACAAAACAAAAGAGAAAGAACATAAGGAATCCCCTGTCTGCAGTGTCTTGACCCATGGAAAAAGCAAACAGCCCACTAATAAGAGTTGCTCTGTTAACAGTGGCTGTATGTAATTAGGAAAGGCATTCAGCTTCTGCTTTCAGCATGTATTTTTTAATTGATTTTTGCTGAAAGAAACTTTAGTGTTATTTCAGTTAGTAAGGGTCTTTCCAGCAAAACCGGTCTCCATAAAAGGCTTATGCAAACCTTCCTTCAAGTGTCACAGGCTTATTGTTTGAATTGGCAGAAGATTAACCTGTTGCAAAAATCTCACTCTCTATAAAAACCAACAGTCATGAGACACAGCTACAGACCTGATGGGTCTCCTGCACTAAGGAAAGGTGATGATTTCAGAAACCTAGCTAGTATCCTTCCAGATCCGAGAGGAGACAGAGCTTTCCCCCGTCATAAGAAGCACCACACACAAGAAGGTGATGCTTTCAGATAACATACAGAAGAGTAAACACTTCCTCCTGACAAGCCTATCTCATTTTCCTCAAAGCTACTGTTTAGCCCTAAGGCAAGGCTTCATTCTCATCTGGATAATTGTATAACTATCTTTTGCCTTCCTATTAAACATAATGAAGTCACAGGACCTACTTAATGGTGGCTAGTGTCATATCAGAGCATAGGGATTCTGTGCAAACTATTCCACATTCAGAGGCATGACAGAGCACAAGCAGAACCCAATCAGTCTCTAGAAGGACCACTTTCATTAGAAATATCAATACAGACACAAAGGCAGTAAAATAAGGTAATTAGCATGAGCCCTCAGGATAAAATCAGGGTTCTCCAGCCAGCCAACAACTAGTCTTTTTCCCAAGCTCTCCAGTCCAGCCTTTCAGCTTCTCTGGCTCTTGATTGGCTGTGTTACCTGTGAGACACATCTGCCACTGTACCATGCCAAGCAATGAGCTCAGGTATACAGGTGTCTCTGCTATCCAACTGCATACCTATGGCTGGCAAAACCAGCACCGAAGTGGAAACTACACAGGTGACACTGGCTTTGCTTCCAGGTATATATACAGGTATTGTCACCATGTACTGCATGCTGCATCACCTCTGCAGATAGCAGAGACATTCTGAAAAGTGACAGTCTCAGCCCATGCATCCTACCAGAGGGACATTTGCAGAGGAGAGAAAGAAGGATTATCACAAAAATCAAGACCATGCCACTAGGCTGGATTGATTGCTCTGTGTTGTGTGTAAAAGGCCACTATCTTTCTGATATCAAAAGAAGTCTGCAGGACAAACCCCTAAGCCCTCCCCATTTAAAAAAAAAAAAGAAAAAAAAAAAAAAGGCAAGCCAAAAGAAAAAAAAAACCACAACCCCCAAACAAACAAAAACACCCCAACAAACCCCAATAAACCCAAGCCAAAAAAAAAACAAAACAAAACAAAAAAACCCAAACAAACCCAAACCAACAATGCACAACAACCACCAAGTTTAAGAAAATATTTGCATTTGCACCCTCAATAGGCAGGTATGATGCTTCTACTGAGGGGCACCATGTAGGTGACCTTGCCAAGAGGACCCATCCACTAGCACAGCTGCACATCAGCCAAGGCAGAGGTTTGAATGAGGGCAGAAAAGCTATTCTTGTAGCAATGCTACATGGAAGGCAAACTCCTGATTTTAAAATAACCCCATATAATCATTAGCTATCTCTGCTTTTTTTGAAGATTTTGAGTGGACTAGTTTACTTGCATTGAGCAAGCCACCTTGTCATCTCTCATGCTTCCCCTGCCCTGGGAACTACTGAACTGGAAAGCCAAAGTTGGGACAAGCTGCCTCAAGAGAAACAGCACAAAAAATAAATAATAAAATCACAAATCAGCCTACCTACCTACAACAGGAACCAGCACACTGTTCTCCTTCAGAGGTAAGCTTAAAGAAAGCACCAGTGCAAGAACACTGACCTGTGAGCAAATATTTTATCTACAACAGCCTTGGTTAGCACCTAACCTTTTTACCTGGCAACATCTAGCATGAGCTGATCCCAAATATGTCCTTGTCCTACTCCTCCACAGTTAGGGGATCATAGTATGCTGTGATTCAACATGTATAAAAGCTTTCATGGCTGGATGCATTCTAGTCCTACCCTCTGCATGAGGGGATAAGGAATCACATTGTATTCGTTGCTGTTTTTTTCAGGAAGTAGCTATAAATAGATGGCTATAAATACACACACACACACATTTATAGGACTTCCATCTGTAGCCAGGGCTTAGTAACAAAAAGCAGAACTTCCTTGAAGTGATGAGCAAACACACTGAAAGTTTCAGGTGCATCATGAAAACCATCCTGTGAGAGCATCGATCCAGCAGTAAGCCTGGTTTTAATGTTTAAAAGTCATATATAACTGAAGTACACCATTCTCACAGACTCACAGTAGCAACTGTAAAAATACCCCACTGGGACTATTGCAAATTGCATGTGTGTGGCCAGAAAAGCAACCCACAAACACCCGATTTGAGCTGTTACCAGCACTGTCACCCCAGGCCAAAGTGACACATTTCAGCTGCTGCTTGAATTTTCAGTACTACCTCTCAACCTTCTTTAGCATTCCAAGTAAGAGAAGACGCAGCTTTTGGCAGCATTTGTGGCAAAAGTAAGCTGACTTACCAGGAGAATGTTCATTGTGTTAGTAAATGCAGACTCTCTCCCAGACTGTTTAATCTTGAAAGGGACAAGGAAAAATGCAATATTATTATGCTTAAATTTAGGCCAGAAGAAAAACAAATGACCAGGGTATTCTAGGCCGGCAACTATCTTAACTCCATTGACCGTGAGAATCCAGAAAGAAGAGGCACATTCAACAGCTTGTGGCAAAATGCATTCTGGTCAGGCTTTTCCTGTGATCTCTCAGCTTCCTAAGCATGCATTCACATTCTGATCATAAAATCCTTTGTGAGTATCTCCTTCCATCCTGAAGACTCCCTCCTGGAACCTGATGTTTGTGACCAGCAAAAACCACCTCAGCCCAGTACAGCCACAGCCAGCAGTTCTCTCCTCTTACATCTTCCAGAACAGAGTTACCCCAACTAATTTATTACAAAAAATAAAATAAAATAACAAACAAACAAGTCATCCCCTTGCAAATCTGCCCCATGCAGCTGAAGCTACCTAACTCCACAGCTAAATCAGATTCTCAGCAAGATCAAAGCCTGTGCAGTTGTTCAAAAGGCTTTTAAATTACTCCTCCAGTTTCTATCGTGAATTATAGCAGCACTTTAAGTGTGCCAAAACCCAGAGGGATCGATTTCTCCTGTCCTGTCACAGGCAGCAGGCTTGCAGGGGAGACAGGACAATCTGTAAGCACAGCGGCATTACATTATGCAGAGGCACAGTTTTGCTGCTGAATGATTGACAATAACTACTGGATGTCACTATTTTAAGGATAATGTCATTTGCGTAATTATCTGGCCAGGTCTTCAGCGGCTGGCATCATTCACAAGGGAAGAATTAGACAGAACTCCAGCTGTGGTGTAAGTAGATTTGCTATTCTATGCACACAGTCACTGTGCTTTGGAAGCTCCACACATATGGTGTATATCACTAGTAAATTTCATACCCTTAGGACCCAGAGAATATTAAAATGACACTCCTTCTCTATTTCACTGTGCCACATATATCCCATGATTTCATATTTAAAAATAATTTAATATTCTCTGTCCTCACCTGACCATCAGTCTCTTGCTAGAGCTCAAGCTAGGAAGAGAGACTGCAGTTGCTTTCACTTGACTTACCTTACTATCTAACCATCAGACAGGAAAATGTCCCCCCCACAGCTTCTTTCCCTTTGGCCACTTTAGCCCTCAGCTATTCCAGTTTCAGTGTGTTCAAAATTGCATTTATCTGATAGACCACTACACACAGGACTGCATTTCTGGGTTCAACTATGCAGAGCCACAAACCAAATGGCATTTGGCCCAACCCACATTCTGAAATGGTACTAACAAAGCCTGACTGGGATTGGAACTGGTCCCATCCTGGATCCAGTTATGGGTCCTAGGTGTACAACCGTAACCTTGATCCAGTTACAGGTCCCACCTGTACACCTGTCACCTCTATCCAGTATTGGGTCCCATCTGTACAACTGTAACCAAGCAGCAAAGACTGTTGACGTTAACCTTTGAAGTACTGGCATGCGTTAAGTGGGACTGAGCAGGACTACAGCAGACATAGCCAAGTATGCATATTTTGCTGCTGGAACCCAGATATTCCAAAGAGAACAACAGACTGTTCCTCCTTTCCTCTGCTCTGGGTGTGAGAATGCCAGAAGAATCCTGCAAAGCATGTCAGAAAGAAACCTTTCTGTATAACTAGACTTTCTCAGTGCTGACATCTCTCTGATATAGCTGTCCTGTTCCACTCAGAAGTCGTCTTGCTCTGCCCTTAAGTGTATATGGGAGGATGCTGGTCAAATGGTCATCTTAGAAAGTGAGGCAAAGAACTGCTTGTCTGATCCATGATGGCTAGTCTATGCCTTGATGCCTGAGCCAACATGTGAGCATTTTGGTAGTACAGAAGGGAAAAAAATATAAGCAAATTCCTCCCCTGAGTACAGCATACTAACAAATAAAAAGAATTGCGTATGGGAAATGGCTTCCTGAGAACAGCCTTGAGACCTGGAGGCTGATGCAGGGAAGCAATGATCCTGTTGGAAACACAAAGATGCCAGACATGGACAGGAAGGAAAACCTCCTGCTGTAGAATCACAGCAGGAATGAAAAAGTCTTTTAGTGGCTGAACTGAGTGGCACTAGATGGGTACATCAAACAGTTAGGGTTTAAACACAGGCCTGAAGCTAACACAGGGAAACAAAGGGGTTTGGGTGTAACCAGCACGTTAGCCTTTAAATAACAAGGCATACAGTGGCAAGAGCAACAACTCCTTACATTTACCTCACAAAAAAATCTAGGAAGGTTTCACTTAATGTCTCTCCCTTTGCCATTAGTTTGACATGTGCTCTCCAGTAGTAGGTCAGGCTCAGAGCAGCACAGTGGAGGCTTGCGTCACTCAGCAGCTAATGCCCAGCAGCCATCTGAGGTGCAGACAAGAGACAGTTCTGGGGCTGATGTAAACCAGCTACATGAATTGATACCAGCACAGAATCTAGCCCTGCATCTTGGAAGGAAAACCTGGCTTTCTATGTGCTTGCACACGTTATAGGAAGACCCTCCCTGTAGTCAATACTGCAGCCAGAAATTTCATTTCCTGGAAGCTGGTGCACCTTGGACAATGTGCAGGGGCAAACTGAAGGTTATCCCAGCTGACAGCTTGTTCCTGGTGGGCAGCAAATGACAGTTACTTACATAGGCAGAAAACTGAAGCCATCATCTCAGCTGTGGGGTTCAGACAAAGAGAATGAATGAATGAATGTATGCAGAGCTCACCGATAAATGATGCCTCTTTCATGAAGAAACATAAGGGCAGAAATAATTTCTGCAGCGTAGAACCGGGCCCGATCTTCATCAAAGCGACGTGACTTCTGAATGTGGAACATCAAGTCCCCACCATTTACGAACTCCATCACAAAGAAGAGGCGATCCTTCACACACACAAACACAACAAACACAAACAGCATTAGTCATATCCTCTGTCACTCCTAAAAATCACCAAGTAAAACTGTTACCTCCCAAACAAGAACAGATTAAGCACCCAGGAAACGCCGTGGTGGAATAAAAATGTCCCAACTTTTTCAAGAAAGATCTGTTAGTATCTCCTTATACTACACTCCCCTGCCAAATTTTGCCCCCAGTAATGAAATTAATTCCTGTTAACATGTGGAATAGGTGTATCAGTAGTTGTATACTTATCACAGTCAGTGATAACTGTCCTTATCCTGAATCAGCAGAAGATGATGATACCCCTGAATGAACACAAGAGACATCTTCAAGAAGCCACTTGCTCCATACTAAACACCTCAGGTCTCTAGGGAAAGATGCTCCAAAAACCAGACTGCTTGCAGACTGCAGCCTCACCACCACAGCACAAGGGCACAGGAGCAGCAAAGACAATGTAGTCTCAAGGGTATCCCAACACTATTTCTAGGGAATGTGTGTTGTTTTCCAGAATGGGATTTCCTGCCATACAGGAAAAGGCAGCTGCCATTTGGGCCCTCAGATTTCATCTTTCCTCTGATTAACCTGCAGAAATCCCCCGGTGATGAAGCAACTGATAAGCGAAAGTTTCTGCTAGGCAGAAAAGCAATCTGTTCAATAAAGTTCAGCCCATTAACCACAGTTCTAGGTCTTTGAGTTGTTTGGGTTTTGTTGTTTGTTTTTGGTTGTTTTTTTTTTCAGCTTTGTTCTGGTTTTTGCAGAAGTCTACAGATAGGGAAGCACTCACTTAACCTGCATACTCAGCTGTCTGGGTAGGGGTTTAATGTGTGCAACAGAGGTGCTTGCTTAATTGTGAGAGGAAGGGCTCACAGTGACTTGTCACAAAAGTACACCCTAGAACTGTCGCAGTCTGGTTCAAAAACTTCCCCTAGTAATTGTTTCAGGACATTCAGTATTGATTCTTTCAGTCTGAGTATCAGGAACCACCAGACTGGAAAAGAGACATAAACAATTCACTTGAGACCAGTCTGCCTTTTAAGGGTACTATTTGTACTTTCTTCACAAGCCCCTTCCCAGGTCTGATGTTAATCATCTACTAGCTAGTTTTAAACCCTCTCTAAGTTTAAGAGGATAAGCACTGTTATGCTCTGCTTTCTGGCAGCCAGCCAGCTTGAAATGACCACTGATATTAACATCCTGAGATGCACACAGCAGAAGACAAAGCAACCAGGAATCCTTTCATTCCTCTCTGGACATGAACAGGAAAGCAAATGACTCGTGACAGATGAGTACAGCTTGCTTTTTGTCATCCTCCTGGACTCTGCTCAATGGCTCCCTCTGGGCTTCTTCCAGAAGCTAAGATAGATGCATTCCCAGCCATCTCACAATACTACCACATGTAGCACCAAGGCCAAGTGTTAAGAGCTATCTCCAGTCCATATAAACAAAAATACATCATTGTTTCACTATGCTTTTATTACGGGGTAGCTGAAAGACACCCAAGCTGGCTTGTCTAGGGCAGCAGTCTAAGCCAGAGCAGCAGAAGCTCTGCAAACCCACCAGTGGCCTTGGCTCTTCAGCCCACAGTAGATCTCTAATGCCACATCATTACTGCCATTGGTTAAACTGCACCTGGCTGTGCTGTGTCTACCTGTTCAACAACTCTTCCTCCAGCTGCAGCACCAGTATTGCCTCTGCCTTGCCAGTTGGGCCAGCTTTTATATCTCCTTCTTTCCCACTCCCTTCCTTGCTGAGCTCTCCACATGCCACAAGTTTATCTAGCCCAGCTTGTCCAGGCACCTCCTCAAGCCCATACTGAAAAAAAGAAATCCCTCTTTCCAGATCTCCAACAGGAAGTAATGTAATTTACCATCAACCTGATGAGGGATGCGTCTGTATGTATTTATGTAAGCAATACAGATGCCTGTATAAACATGCATACAATTAGGTGAATGTGGATGTATTTTCTACTCTTTCTTGAAAGGTGAACTTCAGGAAAGCAAAGTTAACTCTTCTTGTTTTAAAACATACATGTCCTGCTTCTTCACTGCTGACCTACTTCAGACTTCTGGATGCATTGGTCTTAAAGGAAGATCTCATTTCTTCTTCCTCAAATGTTCGGATAAGCACAGAAACAACCCCTTTTAAAAGACACATCCCTGGTGACATGAAATGAGCACCTTTTTGTTACAAACAGCTCTTGCTTCAGACTAACTGCAAACCTCAGCATGTATCATTGCATGTGTTACATGGTGCTCACAAGTACAACAGTTAAGGCCTCACCTCCAACCCAATTTCCTAATGCTTAGAGATCCCACAGGGTTGCTGAAGAAACGAGCAGGACTTCTCATAAGGGTGCCTAGTGATAGCACAATAAGGAATGGTTTTAAGCTGAGGGAGAGAGTAGATTTAGACTGGATTTTAGGATGAAGTTCTTCAGTATGAGCACAGTGGGACTCCAGAATAGGCTGGCTAGGGAGGTTCTGGGTGGCTCCGCCCTAGAGATGTTCAAGGCCAGGTTGGATGAGGCCTTGAGTAGCTGAGTCTAGTTGAGAGATGTCCCTGCCCATGGCAGGGGGGTTGCAGTAAAGAGCTCTAAGGTCCCTTCCAATCTAAGCCATTCTATGACTCTATAACTACAACTTGCCTGTAATACAGCATTTCTGCATTGGCCTCCTACACACCTGGCAACAGATCATCTTTCGGAAACCATGGCCTAAAAGTCAAGCAAGGTCTTCCATTTTAATCTCTTAATCAAGGACATCTCCTTGCCAAATTGCAAAAGGCCAAGCACTCTCCCAGGAATCATTGAGAAGTGAACTGAACAGTGATACTTTATGGAGGGGGGGAAAAAAAAAGGGGGGGTGGGGGGGTGGGTGGAATTGCAGCAGGCAGAGTAAGAGTGAACTTTAAAAGGGGCCAGAAAAAAGAAATATTAAACCAGCAGACAGTTCAGATACTTGCAAATTTGACCTGACTGAAGAGTTATATGCCTCCTTTCTTGGCAACTACCAATGGGAATTAGGAGGAGTTGAAAGCTAGAGTGTTTGGGGTTTTTCTGACAAGGCTTAATAACAAAATCTTCACATTTCTATTTTTCTATTTTGCATTGCTCAGAAGTCTTCCCTGATCTGTTATCTCTGACTTCAGCAGAAGAAAAAGAAAGAGCATTTGAGTCAACAGGAAACTGACGCAAAAGCCTTCGCAGTAGTGGCAGCCGCATGAAGAAACCGTATTGCACCATTTCTAAACAGGGGGTGAGATGAGTAGAGCCCCAGAGCAACTGCTACTGTAAATTAAAGAAATACTTGGAGGAAACAAATTAGGTCCATGGGATCAGGTGGACTCATTTCAAGGTCAGCCTACAACTAGAGATTAGCCCTGCCAATTTCAGAGCAAGAGAACCGCTTGGGTTCTTTTTGTTTAAATCCAAGTTTGCTATCTGAATTTGTTTTCCTACACTTATCAAGGCAGGGGCTGCTAAAAGTACATGCTGTGTCCTGAGGATGGTGTTTGACAGCAATCACATGTACCTGTTTTGTTTGTTGTCTTAGCCAGGTGCTGGTGGGGCCTGAAGAGGGGGGTCCCTGACTGCAAAAGTCACTGGATGGGACAGTCCACATACTGGTTACTACCCCTTGCAAACACAAGTACCCATTGGAATCCCACTCAAATACCACTTTAGCCTTTTGTCCTCACCAGGCTCTAGAAGCAAGCTGGTTTGAACCCTCATACTTAGCCAACTTCCATCCACTTCTAGCTGAGTCACAGCTGATATCCATGTATTAGCCACACAAGACTAAAGACTTCTTAAGATGACAGGAGTGAGAGCCTTAATTCCAATCACAGGCTTTCATGCCAGTTAGTGCAGCACTATTGCCTCAGTTCAGGCAGCATAGAGGGAGGAGATGGGGAAAGAAGCATTTCCTATGTGCAGACATGGAAGATGATAGTATCTCCTGCCTTGCAAGAGCTGCTGTGTCAAGGGCAGCATGGAGGCCAGAGAGGATTTGTCTCAAGAGAGTCATCAGTGGAGGTTCAAGAGACCTACTAGAAAACACCAAATCTTCAGCTTCAAGAGGCATCAGGAATAGGTTTGAACAAGGACTGCATATCCCTGTTGCATCAGACTTCTTCCAAATACTGCTTCTGCCCGCACCAACTGCTCTGCAGGACAAGGGGGTGAGCTGCCCCACCAAGGACAGATCCCAACAGTAATTTCACAGCAGCTTGCTCTTTAGATGACAGATGCTATATAAGGCAGCATCTGGAGGATATGGATGCATGGATAAATGCAGTTTGGAGGAATGGCCAAATTCTTCTTAATGCCCCTGCCCTTCACAAAAGAAGAAAAACCTAACTGGCATGGGCTCAGGGATTTTGTTAAACTTGCACTTCATCTTTTTGGAAATAATTCATGCACACAACTCCTTAGAAAAATCAGCTTTGGGCTCAATCTGAGTTCACTGAAGCCAAAGGGTTTCCCCAAGAAAACAGTCATTTTTCACTCTTTTGGCAGTTTATGCTTTGCAGAGCAGAAAGTAGGCTTTCAAAATCATCTCCATACAGAGACAGCTGTGTCACTGCTTCCCAGTGCAAGTTTATTGTTTCCAAAAAGAGTAGCATGGCTTAGGGAGTTTGCATGCAAATTATTACAAGATAATTACAAGAGCTGGCAGGCTCCCTCTGTGCTCCCAATGTTCCTGCTCACCCTTCGTGGTCCACAACCCCCACACAAAGCAATCTGCCTCAGGTCTTGCTGGGAGTACACAAATAAACTGTGCTCTCTCAGTATCAGGCCTCAGAAAGCCACACGTCCAACTCCCCCAGCAGTGTGAGTGGCCGTCTGTATGTGGGTCAAGTCATGCCAAAGCACAGGACCCAGAGGAGGAATAATAAACAGGTTTGTTTCTCAGTATTTATCTTCATAGGAGTAACAGAACCATGAACCATGCTCAGATGCTGCTCTGTGCTTAAATGCCTCTCCTCCACACCCAGCCCTTTGACAAGGCAGCACTGCATCTTGGCAAGCTGCCTGCTGCTTCCAGCTAAGAGGTTCACAGGAGGACAGGCTGTCCAGGGGGGTTAACTATGGCAGCCTTTCAAAGCCAGAAGGGATTGCAGGTGTCATAAGAAAAGGCTCACCAAGAGGGAATGACCAAAACAACCTTTGCAAGCACAGAGCTGAAGCAGATGTAATAAGCTCAGCCCCAAATTTTAAGGTACTGTCAAAGCCTCATTCACCTGACTGTGATGGGGCAAGGCATTGAATTTATGCTAGCTGAAGATGTGGTCCTTGGACTTCAAATCAGAATAACCACATTGAACAGAGAAGAAGAAATACCTCTGTGGTCAGCTGGAATTATATGCATGCGTTAGTGATGCTTCTTAAACACAGCCAGAGTGATGACTGCCACAGCACCTGTCACTGCCCTGTTTGTCCCCACGGCCCAAGGCTCCCAGACGGACACGGCAGTGGCAGAAAGAGGGCAGGTTTTTCAACCATCTGCTTGCTGATTTTTGGTGCTTTGTTAGCTGTTCTACCCCTTCTGCTCCAGTCACTGCAGAAAGTACATGCCAGCCTCAGGAACCACTTCTGCTTTGAAGAAATCAAGTCACGGCAAGGGAGCGTGCCACAGATGGCACACACAGCCCTGAGGCTATTGAGACAGGGAAGATCACTGTACAGAGTGCCATATCTGATAGGCTAAGAAAGGAAAGGCTTCTTTTGTTGGTTTTGGGGTGCTTTTTAGACAGTGGGAGGTGCAGTGAGAATTTAGCAAAGTGGGGAAGGGGGTAAGGCACATGCAGGTTCTCTTCTGGGCTGGGCAGCTGGTAAGCACGCTTCTGAGAAGCACAGGTCACTTCTTCACCCCAGACTCATTTTTAGCTCCTTTAACAGAGGGCTCCAGTGTCATTGTCACAACTACGGGAATAGGGCAGCTATCACCAGTTATCAGTGACAACTGCCCTCTGCTATCTGACACTCATGATAGCAGGCACTGCGCAGACCTCCCTGCGCCACTGTGGAGAGGCACATAAACATCACCTAGAGAATAACAAATTGGCTCTTGCCATTTGCATAAATAAACTCTGTGGGGTCCCTCAGGGGACAGGCCATCTCTGGCACGCATGTGTGCACAGCATAGTATCAATGCTAAGCTCATTCCAGAAGAGCTGAACAACAACCATGGCAGCCCAGGGTGAGTTGATGGGAGTTGTGGTTTCCCACCTGCTCTGGAAAACAAATCAAATCAAATCACAAATGTAACTACAGGCTCCAAATCCCTGCTCCTATTTACCTCAAGCTTGCAAGCTGGACAATTTTTGTAACACAGGAATACAATTGTTTCTCTTAAATGATGCATCCTTTGGGATAAGTGGGTGAACCATATGTGCATCCTTCCTCTTCATTCCCTCTCCTCAAGACAGTCTAATTCACAGCAGAATTACATGATTAGCTCATTTTATGAGCAGAAAGTTTTACTGAACACACACACACACACACAGAGAGAAGGATGACTTATACCACTTTCATTTCTATCTGGTTTATTACAAATAAAACAAAAACCCCAGCTAAGGGGGGTGGGGTGGGGTGGTGATTAACAAAACAAAACAAAATCACCTCAGGTACTAGGTCAACCAATTAAATCACAAACAAGAAATGTCTGTGCAATCCCAATTAAATAGGAAAAAAAAAAAAAAAACAGGGGAAAAAAACCAAACACAAACACAAAGCTAGTTTGGCCACCATTAAAGCAAAATACCCCCAAAATTGACAGAAGAAATAAAATTGGATTCTCCTTTCCAGACCTTTTAAAATGACACACAAAACTACATAAACACCCCAGCCCACCGGAAAGATCAAAAACCTAGCTGAAGTTAGAGGGGAATAAGGAACTAGAAGGTATCAAGCTATAGACATCATCTGTTAATAAAAAATGTATAGGACATCTGTATCCCTCAGCTGGCTGCTGGGCTCAGAAGAGAGTAGCTCTGTGAAGATCATGCTCTTCCTAAAGCCCTCAGTTCAGAAAAAAGAAAAAAAAAATCTACTGGAATTGCATTTCCAGTTTGGAGCAACCAACCTCTGCAATACCTGCTGGTCTCAGACTGTGCTGGGGAAGGCCACAGACCTCTACTAAAGGTCTTCCTGAAAATTCGGAGTGCTGAAACACCCAAAGGTCTCTTGGAAATGGCTTGCTACAAGAGTTTTGTGAATCCATCCTCTCACTTTAAATATCATCTAGAAAGCAGTACAGATTCAAACTGACTGCAACCTAATGCACTGCTGGGTCACATCTCAGCTAGTTACCTCTTCTCTGAGCTTCAATTGCCTTTTTTCCTCCCCTCCTCTTCAATACTGATTGGCATCTGCTTCCTCAGGCTGTGACTTAGTTCCACTTCAACTCATTTTTATGCCACAGCTTCCTTGACTTGAAGTCCAGAGAAAAATTTTATTGTGGCTAACCATAAGCAACAGCATCTCCTTCAGCCACTTCTGCACTAAGCTTGGTAATTTTGTCTAACAGTCACAATCTCTCTCACAAGCCACAGCAGATGGAGACAGGCATTTTCTCAGCTTCATATAAATGCAAGTATCCAAAGTCCCTCAACAACCAGGGGTGGGAAATTTACACTCAGGGGCTGCAACACGATGATGGCAGCTAACCCTTCAGTTCACATTTTCACTTCAGCTGAAGTGTGGACTCCCAATAAAGTTCACAGATAAAATCAGAAATGTCAGCCTGATCTTGCTTCATCTTCTGCAAGAGAAACCACTCTGCCTACAAAAAAAACCCTGACCTCATAGTTTCTGCAATGATGAGACCACTGCAAGCCATTAGTGTATGTGTCAGAGAAAGTTGAGCCTTTCAGACCAGGCTTTAGAGGTTTCAACACTTCTGGTTTACTGGTAACTAACACCAGCATGCCAGCAAACGCATCATGGGTTTTAGTGGATATGAACGTCATAGAAACCACAGAAAGACACAGTTTTGTCCAGTCTACCTTTATTCAGAGCTAGACAGGACAGCAGCCAGAGCAAGGCAGAAACCAACACCCCTCCCATGGTAGTAAAGTCAATGTGAAGGCATTGTGGCACACATCTGCAGAAGCCACACGAGAGAGTGAAGGTGGAGAGAGGAAATTCCCCTGTACCTCCCTGTCCAACAGCCACTCCCCTCATCCCTGCAAAACAAAAACAAAACAAAAACCCAAACAAACCAACCAACAACACCTAAACTCACCATCCCAGGGCTCCAGCTAAAGCACAAGTCAAGCTCCTTCAAGCTTGACTTTAGAAGGACTCTGCATAAAAGCACAAGCAGGGTGCCTGTGTTTACAGCCAGAAGACATGTTAGTCTGTACCCAAGCTTTTTGGAAAATGCCAGGCCTGGAAACATTTGTACTTGATCTTGACTGGCAGCAACAAAACTGAAGACTGCACTGGTCTTCCAGCACAGTGTCTTGGGACTAGCAACAGTCTCAGTGCTCAAGAACAGAAAAAAAAGTCTCAGTGCTTGCAGAAAAGCATCCAGGAAGTGCACTTGGCTGTTGGGTGTATGGAGTCATGCCTCCTCAACATGCCAGATGGGGAAGGCTGGGGGTTTAGAGCCTGGGAGATGAGCAAAGCTGTCGTCTCTGGTCCCAAAGGGCTCCCTCTCAGTGCTTTTCAAAGAGAACATCAAAGAGGTCTCATACCAGCACACTTCAAGGCCTGTGTCAGGATGCCTGTTTGCTAACCAGAGCCCCAGGAAGGCTGCTGCTGACTTTTGTGACACTGGGGTGGACAATCAGATTGATGATGGAGATCTTCTGGAGGAACCATGACTAGGGAACTCCCTGAGGCATACAAGAGCACCTGGAGACCCACTGGTGGGTGAGTAGCCACCCAGCTGCCACTGCTAAGCCTCACCACTTCGACTGGTGGGCTATCACTTGAAAACTATGCCCCTGCCAAAGGCTCCAGATTAACTTTAACACTTCTAGGAGATGAAACAGACTCATCTCTCTAAACACCTGGGTGATCCATGACGTGATACCCAAGCTCACCCTGGGAAAACTGCCTGAGTGTCTCAAGAGCCTGCAAAACAGTGGAGAAATCCTTCTCCTTCCATGGCAAAAACATGATGTCAGCCCACAGCTTATAATGAGAATGCAGAGCTACATGCCGGACAGCAGGCTGCCCTCATAAAATAGGACCAGTTCAACAATTATGCTGCCCTGGAGTGCCTGGGCCAATTCCTATTGGCTTCAATAGCATCCCTGCTAGCTATTATCTTGGAGGGACGCTCATTATAGAAAATCATGTCCCTCTGCCAAATTCTCATGTCTCACTATTTTTGGAGCAACACAGACAGCAACCGCCAGCAGAGCCACGCCGAAAGCAAATCCATATAATGATCAGGTTAGCAGGGACAGTGCTGGAAACTGCATCTCCTGGGGGACAGTCCCCTGGAAGCACCCTGCAGTCATGACAAGAGATAAGGGCAATAAACATAAAACCCAGGAGCTATTTGACACTATTTGCATGGGAATTTGATCTCCCCAGCCTGTTCCATTCTCATGCATGTCAGTGGGGACAAAAGGATTTAAAAGCAAACCACCTGTGCAGGAAGGATGGTTCCTAAACCTGAAAGAAGACAGGACTGCAAACTCATTTTAATTAAAACATTCCAGGATCCACATTCCTAGGGATTAAATTATTTACTTAGCTATTTATACATACTGGCTCTTTCACTCATTCTAGGACAGTATTGCTGAGGTGTTGGATGTCACCAGTGTTAGGGAAAGAGAAACAAGCATTTTTTGATGCTTGTGACCCTTAATACAGGATTCATGATTTTCTGCAGGTCTGCCCCAGCACCTGTCAGCAACTCATAGATTACTGAAGCATAAGCACAATTCTCTCTGACACTAGAGGATGATCCTAAAGCCATTAAAAAAAAAAAAAAAAAAAAAAAAAAGTAAATGGCTTCAGCAAGGCAAAAAGTTCCAAGGCAAAGCTTTCAATTAAAAAAAAAAATAAAAATTAAAATATCAGAGATGTGATGAGCAAGGAAGACCTCACAGAGATGCAGCTGCAGCAGACCTTAAACTGCACCCCCTACAAAGGAGCAGCAGAACTCCTTCATTCCCCTTCACAGGAAAGGAATCTGGAGGTGCAAGTCCAAAACTGCCCAGCCCAGCATTGGGCACGCAGAGGGCCACATCCAGCCTCTGCCAGCTTGCTGTGCAGCTAGTATTTCCTCTTTAGGCTCTAAAATCTGTGCCCCATACCAGGCAGAGACAGCCCTTGCAGCTTCTACCACCTAGTGGCAGCAAGATTTCTCTGAGACAGAACAAGGAGGTTGTTTGGAGGTCAGGAAGCCTCAGTCCACCCTGGGCAACTAAAGCAGCCTTTGCTAGAGAGTATCACTTATGCTGCATCTGAGACCAAATTATGACCATATTAAGGCAGCCCAAGAGACCAGGGAGCTTTTCTGAAAACCATCAGAGGCTAATGCAAGCACAGAAAAACCTCAGGTAGCTTTAAAAACAGGCACATAATAGTAACAGCAATATAGATTAACTCAGGTTCTGCACTTGTGCCAGCTCAGCTAACACTAGTTTACTGGCACTCCATGATATTCCACTGTGCACTACAGGCATGCCTCAGGCTGTTTAAATTACCCCTAGGCCACTGAAGTTTGAGGAAGACTTTGCCGATTTGGGTGGAATATTATACAAGACTCCAAATTCAAATGGCTTTAGATCCAGCCAAAACCTAACACCCTTTGAGTGCTCTTACTTCAAACTGCTGCAGCATTGCAGGTGCTTCCAAGGTCCTTTCTTTCTCATTTCCACAACTTCCTCTTGAAATGGGAGGTGGGGCCATAACTGGATGCCCCTATTCTAGGTGCAGCCTTACCAATGCCAAGCAGAATGACTTCCCCTGATCTCCTAAAGCAGCTGTACATAATTTAACTTGTATGCAGCAAGACTGCACAGCTGGCTCATACTGAACTTGGCACCTACCATAAGCCTTCCAACTGAGATACTACTCTGTCAGTTAGTCTCATCCTCTCTTGATGCATATTATGACAACTTTGCTTTGACAAAGAGTAAGAAGCCTTAAAATGGCTAGTTCTTGAAAAATTGCTACAGACAGGCCCAAAACCAAATAGGTCATTATTTATCCAGGATCTCCATAGCAGACTGGAGTCATGCTTTGTTTTTTCAAATGTAAATAGTTAACATATTTTCAGAGTTTGGGCTGTGTGATACATGAAGTGGTTTCCATGTAACTGCAAGTGTTAACTTTTCCTGTTTTGGTTTTGAGCATTATTGGAAGGAAGTGGTTTTCTGTTATGACAATCTCTATAATGAAGCAAAGTGGGATTTAAATAAAAGAGGAACCTGGGAAAGACTGAAAATAGTAGGGTCCTGCTATGGCAATGACACCCTTCCAGAGACTGACCAACTCTGTGTTCAGGGCAGCAAGGGTGGAGGGATTCTTCCCTCGATTCCTCTGATGACAAGCTGCTCCGGAAATTCCTGTTCCAGGCTGCTCTCCTGTTTAGCAACCCTTTTTTACTTCCAGTCTAACTGTATCCATGGCCAGTCTAGAATCATTTACTCTTAGCCAGCATCTTGACAGGTTTTTTTCCCTTCTCAGCATTTGACATCTGTAGCTATCAATCAGATCCACTTTTTGCTTTCAATTTCTTGGTCTAAACAGGCTTTCTTCCATTTCTTTCCCCTTTGCAAGAGAGTCTGCAATTGCTTCAACAGCCCAGAAGACCTTGCCTGCATCTAAACCAGACTACATTTATTTTTTGAACATGTTGGACAGCACTAATCCAGCAACTTTGTATCTTCCCTAAGTTCATAGGAAATGCTCTGCAGAGCCCAGAAACATGCTTGGTTTTACATTCACACTGCAATTCAGTAAGCAAAGCCAGAGGAAAAAGCATAGCAACAAGTGGCAAAACCCACTGCTATTGTGTATCTGACCTCAAAAAAAAAATAATCAGACCTCAAGACTGGATAGTGCTGGTATTTTACATGAGAACTTCAGGACAGTCATTAAAATTTGAGTCTTGAGTCTTCATATTATGAAATAAATGAAAAGCTTCCTTGGTTACTAGTAATGACAGTGAGCTTTGAGTTTCATTTCTGCTGTACAGCACAGCTGCTCTCTGAACCACACAAGCTGAATATATGTAAGAAAAGCCCAACCAAACTACCTCATTTCTATTGCATGAGTCTACTCAAAGGCTCCACCCTAAGCAAGCACAACTCAAACTCCATTAGCTGGCTGTTGCATCACCCTAGTAAGAAGAGAAACGTGTGGGTGGCAGGATGCATTTGTCTGCCTTTTTTTTCCCTTCAGTATTTTGAGTGTACGTAGGAGTGAAGCAAGTTTCTCCTGCCTCTTCCAAGAGCAAAACAAGCTGTAATACCATTTAGCAGGCAGTATGGAAGAGCTGCACTGTAAAAAGTGCTTTGGTCTTAGTAACAGCTTAGCTCAGGGACTTCCAAACTTACCTTGCTGGGACACAGCTGTGGCCACTGCCTCCATCACAGCCACTTCTCCCTCCACCACTCATATCAAGCAGCAGCTCCCACCCACATGCACACACTAGACATGGCTCTAAGCTGGACAGGCAGCATGTACAGTCCTCCATATGCACACCCAAGTGTATATGGATCTCATTCAGCATCCATCCATGTCAGTAAGACCCTTTCCAGAAGGATCTTTCATTCAGTTCTGAGCAGGAGGTTACTCCCACTTCCAAGCATAACTCATTACAGGTAATTCAATGCAAATAAGGTCCCATTCAGGCAGCAAGAAAAGAGAGCCTGTGTTGCCAGCAACCAGAGAACACTATGGATCTGTAGACATATGCACATACGCATTTGGAACCACATTTCCAGGGAAGACACAAAAGAAAGACTTCCCTGTTTTTACCATTTTATTAGGGAGCTTAGAACAAGCCAGGATTTTGTTTGCCAAATTCCTAGCAGATTATTAGAGGTAGATGTTACAGGTTCACCCTTGAGCAGAGAGGTTTGTCCTGGGCCTAACGTGGACATTTATAACAGGTCAGGGGCAGAATATATAGGAGAGTACGTCTGTTCTGAACATGCCAACCAGAGCTTATATACCTGGCCTATACTTACAGGAGTCTGGAAGCAACAGTAGAGCTTGGTGAGGAATGGGTGGTTTCTTGCTAAGGAAAGGATGCGTTTCTCAGTCATGGTGCATTCAACATCATCATCTTGGAGAATGACATCCTTCTTCAACACCTTCACTGCATAGAGCTGCCCACTCTCTTTCATCTTGGCAAGCATCACCTAAAGCACAGGGAAGGGTGAATCGCAAGGGCTGAGCTATCAGTCTCACACCTTCTCACACTAGAAAGGTCAGTTATCTCATGACCAGGCTTGTGGAAGCAAGTGAGTCAGCCTCCTAGTATGGGCATCAGTGTAGAATAAATGACGCATACACTACTGTCTGCAGCAGACTTCTCTAGATAGAAACACCTACACATGTTGTTCTGGTATCTGGCATAGGGCTGGTTGGTCAAAGCTCATCCACTGTACCAGGACAAACCCCTTGAACAGTGCTATCCGTCCCACTTCCCTTCTCAGTTATCAAATTCAATTGCACCATTTCATATTGGCTTTGTGGCGATGCAGAGAAATGAAACACTCATCTCACTGCATTTTTAACCACTGCCTTGTTTCCTTTAAAGGAGAAGTCTTTACATGCTCCAAGAAATGCTGGCCAAATGAGTGCCAGTGCACACACTTGCAATTTCTGGCATGGGCCCTAGCATGCAGCTGTTCCTTTGGTTGCTTTTTTTTCAATATCCAGTCTTCACTTCACTGTCAGCTTGGCTTCTCTTCCCTTGTCTCCATGCTCTCTGTAACCAACCAAGCATACTCCACTGGATGGCCTGTGTGCCACATTATGAAATAACTTCATCTGTCTTGGAGTTTCTTAAATAAGGAATTTGGTTTTCCCCAAAAGAGCCATGAATAATTCTCACCTTTCCAAAACTGCCTTTTCCCAGCACACGAAGGAAAGTTAAGTCTTTGATCCCAAGTTTGCTCGCTGAACTTTCACTAACGTTGTTGCCATCTTTCAGGCTGCCTTTTCCCTGATGTCTCAAAGTAGATCTTGAAACCAGTTTCTGTGGAGGAAAGGAAGTATCAGTACACATATAAACAGTACATTTGCCTCAGAGATGTACGCAAGTAGTCAGCCTACCAAAGCTGAGCATTTAGGACCTGTTCAGATGCATTGTATGACCACTGGAACAGGAAGCACAGTGGTATCACCACCTGGTGTAGCTGCTATGTGTGACCAACCAACCTCAGCATTACACAAAGCTCTGTTGAGATGTCAATACCAGTTCCTGACCCAGGCGTTTTAAGGTGTAAACTCATTGCCCAGCAGATCCAAGCCTGCCTCCCTCCATCTTCACTCTCCAGAAAAATAAGGCAATGACTGTAGAAATCCAAGTCTCCTATCTGATAGCTGAGCAAGGACAGCTGCATGATTTCTGCAATATGCAAATCCTGGTGAGTTCTAGAACCCAAGCAGATTTAATCTGAATTTCTTAGGTTTCTATCTGATTTTACAACTCAAAGCCCAGTTCAGTGGGACCTAAACTTCACAGTATTTTTATTTCCCGCAGGTGGGCTGTGTTTTTCCACTGCTGCAAATTTGATGGGAGGCTGTTCATTCCCATGTCAGCAGTGAAGTGTCTGCATTTTCAGGAATTGTACCAGCATTAGCATGTTTTTAGAGTTTCTATTCTTCCAACAGACAAAGATGAAGTCAACTTCCAGTGCCCCCCATTCACAGCTCTCACATGAGTACACATACAAACCATGAGAACTTTTATTAGCCTGAACAAGCACACACAGACTTCATGAGCTCCACCTTGTGTCTACTTTGGTGTAAAGCAAAATTTTTCCTGCACAGAAGGCTTGTCTGACTGCCACAGAAATGGCAACCTCAGCGACGGGGAAAGAATGAAGAGCCTTCAGGACAGCACCCAGCAAAACTCACAATAGATTTAAGCTTACAGCACAGTCTGAATGCTTACCTAGCACCCTTAGCTCGCAAATAACGAGAGGCATTTGTTAAGCACCGAAGAGATTTTTGATTTCCCTGGTTCCATCTTCTTTTGATGTGCAAATTATGCAAACAACAAACAGTAACGAGTGTTGGTTTTTACAGAACTGGAAAGGGAGTGTGAGACTTGTGTTTCCCTGTAACTCTCAGGATTATTGGGTTATAATATTTTCTTTTTGGTCAAATAAAAATAAATAACCTGGCATTTTATTATGGGCTATTGTGGTTTCAGACACATTCACATTTCAAAAATACTCAAAGGAAAAACAATGAAAACTTGTTAGCAAATGACAGCTCTGATTTCCATTAGTCTTCATGGGCATTTTTACTCAAACTCTTACAAGGTGTTCTATACTCTCTGCACAGGCTCAGATATAAAACAGCTGGAATTTCAGGATGCCCTAAGTACTGACAACCAGGCATTGTATGCGTATGTCCCAACTCTGGCAAGCTCATTGGAACTCTATTTCAGACAGCAAAGTCCAGAGATTTTGTACTGACAGAGAGTACAGATTTTACCTGGGGAAACTGTAGTGAAAATTAAATAGTTTCTGCAGAATCACTCAGAAAAACAGCAAGGAAGCAGGGAAGAGAACCTAGGCTTCTTGCTGAAGTCTTCTTATGCCCTACTCTGAGCTACATACACAGACAGTGCATTTGTGTTCACAAGAAAGGTAAAAGAAGGTATGGCATAAGAAGGTATGGCATGAACAGACTATTAATTAGTTTGAGGTTTTATTCTTCTCTTGTTAATGTCAGACAGATAAGAGTCAATGCTGTCATACCCCTGTGAAGCATAAACGTAAAAGAAAGCAACACCTGTAGACTAATGCTTCCATTAGGGTAAACTTAGAGGTAAGATCCATTTTCCAGGTGAAGTCTCTGCCACAAGCCACAGAGTAACAACCTGCCATCCAACACCCAATGCCGCCTGCCATAAACAATGTCTCCAACTTCTCCTGTACCCATATAAATAGTCAGTTGTAAAGGTTTCAAATAAAGGAGGATGGAGTGGGGGAAGACTCACCGAATTTGGGGAAATGCTCCCTGGTTGCAGCCCCATGCAGGCCAAGGTTTTAGCAAGCTCTGCCGAGTTCACCCCACAGTTCGGTGCAACGTTTGCTTGGCATCGGATGTGGACATTCATTTTGCAGACTGACAGGGGTGATGGTAGGGTGGAAAGCAAAAGTAAAAGCAAAAGAACAATTAAAGTAACTTAGAGGGATTTATTGCAGAAAAATAATTTAGCAATTCACCTTTAGGAAATATATCCATCTGGATCTACTCTGTCTTTAAACTAAAGAGATTTTTGCACTGATCTCAGCAGAAATAAAATTAGGACTCTCATAAGAGTATAAACTCCTGAAAAATCAGGAATATACCCCAAACTCTCCATGTAGGATGCCACATTGCCTGAAGCTATTCATAAACATGTGCTTGTCAGGTTTATTAATGCCATTGCTGCTATACCTACAGATAAAATGAGCATTTCCAATGCCACAGAACTCCCAACTGATTTCCCCTGTATTGGCTGGTATCAAATTTTAAAGACATGCTGCTCAATGGGAAACAAGTCTTTTGTCCTCTCACTCATGGATACACACTCCCTCTTGTGGGAGACGAAGGCAAAGGGAGAATGCTACAAAATTTTACAGTCTGGATCACTGAAACAAAACCATAACACCAGGACATGCATTGTCATCAGTTAACAGTGTGAACCGACAGGGTAGTCAGCCTAAAGCAATGACCTCCCTTTCCCCTCAGATGTCTTTTCACTGCATTATCTCATTAGGTGAGGAAAAACCTTGAGGTAAAGGGAAAACTGAATGCAGGAAGCAGCGATAGCCAAGAATATTTTCAATAATGTGGATTAAAGCTGTGATGAGAGTGCAGAGTAGAATCCTTCTGGAAGTCAGAGATTAAAAATGAGATAAGCATTTCTTTTTTAACTCTTGCAAAGATGAATATTCATCACTCAGCCTTCTCTTGAAGCCTGCACAAATCAACCCTCACAGTGTGCATCAGGAGTCTAAAAATACACGTGTTTGGTGAAAAGGCTAGAGTTCTCAGCTACTCACTTTTGCACTGTAGACCCTGTCGCATGATTCCCCAGAGCAAGGAACCGCAGTGATCACAGAAAGTCGGGACTTTGTAGTTGTGGACACTGAACTTATGAGGAATGTTGATTCCAAACCTCTGTTCAGTCACCTGAAGGCACCAAAAGAAAAGCATGTATTTAAATTCGAATACACAAGCTGATGTTCATTTCCATACAGGCATTTAAGTGCAGAACTATGAAAATAATTTAACTCAGAAAATGTCCCAGCACATCACCTCTCTGAAGTTTACTGCAAGGGAACCCCAAGTGACCCACCACACCTGCTGCAGGCCTCCTCTGGTTTCCTTGCTGGGCAGGCTGGACTACCTGACAAAGCAGATTTTAAGAAGGGCTGCCCAGCCAATTTTAAATTCTTAAAACCCAGTTAGAATTAGACGTGTGGATTGCCTCATCACAAACCCATCACACTGAAGTGCCACATATGAATTACATCAGCTATAGCATTTTGTCACTAACCAGCTTTCACAGTATTAACGTGCATACCATGTACAAACATCTAACTTTAAGTCAAGCTGTTTGGTTTTATTAAATTTAATGTAGAACAGTTTTCCCAGCTCCTCCCAAAATTCTCATTACTCTTCTCACCCTTGCTATTATTAACAGCTTCCATTTCAGGCCCAGATTTCACTTTGTCACTTGGTTTCATACCCTTTTAAACGTCGTTCTTTTTGAACTGTGAATCATTCAGATCTCAAAGACACCCTAGAAATGTTAGATTAGCTGAAGAAACCCATCCCTACTGAACCTCTTCATTACTTTCCATTTTGCCTCTCAACATGCAGGTCCTGGAAGACTGAGGAGGATTTGACCACTTCACAAAGTCAGACATACAACAAACAACAGGTTTAAAGCGAGTGGTGCCTCCTCATCTTTGTCTTCTTTTCAATTAGTTTAGAGGTGCTATAAACCCTTCACAACCCTAAATGAGGGGCAAGGAAACTCACCATTTAACTTGTACTTTAGCCTTGAGCATTTTAATTTAATTTTCACTGGGCAAGACGTCATTTTAAGAAGTCTAGTGCCGCAGTTCAGAGACAAGAAGTAACGAGCACAGACAATTACTTATCTGCCCGGGAAAGGTTTGTGCATGGCATGCCGTACAGAACTACCTCCCAGTTAAAAATATTTTAATTTAATTTTCCTTGAACAGTCATTAAATAATTTCCAGTTACAGAAACAAGACATGCAAGGCACAAAGCAGTTGTAGTTGGGGATGCTACTACTGTTAGGTACAGCCAAAACTAGCAAGAAAGAAAACCTTCAGAAACAAAAGTTATGCAAGGGATTTTATTGCAACATAAATAATTTCAGAGCTACCCTATTCTATTCTACAGGTGTGGAGTAATGACTAAATGGGCACTTTAAACTACCAAGAGTGGAAAAAAAAAGGGGGGGTGGGGGTAGGGGGGTGGAGAAGAGGCATGAAAGATCAGTGGTTGGATTTTGAAGCCAGAGAAATACACATTAAGAACCAGGCACCAAAATTTGATGACAACACAGTTAATCATGCAAGAAAATTAACAAGCAAAACAGTGGGTTTGCTCTTTCTTGATATCTTCCACAGAAGACCCTGCCTTCCTAAACTATGAGCTAACCCAAACAGTTACTGGCATTAACTGAAGAACAACCAGACAATATGGCAGGGCTTTTACACATCCCTATTGCTCTCACTTTTAAACCCACAAATAAAGAGAACACAGAACAAATTCTGTTATAGGAATCCCCCCAGCAACCCAGACAACCCTGA
This sequence comes from Dryobates pubescens, assembly GCF_014839835.1. Classification (NCBI taxonomy): domain Eukaryota; kingdom Metazoa; phylum Chordata; class Aves; order Piciformes; family Picidae; genus Dryobates; species Dryobates pubescens. The sequence continues at coordinate 19,124,944 of NC_071616.1, read as the reverse complement.
AGATTCACAAATTATGTTGAATCAAGACAACTGACATGACTTTACCTTGAGATCGGTCTTGTTAGTATTGTTTTGACATGTGCAAGCTGTAACAATTAGATGATGGCAGCGCTTGTGTACAACACAGGTGCATACTAGGAAATAAAACAGGCATGCTGAAAAGAGCTTGTGAATGATTCTGAACAAATTAGCCCACCATCTGGGCTCTTTAAGGCTTAGAAGACACAGTAAAGATGTGAAAAATAATTAGCCACTTGGAATTTCCAAAATCTTGTACCAGATCTGGAGATGCACCTCCAATCCACTGCAAGAGAAATTCTCATACAACTCAGAAAACAGTGGCCTGTATCAAATACAGGCGATGCACACAAAAACAGCAGTGCAACTTATTAGATTAATTCATTGAAATAATTATCCAGAGGAGAGTATTTCACACAATATCTACAAACAATTTTAGAGAATGCAGGTCTAAGGTACCCAAAGTCATCACGACATCTCAGTGCTTCTTAATCTGGTTATCCAAGTATGTCCTGCCCAGGTTAGTTTATCACTGAGGCTCAGCGCAATACTTGGGCCTGAGAAACTGGATAACTTCAGTAGAACGGTTCTGTGTCTAGGCTAGTTAGCTAGTCCTCATCAAAATGGCTAATCAGCCCTAAAGCAGAGTTGGGCACTCTCCCCCCAGGTCTGAATGGCTGGAATGAGCTTGGATTCCTCCACTCCATAACCCCATGTACACTGTAGACACCACTAAGGGCTGTAGCTACTGTCTACATAAAGAGACTTTTGTAGTGGAAAATGCAAGTTGCAGATGTGCTGTAGGGTCCCACACTATTCTGTTTGTTGCTGACCTGAGCTTGCACTCATGAAAGAATATCAATAACTTCCACACAGAAATTTTATGCAGGATATTAATTTTGTTTACATGCAGCTTCCTTTCATATGAGGACACCAGTGCCGTACTATGTTGCGCAAGAAACAGGCTGCATTAGAAGGCTATGCTGAATGTCCATGCATCTGAGAAGTGATTCTGTCATCTTACCACAGAGAGCAGGAAAGGCAGCAAAATAATTAAGTGCAAATGAGTGCCACGTACATCTATACAGCCACTGAGCCAAAACAAGCATTCAGACAACAGCGCTGCACCCACCCACAAGGCTGCCCTTTGAAGTTACATCCCTAATTTCACTTTGTTGGACATCATATGGAGAGAAAGGAAGAGGGTGGGTATTCCAGTACGGCACTTTGTGTCCCAGTACCAGCTGAACATTCTCCTGAAGGGACCCTGGATATCTCAAGCCTAACTGGATGTTGCATGCGCTCAATGGGTCCGCACAGGATGAAACAGCAATCGGACCTCTAGGTTTCTGCATGAATGTAGGTGGTTGCTCCAGTATGCATGCGAGCTGTCAGTCTGACAGATGCTCAAATGCAGAGATTTGGCTCTCTGGGGAGGAAGAGAAGCTGTGACTTCAGAAAAGTTTCAACTGCATGATGTCCCAGCAGCACGGGAAAATGCTCCTGGAACAGCACATCCCACACACATCCCATGCAGTAGCAGAGCACCTTACCTTGGCACTGGTATCCCTGCTTCCCGAACACACCCCTGTTGAAAACAAAATAGGAACATAATTTAAACATCAGAAAGCCAGTCTTGCAGATCTCTTACAGAATAGAGTCAAAACACAAGTGGATCCCAAATGGTTACATGCCTGGGACAAAACTTCCCTGCTGGGCAAATAATGGTGCAATTCAGCACAGGATGTGAGAGTGTAACAAAGCACTGCAAGGGCCATAGCATACCGGGCAGGCTGTCAACATGCACCATATTCCCCCTCACTCTGGTTTCTGAAATACATCACTTTATTACAACACACACCACACTTATTAGCCTGATCCCAGCAGCCCACACCCTGTTATTATCTCTCCCACTCCTTGCTCTTTTGAGACATTTCTAGGTTTTTCTTCCTGCTCTGCGTATTCTCCCACCTTCATCACCCCACACCTCACACCTCTGACGGCTTTTCTGTTCTCAGGCATTTTCCCTAGTCTTTCAACCACCTGCTTTTTCTGAGTGCAATCTCAAAGCTCCACTCAAGTTAATACCAGAGGTGTTTCTTCAAATTGCTTAGGATACTTCCCCCTCGCCACCAAGAAATAACACCTATACTTTACAAATGAGGGGTACTGCCCCATCTCCACACATTCTAGTTTGTTTTCCACATCCAAGATACACAACATCTCTGGTCTCTCTGCTGTCAACTCCAGCTTGCAGCACAAATACACAGAGCTAAACGTGACAGCTGAGAGGAATCATATTGGTGGCCCTTGGTAAAGCGCTGGGTGACTGATTTGCGATCAACGGTAGCACGTTGGTCCCCAAAACGTGAAGGGATGGGAAGCTCCACACCAGCACGCTTGAGCTGTCCTTACCATATGAACTCCCTGCAGTGTGAGCAGTAGGTTGGCTGCCGCAGGTAGGTGGCCATGAACTTGTGCCCGTTCACCTGGTGCACTCGCCTGCGCATCGCCCGCTGCCGCTTCCGAGTCAGGTTTTTGAAAATCCGATCCCTCGGCAGGGTCCCTGGGCAGGAGAGCAGGGGGGAAAGGTAACAAAACATCACCATGCACAGCTATCACTCCTGCTTCTGCTACTGCAAAATGCTTTCAAAAGCCACACTTACATACTTGGTTTAGAAGTTGGGGTACCTTGGTCTAGAAGGAGGGTAGTATCTGGGACAGGCAAAATTATACTTTTCATCTAGAAATATCTGCCTCTTCCTGTCTTCTTCTCACTCCTCTCCTATATCGAGATGTGTTCCTAACCCATTCAGTCACAAGCTGTAAACAGACCAGCAGCTCAAGGCTAACAAGTTGTTATAATTCACAGCTGTTGGAGCAGTGATTCCTGAAAATGGTTGTGTGCAACCAACTGACCAGTGCCCTGCTTGTGGAACCAAAGCAGAGCCCTGCTTGGTGAGCAGCGTGCATTCACCTTTGGTGTTGTTAAGCTACATTTTGTTATCACCATTTGTAGCAGTTCAGTTTCCTATACTGGATAAGTAGTCACAGCCTAATTTTTCAAGGAATGTTAGTTGGTTGCTATGTGCTACTCTCAGCTTCCTTTGAAGTGCTCGTTTTCCAAACAGTAAATAATACTTTAAAGTTCTAGGAAGCAAGGACTCAGGAGGTTTTGGCACTCAAATTGGAATTGTCTCAACAGTTAACTCCCCGCCCCCGCCCTGAGTTTAGGTAAGCCATATAACAGTTTCCTAGCAAAACTCAATTTACACAAAGCAAGTCACTTTTAAAAGGCAGAGCTGAGCTCTACAAAGCCATTCCCATGCAGCAGCAGCTGTATGACCTGGAAATCACAGCCAGCTGGTCTCTGGTATCCCTGCACAGACCAGGTCAGACACAGCTGAGCTTCCTAGATCAAAGCCCCATCTGGGGCACACTTGCTTCAGAACAACAAACTGAAATTTGCAGTTTCCAAGTTGGTTGCTTTGTAAAGTAAAGGCCCTGCAACAAGTGTGCTTTAGGGACACATACTGGAGTCTGCTAGAAGTGACTGTGCCCCAATGTGTATACCCACAGGTCTGAGCACAGACTGGAACTAAGACATACACCAGCCATTGCCAAGCACTCAGCACAGATATAATGACACAGGAAGGGACCAGTGGTCTGTAACCTCCCACCCATCTGATGATCTTGGAGCAATGGATGGGGAGCAGTACCCAAATACAGCTGTTACCATCCCACTTCATTTACCCACAAAAAAAGAGGCAGAGCATTTCCCTGCTTTCAACTAACCACTGGGGGGAAACCAAGCAAACAAAACCAAAACAAAACCAAAATGAATAGCAACAACAAAAACACAAAAAAGCCCCAACACAAACAAACAAAAAAAACCCCAAACAACCAAAACCAAAATATGAAAAAGCTGTCAAGCTGATCAAGGCTGGAAATGTCAGTCCCACATCACAGACATATTTCCTGGGTTCTCTTTGTAGGATTGGAGATAAGGGAAGCCATCCTGTCAGTACTAAACCCAGCCACTTCAAAGGGCTGCAAGCCACACAATGTATTCCTCTCCGTACTCTTGCCACACAGGTTTAGAATAAAACCCAGACATAAAGCTAAAGCACTTTTTTTCTATTGTGTTCGCCCAAACATTTGTGGATGCATCCCCTCCACAGTCACTAATGGAAACCTTCTACCTGATGGCACAACTGCAACACAGAGCACAGCTTGTATTTATTTTTAAAATGGAAGTGCATGCTATAAATTAGGATTTTCCTATTAAGACACAAACGAGGATGTGGTCAGACTGATTCCAGCACTTAACAGAAACCTGCTTTCTTCAGTGCAGAGCTTCAAGCAGCTGGGCAGAGAGACAGGCCTGCCTTTCTAGGGAAGGGCTTAAACACATGCTTCATTCTCACTGAAGTCAGCAGGACTCAGAAGACAACAGGAATTACCAAACTAAATCAGAAAATTGGTCCATCTAGTTCATCATCCTGCTTCTGCCAGTGGGCAACCAGAGACACACCAGCAAGGTGGAGGAACTCTGCAGCCGGGATATAATTCACCTCTTTCCCACACATGAGATGTCATTTTGATTTGCAGAAATAAGAGCTGGTGTACTGAGGTTTAATATCACTTCCAAACACTCAGTCATCATTGCACAATTTCAACAGCTTTGTTATACACCATGGACAAGAACAACTTCAAGAGGTCAATCAGTTCATGCCCCTTTCACATAAGAAAGATCAAGAGTCATTTGCTTTGCTAAGCCCCAGCTTCTTGCAACTTCACATGAGGATTAAAAAAAGTAAATAAATAAAATTAAAAATTCACCATAGTATCACAGAATTTGCCCACTTTTAGATTCAAGAGAACAACTCCCTGATTTAGGTTTAAGCATATGTTTAAAGGTTTTCTTGGGTCAGGGCCAAACACCTCAACTGGCAAAGTATCCTGTTTTGGTATTCAGCACATACAGGAGAACTTCCAAAGCATGGAAAGGAAAGAGCAGAGTTTGCAAGTGGGTGGTGAGCACATAAGTAAATCACCTAAAAGAGTAATCAAGTTACCAGCTTGCTTCATACCAGCTGCTCCATTAGAAGCTCAGCAGCTGATGCCCTTTAGGCTCATGCACTCACATTTACCAGAGTTTAAGGGAACATATTCCAAATTTAGCTCATGTAGTTTCTGGTATTGCTACAGTTCCCCTCAAGGATCAGCATAGGACAATTGCCTCCCTGGTGCTCCCCCATGCAGTGAAAAGCCTGCACGTACCCAAGAGCAAATCGGCCTCTTTGCACCAGGAACAGGGGACACTTGAAGGTGGCCTCCAAAGCCACTGAATGTGGCACTGTTGTGTCCCACTTTGATTTGCCTGGCTTCAGAGAGACTGCACTTTCAAAATGCTTCAAGAAGACCAAAGAAAATTACAAGCACTTTTTCATGGGTGAAACGTCCAAGCTGCCCACATTGGTGGGTCATAACCATGACTAGGCCTGAGCCCTCTCCTCTGAGCTGTGCTTGGCCTTCATCTTCAGCCACCAACATCTCACACAGCACATCTTAGAGACTACATGCTGCAATTTTTTGTCTTCCCCCCCCCCATCCCCCCCAAAAGCATCGTTCATATTTAAAACATTCATCAAATTTCACATTTTCCCATATTACTTGGCTTCATTACCCTGCCAACTTTCTCCAGATGCTGCACATCTTCCAAATGACCCTCACCCATCCTTGCATTCTCCTCATGCTACATTATAACAAATCTAAGTGTTACTTTGCAGGAGTCTGACTTAACAAGGCCTGGATTACTTTTCATATGCAATTATCTCTTCTGGGCACTGCTCTTCCCATTTCCTGACACTGAGTAAAAGAGCAAAGCACAACTTCAGACACACCCCAGGCATAGGCAGGTATTCATCCACCATGTGACCTAGTCAATCTACACATTCAAAACCACCTCACAGAATAAATCTCTTTTTCAGAAGGTTTGGGTGCTCGCCCATCCTACACAGCACACTATGAAGCAGACAAGTTCAATCTTCCAACAAGGCACATGTGATTTTGAAATGGTTGAACACATCATTACCAAAACCACCATCCTCCCAACCTCAAGCCTCTTCAGCCACCAAAGATGGCAGTTCTCAGCTCACATCTGCCAAACAGTTCCCAGCACTTCCGAGCGAGAGGTTGCATACAGAAATACAGAGCTGAAGTGTGCTAGCAGATAGAGTGGCCAACACAGCAGCCCTTGGGTCTCTCAGTGTCAGAAGATGCAAAGCCATCACAGACATTTTCTTTGCTCATGTTCTGCCTTCTGGCCAGCTTCCTATAGATATGCATTTCCCTTCTGCACATGGAGAGCATTTTACAGAACAAAGCAGCTCTAGACTGCTTTAGGAGATCCAGACTTTTTAAAGCCTCTAATCTCTGGTAAAGCAACAACCATCATGAATGGTTCAAATGTCCAAATACTGCTATAAAAACAGGCAAGTAATTACCCAAGGAAGGGAGTTGTTCAAATCTATGGTTAAATTTGGATGTCTGTAACTATGGGGTATTTACTGTGGCTGGCTATGTGCAAAAGTAACTACAAAGTTAAATACTAAAAAGCCCCTTTGCCTTTCCTTCTCTCCACTGATGCCTAGCACGTGTTTAAGGCAGTGGAAATTATGCACATGGAGGGATAGGAGAATAAATAACCCACCATGTCATCTGAGGACATCTGCCTGCATTAACACACTGATCACCCACTCAGCAACCTCACTACACTGCCCTACCTTCCCTCTGAGTTTACCCAATCCTGCCCTTCCCAGACAGAGATCTCTTCTTTCTGCCCCTCATTCCCTGCTCCTTTTTTTCATTATAGTGGGTAATTTCAATTAAGTCCTTCCAGCAGTGGCATAACTACAGCCATAAGAGAAGAGGAAGAGCTGCATGACAAAATGTTGTGCATTTAATGGTTTGCCTCAATGTTAAAGCCTGTGAGGTTTCATCTATTGGAAATCAATCTTGCTGTCGTGCTATCAGCCGCTGCTGTAACAGCACCACAGCAAAGGTCATTCGGGTATGTCCTGATATGTGACGTTTTCTGGTGTTATACTTCTGTACACACCAATAGGATTTTCCTTTGAAAGACATAAAGATAGTCAATGTAAAAAGCCTTAACACAATAACACTAACAGATTAAAACTTAATTAAACCTCCTTTTTTTTTTCCCTTCTCTCTTTTTAATTAGTAGCAGTATACACATTATCCTATACCCCCTGGGAGCACTGCAAGCAAGATGTTGTTGCACTGAGTGATAGACAAGCATGGAACAGAGACCACCTACTGAACTTATTAGGCTGTTAAGAGCAAGATAACGGACTGACTCTATCAGCCTTTCCTCAGAGGAGAGGTCTTCCAGACCTTTGATCATTTTTGTGGCCCTTCACTGGACCGAATAGAATTAGAATAGAATAGACCAGACCAAGTTGGAAAAGACCTTTGAGATCATTGAGTCCAACCTATCACCCAACACCATCTAATCAACTAAACCATGGCACCAAGCTCCCTATCCAGTCTTCCTAAACACCTCCAGTAATGGTGACTCCACCACCACCTCCCTGGGCAGCCCATTCCAATGGCCAATCACTCTCTCTATGAAGAACTTCTTCCTAACATCCAGCCTAAACCTCCCCAGGTGCAGCTTGAGACTGTGTCCTCTTGTTCTGGTGCTGGTTGCCCAGGAGAAGAGACCAACCGCCACCTGGCTACAACCTCCCAGGTCCATGTGCTGAGAACTCCAGAGCATAGACACAGTACTTCGGGTGAGGTCTCATCAAAGCACAACAAGCAAACCAAGTGGAGGTGGGGGGGAGGGTGTGTGCCCTGGTTTGTGTTAGAACAGAACTAATTCTGTTCAGCAGTTTTACTTTTCAGCTCAGTGTGTAACTGACTGCATTCCACAGTAAACAGCATCATTTTGCAGTGCCTGCCTCTACCAGCAGTAGCACTGGGTGTTTCTAGTTAGTACCAATGATTGTGTTGCCATCTTTGGTACTATAAAGTTCCTGTTAAATTCCCTGCTAAATCCTGTGTACCACAGTAGGTGTGCAAAAACTAAAAGGCTGCACCTGCAGTGGGAAGCAAACAGGGCAGATGACCCTAAACTGACAAATGAGGAATTCTGTTCCATACACATCATACTCGGCATTTTTAAGTATTTTTAATTTTCTTTTCCAAACCACTCAGTTTCTCTTCCCTTATTCCCTTTTGCTTCCCTTTGGGAAGGGAGAGGCATTAATAGAAAGCATCTGTTACTCATCCAGTGGACAGCCCAGCCCTGACCCTTCACAGAGGGGAATGAATACACACATGCATCTGGTCCAGCCCTCAGTATGGAGGTGTTCTCTCAATATCAACAGTGAGCTTCCTCACATGTACTGGGTATAAATAGAGGCTAAACCAAGACATTTATTTTCCAAGCTGAAAAACATGTATATTACGACAAAAAAAAAAAAAAAATCCCTTAGAAAGGCTTAGTACCTTTTAATCAGGAGTTTTATCACCATAATCCCATGGATGGTCAAAACCACAGGAAGTTTTGGTAATTAAAACATTATAAACACAACACAGCATTGAAAAACAGGGTGACAGCCTGACTGAAAAGAAGGGAGAAGGATTTGAAGGCTACAACCCAAAGGGGTATTTCTATTGCTGATTCTTCTGCTTCCCTAGTATTAGTGCTGCAGAGTGAAAGCCTTGCCTTTCCTAATTAATGCCAAGTTTTAATTCAGTTCCTGCTCAAATGTCACCTGGTTACACCAACTGGCCAGCTGGAAAACAGCCACATCTGCAGGGATTGTGTTAACTACATAGGGTTTATGTCCCATTTCACATCCAAAGTTTCTGTCCTGCTGCTGCTTTAGCCAGTCCGTGCATGAAACCAGATTGGTTCAAATCCCAAAAGAGGCTCACTGCAAAGCAAACATGTGGCACATCAAACACAAGCTGGGACTTATGTTTGATTCACTTGCCATTTTCCCCTCTGAAACTCAATAAAGTTTTGTATGAAGACCAGAGAAAAAGCCAGGTAGTGCTGGCAGTACTAGGTTGTCTTCTAGGGCTTCACAGAAAACCCATGTTAATAGCAACTCATCTTTTAAGATGCCAAACTGTCAATAGTCTGAAAGAACAAGGAATAATAATGCTCTTAACAAAAAAAAAAAAAAAAAAAAAAAAAAGGAATTTTCCCCACTCATGAGCATGAAACAGCATTATCAGCAGTATTGGAGGTTTCAACGTGGCAGCAGTGAGGACAGGATCAGTGATGTCTGCACACCAATACCAGTTCATGTAATGGTGCCCATCTATTGCTGCCAAAGCCCATCAATAAGCTTATTTTTAGAAATACACAATGATACCAAAGCTCCAGTGGCTCCAGTAGGTGAGACAGCAAAGCTAAAAGGGCATGTTCATGTTCCCCAGGCTTAACAGCTACAGCTCTGCTCCATCCATTGCTACTTAACTCACCATTCACCTCCCCAGTGCGGAACTAGGGTCAAGAACTTTTGCTGGGTTTTAGTTTTCCTCAGTCACAGTTTCTTACACTTGGATGTAACAGCACCAGGCCAGCTCTACAGAGCTGGAGTGACCAGTATGTGGCTGCTGGGAGCCATTCACATGAGCAGTTTGCAAGTCAGCGGGCAGAGTCTAGTGTTGGGGCTGAAAGAGGACGATCTGCTTTACAGCTGTTTGCCTAAGGTCTGTGACAACAGTCAGCAGCAGAACAGGAAGGCAACAGCTTGAGAAAGTCTTGTAACAAGTAGTCTGCCACTGCTTTGAGTCTAGCAACCAGTTATAGAATAGAATAAACCAGGTTGGAAGAGCCCTTCAAGATCATCGCCATCAACCAATCCAACCCACCTAAACCACTAACCCACGGCACCAAGCACCCCATCAAGTCTCCTCCTGAAAACCTCCAATGACGGCAACTCCACCACCTCCCCAGGCAGACCATTCCAATGGGCAATCACTCTCTCTGTATAGAACTTTTTCCTAACATCCAACCTAAACCTCCCCTGGCACAGCCTGAGACTGTGTGAACACCATGAAGGTGATTTTGCATAGAGTTTTAATCATAATTGCCCAAAGGTTTCAGATACGCACAAGGCAGCTCAAAAATGTTGTTCTCCACATGCATTTTTACAAGTTATTTCTGGGGATTAGTTTTTTTTTAGATTGTGGATGTTGACAGCTACAAAACAAAGCATTGCAGCACATTGGGTAAGGCTGAAAACTATGAATAGAAAAGGTTTTCCATTCATTTCTGTAGTGAGTAACACTGGAGTGAGCAAATGTGATGCTGAGGATTTCAGTGAACATGAGCGATTGCTCATTTGTGCTTCCCAGGCCACAGGCAGCAGAAATGCTGTGGGCTGCCAAGGAGGATGCATTTGAAGGCAACAGCCACTTTCCCGTACTTCCCTCTCCTTTCTCTTTACAGCCACACCACTGTGAAAGAAGGAAGGCACAGCACCATTTTTCATCCTGTGCTGTTCTCTGCCAAGAGCAAGAAAGGTTTTTACCTGTGTGGCATTTTATCATTTCATCTCTGCAAGTTTTTGCTTTCATTTGGAGATTGTAACCTCATGATACTTCTGTCTAACAGACAATGCAGAGGTGTCTCAGCCTGCACAGTGAGGAGATGCCAGGAAAGAAGGAATTTCTGTTTTTTTTAATTAGAAGAGGGACTTGAGAGAAACAGTAGAAACTCAAGCACCTCACTGAGCCCTTCAGAGGAGCCCCAGATTCGTGCTGTTAACTTGAAGGCCACCTCCTATCTGTCCTGTACCCAGCAGGAGACAGATGGTACCCATGCAGTTTGGAAAAAGTAGGATAAATTAGGCTGTATCGAAAGAGACAACAGATACCTGCTTCCCTTTGGCTGTAGTGGAACATGCTCTTCCAGCAGCAGTGGAAGGCCAGAAAGACAACCCAGCCCCTTTGCTCCCTCCTCCTCATGGAATCCTCTCCGTACTTCCATCACAGGCCTGTCAGCATGACTCCATCTGCAACTGTTTCATTACCCACTCATATCACATTTATCTGAGGTAAGAATAAGCAATAATAAAAAAAGAAACCCAATGAGAAACAGGCAGCAATAATTGCCTCTCCTCCTCAGCTACAGGCAGAACAGCACATCTGCTCACAGTATCAATTTTGTCATAAGATGGGGACAATTGTCCTTAAAGATGGGCAAATAACACTAGTACCTTGTACTTCTTACTGCATCACTCATTAAGGCCTTAACAGACCAATTCTTCTCCCCCTTCCCCTCACCAATTGTAATTATTATTTCCTTGTGCTTAAGCAAGTGAATTTCCATTGAAAAAACCTCTTGTTAGTCCTTCCCACCTATTAAACACAGGAGAAAAATGTTGAGATGTGATTTATTAGAGATGGAAACCATTTAAATACGTTATTCATTAAAAACAGGAAAATAAAACTAACAAAGCAACTTTGAACTTTTCCATGATTAATTCATGCACCAGAAGCCCTCTGCACCCTAGGTTTTAGAAGATACCAAACTACACTGCTACAGAGCAGAAGCAGCACTAACAGTGACAGTATTGATAACTCAAAGCTATCAGCACCAGTGCAAAATCCTTGAGGAAAGCAGGACTGGCAGGCTGGGCAAACAGCAGGGAGATCCTGAACTCTCCCCTGCTCCTGATGCCTCAGGGCTTGTGTGTTGTAACCCTCAGCAGCTCACATGAGCGTAGGAGGCTCTGTAGCAGGTATCACAACATGCTATCAGTTGGCCCAACCCACACAGGGAAGCACGAGCTCTTAGTTAAACCTATTTTTAAACAGAGGCAGTTTAAAGGTATTTTTAAGGAGATGCTCTGGGGACATCCCTCTTTGGGGCTACGTGGCCAGCTTCAAAATTAAAATTGGCCTCCTCAGTATTAAAACAAGAATGTCCAACTCTCACACAACTAAATCTGCTCGAAATCCACACCTTTATGTTTAGGCAGTGCAATTTTCCAGAGGCACAGGTTTAACATGCCTCAAGAGAAGGAGGACCAGGAAAATACTCGGTGTGTAACATGAGACAACACACACAAAGAAACCAGGATCAACAGAAAGCCACTTGAAATGGAATTATCATGCAGCTTGCGTCCAGAGGGAGCTGAAATTTTACAGTAATTCCACAAACAGCAACCACAGAATCTTAGAATTGTTTCTGTTGGGAAAGACCATGAAGACCATTGAGTCCAACCATTATCTAGCTACCAAGTCTGGTGCTAAATCTTGTCCCTCAGCACCACAGCTATGTGTGCTTTAAATACCTTCAGGGATGGTGATTCAACCACCTCCCAGGGGAGCCTATTTCAGTGTTTCAGTGAAGACATTTCTTTAAATATGCAATCTAAACCTCCCCTGGTGCAACCTGAGGCCATTTCCTCACGTCCTATCATAGAGGACCAATACCCACCTCACTACAACCTCCTTCCAGGGACTCACAGGGTCTCCCCTCAGCCCCTTCAACATGACAGCTGTCCCTAGAACAAAAACTCAAGCCTTCAACACCAGGGCACTGCATCTCTCAGTGGGAAAGCAAACCGTCATCCAAAGCACAACTGGAATCTAGTCAGGAATAAATCAATGGGGAAAGATAATTAAGAAAGACAAGTTAAACACTTCCCTTATTCTCTGTTGGAGTCCCAGTCTTTCCCCAGTCGCTGGAGGTACTCTGGTCTTGTGCTCACCTGGGAGGATGACCAAAACCTGAATCACCAGCCTGCATCACCTGGATTCTCCTGGTTGACTGGTCACTCAAGAGTTGTACAGACCCAGCCCAAGTGGTCTGGCTGCATACTCAGCTCTGATTATACAGCTGATCCCCAGTATTCTGGAGATTCCCATATGGCAGTTTGCTAATAAGTTCTCTAATTGCAACAGCCTTAAAAAGCAGGTTGTTTACCATGGCGCTCTCCCACACAGATTCCCACACACCATGGGACGAGCAAGACACTGCTGCAGCAAAGCATCTGCCAAAAAAAATTAAATACAGCCTCCTGTATTCCAAGCTTATTGCTACCATGAAGGTATCTGCCAAAAAGCAGCACCTCTTCTCATCAAGAGTCTCCATCTTGGTCATGAAGCAAGGAAATACTCAAGTCCTCAAGTGTTCAGGCTAGCAATTGCACTTGCCTTCACTGCACAGCCCATCTTAGACCGCTTCTGCAGATGGCACAGACTATTGCTGCTCTGCCACACACCACATCCCTCCTCATGCCAGAAGATTATTAGGATTTCCCAGAGGGATTTCCTAAGGGCTGCAGGCCAGGAGGAGCAGCATGTTCAGAAAACACAGCAGTCCCCAACAGCTTCTCATGCAGACAACACTACTAGAACTAGCCTATCTGCCTTCCCCATCTCCTCCCCAACAGAGCTTTGCCCTCAAGATATATATTTCTCTCCATTCCTGGGATGTCAACAGCAGATGTATTTGTATGGATTTGGGACAGCTTTCAAAACATTGGGTGCCAGGTGGAGAAGGTGTTGTTTGCCTTAGCTCAGGATTTGTTTACATATGGAGGGAAGGACTGTGTTGATTTCACTTGTTCCAGAACAGCCACCAGTGCCACCAACATATGGGTGGCCCTTTCCACCAGGTGTAAGAGCAGTTGTAATAAGAACTTATTTTGCCTCCCCATGGGCTGTCCCATCTCACTTCTCAATTAATGAACAAGCAGATGGGAGTGAGTGGAAAGAAAGTCACTTTCTCCAGCAGCTTGTGAGAAACACCTAAAACCTGCACCTCTTTTCATTTCCCCCCCACACACAGTTTCTTAATGGGAAAGTAACACACAAGGAGGGAATTTGATAAGGCTCAAATCACAGGAGATGAAGCCAACCTCTGGTCTGATGCTCACAATAATCCTTGCACAGATTTAAACAGTTCTCCCCCAATATAGCACCCTGCCTTCCTTCCTCCACTCCCTGCCACATTGCTATGTTCCAGCCAGATCAGCTCCCAAATCTGGTTTGCCATACACTCCACAAACTGCTGCATTGGCAGAGTGAAGGGTGTGAAAGAAATCTTGGGGAGGAAAAAATAGAAAACAAATCAGCTAGACTTTATTGTGCCTTCTCTGGGGTCCACATCCCTAGCATCCAGGCTTTGCACCCATCCTTACAGCTGTGTGCACTAGCAGACTCAGCTCTGCATGCCCACCACCTGGGACACAAGGTGCCTCTCTAACTAAGGTGTGTGACAGCCCTCACAGGCAAGTTATCATCTGCCTTTTGATGCAACACTGGAGCTTTTCTCTGAAGGACTTGTTTTTCTTGCTTTACCTTGCATTTAGAGTGAACCAGGACCAGACTGAGGCCCCAGATTCCTCACCCACCACTTGAGTACTCTGAGGTGGGCAGGCTGGAGAAGCAGTAACTTTCTGCCTTGCTGATCTGCAAGCCTGTATCATGAATATATAGGGAGGACAAATTTTAGACACAAAATTCAGCAGTTCCTAGTTCTTCAGAGTTTGATTTTCTAACATTAGTGATATCCTTCAAATGAAAAGGTTTCCAAGACAATGACATAAGTTTTCTAAACAAAGAGAACTACTTATCAGAAATAAATTCAGCCCCTGGCAGTGGAGCAGCCTTCAGTCCTGGTTCACCAGCATAGCTGTGGTCTCAGGCACACAGGTCAGGAACAGAAGGTAGCACTAAGAGGGGAATACTGCACAGAAAGACTTTGCTCTGCTGTGCAGATCCAGCATGAGTGACAGACACTTGCTCAGTGAGTCTGACAGCTAGACGGCAGAAAAGAGCTGAGATTCTGGGATGAAAACTTGGTTCCACATTACTGCAAGAAATGGACTTTGCTGGTCACAACTCCCACTGCAGCCTTTCCTCATCCTATGCAGCTTACCTACCATTCAACAGTCCATATTCTCCCATTCCCACCCTCTTTAACCCTTTCAGCTTTTTTAAGCTTCTTGCTTACAGCTTCTGCCCACACTCACCCATCATCACCCTCCAGCCCAATCTCCTACTCTGAGTGACTTTTCCCAGTGTTTCCACTGTTCACTGTCCTTGCCCTGTGTCCTATAAGACAGCGCAAGACCTTCTCCTGCTTGCCTTCCTCATGCCCTGCAGCAACAGAGCCTCCAGATTTGCTCAGCTCCCTAGTACAGCCAGCCTGTGCAGAACTGGCCCCATGCAAGGTCAGTTCAAGGGAAACCCAAGAGCATCTTTTCAGACAGGCAGATTTACACAATTATGAAACCATCTCAGTCCCTGCAGTATCAGCATTGCCAGGAGGAACAGTCACTGGGGTAGGAACCTGCTCAGTGCAGGTGGTATCCACAGCCCTCAAAGTCACACTGATCTCATGCAGTTTCTCCCAGAAGATCACAAATGGGCAGATTTCCTCTAAGTCAGCAGAAGGTGACAGAGTTGGCAAAGGCCCTCATCCCTCCCACCTTCTCCACTGACAAGCTTGAGGTTGCCCTGGCAAAACAACATCAGGATCTCTTTGCTCAAAGCTGTATTTTGATCCAGTGTCTCATTCTGGAAAATTACTGGATCATTTCCATAAAGGAAAGGGGGCAGGGGGGAAGGAAAAAAAAAAACAAAACCCCACAACTTGTTCAGCTGACACTGAAGAGTAGAAAACTTCATCTTTCATGATGGACACACCCAAAACAGGGATGTATAAACTGTGAGCATGAGGACTTGACGGTGAAAGAATCACTAGACAACAGCAGCTGCCTACAGCTTTGCACCAGCTCATGTAAGGCTGAAGACCCCTTTCTGTTGGCTATCAAGGAGACCTTGTCTCGCACCAGTGAGATGCGGGAGCCAGCTGCCGCAGTATCCACAACATGTTGCAGACCAATGCTGCTGGTCCTCTGTGCGCCTTTAGGGCCAGAGGGAGCTTTGCTCCTCTCAAGCACTGGTGATACATTATTACCTTCCAGGTAAACTGAGGTAATTAAGCACTGTGGCACAACATCATCTTGTTACCTCACACACTCTCATGCCCAGCAGACCCACTCATGCACTGAGTCCAGCACTGCCCTGTACAGCAGCCAAGCGACAGGAAGTTCTGGACACCTGACAAACTAGACTGCCAGACAGCCAGACACAAGGAAAACCCTTGCCTTTGGTTGTACCACCTAAATTAGGAATCTCCTCTAGCATCCACTGTTGACAGATCTGGATATTAAATGGGACACAGTGTAATTTAGGTGAAGGTGATGCTATGAAAAAGAAAGACAGACAGACCAGAAAAGAAAGGTATGGGTTTTGTTTTGGGAAGCATTTTTTGTGGGGGGGTTGTTGGTTTTTTTTTTTTTTTTTTGGGGGGGGGTGGGGGTGGGGGGGGTGGGGCATGGTGTTTTGTTGCTTGTAGGTTGTTTGGGGGTTTTTTCGTTGTTTGTTTGGGGGTTGTTTTTCTGGGTTTTTTTTCCTCTCTGAGTTCTGCTTCAGATTTAGAGAGCGACCTTAAGTAAACTACTGGGGCTTTAGGACAGCCATTCACTTACTTCATCAGTTTAGTACCTCGCAAATTGTGGCTAGGGAAATTATGGTGCAGCATGAGGTGTACTGATGCACAGTTCATCCCAGTGGTGTGCCCTCATCCCAGTCCAGGGCATGATCCAGGTGCCCTTGACCACAATAGCTGCAAAGGGAGATGGCCAGGAAATGGCATCCCCCAACACAGGGGAGAATGCTGTTGTCCTCATCCCCACTATCGAATCACAGTCTACACCTCCAATGGCTTCATGCTCTGCTCGTTCCAGCCCTTATTTGCCATCCTGCTTCACTGCAACACAAACACCCAATCCAGCACACTGCTGTCCTCCAAGGCCAAGAAAATATATTTTATCTCCTCTGAGAACCATCGTCACTTCTTCCAGGAATCACATTAAAGGAAAAAAAAATAAATTAAAAAATATCTCTGTTCCTCATTACAGCCAGGAACACTGAAATCCCAGAGCACATTGCAAGCTTGCATATTTATATCCAGGTTTCAGAGCCCAGACAAAACACAGCCCACTAAGGAAGTAAAGTTAACCCTGATACTGCTGTTTGTTGCATTTTTACAGCCTCTGGATGCCTAGGTAGTTGGGAGACCTTGGCACATTATGAATTACTGCCAGAACTCTCTCAGCATTAGACACATTGCAATAGCTGTAGAGCTCAGATGGATCATTTTCTAAGAAATAGAAGGTGGTCTTATGAACATGCAGGGAGCTGGGGTGCTGCTCACCTCCTTCCTTAACACTAAGCAAGTCACTTTATTTCCCAGAGTCTAAGTGTTCCAGCAATCAAACAGTTTTGTTTGTTTGTTTTCACTTGTTGAAATCCCTTTTTTCTGTGAATATTCAGAATTTACTTCACTTGCCTTTTCTTTGCAGTTTTGTTTTTGTGTGTGTTTTGTTTGTTTGGATTTTTTTGTGGTTTGGGTTTTGTTTGAGGGTTTTTGTCGTTGTTGGTTTGATTTTTGTTTGTTTCCTTTTTTGTTGTTGTCTTTTAATGGAGGAGAGGCATATGTGAGATAGAGGAGTGTCAGGGTGCAAAAACCACTTGGGTTCTCTTTGCAATATTTAAATGTGAAACTCAATATGTTAATTCTTAAGGCTTCATTTAAAACAAAACCAAACCAAACCTAACAACAAATCAATTGCTTACATTTTCCTCCCACCATAAACAATGGTGTTGCTCTTTGCCATGTAAGACTTTGGTCTAGACATTAAAGATTTCCATGTTGTCAGACTGTGAACAAGGGATAGCAAAACTAACTTTATTCTATTCTGCACCAATATTGCCTATTCGGATCAGAACGTTCTCTGGACAGCATCTATTACATGTCCTAAAAATCTCCTGCTTGGGCTAGGAACCCAAAACAGGCAGGAAGTGTTAACGTGCCATTTTTCATTCCTGACTTCCTAAAAACAGGCTGAAAACAGTCATATGGAAGTTTAGAGAGGAATGGTAAATGTCACTTTCTCCCCTCTGTGTGAGAACTTAATAATGTACCTGCAGATAGAAGCTTTGTGTCTCAGGAGCTACATTACAGTACAGAACAGCCTTCTAAGCACAAAGCCTGTCTATCATTTGAGACTTCATGGCTACAGATCATTACTGGTGCCTGAGCAAGTACTACTTTTTAAGATAAAAACCACTTTGGGTTATAAAAAAAAAAAAATCTAAGAAAAATGACAACAAAAGACTAAATGTCTTCATGCATGAGAACAAACCACCCCAAACACCTAATGCAACAACAGTGCGCAACACCCACTGCAACACAGAGAAGCATTTCCTGCTCTAGAGGCAGGTTCAGGCTTCCTTGCTGCTGCAAAGCCCACCAACATTAAATATTTAGCAATGGGTGCTATATCTGCTCTACCAAGTCACTTGGCTTCTCAGTATTCTCATTGTTCTATTTCTTGCCCAGAACTCAAATCTGTCTTTGTCTTTCCTAACACTGAAAGAAAAGCAGCAACTGCTATGATGAAATTAAAACTGTACTTCTAATGGGAATTGTCATTTTGAGTGACAATGTTTAAAAAAGAAGGGGGAAAAAAGGGCCACATTTCAAATTTTGAAGCACTGAAACAGAAGCACTTTTACTTTCTACAAGGCTTTCTTCATTCATTTATTCAGTCAAACAATCAGCTTTGCTCAGAATTAAAAAGAGCAAATAGCAAGAGAGGTGGCAAACTGAGGGCACACACCTTGCCATCAAAGCTGTGAGGGGACTCAGTTTGATCAGGGACTCCAATATTGCAAGAGAGAGGATAAAGCTGTCCTTCAGGCACATATCTGAAGACTCTTGGTGTCCAGTCTGATCTTGCTGCAGCAAAACACCCTGACCTATGCATGATCACCTGCTCTTAAGAATCTCCACTAATGTCTCACAGGAGTCCAGAAGCACCAACAAAAGAAGCAGATCACTCAAACTCATTGCAAGGCTTCAAATCAATCACCCCTGCCTGAAAAGAAAGAAATCCATGCCTTGCCCTTTCACATCTGAAACCGGTATCCAGTAGCAAAGAGAGACATGTAGAGGAGAACAGGTCTGAATCCAGGCCACCAACTATGCAACACCTGATGAGGCACCCCAATAGTATCACAGTCATTTGTTATGAACGACACAAGCTCCAAAGATGGAGTTTTCCTGGACGCATCAGATTGCCTTCAGTCAGAACCAAGGAGTTACAGATGACACCCTGGGAGAGCACAGGGAAATGATACTCAAGAACACCACACTGGAGGACTGAAACAGCCCCCAGCCAATAGTGTCCCCCTTCCAGGGTGCTCCCAGAAGTTTTCAAGAAGTACTGGGGAAGATAACGCTACTCAGAAACTGTCCACCTGGAAATGGTTGTGGCCAAGGTTAGGAGCAGAGGAACAGCATTAGGGAACTTTAGCAGCACTACCTGCTTTAAAGATTAGCAAAGCAGAAATTTTCCTTGAAAGGAGGCTTAAAAGATAGCTGAGATCTTGGATTATCTCAGAGATCCTGCAACACACACAGGTCACCACAGGGAGAAAGGGAAGCAAGACAAATGATTCAACTAAACCACTGCTCCTGCTGTCCTCAGGGCTAGGCAGAGCTGAGCTGTCTTCCAACAGCTAGAGCTTTGCTTGGTCATACATGTAGCGCACTGCACAAGCTCCCATCCCCAGCTCCTCAGCTGACAGTGTGCCTCACATCCATGGATGAGGAATGTCCACAGCAAAGGCAGACTTCTCAGAGAAGCCACTTCTCTTTTTAAAATAAGAGAAAGGGGCAAGGAGACCAAAAAGACAGACTAAAGGCATCTTTACTGGGGGGAGGAGGGAACAAAACACAAAAAACCCCACAAACCACCAAAACAAAAAAGCTCATCCATCATTACTGTCCAGAGTAAAAAGAATAAGGAGAATTTAAAATAAATCATCATTTTGATGACTTGACTAAAAATCCCACTGTATGGTAAGTTAAATAAAGAAACTCAGAAAAGAAGGGATTGGGGGGGAAGGAAGAAAAAAAATAATACTTTAAAAAAAAAAATCAATTTTTAAGTAATGCCCTCTGTTTGGCAGGCAGAATTCAGTCCTCACCTGCTCTCTAAAACAGCTTGAAATGAAGCAGGTCTTGGGTCACTGAGGGAGATGGCTGGAGAAGAGGATACTTCCCTCCACCCCTGATGGGTGCCAGGGCCATCAGGACCCAGCACTGCCAGCAGAGGCAGGGCTGTAGGGGTAATCTCCTCCAAAGGTAAGGGGATTTTCATTTTAATTTTGCACTGGTTGTTTTACACAGGAAATGGCAGCTGAATGAGAGGAGATAATATAATCATATCCAGCTTAGCACAGCAACAAATAGATCCAGCAGAGAGAACAGACAGGCAGGAATAATTTTGCTAGA
Organism: Dryobates pubescens; assembly: GCF_014839835.1. Lineage (NCBI taxonomy): Eukaryota > Metazoa > Chordata > Aves > Piciformes > Picidae > Dryobates > Dryobates pubescens. Next base: position 19,104,492 of record NC_071616.1, on the reverse strand, counting down.
CTTCCCTTGCTTCCTATTGCTCCATCCTTTTCTCTTCCTGAAAAATTACACACATTTTTAACACATGAAAGAGGAATATTTCCCTGCCTCAAACCAGCAGGTTAACACTGATGGCCAGAAGAGCCATTTGGAAACCTACAAAGGACTAAGCTCTTCCCAGCTGTATGTTTCCCATCCTGTCCTGTACACAAATGCTTCTGTCAGGCACATCAGACCCTCACAAGAGTCCCCCATCCCTGCCATGGATAAGCAAAGCCACATGAAAGACTTTTGGTCAAAAGGACATTTGATCAAGCAAAAAAACCCAGCCACTCCCAAAAGGGAGGACACAACATGCTGCTTACGTTCCTGGGACTCTGTTTTGTGTAAGCTTTCTAAGGCAACAAAACAATCCAGGCTCAGGTGGACCTACCATCCCAGTGTTTTGTGGTTGTTTGGATTTTGATTTTTTTTTTTCTTCTTTTCTTCAACCTCCCCTCTCTTTAGCCACTTTTAAGGCTTTGACTTCAATGAAATTAAATGATGGTGGCCGAGGCACTGTGAAATCAGCTGTTCCCATAAAAAGAACAACTAGCTTGGAATAAATCCTCTCTGAGATGAATAATATTTGGCAGTGTGAGGACCAGCAGTAGGCACTGACCCTCTACCATTTCTCAGTGGAGCTCTCAGAAGCTTTTCAAAGGAAGATGCCTCTCACTCACCAGACTGCCTCTGTTACGTTACCCTTCTGTCCACATGGTCTACTAAAAGCAGTGAGGCAAGAGCTGCCAGACAAAGCATATGGGTGTCTTGAGAAGCCTTTCTGCAGACACTGCCATGTTGCCCTTTTTACCTGCTGGAGCCTGGCTGGTTTTTTGCATCACCACATCACTGCTGAATCCTGTGCAGAGCAGGAGACACACTGGAGTGACACGCTTAACTATTCATGAATCACAAGAAATGATCAGACATCCTGAAAAAAATCATATTCCTTGAAACTCCACATGGGTCTACGTGCTACCCCAACAGGGTCTAATGCACACCCAACTCTTGTTGGGTTTCCTGCATACCCATAGACACACACAGGCTCAAGAGGTCTCTGCCACATCAGCCGTAACTAGGAGGAAGGATGTGGAAGTGGCTGCCTTCCAGATTAGGACAAATAAGTCAGAAGTCACTTTTTGTGTGCGTGTGTGTGTGTGCTTTCAAGTTGTGAATTATTCTCAGACTTTAAAAGAAAAATAAATTTTCAAACAATTCTAAGCCTGCATGCTTTCAGAAAAACAAACAAACAAGCAACCCACAATGAAACAAAACAATAAAACCAAACCAACACATAAAAGCAGAATAAAACATGATATTGTCAAACAGACCTCCCTGATGGATGCCTCCACTATTAAATGACTGGGAGAAGTCAGTATCTGGAATCAGGTTTGCCCTGTCTATTCTTGGAAACTGTAAATGTGATCACATCTGGAACTAACCAGTCAAACCCACCCCCCCAAGATCTGTCTTTGATCCTCCTATTCAGTAAGTGCACACATTCTCAACAATAACTGAGGAAAGAGAAGTAAAATATTTCAACATTTCCCACTTTCCTCAGACAGCAGCAGTGGTACAAACATTTGATTTCTCCATCTCTCACCTTTGAGACCTTATTAGCAATGTTTTAACAGCTTAGCTACTAGTACAAGTTTGAAGAACATTCTGGATTTATGTTCAAAGCCCACTGACCCTGATCAACCAGTTTTAAACAGCCAAGCATGATACATTGTATGTGGATACAAACCGGGATGCAGGTCAGAAAAATTCTTCTCTCTGCCCTTCATGGGCTCTATCACAGGCAACAGGCAAAGCCAATTCCTAATATCCTTTTCACCCCTAAAACACATGACCTTTGGACCTGCAAAAAGTGCTCCAGGCCTCCCTAGCACACCTTTGCAGTCTCCCTGTACTCTGGTTACAAATAGAAAGCTTTTCCCAAATTAAGTTAATGCTGGAGGGAAATTTCAACCCCTCACAGACTTGAAAAAGTAATCTTCATGTTGCCCTGTCAAAGGTACAGGTGTAGGCAGTGTCTCCCTTAAATAGAAAATAGTCTCTTAATATTTTAAGCATGGATAAATGTGAGAGCAGTTCCTAGACCCCAAAGCTGAGACCGGGCAGAGAACAGGTGTTCCTAATTGACAAATAAAGAACTGGAAGTTGCAGTGATACTATGTAGCCTGACCAGCTTTACGTGGTAAATAAACCTCACTGGGAAAAGGAACTCTGGTGCTCCCAGCGCTGATGCAGTGCCAGGGTGTGATAATCCTCATCATCTCCATCACTTCAAGACAATTCTTAGGAATCCAAGTCTCCAAGGTTTTCTGTCCATGTCTCCCTCCTAATATACCTTCTGCAAGTGGGGTTACACCTTGCCCACAGTCCCTAAGACTAAGAGCAGCCTCAGCTCCATACAGGGAAGGTCATTTGCAAACCCTGCCACCACGTTCATGTCCATTTCCACTGGGCTCAGGGCACTGCTGTGGAGGACACTGTCTCCCAGCAAACCTTTGCGGGCCCCTCAGGTGTGACTCAGCTGATCACTTCTGTAATCAGCTCAAATGCTTTAAAGTCTACATCCATCCCACGCAGAGTACTCCTGGGGTGTAAAGCAAAAGCTTCATCAGCTCCTCTGATACAGCAGCTCCCTAGGATCCAGCATGCACCAGGACACTGGCTCAGCACAAGAAAGGCAGCTCCTCAAATGGGTCCAAGTAAAGCACAAGCTTGTCTGCCAACATGCATTTGAAAAACAAAGGCAGGGACACTGACAGGCCTGGGCACAAAATGTGAGCTAGGGGAACTGCTAGGCTTCCTCAGAAGCCTTGAATCAAGCACCCCTCCAGCCCATGTCCCACTCACATTCAAGATGGACCACAGCAGGGTGGGTTGCCCATGCTGCTGCCCTCAGCACAGCCTTCATGCTGAGCAAACAGTTTCTGGGGCAGAGAAAGAAAAAGCATTAGAAGTCCAGCTCCCCCATGCTGCAGGTAAGAGACAGTAGAGCAGATCCTGCCTAAATTTTTGGTTTCTGTACAGAACACACTCCCCAACAAATGCAGCTAAAACAAGTAAGAACTATGACAAAGAAAATAATCTTTTCCTGAGCCCCATCCCAAATTTTCTGGGTTCCTTCAGCACAACTCATTTCTATGCTCATAGCTGGTGTCCCAATAAGCAACACGGAAATTAAAAACAACACACTATAAAAGATAGTTACAAGCAACAAAAATTACAGCTGCCTGGATAGTCTTTTTTCAGGGCATCTGTCACACTAAAAACTTGTAAATTTCCTGTGCAAAGTGAACTTGGGAAACTGAAAAGCACGTGATGGGAATCATTATAGAATCAAAATCATCCAGATGTTTCAAACATATTCTGCTTTAGACATGCTCTACATGCTCCTTAGTTTGCCTTTCAAGAGGCACCCAGGTGAAAAGTACAAGTGACAGAAACAATTTGTTTGAAGGACAACTTCAGATAAATAAACCAGAGCAAGCACGAATCTGCTTCCTGGATCCAAGATCAGTGCAGCAGCAAGCATACACAGCATGAGCTGATACAAACAGTCCTTTCCAGATTTCCCGTCACTCCAGAAATCTCCAGCAACAGCACATGACCTGGGTGAAGAATGTCATCTCTTACACACCACTGATGGCAAGAATATACACCAGAGTCCAGCTCCTAACAGAAACAAAATAATTCCCTTACCTTCTGTGAAGCTGCCTGTAAGAGTTATGACGACAAACACTTTGCCTTCTGGCTCCAAATCCACCTGAAAAAATAAAGAAACATTAGAAGATTCTTTTTCAAGGCAGGATTTTGCATGATAAATGCTACCAACATCTGATAATGTGTGGAGATCTATATATATTTCTCGTACACACCCTTAATTCTACACAAAGCAATCAAGCATTCATGGCTCAAATTGTTCAGCACTTCTAGGAAAAATAAGGAATCAAGTTCCTCATTTTTTTTAATGGAGCCCTGAATGTGGAACAATTGCCATCCTGCTAGAGGAAATAAAGATTCAAAGGGGGGGAAAAAAAAAAATAGAAGAAAAGGAGTAACATCAAACACATACAATTCTCTGAAGAGATCCATGGGCATCTGTTTGGTGAATTATATGCACATTTTCTCCTTGTTATTTCTTAGCTCATTGAAATTAAGTCTCAAAATATAATCAGTGCTGGGATAAACTTTAATTTCTTACATAAATCACCTTTTGGCTTTAGCCATAGGAAATAAAAAACTGCTAGTATCGTTACCTAAGGATCTATTCTCATTTAATCTACATTAGATAGAGATATAGAACTCAATTTCAGGGATCAGAGATTCATTCCAGTGTCGGTCAATCTGTCCTTGAAAGAAGGTATTTATATTTTGATAAGTGGATTTTTCAATTTTTGTTATGCTTTGGGGTTTGTTTGAGGGGTTTTGTTCACCAGTTTTTAGCAAAACACACAGCTAAAGATCCCTGAAGTTTGAGTCAAGCTGTCACATAAATTTCCCCACAAAAACTAAAACAACAAACAAAGAAGGCACCCCTGACACACACCCCTAACTGCAAGGTTAAAAATCAGTGAAGAAGAGCTTAACACCTCATGGGTATCAGTAATTTGTGCTGAACAGAAATTCTGAAGATAGAGCATTTTGGAGGAATAACTCAACATGACTGTTCAAGCCCTCTCTATTCCCGTACAGCCACCTTTGCTTGCTCTGGCAGAAATAGAAGCATGTCTTTTACGTCAGCAACACTGAGTTTCATCACAGAGGTGCTTGGAATTTAATACACTTGGGTATGCACTGGCTACGAAGTACAAAACTATCTCCCAGTCCTGAAAGAAAGGACGATGAGCCCAGGTTCCATCTTCCAACACACAATGTATGCTGCCAACACTTTGATTCCTCCCCAGTGTTAATACATAACACATCACTCAGATCTCTAACCCCAAGCCTAAAGTCCCAGAGCAACAGTGCAGGGCCCACCACTAACCAACCCAACATCTGCCTGTGGTTTGCAAAACCCAGCCAAGCACCAACTGCCTTTTAAGGGAATAGCATTAAGAAAAAAAGAAAGCTGAACTCTCTATCTAAGGAAGGAGCCAAATAGCCATGCTACAAATGGACAGAAAGTATCTGCATGGCTGAAAACAGGGGAAGAAGTTGTCCAAGGTGGACTTACTCTGCAGTGTTAAGGCAGAGCAGAGATTACTGCTGGCTCTTCCACTCGGAGGGATGCTAACTGCAGCTTCACTAACAAGAGGCAAGAGAAAGCATCATCTAGGGTAAGTGAGGAGGAAGCAGAGATAGCACAGACCATCACCGTACATTTCCCCAGCCTATGATTTGCTACAGAAGTAAAAAATTGGGGGTTTTAATTATTGGGAATTTGCTAGCATGGAGAGACCAATTATTTTTCAGAGAAAAAAAAGGTATAGAATAGAATAAACCAGGTTGGAAGAGACCTTCAAGATCATCACGTCCAACTCATCATCCAACACCATCTAATCAACTAAGCCATGCAACCAAGCACCCCATCAAGTCTCCTCCTAAACACCTCCAGTGGTGATGGAGGTGTTTAGGAGGAGACTTGATGGGGTGCTTGGTTGTATGAAAGAAAGAAGGGCTGAGATAACATCCTAGTCCCACAACTCCAGCTACTATCCAGAACTGACACAGCTCTATTGACAGGATAGCAAACTGGGAATGTGGAATTACTTAGGAAAATACTAACAAAATGTTGATATTATGGATACTGTATTTTCCACTGAAAATAAAAACCCACAAACAAACCCATCTTACAGGGAAAATTTGAAGTAAATATTTAGCTCTGAGTCAATACTGACTTTCATATTTCCTTGGGCTGCTCTCTACACTGTCTTTAAGAAGCTGTGCTTGAATAGCCCTCTCTCTCCATTAATATGTTAGACATTCCCAAAAACCCCACTTCGACTCTGGTGATATCATGCATCATTTTTGCCTAAATTTCAGTTCACTGGAGAGATATACAGCTTTGTACACAGTTGTGTTTTGAAGCATAGTCTTCAACAACAACAAAATACCCCACACATAATATGTTAAATACCTATATATATAAATAGTCACTCAATTTGATTAATGGGATATCACTAGTTCTGATTTCATGGTAAAATCCTTACTTAAGTTTTCCAAATCATTCCTCAGTCCTAACCATTTCTCTGTCAATCTCCATACATTAGACTCCTGCCTTCACATTCACAAAGAGGATCCTTCCTCCTTCTTCTGACGTAGTCTCTAATGGGATACAGAGCATATCCTGCCCTAGTTCTAATAGCAAAGGCTTCTCAAGACACAAGCGCTTTGACCAAGAACAGGAGATGCAAGAAAAACTTCATCCACCTTCTACACAGCACAAACCAAAACTGGTCCAGACTCCGTGGCACACCTTGCTCTCCACCACTGCAAATGGGATTCCTCTGCCCAAGGGAGCAGTGTCTTACAAAACAGACACAAAATAAACCTGAAAATAATATCAGGAGATTTATGAGAGTTATAAAACAACATCTCACCCCTCCAGGCTCCAAAATTAAAGACCAGTCAAATCCTCTACACCAACTTAGCAGCTGTGCTCACATCATACCACAGCTCAAGAATACCCAATAATGAGAATCCAGCTACACTCAAAATCTTCTTACAGCACATGTATGCAGGACCTAATGAAAAATAACAGCTGAAAGGCTCCAAAACCAGAACTGAAGCCCCAGCATGGAAGGAGCTACTGAAATTTTGGCACACCAGCACACCACTGGATACAAATCGATAGTGAAATCATACCCTATACAAGGTTAGATCAGTCAGGCTCAAGTCTTTCTCTGATAATTTTAATTCCACTGTATCTTAACAGACCACTGGTAAAAGTCTCGTTTTCAGATCTGCTGTGGTCTCCTTTAAAGGTGAAATTTCACCAGCTAAGCATCAGCCAACGCAATATCTGAGATCAACTCCCAGATATGTGGAACACATCTGAAACAGAAAATAATCTCTGACCTAGAAAGCTAAAGGGAAAATCTTTGTCCATAGACCTGCCCTCTTAAGAGCTTGCCCTCAAACGACTGAGCAGCTCACAGACAGCAACACCCACCTGACTGGATGTGCTTCCTCTCATCATTGCACAGATCACCATCCCCCAGCCACACATCATGGAGAGGCCTTGTGCTGGTGGCTGTTAACTCCTGTGAGCTGCTCACACTTGCTGGGCAACAACCCATGACGCAGCAGATAGATGCTCGCATGCTGAAGTGGCATACACACCAAGCAACTTGCTAAGCACAGCCCCCAGGGGTAACCTCAGCCGTCCTTGCGGCTTAGCTCCCCATGTTTCTGCTCCTGCATTACACCTTCATAACTGCCTTCACGCTTCGCAACGCAGCTATGGCACATGATTTGCAAACAACTGCAGCTACATTTGGCATGTAGAAATACACTCACAACCATCTGAAACCAGACATCCACAAATGAGAAGTGTGGCACTCTACTTCTCCCTCAAAAGAACACATTCCTAATATAAGCCCTTCTTCAATCTCTTCAGCCAATAAAGAACTTTTGTCACTAGCACCTACTTTCACAGACCAAGAGGACTTATCACCATGCTCTGTTATTTAAGAAGATTTGAACACTTCAAATGCAAGCAGGAGCCAAAAGACTGGTCTTCCATCCGTGGAAGGGATAACCCCATCTAGCAACAGCTGGCTGGTGGCCCAGGCCTCTACTGCTCCCTGGCAAGGCTACAGTGATGTTAGTATCTCCCAGCATCAGTGAGCACCCTCAGGATCCATCCTCAGAACACTGAAGGTGTAACACAGATACCATGCACATGCCAAATTTCTTTCTCACTTTCCTTCCCAGCATTAACTGTGGCTGCTTAAAAGGCAAAACCCACTGCTTTTACAGAGAAGCAGGGCCCACATTCTTCTTGACAGAATTATTACAATCCAACTGCAATCAGTTTGGCCAGCAACACAACTGATCTTGATCTTCTTTCTCTGAGAAATCAGGAGAGGCTCAGAAACTCCACAGCCTGAAGGCAGCACAGATGATATTAAGGGGGAGCTCCTATATAGTAATGCAGGAGATAAGCAATACAGGAATGTAAACATCTGCATGTATTAATATTCAAAAAGTAACAAGTACAGAGAAAAGCTTCCAAACACCAAGATCTATTTGACACAGGGTAACATCTTTCAGGGAACTACAGAATTCTGCCTGGAAGGTTTGGATCAGAGCAAGAGATGTGCCACAGTGGGAAAAGTTTTGCTGTATTGAAAGAAGCAAAGTAGTAGTCTGAATTTATACACATACACGATATTGCAAGTGCTATGAGGTCCACTGACCCCTGAATAAATCAACTAAACTAGGGGTGTGCAGCACCATGCCACTGGTGCACATAGCTGTAAACAGCAATCACCCTCCCCTTTCTCCAGTGCTTTCATCCTCAGCCTGGTTCCCATGAGAACAACCGAGAGGAAGAACATTGGCTTTCTGGCTGTTTTAGAGGTAACTTGGCCAAGTTTTAGCTAACTGGGAGAGGGAAGTGTGCTTATCAGTGCTATAAAGCTTTTAATCGCTGCCCTCCTCTAGTTCAAGGAAGTAGAAGACAGCACGTGCCTCCATAGCACAAAGGGTGGGCAATATTAACAGTTGGAGCTCAGGAACCTCCTTTGTATCTGTAAGAGCAACACAGGATTTTGGCCCAGAGCAAAGTATACACTTCAATTTCTGTTGAACTTTGCAGACATACCTAAGAGAAAACAAACACTGGAGGATTTTGGCAAGCAAGCTGGAAACGAGCAGGTAAGGACTGATGAGTTCAGCCACGGTTTCATTACACTTCTATTGTGAGATGCACCACTTCAGCAGCAAGGCTGCACACAGGACTGTGGAGGACTTCACTCATAATTCAAATCACTCACATGGTGCCCCATGCCTGAACTTGCTGAGATCGAGCAGCTCTGCGTGACTTCAAAGGCAGATGCAAGGGATTGGTTTCCCACAAGGAGGGGCCCCAGTCAACCACCTCTCACACCTCCTCCAGAAAAGGACTGTACTAACAGCACTCCTGACAGCTAGGCAGGGTTTATTTACTCACCTTCTCTGCACTACAAAAAAATGACAAAACCAAAAAGAAATATATATATAGTTTGGGAGAACACAAGGGAACAGATGCAGGGAGAACAATACAGGGCTCCTTAACCATATGCAGTTGCACTATAATAAAAACTGGTTGCACATGATTCATCAATGGAAGAGGGTTGGAAAACAAATTCATAAGGAGGGTAATCTCTCAGGCAACATATCAACACCCAGCTGAAGCATCCAGTGAACTTGAAGAGCAGGTATAGTCAGTCAGCTTCTGAGAGAGCCTGGCATGCCTCTGAAAAACTCACTGCAGATGAGAAGAGGCAGATCCATAAGGTGGCTGCCTGACCATGAGTTGTTCACTCTCCAAAATGGAGACGAGGTGAACTAGGTTGAGTTCCAGCATGAAGAAGTCCCTTCAACGCTGCATTGGGCATGAACGGTAATGTTCACAAACACGAGCTTACAAGATTTCTTCCTCCCTTCCCCACAACAGATAAATCCAGTCTGGCAAGCTTGATCTGAAGCACACTGAAATCAGTGGGAATCTTTTTATTGTCTTTGGATCAGACACAAAAGACAACTGCACTTACCCTGGAGCCCAAAAGATCCTTTCTCCCATTGCTGCTCTGTCCTTTTCTTCCCTGCAGGCACAATTAATAAGTATCCTAGAACTACAACCTTTTTCAATGCTGACATGGCTTCAAAACCAGAACAAGCCAGACACTTGCAGTGAATAAAGCAAATATAAAAGCTACCTGGGGAGTTAATTAGCTTAAACAAGTAGCTGTATCTTTTGACTTCCTACACAATTTTTAAATTTAATTAAGAAAACTGCATGTGTAATCAGTCACTTGCAGAGGCAATTCCCAAGGCCCTGTTCAGTATTAAGTCTGGACCAGGGTAAAGCTTGTTTTTTCACATGCCTCTAGTTACTTCTTTTATTATTTTTTTTCTTGTTTAAGCTCCTAACAGATCATACTTATGGAAGGTCAGATCTTTCTGCATTTTAATAAGGTGGGACCTCCACCTGAGCATGCCTTTGCTGGACAGGTCAAGCAGCAACTTTCTCAACTAAATACGTGGTGTCTGGATTAATCAGACTATCTTGTACATTTTGAGGCTGACAGTCACCTGTCTATCAAGTCAACCACCTTTGAAAAATCCTTAGGGTTCTCTACTACAAAGGGGAGTTTGCATTTCCAGACCAACAGATTAATTTTTCCTACAAATGTACAGCATGCAGTTTTTAAGATTCAAATTGGTGTGCCTTAAAAGTGAAAAGTGACATCTTCTCCTTTCTGAAAAGTAATCTGTACCTCAGGTGCCAAAACCAGATGCAGGCAGTTTCTCAACGGCCTGTGGCAAGGTCCATGCATTGGACACCATAGGAGATGCTATATGGTGAATGGCAATGACCCCATCCCTTGTCCCATCTAAGCTTTGAATCTGGTGCTGCCAAAGAGAAGCACTTCCATCTTCACTCCAAGCTTTAGTTTGGATGCCAGGTCTCAAACACAGAGTAAGCACAGGGTGGCACAACACCGTGGAAGGGCTGCAAATCCCACCTCCAGGTCCAGGCACAGAGGGAAATTCACAGAGGAAAGGCCTTGCAGCACACCGGTTCCAGCTCTGGATGCATAGTTAGACCAAGAGATAATACCTGCTTCCCTGGAGGTCAGCCTGGCCATCTCCTGAGAGGGAACAAAGGCTCAAAACTCCCTCCTGCAAGTGACAATAACTGTCAAAGTTTCAAGGGGGAAAAAGAAACCTTTCCAACAACAATTACTGCTGTGAGTTTACACTCTGGAGGTAAATGCACAAATGGGTGGAAAGTAAGTCTCTCCTGTAACTCCTACAACCAGTTATTCCAGCTATTACTGCAATATTGTCATTCTAATTTTTTGTTCCAAGACATCTGTTTAAAATATTACTTTTGTTTTCAGTCAAGCTGCATAATTATAAGCTGTGTACCAGCCATGAACAATCATGCGTAACTAATGACTCTTGGCCAATCCTGCACTCTTTAATCAATTTTAGTCTGGTTTCATCCAAGACATTAAGCCACCTCAACAGGAGATTTGCTCAGATAGAAAGATCAAGGGCTGCAACAAGATTTATCTATCCCGTGAAAATTCCTGCCGCAAAAACCCACTGGAAGTGCCACAAATAAAATATAGATAAAAAAGAAAGTTTCAAATCTTCACACTCATGAAATTTTCAAAAGCGTGAGCCAAAGCCCTGCTCCTACTGAGTTACACCAACTCATATTGCTTTTGAGAAATTCCACCCCTAAAACAGTGAACAATTTATGAGTAATAGTTGCAGGCGGCTGCTCTAGAGCATATTTTTAAAAATATAAAATTAGGGTTATGAAATTTAAAAAAAAAAGAAAAAAGAGGGATGCAATTGGTTCAGGGTCGATTATATTTTTGTTTTCCTTATAGTTTTTTAAAGAAAAACAACTACACTCTAGAGAGATTTCTGAACTCCTGAGTTACGTGGCAGGGGGAGGGAATTCAGCTGCCCATTTATCAGCCTGTCTGTACTGACGTTTCTCAAAGACCAGGCATTCACCTCACAAGTACCAACACTGAGCAAGAACCTGTTCCTTCAGAAATTTAAATGAAACTCAAAATGAAACAGGGCACAAGAGAGTGTCCAAGAATCTCAAGCACACACTGGAGTCTGAAACAGAAGAGGGCTTCCATCCACAGCTCCAAAACAAGCATGAGGCTAGAACTAACTAGGGTGGTAAACATGAAAGATGACCAGACCCTAGCAGCAAGAGTGTAATTTCTGAGGGCAAAGAATATGCCATGCATGGGACAAGTCTGCAAACCAGCCACAAACAGCAAAGCTGGTGTGAAACTCTCACCTCACAGCCTTCCCCTCTCAATTCAATGTCAGCCATGCTGCGGTGTGTGGCTTCCTGCCCCACACAGCTCCTGCAGCAATCTGCTGTGGCCAGAAAACTCCCGTGCAGTGAGGCGAAGTATGCTGGTGGAGCAGCACTACCATGATAGAGACCCCTGGAAGGCCAAGGTTTTCCCTTTTGGGCAATGCCTTGGGGAACAGATAGAAGAAATGCAGGAAAAAACCTTCTCTGAACCAACTTCACACCCAGGAGACATCAAGTCACAGTCATCTCTGCTTTGTTTTCCCACCTGGTTGACAAATGGGATCTCATTTGCTCAAGTTACTGTGCATGGTGACCAGGCGAGATGTCAGGCAGCGAGCAAAGGCTGCTCTGACTGCAGAGAGCAGGGGCAGGACACCACATCCTGGAGGGCCTCTCAACACCTCCATGCTATCTCCCGCCACCACCTTCCCACAGCCTGCACATAGACCATCTGAAACCAAAATTGCACAGGCAGGACGCATTCTGCTTTTCGCTACCACACACAGAGCAGAGCTAAGCTGTGCTGCACGCAAATTATTAAACACACCTCTTGCTTTATAACACCGTGCCAAACACCACCATGTCCAGTTCATACCTGAATTTTCCTCCTAACCTTTATCATATGGTGTCTTGTTTGGTTTTTTTTTCCACAGACTACTTTCATTTCCTACCAGGCAGATAGTGACGTCAATGCAGGACCACTAAATTAAACAATGAGAAATGCAGGTCTTAATTTTCTGCTGTTTGACTATTTGATTACAGCAAATAAGCCCATCCACCCATTCGGTAGTTGGTATCAGGCTATTGGCTTTGCATATGCAAGGTATAGAAATCTGCCTGCAAAACACCTATATATTTAGTGCAGGTAAGAAGGGTTCAGATTGGGACAGAGTCTCTGCTTTTGAGAGGACCTAGGAGCTTTCACAAACAAGAATCTTCTAGTTCCATTCAATGCACAGTAACAAAAGGCCAATAAACCTCAACAACCAGTTGTTACCTACAAACCAAAAATGTTTCAACAGCTATAGAGCCTGTGGCTTTTTGCACTCTGGACAGCTCACGTTTTGGGTCTCTCACCAAGTGCACAATATGCAGTAAATGCCACTTTAAGATCTTTGAGTTCTGAAGATGATCAACAAACATATTTTTCATCACACATTAACTCAATATAACTTGGCAGAAAAACCAGGAAGTTATGCCAGTTTTGCTGTTTACAGCAGTAAAGAAATAAATCACTGAGGGATGCAAAGCAGGCAAGTTGGTAGCACTTCCCGTTTGGAATCTCTCCAAGGGCCATGGCAATGAGTAAACCACAAACTAGCTGAGTAAAGCAGTAGCTCATCTTCACATTGATGCAATGTTCCCCAATAAGGAAAGAGCAGGGGAATTCTAGCAAGGGAGCTGATGCACCAGTCAATGCATACCAGAGACCTAAGCTTTACCCAGAGAGCAACCGAACGTGCACAAGTGGAAATACAGAAGAAGAAACAAAAAGATTGGGCAGAAAAGTAACAACAATGCTCTCCACCTTGAGAAGTCTTCCAAGGCACAGCACTTACCTGACCTGCAGTTTTAATTAAGCTTGTTAACAAATGAAGCATGCTTATGAATCATTCACTGTATCACGGTTTAAGGTTCTGTGTTGGGAGAACACAAAACTCGGTGGTGGTCCATCATCACTGCACAGCTACAGCAGGAGAACATTGGGTGACTTTAGGGGAAATCACTGGGTTGTACAACATCAGACACGGCCCTCAATATCCTGTTCATGGATCCAAAGCAAGGAATTGTGGACCCCTATACCAGAAGCACTAGTCTGCAGAGGAGACACTGCAGATGTTTCCCCAGCACTTTGCTCATTTACTTGCATTGTTCTCCAGCATTTGGTGCTGGAAAATATTTTCCTGTTATTCATAGGTTTTATTGCATAATCTTGAACTTCTGTGAAATTCATATTCAAGTCTCCATTAGGTGTGTCACTATTTCTAAAATATCCTCCTACTGCATATAATTAATTTGGTGTACTGCTGCTTTTCCATTTTTGTCTGATAGCATGCTCTTTCTTTCTAAAACTGGGCCACAGCTGATGAGATCATGAACCATTAAAGCCCATTAGTTCTCCAGATAGAGAAATTTGATGCATTCTACAATCCAGGCAGAAAGGAGAAAGGTCATAACTTTCCGCTACCTCAACCGTTTCTATCAGATACTCATCTTTGAAGAACCAAATCTCATCTTTTTAATACCAGTTAAAAAGTTAAGTCCCAGAGGTACAGAAAGAGGCAAGTTGACAGAAAAGTCCAGCTACCAATTGTGCTTGATCACTACTAATAGGTGCTGTAAAATAAACAAGGATCCTAGAGTGAGATGTGAGGAACATCTTGATGCCTGCAGCTTGACAGTAAGAAACTGGGGTTCTGCAATATAAAGATTCACATGCAAACCAAACACCACACAGAGAGCCTGATTTGCAGGCACTTAGAGTGTTCTTCCCTGAGTGTTTGAGTGTTGAAAAGGTCTGTACTTAGTAGAGGGCCTTGCAATACTCAACACTACTCTGCTTGGTTGTGCTGCACGAGGTACCAACAACTATCTGTCTTGATCATTGCTCACCTATCTCAGCCTGATTTCCAGAGCTGCTGCAGCACTATACCAGAGATAGGTGGGACCTCAAAACATGGATAGTAGGACTAAGGGAACCTTCATGCCAGGTAGGCCCACAGTTCTTGCTTTTACCTCGGGAAGCTTCCTAAGCAGGCTGCCATCTCTTTGTTACACCTGGTATCACGGCTCTATCTGTCCTAAAGGCAACATAATGCATGAAAGGAACTGTACATGAGAGATCACAGACATCTCCTTTCCAACCAAAGACTGTAAAGCCCCCTGGCTTTATAGACAAAGAAAGCAATGTGTGGGGATGACAGAAGCACAGCTAGAAACTGCTTGTGGTCTTCAGGCTTTTGACTTAGTACACTGCACAGCAGGGACATCACCTTGAAAAGGCACAAGGAACACTCTGCAGTACCCATGGAAGAAAGGTGTGCCAGGGCCGCACAGCAGCCTAGACATCAAAATGAGTCAATTGCTCTACAGCGCCAGAACCCAGTACTCTTTTCAGTGACCAAAAAGGCTTGCATTAAGTGCATGGGGCAGTGGGGAGGCCACACAAATTAATCTGGGAGTGGTGGTGGTATGTACAAAATCAAGTTATTGGCAATATTTCTGGCAAAGAGTAAGATTTCATAGAACACATCTTACTGGCATGCCAGTCTGTAGAACTACATCTCCCACAATGGATATCTCCATTTAAAGCCTTAACTGCATTACTCATTTTCAGTGAGGATACAAAAAGGAGGGATTAATCCCAGCAACTTTCAAAACCCAAGTCATGGCATGGACTGGACCACCATGGAGAAACCTAAGCACCTATGCTCTGACCATTCTTTCCAGATCCTGAATTAATCACAGTGACTTCTTTCTTCCTCCTCTCAGTTCCTCACCTCGCAGTTTCTTAACACTGAAACTATTAAGGACTAACATTTACACCCAACTAGTATCAACCCACCAGATCTGCTCTCACACTCCGTGCTGCAAGATGATCTGTCGAACGATTTGAGACGGAAGGATGAAAAACAAACTATCAAATATGGGTGGTGTCTCATAAGAGAGAATCTGCTGGGACACAGGGAAAGATAGCAAGGAAAGTTAAAAGTACTTCAGCTCTCACACTAACCCCTCTCCCATTCCCCACCAACACTATGGGATTGTTTAACACCCCTGGTACACACACACCAGAGCGTCATGTAAAAGCAGTAGCAGTTTCTGGCCGCATTGCCAATTAGATATTTCTAAAGGTACAAAAAAAGGAGTGCCAAGGCATGCACTCCTCCAGCATTCCTGAAAGTATGATGCTTGCTCCTGGTGTCCAGATGTTACCGCTCATGTCTCCACTGTAATCCTATGAGGTCCAGCGTTGGGATTCACACTCAAGTCTTCATGAAGCAAAAAGAATGTAGGTTGGGATCCAGTATGCAGCTGGCAACACCCAGAAATGACACACCACTGCCAACATTAGCTCTGCCAAGTCAGATCATATCCTAGTTGCACAGTGGGTTTCGTTTATGGGTTTGGGTTTTGGGTTTTTTTTGTTGGTTTGGGGGTTTTTGTTAGTGGGGTTTTGTTTTGGTTTCTTGTTTGTTTGTTTTTTTTTTTTTTTAGTAGGGGTGGGAGGTTCTTCATTGACATGGGTTATGTATTTGCACAGAAAGGATTAGGAAAAAAAACCCAAAATCTCCAGATGCTGAAGCCAAGCACTGTAATAAGAGATAGACTGTCCAAGCCCAAGAAATTTTTAGTCTTATTAAGTCTGTGATTAGAGTTTTCCTCATCTACCTTATGAGAGAGATGATCTCATGACCCACTTGTGACCATAAAGTCATAGCTGTGACTCTAGCCATTTAGCTGAGACAGGAAGAGGATGAAAAGCATCAGCCTCCAGCCTTCTCCAGGCCACCGGACGGGTGACAAGGTGCCATGTCACCAAGATATGTTGTTCATCTGGCCCAGCTATCTGCCTTACTCTGAAGAAGGCCCTTCTGAGGTTTGTGTGCAACTGCAAGCTAACAGGCAGCTGGCTGGCATCTACCAACAGCATGTTATCACGCATTTCCCCTTCTTAATATTTCTTTTTCCCTTTCCAAAGAGTGGTTTCGAGATGAGGACACACTTCTCAATAATATGACCAAGATGTAGCTTGGATTAAAAAAAAAAAAAAAAGGATGTGGGGGGAAGCCAGAAAGGATTTGTAGAGGAAAAAAGGGTTAGGGTGGGTTTGCTCACGTCAGTGAAGAGTGTAACCTGATACTGACCACATTTCCCATCAAAAGCTCAGCATCACTTGCAAAGCTGCAGATAAATGTTCTGCTCTTCAAACAGTGCTTTTGCTGAGGATCATTTCAACTCCAAGCACACAGCAATGCCTGGCAAGCCAAGAGCAGGACAGGCTTTATTACAAGGCCATCATATTTAGGACAACCACTGTCACACACCCTTCTTGATAAATATATAATTTCTTTGTGAATGGAAGGCCTGACATTATTACAAACATACAAGCTTTTACCTCCAGCCCACTAAGTAATATGCTTAAAAGCATAAATTCCCTTCTGGAGACAAGTACTTCCCTGCCTGGGTGGCTCTGGTAATGTGTACCTTATGGTCCCCTTCCCATTGACAGCCCTTGCTGAGAAGGAGCACACTACCTTAAATCTCAAAGTAAAATTTTGTTCACTCCATAAAGAGTCACATCCATTTTTGTCTTATAATTTTAAACACAGACCTTTCACCAGCTGAGGACAGAAATCCCTTGGACAGCATTTATTCTTTGAGAATAAAATCAAATAACTTCCCTTTAAGGTTAACCAAACCCTGTAATATGAATCCGAGAAGCCAGTCAAACCGCTCCTCTGTATACTACCAGGAGGCTCAGTAACACCTCGAGGGGAAGAAAATGAAAGAGCCGTAGTCCCTCTAATAACTGCCACACATCCAATGAAGGGAACCATTACAAATGCATTCCCCTAAGAAAGTAAAACACCAAAAACTCCTAATGCTGTTCTACTCTTAATATGCATGATATTGAAAAAAATCTGAGATAAGTTGACAGAAATGAAGAGCTAGATTCTAAACTAGCTGCCACTGGAACTGCTGACTAGATCCTTACCACCACCGCATCACGAGTTTCAGCTTCTTATGAATCTAAAGGATTTCTCTTGCAGCCCAGCAGCACTTGGAAGGCTTCTGGGACATTACCACAGTAATACAAAGCACTGGGGTGGTTTTGGGTACTGAGACAGAAATTTTGAACAAGTAAATAATGACCCAGTGGAAAATTCATAGCAAGAGATGGAAAGATCTGGTACCCTTCAAACACCTACATGTTCCGACTGTGGCTTTGAAGCAAGCCACAACACTGTCTGTTGTAAAGAGTACCATTCCTGTGGAAACAATTGCTTAATATTGTTAGAGGTGGAGTAAGAGCAAATACTCTAGGTGTACAGAATTTTGCATTTACTGATTAAGAATACACTTACTTAAAAAAATATATATATATATCTTACTGACATGGAGAAAGAAAACTCTTGTGCAGTTGAAGTAATTAAAAAACTAAACCCACATTTCTCTGCAAATAGCACTTCATATACCCAGGACTATTACCATAAGCAGGCCCTTTGGTCAACCTAGAAATTAGCCACAAAACTTACACTGATAAAATGTTGATAAGCTTTTTTAACATCAGGGAGATTCTTCCAGAAGACAAGTACAGGGGCACCAAAGATTGTTTAAAACCAGCAAGCCTCAGTTACTCTTTTCTCACCTTATGTTTGTTTTCAAAACAGGAACAGGAACTTCCAAAATGTTACTAAAATAAGAAGTGTTGTTGCTTAAAAACAATGACTATTGCATATCTATTGCTGAGGCAAGTCTCTTTGCAGTAAGCTTTTTTTATAGAGAGAGATAAAACCACTGACCTTATATCAATCACAAACACTCCTTTTTCTGTGACAGAGGGAAATGACAAACTTGCAAGGACACAACAGAAACCTTCTGAGATAGCACCCCTCATAAGCCAAAACATGTGGTGACTTGAACAATCAGTGCTTCCCTTCAATATATTCACACAGACCATACAATTTCATTCTTGACAAAATCAGAAGGGTACAATTCTAAAATGAACCACCCTATGATTTTGGATATAGCTTCACTTCTCCATTCTAAGGGTCTTCCAAAAACCTGGAGTTCTAAAGTTCTTTATTTTAAGAGTTTTACCCAACAAAGTGGTAACCAGTGTGAACGCCAACCATAGGGATTTCTCCTCGCAACACAGTGCTAAGGAAGAACTGAGTATGTGATGTGCCCTGCTTGCCCCACCACATGCACGCCTTCATAGGCATTTCTACACCACAAGCACTGATGTGCAGCCACACGCAGCAACTGCTCACCCAAGACAAGCTAAAAGATACTGCCTTTTACATGCCTTCAGTGGAGCTTCAGAGTGGGGTTTTGTATGTGCTCACCAGTGGCTGTCATCAGCTGCTAGAAAGAGCATAGGGTTGATTGTGAACTGATAAATCATTAACCAAGTTCTTCAGTAGATACAAAATACAGGGAAAAGTTATCTTGGTGTCAAGCTTTGATCAAAAGGAGACGACTGTCCGCAAACCCCTAAATCTTCCACTGCCTCTTCTTCCAGACATCACCACTGCCCTACAAAGGCAGCAGAATGGGCACTGCTTCGCACGATTCCAAAACCACAACTGACAGTCCACCACATTAACTCATAGGGCCTCTGACTGATGTTTTCACAGTTCAGCTGTGAAATGGGGTAGGCAAGCAGCAGGGACATGAGCAGGATGTGTTTCACTTCTGTTGCACAGTGTCTGCCTGTGAGGCAGAGCAGGACAAAGACCTGCTGCGTATCCTCTAGATCAACCCTGTGCAAGTTGCCAGAGCTCACCAGTCACAAGCCTGCCAAAGAAGTGATTCATCATAACTAATCATAAACCCCATTTTTAGTTTGGACATTTTTGCTAAGCATTCACTCAAATGAAAGTTACGCTGCCAGCTTTGCACCAGACTAACTGGGAGAAGATTTGAACACATTTCTTTTCCCCTCATTACATGCAACAAGGGTTCATCCTTAACTAGCACATCAATAAATTTTCACTACAAGGGACTAAAAAAATTTTGAGAGGATGTGTAGCACAGCCTTATTTTTGATGCTTTATTGTTGACTAACAACACAGTCACTCCAGACTATGACAAGTCCTAAAGACTTGGGTTGAGTAAGTCCTGATCTGTAGACACCCCATTGTTACAATAAATTCAGGGGTCTCATTGTCCTTCAGCTAGAGATCTTAGCATCAGTTTACACTGGTCTTGAACATACAAGAGAAAGCATATGTGCTTCTGTAACATCATTGCCCATTTCTATTGTCTGCATCATACCCCTCTTGTCATTCAAAGAGAAACAATAGAGCCCTACCATCTGGGCTCACTAGCTCAGCACTAGAACTTACTTCTTTCCTGGACATGAGCACAATAAACTCGATGCTCTTCTAGGCTCAAGCCAAAGACCTTTCAGCAAGATTTTGCAAAGGAAAAGTGAAATATGTTCCTCCCTAGTATCAGGAAGATAGGAAAAACCTTAGCATTTTTATTAGCAAGGCAGGCTGAATGTTGCTTGAGCTATTTATTTGGAAATGTTGTCAAAATAGGGTTATTGTAATAGGGGCTACTTTTTGAGGGGAAGATGGCCTCACACAAACCCTCAAACAGTTGTTTCTACTGTTTTACCCGACACCAAGCCAAGAACAGCTTAGTTGTTTGTATAGTAGCTATGAAACCCCACAGTTATGTCCCACAACATTAAGGAGGACTTTAACCAGCACTTTTTCTTAGCATAGGCCTGGAAGCAACCCCATCATGAGTCCACCGCACAAACACCAGGCTGAAACTTCGAAGAAAAGAAACTGACTGTAGGGTCATTTCAACAAACTCCAATAACTCCTCTCTCACCAGCCAGTCCCAAGAGCAATTCTTGTGGAGTACCCAAAGCTCCTACATTGGACTTTTTACTGTTACTAAGTAAAAAGATGAAGTGATAGATGTGGAGCTCTGTCTTGCAAAGTGATTATCAACAACAGTCCCACATAGCCCCATTAGAAGATAGAGGGACAGCCTACACATTTGACACCACTCTAGCTTTTGTATTAAGTAGAGTGTTCCAACTGAGTAGCTTTGACACGAAATCCCACCATGGATTTGGGCCTCACGGGAACATTTCCCTCACATGGTTATATTTTCCTCCAGGCTCAAGAGCAAAGTGCCTTACAGAATAAATTTTCATTGAATTCATTAATGTTAGATGTTTCAGTCTGTGAATGACCCAGATAATAAACTCATTGCATAGAAGCCAGTTCCTGCCTCTTTCTCAGAGCTCCATGAGCACTCACTGTGCTCAATAAATAATGTACAAGCCAGTCATCATTATAAACCCTTGTTGCATGTAACGAGGAGGAAAGAAACATGCCCAAATCTTCTCCCAATTAGTCTGGTGCAAAGCTGGCAGCGTAACTCCATTGATGCCATTGGGAATCCACCAATGTAAACCTGGCAAACAAAAGCAGAGGCAAATACTGGGTTCCTGTTGTGCTGAAATCTCACAGAAGACATAGGAAAACTTTTTACAGAGTGATATTTTACAACAAGTAAGGAAGGAGAAAGAAGACTTCCACACTGATGATGTTCTAGATAGACGCCAGAAGGATGTAAGGTATGGAGAACAGCCTCTCATGAAGTGTGACAGTCTACTTGTGAGGGAAGGGTAAGGATTTGGCCCAACTGAATGAAAGGTTTCTCCCTCTCTTCAGATTCAAAGCATTTAAATTTTAGATACATTCAAAGACACAAGATAGAAAACATTCAGGAAATCAATCCCCAGATTTCAACACTTCAAAAAACATGGTTTTGCTCTGCTCCTCAATCCTGGAAGAAAAAAACCCAACAAATACCAAATCCAAACAAACAATAAAACCCCCACAGCTATATGGCCTTGTTTACCAAGGGAAATAAATGCAGGACAAAGTAGGAATTCAAACAGGATGAGCCAGTCTTTCACTAGTTGGTCTTGATCTAGAAAACCTTTGTTATTCTGAAAGAACCAATCCAAAATTGAATACATGAGCATACAACGAGCACACTGACCAGTCTAGGTGGAGATAATCACTCTAGAAACAAACTCACATGTAAACAAGCCAACTCCAATGCTATCAGAGACAGCATTTATTTGCAATTATTTTGTCAGATAAAAGCCCTTAGGAATACAGACATCTCACACTGATTTTTACTGTCATAGTAAAACTGTCACCCTCTTTCCTATACAGACTGTAAAGCCAGACAGCTTCAGAGAACTGACATAACCCTGAATGATCTTTCTGACAGTGCAGGTCTCTCTGACTCATACCTAGAGCACTCAGCCTAGTTATGACTGGTCCCTGCTTCAGCATCTGTAAAACTGTGAATTACAGCACATATTTTCTATCCAAAAGCAATAAAAATATTCCAAAACTAGGACCCCATTGCTACTATAGCAGACTTAAGATACTAAAGTGAAGATGTATATGAAGATTTTAATTTACAAGTGATGTATTGCTTACATGACAGAGTAAAATTACGCTTATTAAAAACAGAAAGGACAGTACTTTGCTAAAATGGAGACTAATGACAAAAACTTTGCCGGGGGGGTGGGAACCACAGAGAAACAAGCAAAGAAAGAACAGAAACCACAGAGCAGGCCAGAAGAGGGGGTTACAAATTGAGAGGGTTACAAATCGAAAGTGCCACAGGATGGTACAAGGTGCTTTTTCAGACCAAATCAGACTGGCTGACAAGTGAAACTCCTGCCTCTGAGGATGGCTGATACAAAATGAGATATAAAAATCGGACAAAAAAAATTATTCAGTGTTCAGATATGGAACTACCATCTTAATCTTCTCCTCACCCCCCAGAGGTACATTGTATGTCAGTGTAATTCTCCCTACTAGGTGTAATGTCCTGGGACAGCACAGATACACAGCCTGTTTCTCACATCCTCTCCTTCACTCACCTCCATTTGAGAGGTGACAGGGTTCAAAGTGATTTCAGATGGCAAGTGATTTTACCAATTTTTTTTAAAAAACAAAACCAACACACCCCAAAAAACCCAACACCACAGCAGACATGTAATACCCATACACCAAATCATACATTTAGACATTTATGTCACATAGAGGTATTTTCCTCCTGCTCTTGACAGAAATATCTATATTGCAATAAGAAGTGGGGGGATTTGAAATGACTAAAAATTCCACCAAGACCTACAGAGCATTGTTATGCTGGTTAAAAAGATAATAATTTAAAAAATAGAATAAATACTCTATCACACATCTCACAAACTGAAGTCAGCTACCAAAACTGCCCAACTTTTGTTTCTGCAGCAGTGCTTCACTTCCTGACTGTTCAACAGCAAGGAGACCTCTCCTAGATGGAGTCTGGAGAGCTGCCACCATATCACCAATACAAACACAAATCAACTCACTCATGAAACTCAATACTTAAAAACTTGGCAGGGGAATAATGTCATCTACAGGTTCACAATCGCCTCCCTCCTGCCCTGCCAACATTTTTTTGGTATTGGCAAAGCCTATACGTAACTGCAGTCACAGCAGCATGTTCTGACTCCAATGCAAGCTGTGCCAACCTGAACAGAAAATCTAATGGAGCACAGAAATTCCCAGCGGCAAGAAAAGCTAATGGACAAACTGAAATCTTAACCTAGACCTGAAGTCCCAAATGCCCTAGGACTGTGCAGCTCAAGGCTGCCATCCTTCCCAGGCTGGGCTTCCCCGCTTTGCAAGTTAGCTCTCAGAGGAGACAACCCCAGATGTGACATCCATCTGTCACACAAGACACAGGCATCCCCAGTCTACCCTGGAGGCTGCACTACTCCATGAGGACACAGATCGGCGGCTAGAGAGCACAATGCCTTCTGGAGATGCAGTGGGTCCCACAAGGAAGACGGTGTCTGAAAACAAGCTGGCAGCAGCCAGAGCAGCTATTCTACCTGCAACCTGTCCCCTGTCCCACATCTGAGAAGCCCCAGGGAAATGCAAAGCAGGGAGCAGGCTATCAGCCGGTAAAACTGCTCTGGCAGGCCTGTGGGATAAATCTGGTCATTGATTAGATGCCTCTGGTCTAGCATAACATGGGTACATGGGCACACAAGGGCACACAAGGCCTCACAAGGGCAGTGAAAAAGCAATTTTTTCCATTACCTTGGGCCAAGCACAGAGGCTGAGATTTTAGCACTGAACATCAGTAGCACCAGAATTGCTGAAGAACTCTTGCACAGCATTGTGCTAACACAACAGAACTTGGCCTTCAAAATAAATCAGGATGGTTTTCTCAGCAACTGACTTCCCTGAGCAATGGGAACATCTCATGATGCTGAAGAATAAAAAAAATGTCATTGGCATTGCAGAAATTTAAGTTGTCTGGCCTGCCTTAAGTAGCTTAGCAACATTAATTGGATGCTTCAGGATGCACTTTGTTTTAGACATATATTTGCTATCTTTGATATAATTATAAAGCAAGTCTTTCCATCACAACCAGCCAGGGCTTCTTGTACCAACAAAAACAAGGGCATGGCTGAGGAGAGGAACAACCATCTGGTGAGCTGCACCAGGACATGACACCACATTAGTTACCCAGGACTCCAGCATCGTTCACTGCACAGCCCCACAAATAAAGCAGAGGTGGAATAAGTAATCACAATAAAGATTATGCACTGTGTCCAAAAGAACATCTGCAGCATGGTTTGATGTATATTAACTGTGTCCCTAAACAGGCTGAGATTTGGGAAGCAAGAAGGCATTATCCAGAGTCCTTTCCAAAAGCTGCCAGCAACTTGTGTCACTTGATGACTTTTCAATTCATCCTTTTCTCCATGGTTACAAAAAAGATCCCTGATTTCTTGGTTGTATTAGCAATGAACAATAGCTACAATCAAGCCTAAAGCACCAAAGAAGCTTTGAATGGTTTGAAAAAGAAATGGTTGGAGTCTTATTCACTTCAGTAAGAGATATGCTTCCATACTGAATTACACTGTATATCAGTGGACAGCATTTCAATAGCTTCAACGCACACACACCCCCCCGCCCCGACAAGCTTTTCTGCAGGGTTTATTGCCTGTAAGCTCAAAATGGCCAGATACCAAATCATTACTCAGAAAATTCTCCAAACAGAAAGCCTCAGACAGCATGGATCAAATACATCTTTACAGAAAGACCTGCAGTAAAAGCTAAACAAAACCAGAGTGAGGCAAGGCCTGCAGTGGTGTAAAGGGCTGGGGACAGAGCTTCCTGGGGGTCTGGGCTCACTTGTGCTGCTGTAACCCCACTGGCCCCTTCCTCCTCTGCACACAGCCTCTCTAGAAAGAGCAACCCCAGGGCTGGAGGAGTGGGTTTGCAGACACCCTCAGGAGCTTCTTCTGCTGTGACTAACGCTGCTGAAGGAGACGTTGGAATCAGCCCTCTCCCTCTAACCAGAGCTCACAGATAATTCACTGGCAACACCATCAGCAGAGAGCAGAAATAGAAATCTAATCCTAGCATCAAAGTCAACCCCACACCCTCTCAAACATATTAGGAAGAGCTTTGAGAAATAACTCCAGCAAACCCTTCGTGACTATGTAAGCTCTGGCCTCTCCCAGTCGATCACTCCACCACCATACTGAGAAGCTGCCACCAAGCTGGAGAACCAAAGCGCCAGTTGTGGGACCTTGTCAGCAGAATGGGCTGACAAGTCAGGGGTGTAGGAAGTGGACCAAGTTCTGGATAGAAACTTAGATGCCCACCCAGTTGTGAAGCCAGAGAACCTGGGTACCTTCCAGTGGTGTTTGAGTTGAGCTTTCAGCTCAATAGCTGCTTCACACCAGCAAAAGCAATACCGTGATACTTGGACAGCATATCCCAGCCAGATTACACTGGGTGGGAAAGCACGTTCCTCTTCTACACACCTCTCCAGCATCCCTAGAGCCCTTCCCAACCTCAACAGCATCAAAGCAACAGTTCAAGACATTACTGTGTTAAAAACAGATCAAGAAACACACTGGAAATCCACTACTGCAGCAGGACCAGGCACTCAGCTGCGAAGGACAGCCAAACTCAAAAGCTGCTGTATGCAGTTCAAAGCCAGGGCATGAACTCCAGTTCCACAGACTTGTACTGGCATCTCAGTGCCTTCAACCACTGGAAACTGGCTCTTCTCATGCTCTGACCAAATCTTTCCAGCCTAACATGCTCTCAAACAAAATGTCCATGTTCTTTAAGGAAGCTCAGTTACCAGACAGGCCGTTTACTGGGGAGGAGCTCATGGATGAGTGAGAAATAGGACTCCTAACTAGCTCAACTTCCAATGCTGAGACAGGGCCATAACTGTGCAGTTCTTCATGACAGCGCATTCTAGTTGTTCCCACCTGCTTTGATCAGTAAAACTGTTACTAGCATCACATGCCCCCAGATTATTTAATACCTGACAAACAGCAACAGTTTCTCCTTTATTTATGTATTACAGCCTTTGGATTAGGGTGCAGGGCACTCTCAAGTAGCCTTGGTGCACGGGACTCTACTGGCATTTTGATGAGTTTCTTCATAGGGCCAAAAGACAGATGTATGTTAAATGAAAGAAACAGAAGCCAAAGTTCCAGTAGCTTTCAAAACCAGTCTTGCCTTCTGCAGTGGGTGTTTCTCTCCACTATTCCCATTTCTATGTATCGGTAACAATATTTACAGAAATAACTTAAAACTCATCAAGAAATAGGGAAGGAGCTTAGTTTACTCAAGCCTGGTTTGAGATTAATGTGCAGCATGACTTTCACACAGATCAGAGATCTGCACTATGTACATGGTTGTCACGTGCATGGAAACAGAAATCATGTGGACAGATTGCTATCACTCTGTCTCAGCTTGCCACTGACCTATGGAAGGAGACACTGTTTTACTCCCACCCAACAAGCTGCAGTCCACCTCCACAGGTGGGCACAGGCTGACAGAAAGTACTGCACTGCAAAACCCTCTGTCAACTGCTATAAAGTGATTTTGGCTTCCTGATGAAAGTTTTGCCCACCTGGAGAACACTCTGCAGTGAAGTGGGAGCCAAAATAAGAAGCAACCACATTGTATTCAACCTGCAGCACCCTGCTCTCTGCCAAGGTCATGATGTTCTGGGGAAAAAGTTGCATTCTCCTTTCATCCTTAAATTTAACATTCAATGGCTATAATAGCACAGAAACACGAGTAAAACATAATTCTTTTTGCTTTAATAAAAGAAAAAACATCATAGGAAACGATACAGGCAAAACAACTCAAGGGCTGCATGAGAATTACTTGTCTCAATCTCTTGCTGCACACAGTAACAAATTCGTCAGGAAGTTGCAACTGGCTCATTAATCTTATAGTCATCTATTATCTAATTTCCTTCAGTATACACTGATAATTTGCTATTTCAAGATCAAGGTTTAATTTTAACTCCTTGTTAAGGTCCTAAAAATTCTGACATCTCTGCCCAAGGACTAACAATTTTTACAATCATAATTAAACAATTCCCTAGAAACAACACAATTCAATACCTGTAAACAATGTCTCCCCAAGCTCGAAGATTATTTCAGCTACTACATAAATATTATAGGAATGATCCTATGTATTATAAGCAACTCCCTTCTCAGTTACAATTCAGTAATTCATTTCACTGACATACAACTTCTTCTTTTCCTGCACTGAGACTTGTAAAGAGGAGAAACTACCTTTTAAAGATGCATATGCTGAGTAAAAAGACTGTAGCACATGCTAGTACAAAATTAAATGTTTTACAAGACAAGTTCCAATCATAAGCTAACAGCTTTCGGACAGCAGCCAGCTGAATTCTCTCTGCTGTGTTGCACCCGGCGGGTCATGCATGCCTGTCTGAAATGCTGCCATTCAGGTTTGCACAATTTCACACCCACAGAGGAAAATGCCAACCAGAAGGAACATGGTACTGGAGCCATCACTCCCAGTTTTAACTGCATTAAAGCACACTGAAGGCAAGATGGCACTTAATTGACAGTATTAATGAAAACTACATCTTTGCAACTTGACAAATAAATACAAAGAAATAGGAAGGATCTTGAAGTTAATAAGCTCTTACAGATTTGATCTGTGTAAAACTAGTCAAATGTGTTTGCCAACTAATACACAAATTAAAAAATATCCACACTGTGCTAATGTATTTACTAGAAAGACTTCAAAAGATAATCTAATTGGTTAGAAGAAAAGGTTATTTTTTAAGAGACTCTGGAACATGGATTTTAATCCAAACCATGAACAGAGAACTCTGTTCCAGAGCTCAGCAGGATGACTCAGGTGTATAAGTGCTACTGATGAGACAGTTCATGTCCATACACTTACTCATCTGCATAAGTGTTTGGGGTCATAATTGCAGTGAGGTATCTGCAAGTCATCTGGGAAGCACCAATGCTTACACTCCAGCTGCTCCTACTTGCCTCTCATTAACATTTCCTACAGTTCTCACAAGAGATGGTGACCAATGCTACAACCAATCTTTTTTATTTTTTCAGCAGGAGAAAATGCACTTTTCTAAATAGAGCAGCAGAGGAGCCTGAGAGCTCACAACGCAAGTTTCAGGCCAGCACCTGAGCAGAGGACTGTCTTAGGTAATCCCCAGCAGCTCAGCTCTCAGGGAGCAGAAGCAGCCAACTGCTCTGTGCTGCTTTGTCCATTACCAGTTCAAGGAGCATTTGAAGTTTGCCAATATCTTTCTGTGTCTCTGCAAAGTGAATGAAAAAATCTATTTCAAACCAAAATGAAAAACTATGTACAGCCAAGTAAGTGTAATCTGGGTTAAACTTTGAGCATTCACCAGTTTTCCATTCACTCCTTCTTTGCCTGTATGACCTTTAGCTTTGGGGATGGAAAAAAGGGTAGCATGAAGGATTTCAGAGTGGAGATGTTGCAAACCATCTACAAATTACTTGAGGTGTCTTATCGTGCCAGCGATTCACGGACCTTGGGTTAGTACAAACCAGCATTTCCTACCATTCTGATTACACAAAACCTTGTGACAGGCATATTAAATTATCAGGGAAAGATGCTGTTCCCTGTCATCATGTGATCCCAGCTGCACGCTATGCAGGATGCTAACAAAGCACATCAAAAGGGAGGGGAGAAGAGAAAGAGAACAGATGATGAACACTTGCTCACTCCCCACTAGATCCACCTCAGCTGTCATTTTTAGACATTAAATGGAAAGCAGAGCAGCAGCTCTTAGCCTGTGTCTATATGACCAGACATAAGACCGGTTTAGTTAAAAAACTCACTGCTTTCCCATCCTATTACAGACATCAACTCACAGGTATAACAGCTCATAAAACACTTGTCTATCCAGCAGGAATAGGAAATTTTCCTTCACCAAGGACCAAACAAGCATCTCAGGCTACAGACTACATCTCTCCTAAAAAAATCAGTGCTGCAGGATGGATGAAATTAAACAGTGGGCCCCTGGACACTGGAAGCAATATTATTACAGCTATTTTAGTAATGTAAATAAGGCGGCCACGTCTGTAACAGAGCAGTCCAATCCCACATGCAGCCAGACCCAGTGTAACTGGAACTCCAGCCTCCCGAGAGGACAGGGCCTCTCTCAGCAGTGAAAAGGTAACACCCTCAGTAAATCAAACATAAAGAAAACCCTCAGAACCACAGCTCTCTGTCCTGAGCTCACTCCTTTGCCCTTGCCCATAGGGGTCCATTCTGTATTTAAAGCTGTTCTAGCACAAGCCTCAGGAGTTCTTCTCCAGTGGCACAACTAGCTGGGTATGTAACCACTGAGCAGCCCCAATTCTGCTCTAGCTGTGGTGTCAGGAGCAATACCTGAGCTTGCTCAATTGAGGCTAGCTTGGATGCCCCTGTCCAGCACTAAATCAAATCAGTGATTGCTTGAGAGAGACCATCTTTAGTGCATGAACCTCAAGCCTATCCTTTGGGTACCTAAGTACACTGTAAACACAGCAATACCAATATACACCCATTAATCAATCCTGGGACTGGTACTTCCCTGTAATCACCCCAGAGGTGATTAGACCTCAGGCACAGGCACTGGCTGAGAACAGAAAGCACAAGCATACTCCCCTTTGATACAATCGAGATGCTTATCTGTTCTATACACAGTCAGCTCTCTTTGCTCCACATCTGATTTTATTGTAGTGGTTACCTGAACACGTGTGCTGCACTTCCTGGCCTCAAAAAGTTAATATCTACCTTAACCTCAGAAATTCTCTGCTCTCCTGCACCTTCACTACCCTAAAGAAATGTTTGGGCTTTTTTCTTCTCTGTTTTAATCTAACACTTACAAGCAAACTACTTACAGCCACTTTCTCCTCCTTTACAGCACAGAAGGCAAAGACACAACTTTAGAGCCTGTACTATTCTTTTCACTTACCATTAGCACTAGGACATAAATGAGGTTTCTCTGGGCCAGACACAAGTGACATCTACTTGGAAATAACCTAGAATTAGCTGTAAGTGAAACTGTGTTGAACCAGTGCAGCAGTGTACATAATAGACACAAGACTAGTCCTGCCATTCTGTTATGAAGTCAAAGAAATTCACACACACACATCAAACAATTGTGCAAGCATGTGTAGATTTGCACAGAAATGCATCCAACCCCAGGTTTCCATGCTTCCAAGTATGTCTCTGTGTGCCAAGCAAAAGAAGGAAGGTACGACCACGTGAGCCTGCAGGTTTACTCTGCTTGTTATGTACTACAAGTCTTCTCTCTGCTAGTCTACAAAAAGGAGGCATTTCACAGCCTTCAGCTACAGGGTCTTGATCCTCAAACTATGACAGCTGAGACTTTCGTGTTCTTAGGGTCCCAAAAGGCATCAGTTGAAAGGTCAAGTCTAAACAACAGTCTAATGAAATCTAAAGCACAGGGGACAGAAGGGTGCACGAAGGTACACCTGTGTGAGCACAGACACATACTCCAGGCTGAGTGCATCTGCAGCACAGGCATGCAAGGACAAGTCCCAGCTCTGCAAGTACCCTGCGAGTGCCTTCATTCATTCAGAGAGGAGCCCGGCTCCAGATTCTCCTTGAGACGACTACTCACCCAGCCTTCGAAACTGTCGCTAGGGCCTGAGGAGCGCAAGAGGTCCTGGAAGTGCAAGGTGCAGTTGGCCACAAAGTCATCGTAGCCTATGGGGGTGTCGTGGAAGACGGACAGCTCGATTTGATGACCGTCAGTAACCGTGGCGGAGAATTCCTCGTTGTAGGTGGGTTTGTTGGTTTTCTGCTTGGTGCTCGTCTGCCCTACGCGAACCTGGTCCACGCTGACGGTGACATAAGGGTCCAAGAGCTGGTAGCCCTTGCGGAAGAGCGAGTGCCGGAGGGACCAACGGGTGGGCTGCAGACCCACTGCTTCCCCAATCCGCACCTTCAGGTACCCGTTGAACTTCATGGCTCCGGACATGGCTGTCCCCCCAGGGCGCCTGGGAGCGCGGAGGAGAGCCAGACCCCTCTCACGCGGAGCCCGGCCGGCAGCCAGCCCTGCCGTGACTCTTCAGGGGGCCGGGCGCCGGCGGCGCGCCCGCCTTCGGGCCATGCTGGGGCCCCGCAACCGCCGCGCAACGCCTACCCTCCTGCGGTAGCGGGCAACCGCTCCGCCGCCGCGACCTGTCCGGGCTTCTGCTGCCGAGGGGGAGCGGCACGGCTCAGCGCAGCCCAGCGGGGAACACCTGGGGCGTGGGAAGGCGCCGGGCAGGGAGGAGCAGCGAACCCGCAGCGAGAGGGCGGACCCAGGGTGGGGAGCGGGCGGGACAGGCGCTCGCTCGGCCCCGTCTAGGCACGGCCTGCCCCGGCCCGCCCCGGCCCGGCGTTAGCACAGGTGCGGCCGGCAGCCGCCCGCAGCCTCGCCGCGGGGAAAAGCGACAGGAGCAGTCAGCCCAGCCGCGTTGCAGGGCGATCAGCCTGGAAGAGGGATACACAGGGGAGCTCCAGCATCTGGGCAGCCTTCCCAGGTCTCCCAAACAGCTCACCCGCCTGCCGCAGCCCCTCCCCGGTTCACATCTCCTGGGGAAGAGCTGGGGCTGCACCTGGTCACCCCCGCAGTTATCGACGGGACAAGCTGTGTGGGGAGGGGAGTTAGGAGCGCCGCGTTACCTCAGCTGCTTGTACCGTTCAGCATCGCGGTGCGGGAGCCTCGCAGTTAGCTAGGAGAAGGTGTACACGGGACGTAAGGGCATGTTTATGCTGTTGGAAAGTTACCTTGTTGCCACTCTGCTGTTTGGGATTCGTTACATACAATTAGCATACGTGGCACTCCGCGTGCAGGGCTTGCTTTGGGATGGATTTCTTTCGAGTTTTCATTGCACTTAATAAAGTCAGAATTTTAATATTTTTAATGACTTTCCAAAGTTCACAGCAAAATGGTGTGGACAGGGTAACAGGGCAGTGAAATCCTGAAATCACCAGGAAAGCTGATACTCTTTGGCTGACATTGAATTAGGCTGTAATCCACAGAGTGGAAGATGATGTCCAGTGGAAGTCCCCACTGTTGCTAGATGGTGCCAAGGCTGGCTGAGATTGTGCAGGCAGCCACTTTCTGTGTGTGTTTCTTTAATTTTCTCCTTCCTTCCTTTTACCTTTCCAGCCTATTCCTCTCCCCTCAATCATCCATTTTTTTTCCACATTCTACCCATTCCCAAACAGACTGCTTCTGTTTTCCCACTTGCTTCCCTCTTGCTCTCCTTCCTACACTGTTTTCTCTGCATTTTTCAGGAGCACCAAGCCAAGGCTCCTTTGAGCCCCAGACAGAGCCCAGTTCAAACTGCCTTCTCAGGAGACAGCAGGTGGAACAGGTTCAGTAATATGATCATTCCTCACAAGGAAGCAACAGTTCTGCCAGAAAATATTACAGACCTTTAAATCAGTCTTCCGACAGGCCTCCTTGTGAGGCTTTTAAGTTCCTTGATCTGTCATTATTAGCTGGAGAAAAGAAACGTTTAAGAATTTTTGAGCTAGATTTAGGGCAGTTCATCCGAGGGAGAAATGTGGACTTAGTCTTCAAAAAATCCAGCCACTACATAATCTGGGATCTTGTCTCCAGGAATGACTACCTCCACATAGTTTAACAGAAGGCATGGCCAAGCAGACACAGAGTACTCTGTTCCCATAATAAACTTCAAGATTTAAGGATTTTTGTTGTTGTTGTCCATTTGATGTTGCTTCTGAAAAGCAGCTTAGCATTAGCTTTGATCATTCTGGGTAGTTTTCCCTAGTGATATCCTGGGTTCAACCTTCCTAGCTTCTTGAATTCCTCCATCCTACATCAGTGAGCTGGTCAGAAATAAACATTTCTTTGTCAGCTGTGTATTTGCTATCACTCTTATGTCTTGATTCATCACCGTTTTTCTCTTGTGACACCATAAAATAAAAAATAATTTTTTAAAAAGCCCCTCATTATTTGTCATTTTGCACTTTAGTCACCTCTACCCATCCTAGTCCTGAGCTGTTCCTTGAAGTCCATATGAGCATGGATAGAATCCATAATGACCATTATGAGCAGCCCACAGCTTTTACAAGACTTCACCAGAACTCTCTGTAATAGCTGCAGACAAGACTTAAAGACTTGAACTTTAAAGCACAACGTGAGTGTCCACAGGATCAGTCTGAAGGCTGAAGTACTCACTCTCTAAACTCCAAATCATCAAATACATTTTGCTTTGCTTAGAGGTCTTCAAAGAGCTTAGCACAATAACAATGAAGGATGTTAATTTAAAAGGAAGAAATTTTTACTTAGCCAACCATGTCTGGTTTGCCTCTATTTCTTGTGCTGGAGGCCTTATGGAAGCTTCAATGTCTGTAGGTTCCCCCAACAGTGCAGATAAACCCTGTTTGGAAGTCTGAATATCAGCTTAGATTCACAAGTGCTCTTGGAGGTTGGAGACTGTAGTTATTGGATAAACTTGAGTTACAATCACGAACTGCTGTAATACTGTCAAATTTGTTCTCTTTACCTTTTCCTCATCTTTGAGAGAAAGCAGAGATGAAAGCCTTCCCAAGAAACTTCTTAGAAGCAATGACTGATTTACATATTTTCTGGCATGAACAGGGAGAAGACCAAAATCTGCCAGAAGGTTCAGACAGTGTAACTTGTCAGTGTAATCATATAGGATCTTTTGCTGCGCTGGAGTTTTGTATATAATAACAATAGAAGAACTTTTCTATACAGTGGTTCATTGGAGTCACACATGATAACACAATTCCTGTACCTGGGCCTTAAAAAAGAAAAAAAGGGGAAAAAAAGAAAGAAAAATAAAAAGTACTGTAAAACTTAAAGAAAAACACACATGAGCTATAAGTGATAAACTTCTGATGAGCAGCCTACTCCTGGCCAGTTTTCCATTGCAGGGGGCAGGGGGGAAGGGGAATAAAAAAGAAATCCTGTGGGCTCATATGATGTGAATCTAATTAATTTTGTTTATCCACTTGAATCATCCTGGAACAGATCATCTCAAACAGCATCTGAACACACCCTGATTCTGAACTCCCAGCCAAAGTCCTAATATCTTGTTCTCAAAGAGAACTGCACAGTGACATGAAGTCAGAACATACCCTGCCTACTCTCCAGACATCCAAACAGCGGAAAAACATCCCGAGTTCAGTGTTTCCCTCCAAGAACCATAACATCCCTGCACAGATTGACCTTGTGAGGCTGAATGCAGCAGCACCATCTGGTGATGGCTGCATTGAACCTCCTTGAACAGCTCTAGGAGCCAGGCAGGAGCATGGCTTCTCATCACCAGCAGGAGCTCAGAGACCAGGCTCCAAACGTGGCAAGTTGATTACTTTTGTGCCCTCAAGTGTTCAGGGGAGCTGACCTCTTCCTAGTGCACCCTGCCAAGCTGCACGGCTTCCTGAGCAGTCAACTGATGACACACAGTTGTTGAAGAAACTAAGAATGAACTGCGGTTGTTCCTCAGCAGCAGCATGGTGGACATCACGTAATGGCAACACATACTGAAGCACATGAGGCAGTACAGTCCAAGTTATAAGTGGAATACACCCTGGAAGACTTTAGTGTAATGGTGGAGAACTCCCTGGAAAAAAAGAAGCTTAGTGCTGACCGACCGTCAAAAAACCCAAATAGACTATTAGTAATCATTAGAAACAGAACGTTGAGCAAAGCCAAAAGTCTCACTATGTAAGTGATACATCCATAATCTTTACATTGTGTGCAAGTCTGCTGCTCCCTCCTTCTCAAAAAAAGCCACAATAGACCTAGTCAAGGCAGAGAAAAACATGAAAAAAATGTGGTCAAAGGCACGAAACAGGAATGTGGAAGGAGAGAGGCTGCCTTAGCTAAAGATTTTGAGTCTGAGAAAGAATGAGTGAAGGGGAAAATTCGAGGGACATCTGTACAGTCTTAAGCCATGTGAGCTGGATGAATAGGAAAGGATTTTTCATTCTTTCTCAGACCTAAGGGGCACTTGCTGAAATTACAAGGTAACAGGTTTAAAGCATACAGAAGCAGATGCCTTTTCACACAGGGCACAGCTACAATCTAGTATCCCTGGCCAAAAATGGAGGCAAAACCTACAAACAGCTTCATAAAGGGGCTAGACATTTATGGACTTTCTAGTAGCTACTAACCATGAGATAAAACCCTGTCTCAGGAACTTCTTAAACCACAAACTGCCATCAGGGAGGACTGAATGGAGGCAGGACCACTCAATCTTTCTCTTATTTCCTATCATTTGCTGCTTAGGCATTCAAGTTCTTATTCTGAAGCCTCAGTTACTGGCCACTCTCTGGAACAGCATCGCTGAGGTATGATCAATTTTGGAGTCACCCAATGTACTTATTCTGTTCCTCTGGATTGTAATTTTCATATTTAAGTAAGAAAACTCAGGAATTACATCTAAGGAGACTGGCTTAGCCACAGTTCCCTGAGAGGGGTGAATGGCCAAAGATGGGAACAGCCCTCTGAGTTCACTCTAGCATTCTTCCTTCAGGTCACAGTAACCTTAAAGATAAGTTTATGCAAGATCTCTCATACTTTCGATGTGGAAAACTTACAATTCATCTTCACAAACAAAGCCAAAGAGCTTGGATAAGCCCTGTTGAAAGTTTATTATTTAAGCCTGGCCTCATTTCACGCTACAGCTGTACACAAATTAGAGCCCATTCATGCACCACTTAAAACCCCCACTTCTTCTTCCAGCCAAAGTGTACATTATTCCCTTCACCAGTAACCTGTAATTCTGTAATGTTTTAGTATTGTCCCCATCTGGAAAAACTTTGTCTTCCACAACTACCACTGCAAAAATGCTACTGACATTTCTTGTATGTGGAACTGCAGTTAAATACACTTCAAAAATACAGAAATTTAAAGAGCTGTAGAGGCTAGTGAAGCAGGAACCAACTCTATTTGGTTCCTCTATTAATTTTAGTCTATTTATACAACTTCCCTTTTATAGTTCTTTCTGTAAGACTGCTAGTTAAATCTCTAAATAGTGACAGCTGATAAAAACTGAATATCCCATGTGTGGAATCATTTGTGGCCTGGGAAGGCAAAAAAAAAAAAACCAAATACCTCTTTAATGATAATAATTATGGGATCAAGCCAAAACTCACTGAAGTCCAAAGCAAAGCTGCTGCTGATCTAAGCTATATGAGATTCAGCCCCGGTTTGTATGTCTGCTGTTGGTCCTGGTTTATTCCAGCACAAACTAGAAAAAGATATTTAAAGTAATATCAGCTATCCTTAGTTAGTATGCATACTTATTTTCCACTCCTAAACTTAAACTCACCTGATCCTTATTATTTTTTATTTTTTTGGAAAACACCAGGTCATTTTATAAAGTGCTGGTATTATAAACTGCAGAATATAGTTTATAAGAGCACTAACTCCTACAAGCCAACCATTAATACAACTAATGGCCTGTTTGTTGTATTAAACTGCTCTCATTTGTCTGGGTCCATTAACAAATGCAGTGGTCATTAACTGTTAACAGCAACTCAGTTATTAGATTTTATTACTTGTACAGGAAACACTGGAGAACAAACTGATTGTTTCGCTTTATTGGGGTTTATTTCTTTCCCAGCAGTCTTACCCTATTATTTATAATTTAGCTCCTCAATTATTCCCAGACATGACTGACACACTCACAAATGGGTTCAAGCCATCTATGTCGACAGTCAGGTCAGCCCCACCAAGGCCAACAAATCTCTCCTTTAAAAAAATGAGAGCTCCAAGGTACCAGACATCTGAAGTGGCCTCTACTTTTCTGACTTTCATGGATTTATTTTTGGACAGCAGCTTTCGTCCGTATACATAATAAAGGGATGAAGATATATTAATATGTACCTGAGAGGCTGTAAACCCTTCTGCTTCATTCATGGTTCTCTATCTGTAATTCACTGAAATCCAACAATCAAGTTTAAAATTATCTTTTACTTCCTCTTTGTTGGGACTGACACATCAAGTAAGGGTGATGTCATTCTGCCTTGTTCAGACATCTAGTCCAAAAAAACTGTAGAAGTCTCTTCTAGCCTTCTGGTTTACAAATGAGCTTAGATCAACATTCTTGCAAACCCTTTTATGTGAGGAATATTACCCAATGTTATGAAGACCTGAAAGACCTTCCATAGTCTGAATGCTGAAGACCCCTAATGCACACCTTACTTGCCCTGTTTTCTTCACCCCGATCCACTTCAAAGTAATAGAAAAACAACAACAACCACCACCAAACCAAACCCCATACCAGTGTCAAATTGTCATGATGAACCAGCAACATCTTGTCATGAAAGTGGCTTTCATCAAGCTGTCTGAGCATCTGTCTTTAACCAGCAGTGTCCTGATAGACACAGGTGAGGAAGGAGACACCCAGAAATGTGTTGTTACTACTCATTGGAAACAGGATCTTCCAGACTCCCTCCAATCAGTGTTGGACCTCACTGATGTTGTAGGACAACTGTCAGTACTTTGGAGGTGGAGATAAGTGAAGTGACTGTGGTTTAGCCTCTGGGGGGGTGGGCATACTTAATGAGATTGAAATAACTCAGTGGTCTTTTTCTAGTACTTCTCTATGCTTAATCCATATCCAGGGCAAAACTATAGCAGTTTCTCTGTCACCTAATAACCCCTCCTCAGTAGAGAAGGGAAATTGGGAAAAGGAGAGAAGACCCATGAACTGAAATGAAAAGAGATTTAATGAAACACCCTAACTGATGCCAATATAAAGTATATAAAGTTATACTCAGCCCAGCAAATGCATAGCAGTCACAATAAACAGGAAAGCAGTCCTCAGAGTCAGGAGAAGCCCAAGCAGGAGGCCCACTTATCTTCAGCAGACTTCCTACTTTATACTTGTGGTGGGTTGGACCCAAAAACTACCACAATACTGAGCATGATTTTCATGGTCTGGGATACACCTGTGAGCCAACTCCAGTTAGCAGTCTTGGCCCATAGCTGGCCTAGGATTCTGTCCCAGCCAAAACAGGATAATTAAAAGTTCTTTTCTCCTACAGAGGCACGAGGGTACACCTAGTATAAATAATCCTCCCTGTTTATTGAAAGCTTGGATTAATCAGAATGATAGGGCCACAACCAGCTCAGTGGCCCAGTGCATCAATAACACACATGGTGCTTAACTCTGAGAAGAAAAGCCACTCTCCTCCAAATAAAATTATTCACAATGCAGTATCTGAACATGTTGCATTTGAGATGCCTCACCAATCCTCTTCTCATTCGGCTTGTAAAATAGAGTCTTATCACTATTTGGTTACACAAAGAGTGGTCAGAAGGCAGTCAGGGAGTGCAAATTTAGCCAGATTACACCATCCCAAATTACATCAGTTTGCCATCTGCAAACCCATGCGTATTCTCTGCCAGCCAAGGCAGGATTGAGAGGAAAAGGGTAAGAGATTTTGCTAAGAACAGTCTCAAACACTGCTACTTTGTATGACTAGGTGATTACAAAGTGCATTGATTATCCCAGGGGCAGAGGTTAAAGCCTCTTCTGTGCCTCACATGTGGTATCTGCATGAGGATGTGTAGTGTTGTGGTGCTGGGGACTTAAAGGTTTGAGTCAGCTTAATTGCTCCTGCCTATAAACAAGGCACTTGTGATACAACTTCCCTCCTATAGGCTTCTGATAACAACTTCCTTCCTACACTCTTTCCCCAGCAAGCACGTGCTGATGTATTGTGCAAGAAAACCAGTCAGACAAGAAATTGTAAAGTAGTTAAGAAGCCTGAGGATGTGCACATTATGTCATTAAGAAGCTGACATCAGCAGAGACTTGCTAGGAATGGCCCCATATCATCAAGTGTATGTGCATTCTCTTTACCCTGCAGTAACAGAGTAGAATTGTCATGCTGGATGTTAGGAAAAAGTTCTATACAGAGAGAGTGATTGCCCATTGGAATGGGCTGCCTGTAGAGGTGGTGGAGTCGCCATCACTGGAGGTTTTCAGGAGAAGACTTGATGGGGTGCTTGGTGCCATGGGTTAGTTGTTTAGGTGGTGTTGGATTGGTTGATGGGTTGGACGCAATGATCTTGAAGGTCTCTTCCAACCTGGTTTATTCTATGTATTCTAATTAAAAGGGCATCTCTGCCTCTTTTAGCCCCTGCTACACCTCAGAACATAACAAATCTCAGGATTTTCCATGAACAATAGGACCATTAAAACACAGAGGAGACCCTCCTTGTCCTTGTTTTACACAGAGAAAGTAGGCACCAGAGCTGTGGTTGAGACCCTAGTTACAAAAAGGCTGAGCACCCCAGTCCCTGCTTTTGCATTTAACACTGGGGCATTGTACCAACCTCCCTCTCCTGCTTCCTCTCCTTCTCCCTCAAGCTCCTCTTGCAGAAATGAGTATTCCTAACAAAGTTGCTGTGCATGTCATGCAGCATGTTATTCCTGCTTTTTGCTCCCAACAGGATCATTTTTATTCATCCAAGTATCTGGGCGTTAGCTCAGCAAAAGAAGAGATCCTGAAGGACACTTTATGATTGTGGTGTGGTTGGCACACATGAGGGATAGGATGGCATCCAGAGGGACCTGGACAAGCTTGAGAAGAGGGCCCATGAAGTTCATGAGGTTCAACAAGGCCAAGTGCAAAATCCTGTGCCTGGGTCAAGGTGCTTAAGGTCATGGTTTAGTGATGGACTTGGCAGTTTTGGTTAATGGTTGGACTCAATTTTGGAGGTCTTTTCCAACCTGACTGATTCTATGATTCCATAATGGTAATGAATAATGCTTAAGGGGAGAAAGGAACAATTACCTGAACTAGATGACTAGAAGGAGGAGAAGAAACACATAGGAGTGGGCTCTATTAACCTGTAAATTCTATATTAGGAATGCACATTTTTATTCTTCAGTCCATTCCAAAGAATTCTCCTCTTGGTTCAGAACAAAACCACAAAATATCCCCCAGCATATAATTACAAGTCTGTGTGTGCACTGTTACTGAGATCTTTAAAATCACAAATACTCATTGTGACAAACTGTTAGATTCCTAATTACCTAAAATAATGCCTCTTTCAGACCCCTATAAATAAAGGTTATCTGCATATCCCCATCCCCACTCCATGGTAAGTACCGCAGTGATGCTCTTCCCTTCTTTGGAGTCAGAGTAGGAGCAGCCACTAAGTACTGTTGCTGGCGAAGCATAGTCCTCTCTCACATAGCACACTGGGGAATCCTGAGTTGATCATGGAGAAACAAGAAACAATGGTCAAGGTCTCCTTGCCTATCCTGTTTCTGCCCCAAACTCTGCACGCAGGCAGCATTTATTGTCTTCATGAGCTGCAATTCACTCTGAACAATAAGCAGGTGAAAGAAAGAAATATCTCAGGATTGTCCTAAAACTTCAAAGCCCTGCTCCAAAGTCTCAAACTTATAAAACATTTCAAAATAAGAAGGTATAACCACACAGCACAAGAGAAAGCACCCCTACGTACACAGTGCTGCATCAGACAGCAGCTTAAGTGCAGAGCTATGAAAAACAGCGTTTCTCCTCTTACCAAAGACCTCTAGATGGAGCTACCTGTTTTGTTTTCAAACCAAGAAGCTGCTAGTGAAGTCCTGCCAGCCATCAGGCAAGGCAAGAGACATGCAATGCCATGGAAGGGAAACATAGGCACTTGCAGCACTGTACGTGGTACATCATTTTGCATTCATGTTGTGCTGTATTAGATAGTCTAAGCTTTTCCACAAACCTTTGTGAAACCAACTGTTTTGCCAGTGCCCTGGTATTGCTTTAAAAAGGCACCCTTTCCACAAGAGTGAGAAGAGACAAACAGGACTGCAGACTGC
This sequence comes from Dryobates pubescens, assembly GCF_014839835.1. NCBI lineage: Eukaryota > Metazoa > Chordata > Aves > Piciformes > Picidae > Dryobates > Dryobates pubescens. Next base: position 19,063,474 of record NC_071616.1, on the reverse strand, counting down.
CGAGATCCTGAATGTACACAACATATCAGATCCCTAGCTGGACAGATTAGCCAAACTAATTCATCTTGGTGGTGTGGCACTGACATACAGAAACCTGGGAGATGGGCTCAGTGATGGACTAGGTCCCTATGAAGATGGGAAAAACTGCAAAAACTTGGAATACCCAAGCCCTCTTTTTCCTCCCATGATGCGGGGCTTCATTTCTGGAAGACCTGTCTCTTCCATGGACAGCAGCAGGGCCAGCCAGTGTGAAGAGAATTGCTATGTGTGTGTCACCCTCAGCCTGTGTGATCCCATAACCCTGGAGAACAAGCGTTAAGGGTACTACTATGCCCACATCATGCACAGGAGGAAGCATTGATGTGTACTTTTTTGCACTGCTCTACTCCCATCATGACTGAGAACCACAAAGACCTGATTTTGGAAGGACAAAGTTACCACACATCTCCATCTATAAACAACCTCAAAACCCAACAGCATCCTGTCACCCTTGCACAGATAGCATTTTGTTTCTCCTAATTTCTCATCAGCCCTAAGAAAGCCCTTGGGAAGACAAGGCTACCCTGCCCTCCCTTGACAAGCCCCTGTGTTTCCCTGCTGCTGGTGTCTATTCCACCAGAGGGTCCCCGTATCCCACAGTGGTGCAGCACAAGCTGCTGTGCCCAGTGCTGCTCCTAATGAAATCTGAAGGCCAGGCCCAGAAAAGTAAAAATCAAACTTTACAGAAAAGCATGCTGTAATTTTATGATGCACTTCAATCTGATTCTGTTTAGTTGGAACAGCCCTCTGGGCAGGCCAGGACCGCCCCACGCAGTGTATGGCTGTGCTTTCAACTAGCACCTCCAGCCTCTTCCAAGGACATAAATGTTAAAGCCTCCTGTGCAATCAAAGCTGAAAATTACTCTGAGGAGAAAATGAAAAAAACCAGAAGGCCTGCAGGAGCTCACATTTAAAATACATATTTAATCCTATTAAAGGGATAAGAGCAAAAATGTTCAGATCTCTAATATTATTTGCTTTAGAGGGGAATCAGATGAGTGCAGAAATGCCCTGTGCTTCAACCTGGACAAATAGCTAGTAAGGAGCACAGTTTGTCGCACATAAACTGGAATCAAAATAGGCAAGGCATAAGGGAAGAAGGAAAACAGACCAAAGAGGGGAAGAGTGGTGGCTTGAGACTACCCTGCAGTTGGGACAGAGCCAGGAGTGGGACCTAGGTCACCCAGTTCCCCTCCCAGGGTCCTCCTCCTTGACCCACACTATCTCAAATGCTGTGTGTCACAGCATGCCCTGGTTTCACTGGGGTTTGTTTTTTCCAGCTGGGTTACGAGCATGGTCACACAGCTCCTGAAAGCCAGGTCCCCTGCAGCCCAGTTTCAGATGAACTAAAGCAGGTTACAGAAAGATCCAGCATGACTGAAAATTAGCCTAAACTATAGCCTAGTGAAAAGAACCAAATATTTGGAATTGCCACCTATTTTTGTGTTGATGGGAAATACACTTAGGACTTCAAGCTCTGCTTGTTCCAGTACCTCCCATATTCCTGGAGACTGTTGGCTAAATCTGCATCTGCTGTGTTCAAAGGGAAGCTCAGAAGGACTCAGTGAGCAGTTTGGCTCACAAACCTCGTTATGCTAACAGTCAGTTTTTCATCCAGATTAGTGACATTTTCCTGGAATATGTGCAACTCCTTCTCACTTCTATGGGAAGTGGCAACTCTTGGCTGCAGAGAGCAAACTCCTTGTCCCATTGTGCCCCATATTGGTGCAAGATCTGGACTGTTTTCTGCTAGACAGGGAACTTTCAACAGCCTTAAACCCATGAAAATGTCTGTTTATATGACTATTTGGAGTTTCTGCAGGACTGTCACTAATGTAACAGGATCAAACTATAAAGGAAATGTTAAGATGTGTAACAGCTTGAGGTCCCTCACAGCAAACACATCAGAAGAATTATTCACTGGTAGGGCAGAAGAGAATTGTTGAGCAAAATGGAAATGTTCAACCCAAACCAAGCCTCTCATGGGAAATGTGGTGGTTTCCACCAAGCTTCTAGAGGGAAAGCTGGCTCAACCCAGGATGGGATCTTGGTTGACACTAGAGATGGGTCAGCAGACATATCTCATGGGGTGTGGCACACTAAGGTGTAAATCCTAGGTTTGCAAACCAACTTGAACTTGGGTCCTCGACATCTTTAGGGATTGCCCTAACCACAGTGCTGTTTGCCATTTTGGCACCAGCTTTTTTAGTCATGTAGTGCTTTTGTAGTAAAAAGAGAAAAGGAAAGAGTCCTGAGTTAGCAACAGAAAAAAGCTAAAGAGCTGTCTTCAGGGCTGCAAAGATTTGTTTGCTTCCCCAAACTAATTACTTAGCATCTACCTTACACGCCTGAAACTGTCCGTAAACAGCAAGTTGGGTTGAAGAGATTTTTGTGAGCTGAGCACTCCTGGACTTGATTTGAAAGCCAGGAAATCCTGTGTGCAGGTACTTACATCTGTCCTTGCTGCAGAAATTATTGAAACCCCATTGATATTGCTGGAGATTTTTCTTGTCTAAAAGAGAGATATAAGGATCTGTCCTGCAACATTAAATGTGACTGTTATAAAACTTGTCCAGATAGAGTTGGTAGTTCATTCTTCATTCAAACTTTCTTTAGTCTGTTTTTTTCCTTTATCTTTTTTTTTTTTGGGGGGGGGGGGGGGGGGGAGGGGAAAGGGAATAAACCATGACAGATTTCTCACATAAAATTATATGATGTGGTTTTGACCAATATGAACATTTCTGATGTATGTGTCTATACAGCTCTGCCTGCAAAACATTTTAGGAGCCTTATGCACAAGACATGTTCTGATATAGGTGAATTATACACGAACAAGCAGTGCAATGAATGCAAACTCACAGGCTGCCCAAACCCCCTGTGGGCTGGTCGATATCAAAACCAGAACCTGAAATTCCGCTTTGGAAACTGCACATACGTGCTTGGAGCTTTCTCCTTGCATTCTGTCAACTGAGCACAAAATGAATAGCAGATGAATGGCTGTCATTTCCCTGCTGATTTTGACGGTGGCTGCACCCTCATGGCAATTAATATTTTGTTGTTGGGGTTTGTTTTGTTTACCATTTATTTCAACAGGATTGCTTAGCTGTATTTTGGCATTTTGTTTATGACAAAAAATTGCCTGTTACTGAATCCTTAATGGTCCATAGAGTCAACTTCATTCTAATTACCAAATAATATTTGTTTCCCATTTACAGATATTTGTAGGACTGCAACCAGAAAGCAAACAATGAGCGACTAGGCCAGTAAACAGCACAGTTTGCTGACTAGTGTTTTATTTATAAACTTTGGCACATTTTGATATGTACATAATAATAGCTCTTAACCCATAAATAATATTTTACAGAGGTCACACTATAGTTATTTAAGTTCAGAGGTTTATTTCCCAGAACACTAAGTAGCTGTGAATGAATTATGTTTAGTCTGATCTGCCACAGAAGGGTCATAAACTTATAAGTTGTAGCAAACCATGGAATATTACTCCTGTATGTCAGGCAAACTGTAAATGTAAAAGAATAATGCTTGATAAGGGGAAAGTATTTTTATTTTGTTAATATGTGTTCCTAGGGAAAGACTATAAAAAATCATTGTAACTTAAGTGTCAATTTGGGCAAGGTCTCCTCATACAGCTTGTGAATTCTGCTTGCTACAGGGGACTCTCTGCATATCTGAGAGGCTACAAAATCCACTCTGAGCAAGCAATCTTTTTGTTTCTTGGCTCCCTTTGGCGAACAGTGTCCCCAAATCCACAGGAGGGGATGCGAGACACATTTGTGTCTCTGCATATGGCTAATAAAAACATTGCTCTTAGCCTTTGAACTGCAACAGCCTTTGACAAAGAGGAGGAAGAGGAGGCTGCTACCTTAAGTCTGATGAATGCATAAGGGACAGGAAGTGAAGAGAATTAAGATGCTGATCATAGGGTAGGGATTTTGATCACTTTGGAGGCTTCTGGAGTCACCTGACAAGGAAAGGTATGTCAGAAAGCAGTGGTGGTGATTTGGAAATGAAGAGGCCACAGGGACTGTATGTTCTGGGAGAGATGCCACAAGAAGGAAACAGGAGGTAGGGTTATGCTTTTATAGCAGAAGGATAGTTGTTAATTTCAAGACCACCTGAGAAATCTGGACAAAGAGGAGTGTAAGAGGCTCCAAAGTCTTGAAGAGAAGACACGGAGAGTAAAGGTAAAAAAGAGTCAGACCTGCAGGAAGCCTGGAATGGCCTTGATCTCAAAGAACACACAAAAATGAGGAAAGCTGAGAAGCACATCTAAGTCCATATGCATTTTGATGTTATGACTTCAAACTAATAACTGAATTTAGAACCTGCTGCTAAACTTGAGTGTCTGTGTGTTTCCACCATCCCTTGTCTCCAGCACAATGAATTGCAAGATTGGAGCCCTGGGCAGCAGCGGTTTTAGGCAAGGAGGAAGAAAACCACTGGTCCTGAGGCTGTTGAGCTGCTGTACTAATAATGTCTGTTTCAGGGAAGAGGTGTTGAATTCTGTGCTGCGGTTATGCTCAGGACAGAGCCCCACTGACAGCAGGAAAGCCAGCTTACTGCGTATAGGCTCACAGTTATGGCCCCAGCAGCTGCTGGCACGTTCAAGTCCTTGTCACACATCCCTTTCCAGGGCCTCCCATCTCACCTGTGGTGTGCCAGGTTGCAGGTAGATCCTCCCTTGCCTCCCACTGGAGCAGAAAAATGATGAGACTCAAACAAAGAGATTGCAGAAGTGATGTGAAATTTAAATGGAAAAGCAGTAAGGTGTTTTACAGAGCACTACAAGCATAGTGACAAAAAGGATCCCAAAGCATACAGAGTCCCTCACAGCATACCCAGAAGCCTCCCAGCATTTCCCTTCTCCCTGACTGAGGGTACACGCAAAACCCCCAGGGCTCTTTCCTCCCCCCTCCACTGTCAGGCTCAGTCCTTTGCTTGCCAATCTCAACCACCAGACAAAAACGAGACATGAAAACACTCATAGATATCTCCTAGGTAGCAAAACCTCATGAAACAGTGTAGTATAAGGATTACTGGTTTTCAAGGCCACTTTATACATATGGGCCATTGTCCTCATCTGGACAGGTGTATATAGTGACATTCCTATAATGCTAGGGCTTGGCAGTGAATAGGGCTGTGATTTTCATGCATGAAGGCTTTACACTTGATCTCCAAGTGCAATACATCTTGTTTCATTCTGGTAAAGAGGAACATTTACAAACCAAAGTGGTTTAAAACTTAGGTTGTCTGATCAGAGGAAACATCAGCTTCTTTCTTACTCAATGCCTTGTATTAATTCCATGCTTTAAATAAAGAGATAATGCCCTCAGGGATGTTATTGTAACAAGAAGGAAGAATGGCTATCTTCACCCGAGAAGTCTCATGCCCATGTTCTGTTAAATATACGGGAAGTTTGGCATCTGTGCCCACGTGCACATTTGTGCTCTTTGCTGCCTACACCTACCTGGTATAAACCCAGTAGCTCTGTGTTGTTCACAGAATACATCACTTTAAGTTGCAGTTTTCTGTGACTGCACTTTTTGGTGAACTGAAAACCAGCACTGGTGTCAGTGGGATTTCTAAGGGAAGCTCAGTCGAGCCAAGTCGATAGCTGTTGGCTACCTAAATAAAACTGGAAGCATCTTTTTGAAAATCCTAGCCCTGCATTTTTAGGTGCACCAGAAATAAAAAATGAGACTATTTCTGCCACTATTACTAAATACAAAATAGGATAATTCATTTAAGACTGCATTTATCCTTTCTAGACATGAATCCTCTCCTACCACCACAAAGCATCACTCAAGCACCATTCTTTGCTCCATATAATTTACAGTGTAGTCAAACTTGACTAATCATCTGAATTATCTCTGGTACTTAGGACTGCCTCAGCCCTCCTCCCCTCAAAGACACACATACAAAGATTAGCAATGCTTTGAAGATACAATGTTTTCTCTCCAGCTTTCAAAAGTGACATTCCTAAATTAGCATGGGGTTGGTATTTGTTAATTACATGAGTGCCTGAAAAACTCAAAATACTACTTTTCAAACAGAACACAGGCAGAAAGAGAAGTAAAAGCCCTGCAGATGAAAAGCCCAGAGACACAATCCAGTTATGGCAGATTAAATTACCACAGGTCAACAGAACTGTAGTTACTGAGCATGTGCATATTCTTAACCTGTTAGATAAGACATAAAATGCACTAACTCAAACCTCTCTGAGTGATAGGTGTATGTGAATGCATTTCACCTCACTCATGATGTTTGGTCCCAGTGAAAAAGTACTGCTTATCTGTCGCGTTAGGCCAGGGGCACCTCAGCCTTATGGCAGTCACCCAAGCAAGGGTGAAGACAAAAGCCCATTTATAACTTAGACTGGCCACTGCTGTGAAGGACAATAAGAAATGCTTTTATAGATATATTAATGGCAAAAGGAGGGGCAAGGATGACCTCCACTACTTAGTGGACATGGAGGAGAATATAGTAACAAAAGACAAGGAAAAGGCAGAGGCACTTAACACCTTCTTTGCCTCAGTTTTCAATAGCAGGATAGCTTGTCTTCTGGAAAACTGGCTTCCTGAGCTGGCAGATGGAAACAGGGAGCAAACAGTTCCGTTGTAATCCAGGAGGAAGAAGTGGGTGGAGAGCAGCCAGGTAGGGACCTGGGGGTACTGGTTGATAGTAGGCTGAACATGAGCCAGCAGTGTGCCCAGGTGGCCAAGAAGGCCAATGGCATCCTGGCCTATATCAGGAAGAAAGTGGCCAGCAGGAGCAGGGGGGTCATTCTGCCCCTGGTACTCAGCACTGGTTAGGTCACACCTTGAGTCCTGTGTTCAGTTCTGGGCCACTCAGTTTAGGAAAGATACTGAGTTGCTGGAATGTGTCCAGAGAAGGGCAACAAAGTTGGTGAGGGGTTTGGAGCACAAGCCCTATGAGGGGAGGATGAGGGAGCTGGGGTGGTTAAGCCTGGGGAATACGAAGCTCAGGAGAGCCCTCCTTGCTCTCTACAAATACCTGAAGGGAGGTTGTAACCAGGTGGGGGTTGGTCTCTACTGCCAGGCAACCAGCACCAGAACAAGAGGATAGAGTCTCCAGCTGTGCCAGGGGAGGTTCAGGCTGGATGTTAGGAAGAAATTATTTACAGAAAGAGTGATTGCCCATTGGAATGGGCTGCCCAGGGAAGCAGTGGAGTCACCATCCCCAGAAATGTTTAAAATAAGACTGGATGAGGAACTTAGTGCCATGGTTTAGTTGATGAGATGGTGTTGGATGATAGGTTGGACACGATGATCTCAAAGGTGTTTCCCAACCTGTTTAATTCTGTGATTCTATTCCTGGGACCCTGGGTATATGGGGTACTACCAAGCACAGACCAAACATGTGTGTATCCTACTACCATCTGCAAAAGGGACAGATTAATAGATAATTAACATGTACTGACTTGTCTTGTGGTGCTATAAAATGTGTTTTGCATTATGTTTTTGTAACAGTTGGCTAAGCAAGGCTTGACCTGCAAGGGTTAGGATGCATACCTGCACAGCTGGAGCCTTTGGTGGCCAATCATAGCCCCACTCTCATAATTTTCTGGTTTTATAAGTGTAAATATTAGAGGTTTTGTTTAAACCTTCAGAACCTAAACATGTCATCACTATTAATAACATATGTTATAAGACACCACATGCTGGCAAAATAACCTGTAGTAAATGACACCAAAAATATTGGAAAGCTTAGCATAAAATTGAAACTCGTTAATGGTACACTATGCAGCTTGGCATACAGCTTGGGACAAGAATTCCACACAATGGGACTGTGTGAGTGCTAACAGCAGGTTTCCACAAGATAAAATAAACTTGTTTTATGGACATGAGGGATTGATTTTTAATGAGATTCTGCTTGGTCATAACATCATCCTGGGAGGGTGAGCTGGTTTTTGCCTTGCCTCTGGTGCAAAATTATAGTTTGCAGAATAAAAATGCATTTAAATCAGGCCTATGGATTTGCACTCTCATCATATTAAGTGAGAAGTAGGTGTTATCCCAGGGCTGAGTATAAAACAGTTGTTAAAATGCCTACGAAAAAGATCTCCTCTTCCCCCCATTACCTATCCGTGTGTTGTGGGACCAGGAGGTCAGCCTACAAACAGAATATACACTCCTTGAGTTCTTTAGGAAATAAACTAACTGGCAAGATTATTTCTTGAGGACAGCAGATTAGTTTAAAAAGGAATACTATAGGCATTTGAATTTATCTTTTCCTGTCCAGGTCTCAACTGCCTGTTAAGAGAACGTTAAAATGCAAAAAGGTTATCAGACTTACAAGTTCGATGTCAAATCACGGACACATTCAGTCACAGCAAGACAAGACTGTCCCTTTGCTGTCTATTCAAATTTTATCATCTTTCTTATCCATTCAATCAATTAAAACCAACACTAAATCTCTTCTTTGAACCCCAGAGAGAAAATCAAACAGATGGAAAGTGTCTTGTAACCAGGCAGCAGTTGGGGAAAAGCAAAAAACAAAAGCAAGAACAACTATTTAGCCTCTACAGCTTTAAACTCCAAACATTTTCTTTACGAAGAAATCACATTTTAGCTTCCCAAATCAATGTCACTTGGCACTAAACAGGCTGAGCTGCACAGTGTTGTTGCTTTTCTTTCCTCTCTGCTGTTATGGTTTGCACTGTTTGTGTGCAATCATTGGCTTTTAATTGCCTTCTATTGCCTATTTCATTTGTCAATAAATAGAAAGTGCAGACCTATCACCAAAGGCCTTACATCTGTTTCTCATACATCTTAGCCACCCATGGTGCCTTAAGCTAAAGCCATCCCCTACTGCTAACCAGGCTACCAGTTTATTAGGGTTTTTTCCTTGCCCTTTTAAAAAGATGAAAGTTCCTAAAAGCTTTTTTTTTCTTTGTTTGCCTTTTCTTTTCTTTTTTTTTTTTTTGGCAAGTGATGGTTGAAGTTAATGAAGTAAGCATCTGTGAGGTGAGAGAAGGTCACCCTGGGGTTGGGCACCTCCCAGTGGTGGAACTGGCATTAACCCAGCGATTAGTATGTGATGACAACACCTTAAAGATAATTAGTTGACAATGAGTTGAGAGCCTGTTAACCCCTTTAACACCTTATAGTTTATGATTATAATGAAACACTTTGGGACAAACCAAAATAGATCTAGTTTTCCTTGAGTGATTTACCAGGTTTTTTGGTGCTCCGTCCTCCCTTTGGTGACCTTCTTCCAAAAAAAGAAACAGCTGCCAGCAGCCCAAAGCATGTTTTTTCATCTTCATCAACCGGGACTGAAATATAGCACCATCTTTCTGTCTGGTTTTCTCCACTAGCTATGAGATTAAAGACTTTTTGGCTTGGGTTAGAAGCCATTGCTGAGGTAGACACATGAGAGAAGATAGACATGAATTAGTGGCATTTCTCAGGGGACAAAGGGCTGAAACGTCCAGCTAAATTTTTTCCAGTGTTTTTTCACACCACTGTGGACATACTCCTACAACTGTAATGGAAATCGTCAGATTGACTCACCTGAGTGTCACAGCTGGGGTCACTCAATCTTTCCCCAGAAACAAGAGCTACTTGGCAGAACAAGAGGGAGGCATTTATAAACTGAGTAATAAGAAAGGCAGGATCAGGCCACAGCTCTATTTAAATGAAGCAAACAGGAAACAGCATTGATCATGTGTGTGGGAAGGGCAAGATGAGGGGGAGGAGGAAGCAAATGGAGAGCAACTGGCAGTCTGCAGTGATTTATATACACTGGTGTTTCCCATCTTCATTCATTCACTCAACATATTTATCACAACAGGAGAGCTCAAGTGAATTATGACTGGCAATAGCTCAAAAATTTTGATAACAGCAAAGTAAAATAAATCTATGTGCAGCATTCAAGAAATGCTTGTCTTGACATTAAAAATAAAATTCCATTTAATTTAAAAAGAAAAAGTTTCTTGCTTCGCTCTTGCTTTGCACTTTCTAGTTTAATGTTATAAAGGTGGTCCTGGTGAGCAAATTTTATGAGAAAATGTCCTTACACTATTTTTTTGACACAGACCCACAACAAGGACAGGTCTTGCTTTCATTAGGTTTAGCATAGGACTTCTATTGATGTTAGCAGGCACAGGCTTTATGTCTGGTATGTACCCAAATATCTATCTGAGCTACTCTGTAAACTTTCTGAAATGTGCCCATCATTAACAGTTTCCAGGGCACCAGGACACACAATAGTTTCACACAATTCTCAGTTTTCCTGTGCCTCTCACTCCAGTCCTTTACAGTGCTTTAAAAACATCAGTAAATTAAGTTCCATAATGGCAAACCTTCCCCGGAGAGACTTTTATTCCCAGGTGACAGGCAAGGCAAGGCTTGCAAAGGATCCTCACAGGAGTTACAACCCAGACCTCCTGGCTCCCAGCCTTGTGCTTTACTTCTAATTAAATACATCTAGATTTGTGCAGAAAATCTAAAGAACTTTGTTATGCTTTTTAGATTTAAAGGCAATATATAGATTCAGCACTGTATCAAATGTCCATAAACTCAAAATAAAGTATTTCCATCAATTTCTAAGTTACTTATTCACCAGTTTGCAATACTGAGCTTAAGGAAAACCTGTTATCATTTATCTTAGTAGAAGTCTAGGAATAGAAAGATTGTCCTCCAAAGGTCAGAAGTATTATCCAAAACTGATTCACCTCTCTGATATTATGACCATCAATTCTAGTAATGAAAAGGACTCATAACAACTTTACCTTAAACACAAACATAATTTGCTGTTGTAGGCGTGGGGGTCATAAAATCAGAATTCCTGGAATTGATAATTGATTGAGTTTTCATTATTAAACATGATTCAGGGTTAATTAATCAATCAATCCCCTCCATGATACAGCAGAAAAATGTGCTGAAAATGCCACACACAATCAGATTCTCTTGCCTGAGGAATAGGGCTTTCCTAGTGGTCTTTAGAATTACTGTTCCTTCTTCCTGCAACCCTCAAATGCACAATCAGTCACAAGGCTAAGTACAGAATCATTTGTCTGACTATGAATTTGAAAAGCACTGCTCATAACTGATGATAGAATTTAAAGGACAACTTTATGGGCTGAAACACCAGCTACCAGAAAAAGGTCTGGCCCCACTGGCTTCAGCAGAGCTACAGAAATGTGTGCCAAGTGAGATATATTCTCATCTCAACAAAATCCTCTTTTAGCCACTTATTTCCTTTATCCATTTTTAAACTGCTTTAGAACACCGCTCTGGGGTACCTATGCAAAATATCTGTTCATCATGGGACTCTATGCCAAGCTGCACAGTCCTGTTGAATTCAGCTCTCACCTGCCTTTCTTCTTATCTCATCAATACCAGCTAAACCTCCTGCTGACGTCAGTGTACCTGAATACAGAAAACATGCAACCGGGACAGAGGTGTTGGAAACTGGAGCTATGCAGAAGTATTAAGAATAGCTGGATGTGAAGTAAGTGAAATAATCAAGGACATCAAAGAACTCTGCTCTTTTGTTTGTACTATTCACAGTTTCTTTCAGAGATGCTCACAGCACTGTTGCCACCATCCCATTCTGTTGTAGGCTGCTGTCTCCTCAGAGCGGGGTCAATCCAGCTCACTTTCTAGCTGGATTTGCATTACCCCAGCAAAATGGGAACAGCTGGTTTGGTTTTGTGGATCATAAAGAATTTCCTTAAGAATTTTCAAGCCATGTAGTCAGGTATCCAGGCATTTTCAGCTCTCCCGAATTAAAATTTGTCTGTATACAAGGATTTGCATATTAGGTATTCCCTCCATCATCTAATCTCATAAATAGGCCAAGACAAAGCACTTAACAAAACTGGTGTAGAGAACAAGTCCTATAAAGAGCAGTTAAGGAACTGGGGTTGTTCAGTCTGGAGAAAAGGAGGCTGAGGGGACATCTTGCTCTCTCTCTCTCCAACTACCTCAAAAGAGGTTATAGCGAGGTGGGAGCTGCTCTGCTATCCCAAGTAGCAAGTGACAGGACAAGAAGAAACAGCCTCAAGTTGTGCCAGGGGAGGTTTAGATTGGACATTAGGAAAAATTTCTTCATAGAAAGGCTTGTTAAGCCCTGGAACAGGCTGCCCAGGGAAGTGGACAGCATCATCCCTGGAGGTATTTGAAAGATGTGTGGATGAGGTGCTGAGGGAAATGGTTAAGCAGCAGACTTTGGTGCTGGTAATGACTGGACTTGATGATGTTAAAGGTCTTTTCCAGTTTAAATGATTCCTTGGTTCCATGTAAGGTATATAGGTTAGGTATTCTGATGGAGCAACAGTATCTTACCCATGTCTTATAGCCAGGAAGGAACAGTATGAGCTGGCCATTTTGGTAGATAATATTTTTACTGCTTAGTTCCACTGCTTAGTTTTTTTACAGAGGTGTGACCATAGCCAAAATGAAAAGCCGTACCATGGCTAATCTCAGCAGCAGCTTCTCTGACAGCATTCTTAGTAACCAGCAGAACCCTCCCAGATTGGAAAGAAGCTGAAAAAGGACAAACAGGCACATCCATGTCCTGGATTGTATGAAAAGAAATGTGACCAGAGAGATGAGGGAGGTGATGCTGTCCTTCTACTCTGCTCTTGCGAGACCCTATTTGGACCATCACATGCCGTTTCGGTGCCCCCAGCATAAGAGGGACATCAAACTGCTGGAGTGAATCCAAAAGAGGGCCACGAAGATGATCAGAGGGCTGAAGCACCTTCCCTGTGCAGTCAGGCTGAGCTCCCCAGGTTCAGCCTGGAGAGAAGGCAGCTCTCGGGAGGACATATAGCAACGTTCCAGCACATGAAGGGGGCTGGGAAGAGACTTTTTACAAGGGCTTGTAGTGATAGGACAAGAGGGAATGGCTTTAATCTTGAAGAGGGTATATTTAGACTGGATATTAGGAAGAAACTGTTTACAGTGAGGGTGGTGAGATACTGGAACAGGTTGCCCAGGGAGGTTGTGAATGCTCCCTCCTTAGAGGTGTTCCAGGGCAGGCTGGATGAGGCCTTAAGTGACCTGTCTAGTGGAAGGTGTCCCCACCCATGGCAGGGGAACTGGAACTAGACAATCTCTAAGGTTGCTTTCAACCTAAACCAGTCTACGAAACTGTTCTTTTAATCCTGTTGTGCTCAGCTGCTCACCAAAATGGTCACTGCTTAAGCAAATGTCATCAATTGAAGTGGGTACCAGCATTAAAGAAATTGAAAAAAGATCACTGATGAGCAGTGCTGCACATGGAGAAAATTTCCATTGGTATAGAACTAAATAAATATTCCTCTCTTAACATCAGCAAAATGCCTCTGCCAGCACAGCCAAGAAAAAGAAGGAAACCAGTGTGGAAGCTAGCACATAACCTTGTCTGGGACTGCTTGAGACAGTAATGAAGCCTGATATGTTGCCATTTTCCATACACTGCCCATCACAGAAAAAATATAGTGACAGAAACAAACTTTGTGGGACTTCCAAACAGATGAACAAAACTTTCCAGACCCCTTCACAATTTTACAGCATTAAAAGGTATTGCTAAATGAACAAACAAATTTGCGCTTTTCCCGAAGCTGGCAGAACTCCTATGTACGGAGTGTGACCAAACCTAAATCCCCTAAAACCTACGGAAATCCTAAAGAGCACGTGACAACCTTTTCAGTAACAGATACTAGGAAAATGCCAGGAGAATTGTCACAGTTTACTTTGTCACCTTTATGTTTAGAGAAGTTTAACATAGGTTGCAAGTATGTGTCATTGACTTCTGCCTTCAGATAACGCCAAAGATTTAATCAAGCTTCCTTCTGGAAGGGTAATCACATGCTCCCAAAGGTCATTTGTTCTTACGTTTATTTAATAGAAGTCTGTGCTTGTCTTGTGCCATACCACATAGTTATCTGTGGCCTGGTTTTCAGGCCATCGGTGTCACTGCAGCGCCACCATGGCTTGATAGTACTGCTGCTGGTCTGCTCATGAATGCCAGTTTTGAGAGATTTCACTATTTGTACAGCAGCAGATCTCTGTTCTGAAGGTTGATCAGTATTCACAGCTCATGGACACACTCCGTAGCAAGTAACAGCAATCCTGTTGTTTTCTCTGAACCAAGTTATCTAATTTATTCTAAATTATAAAAGTAAGTGACTTAAGACCCATAAGAACATACTTCATTAATGTTTATAACTATTTGAATGGTGAGTGCCAAGAAGGTGCTAGTCTCTTTTCAATGGTGTCCTGTGATAGGACAAGGGACAACAGATACAAATTAGAACACAGCAAATTCCACCTCAACATAAAAAAACCACCTTCTTTGCTCTAAGTGTGACAGAGCACTACAACAGGCTGCCCAGAGAGGTTGTGGATTGTCCTTCTCTAGAGACATTCAAGACCCATCTGGATGCATTCCTGAGTGACCCGCCCTATGTGATCCTGCTCTGACAGGGGAGCTGGAACTCAATGATCTCCAGAGGTCCCTTCCAATCCCTACCACTATATGATTCTATAAATAAAGAGGCATCAAACCTGAACAATCCTATTTTCATATGGAAGTTTCCGCAGATAAAGAATCAGCTTCTGCCCAGGTCAGTCTAACTTTTTATGGTTTAAACTTAAGGGCGGGAAGGGACTTAAAGAGTGTGTTGTTTCATGAGGGACCTTGGCCATTTGACAGACCTGTACAAGGGCCAACTGGCATGGGAGACTGGAGGTTGTAAAAATAATCTCCTTTTGGGGAGAGACAGATACTAACTTCATATTCTGGAGAAGACAAGGGGATTTATCATAGAGTTAGAAGGCTTTGAATTAAGAATATATGAGAGAAGTGAGGTTACCTTACAAAGAAAATATGATTGGCATATTTCTCTCAGAAGCTGATGGAGGTTGTTACCACTATTAATTAACAAATGAGAAAAAATTATTCTTCAGTTGTGTGTGTTTCATCTATTATGTACTTCTGAAAACATGACCTCTAAGACTGGAGTTTTGAACTCTGCAGAGGATTTTCAGACTTGCTGGAGTATTTTTGAGGCTTTGGGAAGGTTTCAAGTGGACAATAAAGTCCATTTTCAGAAAATAGAGCATAGAATAGAACAGAATAGAATAGAGTAGACCAGGCTGGAAGAGACCTCCAAGAGAAAAGACACCTCAAGAAGCATGCCAGATAGAGAATAACCGAGGTCATGTTATGCCAAATCCATACCAAGGGAAAGTTAAGGGTAAGCAGGCCTCATGTGGTAAGACCCACACATAGGAGCCAGTTCTGTGTCCAGCTGGAGAAATTCTGCCAGGGCCACGTGACACACAATGTTCAGGTTTTGTTAACATCTGTGTGGTCTAATTTTCTATTACTGTCAGCAAGTTATTTCTAGTGCTAGGTTATTTTGTCCATAAACATTGTCCCCATCACACATTTCTAATTTTAACCCTATTTGTCTCCAGTTGATTTACATTTGGCCAGAAGCAAATTGCCTATTGGAAGCATTTATTGAAAATTAATTAGGTGGCTAAAATACCTCCAGCAGATTCTGTTAACAGTGTCTGTTCCTTGTGGCTCTCCAGAATTCGACATTTTCCAGTTAAAACACCTAACAATTAAAAAAAATCCATAAAGTAAATGATATAATTAGTTCCAGAATGGAACTTAGTCTCTTTGAAATCAGATGCTTTTTTCTAAGGCTACAGTGCCATACAATAGCTAGGGGTTTATAGTGCCAGGGGATTTTTGACAGAGGAGAAAGTAAGGGCTTGTAATAGCTAAGTCACTGCACGAGGCAAAAGAAGGGTCCTTGCTAGCTTAAAATCAGCCAGATACACAGGATAACTGTGCACATACCAAAGTGGGCAACAGGAGAGAAGACAAACTGTATGAAGCAAGATTAAAAGGAAAACTATGGGATTAAACCAGAGATGATCACAGCACCCAAGAACATGGAAAAAACACACTGCAACCCTCTAAAGAAAAGCCAGGATGTTAACATGATTTACTGCAAATAGTTCCACAACATTAAAATGAGTTTTTATTTT
This sequence comes from Dryobates pubescens, assembly GCF_014839835.1. NCBI lineage: Eukaryota > Metazoa > Chordata > Aves > Piciformes > Picidae > Dryobates > Dryobates pubescens. The sequence goes on along the minus strand of NC_071616.1, from coordinate 19,047,395 downwards.
CTATGTGTGCTGCTTCAAAGAACAACTCTGTGGGCTCATAAAAATGCAGAGAACAAATAGGGGCCTCTAAGACCAATTTATATGCCATGCCCACTGTGCACTGAGACACATATAATCTGTAAAATGTCAGCTTCAAAGTTCCACAGAGATTGGTGTTAACCCTGACCCCCGACCTTGCCGACTCTAGCTGGGCCCTCATGCTCTCTTAAGCAGCTGTTTTAGATAAATGTGCTCCATTTTTAAAGAGATTGTCTCAGAGTTTTACGTGAATAGTAGTAATATTATTAACTCTCGCCGAAAAAACCACCTTAACTGAGAGTCTTTACAGATGGGCCAATCAAAAGCCTTACCCCATGCAGAGAGTGGTGGGTTAATAAATATGTCATTGGACTGAAAATATTTAAACAACACCGGGAGAAAAGAGCAAGGCATACGACAAAAGGAAAGCATATTAGTACTGTTTCCTGTCAAAATACACAGAGGAAGCACTTTACTTTGACCATTTTCCTCATAAAGAGACACGGTAGGCCAAAACAAACAAAGCTAAGGAATCTGGTTTATCCCACTGTTGGATACCGAGGACTATCAACTTCAATGAAGTAAGGTTGAGTGACCAAAACCGGAGTCTCCTTGACAAAACTGTTAATTGAACGTATCAGCAAAGGCAATCACGCAAACTGTGACCCTGTCGATCAATACTTCCCTTTTATAAGGCCTCATATATGTTTGTCTTATTTTACTTTGTGTATCTTTCCAAAGGTAGGTGGGGGATTAGCCACTTACGGTCTGTTGGAAGTCCAAAAGTATGATGTAGCCTGCTGGTTTGGCAAACCATGGGCAAAGTCTAAATCATCCTCTTAGAAGGGAAATGTCAAAGTTCAAGGGCAGACAGTATATTTTAGACAACAAAGAAGCAGCTGGTGTCCACTCATAATAAATAAAAATAAGTTGGGGTCAGAAATATAAGTCAGCTGGCTCCCCCTTCACTGAACGTGAGCCAAAGACAACTGGAGTCAAAGGGAAAGCTCAGAATGATTTCATGAGGTTTTGACTTGGACCCACTGTGAATACAGACCTACTTTTCATATAGGTCGGGTGGGAATACATATCCATAGATTTCCACAGGACTTGGGTCTGGCTGCACAGTATTGTATTCGGAAACCATCCACCCTTCTGTTTTTGCTACTGATATACTAAAAAAAAAGAAATCTGAATAAATAAAAGAATAAAACATAACTCCTTAGAAGCCAGGACAACACAAAAATACTGTATTAGAAATATTCTTGGTCTTTAATAAATAAAAAGGCACTGTTTATAGTCACCAATTAAAACATTGAGCCAAATTGTTTTCACTGCTTACTTTCAGGGACCACAGTACAAACCAATCTTCTCACTGTGATTCCAAACACTCATTATAGTCCTTCTGATTTAGCAGATAACTGTAATGGTGAGAAGCCAAATATACAACTCTCAGAACATGAACAGTTGGATCTGAAAGCTCAGCCTCTGCTCTTCCCTTCAGTACCCCATGACTCAAAAAAGGAAACCTACTTATCATTAGCAGTTGTTTGGTGGTTATACTGTAGGACAAACAAGAATCATATTCACCTGCTTTCTCAGTACCCTGCCTGCAAAATGTACTCAATTTAATGCATCAAAATGAGACAACAAGAAAGGGGATTTTGAAGAATAACAATCACCCAAGCTTTGGCTTTTAGCACTTGCTTTCTCAGGCATCTTTATCCTGAAGTTTGAATTTTTCCATATTCTTTGCTAACACCAGTCAATTAGGTCTGAAAGTTATTTTCCATGTTTTTGGATTCATGTTTTCTAAACAGAACGTACAAAACATAGACAGGTGTTGGTTTGAGAAGTTGACTCAGACACAACAAATGAAAAGGGGGAGAAACAAACAAAGGCTTTAAAAGATATCATAAATATAAACAAGGCCCAGAAATAAATATAAAAAATAAATAATACAAACCTACAATTATTCATTATTCAATACAACTAAACAAATCCAAAGTACTTTTCAAGAGAGTCAACTTTAGGAAGTCTGAGGACAAGGCATACAGAAATCCTTTACATAGGGCTGATCTGTGCCTGCTTTGCTTTTGTTGGCCACCTTTAATACAGAAATTGACTCCCTAGAATGTCTGTTTGTTTTTAAAATGTAATCTCCTCAAATGGCATCAGAGAGAAAATGAGCTTAAATTACAGTCAAAAAAAGTTTGCAAAGGTAAACATTTTGTTTTCTAAATCCCTAAAATAGGTTAATAGTTTTGAGTTCTGAACTTCAGGAACATTGCGTTTCTCCACACAAAATATTTACTTCCTGTTACCACTTGTGTCAACAGAAATTCTGTTGACTAACAGGAAAACAAAAAAAAAAAGAACACAAACACACGAACCAGCTTAAATAAGAAACACATTTCTTAATGCCTGTTTATGGTAACAAAACCAATTTTGGTTCCTCAGGATGACTGAACTGTATGACAAAGCCCTTAGGAAATAGTAGATCGTCTTGATTTCAATTGCAGCTCTTTCGAGGAATAAGAAGCCGTTCATCCTTGAAGAGGAACCATTTTTGTAAACCAAATGTTTCTACTAGAACCACGAGTCCATCTTTGCTTCTCTTCCAGATACCATGAACTCTTATGTGGAAATCCATCAGGAAGCATGTTATAGACCGGCAGTAACATTCTTTGCTTTTGACCCCTCCATTGATTTGTAAATCTAACCTTACATTTCTTTCTGCACTTCACACAGCCAACGAAGGGCTCTGTGTGTGTCCTCTGCCTCTTCCCCCTTAGCACGGCTTGCTTGGCAGCACTTGCATGTTACCAGTTGCCTTTTAAAACTCTGTGGGGAATAAAAGCTTCTTTTGCTCTCCCCTAATCTGGCCACTGCCTCTCTTGTTAATAGAGACATCACAGCCCTTGGGTTAAGATACTCATGTTTGGCAAGCTTGAGTTCACATCCCTTCCCTACCAAGGACCTCCTGATGAAGCCTTGAAAGGCTTAATCATAAAGCATATTTTGGTGCTCAACTCACACACACACATCTTCACGCTAGACACAGTGCTACTTGATCCTATACATATAGATTACCACCCTCACAGTCTCTCGTTGCTGGATATGTGTACAGCCACTCCAACAATGAGCACATGTATAACTCAAACAGTTCAGCCACAAGGAAACATTTACCAGATCCCACACAGCACAAAACATCAAGAAGAGAGATGTGTGGAAAGGTGGTGCTTTCATATACCCAGTACAGAGGTGGGAACTTAACCCACAGATGTGCTAAGCTTCACCTCTTTTTCCTGCCAATTCAAGCCTCTCACCTTCCTAGAGATTTTCCTAATTAGTGCACTATAAGATATTCAGAGGTAGGACTTTTTCAGTCTCTCCTGTTTGTACAAAATAATAAATGCTTATTGGAGCAGCTGCTAGTGCCTGAGTGATTGTGAGGCTAGAATAATTAACCCTCTGACCCTTCATGCATCTAAGTGTTTAAAAAAATTACCCCTCATAACATTATGGAGCTGTGGTTTTCAACAGTTTTCAATTTACAAGCCCTCTATTTTATTCCTCCCCTCCCCCCCCCCCCCCCCCCCCAAAAAAAAAAAATAAAAATGTGTGTATCATTGTATGGAGAATTTAAACTGACTGATAATAGGCTTGCTTCTCTTAGTTGTATTTCATGGACCTCCTGGGGTAGTCTACAGCCTCCCAGAGGTACAACACCACAGGCTGAAAAACACTGTTGCAAAGGAGTGAAAACACAGGATTAATAACATTCGCCTAAAACCTTATGTCTGCTGCCTTCATAAAGCATGTCCTGCAGACCTTGGCTCTGAGAAGATGGAATATGAGACACAATCTACATGTTCACCTGCCAAGAGAGGAAAATCCTTTCCTTTCCCAATGAGACACAAGTATTGGCACAGGAGGTCACTAAACCCGAGTGTTTGCTGTTGTGGTGATGTGTGTTTGGAAAGACAGATGTGTGAGAAACAAGAGCCCCTGTTCCCTAAGATCCTGCTGTACAATACGTATGTCATATGGGAACTCTGACACAAGTGGAGACTGCTGAGTTTTGAATTGTGAAAGACAGGGTTTGCTCCCCTTCCACCTCCCTGCAAACTAAAAGGAAGGGAAAGAGACATGTCCCTAGCTGACACTGATGGAAAGCACATTTCAGCTAATCTGGAGGCATTTCTGAGCTACAGCTTATGGTAAAAATGTCACAGCTGCCATACCCAATTGTTAGAAACACCTTAAATTGTCCATGGCATGTAGGAGCTCAGCCTGAAAGGAGGTTGTAGACAGGTGGGGGTTGGTCTCTTCTCCCAGGCAACCAACGACAGAATGAGAGGACACAGTCTCAAGCTGCACCCAGGGGAACTTTAGGCTTGAGGTGAGGAGAAAGTTCTTCACAGAAAGAGTTATTTGCCGTTGGAGTAGGCTGCCCAGGGAGGTGGTGGTGGAGTCACCATCCCTGGAGGTGTTCAAAAAGGGATTGGATGTAGCACTTGAAGCCATGGTTTAGTTAGTCATGAGGTGTTGGGTGATAGATTGGACTTGATGATCTCTGAGGTCTTTCCCAACCTTATTGATTCTATGATTCCATGAGCATGGTGAAAAAAAAACGTGCATTAGCAAAATCAACAAACTTGCAGTCTGGTATCTTCATCAAGGAGTTAGAGTGGATTTTGCACTTAAAGGTCTTATTTGCAATTATTTTATGTTCCCTTTAATCACTGTACAGAATGAAGATGAACTAGACCATTTCCAGGACTAGTTCATCTGAATTGCTTCAGACATCTTCAGTCAGATAAATCACTATATTCGTGGTCTATAAAGAAAAACAGAACATTAGGACAGAGCAGAGGACTACACTGTAGGTACTTCCATTTGGACAAATGAAACTCATCCCTCATGTTTAACTAGTGCTGGTTCAAACTTCCTGGTTGAATAGCAAAAAATATAATGTCTTCAGCAAAGAAAACATACAAATCTGTAATCAGCTTTGCAGACACATTTTTACTTTCCTGATGGGATTCTGGGATATTTACCTTTGGTCCATATTAATTTCTGCACACATGACTCACTAAAATAGAGGCTGCAGGCCAAGGACCTCCAAGCCCTGTAGGTTGTGATGCCTAGCTGGACTATGTCTCCTCTGATGAACTGTGGCAGTTTTGGCAACCAGGAGAGAGAAATCCAGCTACTACTTCTTTGGAGATGGAATAAACTGTAATCTGGACTTGCATGTGAAGGGTATTGTGATGAAAATGCTGAAGAGCTGGAATCCAGGTGTCTGAGGAGCAGAGACTGAACTTATTCAAAAAAGAAAGTCTTCTGGAAGCAAGCAAGGAACCAAAGCACGCAAGGAACCAAAGCATGCAAGGAACCAAAGCATGCCAAGAGTCCAGTGACTAGCATAATCAAAATGCAATCTTTCTTCAAATTAGTTACTTAAGTACTTTGCCTTGAGGGAAAAAAAAAAAAAGAAAAAGAAAGAAAGAAAGAAAAGGGGAGGGGGAGTGCATTTTAATCAATTCTAGTGTATTTCTGGAGCACACAGACTGCAGAAGAGTAATTAAGACCATAATTAAGTTTTCAGTAAAATGCTGAAGTGGGAATATGAGGAATAATATAGGAGCTGGTGGACATTGCATTGCTGTGTGTTTCCATTGCATTGGTTATGGTAGGTGTTTGCCAGATAGCACTAAACAGAACAGTGGTCAGTTATCAAATGACTTTGTTTGTTTTCCTGATTTCTAACTCCAGAACATCTTGCCCAATAGCAATCCCATTAACACTCTTTATGGAACAGGAAATTCATTAGTTTATAGTTTGCCTTTTTTTTTTTTTCCCAGCTGAAGCAACACAACTTTCCAAAAGAGCATTCTGGGCATAAGTTCTTCCTTAGCTACATCCCATAGCATAGTGCAGAGTTAGGAGAATGAAAACAGTATGCTGATGGCCATAGTATGAATATAAACTAAAGTAGAAACAACTGGTTCTTTGGGGTAGAGAGTTTGTCTTCCTCTTGTGGGTTTGTGCAGTTTCAGCAATGGTAGGAATAAGGAAAATAATAGACAGCAACAGGAATAGTGGACAAGAAATATTAGCAGGAACTTAAGATCTTCTAGGCTGCTCAAGATACAAGTCCCAAGGGACCAGAAACATGATATCCAAACCAGAATCAGACTGTCTTTGTTGCCAGCTGTGGCTCTGAAAAACAATCAGCTGAAGCAGAACTCAAGATTACCAGTCCATAGCCACAGCTCTGGAACCAGTGTTGTGTTTCTCAATGCCAGAGAGAAAGAACCACATACAAAACACATCAGAAAACCAAGAACTTTCCAGCACTTAGAAACTAGGTCTCAAAAGCTGCATTTCAGTGATAACTTGGTTGGGTTTTTTTCAGTAGCCAAAGCCTAGGCAGTGATACACTAGAAGATTTTTAGGCCATAAGGAATCATCAGATAACAAAATTAGGTCTCTTGCACAACACAAGCATAGTGTTTCCCTGACACTCTCATATCCAGGACAATGACATGTAAGTCACCCAGAACTCAGATATAACTTCTGTAATGCTATTTTGCCATTATCAAATGTGAGAAGGGCTCATACATTTAACAATATTTGTCAGTCTTTGCTGTTCCCTCCCTCTCCGTGTCTAGCTCTTAAATCTGACGGTCAGTCCCAACCAAACCATACAGCAGGGCTGAGGACTCAAATACATCAAGTTCCTACTTCTTACACAGACATCAGGAAAGAGGAGATACTGAAGCTGGAAACTCCTCAGAAGATTAGAAACCACAGTGAGAGCTCACCTGTGATCAGCCATCAGAGAATCCACATGTGCAACCGCTTCAGAGGCACTGACATTATTAGGGACCAAACCATCCCCACTGGAGAGGCACAGGAAGCCTGGCTCCACAATTTTTAATTCTCGCTGAGCAACTTGTTAGATTTACTACCTTTTATGCAACTGTTTTGGGGTCTCCAAAGAATATGACTCTATGACAGCAACTCACTGTGGCACTGGCAAGTAATTAGAGGGAAAAGAACCAGAACAGTCATTAAAACAATCAAAGCAACTTTTTGATCCAGGGGAGGGAAAAAAAAAAAAAAAAAAAAAAAGTGGGAATAAAAAAGACCTACACAAAGTTTCAGCATGTTGGAGGAGAAACTACCACCACCTCCCCAGATCCCCATGTTTTCCATCTCAGGTTTGGACCTAGGGGGCTTGGAAAATTGTTAATATCTTTTTCAGTGTTAGGCTGATTTTCACCATCGTATGACCTTTCAAATTCATAGCAAAGCATTGCCTCTTCTAGGGCCCTACAAACACTTTGCAAGGAGCTTTTCACCCTGAAACTAGAGGTAAGAGTTTATTACTCATCACAACTGTTCTGTGCATCAGAGGGAGCAAAGAGTAGGGCAGGATCTCACACACAAACATTCACTTGCGCCTTTCTGTAAACATACACTCTGAATGTGGTTCAAGAAAAGAAGAAAGAGGAAATACTTTCTCCAAGAAAAGGGAGAGCAGCTACTTTTTATTGCTGCTACCACAAGCCACAATTCCATTCAGTTCTCCATAGACCTGTTTCACTTTGTCCTGCAGAGGTCGGTCTTGCCTGCAACACTCTGCAGAGCCGTGAGCCCTCTTGCTCTGCAAACAGCAGGTCTGTTCCACTCTCCCAGAATACTTCAGGGATTAGGAGAATTAAAATTTGGTAAGGTTTCATCCTCCAAAAAAACTTCTGTTGGAGTTTCTCTGTACAACAGAGATCCATTGTTTTTACAAGAATTTATGTGTGTGAACCCCTTCTCTCTCCCCCCCCTCCCCCCAAATGACAATATTTCTAAATTATATAATCTCTCCCAAGAAAAGCAGAGCAAAGAATAGATCTTGTTTCGCCCAAAACACTGGTAACCAGAGAATAAACGCATCACAGTTGTCATAGGATCATAAAGTCATAGAATTGTTTCTGTTGGACCTCTAAGTTCTTGAGTCCAACCATTAGAGATCAGCATGGCCATTAAACCATGTCCACATGTCTCTTGAATACCTCCAGGGAAGGTGACTCCAACAGTCTCCCTGGGCAGTGGAGTTTTGATGTAAATATGCTGAATTAAGGCTTTTTGTTGCCTTTCTTGGCCCAACATTTGTACTTGCACTAACCAAGGTCTCTGGACATGGGGTATGAAATAGAGCAAACCCTTTAATACAATCAGTTTTTCATCACTCCTAATGAACACACACATTGGGATGCAGCCTTGACCAAGAAGAAGTATCCGAACACAATCCAAGACACCTCAGCATGCTTTAACTCTGTTCTAATTCCACAATTATCAATTATTTGACTGTAGACATCTTTTTCTGACATTGCACCCCTTGAGTTTACAGCACAAAAAGGACTGTCACTGTTCAGGAGGGGAAAAAAATAGTCTGTCCCAGCTCCAAAACAATTAAGAACTTTGATTTTGTTTATTTAAACAAGATTTGATATATCAAGTGCTTAAAGGTCTTTGCCTCTGCACTGTGAGGGAGGTTTCTTATCTCCTCTGTGCCACTGAAACATGAGCTGAGTGGCAGCTCTCTGCTAAGCCAGTTTCGAAGGCAATTTCACTAATATTTTCCAAACCAGTTTGACTTTCCCACCATCTCAGGATCAATCCCCAGCTAGAAGTATTTCGTGTGGCGGCTGCTTCCTGAGACATTTGGCTTCCTGAATGCATTCCTTTGGGACTTGGAAAAGGATTTGAAGAAAGCTGGAGGTAGTTCACTTTTCAAGCATTTTGTGGTCAGCCTCCTTTCCTCAGCTGCAGCCCTGTCACAGAATCACAGAATGGTCTGGGTTGGAAGGGACCTTCAAAAGTCCTCTAGTCCAACCCCCTCTGCAGTAAGCAGGGACATCCTTAACTAGATCAGGCTGCCCAGATCCCTGTCAAGCCTCACATTGAATAGGGACCCTAAGAACAGAAGCAAAGAGAAATCCTTGTCAGTTTAAGTAACCTGGAAAGAATCAGGAGCTCAGAGAAGGATCTTCAGCTTGCATTTGTGTGAGGGAAAATTAAACTTGTTTAAGACCCAACTGCTGTTGGAGAGAGAAAAACATCTTTGATTTTTATTAGGAAAATTAAGAATTCATGAGTAGGAGCGAAGGCAAAAGTTCACCTGAGGAAACAGGTCTGGAAGGCAACAGGGTCCTTTATTTAGACTTTATCCTGCCTTGTACATTCCTATCTATTGCTTCATATTGCCATGTGCCAGTTTGGATGAGTAGCTAATAGCAGCTGACCTGATTCAACCAACAGGTTGTGATTACCTTCAAACCAAGTGGCAGAAATTTGTACTACTGTGGACGTAGCTGACCTGACTCCTACCCATGCCTTCAATGCACAGGGAGGGTTTCCTTACAACCTCTCAATACTTTCCAGGTGAAATTGCTGAATCCTTACTGGGGATTACATAAAGGATGGATCATAGACAAGCAGATTTTTGTCCACAGTTATTATGTCTCATTATTCATGTCTGGCAAATGCATGGTCTCACCTTTATTTGTCACCTTTCCTGCTCTTACACTTGTAAACGCTCCCCACAAGTTAAAAATATTTCTGAAGTGACTAGTCAAATATATAAAACAGATGTACAATTGCAGCTTGGGATGAATTAATTCTGCCTGTCTGTGAGCAAGAGAATAAATGTGTAAGTAGATCAGGGAATACAATGGACTAAGCACACCAGCTGATCTTTAAATCCCTAGATCTTGATCATTGTTTCTTTGTGTCTGTTTTTCTGTTCTCTTATGTAGAGAGAAGCAATCCTATGTCAAATATCACATTTTCATTTAAATCAAACTACTTTAAGGTAAGGCCAAAATGTGTCCAGCACTTTTGATTTCTGTTTTTCTATCATTGAAGTAGAACTTTAAGCAGCCAAATTGCAGGAATTTCCCCCTAAACTAGTAAGGCAATGAGCCAGCTCTGTAGGCCTTCTTTCAGATCAGTTACTGCAACCCTCACTAGCAGCAGGCAGTACAGAGACCTACTGGGATTTGTAGGTGTAAATTAGGCTACCACATACACTGTGGCACACATCCACATGTGGAGATGGAGGTTCCCTTAGTGTATTTTGAACAACTGTTCTTTGTCTGGGAGTTTGACAACCCGGCCTTATGTCTCAAGTGTCAGGGCTACAGCGAGTTTTATGGCTGGGCTCAGATCTTCTCAATTACATACATCATCCTATATTGAGAGAGACAGTTAGACATTGCTCTTTTGAGAAGGCAAGCAACACTTGTGCAATTACATCCTCACCTCTGAAAACCTGCATTATACATTCACATCCTCCACAGACAGTACTTCACAACAGAAATATTAACATAGTGATCAACAATGCTCTAAGTAATGACAAACAATATGGCTAGTGAAGGAGGTTCTGCATAACCATATGAGCAGCTAAGGACCTGAAAGAGGTACTCAAATCACCAAATCTAATTTGAGGTACCAAAAGCAAACATGCAATCAACAGTTCTAAAAATTAAAAGCCCAGGACAGCAGCTACTAGCTACTTTAATTAACCATGAGACATGGCTTGCTTTCACATCATTTGCTTTATTACCTCCGTCAGGATGAGTGTTAAAATAAATGATGTGAACAGTATTGGTTTGGCTGTCAAGAAAAACTTGGTTTCTTGATTCCCAGTACCTTCTTATACAGCCTTGGGCAGGGGAAATCCAGATCTATCAGATACAGTTAGTTAGTCCACATTTATCGATGGAAATTGTGCACAGAACCATTCTGAGATGATTCAAGTTTTCAGTTTTTGCACAGCCTATAAAATTCCCTGTTTAACTCTTTAATTTTGATTTGTTTCTGAGCTCTGTTTTGGGACTCTCACAAAAAGGACATTGAGGTGATGGAGCCTGTCCAAAGAAGCTGTCCAAAGAAGGGCATAGAAAGCAAGTCCTGTGAGAAACAGATGAGGGAACTAGTTATTTAGTCTGGAGAAGAGGGGGCTGAGGGGGCTTCTCACTCTGCAACTACCTGGAAAGGAGATTGTAGCAAGGGGGCAGCTCAGTCTCTTCTCCCAAGTAACATACACTAGGACAAGAGGAAATGGACACAAATTGTGCCAAGGGAGGTTTAGGGTTGAAACGAAGGAATATTTCTTCTCTAAAAGGGTTGTCAATCCATGGAACAGGCTGCCCAAGGAAGTGGTGGATTCACAATCCCAGGAAATATTTAAAAGTCTTGTAGATGTTGTGGTGAGGGACATGGTTTAGTGGTGACTTGGCAGTGCTGGGTTAACAGTAGGACTTGCCGATAATAAAGGTGTCTTGCAACCAAAATGATCCTATGGTTCTAAGATTGTGAGGCTATATGTCTGTTTTGACATGGGTTTTGTATGTATGTATGTTTTGTTCACAAGTTATACTGATGAGGGCAGGACAGACAAACTAGAAACTGAAAAACAGCAATACTGAACAGGCAACATTTGGTCCTCTGTTCATACTGTTTCTTCTGCATCCTGTTAACACAGAAAAGAGATGTGATAGGGCCAGATCCAGTTTATTTTCTCATATGCTTATTATATTCTTGTGTGTAAATATCCAGACTCATGCAATCTGAAATAATGTTTTAATGCCCTTGTAAAAACTCAGCCCTTCTGCTTTTCTAAGGAGCCTGCTAAAAGAAACAGTCAATCTCAGGTATAATAGATTTTTCTTTTAGGCTTCAACAATAAAATAGTTGGTGGTCTCTAATGCTACTGCCTTTAAAACATTCCTGGGTTTTACTAGGATAACCAATAAGTCTGGAAAGTCCCACCCTAAGAGCAGCAGCAGCTTTTGTTCAGAGAACACAAGTTTCTCCTTGTACGATGTTGGACTCAGGGGTGTCTGAACTATGAATGGGTGGCTAAGGGCATAATAGGCAACAGGTTTCAGATTTTTATGAGTGGGGGGAGAAAGGCAACCCTGCATTATGGTGCTAATGTATAACACTACCTGAAACATGAAAGAACTTCATCCAGCTCCTGTTATACATGGTCAGATCCTCAACAGGTACAGCATAATGAAGCTGCATTGATCTCCAGGGAGCTCTGCTGATTTATGTTCCCAGATCTGGTTATATATCTACACACCATATGTTGTCCTTAAGCAATCAGAGAATGCACAGATTTCTTCAGCAATTTTTAATATGAAACTACATGTAAATGCATGTGGTTTCTGAAGTGCATGAAATATATCTATGCAGAGCTAGAAGACATTTTCTGACTTAGATTAATTTGTTCCACTGCAAATGACAAAGCTGTTCCTTTTCTTTCTAAAATGCCCAGAAAATAAAGCCATGGCTCACTGTATTTATGAAACTGCATTTCTTCTTGGTTTATTATTGCTGACTGACCTCATGAGCTAACTTTCCAGAAGAGCACATGTGAATTTATTTACATACATGCCAATTATATTAATAGAAATTGCAATGACTCATCACTGCACATTGCTAAAAATTCACACTCATCTCATCTTTGCAGTGGGCTTTCTGTTACATGTGAATTTCCTCAGCTTACCTTGCTAGAAGTTCAGACACCCTTATTCCTTTGGGAAGAAAAGTTCACTTTTCTGCCTGAGATGGCAGGCTCTTAAGCTTGCCATCCTTGTGAACAGACCTGCAGCCAAGTCCAGTAATGGCCACTATAATGTGTAACCCTATTTGGGATTCAAATCCCCGCTATATTCCTGGAAAAGAATAGCTACTAGCTCTGCCCACTCTTGGTCCTTGTTCAATGATGCTTTAAGACCACACACACATACAAGCAGTAAGAACATATATTTCAAGTTCTTGCAGTGTCCTAACTTTTGTATAAGATCAAGTATGTCTCATAAGAATGGAGGTGGGTGGACTGTAATATACTTCCTGCAGATAATATTTGTTAATAGTTTTCTCTGTCCTTTCTTTGCTCTTTCACATAGCTCCCATCTCCTTGTTTTTTGCCGTATTTCCCTTTAGTCCCACTTTATTTTTCTCCCCATTCCTTTTTTCTCATGAACTCACCTTTATGAAATACAAATTCAGCCACAATCACAATGAACCTGATAACCTCACAGAATTTGCATACATACAAGGTTAAATAAAATGGTCAGTACATGTAAACACCTGCAGGTAAATGTGCACCACAGCTCAGTGTACTTATGACAGGCTTAGAAAACTGCTCGGCATTGTCCCAGCACAACTTCCAGAGAGGGCTTTTGAAAATCCCACTGCAATAGTTTAAACTCCTGATCCAAAGCTCAGAAATAATTCCTAAAACCCACTGTCTTTCTTGAAAAACGTAACTGGTGGTGGCAGTTTATAGGTCAGAGTCCAGACAGAGAGTTCTTCTTCATGAGAACTATGAACATGTTCATAATTTAGATGGTCGGTTTGCCTGAAAGACAGAACTGGAATAGCTGAGGTGTTTGGCATATAACTGTCTTGACAATCATGTTTTAGATACACACCCACATGGACAGTTATTTCAGTGCCCTCTTTTTAGCTGAGTATTTGCAGGTAGCCTTGGAGGATAAGAGCAGTAATTGTCAAGTGAGTTTTGGCAAGAATTCCTTACTTAGAGCTAATAGATGTTAAGTATGCAATACTAATAATGAGATTAATAATCACTGTTGTTAACAAAACACTTGAGACAATTTTACTTTCTTGTAGAAAGGAATCAAATTAAGAAGTGGTCCCTGTCCCAAAGAGCTGGCATTCATGTCAGGCCAAAATAATGATTGTTTACACTTGTGTAGTGATGCAAAGGAGCAGATAAGAGCATGAGCTTTTAACACAAAGCTGAAGGAAAGGAAGATTGTAAGCACTGTAATCTAGAATGATCATGGAGCACAACCCTGAAGCCTAAGCAACTTCCCCCAAGAGCTCACAGATCACATCACAGAGCTGAGCTGAGAACTGAACCTGTCCGTCAAGTCCCAAGCCAGTGCTTTAACCATCTTTCCGTTTAGCCAGCTTTACCCAGGCAATCTCAGAGGTCCAGATTCTGCCTTGGGGTATATGTTGGCCTCATTAACTTACTCTAAATAAGAGCTGTAAGCAGAACGTAGCCTACAGAAAGCAAAATTTATGGGCTGAAAATGCCACATTCTTTGCTTTTTATTCAGTTGGGGGGGAATGGCAAAAGCAAAAGGCAAAGCTTAAAACAAGCTGAGCAAAGTAGACTAATGAAGACTGCATATTTTTCATTCTGCAACATGAAAATATATACATGTGAACATAAAAAACACAGGTGCCCAAATACTGCAGTCGCCTCTTAAATCTGCTCTAAAGCGCCAATGGCTATGTTATACCTGTCTCCAGAGAGATATGTAAATTACTTTTTCTTTTGAGGGAAAACAAAATCATCTTCAATAAGATTTGGGGGTTTTTGCACCTTTTCCCCTCAGGCCCTGTGGCCTTCTTACTTGAAGTAAGTGTGCATAGGTGCCATGTCCTTTGTACAAAGACTGCACAACAACTTACTCTCAACAGGAAAAGGTAAAGCTTTAGTTATGCTACATTCCTAATATTTTCTGCTGTCCATGAAAAACTACTGTAAACAGAGTACAACACAGTAAGCTTTCTGTGCTAATATGCTGTCTAGACTGCTTAAAATATCAGTTCTCATTGCCCAGCTTGTATCATGGCTTAAACTTTTAACCTCGTTTCTTTTCTCTTTGACCGCTTCACAGGCTTTGAGCTTTTTTGAGTATTTAATACCCCCATGGCCATGCCACCCAAGCTGCTGGAGATACAAGAACTCTTAAAACCTCCCCTTTATTGTGGTGGTGAGAAGACTAACTTCAATCTAACACAAAAAGTTAGATAAATCTTCCACCTTCATAGAGCCTCCAGCATAGGCTACCTTCCCAGACTGGATGACATTGATACATTAGAGAAGTGACAGCAGGTTATTCTGTAACACCATCACATATGTGATAGAAGGGGCAGAGGGTTCGTCATAGAACCATAGAAACTTTGGGGCATTGCTAATGCATGCCTTTGATTTCTGTTTATGGCCCCCAAGTTGAGTGATCTGTCATGTTGGCACCAACTTGACTATTTTTAATGATGTAACAGCTGGCTCAACACATACTTCAATGATTTATGTTCATGTCACAAAACCTTCGTACTGAAAGGAAAACTCTCAAGTAGTTTCTGCTATCTTACCCCATATGCAGATACAGTCTACATACATTATACCAGACCACTGTAGCATACTTATTAACTAAATTGAAAGCAGTGAGATATGTAAGGGGAGGAAAACATGGAACAACAAAGGCAGCAACAAGACATTTGAGGGGTTAAAAATCTTGAAGTTCATTAATTATGAAGCACAACTCCAGAGTTATGAACTGGCCCTTCCTCTTAAATGAAATACAGAAATGAAGTTAATTCCTGCATGCGCAGAAGAACACTCATGTGAACATGGATGCATTCATATTTCAGTAACAGAGCAAATCAACCACACAAGAGAGCACTGTGCTGATTATTATAATCAAGTATCAGTTTGTATCTAGCAGCACTCATGTCCAATGGAGAACCACAGACTATTTCACACGCCAGCAGTAACAATTACTAAAGACACTCTTCTGCAAGGCAGCACTTAGCATGGTATTTGGCCTACAATGTCTCTCAGTTACAAATAGTCTGAGTGAAAACCTGTGGTTAACAGTCCTTCCAGATGTGGCCCATCAGCCTTGCCTTCTCAGAGGTCTAGAAATCCAAGGGTCCATAAGGGGATATTTTTCACTACTGACTAGAAAAGTTTCTGTAATTCCTGGTGCCATTTTCCTCACCAGCCTGAGGTAGACACTTCCATGAACTGAAGATCTGCTAAAACATTTGCATTGTCCCCACACAAAAGCCAAAAAGCACCCCAGTACAATCTGTGTACACAGGCCTGTGGTAATGGGAAAGTCACTTACCAAACAAAACCGAGATGCAGATCCCATCCTAAGAGGCAGTGTTAATGTGTCGGTGAGGAGATGGGAAGAGCGTTCTACTGCTGTTAACTGCCACAAATTGCTCAGAATTTCCTGCAGCCTTGACACTACCAGGGAGGACCTCCTTGCCTAAAACACCTGAAGGAATTCAAAACTGATTCGTGTATCGGCTGACTTAGACTCAGCTGTGCCTGTTAAAAGTCATTTAGCACAAGGTAACAAAATTTGGCTACCTTGTATTTGGAGAGCAAAAGCTAACTGATTGAATGAAATCATGACGATCTGACCCCTTCCCTCACATTACCACACAGCTGAACTTGTAACACTGACTTCAAGAAAGCTGCAAATTCCCAAACGCAGGAGAATTTCAGCCAGACTTCAGTGTGATGCGTGGTCTCTCAGCTCCTTCCTGAATCCTCCCAGCAGGTGCATACAAGGCAATAAGCTCTCCATCCAGTTTACTATGAGGAGATTCCAACCTTTTAGAGCCTGGCATGATCATGCCTCCTATCACACCCTCCCAATCCATCTCTCACACCCTGGTATACCCTGCCCACCCCAGTCACAGAAGGCAGCAGAGGACATCAGAAGCCCAGTGGAATAGTCGATACGGCTGGGGACTCTCCTCTCTCTCCAGCTTGGCTTCTCTTCCCCCCTGGAAGCAGGTCTGTGGCTTGGGCAGTCAGGGGCACTGCTCCCTACCTTTCCTCCTCCCTCAGCACAGGCTCTCATTGTGGGCATTGCTGGGTCTAGCTGTGCTGTGAGGCATGAAGCTCCCTCAGCACCAGGGCCAGATGAGATGGCAGCAGCAGGCTGTGACTTTGTGCTGTTAAATTGTGTAAAATATGCAAAGCTGCTGTTGGAAGATCTGGCAAGAGTTGCATGTATAGAGGAGGAGGAATGAATCTCCAGGATTCTCCTCAGGGTAGAGCCTCTTCTTTGCCTGTGAAGTTTGTCCTCACCCAAACTCCAAGCTAGACAAGCTGTAGAAGGCATTCTCCATGCCATTAACCATGGCAACAGGGTTTAATTCTTTTTGCTTAATTTAAGAACTGAGAGGAGTTGAAAGTGGATGAGGAGCTCTGAGCTCACCATGAAAGGGTCATCCTGAACTTAGAAATTCCTTCTGCACTGAGTCCCACCATGAAGGATGCACTGTAACTGTACCTAATTTTGTTTCTTCAGCTGCTTTTAAGCTGTGTCCTGAGCTGTTTGGTTGACTACCTTGAAATAAATTACTTTTAAAAGAGCTACTTCATAAAAATGTCCAAAATCAACTGGTGTTCAAAGACTTGCATTATGGAAACAAAATTTTAACAATGGAAAAACACAACAAACACCACAGGGAACTTACACTAGGAGATTTCCCTCCTTCTTTCAGTATTATTGTAAGATTGGTATTGGACCCATTTGAACCTTATGATGAATTTCTCACCCGAGTGATCTCCAGAATTTCTCAGGCTCCTATGCCAGTGATCACAGCTCAATGGGTGGTGTGTACCTGAAGAGTAACCAGTCCCAGCTGTATTCTCTTTCCAGGCTCTTCCCCTGCTGCAGAAGCATTTCAGTTTACTCACAGGAGGTTTCTGTTAGCAGGATTGTCACTGAGAGATTCCTATATGCATTAGGCAATCCCATAGCCTGCAAGTCGTTCATAGCTTCCTCTCCTTCATTAGTGCCTAATTAATATTTCTTTTCCATAGTGCTCAAATCTCAAGTTTTAGTTACTAAGTTTTAGCTTCTAATCTTTGACAATACAAGCAAATAAATCTTTCGTTTCTCCCTTGGTTATGGTTTGTCTCAGGCTTTTCCTGTGGTGGAAACAGAAATCTAGCTCCACTCCTTTCTCAGGAATCATTTTTCAGAGGTTTTGTACCCTATACAAAATTTTTGTTGTGGTGGTTATTTTTGGATTTTTGGTGTTTTGCTGTTGTTGCTTTGATTTGTTTCTAAGGGTTTTAGCAGGCTCCACATCTGAAAAGCCAAGCAAGCTACAGCTCTTTATGCTAGTACCAGCGGTTCAGGCAGATTTCCTTCTCTCTGCCTAAATGGGCATTTAGCTCCTCTCAACAGTCTGGGGATCACAAGTACACTGAACCCATCACTCATACTTGGGGGTGGCCATTTGTAGGTCTGGATCATGCTCCTCTCCAGCTTCAGAGTCTAATTCCATAAACCCCATGCTAAACCTATATATATACACACACACATACACAAACATTTATCGTCCATATGTCTGTCTCGGCTTTATTCAGGCCTAAACAAAAACCCTTCTAATCTGTATCAGGCACTGTGGCTGTCATCCCTGTGATATTTCAGTGCCTTGCCGCCTCTAATGCTTTTTAGGTAATATTAGGAAATATTAGCCAAAAGCCTTTTAGAGCAATAGTAATCTTTCTCTCAGCCCCCTTGGATTTGAGACTGGGATCTGAATTCCTGGTGTAAGCTAAAATCTATGCAGTGTCCTCACACTTCTCCCTCTGGTTTTCCCATGTCTGCCACCATTCCATCTTTCTTACAACATCTGGTAGGTTTTTTTATGTATCTATATCTGAGGGCTGAATTAAACACATGACTTTTAAATTGCTTAAAATATTTTTACATCTTCCAACCTACTAAATCCCACAGATGGGTCAAATTATCTGCTAAGATCTGCTCAGTGGGTCTCACTGTAGTGTTTTCTTGTCACTGAATGTGCAAAACAATTATGTGAAAAAGAAAAAGGCTTGAATTATAATTAAATTATAATTAAAGCTTAAATTTATGGTGCTGAGCTGAGGAGGTAAGTTTGGCTAAACATTTTGTCAGCATGTAGCAAAACAAATATGAATAAGGAATTGATATTCTCTGTATATCTTCTTGGTGCTCTTGTGTGCCTTTTTACGTGTACATCTCAACAGCTAACAGTGTAGGGAAACAGATTTCAGGAGTGCATTGAATATGCACAGGCCATAATATTGATACATTTATAATGGTCTTCATATGGAAAATTCTAGCAAGTTCAAGTGATTTACTAAGATTTTGTTTAGGTATTCATGTCTGAATGAGAAACTCTCCAGAGGGTCATTTGCTCATTTCATAAATCAGAAAAGAACACATTTTTATACAAGTAGTTTAATACAGGAAATACGAGTCTAGTCAGTATCTTTCCAAATACATGTGTCTGAGTGGTTTTTGATGTGAAGTGCTGCCTAATGTCTTTTAAAGCACTATTTAAACAACTTCACATGAGCAACTACTAATCAATATGTCTCCCATTTTCTGACGCTAAAAGACCAATGCTAAATAAATGCTTTTCTGAATCATATATAATGAATAAACCAGAAAGCAACAGCAGCAGAAGAGAATGGCAAGAAGGCATTATTTAGAATATGTATTACCCCCAACATGTACATGCTTACCCCTAGTCTGGCTCTCTAATGGAAAAGAAATAACATGAAATTGGGCAATTATAGACCTTTCTCTGAGGTATGACTCAGCCTGCTGTATTGTGTAAGGGCTGGCAGGAATGGCACTGGCAGTACTAAGCAATGTCCGGGCAGGCCAGAAATGACTGATTTATATCATAAAGAAGGGCGTAGCCAGAGAATAACTTCTAACAAATGCATCTGAAAATGAGCTGTAAAGAAATGAAGGATTGATAGCAAAGAGCAGGCCCCCAGGAAGTGCTGGGGTTTGAAAACTCCCATTTAACTTTGGTTTAATTATGTTTTGAGTGGAACCAGCAGGGGGAGAGGAGGCTTTTCCCAGAAACCGTATTTTTATATTGTAAAGTGTAGAGCAATTCAGACAGAGTCCCAAGCATCTCAACAAAGGAAATGGAAGACAAAGCTGCTTGCCAAACATGGACTGGCTATGTTTGCAGAGCTATCCTTTCATTTAAAAAAAAATATAATAAAAATCTAAGCTTTTTTAGTAATGTGTTTTATCAGGAGAGTTTCTGCACAGGCATCCATATACAGGGTGGGATGTGTGAGCTGTAATGCAGTAAGCCACATGAATGGGAGTAGTGACTCAGTGTTTGGGATGTTGATTTTTTTGGGGCACCAAAAATGCTGATTGAAGGCTGGAGAAACTGACAGGCACTTGAAAAGCTCAGACTGCTTCAGTCATATAAAAGAAACAGAAGACTGAGAAGTGACTGTGTACAATCTCTCCATTCGATGGCCATGTACTGAAGACTCTAACACAAAAAGGAATGGTGTCACAAAAACCCACAAGTGAAAGAAAGAATTTTAACTCTTGGAAGGAAATATTGAGTAGATAGTTACAAGGACACATCACCAAGGAAAGTGAGAGGCTTTCTGTGTCTTTGTGTTCAGATCAGGATACAATGCCTTTCTGGAAAAGAGGTTTCAGCTAAATGAAATTTAGTCTTGTGCAAATTCAAATTACCAGTCTCAAAAGAGAGATACCCTTAGTAAGCACATTACTCTTTAGTAAGCTAGACTAGATAATCTAATGGCCCTCTCTGGCTTTAAATTATCTCATTCTTCAAGTCTTTACCTACCCACTTCAATGAGCATGGCTACAAACAGTAATGTTAAATTAGCAAGTCTATTGACATTTGTATTGGTGTATGATTTCTGGGTTGGAAAAGCCTCAGTCCAGTTTAAAGGCATATATTTCAGTTCCACTAAACCCACCAGAGCCCAATGTGCATTCCTGAAGCATACTCTAGAAAATAAAGATATCTATGTAAAGTGAAATGAATAATGCTTGGTAACAGAGCATCCATGTTTCTCACTTTCATTTTCCAGTGCTTTTAGTGTATACACTTGTTGTTTTAAAACTTCTCCCTTCCCAAGCATAATAGTTCCAAAATAAATAAAATAATATAAAAAAGGAATACTGCTGTTGATGTTAATTGCAGTACATGTGGGACTAATTGCACTGCCCTTCATTCTAATTGCTCACCATTTGCCATTGCAATGTCCTGATTTTGATTGCTTACCTTTTATGAAAATGTGATTACGTGCACTGAGATTTCTCATATATATACCAGAATCCTCCAACTGAATGTTTGGGACTCCTAGAAAGAGGCATTTATTCAAAACAAAGGAGTTGTCTCCTTAAACAAACAAATAAAAACAAAAGTTGGGAGAAACATCATGGCTTATCTATGTTAAACGTATCTAAGTGCCTTTTGTATGAGTAGGTGTTGTGCTTCTTACCTTCTGAGTGACAGTAAATTGTTGGAAGGTGACTTTTGCTGTGCCCATGAAAATCTCCTCGTACAGCACAAAGCAGAAGCTGTTGAAAAGCTCACAGTTCCCACATGCTCAGAAAACACTTTTCAGGTGTCTGCTAAAACCAAAACCAAACCAAACCAACAAAGAAACACAAAGCAAACCAAACAAAAAACCCAAACACAAAAAAACCCAACACAAAAAACCCCAAACCATCAAAACCTCCGCGTCTACTGAGCTTATTCAACAATCTTACTATCTCTCTAATCATTGCTCGTTTGAGTAGGAGTACGTGGGTAGTGAGAAGAGGTTCTTGTCTCTTCTCTGGCTTCTCCCCCAGTGTTCTACCAGCACAAAGTAGAGAGCAGCCTTATTCAGATCCAGAGGAGATGAAAGCTGTTGTGGGCAGGTGCAGAGGAAGTGAGATACGTGGGTAAGTGTTGTGAAAAGGATACGCTGGAGTAATAAGGCTGTAAAGAACAATAAGGCCAAAATAAGATTGCACAAGCAGTCCTGATTTGATTTAGTTTCTGAGTTTTGTAAACCCTGCTTTGCATCTACGATGTTGTTCCTCCACTTTATTTTCACATGGGATGTGTAATGCCTCAGCACAACAAGCATGAGTAATGAACTTTCCCAAAGTGGTGTCACTCTGGTATCCCCAACATAAAGCTCTCTCTCCTTGGCAGACAAATACAGACTTGACTTGGCTATTTCTCCCATCCCATTTTAATGAATTTTTTTCCCCTCCAGCTGTTTCCAGTCTGGAAGGTCCTCATTCCCATCTATATGTGCCTTTGTGCATTTCTTCCCTTTTTTGTCTATCTTCTTCAGTTCATGTCCCTGTACCTTCCATGTGAATTTTACAACCTTCCTTATGCAGCTTGCAAATGTGACCAGTCCCTTTCCAGATCAGATCTTCTGTCTCCCTAGTATCTTCTCTCATTTCACTTGCTTTTCCTTTCTTGTTCTCTTACTACCTAAATAGTTTCTCTATTTTTTCAAAGTATTTTTTCTAGTTCTTATGTCTATTGATCTCTTCTCCCACTGAAACCACTAAATTTGTATCTATAGCATGCTCTGGTAGGGATTTCCACAGCTCTGTTACCAACATGTAAAGAAACACCTCCTGTTGTTTTCGACCTTGCTCTTACTGGTTTTATATCACATGCACTAGTTAGTTGTTGTACTGGAAAAGACAGTGAAGAGTTGATCTCTGCTCAACCTCTCCTTACCATTTGTAGTGCTGTAGGCTTCTGTCATGCCCCCACCCCCAACCTGTCTCTTTTCCAGATTGAATCATTTCTCATATGGAAGTCATTCCAAATGTTTGATCATCATTTTTGCCCTTTGTTGAACCTTTTCCAGTGCATGATATCCCTTTTTTGGGTTTTTTTTGCAGATGAAGGGACAGAACAACACACATTATTTGAGGTATGGATGAACCATGGCTGTAGAGAGTGCTGAAATGGGTTTTGTTTTGCTTTCTTTTCCTTCTCTAATCATTCATGATATTTGATGTTCTTTTTTTTTTTTTTTTTTTCTGGTGGCTTCTGAGCCCTGAGCTGATGTTTTCATTCAAGGTTCACTTCTTAGTGGTAACAGTCAGCTGAGAGCACATCATTTTATAATGAATCTAGGATTGTTTTTCCCCACATGAATCACTTTATATACACCGAATTTCATCTGTCACTTTAATACCCACTCACTCAGCTTCATAAGGACCTCCTGCAATTCTTCACCCTTCACAATCCCTGCTGTTAAAAAGCAAGAGGAAGCCAGTGGCACCTTTTTCTCAGGAAAGATTAGCAGGGCCTGAGCAGTACAGAAAGACTCAACTACATGCAAGGTCTTCTGGATGAGCTGCTGTTACACTGTTCTCAGAACAAACTGAGCACTCTCAGGCAGGCTGGGCAAGAGCCTGAAGGCAAAGAATGTCACGCTTTCCAGAATGCTCTTCAGTCTCAGTCTAAACAGGGCCTGAAAGCACGGGTATATGAACGTGGGGAGGAGCAAGGCAGGCTTACCCTGTGCAGCTGCACATGTTGCTTGGGAGTTAGACTGGCTATGGTACAGCCACACATCTGCTAATGTCAGCTCATAAAAGCAAAACCAAACCAAAACAAAAAAAAGCGCCTTTGGTTTAAAGTTTGCCCCCTCCGTGCCCCTCTCCCTCCTCCCCACCTTTTTTCCCCTCTCTGCTTCAAAAAAAAGACAGGTTTGAGTCTGACTCTGAAGCACCCTCTGCTACAGTATGTGCCATTTACTTTAGTAAGGCTGATTAAGTCATGCATTTACAAGTAGACCTTCCATCTGAGCTAATTTAAAGCAGATGTTCTGGGTTCCACAGCCAGGGAGGCATCAGTCTGAGAATTGCAAGGGTCTCTGTAAGAATGCTGTTTTTACTGCACTTTATAGTGCACTGGGAGGAGGTTAATTGGTGTAAAAGTTTAATTTCAAATAAGGATCCCCTTTTAAAGTTGCATATATGCATATACCTTTTTATGGAGCATTATATTACAAAGTCAAAGTGGGGGAGAAAAATTATCCAAAACCATTTCAGGATCAAAGACACCCAACCTGTCAAATGCTAAGATATTTTTATGAGGAAATAGGACTCACATTTGCTCCAGAAGACGCAGAGAGAAGTACATGAGTGGAAAAATATTTAACTAGATTCCATGGTATATTAGAAGAAGGAGAGAAAAAAAAAAACACCCATGCCAATATGTTGGTTTCAGAACCTTCTGGCTTGACTTCTGCTGTTGAAAATATTGGCAAGAAAATGCTCTGTGCTGGGATTATTTATTAGAAAAGCAATAGATTTGTACAGTTTAACAAGAGAGGCAGGATTCAGAATCGCCCCTTTTCTCTGTGTTCTAACTTTCAGCTACTTTTGTTTTTCATTTGTGAGCCAGAATAACTACACTTATCCCTTGAAATGATCAGCAGCACTGGCTTAGCACGATTTTACTATTTGATTAATTGTATTACTTGCGGATGGCTATGGCCTGTGTCTTGCACTGAATATCGCACAGGCTACTCCCAGATGAGAGACCAGTTTTCTTATGAAGCTTAAGTCATTCAGATTTACATGTTAAACTTGTTAGAAGTTATTGGGTTTATTTTTTTTTTTTTTGCCTTTAATAAAGACAACAATAAAAGAAACTGTATTTACCTTGAACTTCAGTCTAGGTTTGCAGGAGATGCAGACCATGGCAGCAGCTCTCAAAAGTCCCTTCCTCTCTTCTGACGGATAATCTCATTAAATTTTGCTACTCTTCCTGCCTTATATTACAGGAACACCTATGGGCCTTGGCCAATCTTTCTCAGCACTTTCCAAATCATGGTCTTGAGCAAGCACCTTCAAGTCTACCAGGGTAAGGCAGATGAAAGAAGGCCTACAATCCCTTTCTGAAAGTGAATAACAAGTGATTTACCCAAGGCTGTGGAAAATGATGCCTGGAGACTTCATACACACTTCTTACATCGCAGCCTGGGGACCCAGCCACAGCGGATTCAGTTTGTGCTCTTGGTGAAGACTTCTCAATAAACAGCAGCAAAACATGCCAGCAAAGCTGTCACCTGTTACTTCTCCTTTCCTACCTTCAATGAACAGAGTCATTTCAGATGCGCATGACTGAGATTTTTGTGGAGTTCACTGTAGAGGGTCATTTCAGACTTTCTCAGCTATAACCTACAGATTGGGCTTAGTCAGGTCTCATGTACTGAGTTTAAGACACACAGCCCTGGCCCCATCTTCTGCTTCTCTTCTCCTTGGCAAAGACTTCATCTCAGGCATCTGTAGTGTTGTGCTACAGCAAGACCTCCACGGTGATGCTCAGACTCATGTTAGAATTTGCTACTTGGCATCCATATCACATTAGCCAAAGTGTCCATTGAGTTCTTCACCTCTGACCATCTATCTGTAAGTGGCACTCACTGCTGATATGACGAGAGCACTGTCTGAGCTCTATGCAGCTCAGGATCAAGGAATCTGTGGCACCTGGGAAGGGGAAGGTAGGTGTTTACCTTGGAGAACTGTCAGGAGGAGCTGAACACTGGGCAAGCTGGAAGTACAGACATGCAGGACATCTCCTAGACAACAGAACAGTGTAGGTGATGTAACTACACTGGCCCAAGAGGCACTTTTGTTATGGGCAACATGGTGAAGATGTTGGCAGGATTTTATTGTTTCTGAAAAATCCTTTTCCCAGAATTAAGGGTACTGATCAGTCCTCAGAGCTTTCACAATTGGGCAGAGCACAACTAGCCCATCAGTTAAACACATTCTGTCAAAGGGCAAGCCAAAAATGTATTGACATGATCCATGAAGTTCCTGTGCAGGGTTCACACCTATTTGTTATGGTCTAGTCCCGAGTGGGATTTGTGCCCAAGGAAGAATATTATCCCTCGGTGGGCATGGAATTTAGAATACATGTTAAGTAGTAACCATTCCCATGTGAAAACAGCTAACATATTTCTTGGAGACTGGTATATCAGAAATGCTGCCATGCTACAGATGTCTGCTTTCAGCAGTATTTTTCCATCCTCCAGTTCTAACTACACAAATCAATCTGATGGTCAGAAAAGCAGGAGACAAAATACAAGACTATGTCTCTGGATGCATCTCTGTTGATCCTGGAGTACAGCTGCTGTTGCCAAATGGACTCTGTGCACAGCACCTCACTCAGCTCTGCCAACACATTTCTTGCTCCCCACTAACTTACAATGTCACTTGGAGCAAAACTCACCTCAGGAGCTTACTTTTATAACAGTAATTGTGTTGCAAAGCTGAGAATAAAAGCAGTGGTACCCTGGCTTCTCAGCTGGTATAAAAAGGAGAGATGCCTCAGTCTATGCCAGCTGAGGACATGGTTCAGGCTGTTTGGGGAGTTTGGGTTTGGTTTTTTTTCCCCTGCAAGCTGTTCGCTATAATCTCAAGGACAAGCAAAAAATGTTAACATCAGTCAGCTGGGGGCAGGAGTGAAAACACCCTGAAAATTTAATATAGTTGCAAAGCACTTTTTTGTTTTTTCCATTAGCTGATATTCTCAGGTTACCAGAAAGGAATTCATTGCACTTCTCCACACTCAGTGAAACAAGACATTGAAAGGTTTTAGCACAAATGGCCAGGCCAAAAACTAGCAGTGCTTGTGCCGGGTTTTGGGTTAGGGCCCTTCCAAATTCAAGACTGATTAGGCATCTATTTCCTGGTCCTTGGCAATAAGACTAGGAAGTGTAGGAAATTCATTGTCCTCATCTTGGCACTGCTGACTTGCTCCAATAGCTATACATCACACAAAGGACTGACAAGCCCAAAATGTCCACGTCAATCTGCAGCTGCCTTTAATCATATACAGATTTATGAGACACCCTCATACCCCCTGTGGAGATCTAGAAACTGTGCTTTGTTTTGACTTGACATACATTTTTCCATTTAAGATTAAGAAGCATGAGCCCTATTAGACTGCATTGCAGCTACGAAGCAGAAAGGGTAAAGCTCTGTCTGAAATGGAGGAAATGATGATGTAATTTTGAACCTTTAAGGACTGAAGGGATTAAAAGATTTGGAGTAGGATTTGGAAAGTTTCTGGTGTTGTGTACAGTAGGGCTATATTGCCTGCCTCACCATCTGGACAGAGAAGGCCTTTTTCCTATTTACCATTTTTGGGGCTGTTGTTATAGCTGTGCAGCTCATGAGCACCACTGCACTTAATTCTCATCATTTTAATCCTAAACCCTTTTTTCCCTTGAGGAACTACAATGTCACAGTAAATATTTGCTGCAGGGTAAAGCTCTACATTAAGGTCTAGTCTCAGGCCTAAGAACAACAGGGGCAGGAGACAGGATCAGACCTGGAAGCTTTCCACCTTACAGTAACATTACACTTACCTCATTTTCTAAAATGAAGAGTCGCAGCCATTATCAACAACCGCAGACCGAAAGCTGATGCTCCTTTTCCACGGGATTGGACAGCTCGCTGTCCAGTCCACGCAATAATTTATAAGCTGACCAGTTGGTGGTAGGACTCGTGTTCTGTGTTCCTGGCCAGCCACATCTCACATGAAGGAATACATAAAACCTCAGCAGACTCAGCAGCATGCTGGCTCAGCACTGCTGGGACTCCAGGCAGCTGGCCTCTTGATTCAGTTTTCTGCTTTCTGATGATGTACCAAGCAGGAGATGTATGAAGAGGGAGGAGGCTGGTTTACTTCAGCCTCCCCTCAGCCATTCTGTTCTTAACAAAAGAGGTCCAAGAGAACAGAGATGAAGTCATTGCGTGCTATAGAAGTGATGTTATTGTTCTGTGCTGATGAAGTCCTGTAGCTGGTCCTTGCAGTGTTACCTTCCAGCCATTCAATAATATATATGTTTGGGTTTTTTTACTCAATAATCAAAGCCTCTTTATGATCTCAAATCTTTATTAACTAAATCCAATTTCTCTGAGCAGAGTAGTAATCAAGTAACATGGGGGGCAACACCTGGTCCTATTGCATACCCATATGCTCCCACCCTTTCTATGTTATTTTCTCAAGGCTGGGCTCTAAGCTTACCTCTGACTTCAGCTTAGATCCCTTGCTATCTTTTCTGTTTGCTCCTTGCCCACCCTGCTGCTCCTCCTATGTACAGACATATGATTACATTCAGAGCTGCACAATGACCTGCTTTGTAGTGTCAGAAATGCTATTGTTAAGGTTTTCATGAAAATTTGAATTTTCCAGTTACAGCTATGTCCATATCAAGTGCATGACTTGGATATCAAGCTAAGAGTAAGTTAACAAATGGCAACAACAATAAATTATTTCATAGTCTCTAGGAGCCTAAGTTAGTTTGACAAGCTTTAACAGATGAACAAACCCCATAAACACTCTAAACACATGGAAAGTAAGTATACATGCAAAAAAGTGGGCATATCCCCTAGTAAAATCTGATTGAGAAACTGTATTGCAAATACACTTTCAAAGCCTGGCCTGTAATTACTCTGCTATATGGAAACACAGCATGAATTTGTGGTCTGCTCCCATTAGTTTTAATCACAAAGCAAGCAAATAAAATCAGCCATTCAGACATGCTGAAATAACTTTAAGGGCCTGATAAATTTGCAAGAGCAATCACAGCTGCAAATCAGAAGGTTTTCTTTTTTATTGAGTGCATTGGTTTAATTCAAGAGGCTTCCAAGGATCTGCTTTCTCCTGCGTCTCCAAAGGCAGAAAAAAATATTGAGCATAATATGTTCTGATAACAACCTACACAAGTTCCTTATCTGAACAGAAAGAGCACAGAGACTGTCTCACTAAGGTGACTCTGAATCAAAAAGGAAACAACAGTTTTAATGGAGCCTCTAGAATTTATATCAGCTGGGGTCTGGGCCACACCATTATAGCATAAAAGCTGGTCATAAAGACAGCATTAAATGAGTCCTTAAAATATGAAGAGATCCAGTTTACTTTCAGAAATGATCAGTGATTTACAGAATACATATTCCTGTGTTATGTTTATCATTATTTGATTGCATCATTCATCCAGCATCAACTGAGACTTCAGAGCTCTCCAAACCTGAGCTGTGCCTGTTGCAGCAGCTATTAGGAGACCTAGTAATCACAGAATTAATCAGGTTCAGAAAAGACCTTTGACATCATCAAGTCCAACCTATCACCCAACACCATCTAATCAACTAAATCATGGCACTAAGTTCCTCGTCCAGTCTTATTTTAAACACTTCCAGGGATAGTGACTCCATCCACCTCCCTGGGCAGCACATTCCAATAGCCAATCACTCTTTCTGTGAAGAATTTCTTCCTAACACCCAGCCTGAACCTCCCCTGGTGCAGATGGAGACTCTGTCCTCTTGTTCTGGTGCTGGTTGCCTGGGAGGAGAGACCAACCCCCACCCGGCTACACCTCCCTTCAGGTAGTTATGGACAGCAATAAGGTCTCCCCTGAGCCTCTTCTTTTCCAGGCTAAGCAACCCCAGCTCCCTTAGCCTTTCATAGGGCTTGTGTTCCAAACCCCTACAGGGGCAGAATGACCTCCCTGCTCCTGCTGGCCACACTGTTCCTGATACAGGCCAGGATATCATTGGTCTTCTTGGCCACCTGAGCACACTGCTGGCTTATGTTCAACCTACTATCAACCAGTACCACCAGGTCCCTTTCTGCCTGGCTGCTCTCCACCCACTCTGACCCCAGCCTGCAGTACTGCATGGGGTTGTTGTGGCCAATGTGTAGAACCCAGCACTTAGATGTGTTAAATCTCATGCCCTTGGACTCTGCCCATCTGCCCAGCCTGTCAAGATCCCTCTGCAGAGCTCTCCTACAGATCAACAGATCTCTAACAGATCAACACCTGCCCCCATCTTGGTGTCATCTGCAAATTTACTGATGATGGACTTAATGCCCTCTTCCAGATCATCAATGAAGATATTAAAGAGGATGGGGCCTAGAACTGATCCCTGGGGGACACCACTGGTGACTGGCTGCCAGCTGGATGTGGCACCATTCACCACCACTTTCTGGGCTCAGCCTTCCAGCCAGTTCCTAACCCAGCACAGAGTGCTCCTGACCAAGCCACAGGCTGACAGTTTGGCCAGGAGTTTGCTGTGGGGGACCGGTGTCAAAGGCCTTGCTGATGTCCAGGTAGACTACATCCACAGCCTTCTCCACGTCCACCAGGTGGTCACCCAGTCATAGAAGGAGATCAGGTTGGTCAGGCAGGACCTGCCCTACCTAAATCTGTGCTGGCTGGGCCTGATCCCTTGGCCATCCTATAAGTGCTGTGTGATTGCACTCAAGATGACCTGTTCCATAATCTTGCCTGGAACTGAGGTCAGGCTGACAGGTCTGTAATTCCCTGGTTCATCCATCCAGCCCTTCTTGTTGATGAGCATCACATTGGCCAGCTTCCAGTCATCTGGGACCTCTCCAGTGAGCCAGAACTGTTGAAAAATGATGGAAAGCAGTTTAGTGAGCTCATCTGCCAGCTCTCTCAGCACCCTAGGATGGATCCCATCCAGTCCCAAGGACTTGTGGGGATCCAAGTGGCTCAGCAGGTCTCTAACTTCTTCCTTCTGGATTACAGGGGAACTATACTGCTCCTTGTTTCCATATGCCAGCTCAGGAGGCCAGTTGTCTGGAAGACAAGCTATCATGCTATTGAAAACTGAGGCAAAGAAGGTGTTAAGTACCTCTGCATTTTCCTTGTCTTTTGTTACTATATTCCCCTCCATGTCCAATAAGTAGTGGGGGTTGTCCTTGCCCCTCCTTTTGCCATTAATATATCTATAAAAACATTTTTTGTTGTCCTTCACAGCAGTGGCCAGTCTAAGCTCTAAATGGGCTTTTGCCTCTCCAATTTTTTTCCTACATGACCTAGCAACATCCTTAAACATTTCATGGGTAACCTCTCCTTCCTTCCCACGATGATACACCCTCTTTTTTCCCCTCAATTCATTCAGAAGCTCATTGTCCATCCAGGCTGGCCTTCTGCCCTGGCAGCTCATCTTCTGGCACATTGGGACAGCCTGTTCCTGAGCCTTCAAGATTTCTTTCTTGAAGTAGATCCGTCCCTCCTGGACCCCTTTAAGGGCTTTTTCCCATGTACTGAGAAAGGGATGTAATTTCTGGTTATGCCTTACCTGGGCATCCATTTATGGTGGGGGTGCAGTGCTGCTTGGCAGGGAACAGGGTATAGCACTGTGCTGCAGCCAGGCAGGTCTGGGGATAACTTCTCCAGAGCATAGCAACCTTTGTGAGTCCCAACAGAAGCATTTTAAAATTGCTCCAAAAGAACTGTTTTCCACTGCTTAAAACACTCCTAGCAGGTACATCCTGCTTCATCCCTGAGATACTACTCTGTGGTAAAAGAAAGTAATCTCATGTAAGCCAGAGGACAGCTTGTGGACACTGTCCCACATTTTTACTTAGATTCATATGAATCTGATGACAAAAACAGGAATGAGCTGCCCAGAGAGGTTATGGATCTCCTTCTGTGGACACAGTCAGAACCTGCCTGGATGAGTTCTTGTGTGACCTACTCTAGGTCATCTTGCTCTGGCAAGAGGGTTGGACTAGATGGTCCTTTGAGGTCCCTTTCAACCCCTAACATTCTGTGATTCTGTGACCTTAATTAAAAAAACAAGGACGGGGTGGCACAAGTACACACATGGATACAGTATTCTTATTTGGAAAGACCAAAAATACCTTCATTCCCCAGAAGAAAAATATTGGGCCAAATCCAAGAATCCTCTTTGCTCAAAATTATTCCACAAAACCAAAGAGAGTGTCTACTGAGGGATGACAAACCATATCCCTTGGCAAAGGTGAAATAATATGGCAAGGTAGTTTTATAGGCTGCCCTATTGTATGCAGTTATAGCCTAAATGTACACAGTGAAAACCAATATTGCTTGATGGTGGCTGCAAACCAGTGAAGATACATTTTTTACTCCTTTTTTTCCTCTTCTTCTCCCTGTGACATCTTCAGAGCAACTACAAGCAGCCACCCAGCAAAAGATTTCAATGCTCAGACTGAGTTCTGCAGCCTTTTTGCAAATCTGCTGTATTCACTACAAGTACCAGAAAGAATGATGAAAAAGTATCTTGAGATACTTTTGATACTTTGAAAAGTACCTCAAGATACCTTGGTGCTTTCACAGTTACAAGCAGCATGAACTGGTAGGCTGAAAAGAAGGTGTTTTACCTAAACTACCTTTTTGACCCACAACTGTCACCTTTACAGAGATATTGCACCATCAGTTATGCCTGCAAAGTGTCTAGTTCCTCCTTGCCCAAGCCCTGGTGGACACATGGACTTTTGCCATCAACCTGGTGGGAAGCGCCCCTTCAGTTCCAGATGCATGAAATTAAATCTGTAAGCTCTGGTCAGTATTGCCATTGCTGGCTTTCACAGGGTTGTTTAAAAGGGCTTTTTCCCATTGTTTTTCCAAGGACCTGCCCAAAAATGTTTCCATCCAAACCACCATCACGCAAGACTCCAGCAGAGGAGTGAAGAACAATAGCACACAAGGTTCCAAGTTCAATAGCAATTTCAAGGATTTCAGCTGTCACAGTTAATTAGAGGCAGTTTCTCTCAGGCTGCTTTTGCTTAACCCCTAAAGGACAAAACTTGGAAAACTACTGGCTGAGAGGGCAAGAGAGGTCAAAATACCAGCCAGGAATTATTAAAAAAATAAAACTGAAAAAGGGAATGTGTTGTGAAGTGAAAATTTCAGACACTATGAGATTCAACTTCTGCTTCCACTTTTGCTAACGAAAGAGGCATGAGCCTGGAGGGCGGGGTCCAGAGCCTGGATTTGGGGCATGGTTATTTTAGAAAGATGTAAACAACCCAACTGTTGTTCTGGGGCAAGGACTTCCCAGCTTCAGTGTATTTTTAAAAAAATCTGGATCCTGATCTGAAACCTGTGGCTTGGGCTTGTTTCTAAACATTTCCTTTTCTTGCAAAAAAAAGAAAAGGCATCATCTGGTAAACCACTGCAGAAAAACACTGGAGCTCTACTTCCTAAGAGGAAATTACCTTGACATGCCTTCCCTTCCAGAAGGTGTGCTGTGGTTTCTAGAAACAAGACAGAAAGCCAGAAAAAAATGGGAAATCCAATGTTTCCAAACGCTGACACACAAACCACTTCTAGACAATACATCAGTGCTGTTCCTGACTCCTCTGTGTGTAGATCCCTGACTCCCGAGCAAGCACCTCCATGCAGACCGCATCAGAGGATACCATCTGGTTGCATTCTCTTCCCTCACAGCTCAGGGGAGCAGTTCTTCCCCACCAGCTACCAACTGTCACCATGAGGACTGTTGTGGCCTGTTGTGCTCACCACCTCTGAGATAATAAGGCCCAGGATATGAGACCCTTTACCCAGTCTCATGACGATGGACAATTCCCATCATGTTGGCTGACAGAGCGAGCATTGTCTGAGGCAGCCTAAGTCTCATGAGAGGGCCCTGTCCCCTTGGTTATATTAGGTGGTCATGAGAATGCCCCTATTTCACAGAATCACAGAATTATTGAGGCTGTAAAAGACCTCTGAGATCATCAAGTCCAGTCTATGACCTAACACCACAACATCAGCTAAACCATGCCACCAAGTGCCACATCCAATCTTTTCTTAAAGACCTCCAGGGATGGCAACTCCACCACCTCCCTGGACAGTCCATTCCAGTGCCTAATCAGCCTTTCTGTGAGGAAGTGCTTCCTAACATCCAACTTAAACCTGTCCTGGTGCAGCTTCATACCATGCCTTCTTGTCCTGTCACTAGTTGCCTGGAAGAAGAGCTCAACCTTCACCTGCCTACATCCTCCTTTTAGGTAGTTGCAGAGAGTGATGAGGTCCCCCCCGAGTCTCCTCTTCTCCAGGCTGAACAACCCCAGTTCTCTCAGCCTCTCCTCATAGGACTTTCCCTCCAGACCCTTCACCAGCCTCATCATTCTCCTCTGGACCTACTCCAGCACCTCAGTACCCTTCCTGAAGCGAGGGGCATAGAGTGCTGGAGGTGAGGCCTCACCAGCGCTGAGTGCAGGGGCAGAATCACATCTCTAGTCTTACCACACAGTGATAAGTACATGACAGTGCACATGTGATGATCAAAACTTGTTCCCTGACACAGCCAGGGAACTGTGAGAGCTCCCCAGGCCAGAGCCTGAGACAGGGGTCAAATGAAGGCAAATATGCCACAGGGAAAGACACAGGATTTCAGCCTGCAATATGAGAAGGCCTGCATTTTACAGGAGGCTAGCAGTCCTGCCAGTCATTGCTTGTTATATACAGCTCTCTGAGATAGTTTGTTACTCCTGCAGCAGAGAGCTGGACAAGGGAGCATCTGAACAAGTGGGACACAGAAAGATGTAGAGTTTCTGTCTCTTCCAACACTGAACTCAGTCTTTGCTAACCCCATACAACATAGTACTTTGCTTCCTCTGCTTTCATTTTAATGCATTCATGTCCCCTGAATGGGAGTGGTGGGAACAGACCAAAATTAGGCGTTGTCCGTTGGGACATAGCAAAGGTAACTCGGTAGAAATCACAGATCTATTCAGAATATGTGCCCTTTGTTATTATATGTTATTTGTGGTTGCTGGTGGTATTCCTAAGCCTTCTGTACATCTTGCAAGTAGCAACAGCTGAAGTGTGGGCAAATCCTTCAGCACATCTCCAGAGAAAACAAGAGGCCCTCACATTCAAGAAGAATGATTGTCACAGTCTGTGGCAGCTTGGCATTTGGTATGAATGAGAGGGGAAACTGAGAGCAGGTGGAGGTCTTCAGGCTAATTACCTGGAATAATTTGCCTGCAGGTGCTGTGCAGGTGGTCTGAGCCCTTAGGTGTTGACCTAGGAAAAGTGATGGGAATCCTGATCCACCACTGCTCCCATCTGAGCTGCAGGCCTCGGTTGTTTCCCTAAATGTTTTGAAAGAGGAGAAAACAATCCCTTTCATGAACCCATGGAGAAGTTTAATTCTGCTCACTTTAGTAGCTTGGTACATGTCAGCTGTAAAATAACCCCAAAGCAGAGAACATTCTTGCAGATTAGAAGAATATTCATCAGCTAAACCCAGTAGGCATTTATAAAACAAACCAAAACACACCTTCTTTCCTGAGGCTAACAAGGCAGCTAGTGGGAGGCACACTCTCTTAAACAACTGCCCTCTAATGTTTTAAAGCATTCCAGGGTTTTAGTTAGTTAGTGATAAACACTCATGAAATGTGCTCGAATTCATCTTCTCTAGACTGCTAACTTGAGAGCCACTGTGACCATGTTAAGGTCTACAGCTATTTAGCATCTCTTTATTTTAAGTGATTCTCAAGACTTATGAAACTTGAGAATGACAGTGGTTTCTAAGATGAAGTAGTGATTTATACCAGTGAGAACTAGACTCCTGGATTATCAGAAAAATCTCATTTCTGGAAAAAAAATTAAAAAGCTACAGAGGTATTCTGTGCTTTGACATGCAGACATACATTAAGAAGGTTAGTAGTTGATACTGTATGTTCTATTGGTTTCTAAAATCAGATACAAGTCTGTAATCAAGTTAGGCTTTTATCACACATTGTTTTAACGTTGCATGTGCAACAACTGGGTTTTATCCCAAGAAGAAATTATCATCCTTTCCACACTGAGGGAACATGTTGGTCAAGACTCAATAAAGGCTGATCCCAAATCATCCAAGAAACTAAAGGCTTTGCTCACATGCTCAGGGCCAAACTTCTGGGTGGGGGTAGAAAATTGTTCCTGGGGAATTCTCAACTCAGATTGCAGAAGGTTCTCTTAAACCCAGCATGGATTGACGATGTGAATGTCCTCTCACGAATTTTAGAGTGAAGAAATAAAAAGCATTCAGTCTACTTCAAAAGTCATGTCGTGTCCCCCCCCAATTTATCCTCTGGTATCAAAAGCTGAAATGCAAACAAGGAAGTACAGAAAAATATCAAAAGAAATGATTGTTCAAAGGAGGAGAAAGCAGCAATATTGAAACCAAAGGAATTCCAGGCTGTTTGGCATATCTGAAATTCATTTTCCTACTTTACAGCTGGGAACCCTCCTTGCCATAAAAGAAACCATTATTTTAGCATCATCTTTGTGATATTAGTGGCACACAGTGCACACAGTGGGCTAGATCAGACCCAGGAGGTAATGGATTTTTCAGTTCTTTGGAGATGATCTGAAAGCAAATGGGGTTTGCTTCTGGTGCAGCGACAGGACAGTTCTGCTGCATATAACTTTAAAGAAGAAATATGTGGAGACTTGTAACTGCTGGTTTAAGTGCATGGAGGTGTCTTGTCACCTCCCTCAGTCTGGATGGTTTCAGAGTGTTTCCACACAGAAAGCACATATGCTGAGCTGTAGTCAGATGCCACTTCACTGCCATTCTGTTTATTTTTAGGGAATGCAAACTGATCCCTGTGCATCAGGACATGGTGAGATCAAACAGCAGGAGGCCATTTCTTTGCTCACTCTTTAGGTCTTGTGCTTGCTACCATGCTACCCCAAAGCTTTTGTTCTTTGTTCTTTTTCAGGATGTGCCTTATGTTTGCTTTATCCCTTGCTGTTCTTGCCCACTCTGCTCTATCAAATAGCATCAGCCCCTTTATTATAGGAAATAGAAATGTCTTGGGAATGTCGTGATATCCCTCTAGCCTCACAACTCGTTTTTTAACCATCTGCCATATGTTTGCTCTGTCTCTTTCAGCTGCCACTAAATAAAGGAGCTATTTCAGAGGAGAAGGGAAGACAGCAGTTTCACCATCAGCAATAACATGAGACCAAACACACTCATTGGGAGCCTGCTTTCCAGGGGAACAGTATGCTCTGCTCATCTTCTCCTGCCTCTTGCTGAGTTCACACCAAGCAGAGAAAAGGACTGTGGACAGATTACAAATGGCACAAGCATAATTAGGCAGCCACTAGTTTTTGTCATGATGTTTTTATAGCATGAGCTCAATCTGATCTCTCTCCTATACAAACCTCCTGGGGGATTTTTAATCTTTCTGCTTGTTATTGTTCCATCTGTCTTTTCAGAGAGTCCCTGAGGAATATTTATTCTTCTTTTGGAATCCACTGTCTCTTTCATAAACTTTTTCTCACTTCTCCTATAAAAACCTATCCAGGACAGAACTCCTTCCAGTTTCCAATTTAATTTTATTCCTGGGAAGTTTATATCCAGTTGTTTCCATTCTGTGGTTGTGCCTTAACTTGAGTAGCTCTTTTCTATCCCTGGTGTTCTTCCCTACAATGTGAAAGGTAAATTATTTCTTTTCTGGGCTACTCACATTTCTTTTTGTTTCAGATGGGCTGCCTTGAGCTTATCGCAGGCTACTTATAAAGAGTTTATGAGTTTCCCTTCAAAGACTTCAGCATGTGTCGGGACATCAGCTAGATAGAATATGCTGGGGAAAAAGACATGTACCACATAGCAGGCTCTTTGTAGTAGATGGTGCGTTTTCAAGCTGAAAGCCACCTCTGTAAATGAATACAAGCCTTGTCTTGCACTAAGGGGAGAGATTTTTCCCTTCCTGTCTTCTCTACCCACCACTCTTTTTCCAGATCAAATAAGGAAAACCCAGCTGAATCTACTACAGCATTCTGAATGCCATGAAAGCAACAGCACTCTTTTAAAATTATTTAACTTCACTTTCCAGCACTCACTTAGAAACTAGTGCTATCATCTTATTTCATAGTAAGAACTGCATGAAGGTCAGGGCTTGACTATAGGCTTAATTATGTTTAGTTAATTCATTTTCTCAGCAGTGCAAAAACCTTCTTTTCTGTTTGTTACTAGTAAGTCTTTGAGTGATTGCATAAGGTGGCTGTTTCTGCCAGGACCTGGACTGTTTTTATCAACTAGACCTGTATGAGGTCTGGAAAAGAAATCCTGTTTCCTTTTCAGAAAGCTTCTTAAACTGTTGTTTTCCTGCATTTAGAGGTACAGCCCTGTGCTGGCACCAGTCCAAGGACAGTTGTGAGAATTTACTTGC
This sequence comes from Dryobates pubescens, assembly GCF_014839835.1. Classification (NCBI taxonomy): domain Eukaryota; kingdom Metazoa; phylum Chordata; class Aves; order Piciformes; family Picidae; genus Dryobates; species Dryobates pubescens. The sequence continues at coordinate 19,009,700 of NC_071616.1, read as the reverse complement.
CCTCCACCTTTGTCTCTATCCCTTTGCCACTAATACACACACACATCTATGACAGCCATATTTTGCAATCATTCACCATTTTATAATGTGTGAGTGGGAATCTATACTTGCTCTACAAAAGCCCAGATTCCCCAAACCTGTGTACAAGTCTCAGTGATGCTGCACTTTTCCTCCCTTGGAAACCTCTAACAAGAGGAAATTGTTGTGATTGCTGCTGTCTTGGGGGCAAAAGGAGTCATGTATGGCAAATGAAGAACATGTAGTTTCCCTCCCAACCTTGAACCACACATTAAAAAGGGAACTTCCACCAAATTTTGAACACATTCTGGCCTTGTCAAATTCATAGGGGTCAGTAATTCCTTTTAGACCATAATGTTGAGCTGAGCTGAAAATTCTCTGAGGATTCTTCCCTTCCCAGGGCAATTTTGCATTATTTGAGGAAATGAAGTCTCCCTTATCCACACTTCTTAGTTACTGGCGAGTACGGAAAGGTGCTCCAAAAGTCTTACTTTAGCCAAATTCTCTAGCTGGCCCAGTTCCCACACCAAGATGACTGACTTTTGCTGTCTTCTGTGACCCTTCTGTCACTTTAGTCAGGCAATTTTTCAGCTCCCAAGAAGCAATTGCAGAATCAGGAATTAATTTGCTGCATCATCATCTTCTGCAATATCAAACACTATGTAACTAGAGAAATATAAGAAGACACATCCGTCTCTTTTTAGGCTGTATTTTTAGGCTTTTTCAGGTTACACCAATCTATTTTTAGACTAAATATCTAACCTTTTCACTCACCTCTGGGACCAGGGCCAAAATGCTGGGTTCAGGCTGTGCAAGTGAGGGAGAGAACATGGATATTTCCCTTACCAGACACAGGGTGTTGCTGCCCTAGAGCCAGCAGTCTCCAATGTCTCAGTCTCCAGCACACAGGACAGGATGAGAGCTAGACTGGCAGGTCACATGCAGAGATAATGGTCATTTTAGTTCTTCTAGCAGGGGCAGAGCTGGAGTGTGCCCTCTCCTTGGACACCTTTGACCATAGGGGTTTTGTTGGTGGCATGGCCTCATCCTCCCTAGCAGCACAGTGCCAGCGCTTTGCTCTTTGCTGGGGGCCACAAACACAAGTGATTCCCAAGCAGCATGAGATGCCAGCAGTAGTACAGGCACCGGGTTCATGGGGCAGAATTGACCCTGTGGCATTGTGCTGTGACAGCAGGGAAGCCACCCTAGGCAGCCAGGACTTGGAGATGGGAGCTGGCTCTGCTCACAAGAGCCAGCAGGGTGCATGTAATGGTTCTGCAACCAGAAGACCAAGCACATATCACTTACAGTTACATAGTCACCAGTAACACAAGACCTGGCAGCTCCTCAAGGATGAGCAGAGGTTTGGAAATCAAAGATAATTTTCATGCCTGGGCATTTCCACTGTAGCCACTGGGAATCTTTGACTGTATTCTGCAAATGGAATAAGGCAACCAGAAGTGTTTTAAAACAGTGGGAAGAATCATCCTCCTCCAAGTGACAGCATTTTTTTACCATTTGCTAGAGGATGACTACACTCCCCCTTAAAGTGTGACTTTCCTTCATTATAGAAATACTTTACTTTTTTTTCTTCCCTTTAAAAGCCATTGGAATGTGGACAATGAACAATTTCACATTTAGAAGCCAACTTTTCATCAGGGTTTATCCTTTTGATTTGGAAACTGGCTCATTTAAGATGGAAAATTCTGTGAAATGTTGCAATAAAAGAGGCTCTGTTTTTGCATTAACTAAAAAATGTGCACACAGAAACGCAAATGATACAAAACCAAACAAAGATGTGCCCAGCCCATAAGCTCCAAGTTGCTTAGAACTTCTTATTTCAAGTACAAATGCCACATAGATCCTTGCCATCTCTACTGATAATCCAAGCTGCCACCCAACAACAACATAACATTTCCACTAGGCAGTATATTTTCCCCTGCAAAACGTAACTTAGTGAATGTGGCTTCAGCTGCCTAAATGTCATCTCAGCCTTTTGCAGGGTGCTGTAAACTTTCAAGATACTAGTCATATGTCATAAACTCAAAGGTTTCTGGATTTGCTTTATGACTACAATGTTCCTGGGCAAAAACAATTCACTAAGGAAGAAATCCTATCCTCTGGGTTTTTTTGCTGATTCTCTAGAAGTAGCTTCTCACTGATTTTCCCCTTCCCCCATTTCTTGCCTACCTCTCTATGCATGCCATTTTACTTCACAAATTAGATCCATCCCAGTTCCAGCAATCAGAAATGGGAGTATCTTGCTTTTCTGTATTGCAAAGTGGAGCAGTAATTGCACAGGGGAAGGAAAAAAAAGAGAGAGAGAATCCAAATCCAGGATAGGCTTCTGGCCAAAGCAGCTCAGATTTTCCATCCTGTCTGGAACTGAGACATGAAAAGCACAGGTTAGGACTGGGCAGCAGCCTCCAACAGCAGAAACCCTATTCTGGCAATCTTCTTTCCAAAGTTTGTGCATGAGTCTCAAGTTATGGGCTTTTAGACCAAATACAGTAAAACCAGGTACAAGGAGGACACATTCAGAGGCTGAATCAAAGTTTGTGGGGAGGGTAAATTTTTTACATTCATATGAATCCCACATACACTTGCTGGCAGATATTTATAGAGCATGACTGTATGGCCTCTGATCTACAGTCAAGAAGTGGGATAAGTTACATGAATTCAGTGCTTTCAGTCCAACATAATTTCCTTTCAACACCATGACCAAATTGCCTTGATTTTCTCACCTGTAAAATGCGGTGATACTTATCCCTTTTATAGGGGATAGTGTTATAAACATTAGTTAAAATATTTGAAGAACCATCGACTTCATACTGTAAAATAACTTTCTCTGTACTAGCTGGTGTTACACAGGAGGAGCTGAAAACTACACTGGCAAAGTGCAGGAGAAAGGAAGAGTAATTTCCTGTTGCTGTGATGTATTCTACAAGTGTGACTAAGAACATAAAACCAAGGGACCTTGCAAAAAAACCCCATTTTTAGCCTGCTTTCCCCCTGTTCACCCAGCTGTGCTCGTGCAGTGCCATGGTCCTCAGTAAAGGTGTGCAAGGAGAACCCAGTCCTTTTACCTAAAACCAATTCTTCTTAGCTTCCAGAGCAGCTTTTGTGCTGTGTGCCAGCACCTCTCCTATCCCACAAGCCCATTCTGTGTGTAGTTGTCCCCTCTGGTTGCAGAATAAATTAGAGAAGCCACCACAGTGCAGCTGAGAAAGCAATGGAAAATCCAGCCAGCCAGGAAGCTTTTTCTTCTGAATGTCTGTGAAGTTCTCCACATTTGGCAAGCTTTGCAAACTCAGTAGTGGGAACCGAAAAGGAAAAACCATCACGTACAATTTTGCTATGGCTTGCAAAAGTGAAATAAATCAAGAGATAAAACAGCAAGGCATCTGTGATACAAGGTTTGCCTTATGAATGTTTAAAGCATTTAATCTCTGTTCCTCTGGCAAACAATTCTGGTTGCTGGGAGTTCATTATTATGTCTATTTTGTAAGGTATAATCACTTACATCTCAAGAAATTTCTGGCTGTGTTACATATTCTCCTTCAAATGACCTGGCTGTATCTCCATACACATCCTCTTTTCCATCTCTTCACGTGGAGCGATGACAAATAGCATATCTTAGCTTATTGTGGGAGACCTGGAGAGACCATGACCCCAGCATGAAGCTGATACTTTACCAACAGCTCATGGCCCTGGCAGACTGCAGAGATGAGACAAGTAAAGGGTGAAAGAAGGGTCAGCAAAAGCCCAGCATGTATTTGCAAATTTGTGGAAGACATGAAAATAGATGCTGCCGCCTCACCTTATTCAGTTCCACATGGACTCCTCTCTGTCTCCAAATCTTAGTTTTCCCAGGGATCGTGCAGGGATCCCTGCTGCCATTAGGTCTCTATTGTGCCCATTGTTAGAACTTAGCTATGGCTGTTTAATTCCAATTAATCTGTATGTTTTAAAGTTCTTCCAAAACAAGGAGTTTATGCCTTAAAACAACTTCTAGAAACAGAATCACAGAATCATCAGGGTTGGAAGAGACCTCAAAGATCATCAAGTCCAACCTGTCACCACAGACCTCATGACTAGACCATGGCACCAAGTGCCACGTCCAATTCCCTCTTGAACACCTCCAGGGATGGTGTTCCACCACCTCTCTGGGCAGCTCATTCCAATGGCTAATGACTCTCCCAGTGAAGAACTTTCTCCTCACCATGAGCCTAAACTTCCCCTGGTGCAGCTTGAGACTGCGCCCTCTTGTTCTGGTGCTGGTTGCTTGGGAGAAGAGACCAACCCCCTCCTGGCTACTACCACCCTTCAGGTAGTTGTAGACAGCTCTCCTTTGGGGAGATATTTCTTTTGCTTGAAGAGAAAATGTCCCAATATTTTCCTGCTCTAGTAGGACAGTTGGACCAGATGACCTTCAGAGGTCCCTTCCAACCCCTACCATTCTTTGATAACTCTCTTCTGTTTTCAGGCACCAAGACCAGATGCAGTGTCATGCTGCTCCCTCAGCATTTCCTAAGGGACTCACACATCTCAGGCTGTGCCCTTTACCTTCAGTTTCCCATTCTCAATCCATCCTGTCTGCTTGAATTCATTCAAAGGTGTAAGAAGAAAAACCTCTTGGGACAGTCTTGTCCTGCACTGCACCCACTGCTGTAAAACCTCTTCTGCCAAACTACTGGTTCTTATCAGCCATCACACCTTAAAGTATAGAAGGTGTGTCTAATATTAGCCAGGAAATGTCACAGGGAAGACCTGGACTTTTTCAGCTAATCGGTATTAATAACTTCCTATGTCTGAAGACAGCCCATAGGAAATGCAGCCTGACTCATCTACTCACTAATTAGATGAGCTCCTCGAAAAAGTGCAGGTGGCTGCACCACACATTAGCCAAGGTGCAGAATACGCTTCTGGCCAAAGGGCAGATAACAGCAGCAATAATTTCCTTCCACTGATACAGTATAAAAAACCAGTATTTCTGACAGGTTTGGCATCTGGCTGAGGCTGGAAACTCAAGAAGTCATTTTCTTTCTGCTTATCTCACTCAGGGGAAAACTCTAATATGCACAAAGTCTTGATTTATTTTTTACACTCGCAGAAATTACTGGCAAACAATAATGCAGTGAAATTCCATGAAATACAGAAGATAATCAGGCCTATTTGCTGCATGGGTTATACCTAGACTGTGATTCTTACCAAAGATATTTGTTTCCTGTGTTCTTTCTTCCTGCCAGGTTCAGCCATATATCACTTTTATGTATCTAAAGGCCATGGTGTAATGCAATATGAAGCTATGAATGGTATAAAGTTACATGTTCTCCATTGATTTTCCATTGTGTCCATTATCTTTAATGCTGGAATGCAAGTCAGTGCGAGGGCCGGAAGCCTCCACACCTCCACGCCGGCTGCTGCCTTATGAAAACCATCCCCTGGGGGCAGATAAAATCAGCTGCGAGTTGCAGAGAGGAGACAGGAGCTCCCCAAAGTGTCCAGCTTAGCGGGGGAGTGGGTGACTTGCTTGTCTGTAGGAAAGAGAGAATGAGAAGGTAGGCTTAGGGAGGGGGACACGAGTGGCTTGGAGGAAACCGGAAAAGGGATGGAAGTAAAGGTAGGGGAAGGAGAGAAAGAGATTGAGGGAGAATGACAGCTCTCCCTCGAGGCTTCTTATCAGTGGAGAAATGGTTTTTGCATGCATAAAGAACTGAAAAAAATAAATAAATTTGTGGACCATGATGTGGCTGTGACGCTGCTGTTCCCTGCTACAAAGCCACTGAGTCACAGGATTGTTTTGGTAGAAAAATACCTCTAAGTTCAAGTCCAACCAGCAACCTAAGACCACCATGACCCTTAAACCATATCCTGAAGTGCCATGTCTACATGTCTCTTGAACATCTCCAGGGATTCTGACTCCACCATATCTCTGGGCAACCTATTCCAATGCCCAACCACTGCCCCAGGCACCATCAGCATTGCTTCATGGGAGAGAAGCAGAGAATCAGAGAATTGCCTAGACAGGAAAAGACCTTTACGGTCATCAAGCCAAATCATTAGCCTAACATTGGCAATCCTTAACTAAGCCACATCCCTAAGCACTACGTCTATGTGACATGTGACTCTGGGGGTGGGGACTCCACCACTTCCCTGGGCAAGCCATTCCAATGCCTAAGAACCCTTTCAGGAAAGAAATTCTTCCTAATATCCAACTTCAACATCCCTTGGCACAAGTTGAAGCCATTTCCTCTTGCTCCAACACTTATTACTAGGTAGAACAGACCAACCCCCACCTCCCTACAAGCTCCTTTCAGGTAACTGTAGTAAGCAGTAAGGTTTTCTGGCAGTCTCCTTTCCTCCAGTCTAAACAACCCCAGTTCTCTCAGACACTCCTCATGAAATTTGTTCTCTAGACCCTTTACCAGCTTCATTGCCCTTCTCTGGACATGCTCTAGCACCAAAATGTCCTTCTTCTAGTGAGGGCCCCAAAACTGAACACAGTACTCAAGATGCAGCCTCAGCAGTGCTGGGGTAAAGACACCCCTAGTCTTGCTGGTCACACCATTCCTCATATACGCCAGCATGCTGCTAGCCCTCTTGGTCACCCACACACACTGCTGGCTTATGTTCAGCCAGCTATCAATCAGCACCTCTAGGACCCTCCCTGCTGAGCAGCTTTCCAGCCATGACTTCCCAAGCTTGTAGTGCTGCTGGAGGTTGTCATGGACAAAGTGTTGAAGCATTTGGCCTTTTCAAAACTCATACGATCAGTCTTAGCCCATTGACCTAGTCTGTCTAGATCACTCTGCAAAGCCTCCCTACCCTCAAGCAAATCAACACTTCCATCCAACTTGGTGTCATCTGGAACTTAGGATGCACTCAATCCCCTCATCCAAGTCATCAATAAAGGTATTAGACAGGACCAGCCCCAGTACTGATCTATGAAACCAATCTTTCATACACCATCACAAAAGAGCAGCTGCCAAGGGTGCTCAAAATCTGTTGCTCCCCAATGCTGGGTCTTGTGGAAAGCAAGCTGCAGGCTTGCTGCCATTCCTGCCCAGCCCCATGGTCAGGATGAGCAGGGGGACTGCTATCAGGCAGCACTGGATCTTGTCACCATGATAGCACAAGCCAAAGGCTGAGCATCAGCATTCAGAGTGAGGAAGATCATAGTATCATAGTATCAGTCAGGGTTGGAAGGGACCACAAGGATCATCTAGTTCCAACCCCCCTGCCATGGGCAGGGACACCCCACACTAGATCAGGCTGGCCAGAGCCTCGTCCAGCCTGGTCTTAAAACACCTCCAGGGATGGCACCCCAACCACCTCCCTGGACAACCCATTCCAGGGCCTCACCACTCTCATGGTGAAGAACTTCCTCCTCACGTCCAGCCTGAATCTCCCCACCTCCAGCTTCATTCCATTACCCCTAGTCCTGAGATCCAGAGAAATCCCTCCCCATCCTTCTTGTAGGCCCCCTTCAGATGAGCAGGTTGGGAGGACACAGGTGCTTGGGAAAGCAGGATGCTCAGGAGGTTTGCCACCCAGATGGGCCCAGTTGCACTAGCTCTCTAACAAGCTTCCTAAATCCCATTTTTTAAGGCCATGTGTTAACAGAAAACAACTGTTCAGATTTAGCAAGTTCCAGCACCACTTTCACCCTTGTTACTTCTGGGCCACAGGAGTAAGAAACACTCCTGCCACTTCATTTGTCATTCCTCTTTGAAAGAGCTAGACTGGTTAGTCATGTGAATGGTCGCTTTGGATGATCCCACCAAGCAATCCCAGCAGGGCTGCTTGGTGTGTGATTAACTGCTCCTGCTGGGAGGCCACAGCTTTCCATCGGGAAGGCAAAGGACTCCCCAGTTTAGTATTCTTAACTCTGCACACACTGCTGCTGCCCTGTAATGTATTTTAAGATCAACATTCTTTTGCAGGACAACTGACCTGTTCATCTTTGCCTGGTCTTCACTGCTCTGGCTGCTCTTGTTGACATCTGTAACTAATTCATGACCTATGAAGCCAACCTGTGACCAATACGAAAAAAAAATAATCTTTATTAAACCCTGCTGTTGCTCAGAAAAGCTGCTCAAGAAGAACTGGCTCTGAGTAAGTCCATAGGATGACATTTCTGGAATAAGCATCTCATCCCTTAGCTTAAAACACATCAGCTCACAGCCATGGACAAGCCACCTTGCCTCACCTGTAGCCTTGGGGACCTTCATGAAAATTTTCTTCCAGTTATTTGGCCTTATAGCGAAGAGGCTCGAGAGTAAATCTCTTCCAGCTAGCAGGAGAAAAATCTGGTGACCTGGTTTGTCAGTTCAGCAGTGGGGGAAGCAGCAGCCAGGCTCCTTCCCGCCTGTCCCCTCGCTATACTTGTGCCTACGTGCAAGCGCTGCACAGCAGGACCCCTTTTCTCCTTTAAACAGCCAATTAAATCCTACTTTGGCACTTAGCACATGACATCAACTGGCAGTACTTAAGCTGCCTAGCACAGTGTGAATTTAATTTGATAAAGGGGCAACTAATAAAGATCGTGGAAGGCTGGTTAAAGTTCATTAAGCCTTTCCTTTCAAGGTAGCTTCCAGCGAAAAACTTGCATCTATTTTTTTTCTTTTTTCTTTAAAGCTGCGTTATATCCTGCCACCAGAAAAAGGCGCCTGTGTCACATCTCGACAGGGTATATTTAAAATCTCACTGTCAAAGCCATGTCAGCCCTTGGTTCTTTGCCCAGAAATGTGCAGAAAGAAAAATAAAAGCCCCTTTCCCTGAGTGCAGGGCGAGGAGTGCAGCACGGGTTGGCGCAGGCAGGCTCCTGAGAAGGGAACTGAGCTTCTGTCACACTGAGCTGCATTCATCCTCTGTCTCTTGAGCCATCCCCAGTACCAGATGGCTTTCATAAAACAGATGAGGAGGCTCCTCTGAGTGCACTGCTTTAATGAAGCCCGTATGGCTGACTCATGTAATAAGTATTTAATCACGCCGATGAAAATAATTTTAAAAACTTCCACCACACACAGTGCTGCTCCCTGCACAGCGGAGGAGCCGATAACACATCGCAGACAAGGAACCTCCACTTCCCAGAGCATCTCCAGGTGCTTCCCTTGACTTTCATCGAGGGGTTACAGATGCAGGCACACATTTGTGCATTGCCACCCTCTAACAAGGACCCGTGTTCATCTTTGAAAATACTCATCAAATCACCTACAGAAGTGCCACAGAAAGAACTGATTTAAGCTCCACATTACTATGCAGCTGTTTCAGCGGTCACTCAAGGGTTAACACTTGGGTGTTTATATCTTCTCATTACTTTCTGTTGTGTGCTCTCAAATAGCCTTGCCTTAAAAATTCGCAGAGAATTAAGTGTCTCCATTTGTAAACGGAGAAATGCCACAATACCTTGTAAATACTGAGTCACCTTAGGTGGAAATTGCTCCTCTTGTCAGCAGAAGTCATCCTCAGTACCACCAAAAACATAAGCCACCACAATTTCCAGAGCATGGTCCTAAATGAACACATGTAAGACCATCACACAGCAACTGGCAGTCCACACAATTTCAGTGCATTTTAAGTCAACTCCAAAAAGTCAGTTCTCCTCCTCTTCTCCAGAGAAAACCCAGAAGTGATGGTTCCTTCAAGCATCAAAGAGGTGGGAGTGGCCCTCCCAGGGGCAAGGCTGGGAGGACTTGGGCCTATTTTCATGTGCTGTTGTCACTCAGTCCCATATGGGCTGGAAGACTCAATGTCAAGTTTTGAACTGATTACTTGATGGACAGGGTCCACAAATCATTACCTTAAAGGGTAAGGAAGGGCTAGAAAAGTTAATGAGGTCTGAGAATGAGAAAGGCCACCTTCCACGGGCTGCAACACCAGGAAAGTTAAAGATGCACTGACAGGTACTGAGTTTGTTTCCATGGAAGAAACAAAGGAAACATTAATTTTAAGGCTGAATTCATGTTGCTATGTTTGTCCTTACCTTTACAACCAGCTCAGCATCTTCAGCAGTTCTGGGAAAAAGAAGATGATGAATCCCATATTGTTCTGCTCAGGCTCCTGGCCACAGATAGAGAGAAGTACCTCTGGGTTTATCTACCTGGAAGTTTGTGGATCAATTATTTATTTATTTTTAATCAGTTGAGTTAGATCAAATTTTCAGTGTTCAGGGCAAAGCTACTTGGAGAGCTCTGATTTGTACTAATATCTTCTCCAGATTCTAGAAACATTGAAAGCTGAAGGTGTGTTTTCAGCATGTTAGCAGTTGCAAGGTCATTTACATTAGATAAGATAAGAAATGAAACAAAATCTCCACTTTGTGTCATTAACAGCCAGTCCTTTTGTAAGCAATTCATTGTTCAAATAACTGAAATGTGGCACAGCATTCATGGCTTTAGGTTTAAGTTTCCCCACTTGATTTTACAACAGACATGTTCTGATTTCCAAACATGCACACATGTTGCAAAGGCACCAGGTACAAGCTGAACAGAAAGATGTCTGTGATCCTGCCTCACCCTGCCATAAACTGTGTGCCCAAGAATTACTCCATGCTTTCTCATTGACTGAGGTCATGCACAGTAGGTGCTGCTACAAAGAGTTGTTCCTTGGTGGTCGAGTTTTAGTCTTCAAGACTGGGAAGTCTTCAAAATTGAGAAGTGTTCTGGTTAACTTTGAATAGTATTGCTGCACCATCTAGATATATGCACCTCCAAATAACTGGAGCAGTAGGGTCTTTAGAGACTCAATAACAAAATCCAGAGTTCACTTTATACAAGTGTTTCATTCTCCCATTTGTGATCTTAAGAATTTTGATGCTGCAGGATCAAATCCCACAAGTGCAGGAATTCTGCACCCCTCCTTGTACATCATTTCAGAGCACCTAATTAAGATGTCAACATGACTTTTCAGAAGAGCACCTTAAATAGAAGAACACTGTAACATTGGAGAGGTCTAAATTTCCTTGGTTATGACTTCAGACTCTAGAGCTAAAGGACACCATGAAGAGAGTTTAATACCTATAAATCTTACAGTGTGAACTGATTCATGACTCAGACACAGTGTCCAAACCCCTAAGAGTCAGGAGAACAACCCTTTAAAATACAGTTTGCTACTATCACTGGAAACCTTAAACCACTGGCTTCACACTCAGAAGGTTTAAACTGCAGATGGCAGGACAGGATTTATGTGTTCCTCTGAACAGAATACATCAGGGTAGGAAAACTTGACCCGGCAGCTTTGAGACATGCCTGCCATAAATAACCAATTGATTGGCTGGCTTGCAAAGCCATTAGCAGGCGTGAGGTGCCTGCTGAGATTCAGACACCGCATAAAATGCTGGGGGTGCCAGCAAAATGGACACAGCCAGTGGCTATGCAGTCATCTTTCAGCAGATTGCTCAGGAGGGCTCGTGAAAAATGGAGCGGCTTTCATCTCACTGGTTTGACACCACAGCTCTGGAAGGGGAAGAAATGAGAGATAAAATGACACCTTGTGCTTGAGTACTAAATCATCTGGATGAGTAAAAGTATTTTGAATGAAGTTGGAGATCTTGCCTGGACAGTTGCAGATGATGAGTCTTTTCTGCTGTAAATCACCACAGCAGACAAATGGCTCTGATAGGTCTGAGCTAATGGGGCTTTCCACCCTCTGAAAAGTGGCAGCAGCAGTTATAGGAGGGAATTTGATCACTCTGATTGCAGGCTACCAGGTGAGAGTACCAGAGGTTATGTTTTACTATCTGAGAATGGACCATTTCTACTTTTTCCCTCTATCCCTTCTCCCTCCCAAAGAACACATGTGATACATCCATCCATCTTCACGCTCACTGCTGCAGCCACAGTTTCTGGACATGGGTTGAACTTTTTTCACTGTCCCACTCTGACAGCAAGGGAAAGAACAGTGAAAGGCCCCTGGAGCTCTGCCTACCAAGTCTTTCATTTTGGAGAAGAGTGAGCAGTAGGAAACAGAGCAGACATGACGCTGGCCTAGTCAAAACACTTATTTATACCAATCTGAGACAATCATGCAAGTAAGCAGGAACCTGGATGTATATGGCTACATGAACAGCAGTGCAATGATGAGCCAGAGCCAGCTCCTCAGAGAGGCTGCATCTTCCTGTGAACAGGCAAAGATGGGGCATTGTTGCAGTATCACCATGGAAATGAGAGATAAAAGGTGGGTAGAAGAATGTCAGCATGTGCAACTATATTCAGTCTCATCCTGCTTGGGGTCTCAAGTTCCTTCCAAACTGCTCCTACTCATGGGAGTAGTGGGCCAGTTCACAAGGAGCTGGGTAGGTATCTCCTCCTCTAACCAGATCACCTCATGTGAAGCTTTTGGAGAAGTGAGAAAGTTCTACACCACTCCAACACATTTGCTCCTTCAGAACCAGATTCCTCCACTGTGTAGGACCTGGTTCCCTGATGCAGTTTTTTTCATTTTATTGACCCATCATCTCTTTGGGGTTTTTATCCAGAGCGTGAAGGCCTAGAAGGCAAGAACTGATCCCAAATAAATGTAGTTACACAGTATACAATTATGCATTAGCCAAATATTGGCACACTGCTCCCCAGGTGGTTTCCTGGTGGCCCCTAAAACGTCAGAAATGGCAAGCAACAGCTGAGGATTCATCTGTGTACATCACTCTGGCCCTATTCCTATAAACCACAAGACCATATGAGGATGACTGTGCCTAAAGTCTCAGTAGCTAATAGCAGGGTTTACTGTAGTACCCTGCTGTCCCAGTAATGTCTGTCAAAGAGGAGAAATATCTTAATCTCCCCAACCATCTCTTTTTCTCCCATTTTAATACCACCAAGACACATACAGCGCTATCAGAAGCATCATCTGCTTCAGCAAACCTTCCAGCAGAGCAGTCTGCAGAACAATGAGCACTGTGGGAGCAAAGGCTTTACCCATGCTCAGAGCACAGTCCCCTGGAATTCATGGCATCATTTTAGTCAGTGCATTCAAAACAGTGAGGGTTGGCATTGCTAGAGACTGCTATATTCATGAATCCTCTTCACACTGCTCTGGGCCATGGACTCTAGAACTGGAAGATGAAGAAACAGGTACAGGGGGAAAAGGAAATCCAGCAAATACTTCAGTTTTCAGTGGTGCCCAGTGATAGGACAAGAGGTAACAGGCACAAACTTCAACACAGTAGGAACCTTTTTACTTTGAGGGTGGTAGAACACTGGAACATGCTGCTCAGGCAGATGGTGGTGTCTCCACACCTGGAGTCATTCAAAACCCACCTGGATGCTGTCCTGTGCAACCTGCTCTAGATGAACATGCCCTGGCAGGGGGGATGGATTAGATGATCCTCAGGGGTCCCTTCCACCCCCTACCATTCAGTGATTCTGTGATTTCCCACCTATGTAAAATGGAGAGATGGGAGCTTTGAAAACAAGTATCAGGAAGGGAAGTTGTCCCACACCTAGCCAGCTTCTAGCTCACACTAGTTCAGGGTCTGCTGAAGACAGATGTTGCATCCATATGGCTTCTGTAGTGAGCAGGCACTGTTAGTGCTGCTTGTCAGGAGTTTGTTTAATCCTGCACTTTGGAAGTTTTAGCCACCACAACATCACTAACGAGGCATTCTGCAGTGCTGTGAAGCCTGTTAGAGAAGTGGTTCCTCCTGCTTGCCTTCAGCTCGCTCTTGGGGAAATTCTTTAGGCCCCATCTAGTCCTGGCTTTATAGGATAAAGCAAGTACCAGTTTCATGTTCAATTTATAACTACCAAAGCTTCAGTCCATAGCCAATCCTTGCTAGCTTCTTTCCAACAAGTCCCTTACTCTCTTTGAGCTGCCCAATTTTTAGAAAGCAAACACTACATTTTGTACAAATATTTTGCTACAGGGGAGAAAATACTTGAGGTTGGCAGTGTCATTTTAATATACACAGGGCAAATGTTTATCAATACATACCTGCACACAGACAGGGTGCTTGTCAAAACACATTCAAAGGATATCTAGGTTCTTTCATGTATTACACACTCAGAGTGAAAATAACCAGCTATATTTAACTCACATCCAAGCCCAGACTAAATTATTTTAAAGGTCAGTTAAAGAACAGAAAATCTCCCTAGCTAAGAGATAAAAAGCTGCCATCACCTGCAGTTCCTAGAGCTTTAACAGAACTAAAGCACGGAACAAGAAATCGTAATTAAGTACACTTTCATATAAAAATCATTGACAACTCCCAGGATTCTGTACCTGCCAAGACCTGAATTCAGATGACTGAGTTTGGCCTACAGCAGTTGGTGGAAACTCCATCACTCACCACGCTGATGTAGTTGTTTGGAAACCAACGGCTCTTGGCAGAGAAAATACATTTCAGCTTCTGTTGAATGACTGCACATATGATGAGCAGAAGACAAGATAGACCAATAGCTGGTGCTCAGATTTGGATTATGTTTTGGCTGGTGCTTAAAGTTCAGGTCTGAGGCCAAGTGAAGGCTAGAATTTACTCTGCAATGTAATCCTGAAATCACAAGGGCTCTTCTCCTCGGGTCCTGGACTCAGTGGCAGAGACCTGGGGGGTATTTTCTCCCTCGCGATTGTGAGTCCGTCGGTTTGGCAGGCGCCGCTGCGCTTGCTGCATTCCTGTTCTTTGGCCCTGTGTGAGTCAGTTCTGGAAAACTCTTATTTGACCACAACTGGAAAAGAAAGAGAGAAAAAAACCTGAGCCAAAACCCACAGATCAAATTCTTTGGACAGGTTTGAACCACAGAGGCCAGTTTTGCGCCCTGACTGCCTGCATGATCTCAGCTCAGAGATCCCGGTGCGCTCCCTGCAGCAGCCACAAACAGCCAAGCTCGTGGAGCTGAGACCCCGCTGCAGCCACCCAGCCTGAGCCAGGCAGGCAATCGCAGTCCAACCTGGAGAGCAATCAACTCAGTGAGCCAAATCCCCAAAGAAACACTGGGATTTGTTCTCTCTGGCTGCTTGGAAAAGCTATTTCCAGACCTTAACTCAGCACCTTCCTTCAACCTCAGAACACCTCCTTGGGTAAACATAATCACCTTCCAGGTCTGGGCCTTACACAGAAAGAGATCAGTCCACTAGGAATGATATTTAGCACAGGTCACAGTTTAAAATGCCATCAAAAATATCTGGAAGGGCGTTCATGTTTCAGCTTTGCCGTCAGCCCTAAGGTGAGGACACTTCAGTGTGTCTGCTGAAGGTGTGGATTTGTGATGTGCACCAGAACATTTGTGCAATAAGCAGAACCGACAGCCCAGCTTCGTCTCTTGTGTAGTCTGCAGTTTCTTGATGTGTCCAACACCCTGGGAAACCACGCAAAAAGCAATGATGGAAAACTTGGAAAGCAAATGGAAGTGAAGAAAAGCCCTCAGTGTAATTTTACAGTGTGTGAAAGACTTAAGGCAAGAAACACAACCAGATGCCACAAGGAAACTACTTTCAATTAGTTTTGCTTTTTGTTATACCTACTGATGAAAAATAAAAACAAACTCATTCTGTCAACAGCTCTATCTATAGCATAATCCTTAAATGAACTCATCCGTCAAACTGGTCTCCTCTGGCAAAACACATTACAGACCCTGCTCCTCAGCTGTGGGAATCAATCATCTGTTTCCCAAACCCATTGGTTAACATCTTAGGAGCCCAATATATTTTTATTACACTAAACAAGCCAGTTGCAGGGCACCAACTTCACCACACCACCTATGTACAAAGAGTCCATCGATTAGCAAACTCTGCCAATTCAGAGGAGCTATTCCCTGGTCAAGGTTAGATGGTAAATGTGTTTGACCTGGAATAAAAGCAAACCTCAACCTTCCTGTCCCAGCAGTGTGCGTGGAAAGTGCCACTGCTCATGGCTGGACAGAGTAAGAGCACCCAAGAACAAACCAGATTTTGCTCTAGGTGGACAGTTTAGAAGGTGATGTTTGAAAGAACATAGACATTTTAGAAGACACAGAGGTGTGCATGCGTACCTTTGAGACAAAGCTAATGGTTTACTTTGAAGCTGCAGCAGCAGAATCCCACCAAACAGCACAGGCATCCCTAGCAGTAGTCAGCAATTGCAATATTTCTCATTGCAATATTGCAACTATTGATATATTTGCAATACTTCTCAGTGGTGTATGTTTTCCTTCCTTGATGCAGGAGGACCTTGAAGAGGGTCTCCCTTCCCAGGACTCTGAAGGGTGCTGCAGGCCAGTATCATACATTCCTTCAAACGTCAGGGAGACCTGCTCTCACTCCCATATTATCAATGGCAATGCACAGGTGAATCCATACTCTATTCTGAATGCACAAAGGGATGGAAGCGTGGAGGCTTTAAAGAGTTTCAGAGTCTAATCCCCCATGCCAAGCTAAGAGGCAAGATTTGCTATGCTGACATAACACCTGCTGTGCTCAGCATGAGCCACATCAGGATGGAGTGGTCAGAGGACAACTTCAGTCATAGTCACCAAAGGCTGGAACATGCCTTAAAGTCACCTTTGAAATCATGTTTCCTATGAGGGCTCACTTGTGCAGCAAGCAGACTTAATGCAGTTGGTGCTTCTGGCCTCATGATATTGGCTGATAGAAAATCTACTATAAGTGTAACGCTAACCTGGATGTTTCTTGCAGATGCCTTGGCTTGGACAGGCAAACTGTAGCAGTGGTTTTACCTGAAGCCACCTCATGAGAGCTCAGTACTTCTGTGTATTTTAACTGTGATAAATCACAGCTTTTATGAGTTTATTGGAAATCCTTCAAAGTTAATTACAACCCAGATACCAGTGCAGACATCTAAGGAATTCTGAGCAAAGCAGATGTATTAAGGACACTTCTGGTCTTACTGTCCCAGCAAAAGTACCAGCTGCTCTTGATGTTGCAGGAGCAGCAATATCTGACCAATACTCTCCTGGGCCAAGACAAACTTCCATCATCTACCATGGATTTCAATTACCTGGAACATTTGGGAAATTTTACTTCTGGGTTTGAAAGTTTTGGATGCAAACCTTTAGAAATAGCCAAGCCTTTCAGAAAGACCTGAGCAACATTTCCACATATCATGGGTTGCAAGCAGAACACTCTCCTCACAAACAAGCAGATCTTGCAGTTGTCTGCTACTGTTCATCTTGAATCAACAGGAGAGTGTACAGAGAAGGAGCCCTGAAACATTGTAGGTAGTAGACACACTTATGAGGCTTTAAAAAACCCAATCAACCATCATCTTAGCCACATTTCTAACAATATCACTTCATTGAAAGGCTGGGCTACCAGCAGGTTGGTGACAAGCAAGGTATGTCCACCAGTGTGGCAATCCATATGTTCCAGGATGAAGACTGATCATGGCCAAACTCAAGGAAGCTGTGTGCCCGCTTCAGCAGGTACAAAGTTTCTGCTGAAGGGACACTAAAGTGGCCTGTAGGTGTATACAGAGAACAACAAATTTCACTGCAGAAAGCAGCAAAGGTGACAGGACTCATAGTCTGATGAGGATTTTGACAGCTCAGATTTACCTGCCCAAGGCTTCCAGACTCAGCTGGTCTCAGTGCTGGACCTGGTGGCCTAAGGAGTGGAAAGGCAGAATTGGAGCTGAAACTGAACTCAGACTTCCCTGAGGATCAAAGCCATGGCTCCTGGACACGTGTACGGCAGGGGAATCTCAGGGCAGACAGATGCCTGGCCTGTGTCTGTGCACAGGGATGGATGGGGAATTTTGTCAGTGAAATGTCCAAGCACCAATACCCTTGGGAGGACTGAAAAGTTGCCAGCAGAGCTGGCCAAAAAACAGAGCAAACAAGGCATGTATCACTGGAGAGCCATATAATCCCTGTGCAGTGAACAAAGTCAAGCTCGAGGAATGAAACCTCCCTGCTCACAGGCAGTGACTGCTGAGGGCATGTGAGCTATGGAACCAGCCTCTGGAAAGTCATCTGGTGTTCATCATCCCTAAACCCCAAAATAACCACCACAAATCCCCCAGTATCACCACAGAGAAGCAGCCTCAGCATCTTTCCTCTGTCAGAGACACAGGCCCTGCCCTACAAGCAGCAGAAGGGATGCACTTAGGTCCCTCCTTCCTCTACTGAAGGATCTGCCACAACTCCCTGCCCTGCATTCTGGGCTGAGGTCATCTGCCTCTCTTGCCCTCACTACCTCATTTTGTCCAAAAGCTCATCTCTAAACAAAACTGAAAGACCCTGTAAGGGCATCGCCAAATCCAAACATTCAAGCCCGTGAGGTGGCCCCATGCCCTGAACATGAGCTGGCATTGAGCACCATGAGGTTTTTCACAACAGCTGCATTGAGCATGCCTTCTTTGTGCCTTTGTATGTCCCAGATCTGCTCTACAATGACAAGAAGCAAAAAGATTTTTCTTTTCAAAGATGAAATTCTGTTTTCTAGCATGACCTTACAGTTGAAAGCCTTGGTACAAGTACCAGCTATTGCTAATTCACACTGAAGTGGTGAAAACTGGCAACATGGCACTGTTCTGCTGCTTACCCCAAGACTCCAGAGTCAGATTTTGGTGCAGATATGGAATCACTTAAAAGGTCCCAAAAATTCACCTCAGTGCCACTAATGATGTTCCAAGCACATAATTGAATTCTTACAGAGATAAAGATAATCTGTTCTGTTCAAGGAAGGGTGGAAAATACCCTAAATATTCCTAGCATTTTCAGAAACAAAACATAATCATGTAGGTGAGGCAGACACAAGAACTAACACTGCATCCAGTCCCTGTTGGTGACTTCCAAAAAATCTCCTGGGGCTGCTTTGGGCTTTTCCCTATGTGATATTGCTGGGGACCAGGGTAACCTTTGCTTGCTGAGGTTTTTTTGGCATAACAAAGCAGCATGATCTAAGGGAAAGTGTGCAATTCTCAGAACCAGCTTAAATGAGAGGGCAGCTGCTCAGTCTTCAATAATGGTGGAGAAGCTGGAAGTGAGCCCCAGCATGATGTGGAGGTCCATGCTGCCAGACCTCTTGCCCTCACTGTCAGGACATTAGTGCTCCTAGTTCCTGCATGCTTCTGTCCTTCGGGAGCTGCCCTGAACACTTGTCCCCTTCACATCCCCAGCATGGCCATGCCTCCCCCACCTCCCCCCTGCAGGTCCAGCACTGGGACAAATTACAGTCCTTCCAACCTTCTCTCATCACTCAAGTCCCTAGCACTCTGGCAGAGGCTGCAGCCTCAGTGAACCAGCCTAGGGCAGCATGGGGGCACCACCTGCTTCCCCCTCCCAGCAGGATGGCTGCAGATGCTCAAAGCCCCAGGGGTGATGGGACATCCCAGCAGGCTCTCCCAGAGACACCAGCAGATTAGCAGCTCTATTTTTCAAGCTGATCCTTTCCCACCCCCTCCAACTTTCATTCAACTTACAAGAACATCAGACAGCTTGGCAGGACAGGCAGGATCTATATATAAACCCTGGTGGCCATTTTGTCAAGTGAACCCTGATGAGCAAATGGTCTCTGTACCTGGAATGTGGGTTTATGCAAGTGACAGGTCAGTTCAGCAGCTGCCCTCTTTCCTCACAGCACAATGGAGATAGCAGAGATGCCATCAGCACTATTTTTTTCCTACCCTGCTGTGCACTAAAAAATTTATTCTAGGAACATCATGGAGCAGAGGAGTAAAAATAGATATGCAGGTTCAGCAAGTGGCTCTCTCCACTCCTTGTGTTTCAGCCTTTTTTTGCAGAACAGAAGCAGGAGTTGTACTGCCTTGTCAAACTCTGTGGCTTTGCTCAGCAGCTCCTGACAAAGATGCTGGCAGCTTTCTGGGCTTACTTTGAAAATGCATCCAGCAACCTGGGCACGTCTGTGGTTCCAGTTAAGCCAGAAGAGACCAGCCTTGAAACTGATCAGCTGGGTGGGAAGTGACAAAACATCTTCTGCAATGGCTCTAGATGAAGCTAAGTTTTTCTCATCCCTTTCAGCATGTACTAACGTTAACCACATGGTAAAGAAAGTCAGAAGCAAGGTTTTCTTCACCTCACTACCTCTTGCCTGGAAGGTGAGCAGCCTGCAGAGCTATTCTAGGCACTGGCCCCACACCCTGGAGCTTTTGTCACCCCAGCCCTGAGCACTGCTTGTGTCCCCACACAAGGCAGGGTGGGAAGTAACTCCCACAGCTGTTCACTGAAGTTTTGGCTCAGTGAAGCTCAGTGGGGACCAAACCATTTGGAGCTGCTGGGATACAGCAACAAACCCTGTAGCAGCTGTGTCCATACAACGTGCTCATCACAGAGGGCTGCAATGGCCAGAGAAGTGACAGTGGTTAAGTAATCCCAGTGTTAATGCTGGTGGAGTCAGTTCAGTGAAGCATCCTGGGAGGTGCCATGCTGGTGCTGGGAACATCTCCTACCCACTAAGCCTCCTCCTGTGGCATTTTTAGATCCTCAGGGACAGTCAAGTATGTTTAAGACCAGCTCAGAAGATGAGTGACAGGCTTTGACCTCAGGCTCTCCTCTGGTTTCCTTGAAGGTGGAGGATGAGGCTCCAACACGGGTCACCACAGTAAGACCATTATAGGGACTGAAGGTAGACCAGACAGCCATCACAGAAAGGTGCAGGCAAGGTGAGATACAGAGGGCAACAGAGCAGCAAGGCTGATGTCCCCATCCATGTGCTTTGGAACATCAATTTTGCTCCAGGTCAGCAAAAAGCACAGTTGTAAGTGGCAACCCAGAAAATCTTTCCTCTGCCATTGCATCCTCTTCCCCTGCACTCACAGCCACCTTCCCCCACCCCCAGCAGGGCCAGAGAATATCTTTGCCCTGGTGATCTTCAGCCTTGGTCTCTCTGAAGCTGAAGCACCCACATTACACCAGTCCCATGGCTGTGCCAGGACGAGCCCGGCCGTGCCAGAGCCCAGCCCAGGCAAGAGCCCAGCTTTAAGAGCTGGATCTCAAAGATTCAGGCATCATTGAAAGACTCCAACATTTAAGCTCCCGAACACTTCTCCAGCAGCAGGACACCATCAGAAAATGGGACTGATGCTTGAGGTTCTCATATCGCCCACTTGTGTCCTTTACTGTAACTCAAGGCCCTTGGGCTGGCTCAGGACAATAAAAAGCTTTCAAATTCACCAAATTGCCAACAAAACCTCACCTGTTTTTACAGGCAACATCTATCGATCTCTGCTTTTTGGATCTTCCCAGTCAAGCACGTTCCCTCTGCGGCACAGAAACCCCAGCTTCCCAAGAGCCCATTTAACAAGGAGCTGTAGGAACTGGAGGGACAAGAAGGAATTTTAACAGAAAGCAAATTAAGCACTTTATAACTCACCTTCAGATTGATTTATACGGCCAAGGCTACCCTTTCACAGAGGAAAGATCCCTGAAGCAAACACCTTCAAAGGCTCTATCCAACTCTCCACGAAGTCGGGAGAAGCAAATCCTGAAAGGCAAAGCTGGGGCTAAAATGTGCACAAAACCCTCACACCCCTCAAAACTGCCATATGAGAGATGGCCCCCAGAGTCCCCCAGCCCGAGCTGCTGGAGCCTGAGGGACAAGGCCGAGCTCTCCAAACGCTAGAGTGGGTGGAATTTCTTTATGCCCAGCAAAGCGCTGTGCTCAGCATTACATTTTTAAGACTTGATTTATCAGCATTAAGGTTCTTTTCAAAACAAGGAATTTCACTCCATCTCTCCTGGGACTCCTAAAGCCCTCATGTTTGTGTTTCACCCCTGCAGAGGGAGCAAGGGGTGGTGGGGAAGTGCTCAAGCCAAGTATTTCCCCTTTTGCAGTGCACTGGAGAATGTGCGGTGACACCTCTGCTCAAAGGTAAAGGCTGTGTTTAGACAAGATGTGGCAAAAACGAGGCCCCTGCCCTGGTGGAACAGCTTTGGTGGCTGGGACAAGGTCAAACATCAACTTTTAGAATTTGTAGGGGAGGGGGGTGGGGAATTCTGTCCATGGTTTCCATGTATCTCCAGCCTGAGGCTTTGCATCCCCTAGGGAAACATCATGCCTTGGCTTCCAACCCACCAAATTGAACTGTCAGATTAAGAAACGGCAAGACAGACATATTTGACTAACATTTGGCAGCCAGGCCGAGACAATGTCTCTCTCCACCATCATTCGAGTAATCTCTCCTTGGAAAAGAACCAGACAAATATTCCTGTGGCTCAGATGGTTCCAGAAGAAACAACTTGTAAACAGCAGCAGAAACTGTGCCAGCAAATACCAAAAAGAAAACCATGCCAATTCAACAACGATTTTGGAGCCGACTCCAGCAGCGACACTGTAATGAACATTAGAAATGACCATATCCATGCAGCTTCCTGTCCCACCGTGTCTGCTGAGGAGCTTCACAGACCTCATAGGGCGCATCTCACTGTGCAGTGCCAGCAAACGACACATGGACCTTTCTCCCTGATCCCATCTGGTGGTTGTGCTGTGCAAGAGGCCTGGTTGCCCTCAACAGTATCACTGTAACAGCCAAGAGTGTTCTTACTCATCCTCACCTTGAACCCTTTCTGACCCTTGGGAAGGGATGTGTTGCAGTAACAGCTGGTAACCCCTAAGTGCCACAGGAACAACTCCATTGGTCTCAGCACCTACCAGATACACAGACCTCCCCACCTTCATGCAGTAAATATCCCTGGAGGTTTTTAAGGCCAGGCTGGATGCGGCTCTGAGCAACCTGATCTAGTGTGAGGCGTCCCTGCCCATGGCAGGGGGGTTGGAGCTAGATCCTTGAGGTCCCTTCTAACCCTAACAATTCTATGATCCAATAAAAGGGCCTTAGCCCTTCACTCCACTTTTCTTTACTACTAGTGCCTAGCAAGTCACACTCTGCAAGCAGGATCTCGCTGTGCTGTATCACTCCCAAGAAGAGCACACATCCAGGAGAGCGAAAGAACCAACGTCCTGAAGATGCAGCCACGTTTTGGGGCATAAATTCCACATGTTGTCATTGAGAGAAATGCACAAGGAGGAGGTGGTCAGTGTTATTTCAGAAGTTCACCCCAACGCCATACACACACACAGGTTAAGAGGTAGCCTCTTGCCCAGTCCGTCTCTGCATCTGGTACCCACCAACAGGAAGCTCCTTCTGTCTCACTACTCTGGCTCTTCAAAGCTTAGGCCTAGAGGATCAAACAGTGACATATATTTAGAGAGGTAACATGTAGACAATAAAAGGCACGAATCCAGCCATTTCCCCCTTTAACAGGGATGGAAGTAGTTCATCCAAATCTTGAAGCAAAACTCTAAACATGTGTCCCATGAGCCATGCCCAGTGCCAGACCTGTAAGAAGCTATAAAGCACACAGGATACCTAAACCCTTCCCACAGGAGATTCACAGCCACCAGCTGCACAAGCCCAGCTGGGGAAATGCTACACTAAAGCCCTGCTGCTGGATCAATGTACAAAATGAAACAGCAGAACATGACTGGAGGAAGTGAGAACAAAGCCCGAGATTTCCACAGCCCTTGACTCCAGCCCTACAGGTTCTGTACCACATAACCACATCCCAAATCTTTTCTCCATCCTGTATGCAAATTCCATTAACAAGTGGAGCTACCTGGAAGGTTGAAGAGCCCAGACTCCTGGGAACACTGTTCCACTCTGGCTGACAGAGTGGAGAGACAAGGCTCCTGAAAGGCAACAGCCTGTAACAACCAGCCTTAGCTTCTAGGACTCCTTAACTCTCCTCTGGCCAGATCTGTGATATGCTACATGATGCATGGAGGAATCATTTCCACCCTCAGTCTTCAGAAAAGTAGTTCTGCAGCGTGGGCTGATCAACCACTGCAACAGCCCCCATCCATCTCATAAATCTAGTGCCTTCAATGACATCATGCCAGAAAACTGAAATGCAAGTCAGATGGTGAAGGCATTAATGGCAGTACTGTAAAGGCTCAACAACGCAAACCTTCCCAAAATGAACTGTCTTGACCTTCACTGGGCTGACAATACAAGTGTGACATCATGTGCAAATGAGTTTTAAATTTAAACCAGGTGCAGAGAGCTGCCCAGCATCATGTGGCTGCTGTGGAAGCCCCTAACACACCAGCACCAATGCTGGAGGCAAGAGAAATGTCCAGCAGGGACAGGACCCACTCAGCAACACAAACAGGTACCAGCAGCTGGTGTGGTGCAAGACCAAATTCTGCATCACACTTCAAAAAGCTGGGCTTTGTGTTAGCTGGTACCAGTTCTAGTTGGGGCAAACATTAGTAAGTACACACAAATCTGTGTGTACTGGGATTGATTTCCACGTGCGAGCATTCCTGCGGCGCTGGAATCGAGCCAGCGGCACTATAATGAAGTTCTCCCATTTTTCACTTCTATTCAAGACTCCACAGACCTAGGAAAGAACTTGGAGCTGTGCTCACAGGTTGTCAGCCACAGCTATGTGAGCACCACAGTTTACAGCCAAGAAGCACATCCCTGCCCCAGAGACCTTCCAGGGCAGCCATTGCCCCTCTTGCTACTACACCATAATGAAATGTTCTGCCTTCCTAGGCTGAATTGGTTTAAGCTGACCAGGAAGGACAACAGACACAGAATGGGGGAAACAGAGCTACCCACACCCCCCAAAGTGGCATAGAGCAACACAGCAAGCTGGATTGTGCATTCTATACCATGCTCAGATCATGCCCACTATGATAGGAAAGGGATTGCCCAGGGTTTAAGGGACTTGAAACATATTCTTTAACTTGCAATGTGTCCTGTTGCAGGTTTTTTTTGTGTTTCTTCCTGCTTCCAGGCTGGGGTTTGTCCCTTTTGCTCCAGTTTGCACACAGCAGCAACAGTTCTTGTTTTCATCTGCTGTGCACACTGGTACCTTCTCCTGGATTTGTTGTTTGTTTTCCCTCTGTGTAAATAGAGTAGCAAATTGTCCTGATCTCAACTGACATTTCAGCTTTCACAGCTCCTTTCCTCCTTGCCCACCCAGAGGGGAGATGGGGACAAAGGGAGGGAAGGAGGCCCCTCTGTTGTAACTGGACTGCTGGGACGCAGCTGCCAGCTAAGTTAAAACCAAGACAGGGGCTGACCCTCCTCTAGCTGCTCAAGGAGACCCTTCCCAGAGGGATGTCCATAAGCAGTTTTCCACTTTGCACTGCAAGGCCAGCCAGGTACTCACTGTCTGTGGTCTGGATGCAGCACTGGCACAGTTACAGCCTCTGAGATCTCTTCTGCTGCCTCTGGATTTGTAGAAGGGAGCAGAAGGGTGGACAGTGGCAGGTTTGCTGCCAATGAAATCAATACGTGAAAGGACATCAACCACAGCTCTCGCTGTACCAGTTCTTTTTCTGTGTACATCCTGTTTTGAAGAACATAGTTCAAAGAGCTGAAGCACTGAGAGGAGATAGGTCCAGGAGCAGCAATTAGCAGCTAATTGCAGGCTGCAAATGCTGTGTTTCTGCTCAGTGCCATGTATGAAAAGATGCCAT
This sequence comes from Dryobates pubescens, assembly GCF_014839835.1. Taxonomy (NCBI): domain Eukaryota; kingdom Metazoa; phylum Chordata; class Aves; order Piciformes; family Picidae; genus Dryobates; species Dryobates pubescens. Next base: position 18,984,296 of record NC_071616.1, on the reverse strand, counting down.
GTTCCTCCTCCGCAAGTGAAGGAGCTGGTGAAAGGAGGGACAGAGAGGGTGAAGGCAAAAGGGAAAGACACAGACTTGGCACTTTGGGACACGGTTTAATGGTCACAGTGATGTTACATCAGTGATTGAACTCAATCTTAGAGGTCTTTTCCAACCAAAACAATTCTGTGATTCTATGAAAGGAGGGACAGTCCCACAGCATCTCAATTTTCACTAAACAGAGACACAAGAGAGAATTTATAACAAACTCACTGGCATACAGAAACTGCTTAGAAACATGAGAATACAACATGAGCACTTGTCACACTACAAAGGCAGGATTGGAACACTTCTGTTTCAGTACTAGTTACTACAATGCTGTTTACAAAAGGCACCCTCCACACCCAGCTTACCACAGTCCACTGGAAATTTGAGCAGCCTTCAAAAGGATGAGGAAGGGAAATAGGATAAAGAGAGAAAACAAATCAAAGACAAGTAATTAATTTTCCTCTCTTACACTGTTGTTCTTGTTCAGCTGGGGAAAGGCAACCTTTCTGAGTGAGTTCAGAAATGCGGCAGGCCTTTCCATCCATTCCTGTCAAGTCTTCTGAAAAGATTGGAAAGTGCTAACTGCAGATAATAAAATCAGTGAAATGTATAAATCTGGAAATTCAGGGAGAAAAAAGGAATAAAGAAAATATATATTGCTAAATATGTGAGCTGAGACTTCCAGACTGGAGGCCTGTTTTGCTCAAAAAAACTCCTGCTAGTGCACAGCTGTAATGACAGCTTTACAGGGACACAACACAACAGTGTGTCAAAGATGTGAAGGATAAAACCAGAGCCATTGCTTTTTCATTGTAGAGAACACTCATACCTTTTTCTAAACCTGAAAACAGGTTTCTCTTTCTGCCCCTCTCCTTCTCTATATAAGTTATGCATCACAGAAAGTGAAAAGGAGCAGTATTTCTAACTCTCCTTCAGATGAAAAATACACCCCTGTGCTGCTATCCTTTCTGCACTGCAGCCAAAACGTAATAATAGAGCTCCAGCAGAGGTGTGAATTGCTGTCATTCATCCTTACCCAGTATTAACATTGTACACTGGAATTCATCTTTCCAAAGTCAACCTATTAGGATAGCTGGTTAACAGCCAGGCTAGTTAGGGTAATACTGGAGGATTAAAACAATAGTGAAGTGATTTCTGCAATATCACAGGAATCAACTTAAAATTAACACTGTGTTTCACGTATTCTTTTAGTCACAGTTTTTAAGATGATGCACACATGCCCAAGTGGCTGCTCATGAAGAGGTTATTACAGTGCAGGGCAAGACCCAGCTTTTTCCGGGGGGGAGAGGAAGGAGCAAAAGCTTAGCAAAAGTCTGCTAGCTTCCTGCACCTTCACAGATAATCAAAATCTTCAGTGTTAAGTCTTTCTAGTTAAGAGTTTAATATGAAGTGATTGCAATGATTACTCAATAGCAAGCTACATGAGTGTGTGATAAATGAGAAAATGTCCATAAAAATTCCAATAAATATTCCTTCTAAATTGTAGTACCTGAAAAAACCCAAACCCTAAAGTTCATTCTCATGAACATAAGGTCTCCTGTTTTCATAAGTTTTGGTTCAGTTAGACAGAAAATGATTTCCTGATGTACAGCTGTCATTGCTTTCTCAAGGTACATTGCTATCATAAAGTAAATATTTAGCTTTTTACACTACTGCCAGAGATACCCTGAGTGGCTGAATCCCTACAGTGTAAGTAAGCTATTGAAACACAGTTATTAAAGATACAGGCAGGAAAGCATCTATGACTGGTTATCAAGAGTTAAACAAGCTGGGAGAACTGCAAGAACAAAGGCAAGATGGGGATCCTCAACCTTTACAACTCACACAAGGCTGAGAAAGCCTGATAGATCCCTTAATCAGAGGCAGCCATAGACCTCTCAATTTTGAGGCATCCCCTGTGCATGCACGCACACACACACGTGCTTTAACCTGTTGAAGCAAAACTGCTGGGCAAAGTGTGAGGCTGTGGAGAAAAATGTGCTGAAGTAATAGCTACTGCTGCTCAAAAAGGTGGTAGCACTCCTACCTCTCCCCTGACTTTTCCTGTCCCCCGCTAAGTGAGCTCACTCAGCTCAGACAACGTGTCACATTGGTTTTCTGCTAGTTAAATATGCTGACTAGGAATCACTACCAGCACCACAGAAATAGTGGCGAGCTTCTGTCCAAGAGTGGACATACCGTTTCTGGTACTGACGAACTATTTAATAATGTCTTACCTTGTGTTGTGAAACCTCTGCTATTATCAACCCTATTATAAAAATAACTGCAAACTTTGCTAGGGATCCTTTTCTTTGGGATCCCACCCAAACTTGCCAAGTTTGCTCCCAGGCCTTACCACATATGCCTATATTTATGTTAAAGGAGAATACTCCCCCAGGAAAGAAAGATTCCTGAAGCAGCATAAAGCTGCACCACCTGGGTGCCTTCAGGCTCTCTATCAAAAATGAAAAGTATCTTATGGATCCTGAGAGGCCTGAGTGCTCTTTTGCCATGAGGAATCCTAGTTTTTTTAAGTCAGGAATAGAGCTGTTGATTCCAACTCTGTTATTTGCTATTCCTACTAGGCAGGTGAAGATCAAGCACATTTCCTCAGGGTTATGTTGAAGTTGGCACATCAATCAGCATTCCCCAAATTCAGTGTGACATAATTAAAAAGGCTATAGCACAGACCCACTGCTAAGAAGTTAGAAAGGCCAGGCTGGGGGGCAGCTCCCCTATGTTGGCTGATAAAGCATAAGTCAACATGCTAACAGAGCTGTCTCAGCAGGACCTTCTAGCAATAGTCAATTAATTTGCTAACTGCAACTTATGGGCAGAAAAAAACATTTAAATATCATTTACTAGCTGCTTTCGTGTAACATAAATTGTCTTTGCTATGATTCACTTGTATCTTATTTCACATCTCAGATGTCAAGTGTTAAGTTAAATTAAAAGAAATAGTGCATCTGGAAATGATGATCTTTAAATGTTGCCATTTCAGGCTGAGATCTAATTGCTTAACTTTCTACAAGCCATTTCTGTGGAGACTTAGCTTACTTAGCCGAATCTCTTCAGAGATTTTGTCCTATTTGAAAGATATCAGATCCCATCCAACAGGGACAAAATTTAAAAACTTTACCATGCTATCAGCCACTGCTTTCTTTCTACTAATACAAGGAACTTCTAAGGTGGGCACTCAATACCACATTTAACAGAGCCCCAGAGCCCAGCTGGTGCTGAAAACTGTATTCACATTTCATTTAAACAAAAAACCAACCAACCACCACCACCAAAAATACTCACAAAAGAAAGAAATTAAAGGAGTTATAAAAGGGGACATGGAAATTTATAGAGATATAAACACTGTATTAAAAAAACCCCAAACAATCAACAAATACTATCACAATGTGCCCATTAAACTGGGCTAAGGTAGTTGGTTTCTGAACCCATGTTAGGATAAATCAGGGTAAATATTTGGAATCATGAAGCTCATATTATGAACTAGCTGAAATTCTAAGAATCATTCAAGCAAGAGAGTCCTTTCATGGATTAGGATGGTGTCAACAGTACTCTAAATGCAGATCACAATGTAGATACCACAACTGATGCAGTACCTATTTCACTGCCTTTAAAGGAGACGTTATTTCTCGTTCACTGTGTGCACTAAACCATTTTTGCACTCCACACATTCTCAAGGGACTTTTTTACCTGTCACAATTACATCATTAAAAACTAGTATTTTAGAATGGCAAAGAGTGATTGTCCAACAACTGAAGAGAATGACTCAAAATTAAAAGGTGAAACATCAGTAATGCAGTGAAAAGGAGCATTGTTTCTTCCAGAAACAGCTTTAGTCAATGTTCTCTTTAGGATGTCCAGCATTCATTTCAGTAGTTTTGACACACCTCTGGTTCTTGCTGTCCTTCTGAAGCTCAGTTCAGACAGCAGCGACAGGCCCTTATTGATCAATCCAATTGAAAATGATAAGAACTAAGCTGAGAAGGCCAACACAAACACCAAAAATAACCAGTGCACATGCCTGTGAAGAAAAGCAAAAAGCAGTGTTTTACTGAAGGGAGCATTTAACACTTCTAACACTTGTAGCTAATGATGAAGAAAACTATGAGAACAGATTTTAAAAGTGTCTTTTAAAATCATCTTTAGTGTTTCAAGTTACTCTGTCTTCAAACACAAGGTATCTGCTTAGGGGGGAACTCAGTTAAACCTGCTCTGGCATAGTTTCATTGGGAATTCAGAGCAGTCTGGTTTGCTTCTTCACACCATCTGTCTGAAAAACACCAAAGTAAACCATTTGCCCTTTACAACTCTGAATGGATTAAGAAATAGAATATGTATTTTACTCAAAATATAAATAAAGTTGCAATAAATTCTTTACATTTTTGAATAGCCAGATGACAATAAAAATAGGGTTTAAGGTATGGCAGCTTGCTGATTTATAAGAAGGTTCCAAATCCATTCCCAACAGTCAAGAATTGACATGGTCAGAGACCACCATTACTAGATTTTCTTTCAGATGCCTTCTTCAGTCAATATAAGAGCAGCCCTGTGAACAGTATGTATGAACAGTTTGTCATCATTTTAGCCACTGTCATGAAACTGCTTTGCTGAGCAGTGGTTAAAATGAAGACAACTGCACTGCAAAGACCAGGCTGCTGCACAAATTCCAACCAGAACTTAAGTTACTACAGCAAAAGAGAAATCATAAAGAGGAGAGGGAGGGGGGAAAAAAAAGGAAAAGAAAAGAGGAAGGAAAAAAAAAAAAAAAAAAAAAAAGAGAGAAACCATTTTTGAGAAGGCTCACAGACAAGTATAAACACTGTTTCACTTAAAGGTAGTTTGGCTTTGTCCCAGCTGCCCAGACAACAACATCAGAGTAATGCATAAAAATTGAAGAGAAATGGGATTAAAAGTCAACACTGAAAACTATCGGGAAAAGCATGTACTCAGATCAACAGTCCAGCACATGAACATACTGCTAGTCAGAAATGTCTTGTAAAGAAAGAGTCTCAACAAGACTAGAGCTATCATGAAGGAGAAAACAAAATGCTCACAGATTGTGTGAACTATAGGGAAAACAAGAACTTTGCCCCTTGGATTACATGCTCTATAGTGTGTTAGGATGCATCTAAAGCGACTCTGTTTAATTAGCACACATGAACACACACACAAAAAGCATACCCCAAGCTTCTGTGGTGATAGGAAGTCTTCTCTGCTAAGTTTAAGATAAAAGAGTCCAGGATATACAAAAAGCAAACATGTTGACGTGGTTGAACCTTTAGAAAACAGAAAGTAAGGTTTTACTTGGAGCAAGATTATTAACTTATTATAATACTGACTTTTCTTAAATAAATTTAAAAAAATCACCAAGCACCAAAACCCAAAACAGCCAACACAAAAAAAGAACTCAAACAACAACAAAACCACAAAGGAAAAACAAGCAACCCAACAAAACTAACAAAAAACCCCAAACAACTTACCAACTACGCCAAATATATGTTTCATGTCTGGCACATACATTGCAAATAAAACAACAATTGTATTCAGTGTTAAAGTGACAAGGATGTGGCAAATCCACGACACAGGAACATGAGAGAAAAATACCATCAGTACAGCTTTCCTCGCCTGTGGAATAGGAAGAGAAACAGTGCATGAGTTAACACATACACACATTTTTAATCTTACCTTATTCCAGATGTGAAAAAAGATTTAAGAAAATCAATGCTAATGCTCACAAACATAGATTACAGCTATTGGATAGCTTTGCTGAGCATGTCAACCAGGTTAAAGGCGTTTGCCAGCAAGCTGTGTTGCTTAATATCTTTACAGCTGTTCTTAGTGTGTTGAAGGTAAAAACTTGTAATGGATGTCAAACTTCATAAATTTCTGTTTGATAGAAAAGAAAAAGAACCACCTTACTGAACTTGACCTGAACAGTCAAATGTTTAAAACCATCAAAAGCGTGGGGTTTTTTCCCCTTGGATATTAGCATGAGATCCTGTCTGCACGCATCAGCACAGAGAACAGATGAGGCTACGCACTCTGTAGTACACAGACTGTCTTTCCCTTTCTTCCTAATTCAATCCTGTAGTTTTATTTGCTCATGGATTTAAGTACTTTGTCATATATACTCAAAAATCCCCTTATGTCATATACTATTGTGCAGATAAAGCTCATGAAAATGAACAGAAAAAGAGATTTGGTTTTCCATTTTGGATCTCTTGATTATTTTTCCTTCTTAAGGCTCCCTAATCTTGCATAGAACTGCAGCTGCTTAGGGTGCTCCAGCCCTTAGCACAAAACACTAACCTGTTGTAATGGGTCCAGAAGGGTGCCACAAAAATGATTTGAGGGTTAGAACACTTCTCCAATGAGGACAGGTTTAAGTGAGTTGGGGTTGTTCAGCCTGGATAAGTGAAGGCTGAAGGGGAACTTTATTGTGGACTTTCAGTATTGAAAGGGGGCCTATAAGAAAGATGAGGGCAGACTTTTTACCAAAGCTTATTGCAACAGGACAAGGGTTAATGGTTTTAAACTGAGGGTAGATTTGAACTAGATAAAAGGAAAAAAAAAAACATTTTTTCACAGTTAGGGTGGTGAAACACTGGCAGAGATTGCCCAGAGAGGTGGTAGAAGCCCCATCCCTGGAAGATCAGGTTGGACAGGGCTCTGAGAAACCTAATCTAGTTAACAGTGTTCCTGCTTACTGTAGGGAGGTTGGACTGAATAACCTTTAAAGGTCCCTTCCAACCTAAAGCTTTCTAGGATTCTATGACATTAAGTATTAGTTGAATGTTTTATCTTTTTTTTAATTAGATAAATATTAAAATAGTATTTATCACAAGGGCATTAGGTCTTCAGGAATTACTCCTTTTTTGCAGGAATAAAAGAAGATCTGGGGGAGAATGCTTTGTCTCTCTGAGAATGCTTGGTAGCAAATGTCAGCATGTTGTCAACTGATAGGTAATCTATATCCTAATTCTATATACAGAGTTGGTATGCACAATTTCTTTTGTGTCCTAACTGAATGAATTTTAAGTCCCACCATAGTATTGATAAAGTAGGGTGGTTTTTTGTGAAATAGGTCAATACATGTTTTAAATTTACACTTAAATTGAGTTTTTCAAGTATAAATCTGTTTCTGTGTGGATGCATGCATGTAGAAAGGAAAACCTAAGTCAGCACGATTCAATTTAAGAGAGGGAATAAAAAGAAAGAAAAAACCCAACAAACAACCAAAACAAACTAAATAAACTTTAGAAGTTCTGAATTCTCTAAATTGAAAACAATGCTGTGGGCTAGTTTTTTAATCTGAAATGTGTCTCAAGAGCACAAATTAGCTTAGTGGTTAGTTATCTTGGAGCTCTCATGGAACATATGCAAATACGTAGTCTTTGATCAGTCACTTGACAAGCGAGTAAGATACACAAGCTTAGATGTGACCCAAATATTGCAGTCTGCAAAGCATTAGTATTACCATTGCCTATGCCAGCTTCCAAACGTTCCAGAGTACTCACTGGGAAATGGATCAGAGGCACTGTCAAAAGCACAGCAAACAGGATGGCTACTTTAACAGTCATGATGACAGTATCATGTGGCAGGTACTTGCTGTAACCTTGTAGCAGTTCGGAGTCCACTTTGTCTGAAAACAAGAAAAATTAATTGCTTTGTTAATCATTTGAAAACTAAGATAATTAACAATGCATATTAAGCTTATGTTCAAATGGACCAATGCACTTGTGACTAATGAAGAGAGGTACCCATCCACTTTGTCATTTCTGATACACTGGGACACCTAACCTCAAAACTGAACAAACTTCAAGAGGCAAGTCTCTGGCTTCAGCAGAGGCTCTGCAAAGCTACCGAATAAGAAGATCTAAGCATGAAAAAGAAAGATGATGTGACAAGAAGCCAAGTATATGGTAAAATTCACTCTGTGTTTGAAACACTCAACACTAGATTCCTTTGGTTGAACCAGAAGCCAGAAAAATTAATTTTATTAAATTAGCTGAATAGCGTTTTTTTTCCCCTTTGTTTTTCTTTTGCCAGAAATATTAAGTGAGATGCAAGATAAAAACCAATTTGAAAGAACAGCTGCAATTCTAATGCAAAGGAAGAAAGAAATGTTCCAAACTGTTCTGTGTATGGGCTTTTACTGGCTACAGTTAGCAATATATTGCTGGATGACACGGAGAAGGATAACTAGCATCAGTTACACTGCCAAAAGAGATTTAATATTTTAAAAATAAATAAATAACTAAAACCTCAACCCAAAACACACAACCAAAACAAATAAAAAACAATCAATCAACCAACAAAACCCCCCAAACAACCCACATAACCCCCTCCAAAGAACCCCAGAAATACTGACATTTTCCATACGCCAAATGAGTAGATATGTGCCACACAAGAACACTTGAAGGCTGTCAATATGCATTCTCACAGCCACAGAGAATTGCAGAGGACTACTCTGGCAATGCACCCAACCAAGTTGAACACTTTCAAATGACAGTTCTGCTTTCTTCAGCAGTAAGAATCTTGTGTGCTCTCCACCAGGTCCAGATTTAGCTGGGCAAACCCAACTGTATTGTGGAATTACAATAGTGCCATACACCATAGATACACCACCATGAGCATGACTGCTCGAAGCAGAAGTGGGGCAAGAAGCCCTGTCAGTGATGAATCCCTTGTCTTTGATTTTTTGCCCTTTTAAGATGATATTTTTTCACTAAGCTAACAGAAAAAGTCAGAGCCCTGAAAGTGGTCTAGTACCCTTTATTTTTTTGGCATATCTCAACTCTCTGCTCTTTTGGACTTCAGAATGCACAAAAATTTCCACCGAAGTCCAGTGGCCATGTGAAGTTTCAAATTCACAGAAAACAGAATAAAACATCTGAGCCACAGAAAGATGAAGCATGTCACATTTCAAAGAGAAAACTCTTTCTTTGTTTTCAATTTAAAATAAAATGCTTTGTGTTTTCTTGGGCTGGTGTTTTAGGAACAGGGAACTCTCTAAAGTAGTAAGTTAATTAAACAAGACAACCAACCAAAAAAAAAAAAGGCAGCAGCAGCTTGCAAGGGGGAAAGAAAATGTCTCTTAGAGATACCCACTGTTGGTTTCAACATTTTAGGCTCTTGAGTCTGTTAATAAAAGAAATCAGGCTTGCAGAAAACCAGTGACACTCCCACTGAAGCAGAGTAAAATACTATGGTCAAGATGGACTCTTATCCCAAAGAAATCATGACAGCACAGGGAACAAGGAATTGATGTTTTCTAGGACTGCTACTGCTCTTCTTTCCCCTTTTTCTTTTTTTGCTTTATTCTATTCATTCACGTTGAGATCTCATCTGGAAACAGATGGCTAGCCCTGAACGCTTGCTGCATCTCTCAGAATGGCACTCAAATTTGCATTTTCCTACAAACTACACAGAGACAGCCAGGAAACAGTAACAGTGGCCTAAACACTATTTGGGGTTTTCAAGATTCCCCATAAAAATTTTTCAAAGGATTCTGAGTGTCAAGGGAAAAAAGGTGCAAAATTCAGTTTCACAGATTGCATAGGCTTGGATGGGACCCTCAAAGGTTAGCGAGTCCAATCCCCCTACAGTGAGCAGGTACCTTTCCAAATAAATCAGGCTGCCCAGGGCTACTTTGAGTTTGATCTTGAATGTCTCCAGGGACAAGGCCTCATCCACAGCCCTAAGCAACCTGATCCAGTATTTTACCACTCCTGCTGTAGAGAGCTTCCTCCTTATGTCCCATCTATATCTACCCATTTTAAAACCATTGCCCCTCATCCTATCTAAACAGTCCTTTTGCAGGCTTCCTGTAGGCCCCCTTCAGATTCTGAAATGCAGCTGTAAGGTCTCTCCAGAGCCTTCTCTCCAGGCTAAACAGCCTGAGCTTTTTCAGCTTATCTTCAGAGGAGAGGTGCTCCAGCCCTACGATCGATCATCTTTGTGGCCCTCCTCTGGACCCCAGAATTCTGGATTTATTAGATGCTGAAAGACAATACCCTTGGTGCTTTGTCAGACACTATCTGAATCTCATGATCAGAAAACATACAACACCCTGAAGTTCTAAAAACTTTCTATGTACTTGGGAAGTGCAGAAAACCAGACAGATGAAGTCATCTACATTTATACTCAAGTTATATTGACTTCATTACACACTATGGTAACACCTGTGAGAAATACGCATTTCTTGGTTCAGTTTATCAGACAGATACAGTCCCTGGCTCAGGAGCTGCATGCAACACCAACTTATTGAAGAAAGAAAGCCTATGATAGGAAGCTCAATTCAAAAGCTCTTCAATTTTTTAATCCTTCCCTAGTCTTTCATCATTGGTGTCTTGACTTCAGTGGGGGGCAAACTAGATGGGTGCTTTCTCTGATTCAGACTTTTATTTTTTTTTAATGTTCCTTGCCATTTATTTTATTTTTTTGAGTCCTTCATTTTGTCTTCACATTACACATAAAATAAACCCAGCCATGAGGAAGCCACTTTCTGCAATCCTTCAAAATACAGCTTTCCTAAATTTGGATGAACAATATGAAACTTTCCCCCCACTTCCAGCAGCATTTCTAGTGAAATAGGTAGTGTTAGTCTCAAATTGTAAAAACACAAAAACAGAACAAAGAAGCCATACATGCTTTGTATGCAAGCTGTATTGGACAGGGAGAACATGCTGCAAACCTTCCTGCCTACCTAACACTAAGGATAGTTTGCTGTGTGTCAAATTTCCCTCATAAAACACAATGGTCTCGGTGCTACTTACTTAAGAGACTACAAATGTGCTGAGGTATCACAGGGTTAAAGTGATAAAAGTTGCTGGAAGGTAACGGCTTTAGTACAGACCTTTCAAACTTTGACAAGCACACTATTATTATCTGACCTCAAAATTTCTCACAGACCATGATAAATCTGTTCCCAGCTTTTAAGTGAAACTATTTTACAGTCCAACATCCAGAGGCAATCAGTAGTCTAAATACATAGCATTGAGAACATTAACAGACCATCAGCTACAGTTGAGGGACCTGTATTTTGCCTGTATAGCATTTCAGGGCATAAATCTTGCAAAGTTTAGCTGCATTACATGTTGAGAAATCATGGAGATTGTACTACTTTGAAGTGTTAGGCATATTCTTAAGTCTTTACAGGAACAAGATTTCCAAGGATTCAAGAATAATGCATTTATTATTTATTAGTCTTCATTCTAAAGAATATACTTACCATAAAATGTCAGGTACCCAAACAGAGCAGACACAAAGTAAATTAGGAAACTCAGACCAATTCCTGTGACAGCTACATTCTGCATTCTACTTTTGGATGGACTAAAACACACCAAAAAAAAAAAAAAGGGCAGAAAATGAGTGTTGCTTAATCTATTGTGGACTATTAGACACAATGCAATCTACATAGCAGCTTGACTTCTGTAAGAAAGCATCGTTTTAATTTACAGCCATGAAGTGTTTGCTGAGGTCTGTGCTGTCAGTAATATTTAGGGTTCTTAAAAAGTATTTTCAATCTTAGTTAAAGGGCACTACTCATGCAGAATACTAACACTGTCCCCACCTTACAGTGCATTAAGCCATACCAGATGGGCTTTTAAATCAAAATTTCAATTTATACAGGATGATATGTGTTCAGAGCCAGGCACGAATCTGGGGCAAAAAACCCTACTGAATCACATGCAGCCAAATGCAGATTCAGTTACAGCAATAAAAATTAGCCAGTAAGTACCTTAGCAAATGACCATTTTTTCTCCAGATTGTCCAGGTCAGAACAATGTACTGACATTGGTGATGGAACCATATTTGCTACTTTTCTCTCCTGTAAGAGAGGAAAAGCCAGTACAGACTAAAACTGTACATTTCTCAAAAACATGAAAACTACTTAGTTTGCCTCATTCGATGGCACTGACTTGAAAATAAAAACTATTCTAGATTAATTTAGGGAAAACATGACAGAAATACTGTGACTGCATTTAAATATTGCACTTGCTTTCATACATTACCTTTGGAGCTCACAAAAGATGGGTAAGACCGAGGTGTGGCAAAGAAAAGAGAAGGCCATAGTTGGTATTGCATAAGCACTCTAAAATAGAAGAAAAACATCTTGTAGGTTGTTTTGTTATCAGAGATAGGTGAAAAAAACAACTGGATGAATTCAGATCAAGCTTTGGGAGACAGTGGAAATCCTTACACATTAATGCTTTGAGATCAATCTTTCAACACAGAATGGCATCTCTAAATCATTCCACACAAAAAAATGGACCTTTTCAACCAGTAGCTCTTCAAGTGGTAGTTACAGCTTACTATTTTGTGATCAGGAGAAGTCACTCTGTCTAGAGGTCAATAACTCAAAGATTCTTTTTTAGCCATATTAAGACTAAATAGGTAGAAAGACTACAATTTTCCCCAAGGTCAGCATATAGTTCAAGAAGTTATCTAAGAAGGTTTCTAAATTCTAATATCCATAGCTACCTGTTGAATTACTAATTCCTTTGTCCTGACTTCACTGTTTTTCTTATTACTCCTTCACAAAAATCTGGACACAGCATCCAGAAAATACAGCATGTTTGGGCATCTAAAGTTTCGATATAGTTATATAATTAAAGTTGCAACCACAAAATTAGTGGGATATTATTCCAAAAACTTGTAATAGAAGAGATGAATCACCTAGCACAGCTCACTTCAACTGCCAAGTGGAGTAAGCTAAACTGTAACAAACACTTTTGTGCTGACACAGTCAGGCCCACACTGGTAAAAATATGCCACTTTCTAATAATAAAGTTAAACTAAAAAAGTAGTACAGATGAGTCCCAAGATTCTTCAGAGCACAAAAGGACAGACAAAAGGCCATAATCTCATGGTGGATGTTTGTGGTCAAAGCAAAATTTCTTTGATCTACAGATAACATTTGTCACATGTTTGCCTTACCCAAGTTTCTACCTCCTCCCCCACCGCTTTTCCTTGGGAATAGGGGAGTGGATTTTGTTGTTTGTTTTCTTTTCCAGAAAAATGCAACCAACTGTGTCTCTCCTAAATTCTACTGCTGCAGGCCTATCCCAGATTTATTGTTTTTTTGTTTTTCCCTTCCTCTTTACCTCACAGAGGCTTCCTATCCTGCAAGTCTTGAAAGTGGTGATGTAATTTAAATGCCACATTAATTAGCAAATTCCAGAAGAAAAAAAAACTAGCTTCAGGTAAGGAAAAAAACTAAGGTGAGGTCCAGACAGTTTCAGGAAGCCTGCTCTCCCTCGCCAGGAACTAAAAGTGTGTGTACAGCCAAGCAGCACTGACTTCCAGATCAGGGCATATTAAGTTGGCTTGATCTGACTGCACTGTAAAGCTGACTACTGCTGCATCTCTTAGAATTTATATTTCAGTTCTATTTGCAAAATGTTAGCATTTATGAAAACTTGGACAGGCAGCCTTCATTTAAGAAAGAGTGTGACTGGATAACACTTGGCAGCAGGTAAAGGAAATATTTCAGCAGCCTATATATAACCAGTTTTACAGAAGAATAGTTTACCCTGGATCAAGTGTAAACCCCAATTCTTTAAAAATCACCACCCTCTTTTATGCTTGTGAATTGTTAGTAGAGATTACCTCTTTTGAAAGATGAAAGAGCTTTGCTTTACAATCCCCAGTAGAATTTGAAACCTGTAAGATATATATGCAAAAATATGGCATAATGAAAGAATAAATCCAAACCACAGACATGAAACTTTTTATTTTCTGTGATGATTAAGAAAAGAAGGAATTTATACTACAAGTAATTCTGAAAGTGTTATTGTAAAAACAGCATTACAGTTCCTTATAAAATTAGAAGAAGTTCAAAACAGCAAGCACTTTACCTGTAAAGTCTCTACGGCACTACTTAGAGGTAGAGGACAAGGGATTGACCATTTTTTTACCATGATCTGCAAAGACAACATATTTAGCGTATGAAGATTTGCCAGAGGAGGTTTAGGTGGGATATTAGGAAGAATTTATTTACAGAAACAACAGTCAGACATTGAAATAGGTTGCCTAGGGAGGTAGTGGAATCATCATCCCTGGAGGTGTTAAAGAAACCCATGGACACTGCACTTCAGGATGCAGCTTAATGGCCATGGTGGTGTTAGGCCAATGGCTAGACTCGATGATCTTAGAGGCCTTCTCCAACCAAAACAATTCTGTGATTTTATGAATGATGTCCTAAAAAACCCAATTTAAATTTAGATGTATGTAGCCAACAGACTGCTGGTATACAAAGCAGGGAGCCGCACCCATCATAATTTAACAGACTTGACTGGTAGATAGGCCACAAGAAGTAAGACTTTGACAGAAAAACTTGTCAGTGCCATTCCATACAGCTGCTTACCACACACAGCTGGCAGCCTCATGGCTAGCCCGTCTGGAGTGGAGCACTGAAATGAGCTCTGACATGAACTGAAACACAAACAGCGCTCTGCAGCCATGCTCTGTGCTCCACACTAAGTGCCTCCCATACAGAAGAGCTGCTGTGTTAGCTATCCCAGGCTCCTTGCCTAAGCAGACAAGCCCTTAACAGAGATAGAGCAGAGCCTAGGGCTAATCTTAAAAGGCAGAAACATATGGTTTGGACTAGAAAGCAAAGGAAAAACAATAAATGCAATTATTGTCCCAGAATGTCATTGGAGCTTTAGCTACACCCTGCTGGTTTAGGGACTGCCAAGTAACAGGACTGAAAAATCAAAGGGAAATTAAAATAAGAAATGTTACCTCCTTTTGCAGAAGCCTAGTTTAAAATGATAGTGGCATTGCTCTCCTCACCCTAATTAATTTCCTATTGTAGTTGCCTGGCTTCAGAGGTTATAATTCTTTTGAAGCCTAGAGCAAATAATTAAAAACTTAATTACAGATTCAGATTCACAAGAAGAATAACACGAAAGAGAGCACTTCTCCTGGCTCAGAGAACTACTTTTTGCTTGAAGTCAAGCGGTGTTTCCCAGAGGATAAGGATTAGATGCTCCCTCTTGTCACCAGGCCAGGAGAAACAAACAATGCTACCTCCAGACAAAATGTGGGGAAAGGAAACCAAGTCCATTGTGACAATAACACATCTTGCATTGCATAGTAGGAACAACTCAAGGTTTGGAACTAGCTTTGTGAAAATGAGTTATCAATGGAAAGTCTTCCAACCATGTTTCTGACACTTAACTGACACAGGTTTATATACATATGTAAATAAAAATACCAGATCTGTTCTTACCTACCTCTGGATTGGCTAAACTGCCTCTCTCTATGCAATGTGAACTGCATCCTCATCTGAGGAAGGGCGTAAAAAAGGACAAGAACATGCTGGCAGTACTTCAAGATGTTCAACAGAAGAGCAAGCAAAGGAGAAAGAGAAATGAGCAAGACACTAACATAACTTGGATCCATACATATGCATGGCTGTCAGAAGAACCACCCCTGCTTCATCTCCTGCTTGCGCACTAAGGAGGGAGAAGCTATGAGCTGAGACAGATGCAGACTGCTGCTGCTGCACTACCACAACTGTGATGCATGGCTGCGCTATCTCCCCAGGAAGCCCAAGGCTGTTGGACAGCTGAAGGCATTTACAAGTCTGAGCAAGAAGGTAAAATTTTTTTCAAGGCGATCTCTGTGCATTTAAAGGCACCCAGATATGGGAAATAAAAGAGAGGCTTTGAAGGCTCCAGAGTAGGACACTTTATAGGAACTCTGGCTATGGTTGGAATAGGCTTCCTGAGCAATGAAGCTGAAGGGCAGGCTTTGGAGAAAGTAAGTGTACCTGGCAGTGTTGGGGCAGGGTTTCCTGCAAGCTAAATAGCAAAGATATATATAAACATTGCAGGGAGAGAAAAAGCTAAGCCAAGCCAAACCTAAACTGCTGAAGAGCATTTTTGTAAAATAAAATTAATACAGATCAAGAACAGATTGAAATGAAAACAAAAGGAGACAAAATAAAAAGCACTAGAAGTTTGTAAAACCTGTAATTGTATGTGCCCACTTGCTTGCTTACTCTAATCTGTTTGGGTTTCCAGTTGTACATTGAGGTCCCCACCAACAGGAAGACAGTTTTAAGCTGGCAGCCCAGCCCAGTTAGTTGAGCAGTAATGCAAGCAGCACTACTTTCTTTAGGAACTTTAAGCCTATTTCATATAAATGCTGTCTTCTGAGTACAACAAACATTTGGCTTTAAGAGGAAAAAACCTCCTAAACCCTAAAGAATTAGTTTAGTGAAAATAGAGTATTTTAAACCCACACAAAATACATAGCTAAAAAATTAAGTTAGAGGCTCAAGACATTCTAATATGCTTGTTTATATCCTGCGGAGGAAAAACAGGAATCCCTTTATTCCAGCAGCACTGACAGCACTCAGCAAAGAGGAGCTCTCTGTGCGTAACATCATTCGTTACATATGGCAGGGTCCCAGTCTGCATCACATTTTGTTCTGGGAACATAAACAAGAGATTTAGAAAAATACCACCAAGAACCATTAACACAAGCTACCAATGGGGCTGTTCCCATAAACGGGGGGAGGGGGGAAGAACCTAAAAAACAAAAACAACCACAGCCTTCACTCTTCACCAATATTCCATACAGCAAGAGGAGAAGCAATTAAAAAATAAATAAGTTACAAGCAATAGAATTTCTTTCCACTTAGGTTTCAAGTCAAGGGAAAAAAAAATCAACTATCAGAAACAAAAATGCTCAGGACTTGACAGAATCTAGCTTTGAACATGTATTTATTTCTCTTCCAGATCACCTCATCTCAGCTTTTCCACATTTTTCCAAGTGAGAACTACAAACAGTATATTAACTTTAAAGACAAAGAGACTGAAAGCACAGAGGACCTGCCCAAGCCCCACAACAGAGCACAATGAGTGTCTCTAAACCTTTGGCTCAGTGCACTCACTAGATCATACTGACCAAGCCATATGCTGCCTACTGCACTTATCTTTTCTGCAGGCTGTTTTGGAACTGTGGCTTGCTAGCAAAACGCTAAACAGATGGTATGCACTTGAAAATGCACAGAATTATTGTATATTCAAAATATAATTGTATTACTTCCATATGCCTAACACAGTTTTTCTTCTGGAACAAATTAAAACCTATTTGCCATAGAGAAATTAACATTGTGCAAACTAAAACACCATTTCAACAGCACATCTCACCCACTTCAAAGCAATTAGATATGAAAACTAAACCACAGTTAATGCCTTTGAGTTCCAGAGCTTTAAGAAGTCAGAGGGAATATTCTACGAAGAGTATTAGTTCTCTTTAAATACCCCTAACAGCTTTTAACATTTTTAACCTCAATTAGATTTAATGTGGTTACTTTGTCACGTAACAACAAAGACTTAGCATAAAACATTAACTATTTTGCAAGAAATCCAGTAGTCTGCATACTCCTTCACTAGTACTTCCTACCTAGCTTGCTGATAAAGAGAATCAAAACTAAACACTAGCTTAAATCTTCCCAACTTGACATGTCTGCACTCAAGTCTTGCTTTCACACTTGCCTTTTTGGAGCCAAAAATTGCTTTCAAATGCATCCATACATTACAACAGCTTTCTTCAGAGATGCAGACATTCCCACTCACAACTACCTTCAGCCAAAGGCCAATTTCAGCATTATAGTTAGTGCTTTTTCCTTTTCTTAAAATTTAGGAAAGGTCAAAAGTTAAGGTAATTTATAAATATTACAAATTAATTGCCATTAGCTCTGGAGAGGCTGTGGCTGCTCCTCAATGTTCAGCTTGCGAAGAATACTTCCCAAGGCCCTACAAACACTGCAGTTCCCCAGAGATACCCTAGGGAGATGTTTTGACAGCTTTGAAGTTTGGTTTTATCACATGGTTTAGTTCCTAATGGATTGCCTTGGTCTCCTGGATGGCATGTTTGTTCAACTTGCCTTCAACTCTGTTTATCCCTTTGTAAAACAGGTATTAAATGCAAGTCAATGCAAGCCAGGATGACAAGAGGAGGGGGGGAACATTTTTCCAGGCTCCCAAACAAGATTCTTTTTTTCTATACCTAGATGACAGAGTGTGAGTTGCTTGGTTGTACTACATATTACACATGTGCATTAACACACTTTTTCCCTATAAAAAGAAATAGTGCAACTTAAAGGCACATTTTCCTTCTCAGATCTGCCTAGCAGGTCCCACTTTGGATATTTGGAAACGTCTACCTCACTGGGGCCTTGAGAGGGTGAACATCAGGGTCAAAAAACCCCATATGGCCCAAAGAAAAGAACTTTTCCTTTCAGCAGGAAAGAAGAATAAGGTCATTGACGTATTAATGAATCTTGTAAACTGCCTTAATGAAGTACTCGTTTTCTTTGCCTTTTTTTGAACTCTGTCACTCCATTATGCATGTAAATTTAATTTATTTGGAGTATATTAAATTTTCCTCTGCACTACTTGCAGTAAGTAATAGTTAGAAGCTAAGAAAACAGAATTCCATTCCACTACTAGTAGGGAAACAAAAGTACACATGCCAGCTCCCTTCACTGCACCATCAGCAAAACAAAAATATTGTTACATTTACCAGTCCAAAACATAATTATTTTAAATCTTTTCACATGCTGGAAAGTTTGTATGCTTTTCCATGCCTCAGCAAAACAAAAGCAATCTGTCCAGGCAAGCGCACACTCAACTTAAGGAAAACTCTAAATTTCACATAAAAAGTTAAGGGGGAAGGAGAAGACAATTCATTTCAAAACAGGCTTATGAAAATGTTCAAACAATAAGAAAAAAATAAATAGATAAGCTGTGCACATATTTTTAACTTACCACAAGAGCAAAGTACACCATAAAGAAAAATGATAAACTACTTGTGTAGCCAAGAAAGCCTGTAAAATAACAGTAAAAATAAAAGGGAATTTATAAGGAAAGTGATCCTAATGTACAGCTAAAGCTTTACATTTTAGGCATGTTTTCTATTACAGTGCTTGGTATCTGGGGCTTAGGACTCAGAATAACAACATTCCAACTGCCTGTCACAGATCATTTATGTAGTTTTGTAGGGCAGAATTAGAACTGGCTTACCACTAATGGCATGCTGTAAGTAAATGCAGCTCTTTAATGTTCTGCTGTAAAGATTTTATTTTAGTATTGCAGACAAAATACTACTGCAACCCAAGTAATAGGTTAACTAGGCAGGGCTGGAAGGCAGAACACATTACAACATCTTAAGTAATCCCCACCATCACCAACTCCCTGTCAGTTAAAATATATAAATAACCCATTAATGTTTTTAAGTCTTCAATTGTAATTGCTGCCAACATAAAATAATATTCACTTCTCTCCTTTAATTACTTACCAATTTTAGGAAGAAGGGCAAGAGGAAAAACAATGCAGACTGAAGCAATCAGTAGCAGCAGTCTCCCATCAAGGTACCAAGACCTGTTGGAAAGTTTATTTATGAATCATACCAAACTCAAGAGTACTAAAAAGTATGTTATACTGTAAAACTGATCTTAGACAAATTAAGCACTGGGACAGGAAAAGTAAGTAATTTCCAGCCTCTCATGCTATTTACATGATTTTGTATTCCTGGTTTATATATGGTGATAGAGCTCCCAGATGACAAGGAAACAGAGCACCATCACGGCAACACTCCAGAGACATGCATCTGCATGGATCAGCGGTCTGATGTGTATAAAGTTATTTCTCAGTAGCACAATATGCAAATCCCTGCCTTTATTTAACTATGGGAGAGCAAGAGTATTTCATACCCTAGAGCTTTCCAATAGAAGTACTTGATTAGTATGCCACAGATATCTTGAGGTGGGTTATACGGAGTTACATATTTGCGCCGGAAAAAACAGCAACATTAACTCCCCACTCACTGCTGAACTTCCCTTCCAGTTCATTACTCCTACATGACCTTAGTTCCTTACAGTTTCCACGAGGTGTGACATAGAAATTTGTTTGGAAATTCAACTTTCTCTTCTGCCCAAGCTTTATTACACCTATCATCACAGTGCTCAAACAATAGAAGAAAACAAGGGAATCAACTTTCAGTTAATTTGAAGTGATGTCTGCTGTCCAGAGATGGTAAAAGAAGGAACAGCAATAAAGACTTTCTTATCTTTAACTTTGTGCAAAGTGATTACTTGCACTTTGCATATATCCACACAAGAATTGTGGGACAGAAGGGGGGATGGAAATTCTGACAATGAAATCCGCTTTACCTTTTAAACATAGAACTATACCAGCACATAGTTAAAAAAACATAAAAAGTAAAGCACTGCAAAGGCATACAAAGTCTTAATGCATTTAAACACCTATCCAAAGTACCAAAATCTCATCTGCAAATTGAGGAAAGTACAGATGGGTAAGTTGTTAAGGAACAGAAACATCTTGAGGGTGGTTGCCTCCTAACTTGGTAATAGCCATATCCTGTACTGATAAACATCTTGCACATCAGCCTCTGACTTTACTACCTATAAACACCTTGACCTTTGACCTTCAAGTTTATTTATTCCAGGATATGGTTAGCACCTAATAAACAGGCAGCACCTCAAATTATCATATGGAAAGTACCATAACACCCTTGTCAAAGAAAAATTTCTATATGTGTATATTAACTACTGTCACACACCACAGATAAACACTTGTGGCACTCATTTGAAAAAAAATATGGAACATAACCAAATAGAAGAATTTCAAGGCTGAGGACACCTTTGCCACAGCAGAATCAAAGAAACCCTTAAGTGACAATGCCCTTACTACAAATTACTCAAAATACATAATTCTTTTAAAAGAGTGAGTATTTCTAGCCTAAGTCTCCTACTGCTACCTTGAAAAGGCAACTTTGCAAAGTTCAGCTTCCCTGCTGTAGTACTCTTCATGCTGCTATCAGTCAGCGCTCAGATGTTTCTCAATTTTTTCTTTCCTTCTAGTATGGTGGATGTTCACATAAGGAAGAGTATCATGGCAGCAAGCAGAAGAATACTAAATGCTGCACTGAGTACATGTGGGACCACTGTTTTAAGTCTCCCAATTGTAAGCATGTGGCAAATGCACAGTTGCTATTGTAGCTTATGTGCTCAGCAGGACAGAATGAAAATGGCTGTGATTACTTTATGGTAAATGTGAAAGCATTTGTGAAGAGGGGCAAAAGAGGGAAGAAAACAGCAATGAGGTGAAAGGAAGCAGACGAAATAATTTTGTAAACTGCTTAATTTTGAAGTATCAATTATTTTATTTAAAAAGGTCTCAGAAAACAGATTCGTGGACCATTCACTAGTTATCAAAAAAAGTGTCCTTTTTTTCCTCAAAATACTGTTGTAAAACTGTATCTGTTTTCAAAAGGCAAAATAAATGTTTTGATATTGCCTTTAAAATCAGTTTGATCTGCAAATTTAATCACATATGATAAAAGCCTTCCAAATATTAAATACGGAATATAAACCCCTGGCTCTACTGAAAATGCTGTGGCACACAGATGTTCCTCCTCCTTCCACCGTATTTTAACTAAAAGCAGACATTTATAAATTGCTTTAATTTCATTCCTGAATACAACAGGACAAGAGATTCATATGTTCTAAATTAGGATCTTACTTTCAGTCCGTATCAATTATATAACACACAAGAAAGACAACTTAATTGCATCAATCACATCTTCCTGACAGGGGCATTAAATGTTAACAGAGGGCTCACAAATCACAACTTTTTAATGCTATCCTCATTTGAAACCATGTTCATGTCATTAAAACTATGTGGAATTCTTGTTATGCAGACAGAGAGAAACATCTCAACTTGTAATTAAGAAGTGTTACCATATTGTATGGTTTTGGGTTCTAAGGAAAACATCAAGATGTATCATACACTGGCTCTGTTCCTTTCAAACACACCTGCTAAGTTTTATTTATACAAATATTCAGTGTGCAAAACATTTACATGTCTTTCCCAACTGTATGGCTTGGAAGGGTTTCTACATGTATTTTCACAGATAGCTTAACCAACACTTTTGATAAAGTAAGCATAAACTCTGCAGCCAAATGAAAGCCTATCAGAAGCTCTAATGACTTAACAAAACCAGAACATTTGTGCAGCCACATCTGGAAACAAGTGGTCCAGTTAAAGAGTTAAATCAAACTAGTCAATATTTATGCCTTTTGCATAAACAAGCTGCTACTTAGGCTTGATATTTCATAACCTATTTCTGTTGAACTATTTCCTACAATTTAAAAGCTGTTAGTAAAAAAAACCCCAAAACAACAAAACCCCCACTCTTGGCATCTACAAAGAAAGGCACCAAAACAAAAGACTGATTTACCATGGCAACTCATATGGTAAGAAGTATGAACCAGAGATGTGGGTATACAGAGGTCAGCTGTATGCATGTACCTGGAATACTGCTTGACCACCTGATTTGAAACATTTGCTTGGGGAAAGAATAGAGAAGTTAAACTGTGTCATATAAACATTTCTCAATAGAAGCACTTCCAACAACAGAGGCAGAAACAGGATGAGACCCGGCATGACAACCAGCTCATCACTTGAGCTGTTGTTAGTATTCCTATGGACAATTCCAGCTCTTTCTAAATACAGACCTGAACTTCGCTCCCATCTCAAACTGTAATTTCAGCAAAGGAAGAAGTATGGGAGGCAGCAATGCTGACAGAGCACTGAGAATTACAACAGCTCAAACGATTTGCGGTCGTTCAACCACAGCAACCTATCTGTGTGACCAGGAGTGGCCTGAAAATCTATGCCAGGACCTCGATGAACAAAGCTGGTGGCAATGTTATCAAATAGTTTATACTGCCTTTTTCAGAACAATCCTTTGAGCAGCAAGTGTGCCTGTGGGACCTCCACATTCTCCCTGCTATGAGTTTTGACAAGCTGTTTAAAGGTCTCTTTTTTGGAAAAATTCACTGCATAAACAGAACTGACATAAAATTAAAAGCAGTAGTAAGTGATGCTATATGCTAAATTTGGGGGGAGACAGACCAGAAAGCAGGTACAGTAGCACCCTGAATGTCACTGTGTACAAAGAGAAGTATGATCTTGGAGAAGGTGATAGCACCCAAATACCACAGCTGAAACAGATACATTAGCAGACTAAAAATGAGATATATACATATAATAGTATGTCTTTAAAAAGCACCCCTTACTAAAAACGTATTATTGCAAGGACCAGGAGAGGAGAAAGACAGAAAGCAAGATGATCACCACACATCATTTTTCATATCATTCATTATAAAATTTAAAAGCTATAAATGGTAAAATATAAAATTAACTAAAGCACTTAAAGAACTCATACCAAGCTTAAACCTCACAATATTCAGGAAATACAAGTATCACATGGCCTTCAGATAATTTCATCACGTTTCAATCTAAAATTCTGAGCTCGAAATGCCTGAAAGCAGTTTGGAAAAGGAGCTGTAACACAATCTAAGATACACTGCTGTGAATGACAGCAGCACTGGAACAACTTGAGCAAGGTATTTCAGTGCTGAAGCTGCAATGTTTGTCTTAGCACAGGCACAGATATCTTGACACAGTTCTGATAGACATTTGAAAGACACACTCCTTACATACAGCTTTATAACTCAGTTGCAAAGAATCATTTCTTTCTGGAAGACAAGTTAAGGAATTATAAACCAAGTCTGGAAACCTGGCATTTTTCCCAAGACAAGTCCAATTACTGGAGCAAGACAACAAAATATTTAAATTTTCATGTCTGCCACATTTTGTAGTGTGGTTTTAAAATAAGTGAAATGGTAACATGACACCAGTTTGAGTGTTACTCATCCTCTCCCTCCTGTCCTTTTTAAAATTTTAAAGAAGGGAGATTTCTGTAGATGGGAGTTCTGCCACTGACTTTAAGATTGTCTGATGAGAAATTGCTATGACAGAAGAATCCCACTCTCTGTGTGCTGCAGAAGGCTTGAGCATGCCAAATACATTTCATATTCCAGTAATTCTTGTAAACAACTAATTTCTCAGCATATGGAATCAGTATGGAGCATTAGTACCCATCTCCTTCATCAGTCCTGAATACCTTCTTCAAGACAAGTACAGAATGTATGAAGCGTTTTTCCTTACCCGCTCTCATCTCCACTTAGGAACGCCGCAACAGCACCAGGAAGTTCAGATTTAACAATTAAAAGGTAAGATGACATAGCTGCAAACAGAAGCAGAACTGATTTAGTGGAGGAATACCAATATCTCTGGGTCTAATAATAAGCACAACTTAACAGAGGTGTTAGGATGGGAACATCTCAGCTAAGTATTAGACATCACGGCACCAGAATAATTTTTTTCTTATATACTTCCTTGAAAAAGAGCTGCAAATCCCTCAGTACTGTACTGATGCTAGCTAATGCCTCCAAAGAGACTGTTACGATGTGACTCTTGAAACACAAGGAAAACATAATCCAAGTACTAAAGGCAAAACAATATAAAACACAGGCCTGACCTTTTACCTGGGAATACAGACCTACAGGCTAGAGACAGGCTACACAGCTGTAGTACTTCTTACTCTTTATTCTTTGTAAGGCATTATTAATAATGTGAACAAATGCTAAGATTTGCTTTTACCAATACAATAGCTCCCTTTTAAGACCCAGTTTTTATTGTTGTTCAGTTGCTGTGATACTGAAACACATGACAGAAATGTAAATAGGGCTTTAAAGATTTTGTTTATATACTGCACAGTTTGGCCCTTGGAGGTAAGAGGATTATCAGTGACAGATCTCCACTTCTAAACCCATCACCAAGAAGACCCCAAACAAGTGCAAAACTACACAGGTACTGCGAATCAGAGGAGAAATTAAGTTACTCTTATAGGAATGATAACTTGAGACTGTTTATAATTCATTAATTCAGAAGACAATACTGCATACACAAATCCAAAAGCTACTTCACGGCATCACTTTTCTCCTTTACTACAGAAAATAATCAAGGTATAAATGAGAGGGGGTTTAAATTACAACTTACATTACCCTGATACCCTCACATACTGTCCATGCCACATTTTTCTTTTACAGAAATCAAAACCCAGCACAATTACTGAGAAAAATCAAGGTTTACAAATGTCTTCAATGAATATCAAAACCCATGTGAAAGTAACTTCCATCCTTCAGCAGCAAGTAATTCTAGTAAGTGTGCTGACGAAAGGCTGAGAAAACTTCACCTGTTGTACTCCAATGTTACTGTTCTGCATTTAGTAATTCTTTAGAATTTGTATTTGTCATTGCTTTAAAATGAAAGCACACATTTTTAAGAGGTAGAAAAACTTCTGTAAACTGATTTGTAAGCAGGTTTGTCAGGGTTTTTCTAAAGCAGTATTTTGAACCTTAAATATGAAAAAAAGGCATGGACTCAGATACTGCTGTACTACAGCAGTTAAATGTTAAATTCTGAAGAAAGGTAATGTGGTCTTTATAAAGAAAGCCAATTCTATTAATACCAAGTGACATCTACCTACCACAAGGTTAAATTAAAACTATTTGGCAGGTCACTAAATCAGGAAATATTTATTCCTTCATAATTAAAAGCACTGCTTCCTCCAATATTCAAGTGTACTTCCCTGTTGACATGTAGTTGTTGATTGTGTCTGGTGAGGTATTTATCTGCTGTCCTGATTTTACTCTCCTGTTTGCATGCAACAGAACATAGATTCAACCACAGAGAAGTTTGAAGTATGCATATTTCTAAATAACCAGAATTTGTAAATAAATTTACACAAGTTTTCACACTAAGCTGCAAACAGAGACATATTTCACCCTAAGCAAAGACAGATTTAAAAAAAAAAAAAAATTAAGTGAGGGGAAAGGTAGAGGGAGAAATCCTCAAAATATTGCAATTCACCTTTATTTAAGCATCAGCCTTCTTTCTTAGATTACACAAGCAGGTCAGAATTCTCCTGTATTTATGTCCTTCAGAAAGATTTCTAAACTAGTCCACTTGCAGCCTCAGCTGCAGAAAGCTTCACATTAATTTCCAGATCAGATTTCCCCCTAATACGCAATCTGTCACTCTTCCCTTGCATTCCTATTAGCCTCTGGCTAATCATTTGATCACTTACCCTTTGTTGTGCGCTTACACTTTGTTTTTAAAAGAGGAGTCCTATTTCACTGAATTCCACTCCCAAGTAGGAAGCCAATCATGCACCAAGAAACTTGCACATGCTAAACATTTGTGTGCATCTTTATTCCCCTCTCTGGGCATATGGGAAACAATCTCACTTAGTAGGACTTTTTTCCCCCTCAGTTTCTATTCTGTTTGTTCTAGAAAATTACAAAAATAAATAACAATTTTACTTATAACCTGATGCTTAGCAAAGACATGAATCTTGTACAGACACCTGTGGATGCTGATGCCAGGTACAGTTTAAAAAGTCAAATCCTGCTTTTTCTTCACTTGTTGCAATTCTCCTCACAAGCAACAGCTCCTTGTAGCTTCACCCAGTATGAATGAAATAAGAGGCACTAACCACTGTTCAGCTCTCTGAAACATGCTACAAAGTGAGCGAAGAACATTGTTGGTTTGTTTAAAGTTGAAACCAAAACAGTGAAGCATCTTCAAAAAGTACGTAACAACTTGAAAACAAAACCAACTATCTGAAGTAGCAATACCAAGACAGAAAAAAAAAATCATGCATCCTTTGCTCTAAATAAGGGATTTTACTTAACTTCCCTGGCGTCCACCACAACCAAAGCCACGTCAAGTTATATTGTAAAACTCCAACGTCAGCATTTATCTCGGCGGTCTTAATGTGTAACGGAAGGAAGAGATTACAGAGTCACGGGACTAAACTGTGACAAAAGTGAACACAACAAAAAGCATACTTTGTGCTTTGATTTATTCCCCTTTGAAATGCTGACTTCTGCTGTCATTTTGACAATAACTTTAATGTTTTCATATCTAATTTTTAAGGCACCTTTTATCACATACAAAAACTGCAATAAACATATTTGTCTTTAGAAGTAGCTAAAGAGACTATTAGCAAATGTCAGAAGCAAGATGCCCTTCAGACTTTACCTCCTCTGCACAGTATGAGAGCAGAACTTCATGCTCTTGCAACCTAGCCTCATCCTCTAAACTAAAAAAAAAAAAAAATAAAATGTGTTTCCTTCATGACACCTTCTCTTTGTTACGTAAGTCATCTATCTTCAGCACCAAATGAGACCGGTTTCCTACCGAACAGTGTACACAGTGTATACAAAGTGCTGAACTATGAGAGCAACCTTCATATAGTTGCTTCAAAATTTTCAGGTCCTGAGTTTGCATATATTATGTTATTTTTTAGTAACTTTCATTATGCAAGGAAAATTCAGTATGCATCAAGAACTACTTAAAGGAGAACTAAGCAGGTCTGAACTTCTCGATGGGCCTTGACACAGAAATGCCATAAACCAGGAATTTTATATATATACATTACAGCTTTATTACTTAATAGGCTTACTAGTGTCTTGAAAAGCAGCAAGCAATTTGTTCTTAAAATACACTTAGCCATTTTCTGGGAACTTGGTATTAGCTCTTGGACAGAACAAAAGATGTTTGTTAAAATATAAAATAGGACACATGCTTTCCACTTCCATATTATAACTTGTAGTGTCATCATGACATATGACTCTTTCTAAATATACACACCATTCATGTATTATTCAGAATGTCCTTATTGTGCTAAAAAGGGAAGCAAAGGTTATATATTTTTAAATAGTCCTCAAAATACTCTTTTAGGCAGCCCAGTCTTAAAATCAAGTGTGAGTGGCTTTTTTGTTACTAGAAGTGTAACTCCTTATTATCATACCCTAATAAAAGATCAATTGCTGAAGTCCACAGCAATATCTACTAAGCTTGTGTGCAAAAATGTAATGTATTCTTTCCTCAGAAAATGGTGGGTGATAAATCCCTTCAAATCATTTAATTGAAGGGACTGAATCTAACTCTTCTGGTTAAGTTTCACCTAATCTATCACTGTAGCAGACCATGTTAGAGTGCCATAAAGATATCTTAGATTATGAATGCAGGAATGGAACCAAACCTGTCAGAGAAGATGATCAGGGGCTAGGGAAAACCAGACTGTACTAATACAGCCTCACTGACTCTTCAGCTCCTGTCTAAAAACAGAGAGGTGTTAATTTGGAAGTCAGGACAAATACAGCAATCTCAATCCTCATCTAGGGGAATACCAGGTAAGACAGAGATTCCTCACAAATACCTACAGATAATTAAGATAAATGAAAATGCTTGTGACTCTCAGCCTCTGAAGAGTTCATTTTTCCCAAAATACTGAAAAGATTAGAGCCTGAAAGACAGAAATAGAATAAACGCTACTGCTAGCTGCACACTCCAACCCAGCTGGATCTTCCATTGCAACTGTTTGTGTCTCCCTTTGCTGGCAAGGTGGTTATTTAAAATTGAATCTGCCCTAATCCAAACAATGTGACAGTTAGAAAGGAAAGCAGGGAATGACTTCAAGAAAGAAAATTAAATTAGAGAGGACTTTGAGCTAGCTCTAATTTTTACCATCAAAGAATCAGAACTGAATAGCAAGATGAGGAGTATTCCAGTATTGCACTTTGCTCCTTGTAAGTAATTCAAATTGTGGAAATATCCAGGAATGATCCATGAATGCCACTAAAAGACATCAACTATTTTACTCCTCATATCATATGGCCTTAAGAGCATGGGGTTTTTGTTTTCCTTTTGCAATGAATCCCCCTCATACTCAATTTTAGGAAGTCTCCCAATCACTTGCTGTAATGTCTTTACTATTTGCTCTTAAAAGGGGAAATAAGACATTGTTGGAAAATTGTTTGTTTTAAAATATAGATGTAGTCTGAGTTTTGTGAAAGGAGATGTAATGCTTGTTTACATAAAGAAGTTCTGAGAACAGAAACAACAATTTCTTTGTTGGCCTTCATGTTATCGACACTTACCCTGATGAATTTTCACTCCATTGCTTGCCTTTCCTTCTAGGTCTAGCTTTTATCTGGGATTTATCTACGGTTAGCTTAAAACAAAAAGGCCATTCTCATTCCAAAGGGAACACATGAGCAGCAGATTTATTTTGGTAAAGATTCATTAGTTTTATTGTATTTGTACAATGAATTTAATTGTATTTATACAGTTGTGCTAAATGCTAATCAAATGCAAACATTTTCTACATAGCTCATCATACATTCCACTCTGAAGCAGAGCTGCAGGTTGGGATTTTTGTTGCTTTTAATTTACAGCAGGCTTATTAGTCTTTACAGTACCAAATCTTCCACCAATGATTCACTGCAATACCTCAAAACTCCAGAGCATGGATTATCAATTGTAAAACTAGCTGACAAACTTGTCCTTAATTAAGGCCATTCTGCACTGGAAGTCGTTACTTTGAATCCATAAAGATAATTAGGCTTTCAGGTTAAAAGCAAACTGCACTGTGAAAACAAACAGGTTTGTTTGAAAACAGAATTAGATTTCCCATGCTTAAGGGAAACTCAGTAATTTCTTAAGGTACTAACGATGCAATTCTTGGCATGTAACAAGCTGCATTTTATTTTTCCATGATTTATACAATTCATTTTGGACACAAACTGGAACACAGGAGGCTGCATGTAAACGCAAGGGAAAGTCTTCACTTTGAGAGCGTCAGAGCAGTGGACCAGGCTGTCCAAAGTGGTCAGAGTCTCCATCTCTGGAGGCATTCAAAACCTGCCTGGACATGATCGTGGGTGATTTTCTCAAGGTGATCCTGCTCTAGCAGGGGGGTGGACTAGATGACCTTCAGAGGTCCCTTCAAAAATATCATTCTGTGGTCTGCAGTTTCTCAGTTTGCAGAGTTTTGTATCCTGATTACAGAAAGGTTACTCCTCACACACACACCCCCTCCTCCTCCATTCTCAAGAAATATTTGTTCCCTTTAAATTCAAGGCAAACTTTAAAAGTATTTTTAAAACTATATTTCAGAATGGATGAACTCTGGGCAAGGGAAAAATAAAATAAAGCAAGACCAAACTAAAATCCACCACAAGAAAACCAAACACCCCAAAGAAACATCAGAAAACAAAACAATTTGCAAACAAAAATGCCTGACCAAGATGACAAAACGTCTTTTTCAATCCATACACAGCACTTCTGAGTCGCAGAGAGCACACATACACCTCCCTCCGCAGCAAATTCGCAACTGATTCATTGTTTACCTCACACAGAGCTGGGGGGAAGGGGACTGAAGCCGGGCTGTGCGGCCCGGTGCGGCCGGCAGAGGGAGGTGCGGGCCCGGCGCTGCGCTGCTCCGCTCCGCCCGCCCGGCACTGGCTACCGCTGGCCATGGGGCCCGGGCCGGTGCCGGCCTCGCCAGACCCGCGCCTCCCGTGATTCACACACATGCTTTTCCCAGCGATTACACCTCTTGATTTACTTCGGGCCGGTTGAAAAATACAAGTTATCCAGATGTAAAGACACATTTAGCATGTATGAGAACCACAGGAGGGTTACTGCGAGCTGTCCCTCACAGTGACGATTAGCAGGCCATAAAAATCCACCGGAAGAACTGAGTCTCCCACCAGCACTAATCCTGTAACCTCTATTTACTGCCTACAGCATTCAGGCAGAGCTGAGGATGAAACAGTGCTCTAGGGATATGGATCAGTTTCTCTCCTCCTCATTACTTATTCTCACAAAGAGGAAAAACGTGCCTTTGAGGACAAATCAACAGCAGAACACTCAAAACAAAATCCTGAGCACCAGAGAAAGAAACTACATTCAGTTAAGATGCATTTATACTAAAAACCAAGTAATTCTGTGTAAAATGAAGATGGTAGTCTGGAACACTGAGTCCCAAGGAGTGACTGCAGCAATCACTTGGATCCAACCAGGACAGGGCTGTCTGTCACACCCCCCTACAGCACAACTCCCCGATGTCTTCAACCAAATAATGTAAAAGCTCTGCTGCAAAAACTCCTCATACAGACCACCTATACTACACAGCCATGCTGCAGGTTCTACTGCTGCACTTAATCCCACTACTAATAAATCTGAAATAATTAAACTCATGTTCTCAGCAGTTTCAATTAACGTCTCTGTGTATCACAGCTACCAGCCCCCGCCCCACCCCCCAGCAGCAGTGACCTTCAGCTGATACCAGCCCACAGCCCCCAGAATCAGGCTATAAAACTCCCGCATGCTTCCTGCTAGACCTCGATGCTGAAGATTTGTTAGTGTTGGCAGCAGATGGAGAGCTGCTCTTGCGCAATGCTTTATTGTGTTGGTCTTCATTTTTCCACCAGCCTTGCTAAAATAATTCATATTCTAACTTCATTATAGACGCTTTAAGGTTCCTACCGATCTGGGGCACACAGCTGTGGACCGTCCTTTTTAGTCAAATCTGCAGAAAGGACAATTCCAGAAGGAGAAATTCCTGTCCTCCTTCTCCCTCTTTGGAAAGCATCTCAGAAACAGATAGAACTTCTCTGGCAGGAGAGGGGGAAGGGCTGCATAATGCTGAGCCACAGCTTTGGCCCAGTGTGCCTCATCCATCATTTCCTAGAAGCACAAGGCTATTAAAACAATAGCGAGGACTCCATCCAACTCCAGTTGCTCCTGGGAAGGATTACATAAAGAGCCAGCAGAGCTATGGAACTGAGCAATTGCAGTAGCAGCCTTCCCCATTCCTTCTGCACCTCCAGGCAGACAACTTCCTCAAGAGTCCTCTCTCATCTTAGAGGGCACCTGGCAAGACCTGAAAACCTTGAAGATCATCTTCGGCAAGGCAGGCAAGAAATGGACATTTGGAAGATCACCCCACTTAAAGTTTTCAATGAAAGGGTCTAGAGGAGTGGATGAATAGAATAAACAGCCTAGTGGCATGCAACTTGATAGTTTCTAGTTGCAATAGACAGACACACCAACAAGCTCTTTAAAGAAGGCGGCAGTTAATGTAGCTACTCACTAGTTATTTAAAGGACTGCTGGACTGGGCCCAAATACTGATAAACAGAATGTTATAAAAATTAATAGCACTGGCCATCACAGTCAACCTTTTGGTTTCACTTCACTAACCACTATATACTGTAAAACCATATACATGGCAATATAAGGGAAGCTAGACAAATATTCTCAGCGCTTAATCACTCTAAGCTAAGAATTCATGCATGTTCTCCACAGCCTTTAAGTTACAGTATTTAAGATGATTTCATTTATATTTGGTTATTGAAAACCTAATGTATTTTCCTGATGCATCCTTAGTTAATCCTTGTTACTTAAATGGATTTTGGTATCTGATCTGTGTTACTTGGATTGACATACCACAAATCTGCAGGCAAGTTGAGCACTCATGTTAAAGACATGGTAAAATTCCAAGTAATGTACTTAATTTTTTTAACCTTTTAAATTCCAAATGTGACCATCCATTGCTTTCCAACAATCTCCCCACCCCACCCCCCCCGTTAGGTATCTTGATAGTATAAAAATCAGCTCCCCTACCTACTCATACCCATAAGTGCATGCAATTAGGATGTCAAATTGAAATTTGCACTTTAAGCTTTCTTTAAAAAAAAGAGGAGGCAAAGAGGACAAATTGGAAAGCATAAACACATTGAAATTACCAAAATGTTTACTCCACTGCAAATTAATTTAAATTATTTCTGCACTTTAAATTAGTTTTAGAAAGGATCAGATCAAACTTTTAAAAAGCCCAGAGTGGATGCTGACAGTGACAGTAACACTAGTGAAGTGTCATTCATCATCTCACGCTCTCCACTCACTTTTGAATTAACTGTTGTATGATGCAGTGTACCCAGGTCTGATGAGAGAGGTAACAGAAAACAATTTTATTTTTAGTCATACTCTTAATTGAAAGACCTTGACACAGCCTGGAAGTTGGCCCAACAGACACAGTGCTGCTGGTTCCTTCAAACATACAGAGAAGAAAAAAAAAAAAAAAAAAAAAAAGAGAGAGGAAGAGGAACACCAACCAAAGTGCACTAAGAGCCAAACCTAAATTCAACACTTAATTCCAGTGCAGCTCCCATTCGGGAAAAGCTATGCTCCATAAGTTTCACCACTCGCACTTAAAATCTGCAGGACCAAAAAGGCAGGCAAAAATGCCTTTCTTTCTATGTATGAGTCAAGGCTCAGTGAGAGGTGAAAAGAACTCTTCATACCTCTTTTCTTAAAAAGAAAGCCTGTTAACCTGCAGTACAGTCATCTACAGCGATGATTCCTGACACAGTGCTGCTCTGCTGACTTGGACTGCAGCATCACAGGCCTCTGCCAAAGGAGATAAATAACACAACTGGCAGCTCTGTTCCCAAACAGAAACCTAAATACTAAACAGAAGCTGTGATAGCTCCTTGCAGTGACAGCACAATACATCTTCTGTATGGGAAAAGGTGCCAAGGAGGCCCAACTTGCAACCCATGTTTCCAGAGATGTCCCTTCCTCGCAGACTGGGGCATGTTTAGGCACTACTAACACTAATTGATTCGGAGAAGGAAAGTCAGCTTTCTCTCTGCAGTGCATTTGAAACTAACTGACCTTTCAAAGTGAACATGCCAGATGCACAAACCATCTCAATGACAGATTGAGATGCTTGTTGGAACCAGAAGAGTTTTGAAAGCTTCCATCCAAAAATTAGGTCAGTATAAATACTTGAAATAAGAGTTTCAATTTGAGAAAACTTACTTTTTAACTAGTTAAACAGAAAAGTCACTGGTTAGCAAAACAGGCCCAGCTTGCTGGCAGGGAAGGAACCACACAAGATGGACCAAGCAGTTTGACAATATCCAGCATGCAACAGTTTGGGGCTCTAGGGTTACTTGGCTGAATTTCATTAAAAATGACAGAGAAAGTTATGAACTGCTATAAGGAAGAAAGAAGAGTCATATTTCCTTTGACCACAGTGTCTTATACATGATCCCAGAGTCTCCAGTACCCATACTGTTTCTCCCTCCTTCTCCAATATTGTTTATCTAGAGAGCCACTCAGAAATGAAAAGATTTGTTCATTGCTGCAGAACATCCTCTAAAACCTGAATACATAATCCTTAATCTTGGAATTAATACGTTCATTCCTGCCTGAAATTAATGCCAGGGCTTTTATAGCCATTTCAATTATGCAGGTATTATTACTGGACCTTTCAATATAAGGTAAGATTCCAATTTTACCATAAATGCAGTAACTAGGTCTAGTTCTAAGTCCCTACATAGTGACAAATAAGCAATCACTGAATTGTCTGGACCTGACAGGTAACGAAAGGAAAACAGCACTGGAATGTGGTTTCCTTCTGTCAGTGTACAAGAGCAAGTGTATCTTCTTGGAGGTTAGGACAGAAGAAGGAACTCTCACCTAATTTTTCATCTAAAAGAAAGTATCCAAAATTTTTATGACCAAAATACTTTCAGACAATTCACTTCTAAGGGCACTACTACCTACTAACTGTCAAGTATGTGAACATACCTGAGCAAGAGTTTAAATGCTTAGGCAATGTTTTTAATATAAAGACAGCTAGTGTTACTTCATGCCACATACCAGGGAAGACAAACTAAGAATAATGTAATTGGACAGCCCAGCATTTCCCAGAATATCAGCCCATATGTTGAAATTCAGCAAACTAAACAACTCACCCAAAAGACAAGGTATAGAATTAACAAAAAAAACAAGCTACCATTAATAAAGAACATCTGAAATCTCACAGCTAGGTAAACGTTGTTACCCAAATCATTGTAGTGCATAAGCAAGTTCCAACAGTAAAACCCAAAACACATGATAAAATTCAGTTACCAAATGAAAATATAGGGAACAGTGAGACTATGCTTCCTCAGCCCCTTCTAATTAGCAATGCCAGTTATAACAGACACTCCACATCCTGTGATGCAGTACTAAGCAAACAATCCAGCCTGTCAGTTCCTCCTCCATCTACCTCACCTCTGCTTAGCATGATCACCTAAGCCTTTAAAGTTTTCTGTCCATTTCATCGGTCTCTTAAGACTACTATTGTTTAGTAACTGCCTTTAGTGTCTGTGGGGCTTTGTAGACTGTAGAGGTTATATTCCACTCAGTTAATGAGAATATTAAGTTTCCTACCTCCAATATTCTGGGTAATTATTGTAGCTGCAACAAGGACCTATTAAAAAAAAAACAAAAACCAACTTTAAAAAAGGTAAGGATAACTAAAATCATATGTATATAGCAGTCATAAAAGACACATGTATTATCTTAGCCCAGATGCAGAAGCTATAACTAGCACAGAAAGGAAGGGCATCTTCTCTTTACTGGTAAGTTTAACACATGGAAAGCAATGCAATCCAAAATTAATATAAAGGCAAGCAGCTCCCTGAAAATGTGGCACTTCCATTTCAAGAGTGACACTGTTCTGTAGGAGATGATTTTTTCAATCACGGAAACATGTAAGCAGATTCTAACTTACATCGGCTGAGTGCAAATGAGAGCAATCATTTACTTCTGCGAAGACAATCAGGCAGATTTGTACAAGCCACTTACTCACTCCAAAACCCTAAATGTTTTTAGCTGTCATGAATGCCACTATTCCGTTAAGATTGCCAATGAGACACTTTTCTAATGTAACTTCCAACTGAAAAAAAAAACCCAACCAAACAAAAAACCCCAACACTGAAAGAGTCTAAGGTTTTCCCAGTGTTTTCTTCTCAGTTCAGTTCTAAAAGAGTACAATCAGGTAACAAAGTTGTTTTGTTTGGAGTTTTTTTGACCCATTGCTTTTCCTGATGTAGCAGGACCTTCCTACACGAGTGCTACCACAAAGCCAATTTTGAAATAATTAAGCCACATGGAGGGAAAACAAGTTTATACTTTTGAATAAAACCTGAGAGCACAGTTGCCATTTTTTCAGCTGATTGGCTAGAAAATCATACCAGATTTTAAATTAATTCACAGTTAGTTCAAAAATCACCAGGGGAAAAAAAAAAGTATGGTATCTTGGAATTTGCCATAGATGGAAACAAATATTTCATGCCTTTGGAAAGGGAGAATCAGCAACAGCAGAAAATCTCCATTCTCACAAATCTCAGTAAAATGTTTGACAGGTACTGCTTCAAAGGAAAAAAAGAATTAAAGCCACCTGTGCTGAACTGAAGTGAGGTGTGATCGAGGACAGGATTAGAACTCAGAATGCTTGTTGTAAACTAGGTAAGTCAATGAGATGAGTTAAAAGCAATGCATTCAGGAAGCAGACCTCAAATATGTGACTTAAGAGTTATTAGATTGCAAACAATCATCTGAGATAACAAAATTTGGCCATGTTCTATCTCAAATATAGATAATAAAGTTTCTTGTTACTGTCAAGTTCTCAGCCACTTTACCATGCCCTTTTTTGCAGGCAAGTTTTAAGAAAGGTGCATAAATGTTACAGATACTTCAAGAAAGATAAGTGTTCTAGACAATGTCCATTCATCAGAAAAGCTGAGTTATTTTATCAAAACAACAGCTTCCCAACCTAGAAACATTCCAGTGCTCTCTGTGCACACTGAAAATAAAAGAGCAGGTGATTTTTAGCACAAATTATTTAAACTGAAAATTATGAAAAACTGTATTAGGGAGAATAAAACAAACCAAAAAAAATCATGGATGTTGACTACATAGTGAAGCTATGAAATCTTCATGTAAGCTTTTAAATAACAAATTAGACAAACATCTGCCATAAACACTTAATATATGTTTAGCCCTGCTTCAGAGCAAAGACAGACTTTAACAACTCTTTTAAGCTCTACATTTCCATGTCTTTACATCTAATGACTAGTGGTTACAGAGCAGTCCTGTAAAAAAAATATTTTATTCTATACCTTGCTGATATTATTATCTCTTGAAGTTGATCACATCTTAACTTTGATCAATAAATACTGATCTTCACAGACTACACTTATAGCTACTTATTAATGCTAATGGAAGTCTTACACATACCTAATAACTCAGATTTAATTCTCAACTACATTAAAACAGAATAAATTAGATTCTAGGTTGGCTAAGCAGAATTGATTAAAAAAATTACAATGTTTCAGTAAATATTAAAATCATACTTCTGTATGGTAAAATCTGCTTTTAATATCATGCAACTGGAAGACAGCACAGAAGCCGTAACATTAAATGTGCATTATTCACAAGTAGTATTTCCTGTGTATCCAGTATTACTGGGTAACATTGTTTATGAGGAGAAACAGATTCAGTACACACTAACACTATAAAGAGGCCTGGCTTACACATTGATTACTCGTGTACCAAAAATGGTATGCTGAGATAAAAAGGCAAGTAAGAAGCATTCATTCAAAGAGTTTATTAAACAAAAGAAAAAGATTAACATGTATTAAACATACTCTTAGTTGTTTCTAATGTGGAAACTACATGAAAGGCAAATACTTATCTTAGATCTCTTATTAAACGCCGAAACACCAACAGTAAATCACTTACCCGTCTCTTAACAGTTTACAGCACAAGTACAATGAGGCTGTAACAAACCTGAATGAATTGCTAAGCCACCCTGACAATGCCAGTGAGCTTTTATTTATACAAACAACTCAAAAATGAACACAGACAGGAAAGCAGCACAAAATTTTGCATCTAAGGAGTGTCTACTTTACAGTTAACTGAAGCTTAGGCTCTCAGAGACCAGGCACACTAACTAAAATGTAGCTTAAAAACTTCAGGCCACAACAAATTTTTCAGTATACTTGGGATGTAAATGAAGCAAGTAGTACAATTACTGACATCTCTTTACTATGCAAAGAGCAGTTGTATCTCAGAAGCATGAGACCAAGAAGAAAACTACATAGGTAAAAATAAATACTCACCTTCCCAGTTGATCCAAAAGCAAACAAGCCAATGTCTTCGTAAGTAGTGACAGCTGTGAGGGAGGGGATAAAAAATAATACCTGAAAACTCTAGCTTTGCCTTTTTTCTCCTTTTTGAATGAACATAATTCAGGACAGAATTAAAAGAGTATTTTATAGCATTTCTCCTTTACAAAATAGATTTTATGTGCACTTGTACTCATGCTGCAAAATACAGCTACCTATATGCTCAACCATTCAGACTCTCCAGAAATTCAGTATTAAAAATATTTAAGGAATATCATCATCTTAATGGCAAACAGCCTTCTCCCAAAGATTATTGGAAGTAATACAACAAGTGAAGAATCAGGAAATTAGCCTCAACAACTAGATAAAATATTCCTCCCCCACCTTTTTTTTTAAAAGACAACAGAGGAACTGTTTTCATCTTTCTGTGACTATAACATCAATCACACTCTTGCCAGCTTTTAAAGACTCGGCACTATTTGTGTTCAAGAGAGATGAAGGTGAACACCTGCCTTGGTTGAAAACTGTTACTAAAAACCCCAAACAAAACACACTAAAGCAAAACCAAAGACAAAACAAAACTCCTGCCCTTACCTGCACCTGACTTACATAATCACATTAAAATAGCCCACGGTTTCCTGCATGCTTTTGTTGCTTTTAGCTGAAGCTCACTTCTAATATTGCTGGTAACTCAAACCAATCCCTCCTCAGAAAGGAGGAAGTCATATTAAAGTCTTTCATTGTTGCTCTGTATTTTGTTATTAGAAACTCAAGCAGTATCAAAAAGATGAAAGTTTGCTGACGAATACCACTCACGTCCTCGGTATCTAATAAAACAGTTCACAGCTGTAAATGCCTCAAAGAGTAAACTGAATTTCAAACCTACAGACTCTTACTGTCACAACACTTGTTTTTAATTCTTTAGCTCTTTCTACTTAGGACACTACTGCTTCAACTCCCCTCACATCTTAATTTAGGGCCCAGCCCTGAAATTTGAGCTTCTGGGAGGGGACCTTCACACCTGAGTGAAGTCCCACTGAAATAAATGAAACCAAACATAAGAGACAAAGGCAGTTCACAAGGATCAGGTGACAGAACTGCAGCCAATTTCCCAAGATTAGGTGGTTTTATGACACTGAAGTTCTGCACACGAATCAGATCAATGCTCCAGGGGGGAGGGAAGCTCCAAAATCTTCATAAATTTGGTCTACTGCTGACACCTTACATCAGCTGCTACCCAGTTATATACTGACATAATTAAATATTAAATATGTCCTACTAGCTTTTACCTCTGTATTTTTCTTACATTTCTATTTATAAAAGTTGTTGATCACAAAGAAAAAATAAGAAAGGCATCATTTTAGAATGCCATCCTCAATGGCATGAAAGAAATCAGTAAAATGTTAAGCAATAGTTATATTTGGTTTTCCCCTGTGGGAACAAATACAGAGCACACACGCATGCAAAGTTGCCACCAAAGAGAACAATATTCTCCACACAATTCCCTAACGGCAATATGAAGCCTTACAATATTTTCTATATTTCTGTTTCTGCAATCAATTTAGTCCTGTGACACTGGAAGCTGGAATGCTTAATCAAATTAGTTCTGTAATTTCAAGAACGTAAGGAGCAAAATATTAAGCACAAATGATACAAACAAGCTCTGCCTGATTGACCCGATTTCTGTCATGTTATAAATATGAAACAGAAATGATCCATTTAAATGCAAGCTGAAATTGGCTAGAACAAGCAGTACTCATGACTAACTCAAAAGGAGAAGTTAAAAAAAGAGAAAAAAAAAAAGGCAAGCCACAAAACTTCAAAGGCCATCCCACTCCAATTTCCAATTCCTCTGCTTTACAGAGTAAGCTTAGCCTTTATCAGCCCAAGCCCCAGAACAATGGGGGTCACACTGAATTAACATCAGGAGAATACATCAACTAAACTAATCCAAACCTAACACTCAACACTTGGGAGTATTTTTTTTTGCTAAGCCTTTAGGTATACACAGATCATGTGATTTTGTGAAGTCCAGACCAACGTAATTTAAAAACTGAAGACATCTCTTTATTTTTAAACTACAACTAAAATGCCCATGCTTAATAAATCATGGTCTCTGTTTAAAATGGAATTAAAATCAGAGCTTCCTTTTCAGAAAAGTATTTTATAAAATCATCTCCTTCCTAGGATTACTTTTATAATTTGAATACCTGAATTAATAGTTTACAAACACTTTCCAAAGTTTTTCTTCTTCACCCTTGAAATTTTTCTAGCTCATTTTTTAATATAAAATTTATTTCCAATTCCTTGATATGGATTAAGCTTAACACTGTAACATTGCTCACAAACTCAAGTGGCTTTTATAAATGTTCAATTATCTACTTTGAAAGCAAACATACACAGATTTTGTCACACAACAGGTTCTACTTCTTCCTTTCAAAGACAGTGATCCAAGGAAAAACTGGGAATGGTATCTAAAATGGATTTCTTCAATAGTTTACAGGAATTACAGTAAATCATACCTATATATATATTAAGAGTTCTCTCAGATTATACAAGGGGGAAAGAAAAGAAACATGAAAGGCTGTAAATGCAGCAAACTGGATCTAGATATAGCCCTGGTGCTAGTCTTACCTGTCAACATTAGGTTTAACTAATTAGGTACTGTGAGCTGCTATTTTCAGACAAGATGAACACGTCATCCTTTTATTTTAGTGGTATTCCTTGCTTTCCGTTGCGTGTATTTAAAAACTGCTTTCCTGAGGTGGAATGTTGCCTTTGGACAATAACTGAGGAGTTACTGTGTATTATGTCTCTAGGTTTGACACTTCTCTTACTTCAAAAAGTTTAAATCCTTAGTTTTCCTCTCTCACCAGTAGTTCTTTTGTAAGGATCTCTAATTATTTCACCAGACAACAACATAATACCACTTCGTGCCTATGTAATACAGAACTATTCAGACTCAAATAAGAGGTAAACAAAGATGTTCAAAAAATTACCTCGAGTTCTGGTGCATATCCCTAGCTACTTATTTCAGATTCTAGGCAATTTTTAATAAGCAGAGCTCCAAGAGGAGAAAAAAAAATGGTTAAAGACATAGTCTCAAATCATCAAGCAGCCAACAATAGAAATCACAGAAGTAGCCCTACCTCTTGAGATCTTTTTTAAGACTGTGTGAAGAAGGTGAAGAGAGGAGCAGCAGATCTAAGAAGAATCAGGAAGCAATCGTCTTGAGAGACCAAAACTAGCTATAGAAACCAAAGCCAATAAGGACAGAAATGAAAGTTTTCTCCCACCACCTTTAAAAAGAGAGGAGAGGTAAGAGGGAAACAATAACTAATTACCAAATGACTGAAAGAGATGGAGACTTCCTGGTATTACATGATCTTTGTGTATGAGAAGTCAAGGAATTAGTCAGTTGTTTCAGTAACAATTAAAGGAAGCAAGAATTAAAATGTTAGCATATTAAATTGCACCTATAAAATTCCATGAGAGCATCTATAAACAAAATATATATGAAGAAGCAGAAGAATAAAAGTCTTTGTACTTGTAAACAACAAACAGTAATTGTTAGAAACAATAGCTATACTGGGTCACATCTTTGTGATAGAGAAGTATTTCAGAAATCGCTGCTAGATAACGCATTATCACTTACCAGTCTGAGTGCACATATTGAGCAGAAGAAACACAGAGTAAGAAGCAAGGCTGGCAACAATCAGCAGCAAGATACTAAAAAACACAAAACTTTCACAATTACAGCACTTTCTATCTTTAGGAATGTTACCTTTGCAAGAAGTAACCTACCACATGACCACATTTCCTCATTTTTTGGCTTATATCTGCTGACTTGGGTTCATGTGGTCTCTGACCTTCCCAATACTTGCAAGTTCCAGTGTTTGTTACGCTCATGACCAAAGCACACCACACAGTATACAGGATAAAGGCCCAACACATGAATTACAACGAGGACATAAACATAGGCTTTTGTGTGTGTACATATACACAGACAAATAGGTGTCTTCTAATGAAATTAATCTAATGCTTAAAAATGGACAGAGTGACAATTCTGGTGACCAAGGCCCTGTTATCCATAGGTTAGTATGGACAACAAGCAGAAGTGCAAACGAAAGCAGAAGCTGGTTGTGGTTTTGCAGAAATGCGGCCATCCTACTCCAGAAGGCCCATTACTGTAACTGAAGGAGATAGCAGCTTGGAAATGAAAATATCCATCTATTAAGATTAATGGCCAAGAAATTGCCACCATGTGGCAATTTAATGCAATGTCTGGGCAGTACTCGAGTTAGGCCAGATTCGAATCACTAAACCAAAGAGGGAAGATCTTATTCAACAGTACTGAAAAGCACACACTATTGGCTTCTTCCTCAGCTTTTGCACAGGAGCCTTAGTAATCAAGCTTTTTTCATTTACAACTAGAAGCTGCTTTTAAACATTAAGTATATGTAGAAACAAAGAACTTACCTAAACCCCAGGATGCCTGTGTTTGCCATAGCATAGGACAAGCCAAGTATCCCACTTCCCATGATCGCATTCATTAAATTAAATACTGACACACCAAAGGAAGAGCCACGATTTGGAGGACTCTGAAGGGGGCAACCAAAAGTGCCATTAGTGCAAGAGAGATTTTCATAGGAGGAAATTTAAAGGAGAGGAAAAGTCAGTCAACTTTTCCTTTTCAAAGCTAAATCAGAAAATTCCTTTTCTCATTCCAGGACCCGTTAAGCTGTCCCATAAGAATCTCACGGTGCCCACAACTTTTGAGCACGGTGATACCGAAGCAGCAAGATTTATGCCCACATCAGGCTCTACAGCTGCGGGCTCGCCACAGGAGTGAAGGCAGAGCAAACAGCAGCACTCCTATGCGCAGAGCAACCAAAGCGTCAAACGGATCAGAAGAAGCGTCCAGTCCAGATGTTCCTTGCACAGGCCCCGTACTGCCCGGTGCGGCTCTTCCCGCCACCCTCGCCAGCTGTCACTCCCTGGAAACCATCCGCACAGCTTCGTCCATCCTCTGCCTGCTCGCTCGGCCAAGCTGCACTGATCGGCCCGACCTTTGAGCCCTAAGATCCTTTATGTCCCTCCCTCCGCCCGTCCGGGTCACGATGCCCCCAATTTTTAACACCGAACACGGCTTGGGGCAGCCGTCCCACCACCTCCCGGCCAAGCCCCACTGTCAGACGCAGCAGCGGCGAAGAGCAAAGCCGAGCACGAGCCACTGCCCACCGCCCCACAACGGAGCGGGCCTGGGCAGTCCCACGGCCGCAGCCCCCTCAGGGCGCTCCCTTCCCCACCACCGAGCCGCCCCCCTCACACGCACGCTGCCCGACGGCGGCAGCAGCGGAGTGGACTCTCCATCCTCCTCGTCGTCTTCCTCCTCCGCTTGCTCACGGGCGGACAGGTACCAGCCGTGCTCGACCATGAGCCGCCCGGCCCCCTGCGGCGGCAACCGAGCCATCACACCCCACACCCCACCGCCTTGCCTCTGAAGGGGGGGGGGCGGGCCAGGGAGCAGCGAGACCGCCCTAGGGGGCGGGGCCTCGGCTCCTGGCCCCTCCCTCCACACCGGTCAGGCCACAGGGAACGGCGCAGCGGCGTGACGTCAGGACGGCGGCGATGATGTACAAGCGCGGCGGCGCGCAGCGGGGCCCGGCATGAGGTGAGGGGGGGCTCGGAGACCAGTTCCCGTGGCAACGGGGTGGCCCCCCGGCTGCGATCTCTTGTGCGGAGGGGTCCCCATGGCGGCTCCTATCTCGGCCCAGTCGGACCCGCTCCTCTCCGCCTTCCCGGCCAGCGGCGGGTGGCCTAGGCTGCGGTGGGCCTGGAGCGGTGCCTGCCGGCGTGGCTGACCTCGGGGAGTGGACACCGGAGAGGGTCCCACTGTGCACGATCCCTCGCACTGGCGAGAGTCCCTTTCCCGGGTATGGCCTGACCGGCGCTTCTCTGATTCGCCG
This sequence comes from Dryobates pubescens, assembly GCF_014839835.1. Lineage (NCBI taxonomy): Eukaryota > Metazoa > Chordata > Aves > Piciformes > Picidae > Dryobates > Dryobates pubescens. Next base: position 18,940,503 of record NC_071616.1, on the reverse strand, counting down.
GGGGTCTCCGTGCTCGGTACCCAGTATTGCTCAAAGAGCCCGACCCAGCTGGAGCGGGTACCGGCCGTCCAGCAGCACCCCTCTGCCCCAAGTTACCTCGGCTTATTCTGAGGGACGACGGGGGCAAACAGGGATCTTGGTTTTGGAGGAAAGGCAAGTTTTTCCCTAGACAGTTTGGGAAGATATTATTTCTCATGTGACAGCAAGGCTGCAGGGACCTGCGTCCAGCATCCTCCAACCAGACCCAGCGTGGGGGCTCCTATCTTGCAGGCGTATCTAATTCCGAGAAGTCCATGAGAACCAGTCTCCTTCCAGCTAGAGAGAAGGGGAATGCCTAAGAAAAACACTGGATGCTGTGGCCTCTGGATGAAGGATTTCTCCTCTGTGGCAGACATGAAGAATGTCGTGTTTATTTTTGAATCAACAGGGAAAGGAGGTGTGCTTTGCCAAAAACTTGACTTAGGGAAATGAGCTGGCTAAGAGATGCAGGGAGTTGCACCAAGGAGCTGGGATTTCTGGGGAAGGGAGGCTGGGAGCAGGGCCAGCTTTGCTAAGGGTCGGGCACGGCTCCTTTTTTTGAAGAAGAGACCCCATGACTTTTTACCCAGTAAGAGAACAGCAGCCCTGTGTGTCGGGGTGTGGATGTCTGAGGCAGACAAGAGAACCGGTTTCCTTTCAGACCTAGTTTGCATCTCTCCTGTCAACCCCCAGTCTTAAACTTTCCAATAAGTCAGGAGAAGTGTCAGCATCACACTCTACCTAAACCATTGATTCCTGCTTAGGTGCAGCCAATGCAGAATCAGAAAATGTGGGCCCCTTTGGACTGGCTTTAGTAGAGGAAACTATTTAAAGAATCATAAAGCTACTTTTCAAGTCCCCATCCTATGAGTGAACTGTGGAGAGAGTTGCTTGGACAGACATTACTAATGCTTCTGTGTACCTTTAAGAGAATAACAAATGTAATTAATGATCTTTCTGGCAGGCAGCTCATGGAGTGTAGACACCAGAGTGTGTGACCCCTTACCACTGGGGTGTAGGAAGCAGAAATCGCTGAAGAGTGATTACGACCACTGTTGCTAATAACTGTTTTCTAGCAACCACTGCTTGTTAAGGAATTTTATCAGCAACAGAGGGGATCCAGCAGTAGGATATAGACAGTAGAAATTTTTCCATTTGGCTTACTGGAATCAATATTACATTTATTAGAACAAAGGGAGATCGCTGGGTTTTGGCAGGAGGGGATTATCTGACAGCCTAGAGTTAGTTGGTATTTAAGTGTAAAAATACATATACAAAAGTGCAGAAAATGGAAGTATATCCAAAACTATTGTGGATTGTTTGGTACAGATGGAGATTTTAGTTTAAAAGAACAGCAAATCCATGTGATCTGCAGCCTTTTTAATGGAATGATTACCTAATGTCTATAATATGATTAATTTCTCTTTTAGGACTTTATGGAGATTTGGATACTCTGCCAGACTACTGAAAACTCCTCGTTTTAGGACAGCTGCATCATATACATCATTTCCAGCAGCTTGGATGCTGTTGGCGCAGCGTTCTGGCAGAATACCTGGGCTGTTTGTGGTAGTTAAAAAAAATAGCTTTTTTACAATGTCTGAAACCGTGAAGGATAAAGCTGTAGAACTGTATGCACCACATCCTGAAGTGCGAGGGATGACACTTCTCAACAGAGAAGCTTTTAAAAGGACAGTTGTTGTTCCAGTTCTTAAAGTCAAGAAAGAAATTGTAAGTGTTTTGCTGAAGTCCCTGAAACACGTGGTACTACAGCGTCCTGGTCTGAAGCGAGTGGTTGAGGATCCAGAAGATGAGGACAGTAGACTTCTTATTTTGGATCCTCATAAAGTACCGGAATTCTCACTGGGAGAACCGGAACAAGAGGTATTAAAACAGCTCAGCATTTGTCCTGAGGTATCCAAGTATAACTTGGAGCTGACTTATGAGAATTTCAAGTCAGAGGAGATCCTGCGAGCAGTCCTTCCTGAAGGTCAAGAAGTCACCTCTGGATTTAGCCGTGTTGGTCACATAGCTCATTTGAATCTTAGAGATCATCAGCTTCCCTACAGATACTTGATAGGTAGGTTAAACAGCTCCTTTCAAAAAAGTAATTAGTGTACTTTGTCTATTGTTTAAAGGATTTTGTAACAGGTACCCTGATATTACTTGCACAAAGAAGACTTTTGAGTCTGCTTTCTGTTTTGACTTTGAACAATCTTGTGCTGATGCCATAGCTGTGCAGCAAAGGCACAGTTCTCTCCTACAGTAATTGTGGTCTCGCTTCACTGAGCACTGTGCTGGGGTTAAAATATCTGTCTCAGAAAGATGTCACATCTGCAACCCTGAATCATTATGGTTGATCTAATACAGGCTTAGTTTTGTGAATTTAACTGTGAACAGCAGTATTTGTCTCTGGTAGAACATTAAGAGCTTACAGTCTCCTAACTGAAATATCTTTTGCCCTTTTTCAGGCCAGGTTATAATTGACAAGAATCCAGGAGTCACCTGTGCAGTGAATAAAACCAGTATCATTGACAGCACCTACAGAAACTTCCAAATGGAAGTGCTTGCTGGAGAGAGCAACATGGTAACCAAGGTACAGAGGTTTCCCCCTCTTATTTTAATTGTAGTATGCTAAATCCCAAAGTATCTACCAGGAAGATGTGATGGAAAGGCTGCTAAGACTGTTCCTTTGCACAGTGCCCTTCCTGACACCTGTTTGAGCATGTAAGAGTTAGCAGTTACCTCCAGGTTTATTTGTGCTGGTCAGCCAAGAGCAGACACACAGCCACAGGGATCATGAAGCTAGGTATTCTTTCAAGTGCACAGTCTAGATTTGAATGACATGTGAAAGTAGCTGAAGTGAAGGATTCTTACTGAGATACTAATTAAAAACATGTTTGATCTAAAAAAAATGTTGTTTTCTTAATTTCCCCAAGCCTTGTATAGTGGCTGTCAGAGATTGTAAGACTGTGTTTTTAAATTGCACTGGCTTTGCAACTTGGGCAAGACAAATCTCATCCCTGTTTTGACATTTTTCAGGTGTAAAGCACTATGTAACTGCCAGATATTCTTCGCATAGGGTTTCTTGTCTTGAGATGGAAACTTGGCCACTGGTTCAACCAAACCCAATTTTTCCCAAACTGTCAGCATTTTTATACTTTTAGAAGAGAAGACATTATATTATCAAATAAAACAGTTGAACAGCTTGGTAGAACATCTTGTACATGCACAGAAGGCATTTGAATTGTCAAGACAGAAGTGACAATCAAATATTGTGCAGATGGCATTAGCTCACCAAGCATACATCTAGCACACCACTGAGCTGCGTGCCGCGGAGCGCGGACACACACCAGCGTGTGTCTTGCTGGCAAAGCAAGCGATGCAGGGATTTGGATCCCAAGTGGCTTTACTTCAGAGTCACACAATTGAAGTGTGGTGGTGCAAAGTCCACATCTTGCACCCCACTCTTGCATCCCACCCCCATCTGAATAAACAGTGTTTCTTTTTACGTCTGTTCTTCAGGTAGTGGTTGTCCCAGAGTTTGGGTTTGGATCAGTTTCCAGACTCTGTCACCTTGAGAGATAAAATACAGCTTTTTCTTCAAAGTGCAGAATTGGCTCCCAATGGCTTTGAATTTGGCTGACTCTTGCCATTCTTGTACTGTATCATTCTCAGACACTTACTTACTATGTGGACTCTGCTGAGGAAGGCTTGAGGCATCTTCTCAAGGTCTGCTTTCAATAAAGGAGTTGTCAGCTAGCCACAAATCTCTTGAAAAGCCTCCGATTTATTTATTTGTTTTTTTATAATGGTCATTTTAAGTTACTGCTTTATTTCCACCTGGTGATTGAGACATGCATAAGCCAGCCATCTGGACTGACAGCTGGAACATTCCTTAGGGCTGTTTCTGATGAGTAGATGTTTTTATACAAGATTCATGTGTACTGCTAATGGGACAAGTGTCAATGTACACATTACCATTTTGATAAAGCACCTTGGTTTTTAGCTGTCTTAATTACTGATAATGCTTAAACATGTCTGGAATTTGAACACAGAGGCTTAAGCAAATGTTTTGGACTTTCAGGTCAAAGAAAATAATATTGCATATGAACTGGACTTTTCAAAAGTCTACTGGAATCCACGTCTTTCCACAGAACATGGCCGTATCGTTGAGCTATTAAAGCCTGGTGATGTCCTTTTCGATGTCTTTGCTGGGATTGGACCTTTTGCTATTCCAGCAGCAAGGAAAAAGTGCCACGTATTTGCAAACGATCTCAATCCTGAGTCCTACAGCTGGCTCCTGCACAACTGCAAACTAAACAAAGTGGACAGCAAGGTAAAAGTGTTCAACATGGATGGCAGAGACTTCCTCCTGGGGCCAGTAAGAGAAGAACTAAGTAAAGAGCTCCCACTTCTGAATGAAGAACAGAAAACCTCTTTCCATATAGTCATGAATTTGCCAGCTTTGGCTATTGAATTTCTAGATGCCTTCAGGCATCTTCTGGATGGAGAGCCATGCAGCACTGCTGCCCTTCCCACAGTGCACTGCTACAGTTTCTCCAAGCATGATGACCCTGCCAAAGATATTCAAGAACGAGCTGAAGCTTCGCTGGGAACCTCGTTGGACGGACGCTGTTCTACTTACCTGGTTAGAAATGTTGCACCAAACAAGGAGATGCTGTGCATTAGTTTCCAGGTTCCAGCAGAGGTGCTGTACAAGAGGCCCTGCCCCAGTGAAGGTGAGGAGGGTAAGGAACAAGGTTCCTACGTGGCGGTTGGATTTCAGGCTATGCCTTTTACTGTCCCAGGCTGGTCCCACCTTGTCAACCTTGTGGGGCCCTTCAGCTATGTGACAGCAGCACTGTACTCTGGTGTGAAAGTGGAGGTGGCAGCAGGGCTGAGCCCTGGCACGTGTGCAACAGCTGCCGGGCTTCATGCACAATCAGAAACCACTCTGCTCCTCTGATCCCAGCATGAGCCTCCACAGAAAAATGGTGGACTGGATAGGATCATCCCACAGGCTGTAAACTGGACCCTTATGCCTTAGATCACATACTGGGGGAGGCTGGGCTATCTAACACCAAGCACACATTTCTGCTAGCTTAGTACTTAGGAACTGCAGCTTCATTCTTCCCTAGGGTAGAATGGCATACCCCCAAGTGATAGGTCACGGTTCTGACCATCTCTGTTATGCCTCCTTGGACTCAGCTTAGGTCTGAGTCCAGACTTAAGAATCAGCAAAATCAAATTCTGTACAATTTAACTGAGAAACAGGTATCTTTAGAGATCTTTAGTCTTGATTATAATTTTTTGGTTTTGTTTTGTTTGCTTTTTAATACTTGGTCATTTGTTTCTTGAAGTACTTGTAGAAGCTGCTTGGTTTCAGCGATCCTGGGCTTTGCATTACACAAGAATGGGGGAGAGGGGGAGGCTTTCAGTCTGCAGTTACATGAACTGGAAGAAAGGAAGTTGGATAAAGATTTAATGTCATGAAACTTTATTTTTATGCTGGTTTGGTTTTCTGTTTTATTTATTTTATATTTTGCTAGGTAGCACTGACATGTAGATCAACACAGGTGTTTTGAAAGTCCTTTTTGGCATGTAATAAAGACCCCATTATTGCTGCAACAGCTTGTGTTTGCGACTGTCGATCCAGATTTGAACTCTCATCTCTTCCTGTTAAATTCCTAAAGTGTTGCATGGCTTGTGGGTTAGTTCAGTCTGTTTACTGTACACTAAAGAACTTACCTTTTTTTAACCTTCTTCCAGCAAAACCAGCCTCTAAACGTCTGTGTACCAGCAGAGACTATTCTGAAGAGAAGGTACTGAGTTGAAGACCTAGAGTTTTGGTAACTACCCGAGTAGTTTGTGTAAGGTATGCTGAGGTTAACTCTGATTTTCCCCTTGGATTACTTGAAGCACACCTGTTATCCACCTCAGGTGCCAAGGTGCGGAATGCATGGCACAGCTTCGTAAGCCATGCTTACTGCCTTTACCTTAAGTTGTGGGATCAATAAGCAGGCTGAAATCATACACAAAAAAATAAAAATCTGGTTTTTGCAATAAACATACTTAGGTGCTTGCCTGCTCTCTGTTGTTTCGGGGACAGTGACACAGTTTCCTGCAGTGTCGTTGGCAAAACCAGGTTTTTGTGTTTTGTTTGGTCTTGTATAACCCCTGCACTGGATTCTCTCTGACAAATGGTTCTGGTGTTCCAGAATACTGGATTACTTGTTTGCAGATGCACAAACAGCTCTTGTGTAAGCAAGATAACCTGTCAAAAACTTAACTCAGGGTACAAAAAGGCCCAAACAGCCATTTATACATGTTCCTAGGCTTTTGAATAATTAATGCTTTTTAACACAGAGATTTAGATAGGGATCAGTTGACCCTAACTTCTTGTCCACCATTAGAGCCAGAGAGACTCTAATGCCTTTTGCACAGTTGCAGATTAAGTACATACTTGGGTTGTAGCACTAGACTGAAACCCAGTACCTGGCTGAACAGTCTTCTTGTCCTGAAACTGTGGCCTCCTGTGGCCTTCGTGCCTCTGCTGTGCCCTAGCTCTCCCCCACTTCCCTGACTGCTCTTCTCTGCACTCCCTGGATGATCTTTGAGTGTCTGCCTGTACTCTACAGGGATTCAAAACTCCCTTTGATTTCCTTTTCTTACCCATCCCAACTATTGTTGGGCAATGTCAGCCACAAATAGTTTATTTGAACAGAGAACTTGGATCACCCTCTTGGTTTCAGATATTTTCCTTCAGTCCAGGCCCAGAGCTCACGCCTAGCAACTCAAGTCACCAGATGTGTCACCTTCTGGCTCTGCTGCTGTGGCTCTATCCCTGGGGTCTGCAGCCTGAAGTCTTGGTTCTCACCCAAAGAACCACCAAGGCCCATGGATTTGGTTTGCTCCTGGCTCTGTGTTACAGCCATTCCCTTGGCTACACAGCCAGTGCTTCTGAGCAAGTCTTCACAGCTTGGTTACTGCTGGATTGCATTTATCAGACCTGGGGGAAAAACCATCATGACTCACTTGTGCTATCTTGAAAGGTGCTGAACAGATTACTACCCTGGCCTGCCACTCAGGCCCAGCATTCCTTCACTGGCCATTAAAATGGTATCACAACAGCTTTAACCTGTTTGTCCTTGCTGTCAATGACAGGCACAGCATATCTTCTGCCTACAGTCACTGCTTCTCTAAGAGCAAGCGCAGGACTCTTGAGCCTGTGATGCGCTCCCTGCTGATGGTTATGTTTGCTGACACCACTGCATGCATTCCTACTGCTGACCTGGGGGCTTTCCAAGAAACATCTGAAAGCGGCTCTCCTTCTCCAGAGCCCTCCATAAACACTGCAGTAGCAAGAAGGCCCTCCACCATTCTGGGATGATGCAGTCACCCTGACCTATGCTAACATGTCTGGCTGTGCTGCTGGAGAGCGCGGGTCCCTTTTGTGCATTGTCTCACAGTCCAGATTTAGGGGTTCTCAGCCCTGCTGCACTCCCAAGAAACCTGGCTTGGGTCACTACTTTGTGTTAAGCAAGTCAGCTACATAACTGATTATCAGCATGTGACTAAAGTATCCAAGGGCAGGGAAGGATTTTCGTTCTTTCAGGTTCTGTTTGCTTAAGGATTAAATGCCGTTATTTTAGCAGCACAGCTGTAGTTTAGATGCAAGTCACAGAATGGTTTCAGTTTGGAAGGGACCTTTAAAGGTCATCAAATCCTCCCACAATGAGCAAGGACATCTTCAACTAGATCAGGATGCTTAGAGCCCAAATCAACCTGAACAGCAGAGATGTTCCAGCCCTCAGATCATTATTATGGCCTCTGGATCTGCTCCAACAGCTCCATGTCTCTCCTGTGCTGAGGACTGAGGACTCCAGAGCTGGAGAAAGAGCCCAAGGAGAACCACAGCACTCATCACAGGACTAAACAACTGTACAAGTGGTCTCTCAGACATGCTGGATGGCTGAGTCCTACAACCCCAGGCACAGACATTCTGTCTTAGGCCATGGGCCCCTGGCAGGGAGCAGCACTATACAGGCTAACATCTTCTCTACACCTCTACCTTGTGCTGGGTGTCACCTGTTGGCAGCTATTCTGGGCACAAACAACAGGATTTTGGAGAGGGCAATGGAAATCTTGGCACTTCCCTCCACTTCCCTTAATACAGGAAGTACCAAGTCTGGAACAGAGCTTTATTCTCTTTATTACAACACAGAACAAATACAATCATTAAGCATACTCCTTAGAGCAGTATTCAGCAGCTGTTAATGGATGACCAATAAAACATGGCCCAGGTTTTACTCCAGAAGTGCTCCCTGTCCTGAGCAGTTCCCAGCCTCCCGTAGTTCATATGCACTCACGGCTAAGACCAGTCTCACCACAGGAGGCCCAAATCTGCTGGACTTCTCAGCCTTCACTACAAGGAGAGGGGCAGGAGTACATAAGAGCCTCAGACCACACAGAATCACAGGACCGCTTGGGCTCCTTTGCCTTCTAGTTCCCTGTCCTTGAAATTGCTTGAAAAAGGCAAAGCTGGCCCTGCTGAAGTCCAGGGGTTTGATCCTGTTTGGTATTCTGCTCCTACCACACAAGTTTCTGAACTCCACCACTTCATGGCTGCTGCAGCCAAGGCTGCTCTCAGCCTTCACTGCTTCAATCAGACCCTCCTTGTTAGTATGAGATCCAGCAGCACTCCTCTACTAGTTGGTTCATCCACCATTTGCATCAAGAAGTTACCACCACTGGCTCTGAAGGAATGTTCTGGACTGTGAATAGCTGGCTGAGGAGGCCTTCCAGCAAATATCTGGGTAGTTAAAATACCCCATGAGAACCAGGACCTATAATTGTGATGCTGCCTGTTGAAGGCCTTATCAACTTCCTCACCTTGATCAGGTGGCCTGTACTAGGCATCCCCAACAGTATCACCCATGCAAGCCTGCCCCTTAATTCACACCCAGAAACTCAACTCCTCATCTCCTCCTGGACAAAACTCAGTATATTCTAATTGCTCTCTTACATAAAGGGCACCTCTACCACCTCACCTTATGAACCTGTCTTTCCTAAAAAGGACATAGCCATCCATGGCTACGTTTGAGTCACATGAGCTGTCCCACCATGTCTCTGTAGTTGCCACCAGATCATAACCCCTTGACCACACACACATTTCTGACTCCTGTTTATTGCCCATGCTGTGTACTGGTGTTTCAGGGACCAAGCTGAGCATTCTGAGTCCACCCTAGGGGGGCCACAGGTCATCTGGTCTTCATTAATACCAGAACACTGTCCCACTGATGCAAACACAGTGACAGCCCCATCCTCCTTTGAATCAAGTTTAAAGCTTGATGAATGAGCCCTGCTAATTCTTGTCCTAGGCTGCCTTCTAGCAGGACCTCAGATCTATTTCTGAGAGGCAGCTGGGAAAGGGAAGCAGGCAAGGAGGACACTCACCTGTCACAGCCATGAACTTGGCCTCCATTCACCCCTTTCATTTGGGCTTCTGTCTTCCACCTGACTGGGGCAGGACACAGGGCCCCCTTGATCTTCGGTGGGTGCTCCCATTCCTGTTGCAGGGTGGAGCCTGGCTCCACCACTCTATTTCCCTCTCACACTCCCTTAGATAGTCCTCAGCCTTTCAACCTCCTCTTTCAACTCAGACACGAGGCTGAGCGGGTCATTCCCCTGCTCATTCCCCTGCTTACAGCGAGCACAGGTATCTCTGCAGTCCACTACTGCAAGTGAAAGGCTCTGGCACTCCCTGCAGCCAGGGTCCTGGACACCTATCTGTTTACAAGGGACTGCTGTCTGGGTCACCACATTTCTTTCGCTAACAGCTTTTGTCCGGGTTGCAGCCACTGCTGTTCCTGCCTGTGTGCAAACTGTCACAGCATGCCCAGATGACTCACCCTGCCCCCTCCTGCTGTGATCCCTGTGCTCCTAAGGCGTTTAAAGAGCTGACAGAGGCTGTAGCTCAGCCCATGCCTCGCCCTCCTCTCTCAGAACAGCTGGCTTGGTGAGGGGGGTTGCTCCTCATGTGCACATCTCTGCCGAACTGCTGTGGAGACGCTTCAGTTCTGGAGGCTGATCTCCGTGATAAAAAGGCAAGAGCCATCCCAAAAGCCAGGCAATGGGATGTTCCTGCCAAGCAAAGCTTCTGAACACATGATGGAAAACATGCATATGGAGCTAACCAAAAAAAACCCACCCAAAACCAAAAAACAATTTAGTGACCCAGCCTTGTATCAAGGCTTCTTAGATTGCTCCTAGAGAAGCTCATCAGAAAGACTATTAGCTAAAAATCTGTTTTCCAGACAAAGGTAAGAACTAACTGACATCAGGAAGGATCCTGCATAAGAGTTGTGTCAGCATAGTTCCAGGGCCATCTCATCCAGCTGGCAGGAGGAAAAACCCACTTGTCTGAACTGGGGAAACTAGTTTTATGGGAAGAAAATGCAGGCTTGAATATTGACACTAAATGCTATAATCAAAATGGCATTTAAATGCTTGTGCAAATAAAACCCTGCAATAAGAGTAAAACCACAAACTTTAATAAAAAAGTCTGGCTTGCTTTAAAAAAAAAAATTTTTACAAGTGTATTTCTTTAAACCTCAAACATACACAGCTGAGTTATTCACATCTTCCATTAGATGTGGCTTATTGCTTCAGCCTCCCTCAGCAAAGCGCCACATGACTAACGAGTTTCCCTCTCCACAAGAATGTATCTACCATTTCACAAAGCCCTCGTGCAGACGGGCTTTTCTTTTTTCCCCCTCAACACTTAAACACAGCTGGTTTTACACAGAAAAGTGACTGCAGCTTAGCCATTGTGCAGATGGCAGCAATTCCACCCAACCTTCTCTGGCTTCATTTGCTTCTTGTTACACTCGGTGTCCCTTGACCGCAGGCTGATGCTAACTGGGATGCCAGAAAAGACCACTGAAAGCATCCTGTAAGGCTCGGTGACAGGCGAGAGAAGAAGCATAGCCCCCAGCAAGATCCTGTGGAGAGGCGGCTCGAACGTGGTTGAGGTACCTGAAACAGACAAGCATTTCAGAGCAAAAGTAAATACCTGTGTAGTTCACAGCACAGGGAGGTCAAGGCTGCTTTTGGGGAGAAAGCAGAGAGACCTCAGCTGCCTGCTGCTAGCCACCTATGAACACAGCAGTAGCTACCGTTAGAAACACAATGATGCTGATGCACCTTCAGAGAAGCTGCCCAACCATCACACTGAGAAACTTTGGCTCTTTTCAACAGGCTGCAGAGGGTTAAGGGCACTCATTGTTCTATTTTCTGTGCTCACTCTGGAGGCAGGGTTGCATTTTACCCACTTTGGTAGTTCCTTCTAAGATGACAACAATGACAACACAAGTTTTCCTCCTGCGCTCCCACAGGACTCAAAGGGTTTCAGCTCTGTCCAGTTAACACTGGGTGCTCCCAAGAGCCCACTGGGCCAGCTGCTCTGATGAAAACGGGGCTGAACTTTCTGCTCTCAGACCTAACTGTATCTAGAGTAAGTCCACCAGCACCAGGGAATTAGATATGTAAGAGATTGTCACCAACATTTTGGCTAAAGAAGCCTCTAAACTTCACCATTAATTAAGCATCACCACCCATTTTGCAGAGCCATCTGATTTTACCAAACTAGCCAAATTGATGAGTTAACAGTGAAAGACACAATCATAGAATGGTAGGGGCTGGAAGGGACCTCCAGAGATCTAGTTCAACCCCTCTATTTAAGCAGAGTTAGAGCAGGCTGCCCAGAACTGTGTCCAGGCAGGTTTTTAGTATCTCCAGAGAAGGAGACTCCACAACCTCTCTGGGCAGCCTATTCCAGTGCTCCATTAACCTCAAAGATTTTCCTTATGTTCAGATGGGAAACATGCTACCTACGCTGGCACTGCCACCAGCTCTTGGCTCCAGTCAGCTCCTTCTGAGGACTCAAACCCAGTCTTGCATGCCAACAACTCCCACTAAAGGGGGCTGTTCAGGGAGGGGCTGAATGGCTTCATTCACTACAGTAACTCTGTAGGTCTTCCACCCCATGTAAGACAGATACACAACCAAGTTTCTCAGCTAGTTTTGCACCAAAGCCCCATTGACTAGAAAGACAGACACACTGTGCACAATCAGCACAATGACCACCAGATAAAATACCATAAACGAGAATCCACAGTGGCCATGTAAGCCACCGAGCTCCAGCGAGCTGTTTTGATTCATCGCTTGGTACATGTTGCTCCTGGGAAGGTTGAGTCATTCCACCTCTGGCTTGGCAATTCAAGCATAAACTTGCAAAATGCACACAGCCTTTTATAACGTTATGCCGAGAAACCTAAACCAGCTGCACGTTTGGCAGGAAAATACAGGACCACCAGTAAAATATCCCAAACAGTTGCATCTTTTAATTTATGACTGTACACTGTTTCCATAAAGAGTATATAAAACAGGTCAGATTTTATAGGTAAGACATATTAAACAGTCATATGCATTGATGCTATAAATGCGGAGAAAAAGAGGTGACTTAGAAATGATTAATTACAGTTTTAAAACTCTGCTTCTTGCACCTAATAACCACAATGCACAGACACAAGCAACATGTCTGAGTGATTGATGGTGAGATGCTGGAGATGAGGTTGAATTTGTCTCCAGTGGCTGAGCTGAGGTGAGCTCTGCTGCTCTGTACCATCTTGTGATGGAGTCTGGTCCTCTATGGGCACCAGTTCCCATCAGCATAGGCATGGACATTAGGGCAGAAACGCTTCTAATAGAGTTTAGTCCAAAGGGACTCTACAAACAGAGCAGCCAAGCTACTCTCATCTCTTAAAGGGAGACCTCTTAAGGTCTCACAGAGCTCCTGTTTTGTGGAAAAATCCATTTAATTTTTGTTTGGGTTTGTTGTGGGTTTTTTTTGGGGGGGTTTGGTTTTTTGTGTTTTGGGTGTTTTTTTTTAACATTCTTGTTACTTGTCCCTTAATATTTTAGGAGGAAAATTTCATCCTTCCCACAGGCCTTTTACAACTGCTGTGGGAAACAGGAGCTCCTTCCCCCCGCCAGGAATGATGAAGGGATACTGACAACAGCAAATAATTTCCTTCAAAAGGCTGGTGTGAAACTACCTCCACCCTCCAAACCAGCCTTATAAAAACCAATTCCTATCTCAGATTTCTTTTCTATCGTCTCTATCTCATTGCACAAACTTAATTTTCCACTCATGCATGGAATAGTCCAGAGAAAACTGGATGACATTTTTATTAATGAAGGTTAGCTGTGTGTTTTTCATTACTTAGCTTTTGTTTCTTATATATCACTAAAGGAGAGAGGAAGATTCTGTTGTTTCCCCTTTTTTTAGGTCATCCAAAATTGGGGCACTAGTTTCATAAAAAGGCTGATTTGCATCTATTCCAACATTTACAGTTAATTGGTACGTGATCTCTGAAGCCACACAAAATCACTGCCAAAAATGCTCATGTCAACTTCTACCACAGTAACCTGCATTAATTCTCCTTACCCCACGTGAAAGAAGCATGACACACTGCTGGCTGTCAAGTCAGGTCTTTATTTTCTTGTTAAGTATCTAAACTTACTGCTCTTGACCCATTTAATTACTGTGGCACACCAGGCAATTGCAAAGAATCTGCCACGCCAAAGCCACACAATGAGAATCGAATGTTTCACTGACTTTTCCACACTGAGCCCCATCTGTGCTGCCTGAATCTGGCTGTGCCCTTCACAGGAGAATCTCTCTGAACTGGATTCCTGGGGTTTCTGGCAGAGGTCAGCACATCTTTTCATGTACACCTCTACAACAGCAGCAGGAAGAAGCACTTGCCAAGATCTATTGCCAAAAGTCAAGCTCCGTTAGGTCTTGGGACCTGGAGGTAATTGCTCTCACTAGTTAGCAAATTCCAGCACACTAGGTCTGTTTTTCATAGGTTTATTTTAAGTACCTGTAAATCTTATAAGCAGAAACCAGGAAAAAGAGGTTTGCTTTTGCTGGTGCAGAGTTTTTTTTCATGTAACTTGTTTTTACTGAAGGCAGACTAAACTCTGAAGTTAAAAAAAAAAAAAAACAAAACAAAAAACCCCACACTATTCTTTTTGAGCAGGGCTAAAGAGCTGTGTGTTCTCTGCCCCACAGTTTCACACTTCCCATCCCCTTACGCTTCGCTTCAGGCTTTGCCCAAACAAGCCCCTTTTCCTTAGCTGCAGCCAGTGGATGTTATCTTCCCATTAATCTTTCGTGTCAGCTAAAACACATAATATTTTGTTCCTCATAAGCCTTTGGGGGGATCATTCCTGTCCTTCAGAGTCTCATCACCGTGGCGGGGGGAAGCCTCCTGTTTTCAGGGAAAGAGGTGTAATTCACACTTGGTGCAGAGACTCAGAATCTAGCACAGTCATTCCTGGGGACAGGTTTCCTTTATGTTTTCCCTTTTGCAAAGGCCATGCCTCCAACACTTCATCAGGGATGAGTGGGACCACTGCAGAAGCACATGTGGTGGCAGATGTGAAACCCTGTACCTTTCTACCCACTGTCCAATGTCATGTGTTAAGATGAATGTTTGCTTCTATTACTGATAGCATGCTGCCATCATGCCAGTTTCAAAATTAAAGTGCTGGCTGGAGCAAAGTATTATGGGGCTTGAAGTTCAGGTTGCAACATGAGATGCTTCCTGTTCCTGTTGCTGCTCTTGGGTTCCAAGTTTCTTGGTGCCGGCTCTCCACTGCTGAGATAGCAGTAGGGCAGGGAGGGATGGGGGAGTAGTTCCCTGGCTTGGGATTTTAGCTCCTTTGCTTCTGCCGGCTGCTGCACTTTTTCTGCAAACAGGCTAAAGTGACTGTGCATTGGCATTATTATAATCTGATTTGCTCAGTAAACCTCTTACCTCAATTCTTTATCTCAACCTGGAGATTTCTTTTTTGTGTTACTTTTCCTTCACTTCTGTGTTGGGGGGAGAGAAATGGGCTAACCTGTTTACTGTACGTTAACCTGTTACAACCAGGCAGCCTCAGCACCATTTGGCGTGGCAGTTTCTGAGAACCAGAAGACTCAAGGCCAGCTCATCAGGGGGAAAGGGGGGAAAGGGGGGAAAGGGGGGAAAGGGGGGAAACAAAAACTCCCACTTAAACATCCAACCAACAGAACCAAAACAACCCCCCAAACATCCAGCCAACAAAACAAAGAAAAACCCCAAAACATTCAACCAACAAAACCAAAAAAAACCTTGCAACACTTCTCTCCACCCACCCAGCTGAGAGCTATCAGTGCTTGGGATTGCTTCACACAATCTTCCACTGCCTACCCGAGATAAAAATGCTCCCACGAGTGTCTCTGCATATGCATCACTGGCCATACATATGGAGCACTGTCTGTTTGGCATACAGATTCTACTTTTCCTGATCTATTAGGTGTTTCATGGGAGTGAAGAAAAGAAAAAATCATTCACACATTGTTTGACAGGAAAAACAAAAAAGAAAGAAAGGAAAAAAAAAAAAAAGGTAGTGCAATTCCATTCCACATAATAGATTTACTACTTATCTGCTTATCTGCAGTATCCAAGACAGAAAGTAATGGGGCAGACATTAAAGTTAGGCAATTTTCCAGATTTATCATTTAAATAATAAATAGTGGTTGCAGAAAAGCAAGCAAAAATACTCCAGTCTGGAAAACTGTGAAGAGCATTAGTAAAGCAGTAGCATACGCTGCATTCCTGAACCTTTCTGGAGACAGCATTTTCATTAGATTTACCAAGTCTCCATGATGAGCTGTCGATGCATTACTCAGAGTATTCTTGCAGAGACTGGGTCTTATCAGATGAGAGAGACACAGAAGAATCTGGATTTTCTCTGGCTTGTTTTCCCTTAAGGAATGTGTGGCCTGGGTTACTCTATAGCCCCTGAGCAGGTAAAAAGATCTCCTCCAAGCAACTGTGGTTTTGTTTGAAGCAGTTCTACCACACAGTCACTCCATGGAGCCAAAGCAGCATTTGCTTATAAAATGAGCTGAGTTCATTGCTGTTATTCATTAAACAGCCCTGGAAAATTAATTTTGGACTAGGTCTTCACTAAGCGTTATTCACATACTGTGTGGCTCTCACCCTCTCAGAGACTGTGATGTCTAAGTTAGGAGAGAAACACAATACACAGAAAGCTGGTAATCAAAGAAGATGTCCAGAATAGCAATTCATCCCTCTGGGGTCTAGCTACAAGCCCGTGTCCAGGTCTTCAAAAGTGAAAACCCTATTTGTATGTATTTTAACAGGCACTTTTTGGACACTGTCATCACTTTTAGATGTCACCAAACAACTCAGCTATCATTTGTGTCAAAAGCTCCTGCTGAACACCAGCCAGCACAGCCTGCTCCAACACAGAGTACAACTTCTGCAGAACCATGAGTTCAGCAAAGGCTCCTCATGGGCACAACTCAATCCCTCCTTCAGGCCTTGCACCATGCCTACAATCCTGCTTCCAGCCCTGATGGCAGTAAGGCTCCTACATCAGCAGCTCTTCTCATCCATCCTCCAGGACAGCAAGGGCTAAGAGGGAGAAATCTATTTAATAGCTGAAGAGCATAAGTTGCTTCCAAGAAATGAATAGGTCCACAGCTGCCTCAAGGAACCAAGATGTCATTTGGTCAATAAATTCAGTTTTAAGTACTTTAATTTGAATGTGACCAGGAAGTCAATAAAATGGACAACAAATTACCATGGTGTGGGGTTTGCTGCAAGCACCAGCAAAAGCTGAGGGGGACGCTAGCTGTCAATGTGGTGATGGTTTGGGGTTTTTATAAAGCCCCTGTGTATACAATTGCAGCAATCAGTGTGAACGTCAGAAAACTGCTAAGCTTGATGAACTCTCAATATGATAGATCCCAAGGCAGACAGAGAAAAAGAATGTATTTTTAACCTGATTATGTCACCTGTTAAGTCTTGCAGCAGGACAAGGTCAAACCCAACCCACAGTGCAGGAGTACAATGAGAAGTCAATCAAAACACCACAATACAGTGTTGGCTATGGAAGAATTCTGTTGAAGATGACAGGAGAGCCTACCCTAAACACCACCTTTGAAACCCCTGCAACCCCACCTGCAGACACCATTTCCACCACTTCAGATTCAGCTTAGTAAGCCAGTCTATTTTGTTAGTAGTAATACTGTTTAGCTATGCTAGTTTTCTGAGGGCTTATTGAGCAGAAATGCTCACTAAGTTGTCAGATGAGAGCCAAAGGCAGAAAGGCAGGAATACTACAGACGCTGCCTTTTCTTTGCCACAAACTTGCTCAGCTTATTTCACATATCCAATCCCCAAAAGAATGCCACAGAACTGTCACTTTTTTGTCATGATTCAGAGAGCTATGCCCAGAGTTCCTCTCATTCAAACCAGTATATGATCAGGTGTAGAAGGTCACTGCGTGCTTGTAAAGCCACCACCTATGCCTCCAATGCAGAGGACACAGCTGCTGGTCTGTTACTTTGGAGCTGAAGGTGCCAGAATGGACTGCTGAATGCATGGTTGGTATTACCAGAAAACCCTCTGTTTCCACCTGAGTCTGCCTTTGACATTCTGACATTTCCTGGGACTTGCTTGAACTTCTTGGAAATAAACATACCTATACTTGGATGATGTTTGAGTACTTTCAGAGGGAAACTGCAACCAGCTTTCCAATAGAGACAAGCTGAAGTCTTTGTCTTGCAATAAATTATTCATGATCAGATGTCTACTGACTCTAATGAGTCTGCATTTATTATAAGTAAGATTTAAGACAAAACTTCCTAATTAGGAGTTTGAGTTTAGGACAAGAGGTAACAGCCACAAACCTGAATATAGGAAATTCTATCTAAACATTAGAAGCAGCTTCTTTACATTGAGGATGGCAGAGCACTGCAACAAGCTGCCCAGAGAGGTGGTGGAGTCTTCATCTCTGAAGTCATTCAAAACTCATCTGGATGCCAACCTGTGCAACCTGTTCTAGATAAATGTGCTCTGGCAGGGTGGTTGGACTAGATAATTTACAGAGATCCCTTCCAACCCCTAACAAACTGTGATTGTGATGGCTCCAACCTAGACTTTTATTTCTGGTTTAGGTCTTCTAAGTGAAGAATTCTACTCTACTAGAAGTAACTTTTCTCTGTAGAAAAGCCAAGAAAACCCCAACCCATCAAAGCAATAAATCTAGGATCTCTAGTGATTCTTTTTAGTCTCTTCCACCTGCTTTTTCTAAAGAGCTATTTGTTTCAAATGCTGTCAGAATGTCTCTGGGCAGGAGTGCACGTTGACTGTGTGGGGTGAAACAAAGTTCTTTAAAACAAAACAGGCCTGCCACAGCACACCTCAGCTAAGACAGAACAGCACTGCTACTGCAACACTGAAGGAGGAAAACCAAAAAACCCTAGAAAAGTAGTATTAGCCATGAAACAGCTGTCTCTGAGAAAGCTGCTTCTGACTCCAAAAGTAGAAATCAGTGACAAGTTATTTCTCCCACTTTTCCCCCTTTCCTCTTCTCCCTTTTATCAGAGGACAAACATTCCAGATCCTGGCAGCCCAAAGCCACATGTGCCCTGCTGCAACAGTATCCCAGCAGCACCTCGGTGCTCAGTGCTCCCGCTCCAGAAGAGGCAGCTTCGCTCCTTACCCCTTCACTACTGCACTGCCCAATAAAAGAACCTCTGGAGTGTTTCACATAAAGATTAAGGCACTTTTATTTTATGTTTCACATAAACCATTTCCTCTTTTGATGATGAAGCACATACATGAGGTATCTCTCATAACTTGCATCTGAAATGTTATCAAAGATTACTCATGACATCGTTGAGTACAGTTGTGAACCTCGCAGTAGAAAAATCTTTAAACTCAAAAGACACAAAAGACAAAGCAGCCATCCTTGGTGGAGGAAGAGAACAGAATCAAATTTTCCCATGCTACTTTCCCTGCAAACTTCCTCTTTTTGTAATGAAATCCAGACTGCAAAGTGCAAACATTTCCACTGGAAAGCTATATATTGAGGGATGGAATCACAGAATCATAGAATGTTTTGGGTTGGAAGGGACCTTTAAAGGACATCTAGTCCAATCTCCCTGCAGTCAGCAGTCAACTAGATCAGGTTGCTCAGCCTTGTCCAGACTAACCTTGAATATTTCCAGGAAAGGGGCATTTACCACCTCTCTGGGCAACCTGGGCATCTGTTTTCCTACCCTCACTGTAAAAATTTCTCCCTTATACCTTGTCTGAATTTTTCATCTTTAGGTTTAAAAACATCATCCCATTTTCCTGTCACAACAGGCCCTGCTACAAAGATTGTCCCCATCTTTCTCATAGGCCCCCTTCAGGTACTTGGCTGCTGTAAGGTCTCCCTAGAGCCTTCTCTCCATGCTGAACAGCCCCAACATTCTCAGCCTGTCCTCACAGCAGATGTGCTCTATCCCTCTGATCATTTTTGCAGCCCTTCTCTGGACCTGCTCCAACAGGTCCATGTATTTCTTGTGCTGAGGACTCCAGAGCTGGATACAGTACTGAGGGAGAGTCTCACCACAGCAGAGCGGGAGAATCATCTCCCTAAACCTACTGGCCATGTTGCTTTGATGCAGCCCAAGATATGGTTGGCCTTCTGGGCTGTGAGCACACACTGCCAGTTCATGTCTTTTTCGTCCACTGGTAATCACAAGTTGTTCTCTGTAGGGCTGCTCTTCACCCCTTCATCTTCAGCCTGTACCAGGGCCTGTCCAACCCAGCAGCAGGACCTTGCACTTGGCCTTGCTGACCTCATGAGTTTCACATGGGTCCACTTTTAGAGTGAGATTGTCCAGGTCCCCCTGAATATCATCCCACTGCTCAGGTGTGTCAGCCTCAGTTATCTGCAAACGTGTCACTGATGAAGATATTCAACAGTACTGCAGGAGGACAATTTTCTTGTGACAGCTACCTCAAAATGTATCTTCAGTTCTCCTAAGTGAGAGTGTAAAACAACCCCAACTCTTCCACTGGTAGAAAAAGTTTAAAGTACAAAAAGTTTTAGAGAGCACCTGGATCTACAGCATTTTACTAGCACTGCAATTCTACTGCTGCTCTAGTTTTAAAGGAGATGTGAGGTCAGAATCAGGTACCCACAGTAACTTAACACATAGATAAATGTTTGCCTTTGGAGTAACTGAGAAGTCAATGCTACTGCCTGAAGGTAAGAAGAAAAAGCACAGAGAAACAAACATCAAAGAGCAAGAAAAGAATGCCTTCTGCCTCAAAGACACTCTCTGATATAATTTTTAAAGAAGTGGATGATTTAAAATGTAAAAACAGGAAATGACTGATGAAAAAGTTTTTACAGAATGAAGGAAGCTTTGTATTACAGTGCTGGGATACCACTTGCAGGCTGTGCATGCAGGTTCTGCCATTAGACAGCTCCAGTCCAACTGCAGGGCTCTACCCTAAAAGGCACCAGCCTTGATATAATTACTTCATGCAGAGAAAGACTATTGACTCAAAAGCTATCTATTTACAGCTCTGTAGACTACAGACATAAAGACCACAGACTTAAAGCACTCTGAAACAGGACAGAAACACCTTAAATGTTGCAAGCTGGCCCATACATATCTTCAAAGAAACTGCAAATCCAATTATAGCTGTAGACAGTATGTTAAAAATGTTAATGAGTTAAATAAACCTCTTTTTTTTGTTCACCGAGGAATTATGTGATCTAGAGACTGACATTGAACAAGAATTCAGGTGTGTAATCCAGTGCATGCCTGACAAACACATCTTGGTCTTCATGCAAGCTCAGAATTCACAATGGGTGTCTGCATATGTAAGTTGATCATAACCAAATGTCACATTTAATCAGGTTCTCTGAACATCTGAGTAGCAACATCACTTCACATGAGGTGTAACAATTTCAGCCTTAGAAAAGGTGAATGCCAGTGCAATGGAGCAGCCACTCCTGTCTTTGCTGCAGCTTCAATGATCTGACCTCATGCAAGTAATCTTGAATGCACTTTCAAAAGGTAAAGCAATGACATAGGTCATATCGTTTTGCTGGGTTTTGGTTTGTGTTTGTTTGGGTTTTGTTAGAAAGCAAAAAGAAAATCCATAGCTGCTGGAGTACACCATAATTCCCAACAGTCACAGTTCAGAGAAAGGAGGCATATTCTCAGCTTCTCTAGGTCAATATGGTTTATAAACTTCAATGCTGTTACAGGGCAGATGCAAGGCAAGGATTATCTGAAAACTCTCCTCATTTTATTATGTGACTGCCCATTTTAAAATAAAAATGGGAAATGGAAAGCAGAACCTGCAAACATTATTCCACTGCAAGCAAAGGAAAACTAAAGACTACACAATTTCTTTTCATTCACAAGTTTCAACTCCATAGAAGATATTTTACATAAGTTCTGTGCTGCCTTTTCTTTCTTTATACTGTTGTTGGGACTCCCTCATTTCCCACTTTCCTCCCAGTAATATATTTAATCATTGTAATGGCTCTGTATATGTCAGTCAAGAGCCATAAGTGATTATGCTGTGCAAACAATTTATTGCTTGCTGCTCCCTGCACACCTCATGACCACACATTCCTGTCAGCCTTCCACACGCCATCTCCAAAACATGCGCGACCACTACCATTTGGATGAACTGCTTTTCTTCCTTCAAATTGAAAGAATGGCTGCTTAAACTTTTTCCCAAATAGCTGTTTGAAGTCATTGTCCCTGCAAATTTAGCTGGTAATGAAAATGAAAGGTTAATGTTTATTTCTAGAAACTTTGCTCACAGGAAGCCTTCCTTCAGCACAAGCGACTTCCGTAACCCGCGCCACGGCGTGCAGAGGAGTTGAGAGTGCTCTTGGATGAGCGGGGGCACCTGGTCCCCCATTTATCATCCTCCTGAGGTCACCCGCCAGCTGCCTGTCCTCTCAACACCCAGTCTCGCTACCGCAGCAAAGACATTCTCCCTCGCTCAGGTTTCCAGGTCTGAACTTCCAGATACAGTAAATCAATCAGCCATCACAGAATCTGCTCAAACAACTGCAAGTAAGCAGTTTAACGCCCTTGAGCAGCCTCGCTGCGTAACAAGGACACTGCAGTCCTAGCTGGAATCCAGCAAAACACTTGCTCTGCATGACTAGTATAGATTACACTTCAGAGGACTGCAGAACTGCAGCTACATTTAGTCTATGACTAAATCAGGCTCCACTTGTCCTTGACCCTGAGAAGAATGTCATTGAGCACCAGGGCCTTTTCTCAGCTACAATCTCACACACTTTTTCTTCTCAATGGCTAAAAAGACCATTAAGCCATCATTTCTCTAATTGCAAAGTAGCTCTCTTTCTCTTTAACATGTTGTGGAAAGGTTTTGACATGCCTTGATCTTTAAATTCTTCATCTTTCCTCCTGCCCTCCAACTCCACTCTTCCTTCCGCACGCCACATTTAGGACAAAGGTCACCAGAATAACATGGACATGTTTAAACTATTATTATTCCTGTGAGAAAGGTAAGCATTGTTTTGTACCTTACTACCTGTTTTCATAGGATTATCTTCTTTTTTTTTTTTTTTTCTTTTTTTTTTTTTCTTTTTTTAAGCATAGGGCAAAGTTCAGTATTAAAAACATCACTCTCCTCCCTCACAGCTAAGGGAATGGTTCCCCAGGTTCCAACTCCAGGCATATAGCACCCTTTCTGCAGACAAAGAGAAAAGGCAACTTTTATTCTGAAAATACAGTTCTTTTGGACACACAAATTCTTCTTTTAGGATAAAAACTCCCTACTGTTCCTGACTCTCTTTTTCTCTGACTTCCGCACACCCCACCGTGTACCATAAACCCCCCAGCGCACAGCAAGCAATCCATATTGATGAACTGGGGCTTTGAGCAAGCTACATGAAAGAGATTCCTCCTGGACCAGCTTCCATGTAAATTATGCAGCTGTGAAGCAAATGGAGCCCTTTCTGAACAGAGCACTCAGACAGGAGCACCTACAGAAAGAGGATGGAGATCCATGGAGACTGTTTTCCCCTTTTTTCAGTACACTTTGCTGGATGCACAGTTCTGGGAGCAACAGATCACAAGGATGGTCATGGCTGCACCATAACTGCAAAGTACAGAAAAGCCTACCATAAGCACAGAAGGATACTTTTGCCCCAGGATTGCATTTTAGTCTCAGCAGGGGAGGACAGAGCCCCTGGGTGATTAAGGCGTCTGGCATGGTCACAGCCAGGCTGCCGCCTTAGAGAGATCCACAGCCTCCTTCACCTCTACGCCCTCACCCAGTTTGCCTCCTCCATCTATCTGCTCTGTGGCACAGCTCTGAATTGCCACTGCAGGGCACTGATCTCCCTGAGAATCATAAGGTTGGACCTAAGGAGAAAGAAACATCACCTCCTCTTCCCCACCAGCATAAAGAACTGAGAGCAGGAAAATAACACCACAAAAGCACTTATCACAGCCACAAGCTCTGCTCCCAAATCTCTTCTGATAGAAATCGCATCATCTGAGCAACCAAAAAGCTGTATATTAGCCACAGCTTTAAATATGCTGCCTGCCCAGGTCAGCCAGTCTGTTCTGTTCTCAGTGTGGCACAGCACCTTCTGCTCTCACAAAGTCACAACAAATTCCTGTCCTATGGCAATTTCAGTTTAATATGACTCAGAAACAAAATAGTACAGGATGCATAAGAATGTCTAGAGGGTTTTTAACCTCTGATACTGAGCAGATAAGTAAGCTGCCAAACCTAATAATTATCTTAAATGAGTAACTGTGAGCAGAGAACTCTCAGCTCATAGTTATTAATTTGAGATAATAAGAAGCTTAAGCTATTTTCTTTTGGCAGTATTTGAAAAGCATAGTTGTGGAAAGCAAAAAGATTGCAATTTGAATGACACTATTTAAAGAAGATGAGACTGTTGGGGTCAAAAGAAGGTGGTATCACAGCTGAATAATGCTCTAACACATTTAAACCTCCACTTCTTCAGATTCTGGTTGGTGCTGATCAGCTCAGGATTTCAGTCTGATGTTGAGGATCAAGTTTACAGCTCTCAACCATACTGGCATTTGCTCCTCAGGAAGGCCTGGAAGAGGTGGAAGGGAGAGAAAAGAGGAGGACAAGACCTAAGAGTGAGGGCTTCTTCTCAAAACCACAGCTGGGCTAAGAACTAGAACCATTTGCCCAAGTCATGTGCAGCCTTTTGTCTGGGCTGCCAACCACCAACCTGCAAAGGAATCATTTAGCCCTGCTCTGCACTGAAGAGGTAAGACAGCTCATACAGGTGGAGGGAAGGACAGGAAAGAGTTGCTCTGTTCTCTTGAGAATAGTGTTATAGGGGACTAAATTGACAAAAGCTCCACTCCTTCAGTCCTATGAAATTTTCTCCTATCTGTCAAACATGTGGACATGACACTTTAGGACATGGTTTAATGGCCATGGTGGTGGTGGGCTGATGGTTGGACTCGATCTCAGAAGTCTTTTCCAACCAAAACAACTCTATGATTCTATGATATGGTTGAAGCTATTACTATTTGGTTTAAATACAGAGTATCATTTAAAGCCTGTTTTCCCCTTTTAACAGTTTGACATTTCTATTGTGAAATCTGGGTGTAATTCTCTGGATTTTATTGTCCTTCTCTATTGTGCCCTGATGGAATATCTAGAGGAGAAAAAAACAGTAATAATAGAAGATTTTTATTTTACTTTTCTAAAAAGACAATTAATTAAGTGTCCAAATTTATATAATATCTGTTGAAAGAATTTTTATTCTCTGCTGCTTTCAGTCTAATACAATTTCCTGAATCAGCAGGAGCACAGGTATCAAGGCAGAAGTGTGTTGAGTTAGGGAGAATCCTTTAGCTTCACCTGGGGAAGAAAACTGCTAACAGAGTTGTCATAGAGGAGTGACATTCACAATTACTGAAGTTCTCCATGGATTATTTCTGTAACAACTTGACCCATTTCACAAGCTGCATCCTCAATAAATGCATCCAAAGAAGTTGTGCATACTTACTGATTCTGAAACCTGCTGGTGCAGAAACTGCATTTTTAAATGTTCACAGAGAGTGCCTAGCAATTGAGGGGGATTATTAATAAATAATGACATTTAATAAATTATCTTGCTATACCCTGCTGAGAAGAGAACTCACATTAACACTAGGTGGCAGAAGGCTCTGTCACATCGACGACACCTGCAAACGGACACACTCCTAGATCTAGACTGCAGCTTGACTGCTGATTTTACAAAAGTTAATTGCAAAAGAGCTGAAAGGAAAAAAAAACAGGAAAAAAAGGCTATAAAATATGATTTTCCATCTACTCTTTCAGTTCTAATTCTGGCTCAAATACCTTTAATACTGTTTAAAAGATCCTTGGCTATCCCTAAACCAAAATGTACCTTCTAAATTCAAACCTTACATGACCTCTTACTCAAGTCAGGTGAAACTCCGTATGTGATAGGTGATTCTATTAACCCTTTATTTAAATATAAGAGGAGTTCATAGTTTAAATAAACAAATGGCCACTAGGGCCAGTATGCAATAAAAACATACACTCCTAGTTACCTTGGAAGATACTTAAGCTAGGAGTGCTGTAGCAAGCACACTTCTGCAGCTGAAAGAAAACAAACACCCTATAAGCAAAGTCATTCAAAACTGCTCAAGACTCACTGTGGAAGAGATCTCCCAGAAATGGCAGGTGCTTCTTCATGGAGATGCATTTTTCAGGAGACACTTTTGTAATTACATGTAAAATTCCATGGTGTAAACTGTTTTTTTCTAGGTTTGTGTATTTTACCCTTTTAGAAGTGTTTATGCTTGATTTTCCTTTATTCTGGCCACTCTCTCTTTAACTGCTCTAAATTTCTCTCTCATCTAGTCAAAATCCTACATACAAAAAGAAACAAACATTTTAATTTCCATACAAAAGACAAATGAAAAAATATCAGCAACTGTAACTCAAAGAGTGTATATGGAGGAGAGTTTGCTGTGGTAACAACCTAGATAGAAAAGAAAGGAAACAGCAATGACAGATGTAAGGAGGAAGCCATAAACTCAGAGAGGAAAAGCAGAAGACAAGCAGCGTCTGGACAATCAGCCCCCAAAACAGCACGGCTGGGAGAGCAACAGACTATTTCCTATATAGTCAAATAAGTCAGCAAAGATTTCATCTAGATCACCGTGGCTTCACTGCTTTTACACTTGCCAGCCAGTAACGTCCCAGATTTACAGCGTTTGAGGGTTGAGTTCTACAAGTGTAGCCAAAGAGCTTAGTAGCCTTGTGGTGGGTTATTTTGCACCTCTAAACATGGAGGCTCTTTGTGTTTAAATATAGTATATTTTATCATTCACAGTTGTCAGCAGTGGAAATTGTCATCTAAGCAGTAAAAGATGCTGTTGAAGAAACAGAAGGGCTGGTTAGAAAGTAAAAATTATTTTGGCAATGACAATTCATGTCACTGCCTATTTTGAGGGCAACAGATCAAGCCACCCATTGCAAATTGCTGCCTGAGAGGCAGAAAAATCAATAGTAGGTAGGAAAGTCTATTTGCCAAGGCTACAGCCCCTGCCAGCAGATTATTAATGCAGCTGTCTGCATTTTTTAATGTTTCCTAAGAAGCAACTATGTTAACTGAAAAGGTGCAATGTGTCACCAGCCTTTTTCTTCTCTCCTCTTCATTTTCTCTTTATATTAAAACTTTGGCTACCAAAGAAAGCAATCATGTTTCACCTCATCTTTTCCCAGCTTTTCTGAAGTTCAGTTCCTGCTCTATGGCAATATATACAGTCTAAGTACTACCCTTGACAAGCTGTTTGACAACCCTAAGTTGCACATCAATTTTACTCCCAGAGCTTTGGAGTTGATAGGGCTTAGATGGGAAATGGAGGCCAATTAAAATAAACACAGAGCATATCAATGAATTCTTCAGAAACATAAAAGACAAGCAAAATGAAACACTACTGGCTTTTGCCCATGATCAGAATTCAGCCCATCTCTCAGGCTGAACGCTCTGGCTGAGGTCCAGAGAGATACTTAAGCACATGTCTTATTTTAAGCATGTGAGTAGTCTCATTGAGTTTTCACCCGTGCCAGTAAGAATATTCAATGCGCTTAAAGTTAAGCACATTGTTAAGTGCCTTCCTGGATCCTGGCCAGGCTATTTAGCCCTTGGAAGAGTTAGTCTACAGAATAATCACCATTTTTTTTAACTTCTCAAGACCTTCTTTCAGATAAAGTTTTATGCTGCATGGCAATATTTCATTCATTGAGTATCATATGAGCATTGACTGGTTTACAGCAGCCTTCAGGGAACAAGTATTCTTCCCATTCCCACATCTTCTGAAGTAGTAACTGGAAGAATTATCAAGACACATAAGCAAATAAACAGATAAAGAAAATTAGTTTTGCAAGGGAAGCCAGGAATCTTACTGATCTGGAAAGCAAAGCTAGTGCCATAGTGAAAAGCTGACAGACATGTTCATTTTCAGTGAAAACTAGTAAAGTAATTTGCCAAGATCCTATTCCCATGCCAAGTCCTTTATAGCAGCTTTAAAAAAACCAAGCTAATTATTGCCTGAAATGAAGTATCACAATAGGTATGCAGTCAATTTGAATATAGTTTCTTCCTTTTCCATCAAGTTGAATACAAAATTTAAGGAAAGAGCGTTTAGTGCATCCTCAATGTGATCTGACCACCACAGAGCAGTGTACAGGGATCAAAGGCACAACAAACACTAGCTTTTTGTTACAAAGGCGGCAATGCCATTTGCTTTGCTGCAGCCAATTGGATTAATTATCTAGCCGGCACTATGCAACTTCAGTGTTGTACCCTGGGTAAGTACTAGAGAAGGACACTTTAAATATGGAAACTGTACTGGGTCAGATTGATGCTTCCTTCAGCCCAGCCATTCCTCTGCATGAGCAGAAAAAGGAAGCGTATGAAAGCCTGACTATACCAGTGAGACCAGCAGGACAATACAACAATACACTCCTTTTTTACAAGCTGATGTCACTTTTCATTTTAGTACTAGTACTAGTTTCTTCCTGGAATGTTTAAATTCAGTATCAAATGCATTTGACAGGGGCAATATATGAACAGAAAGCGAATTTAAATCTAGAGCATCTCTTTGAAACCTCAGTTGACTCACAGCTATGCTACCATGCTTTATACCAATACAACTTCACTGATTTCATGTTACACCCAACAGCAACTCAATCCTCAGCATCTAAGACTCCACTTTAGAAACTGATGGACTACACAGACAATCCCTGAGACCTCTGCAAAAAGTAACTAAGAAGATAAAGGCAGCCTGCTGACAAACAGACACTTTCTGGTGGATTCTAATTTTGAAAGAAATAATCTCTCTTTTTTATATACCTAAAGTTATTTTGCATATCTTGATAGTGAAACTGATGAAATTTTCCCACCTTGTTGTGCAGAGTCAGAGCAGACAAACACAAAGCCCATAAGCATTTGGGCTGGAAGGCACATCCAGAGACCATTCAGTCCAGCCCTCTGCTCAAAGTAGAGTCAGCCCAAGCAGGTTGCTCAGGGCCATATTCAGTCCAGATTTTAGTATCTCCAAGGAGGAAGAGTTGTCAAACTTTCTGGACAACTGGTTCCAATGTTTGACCGCCCTCACAGTAAACATACAGTTGCAGATCCCTTGGTCTCACCTCATTTCACACAACAGGTATCCCAAGTCCATACTCCAATGTGTTCATGTCTCTTGCACTGGGAAGCCTAGGACTGGACCCAGCACTCCAGATCTATCTCCAAGCAGTGTTGAGCAGAAGGATCACCTCCTTTGACCTGCTGATAATGCTCTGCCTAATGCAGCCCAGGAGGCTGTTGGCCTTCTTTCCCACAAGGACACATTGCTGCCTCATGGTGAACTTGGTGTGCTCCAAGTCCTTCTGTGCAAAGCTGCTTTCCAGCTGCTTGGTCCTCAGTCTGTACTAGTGCACAAGGTTATTTCTCCCCAGGTGCAGGACTTTGCAGTCCTCTTTGCTGAACTTCACGAGATTGCTGCCAGACCATTTCTCCAGCCTGTCGAGGTCCATTTGAAGGGCAATGCAACCATCTGGTACATAAGCTGCTCCTCTGAACCTTGTATCACCTGCAAACTTGCTGAGGGTGCACACTTTCTCACCAGCCAGGCAGCAATGAAGAGGCACATAATAGGTAGGTTGAAGTCACCTAATTGTGTTGGTTTAACCAGATCCCTTTTTTTAATTAAGATGGTTAAATTAGCATGTATTTTAGCACGTGCAAGACTCACGTCTGTGTCTGAAGAGTATCTGCTAGCTTAGTTCATTCTTAAAACTGAATTTCCTTTAATAAAAGTCCAAAAATCATTTATGACTTCAGAGGGAAAGACAGACTGTTCTTTTTTTGAATCATTTTAGTATGTAACTAACCCAAATGGTGGTCTTTATTAAATCACTTCTGTGGACAAAACTACACCATCACTTGAAGAAACAAGAGCAACAAGCAAGCTGTATTCCAGAACCCGGATTACAGCCAGATGGAAAAACATGGAATGCGTATGGCATAATTATAAGGTCACAGTATTTGCTGCCAGAATTGCAAAAATTATTCTTAAAATTATACCCTAAGTAGAATGCTGTTTAGCTAAACTGCAAGAGCATTCCAAGGAACATGAAAAAACAAACTTACCACGGTGCCGAATCGAAATTATGCATCCTTAAGAGTTTATTTTAATAAAAGTATAGTTAGTGGCTGAATAAAGTTTCTCCCCCCAAAAATAAATCAAAGATAATGAATGCCTGATGCTTAAAAAGCTGTCACATGAAATCTCATTATCAACTCATGTAAACTAACCTCAAATTTAACCAAATGCAACTGTGATCACTATTGAGTCAATCTGAAAATATCTGGGGTTTGAGGCAACAAAACCAGATGCAAGGATGAGTAAAACGTTGGACTCCACAAGCAGAACAGGGTTCTTTGCCACTGAAAGGTCTGGAACAATTATACTGAAGGGAGAAGCCATAAGAATGAAAAGTTTTGATAGCATTGCCACATTTAGCAAGAGAGTCAAGTGTAGGAGAAACAGAAGGGAGTTAATTTACAACTGTTGCATGTTGCTTATTTTTTTTCTTTTTAAAGATGGCATTCTCCACTCTCAGGCAGTTTTGGGCATGGGCTGTTCCTCCACACAGCTCTAAATCACTGTACAGTGTCTAGTATGATGGGCTTGCATTATACATTCCTAGGCACTTCTGTAAAGCAAAAAAAGGCAATAAATAACAAGAAACCCTGCCTCATAAAATACAAGCACTGCCAGATTTACTGACATAGTCTTGAAAAAGTCCTAAAAGTTACTGAACTCTAATATATAGAGTTGTGCTACTACAAAAAAACACCAAAAAAACCCCACACAACCAAAAAAACCCGAAAGAAAGAAACAAAACCACACAAAACCAAAAAACAAACCACCACCAAAAAACAAACAAACAAAAACCAACACCAAAAAAAGCCATTAGAAACAGATTCTACCTTCCCTGTGAACAAAAACCCTGAAGACAGGGCTGTGATTTCCTTTGCTCTTTTTTACTCTCCATAACACTGATCACTTTGCAGCCTTAATTAACAGCAACCATTCTCAGCCCTGATAAAGGGCTCAGTCGTTGAGAAAGAAACCCATACAGTGGACAGAAAGCTATAATTTGCCAGCCAAGCAGGTCTTCCAAGCCTGTAAAATGTAACTCCCACAATAGTTTTATCTTTGTTTTGCTGTAACATGTCACTCACTATAGAGAGGGAATGTGGCAAGCTTGCCCAGTCTCACTACAGATGAACTCTAAGGTAAGGACGTGGACCTTTTAATGGCAGTACAGATATCTGTTGGGCACTTGTGCATACAAATATGTGCACACACAAACAAGTGTGTGCATGCACTGCCCACCACTGTGCTCTGTCATGTATCACAATCTCAGAAGGTGGTGATGGAGAATGAAAAGTTGCCTACATCAATTCCTTTTTATTACTTACATTTAGCACTTATTAACAATTACAGTTATCATGGGTGGAAGTGGAAAACCCCATGAACTAAAAAGAAAGTGGGGGAAAAAAAACCCACAAACAAACACTGAGCGGAGGGAGGAAAAGGAATCAGAGTGGAGAAAATGGAGTTTTATTCCACAAAACAATAACCCCTACCATTACAGCCTTGCTGGCTCCTTCTCCAGTGGCAGGAAATTTCTGTAAAAGAATCATGTGGTGCTAGAACACAAAACTGCAGAGCTTCATATATGAGACAAGTGAGAGTCCCAACCAGGGATTAACGGATGAAGTACAAAGCCCAGTCCTCCTCTCCTCTGCCTCCCAAACACTAAAAATTTAGAATGTGACAGAAACCTGTTGATTTTGACAGGGTTTAAGTTATATCAATATGAAGCTAAAGAAGCAGAAAACAGATAAAACTGGCAGAAAAATAAAGTGTCCAGGACTTCCCTGCTTTATTGAGTCTCCTGAATATTTTTGTCTTCACAGAAACAGGTAGAAAATCCTGGATGGCCACAGAAGGGAAATGGATTTATGAGGTTTGAGAATCCAAAAAACGAAGGTGCAATTGAGCTACTTGATTTTATTATTTTTATCCCTAAAAGCTTAAATAATAAAGACAGTAAAAATGAAAATAAAGCACAGAAAGCACCTACTATAAAAGCCCTGTGTCAGTGTTGTCCTTTAGGCACATTTCCCTCCCCACCTCTGAAAAGTTGCCTGGCATTTGACATAATTGGGAGGAAGAATTTTCTCCCCGGCAAAGTCAATTAACTTCACTGCATCGTTATCATGTCAGAAGCAAATCTGCTGTGTTCTTCATGTCTGACATAAGTTTCTACACCTACATGACAGATCAAACTCATTTAAAAGATATTACTCAGGCTTTAAAGGGAAGTTTCATGGCTACATCAAGTCACAAAGCTGTGAGACAAAAGATGAGTGATTATTCTATTAGTATGTGATGCACTCCCCTAGAATATTAAAATACAGTGTGTCTTTGTACTGAAATTTATGTTCTTTCAGGCAATTTGCTATTTCATTATGAAGAACTGTTGTCTTCAATCATCATAAACATCTGTAGGAAATTAAAGAAGGTCATTTTCCTGCTTTGTGCCCTTGCACTGCATAATTTCTCATATGATAAAGTTTAAAAAAAATGGCTATAACAAGAAATTTAACATACAGCCATAACCAGATATAAGCATGTTTGTTCACTGAATGTTATAACCAAGCTTCTTTACTTTTTAAAGGGCTACGTAAAATCTTAGTGCTTTATGCAACGCCATACAATGTGACATCATCAGGTTACATGTCATGCCACTCTTTGGCATCATTAAACCAAGTGCCAAATCTCATCACATTTTATGGCCACCATAACTCAAGTCCAAACTTATTCCCCATTAATCCCAACTCAGTGTTTGTTGTACATCAATGTATAAATCTAATTAAAGGCAGTATAGGACAGATGATGCAAACAACATGCTTAATGCAGTTCGTCAGTTAAAACACAAATGAATTGGGTAATGCAGGTGCTGAAAAAACAAAAACCCAAAACACAACAACTTCTCTTCTGAAATGCATTTCCTCATCATCAACCATTAAAAGCAACTGGACTAGTATTCCAGCTCTTCCAGATGGCAGCCACAAACTGGGAGCACTCACAGGGAAACACAAGGGTCTCTGTGGACCTATACTTCTCAGTTTACATCCCCTGAGCAGCATGGAAGAGCATAACGCAGAAGAAAACCAGCCACTTCCAGTTGGGCATGAACCTATTCTGAAGTCAAAAGCTGTATTTTACTCACCAAAGGCACTATGACATTCTGGTAAGAGGGTTGAATCAAATTTCTTTACTAACAAAGCAAACTAACAGTTTCTATTGAGTTGGTCAAGTGCAGTGCATCACGTCTGACAGGCTGCTGATTGAAAGGAAGAGAGCAAAGGATCATATTGATCTCCCATCAGCAGGGCAAGCACTCTAGTAAGCCTGCTTGAAGTAGCTACATAGAAGTACTGCATTATTTGCCACACAAGAGCTATGCAGCTTTTCGAAGACTTCAATAATATTTTGGCACACTGTGGGCTAATGTGATGCCCTTTGCTTGACTGAGAACTTCTCGTACTACAAAGGTTCTATGAGAAGAGCAAAAACCATAGCAGAAGCAGGGCTGGCTCTTCCCAGACCACCTCTGTGCTATTCCAGCACATATTGGAGCACACCCAAATCCAACCTGCGCTAGAAGCTGTCTCAAATGTGAGCCACACACACACTTTACCATGAGTGTAGCTTTACAGAATTCCCTATAACTCTTTATAGAGGTTAAAGCTGTATCAATGCAAATCCTCACTTTTTGTACAAAAAGTACATTTAATTTTTTCAAGGAATAAAAGATTTGGTAAGATTTCCAAAGGAATGCTATGGGTTTTCTTCCCAAGTTACTTATCTTTTTGGATCGTGGTTATCCTTTAATCCCACTAGAGTGCAAGAACTCCCACTCTGTCCATTTAATGCACTGCTGCTGAATACATTCCACACTGACCTATGGATCTGTTTAACCAACACTGGTCTCAAACGTCTTTACCTCAAGAACTGACATATAACTCAGTAACTCACCTCTAAAGTAATGAAAAAAAAAAACACAACCAAGCTCACCTTTAGCTGCAGTACAAAAACAGGCAGTAATTTACCCCCCCTCCTTGAAGTTCAACATTCAAAGTAGCTTCATAGATGCTACACCAAAATAACATTTAGCACCATTTACACTGATAGATCTCAAGAAGTAAGTGTAAATGGGGATTCATCATCCCACAGAAGTATTTTCCCTGCAGGGGTCTCATTTTATTTCATCTATGATTTAAAAGAAAATATTAAAGTCAGTCCTTATAAAATGCACAGCTGTCAAAAAATACGAGGGAACTGTGAAAATAGATAAATTACTCAGGCTAATCTGTAGCATTTACTGATACAGGCTTTTCCCAGCTACGGACAGCTTCCTAGCAAAGGTCATGCAGCTGGGACCAAAGAACATAGGTCACACAAGAAACAGCACTACACATATTAATTAATACTGGAAACAACATAGAGATAATGGTGGTTTACAAAAATGAGCTCTGGCTACTTTTGTGGCTAAGGAGGTGAATACATACACAAAGTAATATCAATCAGGGTAAAATGGAGAGGGGGGAGAAAAAGGCACAGATTTACATATGGACCGAAGCCAGATTCCAAAGACATTTTAGTGTTCAACTTCCTTTGAGGATTTTAGCCTATCCAATTTAACAAAGGCTACAGAGGGATCTGCAACAAGATCAGATATGATCCACCTCCCTACATGATTGGTTTCTTCCTCTGCCGCCCTCTTTCCAGACAGCACATGATGCCACACACACCAACACGTGCTTTTAAAGTGTTTTTCCAATACCTTCCTTTCTCCAGTCTGATTATCCTGAACCAGTACATTTTTAACCAGTTCAGAGCCTACAGTTCACTAAACCTAGCAAAACAGACTCCTCATTCAATCAGTTGCTCTAGAAAAATGTTACCTTTGTCTATTCAGTATTCAACCTGTTTTCTGAAGTAAGTCTCTGAGCATTAGCCTCTCTTTTCTGGGGCAAAACACCAATTTTCAGTTGTAGCTGCATTCGATGCACTGCCAGGCTTACAGAAAGCACCTTGTAACAGCAGGGAATGATTGCATGGTAAATGTAAAATTATATATAATGACATTTACACATGTGCAGACACACAAACATTTATCATTAAAATAATTCCAGTAAAAAAAGTTTTCCTGGGTGCAACGAGCATGCCCTCAAAGCAGTTACTTTTGATGCCCTTAGTCCTACCTGCTTGGGACAATCCATGGTACCACTGCAGTTTGTTCACCACTTTGCAAGGAAGTAGAGAGTTTTTAGGATCTGTCATTCCCTCTTACATTTACCCCCACCATGTGGCAGCTATTCTTCTGGAAGAATCCAAATTTTACCAGAAGTAGTAAAATTTTTGGAGACAGCTCAGTAAAAGAACATATAAATTGGTGAGTTGGAGTGTGGGTTGGAGAAAAGAATCACAGAATCACCTGTCTGAATAAGACCTTAAGATCACCGTGTCCTACCATAACCTCATCTCCCTGTACACAACCATACAGAAAATGGGGAGAGAAGAAGGTAAAAGGGATTCAAGGAGCACACATGCTTGTTTAGACATTGCTTTCCTATCACTTCAAGGAATTTTGCTAAATTTATCATCTCTTCTGAACCTTGTTTATTTTTTCTTGCTTACACCAGAAGGATTTTAAAGCCTCTCCTTTATTTGCATGTCTTGCTTTTCGTATTGTTTTTGCTTTCTTAAGGAAACTGGCAATTGAAATGCTGTTCTAAAAACAAGTCACAAACATTTAGCAGTGTTGCCGTTTCAAACACCAGACTCAGCTGAATCTGCCGTGCAGAAAGATGATGCTGTTTCAGCTGACGGGAGACTTCAGAAAGGGCAAAAAACTGCTGAATAAAATCAAAATGCAAGTTATGAGTCAACAAAAACTCTGGGATTAGTTACAAATAACCATACATCAAAGCTTCCCAAGATGGAGGATACACCAGCAGTCTTATCCTCCATCCAGCCATCCCAGCTGATGTGGTCCTCTACTGTAAGCAGCAAGAACATCCCAGAGCCTAATGCTGCTATTTCAGAACAGATAGTCCTATTTTGCAGGCAGAAGAATTATAAAATTGTTTTGGTTGGAAGAGACCTTCAAGATCAGACTCGATGATCCTTGGGGTCTCTTCCAACCTTAGTTATACTGTGATCATCAAGTCCAACTGTTAACCCAATACTGCAAGGTCACCACTAAATTATATCCCCCAGCATCACATCTACATGTCTTCTTAATACCTCCAGAGATGGTGACTCAATCACCCCTCTGGGCAGCACGCTCTAATGCTTGACAACCTCCTTTTCTGATGATCCAAAGCACCAATGAAAAAACAAAAAATACACACCACCCAAATAAATTCAAAAGACAGGCTTATAGTAGTTTAGATGGATAACTACCATAAATTTCAGAAATTTCATCTCATTACCTTTTTCAAGCTCATCCAAAGACAATACTGGACTGGTGAAACCAGCTCCCTCTCGAGGTCTAGACTAGAGGCCCTGCTGCTGTCCCTCCACAGCAAGGCTGCTGGGCAGATGCTGCATTTACATTGAACTCCACTACTGCTTCGCTACTCCCAAGTGCACAAGGAAGGCATGGAATGGGCCCCTATGTCAGCACTGAAATCTCACACATTTGCTATCCTCATTCACAAAGTATTGTTCTAAGGAGGTAAAACCAGCATTAAAAGAAAATACATGGTTTTATTTTCTTTTCTGATCTTAAAACTTCCAGGACAGACAGCCTGTAAAACCTGCTACTGTAGTACACATGGCAGCGGATCTTAGCAGATAGCTCCAGCTTCAGCATTTGTTTCAAAACGCTTTCCTGTATTTCCTATTAATCAGCAGCCAACAGCTCACAGTAAAGCCAAATACCTGCTAACTTGGCCAAGCTATTATCCCAATGAACAGCCTGCAGCACTACCATACTGCTTCACTGCCATGGCTGTCATCGAGGTAGCTCATCCAGGGAGCTGCATTCCTTTGCTCCATTTGTAAACACCCCTGAGCCATGTTGAGCACACTCTTCAATTATATGGAAGTGCCTGTAAGTATGCAGAGTCCACCCACTGTGCTGCAGAAGAAAGCAATACCCACACATACTGCCCAGGGGTAGGAATAGTAAAGATGCTGCTGCAGGCCTAATCCTGCTTCAGAGAATCACAGAATGCATTGTGTTGGAAGAGACCTTTAAAGGCCATCTAGCCCAACCCCCCTGCAGTAAGCAGGGACATCCCCAACTAGATCAGGTTGCTCAGAACCCCATCAAGCCTCACCGTGAATGCCTCCAGGGACGAGTTCTCCACCACCACCCTGGGCAACCTCTTCCAGTGTTCCATCACGCTCATAGTATAAAGATCATTTTCCTAAAGTCCAATCTAAATCTACCTTTCCCTAGCCTAAAACATTTGCCCCTTGTCCTAGTGCTACAAACCCTTGTAAAAAGTTCCTCCTCAGCTTTTAGGCAGCCCTCATTCAGCTACTAATAGGCTGAAATAAGATCTCCACAGAGCCTTCTCTTTTCCAGGCTGAACAACCCTAACACTCTCAGCCTGTCTACATAGGAGAGGTGCTCTTCTGATCATTTTTGGGACCCTCTCAATCAGGTCCATGTTATTGTGTTGCTTTGAGGATCCTTTCCACTGAAGCCACTGTAAATCCCTTCTGCCAGGGCCAGGAGTAGAACTGGACCTAATTTGAGCTTTCATTTATTTTGTAACCTGCCACTCTCAACACCAAAGCAAGTTCAATGGGAATTTTTCAGTAGAGTGTTTTGACACTAGAGCCAAAACCAAATCACGGAACAAATGAACTTTCTACAGCTCTTAGGAGAAGGCAGGGAAGGAATCTGGCAGCGCTAGCTGCAAGAACTCATAAAAATGTTGAGGAGGTGGTTGCACTGAACTATCATTGCTGTCATCTTCAGGGTCAGTACCAGCTGTTACAGGACCATCATTTGATCAGATGTTTGCAGAATGGGACACACCATTCTCCCTTTTTTGAGTTAGAACAGGACTCATTCTGTTCAGTGATTTTACTTTTCAGCTCATTCTCTTCCCAGTGACAGCACTTCCCACAGTTAAAGGCATGTTTTCACATACAGTGTCTGGTTCTAGAAGTAACACTCAATGCTTATAGTTACTACCAAGGACTGGTATGCAGAAGGGCTCTTGCTTATACTTGCTTCTATAGAGACCAAGGTCACTGCTAAATCTTGTGTTCCACATTGGAGGTGTAAAATAGAAGGCAGTACCTGTGGGGAGGAGCAGACAGGACAGGTGACCCCCTAACAAGGGATTCCATTCCATATA
This sequence comes from Dryobates pubescens, assembly GCF_014839835.1. Taxonomy (NCBI): domain Eukaryota; kingdom Metazoa; phylum Chordata; class Aves; order Piciformes; family Picidae; genus Dryobates; species Dryobates pubescens. The sequence continues at coordinate 18,902,529 of NC_071616.1, read as the reverse complement.
TGTCATACTCAGTGTAAAGCTGAGGGATCACAAGGGTCAAGCTTTCTCTCTCAAAGGATCACTTCCAAAGAGGCCTCTGTCCATTTTGCCTTCCACCTCAATCTACATGTTCCTGAATCTAGTTCCTATCTCCTGTTGAGTCCAGCCTGGGACTTCTCCAGTGTCTGCCTTCAGCATCAGCAGTGTCAGTGACATAACTGCCATCAGGAGGGTTAGGTTTGATACTGAGGTTTTTATATATTTGTGTATATTTTACTATTATTGTTTTTGTTAAAGATGTTTTAGTTCTCTTCTAATCTGTAACTCTCTCCCCCTTATTTCCCTCCTCTTACCCTTTCAGCAGGGAGAGAGATTAAAAGAGAGCATCTGACGTTTGTCTGGTGGCCAGCCTGGCCCTAATCCTTAACAATGTTCTGGCAGTCCATGCTTTTCCAGGCATATTTAAAGGCTGGATAAGAAAATAAGAGTGAATACAGCAGACATAAAAAGTCTATAGATCACTTCTGCGTGAGTGAGAATGAGAGAGAAGTTTCACAAAAACAGTAACTTCAGTGACTGCTCTTAGACAAAACCACAAAAGATCAAGAAGGAGGATGCTATGGGTCTACACTGCTCAAGGCACAGCGCTACTCATTCACAGCAGACTCTTGAAACCAAACTCCTCTGTTGTATTCACACCTTCTCAACAATGCTTGCTGCTCTCGTGGTGAGTTAAAAAGCAGGATGCACCTACCTCATGGAATAAGGAGGAAAAGGCAAGATTTTCTTTCCATATTTCATGTTCTTTGCAGACTCTGTATCTGTGGGGACGTTTCATTCTAAAATTAACTGTGTGCTGAATAGAGTCTGGAACAGCAGAGCCTTTACGCTTCCAAGTTTTGAGAGGGCCTCAGAGCACAGATCTCCTCTTCTCTCTCATTTCTGGAATACTTTTTGACAATTAACAGAATCAATGACCATAGAACAAGAAGTCTGCCCAATCCATCAGGCCTAAATGTGAAAAGAGGAGGAGGAAAGAGGAAGCCTTCTAACGGCAGGAAGGGGAGAAGAGGTGTAGATTTCTTTTGGCTTTCTTCATGAGCATTTCCTCATGAATTCTGGAAGAGAGTCAGGAAATAAAGATAGCAGCCAGAACTCACTTTCTACATCTTTTTAAGGGAGAACTAGCCAAACACAGCAGTAGCAAATAAAGAAAAAAACACAAGTAACCTTCTCTATGCAAGGTACATGCTACCCCAGTATAGAGAGCTGCCATAAAACCAGGGCTGGGAGGCTGTTTGGGAAATTATCAATAAATATTGAAAACATCAGTATTATGATATCTGCATTTTGTCCAAAGTTGATGGAAAATTTAAAGCACAAGTTGATCTCCTGAGAAGAGGAGTCAGTAAGGTTTAGGTGAAAGAACAGAGAGACAGGGAAACTACCTCTTCTATTGAATCTCAGTTAATGTCAACAGATCTCACAGAAGAGGGCCTACATTGGAGTCAAGACCACACCTTTTCTGTCTTTTCAAGCTCACTTGACTTCTGAAATGAGAAAGTACAGGTGCTAGTGTCTTTTCTCCTGCACTAATGCTAGCAGTCCCCAAGACATGGGAGCTCCTTTTTCTACAGTGTTCACCCTCTTCTCTCTCCTGATCACAGATACATTCACTGCTATTACCCAGCCAACAAAGACAGAGGAGGAAGAAATAGACTACTTTGTTTTCAACAGGAAGTAGTCCTCATGCTCTACGGATTTACCCATCTAGACATACACATACATACATGTATTTTATATACATTCCTCTGCAGAGAAACAGTGGAGATTAAGTGGGCAGGCACCAAGCAATATTAGCAGGGCAGTAAGAGCATAGAGAATATGCTCACCTTAAGCAGAATCTTAGAAGACCCTTTCTACAGCAGGACATAAGACAGGAGTCATTAAAAACAGTGAATAAAATAGACTTTTTTGTTGTTTTTTCCTTCTTAGTAGAAGTATTTTAAACACAGAAAAACACAGCCACTTCCAGAACAAAAGTAATCAAGCATGTAGCGAGTGTATTACATCAACTTCAATAAATCCAACCCGCTAATGTTTTCAACACTATACTTTGTTCTTGCACACGTTTGAATTACACTAATGCTATTTTAAAATGCATTATTTCACTGAAGAAAACATCAATATATCAAAAACTATTTTTTAAACTAATGAGTTTCCTCTTTTGCAAAGGAAGTATTTTAAGTACTGGAAAGGTTTCCATGGCACCCTCCACTTCCAAATGACAAATATCATCAATAGCTGGGTGTAAAACAAACAAACCGAAAACCCCCAATCAGCAGCATTTGACTCAAGGAAAAACATTACATATTTTCAAGCAGAAGAACTGAAAAACTTACTGAAAGGCGAAAAAATATGTACACACACCTGCTATTCTATCAATCTAAGCAGGAAACCATTTCACTGCTATATCATAAGTAGAAGAAAAGTGCTTATTAAAACATTAATCACAGTCCATTATATTCTGACTGCATGCCAGAAGTTCCCATTACATCACTGAAAATATCTATTAACTAAAACCTGCTTCTGACAAGTTACAGAAGTGTAGTGTTTAGGACTTAGTAATGCAAAAGTCAGTTTTAGAAGAACAGTTACACAATTGATTTTGCAGTGGCAAGCAGGCATAATTAATTGTTTTTGTGACATTTATTACTGCACTGGGGTTGATTTAACTGGTGTTTCTACTGTAAAATTATTCAAAAATTATTTCAAACTTCATCTACTTTTATTAAACACATTTATTGTGAAAGTATTTAATACTCAGGGCTGGCTAAACAATCTTAAAATGTGCTGGATACACCAGTACATGTAAAACTGTATTGTCTTGTGTAAATATGGGCCTTGTTTAGAACTATGTCTCACAGGAAATTATGCCAAATGAAAACCATCTCCTCTTCTCCTCTCCCACTGAAAAGGATTTATGTTTTTGCATTTAATACAAGCTACATAAAGAAACAAAAGTATGGTGGTGTTCAAATGGAGGGGGCCAATCTCTTTTCAGTGGTGCACAATAATAAGACAAGAAACAATGTGTACAAGCTTGAACACATAAGATTTCACCCCAACATGAAGAGAAATTTCTTTACAGTAAGGGTGACAAAGCACTGGAACAGGCTGGCCAGGGAGGTTGTGGAGCCTCCTTCTCCAAACACATTCAAAACCTATCTGGATGCATTCCTGTATGGACTACCCTAGGTGATCCTGCTTTGGCACATGGGTTGGACCCAATGAGGTCCCTTCCAATCTCTAATGTCCTGTGATACCATCAAGTCTAACCACGAGTTAATCTCTGAAATCCAATTGTGTTCAAACCTCCATTTTCTTACAATGTTACCTAACTCCAATGTCTCAGTTTGGAAGAGAGAGAAATGAACAGCTCAACTCTTTCTGGAAGCCTGGCCCGAAGTGGCTTGTTTACCTAGACAGTGTTCAATGCACTATTGAAACCATATTAACTTTAAAACCAAAGCCATAAAAATCAGTTCTTAAGTGTGTGTATACAATCTCCAGCCAACTAACTTTAATTTCAGTTGCTTTCCTTAACCCCCTGTAAAGCAGCCCAACTAAAGAAACCAAATCTATACAGCATGACAGGAAGCATATTTGGGGCCAGTCCTTTTTTCACTGGTGCCTAGCAACAGTACAGGAGATAATGGGCACAAACTTGAATGTAGAAAGTTCCATCTAAACATAAGGAAGAACTTCTTTACATTCAGGGTGGTGAAGCCCTGGAACATGCTGCCCTGTGAGGTGGTGGAGTCTTCATCTCTGGAGTAATTAAAAACCCTTCTGGATACCATCCTGTGCAACCTGCTCTAGGTGAACTTGCTCTGGCAGGGGATTTGGACTAGATGATCTCCAGAGGTCCCATCCACATTCTGTGAGTCTGTGTCACTAACCCAAAGAAATAAAAAAAGGGCATACTTTAAATGATGCTGAATTAATAATTGCCTCTATAGCTGTACATTTAGTGCCACCCACCAGACCACTTTCTGGTCAGGGTTCAGTCATCCCTTTCTTTGCTGAAAGAGAATGGTCAGGCATTGGAACAAGCTGCCCAGGGAAGCAGTGGAGTCATTATCCCTGAAGGTGCAGGCACTGTACTTCAGGACATGCTTTAGTGGTCATAGTAGTGCTGGATTGACAGTTTGACTTGGAGGTCTTTTCCGACCTTAATGATTCTCTACTCAAATGGGTGCTGTCGTATGCCCTGAGTGCGTAACTGTAGATCCAAGCATCAACAGCATTAAGTAGTGCTATACCAACAGAACTAAAGCGGTTTGGCTTCCTACAGCTTGGTGTTCTCAATGCTTACAAGCTCCAATTGTAGTTTTCTCAGGTGGTTAGGACATCTATGAGATATCTCAATCCATGCAGCTTCTCTGGTGGCTAGTAAGTTATAAACCACCTAAAGCTTCAAGCAAGACACATCTATGCTTCCCTCTGTTATTCCAGCAAACATGTAATTCACCTTTTCAGATATTTGATTTCATTTGGAATCAATAAGATGCATCATTTCTGGCTTTATTTTCCTCTTCAGGAGTCTATTTTGCCAGCAGTCCCATTCAGTCTAAATATTTTCTTTATACATAATTCCCCCTTCTTGAAACAGTGCTGAAAGTTCCAGGAAGCCTCTCCCTCTCTCTTCCTCTTTTCAGACTTACTTCTTGTATTTTAATTACAATGAATTTTCACAAATGCCTTAGAGGACAAATTCCAAACAAGATGCTCCTCACCTTTCTACTTCAACTACATCTGAGATTAAGTAATTAATTTAAAATATTATTCCATCCAAACAGATCTTTCCTAAAACTGTGACAGTGTTTGCCTGGATTGCCCCAGAGCAGCTGCTTGTCACAGCATCTCTCTGATGTTCCTTACAACCAAGTACAAAGCAAGATATCAGTCAAGGCGAGTTCTTTCTCTCAGCAGTGAGTGAATATTTCTCTCAATATTCACCATGACCATCATCTGGCAGACATGGCTCCTCACTGCTAAGGTGCTCCTGCTTTTGTAGACTAACACTGGGCATAAAGCAAGCATTCGGAGGTTCTGTCTTGGGAAGAACTACAAAAGCTGATGACACCTTCTGTTGCTGAAGTGAGAGGAAAAACCACAAAAGATGACTCCCACACATGCAGATGTATTATTTCTCTTGTGGCAACTATACAGTTGCCAGTGCAATTTTGTATCTGGCAGTGGAGCCAGAGGAGAGGAAGAAGGAAAAAAAAATATATATATAAAAAAAAAGGGCACTATGACAGAGAGCAAGAGAAGCAAGGAAGGGAAAAAAAACAAAACCACTGAGCAAAATAACTACTGACCTCAAACTTACCACATAATTTCAAAAAAATAACAGATTTAAAACTCAGCTGGTACAAAAAAATATTTTTCTAAGCTGATGGAAGACAACTAAAGAATACAATCTGTGGACATATAAAGTCACAGAAGAGCCGTACATCAATAGTGATATCCATGCAGAGGATGAAGGGAAGAACGAAGGCAAAGCAAGGCTTTCAATAACAGATAAGAACTATGACAGACAATCAGATATTTTTAAGTGGCTGGTAGTAACAAGGCTTTGGTTTGGTGAGTTTTGAAGAGTGTAGAAAACAGGGCGTTTGGCCCACAGAATTGCTGGATGCCTCCTGCATCCATTATAATCCACCAGCAGGCAGTTTTGCCTGACACTTTTTCAGCTTCCTACTTAGCAGCACTGCCTCTATACCGGCAGAGACAATTCAGGGTTTGCCTCCTACCAGTTTTCAGTAACAAAGCCAGTATTACCATCCTGGTTTTCTGAAGCAGTTTTCTGTTTGCTGGTTCATCCTGTTGCACAGTTTGCCAGACAATTCTCTATTCCGTATGTTAAGGCAACATTTTTTCTTTCACTTTCCTCTTCATAGTCTGTGTTTTAATAAACTCATGATTTAGTGTTCTGCAAGCCCACACTAAAAAAGATTATTCTAGAATAAACGGTATAATTACATTTCCTACAGCGACCTTGTAATCTCTCGAGTATTTATTCTAGACTAAACAGCCTTACTCAGCTGCCCTGTGTCTGATTGTCGATGAAAGAAGCTTGTTTGACAACTGCTTCGAGCAGAAACATATTTTTTCCATGATTGCATGAGCAGTATTCTGAGCACAGAGACTCATGTTAGGTCGATGAGTTAATTTGAAAGCCAAACGCCAACAAAAACAATTACTATGGACATTCTGCTGTCATGGCCAGCTTTTGAGGTTAATTTAGTGGTACATATACAACTACAGCCAACTTTACATATAAGAAACTACATGGTGTATGCAGGCTTCTTTCTTTGTTTCTTTATATATTTTCCATATTCTGTGCTTTTATAACCCTCCTGAGACCTTTTACAGTTACAGAACCCACACTATACCCACAGGTGGGCGGGCAGGAAGCAAAGCTCTGTGTTTCATAAGCAGTCCACTTTTAATATATTCAGTTGCTAATGACCTTGACAGAAGAGCTGCATGCAAAACACCATATACTACAGGGTGTCATTTGAAATGTTCATAGGCATTTTTGCCAGAAAGCTGATTTCTTAAACAGCAAGATTTCAGTCTTACTACAGGCCGTGTTCCTCTCCTTGATTTCCATCCAGCTGGAATAACTGGTGCTAATCTACCTCCTCTATATTAAATTTGCTTCCTTACAAAATGCTGTGATGAGACTTGTAAGGATTTCTGTACTTTGCTAAAGCAATGCGAGGCATTTTCTACATTAAACCAAACTAAGAAGGTTTACCCAGAGTTTGGTTTCCTTGTTCCATCCTCTCTTGAAAAAGCACACTTGGTCATATACACTATTCCCCAAGAGTACCCACGCAGTACTGCTACTGTCAGTCACAGGGTTTTAGCTAATTATTTGTGATTAAATGAACAAACTGTACATTACGTTAAAAGTCTGTATGCAAATACAGCTGAGTCTTTAAAACAATAATCGCTTCTTTCCTACAAGCTCTCATTCATTAGGTGCCTGAATCAAAATGCCTTACAGCTGACAGAAATCTTTCTAGCAAGGATCAGGCCCTGCAACAGGAGACACTGGGAAATTCAGACCATATGCCTTAGTAGCCAAGAGAATTCCTGCAAGGTCTGCAGCCCTCTACATGCTCTCCAAAGCAAGACAAGCTTTCTTTGCTCATACTCAATCTTTTGACTCTGACTACTGAGCTTATTAAGAAACTGTATTCTATTCAACGAAGCAGAATGAATTCAGTGTTCAAAATCAGTGGGCCAAAGCAGATCAAATCAGCTCTTCAATTTGTGGCTTTTCTCCTATTCCAAGAGGTCATTTGACCTCATTAATGTTTATAAATATGCAAAGGGCGAGTGTCAGGAGGATGGAGCCAGGCTCTTCCCAGAGATGCTAAATGATAGGGCAAGGGGCAATGGGTGCAAGATGGAGCATAGGAGGTTCCACATACACATAAGGAAAAACTTCTTCACTGTGAGGGTGACCAAACACTGGATCAGGCTGCCCGGAGAGGTTGTGGAGTCTCCTTCTCTGGAGACATTCAAAACCCCCCAGGATGCGTTTCTGTGTGTCCTGCTCCAGGTGATCCTGCCCTGGCAGGGGGGTCAGACTAGAAGATCTTTTGAGGTCCCTTCCAACCCATAATGTTCTGTGATTCTGTGAGTCATGAAAATATCTGTATACCCCAATAACAAAGAAAGCAGATGTCAAAAATCACCTGCTACGATTTTTAAAGCCCAGTGGTTTTGTCACCCATTCAAAATCAATTCTCAGTTATTTCACTGTCTTGAACCCAATACAGACACTGACAGGGTGTCAGCAAGAACTAATCCAGCCAACCAGATCAACAATGGTTTAAGAACAGTTTGGAGAGCAACCTTACTATTGCCTCACTGAGGGGGAAAAAAAATAAATAAAAAGAAACAAATTCCCTGTGACTGACAGCAAAGAAGTTACACAAGTCATTTCAGGATTAAGTACCAGAACTCTACATGTGTTTCAAATTACACTACAACACTGTACAACGAAAAAATATGCAGAAATTTTCCACTTGAAGGTTAAAAATTAAACATTAGCAAAGCTCAGGCAGATAGGAAACCCAACCATCTCATTTTAATTTGCAATTTAAAGTGACTGAGCTGTCCTACACCAAGGAAAACAAAGGGATTAATCCATCCAGTTGTTCATTATAAAATGTGCAGTTGTGCATACAGACTGCCACAGCACTCTTAATTTTGCTTCAGTACTTACCCTCAACTCTCAAAAATGACATTTCACTTAGAATTAACTTTTAAGTTATCAAAAGGTATTACCTGTCCTCATTAGCGTTCACCACTGAACTTTCTCTTTGCATCACCTTTAAACAAAACACTAATTAACTGGCATGCTCTTAATAACCTGGTTATGCAAGAGAACAAGTTGATAGATCAAAGGGAAGGCACGTTTTTCCCAAAGGAAAGCACAGTTTTTCAGAGTAAATTCTATTTTTTTATACACACACACATGTATATATTCAGGATGCACCTCTCCATACAAAGCAAGCAAACACAGTCTTAAGCATCCCAGGTTTAACTTAATTACAAGGTCTGCACAAGATTTCTCTCTTAAATGTGAGGATTTAAGTGGAGTGCAAACAAGCATTTTTAATCTTCACAGAATGTTAGGGGTTGGAAGGGACCTTGAAAGATCATCTGTTCCAACCCCACTGCCAGAGCAGGATCACCTAGGGCCTGTCACACAGAAACACCTCCAGGCAGGTTTTGAATCTCTCCAGAGAAGGAGACTCCACAATCTTGCTGGGTAGCCTGTTCCACTGTTCACAATGAAAAAGTTTTTCCTTCTGTTCACATGGAACCTCCTATGCTCCAGCTTGCTCCCATTGCCCCTTGTCCTATTATTGGACATCACTGCGAAGAGCCTGGCATACACCTGGCAGAGTCTCAATTTACAGTCAGTTTTTAAGTAACTGGGTGTATGCCTCTTCCCCAGCTGTAAATACTTTGTGTGAGAACACTGTGGCTGCTCCTGCTAGCTGTACATACTTACAATTAATGCCAAGAATGTCTTTACATTTTTCAAGATCTCAAACAAAGATAATTTTGATCCTCTGGATTTTTTGTTTGGTTGGTTTGTTTTGGTTATGGGTTTTTTTTTTAAATCAACACTACATCACACATACTTTTTTTTTTAAAACAACAAAATAATTTCCATCTCCATCCCGTTTTGGTCTTTCACTGCTTGGCACATCAGAGTTTGTTCTATTTTTTGTTCTTTTTGTCCTGCAGTAAGAAAAATTCAGGCCTCCAGAACCACACAAATTCAGTGTGCTCAGCTAAGACATTATAATAATAATGATGATCATTTAAAAAGACAGGTCTTTTTTGCCCCTTCCAGTAAACCTCAAAGTAAAGTAATGGCAGTGAGTGTCCAAGCACCCGGGCACTCATAGTCTCTCTTTCAACAACACACTTTACATCTCTAACAGCTTACAGTAGGTCATTCAGCCTTGCAATGACCTTGGCAGTTCAACAGATTTAGACTTTGCTCAAACTACACCAACCTGTTTCTGGTGATGGCAGAAGTGTCAGTAGGGCCTTTGATAAGACAGCTCTCTAAACATGGGTCCCATCAGCAGGATGCCTTCAACCCCATTCAGAAATCAACCGTTTCCCACTGCACATCCCCAAACACTTCAGTGACTTTGAGTGGGGAGCAAGTCACACAGACCCAGGACTATTAGCTACCATAGAAGAACAGGCAGCAGTAGAACATGTCTCCAGGATGGGTACATTGCATTAATACATGACCCCCTTTTCTCCAAGCAAAGTACCACAGGTTGGGAGGGGCTTTTACATGTGTCTTCTCCTCTTCTTCAAGTCACATTTCCCTTTGACAGCTAAGACAGGCATGAGCTGTTCCTCATACCCTGAACATCCAAACTTACCTTTACCACCCAGATCAAACCATCAGCAACTCAGCACATTCAGTGTGTATTCTTGGGACCATCAGGCACTGAGACTTCCCTATAGTAACCCCACAGACAGTCAAAGGAATATCTATCAGGCTGAGAAAGCTTCACTCTTGCTACCACAAGGTTAAATACTCTCCACACATTAGTGTAATAAAAGTTGCTTCCAGAAAGCCATGTAATCCAGGATTATTGCCTGTATTGTATTTCATTATTTCCAGAAAATCTTCCTCCATTAAAAAAGGAAGGAGGGGACTAGGGGGCTGCAAGACACAAACCCTTACACATTATACCAATCATTTGTTTTGAAAACAAACAAACAAATCTATCTCTTCATAATTTTCATTATTCTCAAGTTTCCAACACAATAGCAAAACACACACCATAATAATGTTAGTGCTTTTCTGCAGTACACATAAAAAAAAAGAAAATTTGCAGCCCCAAGGGAAACTGAAAACTAATTACTAAGAACAGTTTGAATAAAAATTTCTCTCTTTTTTTTTTTTAATTCCCCCCCAAAAAAACCATGCAAAATCCACACATAAGAGCAGCGGGCAGATGCAGAATCAATTTTACTGGACTGCACACAAATGTCTTTGTAAAGCCTAATGAGCACATAATACAAGTCACCTTAAAAAGCAATCTTTTTTCATTGCAAAAGATCCCTACCAAGTTTTCTAAATGATCCCTTAAGGATTCACCCATTTTCTTGCTCTTGGCTAGAAACCTCCTTGCCAGCTGTCTCCACTACAGCAGTTCACTAAGAAAGAAAAGCAACACTGATGCTAAAAGCTGAAGTGAGTCCAGCGGAAGGGGTTAAGATGTGAATAAAAAAGGTCCACTCTACTGAGTGTTTAGAAGTCAATAAACTGTATCTTAAAAACAAAGTAGTCAGTAAATTACACTACCAGAAGTGGATTCAAAGTCTCCAAGTTGGCAGTGTCATTGCAATTTTTACAAGGGTTTGTTGTGATAGGACAAGAGGAAATGGATTGAAGCTTGAGGAGGATGGATTTAGACTGGATATTTGAAAGAAATTCTTTACAGTAAGGGTGGTGAGACACTGGAACAGGTTGCCCAAGGAGGTTTTGGATGCCCCCTCCCTGGAATTGTTCAAGGCCAGGCTGGAGGAGGCCTTGAGCAACCTGGTCTAGTTGAGCATGTCCCTGCCAGTGCCAGGGAGGTTGGAATTAGATGTTTAAGGTCCCTTCCAGCTCAAATCATTCTATGACTCTATGAATAGTTCTGGCTCCAGAAACTCCGATACCAACGCCCACACGAGGGAACTATTTAGCAGCAATAAATAACCAGACTGCCAAATTATTAAAATGAATATGAAAAGAGGGAGAAACAAAATGGAAAATAAACCAAACAACCCCCAAAAAATCCAACCAAGCAAAACCCCAACAACCAACAAAAAAATCCCCAACCACTAAATACACTTAGATTTAACCTGTTCTTATACGAGTCCAAATGAAAAAGAGACTAAAACTCTTTGGCAGGAGTGGATAACGTTGTGCCCAGCTCTTCTACTGCAGCCAGACAGCTGTATGCAGCTGCCTAAGAATGCCCAAAGCAGGGACTGAGGCACATGAGTTAAACATTCATCATCAACAGGAAATGCGCACAGAGTTTGTGCAAACCCAGAAACACAAACACACGCACGAACAGTGGAAGGTATTTCAGATACCCTATGGAATAGTTAGAGCTGTACTGGCTGGGAACCCACACCGTCTATGTATTTGTTTTGGAAATGCAAACAACCTCAGGACTCAGAAGAACTCTTCTGGTGGGCACAACTCACCCACCCACAAACCTCCCCTTGCTACCACAGCCACCCAGCACCCCTGCTGCTCTTAACCCTTTCAGCATCTCCAGAGCCTAGCCAAACAACCCTGGCTGTACCTGCTCAGAGGAGCAAAACCACACATGTATCAAAGTGCCTCCAAGACAAGACTGAGTTCTGTTTGAAAGCTCTGCTCCAAATACGCTCACACGCAGACATTGCAGCACAACAGCATCATTTAAGGATCTTGTTTTGAAAGGTGTTGGGCTGCCTTCAGTGACACAGGCAAGATGGGATGGACACGGATTGCACTGGGGGCACAGGTGAAGGGACAGGGAATCCCACACACAAGTCGTCCCCCCTCCTGACCCCAAGCACTTTCATTTGTGAAGAGGCTTTGGGCTGAAAGGCCCACCCCGGAGGGCCCTGCTCCATTCAAACAGGTGGTGAAGCTATGTGTAGCTCTAGGAAATTTAAACTGCTAATTAATATTCAGTCTGAGAATTTTGATATCAGATTTTAAAAATTTACAGGCATCAGGACAATAAAAACCTTAAACAGAGACAAATCAATTCCAGACAGACTTGAGTTTTCTGAAACACCATTAGGTTTGTTTATTTACTTAAAATGACATCTATCTACCTTTACATTTGCTGGATCAGACACGGTTTCTCCTGTGCCAGTAAAATAAATGTTATTCCTGTTTGGATTTCAATAGTCTCTGAAACTGTACATTAAAGTGTCTCAATTTTATTCAGTACTTTGTGGCTTCAGTTTTCAGATACTGCACAGTCAAACACAAACTGTTGTTGTTACATACTCTTTTCCGCCTTGCCAATCTGCACATTCATAAAATCATAGAATGTTAAGAGTTTGAAGGGATGTCTGGAGATCATACCCTCCTGCAGGTATGCCTAGATCAGGCTTCACAGGAACACATCCAAGTGAGTTCTGGAAGTCCCCAGAGAGAGTCCACAACCTCTCTGGGTAACCTGCTCCAGGATACTGTCAGCCTCAAAGTAATGTTTCAACTCGAGTTCAAGTGAAACCTCCTGTGTTTTAGTTTGTACTCATCACCCTTTATCTTATCACTAGCCACCTCATGATGTCTACTCTTTAGATATTTATATGCATTTATAAGAAAAAGATCGCCTCTCAGTCTTCTCTTTAGCAGACTAAAGAGCCTCAGGTCTTTCAGCCTCTCCTGATATGAGAGATGTTCCAATCCCCTCATCATTCTTGTGACCCTCTATAGAACTCTCTACAGTAGTTTCCCATTTTTCTGGAACTGGGGAGCTGAAAACTGGAGAGTCCAGAACTGGACATCATACTCCAGATAAGGACTCACAAGGGCAAAGTAGAGGGGGAGAACCATCTCCATTTACCTGCAGGCCACACCCTTCTTAATGCACACCAGAATACCATTGGCCTTTTTGGCCACAAGGGTACACTGCTGTCTGATGGTGAACTTATTGTCCACCCACACTCCCAGGTCCTTCTCTGCAGAGCTGCTTTCCAGCAGGTCAACCCCTAACTTAGTACTGGTGCAAGGAGTTATTTCTCCCCAGGTGCAGGACTCAACACTCACCCTTTTTGAACATTTATTCTACCATGAAGTTTTCCAGACCCTGATTGTGATCTTCAAAGTCAGGCCACAATGAGTTGGGTGACACTCACCATCCTAATAGCTGCACGTTTTCAAGTGGAATTTCAGCTACAAACACTTCTCTAAAGAGCAGGCATGTCCCTTGACTACTTCCCAGCCTCCATTACCCAGGCACAACAGGCTCCCAACTCCCTTCCAAACATGGCTGCATACCATGATGCTGCCAAGCTGCTGGACCAGCCCCGCATTATATTCTGTGACAAAGTTGAGCTCTATGTTTCATTTCTCACAAATGCAGTTTGCCTGTAGACAGCAGTCGATAAGTACATCTACCCTTTTCCATGGCAAACAGCCCAACTTTAATATTTTTACTGGCTTACAGCTGGGCAAATTAAGCCTCAGATTTTTATTTATTTATTTTTTAATACTGTGCAACTGAAAATGAACAGCTACTTCACAGCGATTGCCAAGGACAACCTTAAAAACGCTAATGCAATCCAGTCCAGCTCTCAACAGATCTATAAAGGCTAAAGAATGAAAAAATTCAGCTTTTCCACCCAAATGAAATGCTGTTTGGGCAGGAAACCTAACATTTTAAGATCCCTAAAACAGAAAAAAAAACCACCTCAAAACAAGAACAACAAAAAACCCTTACATGCTGGCAAAGTGATGATGGTAACAGTCCCAGCTATAATGCCATGAAAGGGCAATTAAAACTGGCTTTGTTACTTACCCCAGTCTTCCCAGCATTTCAAGCTCTGGAACTTGTGGTCCATACGTCTCCACTTGCAGAGGCAGATACTCATACAAAGCTTCTTCTACCTTTTGCATGGGAGCCAATGAAATATGCTGACCCTGTTAAAAAAAAAAAAAAAAAGAGTCAAGGTTTTACTTTTTTTTTTTCTTAAGTGCCATACAAGAACAAGCTTATACCATTAACCTGGTCCAGACAAAGACCATCCCACTATGAACATGCTGTCTACTTTATCACTCATTTCTTCATGATTTCATTTCTTTACTGGGATCTACAGTTTGGAAGTAATGTGCCATGAGTTATAACTTGTTCAGCAAGGTAGGAAAGGGGGAAGTTTTATTGAAGGTAGGCTTACTGCTTCCAGGGTCACTAGTAAAATTATTACTAGGTAAAAATTTCACTTATCAAAAGTAGCATCAAGCAAATGTCTCCAAGCAACCCTACTAGATTCCGTAACCAGCAATTTCCTGAAAGCCCTAATTAGAAAGGGAAGCCACTTTCATTTCTCTCTGCAGGCTTTGCAAGCTCCCATATGTAATGGCTCTCACGATGAACTTTCACAGCACAATGCAATTAATTCATTCAGCAAATTCCCATTTGTTTCATAACTAAAAATATAAAAACACACAAACATAAAACTTTCATTCCAGATGGTACTTTTTGCAAGCCTTCAGACCACTGAGAAACAGCTAGACATTTCCACACACCACTCCCCTCTTCCAAGTCCCTATCACTCCGAGCTCTCGCAAAACAGGAGACTGGTGGCTGGAAAGGAGAGGTCAAGAGGATATGAGATAGAGCCAAAGTTAACAGATGTTGCTGCATGACATTCTACACCAATTTGTTGATCTTTCACACAGTTTCAATTTTCTACTATATTCTATGGTGATCACAAAAATTAGCAGCAGCAGCAAAAAGACAGCACTATGAGCTCCACTAAACCAGCTTGGCTTCCCCTGTAGAAATTGAGCTTCACATCTGCAAAACACAAAAATTTAGGAGAGTAGTGGTATTGTTTTTGTAGACATTTTGTCTGCCACAGGAGATCGGAAGCTTTCCACGGTGTAATGTCATGTATAACCTTGACTCCCACCAGTGATCACTTACTGAGCTTCACTTCCCTAGGGCCACTCATTTAAGTATCTACTCCCTCAAGTAGAAACCAAAGGCTCCTCATGAGGAACAGTGGGTTGAAATTAACTAAAGAAATAAAAGGGGGAAAAAAAAGACACATCATAAACAGAGTAGAAGGGGAACACTGTTAATTAAATTTGTGGTTGAGGACAGTGACCTTTCTGAATTTGGAACGTGAATATTTTTGTTTAGAAAGTTGCAGAAAATAGCTAAGAAAATTGAAGACATAAGTCCTTGAGAAGTACTATCATGGATCTAGGCTGATCTCTGCAGAAATATCAGCAGCTCAAGTTTTCCATTGAAATGGCTCTGCGTAGGTGATGAGAACAGATAGTTCTGGCCTTTTTCTGCACTACCTGGTGGGACTGCTGCTACCATTGATACAGCAACAGTCTCCTGAAGGCAAAACGCGGTGAAGAAAGTTCTCAAATGAGCCGTGAGTCGCTCCAACTTTCGTACTTAGCATACTGTTATTTTTGAGCCACGAACTATTGCTGCAACATTAAAAGCAGGCAACCACACACTTGAAAAAACAAAAGTAGGAAAAGAAAGGTTAAACATTCAGCTCAAATGCCGCTTCATGATATTTTAAGATACAAATGCAGTCTTTTTATATTGCTAGAAGTTGTCGATTTACTAACTACTATAATCCATGAAAATATCACACTTCATAACAACATTTATGTGGGCATGTTAGACCCACTCTAAGAGATTAATGTTTAAATAAGACTTCCAGATTTAAAGTTTTATCAATATTTGTGCTTCTAATCCAACTGGATGGAAAGACATACTGACATTTTGCATCCTCATCTGGCGAGTGAAAAGTCTCAGTCTTTCCAAATCCAGAGCAATGTCATTCCAGCCATAGAAAAGAAAATTCAGTTTCAGGCAAAGATCAAAACCATGATAAATATTTTGGGAAATTACTTGTGTGTGGAAAAAGGGAGCAGCTCAGATTGCAGGAGCCACATCTCTGGAGGGCATCACCAGAACAGCTGCTCGCTGTTAGTGGAGTTGCCACTGGTGCATTCCTAACACTTTTTAACAAGAGCAACTTCTGCTGACTTGGCCAAGAGACGCGGGAAACCTCCCAACAATTGGATCAGGCTCATCACAAGCCTTTTCCCCCCCACACCATTTATGCTGCTAGATGCCCACCGCTGTCTGGGGACTCCTGGCAGGATAGTATGCCAGGTGCCAGAGGTTAAAAAGGATCATGACAGTCATTTACTCTCAGACAGTCTATCAGTGACTGCAGGGGAGCTATGCCTAACAGTAGGGAGGCTAACTGGTTAGCATGCCAGCTATACAGTCTGTACTGGTATATGTATCATGTGGAAGCCACCAAGCAATGCCAAGAGCTTACTGTAGGAAGGGGGTGGAGCACTGTGCGGGTCCAGAGGGCAGAAGCACAACATTGAAGAAAAGCAGCATATAGAAAGTGGCCATCCTTGAGCTTATCTGACTTCATGTCCAGTGCAGGCCAGGACAGTTTGTGTTCCCATAACAAGTCCAAGGACTAGCAGTTCAGCCAATGCACCTATTTTTAAAAGGTGTCCAATCTAGACTTTAATATTTCAGATCATAAAGGTCCAAGCACATCCCTTAGGGTTAGTCATTCCAATAGTTAATTATCTTCACCATTAAATACTAGCAGTTCATGCCTGGTTCATCAAGCTCAGTTTCAAAGCACTGGCTCCCTCACCTATATACTGGGCCAAGGTGCAAAGCTCAGAAACAGGTAAGTACTTTTGCATGGCAAAACAACTGCATTGGTTTGTGTCCAACCAGAAAACTGTACCTCAAGGAAGCTGTGTAGCTGTATGACACAGCTCATTTGTTTTCATTTCCCAAAATCACAACTTTAGCTGATGGGCTTTGGCAATGTAGATTTACATTCCACTTAGCAACATGGGAGGGGGACAAAAAAACAACAAAAAACCCCACAACTGGCTGTTGTTCCTGCCCTGTAGCTGTCTGACCTTTAGGTAAAGGCTTTTTGCTATAAACTGGATTTTAGTCTGCCTTGATTTGGGAAAGAATTAGATGGAAGCATCAGAGTTACATGTTCCCACCTGAAAGGGGCTGAAGCCTGGTCAAGCCCTGCAACCAATCCAGCGCTGTAGATGTTCTTAATCTGAACAGGCTACATCCAAACTGCTGACTCCTTGCAATGCAAGCACAGTGGGGTGGCCATGCAGGCTCCTGAGCTTGCAGGCTTCCAATTTGCTCAGCCCCTCACAGACTGCCCCATGGTCACAACACTGGGTATAGCACAGACTGGTGCACAAAGGCTGGGATGGAAACCCATGCAAACTTAGGAGCGAAAAGTTTCACATTCTTTCTTTCCACTGATGTTGTGATAATGTACATTTGCCCCCCAAAATCTGGTTGAAGTTAAAAGGCTCTACTTGGCCAATATTAGCTCCAAACCACTTGAGCAGCAGCATCTCAGGGTTGCATCCCTGTCCTGAGTGGTCCCTTATCATTTCACAAAAGACTGTTCTAAAAGGGAAGGTTTTCAGACACAGAGACAGTAACTCTTACTTTGAACTTACACAGCATTTTTACAGATCCAGGAACCATTTCACATCTATGAGGTAAGATTCTTTTAATTTCCTGTATTCCACCTAGACAGAGAGCCTTACCTCCTTCCAGTATTAGCAGGCATTTATCAGCATGCAAAAACCAAAATGAAAGCAGCAGGTCCAAGACCCTGCCTCTGTACTGCTTTGTCCTGACAAACCTAAGATCTGACATTGTGGTCATGGGTAAGTATTTCTAATTCCCCTTGGATGCAGTAATGTTTGTGTAAAAGAAGCTGACAGTATCCAAATGGAGATAGAAAAGGCTTCCAAGAACAAAGACAACAGATTTTCCTGCCTCCTCTCGCTCCCACCCCTATCTTCCTGGCATACAAGTTTTTTTCTCTGGGATTATTTTAGGCACTCTAGCTGTCTATTACATTTTGGAATGTATGGAACCACAAAACACACTGCTAATTAGAAGGAAGGCATTTGCTTATCCTTCTGACTTTGTTTATGTAAAGACTGCGCAGCAATGGATTTGTGAGCAACTGACTTTCCACTCATGTGCTGTGTGGTTTTAGATGAGAGAAATAGAGGATTAAATTGGGAGGGAGGCTTAAATAATGTCTTTGCACTACAAATTAATCTGGTTGATTTACTTTTCACTATCCTAGACATACTGTTTGAGACATCTTTCAGATTAAATAATAAGAAACAAAAGTGGTGGACAATTTGTGTTTCAGAATGTGATACAACATGGTATTAAGTAAAAATAAACCATGGATTTTGTACAGAGAAGAGCTGCCCTTGCAGTGACAAGGATCTTATTTTAAACAAAAAACCCCAATGTCCTCTAAGGGAAACTGCAGTTCTCAGAGCATCAAAATTAGTGTGCCAGTGCACCTTTCACACAGGGGTGTGGGGAGGGACTCTTGGCAAAGCCCAGGTATATCAGTATTTGCCTGCTAGCAGAAAGATATTTTTTTTAGTGCACAGAGGCCAGAAATACCAGCTCAAGGTGCAGCATTCACAGTTCTGCCCACCCTGTCCTCTCTCTGTGTCTCCAAAATGACACTGCCTTTCCTTCACCTCTTTCCCTTGGCAGCAAAAAAGAAATAACAACTGACACTCCTCTCAGAAATTTCTCAAGTGCCAAGGAGGAGGAGAAAGAAGAATGACACCAAAAATGCACAGGCAGGGGAAAGAGGAGGAACAGCTATGCCACGAAAAACATCCCCAGGCAAGAGAGAGAAGCCACAGAGTGGGGTCAGTAAAACTTGTCAAGACAAAGCACGTTTCTGTACTAGAAGTGGCTGGACTAGACAATGCAGCAAATCTTTTTCCTTTTTAAAATGCTTCTCTGCTTAGGAACTTGCTCAGGTCCATTTTCACCACACTTCCAGAATACAGCACATTTCAGATAACAGAAATAGTGCTAAAACTCATTAAGTGAGTTTGCAGCAATGTTAGTTATATTCAACTCTTTTCACCATCAAGTTGTTGTCCCCCAGCCTGGCATAAGGAGCACACAGCTAAGTAAAAAGAAACCAAGCTGTGGGATGCCAGGGCACGATGCTGCTAAAACACAACCCAAGCATTGCTTTGACTGTGCACAGCACAACAGAAAGATTAACAAAGACCCTTTCTGGTACACCATCATCTGCAATTACCCAAATGCTTTCAAGCAAATATTAAAACAAAACTGTACATTCTTAGATTTTTTTCAGTACAAGCAGTCTCAGGAAACTACTGTTAAGATCACAGTAGCATTCAGGTTTTGGAAAGATTTCACAGTAACAGAATTTCTTACAGAGTAATATTGAAGCAAATATCTTAGGCAATGTGGTTCCAGTCAAAAGCTGGAGAGGGGCGGTTGTTTGGCTTCTTTGTGGGGTTTTTTGCTATGGTTTTCACCCTCACAACTCACTACTGACAAATGCATGCTAATATGGCTTTCTGATTAACTACTTACTTTGACTACAGTAATACTCAGAAAAAAGAGAATGAAACTGATAGATTTGGAGGGCTCAGTCAATATTATTTTAACCTTTACCCTCCCTGACTTCCACAGCTTTGTTTAAATAAACAAAGAATGTCAAACTAAAATGCATAATTCCATTCCTGAGCCTAAAATTCCTATGCCAGTGAGGCTTTTCCAAATACTTAAATATCTGAAATCAACTGCCTTGTCTTCTGCTCTTGAAAACCAACTATAAATCTAATTTCTTTACTCCATTATGAAAGCGCTGTGGGGATATCCCAGTAGCAAAACAGAAACAGAACAAATGATCTGACATAAACCAACAAAATCAACCTAGGTTTCCATATTGATCTCAGAAACAGAATCTGACCACAAATAGCAGGACAAAAGAGAGAAGATTGTCATACCCACCCCCCGCAACTTCCTCTCGAAGGTAGATGATTTCAGATGCTAACTAACAATCTGATTAAATTTAGACTTCACACACAGAGAGTTACTTAATTTGATTTAGGAGTGCCAAAACAGATCTCAAAGATGTGCTTTCTTTAGGAATGGCAGAAATAAAGCAAGACATCAACAGCACTGAAGAAGGTATTAAGAAAGATGATCACATAGATGTGATTTGTTACACACAAACAGGTACCTGGGAAATTAACCTTGAGCAACATGGGTTAAATCACACCATCAGTTCTATTGCCCTCCAAAATTTTCCCCTACAACTTTTTGACATATTAATTACCTAACTAGACTTATCTTTAAGCTCCTGCCAAAAAGCCCCATTTCTCTAATCTCTCAGAATAAAAGCCGGTGTCCATCTAACACGATGAAATACAATCCTTCTGGGTCTGTGCCAGCACCAGGATTTAGTGGCTACTTTCCTCACAGAAAAGCCCAGTGCCCTTTCTTCACATCAATGGATTGCAGTGCCTCTCTGGTACCGTCCTATCCAGTGCTGGCTGCTGGAGCTCAGATAGGACTCAAGGGATAGTCTGCATGTTTACTGCAGTGAGTCACTTGCTTGTTTTCAGCGGAGACGCCAAAGTTGTGGCAGGAACTGCCAAGCTTTCCTCAAAATCTCCAGCACTGCTCAAAGGGCAGCCCGCAACACAAGGCAGCATCGGGTTTGGAAGTGAAGAATTAAAACACAGCAGCATTTTCATGTAAATAATCAGCCCACAGGTCACCTCCTGGTTTTCAGCATTCATTTCTCAATCTTGCTCCCAACTCCCAGTCTCTGCTCCAAAGCATTTACTCGCTTTTGTGCAATCCACTGTGCTGTACACAGAAGTTCAACTCCTTCTGTACCTTTTGCTCTGGTTCCCAGGACCTCTACCCTGCACACCATATCTGTTTAGCCACTTTCAGCTACACTGAAGAGCCATGCCATCAACTGGCTGATGTGTGGTATTTGGACACCCTGGGAGTGCCAATTGCATTTGTAAACCTCACTATCAGCTCCCGCATTCTTTTTCCTGCTGTGGTTTTCACAGGGTTCAGCAAGGCCCTTCTCATGGTACAACCACAGGTCCTTCCCATTTTCCAGAGACATTTCACTGCAGGTGACTCAAAGTCAATGTTCTGTTGAGTTTGTTACGTCAGTTCTCAACAAGCTATGTAACACAGAATTAAGCAAACTTTTGTTGTATCTCTACCATCAGACTTCTGAAGCCTTAATCATTTTGATTTGGCTACTGGCAAAGCACAAGCTCTGCAGTACCCAGTCTACTTACAAGATTAAAGGCTTTAATATTGTTTTAAATACCCACATTAAGTGCCTAAGTTTTCAAGGGATGTGAAGTAGAAATCAATTTAACAAATGCCACTGTGTATTGTGATGTATAACATTAAGCAAGGGACAGACACACTGGTGGAGGTCAGAGCACATCAATAATTGTGTGTCACTCACCAGGCAGGGACAATTGTTTGAGTCCTGGTACAACTGAATCTACTGGTGTTCCTATTTTTCTGCAGTAAGCTGAAGGTTACATTGATACAAGCCCCAAGAAAATTATTTAGGATTTCCTGAGAGAACAGTGGAACCTGCAAAAATTATCTACTTTATTAATAGAACATTAGCTCATGAAGAACCATGCATCGCTGTACTCCACTATTTGCTCTTTCCTGGGATCTTCTAAAGCAGCTTCCTCCCATCCAAATACCCACAGCTATACAATATGGGTTTTAAGGAATGTAGAGTCTGATGGATGTTTTAAGAAGAAAAACTGCTTAAAATAACAAAACTGAACAGAAAGTTCACCTCAGTCTTTAGAAGATGAGAAACTCTGTAAGTCACAGAATCTCAGAAACATTCAGGTTGGAAAAGACCCTCAGGACCACCAAGTGCAACAGATAACCCTACTCTACAATGTTCACCCCTAAACCATATCCCCAAGCACTACATCCAAACAACCTTTAAGCACATCCAGGGTTGGCAACTCCACCACCTCCCTGGGCAGCACATTCCAATGCCTGACCACTCTTTCTGCGAAAATTTTTTTCCTAAAGTCACAGCTATATTCCCTGTTTTACTGAGCACACAGACTTGAACACAGAAATGTTGATAAAGATGCAGAATTTCACATTCAGCATGACTTATGACTGATAAAGAGATAAACTCAGATTCCTTGAAGAGCTACATAAGGGAGAACTGATAAATATTGATAATAGTGTGGCACAAGCAAGCAGAGGAAGGTATTTATAGCAACGGGGTCAAAAAGAATAAAATATGAAGAAAAGGATAATAAAGACAGAAGAAAAGCATGAATGGAACAGGAAAATCAGGAAGAGAGAATAGCAGAGTAAATTACTAGCAACAGGCAAAAATTAACAAAGCCACATCAGACATTAGCAGTATGTGCTATGTCTTCACAATACTTGTGGACTACATTTACTACAAATTTTAAATGAAAACTGATATTTGTTAGGAATACATTTAGAAATTACTCCTTTTAGCATGAATTGCGAAGTAGTTTATTTCTTACATTCCTCATTCACATGCAGAGAATGTGAGTAGACATTAGTTGATTATTCTGGGGACAGCAAGGCACACTGCAAATGCAGCACAGAGCGCAAGGCACTGCTTTGAAAATGCATATTCATTTTGTCCAACTAAAACCTCTCTGGGGCAGAAGCCACTGCTCAGTATCTGCACAAAACATATTATTCTGTCCTTCCAGAAAGGCTTCATTTCTTTCCATGCAAGTTTCCATCTCTGTTTTAAGTGGCTAGATAAAAATGATCCTTAAATCGGAACCACTGACACGGGACAGCTTTTGTAGTTGTGCATATTTCCAATGGCACCTGAATTTTAGCAGCACTCTGGACAGGATTCACAGAACAGGATCAGGAAATCTGTTTGTAAGCCCTGGATGAGCCTAAGAGCATTGCAGTAAAGTCTCTCTGTGCACCCGAGAACTGCTATGGTTTCACTGTCTATGACTTTGTAAACCCTCGAAGGGCAATAACCAGATGCCTTTCAGGCATCCTTAGTACAGTGCAAAAAGAACGGTTCCTTCCACAAAAAAATCCACAATCTCACTCAAAGCAAATGGAAGCTGGCAGCAAATCAGCAATACAATCATTTCATCTTGTTCACTGGTTCCTTTGTGAACCCTTTTTCTAAAACATTTGTATTCAAATAAAAAAAACCCAAGCGTCACCACAGATTCTGAAAGAGGAGACGGCTGCGAAAGCAACTGCGGCGCAAACATCAGATTTTGAGCAAGCTGGGGTTATTTTCTGCTATGGGCTTACAACAGGAAAGTTTTGCCTTAAAAGTGGCACTTCCGTTGTAGAAAGGAAGATTACTGTATGTTCTAACATAAACACTGGATAAACCCACATCAGCAGAATGCCTTGAAATATAACAACACAGGGAAAGAAATCATTGAAATGCAGTGCGCTGAAGATCATCAAGGCTTATACTGACATTGTATGTCACAGGTACTCACTGCTCCTTGGGAAACATCACAAACTGTAATCCAAGGAAAACAAAGCACTGAGAACAACCATTAAGAATATTTGCTAATCAAAAGATTAAACATATAAGGAACTTTTTTTTTTTTTTTACTTTCAGCTATTATTTTCATACAGTAAAATATGTACTAAGTACTCCTCAGATGATGCAAATATCTTACCCTGTCTCAGGGCAGCTGCTGCTCTGAGAAACAAACCAAACTGAGCTGATCATTTGAATACCCTTAAAACTCTTAATATTGAGCCAAATAAAGCAAGGCAGAGCTTACTATACAGTTTAACAAGCCGTGCCTAGTGCTCTTGTGCAGTTTAAAACTATAATTTAATTAATTTCACCTGTATGCTTGGAGTGAGCATGAGGGAGGAAAAAAATAAAATAAAATACAAACTCATTTTCTCCTCAACTCTGAAAATAGTTCAGGGTCCAAACTCCTATACAAGCAGTAATAAAAATAGTTTGGTTTCTGGTAGCAATAACAAAAATGAGGGCAAGATTAATTCTTACACTTTTATGGCAAACAATCTAAAGCAGATGTTTGAGAATAAAAGCGAGATGTCAAAGTAGTTAATAAGTGCTTTTCAAAACCAAACACAACAAGACAACTTACAGCTTTATGTGCTTACATAAAACTCTAAATCATCACAGTCAGCTTCCACCCTTAGCCCCTCTTTATTCTATGAAGCTTTACAATTACCAAAAATGTTATATTCAAGTCTAAACCACCACAGATTGGTGTCTCCTGAACAAAAGCACATGCAAGTGAGCTTCACTGGTTAAAAATCAGCTGCTGCTGTTTCCATAGTTTGGATATCCAAGATCTCTGGAACAAAGCCCCTAAGACACAGAGTGCATTTTAAAGGTATCTAAAGCAAGGTCAGACTATTTACAATTCCACTAGAATCCTGCAGTTCTGAGACAGACACCGAACTTCACATTATAAGGTCAAAACCAACATATAAATTCCTTAAAATGAGGCTTCAACTATTTGAAGCTATCTGCACTTTCTGGCTTGTGAGTTCAAAGAATTGTTGACCATAAGGCAAACCTGAAGATGCTAAATCTAAGTACCAATTTCGCAAAAGAGGATGTGTGCATGCAGGAGAATTGAGTCCTTCCACATTCAATACGGCAAAAGTCTGTAGAAGGTAACCATAAATACAATCTTTTCATATGAAACTAGCTTTTATTGTGAACACGAAAGACACTGTGTTAACTTAAAACACCAGTCACTTAGATGTGCTTTCCAAAAAGGCCTTAAGCAGGATTATATTGATTTAAATAATTAGGCAAGTTTTTGCACTCCAGTTTCCCCCACAGACAGTGTTTGCCAAGCCTTTTGAGTCTGATCAGTTGTACAATCATACAGGTACAGAAGAGACTGACCCAGCACACACACACTTCTAGACTCACCAGCAAAAGCTGATCTTTGGCTGACCACAGAGAACTGCCTCCTAAGCCAGTCAGCCCAAGTCTCCATCTACCTGGAAGCCATCCATGCATCACCACTGGGCTACCGCATCGCTGTTCCACTTCATTACTTGAAACACAAACCCGTTGCTACAGGCATGGGGATAACTGATACAGTATCACTCCAGTCAATGGGAGCAAATCAGAAACTCTAGAGTACGTATGAATAAGAATCAGTTCTTGTGTTTCTTTCCCCAAGTGCTGACAGTTTGGAGGGGCACCCCCACCTCCCTTCCATCTCTGCATTGCTGGATTATAATCACATTAATTTCATCATGCCAAGACAAGCTGTCCAAGAAGCTTTCACGGCATATTAGGCTTAATAATCCAGAGTGGGGTTCTTGGGGGTTTGTTTTGAACTGTCCAAGACTTGAAAATGAAGATAGGATGTATAACCTTTAGGAAAACTGTATTTTCAGCAAAAGACAGCAAGGCCATATCTAAAAGTTTTACAAGCAACCAAACACCTTAAGTCACCAGCAGCCTAAATAACTTCGCCTGGATCTAGGGCTCTGGACATAAACATTTATCAGCTGGTAATATACAAAGAAAAACATGTTTTCTCCTTTGGTATCACACTAATCTTGGGTCACAGTTAAAACACAGCACTGTATCAGCTTTCCCCTCCCTCATCTTCTTTTCCTAGCCATTGCTGTGTTGGCTGAAACATTCATCGCTAAAACTGAGCATTGACAGCCAGAGTGTCTAGGAGACCCACAACAAAAAAAACCTACCAGAGCCTAAAAGCAGCTTCCCTTGTGATACCACCTAACCCTGCCCCAGCTATGCCAGCAGCTTTGCTGATCCATTCCAAGGCATTAGCGAAAGCAGGAAGTTGCAGTGACTCTTTGCTGCTATTAAGACAAAGAAATTCAGACTTTGATTTAACCTTTCATATCTCAGATTTAGACCAATACTAAAAGGCAACTCTCAAGTGCTGCAAAAAACATTCTGTAATTCATACCATGCTGTTGAGTCACAGCATAGTAACAACCCAGCCAGGATAATGCATCATTGGACATACCTACTTTTATTTCTGTCAAGGGCTACAGTTTGCCTTTGTTTATTCATAATGCTCTGCAATGTACTTGGATGTGTACATTGCACACACACAGCAGATTTAGTGTTTTTTTAAAAACATAACCAAGCTTCAATAATTGGAGAACTGACTGCAGTGCTCAGATACTGCATTTTCGCATGAGATGCTTCTTGTGTGCTTGGGTGTTTCTGTTACACGTGTATACACACAGATACACACACAGACATACACACACAAATAACACAGCATAAGTTAAGCAGTTTTTAATAAATACTGTCTTTGAACAACATCCCAGATTCGTACACAGGATTAATGTAAAGGCACGTCAAGCTAGCAAATCTGATTGCTATCAGGAAATTGTATCAGACACTTACATGGGGCTCAGACACAGATTCAGCAACACAATTCAGCTTAGAAAATTACAAACAATCTTTAAGCACACAAGAAGCCTCACAAAGTCAAAGCTGCAGTCACATACTGATTACTTTGTCTGAATTGTGGCCTGCATGTCCAGTCCAACAAAGCCAAGCAAGCCTAAACCTGATTGAGTAATTTGAGTCCATCCGCTTCGTTGCAATTACCTATGGCAATAAACACAATGGTCTAGGAAGCAAAGGCTTGCACAAACAGGCCTCCAGAGAAACAACCAGCACCCTGACAACTCCATTCTCCACTCCTTGTCCTTCTGTAGACACCTCTGAAGTTGAGCAGCTCACAACCAGGTATTAGACATCATCTGCTGCTGCCTAGTGCACAGATTTGTCACAATACCTCAATGGGCCCTAGAGACTGAAGCGCAATGAGAACAAAGTAAGGGAGCTGAGACTTAAGCTAAGAGGAGTACAAGCTTGCTTAATTTTAAACCTTAAGGGTTTTCTGGGTCAAAGCCAGGATAATCCATATCTTATGAGATCAAGCACCTCCACCAGCTTTAGATCAAAAATTTTACATGACTATTTCAGTGACACTATTAACTAGTTCACAAGGGCAAACCTCTGCTCAACACTCAAAATACAGTAAGTAGGATGCCTTTTACCAGGCCAATCAAAGTTGCATGGTCCATTTTTGAGGCAAACACCCACTGGTAATGGTCTGAGTTTTCTTAATGAGTTAAACGGATGCTTGACCACACCCCTCTAACTGAAGATGGGCACTGAGAGACTAACAGAATAATACTGAGAGAGATGTTAAGAAGTATATAGGGCTTCCAAGTAATCTGTCAAGAGTATTTATTACATAAATCACCTTCATTTTATTATCTGGGCCCCAATCCCACGGTATACACAAATTGAGAAAACGGTCCCAGTAAGGACTATGTGTAATGGGGTCCATTACTTATGCCAAATAGATCAAGCACCCTTAGAAAGCTGGTTTACAAAGAAAGTTTCCAACTTTCTCTAAAGCATTAAAACATCAGAAGGCGATTAAAAATCATGCAACCACACATAATAACTAGTAATCCATACCATTTAAAAAAGTAGATTAGAATTCTTAGGAATGGATTACTGCAATAGCCCTTGAATCGATGGTATTTACTTCTGTGTATTTTTCTAGTAACTCCTATCTCAGCATTTGACAGAATCCTTGACATTCATCTCCCCGGTAAAAAAAAGTTGCAAAATACACTGCATACAAACCACAATCCTCTGTAATCCTCTGATGTTCAGGGGTGACACTCTTTATTGATGGGGTGCACTTAGCCACACCTGCTTTCTTCCCAAATGCACATCAGGTTTCTGTAACCTGTGCATTTACTGTAATCTGCGCAAATAGGGAGCCGGCGTTTGATGCAATCAGCACCCAGCCATTTAAAGTACAGCACATCACAGCACTCTTAAGTCTTTTTGGAAATACCTCTGCTGCTCAGCAGCACTAGCTTTCCACCAGTTGCTGCTCCACATGCTATTGCCAATCAGCTGCATTTGCTGTAGCGCATTCCAAAGTTTACTAATTAATCTCTGCACTAAACCCCTCTGATGGCTGCTTGCCATTTGAAATGATCATCATCTTTTATTTAAAGACATAGTGACACTATGGTCAACCTCAGACCTTATTTGTTTTAAAAAAAAAAAAAAAAAAAGGAGGAAAGGTGTGCCCAATTTCAGGTAATTAAATCCACTTCAGTATCAATGAGGGTGTTTTTTAAACTGGACAGAGAGACTCAATAATGGCTTGAGGGTGTTTTTATTAGACATACTAAGTTATTTCAACGTTAATTGTCAGGAATCACGCACACTCTTGCATTTTGAACAACACTCAGCAGAGGGTACGAGATGCAAACTTCTGGGAGACGATTAATTTCTTGCAAAACAGCATACATGCTTTGAAGTCATGTGTTTTAACAATTCCAACTTACTGCTACATTTCATATGAGGTTTTAAATATTGATTTCACCCAGTCCAACCTCTCACACCATTGTTACAGGCTGCTCTCATTCTGCGGTGCATACTGGCTCCGTGACCTTCACAATGACCTCTACAAAAGCAGTTGTGCATTTTACTGTGGTGTAAATCCTCACAGACAAGTCGAACCTGTTCTTTTTGGCATCCAGCCCTTCAGATGAATAGTCTGCAGAGATTTATTATGAAAGGGGAATGAAGGGGCATTATTGCACAACATTCGTCTCTCACATACAGCTAAGTTCCATCTCTTACAACTTCTTAAGGCTTTTAAATAAACAGATTGTGTTCATTATACAAATCATTCCTGCTTCTCACCAATTTTCTGTAATTACAATTCACTGTTTATGAAAAGGTAGACATGCCCAGGAAAAAGCATCTGTGTGAAGGTGTTTTATATTATTATTAATAAGTAATATTCATACTTCCTGTTACTATACATGAGGGATTACTGTTTCCTAGCACAACACTGACTTACAACACTGAAGTATTATTCCACATTGTGGCAACACACATTGCCCTAAAAGGGTCCATTAATTATTTTTGTAATGCCATGAAGGATATTAGACTGCAGGATATTAGACTGTCTCCATAAGAAACACACTCCTATGCTGAAATGATGAATGACAAAGTTTACAGGCTTTTAATTACATTTCATAACAGTAAGAAAGTATTTACCTAGTTATTTTCCACAGCCTTGGCTTAATAGTTTGCATGCCCTTATGCAAGTAGCAACAACAAAATCATCAGGATTAAGGGATTTTTAAAAATACAAACCCAAAACTATTGTGAAAAGAGCAGATTTTATAAATTCAATGAATCTGCCAAAGTGATCAAAGCAGTAACCCTATAGTTCACATTAAGCACACTGTCGGGGGGGGGAAGTTAATTAAAAAACCTGCCTTGCCCTGCTAGGAAAGGTGCGGAAATGAAAACAAAAACCATTCAAACAAAGTTTCATGGATACTCAAGTCCAAAAGTCGTGTCCAGACTGGCTTTATCTGATAGTCACTTGGTGTTATCCGGAAATGAAGCTTTTTGACTGAAGCAAATATTCCCTGATCTCAATCTCTGAATTCCCCTAAAAAGCTCCCTACCCCCAACGTCAGCTGTCATGGACAATTGACAATGCACACACACATACCTCACACTGCAAAAATAAAGAACTGCTCTGTGTGTGTCTCTCCTTGTCACCCACAGGCGATGTCAGGTATGGGTTCTCTCTCCCGTTCCTAGAAATCTCAGCTGGCCATGTCTTAGCTCTTCTTCTCCTCCCTTTTCTGCCACTAAAATCCGAGACAACAGCAAAACCTTCCCACACACAAGAAAATACACTCTCCTCCCACATTTCCCAGGTCCATACCACACTGCCACAGCTGCAGAAAGAGGTTTCCCCAAACAGAATATACAGTAGTGGGTTTTAATGTATAAACTCTCTCTCCACCTGCCTCCAAGCACAGCCCAATACTTCATTTCTAAGCCTGATGCTACCAGCAAGATGGAGCAGAGAGGGGCTGAAGATAATAGGTGAACCAGCATGGTTATGTAGTGTTGTAATTAACAACAACGATAAAGTATCCTGAATTCTAAAGGGAGTTTCTTCCTGCAGAAGAAAAAAGTTCACACTTTGAAAAGTTCCAGTTGCCTTGTACTTTGTCTCTTGATAAAAGTAAACTAAAATTAAAAACACAGTCACATTTATATTTTCTTCTTCATGACAGACAAAATAATCCAGATCCCACTAATATTTTATCCAGGTCCTTTTTAAAAGGCAAAACCAAAAAAAAAACCAATTGTCAAGTAGGTGATAAACAAGGCTTCATACCAAAGCTATACCTGGCACCTCAGCTGCTGATGAAGCTACTTACACTGATTTTAAAAGTGACCAAAGGTTAAATAGGTAAAGCACTTAAAAAGTATTTCTGTTACTTTAAAAATGACATGCCTGTTTGATTTTTTTATTTCAAATTCACCTGACTAAGCAGACACAACATAGGTTTTAAATTAGCATAAAGCAGATGCTGTGCACAATGCTCTCAATGTAACTGAGCTGATAAACCAAACTTTAGTATAAACTGCATCTTAAGGGTTGTGGGGTTTTTTTTAAGCCCTTATTCCAAACAGATTTTAGAATTTCCTGATTTGAGGTAAATTCTTGGTCTAATCCTGTCTACATTTCAGATCCTATATAACTTAAAAGGCAATTCAAACTCAAAGTGTCATTCCACAAAAAGGCAGATTACGGTAAATAAGCAAAAACTGATTGGGTGGAAATGAAGAAAGCATCACATCTCCACTGCATTCCCCTCTACGCTCTCCCCAGCTCTCAAGCCAAGTCCTATTCCTCTCCCACCACAATGAAAGAAAATCCTTATCATGTTTTAGTGGGAACAACCACAAAGGGGAATCTTTGGTGTGCAGGCATGGCCAAGACAGTGCCAACAGACCTTGAGCACCAGGACCTTTGCATAGATCTTCAACATCTAGATTTCCTCTGAAAAGCAGACAACACTGAAGCTCTGCACCTCTATTCATATTAAAATCTGTGAGTGGATGATGGAAAACCCAGCAATTAAACTCCTCAGGCTATCCCTTTTCTGAATTTTTAGTCATGACTTGGCTCAAATCCCACTTCAAATGGAAGTGGAGGAAAAGCCACCATCCTGCTCTTACAGAAATGTTACCTTTTTGGAAAGACAGAAAATTCTTCAAATTTCTTCCAGTTATTTAAACTTTGCCTGTCTGAGCTCAAAGACCTATCACAAAGAAGCATTACAATCTGGCCACCTCTACACAGAGTCCTGGATCTAAGTGGCTTTTTTTTAATGCCAGCTAGGTGCACATATCCACAGGTACACAAAAACACAGCCAACCCTAGGCCTCAGTGCCAAAGACTGCCTAATAATGGTGAGGATCAAGTGCTGGATTGATCCCCTTTAGATCTGTCAGCAAGTCTGCACAGCCCAGACCGGCAGCTCTCGTTTTCTTGAGCACTGCCTCTGACAGTCTTGCAGAGGATCACATTTCCATGATTCTCTTTCTACACTTTGGAGAAGAGAGCAGTGCTCTATTTATTTATGCCTCTCCTTCAAGAGACGAAACAGGAGAATGGACCTCAGACCTGAAAATACAAGCTGCTTTCCTCCTGTGCACTGTCCTCAGTTTTAAACTGTTCCTCCCTCCAACCTACTTACCGTTTCACTGTCTTCCAGGTCAACATGCATCACCTGTCTCCTGCAGACTACTTCACTGTTCCAGAATAGTACAAGAATCATTTTTCTTACACAAAGTCATCATTTCATTTTCTACTAATCATTGCAAACATTGGAAATTCCAGTTTCCTGGCCCACATCCAGCTAATTTAGATAGATGGTTCCACATGTGCTCTCTGTCCTTCCATTTCCTGCCCATTCCACTACACACATCTGTCTAAGTGAGTCAAAGCAGGTTTCTTTGCAGTCACAGTATTCTTACATATTTTATACTTTAAGAAAAGTTGTATTTTATACAGTCTCTATTACCACACTATTATCCACTTTTACAAGAGAATACACAATCTGCTGAACTATAAAGGGTGTCACAACTACTCAAGCCTCGCCATTTCCCCAAGTTACCTCTGCACCAACTGTGCTCAGGCAAAGCAGAACATTCAACTAAAATAGTCTGTTCTCCACTTTGATACACTCCATTATCCAGGGTTTTCTTCTTTAAAATAATTATGATGAATAAAGATAAGACAAATTTTCAGAGACCAAGGCACTTCTTCACAAGGGTAATTTCTCTTTCATTAGTAGCCAATGCTGTTAATCTTCCTTTCCAGCAACACCTTGACTGACAGACTGAATCCAGACTAGGTATATATGGGGAAATTCACCTTTTGATGTCCAATGCTGATTGCCTAAAACAATATTCCTTTCTTTACCCTCTGCACCTGAACAAACATTCCTGAGGAAAATTACTTTTGAAGTCTCCCTGGTATAAAACATTGTCTCTTTGATCCAACATATCTTTTGCTGCAAGTACCTTACGCACAATACAAGTGCATCGAGGATGAGTACTGACTATTGAAAACTAGGGCCCCCAACAGCTCCATTGAAATGCATCTTTATTTTTAAATGTATTTTTCCTTTACAAACATGCTACTTTAAAGCTCAAAAATTGACTCCTCTGAGACCCTGCAGCAAGTATTAATTTATCTGCTGTGTTCACTTAGGCATGACTTATGGTGCAGAAAGAAGGTACAGGCACACACAGAGCATGGCCTCCATCAACAGGCTGAGGATTTCTCCCTTGTAGGGAGTTACCTATCAGTAAGGCTGGTGCAACTTGTAACAGAGATTAACACAAAATAGAAGATGCTGTGGGAAACACAAGTCCTACATGTACACCCCTGGCTACAGACAGAGACCCTTGTTTACAAGTGTGGGAGGAGGTGTCATACTTCATGCCATCTGAATGTGCATACACCATCCTTAGCTGCCCTGAGACAAGACTTCTTACACAGGAACCTATCCAGACAAATGAGTACAAGAACCTCCAATTCCCCATTTTTTTCTGTACACCAGAGCTCTCCTATAATTCCCAGTCCCAGAAGCCCCTCAGGTTGTCTTCCTAGAAATTCCCCTGTTCCAGTCACTCCCGCCTTTCTGCCGAAGTCTGCCCCAAGAGTGATGGCCCCATGTCCACACAAGTTCTCTACAAAGCACCTCCCATCCAAGTCCCCACCTCTCTCTCCATCCATCTCACCCACTGCCTTATGCTGCCCCATCCCCAGGAGCCCTGATCCTATGGCTCCACCAGGACACCACTGCTACTGCAAGCACTGGATAGCCACTTGCCTGCAAAATTTCTTCCAGACACTACCACCCATTATGGCCATTCCTGTCCTCCTCTTGGCTCTTCTTTGCATGGTGTTTTAAGTCTGGCAAGAATTTCAGAAAAGCTGGACATAGATTATGCTTACCCAAAATTTGTCTGAAGAAGGCCAAACAAGCAAATAAGAAAATACAGGTGTACGAGAGATCTTTTACTTGTGCTGCAAGGCCAACACTCTACAGTATCAGCAAATAGACCCTGCTTCATCAAGAAATGGAATATGGAGGAATAAAACTAGTCTGTGAGGTAAGTCTGCGCACACTGGCCTAATGGGAAAGTCTCTTAAAACCAAACAAACAGACAACTCAACCAACTGCTGACTCAGAGGAATCTGTGGAGGCATTAGCTCATCTCTGCCATTCCAGGTCACCAGCCCTCCTCCAGGTAAACAATAGAGGAGATGCAGGAATGACACAAAATCACTTTGATCAGCAGCAACAGATGAAAGGATTAGAAGAAAACATGTATTCTTCTCACAAATGCAGAGGTGTGCTAAGAAAAAAGGATCATGGCAGAAAGACTACACATTCTTCTATGCACATGAACAAATTTCCTACTTTAGCTTGCCTAAATGGCTTCAGATCCTTCAGTGCTCTTACTCCAATTCTTTATGTTCTTACTACTCTCTTGAAAAGAATTTTCCTCTCTGAAGAGTCCTGTTCTCAGGTCATAAATGTCATTTTCCATTAGTTTGTACACTGGAGTCAGTCTATCAACACTTTGTAAAGAAATCAGTTTTTCCTGTTGAGTAACAATCAAGGCATTTGAACTAATTTTTAAAGATCTAAATCCTAAAATACTTCAGTCTGTGAAGTCCTCTTTCTATAGCCATAGTCACCTTCAAGTCCAAGAACAAACTGCTTTTGACAACCACCTAAATAGAAAGTGAACTTGCACCAGGTCAAGGAAACGCACAGTTACCAAGTTTCTCCTACAATGTAACAGCAAAGGCAGCAAGTGCTATCAGGTGCTGCCTGGAAGAGCACAGTCTCCATCTATGGAGGTCTTTAAGAATGGGTTCAACAGGTCCTTGTCATGAAGCACCCCTGACTCTGCCTTGCAGCAGGCAAAAGGACCCTATGACCTCCAAGACTGCTGCCCACCACTATAATTACACAATTCCTCAAATACCCACTGAAATTTTGGCACTAAAGATTCTCATTTTATTTTCTTCCCAGACATACATTCCACCCTTACAGAGGAACTTTGTCCACTCTCTTTTTTTTTTTTTTTTCATTTCTATCATCTCTATCAAGACATAATGAGACTGCTTATACTCGTGCTTTTAGACAAGATATTTATTTCTGTTTCACCCCAGCACTCCTTTCTGGTATGTTTACTTTTAAACAGTGGATCAAGCAGCACTATTTAACAACTTTTTGCATTAAAAATGTGGTTCAATAACTTTGCACTGCTCATTTTACATAAACATTTAACATTTATGATGCCTGCCACTCTTGGCCAGAGCATATCATCAAAAGAGCATATATGCACTAAACTGTATCTTGTTAGAAAGAACAGCAGCACTGAAAAAAAGTTATATTGGAACAATCTATAAATGTGTTTACATTATATGAATGATTTGCTGTTCCTTCACAAGGCATGTAGGAAGTCAGCACTTCTCAAATGTGTAAAGTATTTCCATGTGCTTAAAGCATGATCTTTCCAAAACAAACAGTGATTGAGAAATTTTTTATTATTCTTTATTTCCCTGCCAGCTGTTTTTTTGGACTCTCAGCCACCTTCTTTCTTTCAGTCAGGTCTCTCCTTATTGCTCACAGTAACACCTACTCAAGCAATAGCATGCTCAGAGCTGCGTAACTCAGAAATAGGAAGATCTCAGGCTGATTTAAATGGCATCTTCCTTAGATCACTTTACAACATGTCTTTGTGCTCTTGTAGCTAGTGGCAGGTCTCGCCGATGCTTAAGGTGGAATCTGGGCATCCTCCATCAGGTCCTAAAGCCCAGCTCCTGCTGTGCTGTCACAATGCCTGCTCCCATATGGGCAGGAGAACAGAGAACAGCCTGACTGAACCCTTCTGGCAGCCCTCTCCTTACAAGCCTCAGTCTATGCAGCATCTTTTCATGGAACAGGACATGCTGCATAACATATAGGTGTGCTTCTGAAATTTGATGGTAGAGTCAGGCAAGCAAGTTCTTGGGCAATTTTACAAATCAACCAAGAAATTGAAAAAAAAAAAAAGTACAAACAAAAAAACCATAAAATAACATCAAAAAATCCAAACCCTAAGAACAGTTCTACGCCAAAATGTGACAAGAGTAGAACTGCTCCACAGCTGATTACAGACACTTTACTGACAAGCACATTGGCCCTGCTGTTCACTCCTTACAATTAGCAGTGTTGGCACTATTTCATTTACTAAATTCCAGTCATTGCAGCTGTGCAAACTTAAGGGTCTAATTTGTATTTATACTAATACATGTATATAAACATGTGCTGCTTTACCTACATAAAGGAGCTTTAAAGCAAATGAACAAATATTTATTCTAACAGATCAGTATAAGAGAGACCAACCACAAAACAGAACCAGGTTAAGCAGTTCTGATTATGTCTGTCCACCAAATACCTTTATTTTGACTATGGCATCTTTCCTGAGGCATTCCAAACAGAAATCCTGCAGAGATATGGGGAGACACAGAACTGCATGTTTAAAAGCCAGTCTCCTTTCCCAAGGTTAGTGTTGTGTACATGAGGGGAGGAAAAATAACAAATACTATCATTCACTTTGCCTTTTTTTCCCCAACCTACCTTACCTACATTAGGAAAAAAATGCCTTAAGTCAACATAATGTGTTTAATATTTATGCACTTTGATACAACAGTAATTACTTAGTAAGGCCAGAACCCAATTAAACGCTTTAGACTTCGTTCCGTGGGCTGAAATGCACAGGAAGCATTCTGATGATAGATCACTTAAATAAATTCTATCTGGCAGACACTTCAAAAACAGAGTTCAAAAACTTTAAGCACGGTTCTGCACGTACGTGCTTGACTCTTAACAAAACATCTTTATTTAAATAGAGGGCTAGAGATTTAGTATGACAAATATATTTACTGCTGCTAAACGCTCTCCATCACGCCACTCGGAAGTTGTAGGCATATTGTGTACATAATCCTATGAGATTTAGGTGAGCAGTGTTTGGATCACAGGACTCTTGGTGACTGTTTCAATCCATCATGTTAGCCCCAACCTGAATTCTATCATTCAAAATTTCTGATGCTCCTTAATTGTTAATTTGAATTCTCTATCCATGTGTAGTCATAGATGGTAGAGATCCAACAGCTGCAATTTCCTTTCCCTTTTTTCTTTCCAGAAATAGGTAACCTCAGGGGATCAATGCAATGCTCAATGAGATACTGTTATTGATGACAAAAATTCAAAGCTAAAGCAACATACAATATGTACTCTTACTAGAAATCATGAGGAGATGCTTAGCATCTGCAGGATCCCCTTAGTAGAGCTAGTGTTCTTACACAGGTATGTGCACCTGCTCTCCAAACTTGCACCCCTGAGAATCTTCACTGCACAGAAGGTGCTTGACCAGAATGCTGCTTCTGAGAATCTCATCCAGAGACCTGATGGAAATCACTACAATGACCCCCACACCAGTACATCTGGGTTTCCTCTGCACTAAGTCCCCGCTTCAAAGGGCTGACATCCAACCCAGTGTGTCTGAGCACTGAGCTGGGATACAGTCATCGTGCAGACATGAAGACTGCAAGGGCAATGCAGTCTTGTAGCATTGATCGAGCCAGACTCCTGCTGAAGGGCTAGATAATACTCAGTGTCACTGAAAAATTTTACCTTTACAAGCATGCTCTCCAAAACAAATACACCCAAATGTACTACTTCCTCTTGAAAACAAGTCTGATATTTTGCTGTGATTCCAAACTATGAAGCGTTGTGAAAAGGGAAATATTCCACCCAGATGCCAAAAAGAAATGTGCATAGCACCAGCCAAATGAAGATTAAAACCAAAACACCAATCTCAAAGAAATCAATTCCATCTGAAGTGTTTCAGCCTGAAGATAGACCAGCTGAGCTAACAGTGAAGGAAGGAAGGAAATAGGCTTATTTTTTAAAATTTATTTATTTATTTTTAAACTTGAGGCAAATATTAAAAGCACTTTTCTTTTTTTTTTATTTTTTTTTTAAATAACATAAAACACGCACCCCAAAACACATGAAACCAAACAAACCAAAGCAGTGAGAACTGGCAAAGCAAAGCTGGAAGGCTGAATGGTTCCTAGTCACACAGGACAGCAAAGCACTCTTGGGAACTGCAACATGAACTTCACTTACCTCAGAGTACCTGGCATATGTCTAGGCAGCTTTGAAGGAGCACAATTGATTAAAAAGGTATTCTGACAGACTTTTTAGCATTTGGAACAGGACTTTGGATAATTGCTCCATAAGCTATAAAAGAAACAGACTGAAACACAGAAGCAGCCACTAAGCAGGAAGCAATATTGTAGGAAAAGGCAATAACGAAGAACAGTTAATTTGACCTGAGCTGATGAGGTCAATGTTTTAAAAGAAATAGCTCCACATAACATAAAATAAGAACGTTATTTCCCATTAGAATAACACTGCAAGTGTAATGCCGCACAAAATCCATTCTCTAACACTTGTTACGCTCAGCTTCGTGGCAACATGCATTCCTGAGGTGTCCTAGACATCCTGTGTCTGACACAGATCCATTCCTCTGAAATATTGATTTGACTGCTCCCTCCTGCAAGCTGTCTGCTTCGCAGCGCACATTGCTCTCCCTCAGCATTCAGCTACTGATAGCCTCAAACTACAAGAGCTGGAATAAATTCTGGTCTAATATTCAGACAGGCAGAAAGTTCAATGCAGTATCACTGTAATTTGGACAGGGAAGCAGCAGCAGATATTTCGCTCTTAACTCACTGCCATTCAGGAGTGCTGTTGACAGGAGATGGAGCCCGGCTCAGCGGAAGAGACCCGAGGTTAGGAATTTGGTAGGGCTGGATCCTATTCCTCCTTCTGCCACAGCTCTGCTGTCTAATCCTGGGCGAATACATCCCCTCTGGACATCTGGATCCCTCCCTCCCTGACACATCTATTTAAACAGCAAATTCAGAGGGGCAGCGACCATCTTGATGATGACAAAGCATGTACAACGCTCTGCACTAATACTTATATTAATAACTACAGCCATTGCCATTAAGTAACAAAACTAAATCCATGACAGAAATTGCATGGTCAATGATGCATTATATTAGTTTTAACATATTTGGGCATAAACTGTAAGAAGGCAAACTCCCAGGTGGTAGCAGGCCAGAGGACACCTATGTTGTTTTCCTGCAGATTTGGGCAATCCAATTAGAGGTAATTGAGTTTTTAACTACATGAAATTACTTCAAGAATACCGTCACTAGAGGCTAAATCTCCTGTGAGGTTGGGGGAAGGGAGCAAAGAAACATTATAAAGCTGGAAGCAACAGAAGGAGGACAGGGCATGTTGCCTGAACCATGTTGAAGAGAGCATGCAGCCAAGCCAGTACAAAGCATTCATATTCCTTACAAACAGGTGAATGGCTGGGCTGCAGGCTCAAAGCTTTTCAATGGATTAAAGAGGAGTTAAATACATCCACACTTCTATGCAGTTTTAACCACAATGGTAAAGCAAAACCCAGATCTATGAGCACCAAAAGCCTCCTATAGTCCTGTAAATACCAGAGACATAAAAAGAAAGCTAAGTTACTGTAATGAAATTAATTCCTGCTGCATTTGCAAACCACCGTTCCTGTACAATGCATATGAGCACCTCTTTTACATGTTCAAATTAGCTTCACATTAAAGCCACCTCCCAGCCAGAAATGGCCATTATATTCACCAAAAAAAAAAAAGAAGTATTCCAGACCACAGCCTTGTTTTGCACACCCTAGAAGCACTAGAAATGCTGCTCATTTCCAGCAATCATTGCTCTTTTTGCCAGCCTAAATCTGAAGTACAAGCAATGGCAAGAAATAATGTTTTTAGCACTGATGCAACAAGTAGGATTTCTACAGCTTCCTTCACAGCTTTACATTGATTTAATAAGACTGTTTTAAATATTCAGATATGCTGAAATAATATTTCTTAATATGATGAGCATGATAAGTAGAACACAGAGTCACTTCTACTCCCCACTTACAGAGGTAAATCACACCAACTGATTAGGACAGAAGATAGAATGTACTGAAACAACATGTAAAAGTTAATAAGCAGACTGCAAAGAAAACTCAGCTTTGACTAGAAAGGAGCACAAAACCCCAATTTAACAGAAGGAAAAGCGAAGGAGACCCTATCCTCATGAGCTAATTGTCTGTCTTGTGCTATAGGGGATGCTCTTGCTTAGCTTAAAAGTGAAAGGCACTCCCCTCCTCCCCCTGGCAGCACAGGAACTCCACAGCACTAATATGACACCTTAAATGAGCCAACTTCCTTGAGCATTGCCCAGGGAACTAGAATGGGCATGCCTCTTAATTCAGAAACCAAGAAACATGTCCGATTATCAGTCAGGCTGAAGAACGTCTCTGATGACCATCCCAGGAAAAAACACTCAGGTTCAAGCTGAAAAAAACCCACGGATTGCCAAAACAGGCATATTTTTATAGACTTTGTGTAAACACAAGCTCAGGATTAGCCAGCATCTCAGCTAGCTCTATCTGGATTCCCTTATTTTGAAACAAAATTAAGGAAAGCAACCACCAGGAAAGGTCAGTGGGGCTCAACCATTTGAAAAAATAAAAGCATAAAGGAAGAGCATACGTAGCGATTCATTAAAT
Source organism: Dryobates pubescens (assembly GCF_014839835.1). NCBI lineage: Eukaryota > Metazoa > Chordata > Aves > Piciformes > Picidae > Dryobates > Dryobates pubescens. The sequence goes on along the minus strand of NC_071616.1, from coordinate 18,862,158 downwards.
GTTTACTGCAGAAACTCCAACAGTGAGCACAAAATGAGACTTTTCACAGAAACTGTGGATAATTTGCAGAACTGTGGAGCCAAACAGAGCATTAATTCAAAACGCAATTTTTAAAGAATTTTTCAATACTCCCCTAGAGCTAGCCCCCACCAATATGTGGTGGGAACCCCTTGGATTAGAGAGGAACAAAGCTAAAGCAGCTACAAAGAGTGCTGCCCTTGAAGAGGAGTGACACAAAAGCTCCACCTATTTCAAGTGTACACCTATGCAAAACAAACAGACCCAGCACCTCAGGTGTTTAGAAAAACACTCAGGCTGGAAAATAAGCATGTCATAAGGTAAGTGCCCAGGTGGGAATTCACCCTCTGTTGTCACTTGAATGCACTCTCATGGATCATCAATCACATCAAATTCTGTACAATGAGCAGAATTGCTTTTTACAAAGCCAACTCTGCCCTGAGCCAAACAATTTGCAATTGATTACAGTAACTTTCCAAGATGCATCCCATTCCAACCTGAAAGCATCAAACATCAAGAATTAGCAATTTCATCACATTCCAGAGTCAGTTTTAACAGGGAGGCCAATTAACCAGTGGAACATGGTGAACTTCAGGTGTTACTTGTTCCTTCAGTTCCTAGATGGACCCTGTTTAACTGTGCTTGCTGGTTCTTGCTACACTTACTGTTGGACCCTTTCAGTTTTGGCATGTTCTGTGTTAAGGAGGTAGATACTGTAAATTGAATCATATCTCAACCTTCTCAAACTAGAGGCAGAACACAGCAAGAGACATTTTCCTCCCTTTGAATGAACCTCTGTGGCTCCTTGTGATCTTTTTGACTTTTGCATTCTAAAGGCTGTTGGGAGAACTCTCCAACCCCAATACTGCATTTAGAAGGCAAAGTCCTCTCCTATTTGCTGCTGTACTACTCCCATACTTAAGGCTGCCTCACACATATGCTGTGGCTAAGAGTCAAATTGGTTTACTCGTTTAGCTAAACTTCCAAATCCTCTTCACAGAGCCTGTTATTTACTCTTCTATTTATAATTTTGCATTTAGCCATATTAAAGCACATTTCATTCAAATGAGCCCAGCTTGTCAAAGCAGCCCTGTAAACTGCCAGCTTGCATGTCATCCACAGTAGTTCAACATCTGCTTCCAAACACCGAACTGTGTCCTAACAGAACACCCACATGTGTACCCATGCTGTGTTGGTTACCCAGACTGCGGTAACCAACAACTACTTTAGCAATTACAAGTTAGCCAGTTAATCCATTTATTGTGCAGCATCTCAGTGCTGTTATTATTGTGTAATGTAATTTCTATCCAATTCTGAAAATCAGGGTTACATAATAACTAAATCAAGTACCCTATAAAGAAAATATGAGAACACTCATCTTTCTCAACAAAACCTGTAATTTCATCAGTGTAAAATCTGTTTTGCTTGATGTAATCCATCTTCCATAAACAGAGCTCACCGACTTCAAACATTCCTATCCTTAACTTTGTTAACTGTACCTATTCCAAATTTGTTTGAGGGTTTTTTAAAGTTATTCTTTTTTAATCTAGGACTAAGGTCAGTCAGGGTGAGGGGTTTTGTTTGTCAAGTTAGAATTCGGTTAAGAGTGTTTTTTAAACAGAACAATGAATATTTTCTGACCACAAGCTTTTTTACACAAACAGAAAATGTCTCACGAAGCATATAAATCTCCCCCAGATTATTAGCTTTTAAAAGAAAAGGGACAAAGATACAGTTTATACTCCATGAAAACAAGGAAACAATCTGCACAATTTTGCAAAAGCTGACACTATTTTGGGGGGAAAAAAAAAAGCTTGAAATGCTTCTACATTGTGAATACTCTGGGGGATAATAAACACAGCACAGACGTCCCTGACAAAATAAATTGATTAATTGATGGGAGACTAGTCTGATGCAAGGTTTTTTTGCTTTGCTGACTTCTTGGTTTGTTGAGGAGGATGGAGAGTATTGGTTATTTTCAGGACAAAGTTTACCATCTCAATTCTAAAATACAAAGTCTAAAAAAACTTGCAGCAATTTGAACCAAAAAAGGAAATCAATTAATGTTAAAAAAAAAAAAAATAATAATGAAAATCAGTAACTCATGCTCCCAGCTCTGACATCCCCCCCATACCTTTGTTTCCACACACACTTGTACTTGTACCATGTCTTGATAAAGAACGTGAATGCTGACAGATCTTCAAGCTGTCACCATAGCAATAATGCATTTGCAAGAGTACTTGCTGCTTCCCAGAGTCAAACAACGACGAAAACACAGCATCCTTAACCACCCAGCATCATTTTCTGAATTCTGTGTCTCATACTCACAGGCTATTTCAGTGTTTAAAGTCAATCTGAATTAAGTGCAGCCTATTCTTGAACTTCCAAAATTTCAGCTTCCAGAACTGGTACACAAATAAGACAAAAACAATTCAAGGAAATCACAATTTTTCAGGGAAAAAGGTATAGCTTGGTTTTTGACAAACACGCAATGAAAGTATGTCTTACATTCCCACTAGAAGAATGATGAAATTCTTTGATTGATTCCTAGTTGCTTGTTTAACTGAGAGAGAACAATCTATTTCATATAATATGTAACACAGGTCTAGATAGCCTTTACATTTTATATACGAAAATCCTTGGTCTTTTGAAAGGCATTAAAGAAAAAACAAATCCAAGCAAGCAAGTCTTACCATTTTGATGCCAGTGGAAAATGTGACTGGTTTGACAGGTTTGGGTTTTTCCAGTTGCATTTCTAGCTGAGTAGATCTGTCCTTATGCTGAGCTAAAAGCAGTGAAGCAGGAAGATTGGAGCTCTCCTGTAAATATAGGAGGAACAAATTTGAAAGCTAAATAAAAAGCCCCAAGTATTAATTACCACTGCATATTCTTCAAAACTGCAAGCCGTGTCTGAAAGGCCATTGCTAGCCGAGCGGTGCAAGGCTTAGTAACCTCTCCATGAGAAAGTTTACAGAAAACAATCATTTTCAGTAATAAGAAAAAGCTGCAGCAACTCCATAAATCAGAGTAATCTGCAAACAGCCATTTTTATAGAATCCACACTAAAGACAATATAACAGGCTCCTTATTCCAACTGGCCAATGCAACCATATTTATTAAAATTTAAAAAAATAAAAATTAGAACTTAATCAGAGAAGGAATAATCCCAAGTAGTATAACTTGGATCAGATGTTTATCTAAGACACATTCTTTCTACCAGTGAACTCAGACCAGTTTGAAATTGTTTCCCATTAGATTTCACCTAAGGCCGTTTGGAAACGATCCTCGCTCTGCTTTGCACAATGGCACCATTGTAAGTGCAACCAACAGCATATTTATTTTCTCCTTCGCCAACTTATTTTTAGGGAAGCCAGCCAGGGCTTTTTTTAGATATATGAAAAGCAGTAAAAAGAATAGTTAAGCAAATGAACTACTTGAACTCTCTGAACAGAATTATTAACATACATATATGCGACTGCGCTCTTGAAAGAGTCAGAATATTACTGCCCAAGTAATGTTCTAATAAACCAACACAACTATCCCCACACACATCAAAATTCTTCAGACTTCCTAGCTAGAAGGATTGCAAAGTTGAAAGCAGGGAAGTTCAGCTGGATTCTTCCCCGACCACTCTAGCACAGTATTTTATTCCTAAGGCACTCAAACATTGCTTGCACTTCTGTTTCATGGAACCTGAACTGAACTATGAGCCATATTCATGAGTCCCAAAACCTAAAAAGCTTTACTGAACTTGCCTGTGATTTTCACTTACTTAGTTCAGGATAAGAAGCTGGAAGTTTTAACACCACGAGATGCCTGACTGAACATGATTTCCTACAGAATTCTTCCAAAGTGATCATGAAAAACATTCATGCTGTAGACTGACTTTTCATATCAGTTTTCACTCCTATTTCCTCTCTATTTCTTGGTACCCTCATTTTGTCTTACAACTAGATTGAAAGTACTAAAAGCACAAAAACCTCACAGAACAAGTTTTGGTCCAGAGTCACAAATATGAAACCTAAGCACAGGATGCTCTGCACATTATCTGTGATTAACCAGAACGAGGGAAGAGGTTAAAAACTTAAATTGTAGATAAGAGACATCTAATTTCTGTACAACCGGGAGAAAAATTTGGATCACGGATGCACCAGTTTACAGTCTGCATCTTCAAAGTGTTGTACATGTCTGTAACCATCACACAGCAGCATGTGCTGCCAGCTGTCAGCAGAGTTAAATGATGCTGGATTCTTGTAATCATCAGATTTAATATGCTGAGGGAGAAGGGATGAGTGGGAAATGTTTTCTGGTTCATTTTGCCCTCTCATGTTCCTTAAACAGTCACTGCATTTCTAATTCAATAACTGAAGGTAGCCAGTTTTCGTACTGACTTCTCAAGAGTTCTCACAATGACTAGCAACCAGATTACACAACTGTGGGAAACCCACACCGTGCCAACAGGCCATCATGTCCGTGATTGTTTGTCCTTTTGAATATGCACATAGCCCTTCTGTTAACTATTAACACACATGAAAGGTCCAGTCCTATAAGCATTTATCCATACTACAATTTTCTGTATGGGAAAACAAATTGTCTAACAGTATGAACAAATATTGTTTATATGTACAAATTTCTGAAATATTTGTCTCAGAAACCCTGAGGTTTTGGTAAAATTGGGGACAGGATGTCTCTAAAGGTACCTTGTCCTTTCCCTGACTCCAGGCTACGCCATGAGCCAGGGAAAACCTGCTTCTGCTATATGCTGCAATGCACATATTCCTCATGCCTGGTAAAGTATGGGCTCTTGAAGAGTTAAGATGACATCTAAGAGCAGATCTATAATCCTCTACATACATGTGAGAGAGTTTATACAGTAAATAAAGGAAGTGTTTTAATATTTTACTCAGCCATGTCTAGAAGGTTAAAAAACAACCCACAACCCAAAACAAACCACAAACACAACTCTTCAAATGATAGGCAAAATGCATTGGAAACTACAAGACTAAATTGTAACAAAGTGTGGTGCTATAGAAGTGAGAGGTTTTATTCTAGAAGATGTCACTTATAATGAAAGTAATATCAAATCTGCCTAATTTAGTACTGGGAAGTAAACAGGCAAAAGGTAAAAGCCCAAACACAGCACCTGACTCCTCTTCCAGCAGCTGGCAGAGCCTGAGCTGCCCATCATGCCTGGCTCACTCGCCTCACCAGCAAGTGATACTGGCCTTCCCCTCCCTGCTGCCAGTCAAGGACAGTTCACTGCACTCCCCAGGTTGACCAGGAACCAGAGCCTGCTGCATGACATTTCAAATGCTGAACCATTTCTGCACCTTTTTCCCTGTTTCTGGACTATCTCAACTACAAACTCTTTGAAGATGGAGCAGGACTCTCATACACTTTTGTAAACAACTGAGACCTTTACTCAATGTGGTAATACCATAAATAATATGTATAAGAAACTGAATTCCCTCAGTCATTAGGATTTAAACGGCAAAGGTAAAATTGGAAGACGAAAAATGTGCATCTCTACTCAAACTACACAATAAGATGGTCTTTATTTTTCTCTTGATGCCCAATAACATGGCGAGGGACTCTTGGGAAAAAAATTACCATGTCACAGGTGATGCATGCAAGAGAGAACTCAAAACTGAGCAGTCAAACACCAGCTTCCCACCCACCTCTACACTCACAATCCTGTCAGGTCAGTAGTCTTGCAACTGGCGTCACTGTAGTCAGAACTTAATCCTTGTCTGGTTTAGCACAACACCAACACACACTGATATAGGGTTATCTTTTTTTTATGTAATTCTTTACACTGCTATTGCTTAAACTTGGCTTTTGCTGCATTTCTCAATTCAATTTTACTTATGATCAGCTTCATTATCAGATTTGCAGCCAGCATTAGAGGGATTTCAGAGACCATAGGAAATGTTGATTTGTTTAACAACTGCTGTTTTTCCAGAGACTTTGTAAGCCATTATACAAACATTTCAATGCAGGTTTTATAAACCTTTAGTATTACAAAATAAATTTTGGTTCAAATTGAAGTTGACAGTTCCACTTCATAAATTGAGACACAAAGTAGAATTGCCTAGTTTCCCTCCTCAGCCTTTAAAAATCAACTCTGTTGTTTTTAGACTATTAAAATGTTTTAATAGCAATACATACGCAATCATGGTTAAAGCTACCTATTTTGGACAAGAAGGAATAGATGCATTAAATATACAAATGGTAGAGATCAATGTCAAGGTACTTGCTGCTTGCTCTGGTTTTGTTACTCACCAGATCATCCAAGAGTGCCTGCTTATTCTTTCTTTTCAACATCTGTTGTAGTTGTTCTTCTTTCTGTATGAGCAGTCGCCTTTGCTCATTTTCCTGCCGCTCTACCTCTAAAGCTTCCTCCAGCTCTTCCTGCTCTCGTGTCTGAAATGGAAATTAAAAATTGGTTCGTAGCAATCTTCCTCCTTGGGTGGAAAGAGCTTGCCCACAGCTCTACTTCTGTAAAAAGGACTTGAGAAACAAACAATAAGAAAACAGCCAAACTCTACTTTTAGGGTAGAATTTTAGTTAGAACTTCAAGGTGATTGAGAATGGCAATTCTACTTTCTCAGTAAGAGATAGCTTTGCTTTTCTTTGCTGCTCTGTGCAGTTGGCAGTAACTACCTAAATCCTGGCTCTTTAAATGTTAAGAGGATGACAAAGGCTTTTCCTTACACCTTCACCTTATAACGAACCCCACTTTGTACCTTACTTCTCAAGCAATGTAGGTGGGGGAAACCAAAATATAACCCCCTAACACTGCTCCTGAGCACCCTCCCCATCAGCTGCATCTTCTGTGGCAAGTACAGTGCACACTTATCAGTGGTGTAGAAGAAATACAAGAAATTACAAATCTGTAACTATTAACATAGAAGCTTGTAAGCTAAAACACATATAACCATGAACTGTAAAAACATTGCATTCCCAGAAAAATGACTATTTTTTTCCTATAACCTAGATTGCAGTTGTGTGACATAAGATGAAAAGAGATTACTAGTAAAAAGTGATTCATTTTTATTTCAGGATTTTGTTCTTGAGAAGTAAACTATTAAGTAATCTGCATTTAATAATTACAATGAGAGAAGGAAAAAAAAGAGGGCTCAGAGACAAGGGATAATAAAAGTATTAAACGCTATACAGAAGACAATCAAAATTGATGGAAGCAGTTTGAGAAAGACATCATTGCAGCCAAGAGCTTAGTAAAATTAGTTCTTATCCAAAAGTTGTATCATAAAGCACAGCTATATGATACAAGCTGGAATATTCTGAAAAACATCCCTTTAGCAGGCAAATCAAGCCAATGGGTCCCAGTGAGGCCTAGTTAATCCTGGATGCAAGAGCTGACAGATCTCATCACCTGCCACTGAGCCAACAGAATCTGCTTTCTTTTTTATAACTAGCAGTGACTCTCATGAAGATCTGGTCACTAACTAGCAACCCCCTGAAACTGGATCCCCTTTGCATTTAATGAAAGGAAATCAACAAACAGGAAAATACCCAAGTTGCTAATTGAGATTATTTGTGAGAATTTAGGGATCTAGTTAGTTCAGTCAACAGAACTGAAGATTTCAGGGCCCCTAAGACATTCCAGGCTTTTTCTACATTTATGTCTAGAGATTGCCTGGAATTTGGACTGAAACAGAATGAAACTTGATGAAAAGTGCTGAAAGATTAGTCTGAAGAGCCACAAAAATTGTAGTCAAGAATTAAGTAAACTGATGTACAAACCTAAACCACATCAGACTACAGGAAAAAGGAAGAACTATCACAAATTGGATCAAATTCTCTCTGAAAGGAAGACCAAACAAAACAGTAAAACAAGAGAGGGATGAGTTCTACAGGCAGCAAGCGTTTTGTCAGGCCCACCAAGTAAAGAAATAAAGATGATCATGGTGAAGCCTAGAGTAAACCCAAGATGACAAAGGGAAGAAGTAAACATCGTGCGACAGAGTAGGAGATAAGAAGTTACCTTATAACTGGAAAATAGTAGATGAGGAAGAAGGCATATGGGGGAAAGCTGAGGTCCATTCAGAATGCAAGGCTTTATATTTATAAAGCATATACATAGATATACACACACATTAAAAAAAAAAAATCCCTTCAAGAATCCCTTCTCCAAGAGCTCCAAATTTGTCTAACTGAAGTTGATGCATGGCCCTGCATCCAATCTGTAAAGTCATTAGGAATTGGCTACAAAGATGAAAATTATGGCTTGGATCAACAGAACAAGTAGTTATTCAAACCCTGAGATGACTGGTTCAGTAACTTGATATTTAGATGTGTAAGAAACAATTACATACTTAGGAAGACAGAAATAGGAAAAGTGAGATCAAAATAACTTACAGGGTCATAGTTTTGGAGACACTGATTCATCAGTTAGAAACCAAAGAAGAGAAAACATGATGCACTACTTGACCGCTACTGATTTTGACAGTGATGCAAGAGAAGAACAGTCTTAGGATCACGTCAAGGTACTTTCAGTAGAGCTGGGAAACCAGTGTTCTTTTCTAAGAGGCTGCTAACATCTCAGCTACAACACTGCATTCAATCCTGGTCTCTTATGTTTGCATAACAACAATTCAAGCTACAACAGCTAAAGCATAACAAAAACACCAAGAAGGATAGTTACAGATATTTATATTTGTCAGAAGCAAACTATTACAGTGGATAGAAAAATTTATGCCAGTCCAATAATGAAGGGACCATAAGCAGTTTAAATGAGAAATTAGGACACCTTTTACAATGTATGGAGTAAAGATATTTCAAAACCTGCCAAAAAGAGCTAGAGAGAAAGCACCCTTTCAGCTTTTGGGAGAGAAGTAAATGTATGGGCAAGATCATGCAATTTTTGTATCAGCAGCTGTCAGGTCTGTTAACTACGTTGTAGTTGTTGAAAAAGAAATGTTCAATGTTTGTTTCAAACACTGAAAAGGAAATAAAGAAGAAATGTCTCCGTATCTCCAGTAAGTCTGGATTCATGCAGGCTTGCCCAGCTCCCACCAGACAGCCTCTACCACACCAAGCCCATACAGAAAACAGAAGGCCCAGAGGGCTTGGGTGGGTACAGAGCATTTGTACACGACTTGGTGTGATCACACAGCCAGAGCACAGGCTGCCTGTGAGTCACATACATGAATGGAAGGTGGGCTGCAGGCTAAGCACATCATCCTCACTGTGACCCTAGAGGTTGCAACTACATTGTAAAATAAGACATGTAGCCAAATATTTAGCAGGTCTCTTCAAGCTCTGAAGTATAGGATATTGGACAGTGTCAGAGGCAGGATAACAGATCAGAGATGGACCCTAGGGAAATTTCCTTGCCTTTAAAAGGAAGAGGTTCAAACAAACATTTTTCAGATTCCAATCTCCTGTGAAATCCTAGAGCTAAAGCAATCACTGGGAGTTTTGCCACAGACTTCAGGGGAGTGAGGATTTCACCCCTACTGATTTGAAAGCAAGTCCCTAGTGCAACTGGAATACAAACACAAAACCTTGTTATGTCACACTCTGGGCAGAACCAGTAACTCCTTCAAGAAGCGGTAACAATGTGTATTTTTATACTGAAAAAATATTTAACAGATTAAACTCTTCTTACAGAAAGAAACACTTGCAAGTTTATTTTTAAAGAACAAAATGATATCTGAGCCACATTTTAATGAATGGATCTTCAAAGAACCATGTGTTTTGCACACAGATCATGTATACAATACTTCTGATGTTATTGTTATCAGCTCTTGAACAAAAGTTTCAATGTTTGTTTCAACATCTTTCATTTTAAATTTTGCATAAACCAGACCGGTGCTTTCCCTTACTTTTACAGCTCTCTCCTGGGAGCTTCAAAATGTCTGTGTCTGGATTCCTTTTTTTCCTTTGGATGAGAAAGGAATGATTGTCCTGGTAAAGGAATGAACTTGGTCTCTCCTGGATATTGTCCAACAACACTGCCAGCACACATGAGGTGGTGATGTATTAGATGCAGACTTTACTACTGCTTGTCCCTCTTCTCAAGCCTGTCCCAAAATAAACCATAGCTACATTTCAACTATCAATTTCATCTCTTTACACGGTACTAAAGATCATTATCACGGAACATTAGTGCATTATGGTTTTTGAACACAAAGTGAAGTCTACGTTGTACCTTCAGCACTGGCTTGGTTTTAAGACATTACAGAAAGTACTCCACCTTGAAAATCCTTTAATTCCTTAACTAATGAATAAAAATTGTAGGGGAGAGGAAAAGTTAACTAACCAGTTTTAGCTTATTTTTCTGAATTACTTCCTTGTTATCTTTCTGGTACAGCTCCATTTTCCTTTTGGTGTTCTCCAAATCCACATTGTTGGTCAAGTTAAATACTGCATAAACATTAGAAAGACAGAAAGCAAAAGCATAAGGTCAGCATGCATGACTACAACAAGGAAATACTACTCTTATGTTCTCTCTCCCTTCTAGCACCAGACATAAGCACCACAATAACATAATTTATTTAAATATGCCCTCTAAAGCAAGATACAATCTGCTAAATCAATACAAACTTCAACAGAGGCCAGCAGAGCTCATTTAGATTTATGCTTCTGTAGGAGATGAAAATTAGAGTCTTGCATCCTATTTTGTGATACTGATAATGATACACACAAGTATTCATAATATTATTATGTAAAACGTTGATGTTTCCAAGTGGTAGTCACAGCTAAAAACACAATGATTCTGGTAAAATTAGACTAAATACGTATGTAAGTGTTAGAAATTAAGTAATTTCATTTCATAAGATTATCTAATGCACAAAGACTACAGAGACTGATCAAATTCATAGAATCATAGAAGTTATTGGATTGGAAGGGGCCTTTAAAGCTCATCTTTCCCAACCTCAAAGCAGTAAGCAGGGACATCCTTCACTAGATCAGGTTGCTCAGAGCCCCATCAAGCCTGACTTTGAATGTCTCAAGGAATGGTGCCTCCACCACCTCCCTAGGTAACCTCTTCTAGTGTTCCACCATTCTCATAGTAAAGAACTTATTCCTAATGTCCAATCTAAATCTATCCTTCTCCAGTTTAAAACCATAGTCCCTTGGTCCTATGACTTTGTAAATAGCTTTCTTGCAGGGCCCCCTTCAGGTACTGCAATGCCACAATAAGATCTCCTCAGAGCATTCTCTTCCCCAGGCTGAATGACCCAAATTCTCTCTGAGTGTCTTCACAGGAGAGGTCCTCAAGCCCTATGACCATTTTTGTGGCCCTCCTCTGAAGCCATGTTTTTTCTTGTTTTGAGGGTCCCACAGCCCTCATTACTTGATAAAAGATACCAATGTACAATTACCTTTATTATAAGGAAACCATAGATGTATCCAGATTAACAGTTTAAAGGACATTCTTTTGATCTCTCCATAGTGACAGGCTATATATCACACAATTATGACCCTGCAAGCAGGGTTGGCCAGCAAGCTCCATAGTTTAGCACAGCATTCCCAATTATCTACACATGGCACAGAAGACACCTCAAGAAATTGAACAGTTTATAATCAACAGCTTGAAAGATGTAGATGGTTTGAATGACTAGTAATTTGATACTATGTATGAGCCCTTCACCTCTAGGTCACTGGTTCAATTTTGGGTCAAGTGAATTCCAACTGAAAGCCATTATCACTGGGAAGTTGCTTGGTGATCACCATCCAGAGTGGACATTGGGCTCGTGCCCATGGCATTAGAGTTACTGAAGACTGCCAACAAACAGCGTTAAAAGTCTCAAAGAGCTTTGTCACGTGGCTACAGTAAATTTACAATGAAGCAAAGAAATCTGCACTGCCATTGGTAAATCCCTTGCAAGAAAACAACAGCACAGCAACTGTGCTAATTGAGACCCTAAAGGAGGGGAGGTTCTAGCGGAAATGTCAGTCCAAAACTTGGGAAGGTTTTGGTTCAGTTCTCTCTTTCTAGGTTCTCAGCGACTGGTTCAAATAAACCTTAGGCCTATGCACCACTGCCAAGTCATTTATATAAGGCTGCTAGAGAGATATTGAAAGAAGAGTGAAGTCTGTGTTGTTACTCAGCAGAACAGTACACATCTTGGTTTGGTTAAGAAATATCCCATCTTTTATCCTTTGCACAAGTAACACGGCAAGAATGAGCTTTCAGAAGGCTCCCAGAGACCAAACCAGGAATAGCCTGGACTGGCAAACCAGTTGAGAACAGCAAAGGAAACTGCAAAAAATCAAAGCAAGGAGCAAATGGAGGCAGGGGAGAAAAAACAGAGAAGGTCCAAAATGTCAGAGTTGTAGATACAGCTCAGTTCTAAACTGCTACATGGCAGCTCACTAGTGCCAAAAAGTGGTAGCTCTGTTCTTATATCTCTCTTCCCAGGCAAAGGCTCTGACTCCAGGACTTCTGTCAACAGAAACCCTCCAGTAACCTGAACTGGCTCAAATAAGAGAGGGTCAGGCAAGTGCCAGAGACAGTGCAAGGGAAGATAAATTTATAAATACAAACAGGAATACTCTTTCCAGGAGTACTGAGCCACCACATGATCTTATTCTTATCCAATGTATTCAGTCCTTCTGCAAACTGCAGCAAAAAGCACTAGGCAAGACCAACCTGAAGATATTCCCAACCTTAAACAAAACAAAACATTGCATTTACCGTTTTTCGCACCTTTTCCAAATAGCAAGCAACATCAAGAGGACTGACATTTTAATTCAGCCTGGCTCCTAAATCAGCTGAACTCTTCCATCCCAACCCCATCCTCCTCACAACAGAAGTGATCAGAGACATAGGCTGTTTTTGTGGCTTAAGCATTTCACCAGGATTGAAAACCTTCCAGCTTTTCTATTGTTCCTGGGCCTTTCCTATAGTAGATGTCTCCCACCTGTAAGAATCATGAGCAGGGGAATAAAAAGCAGATAGGAGAATGGAAGTTGTCTCATTACTTTAGCTACATGCAGCATCTCCCTTCTGTAGTATCAATCTCACCTCAGGTGGAAATTCTGGACACTGTTCTTGATTTTTGGAAGCAAGTAACTCATTTCAAAAAATTACTTTTTTTTTCTTCTCCAAAAGACGTAACATTTTCCAATTTCATACTGCAACACACATGCATTTTCTGGTCATAGGAGCGTTTCCTTATTAAAACACATTATTTTAGTCTGTAGCATTTCAATGGCAATTCAACCTCTAATTTCCCCGCCTACAACTCCCTGATGACAAGCAGCTTAATATTTGAGTATTACAGCAGAGAAGAATTGTCATGTGAAAATGCTGGCATACAATAAGGCCAGGGCCCTGCAATGACAGCAGCTGCATGGGAATGTCAGCACTTCCTACAACTTAAATCCACACACCAGCTCTCTAAACTCTTCAATGACGACACAAGAAAGAAATAGCACATGAGACATGCTGTGCTAGCGGGATGCCCAGATGCCACCTTCAGGTGCAAGAGGAGGAGCGAGATGCCAAACGCCTTTGAGCTCCTGAACATCTTGCTTATTTCTCTAAAAATAATCCAGCAATAAGCTGATGATCTAGGGTTTGCAATTATTGCTGCCTGAAATATGCAGTCTTTTTCCTTTCTCAGTTACCTTTAATGGTTCAACTAGTCACAACCTAGGTTCATAAAACAAAAATTGTGATATTTAAAACTCATACTGAGAAAAGTAAGCAAAATTTAAGTCCAAGCAGGTGTCTGTCTGTATCTAGAACTGCATACAAAAGCAGGTTTACTTTTCCACTTAAAATGCACTAATATTTCCATATAAGAGAGCAATTTCTGCACCAGTGTTTAAGAAATTTTCAATAGCCACTGTTACAGCAACCTTAAAGGCCCACTGATATACTCACAGTAAGATGAAAGACAGTTTCCTGCTATAAAAGAAGCAAGTCATAGGTAAAACCTTCTCAATGGTAAGATCTGCTCATGTTGATTCTGCTCTGTCAATCTTGCTCTACTCTGGTGGCACACCAACAACCAGATTCCTAATTTCAGCACCCTCAAAGACCAGAGCAGATTTCTCCTACTGAATTCATAGTCATTAAAGAGGAACATTATCTTGGTCCAAACTATCTGCTCCTCAACACTAAGCTATCCACATAACAAGACTTAAAATACTGAAAAGTGAGATTTTGTGGCAATGGTATTTCATGTTTATATTGACATCATTGTCAATAGCTGACCTTTAATAAAAATGAAAATACCTTCCCTCCTACAATAAAAACCCCAGCAGCAAAACAAAGTAAACTCTGACAGTGCGTGATCAGTTGCCAATCACCCAGCCAAACCACTGTACATGTTTGCTAACAGCTTTTCCATGTATTTCAAACGCCTTTTCATCAATATTCAGAGAATACAAATTCCTGCCATTGTATCCTTGCAATTACAGCTGTCAAGGCCATTTTGTAAGGGGCACTAGGCCACAAAACATAATTAAGAGATTATTTCTTTCCCTTCTCTCTTGTTCCATCCATGTATTAGTTACCATTTAAAAATCAGCAAGTATCAAATCAAAGAACAGAGTTACTTATACTCAACATTTCACCTTTTACAGAGCTAGGACTATGCAGGGTGTCATTTTCATTTGGTCTGCTTTAAGCTTTGTCAGAGATTTATTTTAAATATAATTCTTTCAAATGTTCCCTTTAAAAAAAAAGAAGCAAATGGATTTTAAAAACAGAAGAACCAGAAAGAGGGGGGAAAAAAAATTATATGCTACACGTACTCTGAAAAAATATTGGTATAGATCTGAATATTACTGGCAAAGCAGATGGCTCATTTGAAAAGGTTTCAAAGAGAAGACAGACCTATTTTTGTCTATGCTGAAATATAGAATAAGCCAATATAAGAGGCCTGAAACCCTCCAGGGGAAAGAAACAGAAGCTGTTTTGTATGCAACAATTATTTATCTACTTATTCATCTCACATTGGTTGGTTTATAAAACGACTTGCCTTGAGACATCTGTTGAAGTATAACAGGAAGACTATTGTATTTTTCTCAAACATTTCATTCTATTTAGGTAAAACTCCCTACTTCTGAAACTCAACCTCTATAGGGAGACTTTTGCTACTTTTCAAAACAACATTTATTATGTGATTCCACACCAAATGGAAAAAAATATTTTCCTAGTTATAAAAGAGAAAATTTTAATTACATGGCACAATAATTTGTCCAGAGAAGCAGAACTATGAACAAATGTCACTTCACTGCAGGACTTTTAAGTCCATCAAAATCTCCCTGCTTTAGTCTGAGACACTGTAAATTCTGAGACTTCTCCTAGTTCCTTGAAGGACAGCAATGCCAGTGTGTAAAAAATACTTGCTATTCAGAGAGTGGGAACACTTCATCTCTGGCAAGAGATGATTATTCTGCTGATAGTGTTTGAGCTGCATTGCTGGCATAAGCCAGATGAAAATTTAAACATTAGCAGTACTAATTTGTTATAAACAATATTTCTCCCACCCTACTACAGGCTCCTTAATCATCATCTTCGTAAATCACCAGCTAGAGATCAGGAATGATAGAAGAGCAACTGCTCTGGGCAGAGCATTGCAAAAGCAGATGAAACCACATCCTCAGCCTGCCTAAGAAGTGCAAAGCTACTATGGCACTTTCTGTTAGTGTTTTTGCTACTGATGCAACCAACATTCTTTGTGAAAATAATTATCAGAATCAAAGAAAAGGTGAGGGTGGTGAGGCACTGGAACAAGTTGCCCAGAGAGATTGTGGAGGCTCCAACCCTGGAAGTGTTCAAAGCCAAGCTGGATGGGGCCTTAAGCAACCTGGCATAATAGGAGATATTCCTGTCCACAGCAGGGGGGTGAGATCTTTAAGGTCCCTTCCAACCCAGGCCATTCTATGAAAAATCAGATCTATGTCACGAAAATCTAGGTAGGTATTAATAATTATTTGTTTATCCTCTGTTTTATTTTATTAGGTAAATAATTTCCCAGAAAAATATCTTAGCATACTAATGAATTACTGAAATCACCCAGTCCCATCAGTCTATGAAAGCTCATTTTGGCTGGAACTGTGTAGTACTGAAATCTTTGATCAGATGAGGTGACTGAAACGGATCTTTGATAAAGCTATTCAGTTTCCTGTTGAGTAATTGCCATTGTCAAGACTAGCAATACCTTCCTCATGCATACACAGGGAGGGAAAAAAGAAGAAAAAAAAATACAAAACAAACACCACAACCCACAAGTGATCACAGATACCAAAATCCCTTCTGTCCAAGGATCACTTGTGAGATAAATGTTCTGAGCAAGATAAATCATTAGGCAGCAAGTATTGCATAAAGTCTTGGAGAAGCAATGAGATGGAGGAATCCAAAGGGCACAAATACAGAAGCCTCCTTCCAAGTTGAATGCACTGAATGCTTTTAAGAAGCAATAATTACAATTAACAGTTGTGTTGCGGTAACACCTAGAGGCCTCATTCAGGTGTCAGGAGAATAGTGCCAGGCAGTGTGTAGCTGCATGCTGAGAGGTAGGCCCTGCTCTGGAGAGCTTATACACTGGCTCTTGAAAAACTGCCTACATAGATACTCTGGGGAAGAAGAAAACGTGCAGGATGGCCAGAGATTGTAACTTGTGGCAACGCCCTGAAGTTTAACCTTGTCCTGCTCATCATAGGGGCACAGACCTGACTTACTCAGAATGATCTTGTCCACACCTTTCCCAAAGGCAGGTTTTAACCCCAGCGTTAATGGCAACAAACTGTGTTTACAGTGTTCTCAAATTGTCCAACTGATTTTTCTTCTAGGGAAAACTTACTTTAAAATGTGGTTTCTATTTAAAGCCTTGTATAACACATTTTAGCCCAAAGCATTATTTAGTGGCTACATTCTACACCACTTCAAAAAATGTGTTTTTTATAATAGAAATCTTGAGAAGTGACTACCCTAATGTTTGTTTGACCTTCCCCTCTCACACTCTTGCTATCCCACCCAACTCTTTTCTTTAAATAGAAAAAGCCTGTAGCAATCCTGATATGAAGGGTGAAAAATGTGTTTTCAAGTGAGGTCATCAATGGAATAAGACAGTGCAATTGCTGCAGATGGTGGAGCCACCCCTAACATTTGGGAAACTATTAGAATTGTGCCAGGGCCACATGAAATATATAGGATGTCTACATTTTCTCTGTCAAGCAACTACTTCATTTAATCCCTCACAACAAACAACAAGAAAAAAAACTTACTGGCAAAAAGAAATCATGGAAAAGCTGCACTTGAACTCTCTCACAGGAAAACTGAAAATTTGGGATGGGGAGGTAAAGGGGAAATCCAGTTCTCTTGCTTCCTAGCTCTCCAACCTGTCAGCTTGATCAACCACCAGAAGCTGCTGCCAACATGATATACATCTTGGCTCTCCACAGGCAAAACTTTGTGCTGTGTGGCTATGCCCTTTCTTTTCCATTTTGCAGTCCAGTTCTTTTCCATGCACTAACAAACAGGGAATTGACAAAACAATGAAATAAATATTCTCAGCAATAAAATGTGAAGTAACCATATAGAGTTAAAGACACCTTTAACACCTGGTTCAGCCATGCCACACGCAACATGCACAGCAAAGACACTGGAAGGAGTCACACTATCGCTGTGTGACTACCAGACAACAGTCAGATGGAGAATTCTGCCCAGGAGTGCAAGCAAGGAAGGGCTTCGCAAGATGTATGCCATGGACTTTGTCACCAAGGAAAGGAGAACAGGGCTTGAATTCTGACCTAAGGTGGTGTTCTTGAATCTAACCCTGTCCTCCCCACTTCTGGATCTGCCTGGAGTTAATAGATCATAAATGACCTCTTTGACGGTGAAAATTAAGAGCCTTCTGACTGCTCTCCTGTCCTCTCATTACGCTGGCTGCTACATGAAGAAACGAGGAGGTAGTTAGAATTTCTAGTCTTTTCATTATTTCAGGTGTCCCTTCCAGGCAACCAACTCCAATTCCTAACAAGTCTATCAGGCTTCTTCATGACATGTTTGCAGGGCCAAGACAATTATTGACAAATTCACTCTTCACAAAGTTATGAAGAACAGACATAATTACTGCTGCCTCTAAACCATGTTACACCAGAGCAAGGTCTGGAACCATTTGAAATTTAACAACCTAATAGCAAAGGCTGGGGAATCATAATGTTATGCACAAATCAGTGAGGTTAAGGCAATTTCAGGCAAAACTTCAACTCCTTTGTTGCAGATGCTGAAACCCCTGCAACATCATTAAGTGGGAAACCTGTATTTAATGTTACAGAAAGTAATTTTCCTTTCCATGAGCACACAGATTCTTCCAGGATCCTCTGGCAAAGATGCAATCATTTTTTCTACTCACTCCCTCCTTCCCCCACACTATCCAAAATAATATACAAACAGAACTACACCCACATCGTCTCCTCCAGATATTTGGGCCCATGAGTGTGCCTGGTGTTTCCCAGCCACACAATTTAGCTCTCCAGGCTCAGCCTTCTGATGCCAACAAAAACATTACTCACAGCAGTAAGTGGATTGGATACATTTCTACAAAACACCACAAAGCGAAGAGGCGCAAGGGCTCCTTTGAGAAACCAAAGGAGAGCAGCAACTTCATGGTTTTCTTCAAATCACATTCATCGCCACTCTTGCTTGTTCTAGAACACCTCCTCTACCTCCGGGATGGAAGAAGTCTCAGCAGCTCATAACACCCAAGAAACAAACCACCTAGGAGTCACCCCTATGAACACATCTTGTTTTTCTAAGCAAAATCCATCATTACACCATAAATCACAAGCTACCCTGACTACAAAGAAAGTCAGCTCTGTTCATAACACAGTCCCTTCACCAAAGGGCAAAGTTCTGCTTCAACTAATCCGAAGAGAAAGAAATCAATGCTTGCTCCTAAACCTTCTCCTTCTGCACAGCAACATAAAATGCTACCATAGTGGTATGTAAGGTCATCAGCTTCAAAGAAGCTTCAACTACTGTACTTGCAGAAGAAAAAATGATGAAAGACACCATATGGCTTCTGTCATGGTAAATAAAGCTAATGGAAGCATAAAATGAAAATTTCAATTTCTCCTCTCTTTGTTTAATCTTTCCCAGTGTAGCACTGACAGTCCCCTAAAAGTCTCTTTTCCAGCTATAAAGTACTACTTCCTCTTTGAATGATGTTTTTTTTTCTCTCTGGCAGCTAAAATGTTTTACTTAACAATGTCCTACAGTTCAGCAAATATGATCAAAAATGCACAGAAAAAAAAATTGGTAACATCTGATACCATGATAAATCCTATTACAGCAACTCAACTCAGACATTCTCATAGGCAGCTGAGTCAGAAGATAAAAGTCTTTGGTCTCATGAGCAGAACAATACAAAAACACAACCATTAATACTTACCAATTTCTTCTATTTCTTCCAGGAAATCATTATATTCACGGAGACTAGGGAAGTCATCCTCTCTTTTATTGTATCTTTGAGAGAAGAGAAGCAATTTCAATTCAACAAGGCTCTTACTGCAAGCATATCAAATATTGACCAATTTTTATTTAGCTATTTGATTTGTGGCTCCCACAACTGACCAAGTTACAGCATCTTTTAAAATAGACAGAAATGTTCATTTCAAAGGAACAGAGTCAGCCTGGCATAATTCAGGGCTATCCTTGCCTGCTCTCTGCCAATTCCTTTTACAAGGTCACAGGTAAACAGGAGCACAGAGGCTAGGTTCCAAGTCAGCCCTTCAGCATGAGAAAACTGTTATCAAAGGCAAAGACAACAGTAGCAGCCACAATAAAAGCTTTTCTAGAAGTATCAGAAAAAGTAGTTTGACTTTCTTGTGCCAACAACAAAAAGGCTGTCAGCAGCAAACCAAAAATCCCACACAATTATCTTATTTCATAACAACTATTTCAGAAATCATATATTCAAGTCATGATAGCTGGAAAAAGTAAAAAGATGAAGAGACAACTGGCTAGAATGTGAACAGCCTCTGAAAGTCAAGACATGCAGGCTTTCCTCCCATGAAAATTCTGTCTGCTGTATGGACCAAGATACAGGACATCCAGGTAGATCAAAATCTAATCCTGAGAACTCATCCTAGATTCCAATTTGGTGACATTTTTTTCAGCCTGATAAAAATTAATCTGGCAAATCCAAGTGGGCCAAGCATTTTACAGCCTCATCTGCTCTAACTGTGCTTCACCCCATGCTTAGACAACAAAGTTGAATTCATTACAGTTTGACTTTTGTTTAAGTTCAGTAGGCTTTATAATCAAACATGACAATTATTATTGTTTTCTACATCAGAATCCCAGTATTCAAAGTCACAATTTCCCCACGCTTCAGCAACATCACATGACTTATTCAGTATTGTACTCAAGTTTCAGATAAAGGCTGCCAACCTTACAGTTTACCTGCACATCCATTTTTGCACACACAACCCTCTTGGTGTTTGGTACATTGCATCAGACTCTCTTCTACCAAATCATCAACTGGCCCACTTATTTTGCTTTATAAAATGTCAATTCTTGGCCACATGGAGTCAGATACAATTTTAGACCTCATTTATCTCAGTCCCAAGAGCTCTCAAATCTGCATGAGACTAGTAACACAAGACTTCTAAGGAAACTTCCTCACTAACAATTGCTGTGTGAAGTAGAAAACAATGTGAACATAGCTTCTCTTCTGTCCATTTTCATTTTGGAGAGAACTAGCCTTCAGCTCTCAGAACAGGTCTCTAGGGAACAAAACAATCAAAGTCCTGTTTTCTTGCTCCACTCCCATGTTCACCCCCCTCAAAGGGAAAGCAGCTGTGGTCCTCAATATCTAATCATCTCCATTTAGGAGGTAAGTCTTTGCCAAGGGAAGCCACAGAGAAACACCCAACAATTTCTAATGGTAAGCAGGAATCCCCCGAGGCTAAATGGAGAATTCAGCCCTCAGTTGTTGCATAAAATCAGATTCTCTGAATTCCCTCCACATTAAACGCAGTCAAGTTTCAGGGGTTGTCACTTTACAGAAAATTAAATTATCTGCTCTGTAGTACTGGAGGGGTAAGTCAATTATTTTAAACTGGTGATTCATGAAATACATCCACCTTCTGCTCTTTTAACTGGTGACACTCACATTTTCAGCACTTTCTTACGAATTTCCACTTCCTTGTCAACAGCAGGATCCTCGAAGAGCTGTACCCTGAAGTTACTCTTCCGCAGGGGAGTATTGCACTCGTGGCAGTTCCCAGCACCCCTCACAAACAGCAGCTCCACACAACTCTCGCATCTGCAGGAGACAGGAAGGGGTGTAAAGGCAGATGTATGATAACTAGCAACTGAAACACAGGATCGCCCCTCTTGTTTGCTGCTTTCACACACTCTGTAAGCACACAGCACATCTCCCCTTGATTTCACTATTTCTTCAGCACCCAACAGTGACAAGGAGGCAGGGGCTCTCCACCGTGACTATAATGAAACAATTTCAGCAGCACAAATGTATTTAATCTCCCAGCCCCAACAATTCAGCCTCTTTGCTGAGACTCAAAGCTCATCCAAACACAATGATGGGGTTTGTGTCAAGGGGAAGCTTGTTCATTGACACCAAACTCATTTTGCATGGACCAGATTGCAACATCCTTATTTACTCCGAGCATTACTCCACGCAACAAGCTCTGGGCTTTTTCTTTTTGATGCTATTGACAGTGCAAAGTACTGGTCAGCACAAGCAGGGATATAAATTCTGTCCACAGCTCTGCAAGCATCTAACTACCACTACCACAGAGGAACTGCTGAACAAACCTGAGCTAAACTCCACCCTAAAAGAATCAAAACACCATTCTAATCAGCAACCAGCAGTATGCAGGTCTCCTGTGCCTTCTGTTAATGTTTTTTAAAAGGCACAGGATAACACACACTTTACACAGACGTCGCACATAAGTAAACCCAAAAATGCCATTCTGGTTTTTGGTTGGTTGGGTTTTTTTGGTCTTATTTTCAGATTTTAACAAGATGCTTGCTGACCAGTCAGCTGGCATTTAATAAAGGAAGAACACACAACACAAAATCCAATTTTTAAAGAAAAGTATGTGAGTACTAATAATGCACAAATTTCTAGCAGAGGACAACACCTGCTGCAGTCATTTCCTACTGCTGGGGAGGCAAAGTGTACCTATTTATAGCTTTGCTCTATCAAAGCCAAAACAGTTGTACATGAAGGGCTAAGCTGCATTGTACCTTCATAAACCTAGAAGCTGAACAAGTTAAGAGAAACAACACTGACATGGTTGCAAAGTATCTTAAACCTTCACTCTGTTGACCTTCCCCCCAACTCAACTGGTTCTAGTACTTACAGAGGCAGAGCTAGCTAGAGCCAACCAGTTTCACCCAGCTTCTGTTTCCAATATTAGAAAGTGCAGAACAAATGCCATTGTATCTTACAATTTAAAAAAAAAAAGAAGGGGGCAATTTTGTTGTTGTTGTTAACACAAGGAGAATTACAGTTTCAAAATGCATCCTGCACAGCAGCTGCCAATGTTAAAGAGCAAATCTTGAATCTACAGAGACAGTCTCCTGCTCTAGAACTCCTTTAGCTAGAAAACCAGGCACATTTAAATACAATTTATCTGGGAAGAGAATGATCAAAGCTTTTAGCACACTAGGCCTGAAATACTGAAATTATTGGGACATCAGCTCAAGAATTAGGCTCCCATATGAAAATTATTTCACTCATCCCTATGGGAGAAGCAACACTAAAGGCAAGAGAGACAGCCAGGCAGGGAAAGGGTTTTCTCCTTTCTCCCTGAACCTGTCCATGCATGCAACAGCCCAATGCACACGGACAGTTTTACCATCTCCTTTACTTTGACAGTTTGTGCTATTTATGCTCCTTCAACACAGGAGCCAAAGCACAGCAAACAAAACAAAACAAAAATCCTCCTTCTTCTCTCCTGTTTTTAAGTTCTATAAGAGGGAGCGTAGAGCTACAGAACTTGGCAGGTGGATCCAGGTGTTTGCATTGGTTGTTTGGGGTTTTTTAATCATATTGTTGCCTAAGGACCAACAGAACAGGGTCTCCATGTGCAAGATATTATGCACAGACAGCAGCACCTGAAACCACTTCCCCCCACCCTCCACTTTCTTCCCTAAATCAAAGGCATTTCAAGTTTATACAGGACTGGACAAAAAAAATCCCCTTGGAAAAGCACTTCATTGAAGTGTTACAATGCCTTCCCAAACTGGAACCAGTGTGTTTCTAAGGCTGGAAAATAGCTTTCCATACAAAAAGAGATGAGTCAACACCTCACTATGGGAATCCCACATCAGGTGATTACATTCTCACTCACTCATGCACATCCACCCTTATATTTATTCATAGATAAATCCTTCTGAATTCAAAAGGGGTTACATGGGACAAGTCAAGGGCAGACCTGGACTCTATCCACATCCTGCCTCCTCTCCATCTCCGGATAGATTTAATACACACAGTTAGATCCCAAGCCTACCGCCCAGCAGGTCTGTCATTCTCACCCCCACAAACCACAGTTGCTTTCCCAGGAATGGCATGTTTGGTCACACATTTCCACATGGAAAAAAGCCATCTCCTGAATCCCTCTCAAACAAGTTCCTCTTAGTTTTGCTGAAGACTGCTAAAGTCAGAGCTTACACCAACCACAGGAAGGCAGATTTCAAAGATGACAGTTGTAATAAATGACTTCATGTCTTCAATAAAGATTCCAAAATGTGACTTGACAAATTTTTTTTGTTGCACTGTAAAATTCAAAAATAAAACAAAAATAACAAAATTGTGATGTGAAAGATGAAACTACTTCTGTAACTTCCCCACTCTCTGACTTCACAACTCTGTGACACATGTGACAAAGGTTCCAAACCCATACAAGCCTCAGACATCCCATGCAGCACAGGGGGACAGCCCACCACCACAGCCGGCACTACAGAGCACTCTCCTGTCACATAGACCTCATCACCTCAGGTCATCCTTCTGTTTCTTTGCAAGTCCAACTCTTCTCAGTGTAATGACAGTCTGACCAGGGAAGTAGGACATCATTCAGTGCATGTTTTATTGGCCAACACATCATATATATTTCCTCAAATGAGGAAAGAGATGCAACATACGTTTAACTCCCCTTCAAATCATGGCCAAAACAAGTGGCCATATGTTTTCTTAAATTAGGAGCCTGAAATCACTGATTTTTAATATGCATATATATCTATATCTATATATATAATGTATGCATACATGCTACATGTACAAACTAAAGATAATAAATGTTCAAAATGTACATTTGTTCAAAATGGAGTATATCTGAGACAACAGCTGCACATGAGGTTTAAACAAACACTCAGGATGTGCCTCTGTTCGTCTTCACACTTGAGGTTTACAGCCCCTGTGATCTGTATTCTATTTTATATATTTACTAAAATCTTTTGTTCCCTTTCAGATTTAAGTTTATACCCAGAGACTGTGTAATATGGATGAAGGTACCAACAGAAAATGCCCAAGTATTTACACACATGCAAACAACAGAGAAAAATAATTGTACTGTCACTGGCAAAAGCAATCACATCTCCAGGAACAATAAAGTCTCCTGGTCTTCCATACAAGGATAATAAACATTAGTATACTAATTTTCATTTCCAGAGACACTAGTTTCATCTCTCTTCTTCTTCTCTTTTACCCCCATGAAATATTAAACAAATGGGTCAGTCTCTAAGCAGTCTAGAACAACATCATAATTTTCAGGAAAGCAAGCAATGAAGCATCTTGCTGGTTTGGCATCATCAAAGAACAAACAGCACTACATGCCCCCATGTCAGCGTTCAAAGACTTCAGGATCATACTAAAAATGCTTTTGGTACACGGCAGAAACAAGCAGAGGTTCCTCTCCAGAAAGCCGTTAGATATTTATCAACTAAATTACACTTACTGGAACTGAGTGTTTGTTTTGGACAAAGTGTCTTGAAAGGGTGCAAGATTTGTGCCCAGTCCTGCATTCCCCACACATGCACTTCACGGAGGGATGACAGCAGTAAGAAACCAAGCCTCTTGGACACTGAATGCATGAAAATGGCTCACAACGTTAGCATAACCTGATGGTGCTGCTTACTCATCTAGCTTGGCTGGCAAAACAGCAATCAAAACAGAATAAAGGAAGAGCTATTTTCACAAGCAGTATAAGATTTTTTTTTTCTTTCAGAATTTTAGATTCAGCTGAGCATAGCAAAAATTTGCAAGACTTCAGATATGCTGCCATTAATCATTTCAGAAAAAAATTCTTTATAGCTTATGCTGTTGACCAAGAATATTACAAAATCAGTTACTACCCTTTTTTTACAAAGGTTATTTTTAGTAGATATGCTTATTAAATAGTATCATATTTAGAAGCTCTTCTTCAGCTTTTCTAACCAAGATGGTTGTATTAACAACATGTAACAAACAAATGATCCTCTCTAAGAGGGAAAAACAGTTTAGATTAAAAAACAATAACACAGCCTTCTACATATAGCCAAGACCTGAACCACAAAGAAACAGAATGTAAAGAATCAGCAAAAAAGGTATGTTTTCACTTGTTCCTTGATTCTGATGTCAGAGGGAAATTTATTTACAGAAATGGAATGCCTCTTGATTTATAGTGAAGGAACATTAAAAAACTAAAAACATGCACACGTGAGAAAACTTGCAAAAGACATTTAAGATGCCTCTAGAAACATTCACAGCCTTTTTTGTTTAGCTGGGGTTAGACTATTTTGTGTTCTTGTACAGAGATTCCTTGACTGAGACAAGAGCAGCCCAATCTGAAGCAGCTGTCAAACCTGTCTATTTTGCAGCCTTCAGTGATTTTAGCAAGTCCTCATAACCCACAGTGGTTTCTGCTACATAGCCAAGAGTTGAGCCACCATTTGCAGTTGGCCATTGCAGGTTTATTTTCTAGGCTGTTGGTAGAGCCTGGAAGGCAAGTTTTTCCTAGAGTCTACAGCAATGATGATCTCTCTGATCCAAAAAGCTATGGGAACTCAGCAAAAGCAATTTTTTTCCCCATGTTACAGGTTAGGGATCAAAAGATTAGGAAAGACAAAGAAGTATGACTGCAATGACACCAAGTGCTTCTGAGAGCCTCAGAACAAAGAAGCTTATGAGATTAGTGGCTCCCAGAGGAATAGGGAGTTTGGGACAAAATTAAGTCTTTTCCCCTTCACACCTTAGTTTCAGGAACTCAGAAATCCTCATGCAAGTACTTGCAGAAGCAGCTGTGTGTATGTTTCAGGCCATCTCTTGCCTGTTCACCAAATATAAGAGGGAGCTGGAAGAAGATACTAATTACTCTTTCTCTGCTCCTCTGTTCAGATTCTGTGAAGTGCTACCAATGAGATTTTGTTATTCTGACCTTGTAAGGAGACCACTTCAGAATGCTCTCAAAACCTTATCTGGCAGAAAGACCCACAATGGGTATGCTTTCAACTGGTAAATAAACAGGTCTCACAACCAGCCCACACACCACCTACAGATTACAGCTCTCATTATGACAATAAAACACATCTTGGATTTCAGGTAGAAATCACAACTCTAGCAATCAATGGATGAAAATTTTTGGATTTTTAAAAATTGGTGGTAAGTGGTCTTCAGTTGTCTGCAGCTTCTCTCTGTTCAGCCTACAGTAACACGCACTGCAAGACAAAATCTCACATATTACTTTGCTAACATTTGATTATTAATTTTTTTTCTAGAGTATCAAGACTCTGAAGACCTGATCCTAACCCTTCCTTCAACAACAAAGCAAAACAACAACAACAAAAAAAGACACACACACACTGGTACTCAGCTTGTATGTCAGTTCTCAGCATCATCTCCCAAGACACTGAGCATACAATCCTCCTTTAGACTATTTACGCCTTTTGGGAAAATGACGCATGTGTACACTTGTGTTTCATTTTGTTCTGTCAGATGAGTTCTGCTCCATATTGGAGGAGGTTAAATAAGCCCAGACATCTCAAAAATTTAGGAGATGCTCAGTCACAGTTAACTGTATTTTCCAAACACCTATAAATTCACCATGATATACAGACCAGTTCATCCCAACTGCACTCAACAGAAAGAAAGACGACCAGGTAATGGTTGAACAACAGCTTTGAATAACCAGCATTTTAAGAAAAAAGAAAAAAAAAAAAAAGAGAGAGAGACATACTGAGTCAATTAATAATGATCAGAAACATTTTCACCACCCATTGTGTTTCAACATCTCCATTACAAAACCATTTCAAGTGGTTTGGACCTGACAAGAGTTTGCAGTAAACTGAAACTTAACTCTCATGTTTCCAGTACAGATGAGCCTTTGCTTTTTTCCTAAAATACCCCACCAAACACAAACAAACAAACTCACTCCAAAACCCAGAGAAGAAGTTTTTTCGGTATTAACTCTGGAGGGTATAGAGCAAATATTCTATAGGTGTTGAAATAAAAGTGGTTCTTTATGAGATGCTGCTACCTCGTCAATTAAGCCCACAATTATAAAACCCCCATGTCTCACAGTACAATTATGTCTATTTGGTCAAACATGAGGCCAATACTTGACAGGCCAATTCTTGACACTTCAAGAGCAGCTGTGTGATATTGAGAAATAAGTGTTTTCCCAACAACTGGGCATACCAAAATTGACCAAGAATTTACCCAAAGCCCTAGAACAACTACTTCAAATCCATTAGTCTACTGGGCAAACACATGCACTAAAATAATACTTCAGCTATGTCAATAACCCTTTTATTATGCTTTATTCTCTTTGAATAAGAACCTTTGCCAGTATTCAGGGTTCTCAACAAACATCAAGTTAGGCAGCTATCAGGATTAGCAGCTGCCCATAGCACACCTGAAGTTAAGGCACAATTACGAAACTTTGCATGTCTGTCTAAACTGCAATCTTTTAGACATGATCCAGCCCAGCACTGCCCATTGTCTCACAAGACAAACATACTTATTGTTAACAAGTTGAAAATCTCACACCAAACTCCACACAACACATCCATTTGTTGCCTCGTGAGAAACTCCTACTCCATGGTGTGGGCTGAACTGCCCTCCAAGCTGACAGGTCTTACAAACTCAAGGATTTTGAGCACTCATTTACTCAGTCTTATGAAACACCTGCATAAGCCAGGGAAAAAAAAAATTAAAAACCTAAAACACAGATAATGGAAAATAAACACTTCTGAAATCCAAAGTAGCCTTTACAAATCTTTTACTCAGAATCATAGAATTGTTTAGGTTGAAAAAGACCTCTAGGATCATCAAGTCCAACCACTGACCTATCACCACTGTGTTAAACCATACCCCAAGACACCATGCTACATGTTTTTTTAATTCCTCCATGGACAGAGACAACACCTCCCTGGGCAACCTGTTCCAATACCTTACCACTCTTTCTGTAAAGAATTTTATCCTAATATCTGATCTAAACCTCCCCTTGTGCAATATGAGGCCATCCCCTCTTGTTCTATCACTTGATACTAGGGACAGCAGACTGACCCCCAACCTCACTACAACCATCTTTCACATAGTTGTAGAGAGCAATGAGGTCCCTCCCTCAGCCTCCTTTTCTCCAGACTAAACAACCCCACTTCCCTCAGCTGCTCCTAAGACTTGTTCTCCAAGAAGATGATTTATCCAAGACTTGATCCAAAATGAGGCTTCTCTTCTGTCCTGTACTTTCAGTGCATTTTACAGTGCAACAATGGCAACTGCAAGCAAGACACAGAAATACAGCTATACAGTAAAGGGGGGGAAAAATTACAAGGTATTTCTGGCATGATGGGACATCCTGACCACATGACTGAAGGCTTGTCATAAGACACTCCCGTATTTCATGGCTAATCTCAGAAAGGAAGATGATAAAGTTGGTAAGACACATCTGTAAGAGAACCAGGTATTATCAAGGTTTTCCATGAAACCAAGTGATTCGGGGTCTCAGTGGTAAACACGCAAATGTTTAAAACTCAAAAAAATGAAAACCTTCACCAATCTCCCACAAACATACTTGTTGAATGATCTGCATATGTTGGCTTATCTCTCCCAGCTCTTAGGAGGAACTAAGCCAAATTTCTGCCAAGAACATAGGCTTGTATTTCACTTGAAGCCTAAGTCATACATAGTCCAGTTTCCCTAAGCTATTCAACTACAGAGAGAGTGTGGGTGTATGTACACACAATTAAAAACAACTGAAAAAAACCTGCCTGTTGGAGCAAAAACTGCATTGTCTGTGTTCTGGATAGCTTTGAAAACACCACCAGTGCTCAAAACCTAATGTATAATAAAGACCTGTCCTCTCTGTCATTGAGCTTGCTGGGTTTGCAAAGACTGAAAGAACAATTTGCCACAAGTATGTACTGTGTAGGAGCTCCTACATAAATCTTGGTTTATGATACAGTAAAAATAAGTTGTTTATTTTTATGCAATTTGTCAGAAATGAGTGACCAGACTCCAGAGTTAAGACACCAACTCCCATCCTCATAAACTGCAAAAGTCCTGACAACCTTGAGTTTACATATGCAGCCCAGGAACACCAAAACTGTATTTCTACAGGTTAAATTAGCACCAAAGCCAAAAAAGCTGCTGTCCATTGTAGTCTGCCCTTTTCCCCCTGTCCTCTCCTGCAGGCCAGAACAACATTTATGCAGTCATATGGTTACTTGCTGGGTTAATCTCCATCCAGATCTACTCTTCCCACTTGCTTCACCATGTAGATCACAAATGCTTTTACCAACACGCAGCAATGGTCAAAGCAAAAGCAGATTCAATTAGCAAGCAGGGTGAGAAAGCTGAAGCAGGATGCTGTCAATCCTAAAATCCCAGGAAATGCAAGTGTATCACACCACAATCACTAACACCTTGAAAGCCAGACATGTTTAAGACTCATGCATTAAGGAAGCTGAGGCATGAACTTTAGAGGGAACAGAGTTTGTGTTTAGTACTGGACAATGCAGTTAGGCAGCATGGTGGGCACTTCTGTAAACACCACTACATACCCACGAAGCTTTGCAGATCCACTCTTAAAGAGGAACTAGGAGAACTGACAAGTGAACTCCAGGTCACAAGAAGTTCAGCAGCCAAACTTCCTGCACACTTCAGACAGGTTAGGGCATCCCACAAACAATGCTCCCATTCAGACAGCTTCCACCCATGTATTGACACTGAGAGGACTTTGACAAAGGGCGACACCCCAACTGCTGACATGCCTATGACGTGAGCACCAGCACCAGTGCAGCTGAGCTGAAAACCAAGAGAAGACAGCACCAATCAGGCAATCTCTAAACAGGTTAGGCTGATGTAGGATCACATCCTTAAAAACTCTGGCAATAAAAGACACTCCTCAACATTCAGCACCCTCTTTTCAAACTATGTAATAACGTTTGAGGCAAGACAATTCAGCCTTAGGAGAAACACTTCCCCTGGAACAGGGCTCCTCACTTGTGTCAATCTAAGTAGCTACAGTAAATCAGATCTGTGGAGATGCCCAGCATGGACACAGACTCCCAGAAAGGTTCTTTCCATCTGAACGAGACCCCAGAACTAATTTACAAAGGGAGAGCCACTGAGTGGGAGAACACAAAAAAGCTGTTCCTCTCTTCCCAGGCTCTGGATTCAATAGCTCCCAATGCTGCTTGTTAATTTTTGTCCTTCCCTTCCCTGTTAAAAAGCTTTTTATAGCTTGATCCAAAAGAATAAGGAAAGAGAACATGACCCCAAAAGATCCTGTCATTATTTCAAGGTACCCTAAAAGCTGCTTGATTAATACACCACCAGAAAAGTGAGTCAAAGTACAGTTGCAACACAAACACAAGAGGTGGGGTAGAAGATGATCATTTTTAGAATTGCTAAAATGAGGCAAAAAGTATGTCAAATATTTTCAGCATAGTTTAAACAAAGCACACAAGATTACTTTACAGGTAAGTCCTTCCACAATAGAAAGAGAAGGCAACACCACTGAGCAACACAACTTCACACATTTGAAACATGTCACAAAGTCGCTAAGAACTCATCATTTAAAGAGCACCAAAGAAGAAAAGAGACACGTCTAGAAAGAGTAGCTCATAGTCCCTCTGCAGAGTGATGCACTCATGAAAAGGCACATGCAACCCAGGGATGAATCAGAAGAACCAATGCTGTCAGAAAGAGTGGATCATCAGCAGGATGTAAGGAGACTTCACCTGAAATGGTGTGTGCAGTTCTGGTCACTCACAATCCAAACAGAGATGCTCACCCTCTAAATGCAGAAAAGGGAAGCTAGGATGATCACAAGATTGAGAAGACTGGATTATCAGAGGAAAAACAGCAAAAAAAAATAAACTTTAAAAAAAAGAAAGAAAAAACAAACCTTAACATTTTTACTGGAAATTGTACTCTCTACCAGTCACAACAGTGAGCACCTGGAATCACCTCCAACAGAAGTAACAGGGCAAAAATTAGTTTCAGAAGGAAGTTTTATGAGCTCATGAGAGTCTGATGATCTGATTGTCTTCAATGGGTAACTAGACTTGATAACAAAAAAGGTGCTTCAGTCTCATATATGGTCCTAGCTATGTGATCTGAATTCTGAAACCCTGAGAGAACAACTCGGAAAGAAAAATTTAAAAAGGAGAGAGAAAGGCTAACTTTGATAAATATATTGAAATTCTATGAGCATCTTTGAATAATGAAAGCTTTTTTTAAAGGACAACACACAAGGCACAGATGTTCTGGCATCTGCTTCTGTTCATGACAGAAATCAGTCCTAACCACTGATCTAAAGCAGTCGTTCATAAATTACACAGATTCATATTTTTTAAGAGACAATATTTTTTTCTGGCATAAACAATAATATGCATACGTCTCAGAGATCCAAACTTGATTCACTTGGATCAATATGCTCTCCTTGAAAAGAGAGAGGGTAAGACCAACCATTCTGCTTAATAGCTGGAACAACAGCACATAAGAAAACTATACAAAGAGGAAGCATTCTCAACTTGTCTTATTTCAGATAGTACAAGTAATTTAATGTCATTTAATAAGGATATGATAAATAAAGGCTATGTAAATGTATATATATAAAAGGATATGTAAAATACACAAGGACATATGAAAAAAATACAGGTATATATTAGCTGATGTGTACTTCCATACACCTTGTACTACACCATGCTTTAGCTCACACATAAACCAAATTTAGATAAATAACTAAAAGCAGCAGCAAAAGGTGGTGGTCATGGCTCAAGAAATCATCACTCCTACCCTCTTCATCCATCCAGGACTTACAGCCTTAGGAAACACACTGCTTCTCAAGGCTGCTGCTTTTTCAGTGAGACAGAGCAGAAGCACCAGAAGCCTTTGAATACTAAGGACTCTCCAGTATTTTTGTTGTGGAGTGCACTCCTGTTTCCCAGAGTAGCGTAGGTAATTTTGCACCATATTCCAATTCCTTATTGGAATTTCAGTTGATTGGGGCATTATTTATTTCCTGCCACAAAGCACCATTTAGAATGACTTCCTAAATCTGTGTTGTCTTTGCTATTAGAATTTGAAGAGCTGGATGTCAGAGAAGGAAGAACCATCTCTACACAGTCCTTTAAATACCTTACAGAGCAGAGTCTCAATCATCCTTAAGTTGCAGACAGACAATCTCATCAGAAGAACAAAAAACAAACAGAAAACCCAACTCGGTAACATTTTATTGCCACCTCTCACAAAAGCATGGACTAAATCCTTAAAGAAATAAACCTGGGCAAATATGTTTCCAAAAGAAAGACTGGCACATAAAAAAAAACCCAAAAAACACACCACCAAAAATCAAGCAGCAAAGAGTGAAAAGTTTGTGGGTTTATATATTTTTGAAAAATATGTACCTTTGACTTGCAAGACCTTTTTTTTTAAAAAAAAACAACTCTTCAGGGCTGTAATCACACAGAAACAGGACTGAGAGGGACTCTCAGGTCATTTCCTGCATTCCTACAGAGCTGTGTCTTACATTATCCACAAAAATCTGCAAGATATTTGCCCCTCAAAGTGCCATGGGCCACATAGAACTCTGCAACCCAACAGTAAAGTTTTGATACACCTACTTGCTTTGTCACCTAAAAAAGATAAAAGAGATGTAAAGAATGAACACAAAACCAAGCAAGGCATCTCGTGTTGCAATGGATTGCTTATTTAGGAGTGTCCCTACTGGCCTTGTGCCTAAAGCTCAATTCTGTCTTATCACCTCCCAGAGCTGGCACTTTTGATCCACCAATGATCTTCAGCATCACAAGCGCTTATCATGCTCTGCGGCTGCTCTGTCTGAAACTGCAGCAATAAAGGCAAGTTACAGATTTTGGTTTAGCTTCTGTAACCCAATAGATTTTCACTGCATTTTCTTGAAAAGCTTCTTTACCTCACCAATCTTCATTTTCAACAAGTGTAAGTGCAAAGGAGATATTCATTAGCAAATCCCAACAGTAGCAATTCAGAGAGCTTCCCCACCTCCCTAGACTCATTTGGGAATATCCTACTTCCTACCAATTTTTAAGGGTCATTCCTCACTCCATTTTCACATAATCCCTAAACAACCATTATCATATCTTTCCTCAGCAGGAGATAAAATATAGACTGTGCTTCATAAACAACGGAGACCTTAAGATTACATTCTTGGTGGGATACAGCATGATAAGTATTTCAGAGATGTCCTGAAACACCCTGCAATATATAACATGTGGCCAGTGAAACAATCTCAAAACCAAATATGTTTTGATTTAGTAAAAAAAAAAAAAAAAAACAAACAAACAAAAACACACACACACAAAACCCCACACCACTGAAAAACACACCAAAACCACCTCCTCCCATCCCACACTGGCCACTGTACAGGTCAGACTGCAATTTCCCTTTTAAGGGTGGCAGAAATCCTGACCTACTTAAAGCTTGATAGAGACCATTATTTTTGCATTGTAAATTTAAGCATTCAAAAATAATTCTTTATCCTCAAGCTTAAAAAAAAAAAAAATAGTAGTTGCAGTTTTAGTGCATTAAATCATTTGGTGACCATCATGCAAACTTTTTAAAGTTAAACTGTGAAACTGTGAGGTCACATTCAACGCAACTACATTTAGAAGAAGGTATTTAAAAAAAAAAAATGAGGATGTGTCAGACCTTCATTAGCTATGCTGGCATCTCAACCATTTCCTATGGATTGTAGGGAATAAAAGCCCAGCCCTATTTCAGTGAAGCTGGAAGTAGTTTCATTGGTTCTCAAACAGAACTCTAAATAAGCAAGTACATTAGCCACCGTACCAAAGATGGAACACAAACTGTTCTCTCAAAGTCGCAGCACGTTTCAAACAACTTTATCATGATGAAAATTTGTGACACATTCATTCTTTTAGTATTTGTTAGTAGGAGAGACAACAAGGAGAATCAGTTGCACAAAGTGAGAGGAGCAAGAAGCAAGAAGATTATTAGAGGATCAAAAAGACAAAAGCAAAGAAATAACTCTAGTTTACCAGAATGATTCATAGTTTTGGTTGTACTTAGATCTGTACTTGCTATGCCACAATTTGCACAAAACAGAACACCCTGGTGTAGGTCAGCAGTGAATGCAGATGCCAGGACAAGAGATTGCAGAGGATACAGGGAGGATGACATGCAGCTGCCTCCCCACATTGGTAAGATGATGACGATCAAATTGTTGTCAAACCATGTGAAGTCAGATAAATATTGACAAATCTGTTCTTCATTACGTGGAGTTCCTCCCATGCATAAACACCAAAGTCAGAGCACAGATCTGTTGGGCATTTTTGTGTGTAGCTCTTTATTTGTAGGTGGAAATAGCTTGGAAGAAGTATTTTTTAATGTGATCTAGTATAAACTACAGCTGCCACCCTCTGTAGGACTGGTCCAATTTATTCAGTCTGCAGAAGAGTTTTGCTCCTTCTGATCTGGGTAGCATTAAGTAAAATTAAAAAAAAAAAAAAAAATTCTCAAAATTCCCATTCACTACTTCAGCTGCAAATAACCATGCAGACAACCAAGCCCCACCATTAGTGACAGCTACAGCCTTATGCTGCATGGCACTACAGCCCACTAGTCTCGCTGATTAAGTAGAGAGCCACTGAAAACAAGTAAGGAAAAGGAAATCTGGCCCAAGATTCAGATTAGCAGTTCCAGACAATATTTGATCTTATTCATTTTATCTAAACATCAACTGAGAAGCACTCCACAATGCTGCAAACTCTCTGATAAACACCACCCTCCTCCATAATCACACAGGATCTGTACACATTCACAAGCAGCATTTGTTTAGCCTCTCAACAGCTGTATTAAAACCATGTGCCAAGAAACATTGTTCCTGGTCTGAGAAACAGTGAATTGTGTTTTCCTTGTCCATATAAATCACACACAATAAATGCTTGGTATGATCTAGTGCCACTAAAGCAGTCAAATTAAAACAGGTCAGGAGAGTATACCCTTGAGCACATAGAATCAAAGAATGTTAAGGTTGGAAGAGACCTTTCAGATCATCAAGTCCAACAGTTGATCTAGAGCTCATAATCCCACCACTACTGCTAAGCCACTACCACTGAACCATGTCCATAAGCACATCCATGGGTCTTTTAAATAGCTCCAGGAAAGGTGACTCCACTCCCTCCTGCACAGCCTGTTCCATGGCTTGATAACCCCTTCTGTGAAGAAATTTTTCCTGAACCTCCCCTGACACAACTTGAGGCCATTTCTGCTTGTCCTGTGACTTCTTGTATGTGAGAAGCAGATTGAAAGCCTTTGAATACAGACTTTTACCCTTTTGCTATGTTTCTAGCCTCATTCAAATAAGAGGCTTACCCATGATATGGACGAGATTTCTTCTTAAACAGCCCCCAAATCAAAATACCTATTTTACATGTGAATCTGCAGACCCTCCAAGAAAGCAACTGTAACTAGTAAATTCCTGCATGACCAACAGATTGAGGAACCTAGAAAGGGAATCTAAAAAGCAAAGGATCAGTTTTTCAGAAGACAGAGATCCTGCCAATTGTTAACATTTTGGAGGTGCCCAATTAATACGGACCATCTTTAACTTTCTTGGCCAAAGCAAACCACATACGTGAGAGAAAAAAATTCTCTCTACTCAAAAACCAGCTCTAAGGTGCTCCCAGGCTGTGAATTATCTGCACACAACATTTTATGGAGTTACATATTACCATGAATTATTTGGCTCAATTCTGCAAGCTTAATGCCCAACAGGGATAACCTGGGCAAACAAATCTTCCTTCCACCAGTTTTCAGAACAGCTGTCTGAAATCTGAATTTTTCAGATTTCAAAGTGTGAGCTCAGTACTGTAGCACACGTTCAAGTAGGTGGTTATTTGTGTGCTGAGGAGTATGACTGCTCTGTAACATGGCCCACACAGACAATATTTCCTACGTAAGGGTTCACTGCCCTCTTTACAGATAAAACTATTATCTAAAAAGATGAAAGTTCTTCTCTGATTCAGTTTAACTGCTGCAAGAAAGACCTTTTGCCACAGTCCAGCCTCGCAAGATGAAGTCCTTCAAGCCATCACCAATAGCTATGATTAGCAGTCTACTTCGTTCGCACTCCTGCCATTTATAATACAGTTTTAGCATGTTCCCTAAGCTCTCAGCTCCTCATGAACTTAAGCCACTTGTTACCTTTGCAACTGCTGCTTCCACTCCCTAAAAAAACAAGCTGCATTTTGGATAGCTGCATAAGGTGTTCTGCTGTTTACCAGCATTTTCTCCAAGAAACACTACAATATTACAGAAAAGCGATCAACCTACCTACTTCCACAAAGGACATCAGCTAAGTTTACCAGTCATTTTTTTCTAAAAAAGGGATCCAAAGATAAAGAAGATATGGATTGTTTGTAGATACTAAAACCTGCACCCTGGCTATTGCAACTATCACTCAACAATTAAACTCTGAGAAGAATCCAGCTACCAACACAGGCTGCTGTTCATGACCGATGGCTCTATTGCACAACAGAAGTTGTTTGAAAAGCAGCTACAACCTTTTGCATTTACAGCCTATCAGCATATCCAGGGCAGAAAACATCATTGCTGGGTGTTTTCCTTGGAAAACCCTGTAAAACAAGTTTGGTGACACCCCTTGCAGCATGACCTGAATCCAACATACAAAGTTAACCAGTCTAACAAAATTCCCCAGTAATATATATGCAACAGTGGGTCATGACAATCACAAAGATCAAGACACATTCCCAAGATGCCCAAACCCAACACAGACAGAAACACACCTTTGTCTGCACTAGGGAAGCATAACCATTACCTGCTACCCTACAGTTACCATTTTCCCTCAACAATTCAGCTAACTGGGGCAGGGGGTATGTCAGCCCCAAAAGTGGAACAATCACCCTACCCTATTTAGCTTGCCAACAGGGGTTGACAGGGTCATCAGAAACAAATGTGTGAATTAATTAGTGATCCTAAAGATGTTCACAGGATTCACTCTCCTTTTCCCTCCTTTTAGGAGGCCTTTTCATGTCACCTTATGCTTTGTACCATAACACCACCATCCCAACATGCTGAGCCTTCAAAACTATTTTGTATTAAAAAATAGAATACATGACTCAGATGGTTTCAAGGTCTATATGCTTAGTCAAAAAAAAAAAAAAAAAAAAAGTGTTCACCCTAAAATATCACCTCTAATAGTAATTTATATTACAGTTTCCAGACCTGTCAAATACTTGGCTGCAAAAGTTTGAAGGGATGGAACTGCAGCACCTGTGAAATGCTGGCTTTTCTTTAAGAACTGCTGAAATCAGCAGTATTAAACATCCCAAGGGCCAATCCTTGCTGATTGGCCCTTATACAAATTTAATGAAACCAAATACCAAGATGATCAATTTTCACCTTTTATCTAAAAGTGCTCCTGTGGAAAAAAAAAAACAACACTCTCTCCTACAAAGGTTTCCTGCTGGTCATTCTCTCTTATCTGGTTGCTGAAGACTTTGGCAATACCAATTCCCATACTCTCACTTCTCAGGGCAACAGTCCTTAACTGCACAGATAAAAATCATACTCAGCAGCTATCCAGAAGGTACACATGGAATTAAATTTCAGTTAAATTCTCACAAGCTTTAAATGATAAAGTGTTAAAACTCTGGGAACATGCATAGTAGAGACAGCTTAAATATAATGCTGTTTAATTGCATAAAGGTGTGAATAAGATAATAGTATGTTTTGGTTCTGCTAAGTAGGCAGCAATTGTCACTCAGGGCACAAAGTCAAACAGTTCAAATTGTCACCAGCACCTGCATCATCCCCCCACCTACAGAGCAAACAGTTGACAGTGAAAGACAAATCCATGTGATTTCTGCTCAGCCACTTTCAGCAAAACCAGATTCAAGTGAAGCTAAATGGTCCATTAAATAGCCATGCAAAAAGAAGTTCTTTGGTTTTGACAATATACAATTAAGTAACTTTTTCCATTCCCAAGATACCCACTGAAGAGGCATGGTAAAACTCAATACATCGGAGGTAAGTTAAAAACATGTGTACAAGCTGTAAACTAGCTTAGCCATTCTCAGACATAACACGTCAAAATGTAAATATACTCAGGTCTTTTTTACTATGAACAAACCTGGTCTAATCCTTCAGGCAGCTACTACTGGAGAGACAAGCCGGCTACACAGCCCTAGGGGAACAGAGGTCTCAAGGAAGGAAGGGAAACAAAACCTCAGTATTTGGTGGGCTTCAAGGAGGTCTTGGATTCAGCCCCATAATTTCAACAGTCCCACAGGTATTGTCAGTAAATAAAAACTCTTGTTCATGACTGTCTGCAAGACCAGGCCCCTCAAGACAATGGCCTCCTGAAAGCAAACAAATAAAAAGCCACAGCACGGAAAGGATAAAAGAAAACAGAAAGACAGCTCCAGACACTTGAGAAAATGCTTATTACATGCATTGGATAACTCTCATGTAACAGGAGGTTTTGCTTTCCCTAGCAACACAGCATGGATCTGCCCAACATTCCCCTCTGCCAGCAGCCCTAGCAGGGAGGCCATACTTACACCAAGTATTGTGGAAAATTCATCAGGAACTACTTTTCACTTGTTCTTTGCTACAGACAAATACTCTCGAGTCTTTGTTCAACAACAAAGGCTGTACAGGAGTAATAGATTATTAAAGGGAAACTTGAACGCTCTTTCAGAAAAGTGAGGCCCTAAACTTGACATAAAACCCAGCACAACAGACTACAACCTTGCAGTACCAGCAACAATCTTCCCAGCACTAGGAAAAGAAGTTTTCTTTTTCCTGCTTTGCAGGAGTGACTTGTCAACCATCAAATTCACATATGGCAGAAAAACACAAACAAGAATTGCATTGCCCAAAGGACTGCTCCAAGAAATCGGTCCTTTTTTTCCCTCTGTTCTGGACTCAAAAAGTGTACATTTTTGGGCAAAGTACCAAAAATAAAAGGCACACCCTCATGGTTGTCCTTCCTGAAGATCACCCTGCTGTAAAGGTCACACAGCAGAAATGCTTCCTCTGTATTTCATAGGCTGCTGATGCCACCTTGCCAGTCACTCTGAGCGCATTAAGGAAAACCGGTTACAAGACAAAAGCCTTCCTCAGCTTTGTGGAGTGTTTACAAATGTGATGAATGCCAGTGTGTCCTAGCATGCCAGCTTGAAAATAAGTCAAGCACCTGGCCCTCAGCACAAAAGGCTGACTCACCTGTATGGCATTATCTTTTCAAAAGACCCAAGCTTTAGCACTGTGGGGACACAAAGTACTTTCAAGAGGCTAAGGGGAGCATGACTTTTCCTCGTTCTTCTCTCCACCTGCATACACTGCTGATCAAAGCTGTGGGATAGATTCCCAAGCCAGGGGACAAAGATGACTGGTATACCTGCAGTCACTCACCAACACTGCACAAACACCTCTTGACACCAGCCCACCTACTCTGTTCCAAGCAGGAAAAAAAAAAAAAAAAAAAACACCAAACAAAACACCAACCACCTAGGGATTAAAAGCCAAAACACCTGCTTAAACCTATTCTCCATGCAATTTGAACATCAGTGGTACTCCCTTCCTATCCCATACTGCAGCTCTACTGAAATACAATGCATAAAACTGAGGAAGGACATTTGCAGGAGACACACCATATCAACTACATCAGGAGGAAATGATGCTTTTCTTGCACCTGCTAGATCTTCATCTCTCCTGCTCCCATCTGCCTTTTTAGACTACAGCTAATTCAAGGATTCTTTCTCTTTTGCACCTTGGTGATGACACTTGTGATGCATCACATA
This sequence comes from Dryobates pubescens, assembly GCF_014839835.1. NCBI lineage: Eukaryota > Metazoa > Chordata > Aves > Piciformes > Picidae > Dryobates > Dryobates pubescens. Next base: position 18,821,861 of record NC_071616.1, on the reverse strand, counting down.
CCAAATTTGCTTCATTGTCATTACCTCTACCATCCAACTAAATTTCGCTTTGTGTTATCTTCACTTCCATTTATGCAGAGAATAAAACTATGCAAGATGAAAACTACTCTTACCAGGTATCATATTGTTCAGTGATCATCCTGAGTAGTATCTCATACCAGCTTTTCATTCACACTGGTGACAACGCTAGAAGGCCACTGCAAAACAAATCCCCCTACCCAAGGTTTGATCAGACTAGGTATGAAAAGATCTGAGTGAGATGTGAAAAACCCTCCCCACTTCAAGGAGAAAAACTGTAACCTCCCCAGCATAGCTCTCTTCAAACTGCAGCATTTGCAGTAATCCACAAGTGATCCTTTTATTCTCAGGAGCACAGACTTTACATAACAGGAAGCTCCTTGCAATGTGTTTAAGGTAAATCCAAGTCCAAGATATGCAGTGTTTGAGCAAAAGAGGCTGTCAGCTAAAACAAACATCTTAACTCCCACAGTACATATTGGGGAAATTGTGTGGGATCATCTGAGATCAGTTTTCTGCATGGCTGCTACACACCTACATGGCCACTTCATGCTGTAGGAATGCTACCAAGACAGAGCTCTCCTGAAGATATCAGCAAAGGCAGGGACAAGTATCTAATACAGAGATTTATTTACTTTTACTGGAATCATATGTGGCTGCTACAAGTACAAGGTAGAGCCTAGTCCTACACTAACTTGTCCTACTTCTAAATCTCAGCTACCATAGTTTCCCACCCCACATTCAAGCCCTAGTAGCTGCACAATTCATGTGACCAGTAGCAGTGCAAGAAGCTAGCTCAGCTGGTAACTAGTTTAAAACCCTAAAACAGATCACCTCCCTGAACTAGTTCACCAGTATTTTTTAAAAAAGGGTAAAAACAAAAGGATGGAACAGCCATGTGACACAGGGAACATCTGTCCTTCCATTAGCTGGAGTGACCTCAGAGACTCAAGTGGAAGTCGACACACAGATAGCTTGTAATTTCTGTTTTATTTTTCCACCTGCACCATTGCTTATCATTTCTTCCTGACAACATTATACACAGAAAGCATGACCAGTGGTGCTTGATGTCTTCATGTATGAAGCATAAAATACTTTACACTAACAAGGCTAGTCACAAGGCCCATAAGTGCTCAAAGCAGAGTGTAGGATTGAAGCACAAGCAGTAACAATACCACCAAAAGGCCACGATCACAGTCGCTTGGCAAAGGACAGCCCTTCTGTTCATGATTCTGCTTATAAACTCAGAGAAAACCTGCAAGTGAAGGGACACAGTTGAGAAAGTGCCTCAGAAAATACACAGACAACAAGACAGACACACAGTGGGGGCAGTTTTACAGTAAGTTTTCTCTGGTGGCAAAATAGGCCTTGTTGCTGCATATTCCCATCTCCTCCCTATACCTGTGCTGGCATGGCTCCTTGCTGCTCCTCAAATATGCCAACATAACAAAGCAAAACAAAAAAACAAACCCAAACCCATGCCCCAAATAACCCCACTCCTTTTGGAACTCTACTGTTTCTTTTTACAGTTTCCTTTCCCCTGGGACCAAAACTGAGATGATCCAGTGGATGATCCACAGCCCAAACAGTAAGTAGCACAATCACCAGTTGGCTATGAACTCTATGCTGTAACACACACAAAAAAATAAAACCACACACCACCACACCTATACTGCAGAGCAATGATGACATATCACTACCTTAGCTAATGCAAATACCCTTTCCTAGAATACCCGTAAGATATTCATAGGATTGGCATAGGCTAAGTTTAACACTTTTCATTATGAGGCTCTCAAAAGGCTCTTTTTGTTTATTGTGGAAGCAAGTTGTGTGCTTGAAGATGAAGTGTAGACAGGAATGAAATTCTAATATCCCACTTACAGCACACTTTCAAATTTAGAGGCACTTATAAAACTTGTCATCAGTAAGACAGAGGTAGCAATGCTTTTAAGTCACAGGAGAAATACATAGACATAAAATGGTTTATATCCAGAGACACTGAGCACTGTAGAAAAGAAATCAATGATCCTTTTATTCATTACATCTGCCTACTAATGTCCAGAAAATAGCAGATTAGAACATTCTCTGAATATGATACAAAACAGGTTCTGTATGATTAAAAATATCAATAACCTCAATAATAGTATGCTGCCATATGTACAGAGCAACCAGGCTAAGACTGAGCAAGGGATCATTTTCCTGGCATCTTCTAATTTCTGGATGCTAAACTCCAAAACAAAGCTTGGAACGCAGCTTTCACATGTAATTTATACACACCTCAAGAGATAGAAATACTCAAACTATCTTGAAAGAAGCTGGGGAAAAAAAAAATCTGCAGAAATAGAGAGGAAAATAAACAGAATTTTATTAAAGTAGTCCCTCCAAACTTGCACGGGAAAAGAGGAAAGGGGAAAGGAAATAAATACTATCTGACTAGGAAATGTAGTTGGAGTAGTATATTAATTACAACTCCTAGTCAAAAGCTGATCTAGCTAAGAGGTCAGTGCTGAAGACTGGCAGGTAAAAGACCTGATGTCACTCAGGGGAAGATGAGGGACAGCCATTGAAAGCCATTTGAACCGGTAATATCTGGGGGGGGAGAGAAAAAATACACACAAAATAACAGAAACACACCTCTCCCTCATCTCAATCATCCTCAGCCTCTGCTGTAAGTATTCCAAGCCAAATATGAAGTGACTGCATTAAGACAAACTCCAAATCTACTGCTATCAACTTATCTTAAATAAACTGTTTGTCTGTGTTAAGTAAACTATTTGACAGAAAAACAACTGCCAGAAAAACTGACGTACATTTTTTAGAAGTGAAAATAAATAGCATGGTTTTGATCCTAAAACTAACCATCACAGGAGGAGTCTGTTTCTGGGGGCTACTTGCACGAGTGAAGCTACACTGGCATTCAAGCACCTGATGAACTGAGACAGTCTTTTGGAACAGTCTTGTTAACATGGTTCTTTCAGCCATTCCACTGTTGTACAGCACTGCATCCCAAATGGCCAGGAAATGAGGTCTTTATTTAGAAATCTGTATTTTGTAATCAGCAATCATAAATTCAGTAAATATAGAAATGAGTACACAGTGGAAGAGTTTATCACCGATTCATCTCTGACATTGCTGGGCATGAAATGCCCAGAATAGTACAACAAATTAATTCTCTTTTCCTACTTCAGGAGATGTCATTTGCCCACACAGATCTTTTCCAGTAGGGAAAGAATGTCTGAAAGTCTTAAAACTCAGTTAGGGGAGAATTCAGAAGGCAAAAAAATCAGTGTTCTTGCAGGGACATGCACTAAGGATCAAGGAACCATTAGGACCCAGCCTGCTGCAGGGAGACTGCAGGCTGTGCTGCATTTGTACAGCTTTTCCCGGATGAGGGCTCAAATCACAGCAGGGAAAAGCTAGCTGAAGAGACAAAGGGCAGATAGACCACTCCAGCCCATCCTCGCCGGCTGCCTACCACTGCTCTCAAAAACCCACCACAAGCCTGTGCTGGTGGCACTGGAGGGCTGCATACTGGCAGTTCTGAAGACATCATCCTCAGAGCTGCACCTCCGAGGAGATGCCAGTCTGACAACTTGTCTTGGTCTGGTCTGAGAAGAGACCATGAAGGACAAGTATTAAGTCTTACTAAAGTCTGAATGAAATTCTACAGCAGCTACACGCACCCAAACTAGTAAGAATATCCATAATGTACACTGCATATGGTGTTCCATTTGTGAGGCTGCTAAAACATGCATAAAAAGTAGGTATAAAAAAAAGAGTGGGAAAACATCCTGACTAGCCCTGTTAGTGTAAAGCTCCAAGTACATTAATGCAAGAAAATAAGAATGGTCAATAACAATAAGGATAGAGACACATGCCATGCAAATGTAGCTTTTTCTTAGTACCACATTAAGGCTTCTTTTTAATTAACTTCTTAATAGATGAAATACTAAATTGCATACTGACAAGAAAGGGATTAGACTGAATACCATTCTCTACATTATCTTTCGGTTTATTACAAGAGCAGTACTATGTATAGTAGAGAATGTTCCTGGTTATTAAATTTTATGTTTCTCTGTTCTAAATTGCATCACATTATACATGGCTTTTTTCTGCAATTAACCTCCAAAACACAAATTAAATATTAATGGATAAATGTCAATTACAATTATGAGAAACAATAAAAGGGCTGTAAATTAAATAACAAAAACAAAGTATTTTCACATGATCGAGACAGTATTTCAGTGTTAATGTTTTCTCATTCCAATTGGAAATATAATTGCATACTCATAGGTGGTGTTATTGTATAAAATTTGGTTTAAAATACCATCTCTTTAGCATTACAATTCACTCCCAGTAAGAGCAATTTAAGCCTTGTAGCTTCTTCCAGCCAAGCCCAGCAGCGCAGCATTACTTGGTGGTTCACAGATATCTTTGGTTTGAGACTGTCCAGGGTGCAGGGTATTTTCATAGTTGTTCTTAGACTATTTCCATTTTCTATAATTTATTATACACAATTCTATATTCTGTTCAATATTACCAGTTCTCCCATGCATCCAAAACATCTTCCCATCGTGGTACTTCTTAACTAAGGAATTAACCTTAGGCTTGCTAAGCATTTTAAAAGCCCCACAAAACAGAAATACTCAGATGTGATACTGACAACCACCTCATTGCTCTAAGGTTATTGCTTCTGTTTTCTCAGGCCACTTTTTAGGGGAGAAAAGAAGCGTGGCCAGCAGGTCAAGAGAGGTGAGACTCCCCCTCTACACCACTCTGGAGTACTGTATCCAGTTCCAGAACCCCTGTTACAAGAAAAATATGGATGTCCTGGAGTGTGTCCAGAGAAGGGCTACAACGATGATCAGAGGCCTGGAGCTGCTCTCCTAGAAGGACAGGCTGAGTCAGTTGGGGTTGTTTAGTTTGGAGAAGAGAAGGCTCTGAGGAGACCTTATTGTGGCCTTCCAATATCTGAAGGGGGCCTACAAGAAAGCAAGTGAAGGATTTTTTAGGGTGGTGGGTAGTAATAGGACTAGGGGTAATGGATCCCAGCTAGAGGAGGGGAGATTTAGATTAGACCTTAGGAAGTAGTTCTTCACCATGAGGGTGGGGAGACACTGGAACAGGTTGCCCAAAGAGGTGGGCCCCATCCCTGGAAGTTTTTAAGGCCAGGCCAGATGTGGCTCTATACAACCTGATCTGGCAGTGAGGGGAAGGGGGGAGGGGGTGGAACTAGATGATCCTTGAGGATCTTCCAACTCTGACAATTCTGTGAAACAAAAACAAAAATAAAGGTCTGAAACAAAACATTCTTAACAAGCTATCAAATGCAGTAAAAAGCCGATTCAAATAGCAACTGCTTGATGCTCAGACATACAATTCTTCCTGTACTTTACCACACTGGTCATCAATGACTACTTTACGAAAGGTAAATGACATGGGACACACTGTTCACAGGCAAAGCGATTTATGGTTATATTCAGCTGTTCCTGTTACCTGAAATTAGAATTAGAAGCTCATTAAATATGAATATGCTTCTGCAAACGTAGAGGCACAGCATTATATTGATGAAAGCTTCATTAAATTTTCAATGATAGAGCTGCTTCTATATTTGTGAAGGAAGGACACAGAGTGGAAAGAAGTTGAGGAAATTCTCCTTCAGGCAACTTTGCTTCTTTCTACTATTCCTAAACAACGTACAGGTTTTGCAATAAAATGCTGGATAAATTAGGTGTAACACAAGGTGACCGTGTTCCATTACATTTAATGAATGATTGCTTTAAGATCAGCATTTGTCTTGTACACATTTGCCCATTATATCACTGAGGTTCAAGAAAAGGGGAACTGGTAGAAAGCTAGAAACCAGGTTTGAATGATCAAACACATATATAATACTGTCTCTGTACAAGGTTCTGAATTCAATGACCCAGTCATCTTTTTAAAATATTCAGTTTAAACAACGGAATAAGAGCATTGGAAATGAAGTGTAACCTAGCCAACAATAAGATATCACTTCTTCAGCAAGTGGGAAAGTAAAACCATCTATCAAAGTCATGCAGTAATACAGATTTATTTTCACTGCAGAGACTGAAACCAAGAAAAAGACTTGTGACAGAAAACAAACAAGCTAGACACCAACCTACTATTCAGCCAGATTGCTAGTATTATTATTGGCAAGGCAGACAATGAAAATCATCTTCTGTAAAACATCCATAACCAAGCTACATGAAAGAACACAGAATCAGAACACGAAAGGGAACATTCAAGTGGTCTGATCCCTCTTGTGGTCACGGACAATGATATATTTATATTTTATCTCCACATTACATTAGCCCCATTTCCTCTGGAAGAAAAAGGCTTATGCAGTCAGGCGCAGCTCCTCCCCATCCACTCCCCTCCTTATCCATTACCTTAAGTAAACTAAGTCAGGCAGGGGTAGAGGCCTCAGCGTCCTGTTGTTCCTCTGACAAGCCTGCACAATGTATGGCCCAGGCATTACATGTTTTCCTTAGAGTTAACATGAGTGGCTTGAAAGAAACTGAGATGTAGGGCTGCTCTTTGCAATTTGTTTGGACTGCCACCTCCTTCAGCCCTCTGGATAGGCCACGCTCAATTAATGTACATGCAGACAATGCTGGTTTATCCTCAAACCTTGTTTATTCTCTTTTGTTCAAATCCTGCTTCAACGTGTTTACTGGGGTTTTTCTCCCCTCCAGTTTTCTTTGACAATCATAGTCAGTACCAAATAACTGACCATCTCAAACCTACCATGAGGTAGTATTATCCCCACGTTACCAGATAAGGAAATTAAGTCACTGCAATTAACACTTGAAGCATGCCCAAATTTCACAATCCTGATTTGAGAGTGATTAGCATTAGTGCTATACAGGATTTTCTCTGCTCACAGTTCCTGGGGAGCACAGGAGCAGTTGCACACAGCCTGCACTCCTGCAGGGAAGTCTGATGGACACAGCCCAAGCCCCTCAGGGCTCCAGGAACTGGGGCTCTGTAACTCAAACACCTGGGGTGCTGCTCCAGACCATTGAACAAAGGCAATGCCAACCAGAATGCCAACCTCTTCTACATCTTTCCTTCTTCCTCCCACCAAGACTTTTGGATTACAAGCACAGACTCCTTGCTCAGCTGATTTCCATTTAGGTATCATAGTATCAGTCAGGGTTGGAAGGGACCACAAGGATCATCTAGTTCCAACCCCCCTGCCATGGGCAGGGACACCCTACACTAGATCAGGCTGGCCAGAGCCTCATCCAGCCTGGGCTTAAACACCTCCAGGGACGGCGCCCCAGCCACCTCCCCGGACAACCCATTCCAGGGCTTCACCACTCTCATGGTGAAGAACTTCCTCCTCACGTCCAGCCTGAATCTCCCCACCTCCAGCTTCATTCCATTCCCCCTAGTCCTATCACTACCTGATAGACTGAGAAGTCCCTCCCCAGCCTTCTTGTAGGCCCCCTTCAGATACTGGAAGGCCACAATTAGGTCACCTCGGAGCCTTCTCTTCTCCAGACTGAACAGCCCCAACTCCTTCAGTCTGTCCTCACAGGAGAGGTGCTCCAGCCCTCTGGATCATCCTCGTGGCCCTTCTCTGGACACATTCCAGCATGTCCATATCCCTCTTGTAATAGGGGCTCCAGAACTGGACACAGTACTCCAGGTGAGGTCTCACCAGAGCTGAGTGGAGGGGGAGAATCACCTCCCTTGACCTGCTGGCCACACTTCTCTTGATGCAGCCCAGGATCTGATTGGCTTTCTGGGCTGCAAGTGTACACTGAGAGCTCATGTTGAGCTTCTCGTCCACCAGCATCCCCAAGTCTCTCTCCTCAGGGCTGCTTTCCAGCCAGTCACATACACAGATGCCCATAGCCAACACCACGCATTCAGCCTCCTAGAACCTCCTATCTTCTTCTATGGCTCTTTGGCTCCAGTTTTTCCTAAGTCCTCCCAGATGGTCCTATATGTGTCTCTAGCCCAGTCATCACCCTTCTCAAGTCCTGATGTAGTCATATCCCTTTCTCCACTCAAATCCCTCTCCTGATTTTGATGCTTCATTTACTGTCACACAGTAAGACTAAGAGTCAGACTCCTCTTTCAACTCTACAACAACATTTCAGTTTCACCAGAACCACAAGATGTTTCCCAATTGTGTATTCCATACAAAAGGAAAGGCTCCTTTCCAAAACCAGCAGCAAAGGTTCTCACACAGACCCCATGCAATTTGAGCTCCCTAACCTTGTGCCTCCAAGAGGCTGTTTCACATGACTGAGGTGCTGCCCACATGGAGACAGCTAATTCCAGCCACATCTGCTGTTCTGTCCTGCGTTACCTTTCCCCACAAACAAGCTGATAGGAATCAAGGATTTGTTTAGCAAAATTTTAGACCATGTTTTGTTGCAAGAGTGGAAACAAAAAGGTTCAAACAAATACAGCAATTCTAGACTAAGCTAAACAGGCAAATCTCTCTCCAGGTCCTAAATTTCTCAGTCTTCTCAGCTGACATTCAGAGCAATGTCACATCATCCTGGCATTGCTCTAACCCCTGTTAACCTCCCTCTCACCTTTTACAGAATACGTCCATATCCCACATATCCCAAAACTACAGATAACTTTTCTTCTTCTTTTTTTTTTTTTTTTTCCCCTGGAACCAGGGAATCTTTGGGATTTAAAGGCAGCCTCCCATCTCCACAGCACATCAGTCACAGGCTTATCAAACTACACAACTGCCACCAACAGTTCATCCTGACACCATCCAGAGTGTGTAAGGACTATTTTGTTTGTTTGTTTGTTGTGTTGGGTTGGTTTTTTTTTTTTTAAGCCTGCACACAACTACTCCCAGAAGAATCTGAACTCTTCTACTTACACAGGGCTATTTGTATGCTCACATTAAAGTTTATCTAGTCAATCGTTACACCTACAGATAGTTCAACTCCTACACCCTACCAAGATATCAACCGGTTTTGCACCGAAAGCACAGGACACACTGCAAGTCAGGATAACAAAGATGTTACACATTTGTCTGCCTGTACTTGCCTGGGACTAGAGATCTCCCTTCTTCACCCCGGCTCTGTCAGCAGCTCTTGCAATACATCTAACCCCAGTGCCAAACTTTCCTGCCCAGTAAGGCCCAACACTTCCCACTCTGGCTCAGCAGTCTGAAGGTGTCAGCTTTGACTGAACCACTCCCTTGTCTTTTGCTGTCTAGGAACATAACTTCTTCACCACCCTGGCAGAAAGGCTGACAGCATGGTCACATTGCTTGGCATGAATGGAAACTGGGGAGCAGAACATTCTTTGAGCTCAACTTTCCTCCACAAAAAACCCACCACCTACACCCCTGCTCCTCACACTGCCCCATTCCACTATTTACTAACTCAACAGAACCACTTCTCTTCCTCTATAATATTAAAGAAATTGTCATGCTCACATTGAACCCAGGATTCTGCATATGCTTAGACTAGTTTAACCTCAGTGCCAATCACTGAGGTAGGACTGTGGGAACAGCAAAAATCATTACCTATGTTTCCCAAGTCAGAGTCAAAATATTTATCAGACCAGATGACTTCCTCATTGTTTCTCTGTGACAGAGGCACCTTGTTCTTACTTCTCTGAACTTACCTGCATTCCACACAAAAACACCTGCAAGGCTTTTACTAATATGTTCTCTCCCCCCTTATGCGTTATATTCAAAGAACGAACCTACAATATCTTTTTCAGAGCATTAAAAGAATGTCCTTAGCTAAGAAAATTCAACTCTAATTTTGTCACCTGTATGCAGCAATTTGTTTTAAGTTCCTTTCTCACATCCAGTCTTCTCAAATTAATTCTTGCAAAACATTTTCTTTAAAAAGAAAAACCAAATAGATGTCATTACAAAATTCTGTTCACTCTTAAGACTACTACTTGTGATTTTTATTAAGGCCAGAGAGGTCTTTCTATGAAATAAAAACCACTGCCTCCCACAAATTAAGACAAAGGGGGAAGGGATGCCACGAAACTTAAGTGTACCAGTGCAAGCTCAGGACCCTGCCTGTCCCATATCTTGTTACTATCCAGGAAGATTTTATTTCTTAGTTTTCTAACCATATATAACACTGAAGTACTCAATTCAATTTTCAAAAATGCTGACCTAGCTTTTCTTCAAACTTTACCTTCAGTTGTGCTGGGGAAAAAAAAACAACCACCAATGTCCCCAAACAAGGAGCATACACATGAACACAACTTCTGAGTGCTCCAAGAAGGCACTTTCGGATCTGTTCCACTGCGAATTTACAATTACCTAGACATTCTTTTGTAAATTACTTGGGAATATATTTGCTTAATTTCATAAATATTAAAGCTATATATATTGTTTATTAACATGTGGCAGCTAATGCAACCACACAAAAGAAGCAAGTCAAATGTCCTTCTCAGAAACCCACAGATGTATTGGCTTCATTTATGACAGATGCAATTAAAAAGGGAGATAAAAGATATGTCCAATATCAAATTGTTTAGAGGTTGTTTTGTTTGTCTTCTTTTTTGAGAAGTGCTTATTTTAGCCATAGAGATTTACCACACCCGTGCTGGACTATTACCATGTTGGATATTTACCATGTTCAACCTTTGTTGAACATGTTAATGTTCAACTTACAAACCATGGTAAGAATTTACCCAACAAAAAAGGCTGAGCACCTCTGAAGACTCCTCAGGCTGGGTACCCAAACCCATCAGCCATTTTCAGGCTGCAGGTTTTATCCTGACTGGATTTTCAGAATCAAGGAAGAAGAATTTATTTTTCAATCCAGTGACAAAGAAATGGGATGTGAACGACAGCCTGCCTTTTGCCAAGGTTACATCCCAGAGCAGAACCACAACTTCAAATTTCCAAAAAGCACTTATGAGGAATGACGAGCAGAGCTCTGCAAGCTTTGCTAAGCAGACAAGAAACATTACTAAGCAGACATAGCTCAACAGAGAAATGATTTTCTGAATATGTCAGTTGTAAAACAAAAGAATAATACAAATGAAGCATTAACACTACTTCAGCAAAAGTATTAAGACCATGATTCAGAGCCAAATTTAAAAGCACATATTCACTGTCAAAACTGGATGGCAGAAGGAAGGAATCTCTTGGGTATTTCAGCAATTATTTAATCACCCCCCATGACTAACTCAGAGAGTCTTTAGAAGAGTAATGGAATGGAACAAAGTCCAAACAGCATCTAATCCCTATTAATAAAAACAATAATAACTCAAGAAAGACAAAGGATTTTTACTCCCTACGAAGCCAGAAAAAAAGCTCTCTGAGGGAATACATTCCACTTTAAACCAAAAGTAATTCTGCCTCTTCCTTCAAGGATGTACACAGGCTGTGATTGTGCAACTATTTCTAACATGCACCAGTTAACCTAACTTCCCATGGTAGATCTGACAAACATGAATTAAAATCTCCTTGATGTGAGTCCCTGTTCACCCAGAAGACATGAAGAGAATTCTCTCAGAGATGTAAATTGCTGCAAAACTAGTACACTACATAGTTTTGAGTATTTATCTCCCCAAAGCAAAGTAGGCATTTTTAGGACCACATGAAATTCCAGTCCTGGTGAGATTTTTAACTAGATGTAGTCTTAATCTGGTTTAGTTCACTAAGACTACTTATACTTTTCTTGCAAGTAAGGTTCTACTACCTAGGCACATCATTTGAGATATGATACGCCAAGAGCAGCAAGAACACAAGCCTAAGAGACAAAACTGAGTACTTGCTCTCCCAGATAAACCAGCTTTTTAAGCATCCAGCTTCACAAAATGGCATAATCTTGAAGTCCTTCCTTCAACCCTAATCCTATTTTACTTGTGGACACACATTCCTACAGATTATCTTGCACCACCTCTGACGTCTAACCATTCACATGCCACTGCAACTCACTAGTCCCATACAAACACCACCACACTAAAGCAGCTGCTTGTTTTCTCCCAGGTTAGCAAACTACACCAGCTCCTGCAGTGGTTCACTAAGTGCCAGACTCGGGTGGCCCTTCCCCTTGTGCCTGCTGTCTGCTCTTACTCCTGCAGCCACGTTTCTATGGCTTAACCAGTGCTACTCATGCTGTTTGTCCTTATGAGCCTCCACCTCACTTTAATATTAATAGAAATCTGATGGTCTAAAAATCATACACATCACAGCCAGCCTTTACAGTACAAATGACAGCCGTGAATCATTATCCTTGGATATCTTTCACTTCAGATATTTTCTTTAGGAAAGAAGGTTGCCAAATAAAATTGAAGTATGTATTTAAGCACCCAATTCCCACATGTTCAAGTTAAAAGTTACAGGTCTCACTGCCTACCTCTAGTTAGACTTCTTCACTCAGACTCACTTGGCTGAAATACAGTTTTATGTTATTTTCCACAATCTCCAGGGCTTTCCCCCCATCTTAGCAGAAAGGCATTTTCTTGAACTACACTGCAAAGAATGCAGAAGGAAGCCAAGTGATCCTTTCACTTGGAATGAGTTTAAACAAGAAGATTCCAAACCTTTTTTTTTGATGACTCCAACCCCACACGCTGGTGTAAGACTCCGCTCCCCTGAATTCACCAGGGATGTGCCTGCTTCCAACTCCTGGGGAATCTGACAGCCGCAAAACTCCAAACGCTGCTAACATGAACATAAATATGCAAATAATGAAACCTCTGTTTCTTCATTTTAGCAGTCATTAGCACTGCAATTAGAGTTCTCAGAGGATGCACTTACCCCCTAATGAATCCCTGGAACAGCCATAACAGGGTGCAGGGCAGATTACAGAATCCTCACAACATAACTCAGTGAATTGATGTCTCCCCTGAGCAACACAAAGCTGGGCCTACAGATAGTAAGGGGGTTTAGGCAGCCTTCATTCTGATGCCTTATTAACAAATTAAACAAGGAATAAACACATATCCCTCTGGGAAAAGGAGAACAAACAAACAAAAAAATTAATAAGGAGCCTAAACACCTTTCCATAAGTCTCTCGTAGAGGGGAAAATGACACTAGAAAAGCCAGAGCAGAGGAAGTTCATTAACTACTGTCTACAATTGCAGCAGAACACAAACAAACCAACTCCAAAATACTACACTGACAGCAGCTGAAATCAAGACTATCAGTTGTGTATAGAGGCTGCTCTGGTACCTGCACCCCTGTTTCACAGGGATGTCAAGCATGGCAAAGACACTTTCCAGAGACAGCACAACAATGACACTGGGGAGGAAAAGGAGTTTCTTTGCTTTTTTTTGGTCTGCATACTTCCACGTTTCCTCTCTACAAGTCAGCATAGGCCACAGGTAGTTGGAGCACCACTAACTCCTAAGAGAGAGCTTTAAATAGCAGTTTCTCTCCTCCTCCCTACAGCAGGCAGTGGACAACAAAGCTGAACCAGCAGCCAAATTAACTACCTCTTTTACCCAAGACTTTTGCATCTGATTGTTGGAGACCATATGGTCCAAGTTTACAGCCAACAGTAAATTTATTCACCCAGTCCTGCTAGCAGTAACAACCTTTACATTCTTTTACCGCAGTTTTCATGGGTGCATTTCCTTTCTTCTTTATGTAAGTAAATCAGTAGGATATGCCTAACCTGTTTGCTAAAACTCAACACAGGCCATGAAACCCAAGCAGGCAGAGGAAAAGATAATTCATGATCTCAAATGAAGCCAGGTGGATTACAACTCTACTGGCAAGCACTCAGAAAAGACATTAAGAATCATCTGAATAACCAAAAATGCACAAAAAGGCATGCACAAAAGTTTTTGAATATAATTCTTAAGAGTGAATTTTTAAAAGGCAGTAAAGCCATCAGTGCACCTTAGAAACTAATGCACTGCAGAACTTAATTAAGCATTAGTCCATAATTAGACGCAGAAAAGCATCTTTACAGCCAAGTATCTGATGCCTCGAACCTCTGTAATACTTAAGAAAATAAACTTTAAAAGACGTTCATTATTCTTGAACTGAGAATTTCCATACCAAGTCCCATCCTAGAACAACTTTTAACTGCTAATTTATCATCCTCCCTCCTGGTGACAGGGAAGATTTATAGTGGAAAAAGCTTATTTAACATTACTCTAATACCAAAAACACGTGGCATTACACTTTTGGCAATATTGGTCAAGAAGCAATAACCAAGGAAAACAAAATAACCCCAAGACACTCCAATTCCCACAATTGTAAGGCTTGGCATGGTTCCATTGAAATAAACTGCAATGGAAACCCAACATGAAGGATGTTTACAGCTGGGATCCAATGTCCGATTTCATCCTCTCACACTCATCTGCCTAACTCTTATCTCACACTGCACCACTGCTGCGCTTATCAGCGCACCAACCCCAGCCCTGCCACAAGCAGACACGAACACATTCCGGAACTCCACTGACCACAGGGGAACTGAACATGGCTAATGTGCAGTGTAGGAAAAGGGCACTCTGAGTTTTCCGTAATGTAGAATCATGCACACTGAAGACATACAAAGGGAAGACAAATGCTGTCTGCTTATGTTGGTGCTGAGATCCAGAGTGAAATCATTGGCAGGATCAAGGTGGCAGCACAAGAGAGACGAGAGGCCAACACAGGTATTCTAACACACAGTATCTAGCCCAGATGAAAAGCACTTAAATTAATCACATGGGGAAGAGGAGAAGAGCAAACAGACAAACCTCCAAAGCACAGAACTTCCCAGCAAGAAGAAGCCTCTCTGTAGGCATCTGTCAAAAAAGATGAAACAAACAGGACAACCACTACCAAACAAGTTCTCAAATACTTTGAGATTAATGTTGTTTATATAGGAGCTGAGAATAAAAATGAGAAAGAAAAAAAAAAAAAGGAAAAAAATTAACCAAATACGGTAAAAGGAAGGCTCTTCTAGTTTCATTCTAGCCAAAGGGAAGGAACAGGCTCAGAATGTGAAAGTGAAAACAGCTTGGCTGACAGAAGGCACAAGAATGCAACTCTCAGTTCTTCAGAAAGAAAAACAGAGCCACAAAACAAAGAAAATTAACTGATGGCAAAACCACAAGCTATATGAAACCCAGGAGAAAGATCTGAAGTTTACTGACAAATCATCTCTGCTAAGTATAGGCTCTTTAATGACTTGAAATTCAAGAGATTTTGCACAAGTGCAAATCAAATCACTAACAGTCACTTTATTAAATGAACAGAACCGTTAACAAAAAAAGGAAAAGGAAAGGTCAAAGTATTAGGAAAGAAACTACTGGGACACAATACTGAAGCTAACAGGAAAACATGCCTTCAGAACTTCTGCAGTGAAAGAAAGAGCAGTTACAGGAGGAGCACATTAACCCTTTATTCAATGGGAAGGAAAAATCTCTGACAGATGATGCCGAAGCACTCAGGGCACTTTCTGCATCGATCTTCATTCACTAAGAAGGATTAACTGCCTAATGTAACTCACGTTGCAGCAGCAGGAGCAAGAACACAAGTGAGAACTGGGAAATGCATTAGAGCAATTGCTCCAAACCTCCTGAGCCAACATTCAGGACTCTAAATTTCCCATGCCTATTTATAAGCAGACTTCAAACAGAAAGCATGATAAAGGCAATGTGCTTTAGCATGCAACTTAATAAGCTTCCATAAACCTGTGGACTATATATTCAGGTCTTATGGTATTAAAAGAATATTTCAAGGTTTTCAAATATGGTAGACATAATATCTACCCTTTGAAAGCTGACAAAGGTAGGTATCAAAGATCATCTCTGCTTTCTGCAGTAAGTTCCATCAGACTAAAGAAGGGAGAAAGCTCCTGCCTCCAAGAAGCAAGAAACTGAAGGCACTGGGCAAGACAGACCACTCAGAGGTGCTGTCAGTCCTGGGAAGATGCTGAAATAATCAGATAAAAACACCTCTCTCCTGCATATTTCAGATGATGAAGCAGATAAGATTAAACACACAATCTGTTAAGAATAAATCATATCAAACAAATATAATTTCCTTCAATGACACAGTAACAATGTGGTTAGTGCAACAGCAAAAGAGGTAATATAGTTTTTGGTTAACTGGACTTTGGACACATTTGAACTGACAGTCATGTAATCTAAACAAATACCAAGAGACTGTAAGAAACCCCTACTCAGAGATAAAGCATCATTTCTGCCAGAGAGAAAGTAGGTAGCAAGCCCATTCACAGGAATCTAATATTTTAACATTCTCCACCGTTACAAAAAGTAACTTGGCAGTGAAGGAAGGCTATTTAGCAAAAAATTTATTGCAAGCAACTCTGTGTTTTGCTGTCTCAGTTTGATTTCTTATGCTCACAAACAGCAGCTTTGAAGATCTCCCAAACAATGCCTTGCACACAAATTACACATAAAAATGTAAGGATGGAAAAGTCATTTAAGAAGACAGTCACAAGTGCTTAGATGGAGGAATCCAAGTCACATGAAGCAAGTGCAAAGTCCACATTTTGCACTGTCAAACTATACATCACATAAGAATGCAAAGCTGCATAACACATCGTGAAGGCAAGGTTAAATACCATTCTGTTCAAAGATCCATTGAGTGGTAAAACGTTGAAGAATATAGGGTTTATGATGAACACAAATCATACATCACTTTAAAAAAAAAGTCACCATCATACTGAGATGTAAGAAATACAGGTGTCATATGAAAACCATGTGAGGTCATTTTGACTCTGCCTGCTGTATTAAGGACTAGGATGGAAAGTCCAGTGTTCCAGAAAAATGCGAAATGAGTAGGAAAAGCCTCAAGAACAGCAGTGTGAATATCCTGCAGATGTACAAAAAACCCCAATCAAAAAATCACTGAAAAGAGGTGACTGAAGGAATAGGATTTTAACTGTGAAAAGCACAAGAGAAAGCTCTCAAAACATGTGACATGTTAGTGCAGAAGAGGTGTAATAATAAGGAGAACAAAAGTTGTATAAAATGCATGTTAGAATTCTTAAATTATGAATTCACAGCAAATAAATTTAGATTAGAAATTAGAAGTATTTTCAATGCTAAGAACAGCAAACTATCAGAACAGATTGCCTGTAAATCTCCATCAGAAACCTGTTAGCTCATTTGCTTTGAGAACTAGTTACACATTCCTTTCTTGTGTCTGAAACATGGTGAATTTATGAAAGAAATGTCAATTACCTCCTATTTTTCCCCTCATACTTCATTCACAGGTGCCTCATCTGAGCTTTCAGATCAGTTATTACAAGAATTTATTAACCATTACAAAGAAACTACTTCCAGCATGAAAGCTCTGTAACATCATATGGAAATAATAATAAAAACACAACCTTAAAGGAGTTATTGGAAGGATATTACAGAGGAAAAGTGACCCACTTGAACCACATCAAGATGGAGAGTCCTTAACTACAACAAAACCAGAGAAATCCAGAGATCCTACTTACACAGTGACTTCAAGTTTACCCTCATACACATATGGTTTAAAGCGGTGCCCAGCTGCACAGACTGGGAAAGTACTGCACTTGCTGTGGAAAGGTAAAGGAAGGACTAACAGACTTTGCTGGGTCTGAATTAGGCCAGTCTGGATCTGCTTAGCCCTCTCCTAGCAAGCACCTTGCAAAGATACTCAGCTAGCTCAGCCCAGGGCCACACAGGTCCAGACTACTACTGATCTGGTCCTAGATGAAACACCTGGCAAATGCAGAAGTGCAAACAAGAGCAAAGGCAGTCCTTCTGCAGCAGGGAAGAAACAAGGAAAGACAAGGACATCGACATCAAATACATGTCAGCAGCTGGACCTAGTAAAGCACAAAACATGCCTGATTTTCTCAAGCTAAGCTCAGCTACAAAAGTACCACCACTGAGAACCAAAGCAGGAAAGCAAACTGAAACATGCTGTCCACTGCTGGAAGTGGCTCTGGAGGAGCTTGAAAATAGATCATCAAGACCACTAGTCCTGTGATCCTCACTGGAATACAAGATAGAAGCATCATTTGAAAGCTGCACAGTCTTGTGCAACTGTGGCTGTTACCTTTTGAACTCCAGCTAACACTGCACTTTTGCACAGCCAGCATCACTGTAACTAACAGAACAGCCCTAATGCCACCCTCTCCTACACCAGCACTACCAGGATATCATCTGCTGTTTTCCCACATGCCTTTCCTCCTGGCAATAGAAGCATTTGTGACGCCATAGAGAACAGGAGCAGGAAACTGGATGAAAGCTAAAACTTTTTTCCCAAGAAAGTAACATAAATCCTTTGTTCTAATCCAGTTCCTTCATTCTCTTCACTTGCAATGCTGTACCAAACTTTCAGGCTGCGTCTTTTGAATATAATTCACGTGCAGTTTAACAGTAAGAACAGTTTGATACAGGCATTACAGGAATGATTAAGACATTAAAAATAAACAAAAAAGCTCAGAAAAGGCTGCCACTATAGTAAGAGATTCTAACCTGTGTTATCTAGAAAGAATTTAGTGTCTTTAAAACTTCCACTCTAACGAAGATCTGAAAGCAAATTAATTCAGACTATGACTTACATCAACTGCTGCCAGTGCTGGGAATTAACAAAGTGTTCATCCTCAGTGCAACAGGAAAATACAAATGGGTAACCACCAGCAGCAGCAAAGGCTGACACAAGGGTTTTTCAACATTTAAACCAGCATCAAACCTTCACTCGAAACATCCCTTATTCAAAAGAATTAACACTCCAAAAAGATAAATCGATTCCCCCACCCCTTAATTATCCAGAATACTAAATACAAATAATAATAGTTTAAGTTGATGAGAAATGCATTTCTCTCAACGTTCCCCGTTTCATAATCCGAAGCCTCACGTCTTCAGGATAGGAGCCGGTACCAACCACCACACCGAATGAACTGTGGTTCCCCTAGCCCCGAGCATTTCACTACCGAGAAGTAGCCACATCGCGATCCAGTCCCTGGCCCGAAACGAACCGCTGGCCCTAGCGTTGCCGCCGGGAGGCAAACGGGAAACGAGGGGCCCGCAGCCGTCTCGCAAAGGCACGCACTGCTCCGGCGGAGCCTCGCCGGGCCGGGTGGCCGGAGTGCTCTCCCCACCCAGACCGGCCGGAGGAGTGACTGTTCCCCTCAGGCTCCGTCACCCGGTGCCCCCGCAGAGAAGCAGCCTCAGGCCGAGGCCACTCTCCCCTCACTGCGTCCGTTCCCCACCGGTCCCCCTCAAAGCGGAGTAGCGGCCCCACTCACAGCGTGTGCCCGCAGACGTTGACCATCAGCTTCAAAGAAGGATTGCGGTACTTGGTGGTCTTGCATCGCGGGCAGCCCTGGTCATCCATGGCTGTCTCTGCGTCCCCCTCCCACTCTCTTCCCTGCCCTCCCTCCCTCTCTTTCTCTCTCTTCCCCTCCCTCCGCGCCTTCCGCCTTCCGCCGCTCAGCGCAGCAGCCAAAGTGTTCCGCCGGCGTCGCTTGCCGTCCCGCACGTTCCGCCGGCCGCGGGGGCCCGGCCCAGTGAGGCTCACTTCGCACCCCTTCCAGTCCTGACCACCGCCACGCAGAGCCAGCCGGCGGCGAGAAGGGCCAAGACTACCAGGCCGAGCGGGTACCAGCCGCCCCAGGCAGCACCGGCCTGGCGTTGGGACGGAGGGGGCCCGCTGTCCAGGCCGGAGATCTTCGGTGTAACGGGGCGGGGGCGGCACTCCTGCCTAATGAATAATCAACAGGAGGCCGCTACAGGGCGGTCTCTCCCTCACAGAGCTCCCCTTACATCACGTAACTAACACATCCAGAGAGTTTGAATTCCTCCCGCCTCGGGAAAGGCACTTGGCGGTAGCGCAGGTGCGGAGGTACCCGCCGCCGTCTCCTCCTCCCTCCCGCCGGCCTTGGGACGGGGCGGCAGCGCTCCAGGTGGAGGTGGGGAACGGAGGGGGACAGGAGCCGTGCGGGGCTGCTTGATTGACGGTTGCTCTGGAGACGAGAGAGCCCCCGCCCCCCCGGCGAGGCACAGCCAATGGGCGGGCTCGGCAGGGCCAGCAGTCTGCGGTGCCATATAGTATTGCAGCGAGGCTGGGAGTCACGTTGGGGGGAGTCGCGCAGAGAAGCCCGTTTACACTACTTTGCTATAGCAGCTATCTTTAATGGTTATTGCGTGGCCGGGAGGAAACCTGATCGGCTAGAGCCGGCCGAGAGCAGGAGGAGGAGGAGTGGACTTTTCAGGGAGATAGGAAGGGGGGAGAAGAGAAGAAGGGGACGGGGGGAAGGGAAGGGGAAAAAAAAAAAAAAAAAAAAAAAAAGGAAAACAAACTGAAAATGTCGTCTGCCTCCCCCACGGACGAGATCGCGGGCGCGGTGGAGATCAAGCAGGAAAATGTGATGGAAATTCTCTCTGAAGCAAGCAAGGTGCCCCCCGACGGAGCTGCGGCGGGAGCCCTCAACCCAGCGCCGCCGCCCCCTCCCGCCGTGGCCCCGTTCCCCATGGAGCACGCAGCCTCTGCCACCGCCGCGGAGGAGGGAGCCGCGGACCAGGTACTGCTCCACACAGAACTCCTGGCCAGGAATCACCACGCTGCCTCCTCTCCCTCCTCCTCTTCTTCTTCTTCATCCTCTTCCTCCTCCTCGCAGCCCCCCCTGGCTTTCTCTCCGGACCATGTCGCCTGCGTCTGCGAGGCGCTGCAGCAAGGTGGGAACCTGGACCGCCTGGCCAGGTTCCTGTGGTCTTTGCCCCCGAGCGATCTGCTACGTGGCAACGAGAGCTTAATGAAAGCTCGGGCGCTGGTGGCTTTCCACCAGGGAATCTACGCGGAGCTCTATAGCATCCTGGAGAGTCACAACTTCGACTCCTCCAACCACCCGCTCCTGCAGGAGCTCTGGTACAAGGCTCGATACACCGAGGCGGAGCGAGCCCGGGGCAGACCTTTGGGGGCGGTGGACAAGTACAGGCTGCGGAGGAAATACCCTCTGCCCAGGACGATCTGGGACGGCGAGGAGACGGTCTACTGCTTCAAGGAGAAGTCCCGCAACGCGCTGAAAGAGTTTTACAAGCTGAACCGGTACCCCTCACCAGCCGCCAAGCGCAACCTGGCCAAGATCACCGGGCTGTCCCTAACCCAGGTCAGCAACTGGTTCAAGAATCGCAGGCAACGGGACCGAAACCCTTCCGAGACCCAGTCCAAAAGGTGAGGGCAAACTTTCCTCCCCGCCCCCTCTCCCGCCTGCCTGCCTTCCCTCTCCCGGCTCTTTCTTCCCTTGCAAACATGGCGCTTACCTTCGGTGCGCCTCGTCCTCCCCTCCTTCCCCCTCCCCGCTCCCTCGCTTCCCAACACACCCACCCGGCCCGGGCACGCAGGCATGCGAGCCGTGCCGGGAAAGTTCAGCCCCGGCCCCCACCGCCCCCTTCCACTTCCCGCGCTCCCCTCCCGCCGCCGGCCCCTCTTCCCTCCGGGCTGGAGGAGCCACAGGCCGACCCGCGGACACTGGCGGCACGGGGGACTCCGGGGAAGGGACGAGACGGGGGAGCCGAGGGAGTGTTTGTTTCCCCCTCTTGTTTTTATTTAATTGTCGCGCCTGACAGAGTTAATCATTGACGGCGGCCGGAGAACGCGCGGGGGTGTGGGGTCCCGCCGCTCGCTCTGTTTTGAAACCTGACTCGGGAGCGGGCCGAGCTCGGGTTTCAGCGAGGGAGCGGGGTTGGTCGCGCCGGGCCGGGCCTCAGTAGCGGCACCGCCGGACTCGGCCCGCCCTAGGCCTCCACCTCCCCGGCCGTTTGCTCCCTGCAGGGCGGGAGAGCCGCCTCCGCCTGGTCCTGCTCCGCCCGCACCCGGCCCGGGGCTCTGCCTCTGCGCCCCCTTCCCCACTGGCAGAGGGGCCGCCGCGGGGGCTCGGCGCCGCGAGGCGGGCAGGTGGAGGTGACCTCCCCGCTCCCGCCCCCTCCTTCCTCCCGGGGCAGGGACGGGAAGGGAGGAGGGGGGGAGGAAGGGAGAAGGGAGGAAAGGAGGGAGGAAAGTGGCGGCCGGCCGAGGGCCCCAAGGCATTCCTCAACCAAGGGCGCGATTGTGCCGCTGTGGCCCCCTCCCCGCGGGACACATCAAAGGGCGAGCGACCGAGGGGGAAGGGAGGGAAGGAGCGACCGAAAAATGCAGTCGAGGGAGGATCAGTTAGCAAAAAAACCCTGGCGCAGCTCTGAGTGGAGGGGTTCGGGGCGGCCTCGCCGGGCGCGGCACATAGTCCACCCCCCCTACGTCTCCTGGCTGCCAAACACAGCGCGAAGTGCCTTCGCCTGCATCTGGGGGCAGCCCGGGACCGGCCTCCGCAGGGCCTCCCCTCTTCCCAGGGCTCGGGATAGCCGAGTCCTGGGGGGTGCAGGCGGAGGCTGGGAGGGTCGGTCGGCGCTTCCCGGCCTGCTTTCACCTCCCGCAGCTGCCGCCCAGCGACTTGCCAAATGGCTGCGGCGGGTCTCATATGCGTGGACACCCTGGGCCAGCCGCCTGGGGCCCCAGGCTGCTCCCTTTGGTCGCCCGGCTGTACAGGAAGGGGGGACTTCAGTTACAAGTCCCTAACCCGGTCTGTAAAGTTTTGCCGCAGGCAAGTGTTTGATTTGATATGTCCATTTCTAAGAAACGTGCTGCTTGATTTGGAAGTCGTTTAAAGTGCCATGTAAAGGCAAAACATGAAAAAAATGCTTGGGAAGTTTTCACAAACTGTATGAAAGCAATGAATCCTCCTGGTGCAGAACTCACAGGGATGCTGTGATAATGCAATGTCATGTCTCTGTCTTTTCCCTTAGCGAGTCAGATGGCAACCCTAGCACAGAAGATGAATCCAGTAAGGGGCAAGAGGATTTATCTCCCCATCCACTCTCCGGCTCAACCGATGGCATTGCCAGCCTCAGCCTTCCTGGCCACACAGAGCCTGTCTACATGCAGCAACTTGGAAACACTAAAATAGCCTTGAGCTCATCTGGGGTCTTACTGAATGGAAACCTTGTGCCTGCCAGTACCTCTCCCGTCTTTCTCAATGGTAGCTCTTTTCTTCAGGGACCCAATGGTGTCATTCTCAATGGACTCAGCGTGGGGGCTTCGCAGACAGTTACCTTAAATTCACCCAAAACCACATCAAGTGTTGTTAGCAACGGGGTGTCCATTACTGACATACTGTCACCTTCATCAGAAGATGTTAAGGACTTCAAACTCCTTCAGGCTTCAGTCCCCAATGTCACAGCAGCCACTTTTAGCCCCAGCAACATCCCAGTCTCATTTCCGGGATTGATATCAAGCTCAGAGGTGAAAAGGGAAGATGTACAAACTGCTGCTTCCCAAGATGGAGGCTCTGTAGTTACTTTTACTGCTCCTGTCCAAATAAACCAGTATGGCATTGTCCAGATCCCCAATTCAGGAACAAATGGCCAGTTGCTGAACGGAAGCATTGGGTTTTCTTCGCTGCAGCTGCCTCCTGTTTCTGTGGCAGCTTCACAAGGTAATAGTTTTGTCTCTTACAGTAAGAAGTATGAGAAAAGTTGTAATTGGGTGCACAGCATTTTAGCAGCTGTGTTCCTATTTCTTCAAGGTACCAGAATTTTATCTCAGCCATGGGCACACACAGTAATCAGATAATACCTTTTGTCTTTGTAGTGGGTAATGTTCGTGGGCAGACTGTTACACGAAGCTGAGCTCTTCCACTAAGAGCAGAAAAGGAGGGCTGATACTTTACACCCCTTTCATCTCATGCTTTTCCCAGCAGTCTGTGGGTACCAGTCTTCACAAATATCTGTAAATTTTACATGTTTCAGTAGTTCAAACTATTCCCCATTTGCCATTGAATTCTTTTAATGAGACAGTTCATAAAAATTAAAATTGCAGCAGCTGGAAATTGTTACTGTTTTTTCTTCTTGTGGTGGTTGTTTTGGTTTTTTGGTTCTTTAACTGAAGCATTTCATAAAAATAAATTTTTAATTACTATAGACCCAACAAGACCAAGCAGTCATGCTTGTGCATTTTCTGTCCTTTAATTAATAAAGATTAAAGAACAGGGGAAACAATAGAAATATGCAATAGCTCGTAGGTCTAAAATGTGAGAGTATTTGGATAAAACTGCCCTCAGTCCAAGGGAAATATGTCATCACAGGTTCATGGGCCAACTGTGCAGGCTCCTCCCCGAGTTCACTTTAGTTTGTCTTAGCATATCATCGACTGAAACTTGCAGTCAGCCAGGAAGAATCCCAGAGAGCACAAGCCTAGCTCTGGATCGTTGTTTTGAAGCAGGTCAGTTATAAAGCACAACCAGACAGCTTTGCTACTCGTTAGCCACTATATCTTTGGCTATGAAAATGATTAAACTTGAATTAATCTCTCTAACTTCAGGAGCTGTGGGTACTAGAATGAAAATCAAACTCCGCTCCTGTAAGCTTGTTTGATTTAAACTTGTACATGGAATGATTTTTTTTGTTGCTGTGGTACAGGGAGTCACACCAAAGCTGTGCAAGCATGTTCTAAACGGGTGCACAATTAGAAGTTCCTAAAATGTGGCACCTCACAGTTACTGGAAGTTACTGGTATGTAGTTTAACCAAGATGAAAAAGATGACATTTAGTCAGAATGCCACCTGTAATTACAAAAAACATTTAACCCACATGCTCCAAGGCATAAATTGAGAGCCAGCAAAGGTGAGAAAGTAAGTTCTGTCCCTTAAGCAGTATAGGACTATTGTATTTGAAAGGCTTAAGAATCATGATAAGCTTTTCTCTCAACATTTTTCCATATTGTTAAAATGCCTGATCTCACTGGAGAGTGACCCACCATATGTCTAGTCTGGTGCAGAGAAAAGTCAAGATCTGTGTTTGCTACTTTTTTTTTCCCCTTTTTGGTTGGTTGGTGGTTGTTGGTTTTTTTTAACATGAGAGGGGTGGGTAGCTGGCAGCCTATTCCAAGTGAAGTGTGCTGCAGGCTATTTTAAGTAAGCTACAGTAAAGGATATCTTACTGCTGGATAACGTCAAGTTGCCTCACTTTATTCTAGTTCAAATAAGTGAGTAACAACTTCCCAAAAATCACCATTAATTAACAGAAATGAATAGGGAGCTAAAATGTTCCCTGGAAGAGAAATTTCTCTTTGGCGCTATTGTAAAAGATCCATGTGTCTCCACATGTAGCCTTTTAAAATCATAAGTTAGCTGCTTTTGAGAAAGAGAGGTGTTTGAAGTAAGATAAAGTCCTGAGAGCCTGTCTGTCTTATTTTAAGAATTATTACAATGACAACTTATATAATATGTCCAGTAAAATGAACGTTAGGTCATCTCAGGCCACCTTTTGCTTTGGCTATCAGTGACATCACACAGACAGTGCCATGGCTTTCAGCAAGGGTAGGCAGTCACTGGGTGATTTTACAGGGCATGGTGAATGTGGAGGGTTAAGCTTTTAGAGACATGTGATAAAGTGAGCTGAAAGGCAATACATCTGAGTGCTTGACATGCTACCCAATAGGAGTTAACTGTGTTTTAATGTTTTCTCTACAGATTGGCTGGAGTAGGCTCTGCCCAGCAGTAGTGGATTTTATATGTTTCCAGTTCCCATATACAAGCTGTAGTCTGTCACAGAACTATCTTTAATAGCTTTTCATGCTCCTATTCTTAGAAATTGAGTGGTGGTGACTAGTGAAGGCCAAAGAACGTTCATTTTGATCACATGGCTGGGGACTGTTTGCCCCTTAATGAGAGTCTGAAAGATACCTCATATACCAGATTGTTTTTTCCCTTTCCTTTCTATTAGCAGCTTGCATTTTTTCATACCAAATGTTCTCTCGCCTGTTAGAAAAACACTGTTGTGTTGCATGAATTGCTACCATCTCTGTGTAGTGCAAACATTAAAAAGACCAAAATGTCTTAACAAAACACCTGCACAAATCTCTGCCAGCCGTAATCTGTGTTTTCCTTTATTTTGCTTCCCTGTCTCTAGGTAATGTTTCAGTAAATCCCAGCACGACTGATGGAGGAACTTTTACAACTGAATCTCCAACAGTGCAGCAGGGAAAGGTTTTCTTCAGCCCCCTTGCCCCAAGTGCAGTTGTTTATACAGTTCCCAATTCAGGCCAGGCAGTAGGCTCTGTCAAGCAAGAAGGACTGGAAAGAAGCCTTGTGTTTTCTCAGTTGATGCCAGTCAGTCAGAACACTCAACTAAATATCAACATGTCTTCTGAAAACATAGCCAGTGGAGGACTCCAGTCCCTGGCCTCCTCGTTAGTGAATGTAATGCCCTCACATAATTTTTCCCTCACACCACCAACTCTTTTAAATGCTGCAGAACTGAACTCTGGTATTTCGGAGAGCCAGTCCATGTCATCACCCGTGACCAGTACCTCTACCGTGATATCTATCAGCAACACTAACTATGCAACCCTTCAGAACTGTTCCCTCATCACTAGTCAAGATCTGTTGTCCATTTCTACAGCACAGCCCACACTCGGAGAAATTGTTTCTACAAGCGGAGACCGCGTCAGCCACTCCTCTGCACAAGTACATGAAGATTTTGTCAGAGAGCACAGGTTAGTTCTGGAAGCCGTACCTGACGTCAAAGAGAATTTCTTACCTAATTCTGAGAGTAAGTCAACTGGCAATTTAATGATGCTGGATTCAAAATCCAAGTATGTTATGAGTAACATGGTTGACACGGTTTGTGAAGAACTGGAAACGGACAAAAAGGAACTTGCCAAACTGCAGACCGTGCAGATGGATGAAGATATGCAAGACTTGTAACTTTTTTTTCCCTCTTGCTTTCTCTTTTAATAGATAAGTCTCCTGATGAGGCCCTAAGAAGCACCAAGTGGGTTTTGCTTTTTTTCGTTTGGTGGTTGGTTTGGGGTTTTTATGTTTAAGGGAAGCAGAAGAATGCTTAAATGTTGAGAATCGATGTACAGAGGAATCTCTGGCAGCAGAATTAGGTTGCCACACTTGGTTTGCACGCACTGTTCTCTTTTAAACAGGATTAAAGGAGAAAGGAAATGCCAGGGCAAGTACTGAGCAAATGCATACAGGTTTGGCTACGAGGTACTACCCTGATAATTTAACTAGACTCTGAATAGTACACCATACTCTCAACAGTAAGTACACACTCCTGACTTCAGATAGAGGACAAAAATCTCGCTCTGAAAGGGTAGAATCAATGCATCATTTTTGCTGTTTACTTCTAGTCCATGGGCATTGAGAAATTTTTGAGTAACTGTAGACAATACCTCACCGGCTACTTTTCTGTTGTTTGAGGTTAAGAAACAAAACAAAGTCATAAATAATATTGTTACTGGTGTGTTTTCTTTTTTCCCAGCAGATTTACATTCAAACCAAAAATCTCGCATCAGGCATTTACAGGTTTCTAAAATGCACCAGCTAGCGTTTTGTCAGTGCACCAGAAAAAGCATCATTTGAAACTAATTATGCAACTCAGAAGCTTTCTCTCCAGTATGAATGTAAATACTGTTCTTTTAAAGGAGACTCTCTTTTTTTTTTTTTTAATGAGTACAATGGATTTTATTTATGGTTTATGTTCCCTTTCACTAGACACAATGCATTGAAAAGGAAAGCGTTTTCTGGCTGTTTAATTTATTTTTATTGTTTGAGCAGGAAGTAAGGGTAGTCATTTCGGACAAGGTTTTAATTTTTTGTTTTAATTTTCTTTTTTAGTGTTTGTTTGTTTTTCAAGCAATAGACTGTAAAGGTAAAATGTTCATCGCACACTGAAACTAGAAAATGAACTCCCAGTCTCACAAGCCCAGGAGATCCCTGTCTCTGCCCGCTCTGTCTTTGTGTTCAGGGGTTTTGTTTGTTTGTTTTGTTAGTAATTTGCAAATTAGTTGAACCTTTTTTGTGGTTTTGGTTTTTTTTTTTACAGAATTCCACGTGCCTTTCTTCCTAGTGGCCTTATCTTTGTTACTAAAGCACAGTGGCAGGAGGAATAAAAACACTGATTTGCAAATATCCGTCCTCAGGGACAAATCCTGATGCCTTACTTCTGCGAGTAGGCCTGCTCCTATTTGCACAAGTAAGAAGAGTTCTAAGTCTGTCGGTCATTGTGGGTAACATTTACTAGAGGTGCAGAGAGCCAAAGATGGATCGTTCTGTACCATGTCAGCAGGGCAGGAGAAGTCCAGAGAGGGACCATGGGCAGAGCTGTTGTGCCAATGGAAAGGTCTTGGCTCCAGCCTCGGGCAGATGAGCAGGAGAGGTTGGATGGGCAGGACAAGGAAGGGAGCCCTATGTTTACATGGACTCATTGGCCGAGTAGCCCATGCAGAAGGGCTTCAGCAGTTCAAGCAAGCAGGCCCCCCCATCCAGAAGTGCACTTAAGCAGAATAAGCAGCTTGGGGGCTGATGATGGGAACTGCAGCTGCCCAAAGGGCTTGTGGGAGCAGCCATCATCTCCGCCTGGCTAGGGGTGGGTTTCTTCTCCTTTCACCCCTTTGCACAGCACTGGGGACAGCAGAAGCAGGTGAAACAGACTTTGCCTTTCCTCCAGAGAAGTATTTGTAGCATGATAAAGCACATCGTTAAGCTTTAAAATAAGAATAATGCAGATGTATAAAGATAACATGCTGTTAATCTTTCTGGGTTTGTTTTGTTATTTTTAATTCTAATGTGAATATACACAGTAGCTAAAGCATGTATTTATCCTCATCGGTAGCCTGGTCCTGTTGGAAGGCAATGGGAAATGTTTTCATAAGCTTTTGTGAGCTCCAAATCAGGCTCAGGACAAAACAAGATCACTTGAGAGGGCAAAAAAAAATTGAAAGAGAATAGAGGTAGCACACCCCAGTCTGTTTCTGTCTTCACTGTTAACTGGTTCTGTGGAAAGCCTTTGAGGAATGAAGGTTGTCTTTCTGTGTGCCATGAGCATGGCATGGGCATCCTCATTGTTGTTTTGCACTATACTGAGTACAGCACATTTTGCAAGGTATTCTGTGGAACCTCAAAGCTGAGCTCTGTTGGGAAGCACTGGAGTCCCCACTGCAAGCTGGAGTCTCTGGGGCTGCAGGGAGAGGTGCAGGAAAAGGGAAGAGCGAGTGTGCAAAGTGTGCGCTTTACAGCTACAAGTCACTGATGTTCTGCAGACAGAAGCAGCCTGTAAGCAGTTGGCTGTCCCCACACACTCCCGAGCAAAAAGGGGTATTTAAGGCAAGTGTTTCAAAGTAGAGATTATCACAAGCAGAACATGGAGCTATATGTTCCCCTGGCACAGCTTCCCATGGCATTTAGGGGATCTCTGTATGATTAGGTAATTGGACAGTTCAGAGTTCTCTCTGCTCTGCTTGTTTATCTGTTTGCTGAGCTGCAGCATGAATAATCTGCCTCCCATCTCTTCTTTGCCCTTAAAATCAAGATGACATGGTAACAGTAGCTGTATCTGCTCTGCATGAACTTTTTGGAAGAATACAGGGACACTATCATTGTCATACCAATGTCATCTGTGAAGCTCAGACTATATTTGGAGGCAAGCTAGAGAGTAATTCAGAGCACTCTCTCAGTTGTTGATGGGATCAGGTCTCCTAACTGAAAAGACTGTGGTGGTACACCAGTACCTGTTACTTTGTGGGTTTCTTTATTTTTCCTTCTTTGCCGTTTTTTGTGTTACTGAGGCTCTGAATTCCATGGGTTTGCAACACAGTTGATGTGAAAACTGTGTGTGTTGTTACAGTGGCGCCTATCTTGGAGTGTCTGGTACTTCTAATAGACTTCCTGCTCTCCACTGGGGGCGGAGGATGTACATAAAAGCAGTGGTTTGGGACAAAGTAAGATTAATCTATTCTAGTCTTCCAGATACCAAGTAACTTATTTTATTATTATGTTTTACTCTTTCTTTCTCCCATTGAAAATAAGTGTCATTCCCTCCAGATAACGTAGTTATAACCTCATGTTTTCTGCAGGTACGTATGCACAATATAAAGACTTGTTGCACGGTACAATGTTTTTAAAGTAGATATTTAAATAGTAGTTTTACTCCTACTGTAAAATAAGGGTCAGTTTTTATTATGCAGCCCGCAAGCAAGCAGGCTAACTGCTCTAAATAGACAGTACACAAAGTCCTGAAAAGTGTCTGGGGCCAGATCTTTGGCTGCTGTAAATAAGGCATTGCTCCACTGATTCCCAAACGGAGGATTTTACGCAGTGTTCAGGGGATATGGATGCTCGTATTCCACACACATGAATGGCAGTGAGTGTCCAAGCCCCACAGATAGTCCTTATCATCACTTTCTGGTTTTTAAGTGGAAGGTATGTCCCTCTGGCATACATCTTCCTACTTCTTCCCCCTCTGTTACAGATGAGAATAAAGGATCATTTCAACTTCACATATGTTTGTAACTTAAGTCCACTGGAAATCTTACAGGAAACGTTGCCAAATTATACTACTTTTCTGGTCCCAGACTCTGCTTCTAAAAATACGCTTAAAGTTTAAGCAAATTCCTACAAAGCATGATGTTTGAAAAGCCTTTGTTCTTTACTGCTCTTAATTAAAGCTGCCTTTGTTTCACCCAGGGTTTTGCAGAGAAGCAGAAGTATATTAAATCAAATGGTCTATCTGGACTATTTGCAGCATTATTCCTGTGGTCTTACCTAAAAGGACATTTCAGCCACCTAAATCGTGGGCATCTATTGGCCAGGTCCCCAGCTGGGCTGAACTAGCGCAGTTCCGTTGACTTTAATGTCCTTTCCCGCCAGGCAAGAATATGGTCCATTCATTTCACCGGAGTTGGGTCAGGGATGGATTTGGCCCAGTATAAGGTAGCAGTATAAACTGGTGCAGAAGGCTGGTGCTCAGACAGGTATAACTGAACAGTCATACTCTATCAGAGCATATACCTCTTTCCACTTACTGCTTTACCCTACCTGTGAATTCAGGAAGACTCATTCAGAAATTTACTTTACTCGTATTTAAGGCTGGAACCATCTTTATTGGCATTGCTGTCAGTTCAAGATTAATGAAAATAATGGGCACATTTTGACTTCAAATCCTGCAAAATCACCTCAATACCTATTTTCAGTTAAATTAAGCAGGTCAAAATTTGGCCCCATATGCACAGGAGCCTTTCTCATATGTAAACTTCCAGTGCTTTTGCACTTTTGTTAGCAATGGCAGATCAACAGCCAAGAGGGTGCTTCCCTCCAGTTCCATATGTGCACAGATCTCCCATGGGCATGAATCACGTACTGCTTGTGGTCAAGAAGCATCTCAAATCATGTAAAAAAAAGAAGTTAATTTTATAACTCTAAACAAAAGTAATGACATGTTACAAGCAAGAAGACTTGAAGTCTTCCTGTATTTCCTAGCAGTTGCTGTCTTGAAGGATGTTTTATACTTTATTTGTACGTTTCATATAATTTAAAACTAGCTTCTTAAATTTCTGAACTCAAGGAGGGGGTGAATCTTCTGACTTTCAGGATTCACATTAGGAGGATGTTTGTTCTTTTGCTGCATGTACTGTTTGTCCAGAACTAACCGGTTACTTCTGCGATATGGGTTTACTGTGCCTTACAACAAATACTAAACTTAAGCAGAATGTATGCATTAGAGGAGGGAATAATCAGAAGACTTTACTGCACTGTTAGGTGATGCTGCCCCAGAGTGTATCACCAAACATATTTGTGCTTAATTACCCAACCAAAGAGATCTAAAGTATGTATGTTTGTTGTACTGTAATAGGGGTTTGTGCCTGGACAATTAAGTGTTTTATTTGTATTCTGAGATGATGTGAACTTATTTTTCTAAACACTATGCTGAATAAACTTTATATTTATACACATTGTGTGTAAATACTTCTCTTTGGATGTCATGTGAGGGCTTTGAACATTGTGTTAGAAAAGCAAGCAAAAGTAGAAACTTGGTTTTTAATGACTCTTTGTGAAGGTGATGGCAACTAGGAATGCCTGTACTCACCAGGAAATTGATCTAAAGCCTACTTAAGCTAGAATGAGACCCTCTGTTGACTTGCATGGTTTTTGTCAGACACAAACTTTGCTTCTAAAATACTAAATTAAAAACCATAAATCTTCTATTCCATATTGAACCTAGCTATTAAATCTGTGTCTCAAACCAAATTTATACCATAATTAGATAGATACTGTTACAATATATTTCCACCTACTAGTTAGGAGTGGTCAGTATTTGTGACTCCTGCGGTGTTGGGATGTCTTTTGTGTCAGGCTTTCTTTTTGGGTGGGTAAGTTCCTATTTGCTAAATTGGTGTTTGTTGACATTTTTCTTTAAAATGTTGCACTTGGTATCAGACCTGGTTTTGGCAGGTTTTTGAGAACAGCCTGATATTTATGTTCCCTTGATATTAAAGGATTTAAACACGTCACTGGATTGCTTCAGATCTGTGCCCCAAGTACCAGTATTACCTGGTTAAGGTTTTGATACCAGAATGAAAGACACTAAATTCAAGCAGACTAACCTGTACAGGTGAAATACTTCCCCTCACTGAAGCTATGTGCATATGTTAGAGAGACTTAACAGCCTGAATGTGCCAGCAGGAAACACCCTTTCACCCTTTATACTGTATTTAGGCTGTAGGAAGCAAGATGAGGTTTGTGAGACTTAATTTTGTTAAACAGTCAGATGCAGTTGTAGACACATAGCATATTTTTAATCACAAAGACATTGCCTCTCCTTACCGTTGCCCACCATTCCTCCATCTTTCCCGTTTACCACAGCCACGTCTCACTTGTTCCATGCAGTGCTGGTGACAGTGATCCAGGCTGCAAAGTGCAGCAAGCCTCCTCCCAGCCCTGAGAGCATCTCTGCCTGCTCTGCCTGATGTTGAGCTGCCTCACACTCTGCAGCTGCCAAAGTAAATCCAGTTAGCCAGGAGCAGCCCTAAGGTAGAGACAGTTGCCTTGTTGCCCAACTCTTGCTTCCCTGAAGCAGCACGTGTGACTCAGTCCTGCTGTTCTTAGCGCTTCCCTTTGCCATGCTTTAGTTCTGCCTCAGCAGTAGGGCTGGGATAGTATTTCCCTGCCCTGCAGATTCCAAATTCATTATTGATCCCTGGATAGCAGTTCTGGCCCGGCTTTGCTTGGAGAAGGAGCTGAGAATCTAAAACCATCCTTCAACCTGTGAAGGATGTAAGCAGCTTCTCTCGTTTTTGCCCCATGATGCAGCCAAGGAGAGAGCCACTGCTGCTGGGTTGGCCCCAGCTCAAGGAGATCTCTGGAAGGGGGTTTCTGGTTGCACAGCCCCTCACACTGGACCAGGCAAAGCACAGGGATTTGAGAACAACTAGAAGCAGAAAGTCTCAGTGTATGCAAATGTCAAAATTCTCTCTGAGCAGCCACCCATGCGGCATGCAGGATGAATCATGTCCTAACGGAGTGCATTCCTGCTACTTTGGAGGGCCTTGCAGATGTGTTCCAGGTCACCCTGGGCGAGAAAACCACACACAGACATGGTTACTTCCTCCCTGGTAGCTTGTGTGCAGATGAAGAAAAAGGGGACAGCATCTTCAGAAGGATGGGTCCCTGACCCCTCACCAGGGAATGCTGGAGAGAGGACTAAGGGCTGCCAAGGCAGTAGCTGGGATAAAGCTGATAATAGGAAGGCTCATTGAGAGGGTTGGTTGCCCTTGATCTAGCAGGGAAACGAGCTGGGAGGGGAGGCAGTGTTGGAAGTCAGCATTTTTTATCTTGTTTCTACCTGGATTTTCCCTGTTGCCAGATCAGAAGGGAATTTTCCTGCTCCAAGGGGCAGAAGTTGGGTCAGTAAAACAAGACCTTAATATAAATGCTCACAGCTTGAAAAGCAGAGGTCTTCTTACAGAGCTGCATTCCATGTTGTAGTGATCTCTGGCTGCAGAAATCTCTGGGCTGAAGGCTTAGGACAGTATATCTCAGTTATGGATATAGATCACATTTTTAATATAAAAATATGTTTTAGGAGAAAATGATTCCCAGAAATAGGAATTCATCTGCCAAACAATGTGCACATAACTGACTTTACACTTAGAGGTGCCAGAAAGTTCAGGAATGAGACCAACAATAAAAAAAACCCAACACACATGGGAAAAAAATCTACTGCATTAAAGCCAGATTCAATAAAAATAGCACCTAGTTTATATGCTGCAGAAGCTGGCACACGCCCGCAAAAGCCGAAGGAAAAAGATAAAATGTTAAGTTGCACGCAGTCCAGAGGAACTGAGCAGGCCTGGAGCAGAGCTGATGGCTGCTTAATAACTCATGTACAATATTCTCATGTGTAAGGACTTGAATTCTTCATCCTGCTACCTCTCAGGCAGAAAGACACCATCTGGGATACTTTGGGCTAATCAATAAGCTTTGTTGATGCAGCCAAAGCGCTTTGCAAGAGATCTGAAGTGACCCAAAAGGACTCCAGGACATTACACCACACTGTTTTCTTTCCTACTCACAGCCAATTATATCAGCGGTGTCCCTTGCAGCTCTTGCAGCTACAAAATGCAGCCCCTCCCCTGAGGAGCTTGCAAGATATAAAAGGAAAAGCAGCCCAAACTGGGAGGGGAGAGGAGGGCAGGGAGAAGAGGTGAGGTGCCCGGGGCTATGCTGGCAGTGGGTGGCAGAGGCAGATTGCAAAGCCAGGTCTCTGACTCCCCCTATTGCTTTGACCACTGGCCCACGCTGCCTCCCCAGGAGCCCGATCCAGCTGAGATGCGATGCCCCCTGACAGCAGCAGGAAGACTTGCTGCTTGCACCAAACCTGCGTTTGCTTCATTCATTTATTAACTGTCTTTACAGCAACCACCTTCTGATGCAGACCAATAGCAACATGAGCCTCCAGCAAAGCCCCCACCGGTAAATTGACAGCCCTGAAACAGAATCACTGAGCCTGCAAACACTCAAGCTTCAGGAAAACCACTCCTGCATGAGTCACCCTATCAGGGTGATGCACACGTGAGTCCTAAAGGACTCTGAAGATACCCATTTCCAGATCAAGGCAATTTGAGAAAGTCTGAGGAGTTAGGGCAGATAGAAGCTCCTAGGAGGTGTGGATTGGTTCACCCAGAGCCTGAGTTGTGTGTGCCCTTCATGTCCTAAGCCAGTGGTTTCTTAAAATAAGTCAAGAACAAATGACAACTACTTACCCATGCTTACCCATGTCCTAGGAAGCTGCTGGGGGGTTGCTATTTACTGCTGCCTAAGGAAACACAGGCAGACATATTGGAATGTGATTCCGGAAAGCAACGCTTTCTATACCAACCTAAGCACAATTACAACAGGTGGAAAAATATATAGGTTGCCTGTGTTTAAAAACATTCTCTATTGTATTGCAGGTGGAAGCAAATATTGACCAATTAAGACTCAAAAAAATATTTTGGGGTTCACTTTCAAGCTGCAGACAAGGCAGCCTCAGCTCCCTCTTGCAGGCAGCATATAGCAAAGTCTGGTCAGTGAGCAATCCAGGCTGAAGCTCCAGACCCCCAGGCTGCTGTTAGCAGCACAAGAGTTTGTTGTCCCCTTGCTCAGAGATTGGGGCAGAACAGCAGCAGAGACAGCAGGGTTTAACTGCCCTGTTAGTGCTGTGCTTGATGGAGAAGCAATATCAGTAAGAGGGCTGCAAATTATAGGGGCATGATATCATCTGCATGTGAAGAAATTTATGCACATAACATCCCTATGTGGGGAATGACATGGGCTTCCTGAATTCTGCTATAGTCTGTAATAGTGTTCTCCCCAGAGCTCCAAAACATTGTGGTGTTTCTCCTGCTTATATTGCCTGCAGGGTTTGGTATCCCCAGGTTTGGCAAGAGGGCTGCCAACACCAGGCCAGGAAAGTAAGGTACACAAAGACAAAGTCTGGCTGAAAGACAGCAGCAGGTTCAGTCTTCAAGTCAGTGAGCAATGAGGTGTTTCAGCTGAGCTCCCACGGTGTATTCCCCATGGCTTCTTTTGCTTGGGACACCTCAGGACCTCCCAGATAAATTCCCAAGGGGTATTTATGGGATACTGTCATTTGCCATCTTCTCCATAGCCACTTAACCACACAAACCTCTGAGATACAAGGACTCCCAAACACAGACAGCAGCTGCCTATTTCCAGGTATTGCTTTATCAAGAACAGCCCATCCTGCCTTGGAAGCAGTCCCGGGAGCACGGGGCATGTCACACATACCGGGCACCGTGGCCTTGCACCAGCCGGCAGCACTGCAGCCTATCTGGTCCCAGGACAGAGATGGGTCTGTGCCAGCCAACCCTCCCTGGGTTCAGCCAAGGCAACACCAGCAGTGTATTGGCCTGGTAGAGGAGTGCCAGGTGGACATTTGGCTATTCCTGCAATGTAGGGTATTGGGGATGGTGATCTTGGTAAATGCCTTCTGGCCTTAGGTCCTAGGGAAAGCTTCTTATAGCTACTGAGGGAAGCGGTGTGTGCAAACCAAAGGTGGGCCTGGTTGCTCTCTCTGTTTGTTACGCAGTAATGGCAGCAAGTATTGCTTGTGTATACACAGCTCAAAGGTGCTCCTGGTCTTTCCAAATTTCCCTACAAAGATCTGAATCTTTACAGTTTGGGTTACAAGTGCAAGACTTGTTCAGGTGACTGAATCTCTCAGTGAGCGAGGATGGACTGGCCCCTCAGATTAAAGTACAGTGGGGAGCTTGATTCTGTTAATTTCTTAACTATTCTCAATTCTTAGCATCTGTTTACAAGCCATAATAAATTAAATATCCCTGTGAAATAAGCAGCTACTATTAACATAGACTCACAGACTGGAAGGCAATAGGAGAACCATACCTAAGCCCAAAACCAGACAACTCTCCGGCTTAGGTTTTGCCACAGCCAGGTCCAGTGGAAGAAACGCCTCCTGCCTTGCAAGCTCTCCTTCCATTACAGACACAACAGTCTCCGTGTCAGGACTCAGGTCTCCACCCTGTGAAACTTAGGCGGAATTGTCAGATTGTCTTCCAGTTTTCCCCATCTTGGTGTAATTTCAGTATTTAATAAGCATACTGTCTTCCCACATCCAGGATGTTCCTGAAAATACTGACTAGCACCATGCTGAGTAGAAACTGTTGCTCAGGAACCTGTGGTATTTTGACCTGGAACCACAAGATAATCACTGTTTGAGAACAATTTCCCACCCATCCTACAGGGGCTTTGCCCAGATCACATTTCCTCAGTTCACCAGGGCATGGAACAGCATCAAAAGGCTGACGGATGCCAAGTTTTGTCACATCTAATGGCTCTTCCCTTTCCAAATGGCATATCATGTCATCAAAGGCAACTAGGCTGGCATGATATAATTTGAGAATCCCACTTTATAGCTGGTAGAAACTGAATCCCAGCAAGTCTGTCAGTAATGATATATTCCAGGTAATAGAGGATTGAAATCTTCTGGCCCTGGGTCTTGGTCTTAAATCTAAGCAATGCTCTGATTTGGCAACTTTAGCAATTTATGAGCTTTGCAATATTTAATACCTGGTGAGAGAGGGGAAGTAGGCAATGGGGGTATAGCTACAGCTTCCTGCTCAACTACATTCTTAAGTTCCTGGTTTTAAAATATATAAATAAATTTGGAGGTGCTGCAGGATTCCAAACCAGAGTACATATAAATACGGGTATATCACAGTTATCGAGCGCTGCCAGATAAACTGAGTGTTTATCTGGTGTTGGCTACAATAACACTGTGAAACAAGACACTTTTAGAGAATAAACCAGGGTATCCAAAAAGTACCACTTTAGAAATAAAATTAATAATTTTCCTACAAATTCAGGAGAATATTTATCAAAGCTGCCTTCAGATCCAAATTTCCATAAAATTAAAATTCGGTTTCTGGGTCAATTTGCTAGGCTATTGTAGTCTGATCAGTAAAGGGAAATAGCTGATTTTTTTTAAAATCTCTGTTAAGGAAACATTTCACTGATCTAAAAACAATCCCCCAAAAATAGTATACAAATACATTTCTTAAAATCAGTACTTGTAAGACCTGTTTGGTTTTTTTAAGGGAATCAAGCAAATTTATTCTACATCACTGAATAACTCAGGCAGGGTTTCCAGAACATCCTGTGCCTGGCAGCTCCCATAACACTGGCAACACAAGCAATCCCATGCCAGTTTACTCCAAGGCCTAATTCAGTCCCACAACTAAATACACCTCTGCATACAAATCTGCATTTCAGTGTGGCCAGAATTACCATAAGCAAATGGCTCCCAGTTGTAACAAATGGTCGTCAGCTTAGTTATCACCCATAGTGAAGACAAGATGAACCTCAAGGCTATGGGAAAGGAGGCAGACAGAGAGAGAAACCTTCATCACATGTTTTGTATTAGCTGCTAACTTCAGCTCTGGTCCAGCAAAACTCCAAACTGTTTGTTCTTCCAGACAAATTAAGTCAACTTTGGGATTTTTCTTTGGTGCAACCTAACAAGATGCTGCCAAAAGAAGAGACACTGAGATTTAAAGTTTTGTTCTAAAAGAGTAAAGAATAAAAGAATAATGATGGTTTTCCTCTGGTCCTGTCTGTAATGGAGTTTGAGAAATTCCAAACGCTTGTATTTTTGCAAAATAAGAGGGAGCACAAAGAGAAAGATGGGTTATCCTTTATTTTTCAAGCCTAACATAAAGGCAGCCTGAACTGTAACTATCTCTTAAGATCAGCTGGTGTTAAACATTAGGAACCAATAGTCCAGTTCCAAACAACTGGATTTCCACCTCAGTACAACACCAGTAACAACAGTTAGCTCCATTATGGGGAGAGGTACAGCTTGGGTGAGATTCACCCAGATGGGATGGTGCAGTCAAAATACTGTGTCTACACCCTATTGATGGAACAGATAATATATATATAAAATACATATCTATATATATACATAATATATAAAAATATATATTCTATATGTAGATGTACATATATAAAATATATGTAATAATGAAACACAGTACCTAGTATGTGATATACATAATGCACTGTTAGGACATTGTTACATTTTTATCCCTTACACAGATGAGGTCTCCTAGGCACTCAGACCCTCCATAAGCTGCGTTAATGCCTCTTACCTCCCCATTCCTGCCCACCACCTACTTCCTGTAGGAGTGTGAGCAGGGCACAGCAATAAGCATTCTGCCCTTTCCCTTTGAAGATGCCTTTTCCTTCTCACACCTGCCCAATTCTGCACCTCCTCCAGCCACATACAGAGAAGGAAAGGCTATTTGTGAGCCTTTTTTCACATCTCTCCTCTCTGTTCATTTCAGCTGAGTCAGTAGGACCACTCTGCACCAGCAGTAATGGAGCTGAGCCTGTACACTGCTTTACCATTTGGTAGTACATTTTAGGAGCCATTGCTTAATCAGACCGTCGGTGATGCTCCTTTCATTGTGTGCCTCCCAAGTCCACCAGCACAGCTCTATGGATGCTCCCTACAACATGCTCTCCTCTCCTGGCTTCCCAGTGGGTATCACTGACCCACCCAATGGAGCTCCCACAACTTTCTAAGCAGCCACTTCTACCAGCAAACAGATCACACTCGCAAATCACTGCCTGGAAAGTCTGAATGGTATGTGGCTTAATTTTCTTTTCCATAATATGAAATCCAATCTGAAATGCACAGATTAGTTTACTAATCTGTGTAAATCCTATTAATAGCACTTACACTGCTGCGCTCCCATTCACTTTCTAACAAATCTGTTTAGACTGGCTAGGTTTTCCCTCATCTCTTGCAAGATCTTTGCACCTGATTGTGGTCACGTCTTCACAAAATAGCTGGCCACGAATGGAAACTTGTGCTTTACAGTCATGTCTCATATTTTAATTCACGTCCTATGGTCCAGCGTGTTCTGGATCAAAGCATTAGGTGCTGTAAATCACCACGGTGCCAGTGAAGCTAATGGGATTATACAAAGGGTCACACAGCATCAGCAAGGAAGGGCAGAGCCTGTTGATCTCCTCTCTCACAGCACTGCAGGCTTCTGGGCTTGCTCCTGCTGCAACATAACCCACACAGCTCCCATCACAGCACAGTGACTTGATTCTGCACTGGGCACCTTGCTTGAAACTGAGCCCAAACACTAGTGAATGACCCACTTGCTTGAAGGAGATGATGGGCAGTCTCTGGAGCCCCTGGATCAGTCCCACACACATCCCCTTTTTCACCTGTGGATTTATGGCACACCTGGCCCCAGGGCTTGTAACTAGCAGAAAGAGCATCCTCTCTGGCAGCCGTGTGGGCTACAGTCCCTCCAAGCTCAGCATGGCTTCTCAAAGAGAAGGTACCCTCTGTTCTGTGATAGAATAAGGCATTCTCTATCCAAAACAGCGATGTTTGCTTTTCCTGTAGTGGACTCCAGTGGCTTCCTACATCATGGTCACAGCAGGAGGGATCAGCACCAAGAACAGGAGGAGAGCAGGGATCACATGCCTGGCTCTGACTACCTAATCAAGCTGTGCATTAATTAACTAATTCCCTTCCACTCTGCTGTCTCTCTGCACTTCATTTCATCACCACCCTGGAGTCCCTGTAACTGAGCACCTTCAGCACAGTCAAAATGCAGCCTCAGCCTTTCCACGCTGAGCTATCTTCATGCAGCCAGGACCACAATGTTCCCTTGGGGTGAGGAGTCTTCCACGTTCTCTGACCAGGCTGGCATTTGCCAAAGTGCTATAATCACTCCTGACCTTCCCTGGGAGGATTCAAGCACATAACAAGAAAGACATGGACTTGCTCAAGCAGGTCCAGAGAAGGCCACAAATGTAATCAGGATCCTGGAGCACCTCCTCTGTGTTGGCAGGATGAGAGATTTACAGTTGTTCAGCCTACAGAAGGCTCCAGAGAGACCTTATAGCAGCCCTCCAGTACTTGGGGCCAACAGGAAAGATGAGGAGGGGCTCTTTATGAGGGAGTATAGAGACAGGATGAGGGTTAATGATTTCAAACTGAAAGATGGTAGGTTTAGTTCATATTAAGAAGAAATTCTTCACTGTAAGGGTGGTAAAAGACTGGAACAGGTTGCCCACAGAAGCTGTGGATGGTGGAAGTGTTCGATGCCAGGCTGGCCAGGGCTTTGAGCAACCTGATCTAGTGGAAGGTGTTCCTTCCTGTGGCAGGTGGGGGTTGGACCTAGAGGTTCTTTAAAGTACTTTCCAATCCAACCCATTCTGTGATTCTATGAACATGGGAATGGTTCTTCCCCCAGAAATCCTTGCAGGTGAGGGAGAGGGGAAAAAAATCTACTCTAAATTACCAAAAGGAACAAGTTTGAGTTCCATTTACAATACTCCACAGCAGGACAAAGCCACTACTCACCTCCTTGCTCCTCCTTGTATGAGTGTGTTGGCTGTGCAATCCCTGCTATCCAGCTCTCTCTTCCCAGGATTGAGCCAGACTCTGAAGTTCTTTCACTAAGGTCAATAAAAAAGCTCAGCCTGCAGTACTGAGCCAGTTCCAGCACAGGTCCCACTACTTTTCCCATGTTTTGTTTTGTTGTTTTTTGTTTGTGTTTTTTTTTTTTTTTCCTACCAGAGGGTTACATTAATGAATAGCACAAAGGATTTGGGGATCCTCTTTTTTTTCCTGTAGCTGAACTTCATCCACTCTCCATACAACTCTGTATGGATATTTCTCTCATCACTGTAGAATCTTTTTTGAAAGCATCACTCTCTCCTGATTTCTCCTAAAATGGTTCTAAATCATTGATTATCTGAATAATTCCTACTGGTTTGCATGAACGTTATCTCAGCAATTGTTTGTAATTCCTAATTCTTCAGTGTTGTGGAAGAAATGTCTTTTAAGTGTTATCCTCACTCCAGAAGTTCTCCCCAAGTTCTCTTTTACAAGGTGTTCTCACTTGTTATCTGTGTAAAGCCTATTAAATGACTGATTGTTTTTAGACCTTTAATCTCTATGTAAAGGTGCCTGTTGTGAGATATTAAAATGCCACATAGAAGGAAAAAAATTAAAGAAGGCTGAAAAAAAAATAATGAAGGTTAAAAAAAAAAAGGAGGAATTTTTAGAGAAAGCCAAACAGCCAAATACAATATGTGGCCAGACAGAATCAGAAGCACTGGCTGCAGTGCAGACCCAAGAGGCATCAGACAAACCACCCCAAACACAATGGTAGCTGTTCACCAGCAAAAGGAATGTAAAGAATAAAATGGGGAAAAGATGCCTCCCCTTCCTCCTTCACCTTCCCCTCAAAAGACCATACAACATGGATGATGCCTCTGGTGCATGCAAATGTGCCACCTCTGGAAGAGCAAATAAGGACTTACTGGCTGGTAAGTTCTGCCTTCAGTGTCATGCCTTTCTGACTCTATGTGGGCAGACCTCACAAAAAGTGGTGCTTAAACTGTAAGTCAGAGCAAAGGAACTCCCCACCTCAGCTCTCAGGACATGTGCTGAGCTCCTTTGTTAAGTAAGTGTGGTTTCTATCACCTTTGCAGCAGAGCATCATGCGCTGATGACTAGAGACTGTGTTCTGATGTCCAGCTCACGTGGGCTCACAGCCAGACATGCTCATCTATCCTGTGCCCTTTTTGTCCTTCATCTTAAATAGCTCTTTTTTCTCAGACATGTTTAAAGGGGACAGTCACTTTCATCCCTCTCACTTCTGCCTGTACTGGTACTACCACAATAATCAAGCTCTACCAGAGGCTGGTTTGCAAACAGTTCCTTGTTCTGTTGTCAAATCCTGAGCTGGGCTGAGATGTAGCATACATGTAGCATAGACAAGACAACAGGAAAAAAATTCTTCACTGAAAGGGTTGTTAAACATTGCAACAGGCTGCCCAGGGAATTTGAAAGTTGAGTCAGCATTCCTGGAAATATTTAAAAGATATGTAGATGTAGCACTTAGGGACATGTTCAGGGGTGAACTTGGCAGTATTAAGTTAATGGTTGGACTCAAGAATCTTAAAGATCTTTTCCAACCTCTACAATTCTACAATTCTATACCCTGGAAGAGACCCTCTGGTACTGCAGGCCCCCTGCTACCTTAGTTGCTCATAAGCCATCTACTCCCTGTTGCTCACAGGAAAACTCCATTCACCATCTGCCAGGAGGGCATGGCCAAAAGGTGAACTTATCTCACAGCTGCTCTTCAAGCCCTGCCCAAGGACAGACTCATGAGCTCCCATTGCCTGTGCTGGGGCAGTGTTGGGGCTTACTGCCTCTGCCTGTCCCCAGGCTGGAGGCTGCTGCCTTGTGTGGTCTTAGCAGAAGTAGTAATGTGTCTCATCCATGGTTATCACAGAGTACAATCTCCTGCACTAATATGTTCTGCAGGAGCTGCAGGTTTCATCTACAATGTCAGGTTACAAATGCAGAATGTCAGGTTACAAATGCAGAATGTCAGGTTACAAATGCAGTTGCAAGATTTACTTCTTGTGCTTTTTGTATGGGAGAACAATGATATTTTGGAAGGATAAGATGGACAGGCAAAAGAAATCACTTCCTAAAACTCAGGAAGGCTAGTGCTGGGGTTAAAAGCCTGGATCACAAAGAGTTTTGCAGCCTGGGTCAACCCAGTGTTTGGTTTCAGAAGTTCAGGGTTAATTTTCTGCTGCAAAGTTTGGTGTTGATTTCTGAAACTTATTGAAGCATCTACTGCTTCCATCCAGAACTTGCCAGGAAGGTGCAGTGGTGCTTCGTGGTCCAGAGGCACAGCTTTTGGGACAGGGTACAGCTTCTGGGAAGTAGAAATTTCACAGGGAATATCATCATTGCCTAGTGTAGGTGTGCTCTGGCGCTAGTGACAGATAGGGGAATACTACATTATCCCTCGTGCCAGCTCTTCAAACCCCTTTTTCACCTATCTAGAGCATAAGCTTTCTGTCATGGAACAGCCTCTCCTCTGGCTGCAGTGCTGAGCTGCACAGCACTCCATCTTTAGGAGTGTCACAGTGACAAAACTTGCTTTCAATTAATTTTAATACTGGGTCCTGTGTAAAGGACCACAAGTGCTAGCCCTTGGTAACTACTTGCATAAACACAAGTGAGCTGCCAACACACTCCTCAAATGCAGGCTGCAGCTCTAGCAGTCATGTTGAGGTTTGCATGCTCAGGATGCTGTTATAGGGGTGCCAGCAGTGGCTATGACCACATTGGTTTTAAAGCATGGGGATGCTTTGGAAGGTGATCATGTACATAATAATAATAATAAGAGCCCAAATGCCATCCTCATACTCATCCAAGCAGCTTCTCCAGGCACCTATGTGTTTCATCTAGTAATAATGATAAGCTTCTATAATCACAACCTTACCTCATGAAGTGAGTGGAATCTCTGAGAAGCTCTCAGAATTGAAGGGACTTCACTTGGTATAAAAGATCTGAAGAAAAGAGAAAGGAACTAAAATACAGATGATAGATTAGACACTGTGATCTGACCCACTTGAGGCACAAAGAACATCA
Organism: Dryobates pubescens; assembly: GCF_014839835.1. Lineage (NCBI taxonomy): Eukaryota > Metazoa > Chordata > Aves > Piciformes > Picidae > Dryobates > Dryobates pubescens. The sequence goes on along the minus strand of NC_071616.1, from coordinate 18,777,571 downwards.
AACAGAACCAAAATTCAAATGTGATGAAACCAAGAGACAGCAAACCTGTGTAATTGGCCTACAAGATTCACTGACACAAAGTATCATGAAAGCCCAGGGCTTGTCACTGAAAGTGTGGAAATCCACACGTGTATACACCTACTCACGCATGCAGAGGGATATATGCCTGTACCTGTGGTCTCTCAGGTCTGGAAAGGACTTGATAACACCATTCAGTCTTTTCCACAGCTCCAAGCCAGGATCAGATACATGTTGGTGTTTCTGACAGATGTTTGTCTAGACTTGTTTTTAACAGTGAATCTCCCCAGGAAATTAATTCCAATGCTTCCTTTTCTCCTTCAGCTCCATACACACATGCAGACACATTTATTTATCTCAGAAGGTGAGCAGAACAGTCTCTGATGACTAGTACATCAAAAGGCTTGTTATCTCTTTTCTCATGACAAGGTCTTTACTGCAAATAATGTACAAGCCCAAAAAGATCCCAACCTGACCTGAGATGAGAGGCTGATCTTGAGGGATGTGCAGATGGGGTAAGGGGAACAAGTAGGAAAGCAGGGGGAAATTCATTCCTTTCCTTATTAACCCATCAGATTTGGCCTGCTGATAGAAGAGAGACTAACTTTTGAACACTCTGTTTTTAGATGTAAACACTAAGTTCCTCTGATTTTTGTAAGATAAATAAACTTTCAGCTTCCTCAGCAGCCACCTCAGAAAAGAAACTGTCCTATCAAATTTAAGTAAGGCAAAAGAGGGAATGGGGAATGAGGTATGAGGCTGCGCAGCTGGAATATGCAAATGTCAGGATGGAGGGTAGCACTTTTCCAGCCATCCTGGATATCTATTACCTCCACTTTTGGACTGACAATGCACCAAATGTTTCATTGCCTGGGGCCTTACAAAGCTGGCTGGCTTTTTTAACTGAAAGCACTAATGTAGAAGGGCATTTGGGAATTAATTATTTAACATGGTTCTCATTGGTAGAAAGCTTCCACCTCTCCTGCCTCTCAGCTACTGTTATACATATGTTGCTTTCTTCAGACTACAGTGATTAGACAGCAGTGGAAAATTATGGCTAATCCTCTTCCCACTTGCAATGAACTTCATTTAAATCAACAGATTTGCACTCAGGAACTAAGGGCACAAATCAACCCCATGCTAAGAAAACATCATTTGCAACAAAAACCATGGACATATCTCAGCATCTCTGTCTCTGAAAAGAAGCCATCTCATACTTCCAATCTTAGACAGGCAGTGCAAGACTGTTCCTATTTAAAAGTTAAAATCTATACAAATAACCCTATCAGTAGAAAAACAGGAGTTCCCTTTAATGGGGATATTTGGATGCCTCACTAGAACAGGCAGAAAGGTGTATCCTGAATCCATGTGGTGTGTTGGTTCAGCTCCAGGTTCTCCAGGATTCTACACATAAGCAACTATTTCATTTAGAGCCTTTTTAGTCATGACCTGCATAGAAGAAAATCTCTGTACCACAGCTGTATACCAGAAACTCCTATCCAAGTTGCTTTGAGAAGCTTAAGAGTCAGGCCCCATGTATTTGAAAAACAAAATTTGCAAAATAAGATTCTGCAGTGGGGCTTGGATGGGGCATAAACTTTATTCTGTCAGCCATCATATATGAGAAAATGATAACTTCTTCCCCACAGTCACCACCTCCAGAATCATTCCAGATGAAGCTTTGACAGGATCCTACCAAAATTCAATGTCATGGGATTAATGTAATATCTTGTGTATTTCCAAACACAAAATTGATTGGGTTTGCCTTTCTTCAACTGTACAGATGTGCTTTTCTAAGATCCAGTGGCAAGAAACCTGAAATACCCCAGCAAGGTCCAGGAGCAAGAATTTTTAATCACCGTGGAAGCATGACACTTTTGAAGGTCTATGAAATCATATACTTAGGTCTGAGGAGGGTAAACCTATCCGTCTGGACAGATCTGCTGATAAACAGAGACAACACATTTTCTCCTGGAAAGCTGCACTAATACATTGTCTGAAAAAAAGAATCTGTCATTTGAGGCAGGTTTATGCTGGGAAAGGAATGGAGAGGAAAAACAGTTCTCGACGAGATGTTCCGTAAGGGAAAAGGAAAGGCAGCATGAAAATTGTTCCCTTCGTTTACAGAAAGGCAGACTGGCTGAGCATCTCTCAGGGCCAGACAGAGTGAGGCTGGCGACGATGGAGGCATATGGAGACCCACCCAGGGTGCAGACAGAGTGGAGGACCCCCAGACCTTGGCTTACGCAAGGTGACCTTTCCCCTCTCTAAAATTTCAAAGCTGTCGTTGCCGGCGCTGAACAGACTGTGTGCCATATGTAACATGACCTCAGCTCTGCTCTGCCAAGCCACTGATGGCATCACTAATGAGAGGTGAAAGGTCCCTTTCTTGCAGCTCACTCAGAAACCCACTGAGGCAATGGGTATGGGATGGGCCCCCCTACTCCTTATCCCTGCAGGCAGGCACCTACCTGCTGCCCCACTATAGGGCCCTTCCAAAATCACACATGCCCCTACCCAAGGGATTGGTGGTGCCTCTTCCCTTGGCCCAAATGCAACTGGCACAGTTCCCCAGTGCCTGTATGCAAAGCACAGAGGTAAACGGAAGCTGTATGTAAATCTTGCTCCCAGTCCCCACTGCCACCCTATCAATCCCCCCAATTCAGCCACTGCTCTCCTCTTTTCTTTTTTTTTAATAAAAAATAGGGGTCTTGGGGAGGGTTGGTTTTTGGTGGTTGTTTGTTTGTTTGCGGTTGTTTTTTTTCCCCCAGAGTTCAGCACACCTCTGCCCCAGCCATTATGTAAGGAAGGGATATAGGGAACTTGTTTGCACCCCACCACAGAGCACCCAACTTCCTGCCTTGGACACGCTGGGGAAGCCCATATATGTGCAGGTGGGTGTCACTAATGTGGGTGGGTGGTACACATGTGAGTAGGGTGTGGGTGCACGTGTGTGGGAGCATTCATACATCTTGGAGTGTGTATACACAAGCGTAGTCTACACATGAATGGGTGCGCGCGCGGGGATGTATGTCCACACACGCTGGTATGTGCACGGGGGGATAGCATGTGCACACAGGTGTGCAGACAGGCATGTGTGTTCACACATGAGGGACTGTGCACCTGAGTGTCTGTGGAGTGGGTGTGTCATTCACAGGTGAGTGTGCACACTCATGACTAAAGGAGTGACTGTGGGTGGGGGTATCCATAGTTGCAATGTCAGCACACAGATGTGTGCACACATTGGCTTTGGTTGCACACAACTGCATGCGCAAGGAGTGGCTGGGGGCATATCAGAGGGTGTGTGCACTGGTGGGTGCTGCAGTGTATGCATGGTGTGGATGCAGGAAGGAGCTGCGTTTCCCGGAGAGCCCCCATTGTCCATCCCCCCGCGGCTCCCAGCTGCGAGCGCCGTGCAGGCTTGCGCGGCCAGCCCCTCCGCGCCTGCGTTGTATCCCGCGGGGGCTGCGCGGTGCCCTGCGGCCGGTTCCCGCAGTGCCAGGGGGGTTCCGGAGAAGTGGATCCCCAAGGAGTTCGACCCCGGAGGGATTCCTGGGGTCGACTAGGCTTCGCCAGCCGCGCTGGAGCCGGTACCGCGGGCGCAGAGGAAGAGAGAACATCGGCCGCTCGACGCAGCCGCGCCCGGGAGTACCGCGAGGGGAGGGTCTCCGTGGTTCGTTTCGGTTTTGGAAATGACTCATTTATGGCAAAATGTGGCACTGCTGAGGTACAGCGAGGACCCACCCACCCACCCACGCAGTACATCTATCCCACCCGCGGCAAGGCTCCTGCCTCCCCGCGCAGGGCCAAACCCCTCGGGAGAAGAGACTGCCTTTAACCCTCGCTATTTTCCTGCTGGGGATTAATTTTCATGTCGCACCGCGGTGAGGAGAAATTAAATTATTCGTTTTAAACATGTATCCCCTTCCCAGCCCCCAGCCTCATTTCTTAGGAGGGCAGGCAAAGCTGCCCACGAGTGCTGGGTTGCGCTGGGGGATATTCAAGTGGCAGGAGCAGCCAGGGGAGTATTTTTCTCCCACTGAGGAACCTCAGCTCGAGGGGAAGCAGAGATCGATCCCGCAGCAGCCCAGCGCCCGGTTCATCCGTAGCCTCATTCGAGCAACATTATCTCACTTAAATTTAAAATAAATAAATAAATAAACTAAAAAAAAAAACTCAAACCGACAGAAATGTCAATTCTGATAGTCTCGTCTTACGGCAAATGCCATTATGCTGAGAAATGGGAGGAAAACAATGCCGCGAAAATGCTAATCGCCTCGTAAATAACGCGCTGCTGCTGCACGGTCCCTGCGCGCCTGTGGAAGGTCTCCCACTCCCTCAGTGTAGGGCTCCCCGCCTCCAGAGCCCGACGTGCGGGTGCTGCGGACCCAGCCGGCAGCACTGGATGTTTCGTGGCAGAGTAAGAGTCTGGGGATAGGGTGAAGAATCCTCCCTTTTTGCGTGGGGAGATTGCAGCTTCTGGGGGGAGCGGCACGCTCCGGAGGTGTGCGGGTCCCCGGGGGCCGTGTCACGCACACGGACGTGGGCACGGGGGAGATGCAGCGTAGCCGGTGCGGTCTGAAAAGCAAGACGGCAGCCGCCGTGCAGAAAAGTAGTTAAACCCCGACGTTGTCCTTTGATTTAGGAAACGGCTCATCCAATTCAGTTCCAGATTATTCAGGGGCAGGCTGCCTCGCTCGCTCCCTCTCTCCCCACACCAGCCCAAACATCTTGAAGTAATCAGCAGCTGAGAACGGAGACGTCCCCCTGGCATCTCAGGTTAAAGAAGGAGGTCCAGGAAAATGTGGTAGAGCCATTACAAGAAACCTGAGATGCATTCATCAGAGACTCCAATTGCCATCGCATTAGGATTGATTAGAGACCAGCAGTACCGTAATGACCCGGAAAGAGGGGCATACGGGGATTATTAATATCAGACTATCTGACTTCTTTAAAAAAAAAAAAAAAAAAAAAAGGAGGGAGGGAAATATCGCAGGGCTGCTGCTCGTATGCAGACTTACCTGGGAGCACAGGCACGGCGAGCCGCATAGGAGGCAATTTATCTGACTTCTGGGGAAGAAAAAGCAAACATGGAAACTCCCCCCACCTCTGAACCCCCTGAATTTGCCCGCCCCGTGCACGGCTCACACCGAAACTTCCCAGGGCCGCGGCCCTGGGGCAGCGGCTCGCGGGGAGCCGGCCAGCTGTCGGCTTCACCCACCCAGGCCAGTTTGTCCCCTGGCCGGCGACAGCAAGGACAAGTTAAGGAGCCTCCAAGGAGGAGCAAGGAGACCTCAGTGGCTCGTCTCCTCAGTTCCCTGCGCCAAAACAAATCAGCCCCTCCTGGTCTCGGTTTAAATGTAGCTCACTGGATAATTAACTCCATCTTTCCAGCCCTGCTTTAACTGTTTATTTAGTGTCACCCCGTATTACCATCACTAGCACTTTCCTCTGAACAGGAGGAGCTGGAGGGTTTCACCTCCCAAAAGGAAATTCTTCGTAGCTTAAAAGAATCAGCATCTTGGAGGTACATTAGCGAGCAGGAAAGGGGAGAGGTCGTGAGTGTGTGTGTGGGGGAGGCCTTCCGTAAAAGCAAGAGAAAATAAGGGTGTGGGGGGACAGGGACAGAAAGACGTATCGGCCTTTGGAGAAAAAAGAGAAGAAAAGAAAAGAGAAGAGAAGAGAAGAAAAAAAAAGATAAAAGAAAAAGAAAAAGAAAAAGAAAAGAAAAGAAAAGAAAAGAAAAGAAAAGAAAAGAAAAGAAAAGAAAAGAAAAGAAAAGAAAAGAAAAGAAAAGAAAAGAAAAGAAAAGAAAAGAAAAGAAAAGAAAAGAAAAGAACCAAACAAACGCGTGATCACCTCTAATCCCTTGAAAAATGTCCCCGTAAGTGAACAAGAAGGAGTCCTTTGTGCCCTGGGGATCGCCACGCCGGGAAGGCCTGATCCTGATCCCGATTCTGGTCCCGATCCCAATCCTGCCCCTCGCCCCACCGCCCCGTCCCGTCCCTCCGCCGGCAGTCCGGGGCCGGCCTGACCCCTCTTGATGTGGGGGCAGCCGGTCCTCGGGGAGGGGGTGTACCGGACGGGGCAGGGACCTGGGGCGAGGAGGAGGGGTGTGAGGGACCGGGCAGGGATACGGCCCTCGCCCCACGGACACCGGATTTGTTTTTACAGGTGTCTGGAGGGTAATTTACTAACAAGTAATTAAAGGTTGCGCCGGTTTGCGAGGCGCGTCGGGCCAAAGGCTCCTGCAAGAGAAAGAGCGATGCATGCGGAGGGGGGTTTGCTCTTCCGCATTAAAACCCAGAATAATAAAGGAAGGAGAAAAGAGGGAAAGCAAGCAAACACAAATCCTGTATTGTGCAGGAATAAGCTGGCTGTCTCCCCTGCGCCTGGCATTCGGCAGGGAAGGCAGCGCGGATCCGGTATCACGTTGCAGATCCTCACTGGAGATAACGAAATGCGATCTATTTTTCAGAACAGCAAGTGGATGGGAAAGGAGCCCTCCACAACACAAACCTCATTGACTTAATGGGTCGGTTTTGAATTTCGCCTTCGAAAGGTTCGGAAAGCGGCAGCGTTGTGTTACCCTCCCGACAGCTCCCAGCCTCCAGACCCGGTTATCACCGCGCCGAGGCGGGGGTCCGGAAAAAAAATAAATGCGGATGGTTTTATTTGTCGCGCTATTTGTTTCCTCCAGACCCTCGCACTTAAAGAAAACCAAAATCACATTTTTATTCGGTTGGGAATGAATTTTATTTCTAAAGTCGGAGGGGAGATGGAAGTCGTGTTTGTGTGATTTATTTCACTTTGGTTTTGCTTTCTGAAGAAAAGGAGGAAAACCCCGCAGACCCTTGTTTAGGATTCATCCTCATCCCCTCCTTGCGCTGTATAACTCTGCATGGAATAAATAAGCGAATAAATTATTTTCCAGCACAAACAGAGCCTGTCGGTGCCCTGGCGAGTGGGGCTAGGCGCGGAGGCCCCCGCGACTGTGCACCGGTGGCTTTCCCTCCGCGGGTGCGGAGGTGTCAGGCCCTGGTAGCGGGGTGGACCCCGCGGAGTTCTGCCAGGGGCGAGCCCGCCGGGCTGCTCCTTTTCTGCCGAAAAATAAATCACAGAGGAGCGGCCGGCTGCAGCTCCGCGCCGTTCTGTCGTTATTTAGTTATTCGGTTATTTGCATCTGCCTTGGTTTAGTTTTATTTTTGGAGCGGCTCGAAACCATTTTTTTTTTCTGGGCGATTTTCAAAGACTAAATAGGATAGGGTGGTTCGGGAATTATTTTACCACGTTCACTGATTTGAAGTGAAAAATTCGCAAAGTTTTAAGAAAACCAACCCGTGCAATAATTAACGTTGATGCTGAGGGGTTCTGGTCTGCAGTGTGTTACTCCTAGGTGGACCCCAGCTAATCTGTCTCCAAATTGTGTGGATATTGGTGACACGGAAGGATAAAGTCTCTCTCGGAAATCGCGGGACAGGATAGGCTCAATCCTTGCCCGTCCCTGTCAGCTCCGCGCCGGGATAATTTGCTTATTCTCAGCAAGAGCAGTATTTGTTTTGGTCGGCCTTTCGAAGGAAAGAAAAACAAGGAGTAGAAATGTGAGGGCAAGATAAAACCGCTCTCGTTCAAATGGCAAAGAACTTCCCCAGCCCCGTGTTGCATTTCTCTCCTCCTAATACTGAAGGTATATGCCCTTAGGTTCGTGCTTTTCCCTCACTGAGCACCTTATTAGAGACAACACTAAATTAAAAAAAATAATAGCTATCAAAAGAAGGGATGGAGAGCCCGTCTCCAGGCTGGGTAGGGCATTGCTCCTCCAGGACGCGGCCGCGGGCTGCTCCGAGCCCAGGCGTTATAATTCTGCGCACTTGCTCCAGACTTTAGGGTATTAGTTGATTTTAGAGCCGAGTTTAAGGCTCCGTTCCGGTCCCTGCACAGCTGCCTTGTCAATAAGGATCTGTTCCAAGCAGACATTCCTTCTGGGAGGACATTGCAGCTCTTTAAGACTTCATCTGCAACATCATAAGTACTAAAATAAAATGGCAAGGGAAAATTACCAGACACATGGTCATGGGATACAGGAGCGCCCTGACTCCAGCGCATATAGTAAAGTCACTGTACAGACTGGGTGGCAGGGGCTTAATTTAAACAGCCCCGAGACGCGAAGTACATGGCAAAAAAAAAAAAAAAAAAACAAGAAACAACAACAACAAAATCCCAAACCCCAGCCAGCAATCCGGATTTAGGAAAGTATCGGGACCGGCCTTTCCCATCTCGTACAGCGGGCAGGGAGCGGGCAACGCCGGCGGCCCCGGCCTCGGAGCCCTTCGCCTCTTCCACAGAGGGGCTGCTCCGAATGCGGAGGTTTAAAGTCAAATAAATCCGAATGTCTTTAGTGAAGACAAACTGGTTTTAAAGAGACCCGCGATGGTTATTAGCACCCGCGGAGAGAACTCGTTCTGGAATCAAAAGCGTTCTGGAGTGTGCTTAAAATACTGTTTTCGACTTATCTAATCATAGATAAATAGAGGCATAAAGACACGTTCTTCCCACTGCTCCCTGGCCTTATCTCATTGCATTGTCCTCATCTCCCAGCCCGTTCTTGCTACTGACAATAGATTATCTTTGCTTAGAGATCGTAATTGTTTTCTAATTTCTTTCTTTCTTTTTCTTTCCTTTTTTTTTTATTTTTTTTTTTAATCGTTGCTTTTGAGCTAAGTGTGCAAATGAAGATTAAGCTAATTAAAGCCTGGCCGGTCGGTGCAGTTTTGCTGCCCGCAGCCTACATGGCTTCCTCAGGGGCTCCCCTCAGCCTGCCGAGGACACCCCCCCTAGGCTAAGCGGGGAGCAGAGGGGCCACAGGGAGGGAGAGGAGGGGGCGCAGGGCCCCGTGTATTATTTATCTATTCACTAAAGCATTATTTATTAATCCCCAGCATTAAAGTAATTAAATACGGACTGGCTTGGCAGGGCAGTTTGGAGGGAGCGGGAGGCAGGAGTTTAGGGGGGAAAAGAGTGGAAGAAAGACAAAGTCTGCCGGGAGTGGTTTCCCCAGGGATGCGACTGGGGGTGGGGGGCGGCTGGGCTACCCCGCTACTAGGGCCGCACACGCGCAGGCGAGACGGCCGAGGCCGGGGCCGGGTTCCCGCTGTCAGGCTCCGCCCGCCCGTGCCGGGCTGGGTTGGGCTGGGCTGGGCCGGGCAGGGCAGGGCTGGGTCCATCTGGGCCGGGCTCTTCAGGGTTGTGTTGGGCTGAGCCCTCCTGGGCTGAGCCCTCCTGGGCAGGGCCGGGCTGGGCTGGGTTGGGCTGGGCTCGCCGAGGCGGGGGCCGAGCCGCGGGCGCCCAATCAGCGCGGCGCGGGGGCTCGGGCGCTTTAAGCGCGGCGGCGGAGGAGCAGGGACAAAGTCCCCCCCGGCTCCGCGACCAGCATCCCCGCTCGACCGATCGATCGCCCCGGCTGCTGCCGCGCTTCCCCGTTTTGGGGCAGGGACCGGGGCCGGGACCGGCACCAGCACTGGAACTGGGCCCGGGTCCGGCGGGTGGCTTTCCCCTGCCCCTCTGCCGCCGCGCTCCCGCGGGGTGTCCACTGCCGCCGTCTTCTCCTCTTGCCGCCGCCGCTGCCGTTGCGCTCGGCCATGTCGATGCTGCCGTCGTTTGGCTTCACGCAGGAGCAGGTCGCCTGCGTCTGCGAGGTGCTGCAGCAAGGGGGGAACCTGGAGAGGTTGGGCCGGTTCCTCTGGTCGCTGCCGGCCTGCGACCACCTGCACAAGAACGAGAGCGTCCTTAAGGCCAAGGCCGTGGTGGCCTTTCACCGCGGCAACTTCCGCGAGCTCTACAAGATCCTGGAGAGCCACCAGTTCTCCCCCCACAACCACCCCAAGCTGCAGCAACTCTGGCTGAAGGCTCACTACGTAGAAGCCGAAAAACTAAGGGGCAGACCTTTGGGCGCCGTCGGCAAATACCGCGTCCGCCGAAAATTCCCTTTGCCCCGCACCATCTGGGACGGCGAGGAAACCAGTTACTGCTTCAAGGAGAAATCCCGGGGCGTGCTACGGGAATGGTACGCCCACAACCCCTACCCGTCCCCCCGGGAGAAGCGGGAGCTGGCGGAAGCCACGGGGCTCACCACCACCCAGGTCAGCAACTGGTTCAAGAACCGGAGGCAGAGAGACCGAGCGGCGGAGGCGAAGGAAAGGTACTTACCACCTCACCCCACATCCCCTACAATTCCCCTTTTTTTCTCCCTCGGACATGGACCGGGAATCCCGGGAGCGCAGCTAGCACCCGCCGGTGGATGCGTAGGGAACAGCGAAAATACTTCTCTCGCTCCAAATCCTTCCCCCCCCCCCCCCGCCCCTAAACTGCGTTACGTTTTGCCCAAGTGGGTTTTCCACACGAGATTCACCAGACCCCACTCCCCGTCGCCCCACCGCCACCTGCCCGGGGTGCTGTGGGGAGCGACGAGCCCCTCACCGACCTCTCCAAGGCCTCTTGGCCGCCTTTTGTTTGCTGCCCTGAGTTAATCCGGGAACGATACGGTCTCGGAGCTTCCCGGGGAAGCGGTGGAGATGCTGGGTTGAGTATTGCTCGCAATCGGGCAGGGTAGCTGCGAATCTCGGAGGAGAGAGATGCAGCCCCGGATTGAAATAGGAATGAGAGAGAGACACTGGGATGAAGGAGCGATGGCCCGGCCGAGCTACCGCTCCGCACCGAGGCCACCCCGGGCGGCGCCAACGGCAAAACAACCAGCCATGGAAAGGCATCGCCCTACGTTTTGTTTCCTCCAGCAACCTCCCTACCGAGCCTCCTAGAGAAAATTCCGTGTCCCGCTCGTCTCCGGGCCGCGCTTTCATTTTACATTAAAAAGGGGGAAATCCCACTAAAAAATGTCCGACTTTCCCCCTTCTTACCTAAATTACTGGGCTGTGCGGACTACAGCTATTTATGGAGGGGGTAAAAAGAAAGGGGGACGATCCGTTGTGAATATACTAGGGTGGTTTAGGTTTGTTTGGTTTTATTTTTCCCGGTGAGAGGAATCTGCTCTCCCGACAATATTAAACGCGATGAATTTACTGGGAGCATTTAAGCCTATTCCCGGCGTCTCTCGCCTGCCCTAACATCCCCGTTGTGGGGTTATTTTTTTTGTTTTTGTTTTTGTTTTGTGCCTTTTCGCAGGGAGAACACGGAAAACAACAACGCTGCTACCAACAAACCGAACCAACTCTCGCCTCTGGATGGGAGCAAACCCCTCATGTCCAGCTCTGAGGAAGAATTTTCTCCTCCTCAAAGCCCGGATCAGAACTCGGTCCTGCTCTTGCAGGGAAACCTCAGCCATGCCAGGAGCTCCGGCTATTCTCTGAGCGGTTTAGCGACATCCCAGACCCCTCACAGCCTCCAAGGCCACCAGCTCCAGGACTCGCTGCTGGGACCCCTCACGTCCAGCCTGGTGGATTTGGGATCCTAAAGGCCCGCAGCGGCCGGCTGAAGGATCGGGAGAGGAGGTTCTGCTTGGGGACAGAGGCTCTGGGTTGTATATAGAGGACAGCACCCGGGTTTACAGCTCGTCCCGCTGACTCTTGATGGAACTCTCGGCTCCTTTGACACAACCCCCCCCATCGGCTACTGGTCCACTTCCCCCTCTCTCAGCGCCTCCTACTATCACCATGATTTTTATTATATTTTTTTTCCACGTAGCCAAACGCAGAGAGCAGCAGAAACCCACAACCCCTCGACTTCAAACGAGCTGGTCCCAAAGGGAATTACAAAAGAATTAAAAAAATATATAAGGGGCGGGGGGGGGGGGGGAGGCAAAACCCCAACGAAACCCAACCCCAGTTGGATCCAGTTCCACTCTAACAAACCCCAGTGTCGCAGGCGCGGAGAGGGCAGGGGCGGCCGGTGCATCCCTGCTGCTGCCCATCCAGGACCGTGGAGCTGGGATGGAGGCGAGGGAAACGAACGGCTGTACTGAGCCCGGTGCTGGAGCGGGAGGAGGGCGGGGGGTGGTGGTGGTGGTGTTACGTTTACATTTTTCATATTTAGCCTTACCAGAAAGATTTCGATGTAGTTTAAATTAAAAAAAAAAAAAAAAAAAAGGGGAAAAAAAAAAGGAAGGAATTGCAGTATTAGAGTTATACCAAGTGCCTGTGTCTTACCGCGGCTGTGCGAAGTGGTTACCGAGCGCGCTCCCATGGGCCCGAAACTCCGGGTTCCTTCTCCTCGGTGGTGAAATGCAGCGATGTGACTCAAAATTAGAATAAGACTAACAATAATTTTAAAATTTGACGGCCGTTTCCTTCTGAACGAGAGTTCTTCGGCTTGTCCCCGCCAGCTCTTCTTCGTTGTCTTCTCCCACCCGGCCCCGCTCACAGCCTTCCTCCTCTGGCTTGCAGAGAGCCTGCCGTCAACGCTGTCTCTGTCTCGAGTTATTTGTTACCAAAAATCGCATGTGCTTTCAGGTTTATTTTCTATTGTACCTAAGCAATCTAAATTAAACAACGCTGATGGCAGAATACCCAAGCTGTGCTTTATCTTTGCAGGGGCGAGCCCTTGCCCCTCTGCCCACTATCAGCCCCCACCGACGGGCTGCATTGGAGGCTTTACGGGGAAAGCCGATGCTTTCGTAACAGAGGAAGGAAGAAAGGAAAGAGGGCACCTCTCGGTGCAACCTCTTGCGTGGGGTAGCCCCGTGGGAGCCGGGCGATCGGCCGGGAGGGAGCGGCTCGCCCCTATCCGCCTGCGCCGCCTGGGCCTCGCTGGTGCTGGGCCCCCTGTTAGCGTTTTGCATCATTAAATGCGTGTTTATTTAAATCGCTGCCGTGTTTGTTCTCGGGGTCTTGGGCCATGGAGAAATGTCACCCTCTGCAGGAGGGTCTTGCCGGGCCGGAGCGCTCCGTGTCCCTCTTGTTCTCTCCTTGAACAGGCCCGCCTTGCCATTTCCAGTACCCGGGCATCCTCTAGAGTTCCCTGCGTACCATCAACCCGCGCTAAAACGGAGCAGGGGGTTTGTGCCCTCCGTCTCCCTCCTTGGCTCCGGATGCGAGGGAGCCGGGGGCCTGGTGCCAGGGCTACAGGAGGTGGTTTAGTCCTGGCACTGGCTGTCCCCTTGAGGCTCGCAGCCGAGATCTAGTCAGGCTTCCTTCCCCTCTACCTCACCTCGACCCTCTGTGGGGCATGGCGGGAGCAGTGGCAGACCCCAGTCTAACGCGGCTCCGTGGGGGCAGAACAGAGGGTGCAAAACCTGCGCTTGGGAGAACAAACCACGCAGGCGGGTGTGCATCTGCCTGTCTGCACGCATCCAAGGCCGTGGGAAGGGCAAATCCCGACGTCAAAGCGGGAGCACGACGACCCTTCCATGAGCAGCGACCCTGACCCCAGCAGCCTGGCCGGGAAAGCATTTGGAGCCTGGTCCCACAAGGACCTTGAGTGACGGGACTGTCCGTGTCCCCCAGTCCAGCCTCACCATCTGCCCAACCCTGGGACCCTCATCACCATTCCAGAGGGATTCGTCCAGCTCCCAGGTGATCCGCCATGAAGCAGCGCAGCATCTCTGTCAGAAAAGGGAGAACCCCCAGGGAAAGGAGGAAGGTTTTTAGGGTGAGCAGCTGCGGGCTCTGCACCCCAAGGATAGATAAGCTCCAACTCTGCTTGTTTTCCAAACCATGGGCTCAGCGAAGAGGAAGGATAAGTATTGCCCGGGGCTCCAGCCCTGCGTGGATGGAAAGCCAAGCAGGGACTCGCAAACCAGGGCTTATTTTCAAAGCAAACAGCGCAGGCAGGCAGCAACAGGGTTGACTTTCAGCGGTGGGAAAAGGGAAGATCTGCCAAGGAGTGTGTCCCTCGCTCAAATCCCCCATTCTCAGTGCAGACCTGTGGGTTGGGGCTGCTGTCAGACCAAAAGGCTGTTGAGTGGGATTGTGCAGCACAATGTAAGCACACCCCATCACCCCGATCCCTGACAACAATGCCCTGCCTATGCCCCAACCATACATTTCTCTAATAGAGGAATGAAGTCATCAGTAGGAGGATGGTGGCAAGGAAGGATGGAGGAATGCTGAGCCCCCACACCTCTCCCTGGAAATAACCCCCCAGAAGGGCAAGGGGCCAGTGGGCAGGCAGGGTCAGGGAGGACCTGGATCTGAGCCAGGTGCACGTTGCTGAGCTCTTCTTGAATAGGTTTGACCTCGCAGCAAGCTTTTCACAGCAGTATCAGCCTGGGGAGGCAGCCCGCGGTCCTTTCTCACCTCACTCTGCTTTGTATTTCCATCAGGAGTTAATTTGCCCCCCACCCTGCTCTTGCTCACCCCCCAGGACAGATTTCACACTGTGTCCAGGTCAGCCAAAAAAGGGGAGGAAATGGAGAACAGCAGAATGATTAATTCTACCTGCTTTTCCCATGAGTGATCACCTGCTTTTGGGGTCATGAATAGCAGGTAGCTCTCTCCATCTCCAGCTCTGAGAGGCTCATTTGTTTGGTGACAGCTGAGTGACAAGACCTGAAACCGGAGCCCTCAACTTTGCCTGATGTGTGGATAAAACCCTGGATGTTCCCTCAAACATTTCAGGAAATGAAAGTTGTAATGCGATCCCTTGTGCGCCCACATCTCCCCCAGCAACACACAAAAGCTCAAAGGAACCTTCTCGGATTAAATTCAGCCTGAAGAGGATGGAAAGAAAATGGAGAGCAGGCTGAGAAAGCTGGAACTGGCAGGCTTTTCTTCAGCACTCTTTGGAAATGTCTGTCCAAAGCAGGGATTTAGAAAGGTCACCTCCACCGTAAGCACCTCTTCCTCCAACAGAGCCAAATGGGCTTCTCCCCACCCTACCTCCATGTTAGGGGCAGCCAGAGAGGCAGGCGGGCATCTGTGTGTGTGTGTTGTACTTAGAATCCCTGATCAGGAAATTCAGTATATAAAAACAAACGCCCAAAGAGAAAGGCAGTCCTGCTCCCTCCTCCTTATTTCATTTCCCGGGTCACGTTGAGCCAATGTTGTAAGAGCCGTGCACCTACTTTACCCCTGCCCCACTCCACTTCCACACTGTCCCCCAACCTCACAGAGGGGCAGGTATGACCCCACTCTCAGGCCCCACAACCCTGAGCCACGTTCTGCCAAATCCTCCGTGGATGTCTGTGGTGATGAATGGATGTTTGCATAGCTGATGTGTTGAAATGCAGCACTTCCATGCCTGGCTCTCCAGACCCTGTGGATCCCTATCTCCTGTGCCAGAATCCTGGCTCTGTGATGTGTCTGAGAGACATTTGTGCTCCATATCTCTGCAAACCAGGCCTGCTCAGCTAGGCACCAGGGCTCCACTTTAAGCACACAGGTTTAGAAATGATGGCAACTGGGATGAGGCAGGGTGTGTGCTACAGGCAGAACTGGGCCAAGGTATCTGGCCCCGCTGCCTCCTTCCCTCCTGGGTGGATGGTTTTACTGAGCTGCCTGTCACTAGGTAGCCAGCTCCTGCTTGCACTGTTATCCAGCCTGAAGATAAAGTGCTATTTAACCATTGTTTAACTATTATTGAAGTGCTTTAGACTGCAGAGTTTTAAAGAAAACAGCACATGCCTCCAGATAACTCTTCACCCCTGAGCTTCTCTCTCACTTCTGCTTTTCTCTGGAGAGCAGCTCACGGACACCTCAGAGGCACAGGTGGAAGCTTCCCTGTCTGCCTACCCAGGATGCTTCACTGATGTTAATTTTGTATCTCAGGAAGAGCTCACTGTGGTGTGATGCTGCTTGGTGCTGGGTCTCTGTATATGCTGCTTCAAAGCAGAGGTTTTCCTCTGCCCTGTGCACTTCAGATGTCATTAACAGCAGCAAAAGTCGTAAGGGTAGAGCAAACACAGTGCTTGGCTGGCCTGGCTGCATCAATCCATCTTCAGGGATGGGTTTTGCTGATCCTTCTCTGGCTGAAGTCATCAGGTTTTCTGAGGGCACCAGGTGCTGTGTGGGGAGAGCAGAGGTGGTAAAGGCCGGATCTGCAGGAGCTTTGGTTCAGCTCAAGTGTGCAAAGTAACCTGAGACACCATCATCTTGCCCAACTGGATGAGGACACAATTTTAAATATGGAAGCAGAGGAAAATTTGCTTTAATCTTCAGGAAGAGAAAGCACATCACTAAGCTCCCCAGGGATTATCAGGGCTCACCCCAACAGAACCTGTCTGAAAAGAGGGCACTAGGCTGAACCCCCAACCCATGCAACCCCTTATTTCGTTCCATCTAGGCTTGTCACCTAGTGCAGGAACATTTCCTCTCTCCCCATGGTTTCTAGCATTTGCTCTCACCTCCCCAAACTTTAAAGAGCCATTGAACAATCTCCAAAGCATGTAATTCTAATCCTAATAATGAGGTTTAAGAGGCAGATTTAGTTCAATTACAATTTCCTGTTTTCACTTGTTCAGCACTTTTGGAAAGTGCCTCCAAAGGCAGAGGAGCTCTTTTCCACCTCTACCTCAGCTTCTCATCCACAGTCTAGTTCTGCCAGGGATCCGAGTTGCTTTGGTGCAGTGCCATATTTGCTCAGACCCCATGTAAAGATGTGACAGAAAAAGTATAGAAGATCTTCATGCCTGCATCTCAGGATGGAAGAAAGGGGGGAAACACATCTTTTTCCAGTTTAAGGATGGAAAAGCTTTTAAGCTAGTAACTGGAGTGTGTATCAGCCCTGTTCTACATGAGGGGAAACTGAGACCCAGGGAGATGACAGACGTGCTGAAGGTCAGAGCAAGGGCAGATGATGAAGTGGGGAGAGTGGCTGCTGCTTAGTGTGCCCATGTTGCCTCCCCTTATAGTACCCATAATAAGTTGCCGTGGCTTATCATTATGTAATACAATATCCCTAATAATACCAGACAAAACCAATTGACTAAAAAACAATGCCAAACGAGGCCTGTGGCTAACACACCCTGAAGAAATTGTCTCTTTTCTAAAACCCCAAGCAAATTAGAAACAATTGAAAAATGAAATCACATCTGCAAACCATCAGGAGTCTTCTCCTGAGCTCCAAAGGATGCTTGTTCCCCTCTGCCCCTCCCACTGCCCAGTGGTGGTTGGGTGTCAAGGGGACTTGCAGCACTGACACATGTGGGCACAGGAAGGATTTTGTGGTGGTGCCAGGGTATGGCCTTGGCACATGCTTCATTCAACAGGAAGGCTGCATCATGCTAGAGCAAACCAGAGGTGCAGTTAAAGAATTAAGATCTTTATGTCTAATATCCCAGAGCTGATGGGGAAGCAGGGAGAGAAAGGGTGCAAGAGGGAGGGAACACTGGCTTCAAAACTTCTGTTCCCTTCCTGGGAGCCCTCCCGGGCTGGGCAGAGCCTCTGGCATGAAGAAATCACAGAACTTGCCCAAGTGCTTGGCCACAGGCTGCTTGGTCCCCCATAGCTAGAGGCTATCTTTTGACCATCTGGGCAGGGCTTTGCTTGTTTTTATCCTCTGCAGGAGCAGAATTGAAGTGAGCAGGAGCTGGGGACAGTGTATGGGCTCAGCAGTGATCAGCTATGGGGGACACTTCTGTGCTCTGATGTGGTGGCTTCCAGCCCTGTCAACACACAAGACCATTAGTGACTTGCAAATGAGCTGAGATGGCGAAGCCCTGGCCTGCTCCATGTTCCCCTGGATGTTCTGTGGCTGTTTGGGTGCACACTGGGTGACAGCACATGGTGGTTTTATACCACTGGGGTGGTTCAGATTGGGACATGAATCCTGCTGTCCCTATGGTGGGAGGAGATGCTGAAACTTGAGCTTGGAGGAATCTCTTTTGTCAGAGATGTCCCTCAGCCAATGTCTCCAAAGGACCAGGAAGTGCTTGACAGGGAGGTGGGATGATTTCTTGGAAGGGAGAGCTCAGGTGAATGCCACAGGGATGTTGTAGCTGTACTGTTCTCGGGAGACAATGCCTGATGGACAGACACACTGAATGCAACATGTTGGCCAAAAATCTGGTGCCACCCTAGGCTGTACCAATTCCATCTGTTACCTTTGCATGTGGGATCTGCTTCTGAGGCCTCCAGGTCTGAAGTTTAACTTGGATGAGGTTCAAAGACCCCAGTGGGGGCAAGGGCAAATCAGGGCATGAGGAGGTGGAGCTCCAGACTTCTGTCTCTGCTCTGCCTCTGAGCTTCCAGCCTATGAGCAGGGCCTGTGCTGGAGGAGATCTTCAGCAAAAGGAGTTTTGGAGCTCTGCTGTTGCCCTGCTCAACTGTCACCAGCCCATGGGAGCTTGGTCCCAGGGTGGCTGGGGACAATAGTTTGTCCAAAGCCTGTGACAGAAGGTGTGGTGATCACGGTGAGGATAGTCAGCATCTGGTCACTCCCACTACCACACTCTGGCCTGTACCCACTAATGGTCAAATTGAAACCTAAAAGGGAGATGTATGTTTTAGCAGGGAGGATAATCAACACTCTGGAAAGCCTGTAATAATTTTCTGGGAGATGTTTAGCAGGCTTGAACTGGGTCTGTGGCACACCAGATGTCCAGTCAGCTTGTCATAGTGATTCCTTCTGGTTTATAAATGTGTTGAATTTGGTAATCTATCCTAGAGAAGGAAAAAGGATGATATGAAGGGAGATTTCTTGACATTCTCTAAACCAGGTGGAAAAGAGACAAAAGGAGTAAAAGATGTGAACAGGAATGAGACAGGTCCAACAGCAAAGAACAGTTCAACATGTATATTATAGCTCCCACACCACTGCAGGGTTAGCTTCAAACCTAAAACATTTTCCATAAGACACACTCTGATTTGCATGGTGATTTTTCATGGCAGGTCACAGTAATGCCCCAAAGCCCCAGTATGGAGGTCACATGGGCACACTCAGTCCCTGCTGTCCTGTCCCCTTGGGTGGCACACGAGAGCACTGCCCTAGGAGAGGACGATTGCTCAGTGTGGGATGGGACCCCCATCTCAGCACCAGCTGCAGCACTTGCTGTCCTCAAGTGCCTGAGTCTCTGAGTTTGCACTCTGTGATGCTCCACTGGGTGATGTTTTGGGGGCCTTGCTTTGCTCAGGATGCCTCTCTGTCTTCACTCTCTTCTTCTGCCAGGGTTACGTAGCCACAGCTATTTGCTGATGGCCTCCGCGGAAACTGAATATCCTGCCTTTGCAATCGGAGACAAGGTGCCCACGCAGCTGCCAGATTTGAAAGAGGAGCTGGCAGGAGGGGAAGAGGCTAAAATGGGTGCTCTGAGGAAGGGGAGAATCACATCCAACCCAAACTGGGGCCCATCCCATCTGCACCCAGAGAAGAACCATAGTGGGACGGGGGAAAAAAAAGAAGCCCTATTTGGAAGAAATCTCTCAAGACAACATTTAAGCAGCGAAGGGCTGAGGCCAGATTTAAACTGAGCCTCCTGCCCAGTGATCCATGAGGAAGGCTCGGCTGCTCAAACAATGAGCGGGGAAAGAAAGCTGAAATGATGGTCATCAGGAGAACCTGAAACCCTCAGTGGGGAAAATAAATAAATACAGTGAGTGGAGCCTTCCCCATCCCAGCTGAGGCAATCTGTGCTTATGCAACCCTACCCCAAGGCTCCCTATCTCTGTGTACAATCTGGGCTGATAAGATTGTTCTCCACTGAAAATCAAAACCGCAGGGATTCCAGGCGGCTCAGCCGGAGTCAGATTGTCCACCTGAACACCGGGGCACTTTCATGTGGAAATATAATCACAGGGTTATTTTGCTGAAGTAAGGAAAGAAAGAAGTGGGGGAGGGCCCTTGGCTGGTTTGGAGAAGAGTGCTGCACAAGCACAGGATGAGTACAGCACGGCCAGGAGGCCAGTAAAGAGCATCATCTCAAGGTGAGATGTCCCCTTGGGGTGATAACTGCTGCCTGAAGCCCTGTTGTAGAAAAGCAATGGGCTCTTGCCCAAAGCTGACCATTTTTTAGTGAAAACTCCTTGTATTAGGGCCCTGAGACTTGCAGTTCTCGGGCAATAGGCTCACAGACAGGAGGCAGGTGAATGAAAGTGGAAATAATTCTTGCCAGTGAGAATCACAGAATTATAGATTTATTTATTTGTTTAATTGGAAATGACTTTTAAAACCATTGGGTCTAAGTGTTAACCCAACACCACCAGTACCATTAAACCATGTCCTTAAGTGCCATGTCCACCCATTCATTTGAACGCCTCCAGGGATAGTGACTCCACCATCTCCTTGGGCAGCCTAGAGAGGCCTTTAGGGCTCTTCTAGGCCAATTTTAACATTGTGTGTGCGAAACAGCATATGATTAACATCTGCAATAAGTGGGAGACAGCATACATAAACATATACACATTTACATGTATATGGAGAGATAAATACACTTGGTAGAGCCACTCTGCACAACAACCAGCCCAATAAGCCATTGCCATGAGCAAGACATGCAGCATTAGATCTGTGTTTGCAGTTATAGGGTAGACATTGTTTTTTCTGGGTCTATTGTAGTTCAAAAAGCTGTGGGTTTGGGCATGTGCCTCAGTGCCTGGCTAATCAAATCCCTTCTGTACTGAATATCAGATCAGCCCTTCTCTCAAGAAAAAACTTGTTATCGAATCCTGGCCAGCATAGGTTGTTATTTGGGAAGAAATAGAGGCAAGGGACTGTTTGGTGATGCTGGAGGTAGAAGCTCCTTCTGCTGAGGTGGGAATGGGATGGTTGGATCCTGCAGCAGGAGGAGGAGCCTAAATGCCTACCTGAATCATAATGTGCATTTATTTGGTGCATTTAGCACCAAGTGCCAACTATTTGTAAGTTTTAAATGCTGCTGAGTGAATACATATAGCAAAAAAGTCCATTGGGGTATTGGCAGAGACAGGCTGGGGAGCTGGGCTCCCAAGCCCCTGCCAGTTGCCTAAACCAGGGACAAACCTCCAAGACCTTAGTGAAAAACAGTTTCAAGTGCTGCATCTACTATGGTTCTTGGCTTTTTTCTGGGGAACTTGTGGCTGGTTTTATTTCCCTCTGTGCTGCAGGAAAAAACACGTGAGCAAGAAAGAGATCAGCTTAGGAGGAGTCCAATAGCCTGGGCAGGATGGTCTGGATATGTGGTTGTACCAGCCTCAACATGTCAACTTGGTTAAAAACAGAGTCACTATTCCCCCTTCTCTAACATCCCTCCCCAATCCTCAGGTCCTTCCAGTTACCACAGCCCAGCTGTCACTTGTGACAATGCCTCATTAAAAAAGAAATCCATGTAAAAATGTGTTTGCACATGAATTATCTCTCTTTAATTTTGCAGAGGTGCTGTGTTGCCACAGCCATCACTGGCCCATAGACCACAGGGGAGGCAATGGCTGTGCACATACACACGGACACACAGAGACAGAGACACAGAGAGTCATTTGGGTGGCTACAATGAGAAATAAAGTCTGTTAGTTCTACCCATGGGCAATGCATCCCACAGCGGCCATCTTCCTCCAGGGCTTGGTGTTCTTGGCAAAGCTTATGAAATAAAACTGCCTATAATTTTCTAAAATTCCTTAATCCTGCTTATTTTCTCCCTTTCCCCGAGAGATCAGAAGCCGCAGTGGTCTCCTCAAGCTGACCCACTAATTACAAGACATGAGCTCAACCAACTGCTAGCCAGAAACAACATCACGGGACCAAACACCACTAACCAACACCACTCATTTTTTTTGACTGAATGATCACAGCAAATGGCTTGAAAGAAAGTCATGAAGAGCTTGGCAATAATACCCAGCCAAATCAAAGAGAGAAAGAAGGAAAATAACCTTTTCCCCTTCCTTCTGCAGCAATCCTGACTTTCCCTGGATCACTGGCTGGGTATTCTTATGTCTAGGTCTCTCTTGTCTGTCTCACTGTGGGATGCTCTTTTAGGTCTCCCTCTTTTCTGCTTAGCTGCCATTTCCCCCACAAATTTAACCTGATTATTCTTCAGATTAGCTTGAAAAGGTCAACTCCTCTGGCTGTGCCAGGGAGAATGGGAATTTCTAACAGGAGGGTGGCATTTAGCAGAAAAAAAACCTCTGTGGAGAATCAGATCAGACAGAGTCCTGAGGATGCCAGGCTAAAAATAAAGCCTGAACTTTCAGAGTAGTTACAGGATGGGAACAGAGGTTGTGGTGCTTCCCTCGTTATGTTCTTAGCAGGCACAATTGGAGAAATTGGTATAAATTTACTGGCATAAATCAGTATAGTTCATGGGATTCTATTTTTACATTCATGGGTTTGCAGCACCTTGGGTTTCTTCCCTGGTTGGTAGTGGCTTGTGGCTGCACTTTGGGGTTAGTACAAGGGCTACCTTGATTTTTTGTGCTGCTTGCTTCCTCCTGCTTTCCCTGTTTGCAAGCAACAGACATGTTCAGCCTATTGTACCCTAAAAAGTGAATGTCAGATCCCATAGAGTGAGGAGGGGGGGTTCTCTGCACTGAACCCTCACTGAGCACAGGATTGCCCCCAAAAGGCCTGCTCTGTTGTGGGTTAGAAATAATATCCCAAGGTCTGCTTCGTGGCACATGAAACCATGAAAGAAGGTAGATTCAGATTAGATGTGAGGAGGAAATTCTTTACTATGAGGGTGATGAGACACTGGAACAGATTGCCCCGAGAAACTGTGGATTCCTGGAAGTGTTCAAGGCCTGCTTTGATGGGGCTTTCGGCGACCTGGTCTAGTAGGAGATGTCCTTGCTCATGGCAGGGGGGTGGAAGTAGCTGATGTTTAAGGTTCCTTCCGACTCAAACCGTTCTGTGATTCTGTGCGAGATGGTGGGTCCTGCAGCGGGGAACGCACCCCGGAGTGCAGGGCTCTTCTTTTCCTGAGCCCTGATCTGGAAGTGGGAATGTGAGTGGGAGCGTAGCTGTGCTAGGGCAGCAGCTGTTGGGGCAGCTGCGGCGTTTCTGGGGCTGCAGTGCCACCTGCTGTCACCGACGCTTTCTACTGGGGATCCCGATGGCTCCTGGAGCGCGTACTGCGAGCGACATGCCAGGGAGAAACCAGTGTCTCAGCCTCCCCTACCCCCTCCTTAGCATCGGTGCAGAAATGCTTCCAAACAATCCAGTTGAGGAGAAAAATGCCAGCGAGAGTAAGGCACAGATGGGGCAAAAGAATGGAGTGAGATGCACCCACAGGTCTGCCCTGGGCTCCTTGGGCTCACAGGGATTTCCCCACACTGTCACAGAACTCCAGCTGTAGAAAAGCACCCTGCAGGTGTCACCTGTTATCTTCTTCTGGACATTTGGACATTGTCTCTTGCTCTCAGTGTGTCCTTTGGGAGCTTTACACAGTGTTAGTCCAAATTCTTACTGCTCTTTGTTGCTGAAAAAAATAATATTAAAAAAGAGCAGGAAGATCCTTGTTGGGGAAAAAAATGCTCATGAAAGCCAGATACAGGCCAGCCAGCCAGCTTTCAGAAACAAGAAAGTTTGGAGGAAACCAGATACTCACTATAAAAATTTTGCAATTCTTTGTTGAACAAATGTTTCTATGGAAAAGCTCTGTTTACCTGTCACTCATCCTGTTGGCTTGCTGGGAAGCTATGCAGCTGGGCAGGCAATGCCCAGAGGAGAGGAGGGGAGGGGACACAGCCTTAGCAAATCTGGACGTGGCCAGGAGGCCTTGAAACAGAGTGATGATGAGTCCATGTTTGCCTTTCAGCCTTCTACCCATGCTGGGTATGTATGAAACGCTTTAATTTCTCACGGGTAACCCATTTTTGGGAAGGAGGGCTACAAATGTCCTTATCCTAAGCAGGTTGCAAGGTGAAGGGTTCAGCTACAGTGGTGTATGACCACCTAAACTATTGGAAAACTCAGCAGGTCCATACAGAATTACATACATAGAATACATACATAGAATAAACCAGGTTGGAAGAGACCTTCAAGATCATCGCGTCCAACCCATCAACCAATCCAACACCACCCAAACAACCAGTGTTGGTGTGGCCTCACATCTGGAAGTGTGTAGACAGAAAAAGGGGACTTCTGTAAGGAAAAATCCTATCATTGAAAGCTCAGATCTGTACTTGGAACAACTCAATTTCCTCTTTCCCCATAGGAGATGTGAAGTAATGGCGTGTTTTTATCAGTCCTATGGAAGCCCATCGCAGGATCTGTCTGGGATACTGCTGGGCACAGCTTTTGGAGCCAGGGAGGCAGCTGTCTGCCTCTATCTTAGCATTTTCTTACAGTGCCACTGGGACTGGTATGGGAGAACCATGGAAGGGAAAGGCCAGATTTGAAACCCACCACTTGGACCCAGACAAAATGAAACAAGGAAAGTAAAAGCAAGGGAAAAGTAAAAAACAAGGGGAAACTTGGCCACAACTGCTCCTTTCACAGGCTCCTTGTGCTGGGTCATAAGAAAGCAGCCCACAGAGAGGCAGGCATGTTACCATCTGTGGTGCTGAGTCCTGGGGAGCTGTGGAAGGGGGCCAAAGAGAGAGCAGATCCTGGAACTCAGCCTGTGCTGCCTGCCAACGTGTGCTGCCAGAAGTGGGAAGTGAGGAAAGTAACACATGGCCTCCCCAGCTCCTCCACCACTGGCCTGGGGTGGCACAGGAGGGACTTGTGGGCTTGTGCTTGGCTGGGGTGAGCCATGCATAGAGAGTACAGGGTTCTCTTCCTGCTCTGCATCCCCTTTTCAGCACCCAGTGTTGATTTGGATGTCTTGTTCCTGAAAAAGCAAAGGGGTTTGGGGCCTTCACCATCCTTTGAATGTCTGGCTCTTAGGGCTGGTGTATCACATGCTGCTCTTGGTGGCATCCTTCTGTTCCTTGCTCCATCATCATGTACTCCCGAGCTTGCTGGGAGACCTTCCCCTCTACAACCTGCACCCTCAACACATTTTGTGGGGACTGTCCCTTGCTCTGTCTACCTCCAGCTCTGGTTTTGGCGGGAGCACGTCATCGGCAGCTACAGTATTGTCATTTATGAGGCTGTGCTGACAAATACCAGCCAAGTCTCGGCAGGGATGTGTCTTGATCCTCCACTATCACCCATTTTCATGCTTAAGAGCATGTTTTGGATTCATCCATCATTTGGGTTGTGTAGTCCTCATCCCTGGCCTCTTCACCTCTCCTTTCCTCCTGAAGATGGTAAGTGCCTCTTCAGTGCATCTCTCTCCTTTCTCATCTCAACAGGCCAAACATTCACAGCATGCCAAACTGGCAGGAGGTTTGCTTTCTTGGCACATGGCCTCTTGGCTCTGCATCCAGACTGATTCCTTTTATTTTTATTGTTTTATTTTTCCTGTCTTTAAAATTCACCATTGGTTTTAATTAGGTGGCTGGGGACTTGCAGGTCTGGTGAGACCAAAGGACTTCCAAGAAAAGGAGATGAGAGATCTGGTGCTGCAGGTCTGGTGGTAGTAGTGCCACAACACAGCCTGTGCAAAGACAGCTCACCTTGCTGTCAAGAGAGGGGAACTGCTCTGAAACAAGGGCCAACAGGTAGCTATAGCGTTTTCTCTTATTCCAGCATGCTTCCAGACTCCCTGCAGCTCTTGGAGCTCCACCATGGAAATGCCACTTCAAAGAGTCAGTTCTGGTGCCAGGGTGAGAGGAGCATTGGTGGCAGAGAAAGGCAATGGGGATAGATTCCCAGCCCTGGGCAATAGGTGAAAAATCAGGGAAACTTTGTCCTGGAGGGGGTTAGATCCTCCTTTCAGAGAGGTGTTTTTGCAGAAGAGCCTGATGATTAACTTGGAGAAAGTGGAGGGAGGTCCCATCCGTTCTGTGGCTTCCTGGGAGGTATTTTTAACTAATCTCTGAATGCCCTCATGCCCAACTCCAAAATGGCCTTCCTTCAGAGGGTTTGTGCATCTCATGCTCCCTGCCCATAAGTGTTGGCCAGGTGTAGAGTCCACCATGTACAGTCTTCCTGCTGTTAGTTAATTCCTTGGGGAAAGAAAGAAAACAAAAATAAACTCTTTATTTTCTGCTGTTGATTCCATATGTTCTAGGCCTGAAATGATGAAGAGCCTCCAGGAATCTGAACCAACAAACGATGTTTCAGGGGTTTGATTTTCAGATGTTTCATCTCTGAATACAAATACTGGAGCAAGTGAATGGCTCTGAACTGACAAGATTTGCACAGTTGTCCTGAGACAGTTCCCAGGATAACCAGAATCTGGCTTCAGCCAGCTCATCACTGATGTAGCGTGTCCATCTTCTCACTCCACACTTAGGTTGAGCAGATGTGGTCCCCTGTGGTGAAGGCACATTATACCCAGAATTATGCCCTGGATATTGAAACTTGTCCCAGCATGTGAGGACACATAGCCCTCCTTTCCTGAGAGGAACAAAGGCCAAGGCATCAGCCAGGTGGCGCAAACAACTGCATGCACACATCGCATGGGATTGTGCTAATACCAATTATAGGCATAATTCACACTTTCTATAGGCTAAAGCTGGTTGTTTACAAGAGTGCTCATTGGTCAAATCCAGTCTCGAGGAACTTAAAAGTATTACCCCAACTTGTAAACAAGTTGCCCTCTCTTTGTCCTCTTTCTCTTTGCTCGAGCTACCAAGCTCTTTGCCTACACACCATAGCCTTTGCTATTAAGTTCATTGCTAGTAAGTCTTCCCACTCCCACATGCAAGCAAACTAGCAGCCTCTGCAAGACAAGGAGAAGCCAGCATCTGGGAAGGCCTGTGGAGCCTCAGCCCTGAGAGTCTCTAGAGGAGGGACCCTCGCTGAAAGCCTGAGAAGCGACAGCGTTGTACTGCCAGCCCCACTGGTCAGAAGACGAGCCCGCCGTGTCTTCAAGAGGACTGGACCCCTGAAGGTAAGATTGCCCAGTTGATGGGGAAGGGACTAGTCGAGTCCAGCAGTCCAAATGTCTGCTACAGACTTACGCAGCAGACTAACAAACTGCACAACCCTGTGTGTCAGCTTGGAAAGCAGGACCAGTGCCCAGCCGTTGTGGGGGAGAAGAGGAGCCACCACTTTCGCTGCTCTGTGCCCTGTGAACCCCAGAGAAATCTAGAGCACTGTCCGTGCCTACGCTCCAAAGCCGGGACCACTCCGAGAGGGTCCCGCCCGCTCCTTCGAGCCAAGCAAAGCGGAAGCCGCCGCTCTGCGCAGCCCTCTTCCCCGTCCTCACCGGCCCGAAGGTCGTTGCTGCGAGGGCCAACCCCGTCCAGGAACCAGCCCTACCGGCCCTGCTGGGCTGACCCCGCAGGACCGATTCCCTGTTGTCCGGAGGGAGTCACCTGAGTCCTGCGAAGGGAGCCTGCCTACCAGCTAGCCTACGTTCTGCCCCACTTTTGCTGCCGCGGGACGGACAAGGCTGCCCACCAGCCGCTCTGCCGCAGCCTAGCAACTAACCTTGCTACAAACAAAGGACACAGCGTACTTTCCAAGCGCTTTCCACTTACTAACATTCAGTTCAAAGCACCCGCGCCTAGCAGCATAACATTTCCAGTTCAAGCCTTTGACACATTGTAATACTCTCTAGCGTCCCGCCGAGTCGCCACCTCGTGGACAAGCGGCGGAATTGCACCATTTGTTCCATCAATACAAATTAATTCTGTAAATATTCTAATTGGGTCCAAATTGTAAATACTAAACCACTTATGGGATGTATTTCACAACCGTGCACCAGAATCTGTATATAAAATAGTGATTCATCCGTTATTGATAATTTTAATAATAAAATTAATATTTATACAATTAATATATCATATTAATAACTCCTTCATCACATCCCCACCTCACTGAGCCAGTGCACAGGTGGGTTGGAGGAATACACAAGCTCTGGTGAGAGCTAAGAAGGGGGTTGATCAGGTCTCCTGCTCCTAGCACAACATCTGCATCTTGATCCTGGGTAGCAAACATGTTTGCCCCTAAGGGAGATGTGGCAGAGGTGGGCAGCAGGCTGCTGTCATTGATGCCACCCAAACAAAACACCCTACTTTCTCTATCTTCTCCAAGATCTAGGAGAGAAGGCAATGAGGGAAGACGTGGGACCTACCCAGTGCTGAGACCTAAGACTGCAAAGCTCAGCCCTGAAAGCCCTACATGCCTTGCCAGTCCCCCAGAATATCTCAGTCCCTCCACCCTGCTGTTGTTCTTTCATTATATTTTTAGATCTGTTGCTCTGGTTAGCTCTTTTCTATTTGTTGTTGGTTCTTATTATTCCTGGCTTCTCCCAGTGTTTTGGTTTCTCTCCACAGCCCTCATCCGGATGTTTATTCTCATGGCTTGTTTTTATACTTTCCCAAGGTGCCTCCTGATTGTAGCTGGGCAGAGGTCTGTGTTTGGACTGGGCAGGCACTCATGCATATCTGGGCTGGGAACAGCTGTTGGACCATCACCTGGAGAAAATTAGCTGGTCCAGGAGAGGAGAAGACCTGGGTGCTGTAGCCTGCTTTTCTGCCTGCTCTCTTTATCATCTGGGCATGCTAAGGATAGCTTACTAAGGATAAGCAGAGTGCTCACCCCATTTAGGAGTGTGGATTGTGCATGAATGTGGCAGCTCCTTTAATGGAAGAGCTAGAGCAGGAGAAAGGAGGTGGGGGAAAAGAATTTAACCCATCTCTGAGGAACTCAAAGGGACATAGTGACATACCCAAGGTCACACAGAGGATATCTAGCATCCTTGGGAGCTGCTTTTCCTATGTCTTCATTTGAGCATGGTTGTTCCTTGGGGTATCTTGAAAATCAGGTAGGATCATTCAGCGCCTCCACCTACTAAAGTGGAAAAAGTTTTGGGGTTGCCTCATTTTAAGATAAATACACCCAAATTTGGCTCTGTTCCTTCCATGATCATCACTCTCCCATGTATGTGCCTTGATATCTTTGCATCTTCTCTTTGCTCATCCAGAAATGTTTCTCAAGCTTTTTTGGAGCTCCAGCTAAGACACATTCCCATGGGGCATATGGACAAAACCATTAAGTTGCATCATGTGCTAAGAGCACATATGTGACAGGTCTATGTTGCCCCTGGTTTTGGAGGCAAAGAATGGAGGGTACATTCAGGCAAAGTAGTGGGTGATAACTGTGTACTCATCTGGGGAAATAAGGCTTTGTTCTCACCTATTGCTAGCAAGGTTACAATAATTCCCCCTGTTCCTCCTGGCTTTTGCTCCATTTTCTGTCTAACTGGGAGGAAAAAATGAAGCAGTGTGGAAAAGGCTCTGCAATATCTCACATTAGAGAGCCATGGTGGCTCTGGGTATTTTATTGGGCGCTACACATCTCACATCCCCCACCACAGCTGCTGAATTGCAGATAAACACAAACACGTGTCTGCATTTGCTGCAAGGACTACCCTGGCCTCCCTTGTTACATTGTTTATCCAGTGCAAGGCCACCGATTTTTCATTTATTTTATTCTTTTGGCATTCATCCTTGTTCCTCTTTCCATCCTACAGCTTTTTTGCTGGTGAGGTGCCTGGAGCTTTGTAGCCCATCAGGGGCGAGTGACCCCCCCAAGGAGGGGATACTTTGGAGCTCAGAAGGTCAACCACCACATCTTTTGCTACATCAAAAGCAGCATGGTCAGCAGCTCAGGAGAGATAATTATTCCCCTCTGCTACACTCTGGTGAGACCACCACTTATAGTACTGTGTCCAGCTCTGGGAATCCTCAGCACAGGAAAGACATAGACATGTTGGAGCAGTTCCAGAGGAGGCTACAAAAATGGTGCAAGATCTGGAACATCTCTGCTATGAAGAAAGGCTGAGAGAGTTGGAATTCAGCCTGGAGAACAGAAGACTCCAAAGACACCTTGTTGTGGTCTTTCAGTACTTAAAGGGAGCCTGTAAAAAAGATGGGTACAGATTATTTTTAGCAGTGCCTGTCATGACAGGATGAGTGATGGTTTTAATCTAAAAGAGGGAGATTTAGACTATCTAGAAGGAAGGAATTTTTTACACTGGGAGTGGTGAAACACTGGCCCAGGTTGCCCAGAAAAGTGGTAGAAGCCCCATCCCTGGAAACATTACAGGTCAGGTTGTTTGGGGTTCTCACTAGTTGAAGATGTCCCTGCTTGCTGCAGGGAGGTTGGATAAGATGACCTTTAGAAAGGTCCCTTCCAACCCAAACCAGCCTGTGGTTCTATGACTACATACATACCCTGCAGACAGGATGAAGCTGTTCTCTGGTCACGAGATATTTATTTGAAGAACCACTCACTCGTGAGAGCAATGCAACAGTCTGGAGCAGCCTTTCACATTTTCAATATGGTTACACTGAAGTTTGTATCTGAGACCTCAAGGAGCTGGCAGGGAGCTGGGCACCTGGATATAAGGACTTTTTATTGGCTGACTTCAAAGAGGTTCAATAAGGGGGGGTGAGTGTTCAGGTAGGGAAAAGCTCTTTCTTCTTTCCACGTGAAAAGCATGCCAGAGGACACAAAGACATCCACACACAGTTACAGGGCTCTGGGGAGAGATTAAAAAGAGCAGGCTGAGGATTTTGCATCAGAAATATTATTAGTTTTGGACAGAAATGTCTGGGCTGATACAGCAATCCAAGCTGCCAGGATACTTTACGTTTGAGAGGTGGATGCAATCAAAATGAAGACTGGTTTACTAAAAGGAACCAAAACACAGCAATTTTTGGTTATCTTGAGGTCAAATTCCAGCTGCCCGCAAAGTATCATGCAAGCTGGGGGGTCCAGGTGTTGTGGACACTAACCTGTGAGTGGGACTTGATGATCTTGGAGGTCTCTTCCAACCTGGTTGATTCTGTGATTGTGTGAATATCTAGGCACACACAGCAGCTTCTCTTGGACTATGCAGAGGGCTGGGGAGCCCCATCCAAGGGCTGGTGAGGGCAGGATGCTCCCCAGTAGGTCTGTCCCCACGGACTTGGGCTCCTGAGTATTATGCTCCAGTCTGAATTTGATGCAGCAGAAGAAATGTAAATGTTTCACTTTGCAGGCACTAAGTCACGTCCCTCCTGCTTGAAAACTTGGCAATAAATCTGAGCTTTCTGCCTGTGTGGTTTTTTCTGGATTTTTTTTATGCCACGGGCAGGGCTGATATTTTGTATCTTGCTCACTCACTTGGGATTAAAGCAAGTGTTGGAAAATCATGGGGAAAAAGACCATTCATGTTTAAATGTGGAGAAATTGGGTCATTTGTCTTCAGAAATAGAGCTCAGCCTCTTCTAGGAAATCAGGACATCTCCTGTAATGTGCTTGCAAGTATCCTTCCCTGTCCTTCCTCACAGCAAAAAAGGCCAGTTTGTCTGTTTCCCCAGTTTCTCTGGCCCTCCCTTTGGACTTTTCTGCATATGGACACATGTATATGCATGTGTACATACACAGATACCAGGGAGGGTGACTTTACCCTTATCCCTGGGTAGGAGAGCATTGATTGCCATTGTTCATAGCAGCTGAGGGTTGCAAATTTATATGGCCATATGGGCTCAGGGGGGCATCTCTCAGATGTCTTCTCATGGCTTTAGGCCATACTTCTTCCTCCTTTTATTCCCAACCCATCACTGTAAAGTCTAGTCCCCAAAAGGGCATCCCTGCACACAAGCTCCATGGATACAGGCCACTCCACTCTGAATGGGCTGGACCTCTCCAAGGCTCAAACAAATGGAGCTTTTCTGTAGAAAGCTGATGGTGTCCTGCGTGGTCCATGAGCTGGTATACAAGCTGAGTGAAGTCCATCCCCAGGTATTGCCACACTCCTGGGGCTGATGCCCACCTGTACCCCGGTGCCTCCATGCACCCACAGACCAAGCAGCTCTCTCTGCTCCTGGCTGCAGCAAGGAATCATTTTACTGCTCATGTTAAATTCTTTTTTAAAGAGAAATTTCCAGAAGAGGCTGGCACTATGAGGGGAAGGTATCAGCCTTCCCTTTCTTCACACCATTCTGTCCTCCAGTGTAGCCCCCTCCAAAGCTGTTTCCCGTCCATGAATGTGATCCACACATACTGGCAGATGCTTCATGTCCATTTCACATCCTGCCTTCTCTTTCCTGCAGAGAGTGAGCCAGGGCAGGTCTGAGGGCAGAGCCAGATGTTTTCTTCCCAAGTAATATTGCTAAATGGAAAAAAATGAAGACACTTCCTGGAGCCCCATGCCAGCCGTGTTTGCAGAGGCTGGAGAAGCAACAGGGAAAGGCCTGTCTTTTCCCACAGGCAGAGCAGGGCTCTGTTCTG
The DNA here is from genome assembly GCF_014839835.1 of Dryobates pubescens. Lineage (NCBI taxonomy): Eukaryota > Metazoa > Chordata > Aves > Piciformes > Picidae > Dryobates > Dryobates pubescens. Next base: position 18,745,483 of record NC_071616.1, on the reverse strand, counting down.
GTGGGGAGCATCAAAACAATGCCAGCCTTCTCTGAAAAAAAACAAAACCACAAATAAAGTATCTAAGAAGAATAATAGTACTGGAAGGGGTCCTGGTAGCCTGTTGCATTTGTGGTATGGGTGAGATGTCTGGTATTACACCCAAGTTTGAATCCACACTTTCCTTTTGACCCCTCTTAATCATAAGGAGAAAGGTGGATGATTTATATCTCCTTATCAGCATCTTCCATCTCATGGCTAATGCTTTCCTTGTACCTTTTGGCATCCTTCTTCTTCCATCAGTAGCTGTTTGTTGAGATCCTAGTTTTTTTCACACCTCATCAGCCCAGTTCTGTTGTGATAACCCTCCCTGGAAAGCTGGGACTGGAACTGAGTGATTCACTGCTGCCAGTTTGCTGCAGTTATGCAGTAAACTGGGGCTAAACCATGGCTCAGGCTCTGCTCCAGGTCCAAGTCAACATTAACTCCTCTACCATTCTGTCCAAGCTCAGTGTCCACTCCAGCTGGGATGCAAAGCTGGATGACCCTTGTTGTGGGAGTACCCTTGCTGGGGCAACACCAGCTTTCCCAGAAATGGATTGATATTACCTTCCCTGGATGACTGTTTTTGGAGGGGACGTGGCTGCCAGCTGACATGGTCACTTCTGTGGGAGTTGAGGCTGTTTCACTGCCACATGTTTTTAAGCAGCCCCCCTGCCCCGGGGGGTCAGTCCCTTCCACTCTCCTACCCCTGTGTCTGCTCCTGTACACCAGTGCTGGGAACCACAGTGACCTTTGCTGACTGCAGGGAAATGATTGTAATTACTGGGGGGGGGGGGGGGGGGGGGGGGGGGGGGAGGGAGGGAGGGGGGTTGGCAAGCTTAGGAGATATCAGTGGCCCTGCTCTGCTACCTCCGGGCTTGAGCATGTGCTTTGGGTACTTCCTTAGGCTGAGAGGCATCTGAAGAGTTTCTGGGACCTGTTCCCAGCACAAGCATGGGTGCAAATGTGCAAGGCAGGACTGGTGACTTGAAGCTGCCTGGGATGGCCAATGCAGTTGGGCTGTGACATCCTATGACACAGCCTGAAATGCTCCCAGTGCAGTTTTCTGGGCAGAAGACTCCATGCTGTTGCCAAGGGCTGAGCCTCAGAGAACGGGGAGGGGCTCTGCTGCCAGCACATGCTGGTGGGGCTGGATGTGGCCAGGCTGATGACACACTGCTGACCAGATGCCAGGGACCATGAGCTGTGGAGTTACACCCAGAGCTGAGGTTTTGCCTCCAGATCAGGCTCTCAGAGAGACTTTCCAGTAGATGTTGTTTGAAGAAACTGTTCTCTTGTCATTTTCTGTAGCTTAAAACTTTCAGAAAGTCCTTTATCCCAGGCTGCTATGATGTTCACAGTAAAGAGAGCATGGCCACTAGATGAATGACAGATGCTCTCTGTTAACTTTTCTCCTTTCCTAAAGGGGAAGAGAGAGGGAATAAAGGGGAAAGAATTATGATCAAGGGGGAAAAAAAAAAAAGAAAGAAAAATGAAAAAAAACCCAACCCACAAACCTAAACCAGCTTTAATGAAATGATAACAATAAGAAGAAATAGATACAGATAGCTAGAAACTCAGTAATGAAGCAAACCCCTCAATGGTGATAACTGATATTGCAGGGCAGGCACTGGGGAAGTCCCAGACTGGATCTACCAGCAGATGGGAACTGGATTCAGGAGCTGGGTTCAGAAAATGGATTCAGGAATGCATTGACTGAAATCCAAGGCAGGGCAGACAAAGTGCTCAGACACCATCCATTAAGAACAGTCTTGACCCTTGTGATCTCTCAGGTTCATGCTGAACATGATGCGTATGGAATGGAATCCCTTTATGGTCAGTTTAGGCTCACCTGCCCTGTCCGCTTCTCCCTGCAGTGATGGTCTTTTACCTCACGACTCTCCAATGGGGTATGCAAGACAGCAGTGACTTTAATTTCTATAGCAACAAGTATAAGTGAGAGCCTTTCTGCACACCAGTTCTTAGCAGTAACTATAAACATGCAGCACATTACTGCTTGTAGAAGCAGACACTGTGCAAACATGCCATTAACTGCAGAAAGTGCCATCACTGAGAGGGGACTGATCTGAAAAGTCAAATCACTGAATAGAATTAGTTCTGTTCTAACTCAATCCAGGACAGAGAGGGGTCTTGGAGTTGGTCAGTGTCAAGCTGGTCATGATCATATCAGACAGCACCTAACCCATGTGGTGACAGTTTTGCCTGGAGTGCATTAGCAAACACCCAGCAGCAGCCACAGCACTGTCTGATACACAGATTTTCTGCCATGTTTTCTGCTCCCTTTGGCCTGCCAAGGCTTAGGGTGGCAGGTCTGTGTGCTGAGTCACACTGGTGCAGACTGGTGTGGCATCACTTAAAAGAGAGCCGTACAGGTCACACTGGCAAGGGACTAGTCACACTTTAATGCCACTGCAGGGGAATATTTACACCCCTGGGGGGCAGCCACCACTTGCCAGCTACAAAGGGGGATGTTGCAGTACAGGGCAAAATTCAGTAGGTATTTCCTCATTCCCTTAATAAATCCCTTACTCAACCATGCAAACAGCAGAGCAGTATGCCTGGGACTGCTCTTGCAAAGCAGTGATTATGCTGCTGGGTTTCCAGTTCTGCATCTCAAAAACAAGGACTATTTTTCTCCTGGCCTCCTATGGGGGTTGTACTTTCTCCAAAGTGCCCCTGATAGTAATATGAGTTTGCAAGAATAACTTGAAAGAGCCAATATCCCCGAATACAACTTGGATATAAGTCAGCCAGGTCCTACTGAGTCTATTTGATGTGGGTACATGACTTATGGTAATTTCATTTGCAGTTTTTGCTGTTCTTGAAGTTATTGTGGTTTCTAAACTGTAAGCCAGATCATGTCAGCACAAGGAGAGGATGAAGTTAAATACAGGCAAACATGTAAAAATACACCGTCTTCCTACTTATTTCCAGCCTGAAAAGATATTTGCTCATTGTCCATGCTTTCCAAATTAAAAATGGCGTAAAGATGCTTGTACTTGGTGTCAGAAGATAAATACTGAGCTGCATGTCATCATGGTATACAGGCTTAAAGCAATGCATTCAGAAAGATTTAAAGGTGCAGATTGCACAAATTTTGTGATATGCCTAATGTTGTGTGATGGCTGGGAAAATCCCTGCCTGTCTTTCAGAGAAGTCCCACTCAGGCCCTAACTGATCTGGCAGGGTAGCCAAAATCTTTGTGTACTGTGTAGAGTAAAGCATGAGCCTGCCAAACCAACAGTAGAAGAAAATTCTTGACTTTGATGTTGTCCAAGTTCAACAGGAGGGAAGATGTTCCCCTCCTATCCTCCAAAAAATCAAATAACCTGCAGCTTGTAGCCTGCTGAAGAGGAGAAATGCATTTGAAATTCTCAGGGCTGCAGTGGAAAAAGTATATATAGCTTCTCCTCTTCTTTGTGCTGGCTTTTATGAACAAAAAGTGCCTGTGACTGCAATTTGCGAGGACCTTGATTCTGCCCAGATATTAAAATGCCAAGAGCACTCCTGGTGTTACGGTCCCATGGTGAATTACTTGATTACCCTTTTCTGTAAGAGAGGACTTGGCCAATGCAGCAGGCACAGCAGTGCAAACATGGAGGAATTTCTGTTCTGAACAGCATGGGCAGGAATGTGGATCTGGCTGGCTGGCTGCTGAGCTTAGAAGGGTTTGCTCTGCTGTTTTGGATTTACATGCCCAAAGTCACACCAGGCTCACACCAGGTCTCTCTATCCTTTAGAGAACAGCTGCTTTTCCCAATACACCACTTGCCACAGGAGGACACAGGAAAACAAGGAGTACAAGTCAGAGCACTTACGTGCCCAACAGCTGATCTCTTTTTCTCTGAGTGTGTCATTTGATGTGACATAAGGCTCACAAGCCTCATGTCACCTCTCACAACCACTGCGATGACAACACAACTAATACAAACTGCCAGTGGACTGTTCTGTGCTCCCCTCACCCAGCTACTCAGCTGGAATGATGCTTATTCCTCCAGAACAGCTTTTCTGTGAGTAGATGAGCCTGAATGAGGTCAGCTGCACCCAGCCTTGTCACAAAATATTCCCCTGCCAGCAGCATTCCAACCTGCTGCCCACAATCCTGTTCCCAAAGCAACACTGACGGTGTTAATGACAGGATTTCAAAGTTTCCACAAGGTGGCATCACAATACCTGGGCTTCCCTTCTCAGAGCTCAGACCCCAGAGGATTCAGAACTTTCCTAGAATGGTCTCAGCATCAGCTGTAGCCAGAGATATCTGGGAGAGGGGAGACGGTGTGATGTGATGTGTGTCAGGGATTTGGCCTTCAACCCTGACACCCACCACTGCCTTCCTGGAGGCTGCAAGAGTGTTAGACCACCAGATCTCATCCAGGAAGAGAAGCTGTGGATAGCAAACACCTGCAGAGATCACTGAGGAAATAAATGTACTCTCCTCCCTGCAAACTGCAATGAGGGTATTGTGGGGGTAGAGTGGGTAATGGCAGAAGTCACCAAAAACACTAGGAAGAAATAACATCACAGCTTGACACAGGACTGATGTATCCAGGTGAAGCAGATTTGCCTTCACAGGGCAGCAAAGATAGAGAGAAACCCAGGGAGTTTGGAACAATGAACATAACCTGTTTGGCCCCAGAAGTCCTCCTTGTATAGCTCTAGCCTGGCGCCATGGCTTTATTTATAGAGCTGGGGGGGGGGGGGGGGGGGGGGGGGGAACGACAAGATTTGCTAGCCCTTACTGCACAGACATCATCCCTCAGATGTTCCAGGAGATGGTCCAACTCCAGCAGTAGCAGTGGCCTCAAATGCTGCCCCATCAGAGCTGCAATGGGACAGATACCTCAGCATTGCACAGGCATGGATGTGTGCTGTGACTGAAACTTCTGCCCCATCTGCTGCTAAGCTTTGTGATGTGAAATCCAGTCCTACCACACTCTGAATATGCCCTGGGTGAGTGCTGACCTGGCCATACTTGGCACTGAGCCGAGAAGTCTGTCAAAAGGATGGGATCAGACTCTGACTAAGCATATTTGAGTGAGCACAAAATATGGCTTTGTGGTTTGTGGTGTTTGGACTGTTTTGGCAAGAGGCAGACTCCAGCAGAACTGTTGAACGATTGCAGCCCTTGGAGAAATTGCAAGACCTTGTGTCTTTGTTTTGCTGGGATAGAATCCTAGGCCAGCCACAATTTGCAGGCAGTTAGTACTTTTGAGTCACACAAGAGCTTAAACTGGGAGGGGCAAAAGATGGGGCAGCCTACCTGGGTTGGTGCACAGGCGTATCCCAGACCATAAATGTCACACTGAAGATGAGGGCTTCTTCTCCTTCCCTTGAGGATCATCATGCCTGGAAGGGCTTGCTCCTGAGTCTTATTTTCCCATTTATTGTGACTGTTGTGCATTTGCTGGGCTGATTATAATTTTATATTGGCATTGGTCTCTATTTCATTACATTCATTTTCATTTCAACTTGCAAGTCTTCTCTCTTTCTGATCCCTCTTAGATGAGAAGGAGTCATTGGATGATAGAGCAAGTGCTATAGTTTAGCCCTCGATATGGACTTAAGAGAGGCACCTTGTACTTTTGGAAGAACCACACACAGAATCACAGAGTGGTAGGGGTGGAAAGGACCTCTGGAGATTAGTCCAACCTCCCTGCCACAGCAGGTTCATCTAAAGCAGGATGCATAAAAAATAGCATCAAGTGTTAATCAGTGAGAGTCTGTGTCCCTTGTCAAGTGTTCAAACATGAGGTAGAAGCAAACAACAGAGCCCAGTCAGAATTCCTGAGAGCTCCAACAAGGTGCAGTGCAGCAGGCTGAGATTCTGGCAATAGGAAACACTGTGCTCCTGTTGCAGAGAATGTGTCCTCCCTGGGAGCAGGGTAGAGGATACCCTTCCAAACAGTGGGGTTTGGGGGGTTAGTTGTAATAATAATAATAACAATAACAGTAATATTAGTGAATAAAGGCCTAAGCGTGGCTAAGGGGAGCCGAGCGCTGCCGGCGTCCCGCGGCTCTCCGGTGCGCTCCCGTCTCTGCACACGGGGGAGCTGTTGCTCCGCGCCGGGGGCTCCGCTGGCACCGTCGCTCGCTCTGTCGGAACCCGACCCCACCAGCCTGACCCTGGACAGGCAGGACTTGACTTTTCCTTCAAAAATGTGAATTCTGGCTGAGCGGCGGCTGGAGGGATCCAGGCAGCTGTGCACAGGGGACCGGTACAAAGCACGGGTGTCCCCAGACCCCCACCCAAATTTAAGGTTTTTTGTTCCAGAGCGGGGCCGGCAGTCAGGGACTGAGTCAAAGGGAGCATCTTTAATTAGATAAGGGCAGCATGAAGTTGAAATTGGAGTCCATATCTTTAGGCAGATCTTTGTTTCAGGTATACCTGTTTGAGAGAAAATAAAATTCAAACCCCTCTGATGGTTCCAGCTCCTCCTTTTATCCTGGCCATGGGCAGAGATCTCCAGAGTCCCCACTGTTTACCCTGCTTTCCCTGCAGAGATCTCTGGCAGAACACAAGGACACGCTGCAGCAGCAGTAGCTGCCTGTCTCTGGTACAGGTCAAGATAGGTGAGGAGGGTATTTGTGTGTCTGATCCATGTAGTCACTTTTGTGTCATAAGAGGTGATGCTTGGTGCCAGCTAGGTGAGCCCTGGCTTGACTCCACACAGCCCCAGAGCATGGCATTGTGTGTGTGGGCAGACAGACAAAGCCCTGCTCAAATGTGTCTTGCGGTCAGTGCCACCGCACGTCTTTGGTCCTCACACACACTTCCGTCTTTATGAAGTCAAAGTGGCCTGGACCCCACTTCTCCCTGCTACCCCCAGCAGGTCTGAAGTCTCACTCCTTTTCAGAGTAGTGTGGGTGCAGAGAGTAGGCTAAGGATCAACGACACCTTTAAATAGCCTGGCCCAAAGCCTCTCTAAGCAGCTGGCTTTCTCAAGCAGCAGTAAAACTGCCTGGCTGTAAGCTCTGTTATCCAAACCTTTAATGTTAACGTTACCAGATAACCTCTTCCTATCCAAGCAAAGAGGAAGGTATTGCTGCTAGGCCACACCTTAAGTACCGGGTTCAGTTTTGAGGCCCCTACTACAAGAAAGATGTTGAGGTCCTGGAACATGTCCAAAGAAGGGCAAAGAAGCTGGTGAATGGTCTGGAGAGTGGGTCATATGAGGAACAGCTGAGAGAACTGAAACTGTTTGGTCTGGAGAAGAGGAGGCTGAGCAGAGACCTTCTCACTGTCTACAAGTCTACAAGCAGGTTGTAGCCAGGTGGGGGTCAGTCTCTTCTCCCTAGTAACAAGTGATAGGGTGAGAAGAAATGGCCTCAAGTTGTACTTGAAGAGGCTTAGATTGGATACTAGAAGACAGATCTTCACTGAAAGGGTTCTCAAGTACTGGAACAAGCTCCTCAGGGAGGTGATTGAATGATCATCCCTGGAGGTATTTAAAAAACACATAGATGTGGTCATGAGGAACATGGTTTAGTAATAGACTTGACAGACTTTGATAATGGTTGGTCTCAGTGGTCTTAAAGGTCTTTTCTAACCAAAACGATTAGATGACTCTATGCAGGAAGGTCATTGCAGACCTGGCACCATGATCCCAGCCTCTCCACACCCTGGATCAGCACCGAGCATTGGTGCATGCTGAAGTCTCCTGGGCATTGATGGAGAGGCTGCCCTGGGAAGCCAATGGGGCATAAGACTGTGGTAAGTGCTTTCTGAACTTGGGGCTTGTAATTATTAATAATCATAGTTAATCTCTGCCTCATCCAGGTCAGGCTACACATCACATCTCATTTAAGCTATTTAAGATATGTTTTTGTTTACTGCAACCATCTCTGGGCCATCATATTATCACAAATGCCCTATAAATTATCAGTTGCAAGTTATTAATATTTCATGGCAGCTTTCAATGAAAAAGGAACAACGAAAATCTGTCTTCAAAGGAAAACCTCAAATAACCCCATGCCAAATCCAAGTGTTTCCAGCCTGCCACCAGGACTATGAATATTGCAGATATTACATATCTTTGTATGGTATTTGTTAAATATTTAAGATCAGAGAAAGAGATTTTAGCCTAAATGGCTGCTTCAATTATTGCTGGAACCTACAGACAAGCACAGGTTTGCTTTTAGATTCAGGCTCCTAATATTTTGTATCAGGTTAGGCAACCGATTCCCAAAGATGAAATACAGGTTACAACTCCTCCTAGCTGGAGCTGTAACAAAAAGAAGAAGAAAGAGCTGGAGTGGCCAGCGAGGAATCCTGTTGGGCCAACAAACACAAGGACTTCACCAAGTATTCTAGGGCATCATCTTAAATGACTTTATACATTATGCAGAAGGTGATTATAGGCTGGGTTTTTTGTTTGTTTGTTTTTGAGATATGGTCAAATTCCCTATACTGGTGAAAAAAAAATCATTTTAAGTTATCCCATGGATCAAACTCATTGTCCTCCTCTCCCATACCTCTTACTACCTCTCTGGCCAGTGTGGTCTCTTGGCCTTTCCTGTGAAAGCTGGGCAGGAGCTACCCAGCTTCAGCAGTGCCCTGGAGTAAAGCTGCAGGATGGTGTTAAGCCTGTGTATAACAGGTTATCATAGAATCACAGAATGGTTTGGGTAGGAAGGGACCTTTAAACACCATCTAGTCCAGTCCCCTGAAGTGAGCAGGGGCATCTTTAACTAGATCAAGTTGCTTAGGGCACCATCCAACCTGACCTGGAATGTTTCCAGGGATGGGGCGTCTACTCCTAACTCTGGGCCATGTTTTCACCACTCTCATTGTAAAAAACAAATAAATAATAACCTCTAATCCAGATGTCCACTCCTTTAGTTTAAATCCAACATCCCTTTTCTTGTCACAACAGGCCCTGCTAAAAACTCTTGTCTCCACCAATATTCAATGTGTTGCATTTGACAGGGGTTGAAGCCTCATCCTTTGATGGGTTATACAGCGAGATCTCAGTGGTGGGGCACGTTTGCAGCTGGGTGTTGGGGTTTCAGGTGTGAGGGTTTCTGCCAACACCCAGGGGATTTTCACACATGCTTGGAAGCAGCAGGAATAAGTAAATTATCTCTGGCAACTCCGTATGGTTTTGTCTTTCCCATCAGCTGCCTCCTGGGGTGTGGACTCCATCCCCTGCACCTGCAGGCTGCTAGGAGGGCAAAGGTGGCTTTGAGTCACCCCAAATCCTGATGCACAGCCAAACCTCAGCTCAGACCAATACCCACTGGTGCTCTGAGCAGTGGGGAAGGGGCGAAGCCCCACCGGGCACAGTGAAACCTCCAGCCAGGCCTGGGCTGTTTTCTTCCTGCAGTCACCTTTGGGCCCTGGCAGTAATCTCGAAGCATCTGCTCCAAATCATCCAGGATTACAGGAATTAAAAAAAAAACAAAAACCAATTAGAGGTCCCGGGTCCGGTAAGCACAAATCCGTTTAACCCTAATCCAGGCTGCTGTCCCTTCCCAAAAGGCAAAGGGACCATCCCCACTGGCTGGTTTTTGTGTGCTTCAGTGCCACCTCCTCTCCTCAGACAGAATTTACCTATTTTTGTCCCAGAGGTAATTCCAGGGAACAGGCTCACACTACTGGAGAAATGGCCTTGGGGTCTGAAATCAGCTGCACAGACACAGGAGTCAGTGCCAACCACTTTCCTTGTTTACACTGTGAGAGCCTCCCAGAGGACTGGAGATGCAAACAGGTGCAAAGAAACCTGAATATATTATAGCACCCATCAGGCTCTATATGTCAGGAACTGATTTCTCTGCTTCTAGCTTACCATCATGTCTAGTCCCACCAAGACCACCTTAAGGGCTTCTGTAGGGTCTGCACTAATGTGGACCAGGGCGTCTGCAATTCCACTCTCACTTGCCCACCGTTTTGCTGACAGTTCGATGTGGAAATGAACCCTTCAGATACAGTGCTGAAATGAGAGTATTTCTTTAGAGTGGGGGTAGAGATTAAAAATCCATTAAGGGAAGCTTTTTTTTTTGTTTCAAAATCACCCCTGTTTTCAGTGATGCACCCCTGTTTCTTTCAGTGTTACTAGACTCTTCTTCAGGTAGCTCAGTCTTTCACCTGCATCCCTAAGCCCCATAAAATTAAAATGCATTATCCATGGAGTGTGGCCAGTGTGAGTTACAAACTCTCTGGGTAATGCATTTTAATCAACACTGGATCTCTCTCATGTGTGGTGGCCTTTGTATCTGCTAGTGTATTTTGCATCAAGAGGGCATCTCTATTGAAAACAATCAGTGCTTTCACACAATCACAGAATGGTGGAGGTTGGAAATGACTCCTGAAGCTCTCCTTCTGCTAAATCAGGCTCACCCAGACCAGGTTCTACAAGAACAAGTCCAAGTATGTGTTGAATATCTCCAGTGAAGGAGACTCTGCAACCTTCCTGGGCAGCCTGCTCCAGTGCTCTGTCACCTTCCTAAAAACTTTTCCTCATGTTCAGGTGGAACTGTTTGTATTTCAGCGTCTGCCTATTGCTCCTTGTCCTGTCTCTGTGCACTGCTGAAAAAAATCTGGCCCCATCCTCTCAACACTGGCCTTTAGATATTGATCATCACTGATAAGATCTCTTCTTAGTCGTCTTCTCTCCAGGCTAAACAGCACCAGGTCTCTCAGCCTTTCTTCATCAGAGAGATGCTTCAATTATTGATAATTTCATGGGAAAAATATTGAATTAATATTCAAGAATTCATGGGGTTTATGTGATTCTTAGACGTGGGTGATTTGTTATAGCAGTTTGTTTGTTTGTTTGTTTTCTTAGAAATAATGCAAAAAATATAAAAATAAGGACAATCACAGCAGAGGTGATCACCTTGCAGACAGGTGATGCTGTGACAATTAGCATAGCTCAACCTGTTAGGAAGTAATCATTTGTGCAGTTATAGACACTGATTGGTCCAGAGAGTTTGTGAGCTCTGCAAGAACTCATTGTGCTGAACATGATCGCCACATTCAGCTATGCTGAGACATGAGATACTGCATTTGGCAAAAGTTTCCACCATTCAAAGGGATATTCACAGGAGAGAAATCTTCTTCTGGTTCAGAAAGTTCCTGTCTGAGGAGAAGCCTCAAAACATCACAATGATTTTCTGCTCTTTTCTGGCATACCCTTCTGCTGCTGTCAGGTCGTTCTGTCCTCTGGGCTTAGTATAGCTGAGGGCAGGCAGGGGGTGTGAAGAAGGTGTGTAGCTTTAGCAAGGGCGTCTGCATGGCAGCAGCATGTTGGTGTCAGGTCTTTTTGTGAGCCTGAGGGGTGATTGGATAAGCTTCAGACTGATATGGGGAGAGGGGCTCTCAGTGGGTGATGGGAGGAGGTTGGGGAAGAAAGAGAAGAAAGCGGGAGACCACAGGCACTGAAAGGATGCTACAGTGAGGAGCACATAGACAAGGAAGGGTTTGTCATGAGCAAATGGGCAGTCAATGCCGAGCACAGGATCCTGTCCATGGAAACATTCAAGTGCTTCCCTCAAATGCTTCAGACTTGCCCCACTTCCTGTTGGCTTTGGGGTCTGACACCTCTAATATCTCAGTGTCACAGGGATCCCAGTGCCCTAGGGTGGGTGGCAAAGGCCACTAGAATGCAGTTTGAACTGGGACTATGACAGGAACACAAGTATGTGAGTATGTTTAAGACTAGGCCATCTGCATGCTTCATCCTTGAACATAAAAGCCACATTTAACCCATCATGTCAATAAACCCCCCTAGTTTACAGACTTCTGCAGACTGTTACTAAGAGTTTTGTAAGTCTAGTGTATCTCTGACTTAAAGGTCTGTCACATTCCTTGGAACCTGGAGGTTTTACCCTAGACTATTAGGAAATGCCAGCTGGACACGATCAGTTTTACTTGTGTGAACAGCATCCTTTGAAGGATTCTCCTTGTGAACAAACATTTGCAGGACAAAAAAAATCAGATAGCTCATTTTAATAAGATGAGCTCGTGAAACTTCTCAGAGAGAGAAATGAGATATAGAAATATGACCACAGAACACCCACAGGTGTGTACTGCTTCCATCATTCAAGATGTTGGCAGTTGAAAATGTTCCCAAACTTCTACTTGATGGTTAACTTTTGTTTGACTGATATGCCACTTGGACTGAGAAATCTGGGTCAATCCGGGTCAACACCTTTTCTTTTTGACATAGCCCAAGCAGTTTACTTTTTGATACCCATCATGAGATGGTTTTCTTCTACCTATCATGGGAAACCTCTATCCCATTTCAGCAAGCTCCAAGGAAGTGAGGTACTCTCTGGGTTTTCTCATGCCTGGCAGCACAGAGTCTTCTGGAGTTACAATGCAGAACTGCAAGGGTGGAAGGATATTTCTCTTAGGCTGCTGTGCAGATTGTTACAAATATTTTAATGTCCAATTAATTAAGCCCCAGAAGCTTGAAACTTCATGTTGTTGTAGCAGAATGCAATTCAGTGGCCACTGAAGTTAACAGGAATGTTTGCTAATGTTAAGACGTGTTTGGATCTGGCACGAATTGACAGCATGATGGAATGCAGAGCAGCTAATGCCAAAGAAAAGAGCATTTAATTATGAAGCAAATAATTAATGCCATTCTATTAAAGAAGCATTTCATTAATTACACCTACTTTGCAAAGCAACAAAGGAGTCATTCTGCTCCATTGTTCTTTGTGTCTTCTGATACTTTGCTGATGCTCCCCAGTATTTCAGGTCTCCTTGGAGCCTCCATTGCTTAAATAAATATATGCAGTGAATGCAAACAGGATCAGCAATGCCAGCCTGAGTGACTGGGCCAAGGCCAGTGACTGGGCCAACACACCATGCTCTCCTGTGTGCCTGCTTGGAAGGTGAAACTTACAGACCTCATAATGGCTGAGTCAGTTTAGTAACAAAAATGAACAGCCCACACGTATACCTACATCCAGTGACATATAGAGGTGACATGTGAACAGCAAGTTATAATGCCTGGAAGGCCATGAGAGCCTTGGCAAGGTGACTTAGTCCTAACAAAGAGGAAATTGTTAAACATGGCAAATGAAAATCATGCTGCAGCACTGTCAAGAACAGCTTTTCTTCTGTCCCCTGTCTCGCACAATGTGGATGTGACCTCGCAGCCCATCTTCTTAGCACGAATACCCCATTGACTTCAGAAGGACCAAAGGAGAGGCTGGGAGTGCTGCTTATGAAGGTGATGAATGCAGAATAGGGTAGCACACGGTGACAGCACAGTCCTGCTTCCACAGCACAGGAGAGCAGAAAAAAATATAAGAAAGGCATTTTTGATTAAACAGTTGAAGCAATGGGGATTTACTGAACCACTGTTACACTGTCCATGCAGCTTGCTCAGTTTGCTGTTGCTAGCAATTCAGATATTGTCCAAGCTGTCCTGCTCATCAGTGCATGAACTCTGAAAACACTTAGCTGCTACCAGCTCTGTGCATTATTTCAGCTGGAAGAACCATGGTAGGTAAAGTAACAATGATGGATCTAAATGATGATAAAGTCTCCCTGTTGAAAATTTAAAGTGCTGTACAACTACTTTTAGTGACCTCTCCAGCTGAGATAATGCAGAAATCTAACTAGATATGAACATTCATCTTAGGTGAATTGATTCTTACAGTTTGCAAACCAAGGTGAACTGTAGGAGATTAATGTTCATGCTCCAATACCAGAGAGGTCAGCTATATAAAAAGATGTATTCTCTACATGTAAAGAAATTACTTATTCAATGTCTAATGTGGGTGCAGTGTTGGTGGTTTGGTTTGTTTGTTTGTTTTTCCCTTTGAGTACATTTAGTTCCCTAATGGACATTTAGTTTATATAGAACACTAAGAGATGCCTCCCTCATATTGTCCTCCCTCTCCTCCCTTCACAGCTGTGTATGTGAGCGTGGAGGGGGAGAAGACTTTTGTCTTCGATTTTGGAAAGAAAACATTTCCTGGCTGGGGTGTTCCAATCCCACCCTGTGACAAAGCATTTCAATTTGAGTTTTCTGAAATCAAAGAATTTTTTTTTAATTTTTTTTTTTTAATGGATTCTTCCACTCTTTGAGCATGCCCCAAAACTGAGTTCTTGGGTCAGCACTTCCAAATTCCGTACTTTAAGATGAAGCAACTATTTTTTTGTGGCTTCTTAAATAGAAGAGCTGAGCACCAGCAGCTCTGGCTTTGCAAGGAGATGCAGAGCACTAGGGGCCTTTGCAAAATGCAGCACATATTCCAGGACTGCTGCAGCAAATTCTTTACTTCTCAGAGCTTGTTGGTCTCAGATGGGCTCCACACCCAGCAATGCAGCTTGCTCCCCTTCCCATCCAAATCCTCAGATGGCAATTAGCAACATCAATAAGTAATAGAACAAATACTTGTCTCTAAAAAAAACAAGCCACAGAGAGAGCAGCTCATTCACTTTACTTTGAGGCTGCATTATAAACCTTATTTCTTTATATTTCATCTGTTTAAAGCCCCAGTCTTACAAATACGTGGTTTTGAGATGAGACATTTGAAAGTCAGCTAGTGATGAAGGATGGGTGAAAGGCGAGGCTGCAGGGGCCCAGGGTGAAGAGCCATATCCATCAGTTCCACACACATGAAGGATGCCACCCTAAGGACGATTTTTAGCAGAGTTCCTGTAACTCAGCTCTTTAGCAAAGAGCTTTTGGAACAGAGAAATGAGTCTGCTGACACTCGGCATCTGGAGACAGTGAGTTCCCAAAAGAAGTACAGTCAAAAGTAAGTGGCGGAGACCAGCTGAAATACTGTAATATGAATGTTTATTAAACTGTATAGCAATAAAATGAAATATTAGTGGGGAAATAGCTTTAAAAAGGTGGAAACTGGGAAGATCCACCAAGTGATCACGAACTATGTGTTTCTAAGTATCTCTGTGACTCTAGTATTGCTTCAAGAACCATTGCTTATAGGAGACATCCCATCACAAAAGCCCTGAAGCACTTCTAAGCCATGAGTGACCCATGAAACAAGTCTGCTGCGAAATACTCCAGCAGTTGAAACTTAACAGCCGAACTGGTTATCATCACTCCTTCAGCACTTGAGGATGTCAAGGGATAGAAAGGATCACCAACTGCGTGGGAGCAATACTCACAGAAACTCAGCTGTGGCCTCAGGAGACTCATCCACCTGCGGTCAATAGGCAGAGACAAGCTTTTGCAGATGGTGAACTTGATTAGAGAGCTGATCTTGGTTAAAACTACCTAGATCTTCTTGCTGCTAAGGATGGAGGGGGAGGAGAGTGGGACTGTCTCTCCAGGCAACAGAGACAGATTAATGGTGCTAGATTACTGTGGTAGCATAACTAGAGTGGGATTAGGTGCTCTGAGTCACCTACCTGAGAACTTCTCTTTCCCAGTACTGCCAGCCTGCAGAGATCAACCTCTTTCATGTCAATTTTGGGGACACCTGTCCCCATGGCAGCTCCAGGGGCCAACTGCTGGTCTGCATGGGAGCAAGCACACAAGAAAGTGGTTGCAAGCCAAGGACATTTTGAAGAACAACCCACAGGGCTTTCGTATTGACTTAAGAGTAGTTTCCAGTATAAATGTCCTGATAGAGATATTTATGAGAAGGCTTCTTTTTACCAGCTTGTAGACACAGTTGCACGTCCTTGTATTTCTTTGAAGTGCCTGAAAAATGCTCACCCTCTTCTATGTGTGGCTGGCTTCACTGTATGGGGGAATTTTCCTACAATATGATGTTCCAGAAGAAAAGCTGCCGTTCTCACTAGCCTGGTATTACAACTATGTCATATGAAAGCATTTGCAGGATTGCTTCTGAATAAACCACACATATATTTCAATAGGTGAAACTGAGAGAAATGGGCTGTCTCTGTTCTGTATGAAGCCACTAAAAGTTATTGAAAGAAGATTCAGCACAGCAAAAGTTATCCAGCTCAAACAAACAAACAAACAAAACCACAAACAAAAGTCACGTTCTGCTCTTCTGCTGTAGAACTCTCCACTGAAATCAGCTGGTCTTGAAAAAGAGAAAGTAAAGGCAGAAAAGCCTCCCCACTTTTCCTAGCAGATAGTATGTCACTGCAGGTTACTATGGAGTTATCGAATAAAGGTCAAGAAGCTTGTTCTGCTGATCAATACCTCTGATTGTAGATGCAGATGCAGACCTCAGCAGTGGCTGTCTCCTGGAGGCTTCCCTCCAAAACTTGTGAAACAATGAAAATAAGAGGTGCAAGCTCAGGACAAATGGACTTTTCCTTTCTGTTCCTGCCACTTGGTTATGATAACCTCTCTTTTCACATCTTTGCTTTACATCAGATTACTAACAAATAACCACAGGGGAAAAAATAATAAAAGTATCAGGAGGAACAGCTTTAAATGGAAATAAAGAGATGTGTCTAAATCCTTTAGGCTGTTTGGGATGTCTCAAGTGATTTAGTCTGGCTGTATCTGTGCATTAAAACGTACGAGGGCACTGAGGTTCAGCACTTATCCTATTAAAATGTTAGAAGAGTCCCAGGGTTGCTTCAGACCAAACAGACCTGTACCACATGGTCCCAAGGGAATGGCTCAATAGCTAGCACACTATGCTTTTCCATCAGCAGTGTGGACACAGACACCCTATTTGGAGGGTGAAAGGGCTCAAAAGCATGGAGCAGGGCTCCCAACCAGCAGGCAGCAGTGCTAGGATATGTCATTTAATAGCACAGACCTGCCATAGTGGCTGCCTGCTCCATGGCAGGTCTTTGCTGTAACAACAAAGAGCTATAACCCTGCATGATGTTTTCCAGTCAGAAGCCTGTGTTGGATGAAGACATACTAGGGGAGAGACACCACCCTGTGAGTCTGGTCTTCATGTAGATACCCTCCTGACAAGGCTGTGCTGGTTGTCTGAGGGTGAGCTGCAAATTCAGGTTGGAGGGACAGCAAGCTACCTGTCTTGTTTGATACCATCTTCACCTTTATTCAGCTTGGGACAGGCACACTGGGGATGGAGTCCTCAAGGTCCCATCAAGCCCCTCCTTGGGCATTGCTGGAGAGGACACACTTCCCCTAGCTATAAGTGGGGAACATGCAGATCTCATCTCACCCACAACAGCCTTTCTGGGTTAGCAACAGTGGAAATGGTGGTAAGGGCTAATGCCCTGGAGTTGACTCCAGTAGGATGGAGTAGCACCAGCTCTGCTAAAGTGTAAGGAGACAGCTAATGAAGTATGTAGGGTTCAGGGTCCATGGTCTCTCTCCCCCACCTCTGAGAAGAGGCAGAGAGGACAAATACGTGAATCCACTCTGCTTTTAGAAGATTTGAAGCTGGAAACTTCCCTCCAAATCATATTTCTTGAAGGGTAAGATGTGTCAGAGGGGTCAGTGTCACAAATCAGAAGGTAGCAGGGTTAAAATGGGCTCTCCAGGGAATTTCTGCATTTGGGGTGGCGGGGGGTGGGAGGGCTTGGAGTGAATGTAGCAAGTGATGAAGGGAGGGGAGCCATTACCTGGACTTTTGCTGCACATCCTGTCCCCAAACAGAAGGAAATAGAAATCCAAGGGCTTTATTCATCACCCTAGTGCTGAGAATAAATACCGACAGAGTGTAAAGTGATGCATCCCTTGAGGGATCTAAAGATAAAATGTTCCTTCCCTTGATTCCTTGAGGTCTCACCCTCTGGGCCCCATTGGGGCAGGCACACCAAGGTCAGCCCAGGGTTTGAGGTCTGTTGTGGGTGCTGGGGCTGCAATGTGGCCTTAGGAAGGGGGCTGGGGAAAGGACAGGTCAACATTTGGCAGCTTCTGCATCCTATAGTGTCTTTTCCCTTTGGCTCCCACACCTCCATCCTCCCCTCCAGCAAATACACTTGGATCTTCTCCTGGAAAACAAAGAAATAGCACAAAGACAGAAAAACCAGCACCCAGCATTGCTGAGAGGCAGGTCCAGCCCTTGCTGGACAGTATTACGCTATCTCTCAGGGTATTACTCCTGCATTGGCCAGGGGTAACTGGATCTGTGATAGAGTCTGATCCTCCCAAGCCTTTAATTGGATGTGTGAAAGGTCCAAAATGCAGCTCACTGTAATGCTTCCCCCATCTATGAGATGCACAATCTTCTTGTCACACAAGGGCACTTTTCAAAGAACCCAGCCTCCTTTCTAACCTCTGATATCATCCAGCTCCCAGGCCAGCAAGTCAAGGCAGACCCTTTGCAAAGGACCCCTCTCAGCTAAGCAGGGTGCTGGTGTAACACTGAATAGCTTTTTAGACATCCCCCCTCTTTTTCTGTTCTGCAAAGAGAATGCTGCAGTTAGATGAGAGGCAAAAGGCAATGGCAGAACAATTAGGGAACAGTCGCTCCCTTCTGTGGGATGGAGCTGCGGGACAGGACTGGGATGAACGTTCTGCAGGGCTCGTGCAAACTGGAGCGTGAATATGGGCGTGCGGGGAGCACCTGCGTGTGCCAGGCAGCAGCTGGGGCAGTGCTCTTGGCCTGGAGAGGCTGGTGTGGCTTTTCCAAGGTTCCTGTATCTCCCACCCCTCTCTCCACCTCCGATTTGCACCGCAAACAGCAGCAGCCCTCTTCTGCGGCACTGGGGCTGGGACAATATGCCACGGATAAGTGGGCCTTCTGTCCCCAGCTGCACTAGGGCCAGGCTCTCCCCAACCTGCAAGGCTTTTGCTTTCCTTTTTTTTTCTTTTCTTTTTGGTTTTTTTTTTTTTCCTCTCTCCCCACCCCCTACCCCCCTCTCCCCCTCTTGTAAAATCAATTTGCGGACAGCTCACTCATTTTTCCCCCTTGCAAACTTATTAGCTATTCAGCCCCGGCGAACACTCGTAAGCATCCTTTGTCCCAGGGAGGGCTGGAGACCCCTTCATTAGCAGTGATTACTCTGAGCAGTTTGACAGCTTCCCAGCCCGCTTACAAGACTTTCCCATTCAGCTCTGCCCGGGGCTGCCCCGCTTCTCAAAAGAAACGGAAATATTCAAACATTTCTTCCCTTCTCCCTCCCCACCCCCGCCCGCCACCAGCTGAAGAGAGGAAAAGCTGTTTCTCTTCTCCTCCCTTCCCATTCACTTCACTTTTCGTACAATATTTTTCCTTCTTTATTAAGCCAGAGGGAGAGGGGTCAGGGCAGACTTTTTAGAGACCTTTTTCTGAGCGTTTTTTTTTTTTAATGTAAATACAAGCTCCCCCTCCTCTTCCCCTATTATTAATATTGTTGCTGTTGCTGCTGTTATTATTATTATTAATTATTATTGTCACCACTGCTGCTACTATTTTTAAACCAGATGAAGGCTCAGGAGGGCGACGCCTTGGGTTGATCTTTAGGGAAAAGGAATGCTGAAAATGCCAGAGGAAGGACATTGCCTTTCGGTGCGGGGATGGAAAGGGCAGAAGTGTGTGTGTGTGGGGGGGGATTAAAAAAAAAAAAAAGAAAGAAAGAAAAAAAGAGGGCTGGTGGGGCGGGGGGTGTGTGGTGATGGGAAGCAGTTTTCTTCGTGGGTTTTATCGGTACAGCCAAAGGCGGCCGGCGCAGCTCCGCAGAGCTCCGGCAGTGAATAGCAGGGCTGGGAGATGCTCAACTCCCCTGATCCTCCCGCACCAAAAAGGGCCTTTGCACCGGAGCTTCTCCTCTCAGGGCTCCGTGCTCCGCTCCCCGTCTGTTTCGGAAGGGGCTGGTTTGTCCTTTCGCCGCGGCTGGAGCACTGAGCATCCGCGGAGGGTCCCTTCACAGCCCACTCGACAGATACAGCATCCTTTATGCCACTTAAACCCTTTGTCGAAATACACAATATTCACGCAGCTGCTTATTGTCCAAATTCCTGCTTTTTTAGTTAGGGAAAAATAAAATAAAATCCACGCTATCAGAGTCTGAGCGCGTGTATCTCCCCCAAAGCTTTAATTCCCCACAAAAAAAACATTGTCCACTCCGCCCGAGGAAATTGCAATCCGCTTCAATGGTTCTCGAGGAAGGGAGGAAAGAATACGGTGTGTTTCAGACGATTCCGTTCTGAGGGCGAAACCCGCTTTTACTCCTCAAAAAAAACCAAACAACCAAACCCGTAGGTGGGAAGCACTGCTCGCCTGCAAACCCACCAACCTCAAAACCGAAGCAAAACTCCCCACATCGTTTGAGGATTGAGCAGCAAAGCCGGGGTCCTCTTGCATGGCTCAGTGGGGGACAAACCTGGGGTTTTAAGAGGCAACAAAACTAGCGTAGGGTTTGGGTACAAAGTGGCTGCTCCCTCAAGTGGATGCCCCTCAAAGAGAGCTGGAAACTCTTCCGCAGTGGGTATCCCTCAAAAGGAACTGGGAACCATCCCGCAGGTGAGTACCCCTCAAAAGGGGCTGGAAACCCCCGCGCTGCCCCCACACCCAATATCCGCTGCTCCTGCTCTCACAAAATACAACCTATTTACCTCACTCACGACACCCTCGCCAGGGAAAGTTGCTTGTAAATGAACTTTAAAAAATCAGTTAATAAATACCTGTTCCCTGACCCGTCACTGTGATGGTCTGTAAGGAAAACCGAGGCACAAGCACTGGGCAACGCAGCTCTAGAAATCGATGGTGCCAAAGCCTTTCAGGCTTTAAATGTAAACTTAGGCAGAGGGGGAGAAGCCACTGCCGAGAAGGGACTATACATCCCGATAAAAGGCAGCACGACTGAATTAATGTCACGGATTTGAGATGGCCTTGTGCCCTCTCCGTCCGTGCCTTTGCAGGGGAGCTGGAGCCGAGCGGGGCCGGGGCGTTCCCTGGAGCTGCTGCGGGTGAGCTCTGCCCGGCTTCGCCTGCTAAATAAAACGAACCGAGCAATCAGCTTACCAAGGAGGCATCCCTCTGAGGACAGGGCAGTAAACGCGATGAGACCGAGCAGACAAAAAAAGCACAGCTCAGGCGATTTAAAGATCAATGTCAAATTGTATAATATAAAATCCTTCTGCTAGGGAAAAAAGATTAGCACGCTCCTTAGACCTGGCTTTTGGTATCCTACAGCAAAACCGCCCCAAAACAAAGCGAGGGAGGAGGATAATGAGGACAAACCCTGGCACATCGCAGGGGCCGAGATTTGAGGTTATTTCGCCCCCGATCCGGCCCTTCCCGGTTATGAAGGGCTCTTGATTTTTTATTTTATTTTATTTTATTTTTTTGCATTTGCATTTGCATTTGCCCAAGGAGGAAGGAAGGAAAGTTTTCTCCGGTTTTCTTCTTCCTTTTTTTTTTTTTTTTTTTTTTTTGCCCCATTTTTTTCGCTTTTCCCTCCTCTGTGTCCGAAAATTCACCGCTGATAATCCCAAAAGCCCTTGAGAGAGGAGAAGCTGCGGCGATGCTTTCTTCTTCCCTTCCCCGGACACCCGCATCCTCCGCCAACCTCGACCCTGCTCCCCTCGCCTCATTCCGGCTCTCTGCCTAACCAAAACATCACACCCCGGTCCCGGGGACCCGGCTATTTCGGTTCCTGCCAAGCTGACGCTGAAATACCGGTGGCCTTGGAAATCTGCTCTGCGTAAACTGGTGGTCTTGAGACCGACACCGTCATTTCAACGCAGATGCGAGGGTCGTTCACCAAATATTTTATTATGGTTTTAGGCTGTTTCATACAGTTTCGTCCTGCACATGCTCTACAAGTCACCTGTGCACATAGAGAACAAGCCAATAATAATAATAATTAATAATAACAATAGAAAAAAAAATCTACCATAGCAATCCCTTAAATAAGTAAATAAACATTATATATATATATATATATATAAAACCCCAAACAAACAAAAAAACAAACAAACCCAAAACTTTAAAGTAAAGCAAAACCCAACCAAAAGAACAGCGTCTTTTCAACATTAAACACCCCCGAGGGGTAATGGCAGTCTCTCTCAGACAGTTTGCAACTTGGCATTGGGGAGGTGTCTATTTTTTTAAGTTTTGTGGGCTTTTTTTTTTTTTTTGAGTGGGATTTTTGTTTGTTTGTTTGTTTTTGTTTTAGGCATCAATTCTGCAAATCCTTCGAAATAAAGGCGACAACGATTTTTATCACATTTTTTAATGCAGTCTGCTGCAGGCCTGGGAGGGAGGCGCGGGCGAGAGGCGTGTGGCTGGGGAGCTCCCCATACCTCGGGTTTGGGGACCGCGGTTGGACGATTACAAGCCCCACTATTCCGGCCGTGTGGGCAGGCAGGCAGGCACCGGTTAGCTGGACCTCCCACTCCCCCCAGTTTGTCATGGCGGTGGTGTCAGATGTCACATTCACTGTCGCTGGATGTGATGGAGATGGCGGAGGTGGCCGCTTTGCTGGAGAGGCTGGCTGTGGGGCTGGAGGCGGCCCCTCCCGCCTCCCCGCCGCTCTCCTCCTCTGCTTGCAGCGAGCGCACCGAGCCCTGCGTTAGGACCTGCTGCTGTAGCCTGCAAGGAACCGGCACACACAGCATCACCGGACCTGCCGAGAACACCCCTCTTTCCCCCCACTGAGGGACTCCCACCGGCACCCCCACCTCCAGCTCACACCAGTTAGCCCAGTTTATTGGCGCTGTCTGAGAAACTGGGTGCTCACCCCAGGGCTAGCGCCACTCCTGGGCCTGTAGAGAGAGAGCGTCTGTCCCCCCACTCAGCAGCCTGTCCCCAAACTGGGACTCATCCGAAGGGCCGGTAAATCGCTGCAGCATCCCCCGGCATAGGCTACCCTCCAGCAGGCCTTACATCTTCCCTCGTAGCCGATGAAAACGGGATGAGGGTGATAGCCCCATTCCGCAGCTACGGAGTGACGAGTGGATACCTCCCCCCTCAAAGGATTCTGGAGAGGAAATAACGGGAGGCTGTGCGCCCTTCCCCGCTTCATGGGGCGTCTACTAGAGTTGGGACAACCCCGCGCCTTTATAGCTGAGATTTTGTGGGTTTGAAATTAAAAAAAAAAAAAAAAAAAAAAAGGAGAAGAGAAATTAGAGAATTATTCCAAGAAGGGTTCCCGGCGGATGCTCAGGACAAGGCAGCTCTCTGCAAACGACCTGGGCCCCAAACGGGTACTGTAGTCTTTGCTTCAGCTGGACATACATGAAATAGCTATATATGTCCGGTCAGAATTTTGAAGGGGGAGGCTGTCTCCCCTTAGCCACAGAACATGGCCTCGCCGCCACCTGGTCCTGCCGGAGTCACGGCAGCTTCGTCAGCCGTGCTGCCCGGCTGATCTCTCTCCACCGTCCCGCTCCTCCAAGAGCATCCAAAGCGGAGCCCAGGCGAGGACCACCTCCGTATTGAAAATAAGTAAATAAATTTTAAAATCAGAAGATTTTCCCTCTGCTCCTACTTCATCTCGCTGCACTTTCCTGGGAGAAATTTCCCAGGCTCGTTTCCCCGTCCCCCGAGGTGGGGCTAGCCTCAGCGTCGAGGCCGCGCTGCCTCTGCCCGGCATCCTCAGACCGGTCTGTGTGGCCCGTGGGGCTCGGCAGCGGAGGGAAAAGCCTCCCTAAATTGGGGCGGGAAGAGGGCCCTGTGCCCCGACGGGACGGGCAGCACCTTACCTGTTCTTGGCGGCTGCTGCCCTGTCCCTTTGCCTGCGGTTTTTGAACCAGTTGCCCACCTGCGTGGGGGTAAGTCCCGTGGCCTGAGCCAGTTCCCGCTTTTTGCTGGGGTTTGGGTAAGGGTCCTGCAGGTACCACTCCCGCAGCAAATGCCTTGTCCGCTCCTTGAAGCAATGTGTCTTCTGCTCGCCGTCCCAGATGGTGCGGGGCAGCGGAAACTTCTTCCTCACCCGGTACTTGTCCACCGGCCCCAGGGGTCGGCCCCGCAGCTTCTCCGCCTCCTGGTAATGCGCTTCCAGCCAGAGGGCTTGCAGTTTGGCGTGGGACTCCTTGGTGAACTTGTGGTTCTCCAGGATGTGGTACAGCTCCCGGTAGTTCCCTGTGTGAAAAGCCACGATGGCCCTGGCTCTCAGCACCGACTCGTTCTTGTTGAGGGCCTCGCAGGCCGCCGGGGCCACGGGCAGGGACCAGAGGAAGCGCCCCAGGCGCTCGATGTCCCCGCTCTCCTCCAGGGTCTCGCATACCCCGGCCACCTGCTGCGGGCTGAAATTGAGGATGGGCAGCTGGAACATGGAGGCGGCGCCAAGCTCCGCTCCGCGCTCAGCGCACCCTCAGCGATGCCCGCCGCCGCCCCGCACACCCCCGCGGCGGGGAAGCGGGCAGCGGCCCCGGCGGCCGCCGCTCGCTCCGCTTCTGCCTTCTCTGGGGTTGGCGAAGCTGCCGCGGGAGGGACGGTGGAGGGCGGAGAGGCGATGGGGAGCGCTCGGCGGCTCCGGCGACTGGGGGCGGTGGGCAGGGGCGAGGCGGAGGAGGATGGAGCAGCGGGGGAGGGCGGGCGTGGGGGGAGGGAGGAAGGGAGGAGAAAAAAGAAAAAAAGGAAAAAAAGGGAAGAAGAAAAAAAAAGAAGACAGAAAAACAGGGAAAAAAAAAAAAGACACAAGCCCAGCTCAGCGCCGCCGCCGCGCTGCTGCGGGAGCGGCTGATTTGCTGCCGGGCTCGGCAGATTGGCTCTCGAGTTTCCATGGTGGAGCTGCCACTCACTGACAGCCGCTGCCAATCACGGCGGCGGTCCCGCACCGCCGGCCGGCGGCACCTCCCCGCCTCGGCTCCCCGCCTCGGCTCCCCGTCCCGCTCCCCGGGGCGCCCCGGCCCTCTCCCCGCGGGACCGCGACCCCGCCGCCCTGCCCCTTCGCTCCGGGCAGGGTCAGAACTGCGACGCGGGCAAGGGGACACCCGGCACCCGCTGCGGTTTGCTGCCGGAAAGTTGGAGGGAGCGGCTCCGCTATGGGATGGCCGGGAGCCCCCTGCACTCTCCTTGGTAAAGCGGTGGGGTCCAAACCGGTGCTGCACACCTAGAGCTCAGAGCGCCCGGGGTTGGGGAGGGCGATAAGGCAGGGCTGAGAAATCAGATGAAAAAACGGCGGCAGAACAGTGACAGTGGTGCTGGGACTGACAGTGACAATGGATGCGGCGAGAGTACCGCAAGAAAACCTGAGATATAGGGAAAAACCTCCCCCCCTTCCCTCTAGAGCCGACTTCCCATCTCCGTTAAGACGAGGAAGCCCAGCGCCCTACGCCGTTCAGCTACAGCTTTATATTTTTTTTTAATTTTTTTTTTTTTACATTTAAAACCTTATTGTTTTCGGCTGAGTGGTCCTGAATAGACGCCTAGAATAGTCGCAGGGAGTGAGAAGTCATTTGTAGGTCAGGCCAGCGACTTAAAGCAGATTTCAGGAGTCTTTTGAAATATTGATCACCTAGTAGGAATCGTTCCCCGTGGTTTTTTTCCCCCTCTGCGCCCCGAGGTAGTAACCACAGGGCTGGGGCCGCACTGTTGCCCCTTCGGAGGTGCAGGGAAAGCTCCAGCCATCTCGGGGCAAGGATGGAAGACTGGGAGGATACCGTTTGCTTTCTAGAGAGAAGGGGTGGAGAGGGAAACCAAGAAGCTGATCTCTATTCTACATATTAGATGCTCAGTGACAATTTCTTCCCAGGAACATTAGAATCTGCGCTCGAGAAGGCAGAATATATTTTGAATTAAGCTCAATATGTTCTCTCTCTTTTTGCAATTTCCTTCCCTCCCCCCCCCACCTTTTTTCCTAGAACGCTTGTCAAAGCATTCAGAGAAATGCCTTCTTAATTTGATATCTTGTTCTTGTTACTCCTTTCCCTTTTCTTCCTTTTAAAAATTTTTTTCCTTTTTTTTTTTTTTTTTAAATTTCCTTTCTTGCCTTTTAAAGAAAGCTCCTTTGCTTCGCTCCTTTGCTCGTAGTCTGAAATTAAACAGATTTACATTTTCTCCAATCATTTCTCCACAGAAACGGACTGGGGCTTGCCGTCTTTTCTTTAGTATCAAGTACAATTTGTCTTTTGCTCGTGAAGATTCGGTAAATCAGAAGGCAGATAGATAGCGCAGATGGTCGGAGGTGTCGGGTCAGATTATGGTATGCCTCAGTACAGTGCTAAGCTCATTCTGACGGAAAACCCTGATATTATTTTCACAGATCTACACAGTTCACTTGAAAAAAACCCTTGGAGCCATTTACATCATTTATGTGAGGCTCACAGCTAGCGGGATGGAAAAGCTTTCAATACTGCTCATTTTCATAAAACCCGACAGAGCTGGGGAGATAGAAGCACAGATAAAACTCATGGGTTCAGAGACACTCCACGGAAACTTAAAAAATGAAAGAAGAGATTCTTCGGCTTCACTTTATAGATCCAGGTTTGATTTGCCCTTCTGCTTAGGGGAAAAAAAAAAAAAAAGAGGAATAAGGAAAAAAATCATAGAAGAAAATACAATTGTGGTAGTTCTAGGCTATGCCTTTAATTTTCTTTTCCACAGATCTTGAACAGAAAGTAATAAAATGTAAATAAATCACTATTGGGTGTAAAAAAGAAAACTGAGCTGGTCTGGCAAATTTAATAGTGTGTGTGTGGGAATTTTCAACCCACCACAATAATGTACAAATATTGCTGAGGAAGAGACCTCTTACACTCCACCCGTCCTCTCTATCAAGGAAGAAACAGTAATTGGGGCAGCTCAATGAAAGGTCCCAAATAACCTTTCCGGGCAGGGAGAAAGCCCCCAAACCTCCTCGGTGTAAGCATCAGACTTCCCCAGGGAGTGAGTGAGAAGGTGGGGACCCCGCGGGAAAAGGAGCCGCCACCCCGCAGCCTGCTCCGCCGCAGACCCCCTCGGAGGTCCCACAACCCCTAAAGCATCCCGGGACAGGGGCCGACGGAGAACAACCTCTGCTTTGAAAGATGTTGAGAGGAGGAAAGCCCGTGTTAATGGCTAGCTAGCTAATTTAGACCGGCCCGACGATGGTGATGATGGCTAATATTATTGAAGGTCTTTCTTTTTATTTTTTCCTTTTTTTTTTTTTAAACAACAAAAAAAAAAAAAGGCGGGGGGCAAAGAAAGCACGCACATGATCTGGAGAGGGGGTTACTGGGCTGCAGCCTAATGATCATGAACAGAGTGAGACAGGCTCCATAATGAAAGCCAGGACTGTAGGCTAAAGAAATGAATCCTCATTAAGAGCAGAGAGCGCAGCTCGCAGAGGCGAGGGCCTGTCCCCCAGGTCCCCAGCCTTTGTTCCTCAGAAACCGGCCCGGATGGGGAGATGCTGGCAGCTCTGCTAGAAGGGGAGAAGTAAAGAAAGAAAAAGAGCCACCAAATTGGGCCCAAGAACTCTGTATTAACCGTTTCAAGGGTGACATGAGGCGGGAAATCAGCAGCTCTGCCATCTCCAGCTGTGAACGTTGGGCTCTATATTTGGGAAAGCGGCACAGTCAAGGGAAAACATCTGGTCCCTGGCTAGGAAGGGACACGGGGGCTACTTGCTCTCTGCCACCAGCGCAGAGACAGGAATCAGCTCCGACGGGGCCCCCGCGTACTTTTCCCACCCCTTGGGGAGCTATATCAGTGGCCGGGACCCTGGCAGGTTCCCTGTCATATATTCGCTCCGTAGGAGCTTTGCCGGACGGGGCTTTACTTCCCCAGTGCGACCGGGAGAGATCCCCAAAATCGAGCCCTACCCTATGAGACCCAGGAGAGGATTCCCAGGAATGTCCTGGGGCGTCCAGGTTCCTGAACTAGTCCCTACGTCTCATCAGAACTGCCTGCGAGCTTGGGTGTGCACTCGGGCGTCTCTGCTTCGTTTCTGCTTTTTCCTCTCTTTTTAGTTCTTCGCCCTTCTCCACGCCCTTCCCCCTGCACCCCCCTCCACCCCTTTTCATCCTGCCTCATCCCCGCGTATTAGTGACACTACTCGTGACATTAGTAACCAGCAATGATAACTGCCTTAATTTAGGTGACGACTCTGAAGCTTGCTACAGGTAGAAGGTGGCGTTATCCCTGCAGAGGTGAGCCCACTGGAGAGGGAGGAATAAACCAGCACGTTAAAAAAGATTAACCAGAAGTGCTGCCAGGAATCCATGAGGGCTTGCATCGACATGGTGTGCATGGCCTTGGGACAGGACATCCCTCTCAGAGCCTTAAAGTACAAATACCCTTAGCAACATGTCTGTACACCTCCGTATCAGCAGTTATCAGCTCCCCTGAGTCTCACAGTCGTGGTCCCTGGGGATCATTTTATCCAGTTGCAGTTTTCATGCACAGCAGAAGTGTGGATACATTTAAAAAATCTTTGACTTGCGTTAAGTATTGCATTAATAATAGACCCCCGGGAACCAGAAGCCCTAATTCAAAGGTCTCTCTAGGCTTGCCGGAGATGTGGGAGTTCACTAAGTGATGCTAAGCGAGTCTGCAGTGGTGACCGAGGGAGACGGAGGGCAGGAAGGCCCTCGGGCCGGTACTTGAAAAATCAGCCACGATTTTTGGCTTTGGGTCGGTACGGGCAGCACCCAGCCTGATATTGGGGAGCGCTCCGGGTCGGGCAGGACTTGAGGGGGCACTGGGGAGCGACGCAGCTCCCCGTCTTCCTCCTGGCTCCGCCTGGTCGTCACAGGGATGCTCAGGAGGAGCAGAGTGCCCGCTGTCGCTTTTAGAAAAGGTTACTAAAAATGTCACCTCCTCCGAGGACAGGGGCCGGGGCTCCCGGCAGCGTTTCCCACCAAGCCACTGAGGGTAATGTGGTGAGGGACATCTGGTAGGGAAATGACGCCTGTTTCGATGTATTTTGTCTGCTTGCATTTTGTATTCTTAAGGGTGTCATAATTGTTGAAAGAGCAGCTATCAATCCCTCCATTCCTTCCTAAGTAGTTATGCTTAAAGCTGTAATCTGATTAATATTAGGGAGAGTGTGCAGGGGGGGTCCTCACTGAAATTACAAACAACCATCGAAAGCACCAAAGAGTTCCTAAAATGCTGTCGAGCCAACACAAATGTTCACCTGCTTTCATTCTCAGATGTATTCCTTATATCTTTGTCCTTTGGCGTGTTATTTAGGTTACCTCTGACAGGAAGTATCAGATCATGGCTGGTATATTCGACGTTAGAACAAAGAAACACTGAAAACTAAATAATAATAATAAAACCCAGCACCGGTATTATTTTGAGACTGGTAAGAAAAACCCTTCCTTGTACAGGGTCCTGCTCAAGGCCAGGGCTACAGGGAGAAATGATTTACCACCCAAGATTACCTTTAATTTTCTTTAGGGTATCAGTGGCCCTGGTTTTAAAGTCCCCAATCCATGGGGATTTGTTTGGCTGCTGCCTTTACCTGTGGTGAAATACACACAGCATCAAACCTCCTTTTAAATTGAGGCATGATCATGTGAAACTTTCACTCTTCCCCAAAGCCACAGTTTCCATTAGGGTTTTCACTGAAAATTTCAACAACAGAAATCAAGCAAAACTCCAAAATATTTAAATAAAATATTTAAATAAATCTG
Organism: Dryobates pubescens; assembly: GCF_014839835.1. Taxonomy (NCBI): domain Eukaryota; kingdom Metazoa; phylum Chordata; class Aves; order Piciformes; family Picidae; genus Dryobates; species Dryobates pubescens. Next base: position 18,716,114 of record NC_071616.1, on the reverse strand, counting down.
GACTGTTTTGACCATTCGGAGGCTCTTTTCCCCCGACCCCAATAAGTTTTTATTTTCTCTCTCTCTCTCTCTTTTTTTTTTTTTTCCCCCCTCCCTGGAGGCTGCTTGCTGAGAGTGAGGGCTTCTTGGGAATTGTGTCTCTCTTTTGTTGTGAGGGACATTCTCGGCAGGTTTGGGTCAGTCTGGGAGTCGGTAGCATCACGCCCAGACCAGTCCAGCTCCTGGTCCAGCTGCCTGGCACCACCTCGATCTTAGAAACAGGATTAGGGCCACGGCGGAAGGTGAGCAGCAGTCCCGGCTGGGCTCCAGCAGTCACGATGCTGCTTCGAGGAGCAAGTTTATCCCAGAGCAGCCGCATGAGCTCGGGAATCATCCATCCCTTACCAGAGAAACTGCTATAATTTTTTTTTCTTTTCCCAAGTTAACACCTAGGAGGTCCCTCAACCTTGCCGAGTTTTTGGCCAGTACTGAAACCACTCCGCTCATTGCCTTTATGAGCTAGTTATTCAAGTCCAGAACAATAGCACTTGTCTGGGACACTTTTAGACTGTCCCTGTCATTCTCCAGCCGTGATCTTTCCCCTTCCTGTGCCCACAAAACACCGCAGGGACTCTGTTTCTAGCCGGTCGTTACCCCTAAGTGAGAGTTTAGGCAGCGATCACTCTCCCTCTGGCGGGAGGACAAACGGGAGAGGCTCAAGGAGCACAGTACAGGGGTGCGCCCCTGCTTTCTTCAGGGGGAATTTGGTGCAGGTGCCTCTAGAGAGCCTCCCAACCCCCATCAGAGGTGCTGCTGGGGACGCCGGGGTCACAGGGTACCCTGTCCTCTCCACGGGGGAAGTCCTGGGTTTCTTTGCTCCCTCCATCAGCTGGAAACTGATGGTCTGAGGGGAAGCAGCCAAAACCAGAGGTGAGGGTCATGGGGAAAGTGAAGGCCATCAAGAGAGATGCTCGCTGCTGGCCTGGGGGTCTGCCAGCGGCTGTGGAGTAGGTTTTGGTGCTCTTGCTGAGCCTCAGATTTATCATCTATCTTTTCAGAGGTACGCAACCCATTCATCATTGACTAGGGATGCTACTATGAAAGAGTCCTTCCTGCCTGCCGACCACTAAAGGAAGTAATTATTTATGACTTTGGGGTGTTGATGTTTGTTTGTTGGGGTTTTTTAGGGATGTTATTGGCAAGCGATGTAAAACAAACAAGGCAGAATCTGCGGGACACAAAGCTCTCCTTTCTGCAGACTCAGAAACCAGTTTTTTTTTGGGGTGGATGCCACAGTGATAACTTCGGGTCGGGAGTCCTTGTAATAAATAGATGGAGCTCCCTGGTCCTGAAAAGCCCCAGTCGGGACCACCTCTTGACAGTCGTTAGAGGGAATTAACCGGGAAGTCCCTGCTGGCTTTAACCAAAGCCTGCTGAAATGACTGACAACCTTCCGGGTGAGCTCGGGTCCTTGATCTCTGGGAACCTCAGACTCCCTTGACACTGGTTCTTAAATTGCTGGGATATTGGGAGGTGTTAACGAGCATCATTGACGTTATTTGCTACTCTGATATTAAATTCCTATTTCTACATGTTGAGGGGGTGTGGGATTGTGCTTGTCTTTAGACAAATTGCTTTAAAGCAATTTCTCCTTAGGTTTTATTACATGTTTTGGGAAGAGGGTTTGCTAACCTGCTTGTGGAGCCTCTTGGAATGAAGGTGTTCCTGGAGAGCAGGACAGGGAGAAGGCTCTCGCCCCACCATGACAGGGAGATGCTGTAGAAAAGGACAAAGCTGTCATCGGGGTCCACAGAGCAGAGGCTGCAGACACGTGGCTTCCAAAAGGACATGCCGTTTTCCACTTCTTTCTCTGTTTTCTTTTCCCTCCTTCATTGCTGACCTGAAGCCAGGTAGGTCAGCTGTTTCTTTTTGAAGCTGCATTTCTTGTTGGTTGAACTGACTTGCATCACATCTGGCCAACACCCATGCTGCGAGTGGCAGAAATAGTTTTCTGTCTTTTCAATCCTGTTTCTATTTTCCCTGTCTTTTCTTCTTTCATCAGCCATGCTGATTTTTTTTTTTTTTTTTACATTTTGTTATTATGTTGTGTTTGGGGTTTTTTGTGTGTTTGTCCTCCACCTTGTCCCCCCCAATCTTATTTTGCTTTATTTATGGATAGTCTTAAATCCATCCTCTGCCTCCATCAGCCTCCAACAGCAAGGTAAAATCAACTCTGCAGCTAGCGCAGTTTGGTGGCAAGTGTCCTGTTCTACTTTCTGCCATGCCTGGGCTATGCATTTTTTGCCTTGTAATACTGTACATCAATAAATAAATAAACTGAGACAACCTATGCTCAGGTGAGTGGTGAGGCTGCCCTGCGCATCTGAGCTGCTGGGGTTGGTGATGCTCCCCAGCATCTTCAATGCAAAGCACTGTTCCTGGATGTGAAGTGTGACACTTCAATGCGATTTTAAACTGCCAGAGGAGTGGGCCGCACCTTTAGATGTGAGCTAACGGAGGGCAGGAAGGCTTTATGCAGTCACTATTCCCGGGTCAGCAACACGCGCGGCGCTTGGAGGGTGGATGAAGCGAGTTACATGCTGCAGTCTCTTAATTTTGTGTGGCATCCCGGTGTATGTTTAACCCCCTAGGAGGTTTCCAGAAGCTACCCCTCTTCCACGGCCCCCTCTCCTTGCAGCCGTCCGGCTCCCGCCCGCCTGCGCGCTCTGCCCGGTAGATGGAGCATCCTCATCGCTTTTCACTCGCGGCCGGCACCTCCGGCTCGGCCCGCAGCCCTCGGAAATATTCATCGTCACCTCCTAACTCTCACTGCCACGGCAAACGAGTGGGTCCCTGACGGGCAGGGGCAGGAATCCCGCTGATAACGCCCCCGAGGATGCAGAGAGCTGCAGCTTCTGGCGATGGGACCCGATAGCCATTGCTGGTTGACCAGCTAGCAAAACGGTCTCAGCCTCTTCTCCCGGCAGATGCTCCAGGTTTCACAGTTGACAGCCCGGCTTCTGGCAGCTTTCACCCTCGCTGCCGGCGGCTCACGGCAAGGAGGGCAACGAGGCGTCGGCTGGGAAGTGGCACCTGCCGGCCTCTCCGCGCCATTTGACAGGGCTCATTCCAGCACTCAGGAGGCCGGTGCTGCAGTCCGGACCGCATCTCCCTGCCTCCTTCCCGCCACCTTTCCCCTCGCGACGCCCAGGGCCGCGGGCGGCTGCCCGGCCATTTTCCCACCTCGCTGCAGTGAGGGGCATGGGTCGTGGCCGGCGGTGGGGAAGAGCGACGAGACGATGATCACACCCCCGAGGCGCCTGTAGGTGTGGAAGGCTCCTCCCGGGCTAGGTTGGGTGCGGATCCAGGTTGCCCCTGTTCCTTTCCGGAACATGGGGGGACGAAGCTAAGAGAGCGGGGCGGTGGCCGTGCTCTACCCGCCTCTGCCTGATGGCCTCGGGTGAGGCCCTTGGCGGCTGCCACTGCTCACCTTGCCCATACACTTCTGTTAGCACCTCAGGCGATGCAGAACCACCACGCTCTGGTCACTTTCCGGGAGCTGATGGCCTCCCAGAATGCCAAGGGGCTGCCTGGCCTCCCCGGCCCTGTTACCACTTTCGGCCAGGAGGGCCTCAACCCTTTTTTTGTGTCACCGTTTTATAGCCCTCAGCTGCAGCCCTCTGGTATCCCACAGGATGGGTTTCCCCCTACTATTTTTACATAAATCCATTTAATTTTTAAATTCCATGAATTTAGGAAATAATTTTCAGTACCCTCCATGTGTTTAGAACGTGGCAATCCCATACATTTGCTGAGGACTTCAGAGACATGTCGATAGCTAGTGATGAAGGCAGGGTACAAAATGCACGCTGGCCATGTGCTTTAAAAGAGAAAAACAAAATAACTGTGAGAAACAGGGACTTAATAAATGAAGAGCCCTACAATTTTTTAAAACTCAGATGTAATAACTACAGTTTTCATTGGCCAGGAAAACAGTTTGATGCTGTGGGGAACAGTGAAAGCAAAAGCAGTTTCAAAAAAGGTGACATGTCATCACCTTCAAGGCAGCGTTCAGTCTGCCCTCAGGGTTCCTAAAACTGTGGACCACACAATGAAAGGCTTTTTTTTTTTTTTTTTTTTTAAAAACAGAGAAATTGAAATACTTGCTTAACTTCAAGAAGAGTCACATAACTGGTCACTTAAGAGAGTTTTAAAACAGTAATGAATAGCACAAGAGAAATACAGCTTGCTCCCAAAAGAGCAATTATAATTTACAGCAGAAATCAATACTGTTGCACAACTGACAGGGGGTAGAATTGAGGAAGAATTTTACCTCACAGATTAGGGGTATTTTTCATCTCTTCATGAAGAACCTAGAAATGGCTGTTGGCAGATGGTATATGAAGCTACTGCTGCAACTCTGCTATGAGAAGTGGCATTAATGACAGTGTTATGATAATGGCTAGAGACTCCATCAGACGGTTTGTCTGTGGTTTGCACACTCAGTGCAGTCTTGTAATGCTTTCTGCCACAATCGAATTCCATATAATTACATTAATGTACAAAAATGCAAGATGCTTAGTAATTTTTCTGGTGGCAGCATTCTGGATAGCATCATTAGAAGTAATATATGAAGTTTGAAGCTCTTTTACCTGTTGCTAAATATTATGTATTTCTCTTTAACAAAAATAATAGCCCCATATAAGAACAAACTCTGAACTTATCATCCAGAGTTGTTTAATGGTTGGATGCTACTTTTCTCTCCAGTAAGACCAAGAATCAGTCTTCACTACAGTCACATCCTGGAAGTTATCAGCTGTCCAAAATGTAGATCGCTTTTGTTTCTGACTGGTGTTAGCTACTGTTTTAAAATCTACAAACACCCTACAGATGATTAGTGCAATTGAATCTCTCAGCGCTTTCTCCTAGTGACAGGTGTCCTTGTAACTGACAACACAGGATAGCATTTCTCCTAGTGACAGGTATCCTTGCAATTGACAACACAGGATAGCATTTGTCATTTGCAGTTATTTGCAGTTTACTTCATTTTAACTATCTATAATGGCAGGTATTCTACATACGCATGATTTCAGAAGTGTTGCCATTTTCTGCAGCTTTACTGTTTACATAAATTGTATTGGAAAATTACAGCAAAACATTAAACATTTGCTTCAGTTCTGTTTCTCTTTTCTACAGAAGCATTCAAAAGATAAGATTAATCATAACTTGGTGGTTCGATGATAGCATAGTTTGTATCTCAGTAATATACAGCTGTAGAATCTGCTCTATTGATAAACTTTGTGTTGTGATACATAAACTAATGAATAGAAGTTTTTTGCTGTTTAGTGTTTGTGCTTTTTATTTTGCATTTGTGTGTCCTCTGTGTACTACCCAATATTTTGCATTTTTTATGAGAACTATCAGGGAAACAACTAACAAACACTGTTAAACTGTTTCTAGAGAACAGTTTTTTAATGTATGCTCCTAATTAATTCTTGCACCCAAGGGAATTATTTAGGATTTTCTTTCATAATATGTAAAAGCAAAAATATTCTGCATTGACCTGTTTCTTGATGCAGTATTTCTTAGTATTTTTCTTAGTGTTTTCAGAATCTGTTTGTTATCTTGTTTCCAGGCATTAGCAACTAGGGTTTTAAATACATTTGGTAAAACTATTATCTTTCTCAGAGTTTTTATCAGAGCCTATACTAATCCAGTCACTTGGATTAGGTGTTCTGATCCTCACTTAACTATTAGGCAAATTCATTTCTGTCAAACATCCAGCATTTTAAATGCTTTCCCCAGCCCCTCCTGCTTCCAGCCTCAATGCTATAGTATGTAGCCTTAATGCCACTTAAGTTAAATTCTGCAGTTGTTTTCTATTCCACTTTATCCTGGATTAGGATCTCATCCTCATCACCAGTTTGTTGTGGCTTTACTTTTTTTACACAGAACTAATGTTGTGAAGAAGCCACTGTGGAACAGGTAAGTATCATATAACTTTCCTTAATGTGGAGTGTATCTGAGTGAACAGCATTTTGATTAAATGGTTATTGCATCCTTTTTAGTGGACTGTGTGACTCACAAACTGTTTAAAGGCCTATAACTAAATTTCTGCACATAGCAGCACTACACAAACAGAAGAATGGATTTGTAGTAATCTGCTTTCCGTTGTATGTGAGGTCTGTCTTTAATCTCAGTTAGACATCTGCAATCATAGAATCATTTAGGTTAGAAAAGATCTTTATGTTGATTCCAGCCAGAAGATATACTTTCTGATTTAAATGTGCATCGCAGTTACAATGGGAGGAGTGTACAGAATGGATAAGTAGCTTTTCCATTACCAGCATCACTGTTGATAAGCTTAGTAAACCAACTGGAGCAGAGGTTACACGTTTTGTACACAAGCATCTTTTCTTTCGTTCTTCATGCCTTCTAAGAACACAAAGGCTCTCAAACATAGAGGTGCTCCAGGAGTGAAGCTTTACCTAAATGATATGCCTCCTTTTTGCTAACTTTGATTTAGAGTTTCAATGAATCCACTACCACTACCACTCAAAAATTTGTTTCCTCTGAAGTGGTTTGCATACTAATTCAAATGCAGTTAAAACTTCTTTTTCTTCCTTTTATCTTAAAATATATGGTATTCTCTTGTAATTTTGACTTGTTTGTTGTATCAGTAAAGCTTTTGAGTGCATAAATCCTCAAAATGCATTTTTCTTTCATAGTTTACAGAATGAGTGACAGGCTTTTGAACAACTTAGACAAACTTCTGCTTCATTTTGGTAGGTCATTATATCAAAAATAATCACTAACACAGTACATAGAGTGATTTTTTTTTGCTTTAAACAGTTATATTAGCTTCAAATAAATATATAATGTTAAGGTCATGATATTAGCCTATTTTTGTTAGCTGTGAGGTTATGGAGATGGGTAGTAATAGCTATTTAATAGTAAAAGTGCTATTTTGTTAAACTCTTCATTAATCAGTGCTTGTGCAATTAATGCCACCCAACAAACATTTGTTTCACAGCTCAAATCATATATATGTGTGTGTGTGTGTGTGTGTGTATGAAAAAGAGTTCATTTTCTTCTTAGTTTTCCAGCTAGAGCAAACTTCGTATGCCAAGGAACATGTGACTCAACAGATAAATCGTGAGTAGTGATAAATTATAATTTTATTAGACTGCTTTTTGGTTTGTTTGTTCTGGTACGTGTTCTGTGTTTCAGGAGCGGAAGCAAGCCTAATAATAGAAGCTGTCCTGTGTCCTGCTCTCACCCTATCTCATCTTTTTCCATCAATACTTGTGCATTCTCTTGAGCAGACTTTTGCTTTTACTTGCTACTTTTAGCCAATGCTGCTCAGCTGTCTCGTGGACAGCCAGTTCCATGCTGCGCCATTTCCGCTCTTACTCTATTTCCTCACAATCACTGGCAGTCCTTTGATTCAGCTGTGTTTGCTCAATACATCTGCCACTTGCCTCCCTTTCTTCATGGTTTTTGTTCTATCCAGATTTGGACCTTTGCCTCACTGCTTCTTCTCTCTGTTTTCTTAAAATAAAGAAGGTTCTCTCAGTTGCTACTACCTACTCAAGCCTGGTTCTTATTTTTTTGCAATCAAGCAGCTGGTGATTTTGTTTGATAATAAAAATAGTAGACCCAATGAGAAAGTCGTGCTCTACATCAAATTCTTTCTCCCCCTGCCAAGAGTTACAGACAGCATAGTACTATGAAATTAAGACTGTTTTTTTTATTATTATTATTTTAATGCTGTTACTATGTGGAATCGCTCACAAAAATGGTTGTGGTAGAGAAATTATTCTTTTTACAGTCCAAGGACGTCTCTGTTCATCACTGGTACTTCATAGATAGATATTGAAGGTTCATGAAAAAGAAGGAGAGAGAATTGTGGTCTGGTTGGTGTTCCTTTTGATGGCAACATTTTTAATAATCCTGGCTGAGATGTCCAAGCTGGTACTTATTCATTAAGAAGATTGTCAATAATAAGTTTTAATCATGAAAACATCTGTAATACTAAATCTGGTACACCTGTTTTAACACTTCAATCATGTAATTGAAGTCAGAGTTGATTTTTTTTTAAACATTTGTGCAAGCTTATGGTAAATAAGCATGCTTTCAGGGAAAATCCAAAGTCTGTGTAGTCATCTCTTATAGCCATTTGTGTGTACAGCGCAGAGATTTCTAAATATAGGTGAATTCACTGCCAACACTCCATATTTTTACAGTTTTGGTTCTTTCAAAAATTTGCCCAGAAATCATTCCTCTCATTTAATTTTGTCTCTGTGTATTACTTGGCAGAACAGTTGTAGCATTCAGCCTTGGACTTTTAGTATGAGATTCATGAGTGTTTTTGGCTAGAGTGCCTTTTTATAATCACTAGAGGGAAATAGGGACTTTGAGGGTGTGATTTGTTTTGCCCTGAAAAAAAGAGTTTAAAGTAGATTAGATAATGTAAGCTGTAAAAATTGTCTGCTTGTGTGTGCTGAGTGTAGTTGTAGCCATGAGTGTCTAGTTCTGAAGCAGGTGCCTGCATTATGAGGTTGGGTGAGATAAATCTCATCTGCAGGGTCTTTGAGAAAGCATAGGGTGAGTAGAAGAGCTCACATCTGACACAGAAGTGTTAATTTATAGAAAATACTAAGTCAAATGTTAAGGGTATAGCTATGTTAAGGGTTATCTTATACCTTGCTAAATCTCAAACTGTCATCTTCAGTTTGCTTCCAAATATATCTGCTTTTTCTACAGAAAATGAAGTATATGTTGGTTGTTCCATAGTTAGGCTTTATGCTAAGTAAAAGCAAATTATTGACTTAAAATACGGAAAATACGAAGATATTGAAAATCTTAATTGAAGCTAGATTGAAATAAGTCATGCTATTAAAATACACGGAGAACATCTTGGTTTTCATGGACTGGTATTTTCCTCAGAAGTGTTTTTTTTTTTTTCCTGATATAGATGCATGTGGCATTTAAAATTCATATTTAGCAAGTTCTGCAAAACCAGACCCAAACTTCAGGATGACCTGAAGCTCTAGAGCAGTAACTAAGGTGCCTTGCATAACTAAGGTGCCCTTCCTGGTTCAGCAGATGAGGAGAATTTGGTGTCTGTGACTGACTTCTGTTTAGGCAACAGGGTAGCAGTGATGGGAAGGTGTGGTTTTGCACTACTAAATCTGAAACCTTGTCTGAAAAACAATCAGAAATAAACAGTACAGAGGGAAAAAAGAAGTCCACATAGTTGTGCTCATGGCATTGCAAGGTGAGCCTGCATGATGGCTCTCACAATTTCTACTTGTGAAAGAGAGCACTGATCATTCAACAACATGGATTCTCCACTAATCACTCATTTGGAAAATGTTAGCAGCTGTCTGCTGTTAGAAAAAGCAGAATTAAGGATCTTCCTTAAGAATCTCTGCAGGTATCATAGTGCCTAAGGATTTGTCATCATAACATATTTTTTTCACTAATTAACCTCTGTCTCCTAGGTTAATTTGTCGTGCATTGCATGTTTCCACCTTGAGTAAATTTCCTTTTTCTTTTAATTTCTCTATTTCTGTGTCTAGTAACAATTTGTTTATTTGCTTCTAGTGAAGTTCTTATTTCTCCAATTTTGTAGTCAGCTTTCCCACTCAAAATATTTGTGTCTCTGGACTTCTGTAAAAGAAACCAAATGTTTAAATGAGAATTTCATTTCAGGCAACTTTTGTACTGCAGTCTCCCCAGTTGTGAACAGGGGCAAAGTGGATTACACTGTGTTTTCCCTGTACACTACTTGTAGTGTCTGCAAACATTGTGGACTTCAAAAAAAAAACACCCCAGGTTCAGCTCTAGCTGTTAAGAGTGCTTTGCTTTCTACCACTGAGAGTTACTTTGGTTTTATATAGACTAGGGTGCAGAAACAGCACAAATAATCTTCCGAAGTCAGTCACACAATAATAAATGATAATTGTGTACTACATAGTCAAAACTCACTTTATTGTTGCTTTGCTCAGTTGCAGGCTGTTTACTCATCTGGCATTCTCCAGATAAAGTATTTCTGAGTGTAAAAAATAGAGATAAAGTAATTCTGAATGTAGACTTTTATTTCACAGGTGTGTTGAAAATACATGTTCTTACTTTTGTATTTATTTTTAATTCTAGTGCATACTGCAAAAATAATAGAAAAAAAGAATGAAATTGCTAGGTTGGAAGAAAATATAAATAACAGCAATGATGCAATTGCTGATTTGCACAAGCAAAATAAGAGTAGTAAGGAGAGCTGCAAGGCGTAAGTATAATACAGCCTGGACTTTCAGTTATGGATGGCATTAACAAAGTCAGTGAGGGAGTAATGTAAAATTATGTGTGTGTATGTGCTCTAGCAGGAGTGATGTTAAACACCAGTATTCTATTTTTTCAAGCTGCAAATCATTGAGTACAAAACCAGCAGTATTATCTATCCCCTGAAAAAGTAAATTACAGAAAACCAGGATACAATGAAGTTTTGGATTTTTTAAAATTAGAATCAAGAGGTTGCAGAGACGACAGGTACTGTCTTTGAAGCATGCAAAGTAGTAAGGTGATAGAAACATAACTTTTCTATATTTGGGTGCATGTGAGTTCTGTCGAATTTGGACATTATTAAGCATACTGTTCAAAAAAAAGTTAATTTTTGTTAACTAAAACAAGTTCATAACTATTACTGACAGTAAGTCTCCATTATGTTCATTGTTTAATTCTGAATTTGGCTTCTGAAATGGAAGCATCTTTCTATTCTTAGTTGACATCTTTTTGCCCTATACATATTCTCTCCTAAGATTTCTGTTGTTATTCTATACATATTCTCTCTCAGAACTGTCTCCACACACAGATATATCTGCAATTCTAATAGAAGATTTTGGTGTAATTTTTACTGCAGATTGCCAAATGCTAAATACTAACTATTTATTTGCAGTAAACACTGCAAATACCAAATAGTCACACTGTTCTGATTATAGAAAATTTTCTGTCAGATTATTAGTGCAAGTTTCAAATGCAGATCGCTTTTGGATCTTAGTTAAGTTTCTCAAGCCAGAATTTGTCTACAAGGATTTTTTTCTTAACTGACCTGGAATATCTAATGTTTACAAATGACAATCTCAGATGTTGCAAGGGTAGCTAAAAAGGCAAATCCATATTTGACAATACAGAGAGTTTGGCCCAAATGATACAGTCCTGCCCTTTCGGCGTGTTGCAGCTTTTGTCTCTCCACAAACTGCCTAGGTCTTTGGCGGATGAAGTGATGAATTGTTAGTAAATTCTGTTTTTTGCTTTCTTGAAATTCTATACCTACTGATAATGAATAATAAAATATAAAGGAACTGAATAAAAATGTCTGTAACATAAATTTTATTATTTTTTTTTTTTAAAGATGTGAATGGAGAGTGTGGATTTTCTAAGAATAAAAAGAAAAGTAAAGATAGCACTGGGGCCTGGTCTAGGTTTATTGTGAACTCTCTGAAAACAGAAGAAAGAATGGAACTGTTAATGATTTAAGTGGGTATAGTGGCTAGCTGTTTGCATCAGTTGCCATGCCATACTGATTTGTAACTTTAACATAAAAAGACTTAGGAAAATATTTGACCTTGACAAGAAAATTCCAATTTTATTTTGCATTAAATTCTTGCCTCCATTGCAGTATGAAATGAATGTATCTGTAAGTTTCTGATACCTTTCACACTGCTTCCTTAGATACCTTTTGAAGTTGCAAATTTATTTGCAAATGATAAACTCTTAAGTGATGCAATTTAAAAAAAATTAAAAAATGAAGGGTAGAACTAAGGATCTGCTCTAAATTTTAATCATTGAATTCAATGGGGTTTGGCTCAGGTCCTACAAAGAATAATTAATGGCATTAGCGTAAAGAGACTGAAAATGAGAAGTGACTCATTAATGAATACATGTATTCATAGAAGGACAATGCTTGCAGAAGAGAGGAGACTGTGTCTTAAATTATTGAAAATGTCATTTAACGACATACTGAAAGCTGTGATAAACAAGCCCTAGCTATAAGAACAGACTATTAGAGCACTTAGGTACTAGAATCATAAACTTCTAAAATTTATTGTAGTTGATACTCCATATATACTGACCATGATTCTGATGTTGGTTTTGCAAACTCAAATATAATTTTGGAAGTCACACTCACCCTCATAGTTGACAAATTGCCAGTACTGCCCAATAGAGCTCTCAGGGAGGCAACTTTTCATCTGGATCACTAGACATTGTAAGTATGCTGAAGTATCTCTGAAGCCTTTGAACAAAATGTGGGGGTTTTGTATTCAACAAGTCTACAGAAAATATGATAGATGAGACAGGTGAAGTGGGATGCTACTGTGGTTTTGTCTATGTAATAAAGAACCAAATGTACAACATGACCAAAAAGAAATGTGTATGATTAGATAAGTGATGACATTTTTCTAGTATTTATTTTCTTGAATGATTCAAACTAGAAACACTGATTCCAGAACAATACGTGGTGGTGAAATACATCTGGTTGAACCTACTCCAATTGTATTGATTCTCTTCTGTTTTTAAAATTTGGATTCAAGGATGGTGAGATTTCTAGGAAATAAAAAATAAAAGCCAGATGAATTTGGAATGTTGTTAATTTGAAAAAGAAATTGTTGTCTTGTCCTACTAGCTTTCAAAAAAGTGAGGATGAAGATGTTTTTTTATACCCTAGCTCATGAAAGGACAAATAAATGTGATAGCTACCATGAACATCTGTGAAGCAATGATGCATTTAGCAAACTTTTAGATGAGCTACTTGAATCCTGTGTACCCTGTGTTTACAAAACAGTGTTCTTGTACTACTTGTTTCTTTCACGTCTGCTGAATAGATGTGAACACAAAATACGACACAGTTTGTACATTGATCAAGAGAAGCTCTGTAACTTTTACATTGCCTGAAATTTTTTTTCTCTTCCAAAGAAAGGCACTGAGTTTTTGGAGCAGAAAAGTTTGCGTGCCAGTAGATTTTCATATAAATATGTTTGTTTCTAGTTTTATAAAAACCTCAGCCTTTAAAAATCCAGCTTTCTACTGAATTTGTAGTAGATCTGGTGAAGCAGCCTTTTTGTATTTAGATTTTTAATCGCCAGTGATGTCAAACAATTTGTGCCAACAGTGCTAAATTTCCTGAATGGATGAAGCAATTTCTCATTCAGCTGTTTTTGTTGGCCATCATTATTGATGTTGTAAATGTTGATTCTTTAGTGTGTTGTCTCAGCACCTGAAATACATTTGTTTTTTTGTTCAAGGTTATTTGGCTTTGGTTTAGCAAGTTAATTATCGTGTCTTTGTTCTTTATTTATTTCCTTGATGGAATTACATTAAATTAGCTGTTACCGAAGCCTCTATCATATTCTACCTTTGGAGTGATTTTCTAAATGAATGTTCATACTTTGTGTTATTGCATACTACAAACTCTTCTGTTTTGAATCATAGGGCATACTCACATCCAAATATGCCCTTCATTTACCCTACTCATGAACATGCAGTGCAAAGTGGGCCATATGCACCCTCAGTTGGTCTTATGTCTCCAGTGATGAGTTATGTGCTTTGCTCGATTGCAACCTTGTTCTGTATTGCCATTTCTCCCCTCCTTCTTGTTGAGGTAACTCTTTAAATGTATCTATACTGTTCCATTTAGTCTCTTCAGTCCGTATGGATTTTTCCTTCCCATATTTCCACAATGTTTAGCTTTAATAGTGTCTATATATATGTTCCTAAAATTGGGGCTTGTGTGTACATCTCCTAGGACAGATAGATCCACTCAGACTTCATTGTGGGAGTTTGTGTTGCCTTAGGGTATCTTGTATTCTGGACAAAAGCTGCTTTTATCAATCAGTTTAAGCCCTGACTGAAGACAGGGTGTGCTATTTTTTTTTTTTTTTCATGTGGGAGGTGCCCTTGGAGGAAACATGGGATTTTGTAAAATTGGAAATAGGGTCTCTGTCCTACACTAGCCCAGTCTGTCAGATTATTCATCCATCATCTGAATCTCGGCTCCCAGAACCTCAGAAGATACCTGCTGACAACCTGTCATTACAGAGGTTACTCCCTCTGACTGAGCAGAGTATTTGTCAGCAGCACATATGCCTGTTTAGCTCAGTAGACTTAAGTAATTTTTCTGTCCCTTCCCTCACCTCAAAACACTTTGGTGTCTGTTAAGTGTTAAATGGCTGTTTGGAAGTTACAACTTTCTGTGCAGATACCTTTATGTTACCTTATCTGAGAGGGTAGGAGATGTCCAGGCCTGGTTGGCTTGTGCTCCTAACAACATTATTTTCAGGCAGAATGCTTACTTTCTAAAGAGACATTATATGCCTCTTTTAAAGATCACATCTGAATCAGAAAGTTTATTTGCCTGATTTTCTGGAGTTCCCACATCCAAGGAAGTGCTATCTCTAACACTTGAATGTTGATTAAGTACTGTTAGTTTACTAGTTGTGTGCCCTTCATGCATTTCCTCACATTGCTGTACTTTCAAAGCAGTCTATACCATCCTGCTATAACAAAGTCACTTTGGTTGACTGCATCATAGCACTTACATTACAAGACTCCAGAAATAAGAAGTAAAACCAAAAATGGATTAATTGTATTTCAAGGCTTTTAGGGGAGCCACACTAGAGGAGACCTGGAGTAAACATTACAGATGTGGAGCCATATTTGCTCTAGAGGAATGTAATTATGAGCTTGGTGTGAGCCACTCAGCACCTTGTGTCTGAGGACGTGTTTCTAGAACAGATACATTTAGCTGTGTAGACATCCTATACAGCCAGATGCCTGGTTCAACAGGGACAGGGATCTACTTGAGAGAGTCCAATGGAGGGCTACAAGGATGATTAAGGGACTGGAGCACTGCCTCATGAGGAATGGCTGAGAGACCTGGGGCTTTTTAGTCTGTAGAAGAGAAGACTGAGAGGGAATCTAATAAATGTATATAAATACATGAAGGCTGGGTGTCATGAAGGAAGGGACAGCCTCTTCTCGCTTGTGCCCTGTGACAGGACAAGGGGCAATGGATGTACACTACAGCACAGGAAATTCCACCTCAATGTGAGGCAGAATTTGTTTATTGTAAAGGTCACAGAGCACTGGAACAGGCTCCCCATCGAGGTTGTGGAGTCTCCTTCTCTGGAGACTTTCAAGACCCATCTGGATGCGCCCCTGTGCCACCTATGCTAGATGATATGGTCCTGCTCTGGCAGGGGGGGTGGACTTGAAGACCTCCAGAGGTCTCCTAACATCCTGTGATCCTCTGAACTCTGTGGAATATGAAAATATATGTGGATGAGGTGGAAAATATATATGGACTTAGAGGTGAAAAAGAATGTAGCTGGACAGAAACTAAGTTCAGCTTTCATCATTAATTTATTGTTCATTATTAGCTGGCATGTTTTCCTGTAGGGGCTGAATATGAGTTCAGATCTAGTCAGTAAGAAGTGGCAGGTATGTGGACCTGTAACTCCACACTGCTAGGTCAGTTCTCTCAGTGTCTGGACTGTTGTACTGAAATGCAGTCTCTTTCTGGCTATTTTCTGAGCAGGACTTGCTTAGCAAGTGGAGGAATTTCTGAGTCTGTGACTACTGCTTGCATTTTGGTATGAAATAGGTGCTGGTGACAGCAATGAGAACAAAGTGAGGTGCATCTTAGTCAAGAATATTGTACATATCTAAAGGATTTACTGATGGCACAGCTCTGAATACCTAACAGGAATTTAGATGCCTAACTGCTTAGCATTAGGGTCCAAAAAATTTGTGAAGCTCACTCTCTTTATTCCTTAAAAGAGTGTTTTATAATCTTTGTTAACTGTATATTCTTGAATTTGCACCTTTAAAATCTTAAGAAAATAAATGTGCATATAAAAGCTTTCTGTGTTAAACCCATTTATGCTTGACTTTCAAAACATCAGATAATGTATTTGTTCTAGTAAGCTAGCTGAATAACTTGATGTCTTAATTTCCAAATGGCTTTTGCTTGGGGAAAGAACACTTACATGCCTTCTTTTTTATACTTTCTCCACAGCTGGAAACCTACCTATGTAATTCTTAGCAAGCATGAAGAATATGTGAAAAATGAACTCGAATCTTTACAAGAAGCTGTAGAAAAAGAGAGGTATCTGTTTTCACGTGGGATGAGGGTTCTGGCAATAGTGCTTTTTACCCTGTCTGAACTGATCAGCAAAGATAGCCCAGGCTGCATCACAAAGTTGTTAACTTTTCAGGACGATACAATTGGCTGAGTTAATTAAAAGAAATGTCAGTTTACATTAATATGAGCTCACGTGTTATTTTCTAGGACAGGATAAAATATGGCTTCTTCAAATTTATTGCTTTCCAAATGCTGATTATAGTTTCTTAGCGTGTTCAATTCCCTAGAATTTCACCAAAAAAAAAAAAAATCTAAATAAATAAATAAATTTAAGGCAATTAATGCTTCAGCTTTGGCAGAATATGAAATATCAGAGCATGTTTACCAGAATATATAGAGATTTTATCTATGAATGATTTTCTGGGGGCCATTACTATGAAATATCTTCATGTACACTGTGATTTCTTGAGCTTCAGATATTCAGCTTTGGGAAGACTTTTTTAAAAAAATGATGATTTTGCACTTTGTTTCTTTTTCAGAAGTATCATTTAATTGAATGTAAGTCTTTGAACATATATATGGACTAAGTAAGATAACAATTAGAAGCATTCCAATGATTTTATAAATAATTTATAAATATGAATTGCATCTGATTATTAGAATATACACATCACATTTTTGTCTACTGCTCCATATTCTTCAGATGAACCACACAGCATGCAAATCCAATATTAAATCCTGAAAAATAGGTTGAGTGGCTCAGGAAAGCCTGGTCTAAAACCACTATAAGACCAGTTGTGGGCAAGATTCTAGTCAGTGTTAATTGCAAATTTCTTTCTCTTCAGTAAGTGGCATTTAAGTTGTTTCATCTTCATTAATTAGATTCTGCATTTTAAAGAAATAATTAGTTGTGCAGTGTAGCTGCCTGGATTCAGTAGAATAAGGAACAGTCCTTGGGGGTTTTCACTGATACAGAATTTTCTCAGGTAAAACAGATTTTCATTTTAGAGGGGTTGCTCACCTTCACTGTTCTGCTTGTGACAAGGAAAAGGATTGTCAGGCCTGTGGTGAAAAAAATCATGGTAGACCCACCTAGAAATCTAAAGACCAATGTAGAGGTGTAACTTGGGGTAATTTAAGATGTTGGCCTTGATTCTTTTGTAAGTATTCTTTTTGCCAGTTGTCCAAGAAAGCAGGAATAGCATGCCTGATAGCCTTTAATTAACTCAGTTAGTAGCTTATCTGTCTTCTTCCTGTTCAGAGCTCTATTTGGCAAAAAATCAGGCTAAATTGGCTTTCTATGAGTATATGATTAAGCCATTTTGGCTTTAACTAATTTGAGCTGACAAGCCAAAGAAGCATTACTTTTAAATTGCTTCTTTAGATAACTAGTTTTGATTCCAGCATAAAAGTGTTTGATCTGTTTTCCTGAGCTTAATTATAAGACATCATGAATATAAATCATAAAATAAATTTAATTCATGCATTTTACAAAAGTGGTCTCTCAAACAGAGTCCTTCTGTACTGAAGCAGTTGATGATGCATGCAGATTAGTGAGATGTGCATTCAGCAAATTCTAAGTATTTAAATTAGGAAGAAAAATAAGTGCATTTAGAACTTTAGATGCTGAATGAGCTTTTTAGCCTGGCTTTTGGGGACACTGAGGCCATGCTGCTTGAGATGGGAAGAAGTTTTAAAAAGATGGGCAGATCAGTTTGCATTTAATTAGGCACTTATTATGGAGACTTTCAAAGCCCTCCCTGTTTTTTTGTTATTATGGTTTCAAGAACATAGAAGAAATCTTATATGAACTGGAAGTTGATGCTAAACATAAGGGATATGAAGAATGGAAGAGAAATAAAACAACTGTCCATGGGTTCAGGGGTTTTGTGGGTGCTGTCCTTTTGCCATTGTCATTAGATGAAAACTTTACTTAGTTCTGAATTCTAAAGAGCCTCTGCTTAACTGCCTGAGTTAGAGGATGTGAATTACTTAGCAAAAATATTAAAAACAGTGAAAAATCCTCAAGTCCACTATGCAACATATGGCCATAAATATGAGTCTGTGGAAAGAACATTTTGGGAAAAGAATATAATGTTTGAGGATTATTTTGAAAAGCTTGGAATGTACCAAATACAACAAATAATTTTCCTTATTTATATTTTTTTTAAAAATGTATTTGTAATACATCCTTAATTGTACATCAGGAAATTTGCTAGTTGCTCAGCTATCATTCATAGCATCCATTAACTAAATTCAATAGAACTGAAGATTTTCGATCTTTCCTACCTGGGATTTTTGTACAGCATGCACAAGTATTGAGTGAATCAAGAAACTTAGATTCCTAAGACCATTTATGTAGAAAAATAAATAAATGAGTGTAACTTTCCACCTGAAATTTGGGAAGTGTCAGTTCCTGGATTTCAGAGTGTTGATCTAAAGCTTCATTCCCCTTAACAGGTGTATTAACAGGTGTATGAACTTCAGTCCATTTAATAGGAACTAGTGTCTGGAGCACAGCTTTCCTTGAAAATTAAGAGTTTACTTTTTTTCTTTTTATTTTTTTTTTCCTCCCCTGTGACTTTTCCTTTTGTAAGAACAAGAGCTTCTACTATTGAATCTAGACACATTTTTTCCTCCCTTCCATTGCCTGGGCAAGCCTGTGGGCAGACAGGAGTGTCTGCCTTTCAGGCTTGCTGTGTGAAATGATGAATAGCAGTTTGAAATAAAACTTATTCTTTAAAGAGGAATACTGTGTGCTTTGCAAGCAGTGAGAGGTGCTGCTTGATGCAGGCTTGATTCATGGTGCAGGTGAACAGGTGGATCTCTGGCTTTAGTTGCTATTATGCACCATCATTTCTTTCACAAAGGACTTTCCGGATAATCTACAGGAGTACCAATAACTTAGCATTTAAAAATTTGCCTCTCTCTGCTGTTCATATAACTATATTCTAGAGGATTGCATTTCTTTCACATTCTGTGATTTATACTGGCGTATTCTAATACCAAGAAACTTTGTCTATATTTCTTTATCAGTTGAAGGACTGATCTGTGTTAATGGCACATGCTGAGTGTTTGTAGCCGGAATATCTCTTCATAAACATTTGCCATCTGCATAAGCACCATCAGATTCTTGATATGTATTTTGCATATGACTGAATTTGTCCTTTTTTGTTTTTCAGGAATAAGTGGCATAGAATGTAGAATTTGAAAAAACAGGACATTTTAATTTATTAAGCACTTACTAAGTGTTTGCTTTCAAATGCAGAGAGAGTTGTAGTTATTTGGCTCTGGGTATTATTATTCATAATTTAAAATCTATTAATAATTAACTCTTGCCTATGTGGGAAATACAGACGTCTTGCAAGTCTATGCCTACATTACATCGTTGTGATATTAAGAAGCAGAACTAGTTCCCTGATTGCATTCTTAATTATTCAGCTTTCCCAAATGATGCCACTTTGGTGCTGAAAATTACCTGTAACAAAAATCATGCCTAGCAGCATTATTGGTGTAGTAAAAGACTCATCCCAATGAGATAGCTGAACATTTGATCTGTCATTAGCAATCTATCCTGTAAATTCCATGTCTGAATGAGAAAACCTGACTAAAAAAAAAATAAATGTCTTTTTCAGTGTAGTCACTGTCATTGATTTAACACTAGAGGACAGCTGTTCTGTGGAACAGCACTTTTCTTCCTCTTCTTTCCAAACACAATATTGATCAAATTTCAGCTTTATTTGTTATGGCATTTGTTTGTTTGGGGTTGTTTGTTTGTTTTTTGTAGTACAGTCTTTTCAAAAGCTGTTTAAAGTCTTAAAGATGCCATGAACATTAATTGCTGCTACTAATTTTAATAATTTGTAGCTGTGTGCTCACATGATCTTGGTGAAATTATATTAGTGTAACATTAATTTAGAGGGCAGTCCTACAAGAAGATGAGCATTCTGGCTTTTTGCCAGTGAAATACTGAAGTGTTTGCTTAACATTAAGCATGACTAGTCCTGTTGTTTTAGTGTGACTAATATGTGCATTTAAGGCTTCTCTGAGACAGATTACTCAGCATCTCCTTGGAGGCAGCTCTTAGTCCAGTGATGCATCATCAGACTGCTCTAAATATGGGATGCTAGGCCAAATTCCCTCATACTGTAAGTTTGATACAGCTCCAGTGAAACCAGTGGAGCTGTGCCAATACACAAGAGCAGATAACTTGGCCTGCAGTGAGTTTCATGAGAATTACATAGGAAAAACAATTTCTCTTCTGCTGGGCTGCCTTTAAATGTGTTATGTTCTGCATTTCTTTCAGAACAATGAGGTTTGCCTGTTTTCTGCATCACACGTGTATTCTTTGTTACATACAGCATAGTCGTCATTGAAAATAGTTGGAAGATGGAGAGAGCAAAATAATGATATATTAATTCTAATCCATATTGTTCCAGGACAGCAGCAAGTCTAAATGAGCTGATTTCATAAATTAATATTATTTTTCCTTATAAACCATGGCTTCATGTGGTAAAAATTTAAATCTCTTGTATTTCTATAGGGAAATGTATCAGGATTACATAACTCAATATAAAGAGGTTTTGAAGCAACACTGTGAAAAATACGCAGAAACTGCCCTTGCACAGGAGTATTACAAAAAAAGGAAAGAGATTGAAGAAATCCAAAGCAGAATTTTGAAACTGTGTGAAAAATATAAATGGAAAGAAGATGCCTGTTTGGATAGACTGGGTACTACTTTTATCAATGCTTTTATGGTAGAGCCTACTGGCAGTGCACTGTGTGTTAAAAGTGCTGTACAGAAATCCTCTGGTTAATTTTCCAGAGTTTCTTTTATGCCAGTGAAAAAGGTATTTGTTTTGTTAGGAAAACAGTCTGTAGCCAAAAAAAAATCTTTGAAGAAGTATTTGGAGTAAGCATATTCATTCCTTCAACCCATGAATGTAATGGGGAGAGGTTTGCTGTTGGGCTTCTCAGGAAAAAAAAAAGTGCTAAAATTACTTTAGAACTAACCTCTCAACATTTTGAATGAATTTATCACATTTTTAGTGCTGTTTTTAATGGCATTCTTCTCATTTACACTGCTAGTTCTGTTACATACACACACATAAGTGCTCCTGATCTATTAATTTATCTTATATTTGTAATGGAAATTCGATTTCTGAGTTAATGATCCAAAACTAAATTTTATTTCTGCAGATCCTGTTCCTTTTAAATCCCTAAATGGCTGGGCTTTGCAGATGTATCCTTGATTTGTAGGGTTTGTAGAGTTTACAGGCAAGAAAGTTTATATTTACATTTCACAACTTCCTGTCGAAAAACAGAGCAATTATTTATATATTTGTGTTTAGGGGGGGCAGCATTGACATTCCTCTGTGAGAAAATTGAAGGTCAACTATTATACTTCAGTTTAAATTTATGGGAGCATTTTGAGGAAAGAAGATAAAATTTTACTTTATGACATCTCTCAAAATACTTCATGAAGGAAGTGAGCTTTGAAGATTTGTCCAGGAAACATAGATCTGCCAGAGCTTTCTATTACTGCACATTTGAGCTCATGGCATACCAGGCTGAAGAACCTGACAAAGGGTTGGGGTCTCCTTCAAAAAAGGAATGTTGCAATCTATATTCCATAACATGAAAGTGCTTCTTCGAGGCAAAAAACACAGGAAATGTTAAAGCTTGCTGCAGCTGCTACACAAGAATCCATTGAACTAGAAAAAGAAGCAGAGGAATTAGAAATGAAAATCAAGTATTTAAAAAAGGTAACGGTATTTTAATTTTCTTATGTAGTTATGTGTGCCACCATTATATTTTCAGAAACCTGAAAAAGTGGTGTATATTCAAGCACCCAGACCAATATGATGATTCCAGTATTAGTAATTATGTGTCTATAGTATCACATATATTTTCTTACAGAAGGGGATCCATGAAAGTAAAGGCTCTTAAGTCTTGCTTTCTCTTGACCTTGATTTACACCATGTGTCATCGGGCTAGCTTGACAGGGCCAGAGAATACACTTCAAAATGAAGCAGAGCCATTCCTTAGTGTGCCCCAGGGCTTGACTATACAGATTTCACAGGTCCTACTGGTTTTAAAGGTTTTGTTAAGACACATGTATTTGTCTAAATATGCTTTACAAAAAGAATTGAGTAAATTTATTTCCCTGCACACCCTCCCCCCCCCCCCCCCCCCCCCCATAACTGTGTGGTTCAATAAAACTCAGAAGTAGAACTGGCTGGTTTTAGACAGGATATCACTACAGTTACAATGACTGGAAGAAGCTTTCAAAAAACAAACAAAGAAAGATTTTGTCGGAACAGCATTTTGATCCATGCCTCTGCTGGAAAGTAAAAGGTCTCTCCTAAGCCTGAGCAGCCCAATCTTGTGAAGAGTTGTAAACTTTTATAGTATTGTGTCAGGACACTTTTACCTCTCTGAACCATATGATTGGAGACTGCAGTTACTGCCGTCTCAGCTATGTGCACTTCAGCCAGCCTCAGGCTGATAGAAGTGTATCCTGCATGGGTGGTGTTTGCTGTTGATGTTTTGTGGTACTATTTGACACTCACATAATGTGGTATGTGCCATATAAATGTATAGTAAGAAGGGATGTGGTGAATTTATTTGCATCTATTGAAGGAGACCAGGAAAGGAGCAAGTTGTTCTGAATAGATCTTTAGAGTACTCTTTAGAGTATGCAGTACTCAAAAACACCTGTGTATTCAGTTGTCACCATTAGTCCAACAAAAAATATTACTTCTGTTTAACCCCATTCTGCTTATTTCTTCAGACAGTCTTGGCTACAAAAACTCTTCATCAGGTTAGGAAAACATTTGCATTACATATCTGTAATTTTTCAAATTACAAACCCAAATATTTATTGTTTATCTTTTAAGACATTTGAAGAGACTACAGAAGATCAAAATAATTCCAAAATAATTGAAGGAAAAAAGCAGAAAAGTCTAGAGAAGCTGAAGGAGTTTAAAGAAAGGTACATTTTAAAATAATTTCTTCCCTTGTTTTCATCCAGAGGACTATCTCAACATTCACACACATACTGTCACAAACCACAAATCCTTGTTAAACGTCTGGCAAGCTTCCCTAACCCTGATCATGAGATTTATTCATGCAATTAAAAAACTTCCATATTTCTTGGGGTTAAGATGGTGTCAAATTTTGATTCTTGGAAGCTAAATATTTCTGGAAGCTTACTATTCAAAAAATATTTTGTAGAAACCTTTGGTCCTCACAGCCACTGATGATAGATCTATATGAATAGTTTTGAATACAGCTACATTGACTGTGCAACCACAGATAAAATACATTAACTCTACTAAAAAAACATTTGGGGAAAAGGAGTCAGGGTTCCACATGACATTTATCTTCAGCTCTGAACTACTTAAGAAATTTAAACCTTAATACCAAGCATGAATGAAGGTTTCATACACAGGCATAATGGCTTAACAAATGAGTGGGTGGTCAGTTACAAGTGGGATTCATTTTAATTTGAGCTCAAATTAGAATGAATTAAAATCACCATCAGGACCATCTTGCACTTATCTGGAGATCTTGCAGGTCTCAAAATATCACCCCTAGAGCTGACACTTTCAGACCAAAATCCGTCTTAAACTGCAAATATGTCCCAAAGACTTTGTCCAGGTGATTTTTATATTGTAGAATCATTAGTCATAGAATGATGAAAGTTGGAAAAGACCTCCAAGGTTGTTGGGTCCAATTATTAACCCAGCCAAGTCCAGCACTAAACCATGTTACCAAGCTACAGGTGTACAAGTTTTTTGACATTTTCCAGGGTCAATGATTCCCCCACTTCCCTGGGCAGCCTATTCCAGTGCTTAGCCACTCTTTCAGTAAATAAATTGTTCCCAATATCCAACCTAAGCACAACCTGAGGCTGTTTCCTCTCATCCCATTGCTCATTACCTGGGAGAAGAAACCAACCCCCACCTCACTACAACCTCTTTCTGGGGGTTGTAGAGAGAGATTAGGTCTCCTTTCAGCCTTCTTTTCTCCAGGCTAAACAACCCCAGTTCCCTCAGCCACTCATAACACTTGTGCTCTAGACCACCAGCTTTGCTGGCCTTTGGACACACTCCAGCAACCCAGTGTCATTTTTGTAGTGAGGGGCTTGTAGTGTGCTTGAAATAGAAGAGTTTTGAGGTGTTTTAAATAGGTGTTTAGTAGACTCTATCTGTAGAAATGTGTCATTTTAATCATCCCTAGGCTGCTTCACACAGGGACGTTTTAATATCTTCTTACAGACCTGTAAACTATTCTACCTTCTTGCGTAAGATTTTTGTAATTGGCAAGATTTCAGAAACCAGGCAACAATAAACCCAGTTTTAAGACTAACTGAAAAAAAAAAGAGTGAAACAGTTCCTCTGAGTTTTCAAAGAAACCCATGCCTGTCAAATCTGTAGATAGAAAAATGCCAGTCAAAGACCAATTATAAAAGGTAGAGATCTGTGCTCTGTGCACAGACATGTAAGAAGCACTCAGTCAGGTTCCTTGTGGAGAGAAGTTCACAGGGTGCATTGCTGGACACGCTATTTGTCTTCATGTCTTCGAGTCTTCAGGTGCTTGTACCTTCACCTGAAGTTGCATACAGGTAGATTTTTTTTTGGGCTACTTTTATTGAAGCAATAATTCCATGGCTTGTGTCATAATTAAAAGATGTTGTAAACATTTTATACCATCCTAACTCAAATTGCCTTTTGACCTCCATGTGCATTTATGTGATATAGCATATGGTATCAGGCCATTACCAGATTATTAATTGGTATGTTTTTTCTAGAGTAAATTTTAAGGCTTATTTACATAAAAGATATTAATTATATAGAGATTTGCAGAAAATGGCATAAAATGTTTTTTAGAAAGTTCTCATTTAATAGTAGAGTATTTGAAAAAAAGGTCTTCACTGGAAAGCACAGAAGCATCTGATTAAGTGACTTCTGGGGTTAAAAATGAGTGTACTATGAATCTGTGATTATTAACACAGTGAGAAAAATGACAAACAGCAAACTTGCTGACATAATGACTCATAGGAACGAAAACCTTTGCAGACACAAGGCAGTACACAAAATTGTAATGGCAGGATTTGGGTACTAAAGGCAGTAATTTCTTGGGAGCTGGTGGGTCACTAGAAGGTTACTACTGAGCAAAGAGAGCATGGTGAAGAAAAAGAAGATACCTTCATTTTCTGCCACAAAAGAAGGAGAAAACAAAAGAGTTATACTGTGAATCTCCATGAACTGATGCAGACTAGCATGAAGAGAAGCCAGCAGCATGAAGGGAATGAACTATCCAGAGCAATGAAAGCACTGAACAGGGTGATGTACAAATTAATAGCCATGAAATGTTTTAGAGGGCTGTAGGACAAAAAATCAAGACACAAGCTAATTAATAGCTACTGATAACAGATGTTACCCTTTGGGCAGGAAGGTGGCAGTGATAACTGTTCTTTTAAAACGCTTGGAACATTCTGTTTTAAATGCCTTATGGCTGGCCAGCTAGCTACTGATTAGGCTGACTGCAAGAGATTCCTCTTCTCATACTGTTTTCTCTGATTAGTGTACTCTCCTAGTTCACCAGTTACACAGACTAGTACAGTGGTTAAAATTTCCAAATCAAGAGATCTCATCAGTCACCAAATAGGACTCAATTATTTTGAAGCTCTGGTCTCCACTAAAGATTATATTTATTCTATAGGAAGGCTGACATCTTGAACCATGCTGTGGCTTGTATCATGCTCATTCTCTTTGCTCTTGTAAAATATTTGAGAGAGGTTTATTTCCATTATTCTGTAATTCTGAGTTGGTTATTTTTCAAGTTAATTATGTATTAATTCCACCTCTGAATACTAAAATAACTGATGTTCCAAGTGAGATTTTTTCTTCTTTTTTTCTAAAACTGCTTGTAAAGGATCTGGCATAGTGGATTAGTGCAGCTCTTTCAGTATCTTTGCAGCACAAGTTGTTAAAAGTCCTGTTTGGAAAAGAACTTGCTGGCATGAGCCTGATTAGAATACTGAACATGGCTTCGATACACAGCCCTGGTAAATTCCATAGTGGCAAGCATGATTCTTCATATGCATAACCAAGTACACTTGCTTCCTATAGTGGAGATACAGTCACACTAATCTTTGAGCCTCGTTATTCTGCACAGAATAAACCAATGCTAAGGAAATGAGATTAAAAAAAAATTATTTAAGAATATGTATTTTTTTTCTTTGCTCTTTATTAAAAAAAGGTATTCTCTGTTTTGCAATATGGATGTAGATAAAGATTTCATATCTTCTCAGATGTCTACTAACAATGAAGTGGAGAAAGAAGACAAATTACCTTGTTACAGTTTGTACTATTTTGAGTTTCAGGATGTAATTTGGTTTTCCTTTCAATGGTTATTAATTATGCCAGAGTAGGTGCATGTTGGGTTTTATCAGTACCATTTTGGGGGATGGAAGGGAGCAGGTGCATTGCATATGCATAAATTTAAACTGTGGGTTCTTTTGGAAAGTTCTTTTACTTAAACCCCACATTTTTTAAGAGCTTCTGAGTCCTGTTTATAACTGTCGTCTGCACATTTTCCTGGACAGACATGCACTGTAAAAGAATGCTTTATTTCATGGAGAGTGAATTTGTAGAAATACAGAGGTGTCTACTAGGAACATGGAAACTGACTCCAAGAACTTTTAAAACCACAATTTGACATCCTAAGTTCCATGAAGAAAAAAAAAAAGTTTAAGTTTATAACAGTCTAACTCAGGACCTCAGCAGGAGCAGCCTTGTGCAGTTAATTTTTGAATAACAGTTCTGGTAAAGCAGGCAAATAATTCATTTTGGATAAAGTGATGCTGTTTTTGCCAGAGTTCTGTGCTTAGCTCTGGGTTTATTTCTCCTTGTTTTTGTGCTCTCTGCATCTGAATTTAAAGGTACACCAGCCATATACACATCTTATTTCCTGTAGTACTCATTCTTCACACAGGTAGTATCTACAATTACTGTAAACTGAAAGACATTTTAAATTTTTTTTAAAGTATTATTCCAATTGATTGTTTTTAACTGATGCATTGTGGCATATGTTTTATATAGATTCTTAGGTCTTAGTCCAGCACAGCACTAAATGTACATAGAACAGAAATATAGAATCATTTGTGTTGGAAAAAATCTTTAGGGTATATAGCTGAAGACAGTGTTTTCTTCACTTATTTCACCAGGGTACATTCATGGTTTTATGTGGTCACTGTTGTGCATGTATATTAGTTTAATGTGTTCTTAGGTCCATTTATCTTCTCCAGAGTTTTGAGTTTGGCATTTTCTTAGCAGTGTCACCAATTTTACCCTCCACTACTACAAGTCCATCCTACATTTGATCTTATTTTAATTTATGGAAAATTTCCAGGAGAACAAAACAACCGATGCAATTCTTCATTTGTTCTGAAGAGCATTGTTTAGTCAGCTCTAAACCAGATGTTGTAGCTAGAAGCACAGAGGTTCTAAGCAGGAATGCCAGAGAGAAAATAAAATAAAACTCATTATTAAAAAAAAAAAATTGTAAATGCTCCTATGCCAAATAGCCACTTTAGCCTTCATTGTTCTGCTAGCCTTTGTCTTTCCCACACTTTAAGAAAGGCTGTTTATCACCCCCAGACAGCATAATTACCCCACAAGTGAAAACACTTGGTGCAGTTTTCGCTTTTGTCTGTGTAGCAAATATTCCAGACAATTGCAGGGAGAGAAAAAGTGTTTCTAAATGTGAAAATGTGCTTTCAGAACTACAATAATGAAGTACTTTGACTAAAGTGTAAAACTCCAAACTACTTATATTTTTCTTTGATACTGGTAAAATTTGAGTCAGCAGTACACTTAAGATTGCCTTAGTGCTACTTTATGGCATCTTCTTTTTGTGATATTCTCTGTCTGACATTGTTTAAAGAAAACATCAATTTTTATCATCTGCTGGAGCTGAAAGAGGTAGAACCTCCCTGGAAACATTCATCTCCCTTGAAAACTGTACTTACTTGAAGCACTTCGATTTTGTGTTTTCCTTTCTTTTGCAATTGCTAACGTTTTTTTTGGTAGGGTATTTGAAGAAAGTGAACCTACATCTTCGCTAAATGAGAAACGTCAGCTGTGTAAGCCATTGCGTGTCCCATGCGCTCCTTGGAGATTAGTCCGGTCTGTACAGAGTATTCAGTTCTCAAGGCAACAAGGAGAAAAAGGTATGGTGTGTTTAATGATCTTTCCATGATGATTTGGGATTGTTTTCATATAAATGGATGGAAACTGTAACAGATCTAGTGAGCTGTTCCTGCTGTGATAGTTGAAGCCAGGCTTTCAGTGGAAGTTGGGTTTTACCTGTCTTTATTTTTGGAAAAATCTATGTCCAACTTCCCTCTTATCTATGCAATGAGTAAAGTAACATAACAGGTGTATCTGATTCATAGTGTCAGAAAAGCATAGTGTCAGAAAAATCTGAACCCTACTTTTAACACTCTTGGCATGAATACAGTAAATATTAGTAAATATTTGCAGCAAATAGATACTTCCATATATTATAATAAATATTTTGTATTGGTTATTAACAGAACAATGTGTGAGCTTTGTTCCACAGCTCTGTTTAACAGTGCCAAGGTGGCTGGGACCCTAGCAATCAAAGTGAGGCTTGACAGGGTTCTGGGCAATCTGATCTAGTTGAGGATGCCCCTGCTTACTGCAGAGGGTGTTGGACTAGATGAGCTTTGAAGGTCCCTTCCAACCCAGACCATTCTATGATACAAAGTAATACTTGCTAATTTAGGGAGAGAAGAAAAAGAAACACCTGTGGAACCTCCAGTGACCACCAGCAGTTCCTCCAGCCTCGAAGAAAACTCATCACAGGTATGCAGCTCTCCCTCTGGTAAAATCATTGGAGTATCAAATCTATTTTATGTGGTTGCTTAAATTTAAAACACTTCAAATATACCTAGTGCTATTATATCTTACACAAAACTTGTTGCATGGTAATCAAGATGCTAATCTTGACAATGTGCTGATACTTGGTAATCATCATAATTTTTTTTTTCTTTGGCATAATTTCTAATTCCACTGAAAACATACCTGTTCTTAAAAACTGCAGCTGGTAGTCATAGTGAGCATTCTAATGTCAAACTTAGGGTGGATCATATATCCAATTAATTTTGTGTAGTTTTTGAAAATTAGAATAATCTTTGTAGATTCATGTCATTGTATGTAGCATATTTTTGGAATTCTAAAGAAGGAATGCAATCTTCTGTAACTGATTGGGTGGCAGGTAGTGATAGGACTAGGAAGAATGGAGCAAAAATAGAAATGGGTAGATTCAGATTGGATGTTAGGAAGAAATTCTTCACCATGAGGGTGGTAAGACACTGGAAGAGGTCGCCCAGGGAGGTGGTAGAAGCCCCATCCCTGGAGGATTTTAAGGCCAGGATGGATATGGCTCTGGGCAACCTGATCTAGCATGAAGTGTCTCTCTCTGTGGCAAGGGGCTTGGAACTAGATGATCCTTGAGTTCCCTTCCAACCCTAACAATTCTATGGTAAGACATCTACTCCATAATGAGGGATGTCAGAGAATAACACAGACTCTCACAATGCACTGGGTTGGAAGGGACCTCTAGAGATCATCTAGTCCAACCCCCATGCAGTAAGCAGGGACATCCCCAATTAGATCAGGCTGAATACATAAAGGACCAAATGTGCAAGGCACTACACAGGATTGCCTGCAATTATGCTGTATGTGTCTGCCTGCAGTTAACAGCTCAGTTCCAAGATTTAACCGGGATCAAAAATCTGGTCTGAGAGGAATAAAACCATGATTAGTGTTTCTTTGTACACTCGAGGAATCCACAACTACATTTTTCTGTCTCTCACATATAAAGAGATAATTCCTATGGCACTATTTTTGAGAAGGTAAAGTGTATTACAGCTGGAGCAAGTGCAGAGGAGGGCAACAAAGCTGATGAAGGGCCCGGAGAATGAATCTTATAAGGAATGACTGAGGGAACTGGGGCTGTTTAGTTTGAAAAAGAGAAGGCTGAGAGGAGACCACATTGCTCTCTACAACTACCTGGAAAGATGTTGTAGAGAGGCTGTTGCTAGTCTCTTCTCACAGTTAATTAGTGATAGAATAAGAGGGAATGGCCTCAAGCTGCAACTGGGTAGGTTTAGACTGGACATTAGGAAAAAAAAATTCACAGCAAGAGTGGTCAGGCATTAGAATGGGCTGCCCAGGGAGGTGGTTGAGTCACCAACCCTGGATGTGTTTAAAGGTCATTTGGATGTAGTGCTTGAGGCTATGGTTTAGGAGTGAACCTTGTAGAGTAGGGTTATGGGTTGGACTTGGTGATCCTGAGGGTCTTTTCCAACCTGAATGTTTCTGTGATTCTGTAATGTCTTAAATATGCAAGCACAATAAATCAATCCAGAAACAAGCTGAAGGGACAGCTTGCACAGTTAAGAAGACCACAAATAAAATCTCAAGAAGTGCGAGAACATTCACAGAACAAATAGATTGTTAAAGAATTAAAGGTGTATTCACACAAGGTAAGACCACAGGAAAGAAATAGTTTGCAAGTGTGTTTTCTGTGCAGAAGGTTGGGGAAGTTTCTATACTAAACCTTTTCTTTATAAGGGACATCTCATTGGATCTATTTAAAACTAAATTTTAAAGAACAACAAAAATCATAATGTAAAAAGTTAACAGAATCAGTTGGTTTTTACTTAAGAATGTCAAGAGAACTGAAAGACCAAGTGAGCAAATTGCTAAATAGTTTAAAGTGGAGCCTGTGGAAGAAGCAGCAGCTTTCATTAGATAAGACAACATGAAGGGAATGGCTACACTGAGTAGAACAAGACCAGAAGAAATTTCAAGCAATTCTGATTTGTGACTGGCTGAGGGAGTTGGACATGGAGAATTGCACTTGAAGATTAGTTAAGGGAATTTTAAGAGTGATGGCAACAAGGAGAAAAAGATGGAGTAGGGAAATAGATTAGATTAGAAGAAAGAAGGTTGCTGTGCTTGAGATGTGCTGTAAACTACAGAAGTGAAGTGCCACACAGATTCTTCATAACCAGCACTTTTGTCCCCCACCCTGAACTGAATTCAGTTTGATATATTTTACAAATTAAACCCAAGGTAAAACTAGCAGCTCCCTGTGAAATAATGTGTTATCTACATCCGAGGCATAGATTCCTACTGCTACTCTGCCCTCAAGGCACAACTACATGCTACAATACAGAGTTAGGGCTTCTGCTTTGATGAATATCTGTGAGGCAAGGGTATTTCCATGTTTTCTGCATGTTTTAGTCTACCCAGGAGACTTTCACTAATGCACACACTCAACTTTGGCCTTTGGAGGTGGAGACAGGCCAGGCTCCAGCCCTTTCAGTGTTGTCAAGCAGGAGCGCAGCCTCTCTGCAGTAGTAGAAAACCTGGATGAAGTTTGTAAATTATGTAATGCTATTTGTGTAACAGAATAGTTAATTATTCACTTCTTGTTATCAGTGCTGTGAATACAACTTTATAGAAAAATACAGAAATGGTTTTGGGTATCACGCCGTTAAAATGCAGGTGAAGCAAAGACAGTAAACAAGAGTTTATTGCCTGATCTCTAAAGAGTGATTAAAAGAATGGATTTGCACAGTCTAAGGAGAAATTTGAGTGATATTGTTGAAGTGACAGTTTCTTATGCTGCCTCATTTGAATTTTTTGCTGTGTTTTAGACGGTTATTGAAACTGCAGGGAAGAGTAATCCACAAATTTCCCCAGTTCCATCAACAGCAAGTTTGCAAAACCAAATGCAATTCAGGTAACTTTTATTTACCAAAGTAATTGACATTCTTGTGATTAAAGTTTATGGAAACAATCCATATTTAGACAGACAGTATTTTTTGTCTTTTAGACTGGTACTTCCTCCAAAGCAGATGACTTCCAGTCAACAGTTTAGGAATGAAAATACAGTTATAGGTAAAAGTGCCTCTCTCATTTTTTGTGATAGGTTGTGCTGTTATTGCATGCTAGATCACATAATTATAACAAATTCGAGGGGCCAGATTTTCATTCTGGTATTAAGTGGGCCACCATTTGTATTCCTTTTCCACCTTGAT
Source organism: Dryobates pubescens (assembly GCF_014839835.1). Taxonomy (NCBI): domain Eukaryota; kingdom Metazoa; phylum Chordata; class Aves; order Piciformes; family Picidae; genus Dryobates; species Dryobates pubescens. The sequence continues at coordinate 18,683,850 of NC_071616.1, read as the reverse complement.
TATTTAGTTCAAACTTAGAATACAACAGACAGGTCGTGTCCTAATTTAATTGACTGAACTGCTCAATAATATGAGATTCATTCAGCACTGACCATTGCTAATGAGAGGAACCTTTCAGCATCTCTTGTAAATCCAGTCTCATGTAGTCTCAAATTACTTGAGTAAAGTGAAATCCAGTCTGAAATTCTTCCCAGAAGGCATGAGAAAATGAACAGAAAAGGGCTAAAAAATCTCAGTAATTTAAAAATCTTAATTAAGATTATTAATACAATAAAATTAGCTTGAGAAATACATACAGAATATTTACAGAAACAAACCAGGAGTTGCAAATTAACCAATTGTTCTGCAATCACAAGGCACTGAGCTTCAGTTTAAATATTTTTTCTAATTGTAGTGCCAATTCAGATGTATGCCAGAAAATATAGTCTGTTTTTTTAGTGACTAGGATCCTAATTATGTGTCCTGAAACACAAGATCTTACCCCATGGTGCCTGAAATGTTTCACTGAAAACCAGCAGTCTGATACCATTCTTCTCATGACTCATCGTGGCTTTTGCCCAGTTCTCTAAGATATGTTTCATTTGTGTCATATGGGTGGGCCTTTTGGATTGTTTCCTCCCAGTTTCTGGTGGTTGCACTCTCAGAGGACAATGGTTGGATTAGACGAACACAGTACTCCTGGGCAAAAGTAGCTAGGCTTGAACAACACACCAAACCAGCCTGAACATTGCTTTAAGGATAGTACACAAGTGGCAAAACAATGGGTATGGATGTTGTGGGTTAATGCCCATTCTGAAAACAAAGGGGGGAGGGCTTGTGAGTGCTTTGCCCTCCCTGCAGGGTGTTTTCCCCCTGGGAAGCTGAGTCTGTTCCACTCCCCCCTCCCTGCCCAGCTAGGGTATAAAAAGCAGGGCATTGCAGCTATTAGGTCTCCTTTTGGCTCCTGCCTCTCCTGGACGAGAGCTACTGCGGCTGCTTTTCCTGCTCCTCTGCCACGTGGTCGGGCCTGATCCTTCTCCCTGCTGCCTCCGCGCCTCTTCAGAGAGAGACTGGTTTTGTATTATTCTTCTTTTTCCCCCTCCCATCCATCCTTGTTCCTTGCCCCTGTGAACCTTACCTGTTATTGTTATATATATATTGTTTAAAGAAAACTCTTTACCTCTCTACTTCCAAGCCAACTCCAAATTATTGTTTGGTGGATTTGCTCCTTCCTTTTTTTTATCTTCTCTGTTGGGAGGGAGGAGGGGGGAGTGGGGGAGAGATTCTCAGCATTGCCCCCATCTGAGCTCTTAACTCCCAGTTAAGGCTTAAACCACCACAATGGATATAGCCACAAAGTGGGTTATTATGAAAACTACAGTTAGAACATTTCTTTACCAGCAGCAATGTCAAGTTAGTAAACCTTTCTCAAACATTTTTTTCTTGCAATGTAATTTTGATTTATCTGTTTAAAATGCTGTTATAATACAGGCATTGGTGTCTTGTTTGTGTAGCAGATCAAGAGGCCAAATGTGTTAATAAAGAAGCAGAAGAGGAACCAAAGGATTCTTCATACATACCTCAAGTAAGAAAATAATTTCTTATAAGTAATTATGTTATTTAGAAGAGTTGCAGTATCTTGATGTTTTTGGATTGGCAAGAGGTAAGTCTCAGAAACTGGCAAAGTGACTCATGACAAGGCACCCGAGAGATGAGAAGCAAATCAATGCCTTCTGATTATTAATATGGTGATTGTTCTTGATCATGTTTTATGCTATCTTAATAGCAGGCTATTTAGGATGACTGTCCTGTGGGCAGCATGTTTTTTGTATAAAGTGGTGTGGGATAGGGAAGAGAATCAGAAGGGTAAAGATGCAAAAACTTGAGGACTGAAGACAGTTTAACAGGTATAGCAAAAACTGTGTACACCAGAGAAACAGAATAAGGAAGCCTTTTTTGGGAATATAGGACTTCCTCACATGTAGTGGTTACTTGTGAAGACAAATGTTGTAACTCAAATAGTCTCCTTCCTCCTTCACTGCAGCTTTTATTGTTGAACATGATATCATATGGTATGGAATAGCCCTTTGATCAGTTGGGGTCAACTGTCCCAGCTATGTCCCCTCCCACCTTCTTGTGCACCACCAACTTACTCACCAGTGGGGCAGCATGAGAAATTATCTTCTGATTCTTTGACATTGTGTGAGCACCCTTCAGCAACAACTGGAGCACTCCCATGCTATTAATGCTGTTCTTACCACAACTCCAACTCTCAGCCAAAACCAGTATACAAAAAAACCTTTGGTATATGCCTCATCTTCTCCATGGCTCACCATAGGCTGATGCCAATGCTGAGTCTGATGGAAATCAACAGAATCCAAGTTGTCATTTATCCAACATAATCCATTGTCATTTATCATCTTCTGAGGAAGAGGAAATACCTCAGTCAGCTGAAATATATTCTGATGGTGATGTTTCTTTATTTCCCTGGGGCATATCAAGAGGATTCCAGTGTGACTTTAAGCATTATCCTAAGACTTATTTTAGAGGGAATTAGTGTTTTCAGTCAGTTTGAGAGGTTTGGGGGGGTTTTAATTATTTTTCTTTATTAAAACTTTCATATATAGTTTCATTCACAAAATGTCCATTTAAGATTAGGTATGGTAAATACATCACTGTAAGTATTTTATTAAAACCTTTTTATTTTTCATGAGAATAAAATTAACTAATCCTAAACCAGATGCAGAACATATTTGTAGGTAAATGGACTAATGATATATTATACGCCATAATCGCTATTGTCTGTTTCTTTTCACTAGGACATACACACATGCTTTAAGTCAAATGAAGATAATTCGGACACAGCAGAAGAAAGTGCAGAACATTTCTTGAGGCCACCTAAAACACCTGTGTCAAAGGGGAAGGAACCTCAGTTTTCTAAAACACCTCCATTTGACTTGTACGACTTCAGCTTTGATTTTGAGCAAACTTGTGTTTATTGTTATTGTATAAGCATTTCCACTGGTTTTGAAAGACACTGTAGAAAAACTTCTCTAGAAAGCTCTTCTGACTTTTTTTTTTCTGACTTCTATCTAATTTATAAGATTTTCTTCTTATGTATCACTTCTACTTGGAGTTCTTTTCAAAGAGGGAGACTGCTTAGAAATAGGAGACACGGAGCTCAGAGGAGACCTTATTGCCATCTACAACTGCCTGAAATGAGGTTGTAGCCAGGTGGAGGTTGGTCTCTTCTCCCAGGCAACCTGTGACAGAACAAGAGGACACAGTCTCAAGCTGCACCAGGGGAGGTTTGGGCTGGATGTTAGGAAGAAATTCTTCACAGAAGGAGTGGTTGGCCATTGAAATGGGCTGCCTGGGGAGGTGGTGGAGTCACCATCACTGTAAATGTTTAAAAAGAGACTGGATGAGACACTTAGTGCCATGGTTTAGTTGATTAGATGGTGTTGGGTAATAGGTTGGACTCGATGATCTCAAAGGTCTTTTCCAACCTGGTTAGTTCTGTATTCTGTAGCTCCTCAGCTGCAATTGTTGGCTTTTCCTGCAGTAACATTTCTATCTTTAAAGAGTCTTTTTGGTAAAAGGGTAAGGAATTAATAGTAACACCACCTCATTTTTCTTTAACTACTTGTGTTAGCAGCTTTATATTGGAAGAAGAAATTATTGTCAGAAACTATGGGAATCTAGGAAAGTGACAAATAAAGAAGAAATAGAACAAAATATCCATCTATGCTACTTTAAAAAAATCTTAGTGTGGTTTCTTCCTCTCTGTTTTTACAGTATTCACAATTTAGGTTGTGAAGAAGGAACATCAAAATCTCCTGCCTTCTTTTCTCTCATGAACTTCTCCCAGAAGTCACCTGGCTTTAATTTATTTGATTCCTCTCTGTTTGGAGCAGAAAATTCATCTGATGAGGTAAAAAATGAACATTTGGGGGTATTAAATTTCCAGAACGCAAAATATGATAAGAAAACAGCATTGACAATGGTTGAGGTTTTTCAGCTTGATTATCTTTGTAGCAAATAATTTTTTTACTAGCTTGCTCAATTTTACATTTGACATCCTTTGTAAATGCTTATCTCCTTTCCTGGCAGTCCTGCTATGAAGATTTCTGATGAAGTATGATGCTTTGCAGTAAAGGCAAAATCAGATCTTGAGCAAATATATAGGTGACTAGATTCGCAAAAAGGCTTCTGATTCAGCATTGCAACCCAGAACTTTAGGTACCCTGACAGAACTCAGAACTCATACACCTATCTTGTGTGCTTTTGTATTGCTGAAGTAGAGATCAGGTACTTAAATTGTTATTCCCCCCTCCATTTTTCACAAAATGCAGAACACTGACAAAAGGAAGAAAGGATTATCTGTTAGGGATATTGAAGAGCAAATGTGGATTAGATACACTTAAATGTGGGGAGAAATGTACGAAACTGATTGGAGCAGGGAGTGGAACCCAGGCTTTTATTTTCCTTTGCAGGTTTCTCAGCTTCAGCGTTCTAGAGTAATTTTCACTGGGCTAGATAATTGGTTTCTGAGGATGTGTATCAGTATGTAGCACAGTGGTTAGGTGTCATTGCTAGCAATGCAGATTCAACCCCATTATGCAGGAATCTCTTATTTTAGTGGCTGTGCTCAGTCTTGATTTTGCTAGATAAAAGCTGAAGGAAGGAATAGGGCAAACACCACTTTATTTTGTGTTAGCAAGATACATGTCATTGACAGCTCCTAGCATCCACTCTTTGTAGGCAGGAATGCCCTGGTGAGTACTTTGTGAATTGTTTAGGAAGGAGGTAGGTATCAAGTCACCCAGTGCTGTGAAACCCACTGTATCTTGTGCCTGGTCAGTGGCAGAAATTTACCAGCCTGTAGCAGTCATGTGAGATTCTGAGATGGGAGTTTTGAAGGATTTAAGTATCTATTATAAATCTAGCCTAAGAACTCTTTTCAAGACTGCTGAGGGGTTATTCTGCTACTCTTTCTGACTCATTAGGCAGTAATTATGTTGTTGCTTAGAGGTTTCCTAAAATATCACATAATAAAATAATGTTGAAACTTTTCAGTTTAAAAACCAGTGGCAAAACAGGGCAGATTTTGGTCTATTCTTAATCTGTTGCTTTTTTTCCAGAAGAATGAAAGCTGTGTGTTTGCAAATGTAAGCATGAAACCTGTCTCACTGAAGAATTTACCTGGGTCTGATGTACACATTTAAATGCAGACTTTGTGAAGAGTACTAACATTCATTAGAACAGTGTCCTTCTCACCAGAAGTGGAGTAACTTATTACATATCAGTGCTAGAGCTTATCTTTTGTCTTGTTTATTTGTTAAAAAAAAATGACTGTTTTACATTTCAGATAGAGGAAGGTTATCCTGTGGGCAATTTGAACCCTCTCTCTCCACAGAAAGATATTGGTAAGTCTGAAAATCAGATGTACTTGTGTATAGCAGCTGTGTTCTGCTTGTGCTTGTGTGACTGACAAGCTTGTGATCCTGCTTAACAAGGCACCTTTGATGGATGTTCAGCTGTGATACTGTAGTTCAGAGGCTTATTGAGTTAATTTCTGTTTTGACTAGCTTAAATCTTACTTAGCATGTCTGACTTCAAATATATGAGATATCTTGAAATGAGAGGTATGAGAAGGAAAGAAAGAGTGGGATAGGGTTAGGTGGGCTTGAAACAGACTAAGAGGAGTTGCAAGGATGAAAAATGAAGTGTCAAGGCTTTTTCACTGATGAGAAGAACAGGTTTTTTTAATGTAAAAAGCAGTAATACTTGGTAAATACTACTTTTTAACTTAGGGCTATCTGACGCTTGGTGTTGGAAAGAATACATGTTGGGATTTTTTTTAACTTCTCTCAGCTAAAATGAAAATAATTATGTTCCTCTCAGAGCACAAGTGTGAGAGAGGAGAATCAGACTTAAACAGGATCTTCCACTCATGCTGAGTGGGCTGCACACATATGCATTCTGTGTGATGAAAGGCTAATTTTTCCTGGTATCATTTGGATCAAAACTTACTCTTGATCACACACCTTTCTGGAAGGAATTGTAATCTACCTTTTTTTGTGGAGGTGCTGCAAGTGCAAAGCTATTTTTTTAAGTGTATGAATGTTGGGTTGTATGCATCTGTCTAACTATTATAAAGAAAAGAGGGTGAATTTTGTGTTATTAAATACAAAATGCAGGTGTTCTCCTGTCTGTACCTTTGTTTCTCCAAGAATTTCAGTGCTTGATTGCATTATTCTCTAGAGAAGGGATCTGCAAACATCTATCAGTTTGCAAATACCTCTGTTGCTTGGTATTCAAAATATTTCACCCAGTACCTTATGCAGAAGTGTCTTGTTTTTCCAAGTCCTTCAAGTACTTCACACTTCATTCTATGTAGATTCTAGTAATGCTGTCCTGGAAGTACTGTTTCTAGTAAACATACAGCAGAGGTTGACATTCAGCAGGAGTACAATGTTATTAAGGAAGCACATTATATTGTATGCAGTATTTGTTCAGTAAGAGTTAATCTAATTATTAGTATGTATTCATACAGGAAGCTTGTTTGGGAAATCAGAAAGTGAGGATGCATTTGCCTTCCCCTTCCCCTCGGGACCGACTTCTCATGCATTCGGAGATGGAAAAGATGACTTCAGTTTTCCATTTGCATTTGGACAGGATCAGAGATCATCAGAGTCTCCTTCTGTGAAAGGTTTTCATTCTTCCTTACAAAATACAAAACCATTTACCTTCTTTTGAATACCTTTGACTTCCTTTTACATTCTTTTCCTGCTTAGCCTTGACAAATGTTTTCAGTTTCTTTAGTTAAAGCATTTCATCTTCTTTCATTGCTTGTACGAATATGTTATTGCAATTGCTGCAAGAGCATGAGTATGTTCATCAGGCATATGTGCTTTGAGGTGCACCTTTAATTTTTCTTCCTTGTTTTCTAAATACGTTGTTTTGATAAAATGTTACAATAGACTGCTGTTAAATTGACACTTATGAGAATCTTGTGGTAGTGTGTTGAATTAATTAAACATCTGTGAGAGCTTCTAAACTTCTGCATGAGTGCTTTCAGCCTTTTGACATAAAATAAACTTGCGTTAGTAAGAGTGACAGCTGAATTTGAGTTAATGACAATGTTCTTAAATTAGCTGTTGCACACAAAATATTTATCAAATGTTTGAAATAAACATTTTAGTTAATTTTATGTAGCATTTTGTAGGTATTAATATCTGAGGTGAAACAATGTCAGAGTCACAATACTTAACATTTCAACTTCTGTTCATTCCCATTGATCTGGTATCTTCCATAAAAAGGCACAAAAGCAGACAGTGGCCAGAAACTAACTGGTCAGTACAGCAAGTATATCCACAGGTTCTCCACAAATAGTTTTCCTTATAGAATGGTTGGTTGTGAAAATGTATCAGGGCTACTCATTAAGGGATGCTGACTGTTCTGAGCCATCACAACACTGTGCCCTGTGAACCCCTCCTAACCATCTTTAGAACCAGCACTTTCACATTTCTGGGTTTTGAAGGAAATACCAGATCACTTTGGAGGTGGGTTGGGTTTTTTTTTTGTTATGTGTGAAATGTAGGTTAATGATTTTTGAAACTCCTTATAAATGTATAAGGGAAATCGAGTTTCTTAGGTACTATGACATAAAAAACATACCTGTGAGCAGGCAAGCAAGATGTGAAATGGGAACAAAGCAATTAATGGCGAGACTATATCATTCAGCAGACTTCAGAGAAGGTATTGCAAATGCACGATCTAGTCAGAAGGGCACATGGACTAAGTGAACAAGTTGACAAAAAGCATTCTACCAGAATAGTCTGCACAGTCTGCCAATAGTGTCAACAAAGTCCGAAGAGGAGTAGAGTCATCTTCCCTCTGCTGAATTGCAAAGCCCTAGGAGACCAAAAACTTGGTTGTCTATGCCACCACTTCTTTTCAGCCAAACTGCTATATGTCTTAGGACTACTTTTGTGCAGCTCAGCTTCAGTACTTGTGCCTAGAGATTGTGAAAGTATTTTTTACTGGAGAGGGATTCAGGAAATTTTAGTGCAGTGCTGCTGAGATCCTGCTTAATAGGAAGGAAGACATATGGATCTGGTGGACTTCATGCTCCCCAAACACAAGTTTCCTTGTTAGTCTATTGTAAACAGATTTTCTAATCTGCTGAAGAACTCACAATCTGAAAAAGCCCCATGACCTAACAGGTGAGTTTGAGAGAATTTCTGTGCTATTTGGGGGTAACATTATAGGGTACACTACTGACAGATATTCTGAGATCATTTAGAAAGCTGAAAAGTACAATTTTGTTAGCTCTGTTACTCCACAACTGAAGCTTGCTTTCCTGTCTTCTAATGAATTCTGCCATCCATATCTCTGACATTACGTTCTGGAAGTCAAGGTTGCTGACTGAAGTGGGAGACACCATTGTTCCAGGTCTTGCTGGATGTCTACTTACACAAATTGGATAGGCTGATTATAACATAAAGGAGAGAGCTACTCCAGAAGAGGCAGCTACTCAGTATTTGAGATACTATTCCAAAATATAAGGGCATGAGCTGCTTATAAACATCCATGGAGATTTGTCATAAGTATCTGTCAAATTCTGCCTAAAAATTGTCCCATGATATTATGCCTATAAAATCAACAGCAGTTATGCTGCTGGATTGCTGACTCTAGCTCTTTGTTCCTCAATGCAGAGTCAATAAGTTTAATTTTTGTCACTGTTATAGGTGTGGAAAGCTAACTTAAGCTGACTGTGATCTTCAGTAGACTAGGATCAGGTATAAAGCACATGACTACAAGTTAACTAAAGACCAGTAACATCCAGCAGCAGGAGCAGTAATATGGTTATACTGTGTGCTCTTACCTGCAGAAAGCAGGAGGAAGACACGTATGTCTCAGCTTTCTTTTTCCCAGAGAAAAATTACCTGTGTGAGATATTATATTTTCTGATTAGAAAACACACCAAAAGCATTTCTCTGCATTTGCCTTTCTGCGCACAGTGATCTTCCAGCGTAAAAATAAATTGTTACAACTTGTAAGGCGATGTAAGATTTTAACTGCAGTCCCATCTACTAGGTTACTGTTAATTTTACTGATTCATAAATGCAAAACATGCTTATAAAGAGTCTGGAGTGTCTGGCTAACAAATGAGCAACATCTGGGCGGGTCTGATGCTAAAACAATTCATCTAGAAATCGGGAGGTAAAGACTGATGGAATGACTTCCAGCAGCTGCGGGATAGGGCATTTGTTTTAGTGTAATGCTGTTCCATGGCTTCACACACCAGCTGTGATAGAAAATGAGACACTAGTCAAACTGTTCCCACCCCAAAATCAGGTTTCCAGTTAAAAGCAGATTATTCATTTTCTGTAACTTCAATCTAAGTCTATCAATATAAAGTACATACTTACAGCATAACATTCTTTAGGACAAATTTCATTCTCTGATCATATATAATGCTTAAAGTAATGTACCCACCCGAGTTCCTTAGTTTGATGTCAGAAAAACTGTTCAGTGTTAAAGTATGAATAGAATAGAATAAACCAGGTTGGAAGAGACCTTCAAGATCATTGTGTCCAACCTATCATCCAACACCACCTAATCAGCTAAACCATGCAACCAAGCACCCTATCAAGTCTACTCCTGAACACCTCCAGTGATGGTGACTCCACCACCTCCTCGGGCAGCCCATTCCAATGGACAATCACTCTCTCTGTGTAAAACTTCCTCCTAACCTCCAGCCTAAACCTCCCCTGGCGCAGCCTGAGACTGTGTCCTCCTGTTCTGGTGCTGGTTGCCTGGGAGAAGAGACCAACCTCTGCCTGTCTACAACCTCGCTTCAGGTAGTTGTAGAGAGCAATAAGGTCACCCCTGAGTCTCCTCCAGGCTAAGCAACCCCAGCTCCCTCAGTCTCTCCTCATAGGTCTTGTGTTCCAAGCCCCTCACCAACTTTGTTGCCCTTCTCTGGACATGCTCCAGCAAGTCACCATCCTTCCTAAACTGAGAGGCCCAGAATGTGGCATGTGAGAATTTTTAAGACTGGTTCTTTACCATAATAAATTTTTAATGATAACATTGTGTGAATGCTTTGGGGGTGGGGGTGGGAAATCTATTACATCGCACTATGGCTTCATATCACCGGTCAGTCACTGTATGTGTAATATAGCCAGGGCAACCAGAATTCTGGGCTGGAAAAATTGCAGTGATGTAAGTTGATATAACCAAACCACAATGTTGATTAGAGGAGATGCAAATAGTGGCTCTATTTCTAGATACTTCTTAAAATTAATAGTAGAGTGCAAAAAAAAATCACCCAGATATTGAATTAATTAAAATCTTGGTTTCAGTTGCAGCTGTTTACAGTCAGAATTGCAGCTTTCCCACACAATTCAATAAAATCACTGCACTCAGCCCCACTGAAATTCTGTATGTGGTTGCCTGCCTAGTTTGGACCCTAAAAAAAACAAACAAACAAACAAAAAAACCCCACAATTATTTCCTCTTTCATTCCATGATTATGAACATAACTAAAACTTGATTGTGGAAGTAAAGGGGCATCAGTGCATATGTGTGGGTAACTGTAAACTTTGGGGGCAGGGCCAGGAAAATCATTGCATCATAAGAAAACAGTCTTACACTATAGCATTAATACACTTAAGCATTTCAAGGAAATAAGCTTTAAGTGCTACTTACTGTAACAGCTTGGAATGTGTAGTCTTACAGTATTAGATGGCAGTAATCTCCCCAGTGCAGGGCTGATTGCATGGGTAGCAAGAGTTGGCTAATCCTTTTCAGCCAATGGCATAAAACAAGGATTAGTTTTTCATTTACTGCAACTGAGTGGGTCATTAGGATCCAAAGACGCTAATGAGCCTGAACAGGCAATTGGATTCTGGTTTCAAAGTTATGGGCTAGTTTAAAAGGAAGTGATTGTGTCTTTTAATGATTTTAAAACCTAATGTTTCTGTGACCTTCTTCCTGGAAAAAATAAAAAAAGTGAATGAAGGATGTAACCATGGAATACAAATCTGGAATGTTGACTTTTTCTCTTGGAACTTGAGTTGTTGCCAGATTCATTGCCTTAGAGGCTGAATGGCTCATTTAGAAATATCTCTGTTGCCTTGCTTTTATGTTCTGCTCTTGATGTCTCCGGAGTTGACACAAGTCACATGTAATCAAGTCTATAGTCCTGGTGGACAGGCACTGTCCTAATATTCTCTGACTCACACTCAGGTTGTTTGCAGCTCAGCAGTTTTGCTTCCAGACACATCACTTTGTGTTCTGATGCTAACATCTTGCTGAGAAATTGCCTCTTGGCACGTTGTTTCTTGAGTCCTGCACTTTGCTTGATTTGATGTGAAGATGATGCTCTTTTTAGCACTTGCAACACATTACCTTTGGAAAGGTAAATTTCATCCCCGCTCCCCCCCACCCCCCAAATGGCTACATTCTAGAAGTTCTTATTTTCAGTAGAATCACTTCAATTCAGCAATCACAGGTAGCTTGTATTGAAATCATAAGATGCTGCCAAAAAAGTATAAAAGAAGATATCAAAAGGTAGACATTTCCATGTTAATAGAATATTAAAACATACACGGTAGGCAAATACTTTGTTATGATTCCCCAGCTGAAAAAATGTTAAGTGCTTTGATAACATGAACTTATTTTCTGGATTGTAGCACAATCTACAAAGCAGCCCAAAAATGATTTCATGTGGCAGAGGACTTTCTCCATAATATTTTGAGACTTGGGTTGGGGAAATTCAGGGAAGGAATTACAAGGCTAAGTATAAAAAGTTCTTGCTAGTGGGGAACCAGCTGTTGTGACTGGTGGTAAGCTTGGTAACTGACATTCTGTGAAGCTTGGTAGTTGACAGTCCATACTGAAACTCAGTTTGGAGCTTGCAGTTCTTGACTGCTCCCTTCTGCTGGTGCAGGACTGCCTTGAGCTAAGTGTGGTCTCTTGCTGTTTTTTCTTTCTCTTGAGGCACATGTTTGGCTAATTTTACTATTTCCACAAAACGCATGATGCTGTGATTGGTGATGTCACTCACTGCCATGGCTGCAAAGGGCTCATGTCCAGAAGCTATGGGCATCAGAAGTGATTAAAAATGTTTCTTAATGTTCTTAACATCCACAAAAATCCTCCATTTCATTTCAGGGCTGTGCCAAGCCTTTGAGGCACTCTAGCAGTTACCCAAGCAGGTCTGGTGTGCACCACAACTTCAGATCCTGCCACACGGGTTGACAAATACTGCTGGATACAATACATACTTAAAGGTGATTTTTTTGCCATGGGAGTCTCACCCTAAACACTTAACCAGTCATATCTCTCACTACTACAAATGTTGGAGGAGCTGTTGTATGCAGTTGCCTGTTTCTTTTTCTCCCTCACAACTGGAAGAGGCTCTCAGAAATATGCTAGTAATTACCAGTGCAATCTTAGGGGTCAGGTTCTACACTAAGGCCCTGATCACCTGTACTCATTGCAAACCCATTGACTCTGCTGTTTTGTTGTAAGAAGAGTGATGCAGAAGTTGGCTTCTCAGATTATTTTTTCTCCCATCTTGAACTAATACTTGTGGCTCCTCATCAGAGGCCAAAGGGCGGAAGAGTTCTCATAGAAAAGATACAAATCACAGATTGTGTGGAAACCAGCACTGAACTTCAGAGGCGCTTTTAAACTCATGCTGGTCATCCATCCAGAGTACTTCAAAGCAGCTGGTTCCTTGAAGTAGGTATTGAGTTTGTGTAAACTTCCACTTTACCTTGGATTGTGCTCTTACCAGGTTTCAAAAAACCAGACAGTTTCATTGTTAGTGAAGGGGAAGCATTCTGATTACCAGACCACTGCAGAAATTGTTGGGATAGATTCTTCTGCTTTGCCTTACTTCATTAGAGCTAAGGGCCATGAGAATGGCTCCACATGGTGAGGTTTTGCAGGGGTTGAGATTGCTGCTAGAAAAACTTGTAATTCTTGTTTGCCAATTGCAAATGGATGTAATCACAGAATCATAGAATACATCCGTTTGGAAGAGACCTGAAAGATCACCCAGTCCAACCTTTCACCCAGTACCGAAGGGTCAGCACTAAACTATGTCCCTAGTGCAGTAATAACTAAGAATTGGAATCAGCCGAGTGTGGTGCCACATATGAAAAGAATGTAGTGTATTATCACTTGTAGACAGAGTTGTACTCAAGTTATCAGATGTAGTGATGATTTTTTAAAGAATTGTGTAAAAAGACAATAATTTGATGGACAGAAGAGGTTAATTGTCCAGATCATTCTTCTAAATTGTCCTGCGATACAGTTGCTTATCAGTAGGACACTTGGATTCTTGGATTACTCATCTTGTGTGGCATTGGAATTAGGTGATGATACTGACACATTATTACAGTCACTGCACACCTCATAGTCTCAATCAAAAGGGAGTGAGACTGGGGTCAGACTGTTTGAGGGACATTGGATAGTTGCAGTCTTCCCACAGGTCCACAGGCAAGACCAAAGGAAAGATATTAGCTCCTGAAACTGTTGCTACTGCCTCAACTGCTGGACCATATGGGTATGTAAAGGACATTTGCCTCTCTGGCTGTCAAGAGTCCAGCAGCTACACATCCACGTAGAAGAGTTAAAAATGTTGATGGTAGGCAAGAGATTTTTGTGGTAGTATCAATGGACTATAAGAGTTTATTTTTCAGAGAAATCAGAAATACTGTATCAGAACAGTGAGATACAGATTGGTAAAGCATCTGTAGGGTTGTCCTAAAGTCTACCTGCTGCTTCTGTAGTTATGATATCCGGGGTTTGCTGGGGTATGGAAGATCCACCCATACCATCTGCTCTTATCCTCCTGCTTAGTTTGGAGGAGGAGGAAGGCACCAATGATCTTAACCAGAAGAATTCCTGTTCCACCAAAATTGCTTTAGCATTACCTTGGGCTCTGTGATCCACAGCAAAAGCAAAGGGGTGAGGCCTAAGACTTTTTCAGGATGGAAATGTCATGTTCATAGCAGCATAGGGCTGGCAGCAGTGTGAGATTCTTTGTTCACGTACTGCAAGTGTCAGTGTTTTAACACAGAACATTTCACATCACAAATAGAAAAAAATGAGAAAGGTACTCCGGTGGATACACTGTGTATTTCAGTTCCTTTTGTGGAGTTTTATCTGTGCTGACAGTGCTGGAATAAAGCAGATTGTCAGAGGCTGGGCAGAGTGCTTGCGTCATCTGCAAGTATTGGCATGAAGTAAAACAATGATTCAAATTTCTGTTTTCTGTCTTTCGTGGGTTACGTTGTCAGTTACAGTGATGTTTTTGACAAGGGAGTGCTGCTGGCTTAGTGATTTCTTCTAGAGCTTCAGAAATGGTTAAGTTATCTGTTATTATCATCAAATCAGGACTGACAGCTGCTATATTGTCTTTGCAAATTAAAAAAATGAAGTTAGGAGCAGCAATGCATCTCTCCCCTTTCATAAGGTTAATTCCACAGGATTATTTCTCATGTACTTACACTCAGACTTGGTAAAACTCTTGGTCCTTGTTAAATTGTGCAGCACAACTCCAAAGAACAGGGATTTTTCTTCTGTAATGAAGCAGGGAAAATAATAATCCTGTGCTGAGCATGTCTCTTGAAAACTTGCAGGGGCTTGAAAATAGTTAGCCCTCTGCAAGTTCCTGAGTGGAAGGGTTTATCCGAGTGAATGTGCTCCCGTTAGCTGGTTCTGTCATGTGTTACAGGACAGTGACTCTAACGCTGTTGTAGTTCTGTAACCTAATGATCTGCACACGTAACATTTACTGTGTGTTACATTTCCCCAGCTGAATCTCGTCCTTGTAAGTTACACAGTTCTATCACTGGGGATTGTAATGTGAATACAGTTTAATGAATGCACCAGGATATTAAAAAAACCCAAACCCAAAACCCCAGCAAAATCTAAATGTTGAAGAAAAAATTAATTCTTCGCTCATAAGACTACATGGTAAGTAGCAAAACACACAGCTGCATTGTAGTGTAATTGCAGTGTAGGTGTGTGGATTTATGAAGTACAACCAGTGTGAGTATGGAGCTGGCAAAGCAATTATCACTGCTAAATCTTTGTGATAAATATGCATGAATGTTCAGGAACTGTGTAATAAATGAACTCATAAAACTGAGCTTTATGGAAGCAGTTACTCCTAAGTAAAAAAAATAGCTTGATTTTCTTGCTCAGTTTATGTGACAACTGGATAAACTGCATAAACATTCCTAGTTGGGAAAATTTGTTGTGGTTAGAACTCCAAAGTCTGATTTGGGAGCAACCCATCCTCCCTCCATCAGTGAAAGCATCCATGTGTCTGAATTACTTTGTAGTTACAGCTGGGAGACATACCTAGCAATTACCATTCGTATTATAGGAGTGCCCACAGGCTACAACTTCATTTAGGGCCACATTATTTTAGTGAGAGAGAGTCCAAGCCTTCAGCCCTTGACAATTTAAAAAGACTGGGCAGACAATGATGGGCTGCATGATAAAACACCAAGTGCTTCCCACAACTGTTGAACACCTTTGGTTTCCAGGGAAGCCGATGTGAATTAAGGGTGCTTAGCTCTTCTCAGTACCAGTCAGCCTGCTCCCTCAAACCTACAGGACACATTAAGAAGAAAATATCACCTGAACTAATAAAAAATAAACAGTTCTCTCTAGTTTCATAGCATTTCAGAGGGGAAGAAACCTTAACACTAGGCTTTTGGAAAATGTGATAGTTGGAAATCAAACAAAATTCCCCTTGCCGGCCACGTTTTGTTAGAATGACTTGAGAAGGTGTCATGCAACAGATTCAAACGGTGCATGACAAGCTGTGCTCTGAGCAGAGTTGTCATCAAGAACTTAAGCTGGGAGAAATTTATAAAATCTGAAAAACAGCAGCTTTCAAAGTGTTGAATGTCCTTTCAAGTGCCTGTCAGTCTAGAAAGAGCAAATCTGATGAGGGAAAGCAAGGCAAATAACAAGGAGGAGAAAGTCATGGGGGAAGATAAGTCAGGCTGGTAATTAGTGCCAGAGATGCAACATAATTATTCCTTCTTACCCCCAAACTGTGATGAGACTATAGCCACAATGTCTGCATGCTCCAGTGCTTTCAGAGCTGCGTTCAAGCAGAGTAAGGCAGACATGCAGCTCAAGTGTGCACAGCCCGGCATTTAGCATGTTTCACTGCATCACCACAGTGCAGCACTGATTCAGCATAAAGATCCTGCACTCAGCAGCCAGGGAATTGGCCTGGGAAGCTGGCCTTATTTTTCCTACAATAAATACTGTCTCTGTGAAGCTTATCTTTATTGCCACTACTACAGACAGCATTACAGCTTCTGGCAGCTGTTGTGGGAGGTGAAATGAAGGGTGTCCATATGGTGCTGTGCATTGCATCAAAGGTGTCTTGTTTTCAGGAAGATTCTTACAAATGCCGAGGGTGAGTCACGTAAGGCCTGATTTTGTTTCAGCAGTCAATGCGGATTTTAGCATTTATTAGTAGGAGCGGAAACAAAACCTTAATCCCTGGCAATTGTTTTTGCATTACATTATACACAAAGTGTCACAGATGTGCACAGCTTAGTGGGGAAAACACCGGGTCATAGGCTGCTGTCCTAGAACCATGGGACCAAAGCCAGAGCAGACCTGCTTCCAGGCAGGCTTGGGCCACTGTTTCAGGTCACTAATTTAGTTTTTTCTATCCCTTGTGAGGGAATATAAAATTTGGGGAAGTAGATGTGATTCATTAAACTCACTTAAGCCACTTCCAATCTGAGGGCTGGTGAACTCTCAAGACACAGAGTGTCACTTAGCCACATGCAATGTTAGTTACTGTGTCTGTCTCATAAGATCTGGAGCAGAATGACAGAATCTTACAAAGTAAAAGGGAGGGCATTCAAACAGAGGTTGAAGCAGGAAAACAGAAAATAAGCAAGAAGCAGGATATCAGAAAAAGAACAGGATCATGAAGCGTGAAGAAGAAATACTGGGTGGGAAAAGATCCTCAAATGGGTCCTGTTAATTCTGGCTGACTTGCTTTTCTTTGACCCAAATGTTTTATCTCCTCAGTGTCTCCTCCCTGCTGTGCACTGGCTCCAGTGAGCACTGGGCACTACTCTGAGGATGTGGCCAACTACTGCTAGGCAGGGACCTCTGCTTCTTACTGCTTCTATAGCTTTTTGTCAGACCCTCAATAGCTGATTACATCAACTTAGATGGGCAGTGATCTGAGGAGACGCTGAAGTAAAGACATAGCTAGTAAAACCATTGCTGGGACGGGCAGTAACAAAGAAATGTGGAAATCCTGATGCAGAAATGCCTCAGAGGACTCTGTGTGCTCCCACTTACGTAACTCCCGCGCTGTACAAAGTGCCAATGCTGGCACTCAATGCTGCCACTCTGGCCTGGTTTGACCATGGCATAAAGTATTTTTTCATCTGGTGTTTGCTTACAACATGCCTCCTTGTTTTGCAGTGCTGACCTGAGCATGCCGAAGTGGTCACTCTTTATTTGTGAAGTGGGCTGCACTTAATCCAGGCACTGCTCCAGCCCGACAGCCTCTGCTAAAATCGATTTCTGCATCTGAGCTGCTTGTGTGCTGTGAGAACATGACTTGGGTCTGGTCAGCTCCTTGGATATACCATCAGGAAAGTAAGAACACTCAGAGCATCACTGGGGTGGAATTTTTGGATGGAGAGAGCCAACCCCCTGAACTCAGAGCGCACTTCCTTCTCTGTCTCCTTGAGACAGCTAGAGCTACCAGCTGATTTCCACAAATGAGTTTGTTGACAGTTATCCAGAAGTGGCAACACTTATCATATGATAGAGCTGTTCTGTCTGATGAGTTTGTTTAATAAGAAGCCAAGCATTAGCTGTGTCTGAGTTCACCGATGCTTTCTCTAGCTTCAGAAAACAGAGCAAGGCCAAAGCACATGCTGTTTTCATCTTTGTTCCTCTTGCCAGTATTTACAGCATGGTGTAAGTACCACTCATGCTCTATGACTGGTAGATCTGGCTGTTTGTGTGTTCATGATCAGCAAGGGCATTGTCTTTGTAAACTGAGTGTGTGGAAGCAGACACCTGTGCACCCCAACAAGCAGCAACACAGTCCGTGTTCCACACATGCTTCTGTTGTAAGCTTCTTGCTTCCCGAAGCACGTGTGGATATAGGCAGGTGTGGTGCTAGTGCAGGGTCTAAATAAACTGCTGAGTGAATGGAAAGGCACTGACATCCTGTGTGTTAGTGCCATTAAAGAAATTTCTAATGAGAACAACTATAGATGCTGTGTCACCTTTGCTGGGGCCAGTCCTGTTTTAGTGAGGTCAGTAGCCAAGTTCCAAATTTATTTGTTGCATTTAGCCTCTGGAGAGCTGGGTCTGTCACTGGGCCAGTCAGTAGTCTCCTTGCATCCTCTCAATGGGTTCTCAATAGGTAAAAAGTAACATGTTAATAATGGCTTTATCGTTGTCAATATTATCTTTATGTGCTACAAGGTCTGCAAGAAGAGAAAGTGTCTTTTAGTAGACTGAAAAAGCGGGGGCAAAGCTAACGGTTGGTTAGTTTGTCTCTGCTTCAGTCATGCTGGTGTCTCCTCTGTTTAGACTGCAAGTTGAACAGGGCATGCTGAATCTTACAGGGAGTGAGCTGAGTGCCTCTTACACAAAGGTTTTTGTCTCTGAAAATGTAGTAGTGATTCCAATAAAGCTGAATTATGATCTTAGTAATACATAAGCATGGCTCATCCCAGGATTCCCAGTGAAAACAGACCCATACAACACCACCACGCTTCTCTGCTGATGTGCCCAGCCTGTCTCTTTGACTTTGCCTCCTTCTGTTTCTGTTCCCTCCTTTCATACATCAGCAGCTTCTTGCACTCCTTCACAAAGACTGAGCACGCACTTTGCAAAATTGATTCCTGTGTCTAGCATCAGGGAGTGATTTTGTGAATGCCTGTGCACACATCCTTTAAAGGTCTCATCTGAAAACATCTTTCCCCATGATTAATACTGGCCCCATTGCAGTGCTGTCTACAAAGATTGTTCAAACTGACTCTAAGCTGAAGAACTCTGGAGTGGAGCACCCAGGGCACTGACTTTGCAGCTGCCACCTAAACCTGGGATTAAAGCTAGGGAGGAGATGGAAGGCTTTATGACATGTTTTGACATTGTGAAATGCTACCTTGCTTTTGTGTTGCAGGAGGGGAGTACTTTTCCACAAGAAAAATGTTTTGTGGGTGTCTGGGGTCAGCTGAAATATTTTTATCTCAAATACATAAACCCTAGATTTCTTTACAGTGTACAAAATAGAAAAGCTGAAATGACATTCTGAAAACTAATTCTGTGACTGGCCAGATCTGGTAAACCTTTCAGTGTTGATGGAAAAAAAATATTCCAACTGATGCTGACTCTTTCATGCCTTGCTGACCAGCTTTTCTTGAAAAGCACTGTGAGAAATACTTAGGTTTCTTATCAGAATCAAGATTTGTTAGAAGTATCTGTACTCTTAGAGCAGCATGAAGCTTGCTCTGAGCTGTCTGCTCTGGGTGCTGCTCCCATTTACTCTTCAGGAGAGGAACAGTGTCCTCTGACCATGGCTGAGTGTTTGCTGCAAGGGAGGTGGTGGAGTCGCCATCCCTGGAGGTGTTCAAGGGGAGACTGGACGTGGCACTTGGTGCCATGGTCTAGTCGTGAGGTCTGTTGGGATAGGTTGGACTTGATGATCCTTGGGGTCTCTTCCAACCTTAGTTATACTGTGATACTGTGGTAGCAGAGTAAGAATTCTTGCAGAGGAAGCTATTTTTGGCTGGCAAAATGCAGATCCCTGTCAGCATAAGACATTTTAAACTTATTTATGACAACAAATCCTTCTTATTGGCAGTATTAAGGTGCTATGCCTAGGCTGTGTAGCCAAAATGGTTCTATGATTCTATTTGACTGACTCACCTGTCTAGACTGCAGTGGAAGGGCTGATCACCCAGTATTCAAACCTCAACTAGGGTAAGCAGGAAAAAAAAACAACCATCTGCCAGCACTTCCACCAGTTAAGACACAAGATCTATTGACTGGTTCCTCCCATATCACAACAATCTCCCTTTCTGCCAGAGCACTCTGAGACTGATCTTTTCTTAGACTGCATCTATCAACCCACTAACATGGTTTCCAAGGTTGGCTCTCTTCATATGTGTGCAAAGTAAACCAGATTTTGGTCTACATTCATCATGTTTTCTGAGGGTACACATGACATAGTTTAAATAAGCTTATCCTACTCAGGAGGAAAAAAACATTCCTATCACAGTTTACGTAAACCAAGCAATTATTCTGTTACTAAGTGCAATTAATGCCTAATGATTTCCTTTGATTAATAGGACAACCAGCATCTGCTCCTAGAAACAGGGATTAGTAACCCAAGCCGTCTCCTAATGTTAGAAGGTAGGGGGATCTTTCGTACTAAAATCTTTTTTTCCATGCTTATCTCAAAGCAGGAAAGCCCTGTGCTGTGCTCTAAAGCAGACTGAAGAGAGTATAGTCTAGAAAGAACATAGAGAAAACTCCATCTTCATGAATTTGTGGGTTTGAGTGAAATCTGTGCATCTCTGTCCTTGAAGAAAGAAATTAGTTTGATCAAATTCTCTGACCATTTTAACAGAACAATTTATAGCCAAAGCATTTAAAATTTTGCCTCTTCTGGGCAGCAGAGGCATCTCCTGGGGCAGCACATTGAGCTAACTAAGAATCTGTATTTGATATTTCTAAATATTCCCTCAGTTCAGGAAACAATGGAAGGGTGGTTTTCAGACATAACAGCCAGTTTGCTAACTCTCCTAATTAGTTTCTCTGTTTGTTTTTTGTTGTTTTTCTTTTCATTTTCTCTGCTGTATGGCTGAAGAATTACAACATAGAATGAAGCTGCAAGGGTAATTGCTCTTTATCGTCTTCTGCTGATCCTGAAGACCGAGATGGAGTGAAGTTAGATGTAAGCGCTAATCCAAGCGTGTAACAGACATCTCCATATGCTTAGTCACTGGCTTTGCTGTAAACCAATCAATAATCACTTGGACAAAGAAAAATAAATTTGGATGTTTTTTGTTGAAAGATTCACTGGGCTCTGAATGCTGCATCTGCCAAGGGATATTCAGGTGTTACAAACTTCTCTGTCACTTCACCACCCGTTCACAAAAATGGTGCTTGCAACTAGACGATCCTTGTGGTCCCTTCCAACCCTGACTGATTCTATGATTCTAAGATGAGGACCTTTTAGGTATGTGTTCTCCAGCTGGCCCCTGCATTCCTCATTTGACTGTGGTGGATCTTTTCACCTTTGCTTGGAATATGAGCTGCTTTTTATTGGTCTTGACAGCAGTTTGAAGTGGTGGGGTGGGTGTTTTTGGTTTGTTGTTGTTGTTGTTCAGAACTGTCACCAGGAAGTGTGTTAGTGGAGAAATCCAAATGTGTTAAAGGCTATAGAGTCCCCACAGTACAATGGAGATACACTCTTATGTATACTCCAGTGTAGTCTTCACAACATAAGATCAGAGATCTCCCATGTTTCTTTCCTCCCTTGAATTCCATCTTTCACCACCCTATTCCCTTTGCAAGCTGTTGTGCTAAATATATGCATAACAGTGAAAACCACTACATAATACACTACATTGAAAGAGAGTCTTGCCAGGCTTCTAGGTCAAGGGAAGGAATATCTCTTTCTTTCCTAATTAGCTTATCTTCCCATTTATCTCTCTTTCTTTGTGAAGGAGCTGATGGGGAAGGTCTCCAGCTGAAGGAGCTATTCAGAAAAAGACCTGGCATTTTCAATCAAAAATCAGGCTGCCTCCGAATGCCACATCCCCAGTGCTATTAAACACTGATCAAAGTATAATGAAATTCATATTTAGTCTGGGGAAAAAAATGTGCCTACAGGTTTTTTTATTTAAGACAAACCAGATAATTGCCTTCAAAAAAAAATCTGTGGCAAATGGGTGTGAAGTGGATAATTTTAGGTAAAGAATGAAAAAAAGCTAATGCTTTAATCTATGAGAGGAAGAGACAGGAGTCAACAGCAGGCAGAAGCAGAGATGCTTGCATTCTTGTTCTATAGAGAAATATATAGACATATGGAGACAAAGGCTTGGAAAGAGACTTTCATTTCACCAAGGTACACCCCTGGCAACAGTTTGGTGGTGCATATCAATACAGTTTGGTGGTACATATCTCTCAGGAGAGCACACATGCCGGTCCCTGTGTGCCATAATTTCTGGCCTCCGTGTCACACAGCACACAGACATCAATAGCAAATGCAACACCACCAGTGTGTGAAATTAGAACCATCAGTGTGTTTAGCACCTTTACCAAGTGTCAGTGATACTGGGGAGAAGATTTACCCACACACACACTGTGGGTAAAAGCAAAACTATTGTAGCCCTAGTCCAGTAGTGCATGTCCTCCTGATTTATGGCACAAATTCCTTCTTGACTCCAAGCCTATCATCAGTTTAACCCTGACTTTGTGATAAATCACCCACTACTCAAGAAAGTATCTCAGGATCAACAGAGACTGGAGAAAAGCAAATCAACCCTCTGAGTTTGGCATTAAGGGCGAAAAAAATCCTCTCAGTCTTGCAAATGGTCAGAACTAGCCTCAAAAAGCATCCAAAACAGAAAAATGCTTTGGTGTTTGGATGACAGTATTAAATTGTTGAAGACCTTACACAGAAGCTTGCTGCTACCCACTGCAGGTGGACCCTTGCTTATCTTGAGCTCCAGGGAGATGTACAAAGCAGACCAAGAAGAGTTAACATTTGGACAATCAGGTTAAAAGTCTTTGCTTGGGGCTTGTGAGATGTAGTGGTTTTGTCTGACTTGTTGATTTCACCACCTCTTTCAGATGTCCTGCCATAGTCCTGTCATGGACACTGCACCTATAGAGACTGTCACAGCCCAAGCTCTGCCCTACTTCTCCAGCCTTGTGGATAGAGCATCTGAGTAACACCTCTTTCTGGGTGACTATTCTGTCACTGTTTCTTAAAGCTGAGCTCTGTAAGATGATTCATGAGCTGTAAATTGATCCTGTTGCAGCAGCCAGGTAGAAATTACTGGCATGTACTCAGGATTCCCAGGCAACACTGTCAGGATGAGGATTTGCTTATCCTGTCAGTCATGGTGTATAACCACAGAGGATAATGAAAGAGCATAAAACAAAGCAGGTGAAAAAGGTCTTTGCACATATTCTTTGTCATCATTTAATCTGCCAGTGAAGAGACAGACAGGCTGCAGCCATCAAGAGCTCTAATGCAATGAGCTGGAACGCAAGGCTAATGAGGAGTGGCTGAGGGAACCGAGGTGGTTTAGCCCGGAAAAAAAGGAGGCTCAGAGGAGACCTCAATCTCTACAACTACCTTACAGGAGGTTGTAGCAAGGTGGATGTCAGCCTGTTTTCCCAAGTAACAAGCGATAGGACAAGAAGAAATGGCCTTAGGTTGCACCAGGGGAGATTTAGTTTGGACATGAGGAAACTTTTTTTCTCCAAAATGGTAACGAACACTGGAACAGGCTGCCCAGGGAAGTGGTGGAGTCACCATCCTTGGAGGAAATTAAAAGACATGTATTTGTGGTGCTTAGGGACATGGGTAGGTGGTGAACTTGGTAGTTTTAGGTTACTGGTTGGACTTGATTACCTTAAAATGTTTTTCCAACCTAAACAATTCCTTGATCCTATGATTCTGTCTCCAAGCAGAGTAATTCAGCAATGGTGGTAGCAACCTGGACAATGCATCTGAGAGATGCTTCCTGGCCCCACTACCTGCCAGTATTACTAAGACTTTTGAGCACTGCAGCAGTTCGCAGGATTACTTAAAACCGAATTATTGCCACATATTTGAGACCTTCATCCTGCACATCCTGAGCTCTGTTGAGAGAGGCGAGTCCCAGATCAGTGGCAGCTTGTGTGTGACCAGAGTGGATTCTGCAGAAATGATCTCCCAGATTTCTACTGTTAAAATCCTCATAGAAGAGTTTTGCTAAGTAGCCCAGTCTAAGGGCTGCGTTTAGCACACAGCTCCATCAGTACCCATGCGTGCTGAATGCATCTGCCTGCCACCTGCCACAGGACATCCCAAAGTAGTAGATCACTGCTGGAAGGTCAACATTCTTCAGAAGGTGGATAAGATATGTTACCGAGCTAGAGAAATGCCAGTATCATTAGAACTATCTGCTGTGCTTCATGACAGTTCTGACTCCATCAGTTGCTCTGCCCTGCCTTCTCTGCCTCCCAGGTTTAAAACCCCCCAGCCATACACACATTACACAAAATACACAAGCTTCCAGGGGCTATACTTTCCTCTGTAGCCTTTATTGCATCTCTTAGTCTTGTATTCATGAGCACAGAATTCATTTTATAATTCACACCCACTCAGCACAAAGATAATTCTTGACACCAGAGGAAAAGTTAATGTACGAAGAAATAAAAGAATACATAATTGAGATTCCTCCAGAGCAGAAAGGAGAGGAGAAATCTGCCACCACGTATCATGCATCTCACTAACAGATACATATTCATTCTGCTTAAATGTATTCTGGTAGTTCTTATGTATTCCTTGTAGTTCCTAACAATTATATCTGATCTCTTTGTTAGGGACAGAAAATGAAGGCTTAGTAAGATGTCAACAGATAAGGAGCATAAAGTAATTGCCCATTATGCTATAAATGTGTTATAATCATTTGCCAAAGGGGAAAAAAGTCTAATTGAATGAAAACACTTGATGGTTTCATTATGCTTCTGTTAAGGGGGAGTCAGCCCCCCTGATCCAAATACAATTGCGGCTTGGTGCTTCTTGCATTAACATCTGTAGGAAATCTGAGGCAACTGCAACACTACTGAGGGCTTTGCAGTGATGCAGAGAGATGTAAGAGAGATCAGAGTGTGTCCTGAGCATTTTTAAACAAGGATGAAATGAAAACATTTATCATGCATATGGCTGAGGAAGAAAAATTCAGTAAAAAAATGCAAAACTGGATAAAATGCCAGAGCTCTTTCCAGCAATGGCAGGAATCAAATTAAGTCTGTGTGCATGTAGAAAAGGTAAAGGGCTAAATTCTGCCTTTCAAATGGCACTGCTAAAAATCCAGGCTAATTATCTGATTATTAGAAATAAAATTTCCTTTTCTCTGTCCTCCCTGCCACCCAGGCAGAACACAGCTGTTGAAATCCTTTTCTGTCTTTGCCAAGATCAGCCCAGCCTTTTTCAATCACTCACTAACTCCCCCTTTCTCTACTGCATCTTGTTCAAGCTTCTTGTCCTTGCCTTTGTGCCCTGCATAATTCCAGCTCTTCCCCCACTTCACGTGCTACCCCCACACATCCTCCACGCCCTATATACCAACTTCAGATTCCTCTACCTCTGTTTCTCTACGATCTCCTGGCATTTTCCCCTCATAGCCTTCCTGGGGTGCTTCACAAAGTCATCCCCCTCACCTGCTTTCAATACTTTTAGAAGAACCTTGCCTTCCATGACCTTAAATAAACACAAGTCCTAGTGGCTTCATCCACTTACCACATGACAACAGGGATCGTCACTCCTCTGCATCAGTCTCGCTGAATATGCAGCTTCAGTACTGGTGTGTCTGACCGTGCTTCTCCTGCCTGTCAGTCTTGGTGGCTGCTGTGAAGCAGTTTGTGAGCTCTGTGGTGCAGGAACTGTGAGTTGCTTTGGGATCTCACCTGAGCCACAGATTTGGGTGCCTCTGACTTGTGGTGGCTCTTGCAGCAGGGGTATGGTGTATGAGAGGTGGTGGAGTCTCATGTCAGCCTGGGACAATTGCTGGTTCCCTACCCACAAGGGGAAGTCCGTGATGTCTCATCAACTCCACTTGCCTACAGATCTTCATGGGACAGAGTGTGCGTCTGGTGGGTCCTGATGAGAAGAGGATTTGGGGGTGTGACTCATAAGGTCAGACAGAATGGACACTCCTAAGCTATGTTGTCTCAGGAAAAGACTCCTTTCAGCTTTTGTCTTTTTCCAGTGGGAGCAAGCACCGATAGATCACGTCTTCTGAAGGCTGACTTTTCTTAATTGCCCTCTGTGGCAACTCCCTGAGGATCTGCAGACCACTGATGGGAAAGCATTGCTGGCTTCCTCTGATGAGACAAATTAATCAAACTACCTGAGCAGAGGTATTTGTGCTGGATGAGGGTCTCCCTCAGTGGCAAGGATGCACTCTGGAGGTAACAAAGAGCTTCTGCAGGGGCACGTCAAAGAGATTGTAAAACCAGCCAGCTGCTGCTTATACTCACTCATGTGTATGCAAGTTACTGTGCGAGTATGTGGACAATACACATATTGTGCAGATGGTGTTCTAACTGGGGTCATCACCTGAAACAGAGGAAAACTAAATGACTGTCCATGTAGCAGTAGCTGCTCCTGGCCCCAAGCCCTTAGGCTTCCCTGCCCTACTGTCAATCTGTCTGTCTACCTAACCTGCCCTGGCAGCTGCATATTGGGTCTTTTGTAGACTGGAATGTAACCAAGTCTGCTTTGTCTCCTCCTCTTTCTCATTCTGTTTTTCTTTATAGCAAATTTACATATTACTGGTGTGAATTTATACCACCATCAGCACCTTATTTTCAAAGCTCATGTTTGGAGCTCAGCACAATGAAACCCTGAGCTGCTTATGTCAAAAAGAGTTCTGGGTAGATAGACTGAGCAGTGAAGCTGGTCAGTGCAGCTGGTATTTAGGCATGGCTGACCCCTCACTGTCGTTTTGTTAAGGAAAATATCCAATCTTTTCATTGGGCTTGTTTCTGAAGAAATCACAGGGTGTTTCTCCCAACCTCTGAACACACCAGCTGTTTAACATCACCTTTGACAGCTGGACAGCCTTGCCAAGAAGGAACAGAAGACAGGCAGGTTAGTACACTGCTGAAAGAAGGCCCCGCAGAATGTAGCTGTTACCCAGTGTCTGGACATGGGCATTTGGCCAGGCATCATCAGGACTGAGCCAAGGTCCTGCCAGAGAGAAAGAGGCAGCTGGGGCAGTGCTGTGAAGAGAAACATGGGGGCAAAGATCACATACCTACAGCAACTGAGGCATTGTGATTTCATGTTGCAGTATTATGTAATGGATACAAGCTGCTCCTGGGGACATTCCAGTTAGAAGCAAGGGGGAGATATGTCACAAGGAAAATCAACTGTTGGAATAATCTGCCCAGGAAAGTGGCGGAGTTCCCAACATTGAACACTTTGCAGATTCAGCTGGGCAGGATGCTGGGCCATATTATCTAGACCACACTTTTGCCAGGAAAGGTTAAATCAGATGATCCTTCCAACCTGGTGTTTTATGATTGTTTCCATGATTTAATTGCTTCATTACACTGCATTGAGTTTTTATCTCCATTTAATTGGTCTGTACATTTATGTGCCACTGTATAATTCTTGAATTGTGAATGTCTCAGTTAATTTTCTGCCTCTTTTTGGATGAGGAAAAGATCCCTATTTGTCCTGCATCCTTCGAGAGGGTTATTGCTGAATCTTGTCAGGTAGGTCTGGGGAAACCATACTGCAGCCTGTCAATACTTAAAGGGGGCTTATAGGAAAGATGGGGACAATATTTTATGTGGGGCCCGCTACGACAGGACAAGGGATGATGGTTTTAAATTAAAAGACAGAGATTTAGGCTAGATAGAAGGAAGATATTTCTTACACTGAAGGTGGTGACACACTGGCACAGGTTACCCAGAGAGGTGGTAAAAGCCCCATCCCTGGAAATACTCCAGGTCAGGTTGTTTGGGGCCCTCAGGAACCTGCTCTGATTGAAGATGCCCCTGCTCACGGCAGGAGGTTGGATGGTTGGACTAGATGACCTTTAAAGGTCCCTTCTGACCCAAAACATTCTGTGATTCTATGATTCTGACAGGCTCAATGACTCTGTTTGGAAAGCCACTTGCATGTGCTTGCTGGTGCAAAGATGTGTTGTACCAGTTGTAGAGGTTTCCTTCCTCTGACTCCAGTCTCTTGAGCTCATAATGAGGCATTATTTTGAAATATTTGCTTTCAAAATATTTACTGAGAAACAACCCTCTCATCCCACATCATTGCTGAGAGTTTTGCTGCTGTGTATGCTCCTTCACTTCAGCAGTAAATGCTTTTGTCATGCATCAGATTTGAACTCTGAAAGGAAAAACGCTGGTGAAGCTATATCTGCCAGTGGAAATGTTCCCCTTCACACCGAGCCTGATCCAAAGCTACCCAGCATAAATGGCAATTTTTTCCCCAATAAGGTTTTTGAGCAGTGTGGTACAAATCTGTGATGAGCTAGTTTATAGAGGAAGCTTCTCTATTTTTAGCCTGCCTTTCCACGAGCAGAGGAGTGGTACTGATAATAAATTACAGTTTCTTGTACATAGCAGTGCGATTATTCATCTCTCTGCTGGTTTATATAAACATAGACACACTCTGTTCAGAAAAAACAAGGGAAGAAATATAGCTAAAACACTGACTTGTGTGCAGCCCAGTATGCTGAGGCACACTGAGCTGCTTTATTTTATGCTATGAGCCTTAAAATCAAATAGAATAAGATGATAAACAAAAACTGCTGTAAAAGATCTAAAAGAATTACCAGACCCATCTTATTTAAAGGTTCTTTTTAACATTACAAACTCAAGTCCATTCCAAAACCCTATAATTATTTTAGCACTTTTGGTCTGCATCTAAAACTCTAGTTTCATAGTTTTAGCCTTTTGTGTGTGTATAACACAGTCAAAGCAGAGGATATAAAGGTGTTAGTGTAAATTAGGAGTAATTATGATGAAATCTTGGCACAATAGGAATCTTTATAAATATATAAAATCTGACTTTTACTGAGAAAGGAAACATTATTCTTCCTCCTTTTGCAAATCCTTTTCCAATGCAGAGTTACCCTCTGACTTCAAAAGTGGCCTGTATTTTAGATACATTTCTCCTGCTGCCTTGGAATTGCAGTTGTTGAGAAAATTGCAGTTGAGGAGAAAATCCAGATGTGCTTTGGAGAAATATCAAAGTGTAAATTTAGGAGACTAATTTAGGCACCCAAGCTTGGAAGTTTTGACCAGTGGGATTACATTGGTATAAACAACAGCAAAGCCCCAAATCTGGGGTGAAAAAAAAATAACAAAGCAGAAAGATCTTCTTAAAGAAGGACAATCCAACTCTTGCAAAAGCTGCCAAGGATTACTGTAAAGCAATAATTAATGACCACTGCTGCTGGGTCTCTAACTGATGCAGAGGGAATATTGATATAATCCTATTAGTGTATTGCTCTCATTAATGTACTTATGTCAATTAGCTGAGCATTTTAGCAGAAAGGTGAATTTATGATTTTTTTTTTCCCTTATTCCCTCCAACATAGATTTCCAGTGCAAAAATCAATTTTGAACAACCACAAAAGATCAAGGTCCGTTAATGAATCTTATCTGACACTAATGTTGTCTAATTACATTAAAATGTCACAACTAATTTCATGGGATCAGAGCTCCCTGCTCCATAAACAACCCAAGTTTGGTTATATTTCTAAGGAATTCAATTTTTTGAACAGAGAAAAGATGAACAGAAATTCCAGTTTTGATCATTTCCTACATTTCTGTCTCTCCTAAGTGTTTTGAAACAAAGAACAAGAAAAACCTGAGCTCAACAGAAGGTTCACCAACATCTCCCCAGCCAACACGACAGATCTTTGCAGACCTTTTAGAAGAATTTAATTACCTTTGCCCTTTTCCTTCATTAAATACTATGAAAGCCTTAGAAAATTGGTCATATCAGCTTGAGCTGTTCTCTGTGATGCTATTTCTCCATGTGCTCATGTCCTGGGGCAGTTGCTGGGATGCAAAGCAGAGTTCAGATGAATTTGTCCTCACTTAAGCATCCTTGTGTGTGTGGCTGGTGCTCACTCAATGACTCAAACTCATCAATGCTCCTCACCTGTGTGACCAAGCTCTGCCCTGGCACCCATGTGCCACAGTGTGGAAGAAGGGTGCAAGAGGGGTTAAGACTGTGCTCTGCCCAGTCCCCAGCATGTGAGTTTGGCTGTAAGTAAAAGAGGAGAGACCAAAGACTGTAGTGCAAACATAAAAGTTTTTATCACTCCAACACACTTGAGCCTTGAAAATGAGTTAAAATAAGACACTGAACTGACAACTCTTCAAGTGACTGGTAACTGGGGCAGAGAGAGGAGATCTTAACCTAATTCCCACTGGTTTTTTTTCTTCAACAAGATAACCCAGCAGATTCTTTCACAGTTGTCAGAGCTGGAGCCTCATCAAGAGATTATGAGAGATGCAGCCAAAACCACAGTTTGAACACAAAACCGTTTCTGACTGGTTTCACACAAGATGAAACTCTGTTACAAAACCTGTGCCTCATTTTCCATTGAAGGAGCAATTTGGGAAACTGTCTCCCTTTGTGCTCTAACTAGGCAGCAGATGGCTGCAGACAAGTTTTACGTGGTCCTATTGATTTCACTGAAGGGATGCAATTTTATTTCTCAACAGAACAGATTAAAATACAGGAGAAGCTTTTTGGGCTTCTGAACTGCCAGAAACCTGCCCCAAAGCAGCTACAGAACAAGTCCATCCCCAAGGGCAGCTCTCTCCCTTGTGTCAGCTCAGAGACATCCACTCCCTCACTGCAGTCTCCCGTAGCATCATTTGGGCCCAGGGAATGGTGTTGGCAGACACAGTGCAAAACACAGACAACAAGCAGACAAAGGAGAAACGAGTGATTCTGAGGAAAAGAAGTGTGATGTGAGAGGGGTTGTTTTTATTAAAGCCTGTCCCCAGTGTGTGCTTAATAAATAATTAATTGCTGCTATTTCCAAGCTCAGATCCATTTTCACACAAATGTGCTTTCAACTCCAGTGGTTTGAAAAAAAAAAAGGAAAAAGGGGATGCTTTTTTGTTGTTGTTGTTGATTCTTCTTGTGTGCAGCCCTCAAGCAATAAAGCAAATTGACTGCTAAATTTAGACAAGAATACAGTCTGGCCGAGTCATCTCGGAGGCCATAAATGTATTAATAAGGGAGATCAAGACAAGTCAGGAAAGAATCCCTGAGATGCAGAGCTGCTTCTCCTTTTAGTGGGTCAAGGATAGTTTGGACGATGTAACACACGCTGTGTTCTCCAATTTACATAGCTAAATCTAAGTTTATTCTCTTAACTCTGCAAACAACCTGCACTGAGGAAATACTGAACAGCTGTCAGCAGGACTTCTCCATACTGAAGGAGGCATGGAGAAGTCCCACCTCTAGGGATGGGGATTCAACCACCTCGCTGGGAAGACTATTCCAGGCTTTGAAAACCCTTTCAGTCAAGAAGCTTCTTCTAATATCCAACCCAAAGGTGGTATAACTTGAGACCATTTCCTCTTGTCCTAGCTCTTGTCACTAGGAAGAAGAGACCAATCCCCACCTTACTCCAGCTGCCTTTCAAGGAGTTGTAGAGAGTGAGACGACCTCCCCTCAGTCTCCTTTTCTCCAGGCTGAACAACCCCAATTCCTTCAGCTGCTCCTCACAAGGCTTGTGCTCAAGACACTTCACCAGCTTCATTGTCCTTCTCATGACCTTATCCAGCACCTCAATATCCTTCTTGGAGTGAGGGCTCAAAACTGAGCCCAGGACTTCAGGTATAGCCTCACCAGTGCCCTGTGCAAGGGGACAATCACTGCCCTGGTCACATTATTGCTGATCTGAGCCAGGCAGTGGGTCACCTTGGATGCCTAGGCACATGCTGCCTCATCTTCATCTGGCTCTTCTCTGCAGCCACTCTGCTTCTAGCCTGGAGCATTCATGGCATTGTTGTGACCCACCATTTAGCCTTATTGAATCTCTCCCCACTGGCCTCAGCCCATCAATCCAGCCTGGCCAGATCCTTCTGTAGAGCTTTCAGACCCTCAAGCAGATCAACCCTCCTGCCCAGCTTAGTGTCATCTGCAAGCTGACTAAGCTCCTACAGGAGGCTCAGTGTGTGGCTGCTTTACAGCTGCCTGGGGCTGCAGAATTCACCTGCCTTTGTAGCTCAAGTTGTGTAAATCCTTTCCAAGTCATGGCCAAAGCTGTGTGAGGGAAAGACATCAGAAACAAGGACAGAAGGACAGAAATGGAACTTTTCACAAGGTCAGATTTTATTGGAAAAATGACAGCAGAAACATTCTGAGATTAGCAATCATCACCATGTCAAAGTTAAGACAGCAAGGCACAGATAAGGCCCACCTAGGGAAGGGAAATGACATCAGAAAAGGCACAAAGGCAACACAAATCCTGAAGATTCTCTCCATACCTACTGCTTCGTCTTCAAGAGCCACTGGCAGTTTCCAATGTGTTTCTCTTTTTTTGCTTTGTTCTACCACTCATCACCCATTTGAGATATTTTTGATGGGCTTCCTGACTGCTTGATGAACATATCTTCTGGATACATTCAGGAATACTCAGCTGAGGCATGTTCAGGCTGTGTTATCTAGATGTCTGTTCCAGTAGGTTTGACAAATGTAAAATTCAATGGTGAGAGGTTACCAGGTGGAGCTGTAGCCCTAATTCTTTCAGCCATTCTCCAGGCTGATGAAATCAAGCAGAAAACAGTGAAAATGCTGGTTTGTACTTTACCAGCCTCTGATTTTGACACAGATCGGAAAGGTAGATAGATCTTACAAAGTGTCACGGTATTGGCAGCAACATTCATTCCAGCTCCAGGAGATCAAGACAAAGTCAGTTGGATGCTTGTTTTGTGGACTTGTAGGAATCTTAACTGATGAGTTAATGGAGTTGTTTCTACCGCACCTCTGCACAGAGGGAAAACATCTTGGAAATAATTTTGGAACCTTCTGTGTTTTATCTAGTCATGTAAAAGGACAAAAGAATTAAAAGCCCCCTGCAGTCTGAGTCCCCTAACCAGGAAGTCCCCATCAAAAGCTACCATTTCATGTGGACTTTTGCTGGTTGCCCAGAGATGCTGTGGAAGCCCCATCCCTGAAAGCGGTCAGGACCAGGCTTTGAGCAACCTGATCTAGTGGAAGGTGGCCCTGCACCTGGCAGGGGGATTAAAACTAGATGATCTTCCAAACCAAGCCATTCTATGATTTTGGCAACAGCTGCCTCTGCAACAAGGAGTACATTAAGAACTAAAAAGGCTAAGAGGGAGCTTGGAAACCAAAGATGTGGGGGAGGGAAGGTATCAGAGGAGGAGAGGGGTCTGTGCTGCCTTTTCTTGCTGGAGAGCCTGTTTTCCTGTAGTAATGCTCTTCTGGAGCACCTGGTGAAGGCAAATGTGAATGGGTTGGGTAATGCTTCAGTTGCTTTCTCGGGTGTTAGAGCTTGTACTCAGGAAAATGACAGCCTTTTAGTTACTGGGCAGGAAGATCCCACTTTCTTCTACTTTACTGTAACACTTAGATGTTGATCACCCTTGTGAGTCAGGGAGAGGGAGACAGGAATTTGATTCTGTGCTTAAAACATGGGCCCAAGGCTGGGGCACTGCCAGCAGCTTGACCCTGTCACTCATAGCATAGTTTAATCATCAAATTTTCAATATCAAGCAATTGTTATTAAGACTGCAGCTCAGACTACCATAACTGTTTGAATCCATGGGCAGTTTCCCAAGGGGCAGCATGAAACCAGCTTAACTTCCCCTTCATCTTCCCAAAGCAGCTCCTGCTCCCTCTACACCATCCTCCACCCTGCCTAAACAGCTCCTGCACCTGCACCACCACCACCACCACTATTTTTGCACCATCCCAGAGCCTAGGGTAAGACCCTCAGCCAGCCAAGATACCACACAGAAGAGCTCAGCCCCCATAAAGAGACCCAGACAGTAGCCATGGTTGATATCAGAGTAGTCATCAAGTCCCTACCTAACCGGGGGGCCACCAGGCCCCCCGGCCTTTGTTGTCACCACCACCATCACCCAGTGTGCACCATGGGTACTCACCAGCGATGAGAGGAGGATCCCTCTGCCCAGATGGGCTCAGCTTAGGGCTTCTGCCTTTCCTGGGGGGATTAAAAAGGGGAGTGGGTGGGGAGGGCAAAGTGGCCACACCTGGGGTGGGAGGAGACTCCAACAGAGCTCAGGTGCTCTGGGATTTGAGGGGAAAAAGAGGTGGGTGGAGTGGAAAAGGAGCAGATATGGTGGGACAGGGGAGGAGGTGGTGAAAGAAGGGGATTTAAAGATAACTTTATTTTCCATTAGTTTTCCATAATGCACAGCTGCAGTTCATGGTTTGCTTTGCCTCCATGCAAAAAGAACAAACCCATCAATACTTCCCAAAATTAAGCACAATGGTGGCTATTACAATGAAACCTTTCCATAAGTATCATTTTGCTTGGTGGGAAAATCTGTGCTTTTCACATCAAAATAACAAGTTTTAACAGCAACAATAAAAGTTCTCCGAGAGTGAATTTTCTCCCTGGATACCAGCAGAAAACACCAGGATGATGAAGGGACTGGAACATGTGCCCTATGAGGAGAGGCTGAGAGACCTGGGGCTTTTTAGTCTGGAGAAGAGAAGACTGAGAGGGGATTTAATAAATGTTTATAAATATCTGAGGGCTGGGTGTCAAGAGAGGGGACAGGCTCTTCTTTGCTGCACCCTGTGATAGGACAAGGGGCAATGGATATAAACTACAGCACAGGAGGTTCCGCCTCAACATGAGGATCTGCAAGGGTCACAGAGCACTGGAACAGGCTCCCCAGAAAGGTTGTGGAGTCTCCTTCTCTGGAGACTTTCAGGACCCATCTGGATGTGTTCCTGAGAGACCTATGCTAGATTCTATGGTCCTGCTCTGGCAGGGAGGTTGGACTTGATGATCTTCAAAGGTCCCTTCCAATCCCTAACATCCTATGATCCTATGAACTACTGCAGGTGGCTTCAAAAAAGATTATTTACCTGAGTAAAGGGAACAGAACATCACACAAAAGGATCACTCTTTGATCTACTTGCCCAAAATTCACTGCAAAAGTTGTCAGCACAAATATGGGTGACACCACTGTGAGGAAATTAGGACAGGCTGAACACAACTCTGACAAAACCATGTTACTACAATGCCTGCCCCAGATCTCTATGCCTGTCCCAGCACACTTGAAGGTTGTATAAAAAGGCTGAAGGGCAAAATCCAGTCTCAGAGCAGACAGAAGAGTGTGAGACAAAGCTGCTTTATTGAGCACTGGTGCTGGCTTCCTAGCACACAAAAAAGGATGAAGTTGA
Source organism: Dryobates pubescens (assembly GCF_014839835.1). Lineage (NCBI taxonomy): Eukaryota > Metazoa > Chordata > Aves > Piciformes > Picidae > Dryobates > Dryobates pubescens. The sequence goes on along the minus strand of NC_071616.1, from coordinate 18,648,629 downwards.
TGCAGTTCTTCTGCCTTACATGAAAATGTCTTTATCTCATTTTGTGGTTCACAAGAAGTTAATAAGAGTGTCACTAGGGTTGTACCTTATTTGGGTTGGAAATTCTCCATTGAACAGGTTGATAATTTATGGATGCTTCTTAATCAGCCCCTGCAGGTTTTCTCATACCCTTCATTTCAAGTCTTGGATACCAGCACAACCTCATGCTGGTGTCTTCTCACTGCTTGCCCTCTCCTGGCCTTTCTGATTACTGCGTGTGCTGCTCCTCCAAACGGCAAGTATTTCCTTTCCTCCTCCAGTGTGAAACTAGGTTTCTCCAGGGAGGATTTTGCCCTTGGTTAAAGGGAAGGAGACACTTTGTTGGTTGTGGGTGAAAGTCCCTCCACTCGCATTCCTAGGCTACAAACTTGAAGTTGGAGATGATGGATATTGAAAAGATCATGCTCATTATGCTACCTACTCCTGGTGACCAGCTCTGCCTGGTGATAAATTTTGCAGCTCCCAGTGCTATTCAAACATTCTGCACTGGTGAGGAAAGAGTTCCCGCTTAGGAACAGCTACTTTACAGTCTTTGGAATGTTTATCTTTTTTCTCTTTAGATTCCTCAAGTTCAGCACTCTACTGAGCAAACAGAGGCCAGTCCCACAGAAGCAATGACAGCCACCTATTTTCACCAGGAGCACATCTCACATCTACTTGGCTATTCTTCATAAATTGCTGCCTAATTCCCAGTATAAAGAGTGGTTAAGGTACACACTTTCCACAACTGCAGCTTTATCACAAACCTGCAAGGGAAAATAAGAGCTTTCATTGTCGTTTTAATTACTTTGAATTTCTGAATTCAGCTTCTCCAAAACACATGCACATACAATTGCAGGGGGGGGAAAAAAGCACAGAAGAGGACCTAGGATAAAGGTTTCCATACATTTTCTTGTAATTTTCTAATTAAAAAAAACCAACGCAAACCAACAGAACAACAACAACAAAATGCGACAAGCAAAGAGTCGCATTCCCACAATGAGGACATTCACTAAATGCCATGTATTTTGGGTCAGCTGTTGGAATAAAAACTAAAGTTAAAACAAGCCCATTTCTGAAGCGACTGATGGGTGTAAACCAGGGATGTAACTCCTGAAGGCAGAACCATCCTCAGAACACCACAGAGGTTCACCGCTGTGACTAAGAGTTGATGCGGACAGGAAAAATAAAGAGTAAAAATAAGGGTAAACACTGCTGTTTAACTGAATTCTGCTACTACAAATCTAGGCCAGATGCAGCCCTGGCTTTCCAGTCATTGAAGAAAGAGCCTCATACAAAGAAAATCTATTTTGCAAAATACACAAGTGAAAGAGCTTGGAAGGTCACCAAACCTAAACAGTTAAAAGCAATCCCCTTTCAATGAAATTGAACTGAAACAAACAGGCTTTAGAAAGAATGGTAAACACAGAAATGTTTCACTGAGCATTAAGATGAACAAAGAGCATATATCTTTGGAGATGCCTGTTAAGACCATCTCATCCCAGCGCAGACATGAGACATTGCGCCGCATGAAACTCCCGACTTCGTCCCGCCAAGCGAAGCACAAAAATTAAATAGTTTTTTCCTTTCTGTTCAAGATTAAATAATGGCAAGAGAGCCATCTGAAGCAAAAGGGAAAGAAATGGCTGCATGGTATTAAGAGAGTTAATTATAGATGCAGATTAAAAGGCAAGACCGAATGGTGGAAGAAAAGGGAAGAGTAACCTCCGGCACAGAGATACGGACATGCAGCAGTTGTCAGTCACCTAGCAACAAGTTTCCTATCCCTGCTGTGCTCTTTAATTCAGCAAATCTGCTCAGGATGTTGGGCTGTTCTCCTGACAAAACACATTATGTAGTAGACTAAAGGATACAAAAATCCACTGTACACAACACTCTGCTCCCTATTGACCACTGATCCTTTCTCTCAACCCACAAAAGAGGCTTGCATAATGCTCTGAAAAGAGAAAAGTCTCAACAGAGAAAACATTTGCTTGTAATTGAGATTGACTACATAATGAAAATGATGTTCTTTTTTAAATTCAGCTTGTTGAGGCCATGCTTTTTGTCTCCTGGCTCTCAAAACCCATCCCTGCTGGGAAAAGGGGCAAACATTGTACAAACTGAAACCTGTGGGTTTTTTCCCTTCTTTTCACTGGAAGCACACACATGCACGCACGCACGCACATGCATTTCGTGGCTAAATGGGCAAGACCAGCTCCTAAAGACTTAAACAAGTTGGAAAAAAGAGAAGACAAATAAGAAAATTGTGGTGTGTTCTGTGTTGGAGGGAAGCTGCCTTCCTTCTAGGATGTGGAGGGTAGAATATATTTTATGGCTAACTAAGAAATGCCACTGTCTGAGAAGAGTAATTCTGAATCCATACAATGTTATAAGCAAACCCATGTATGACCTGTGTACCTGCTTCTCTGTCTCCTCACTGAAGTCAGAACTGTGCTTTGAGATAGAGATTATCCAAATGCAATAAATAAACAAGTTCATGAGTTTAAAAGGCCTGCCTTGACATAGTGGACCCTACTGTCCATAGCAGAAGTTTGGGACAGTGCTCCTCACAGAGCAGTGTCATTGCTGCCACCACCAGGAGAGCTGAGAGACTTAGAATCATAGAAACATAGAATTATTTTGGTTGGAAAAGACCTCTAAGATCATCAGTTCCAGCCATTGACTCAACACCACCACGGCCATTATTACTTTTTGGGATATCCCATCCTGAGTCCAGAAGTTAGTAGAAGAAGAGAACAAGGTAATGGAAGAGAAACTCCAGCCCAGTCCAACTCACATGGATGGTCACAGCAAACTCAGCAGAAGAAAACAAGCCCACTGAAGAGGATTTTTAACCCAGTTGACACACTCAGCTCTTTGAGATGGAAACCGTTTGTTTGTTCTGGTTGTAGAGCACCTAAGGCAGTGAAGGATCAGCATCCTGGGAGTTCCACAGGTGCAGGTGATGGCAATGACACGAGACAAGCTTTTCCATATGTATCAACCAGTTGACTGCAGCTGTGCAATTCCAGATAAAGCAGTGGAAATGCACAAAATTATCAGCATTTCCTTGTGGAATAAGACTAGTCAGGCACATCAGTGTGAAGTACATCTTTACATCCAAAACTGAGACTGTAGAGGAGAGGGGACTGATCCCACTGAGTCCCCAAGCACTGCACAGGTAAGGAACATCATGAAACCCCAACAAACAACAGAACAAAATTGGCTGCTAGCTGTACAGACAAAAAGAATTATCACTTCACTGCCTAAAGCACTGTCAGGGCAGGTAGAACATTTTCCTCCCTGAACATCAGAAGTGCCTTATCTTCATGCTCCACAGTGTAAAAATCCACTCATGTGCCTGCACACAAGGCAATTTTTGGAGGAGATTTCTCCTCCAAAAAGCTACACAAAAGTCTGAAAAAACACCTTGGTGCCCCTATGAAGAGAAGATGGGAGAGGTGACAGTGTCATTTACAATCTGATGCTCACAGTATAGTGCTACTCAGGGGCTGTAACAGGCCAGAATAAGGCTGATGGTTCCAATACTTCATCCTATCAAAACAGACCCACTTGGATTTTGCTCAGCTGTTTCCACCCTCTGCTCTCCTAGAGAGAGGATGGCTGAAAGGCCCAGTGGGTATTTCCAGGGGTGATAACCCACATTCCCCTCTTTTACCCGTAACCCCTAGATACCAGTTCCTGCCCTAACACCTCCTTCCCTCTGCAGGGGCTGTGCACCATCAAGCACTCACTGGACATGTTGCCACCACTGTGGCTTGTGAAAGGCAAGAGATATGGCCACAGCTCTCTGGTTCTCACTTTCCTCAGGTGTTCAAAAAATGAGCAGATGTGACATTTCAGAACATGGTCTGAAGGTCATGGTGGAGTTGGGTAGAAGATTGGACTTGATGATCTTAGAGGACTTTTCCAACCTTTATGATTCTATGATTTCCTTGCCATAGCTGACCATCTGTGCCTGCACGGATGTCATCTGAAAAGCCCAGCTTGTTGTACTGGGCTGACCTGAGCCCTAGAAGCTGGGGTTAAAAATTCCCAGTGAACATATCTCAGCTGATAGCTTACATCTGGATCTTGGGATTCTGTGCTTGGCACAGCAGAGCTGGGGCAATTTGTGCAGGATTTCCCTTGGAACCGTATCACAGAATAAGGATAATGGTGGAATAATGCTTTGCCAATAAGATATGGGTAGTGGTGAGTTTATTCTCTGGCTTACTGAAACATGCTTAACAATTTCTCTTCCATATCAATGGTTTTGCCAGTCTTGTTTTGTGTATTGAATAACAAGCTGGGTACTTTCTTTCCTTTATTTTAATAATCATGGGTTTGAAGATGAGGAGGGTTGATGTAAGCAACATTCACTCTAATGTGAATATAGCTCAGCCTGTTAAAAAAGGGATTTGGAAGGACTGCTGTGAATCTGTTGTGCACCCACAACCAAGAAAAAAACAAACTTTTGGGGTTGTGGTTTTTTTTTTAAAGATGTCTTTCTTAAAAGAGATTGTTCCTTTAAAAACAATCATTTTCAAAAATTTCCTTCCCCATTTCAAACTCACCCCAAACCTATTTTCAATGGGAAAATAAAAGTTGTACCAAAATTGTGAAGATTATTTCAGCTGATAAATAAAGACCTAAGGGAGAGCTTCATAAGTCTGGGAATGACTGGAAGATAATATGCAAGAGTAGAAAACTGGGTTATGTGAACCCTCCAAAGAGATGCTAAAAACCTGAAATAGCAGAAGGTTTAGAGGAATGCATTGGGAGGGGAAAAATGGAAACAGAATATGTAAATATGTGGTGCTGGTGAATACATCTTGGTGTCTCCAGAAACAGGGTAGTGATGTTTACTATAGAAGTGAAGACTCTCTGTCATTCAGAGTGCTGACAGATTTCATAGGAGTTACAGAGAAATTCCCTGTGAAGCAGTTGGATCAGTCATAGAAAATGTGCAAGGGTCCAAATCGCTGACCCCAAAAAAAACCCAAAACCAACCCTCCCCCCCCCAAAAAAAACCCCAAACAACCCACCCCCCCCCCCAAACAAACAAACAAAAAAGCCAAGCAAGAACTCCTGGTGTTATCTAATGACAAGAACACATTAAAGTATTTACACTCCTTTTTGGAGTTTGTAAATATGGTCAGCAGGGGCACTTATGTAACTCTACCTACAACAACCTGTGTAAGTACTGCTACAGCTTAACGCTATGCAGCTCCTCTCCTGCTGAGCCAGAGTGCAGCAGCTGCAGAAAGGGCTTAAAGCAGGATGCTGAAAACAGAATTCTGTGAGGGAGGGTATTCATTTTCAGGTATAGCTTTTAGAAAAAGTTTTATCTCAGAAAAGATAAAATTAAAGTGGACACTGGGGTCAAGGCAGAATAGTTGGATCACATCCCAACAAAAATAGGAATCGCGAGGGATTCTCCTGTTGATATTTTAAACTTTTGTTTGTGCAAGTTTTAATCAATTAAAATGCATTATCTGGCCTCTTAACTTTCTCAGAGAGGATTATCTGACATTTACTATTCACCAGTTTTGCTGAAAAGGTTAATAGTTCACAGGCTGAAGTTAGAAGTAAACAGAATTGATCATTCTTAATGCTTCGGCTGAAATGGAGGGGCTTTGTGTTGACAGACTAGGAGATGTAATGAGCCTCTAGTACATTCTTAAGGCTTGTTTCATTTGCTCTGTGAATGGGGAAAGTAAAATTATAGTCTATAGGTGTTTTCCATGGTTCTTTCATAAGCAGGCCTCCTGACACCAATTAAAGAGATTATGTCATCAACTGAAAAGAAAGCTATAACCTTGTACGTTAATGCCATGATTACTTAAGACAGGGTCACTGGACCCAATAGAACAGTGAATGACCTTGGTGAAATTAACTTCGGAGCTCAATTCCTAATTAACTGTTTTCAATGAAAGAATGTGTGATTTCAGGCTATTGGTAAAAATACTCACTTTTTTCTGTACAAGGACTTTGCCACCAGAAGTTAGTCTGCAGCAGCACTAAAATAAACAAACAAAAACCACCACCAAAAAAAAGACCCCAACAACCCATGAATGAGATTAGGAAATGGCAAACAGCATGTCCAGAGCTTTATGGAAGCAGATATTGTGTCCTGGATATTTTGCCTAAAAAACCCTTATTCTTCTGAGGTTCCTTTGCCCACAGGGCAAAAATTACAGTCCCTGGGATGAAATGACACATTTGAACACTTCCAGGACAGATGAAATTGGAAAGAATGGCACAAAAACACTAGCAATGTCTACATCTCAAATATAAGCACATGTTTATAAATATAAAAATGTCACCATTTTTTAAATTGAATTGCAGCATATACAAAAATCTGATCAGGGAAACTGTGTTTTCTAACATTGGAGGAGTGTGGGAAAAAAAGACAGGGAAGCATTTTTAAGCAGCTCACTCCATTCTCTCTCAGATAGGGCTATTGATGCTCCAAAAGGAGGGTGGACTGCCAGATTATCCCTTGACTTTGTCATGTGTCACAGGTTGTTCTCAGAGATATGCTCTCAGAGGTGACTCTCTCGGTCCCAGAGCTGTAATATCAACAGGAGTTGTGTAGTCCCCTTGAAGCTGTTGCTCAGCACTGAACCTATCTTGGATCTCTGACCTGCTATGCTGAAGTCACACTTGTACATGCTCCACTTCACCAGGAAGAAATACCCATCTGAAAACAATCTCACTGCTTACAGCTGTCTGATCTGGCTGTAAAAGAAGTCACTTCAACTTGTCAAGGCTTTTTCTGTTTTCTTGAATAACTCTTTTTAGGTGTGGTCCAAGTCATATTCAAACTGGGAGTGCAAGTCCTGAAGATGTTGCTAATCCAATACTCCAGAAAACAGTAAATCCCCCTTCAAAATTCATACAAGGTTAATGGCAACTTGCATCACATGTACAAAGACTTTGGACCTGAGCTACCCCTACGAGTGCCTTCTGCTTCCATGGGGTGGAATTATAGGGTCAAACATCATGCCTGTAACAGCTCTGAGTATGGCAGAGTCTTCGTCCTCTGAAAGCTATGAGCAAGGTAAGCATGGTGGCTATCCAGGGCATTATACTGTCCCAAACACAGAACAAGCCATGGGGCTCTGGTTCTGCTTCTGCTGCTTAATTGTGAGATGGAGCTGATTCCTCTCTGTGGCTGCTGTGATGGGATCAACATCCAAGCAGGTCAAGAAGGGGAAGCAGGAACCTCTCCCATCTGCCCACATCTGATTCTACAAGAAGTGATTAGACAACATGTCCTTGAGAAAGCCCAGAGTGCTGGTGCTCAAAGACAGTGGAGGTATCTATGTGCCATGGGCAAAACCCCAAAGGGAGCCAGTAGCAAAGGCAAGGAGTGAGCCAGCTTCCTGAAACTCCATCTCTGTTTGCAAACCACATCTGTGCCAACCATACAACGTCTCTGGTTGACCACTGGGCCAGCTGCCCCTCTCCTCACGTAGAATGAAAATCTGCCTGGGCTTGGACACAGACATTCACTGTTCCTGGGAACACTCTCAAATGTCACAGTGTGAAGAAGTCTTTTCCCACGGCCACCAGGTTGTAAGGCAGTGTGCTTAAATGGGGATCCCATCCCAGGGGACAGCTAAAGAGATGCACGGGAAATTAGTCTGGTGTGATCTGGATAACATCAGTGATACGTGCCTGGAGATATGGCATCCAGGCATATGGATGGGAAGGCATTAAACACAAAGCTCTGTGAAACCTGTGGCCATTTAATATAGGTGACACAAAACATGCAATTCACTTCAATTGTGACCAAATGCAGGCAGCTGCTTTCTCTAAGAACAAAGAGAATGAAATTGCCTGTAGCTTTCTGGCTTTATTTTTATTGCAAGGCAAAAATATACCTCTTAGACTGGGCTTAAAGGTGGCCAAACAAGCCCCAGGGTTGGATATTGCCAAACACACAAGAAGTTCATCCTTCCAAGAGCACACTTCAGATAATCACCTTTCACACTGTGGCCTCTGGCTAACAAATGTCAAAGGAGCAGTTAGAAAATTTGCTGAAAGGTGCAATTAAAAGCGATAGGGGCATTCTGCCCACTGAAAGCCACGTATTCTTTCCTCTCCTTTGGGGAGGAGGAAAAAGAAAAGGACAGGAAAAGATTTCTCCCATCACTGTAGACCACCCATGAAACTTTTTGTCTCCTAATTCTGACACCAGAAAGAAAAGAGATACTTGTTGCTTGCAGCGATGCTTGAGCTCTCCTGCACGTTTCTCCCCATACAGTACGGCTTTGGGAAGCTAATTGCATTGATGCTTTGCCCAAGTCCAAGCAGGTGCTGCAACACCTGCATTATCTAAAGCTGAATTTCGTTAAGAATCTATATTTTCAGAGGGTCAGTGTGTGGTTTATACAAAGGTGATATATGAGGGACTGGGGCTGCACTAAATTGGAATGGTTAATGACCTGTGCTATGAGACTGTGCAGATTATTGACTATCAGAATTAAACTCTGGGCAGTGTTGAGCTCTCTGCAGGAATTCAGCATGGGAGCAATTTTCAGGGAGTGCCAGTGAAGTCAGTTTGTCTGAACTTTGGCCCCATGACGGTGCTCAGCACTTTACAGGATGCTGCTCCCCAGATAAGGGCTCTGAGCCTGTCAAACTGAAGCCATCAGGCTCTTTGCCACCGTCTCATTCAAAAGCCAGGTCAGGGTGAAAGAGGTAGCTTTTGGTGAATAAATATCATGGTTATAAAGAACATGGCAGCAACAACACTAAGGCTGAAAAGCTTCCCAGCACTGAGGATTTTCTAGGAACAGGGAGCAGCTTACAGGCTACAAGGACTGAAGGGGAAGATCTGCTTATGCATATGAGTAAGGGCTACTAGCAGTAGGATGGATTGCAAGATTAAGCTCCTAAGGAACAAAGTGCTAGCAGGTCTGATGATGAAGTGGCTCTGCAATTGCTTCATGTGCACATCCATGTCATAACACCAGCAACTTGCTAAGTGCACATAATCCCTCCCCTCAGAGACACGAGAGTTACCTCCTTGTAAAAAGCATGTTAAAGTCCTGAGAAAATACACAGCCTTGTGCCAACAATCATTTGTACATTGAACCATGTAAGGGGGTATACATCTTGGGTAAAATACCCTTACTTCAGCAAGAGCCCTTCCCACCACTTGTCTGTGTTTGTAAGTGTACTAGAGGGTCAGAGCAGCTGGGAGAAGTTTGAAAAGCTCTGTTAACTGCAGAAAATTCCTGCAGCAGAGACAGCAGAAGGTAGCAGAGTATTCACTTTCCAGAGATGGGCTCTATAGCTGAGGATGTACAGAATAGAGACCTTAATGAATCAAACCACCAAACAGAGATAAGTGATAACTAAACTGACTTTGAGAGCTCATTCAAATACAAGTGGGGGCGGGGCTTTCCTCCTCATGCTACCAGTCTAGGGTTGAGAACTTTTAGCAAGTCTTTTAATCAGTAAAGTCTTTAAGTCATCAGAATGCAACTGTCAGCTTTGGTGAAGTCCAGCTATGAGTCCTTCTGAGAATCATGGCTGTATTTCATGTGGTGCTTCAAATTAAGAATTAATACTTAATTCTATTAACTGGTATTAGTCTCATTGTTATTAGCCTCATTATTATTAGTAACCTCATTACTTACATCCGGCCTGATCATACTCTCATGGTCCATACATAAAGTACTGCATGGTTTCATTCCGGTTCACTACAGCTTTCAGCCCAGTGAAAGCTTTTGCTGAAACTTGCCAGCTACCAACAACTGCAAAGAGAAGTGTGGGGATTTTTTGCCTTCATCCCTCCTGGCTGCAGCCAGTTGCCTGCCTGGAATGCAGTACTTCCATGGGATGTGTATTACCTTGGACACTGAAGCAAGAAACCCATTACTAGGGAGATTAGTTACTAGTATCAATTAAATCATTTAGTTCACATGTTTTGTAGCACAGAAAAGCGGTGGCAGGGTCTGAATGTCCTCTCCAAAAAGCAGATCTGCCTTGTAATGATACTGCCATCAAATTTTCCAAAGTGGAAATGAGAGATGAGCAGCAGAAATGACCAACATCCGTTTCCTTCCTTCTGTTGTGGGCTATTTTCAGACATGATTGACAATGTCTTTCCTACTTCATTCCTCTGAAGTCAACTTCTTTTCTAGCAAATACGCAGTTCCTTCTTCCTTTTTCACTATCAGCAAGTGCACGTACCCTGGAGACCAGCTAATTCCTGTGCATATGAAGATGGCAGTGGAGCCAGCGTTGGAGCAGCCTTCTCAAAGTAGCCTGAGAAAAAGGATAAGCCCCATAGAGTCTGCTGGGGTATGCTCCACCATGGTCAGCTCTTCACAGAAGATTCTCCATCAGCAGTTTCTATGTGAGCTAACAATACTCCTCTTAATATAGTGTTCTTCTTACCAGCAGATCTCAAAGCACCGCTGTCTGCTTTTCACAGGCAGCAACGATCAGTCATGTAGGCAGTCATCATACAACCAAGAGCAGTTAAGTTCCCCAGTTGTGGTTCCAGCCCTTGGACCACACTACTACTTCTCCTCAACCTCTCATCTGCTCTTGCAACCCCATCACCTGATGGAAAGTCAAGCCTATATCATAGCAACCCTGATACTCAGATTTGGGGTACCTCTGATTTAAGTCCTTGTTTGACAAGTTTTCTCATCCACCTTGGTACAGCCCAGCCTATGAAAGCAGTTCTTGTGAGGAGAAAAAAAAAAAAAAAAAAAGAAAAAGAAAGGGAAAAAAAAAATTAAAAGGAGGTGGTGAGTATGCAGCTGCAGGATGGCTTGAGAAAAACACTATGGCAGCACAACCTTTTGAGACAATCTTCCCTCAGATCACAGAGGATGCTGTGAGATGGCCTCACCCCATTACCAGGCAGCGGTAAGGGAAGAAGAAGGAAATGCAAGAGCCCCTGCTGATGCCTTATAAGGGAGCAGTGTATTATGGGATGAAATGCCTGCCTTCCTGTGCCCACCCACTGGGCTAGACCCTTTTGGGACACCACAGGTGTGGCTTGTGTGGTGGCATCAGGGGCAGGGCATCCAGCCTGAACCACCATCCAGCTCACCACTGGTCTGCCTGGTTCAGAGATGGTGTCTGAGGACGAGATGAAGGTTGAGTCAGGTTGCAGACTGCAAGAGCTGCAGCAGTCAGGGTGAACTTCTCTTGACCTGTCTCTAATCTGTCAGTGTTTGAGTACAAAACCTTCGGCTGTCATGCACCACACGTTTTCATTCATTTTTACGGATCCATTCGTGCTGTGATTAATCCAGGTTTTTCTGTTTCCATCCCCTGGGGAACAGTGAGCCAGGCACAGACAAGACAATCTCTGCCAGCAGCTCTGAGCAGCTCTTTGTCACCATGCTCCAACACTACACCATGGGGGAACTGCTCCTCTCAGCCTTGCTGTGCTCTTTTCATCAGCTGTGATTTTTTTCTTTCCTGACAAATGGAACTGGAGCCCTCTTGTGTTGAGATTGGAAGCTTGCAACAATCCCCTCAGAACTCGGTAAAACCATGCCAGTTTGACTGTTCGATGCTATTAATAGGAACCCATCTGCACCACTTCTCTGTGCTTTAATAGCAACATTATACACACTGATACTCCAGAATAGCTTTCAGCTTCCAAAGCCACATGCTTAAGTATAAAAACATAAATTAAAAATATCTTACAATGTAAAACCAGCTCTGAGATCTCAGCTCTCATCTCTGCAGTCTCAGCTACTGAAAAGGTGGCTTTTAAATTGTTGGTGTTTAGTTAATATATGCCATCTATGTAGGAAACATATTTTAATAAATCATCACAGAATCATAGAATGGTTTGGGTTGGAAGGGACCATCTGTTGGTTGAAGGGATCATCTATTTCTACACACCCCACACCCCCCTGCCATGGCCAGGGACACCTTCCACTAGATCAGGTTGCTCAAGCCCCCATCCAACCTGGCATTAATCACCTCCAGGCAGGTACCCTTCTGGGCAACCCATTCCAGTGCCTCACCATCCACACAGCAGTGAGCCCACAAGAAGGACAGGAAGGGACTTTTTACAAGGGCTTGTTGAAAGAGGATAAGAGGGAATGGATTGAAGCTTGAGGAGGGCAGATTTAGACTGGATATTAGAAAGAAATCCTTTACAGTAAGGATGGTGAGACACTGGAAGATGTTTCCCAGGGATGTCATATGTGCCCCATCCCTGGAAACATTTGAGGCCAAGTTGGATGAGGCCTTGAGCAGCCTGGTCTGGTGGAAGGTGTCCCTGCCCATGGCAGGGGAGCTAGGACTAGATGATCTTAAAGGTCCTTTCAAATGCAAATAATTCTACAATTCTATAATAGTATCTAATGTAAATTTCCCCCCTTGCAGTTTAAAGCCACTATCCCTTGTCCTATCACTACATGCCCTTGTAGAAAACTGCTCCCCATCTTTCCTGTAGGCCCCCTTTAAGTACTGGAATGTTGCTGCAAGGTCTCCCTGGAGCCTCAATCCACAGCCCATCACTCCCCAGAGTGATGACTACAGGATTTTCAATTTCACTTGAATTTCAAAACTGTGTGGAATAATCAATCCCTGTTCACACCTGCTACAAAGCTGTACAAGATGACTGGTTTCCATGGAGGGGAAACTTGGAGTTTCCCTAAACCTGAGATCTTTCAGGATATGGCCATGGTAGAACAGCACAAGCACTTTTAAAAAGGCAGCATCTTAATTGCTGGGATTATTTGATACTGATGTAAATTTTATGTTATTTTTCATTCATTTCATTCATAAATTATACCTTTTCTGCCTCTTTGAGTAACATCAATTTGACACAGAAAGCTGATGTTGAAACCACTTCAAGTACCAGTGGTTTAACTTGAGAAACATATATGCAACACAATGATGTCACCTTTTAACAGCTGGGGAAAAAATAGGGTTATATTTGCCTTAGATTTGTATGTGGGGAAGGATTTTTATTTGTTTTTAACCCTCTTCCGATGAAAGTTGTTATAAAATAATCTATTCAACTTCGCTGAAAATTGTTTCTACTCTTTTTCTTTCAGACTCATTTAAGACACCCCCCCAAAAACTGTTACTCTTAAGTCCTGTGTACAGGTTTCCAACAGCTTCTCAGCAGGGATCTTAATTCTATATGATGCCTCTTAAGGCCAACTTTTTATAAGTTACTAGTACTATTGTAACTATTGTTGTTGATATGGCATTTCACGGACTTGTGAGATGACAAGTCCCTTGTTCGCTACTGCTCACTCCTTAGCTCTGACACATGATCTGTGGAAAACCATCACACTGTACATGGCCTTTCAGAGACACACTCCTTGTGAAAGTCAGTCCTCAGAAGCCCCATGAAGGAAGGAGGTTCTAAAGAGGGTTTTTAACATGAGGGAAAAGAACCTCATGTTATCAGCATGAGTTGAGTCCTCTGTACAACCAACGATACACTTGGTAGCCTGAGGCCAAAGATTTTTCCAGACAATGTACTCACTAGCAAGAAATTAGATGCAACTGCCATGCCTTCCACTGCTTTCATTGTGTGCTTCCACCTCCCCTGTCTTTATATCCAACCCAAGATCATGTATTACCTAAGACCATGTGTTTCCTGCATGAGAGAAGCTAAGCTGTGGACCAAGATTCTCTGCAGAAACTAGATCTTCCCAAGCTCCCAGCTTGTAAGACAACAAAGGAAAGTGGGTTTGTATGAACTACTGAAACACTGTCTCAAAATCCAAGACTTTTAAAGATGCTTCCAGTTGCTGTCTTGGAAAAAAAAAAAAGCCTAAAAGCATTAATCACACTAAAAATATCTGTCTACATTTGGTTGGCAATACTGATATGTTCAGTACAGGTGAAGGTCATGTTTGATCTTACTGCATTTTGCTGCCTGGTTCTCACCATATGTTGAAGCTCATGATTATAATCTGACAGAAAAGCATCTTCAGCAAGTGATGCATTTCCTCTGCTTGTGGTTAAATGTAACACCTACAGACAGAATGATGTTTTGTGATTCAAGACCTCAGCAACAGCCACTGGAAAAGATAACTTACAGGTATGTCAGCTCTCCCTGGGTTGCAGAGCTCATCAGAGACTGAACAACAATGTGCAGCTGCTGGCTCTCACCACGGCACAGCTGAAATGGAAATAATGGTTGCTGATAGTGCTGTTCACTGAGAGAGAGTTCCTCACACCTCATGCAAACAGCAGTGACTGAAGGATGCAGTGAGCTAACAAAGCACAGGAGGAAGACTCTGCCAGAAGACATTACGGTAATGTACTGTAAATGGGACTTGCTGATTTGAATAAAGGAGCGTGTTAAACACTCCACAGCCTCTTTACTGTGTGTCATGGCCCTATTTACAGCTCTATATGGAAGATATTTGCACTCAATACAACTTGAGACAAGCCAACACACCCAGATTACAGCATTTTTCCATTTATTTTAATTTTAAAAATTTAAAAAGCATACATAGAAACTTCCTCCCTTGGTGGAAGCTTGACAGCTGAGAACAGGCTTTGCATCAACACTCCCATTGTTTACCTCTGGGATGCATCCTTTGAAATGAAATGTTTGCTCCAAGCCCAAGGTCGGCACAAAGTCATCTGTCACTTGCAGAAATGCTACTGGTCTCAGAAAAAGGCTAACACTTTTTTCTGTAGTCATTAGAGCAATAGACATGCTTTATCATCCATTCATAACAAAAACACCAAGCAAACATTAATAAAATCACCTATTAATAGCTGCAGAGCAAAGTAACCCATGCTGTGTGCATGACTTTGTGCCGCAGCCCAGGCCCTGGTTGAACAGACATGTTCTACTCAACTGAGCCAAGCATAATCTGTAATAAAAATGGCTGATGGATGTGATGCTAACATGCACCACTCATGATTATAGTCTGCTGTTCCCTTGACCTTCTCAGCACTTTGTTCTTCAGTCATCTTTCAGAATCCATCCCTTACTTCTACATCCAGATTAGACTGCCCATCATTCAGTCTGTGGCTGTCCACTCCCTCCCAGTATATCTCTGTCTGCCTTCTCAGACACTGTTGGTTTTGTCATCTATATGGAGTAACTTATGGGGCAGATAGCTTTGCAGGAAGATGTGGCTGCTCCTGCTCAGCCCCCTGACTCACTGGTCTTGGCCAGGGGAAAATCAGACCCTAAGGACCTGACCCTCTTCCCATTCACTGCATCCACTGAGATTTCAACTTTCATTTATAAAAAGAGCAATGGTTTCTTTATTGGTTTTCTTCAAAACTCCTTGACATGATTTCTCTTGAAATAAAATATTTTTTTAAAAAACAACCAAAAACCACCAAACTTGAAATGAAAAATTCTCACAAAAAGTGAAATATTTGATTTTCTTAAAGGCAAAATGGCTTTTTGTGAACAACACAACTAAATCCACGCAATCCACAACTTTCTGAAATAGCTGGGCCAGTGATTATTTGTTTATTTAGTTGATATTTGCCTTGGCTGAGAGATTTTACAGCTAAATCTTTCTCCCTATTTTACTTAGGGACCCTGATGATCAGAGCTGTGTGTACTGTGTTGTTCTTAAAGCCCCTCTTGTATTGTCTCCCTGCTCCTCAGACACTGATTTGCCTGTGAAGGCAGCATCTGCTCCTTAATCATTTGCCTTTGTTTTGCCTGGTGCTCTCCATTTAACATATCAGGAGCTCCAGAGAGCTGCTGCTAGCGGAGTATTTCTGTATACATACTTAACATCTTCCCTACAGGTCCAGAGATTTCCTAAAATCCTCCAGTGTAATTATGGATTTGGTTGGTCTACAGGAATTTGATGGCCCAGGGTTGTCTCTGGTGCCTGTAAACTGGAAAGTCCTGGCTTCAGAAAATGATGCTGAAGAACATGGTGCTACAACCTACTGACCACAGCAAACTAAGAGGAGATTTGCATGCAATTTTGCTGCCCCTTTTTAGCGATGAAGGCAATTGTGAGCCAGTGCTGTTCCTCACAGCATAGCATGAAGCTGAGGAGGAGGGCTAACAGCTTGGCATGCCCTATGCAGAAAAGAGCTGGGCAGGACCACACATGAACCTGTGGTGTGGCAGCCTGCAGCTGCTCACAGCTTTTCTGCTGTGCAAGGAGCCTTCTGCAATGTTGATTGTGGAACAGGATGGCCAGCAGCATCTGGCATGGGGGTGGGGAAAGCTTTGAAGTCAGCAAGAACTGTGACACTGCGCTGAGATGTCATGAGCTGCTACTGCTTGTAGGGCCGTGGAGAATACATGAGAACTGACAGTGAGGTCAGGGAGATAATATGAAGGAGCTAAAGTGGCTGGAAACCTGGAGAGAAAATGACAACTTCTTTTGCACTTTTTGAAGCTGAACCTTGTTTACTTCTGGGGACAGATGATCTGAAGAACTAATATAAACTAGTGGGTCAGCTAGAAATCCTGAGAAACTAAGGAAAACCTGTGGGTAGTGAGTAGCAGAGGCAAAAAGAGGAAAGAATAATTGTGGATGTAAAATCCACCATATTAGAATTTTTTATTTTATTTAAGGAAATATGCTAAAGATAACTCACTGCTGAAAAGCAAACAAACAGAGAACAGTGCAACCAAATGTATTCATGCATGACAAGATCTGAAGTGTAATTCTCTCAATGACACATTGTTCACCCTGGGGTTTTTTTTAGCATATATGGGGGAGGAGGAAGACAGCAGTCAGCCACTCACCCCTGACAAGGCAAATCTTTCATCTTGCATAAACCTAATGCAGTCCCCTTCTTGCTATGGGAACCAAGCTGTGGACGCTGAGTTCCTGGTCTGTAGCAGCCTGTGAGCAGGTGTTAGAAGGTAGGAAGTGCTTGGCACAGGTGAGTTTCAATGGAGACACCATTTGCCAAGTTGAAGTGCATCACACTGTAAATTCTGTAAATGCAGGAATGTAAACTGGACAACAAAGTTTTGTGAACTGGACCACAAGTTGAGATTAATTTATCAAGCTCTTCCAAATACATCAACTGAAATAATGGAAATATAATCAAAAGTTATGTAATTCCTCCTTGCCTTTGCTTGGGCCCTGGAAATATAAACTGAACTAGAGCATATAAAAAGATTTCCAAGAAAAAGCCTTTGTTTAACATTTCCTATGCATCAGATACTCCACTTGCCTCCCAGACTTATGTATTCCAAATCATGCTTTCAGTGTCCACAGAAAATTCCTCCATCTATTTACACTTTCAAATCTATGAGCTTGTACATTAATAAATAGTAATGAACTCCTGAAGTAAATACCAATGTTACAGTTCCACTGGAGATCTTGCTGACATTTATAAATACCTGCAGCTTTCATGGTTCAGGACGCTGGCAGAGCTCAGAGATTCAGTTAAACTTTATCATGTAATTGTACATACGGCCTCTCCTTTGCAAGTATAATGCGTGGAGCTTATGGAATATTTCTGTTAGGCAGCACTGTGTGTATTTTCTTGTTTTATCAAAAGCTGTGTTCTGTGTGGGTGTATCTTAGCTGACCTACTAAAGCCGTAATTTTTCGTCTCAGCTGGCACTGAACAGCACACATAGTCTGGATGTTCCCAAGCTACGGCAGTGTTGCTATCTTGTGCTTACTCACTTCTCTGAGTTAGTCACCCTTGTATATGCCTGTCTATTTATATGCTAGGAGATAATCCAACAAGACTAACGGCCACTTCACTTCTTGTGTATGCCTTTGTCTATCAACAGGATTACAGGACTTGGTTCCCTGTGGCAGAAAGTTTAGCTCAGTGACCCAAGAAATACTTTCCAGTTGAACACTGTCATTGCCCTGCTCCAAAAAGTAAGGGAGAGGAATTTTACAATGCAGCCTGGAACTGAACCTGGTACGGGACAATCCTGGGCTATGGATTTTGCTGCTGGGATAAGGCCAAGCTGATGAGCATCAGTAACTGTTAACTTGAGTCTAGCTTCTCCCAGAGAAAATTAAGTGGCCGAGAGTGAAGGACTTTGGATGGAAAATTCATTTCAGTCTCAGTTTCAAAGGTGGTGTTCAGGTGATCTCTGAGCCAGCTTCTTGCTGATAGCTTCTAATCCTAATATCGCCTAACTGTGCAAAAAGACAAATGCTGTAACATACATTCCTTTGATAGACTCCTCAGTACCCAGCATCTCACATTTATACCGAAAGATAGGGAAATGGGAAGGAATTCTGCACTACTCCAGATAACTGTTAAAATATGACTTTGCTCCCTGAATGAGGAAGATCCTCACTGTCATCTGTCTCTTGACAGTCCTCTCATCCAAGCAACAATCACATAGCTGCAATCCCTGATCTCTGTTGGAATTGCTAGAGATTGATAAGTTACAAAAAAGTAACAGTTAAAATTTAATGGTTAAAATTCCTTTTTCACATGGTTAACTTTCATACTCCAAGGGAGTGGTCAGCTCTCAGCAGCATTAGATTTGATGGAGGCCTCAGGACAGTCAGAACAAGAGGAACTGTTCAGACAAAACCTGCTTGGTTTGTGTGCAAATGTCATGCAGATAGAAATGCTCCCAGTAACTCTGCACTGCCTGTCTGGGATGATGAAGGCAACTTCTGTCATTTGCTAAATGGATTCTGCCAGCACTTCTGAAGCTCTAACTCTTCTCACCTTGAAAGGAGTTGAAAAGTATGTGTTAGCTCTTTAGGAAATAGTCACCTTAATGTCCTGTCCAGTACTAGAGACATGAGATCTGTGGTTGCCACTGCTACTGCTGAGGATAAGACCTTGAAGAGAAAGGTCAAGGCAAGCATGATGAACTACTGTTGAGGTAAACACAAGATCTCAGGAGCAGGTGGGATTTTGCTTTCAGGCTGCAGGATGGCAGCTCTGAGGACACCATGAAAAAACATCTTTTTAGGAGAATGCATGAACCTTTAAACCCTCTTCTCTTCAGACTTCCAGAGATGTATTTATGCCAGCCTAAAACAAATGTTACACAGAGGAAGGAAGAAGGGCTTGCTGCATATGCCACAATACAGAGCAAGTCAAGCAAAAGACCCAGTGTTGGTGGCACATGAAAAATTAGCTCCCTGAAGCAAAGTAGGCAATGACTTATTTTTGCTGGCTGGAAAAAGTGCTTCTTCTGTACACTACTTCTCCTACCTATTTCGCTTCCCAAGCACAGCTAACTAGCCTGGTGATTTTGCATATCAGATCTTTTTATTGACCACAATAATGTCTGTAGGTGATGGCTAACATAATGTGTGAGATAAAGAACTTGGCAGGGAATCACTGGTTGACATGTAGCACCATCCTCATTCTGATAAAAGTAGTGATGAAATAATTGCATACCTTAAAAAAATGGTTGTAAGGTTGTGTTCTGATCTGTATTTAGTAGTGGCAAATTCCTAAACAGGACAATGAAGTCTGCTTACATTAATCAGAAAACTACAGAAAAGCATTTGCCCTAATGTCCAATCTAAGAAGGGCTGTATGAAAGAAGAAAAGGAGCTCAGTTCTTAGGTATGTACCATCACCAGGAACTGGCCCAGTAGTGAGTTGAGAAAGATTAAAACAGCTGAACTGCTTTCACCAAACAGTGAGGCTGGTAAAGACCCCTGCACTGCCTATGCTTTGCCTTCTCCATGGCTGAAGATTTTGTCCAATATGCAGACATATGTGTGATCCCCCTGAAATGATTCATGGCACCACAGTGCCCAAAGCCTCCATCCAAGACCCAAGGCCATGCAGAGGCAGGTGTGGTCCTTGCTGAGAAGACCATCTGTCTGGTTTGAAACCTGCAGAGAAGAACCATAGGGTGACAGGAGTGTGAGGGAAGGGCACATACTATTGCAATCTCTTTGTCCCACTAGCTGAATCCTACTAAAAATCACAGCTGGGAAAATGAATTTTGAGCATTTTTGCATGAACTCACCTGTTAGTGCCCTGTTTACCATGTTGGTTGGTAAGATCTTGCTGCTAACCAAAAAGTTTCTTGAGCTGTTTCCTTGCTAATATGTATAATTACTCCCAGTTTAGGTAAGCACAAAGGTAAAAAAAACACCACCAAAACTCCTTTCCACTACTGTTTTGTTTTGATTCTCCAAAGACGAGGTCTTTTAAAGGTCACATCTTGACAGAATTCCTTTTTTACCCCCCTATTGTGCTAAAATAGCTCAGTATTATTGACCTTGACAACAGTGCCTGAAAGGTTTAGTGACAATCTATTCTGTATCAACGAGCACAGAAAACTGTTTTCATGGGCTGGGGGGCTCTCCGTGCATTTGATAGCAGGCAGATTGGCTTTTCTTGACAAGACATTGAGTAAAAAGATTTAATGTCTCCATCTCCATGTGAATTGGATCCTACCCTCCTGACATGAGATCCCCAGCCCCAGGGAGAGCTGCGTTCAGTGCTGTGTTGTTGCATTAGTCGCTCGTAATGGCTACACGGATAAACAGAGCATGACAAGAGCTAAATAACATTGTGAGGGAGGGAATTATCCAGGTTTCCCCAGCTTCTCTGCTTTCCCAAACTTTTCAAACACAAAAAAGCAATAAAATACTTTTAAAGGGGTCTATTTGTCTTCTGAAACCACTCTGTTTTGAAGCGTGCTTTGTGAAGGTAGATGTTGCACAATGAATAAGGCAGCCACGGCTCCTGTTAAGGATCAAACAAATCTGCCTTGGCTCTCTCAAGTGGCTTCAGATTTGAGGAGGTAAAGCAGCTGATCTGCCAACATTTAACTGCTCTAGTGCTGCTGACTCCAGTTTCAAAAGGGCCAGTTCTCCAAAACATGCTCTGAGACAGTAAGTCCCTTGCAACTGAATTTTTCTTTCTCTTTTCTTCATTCCAAGAATCAGACACAGAAATACAATTTAAAGTCTGCATTTGGTGAGACTCTGGCCCAAATAAAGGCAATGCAAATGTGCCAGGGGTGTCAGTAGGGCAGGATTTCACTTGTATAGTTAGAAACAGGTTTTGCCAGAATTCTGACTCTTTCCCCTTGAGTTACAATGATTACTGGGGGAGAGGGAAATAGGGAAGGGGGAGGGAAGAACTCTGTTAGATAAATAGATTAATAGAAAATCATACAGTGGGAAAATGTACAATGACCACTGTTATTCTGGTGCTTTATACTAAAATTGGAATAGTAAGACACATGAAGAGAAGAAGACAAGATAGAAATTAGAAGCTTTATATGAGAATTTCCATTTCTCTGGTTTAAGGGGTTATAAATAATCCTTCATAATAGGCTGAGTTACCTCCCATCATTAGTCTTATCTCCATAATGCCTGTTCTATCTTGTTCTTCGTTTAAGGGTCAAAAAAATTCACCTGGAAAAGCAGCAACACACAGCAGATTTCCCAGAACCCAAGCAGGGACACATATCAACCAGCCCTTTTATTAATCCACCACTGGGAAGTTGACCAAAGCTTTGTGTGCTTGTCCTCAGGGCGCCCTCCCCTGTGTTACTGTGTCTAAAGTGACGTGGAAGCATCATGAAAGCTCTTCATGATCTCTTCTGGAGATGGAGGTTTGTTGCCCAAGGATCAAAAGCTTCTGTATCAGTCCAAAGGCAACTGGTATAATTGAACTTTTGGAAAGAAATCATGTGGCTTACTGCAGCACAACCCCCAGCACAGGAGAAACACCGAGTACAGATACACCTTTCTTCTCACCTGTGGAGGAAGGATACAGCTTCCAGAAAGAAGTGGAGGTTGGTCTCTGCTCCCAGGCAACAAGTGATAGGACAAGAGGAACAGCCTCAAGATGCACCACAGGAGGCGTAAGTTGAACACTGGGAAAAAATTTCTTCACAGAAAGGGATGTCAAACACTGGACTGCCCAGGTGGAATGAAGTTCCCTCCAAGTGTTGGAGGCACCATCCCTGGAGGTATTTAAATGATGTGTATATCTGGCACTTAGTGACATCGTTTAGTAATGGACTTAGCAGTGCTGGGTTAGACTCTTGAAGGTCTTTTCCGACCTAAATGATTCTCTGATTCTGTGGAACTGGATGAATGTTTTCCTGTGTGCACATGCATTACCGAGCACCAGGGTGTATGCAGACAGCCCCCCAAATTCCATCCTCTTTTTCTTCTCAAAAGAGAGAGTACAGTGTTACTGTATTGTTCAGATTCTTGCTTCAATCATTTAAAAGGTAACTTGTAGATCAAAAGAGTCTTGAAAAAAACAAAGACCCAGGTTATTTGAAATACAATCTTGGTCGGAATGAGCCACCGTGGGGTTCCTTTCCCAAGGCAGCCCCTGCTTTGGGAATGAGAACAAAAGGGAACAATAGCAGGGGGTGAACTAACCTCCCCAAAACTCAAGGAAAGAATGAGGAAGAAAAGTGAAAATATTAATATTAATAATTTCCTCACCAGCATACTCCTGAGCAGGGCATTTGTTTTTCCTGCATGTAAAGTCCTTACTTTGCTATCTAAGACAATCATATGGCATCTAGCTTGCCTTCAGCCCTTTCACCCCATTTCAAGCATGCAATTATTTACACCAGGTGCATTGCTTCAGCCCATCTCTTGTGACCACCCCATTCACAAGGAAAGGACTGAAATTTACCAGTCTCCACTACAGCCCCTTTGTACAAGTCTGTGCCCTGGGTATAATGTTACATTGACAAGTGGCTTAGCACAGTGGGAAGGGAAATAGAATTTATCCAGTGAACAAAAGGTATTAGTGCTCCCTGCCTCTAACCCCAGGTGACTGGACAGGTCCTCTGGTGACAGGCAGTGTGGGTCATTGTCAAGGGTCAGGGCTGGGCTGGGCACTACAGGGATTACAGATGGTCTCTATTAGTCCTTACCCTCCCTAAGGGGAAGAGAAAGGGAATAAGGGAGAGAGATGCATTGGAAAAGAAAGTGAAAAAGCTTTAATGAAAATAATAACAGTAAAATGAAATAGATACAAATATATGTCCAATTATCAATAGCTGATATTGAACACAACTCTCCTGATGGCAGTTACATCACTGTCACCCCTGATGCTGTGCGGCACACACTGGGCAAGTCCCAGACTGGATTCAGAGGTAAATGGGAAATAGATGCAGGACCTGGATTTAGGAACTGAGTTCAGGAACTCATGGATTGGGATTGAAGGCAGAATGGACAGAATGCTCCTCAGATGCCAGTCACTGAAGAAGAGGCTTGACCTTCGTGATCCCTCAGCTTCATACTGAATATGAGGTGTTACAGGGTGGAATCCCTTGCTAGTCAGTTTAGTTTACCTGTCCTGTCGACTCCTCCCTGCAGGTGTGACCTTTGCCTCTGCACCCCAACAAGGGACACAAGATTTAGCAGTAACCATGATCTGCATAGAAGCAAGTATAAGCAAGAGCCTTTCTGTATCCCAGTCCTTGGAACTAACTATAAACAACCAACGTTATTGTTGCCAGAAACAGACACTGCCTGCAAAAACATACTATTAACTTCAGAGATTGCCATCACTGAGTAGAGACTGAGTTGGAAAGTCAAATCACTGAGCAGAATTAGTTCTATTCTAACTCAAATCAGAACAGCCACACAAACCCCTGAGCAGGGCAGCAGTGCTGGCAGACAGCTGCACTTGCAGGAGCCCACAGCTGTGTGCAGCCACGCTGATTTGTGCTGTTACATGGATTTTAGCTGTCAGGGTCCTCAGTGCCGATGGAGGGTAGTCAACTCAAGCAGCATTCACCTCCTCCCTTCCCAACTACCAGCAGAAGCTTGTCCCATTGTTGCTGGATTCAGCCTGGACTTTTGTGCACAGAGTTGCCTGGAACTTTGTTGATGGCTGCATTCAGAATCAGGTGCAGCTATAGCAATGCCTGAAAACCCAGGTCTCGTGGCACCCGTGACGCTGCCTCTTTGTTTCACTAAACCTCCTGGAATTTGCCTGTTGCATCCATGCCATGCAGGACCTGTCCTTTTGTGTGCATCCAGGAACTCTCCCAGGCCAGGGCTGATCCATGACATATGCCCCTGGGCTCTGCTCTAAAGCAAGCAGTGACAACAGTAATCAGGGGAAAGTGAGGAGTGGGATTACTTTAGGTTGCAGCTCCTGTCCTTTGATTTGTTTAGATGTATCAAGTCCAGGTATGGATGAATAAGGGGATGAAGGGAACTGGGATGGTCTTTGTTTATCCCTGGCTACATAGCACACATGCTGCTGCATGGCTGCTTACAAAAGCAGTCCATTTTCAACCATCTCAATCAAAGATGTGTCCTGTATTTCAGTCCCAGAAAAATCCCAAGATCACAGATCACACAGCTGAGAATAAAATTATGGAGAAAATAATGCCAGATAAACTCTGATTCTCCCAAGACTTCCATTGCTTTTCTTCCCTGAAAAGCAGAAGCAATAAGCTTCTGGGGAGAAATTCCTGCTTGTTCAACTTCAGCCTACACCCCCCCAGCCTCTGCTGTCTCACCTATGCTTAGAGTGAAGGCAGTGGGAGTTCCCAGTTGTTTCTTTTCAAAAGCAATTCTGGTTCCCAATGAATACGTGGTACACTCTGGTCATGCTTTCCTGTGGTCCTTCTCCAAATTTGGTCTCTTAAAAATGGCAGTTCACTGCCTCTGCTCTGGCCTCAAATCAGAAAATGCACTGGGGAAAGGTCACTACATCACGACTGACACGTTGCGCTTGGGTAAATGATGTACCCCAGGGATCAATATAGGGGTCAAAATGGCTTAACCTCTTTATTACTGACCTGGGTGACAGGAAAGAGTGTACCCTCAGCAAGTTTGCAAGTGGCATAAAACTTGGAGGCTTGGTGGTTACACCAGAGGGTTGAGCTGCTGTTCAGAGAGAACCTTGACAGGATGGTGAAGCAGGTTAACAGCAATCTCCTGAAGTTCAGTAGAACAAAATGTGAAGTCTTGCACAGGGGAGGAACAAGTCTTCAACATCAGCACAGGCTGGGCACCTACTGGCTGGGAAGCAGCCTTGCGTAGAAGTACCTGTGGGTCCTGTTGGACACCAAGTTGACCATAGGTGAGGCACATGCCCTCATGGCACAAAAGACAAACAGCCTCTGCCTTGGGCAGAGCATTGTCAGCAGGTCAAGAGAGGTACCACCCATGACAGCCCTGTAGGATCAGGAGGAGATTTATCTTGCACAGGTAGGCTCACTGGGATCTTTACAGCAGTGGTGGCTCCACCTCTGCAGAGTGCTCTTGGCGCTGTGGCTATACCCAGTACACTGATTCTTGAAGATTTTCAGTACCACCACAAAACCTCAGCGCTGCTGATATCTGCCATGGGAACTCCCCACTGCACGGCCAGTCAGCCAGAGGTTACAGGCAGTGCTGTAGGAGAGGTCCTCAGCAAGGAAAGGAAGGATGGTCCTGCGCACATAAAAATGATTTTGTAACAGTTTGCGCCATCCCCCCCTCCCCCACCCCCCCGCTGCTTCTTTTTTCCTTTTCTTTCTAATCTATTGCCAAATCTACAAAGACAATTCAGGAGAGGGCAGCAGTACAGAAGTTGTTTCCTCTGAATCTTCTTAAAGTAGCAGCTTACAACAGACTTAGAAATCTGTTCAGGCAGGCAGCTTTGCTGAACTCAGCACAACCTTCTGCTAAAGCCCCTTCTGCTGTCTGGCCCACCCCTGCCAGGGCACTGCTCCTTCTGACATGAGCGTGCTCATGGATTGCTCTGAAATATGCTATGGAGGCACCTTTCTGCTCTTCCTGCAGATGCTTCTGACTCATGCTGATCTACCAGAGATTGGGGAATCCAGCTTTTGAAATGCTCACAAACATGTGTTTTTAAAAGAAAATAAATTAATTGAAACAACATTGGTCCAAGCCCTATCAGGGCAGAAATCAGACAAGAGGAGGGAGGAATGTCCTTGAGCATTTTTACTTTTTTCCATGGCTTCCTCTGACCTGCTGGCTGGAGGAGGAAGTGGGCAGATGTTTCAAATGGAGACATTACATCATTGCTTTATTATATCCTCCATCTGTATGAACTGTAAGACATAAATGGGGCCAAGCATAATTATTCAAAAAGAAATTAAGCTATGAGCAAGGCACGTGCACAGCCCCAGGGGGTAGCTTGCAATACAAGAGAATTTTGCCTTTCCTCTGGAGCAAATGAAGATCTGCCCCTCCTCTGTGTTTTCCTGAGGTCACCTCACAACTGTTTTTAGAGCTTTTCCTCAGCTACCTAAAGGAAGAGCACAGAAATGGGTAAGAAGCTGCATCGCAGCATTGTCAGAGTTTTCAGTTCATTTGGGTCCCTGACATGACAACAGCATATCTGTCTGTCCCACCCCACCACCTCTCACTGCTTGACTAAAAAGCAGCAGCACTGTGTTACAGCCAACAAGCAGAATTAGAGACATTCTGCCCTTGGAAAGGCTTTGGCATGTCAAGGTGAAAGCTTTTGCTCAGTAAGAAGCATTTCAGGCCTCAGGTGCAGGTTTACCGTGTTGCAATACCCTGATTTTTGGAGCACACGGCAAATGCATGTTTTTTATCAGACTATAGATTTAGGCTGTAGATGAATAGGAGACCACCAGCTTTTGGGCTGCTATTAATTTTCTATTAAATCTATTTTATTTTTCTGGAAACCTTCTATTAATGTTTATATTTTTTGTTTTCTCTTCCACTTCCTCTGCTATTTTTCATCATTCTTCATTATAATCAGTTGAGATGAACAGGCAGTTCATCCCATTACATGGGATTGTTTTGGTTTTCACTAACTTGTTTCTCTATTTCCTGCTTTTTATTCTGGAAAGCATACCCTGTCTGCAAAGAGAAAGGGAAGGTGAGTGCAGCACATTGACCCTCAGATTTTTGCCCAAATTTCTACTGCTGAGATGTCTGGACCTTGTCTTCATACCAACATTTTCTACTGCTCAGTTCTGCAGCAGCCAGACTTAGTGGCAACAGCCCAGGTCTAGCATTCACCACTAACCAGGAGAAAGAGGCTATCCTATTCTGCGAGGTCTCCCTGAGAACTGGCAGACAATTATTTGAAGCACAGAAGAAAAGAGGGTGAGAAAACTTCAGCAGTGACAGCCAGTTTTACAAGCATTTACAAGTATCATTTATGAAAAAGAGATTACTGCAGGAAGGTTCAGTGTTCACAGCTGGCTGGAAAAAAACCCTCAAATATAGTTTCCTTTGACTCTCCTTTATGCAACAGTTGGGACTTAGTCTGAAATTCAAATTAACTTTCATACCCAGCCTACTATTCCATTTTGTGCCCCAAAGCAAAATTTCCTGCATAATTGTGTGTATTTAGGTCAGTTCTCCATTGTTCACTGCTGCAAAGGATCGAGCTGATTTGCTACTGGAGAAAATTCCTAATACAGTTTTCAACAGCACTTTTGCAATTAGATGTTGTGCTCCTAAATGATACTGCATGTGTTTGCTTGAGTAATGTCTTGAGACTTTTTTATGTCTGTTATTGATAGCAGGGTGACTTCATTTAAACACAGACCATATTTGACATTTACACAGGAATAAGCTGGTTTGCCAAACTATATTTAGAAAAGTATTTATCCTTTTTTTTTCCTCCACTTCTATCAAATATTAACCACAAGAATGAAATAGGTGTGAATATTAATCTTTTTTTATAGTTAGATTAATATTTGCACCTATTGCATACTTTAATATAGAGAAATAACATACATTTGATCTGGGGAAATAACACTTATCATGTTTCCCTATTCTAAGGTTCTTTTCACTGTATTTTTCCCCTGCACTTCATTTGTGTGAATTTCTTTCATTTATAAATCTCTGCTGTGAGGACTCCAACAACATTTTCTGTATTTTCTGTTTCTGTTCATTTGCAAAGCATGGATGGATCCATATAAATGTTTCAACTCATGCAGGTATCAAACAAAACCAGAATACTCTGAGTGCAATGCTCAGTTACCTGGCTTAGATCAGAGATTTATGCCAAGTGATGCCTTCGTTTCTGTCTCTTGCAATGAAGCAAGGAGCATGACTCAAAATGTCTATTTTCTATACATCTTAGAGACCCGTGGTCTGGCCTTGTGGCTTTGTAAATATTTTTGTGAATGTGGTGCCAGAATAGGTCCAACACAGTTGAAACACATCATGCAAAAGCCCATCAGGGCTGTAATTCAGGGCAATGACACCAAAGGCTGGGAGGTGGAGAGCCCAAAGCTGATGCTACATGTAGATTTTGAGACATTAATTAAAAAATCAAATCAACTCTCTACCACCCCAACCCCCCCAGAACACTTGCAAGCAACAACAAAGCATGGCAGATCTACCTCAGGATGCTGGGAGAGAGGGGGGAAAAGAATCAGGTCAAAGCACACGATATAGAAATCCTTGGGTTGCCGTAGGGCACAGTATGCAACGACCTCAGACTGTTTTGAAAATTGATTACAGAAGGCCTTCAGCTGAATGGAGTCAATGACCCTCTCTATGCACGACAAAAGATAAACAGCTACATCATCTCCTAGCCAATACATATGAGGGTTTCTGGCCCAAGATCCTCATGGTGGCTAGCAAAAGGGGACCTATGGAAAAAGCTCCTCCCAGCTGTTCTTCAGTCCAGGAGAGGAAAGCATTGGTTTTCTTTTCATAAAGATTTGATTTCCACAAGATCAAACCAGACCAACCCCATTTTTCCTCCTCCCTTTCAAAAAAACATCACCAGCTGTGCTAGGGGTCACGATGTAATAGACAAAGAACGTGAGTAATGCAGGAACTGCAACTGCCTAATGAAATATATGTCAAAACAGACAGCTGGCCTGGAGGCTTGAGCTGCCCAGTGTCTTTGTCTTAAGGTTTTCTCTAGCTAGAAGTACAGGAGAATTAGGACTGGTGAAGTGGAGAGAGTTTTATTTGGTATATCCAACTGCCAGAGTCTCCTGTTCTACACTCACACCCTTCAGGTTTTGTAATTACTGCCCAGTTAAACTGTTCTGCTTAGACAGTGTGAGCCAGCACCACCCATGAGAACGAAGGGTTTCACTCCCAGTGAGCAGAAGGTTCAAATACAGGAAAGCATCACTGAGTGTGATTTGGGTAGCAAACAAGTGACACTATTAAAACTTATGATGCTCCAGCAGACACCAAAAAAGTGAATCTGATTATGTTACTGCTTGGGAGAAGTTCTGCTTCCAATAGCTGTTTCCATCATCTTCATTACAGCAGGAGAACGAGAAAAGTTCTTGGTTTTGTGACACATGTTGAGTCTGCTCTCTCCATCAGTGCTGAAAGCACATAAGATATTTATGCTAATGATATAAGGACTGTTTTAAACTGATGAAGAGGAAGGAATTGTAACAGAAAGTATGTCCAGAGCATTAGGGAAGCGATTGTTCTCTTGTAATTGGTGCTGGTGAAGCCAGTTTTGGACCCTTCAGTACAAGAAAGACATTGAGATGCTGGAGTGTGTCCAAAGAAGGGAAATGGAGATGGTGAAGAGTCTAGAACACAAGGCTTATGAAGAGTGGCTCAGGGAACTGGGCTTGTTTATTGTGGAGAAAAGGAGGCTCATTGGCGATCTTCTCACTCTAACTACCCGAAAGTAGGCTGTAGCAAGGTGGGGGGCAGTCTTGTCCCAAGTAACAAGCAATAGCATGAAGGCAAATGGCCTCAAGTTGTGTCAGGGGTGGTAGAGGTTGGGTATTTGGAATTTTTTTTTTTTAATGTTTTTTAAGCATTGGAATGGACAGCCCAGGGAAGTGGTGGAGTCACCATCCCTGAAGGTATTTGAATGATGTGTAGATGTGGTGCTGAGGGACACGGTTTAGTGGTGGACTTGATAGTGTTGGGTTGGACTCAATGATTTTAATGGTCTTTTCCATCCTAAATGACTCTTATGGTTCAATGAACTGGGAATAAGTTTGGAGACCATGACTTCCAGAACACTTTTAAATTGGATCACAGGGATTATTACATCACCTGAAAACACACTCTTCACAGAATCACAGAACATTAGAGGTTGGAAGCGACCTCCAGAGATTATTGGGTCTCACCCCACTGCCAAAGGAGGATCACCTAGGGTAGTCTGCCCAGGAATGCATCCAGATGGGTTTTGAATGTGTCCAGAGAAGGAGACTCCACAACCGCTCTGGGCAGCCTGTTTCAGTGCTTTGTCACCCTCACTGTAAAGAAGTTTCTCCTCATGTTGAGGCAAAATCTTCTATGTTCAAGCATAGAGAACATGATACACCAGCACTTGTTCACTAAACACATTTTTCAAGTAATGGTGCAAAAACCTTTTGAAGTCAAGCAATACTAAGTAAAGAAGAAAACAACAAAGGGCTCAAAATCACTCCACTAGTTTTCCTTGCCTTAGCTAATGTAGACTGTACAATTGTGTCTTCCTTTGCTTTTCTTTCCTTCTTTCAGAAGCACCCATAGAAACCATAAAGGAAATGAACTGTGGGTCCAGCACCACAAAAACACATGAATGGGCTTACTTTTAAGCATGAGAGAAGCTCACTGGCTTCAGCTGGGACCCAGTGTTCATTGCATGCTGCAGGGCTGTGCCAACGTGGGACTTACTGAGGAGAAATGGACTAAATGTCTATGCATGGCCACATAGGCTGAGACAAGGCACTCACACTACAGCATGAGTCAGTGTCCTGTGAAGAATTTAGCCTTTTATCAGTGCAACTAAGAGCCTCAAACCCTGTTAGACCATGTGGCTAAAAATCTCATGTGGACTATTCCAAATACAAGATAATATAGAAAATGCACACAGAAGATGGAAGAGGAACTCTAACACCACTCAGAGAGTTTTCAGAACTTTGTAGGATAGTCTGGCAGGTTCAGACCAAAAAGAGAAGGAAGGGAAGGGAAATCAAAGGGACTGGGTGTATGCGAGGTGGCAGAAGGAATGTGCTTCACTACATGCAAAGCAAGAACCAACCGCAAGAACAAGACCCAACTGATTTGTTTATACAGGGAATGTAGAAATTAGGCTGAAGGTTACAGTCTACCTAGAAACAAGGTGATAAGGCAAGTACAGCTCTTATCAAATTGCAATACGAAACCTTTGTGTTACCTATTGTATAGTAACAGCCAGCCTGGGGCCTGGAGCAGTATTCTGCTAGCACTTGAACTCATGTCCATGAGGTAAATTGAGACCCTCACCCTCAGCTTGACATCTGAAACTGAAGCAAGACTAAGTCCTATTAGGCTGGCTCCCTGTGAAAGTTTCTTACAGAGCAACAAAGTTCTGATATTGAAAGTCCTGCAAATTTTAAACATAAAAAAGCATTAAGTTAATACACTTTTGTAATTAAATACTTATTCCAACCCATTATGTAAATTTCATTGCTATTATTTTCAATAAAAACCTTATAAAATCAGCCTTTTTTTCTTTAATTATTTTCCTCCCCTGAACCTAATTCTGATATATTGCCAATCTCCAGTTCATTACTATGAGTCAACAATAACCAAAAAAGCCAAAGGTGAGCATTTAAATCTCCCAAATAAACAAAATATGGCAATAACAGCAAGTGAACACTTCAGGGTACTTATAATATGAAGTAAAATATACTGGGCTTCAGAATGATTGTGTCATTTGATATTCTTCAGATAATAGATTCACACTATATATATATGACAGGGGTGAGCACTTCAAAACAAACAAATTACTCTTCTAGAGGAGTACTTCTGAAAGGCTTCTGGCTTTTTGGAAAAGGTAATTTGGATAATTAGGAAATGCAGTATAAAAAAGCTCAGCTCTCAAAGACCTGGATGCCAGCCATGTCCAAATATCTTATTGCTACTGTCTAGAACTTAAGTCTAGGGACTCCACAGGCATTTGTAAAAGCAGATCAGAGAAGCTTTTCTTTCCTTAAATGCCTTTTTTTTTTTTTAATGCTGGTAACATACCTTGAATTATTTTGGTGAAGTAAATTATACACATAAATTGTTCCTTGTTATAGTTTATGGGACAAGATTCAAGTTTCAGAGGGAGATGACTGTTCTCATCAAGTTACACTTGATAGTCACGAACCACCAGCAAACTCTGACACACTATGTCAGAGTAAAGAGCCATGATGTAGCTTCAGATGATAGAGATTTCAGCAGGAGACTGGACAGGGTCACACACACTTCTACTACTAAGGAGTAGAGGTAAAGACAAGAAAACATATAGCTAATTGTATTCACTTTATATTCATACTATTGTATAAATAAACTCACTGGTCTAAATGTCTACTCAGCAAACTTTTAATCAAAGACAGGTCTAAGTGATCATAGAAAGGTTTTCCACCCTGTTTAAAAGGATTAAAAATGTGGCTACCAAATATTTTCCTAAAGTAGAAGATGAACACCAGAAAAAGCTGCTAATGGAAAAAAGAAAATCCTTCTTACGGTTGTGTCTCATAAACAGGAACATTGAAAGGTTGCAGATCATTTTAAGCTCTCCCACTTTCACTAAAAACACTGGAAATTTTGCACTAAAATTGGTAAGTACAGCTCAGCTTAGTAAACGTATGAAGATGAACTTCTAGTCCTGCAAACTCACAAATGAGAGTCACACACCTACTGCTCTCAACGTGCAGCCTCTCCTCTGTACGAAGGGATAACTGATCTACTTCTGTCAGTACCTGTAAACAATTCTTCTTGCTACCCTTTGCCAAATTCACCTTCATTCCTGCTGAATAGCACATCAGAATAAACTCCTACATTACTTTAAAAAATGCTGAAATCTAAAATTGACATCAATTAAATGATTTAACTGGGCTGCAGGCTTCCACATCTTCTAAATTAGCCCATGTAGATACTGTCTGATTAAATTCAGTCACAGTGGGCATCTTAAATTAGCTTGACATTTCTATCTGAGCAGCTCCAACAACAGTCAAATTTATTATTACATGTCAAGATTTAAAAGCTTCCATACATTTAAATTAACACACAATGCTAAGCAGAGGTATATTATTTTTTGCCTTCAAGAAAGAATATACTACAATGTAAATTTCTAATTAGATAGGCTAAAACATTCTTTTCATAAACTTCAAGATACAAAACCAAGGGATACACTTCATGCCCCATGTTTGCTCTATTAATGTGAATTAAGGCTACCAATCACTCATATTGTGAACTTCAAATTTTTCACTCCCTTATTTTGCCAGACAACTCAGTAGTTGCAGTTTTTAAGCCTTAAAGGGATAGGGCTGAACCTTTTGAAAACACAATTTTGCTCCAGGTCACAGGTGACAATTAAGCTCTTTTATCCTCCTCAGGTTTAATTTGTATAGTTTATGACAGAATCCTGCTAGCTCTCCACCTCTAAAGATTTCCTGGGAAGGTAAACATGAACCAATAGCACACGGTCTCATTTTCCCTTCAACTCATAGAGGCTAAAACCAGCATAAAGATTTCATAGAATCACAGAATACTTTGTGTTGGAAGGAACTTTTAAAGGTCATGTAGTACAGCCCCCTGCAGTCAGCAGGGGCATCTTAACTAGAGCAGATTGTTCACAGCCCCATCCAACTTGTCCTTGAACATTTCCAGAGATGGGTCATATACCTACTACTTCTCTGGGCAATCTGTGACAGAGTTTCACCACCTTCTGTCCAAAATGTCTTCCTTATATCTAGTTGGAATCTTCCCTCTTTCAGTTTGAAAACATCACCCCTTGTACACACAAGGCCCTGGTATTTTAGCCTATAGCATCCTTAAATTCTCAGAAATTTAGCAACAGTCTATCCTGTATTTCACAGTACTGTATCAGGGCAGAAGATACAAACACATTTTGCTTCTGTTGACTTGGTTTTCCCAAAGTTTAGCATCCTCATCAATCCTGAGCTCTCTTGAAAACTCCAGAGCAAGTGGCCTCTAGGGAACACTGTGGCTGGAGCCAAGCACATGCTGCTTTATCTTGGAATCTCAAAATGCAAGGGGGAAAACAGTGAAAAGGGGGATTTTTTTTATTTATTACTGTGACTAAAAATTAATGAAGCACTCAATCTTCCATTTTAATTTAACTAGTCTGAATGGAAGAACAGACAGAGGCCAGAGAGGTTCATAGATCAGTGACAATTTGACAAGCTTTGAAAACAGGTTGTAGCAAACCACTCATACACACACACACGATGCAATTGCCTGTTTTATTTAGTGGAATCACTTGTGTAGATTAGAAATAGTTCCAATTCCCATTTGCTCCAATGCAAGCCTCCACCATCGACAGGCATAATGCAGTTTCTTCAACTGACTCTAAACCATAAAACCCCCAACCAACCAAACCCAGCACACCACCAAAACCAAATGACCAACCCCCCCACCCCGCAAAACCAACAAACACAAAAAGCCCCCAAACAAAACATCAGGGGGAGACAGGGGCGGGGAGAAAATAATTACCATCTCAAAAATTAAAGTGAAGTTAGAAACTAAGTTCACACATTTTCTTTGGGACCAGGAATCTGTACATAGTACAAAATAGACATTTATTGA
This sequence comes from Dryobates pubescens, assembly GCF_014839835.1. NCBI lineage: Eukaryota > Metazoa > Chordata > Aves > Piciformes > Picidae > Dryobates > Dryobates pubescens. The sequence goes on along the minus strand of NC_071616.1, from coordinate 18,614,241 downwards.
ACTTTCTGTAAACACACAGTTTGAATTGTGTAAAACTGTAAGTAGCGGGTGAACTACGTGGAGAATAATTTATTATATATTGTTATACATTCTACTTAAGGAAAATAGTTATGCTCTGGTATATTACTCTGTTAAATTTATAAACTCCATAATGAAGCTGAGTAATCTGCAAACATGCTTTTCAAGCTTAAATCTCTCGATTCGTAACACACATTTATACAAGTCATCAATGAAAAAAGTTACACTTTCCACAAAATAGATATAAAGAGGTCATGAATTTCCTAAAAAGACAGGCACAGCATGTCACTACAAACCAGACTCTTATGAGACGATGTGGAGTCAATTCTGTGAGGAGACAGGTAAAAACTCTCTAATTCAGCATGTTTGTACACGGTCTTAGTAACAAGACAGATACTAGAAACCAAAATCTCTGCTTTGAAAGATTAGAAAGCAGTCAGTTGTGGAAATCAAACCTCACATGTTGCACATATCCATTACTCCCTGGCTAGGAGAATCTAGGCTTTTGAATCTAGGCTTTTGCCTCTCATTAACCCTTCATCACTGGTAATTTAGTTGTCTGGGTAGCGAACTCCCTGGCACAATTTGCCAAGAACATTAGCATAATTCAGCACTTACTCCAAAAACTAGATTCCTGGCACCAAAGAGTTAGATCTAGTTAATAAATACAACTTAACTCTTGGTACTCAAGGTCACTGTGAATCACACCATTGGCAAACATTTGCTAGGAAATCTCAACTTCCAGCATCAAAGAGTTGCATGGCATTAACCCACAGAATTGTACCTGTGCTAACAGGTACTGCAGCATCTCACGCACTGGGGTCTCTCTTGTGTAATGCCCAGCTTAATTTAAGCCTGGAAATTTCACATTGCAGCAGACTCACCAGTCTGCTAACAAACACCCAGCAAAATAAGAAGTTCCCCTAAAAAAAGTGTGACAAAGATCCTCACAGAAGGTTCATCACTGGACATGGAAATTGCACTATGCAAGTTCAACACGTTTATTCCTAGATTTTTAGTCTCGTTATTCTTCCATCCTTTGTAGGTAACTCATTTTGGGTTTCACCTTTTTATTTGTTCTTTATGGCTAAAAGCACTACATCAAAGGCTGACCCTCTTAAACTGTGCCCTTCTGATGCTTTAGAAGAAGAAAGGGAAAAAAAATGCTGACTGACATGTTTAAAGAATTATGAAATTGCTATCCAATTAATCTAACATTTTGCTTTATCATTACTACCTTCTTCCCCTTGGCTTTGAAAAGCTTTTTTTTTCAAAACAAAAATTGAATGAAGATTACATTTATTTTTCATTCAAAGGGAAGTGGGACAGCTAAGGTTCCAACAACACATGTGCCAACTGTATGTTGTGAATGAAATTCCATCAAAGTCAGCAGAATGTAAGGATACGTATGTGCCTGATTTTCCTATGACTGTCTTCATTTCCTCCCATAGTCTGTGCATGAAGACTACTTCAGCCTGAAATTGCAGCAGTGAAAATGAAACCAGCTACTCAGGCTTTCCACTGCTCAGACTGGGTTGAATTCAGTTATGCAAGTGAAATTAAACTCTGAACCTTAGTCTATAGGCATTGACAGAAGTTAAAGTATGTAATGCTTTATGGCCCACCAGTCTCAGTTTTCCCATTTTCCTTCTCAAAGGTATTTCTCAAAAGAAACAACAATGGCACCTCCTTCAAGTCTGGAGTCTCACTCACAATACATGTAGAGAGTTCCACCTGCTTTGGCTGTAAAAATGCCACACTCCCACCAACAAAAGTGAATTTCAGCTTTGGTTTGGTGTTACTGAGTGAGCTGAGAAGAGCAGATGTAGTGCTCTTACAGGAAGATGTTACTGCCTGACTCAGCTCTCAGCCTTGCAAAGAAATGGCTGGTTACACAGTAGCAAGGACCATTGGTTTTATCTTCCTTTCCTTGGGTGGAGGGAGGGGGTGGTGGGCAGGAAAAAAAGTAGAGATCTAGTGATACTTCAAAAAGCGTTTGAGCGGGAATCAGTAAAAGTGTAAGAATCTGGCTAGCCATAAAGCAATATATAGTCTAGAAACTGACCTCTCATCCCCCCTCTACTGAAGTTTCTCCAGTTTCAGAATAGAATTATTTCATAAATTCTGTAAGAGGCATTTTCAAAGTGAAGCCCACTTCTCCAAATTTTGTGGTTGCAAAGGCTAAGAGTTTTGGTTCTGCTGCTGCACTTAAAGCAAGCTTTCCCCCAAACCCTTTCCTGAAACAGTCGATACTCATGTTCTCTTAGCTTAGAAGCAAAGACTTCTTCAGAAGCGTGTCTATGCAGTGGTGGTAAGATCTAGTTTATTGCTACTCAAAAGGAACATTTGGTAAAAATGTAGATAAAGCAAGGAACACACAGAACTGTGGTCACTATAGGTAGCAACTCTGGCACAACCAGGAGATTAACTTCCCAGGCACTTTTTTTTTTTTCATGTAATAATAGGAAAAACATTTGTCATTTTTTCTGGAAAGAAGTTTTCAGCAGGCAATAATGCAAACATCCTCCAGCATATTGTATGCTCTTTGTTTCCATTTGGAAAGTATTTAGCAGTCCATGAGAGGAAAGATCACCTTTAAGTTCTCCTGTAGCTTCCTGAACTTCTGTGAATAAATGCTACCGTCCAGGTGACTGCTACCTCATTTACAAAGTAATGGTATTAAGGAAAATAAGACTCCAGAGTGCTTCTCAAGCCTGGGTCTGCAGAGACCTGCAGATTGTTCAAGCACTCTGCAGAGACAGCTCAGAAAAACATCAGCAAAAGACTGGATTATCTGATGGGTATTTCACAGACAAGGTCAGTCAAACCCCAGACTGTTTGTTACTTTAAAATGTTGTTCCATTTTTAGAGCTTATAGCAGGAATTTTATGCTCCTAGAAATTCATGTGCAGAGCCTCTTTTTTTACCACTTGAAGAGTCAAAAGCTCTATCCAGCCAAGTGGAGACTCACTGTATTGGTATATAAAGGCTCATCTCAGACATGTAGCAGTACAAACAAGGAACTATCCTAGTTATCTAGATGTTATTGTCACACCTCATGAACTGACAATTGCATTGTCTACACAAAAATGTCAGGTATGGCTTTACAGCTTTACAGAGTTTTATTTTTCTGAACTTCTGCAAGGTACATCAGGTTTGCATTAAAATACTGTATTTGCTAAATGAGCAGAAGGGTAATCTTTTACTAAAGGCTAGCCTGGTTCAGACACAGACAAGTTCAACCATCAAGAAATTTAAATATACCAAATCATCTGTGCATAAAAGCAATTCAAGAAGGTGCAGGTAGAAATAAGGGTGAACTTCTCAGTGTGATGAAATCCTGGTGTACACTGCAATAAGGTAAGCTGCAAGAACCGTATCACTAACCTGATTGTGGCAGCCATGCTGACTATCCTACAGGACAGAGCTATAGATGTTTAGAGAAAGCAAACAGAAGTTTGTCAGCATGGAACTCATAAGATGACATCAAAACCAAAGCCTCCTGATTCCAGTTCTAAGAAAGAGTGTTTATGTAAGCAGAATGTTTGTCTTCAGTAAAAAGTGAAGAAAGATTTGCAAAGGCTTCAATACTCTATGCAGGTCAACTGTTTACCTGTGCCTAGGGTGTGGTTTCCCAAACTGTGTCAGAAGGGGAGGTGCAATCATTCCTTTGCTCTTTCCCCACCTACCCACTCTGTATCCTGCCCTTGTGCCAGCATCCCATAGCTGGGTTATCAATTTACCCAGCTGATGAGCACAGATTTTTTTTCCCTTGTCCCATTGCATGGCCACATAAAAGAGTGCTGGCACAAAAAGGGCAGCCATGACAAACTCATAGCAATAGCTGAGTCCCAATAGCAGTCAATCATGAAACCATGTCCTTCGTTCCTAAATCACTAAATTACCCTATCCCAGTGTATCAAATTAAGATGGGATTCTTCTCAGGGAATCAACTGAAGTGAAAACTGGTCTCCAATTTTGGTTGGATCACCTACTTGAGTGTGAGCAAAACAGCTCAGTTTAATGTATAGCACTAAGACAGTAGCAGCTCTGCAACAAACAATTTAATAGGTGCTGAAGTCAATTTGTCATAAGTACATGTTAAAATGATTAGCTTTGGCACCTGCATGCACGATCAGGGGAAGTGCTACCATTACTCATCTGCTGTTTAATATTCATCAGGCACCTTGCTGCTATGACACAACCTAGGATTTCAACGATTCAGCAGCATTTAATCACAAACAGATGAAATTTCTCTCTCAGATTCTCACTTCTACTGGAAGATTAAAACAAATGATGGCCACACATCAAGGTCTTTGCAGTGCTGCCTCCTGGCTAAGTAATAGCCAGCCGGCTAAAAGGCCCTGGCTTCATAGCTTGTATGGGACCTGGAGATTTCTGCCCCACCATGTGTAAATGGGGACTATCAATATGATGGCTTCACAAAGCCTTGCAAATCCAGGACTTAATGTAATTGCATTTGGTTAATCCAAAATTGGTTTCAAAAGACATTTTAGAAGCCTCTGTCTTGAACACTATATTTCAATGCTGAATTAGTGAGAATTAGTTGAAACAGTTGTCTATAAAGCAGTACAGGTATTCTTCCAGAACGATCAGTGAAAACATTTAATCTGACTGTAACACAACTCACAGAAACTGAAGCCAGTGAAGCTGCCAAACGTAGAAGGAAAACAAAGTTGCACAGCGTACGAAGCAAAGTAGCTTTACAAATGTCATTGCCTTTTAAAAACAAGCAAATTGGGACCATCCTATTTTAACATGTATTTAAAAAATACATCTTTTTAACATCACACAATTTCCATTTTTGTCACACAGGAATCTTTTTCCAAGAGGGAAATAAATAGCAAACAACACCTAAAAAAAAAAATTTAAAAAAATTGCTGCCTTGCCCCTGAGGTGCTAATGTTTATAGCATTTAATAATAAAAAAAAAAAAGTTTCTGGTGCAAGAAGGAGATGCACAAAGGTGCAAAAGTGCCTTTTCCTTTTCAGAGCAGTGAAAAGTACAGCTTGCCTCTTTTTCTAGGATGCTTTACATACTTAATTTGTGTGTTTTGTAATCAAAATCTGTATCTAAAATGGCAGTGTATGCATACAAATAGATTCAGTGCTCTGACCCCAAAACGCTGAACGTAGGCGGGAGAGAGAAAGGCCTGAAATGGCCTTTCTTCCCCTACCCTCAAACCTGGCTACATCGCCAGGAGAATTATTTTCTTTCTAACCTTTAGGAGACCTCCCCAGAAGAGGCTTCAAAGAGATAATTTCTCAACTGAGACCGTTTAAGTGATTATGGTTTGAAGTATGGCTTTTCACACCACAGTTTTGCTTCCGATTGTTAGTTTAAAACTCAAAGGTTCCACAGTCCAGTTCAAGGTTTTGCAGTTTCCAAAACTAAACTTGAGTCTCTATGAAAAAAAAGGACAGAACTTTATCTGCCTAATCCTAAATTAGTCTTAGGTTTTTGCACTAATACGCCATGTATTTATATTAAATATGCTTGTTAATTAGGCGCCTGTGAAGCTATAACTTAACATTATTATAGTTTTGCACTCTACAACAAAATTAAGACATTTTAAGCATTTATTCATAGGCAGGTAAGGAACTGGTTCTTTAAGCAAAAATTGCTATAAATTTATAAATACAAATAGTGCTTATGTTTTCTTCATTCATGCTTGAACAGATTACAAACTGAATACAATGAAGTTACGTTTAAGCACCCCACATCGACAAGAGGGATAAAAGAAAAGTTTGCTGGTATATACTATACTTAGTTCCAAGACACTATAAGTTACTTTTTCCACTGTTCAGTGTTCCCTAACTCTGCATTAGTTTTAAGGCTATATATACAAATATGTATATTTTCGAAGTTAGGGAAAGACAAATATAGCAAAATGCATTGTACTACATTTTCCTATCAAAAAGTAATTATACACCAAGTTCTGATTCCGTTTAACTGCAGTAAATGTTACAATCTACTTGTTGTACTGATTTTCCTTTTTGGGGAATCTGCCTACTAAATGAGTAAACTACATATTAAATACAATATTCCCAACCAAAAAGACAATACAAGGTGCACAAAACAGCAGTTTTGCAAACACGACTGACTCAAACTTAATTTTCCATATGCTCAATGGGAGAAAGCTAAGCTTAAAATTAGTTTATTACCTTGTAAAATTTTAAATTAGAATTTTAAACAACAAACAGTTAAATATTGTCAACATGCTATATCTCAAATCACGAGTACTGTTTAACCACTAGCCTCTCATTCTAAGTAAGTGGGTCAATTAAAAACACACACCAGAAAATGTTAAAGATTGTCAGGCTTTGACAAATGTATTTTTATCAAACAGTAGGCAAATTCAAATCAATGCACATCTTCAGTGGGGAGGAAAAAACAAAACCACCAAAAAGCCTGAAAAAACCCACACTTGTAAAAAATAGGGTAACAGATTAATCCCACATCACCCTCTAGCATATGGCTATGTCTTGGGCAATAATCAAAATCCTTCCCATTTTAAAAATGGGCTACCAATTAATAAAAATAGTCTTCCACAAGTAAAATATCCTTTACAATGGCACTGACAGTTTCAAAGGCAGGAAAAAAGGAATTACACATTTATGGATAAAGTTCTTGTTTGTTAAATCAAGCTTTATTGATAAAATGGAATTCAAAGTATTTTACTTGGAACAGCAGCAGACCCAGCCAATCAGGATTGTAAAAAATGCTGCAGACTCCTACTGTATGTAGAAAGCTGCCTGTTCATGCTCAGTGATTAGTAGTTTCAGGTAAGGGTTAATGAAAAGAACAACAAGAGGTGCAAAGAATCAAGGCATTCTAATCCCAAGGTTGGTACATGTATGAACATGATACTATTAATGGGGCATGACTCCCACTGAAGTAAAAAATCAGAACTCCCTCTAACTTGATGTGAGAGCAGGAGTGCATCCAAGGAAATGATACATGTTTGTTGAAGAATGTGCACTACCCAAGTTATTTTTCCATTGCCAAGCAAATTCACACACTAATTTCTAGTAAATCGCCCACAAGTTCAGCTTTCATATAAAACAAAGAAAAATGATCTTTACAGTTTGTGCACCTCTTGAGCACCTAGCTGGCTAGGCTGCTGCTCCTTGCAATCCAAAACCACAACATGAATTTAAAGGGATATATATTGTTGCATCACACAAGCCAAACATTTCTTCTAACCTTTATAGTGATTTAAAGCAGTTCATAATTAAATATGAGCATTTTGTACAAAGACAATTGCACTTTACAAAAACAAAAATCATACAACATAAATTGCTGGAGTCTGATTTACAACATGAATTATGGTTTGAAATCACGTTTACAGAAGTCTGTTTTACAAAAAAGATCAGTTCCTGGGCTAGACGTCGTACTGCTGTAGTCACTCTCACCAACACCATACTCCCTTCTTTAATTAAGGTTCAGGATGGATGTTAAGAAGGGTCATTGAGGTTGGGCTGCACTCATTTGAAGGGTGAAACGTGAACTCCACAGCTAGATGAGCAGTTTTACCACATATCATCAGTTGAGGCAGAATCCTTAAAGAAAAAAGAAGGAACCCTTTAAAGTCTGGACAGCTCACAGTTACAGCAGTTTCTGGATAATCCAGACTGAAAAGGGTAGAGACTTAAATCATTTTAGGAGTCTGTTTTCTCTCTCCTTTCATAAATAGCATTTAAGAAAAGTAGCTAAAAACCTACAAATGCTTAATTAATGAAGCATTAGTACCCAAGACATTTCAAAACCCAACCAAATGTTTTGTTACAGTCTGATCAATTCCCAAAACAGTATTCCAGGGGAATTATTCAGAAGCATTCCCAGAGCAGTTAGAAGCAATACAAAAGGCATATACACTCCCATTAGAAGAGCAGGATGTGCCTCATGCCATTTGTTACTATCATCACTACCATCTTTTCTATTTTTGGCCCTCCCTCACAGCTTAGGAAAATACAGTCATCAACTGACAACCCATTATAAATCAGATGAATTTCAACACTTATAATTTAAGGTTAGAAAAGTGTAGTTTGGACAACTGTAGGAAACCCTAACTTTGGATGGTAATAAAACCTCAAGGATAAAATTTAAAAAAAAAAAAAAGTATGCAGGAAAAAATTTGGAAGCAGAGACATAGTGTACTCTAAATCACAACTGTGTGGCCACACTACATGGCATTAGAACCAGGCAAGCAACACCTGAGTATACCTAAAATGTCCACTTCAGCCCACAGGCAACAGTGGATTTTGTGGAACTACCACGCTGCTGAAAGTTTAGCTGGTTCTTGCTATCAGTTAAAAGAAACAAAAATAAAAAAATCCTAGTACAAATCAAACATTTAATTCCAGTGGTTTCTGATCTATTTCACTGTGTCATGTCTGTTTCCTTTTCTCATGCTCAGATTGTTCGACATTCGGCCTTCCCGAACTGCTTTATCAGCTGGGCACGCAGGTTAACACCATGACCAAGAAGTGGGTCCACAGCTCAGTAGAAGAAGCAACAGCTAAGCAAGTAGCACAGGCATGAGAGCAAACTGCTTCCATACAACAACCTTTGGCCGTTTCAGCATTACCTGCTACCTTCCCATAAGTAATTAAGGGCCACAATGGGCATCAGCAACATTCATGCTGGTGCTTCCACAGCTACACTTCCCTATCATTACCATGACTGCAAGAGGTCGAAATATTACTCTTGTATAAAAGCATTGCCTTACTGATTGCTTTGAGTGAAAAGGGGCTAATTAAGTCTCTAGCGATGCCACGCATGACAATTTCTTAGCACTAAAGTTCTGCACCCTTCATTCAAACTTGCACAGAGAATTTATTACAAACCATAAAGAACAGTTGGCACGGAGGTGTAGTAAAAAAAAAAACAACACAATAAAATCACTAAAATTACCCTTTGCAAAAGTACCACCTCCAGTTTTTGTTTCAAGATCAGAAGCAGCAAAGGAGAACAATTTTATCAAAGCCCAAAATGGCTGAATTTGTTTCAAGTGCAAGGATGAAAAATAAAAGCAGTAGTGAGTAAAGATGCAGGAACTGCATGCCAACTATTCAGTATGCAAATTGCTGTACCCAAGTTGCCAACATCATCACAAAACAAAGAAGGTTGTGTATGGTACATTTGTAGAATAGGAACACACTACAGAATGTATTTTGAAGGTAAAGCATCTTCTTTCAGCCACTATTCTTGAAATTTAAAGATATAATGAGTACTACCAAATAAACCAGCACCCAGTTGTAAAGACAACATACAGTTCTCCCTGTCTGAATGCATTTCATGTGTCACATCTAAGCACATACATAATTTTCACTGATAGGTAAAAACTGATTTAACTCCTTTATGAAGTACTTTTGGGACAGAACACTGTTTCCAGTAATGTAGCAATTTGAATCACTGTTCATATTTTAGAGGTTTAGGGTTTTTTTCCTCTGATAGTGGATTCATGTCACTGACGACTGACATACAAGAATCTAAACTGCATGCTTGCTTTAAGAATGTTTAAAAGTGCTCACACAGTCCATTTTGAAAGTTAAAATATCCTTAAAGCTTATAGTTGCCTATCTGTTTAACTACAAGTATAGCCTTTTTCTTCTTGTGTCTGGGGAAAAAATGTCTCCTATAAGAGGAGAAAAAAAGACTATAGATAACTCCTTGCAACACCTAGCAGAAAAACATTTGGAAACCCAGGCACTGAAATTCCAAAGGACAAACAAATCAACCATAGTGGAGTTTTAAGACTACGATCCACAGAAGGCAGCATAAAGTGAATACAAAGCGTAGTCCAGAGTACAACAGGTTCTTGGTGCTGTTTCTTTGAGGAAAGGAGTTTTTTACCAAGAACCAGCAATATGTTTCTTTACAAAACAGGTAAAATACTTAGCATAGATGGAAAGATAACACAAAAGAGAGGATACTTACAGTGTCATCATTCCTGTAAGGGTTCAGTCTGTTATAAACGGCTTCAATCACACTCCGCCTAGAGCAAAAAAAACCAAACCAAAAACCAGCCATGAGATTTTAAGGTTGTGTCTTTTATAAAGTCAAATTCCATACGTACAACTTGAATTTTAAAAGCAAATGTGAACGGTTTTAAATTTACAGAATCAAGTTTACTGCAAGTTAGCACCAAGCGTTATGAAACATTGAACTGCTACACCATACCCTTTAAAATATTTAGTTGCAAGAAAAACAAGGGTGAATACCACAAAACCAGACAACCTGACATTCAGATGAGGCTGCAATGCTGCTTGGTGTTGCAGTCTCTCTTTGGTCTGAAAATGGACAACAGAAACCTTGACGGACAATGGATGTTGTGGTCATTTGTGTGTCTGATGAACACTGAAGGGATACTTCACCAATTACAGCACAGTCATTTTCTGGATGCACAAAAATGGCATTCTGAAGTGCATTTTTATTTGTACTAGTCTGAAATGTAAAAATTATTTCAGAAGCAATACTCTTTGACAATAATATGTCAAATACTCCCTTCCATTTTCTCCTGGAGAAAAGGTAAACTGCAAACCACATTCCTACATACCATACCTTTGACTAAGAAGCACTTTTTCTGGTAAAAACTATTTAAAAATTCATTCACCTTGCCAGTTTCCCCCCTTTAAAAAAAAAATTTAAAAAATTTCTTAGCCTATTTAAGAGTTTGCAATTAACTTCAGTACCTGGGATTCTCAGTTTTTCCTCATATTGATAGAAATATTGGTAGGGAATGCATTGATAAAACAGTAATAGAAAAATTGCAAACAAAGCCTAAAGCAGCAACATGATTTTTAAATTTATTTCTTTTTTTTTTTACACCAGGTTAAAAAAGTTTTCTTGAAAATTGACACTGAAAAAAAACCCCCAACAACTTCAATGTGAGGCTGAAGGAAGAGGAAGCCTTTGTCTTACCCAGCACATAATGAAAAAACTTTGGAGGACAAGCAGGAAGGAAAGAGGGGATTAAATAGAGGAATTAACAGATCGGCCTTTAAAAACAATTTTCTTCCAGATTCCCTTCTGCAGAACAAAGTGTAATGAAGTAGCAGACTACAACTTTGATACAAAACAAACTTCAAAGAACAACCTTTTAACTGCTCACAAATGCATGCAGAGCAATCACAAAGGAGTGCCTTAGAGGAAAAAGCAGGTGACAGCCTAGAATCATCCCTTAGTACTGAAAAGTCAGGAACTACCATGCAGCACTATAAACATTGTAGTGAATGGTTATAGGGCACGGAAGAGGCAGATGAATTTAAGGCAATAAAAACAACCAATTACAAATTAAATACATTGCATGCATGATCTGGGAAGTTTCCCTTATCTTTCATGAAATAGGTATCTTTGTCTTCAAATGAAGGCAGGTTTCTTGAAAGGCATTATTTTCCTTCTAAATTGGTAGGGGTACTTCTATTTATGCTAACATGCAATTAAATCCGTACTTTCATCAAACCCAGCTCAAGCTAGCATCCCTAAGTCACAAAATCCCAAGGAAGTCTCTTCATTTCCTCAAATCATCACAACCATGATGGTACTGCTAGCCAAAGGAGACCGAGAAAAAAAAAAGGGTTGGGTTGTTTGGGTTTTTTAATCAGTTTGTATTTCATAATGTATTTCATTTCAGTAACTGACTCATCTGATACTTCAAACTACAGCAACACATCCTAAATAGATGCTATTATATAGAAAATTGCTAGCTCCTCTTTTCCTAGTCAAACAATTCATAAAGAACTACTTTGTTTTGTAGAAATCATCTTTACAGTTTGTTACCATTTACTCAATGACATAGCTAGAGTCTTCATGCTTTAGCGTAACGATGCAAAAAAATACCACACTCCAAAGGCTAAAAATGTAGTCTGTACCATATGTGCCCAATCCATTTTAAACACAGGAAAGCTTCAGGAACAATCTTTTCAACCAAAAAAGCACAAGGGTTGCCGTGCAAACAAGATAAGCACATTGCCTCCTTAAAGGCTCAGTATCAGTTTGAAAAGCCACAGAGCATCAACACTGAAGGACAAAGCCAGCTTATATAAAGCCGCAAATTTAACTTTTCCACTTTTCTTTCTTCAAAGACTTCTACCTGGTTTTCAGATTTGTCACAAGCAGAGAGATACAAAAGCAAACTTTTAAGTAATAACAACATTGCTTTAGCTACAGATGAGAAAAGAAAGCTGCCAAGCAAAACATCATATGCATTTAATTTGTTGAAGTGCAGAACTATACATCCAAGTAAGCACTAAAGTCAGTACATTATTTTTGCATCTTCGTATGCAACCTCCCACCCAGAAAACCCAATTAACACCCCCCCCAAAAAACCCCAGACATATTCAGGCCACCCTTAAAAAAGCCTCAATCCTTCCCAAAACTACACTTTGACATTTAATCCTTTTGGTCCTTTTCAACCACAACAACTGAGTAATAAAACTGCAGAACACATCATCACCTTTCGTCCTGTATCCCTCTTCCCTCCCCCCACTTTTAAGAGTGGCCTTATAGTTTAGTTTCAATTTAAATAAAAACCCACATTCACACTGATATGAACTCACTTGCTTGCCAATTCACCTCCCGGCGGGAGGTTTGGGATGCTCTCAGTTGCTAACGTACGCATCACGTGGACTAAGTCTGGGACTCCTTCACCCTGCTTCTTTATGATCTCTGGGAATCAGAAGTACTTTTTTTGTAAGTGCAGTCCAAATTTAACTTAAAAAGATTGAAACACTCAGTTTTATAAAAAGGCAGCTTAGTTTCTGTTAATATACATTATAAAAAGAGATGACAGACCGTATTTAACATGGCAATTTGCTTCTGTAAGAAAAAGAACCTGTAACAGATTTGACAGATATCCCGCTAGCTGTTAGCATGCACACTGGTTCTAAAAATAGACAGCTACCTAATGAAAGTGAGAAAAAAATTCTTTAATGGATCTCCTGATAAACATTAGATAACAGAAGATGTAATATCTTCCCAACAAAATGCCCTGGGCATGAGGCAGATATTAACGTCAGCTTTAGCACTGCAACAGAAGATGAAAGATTATTGCCATCATAAAACACATCATATTTTCAAGAAACAAAAGGGTAGACATAGTAAAAATAACTCTTGTGGCTGTATGTCTATTAGCAAATACTTGTACCTCCCAGCATTACAGTAACATGTATGTTTTAAGAACTATTACATGTAAATTAAAAGCCAGGGACATCACATCTAACAGACAGTTCCATCCTCAGCTCACTTAAGTAATATGTGAATATCGGGCAGTTATTTAAAGCCGATCTGCTTCAGTTTCCAGGTGAAGAAGATCTGTAACTGTAGCCACAGTCACGTTTGCTAAGAAATTAATTCCTTAACTTTAGTCTTAGGCCTGGTTTGGGGGTTAGGTTTTTTCCAAGTCATAAATACACAGTTTTATTTGAACTCAAGAGATTTCAGACAACACCACTTCTGAAGAGTTGCTCTTTAAACAGGAATTTTAGGAAATTTAAAGAACAAGCATGTTTTTAAAATGCATCTCATTAGTTTCTCTGTAAAGATGAGTTCATAGAAATTATAAGAGAGATGAATTATTTAGACCTGGGCCTGTTGATCTTCAAACAAATGCTGCAGCACACATACAGTAAGACATACATGCGTGCATATATATGCACATACATGCACATATGTACCCAGACTATTCTTCATGTAATAAAGCATTTACAGTTTGAACACCAGTTGGAATTCATCAATATCACTTTTGAAAAAAGCTCTATCAGACAGTTTTTGCCCTAAACATTACTTCCAGAAGAGCATACAACAAGTTTGCATATTATAATTTGTGAGATAAGGCACATCATAAGCTATTAAAACCAGCATGTATTCAGTCCTTTTTAGTTTAAAGCAAACCCCCAAAAAACCCAAACACAATTGTGAATTACTTTTTGTGATGTGTGTTTACGAAAGGCACCAGCTCTATTTTGCAGTCAGGCTGTGTAAATTATTTGCAAGGTACAGGGGAAACACTAGTCCTCAACCAGCATCAAACTCTGCAACACAAAGCTTCAGGCCTTCAAATCCTACATTTTGAATATGATACCACACACCATGGACACCTCAAAAACTTGCCATTTCCTCAAAATCTAAAGCCAAAATTCACGTTACCATCTAGTATTTATTAAATAATCTAACACTCTTAAATCTGAATAAGAAGCAAAGATCTCAGATTTGGTTTGCCAAGTTCCTTTATTGTGCATTTTTGAACATCTAGTATATTCTACATTGTGCTAGTACTAAAGTTCTGCTGTACAAAAATAAGGAATTTAGAGTTTACCTATACTACACAGTTTCACAACCTGTAACTGCAGTACATGTAACATACAGTCTCCACTAAATGAATACATTTATATTTTGATAAAACTATAAATACAGACTGAATGAACACTGAAGACAACAAATGGAGTTGGTCTGCTAGCTGTTTAATTTATTTGAATTATCTTCTTTCAATACATCTTACAACCCTCCCCCATCCTTTACTTTTTAACCTTCTATGCATTTTCATGGCATTGAGTACTGGGAAAAGGTATTTAACCATCCTAAAATAAAGGATTCAAAACATATCTGCCCATTTGTATTCTGAATAGGAATTCCACAGAAAGTTTAAGAAAAAGCCAGAGCTTTGACTTTGTGAAAATATAAAAACCAAACAGCTAACTTAAAATCATTTATCTCTCTATAGATATAAATATCGCAAGGATTACCTATTATGGAATGTTTTTAGATTAAAAAAAAAGAACAGAAAGAAGGCTTAGACAAGTTTCTTTTTAAAGCCAACACAACAATTACACATATTAGTGCAAATAATACATTTTGGAACAAATGATTACTTCTACCATGAAGTTCATGTGGTATTTTAGGAGTAACACTAATTTATTGCAAGTAACAGCACAAATATGCTTCTCCAAACTTGCTGCTGATTCTGCTTTTATTGCAGCTACAAATCCAGACCACAAATACATCAAAATTAGTAAAAGGATAGTCCTAGATATCATGGTAAGTAGAAAACATTGTGGGTTTAAAAATCTGAATTGCCTCTCTGTGTTCAAGATGATGATCAGTAGTAAGCCCTATTCAGTCTTAAAATTTCCACTACTTCTTAACAGTATAAAGATATATTCTGGGTTGAGGGAGTAAAAATACAACCAGAAAAAAAAATGCACATTAGTATGCATCAAATCACATTACTTCTTGGACTATGCTGAGTATTGAAGTATATAAAAATACAAAATATGCATTTTCACCAAATTTCCATTTTAATGAATTTTAACTTTGAATTGGTATTACAGATTAGTAAGATTACTCTAAAACACTCTTCAGATTTTCTAGTTCCTTCAGATGAAGATTAGACTTAAATTAAGCACTGGCATTCTTTAAAGTATCCTAGGATAACATCAAGATTATCCAATGTAGTGTTGCAAGTTTTAAGATTCTGTGGCAGTCCTGCCTTCCTAGCCAACACTGAATTATCCATTTACACCAGAAAATAATTTAACTGCACAAGAATTAAGTGTAACAGTTAATTAACTCCTGTTCTTGAAATTCTGCTTTTAGTTCAGCCTCTCAACCTCCCTCACGAGTAAGATCTAAAAGGCCAGATACTGCACACAGCTCATAAAAATCATTGCTGAGTTTAATAGTGTTTACTATATATTATTTAAATAGTATCTTTGTGCAATGATAAGACAAATATTGAGGGCAACTCTACAAGAGCAACGACCCTTAAAGGGAAGTACAATGTATTTCCTCAAGCTGTTCACACATCATCCCATTAAAGTGCTTTGTAACTATGTATAGAATGCTTCTGCCCCTATACAACTATCACACTGCTCATGGCTGAAATTTTGCATTTGTATCAATGCAAAGCACCAGTAGCCAAATTCACTGTAGGTACCATAATCACAGGCAGTTCCGGTGTTTAGAGTCTTTGTTTACAAAAAGAAGTGTCTCTACAGAAATGTCAGCTTTCCTCATTCTAACATCCCTGGGATACAGTGAGGCCAGCTGAAGAGGCAGCCTGAACTTGAACATATTTTCTTATTCTAGGTCATGGGTTTGAACTCTGACAAAATATCTAAGATACGAGGGTAAGACTTGCCCAAATTAGGAGAGTTAGCATGCTGTAAGTGAACGTGTGAATTTACAGCATCCTTTTCTTCACCAGTTCTGTGAGTGGGCATACGTAGTAAGCTCTGCAAATGCCTGGTGCAAAACCACTCACTGCTTTGAAAAGGAGAAAGCCATCTGATACTCAACTCATGCAGCGCTGCCATGCACTTGGCTATTCCTGCTACGCTGTCAAAAAGATCACGCTATTGCTCACTGTGTACAAATTTCTCCTATTAGGCAAGTGTTAGATTGAAAGAACACATAAATGCCTGTCTGGACATTTGTTCAGGGGCAGAACAGATGTAGATTGCCAAGGCCTTCTGAATGAGGCCTGTGAAACAAGTGATACTTCCTGAAGGAGCACCTACAGAGTGCTTTAAAATTGCACTTGAGTTTGTGTGAACCCCAAATTCCCACATAGGCAAGTTCTCTCTGCATTTTCTAAAGCTGCAGTGCATTATCTTCATGCAACTTGAGGGAAAAGTGCACAATATATTCCTGTTACTAATCCCTGATACCATAGTTGCAAAGACCTCCCTGTATGCTATTAAGGATTCTTGGGAGTATGTACACATAACTAGACTTGTAACATACAGGTTTAGAGCAGTCCACTTCAAAAATGTACTTAACCTACGCAAATAATGCATACAGCATGTCTTACTGTTCCAGAAACAAACTCCCATCTGTGGTCATTTTTAAATACCAAAAGGCACTATAAATCCAGTTTTAATGAGAAATCTTGTAAATCATATTGATTTCAAATATCATCTTTAGTTAGATGACCCAAACTGCCTTGTAGGAAACACAAATTAGAAGCAAAATTTTGAGGTTCCTGTCACAGTGAGATGAGCTCCCAACTATTGATCATGAATGCTTAAAAATTAGCTTTGACAGTTTTCTGATGTAGTTTCAAATAAATGAACATGTTAGCAGATGCCTTAAAGATGACAGCAATCAAGATGTAACCCTACCGTAACTGAATAAGATAATATTACGGCTAATTTGTAGATAACTATATGGAAAAATGACACTCAAATTGCCACCTTCACTTTGCAAGATATTCTGATTATTTAATTTAACTCTGTGTAACAGGAACTAGGATTTACTGGTCAGAAGTTAGCTCTGTCAAGGACTCATGAAGACAACTGAGTACAAATAATTTCCCTGCCATCCTGAATAATCTTCAGGCACTTTCACAGCAGAATTTTTTCAGGACATACAGCAGGACTCTATGAGTGCCTTTTTCCAGAGATGTACGCTAGATGGCCAATTGCACTTGAAGGTGTATTAAAAAGCCTGTATGTGTTAAGAGTTTAGTTGTTGTAAGGGGAAGGGGCCAAGGGGTCTGTTTAGAAACAAAGTTACTTATTTTTTTTTAAATGATCCACCTTCTACTCTGCTTTCCAGGTACTTGTCCAACTCTGCCTCTCTTTTCACCGCCTCTGGTGATACCTTTGGTGCATTCGGAAAACAGATCAGTATCACACTCATGTTGTCTCGACTTCCCTGGTGGAAAAGAAAAAATTATTTGAGAATGCATACACGCCAGGCTAAACACACAAAGAATCTTACATACACACACACACAAAATAATCACAAGTCAAAGTCATAAAACTGTATTCTAATGCCATGAATTAATATTACCATTTATCATAATTTCCCCTCACCCTCATACAGAGCTCCAGAAGTCTGCCCATTCACTCAATACATCTTTTAAGCCACTATGTTCTTTCCTCTTTTATGGTCTGAAGACTACACTGAGGCACTTACAGATAGCCCATTGTCTTTTAAAAACTGATATTAACTAATGAGTGATGTTAATTACAATGTTGTGTTCTATCTTGTTTTAAGTATTATCCAATCATTTTGGGAAATGAGCTGAATAGTAGACGGGTACAAAAAAAACATTACTGCTTACAAACACTAAGCAGGGAGGTGCTGAATTCAGACACAGCTATTAGGTTCCCCCACCACCACTTATTTTAAAACAAGAAAAATTACAAGTGAGAGGATCTGTTAAAAGAGCAGATGGAAGAGGCCCAGCCTTCACAAAAGCATCCTTTGAAATGGAAACATTTTGAACTAAACTGAACTCCAATTCTTGAGTACATTAAAATACAAGCACATTCTGCTCATAAAAACTAGATGGCTAATTTAATTTCAATACCCTTATGAAGGTACATCCATATGCTTCACTTAACACAAATTAAATCCACTGACGTCACAAAGACAGAGTTTAAAACAAGAGTATATGGATGTATGAGAAGGTGTTCACAGTTGGCTACCACAAAGCTTACAGCATCCATAAGCCACTGTTTCTTTACTAGTATTTGTTTTCAGGATCCCCAAAATTTGGTAACAAAAATACGTTTTCTCAATCTGCTAGAGTGCTGGAAAGCAATTACATTCTTCCAAAAGGAAAAAGGATTTTGTTAGCCATGTGGTAAGAGCAGAGATTCTGTCCTGCCTCTCCAATATAAAACAACGTTGGGGTTTTTTACGTTGTGACTTATAGTTTACCTTTGGAAAATTGTCAAGCTATGAAACCCACTCCTTCCAATCTCTGTACCATCCTGTAACTTATTAATATACACAGTAGAAGTAGACAAAATTACACAGATCTGTTAAACAAAAGTCCCACATTTTTCTGCTTGAGCTTGTTTCAGAGCTGTATCACACAACACTGAATAAGAAATACAGAAACTAAACCAGAATGAAAACAAACTTAGCAAGTCAGATCTTCATATAGTCAAGAAGAAATATTAAACTTCAAAATATGAAGTTACGGTTCATTCATTCTGCATTGGTTTTGACGTAATTATGACAGTAATGTTACTAATATACACCCAAATAAGCAGAGGAAGAATAGTAAGGTAAACAATAGTCTCTAGCCTGATTAAATCTTAAGGTTTTGTAAAGTATGTTGCCAAACAGGAAAGGACATCTATCGTCCTTGGCTTGCTCATAAATTCCCATCAACTTCCCAGTGATCACAGCATATCTTCATGTGATTTTAAACTCCTCATTAACCAAAACCACTCAGAGAGCCATACTTCTGTCCTATGTTCATTCCCCCTCTACCACTGTTTCTGTGGGAATCATGGTAATTACTGTCAATGTTACATTAACACAAACCATTGGGTACTTATAGAGTGGAATCTTAACTTGTTCATAAATTTCTAATAATAGTGGCAACACAGTAAACGTCTTCTCTGAAGTCTGGCTACCTTGTACAAGCAGGTGTCAACTATCTCATTGCAAACTTTCTCAAGGTCATCAGTGACTTCAAGTCTGGATCTTACAAAGTCACACAGCTCTTCATTGCCCATAACATCCCAAATACCGTCGCAAGCCAGTATGATGAACTGATCATCTTCTTCTGATCTCTCAATTTCATAAACTTCAGGCTCAGGTGAGACTAGCTGTTCTGTAGGACCTTTCCCATGGACACATTTGTAATCGAAGTCCCCAAGTGCCCTTGAAACAGCAAGAGAGCCATTCACACGCTGAATCATTACAGAGCCACCTGCATTCTGTATACGCTCCTTCTCCAGTGGATTACTTGGTTTGTGATCCTGTGTGAAGAAATGAACCTTCCTGTTTCTACAAAGTAAACCTCTCGAGTCTCCACAGTTGATGAAATATGTATGCTGCGGAGAAATCATGACACCCACAGCTGTTGACCCGCTTCTGTCTGCACCATGTTTCTTCTCAGAGATGACTCTCATGTGTTCATCAATTTGCAGAAAACCTGTTCTGATGCCGCTCTTTACACTTTCCACAGACGGTGGCCCATCTGGCCCTTTAAAATCCTGGTTGCTCGTGATGTGATCTAATAAATGCTCACAGCAGTACTTGGCAACCTGTGATCCAGCGTGCCCATCATATACAGCAAAAAATGACCATCCATCAAGTCCATTTGGCAAACCAATCACAGCCGTATGTGCATCCTCCATTTCAACTCGCCAACCTTGCATGCTACTCAGACCATAACGAAGCCCATTCCCTTGCCCCTGGGCATTATGCTTCTCCATCTTTGGCTTGTCTAAAAATGCTCCCATGATGACTTTCCTTCAGTTCTAAAAACAACAACAAAAAAAAAGAATTATTAAGAGATTTCTTAAATACATCTTGTTCAACATGCTACTGGAAGCTACTGAATAATAGCTCAAGTAATGTTAAGATGACAAGATGACACAGATATAAAGCTGATTTTTCTGTGTCTTGTCTCTGGTCAAATTCGCATTGCTTTCATCTAATTTAAATGAGGGCACTGCTATAAGCTGAACTGCACTTCTCCTATTTTTTTAGTATTTCCAGCTGTTTTAGTTGAAGAACTTGTATTCCACTATCATTCATGGTTCTGATAAAATCCTCTAGTATAAATACATCTGAAATTAGTTTGAAAGAGGACTTGTTAACTGGAACATATCTGAATAGCTGGGTTCCCTGTGACTACTGTGACAATCAAAGAACTCAGTGTTTCCAGGACAGTGGCATTCCCTAGATCCCTACCTGGTGGCCATGAAGTCCTGCTCACTCCCTGCTTTTCCAATGGTGATGAGTAAACAAAAGTGAATTGATTAGGTTTTCTTTCTGGGAGAAGGAATTTGGGGGATTTTGTTTGGTTGGTTTTTTGTTTCTAACAGACAAAGTGATCTGAATGATCAAGATGATACCAGAGCCTGTATAAAGGAAGAGGCAACACTGAGTAACTAGGAGCAGGCCTCAGAAGGAACAGAGCAGCTGTCCCTTTAGGCAGCAGCATGCCATTAGTTTGGCTCAGCCATTTTGGGAAAGCTCATGCTTAGATTTTCAGTTAAATTACACAGCAAGCTTCTCAGATGTCTGTGCTGCAGATTTACTTCAAACCTTAATGTATTCATGCATCACTGAAAGACAACTGCCCCGACAAGTCTACAGAAATCTGTTTGGAAATAAAATCACACATATTGTAAATTCATGCTTCCTTATTCAAGCCAGACCAATACACTGCACACCCTACCCCTCCCTCTACCTCCCATCACTGGAAGGTGATGCAGCAAATATTCATGCTTAAGTGTAAAACAATTATATTTTTAGGCAGCATAAACTGACTGGTTTATCTTCATGGCTCTCATGCCATAACCATCTAACCCACCCTTCTAATCCACATCAGTTTATATGTGCACTCATTATTTAAAAAAAAAAAAGAGTAGTAAAAGTGCCCCAAACAACCCACACACACAAAATAGGTCACACATTCTACATACTTGCAAATTCTGCCCTGGGAAGCATCAAAGAGCGTGCAAATCACTGTTATACAAGGCAACGGAACAAGACTATGAGCTTTTATGTGTTGAAGACAGGACAAAAATTGTGAGAAGAGACTGAACAGATTTTACCTGAGGCCCCAACTAAGCAGCGTCACTGACAGAAAAGTTTCTATGTATGCTAGAGGGTTGAGAATGTTTTTATCTTCTATGTAGAATACATTTGATCAGTTTTCTAGGTGATAACACAGCTTTTTGATAACATGTTTTTATTGTAATACAGCTCCAGCTGTAGGTGACACAATATATCCAACAAAGCTTTCCATGTTGTCTCTTCCAGCCACTATTGACCTTTCTAAAACACTTATATGTGTTAGAATAAACAGTCAAGAAATGTTTGTGTTTTATCTCACCACAACAGTGATTTAAATGTGAGGCACAGGGAATGGATATACACTCCTTAGCTCACATGCGTTGTTAACAAAAACCAAAATACACACATACTTCGGGTGTGGAGAGATGTCAGCAGCAGTACACCTCTGCTTCCTCTCACCCTAACCCCTGCTCTTTAGTTCTGTCTCTTCTCAAGTGTACACAGAATATTGATGCCCACACAAACGGTAACTAGCCAACAAAACAGAGTGTACACTGGTCTTGTATCCTAAGCACATGCACAAGGTTCACATTACTGCAGTTGCTAGGAAAAAAAAAATACGACTTACACTTTATCTTCACATGCAACTCTACTGAAGTCAGAGTGATCAAAATAATTATAGGATACTGACGTGAAATCAAACGGGGAAGTATTTTGTGGAATTACAGATTTTTTATTCATTCCATGATAGCAGTGGAATTTAAACTAATGCCTAACACATTCTTACTGTTGAAGAAATAGATACAGAATGCAGATATTAAATTATTTCCCCTTAATTTAAAGCTCAGAAAGCAGAAACTGCCCAGGCAAATTTTTGTGAAGTCTTTGACATCAATACTGTGTTCAAACCAAAACAGAAAAGCATTAAGAACAGGATATGGTTAAACTGACCACAAGGCACTGTCAAATTTGGAATTAAAAAGGCAGTTTTCCTTCTAATCTCTCACATTACCAGGTATACCATATCCAGACAGCTGTGCTTAGTAAGCTGTTTGTGTCTCTCAGTAGTTTCTCATGTAAACCACACTTAAAAATATATAGACAGGTCGTGTGCAGCTCTAGCAACTCATACAGAACTGCCAGCACACTTTGAAACTTAAAAAAGCCCACTTCCCATTGAAGCCCCTTCCCAGAAGGTAACCTTAAAGCTGTTGCTAGTCTAAATTAAGCCCTTTAGGTGAGATGCTGACACATCAGGTATGTTAACTACCCACCACAGATGTGAATACAACCAGACAGAAAGATAACCACAACATGGTCATGTAACTTCTACTTAGGAAATTATTTACAGCCCACAGCATAAAGTATTCGCTTTCTGGAAACTGCAGTTACAGCCTGCTGTTACCTTCCTTCTAATGCTCCAGCTAAACCATACTTCCATAAGAACACCAATTTCAACCCACAGAAGAGCAAGCCAGCTTTTCAAAATCCCCTGTGTGTCTGAAGCAAAAGCATAGATTACTTGTGGATAGGGTAAACATGCCAAGCCTTCAGTTTTTCTAGGATTTCAATTCTCGTTCAGAAAAATTTGAGTCTAATATCACCAGTCTGTGAATTCTTATGAAGTAGAACCTACCTGCTACTTCTCCCCCCCACTTCCTTGCATGTGGCTAAAACCTCAACAATTTAAAGCCTTAGTTATTAAAAAAAGTCTTAGTTTGAAAAGACACACACACAGGCTGACATTAATAAAGCCATGCCTTCTTCCTACTAAAATATCTTTTAGACCCATTTTTAGTCCATATCTACGGAAACATCTTTCACACATCAGTGTCTACTTAAATCACTAGTATGTTCTTCATTCTTTCATGAGGTGGTTTGTGCAGCATCCTGATTAAGTTGAAATGACACCTCTAGCTAAGCATATAACTCTGTAGACAAATCAGATTAACCTATAGCAGTGCAGGCACCCAAGTTACAGCATGACTTTATGTAATAATGCTACAGAGAGAAGTCCGACCCAGAACAGTCTGCATGTGTGCTCTCATCTTCCAAAACAGGAGTCTTTAACCTATGATCCTTATTCTCCAAATAACTTTACTACATTCCCCTTGCCCTTCTTAACCCTGCCACACATTTCTGCAGTCATATTGGAAAACTGCAGTCTCAGAGCAGGAGAACACATCAGTCCTCTACTCTGGAAGTCTCAACTTTCAGGATGCTTGAACAATGCACAGACATATTAAAGGAGACAGACATTCTTCCCATTCAAGCCAAACTAAGAGAAAACGAACTTTCATCATGAAGTCTAGTGGCAAATGTACGCCACTCACTGATGTTTTTCTTAAAGGACTATTCTTAACAGTCTGATAGCAGCAGTGCCCTGTAAGAAGATTAGGATTGCAACATTGTCTTCAGACATGGTAACTCTGAAACATCATCTGACATTGCAACTGCCACAATGATTAGTTAAGTAAACTCAATTTTAACCCAAGATGATTCTTGGTTCACCATCTCCGTCTCAGTGACTTCCATTAGTTTCAAATATGCAGGGGACACAAGTAAGCATCTCTGGGGTGTATTTAAACCGTGACTTCTGAAATACTAATTTTATGGAGGTCAAACTGAAGGACAGGCTCTACAGCAAGCGCACATAAAACTAAAGTTTCAGTTTGCAGACAGAAAAGCAAGGACACTGTACAGGATCTACAGAGGAAAAAAACCAAAACAATCAAGACAAGCAAAAAGATCTTGGATAAAACACAAGAGTGTTGAAATTCAAAGGACTGCAGCATTAGAAACAAAACTGAAATAATGAATGGAGCATGCCAAAGAGTCAGTAGCTAAACTCCTTGAAAATAAACGCAACTGGAGAACAGAGGGGCAAAGAAAAGCAGGGTAATTAGTATACTGGACCATGGAGAACCACGGACAACCACAGATACAACACTGGAATGTGTGAAATCTCTTTGCCCCTTCATTTGTCCCTCAAACTGTGCTATCCAGACAGCAAAGCTAGAACACCTTCTGATACACATGAAGATAAATCCTACTGTTTTACTAGGTACTAATTAATTTGCTTGAAGGTTCAAGTGAAGACAAGTCTTAAATTGTTCACAAAGGACAGTTCTTGTAACTCCGTACACCCCTGTAAAATACAAGAACTTACTTTTCCAAGGAATTCAGACAAGCAGTTGATCTTCTTGTCAAGAAAACCAACCACCCCCACCTGAAACTTGTACTTTAACAGTATGTAGTTTGATAATCCTTTTTAAACAATGTCCAAGTTGTGCTCCTTCCACTAGGATAAGCTGCTTATATGAACCACACTGAAGTCACAGGCACTTGTTTGAACTAAGCTGAGAAATATCCCTCGTACTCCACTTCCCCAGAACAATTCTCCAAATGACATTATGCCCTGTGTGTTGTAACAAGCACCATAAAGACTGCAACCCTTACTTGAACTACAGGACACAGAGCAAGCCACCAAATTACACAGACTGTTACTGAATAAAGGCATTTGATTACTTCAGCTTGAGCCTGGTTTGTGGAACTTTTCCATTGCTTTAAACAGACTGGAAGCAGTAACCAGTCAGCATCTAATTGTGCAAATGTGGCAATATTATCAGAAGTTAGTGCTTACTGTGTGAAAAACTGACAAATCATTTAACATTAACTACATGTCAGAGATCATCCCAGGGATCAGAAGAATGACTAAAATAAAAACATGCAGATGAGGACACATAATTACACCACAGTCATAGGCTGAATGAAGTAACGAAAAAGCTTTTTGCCAGTGAAACCATTTAAAAGCTACTGGAGGCTATACAACTGAGTTCTGACATGGTTCAGCAGCATTTAAGTACTGAAAACTACAGCTGATGTTTCTGAAAGTGGACTTTCAGAAACAGCAATATGTGGCTAGCTAGATGCAAACTGTCCATGAAAAAGTAAAAGAAATACAGAAATAGGTCTAGTTTAATGAAGCAGGACTAATACACAATTTAGCCACCAGAATACTTGCTCTTGGAGATGCAACTGTCATCTGTGTTGCATTTCAGTAAGAGGATTGACAGAAGGAAAAAAGAAACTGTCCACACAGGTAAGATTGTAACAACATTATTTTTTGTTTGTTTGTTTAAGACAAATGGAGGAGCTATTTCACCTGGCAGACAAATGGAACAAGAAAAGGCAGACAGCTGAAACATTAAAGAAAGTACAGAGAAATACCAAAGCTCTAAGAGGGAAGAACATCTATACAGGGACACAAAGGAGAGACAGGACAAAACAAGCCAAAGGTAAACAAGTTGGTGACTCTGTGTGTGCAAGAATGCATTGTTTCAATGTTTCCCCACTTGCCGTTCCTTTCTCCCTGTAACTAACACGCAGCAGTGGTTACAATTAACAACTTTGTTTCACAGCAGAGAGCATGAAATCACTGCATCTCTAATACAGATGCCTATGAACTCTGACCTCTTGATAGCTGGTCCACAGGCACTACTAGGTTGTTCTGCAAGTTGTTTTGGTTTTAAAACACTAATTCTGCTTAAAATTATTTCTTCATGCTGGGAGCTGACAGCCTTTCTGAATACCTCCTCCATACTATAAAGGCAAAATATTTTATCCTGCTTGTTTTCTTGTGTCAAGTTCTTTTTCATGAGTGTATTTGATGGGGTAGGAAGGATTTAGGGGAGGATGGCTAAAGCCTCCAAAAGTCTTCTGGAAGTCTAAATTAATTTCTAACATCCTTCCAACAACCACATTTCATTTTTGGTAAAACACATTTTTCTGCTCCCATCTACCTTTCCTGCAGACAACTAAACCTGCTGCAAGATTAAACTAGGAGCTGCTGCTCTCAATATAAATACATACTGGCTGAGGTTCAAATTCTCTCCAAAGCAGATATATGTAATCTGATTTTTGACAAAGCCAGCCCCTGGACATTGGGAAAGATCATTCATCTCTCTAAAAAATTGTTCCTGCATGAATGTGAAAGACAGTAAGGTAATGTCAAAATTTCTTTATAGAGTCGTTTTCATTTTGCTGTATGGTTTGTTCTTGAAGAAAATAACTTCTTTCCACAAACACTAGAACCACTGCTGTGAATAGAAAAATCACTACACTGATTTTGAGAGGAGATGCAACCTGCATCCACAAGTACCTGTCACTCATGAGGATTCTAACATGACTGGCACCCTCAGAACACAATTAAACTACTATTTATTGGTCCAGACAGAACTCTTGCTTCTTTCTAAATATGTGTACTACACATTAGATGTGGGAAAGCATAAGAAACAAGAAACCAGCAATGGGCACCAGTGTCAAAGTATGAGCAGCCCAATCACTATGAAAACCTGTGCAGACAGCCAAAATGGCATTAACAAGTACTATGAAAATCCATGAGGTAACTGCATAAATTCATACACTGCTGTCTGAATAGTAGGAGAATGAAAAAGGCAGGATCTTTGTTTGAAAGCATTAATAAGCAGAAAACATGCCCATGCTGGCTTTTAGTTCAGCACCTTTCTGGTTATACTTCTTTTTCCAAAGATTTCTTACTTAGAAGTGTTGGAAGATAAACAAAAGACACTCATTTCAGACCCAGAGAGTTGACAATTGCTTTGTTAACAGTACACAAACTCCTGCAGACTCAAGCCAAAATTCAAAGCCTCACTGAAGCAAGCACTGTAAAAATAAACTGTATATCCAAGGAAGTTGCAGTCTATACAGACAGAAGAAGGGAGAAAGGCCTTGCTTCATTTTATCAATCAATGAGATACAGTAAGAGTCATTTTTTGAAAGAGCAAGGCAAAGAAGTGAGAATATGAATTCCAACCAAAATGCTCATGTCAGAAAGAGTATACAGTGCAATGCAGCTACTCCAGCAGACCTACACACAGCAATGCAGTTTCACCAGAAACAAAACATGGGCAAAAATCAAACAAAATAACAAGAAAAGAATACATCAAGTCATAAAAAGGCACTGTAATATTTTGCAGTATTTCTGATAGCAAGAGCATCCTGCTATTGTCATCTACTATCGTAACTCAATTATTACCCCACTCCTAGACGTCACGAGCCTAACTGGCAACTGAAGTCCATGAATTGAACAGATTGGAACATACTTAATGATTCAAGTAATAGCTACAATCCCCTGTTCTTTAAATTTCTTTCTTTTTTGATCTCTCATTTAAAACTTGAAGCCTCAGCATCTTCACTCACTGCCAGTATTATCAAAACAGTATCTGCCATAAAGAAAAAAAAAGTTCAAGATTCAAAGAGGAATATTTTCTTTCCTAGCCCATCTTGAGACTGTCAAAAAGAAGAAAATGTTGGATAAAAAGTCTTTAGATAAGAACAACTTAAACTGACCAGGCCCGTTCAGGTTCTTCGAAAGCCACTGCAGTGGCTACCGACAATTTGTCTGTTGATGTTTGAGTTGAAGTGTTAGGATAAACTAGAAAAAAGATGCTGTGTGTAAAACAGTCCCAATGGTATTATTTACTGAGACTCCAAAACCAAAGGGAGGCTTGAATAACAGTAACGTGAAAAACAACAGCACACAAAGTATATCAATTAGACCATTCCTGAAATAAAGAAGAAAAAAGACACTTACTGCCTCTCACATCCGTGGTGAAGTTCAGGAAACTGCCACTTTTTTACAGTTCAAGTAATTTGGTATTGTCATCTACAGTAATGTGTATGAATTCTTAGAGGATCGCACCACCCTTCCATCATACCATTCCGCTGATAACCACACCACAAACGTGTTAAAGTCTTAAGTTAATACAGTCCTATACAGCTTAAAGAAATTTAAACACATGGAATTATCAGGAATTATCACACTATCATCCCCAACTTGTAACTCTTGTACTAAAAAAAAAAAAAAAAAACACCCACCTAAAAATCATCATTTAAAGCTTTCAAACTTCAGATCTCCATAATTTCAATACTATCAGCCACCTCTTTCAGACCTGTCTTACAAGTAATTTATTTATCAATATGTAAGAATAAAATCCAAGTGAAAATAAAGTTTATACAGACAGTGCTCAGAAGCAGAAGAAAAATAAATTACTCAGAGAAAAAACAACCATTAAGCATGCACTCAGCAATTAGAAGATTATGTTTGTATGAAGGCCAAAGACTTCCTGTTTAGCCAAGTATTCAATACTGTGATACAAGTCAAGATACATAACCAATATTCCAGATCTTTCATTTTACTTTAAAATATTTGTAGGGTTCTAACATCAGCAAAACCACACTGTTTTGGTAAGGATATAGGAAAAGTTGTATAGAGGAGACGTAAAACCCGATGACTACACATGGCAACAAAACGGGAATAAAATAGGAAATGTTTCTGAAGTGTACATCTGTAACCTGGCTTTGCTTGCAAGGAAATGACATCAAAACTGTGCCAGAAGCACATTAAGACCTGGAAGTCAAATCCTCAAAGCTTAGGAAAAGCTGAAGTTTGTTCATTTGCACACACACAGAGCTTTTATTTACAAAGCTGTTTTGCCCTCACATCCCCAGCATTCCTGTCTCATTAAAAGAACAAGGAGAAATGATGACAAATCTGCGGCAATAAAGCAGATTTTTTTTTTTGTCCTAAAACTACATGCAAATATTTTAAAAACGAAAAAAGGAGGGGAAATCTCTTATTATTTTAGTCTTTATATAAACAACTGTCAGGACAGAAGGTTTTCCTCTGAGGGCCACACTGATTATCAAGTTCACTTCTATCAGTATCAGTAATAGATCAGATTTGCCCAAGAGATTTGTCTGTGATGAACAAGGCAGTAAGGTGCTGTCCTGAGACAAACTTCACTGCAGCTCTAAATATTCTGGTCACCAAACAAAGGCATTGTTAAATTCATCTATTCTTCAAAAAATTAATAGTGCTAATGCCAGCATTTTCTAACTGCCAGGGCTTCACTCTACAGCCTCAGAATAGTTCTTTATGGAGAGCAGCAGTACTAGATTTTTAAGAAGGGTCTGCACTTACTATAATTGACTGGGGGAAACAGAAAATTTACCGATAAAAATGCATTCTTCCTGTATGAAATGCTTCCACAGTTTAATACTCACTTGCCCACATTTTTCTGCATTCTACATCTCTTTCCAAAGATTGGATTTTACTTAGCAGATAGCCATAGAATTCCTTAAACTCGTCTCCAAACACGAAGAGCTTGGGCACAGGTTACACAGTTCTCATGGCTACTGCATATTAGGGTCTTTACTAAGTAAATAATACAACCAATAGCTATGACATATGGACAAGAAGAACACAAACTACAATTCCAATTTCAGATCAAAAGTGCAGTTGGCAGTTAAAATGAATTGCACGCATAGGTACAGAAAATCCTTCAAGTTACATCTAAGACCCAAACATGAAAGCATTATTTCATCCTCTAGGTTACAATCCAGCAAGGCTTATTTAAGCATGAGAGCAACATCATACATCTGAGTAGTCCCACATAATTCAGTTGCATATGGCGTATCAGTGTAAGCACATTTAAGTGCTTTGCTTTATTTAAACTGCAGCTATCAAAATACAAGTCATGTTACACTTGAGCTTGAGTTTGTAAATTATTATCTTAGAAGACTTCAGAGGCCTTTTTAACCCATTTTAATATTCTTACCTGAACTGAGAACTAAGATGTCAGCAGTAGAGCAGCTAATGTACTTCTTTCTGCTATGTGTAAACTCTTAGCATCTCTCTACATTTCAATATTGAAACCTGATTAGCCACTTTTGTTTTGTTTGTGGTTTTTTTTTTTTTCCTTTTTTCTATCGTATCACTCTTGGATGCTCTTTTGCTAGTGTAATGCTACAGAGTTTACACTCTAAACATCAGAAGTTCATAGGAACTACCTGTAGATGAAAGAAATTTTTATTCCAAACTACTCCTTATAAGAGTTATCAAAAAAGCACCTGAGCAACTGTTTACCACTAGGTGAAAACAACAACTGAACTTCCCAATTAAAAATAAAGGTTTATTCCATTTATTCACAAGCAGAAATAAAGAGAATTCACAGACCATTGTAACTTAGTATGTGGTTGAACACAGAACAGAGATTAGCGGAATTAAGAGAAAAGCAGACCCTATAGCAGATAGAAATATTGGAAAGCAGACCTTAACAACATTGGTTTAATACCAGTAACACTCAGCTGGATACTATCCCTATCCAGGAACAAGAAGCAATTTACTCATTCCCATGAAATCACACTTGCTTTTCTTCTCCTGCGCCAATTACAATTTCCTTGGTCTAAGCATACTTTCTTAAGGTGTAAATGATTTACTAAACCAATATTAAATCTTAATAAATCCTGAATTGTTCTTTCACAGACAGCAGCAGGAGCAACGTAAAGAAGTTACAAGGAGATGCTTGGACTAGGCGACCTTTAAAGATCCCTTCCAAAACAAAACCATTGCATGATTCTATGAGATAATGTCTTTTCTACTGTGATCCACATCACGCCATGGCTCGAATACATAAATCCTTCTTAAACAAGATTTTTATGCACTGGCTAATAGAATGCACATAATGCCATAAAAATCACAATTCCCTGGATCTTCTAAATATCCTAAGAACATCAGTATTTTAAAAACAGATTACATATTGATTATATGGACTTCATCCTATGCAATTTGCCATTCAATGAAGAGTATTGTAGTTAAGTATGTCTAAATTTCAAAGAAGTTCATCACTTATCCTACTATTTTTAACTGAAATTTGGATCTTGTGATTAAAACCATAGAGATCAGTAAGACTCCAGCAACAAAGTAGCATCCAAAAAGATCTTAATTTTCAAAAGGACAAATGAAACTTTGGGCTTCATTGTTTAAAAATAGCTATGGATGATACAGCAATGTTTCAAAAAAGCATAAAAGTGAGGTAGAATTTATGAGAAGAGCAAAAATTACAAGAATAAGTATTATCTCAAGTTTAGCTATGCTAATCCACTATTGACTTCAAACACTGTTACTATTCAAGTCTTTAAAATGAGTTGCAAGTTTGCAAAGACAATTAATACAATTATTTTACAGTATTTCCTGTTCCAAAACCTGCTTATTTAATAGCACAACCTAAGTTATTCCATCACTTGATTGCAATGCAGTTTCGTGAGGCCAATTACATTAAAAAAAAGGAAAAAGTATTTTTACATCAGAACAGACCTGAACATGTTAAAAAAAAAGTCAACAGTAATGTCAGTATTTCAGTAAGAAATACATTTTTGATAATTAACTTATATTTAGGTCTTCTTGTGAAAGCAGCTGCTTTATATTCCACTATAAAGGAACAGTGTAAATAAAATCTCTTATTGACAGCTGCATTCAAAAACATACCAGTTACATGAGTTTACAAATTATCTTGTGCCAGAGTTAAACATCTAAGCATTTTAATGACAGTTCTTAAAATGCTATCTCAGCAAGAATGACTCAACTTCACTGCATAAGCTGCACTCCAGATAAGAAGTAACTAGCTTGATTTTATAGAAAAAAAAAATAATTGTGTTTTGCTTTAATTCAAACTGCACTAAATAAGCCATGCTTGTTTAGACCTGCAAGCTTCACCAGTCATTTGGCATTTCCATCTCTCCTCTGTTTCAACGAAAGTATCTCAAGCTCACCTACAGACAGTTAAGTAAATACTTGGAAAACAGGTATAGCTTTCTTCTGTACCTCAAGGGGAGAAAGGTTTACCAGACAACCACCAACCAAAGGACTAAATCTATAAACCAGAGCTAGGCTGTGTCGCCATATGAGAAAAACATGGTTATGCCAGAAAAACAGGAGAGTACAGACTAGCTCTCTCCAGTACAAGGTACATTTTCCAGGTTTTATCAGATATCTGTCTCTAAGGAAAACATTAATAACTGGTATGATGCATCAGCAAGACTTTTGGTCTCAGCCCAGTCTTTTATACAAAAGGTAGACCCAGAAAGGTCCAGAGGGGAAAAATTTAGTAGCAGCTGTCCCTACCCCAGGGAAAAAGTGCTGGTATACCTACCAAAACTGCTGTTCTTCAACACCTTTCCTTTAACTGCTACTTTGATTGGATAGGTAAAATGTAAAACTTCCTCAACTCCAGTTTTCCCTTCCATCCACTGTCTCTGATGTTATTCATAGAGAAACTATGAATAGTAACAGAAGGGAAGCTATCAGAGAAGAAATGCGGGTAGAACTTGCACAATTCCTTGGTCGTTTGGCAATTCACAAAGGGTCCTGAGCAACAGCAGCTGTCTTGCTTTAATTTCAGTAGTGCTTCACAGATCTGTTTCAGCCACCAAACCACTGAAACAGCGTATGTACACCTCAGGAAAGTGTTACATGGGTTCGTATTTGGAAAGACATTTCCTAGAATTACAAGGTTTAGAATTTATACTTTATAAAATGATTCTACTTACTCTGACTGTAAAAATCACAATATAAGGAAAACATATCACCTAGCATCAAACCTTTCAGGATCTAAATCTGCCTTCTGCTTAAAAAAAACAGCAAACCCCTTGTATGCATACAGGACTTTAAACATTAAGGCTACCACATAGGGCATCTGAATGACCAGGACTTTCTCATTTGACAAAAGGCACAACTAAAAAAAATTAAGTTCCTCTCAAGTATGCTGTCAAGTTAAACGTCAGTTTTGCACATTTAGTGATACACGGCAACACTGAAATATTTTGATTGTACCACATAAATACAAACATATCAGCTGTCTACAAAATCAATTTTTCTGAAACCATTAACCTACAGCCAATCTTGAAGCTCTACCTTATCTGCTACAATACAAGCTGACGTAAGACAAGTTAGACGTATGCTCTGAACCTCTGGCATTTAACATGCAAGCCCAATTATCCAGTCCATCACTGGACAACTTTCTAAATGAGGAGAGCGTTTTCTTCTACCGACTTTTGAGGAGTACTCTATGACAGATTACAGATCATCAGCCTAACCTTTGCTTACGACACTGTTTTCAAAGGCAGCGAAATCGCTCTCAAACTTTAAACGCCTAAAAGGCGTTGGCAAAGGGAAAACCGCCCGCTGCATAATAATGTCACTATTTGGGGAGTACTTGATGCTCCGACCCTCGCTAGGGCGGGGTGCTTTATAAATAGATACTTTTTTTCCCCAGTGCCGTGCCCTATGCGTTTGGGTGGCGATAGGAGAGGAGGCTGTTTATAGCCATTATTAAATGAACTCTGAATCGGCCAAGAAAGGGGCGGGGGGCTGGGGGGAGGGGGACGGGAGCTGCTACCTGAGCCAGGCCCAAACCCCTTCGCTCACCCTCTTCATTCCCCTTGCCCAGCTTCAAGGGGCTGCCGTGCAACCCCCTACCCTTTCGCGAAGGCGTCTGCAATGCAGAAACTGCGTAGCCATGCCCCAAGCCCAGGCCACCGTCAGCCTCGGGGCTGGTGGGGGAGAGGCCCTGGCATCACCACCCCAAAGCAGCCAAGCCCGCGCCGCCCCCCTTCCCATTTTCCTCCCTCCCGCCGCCCCGACCCGGTACCAGCTGCTGCCGCCGGGGATGGCGGCTCGTTCCTTACACTGGCTACAGCAGGAACGACCCCCTCTTCCTCCCACGCCACAAGCCCTCCCCTCTCCCATCCCGCAGAGCCAAGGGGGAGAGCAGCCCCCGCGCAGGCCACCCCCGCGTGTTTACAGGCCCTAGGGCTGAGGCGGCGGCCGCGGCCCTTCAGCGCCCCGGCGTAGCTCGGCCCCGCCGCCACCCCCTCACCCCAGCCCGCCAGAGGCCCCCGCACTGCGCAGCACCACTTACCCCCCCCCGGCCGCGGCGGACGGCGCCGGTTGTGGCGGGCAGGGCCGCGCTCCCGAAGGTGCGTGGGGGCAGGGAGGCCGGGGGCAGGCGGGGACGTCCGCAGTGGGGCCGGCAGCGGGCGGGCCGGGGGGAGAAGGGGGAAGGAGGGGGAGAAGGAGGAGGAGGGGGACACCCGGCTGGCGGCCTCGCCTCAGTTCATTCACAGGCGGCGGCTGTCGAGAGCGGCTCTCTGCCGAGGGGGAGCCCAGCGCTCATTTCGCCTCCGCTCCTCGCTGGCCGCCGCCGCTGCTCGGCCTCGGCCGCCGCTACCGCCGCCGCCCCCCCCACCCCCCCCCCTCCCCGGTCTCCTCCCGCCCGCCTGCCCGAGCTACGCGCCCACTCGCGCAGCTCCGCGGAGCGCCGTCAGTCCCCCCTCCCCCGCCCCTCACACACACGCACTGCGCCGCCTCCTCCTCCTCCGCCTTTCTGCGCAGGCGCGCAGCTGGGGGAGGGGGGAAAGAGGCGGGAGCGAGTACGCGCGCGGGCGCGCCCCGGCATTTTCCTGTGGTCGGTGCGCAGCGGCCGGCCACCCTTCTTCCCCGCTGTTGAAAGAAGAATTAACAAAGCCAACAAAACAGAAACCAAGCCCAAGTTATATTTAGGAAAAAAAATTAAAGTAAACAGCACCGAAACGCGACCAGGAGCCGCTTTTCAGAGAAAAAACCCGGCTCTGGCGTAGCTGGGCGGGATACCCGGATGTTGGGACTGGGAGAGCTGCAGAGGCGATGAAGAGAGCGAGGAGGGGGGAGGGCAGGAGGACACCCGGCGCGAGGCCGTTAGCGGTATTACATCACCCTCCGTCCCCTGGCCCGGCCGTAACGAGCATGCGCGGGGCGCGTGGGAGAGGCACGAGTCGGATGGGGTGGTGGGCGAAGGCGTCAGCGGTACGGCCCCTTTTCCCTCAGGGGAGCGGCTGAGTCTGCTGCTGGAGGTGCCTGTTACGGGTCCCTGTGCCGATCTCGGTGGCGGTCCCGTGACGGCAGCAGCATCTCATGCTCTCTGCTCGCTTGAGGCTGAGAGAGAGAGAGCAGCGAGGCCCAAGCCGAGACCCTAGCGGGATCAGCCGCAGCGACATGAGGAGGGGGAGGCGGCGGTGGCGAGTGCGGGTAGCAGCGGCTTTTGCCCCTCGGCGGGAATGAGCTGAGGAAAAGCTACCCTGCTCGTGTCGCGTCTCCAGAGCCGCAGGACGCTCTGGGGTATCCTCTTACACGCCTAAATCGGAGCCCCGCAGGTTTCACCGCTGAAAGCACAAGTGCTGGCAAAATCAGCAGCGGATTACCAGTAATGAATGCATAATGATTTTCAGATACCCTTTGATGAAGTCTGGCCTGTTGACTAAAATGACGGGACTATGTTCAGGGAGCAACTCTCCTCCTCCACCAGTCTGCAGGGAACAAATTTAGAGGGCAAGGTATGAGGCAAACCTCTTACTCTGTGTAAGGGGGGAGGTGAATGTGGCGGGGCTGGAGGAGAAGATGCTCGGAGGCAGAGGTAGGACAGGGGTGAAGGCTGCGTGCGGCTAATTTCAGCAAACCAGGGTTAAATCGCCGCTGGATGCGTGCAGGAGTGCTTTTACGGGGAGGATTAGGGATGGACAGTAGTTTTGAAGAAGCAATTGACTACAGGGGGACAGATGTTGAAGAGGGCTGGAGAAAGGTGAAGTGGATACGTAGAGAATCGGGGTGGTTGTCTGCTTTAGATAGTTTCCATCATTTAACAGGGATCAGAACAAGCTGTCGTATGGTAAGGTTTCCCTGAAGTGAGAGCTCGGAAAGTCCTCAAATTGCTGGTTATGTTGCCCTAGCTTTTGTAGGTAACAAGCAGCTTCACCCTGAGTGTGCCGGCGACTGGGGCAGTTAATTGAAGGCAGTTGCAGAGATAAGACCTAGAAGACCAGCAAAGTCTTACCCGGAGATAGCTTAAAGAGCTGTAACAAATTCAATAAAACCCTCCCCGTTGAAGGGCTTTCCTGTGATAAACTGACTGCATTTCAGAGTGATTACAAAATCTCCAGTTTCCATTGCTGACTGTGGATGAATGGTCAGTTCTGACTTGATCTGTCTGTATTCACTCTAATCGCGTTTGTTAGCATGATACTGAACGCTGCTCAGTAGTGCTCAACGGTGTGTTAACTTTCAGACTTTGTAGTTAAATGGAGAGAAATTTCTTAGTGGAAGCAAATCTTTAGAGAGATTTAAATACAAAATGCTCGGAAAATAATGATGTGAGGAAGCAGAACACAGTGAAAGAAAGATTTCGGATGGTCATGGAGTAATTTCTTCATCAATACGATTTTTAATTTCCTCTTTGCACCCTAGGACAATTGGCTAAAATTTTTATTCAGTTCAGATTTTAAAACAAACAAACAAACACCTTTGAAAAAAATCTTCTTTTCCCCAAACTTCTACAATGTGCTGACAAGATAGTGGTTATACAGGATTGTGCTTGCAGGCACGGGCCATGCTTCTTTAACACGTACACTTGAGTTTTAATTTTCACCCTCCTTTCCACTGGAATAAATCTAACGCTGAATACAACTGTGAATTTTACTTAGATTCTGTTACATATTGCTGTGTTTGTATGTGTGTAGTTTTTAAAAAATAAAAGTGAATGATAGCGTGGCCCAGCTTTTTTCTGTGATGCCCTAGTTTTAAGCTGCAGGAATGTAATGACAGCAGAGAGTTTGCTGCTGTCATTTTCTATTTATATGTTTTCCTTGGGAAATTGGATGGAGTCAAATTACCACAGTATTTTCTTAAAGTGTAACTTTTCTTTAGTTTACTGGTTTTGCCTGGCCTGTTTTATTGACAACAGTTGTAAGTACTTACAAGGTATTTAAACATCACATTTAATTCAAAGAAACTAGCTGTTTGCAACACTGCCTCTGCTATGTGTACTTGCAGTTGATGAGACTACTTCTCCCAGCATACAAGTCTTTATTTTTCTCTTTAGGTGCAAGCTTAAGATGGGACACGGCTGACAGGGACGTGTAGTCACTGCATTCATTAGAACAACAATCAAGGAGAGGCAGTAAAGAGAACCATTTAATCAGAAACCAGAACTAAATAATTGAGAAGAATCATAATTCACTGTTTTGAACAATGTATTTCTAGTAGCATTATATGGTGTTTTTTAAATGATGTGCAGTTCCACAGTATATTTTTAGGTAATGTTATTTTTAAGCAATCTTTTTTTGCTTCCTGTTACATCTTTTAAAAAGTTTTGAGGTGAATGGTATTTAAAAAAATAAATCCTCTCTGTATCTAAAGAAATAGATGTATGTACCTCCTGTGGAAACCTGGATATGGCAAGCAGAAGGGTAATTATGTCCAATGTATTAATTAAAACTGTCAATTTAGAAAATTCCACACTTTGCCCAGTGAAGTTGTTCCCAATGACATAATTTCCCATTAGAAGAGAATACAGGAGTACAATTGCTGTTGGCATCACATGACAATTTAATGTTTCCATCATAATGGTACTTTAGGTATGAGTCTACTGTAATCTCTGCCTGTTGCTATTGCCCAATGCTCCTTTTAACTCTTCTGAGTTTTAATACTAGTTGGTTAAACTTCTTTTATTATAAGACATACCATGAAGCATTGGAAGTGTGTCTGTATGTTCCTTACATGGGGCATTTAGTACAAATATGAACTGGTTAGGTTTCTTGACCCCTGGGTGAAAAAGTTGTACTTCTTTCACACATAATTTATGCAAAAAGGTCAGAAAAAGCAGAGCCTTTTGTTTTCAGCTTCCCTTGTCAACCTCTTTCTCCTCTCTTCCAGAATTGTCTGCCATGGGTTGAAAATTACATATTTGAAGCTATGCTGCAGTCTAAAAACCTGGTAGGCTGTGGTGTTTCATTTGGAATAGGATTTGTATCACTAATAATACTACTCTAAATTTTAGACATATAATCAAGCTGTTGTCCCAGTTATCTTGGTTCAGTACAAGGAGACAGGCACCTTCAGATGATCATTACTCCCATTCTCACACTGGTATCTAAACTAGGTTGAGTGAGTTGCCTTCTG
Source organism: Dryobates pubescens (assembly GCF_014839835.1). Classification (NCBI taxonomy): domain Eukaryota; kingdom Metazoa; phylum Chordata; class Aves; order Piciformes; family Picidae; genus Dryobates; species Dryobates pubescens. The sequence continues at coordinate 18,575,852 of NC_071616.1, read as the reverse complement.
AAAGTGTTTTTTTTTTTTACATGGTCTCTGACTAGAGAAGATGACCACCTAAACCAGACCCTTGATTTTCAGATGGCTAAAATGGTGCTTAGAGGTTGTCTAATCAAAGTCTTCATATTAATGATATGTGTGGCTTGTAATAGTGTGATCATGAACTTGCCTGGACTTCATACTTGACTTGTTAGATACTGATTCCCTGTGCCATCACTTCTCCAGTGGGCTGTACCTGTTTTAAGAATCTAAAAGCCAGATGGATGACTCTGCTGCAGGCATTGCATCCACTTGGTACAGTTTCTGCAACACCCTGGTGTGATGACATCTGTAGGTATCTGCTCAGGCAGCTGTGCCATTGGGAACTCTATAAAATGCCAGTACTGTAGCTATGATTAATAATCACATGATGTTTAAATCATCAAACACATACACCTAGGGTGTATCCTGCATCTAGACTGAATTTATCTGAAAGATGTCACAGGGAGTTTTGTCTTTTGAAGAACATCATGTGCAAACATCCCACATTCTTGCAGCAGTTCTGATATAATTCACTTTGTCTTGAACACTGCTAAACTTTGACCCCTCTGAGATGAGATTTATGCTTTCCTGATAGCTCTGTAAAACAACATGGAAACAGTGAGGACATCTTTTAAAAAAATAAATGCTAGTGATTTTCAATCTACAAAATCAGGTACAAAATCGGCAGTATCACAATGTGGTTTTCTTATTCTAGCTGTAACAGAAAACAAGCAATGCTCAGTCATGAGTTTTATTTTTATGGTAAGAATTTGCTGATGGAAGTAACCTACAGTTCAGGAAGATCAGCAAAAGCAAAGTGCAGTAAAGACCAAAATATCAAAAGCCCTTTATGCTGAAAATTAATATAAAGCTTTACTCTAGAATACTGTTATTATTTTTCTCCTACTTTTTCATATGGGAAATATGGGAAAAGCTTAGCACCTCCCAATTCCTTCAAAAGTCCCAAGTAAGATGGCAAAAATCCAGGCACCTCAGGAAGATAAATGAAGTTTGTCGAGGTTTCCAGAGCTCATCTGCAAATCACCTGCATTTCATGCTTTTTTTCCCTCTCTGTAGCCGAACCTCATTGAAAACCTGGTGGTCAGGAAAATTTGCTTTCATGTGAAATGGGGCAATTAAAAAAGAATGTCAGTCTAGCTGAAAGCTTTTTAAAGAAAAGGAAAAAGGAGGGAAAGAGAACCATTTAAATACTTGTTTTCTCTCCTTTTAGAATCTCAGCTGTCTCAGGAGTTGAAATGGAAGTTTGCTAGGAAGCCTGCTTGTCCTGAAACTTCTGTGTAAAATGAAACAAACCAGCCATGCTTGGTGTCTGAAGCAAGCTGGTGGCGTGGGACACTGGGGTATGCCAATTGATTTTGGCCCCTGTGCTGTCTGCCAGATCCAGGATGGCACAGTGTAAGTGGTCTCATTGGGACCATCTGCATTATTCTTCAGTGCAGAAACCATGAATCAGCTTGTAGCAACATTAGTAGAAGATGTTGAAGTATTCTAAAGGCTAGCCCTTGACAAGACTCCAGCACAGGTACCTTTCTATGGTTCTCTCCAACCTGAGGGGAAAACATTTGATTGAGGCTTCATCTGTCAGCAGTGAATGTTTTCAGCATCTTTTGTGTGCAGTTGATGAATGTTTTATATTCTTGACAAGATCTTCTTTGGCTCTAAGACAAGCTGTGAAGTAGGGAACAACTAGAATCTTTAACCAGCTAGGCTTTAGCCTGTGCCATTCATTAGCTGGTTCTTTTCTTTCAAAAATGTGAGGGTATATATAAGTTACAGTTTTCATTTGCTATTAGTAGTCTGTGCATGAAGGCCTCTGCCCTCACTGAAGTCAGTGGCAAAGCTTCCACTGACCTCAGTGTCGCAGGATCAAACCCTTCAGCAGCAGCATGTGATAAGAATGGCTGTTATCCCAGCCAGTGTTAATGGGCCTGCCTACGATTGTCAGTTGTTTAACCTAAAAATTAGCTTAGCAAATCACAGCCAAAATTACATGTCAGACTGTTGATGCCTAAGAATACTTCATAATGAGTCATCAGGAGTCTTATGATGCTCTTAATGTTTTACAATTATTAACATTCAAGCACAGATTCTGGAATTTGATAAAGACTAGAATTTCCAGATATGAAGGAGATTTGTTCTGATGAGAGGATAAGACTACTATTCTGTAAACTCCATTTTTTGTTGCCAGCCCTTTTCTTCTTTGAATAGCCAGATTTAGTCACCCTCTTTGTACAATCAAACACAACTCACTTTTGACTACATTCATTCATAGAAATCTGTTGAATCAGTTGTCTTTTAAGAAGCCTGTTGGCTGGGACACAGCCGAGGAGACAAATTTTTGTGTCTCGAGTTAAACTAAAAGCAACATGTCAGAATCAAATAGTCAAGGTGTGGAGATATTTGAAATCTGTGCATTGTATAGTATTTTGCAAAATAGGTTTTCTAGAGTATCAAAGATTCTGGAGAGTTCAGGATTTAAAGGATAATCCTGTTCCAAAGACGGATTTTGCTATTTATGCCTTTATTTAGTTGACAATATAACTGGACATTAAATTTAGTTTAGTTACATAGGTGCTAGTGTGGTATAAATGTAAGAAGTAAAGACAATGTTTCATGCTTGCAGGCATAAGGGACATGATAAAAATGGTTATGATATCAGCAGCTCTATGTGATGGTTTCCTTAGGAAAGAAAAACAACTAGTAATTTGGATTTTTAGCATTTTATGCAAAACCTCACTGCCTTACATTGGTGTTGTGTTTCTTTGAGGATGGTGCAGAGCAAAGGATTAGCAAAGCAGTAAGGGCCATTATGAAAAGAAACTGCTTCTCGCAGTTTGAGCTCAGAATTTCAGGAGAAGGAACCTATCAGGGAAGGAAAATCTCACATTGCAGGTCATATTAGCATAAATTCTTCTGTAGAACATTTAGTGCAAGTAATGTGGTGCAACTTAATATCAGAGTATTGCTCAAAACATGGGTGCTAACTGAAGATAATCTGAGTCCCCTCCCTAAACAAAAAGGTATCCTTCCTGCTCAGGAAATTTCACTTAATCTGATGGATTAGGAGTCCTACTGCTTCTTGAGAGATTTGGGAATGTGATTTCTTCAAGGATTTGAAGTGTATGTTTTTTCGCTTATTTGCATTCATTTCAGTATATCACTCATGTATTTATTAAGATAAATCTCCATTTCCAGTATATTTGTATATTATGTCTGTAAAGGCATACATTTTATTTTTACAAACACACTTAATTCTTGCATTTTTTAACCTTTATAGGAATAATCAAAATAATTGGCTAGTACTTGACATTTATTGTGTTATATTCTAATTACTCCCTTGTGTGGTTTTACTTCGGTTTATGTTCAAAATAAATAGCATAATTGCTTGTGAGACAAGACAAGGAAGAGGAAAAAAAGCTTGCTTGATGAGATGAGAGAAATGGTGAGGTGAAAAAGGGAAACCCCTGGTGATGTTAATCCACAGCAGCCTGCTGGAAACAGGATTGGAATCATTAGCTTGCTCTACAGAGGTCACAAGATTGCCATTCTAGGACATAAATTTCAATTAATATGGACAGTGTCTCAACATGAAAGCAGCAGTTGACCTGAGCTGAACCCAAGTTAGATGAGATGCTCATTATCAATAACAATTAGCAAACAGGAATTTTCTTGCAAATGCAAGCTGAAAAGTTATGTACCCTCAGAGCACTGAGCAAATACTTCATTCTGCTGCTAACTCTCTAGGTAGAATTTGTGAATACTCAAAGGCAGTGGTTGTGGAATGCTTCATTCTCATCTCACTGTGAAAGCAACCTACTGAGAAACTCACACTAAAGCCCAACCCTGATGTAATTTCTAGTGTTGTCTACAAAAATAAAGTTTAGGAGTAAAAGTATTGGGTGATCCAATGCCTTTCAAATTAAACACAAGATTCCCTCTGACTTTAGCAAGTCTGGATGGGGTTTGAATTTCTTATTTGTTTCAGGAAGTATTAGTCCTGTCAAAATAAATTTCACCAGCTTAAACAGGATTAATGATGCAGCAGTCATTTGTCATACAATCATAGAATAATTGTGGTTGTAAGGGACTTCTGGAGGTCAAGCCCTGGGTCAAAGCAGGCCAAATCATAGACTCACAGAATCATGTAGGTTGGAAAAGACCCTTCAGATCATCAAATCCAACCATCAACTCACCCCTGCCAAGTCCACCTCTGAACCATGTCCCTCAGCACAACATCGCCACATCTTTTAAATCCCTCCAGGAATGGTGACTCCACCATTTACATGGGCAGCCTGTTGCAGAGCTTAATGAAACTTCTGGTGAATAAATGTTTTCTAACATCCAGTCTAAACCTCCCCTGGCACAACTTGAAGCCATTTCCTCTCATCCTATTGCTTGCTACTTGGGAGAAGAGGTTGACTCCCACCTTATTGCAGCATCCTTTAAGGTAGTTGTAGAGAGCAATGAGGTCTCCCCTGAGTCTCCTTTTCTCCAGACTAAACAACTCCATTTTCCTCAGCTGCTCCTCACAGGACATGTTCTTTAGACCTTTCACCTGCTGCATTGCTTTTCTTTGAACATGCTCCAGTGAGATCACGTTGCTAAGGTCTTTGCCCAGCAGCGCTCAGAATATCTTTGAAGATGGAAATTCCACCTCCCTGGGCACCTGTTTCTCATCAGAGTTTCCTGTGTTGCAGTTTGTGTCCTTTGTTTCTGGTCTCATCATGATGTATCTCTGAAAAGAGTGTTCAGTTGAAGAGAACAGTAACATCTCCCCTTATGTTTCTCCTCTTACAGCTGAACAAAGATGGTTCTCCAGGTGTCTTTTCAACTTAGCAGCCCTCCACTGCACTTTCTTCAGTATGCTGAAGAATTGATTTACCCAGAAAAGGTAACAGGAGGCTGCTTAAAGAGCTTTGATTTGAAACTTGTGGCTAGCATCTTGCCTGTGGCTGTGACATATAAATTACTTTTTTAAAGATCATCAGAAAAGATCAGCTATGCAAATTAATACGTTATTATCTTTTGTGACTCTCCTGAACCTCTCTGGCTTGACACCTATGGTACCACACACAGGAAGCTGATGGATATTCAACAAAGCATCTGGGTGCATACACTGAGGCTCAATGTCAAATGTGAGTTGACTTTAGAAAGCAGAATAGGTGAAAATGTTCATAGATCATGAACATATCTTGGATTTGTGTTCCTCAAAGCTTCTCGCATTAACTATCCTATACACCTTGCAAGAGGAACAGGGTCCCCTTGCTGATAGACTCACATCTGCCTGATACTGGGCAGTGCGGGAAACCTTTTTAGATGTTGGTAGTAGTGAGAACAGTTTCAGAACTACTTTTCCTTGGGTTTGGTTTCCAGGAAGTGACTGCTGGAATACCTGGTGCACCAATCTTACCCTCTCCCACCAGCATGCCCTACCAATCAGCTGATTAAGAAAATACCATGCTCTAATTTACTTCCCGGACAGCCAGGGATTTCTCCAGGTGAATAATTAGATCATCTCTCTGTTTTGTTTTGTTGCTAGAATGGAAGCTAATATTTAGCCACTGTATCTCCTTAACTCTTTACCTCCTTCAAATAGGTACTAGCTAAGTACGACCACTGCCTATGATTTCTTAACAGATACACAGGAAAAATCCATCCCCAGTAGTGTATGCTTCTAAAGCTCCTTACATAATATCTTCATTAAAATGCCCATCACAGGGTTCTGCTAAGAGCCAGATCAGACTGTGATCAGCTTTTTAAGCCGTGTTCACTTTTGGCCTTTTTGCCTGAGAAATTCCATGGGTTCACATGCTTGATTAATTTTAAAACTCCCCCCGTGCTCAGTTTACAGCCCCAAATATGATCTTCCTCGTAATTTATATTCTGGTAATAAAAGGTTTAGAAGCAGAAATTTTTGTCTTAAAAATTTTGGTTGAAAATTCTCTATTTTTTGTTTTTCTTGGGGAAGACCAGCAGAGGGTGCCTGAGCTAGAGAGCAAACCCCCGACCCAGGTTAGGGCTGAGTTATTAACATTTGTAGTATAAAAAAGAAAATAAACTTTAATTTTGTTCTCTATTAAAGCCAAAGTGGAATATATTAATGAAAATGAAGGGAAACTACCTGCTTTAGGAAAACTGCACTATTAAGAGGCCATCAGAAAAGTAGTACTACAAATTAAAGAAAAAAAAATCAGAATTAGAAAAGGAATTTTAGTGATCTCATTCTGTCACTAGCTAACAGCTACTAAAGCCTGGACCCCTGGAGTATCTTTTTATGGGTTTTGCAAGACATTCTGTCCATAATTTACTTTGTAAGCTACTTCTGTGTAAGGAGATGGAGGAGGAGAAAATATTACAGTGGAGGATTCAGAACAGGTTCCTAACTTTATGATGTTCTGTTGTTATCAGATGTTTTTCTATGTAGCTATTTCTGAGAAAGGAAACAGTGAGGTGTAGGGAGAAAAAAGGAGGAAAGAATGATTTACTCGCAATTACACCACTTTAACTTAGGTTTTAACTAAACAGCTGCAAAGCCTTGAGTAATCATCTTTGCTATGTCTTGGCTGGTAAGTAAAACAATCTGTGGACTTTCTAGTCCTGAGACCAACTGGCCTGACCTGGCTTGTGTCTGTAGCTGATGTCCTTCAGATATGTCCCATATTCCTTGTGAGTGTGGGCAAAGCTGCACCTTGAACCACAGTAACAGCTGAGAAGTATGGGCAATCAGGTGCCAGTGTATGAGTCCACACTTTGGCCCTTATGAGGACCATCTTCCTTTAGCAAGGCCTGTTGTGACAGGACAAGGGGATAATTATTTTAAACTGAAAGGAGGGAGATTTAGACTAGATACAATGAAGAAATTTTTTACAGTAAAGGTGGTAAAACACAGGCACAGGTTGTCCAGAGAAGTGGTAGATGCCCCATCCCTTGAAACATTCAAGGTCAGATTGGACAGGGCTTTCAGCAACTTGATCTAGTGGGAAAGGTTGGACTAGATGACCTTGAGAGGCCCCTTCCAACCCCAAGGATTCTATGATTCTATGATTCTTAGGTTTACTCATACAGATGCAGTTTACTCTGGCAAAAAAGCAATTTCTCTGGTTTACCCTGTGTATTGCTTGAGAACGGGTGGTATTGATCTGTAATGTAGTGGCCAGGAAGGCAGCACCAACAGTTTCATTTACTCTTTTAAAAACAGGCAGAAGACACAGCAGTTCACCTTGCCCTAATTAGAACTAGACTCCCAAGCTTTAAATTGATGGAAGCTCACATACAAAATGTTAACAAAACTGAAACTAAGTGGGTGCAAGTAAAATTGAGAAGAGAGTTGCATGAAGTCTCTCTCTAAGTAGCCTGTGTAAGGAAGCAGCCAGAAGGGGCTACATGTGAATAAAGACAGAACAACATACTAAAGCTGAAATGAGAAGAGAGTAGCTAGGAATGCAGAGGCTTAAGTGCACAAATACTCAGAGACTTCAACTCACAGAAGTAGTTTTGACACAGAAAGTAGAGAGCATGTGTGCTTTGTAAGCAATAGGAAACTTTTCACTGACATGGTGACAGCAGAATTATACCTCAAATCTAAATCAGATCAAAATGATTCCCACATATAAAAGGCTTGAATGGATGTCCCAAACCTAGGATAAATTTTAAAGTTTTTAGTATATGTTATACAAAACAGACAACATTTCCTTAACTAGTATCTTGCAGTTAAACCAGGTATAAAATAAAAATTATAGAGAAAAAAATGTGTATTTGAGGGTAGTAGAGCACTGCAACAGGCTGTCTAGAGGGGTTGTGGAGTCTCTTTCTCTGGGGATTTTCAAAACTAGCCTGGACATGATTCTGGGCAACCTGCTTTAGGTGACCCTGCTTTAGCAGGGCAGGGCTTGGACTAAATGATGTCCAGATGTCTGTTCCAACCCCTGTCATTCTGTGATTCCATGATATCCACTGCCCAATCAAAGGGCTTTATGTAACAAATGGTTATGGTGCTCCATTGCATTTAGGTGGGACAATCTTTGGATGTGTGGTTATTTGTCTTCCCTTTTAGCAACTGTAACCCATATAGCATAGGTAGCATTCTGAAGCAGAGAGCATGGAGTCAAAGCTGCCTTCACTTCTCTTGTGCACATGTTATGGCAGATTCTCCTTAAAATTTTGCTTTCCTAAAAGTGAAGAGCTCATTTCCTTAGAAATTGTTCTGATTTGCTCACAGTGGAAGAGGAAATACAGGAAAAGTGAATATAGTGCTGCTCTAACTGCTATTCATTTTAATGTTCTTGTACCTGCTTAACTAATTTAGTGAAGTAAGAGCATTTTTCAAATCTATGTCTTACACAGACACTGAAATAACCTCAGGTGATTGCACTGGAGCTTCATTTACTCTAACATGGATCAAAGAAATTGCATCACAGTACGGTGAAAAATATTCACACCCATACTGTTACCAGGGACACCATCAAGCCATCCAAGGCTCCAGTGTGTACATTCAGAGAGGAAGCACTTCACCCATGAATCTGTGAAAATGTACTCATTTTATAGAATCTCTATCTGTTGAGACAGAATGGTTTGGGTTGGAATGGACCTTTAAAGGTCATTTAATTCCAACCCTCTATGATGGGAAGAGACATCTTCCACTAGATCAGATTGCTCAAAACCCCATCCAACCTGGTCTTGAACACTTCCTGAGATGGGGCATCTACCACCTCTCTGGGCAACTTGTTTCTGTGCCTCACCACCTTCATTTAAAAAAGTTTCATCCTTATATCCCATTTAAATCCATCACCTTTTAGTTTAAAATTGTCACCCCTTGTCCTGTCATTACACCCTGGTAAAAAAGTCTCTCTTCATGTTTCTTATAGGCCCCAAGAAGGTCTCTCTGGAGCCTTCTCCAGGCTGAACAATCCTGACTCTCAGCCTGTCCTCACATCAGAGGTATTCCAGCCTTCTGGTAATTTTCATAGTCTTCCTCTGGACCCACTCCAACAGGTCCATGTCTTTCTTGTGCTGTGGGTACTGGAGCTGGATGCAGTACTTCAAGTGGGGTCTCACAAGAACAAAGTAGATGGGTAGAATGTGGGCTGCAAGCACCCATGTCCAATTTTTCATCCACCAGTATCCCCAAGTTTTTTTTCTTCAGGACAGCTTGCAATCCCTTCATCTGCTGGTGCCACGGCACCATTGCACTCTTGCACAAGGTCTTCTCAATGCTACACATCTGGAGGAAAAAAAATATATATAGAAGCATCCATCTAATCAAGCATTTATTTATGCCTTATTGCTTTGGAGAGAGAAGGCAGCTCATCCTGCTGTCATTTACATGAAATGTATCAGTTTAATTTGTGTAAATCTTAAGAACAAGGCACATTACCATCTTAAGTACAGAGTTTAATCTCTCTCTTATGTGCTGCCCCACAGCCCCAGGGAACATCAGCAAGGTTCTCAGCAAGGTGTGGAGCAAGGCTGTGACCTCCCACACTGGTAACCATTTCTCTTTTTGTTTTTGGAGCCTTGTACTTCAGCTTAGCCTTGGCTCCTGCACTTCACAAACACAGTGAAATACTTTGTATAGATATGAAAATATGTTTGCTGAACTCCAAAGTGCTGTCTGTATCAGCCACAGGGCAAAGTGCAACAGAACTGTCATTCATTCTGTTGATGTTCAGGTTGACTTTGGTTGACTTGCTTTAAAAAGTGTTAGCAGTAATGGCTTCTTCAGAGAATGAATATTGGCTTCTCATGTGGAAACTAAGTTGAGACCTTAGAGAAATATTTTTGGTTTTCCTAGGGAATTCAGATATCAGACAAATCCAAGGGCTTCAGCATGATGTGATCTTTTAAGAGACCATGAATTTCATTTTGTATTGTGTCAAATAGCTCTTTAGGATCAGAGGAAATGGCCTCAAGTTGCACCGGGGCAGTTTAGATTGGATATTAGAAGAAACTTCTTAATTGAAATGACTATCAAACACTGGAAGAGACTTCCCAGGGAGGTGCTTGAATCCCCCTCCCTGGAGGTGTTTAAAAGAAACAGAGATGTGGCGCTAAGGGACATGGTTTAGCACCAGACTTGGTAGAGTTAGTTAATGGTTGGACTCTATGATCTTAAAAGTCTTTTTTAACTAAAGCAATTTTATGATTCTCTAAGTAGTTGGTGGCTCTGAGCCAACAGAAAGAAGTATGTTACTGTCAACACTCAAAGTTGTAACTCCAGCAAGGATACTCAGAGCACTGCTGGACATCAAGGTTAGAGTGGAAGTGGCAGCCCTAGACTCCCATCAATCTTTGACCAATTGCTTTGGGGTGAGAAAGTATCTCAGAGTCTGGTATGATTTGCCTGGTTTACAGCAGCCACATGTAAAAGCTGCAGAATGTGGTAGCTCTCCTGCTTTATACCTGGTGGGAATCTTGAATCTTTTTAATAGACCTGGGTGTGTATAATTAATTCCTTAAGTACATTTATCTGTCATTAAGATAAAACTAATGAGGTGAGCGTATTTACTTTTTATAAGCTGGAAAAGAGCAAAAATGGACATTACCTTGTGGAAGATCTTGTAACTTTTTCCAGAACTGGCACTGAGCATGTCTTGATGCACTTAAGCAGGCAGTTCATGTCTGTCATTGGAATCCTGGGGACAGGCAGTGGTGCAGCTGTGCAAATGCACATGAACTCTGTAACCAAACATTTTTAACAGGAGAAATCTATTTTACTCAGTTTTGTTGTAAAGGAAGGGATGGAGCACAGATTTACAGGATAAATTCTCACTACTCACCAGTCACAGGGTGCTGGGACCTTGTGAGCTTCTACTGTGCATCCTCTCTCTGCTCTGCCCTAGCTGCTGTGTACCTGTCTCTTCAAGGATAGGTGGGAAAATCCCTACTAGGAGTATATAGTGCAGTGTACATCCTCTTCCACCTTCATCCTGCCTGTTCTGCTGTATTGTGATGCAAAGCTTCACAACTGCATGTGTAGCACCCACACTTAGCACAAGGAAGAAATAAGATCCAGAAGTTGTTTTACAATTATCTGATAGGGATGGACAGCTGAATTCTGCAACAAGAAAATTTGTTCATCGTGCCCTAATTTTCCACCGAAATGTAAGGAAAATACTTTCAATTACTTGAATTTATATTATTTATGTTTTGTGTGGCATTAAAGTCCCATTACACTGTGTTTTGCACTTGCCAAAAATAGGTGTCAACTCCTTAAAACAAGAGAAAACAGGGACATAAAAGGCAATCTGAGCTGTGACATGTAACTGTGAACAGTCATAGTTCTTGTGGTGGTCTTCCTTCATAACCTGCAAAGGCCTGTGTCTATTCTGAAACACAAAACCCACTTAATTAACAAAAGGTTTCAACACAGTTACGCATTGGTGCTTTTGACAGAAACAAACTATGTTGGTGGTGGTGTATTTGTAATTTTCTGTCACCTTTCCTTTGTTATTTGGATGAAGTTCTGACTGCTTTGCTGAAAAATCAGTCAGAACCTAAAGTTTTAAAGGTAAAACATGGCAGTGTTTTGCCTTAGAATGCTGTAATGATATTTTTTTATGACAATTCAGGAGTTGATTCATGAATCCATGTGGAGCTGGGACAGAGCAGGCAGCTGTGCAGGATAAATGTGGCCCAGTCTTCTGATTGATAGATGAGTGGCCTTAGCCTGTGAAATTTTGGGAACAGGCTGAACAACTGTGTGGCTTGTCCTACAGGAGCTCTGCATACACTTACATTGAGTGACAAGGAGGCAGGAATTAAAACGGGCTCCCCTTTTATATCCATACCTCCTGCTGTGAAAGATTGGTAACATGAAGACAGTTACATTTTTTCACCTATGCACATAAGCACTAGCAAATCTATGGTGCAGAGCTGTAGATGAAAGTGATGCGATGTCCAGAAATGCCAGTCCCCACGTTTTTAGCCCTTGTGAGCATACAACATCACAGATGTTGAGAGTTTAAACCCAAGGTCTGAAACACTGGCCAGAGTGAGTGTATACCCAAACTGAATTTGCCTTGGCAGCTGGATGCATGGCCAAGGGTAGCATCACTGGGGAAACCTAGGTGGGGATGACCTCCATGCTGAGAAATGAGCCGCTGCCTCCTGCACAAGGGATGCATCTGGCCTGTGACAAAGGCCAGGGGGGACTGCAGGTGGGCTGGGGGCTGCTGGACAGATGCTGTGGGGGAGGGAGGAATAGGCATTGCTGGTTCTCTGTGAGGCTCTCCTCAGGAAGGTGGGCACTGGCTTTTCATCTCTGAACACCAGAACCAAACCCACCCTAGAAGTGCCCGAGGGCGTGCAGCAGCCAGCGCCAAAGGCCGAGAAGCCGCCTTTGCCCTCGGGGATACACCGAGGAAGGAAAATATGCGGGCCCAACTCTCAGAAACCGACCATCACATGCATGCCCTTTTCCCTACAAACCCAACGCTTATCGCCGCAGCCTTGACTGCGCCAGCCCCGGCACCGTGGGGTTCCCGGGGCGGCCTCAGGACCCGGCAGCGCAGGGCAGCGAACGGCGAGGCTGGGTGGGGAACAGAACAGAGCTGCCTGCGAAGCGGTGGCGAAAGGGGTGGCGGGAGGCGGGGAAGAGGCTGGCGCTGGCCTGGTGTGGGGCAGGCGTTTGGCTTCAAGCAAAGCGAGGGCGGCCCCCGGCGCGCCGGGGCCCCGAATAAAAGCAAGCAGCGGGGCGAGGGCGGGAGGGAGTGAGCGGCTATGGCGTGGGGCTGCGCGCTGTGCTTGGCGCTGGCGGGCGGAGCCCTCTTGGCCCTGGTGCAGCTGTTCCGCTGGCTGTGGGCCGATGGCGATCTCACAGTGCTGTGGGCCGAGTGGCGGGGGAAGAAGCCAGGTAAAGTCGCCCACCAGCAGCCGCCAACCTGCCGGCGGAGAGGGACGTAGTGGCCGGGAGCTTGGAGCGGGAATTGGTGCCGCCGGGGGTGCTCCGTGAGGGAAAATGGGCTGGTGGCTTGTGGGTAGAAGAGGGGACGCCAGGGATGGGGCTGAGCTAACACCTCAGTTGGGTGGAACGAACCCCCCGGCACCTGCCTCACGGGCTTGTCCCTAGACAAAACCCTAATAATTTAATTTTCCTGTCCTGTGTACCTGTGTGCAAGACGTGTGGTAGTAAAGGACTTATGTCACTAAAGGAGCTCTCTGAAAGCGGTTTCACAGCAGCGGTCAGCTCCAGCAGATCTGTGCCGAGGGCTGGCTCGTTTGGCCCCAAAATGGTTGCTTTGCAGTGTTTTGTGGGCAGAGCCGCGTCTGTCGTCGGTATGTGGAGTAACAGTCCGCCTGGGGAGCGTGGGTTTCTGGGACAGCGTCAGAGGAAGGGTCACAATGGTTTTAGCAACTTCTGCACTTTGTTCCGACGTGTTCAAGCAGATCTCAGTTTCACAGTAGTGCTAGAGATGTTGACAATGAAATAAACACGGATATTAATGTTTAAATTAAATGGGCTTCCTCTAATGAGAGCTGTCCTCTGAAAGGCACAAGGGAACAGCACCACACGACTGCTGCCTGTGGTTCTCTACCCTGTTCCTTAAGGTGCTGCTTGTGACGCCTGTAGGTACAAAACTTCAGTAAAATGCCATCAGATTTTCAACTCTTGCTCATGTTGCTCTTTATAATTTGCCTACAAGTCCTCCTCCTACCTGACAAAGATCTTTAAAAAACCATAGGGTGTAGTTGCTTAGTAGGGACTTGATCAGAAGAGCCACATATTGCCCCCTTAGCTTAGCCAGCAATGGTGATATGGGGCTGCTGGGAGCTGTGCTTAGTGTGGGTGGCTGAGATAAAAGCAGAGAGCTCCTGTTTGTGTCTGACTGGTCAGGGGAAGAGGCTGATCTGAAAGATGTGGCAAGGGACATTATAGGCCTGTCCCATGTGGAAAATGAAAATAGATATTGGGTTGAGATAGGGAGATAGAACTTCATTGAATGATGGTGGATTGTGAAGGTGTGGCTGGGGAGAACGTGGAGTGAGAGAATCATAGAATGGTCCAGGCTAAAAGGGTCCGACCTCCCCGAAGTCAGCAGGGATGTCCTCAATTAGACCAGGCTGCCCAGGGCAGTTTGGTGCAGGTGAAGGCTGGCATTAGGAAGGGCTTGAGAGAAGAATAGGATATCTCTGTCTTTTGTTTTCAGTATACGCTTCCTGCTTAAGTGCCTGTCCGTATACTGGAAAAGAGAACAGATGAGATGCACAAGTAATAAATCTCCAAGAAACAGAAAATTTTAAGTCTATATGAACAGTCTTCTGTAATTCTTTGGATATGCAGCCCAAAATTTTATTGCAACTCCCATCAGGTAGCTCCCTTCCTGTAAAGGGAAAAAAAAAAAAAAAGCTTTGTATGTGGACTTGTCAAAGATCATGGAAAGACTCAGGGCAGAGAAGCAAGGTAAATTCTGACTAATTCAAACAGAATTGAAGCTTGTCCTGAGGGTTCTATTTGCAATTCATGTCAAAATATAGCAGCTGTCAGGTCAACATAGTGTTATTTGAATGTAGCCTTCAGTCTTATTGGAAACCTTTTAGCTAGTCTCTAAAAGTTCCTGTATAAAGAGTAATGTAGTCATTTTCTAATGTAGTTGTTTTAACATAAGAAGAATAAGACAGAATTACAGAATCACAGAAACATTCAGGTTGGAAAAGACCCTCAGAATCACCAAGTCCAACTGATAACCTACTCTACAAGGTTCAGCCCTAAACCATATCACCAAGCAGTGCATCCAAACAACCTTTAAACACATCCAGGGTTAGTGGCTCAACATAAACTACTTTCCCCCCACTTCTGTTTCCCAGCCTCAGTGCTAAGATAGGTAGCTGAAATGGTAGCATTTAAGTGGCATTTTGCTGATAGTCCAGCCATCCTAACTGTTGCTAACTGTTCAGGTAGGAAAACAGGAGGGACAAACACTAGAAAACATGTTTGCCCTCCCTTTTCCTCTTGCCCATATTGTGTACATAAAATAACATGCTTAGGTACGTAATGTGTGGATCCCATGGGGAAAAAAATCAGTTTTCATTTAAAGCTGTTATGGGAGCTGTCACTTTTGCAATCATTATATTATGTTATCACTTCTACAACACTGTTCTGGATGCCAAAATTTTTGCACATAAAAATGCTTACCAGAAACCAGACTGATCTCGTGTTTCTTTCTTTTGTGCTGTACACTATAACTATGAAGAAAGGCCTTACTATAGGTAAGATTGGTTCCATTTCAATGATTCAGTTCTGTAGGGAGAATTCACTTCTGGATTTTGTCACTGGCAGATGCTGGATTGCATCCCATCTTCTGAATATGTGTGGCTGGGAGACAAGGGTGCTAGGTGACTTTCACATGTGTTGTGTTTAATAAACTGATCAGCAGTCACCCTAAACAGTTTTTTCTTCACAGGCAGAGTAATATTAGCAAGGTAAGGAGGATCCTTTTGCATATGACAACCTATGTATGTGAAAGCCTACTTTTAAAGCTGGCAATAATGGTATGATTCTTCAGGGCTGTGGGGGAGGATGTGCTGCTCTAAACCTCCCCACTTCAATTTTTTTTTTCCCCACAAATCAAATGGCATGGTAACTTTATGCTCCAGGAGCTATAAAATGTTGGATCAAAAGTGCTAAATAGAGGTATGAAAGCACTTACTGGATTACTCGTGATACTGCTCTGTTCAACATCTCATTTGTTATGCCTTGTAGCACAGTAGTTAATGGTTAGTAATACGTATAATCGGCTTTCATTTTTTAATTTGTCATAGTTAATTTTTAAATTTATTTCCAGTAACAACAGGACATTTATTCTGGAACAAGCTGGTGGTCTGATACATGTTCTACAACGGCATTTGAGCTAGGTTTTCCATTATGTTAACTCCCAGTAGCTCACTGCTTGGTAACTATTGGCACTGGGGAATTGGTGGATAACTCTCCTTATCTCAGCTAATTATTCTGTTCACAGAACAAGATCCCGAATAACTGCAGTGAAGCTGCCCAAGACAGGTTGGGAACAGGGAAACTGAGTGGTAGGAGGAAGTGGATTTGTTTTCAGTAGCAAGAGGAGATGAGTGTGGTAAGCAGGGTTGAAAGCATGTCTGTGTGTTCTGTTTGTGTAGTGTCTGTCTATACAGATTTTCTGCTAAAGCAAAATATGGCCAGACAGATAAACTCCAACATTTCTTGTGGTTAATTCAATGAATTGGTAACATTTTGGATAAAACTGTTGGAAAAGAGTGTAAATAAGCTTTAGAGGCAGCAGCCATTTGATGTAATGGTTAATACAATGGTTATTCCTACAACTTCAGCATCTCCCAAATTCATAACCCTAGAATACATAAAGATGGGAAGTGACTGTTGTTCCTGCTGTTAATGTTTTTAAAAGCAAGCAAAACCCTCAATCAACCCCAAACTACCAAAGCATACTTTTAGCAGGGATTTTTCTTTGACAAAAATACAGTCAGCTTAAAAAAAAAAAAAAAGACAAATAATACTCTCTGCCAGTCCCACAGATTCAGGATGAGCTCTGATAGTCTTGAGTGCTCTCTGCTCTTGCCACAAGGGTGGAAAGTTTTGGTGCTGATCTCTTCATTGGTTTTATGTCACTAAGACTCTGAAAGTAGAAATTTAAAGCTATGTGATATAGGGAGAACCAGGAAGCAAAAGCAGTCCCAGCCACTGTCACAGTGAAATAGAAGTAGTTTTGTTACATTAAACAAATGGGTTAGTTTCACTGATCTGGAAAACCCTATTTTGGCTTTTTACGGAATAGAACTACCTTTAAGTCTCAGGAACTGAATTTGGCTTTGCCATTTGAATTACACCATGGAATGTTTCTTGGTTGGCTAGACACTGATGGAATACTCTTCTGTACAACCCTAAGAAACAAAAGGGAGAGTTCCTGTCAGTGCTCTGGCTATGTGGGTCAGATTTTCACCAAAAACCTGATCTTTAAGAACACATGCAGGTGTTAGGCAATGTTATATTCTGGAAAGCGTTCTGATGTTAGTGATCATTCAGTCTTAAATCATATTCTAGAATTAAATGGGTGGTTTTCATCCATCTGTTGTATTTGATTTTGGATGTGTATCTGGAAAGCTCAGCCTTTTCCCAGTATCCAGGTGTATCATAGAGCAGGGATGACAGAAAACAAGGGAGAACAGGCATGTAAGCAGAGGAGTAAAAGGAGTAAGATACTATTATTTTTACTACAGGTTAAAAAGCATGCCTGGGCAGGAATTGTGAATACACAGGAAATGTATACTTGAGCTTACTCCTTAGGAACTCTGTGTGCTGTACTTCATCCAATGCAGGAACTAACCTGCAGCAGATACAAGAGGGGATGAACACCCATTTGCTTTGTTATGATTAACTGTCTTTCTTCAGAGAATTTTCTTCTGTCACAGAATTACAGAATGTTAAGGGCTGGAGGGGACTTCTAAGGATCATCTAGTCCAACCCCCACTGCCAGAGCAGGATCACCTATACCAGATCACACAGGAATGCATCCAGATGGGTCTTGAATATCTCTGTAGAGGGAGACTCCGCAACCCCCCTGGGCAGCCTGTTCCAGTGTTCTGTCATCCTCACAATGAAAAAAAATTTCCTTGTGTTTCCACAGAGCTTCCTATGCCTCAACTTCCATCCATTGCCCCTTGTTCTGTCATTGGGCATCACTGAGCAGAGCCTGACTCCATCCCCTTGGCAGTCACCCTTTACATGTTTATAGACATTAATGAGGTCACCCCTTAGTCTCCTCTTCTCCAAGCTAAAGAGCCTCAGCTCCTTCAGTCTCTCCTCATAAGGAAGATGTTCCATTCCCTTATCATTTTTGTGGCTCTGCACTGGACTCTTTCAAGCAGTTCCCTATCCTCGAACTGACCCAATATTCCAGGTGCAGCCTCACTGGGGCAGAGTAGAGGGGGAGGAGAACCTCTCTTGACCTACTAACCACACCCCTTCTAATACACCCAGAATGGCTTTGGCCTTCTTGGCTATAAGAGCACTTTGCTGGCTCATGGTCAACCTTCCATCCACTAGGACCCCCAGGTCCTTTTCCCCTTCACTGTTCTCCAACATGTCAGTCCCCAACCTATACCAATACATGGGGTTGTTCTTTCCCAGGTGCAAGACTCTACACTTGGCCTTGTTGAACTTCATTAAACTTCTCCGTGTTGACAATTACTTTGGAACACTCTTGAAGTAGAACAGTATTGGGAAAGATTTGCGTAGGCTTTTGTTTGGATTTGCAATACTGTAACTGTTTCCTGTTGTTTCCAAGGATTCTCCCCTTTCATCTGAAGCTCTGTTTGATGAGGCTCTTGTGTGGATGGCTTGCAAAAATGCAATCAGATTTCTTTCATCAGGTAGATAGTCAATGTTTATTCAGATTAGCTTTGGAACAAAGTTCAAGTGGCAAATGAAGAGCTATGAATGATTTCACAACTGCATGTGACCAAAAAAATAAGGAAGTCAGGATTTGTAATAGACAAAAAATTGAGCGTGTTTCTTAAACAGTATCAGATGAGACCCCAGCAGGACCCCAGCAGTGAGTTAAATGTTTACCCTATCACTGGCAATGTGTGAACTACTGTCTCAACTCTTTTGATAGAAACCGAACTGCGTGGCAAAGTTGTCTGGGTGACAGGAGCTTCAAGTGGAATTGGAGAAGAATTGGCTTACCAGCTATCTAAGATAGGAGCCTTGCTTGCCATCTCAGCAAGAAGAGAGGATGAGCTGGAAAGAGTGAAGAAGAAATGCCTTCGTAAGTACAGCTTGCTACTTCATTTGAGCAGTTCCACTCCTGCTGTGATGGAGTTGTCACAGAAGTGCTAACCTGCATATCACAGTAATAAATTTAATGATGAAAGCAAACTTCATACATAACTCCACTGTATGTTTGAATCTGGTATTTTCATGAGCGAGAAGCCTTTGTCCAGACTTGCATTACAAGTTGCTTCATAAGCTAGTGTTACCTAAAAACCTAATTAGCAATTTCAAGCGCTCTCGTAAGATACTAGGTTAAGAAAAAGCATAAATACTGTGGGGAATGCAGGGACAAATCTGAGGGGTATCATCCTATTAAGAACCAAACCATGTAGCTCCCTGCTACTCTTCTTCCTTCAGGCTTGTGCACCTTACAGGCAGACAACTGACTTTCCTTTTTGAAAAGGAGAATAGAAATGTTCAGAAAAAGTTGTTCAGAGCAAGCACAAGAAAGAGGCTCTCCTGTAGATCAGTAGGATCAAAAATTAAGTGGAATATTTCTATTTCAGTTATCTTTCACATGCCTGCTGAGTCAGTAGTCTGGCTTCATTCCTTCTGTTTTCTGGATTGACAGCAAGTGGGATAGACAGTTAGTCCATGTTGATAAATAGAAGTTTTGAATGTGTTTAACATTATGTCTTTTTTTGGACTTGATATATCCTTGGTAAGTTGGTGTGCCATATTTTATACTCAGTATATTGTGACACTCACTTTCCTGGTAATATTGACAGAATGTCTACAGTTTACTTGGAATGAATACTGGTGAAAAATGATGCTTGTTTTGGGTTAGCACCTAAACATTTCTAGAAACCTAAAAGTTGCAGTGGGCTGCTAAGAAATCTATCAAGGAGCTTAAAAAAAAGCACAACTCCTTATTTCTATTTTCTGATGCTTCAGAAAAGAAGCCATGTACATAACCTTCAAAAGCAAGCAAAGGACCTGAGATGACAGTGTGGTTCATTGGTGGCTATAGTGAAATTCCACTGCTGTATGATGCAGTGTTTAGTTTTCAGCAAAAGCATACAACTGGATTGTGTCAGTGGCCCTTTGCTGTCATTGCAAAACTGATAACACTGGATAGACTGGCGGGAGCTGTAACCCTGCACAGCCCAGCTTTCCACCCTTTTGCTTGATTATCAGGTGTGCTAGACTCGCTAACCATCTCGGTGGCCCTGTGCTGCACTGTCTCCAATTTATCAGTATTTGCCTTGAACTAAGGTGGTCCAGAATTGCACATAGTACTCTAGATGCAATATTAAACTGCAGGCACTTAAAAAGGACTTCCTTCTGTCTGCTTTTGCTAATGTAGCCCACTGGCAATGATAATTGCTAGAGCTCATTGATGAGTTATGTTCAGTTATGTTGCCCTTCCATTAGGACCTCAGGTCTTGTTTGGAGAGCTGATTTGTAGCCATTTGGACTTTGACTGGCAGTACTGCATGGCATTGTTCTGTCACAGGTGTGAAATTCTGCATTTGACTTTGAGCTTGGTGAGGTTTCTCTGAGTGTACCTACAGCTTGATAAGGTGACTGTAAATGGCAGTCCTCCCCTCCAGCATAGCAGCTGCTCCACTAAACTTTATCTTTACTAGAAATGTGCTCAAAACTTGTGTTTTATTGTACCGTCGGAGTCATTAATGAAGGGTTACCACTTAAAACTGGCCACCAGTTAGGCTGTGAATGGTTGGTTTCTATTCTTAAGCCCTGTGGTCCAGCCTATTTTTCACATGCATTGTAATCCAGTCATCCAGATGTCTTGTAATTCTCCAATATAGCCTCAAGAGAGCTGTGCAGTCAAGGTAGACATCATCCACTGCTCCCCTGTTGTCCACAGAGCCAGTCATCACAAAAAAACAATTAAGTTGGTCAGACAGTGAATGCCTGTGTTAAATCTGTGCTGGCTTTCCACAGTCCTTCATGTACTTGAAAATGGCTTTCAGGAGTAATTGCCACATAATTTTCCCAAAGACTGAGGTTAGGCTGTGTGCCTGTTGGTTTAATCGCTGGGCAGCTATACACCACTTACCAAGTACCTTCCATAGAGGAGTGAGGTCAGCTCTTTTAAGCCTTGGATGTACATATTGGCCTGCTTATCTTTGCAGTTCTTCCATAACTTGGTCTTCCTGTGATGTTGGTAGTATTTCTTTCCCCTGGAGTCCAGCCTCAGGAGTGTGGGACACCTGAGAGGAGATCCTGCCAGTGAAGACTAAGGCAAATGAGTACCTCCTGTTTTTCTGTGCCCTTTATCACTTTTTCACCGTCTTTGTTCATCAGTGAGCTCACTCTGTCTTTGGTCTGCCTTTTTTTGGTGCTGAAGCTTTTGTTGCCTTTCACATTCCTCATGAGTTTCAACTCCACCTGAGTGTTGATCTTCCTGTTTGCATCCCTGCATGCTTCAGCATTTAGGTCCCCATGCTTTCTGGGCATTTTGTCCCTGTTGCCACCTGCATGTTGGCTTTTCACAGTTGGGTTCAAGGGGTTTGAGTAGTGTGGGGTGGATTGAGATTAAGCTGCACCACGTGACATGACATGAGTGTGAATTTGGCTGAATTATATGGCATAATTTGAGCTGATAGACTTTAATGTGCCAGCTGTAAATGCTCTATACACTGGCAACTTAACTGGATAATTTTCATGGTAATGTCAGAAGCAAGCACATTTCTCCTGTTCAAAACTCAGAGACACCACCCTGTCTTACTTGTTTATGCATTTTACACTGCTTAAAAGCTAAAAAAGAGAGAGAGAGAGAAGGAAGGTATCATAAAAGCTATGGCAATACCTGTTGAGTCATGCATAGGCCAGCTCAATGTTTCTCCGTAGGAGAAAACAGCTTGTATAACTTACATGGTTCCTGCAAGTAGCTTCTGTGTATTCCCCAACTGCATTCTGCAACATGAGTTGAATTCCACCAGTAATTTTGAGGCTATTTTCTTCTAAAAGCCTTGGAAAGGAAAAAGTAAAAAGGAGATGGAGAGTGTATTTCTTGCTTTGACTAGGCTCAAATATGATTTAAATATAGATAGGCCAAACAATCTATAAATTATAGACTTCCATGGTAATTGACCTCAGGAGGTTATGTTGTTCAGCCTCTGCTACAAGCTCATATTCTGTTAAACAACATCATACTAGATGGAGATAAAAGAGAGAAGGGAAGTGCTAAACGGCTGAGTATTGTGTAAAGAGAAAATGCTGTTTTGAATTAACATGTATTGGAAAGAGTTGATCTGAAATCCTCTGGGGAAAGGAGGTGAATCTTTGATGTTGGACCTGATAATCTCTTGAAGTCCCTTCCAGCCTCTAATACACTGTGATACTGTGGTAACAACAAAATATCATTCTAAGCCAGCATTAGTTAGGCAGCTGTCTTTCAAAAAAACAAGTCGGCCTTGGGTAATTTTAACTGTGTTTTAGTTAAAAAGTAACTTGAACTTAATGACCCACCAACAGGGAAGAAGCAGCCCGTGATTGCCCAGAAAGAAAACAGTCAGGTAGAAGACCTACTGTTTGAGCCATTTAATCCTAATGTGAAGCCATAGAGTGCCAAGTCTCCTATGTAAGGAGACTTCAAAAGCCCTGCAGAAGATACTTTTTCACAGTTGCATAGCTGTGTGAAAGTGGCCTTTGTTCTGGGTAGACTGAGCGTTGAGTGCTGGGTTGTAGATGTGCTGAATCTGAGGGTTCGTGCAGTTCGCTTTGCAGCTGGAGACACTTCACTGAGGGATGTTAACTTACACATGCTAGCATTGTGAGCTGTAAGCTAAGGTCTCCCACTTGTTCCCAAGTGTTTTTCTGTGTTATTTTAATTCATAGAATCACTGAGTGATGGGGATTGGAAGGGTCCTCTGGAAATCATCTAGTCCAACCCCCCCTGCTAAAGCAGGGTGGCCCAGAGCAGGTTGCATAGGATCACATCCAGGTGGGTTTTGAAAGTCTCCAGAGAATGAGACTCCAACCTCTCTGGGCAGCCTGCTCCAGTGCTGTGTCACCCTCACTGTAAAGTTTTCCCTTATTTTCAGGTGGAACTTCCTATGTTCTGGTTTGTGCCTATTGCCTGTTATCCCATGGGCACTACTGAAAAGAGACTGGCCCCATCTTCTTGACACCCATCCTTTAGATACTGATGAGCATTGATATGACCCTCCCCAAATTAAACCCTGTTAGTGAGAGGAGTTTTGTTTTGCCTTAAAACCATCAGTTTGGTAGCAGGCAAAAAGAAGTGGTGTATTAGGAGTTATCAGTGAAAGAAATAGAGAACATAATTCTGACAGTGTATAAAGTGAAACATAGAATTGTGTACCTGCCTTCAACTCCACATCCAGTTCTGGTCATCTGCCAGGAGACCAATGAGGTGAGTGGATGGTAGAAGTTGTTCAGAAAAAGCAGCAAGAATGTTTTGATGTTTTGCAAAATCTATCCGAGGGGTGACAAGAGCAAGGATCCCTCTCTCTAGAAAAGAAGTAAGGACAGTGATGTATGGTTTGAGGGTGGAAATCAGATGGTACATCTGGTTGATCTAAAAGAAGTGCTAGGCCTCTGGTTCTTCAGAGGTTCTTCAAATGTAAGGCTACTTCCTTCCTTCATTATTAGCAGTCTGTGCCTCTTCCTCTGCCTTTTTCTTTCCCTCCTGTGTAGCTTTCTTGGCTGGGTTGACCGTGTGGTCTTGTTAATCCATGGCAGAAACACTCCATAGCTCAGTAGGTTTCAACTCTGCAAATCTGCTTGAGAGAGCATGAGGTAGAGGTGTGTCTCTGATAGGACAGTATAAACTTCATAGAGTTCACTGATGTGTTTCTGAAAGAAATAAATGGAAAGATGCACATGGAGGGACTGGAAGTACTGGTAGCTTAGACAGATGGGTTTATTTTAACCAGTAACCTGAATATTAGTGACCTTTGAACAGAGGCAGTTCATGGATTTAAGTAGCCTCCTTATTTTTACATCACTGTAAAGACAAAGTTCAACCTCATCTGTATATGCAAGAAGTAGTAATAAAAATCTCAGAGCCTTAGGTTCTCTGGAGAGTGCAGCTGGTTAAAGAGGAGCAGGAACACTTAGTTGTGGCTAGGAATCAGTTTAGAAACAAAAATAGTGCTATGAGACTAATATAAAGTTACAAAAATCATGTTATGTAGTTTAAAACCCTGAAGAGATAAACATGGAAGATTTTATTTTGTGAGTCATCTGCCCCAAAACCCCAGGGTAACAAATCACTGCTCAGGAAATACTTTCTATGGAAAAGGTCAGTTGCTCTGGAGAGACAGTGGTAGAAACATTCACCATGAAGGCTTGAACTTGATGACAGCTGACTTTTTATTTCAGGAGGTAGATATGTTAAAAGGTATCAGTTGAGCAACAACCTTCTCCTTCTACCTCCTCCAATAGTCTTGTTTGTCTAGACTTTGCCTCACAGCTACTCATGTATCTATTGTAGTGATTTGGGTCTAAATTATACTGTCCTGTTGTCAGGAAGAAACATGCTTGGCCTGTTAACACACAAGCAAAATGTCAAGGCTGCCAATATGCTCAGTTTCTGAATGCCTCTGTGAAAAATTTCAGTATCCTGTCATCTGTTACACTTAGCTATGGAAAATAACTTGGAGAATTGAATTGTCTCTATTGTGCTACACAAACCTGTTGCTTTTCACAAGCAAAAACATAATGATGAGAAAAGAAAGGCTTGGTAGGAGCAGACTGAACATGGAGATCAAACTGAAAACAAAGCAAGCATTTTATTTCCAACTTAATGTTACAGTTTTTGGTGTTCTTTTGGTATAATGTGATGTTTAGAAGCAGATTACATTTCCCATGGCTGTTTTATCAGGAGTTTTACTGGTTCCTATTCACTTTGTGGTTGTTTCTAGAGATTAGCAACTTGAGTGAAAAAGATATCTTTGTTCTGCGTCTTGACTTGACTGATAGAAGCTCTCACGAAGCTGCAACCAACGCTGTTCTTAAGCATTTTGGCAAGGTAAGGTGTGCTTCTGGGGTTAAACTCCTTTGTCTTCCCTATGTCCTACTCCTGCATTTATGTTTGTATTGCACTTCTCTTGTGGTAAATTCATCAACGCCTACACCTTTCTTAAGTTTCAGTATTAAACCTGCCCAAAAGTACCTGAATTTTCATCCCTTCTGTTGCTTGTGTCTGGGTGTCAGCAGGCTTTTGCGGCTGCTCGGTTTGCAGCAATGAGCAGATAATCACTGATGTTTACCAAGAACTAAAAATTCACTTCCTTTGATGGCACTGGCTTTCTGGATCAACTGGGACAATCCTCAGATGCATTTTTAGAGCTTAAAACAGTGTATGAAAGTCAGAACCTTTATTCTGTAGTTTCAGTAATGGATGTAACTTGGGTTCAGAGGCATATGACAGACTGGACACCAGGCCTTCCTTGTTTTGTGCATAGTTATCTGGATTGCCAGTCCAAAGTATGGAGCTAAGGTAAGGAAGCAGCAGTCAGGTGTAACTAACATTAGACACCTTGCAGAGCTTCAAGGTTTTTCATTAGTTCATTGATATTTCAGTTGTGCAGTGAAATCATGCAATTGTTTTGGCTGGAAAAGACCTCTAAGATCATTGACTCCAACTGTTGATCTAATGCCACCATGGCTGTTAAACCATGTCCTGAAGTGCCATGTCTACACATTTATTAATTTTTAAACACCTCCAAGAATGGTGACTCTACCACCTCCCTGGGCAGCTTGTTCCAGCCAGACCACTCTTGCAGTAAAGAAATTTCTCCTGATATCCAATCCAAATTGCCCCTGGCACAACTTGAGGCCATATCCTCTCATTTTAAATTACTGGTAACAGATTTAGTTTTTCTGCTCTTTGCTCCAGTTGTTTCCTGATTTTACACAAAACATATTTTTAGAGGTCACCTTGCAGAATCTGAGAATGAAGTGTTGCTTGCTACAGTGCAGTAAGGTTAGAAAATGTTCTTTGAAATAAAACTTTGCAGCTTCCAGTGTTCCTGTATGGGGAGTTAACCTTGTTTAGCATCAAATATTGGCATTCCTGCTTTAACTCGGCTTGAAGTTAGCCAGCCTTGATGCAAAGAGGAAGTGTATCGCAGGAGAGCAACTGCTGATAGGTCTGGTTTGTGTATGGCAGACATCACTGGAGGGCTGAGAGCAGTCACTTAAACAATTGCCTGAGGAAGTGCCAGTGTGTGTGTTACATGCCTTTATTATTGTATCTTTCCCAAGATTGATGTTCTGATCAACAATGGTGGACGTTCCCAGCGCTCTCTGTTTGTGGATACAAACCTGGATGTCTTTAGTGCCATAATGGAACTGAACTACCTAGGTACCATCTCTTTAACAAAACATGTCCTGAATCACATGATCCAAAGGAGAAAAGGAAAGATTGTTACTGTGAGCAGTGTGATGGGAATCATGGGAGCTCCCCTTGCCTCCGGGTACTGTGCCAGCAAGCATGCTCTGCAGGTAAGTTACATTTCTGAGATGAGTCTCCTTGTGTAATAGACCAGCATCAGATTGTCCTGTGGCAGAGGACTTCGCTCTGTGCTAAAACCGCAAGTCTCACCAGAAATCACACACAGCATATGTAGCTTTCTCAGGTTCTCAAAGTCCTTTAAAATTAATTTGCTCTGTGTTGTGAAATACCTCAGCTCCCAGTGTAATTTATTTTCCTGACTAAAATTCAAACACTGTCTTAGTTGGTCCTAACCACTATGTAGTTCAGTTCTAGTGTGAAACACAAGATTTTAGCCTCTGGCCCTTAGCTGAAGGAATAGCCAAATCTGAGGATTATTCTGTTGCATACTGAAGCCCTGATGTTATTGCCTTGATTCGGTTATGGAGGAAAAGTCACTGCAGAGAGTTTTAAGATCACAGCAAATCTTTAGGACAGTAAAGTGAGAGCAGTGATTGTTAAAACAGACCTCATGGAGAACTTAGAGTTCCTGATCTGGCTGAGAACATCTGAATGAGACTTCCCAACAGTTCTGAGTCCTGTCATGGTGTGAAAAACTGGCAGTATCTTACGAAGTTACCTTCTGCCTGACACTTCCTGTAGTTCTTGGGAAGAATTTTTGAAGGTAGTCTTGCTTGTGCAGAAAAATACAAAAGCAGAGCTCAGAAAAGTATCTGGAGAAAAAAGGTAGTCTGGATCATCAAGGAATCATTTGTTTAACTAGTAAGTGTATCTAGACATATTTGTCTTGCACCACTGTTTGTCTTCCTGCTAGAGTACATTTTGATCTCAGTTAAGATAAACTGCAGCTGTGCTCAGTGCTGATTTGAACTGGCATCTTTCTGCTCCCTGCTGGATTTAAGCACAAGAACAGAGTAAATAATTCTGCTTATCTATGGGATCAATATCTTTTTGATAATTTGACTGACACCACCACAAATGTAAGAAGTGGCTGACACTACAAAGCCACTAAACACTTGAAAGAATGAAGATGTAGAAGACAGTGGTAGGCCTCTGCTAGTAAAAAGTTTTCAGTTGATGGGGAGAGGTCTGATGCTCTTAGTTTGAGTGGCAGCAGTGAAACTGCCTATTAGAGGTCAGCTTTTGGGTTAAGTCTAGTTGATTTAAATGAGAAGAATGCGATGAGCAGAAGCATGAATTGTCTTGATGTTCCTTTACTAAGTATTCTTTCAGTTGAATTATCTTTTGGGTGTGGTGTAGTTGGACTAAGCGTGGCTAATTAGCTGCAGAGCACAAGGAATTCACATGTTGCTTAAAAAATTCTCAGAACTCTGGCTCTCACGTTAAGATAAAGAACATAGATGAGGCTTTAAAGAGACAGTTAACTAAAATTTCTGGCTTAATTAAAAATAAGCTGACTGAACTGCTTATATCCTTGAAAGTGTCTGTCTCTGCTCAGTAGGCAGGCCAGCATCCAAACCTCCTTTCTTCTTCCCTTCACAGTAATTCTGCAAATACTGATTGCATGTGTTTGAAACATGTTCTTTGCGGTATAGATTTTGAAGAGGCTATGCCTGAGAGTCTCCTATCAGTCTGGAGCTATAGCTTGGTATGGGCATGAAACCTTCCAAAACTGGAAGAGCTTGCTTGAACTATGAATTTCTTCAGGACAAGTCAAATGAAGGAAGTCTGTAGGAACGGCAGTCCTCTTCAGATAGCCTAGTAGCCCATCTCCAATGGTGACCAAGAGGAAATAGCTCAAGGGGAGGGCAGAGGAAAACTAAGATCAGGCATAAATAGATGCTTCTCCTGTTGCGTTTGCCCAGCATGTATCAACCTGTATGCTAAGCTCTTCTTGAAGTGAAGATTGCACTTCGGCCACCAGTTATTAAATCTGTCTGACATGAATTCATCTGTTATGGTGCTTGATTTTTTTCAAATTGGTGCCCTGGGGTCTACCCCAGCTGACACAGTTCATGCTGCAACCTCAATTACACCTTTTTGAAAAGTCCCTTCTTTTGTTCAGGTTTTTTTTTCCCCCTTTGTCCTTTAAAAAAAAATCTTTTAAATGGCAGTTGGAGGAGGAAGGAAGGAATTCTGCTAAGATTTAAAATCTATTCTTGAAACAATCATGCTTTGATTCGTGTCAGTTGGAATTCTTCATAGCAGTGTTCTACCGATCAAGTTACCCTTTATTTCAGTTCTGGGGCTGCTGTAAGTTTGTGAGTCATGTCCACAAGTTTGGATCTCACTGATGCAGTTTCTTACCTGGTTTGATGGTGTTTATGGAGATCATGTGCCTTTCCTCTGCTTGTAGTTCATGGTAGTATGTGGGGGGGCCTTCAAATCACTGCTCAATCTGTAACTTGTTTAGTAAACACCTGCACAGGGCAGCAACCACTGCTCTCTTTGTTCAGTGTCTGGTTATCTGGAAGACTTCTAAATATTTCTGCCACAGCACAGGTAATTTCAGCCTTACCTTCTTCAGCATCTTCTATGATTAGGTCACTATGCTGGAAAGGCCCAGAGATGGCTTAAAGCAGTTCTTGTTCCATGTGCTTTGTATGTTAGAGCTGGCTTGAGGCTGAGCTTAGTAGAAATACTCAGATTCATCCTCTTGCACTTGAGTTCCTTTATTTCTTTAAATGTGGGTTTGCTTCTGCCTGTATTTAAGGAAAAGAGAGCATCTTCCTTTTCTTACTTAGGAATTTTAAGCCTCTGTTCTGGGAAGAAGTGGAGTAATTTCATACCATCTACCTTTAGATAGCTAAGATAAATACTGGAATTAGAGGTCTGCTACATTCTGTAGATGAGAGTCACCAGAAAGAACAGAATGTACAAGATTCTGATCTTTAGGAGGCTCTGCTGAGCACCCATCAGCCAGGATTTCAGCTGAGCAGGTGTCCTGGCCATCCTGTGTTCCCAGCAAAGACTACGCATCTTCCATGGTGTAAAAACTTGGAACTGCATCCCAGGGGAGGAGGGCCCGCACAAACACCTTGAAATGGAGTGGTATAGTAGAATGGGCACAGAGGAGAAGCAGGAGCTTGCTGTGATCTCTGGTTGTGTGCATTTCATGTTGATGGCCTGTGCAATCCATCAGTGAAACAGGCCTGACTTGGACAGTGCTACTTGAACAACACACTGAAAAAAGCCTCAGCAGCCCTGTGCTTGGCCCTGTGTAGACAGGATCTCCAAAGATAACAAACTCACTGGACCAGTGCTCGGCTTTTGGTATCTTGCAGCTTGCTCAGGTCAGAAAGGCTCCCTTGGTAGTGCTGGGAGAGAAGGAGCAGTCTGAGTGGAGCATGCCAGAGACAGTGTCTTCTGCAGGAAGGTGTCTGAAGTTTCTGACAGAACTGGCAACTGCTGTGTGCCTCTGTGAGGCAACTAAGGACTGCAGGCAGGTGCCCATTTTTAGGTAGAGCTTGGATCCCAGAAGCCTCCCAGCATCTGAGCAGCTGCAGGTGTTTTGTCTCAAATGACCAAGCAATATTTCTGCCTTCCTTTCTGTCACAACATTGCCAGACACACACCCTCCTATCTACTCAACTCCTGGAAGTACATCTTGACTTTGTCTCCTTCAGGCAGAGCAGGAGTCAGCTTGATTCCTCACCATCCCAAATCGCCAGGGAGTGGTGAGGGAGTGTGGGCTGGGAGAGCTGTGGCTTAGCCCTTCTCATAGAGTTGGGTGTTGGTGGAGTAAGTCACAATTGCCCCGAGGAGGCAAGGTCACTGCCTCGGCTGCTGTTCAGCTGTTTCTAAGAGAGCCTGGGCTTCCTGTCATTGCTGTGGTGAACAGGATTCAGGTGTGAACAAGGAGCAGTACCATGTCTTCCGATCACCCCCCTGGCCATGCTGGTGACACGTTGCCTTCTCCCTTTTGGGGTCTTTTTATGTGTTACCTTTTCCTCAGCTGGCCTGACAGCACAGCTTCTGTGACAGGACTGCACAACTTGGGGCTTAAGTGAATTCTGAAATGAGTGGGCTCAGGACCCCTCAGGGAAAGGAGAAGATGTGGAAAGTGCAGGTCAGGAATGTAGATCAGCCTTGTGTGGTGGATCAGGCAAAGCTGTATTAGTGTCACACCTGAAGGTGTGTACCAGGAGTGAAGGCGGCTCCTCTCAGGGCAGGAGGTAATCTAGGGGAGGGCCAGGGTTTTAAATCCAAAAGGACTGTGTGGTTTGCAGGTCTGAGATCCTTTCTGGTGTGTCCAGGAACAGACTTCTGAGCACTTATGTTTCTTCTAAGTTACAAATCTTCAGGCTTTGATAACATGCTGTGAAGGTCTGATGTTAGATACAGGGCCTGCAGGCACTTAGACCTTTCAGTACATGGCTAGCATTGTCACAGAACTAACTGCAAAGTCCATAGGCAACCTAAGATGGAATGAGTCTGGCGATTGGGAAATTGGAGCTTACGTGCTTGGTCATAGGTGTGCAGCTCAACCCATGACACTGGCTTTAGTGGATTGTTTCAGCAGTCAGAAGAGCAGATCTGACTGATTTTAGCCCTGCTGCAATTTAGTTCAGAACTCAGGGTCAGCCAGCCCTCTTCCCTAGGTACATGGGAGCACAAATTAGGAAGTTTTATTACAATTGGAGAAGTTTATCAGCTTGTGCTTACTATTGTGACACAGAAGTGTGTATTAGAGTAAACACAGGGAACTGTTACTAACCAGGTCATAGGTAACACATGGTGTGTTTGCTAAATCATAGCTCTGCACGATCAACTTTGTGAGGAAACACTGTCCTGCAGTGGTCACATTCCCCATGAATAGTTGCTATTTAAATGTACATTGATACAGATACAAAAATTTTGTGTCCTATTAAATCAAAGAAATACTTGCAGCTTCTGTAATGATAATTTCGCTTAGGTACTCAGCATATTTCTGAGCTGAAATAAGATTTATATCTGTGTGGATGTAAATGTCAAACTCTGCAGAGAATCTTGTGGTACAGATACCTGTAAGACATTAGGGTGTACCTTTTGTTAATATGGCAAAAGCTTTTCCTCCTCTTACCAAATACCAGTGCCACTTAATAGAAGCAATTTAAAATCTTTAATCTCATCATAAAGAACAATTCACCTGCAAAAGAGAATTTGCACAATATTGCAGTTATTAGAATTGGTGGCACTTCCAGTTCTAAATCAATGAGGCCGGAGACAGCAGAATCTGACTGCAGTTTAGAGAAGTTACTGTGTATGGGAGGGATTCCTTAGTGGGTTATAGATCAGTGTCTGTAATGGCAGATGAAATTTTCAGTTAGCCATTGTGTGAAAAGTCAAAGCAATAGGAATTGCTTTTAGTGTAATACTGTTGTCTTTACAGCATAGAATTTGTGTGAAAATACGTAATCAGTTAAACCTTGCTACGTGTGGAAACAGGCAAAGGAAGATCTTCACATTCTAGCCTTTTCTCCTAGGGGTTTTTTAATTCTCTTCGGACTGAGCTGACTGACTACCCTGAGATAAGCATTATCAACATCTGCCCAGGACCTGTGCAGTCTAAGATTATACAAAACGTCTTTACGGAGAACCTTGCAAAGGTAAGGACTCGGTTCTGTTGTGATCATTCCTTTCAAATCTAAAATAGGACTGGGGCAGTAAGCTCACCCCTGCACTTGGCCCTGGTGAGGCCACACCTCAAATACTGAGTTCAGTTTTGGGCCCCTGCTACAAGAAGAACATTGAGGTGGTGGAGTGTGTCCAGAGAAGGGCAACAAAGGTGGTAAAGAGTCTAGAGCACAAGTTTTACAAGGAGCACCTGAGGGAATTGGGATTGTTTAGCACTCTGTACAACTACCGGAAAAGAGATTGGAGCATGGTGGGGGTTTGTCTCTTTTACCAAGTAACAAATGATAGGATGAGAGAAAATGGTCTCAAGCTGTACCAGGGAAGGTTAGGAAAAAAATTTTCACTGAAAAGGTTGTCAAGCTCTGGAACAGGCTGCCTAGGGAAATGGTGGAGTAAACATCTTGGGAGGTATTTAAAAGATGTGGCAGTCAAGGACATGATTTAATAGTGGACTTGGCAGTGTTGGGTTAACAGTTGGACTTGATGATCTTGAAAGTCTCTTCCAATCAAAATGCTTCTATGATTCTTTTAAATCCAACCTTCTAAACTTTGAAGTTTTGCTGTGGGACCAGTGATCCTTCTGTGGTTTTCTTCTGTTCCTCCTAGCAAACACTAACCTCATTTTCTTGCCAAGATGTAGAACTATGTACAGTCTTGTAATTCTTTGTGGTGTCAAGTCTGTATCAAATGAAAATAAGAGTTTGAGAATTGTTAATGCCTTCTCTCTTCTAACACACACACATGATCTAAGCCTAGTCAGGGTTACTGTCCAGTCACCCTGGGGGAAAGTCCAGGATTTTCTGGATGCAGTTCTGCCCACAGAATGCTGTCCTTTCTGCACAGGTAGCTTTTTGTTTGCCCTAATCACAATGTCCCCTGTTTGGTTGACGCGGCTGCTGGCAAAGCCACTGGAGTCAGCTGATGAGAGGCATGCATTCTTTCCTTGTTAGTGATTGTTCAAGGAGAAAAAGCAAAACCTTCCAACTGCACAATTGCTTTTAATAAAGGCTGGCTAGCAAAGTAGCTGGCAAAAATTGCTGTGATACATCAAAATGTAATTTGTCCTAAATTCCATCAATTTAAAGCTCAGGAAGGCCCACTGGGGAGGAGGGACAGGGAAGCAGGGGCTAAGTCTCCCATGTTGAATTCAGTTCTGATAGGATTTTTGGCTCGCAAAACTTCTTGTTTCTGTGAAAGAGCAATCTGGAGAGCTTGCTGAGCAAACATTTCAGAATTCAGCATGGCAAAGGACCCAGGAGGAAGGCCTAATCCAGGTTAGAATTGCTTTTGCTTTGGAAAATGCAAGAACAGATTGATAGTGGTCTGTTACTGCTGGAGTGAAATTTACATAAACTCAGGAGGCTGTGGCTTGCATTCACTGAGCAATACATGTAGACAAGTTTTGAAGATGGACATCCCTGCCACCGAAGAAGCCTGTTGCTCTTCTCTTGTTTGAGATTGCTGCCCACAGAGCTGACAAAGACACATCAGTTAATGGGGAACGTGGCCTCATCTACTAACTTGGTTACTGAGTAATTTGTAGCATGTAACAGGGTAGGCACCTGGGGACAGGAAAGCTCCTGTCTCAGAGCCCTTAGCTGCAGAATGGGTAACCTGCTCTGGTAGATTGAACTACTGGAATGGATCCAGAGGAGCACCATGACGATGATCAGAGGATATGGGGACAGGCTGCAAGAATTGGAACTGTTCAGCCTGAAGAAGAGGAGGCTGCAGGGAGACCTCATAGCAGCCTCCCAGTACCTGAAGGGGGCCAAGAAGAAAACCAGAAAGGAATTTTTTACAAGGGCTTGTAGTGATAGGATGAGAAGGAATGAATTGAAGGTTGAGGAGGGAAGATTTAAAGTGGATATTAGGAAGAAATTCTTTACAAGGAGGGTGGTGAGATGCTGGAACAGCTTGCCCAGGGAAGTTATGGATGCCCCCTCCCTGCAAGTGTTCAAGGCCAGGTTGGATGAGGCCTTGATCAATCTGGTCTAAAGGAAGGTATCCCTGCCTGTGCCAGGGGGTTTGGAAACAGATGATCTTCAAGGTCTCTTACAACCCAAACCATTCTATAAATCTGAGTTTCCTTCATGGTAAGGCAGAAGCCATGCTTTATGCACACATGTGGAGGCAGTTTCCACACCAAAGATTAGAGGATCATGTGGAATGGAGTTCCCCAGTCTGTCTCTGCTGTACTGCCTGGGTTACTCTACTTGTGCACCCTGAAGAAGGTGGGAGGAGTATGTCTGTTGCACAGAGCCTGACCCTTTCTCTCCCTCTGGCTCACAGAGATCCAATTCTAATCCCTCCTTGCACTCTCTACCCTCCAGTCCATAGAGAACAGTGGTGATCAGTCTCACAAGATGCCAACTGATCGCTGTGTCCGTCTTACTCTGGTGAGCATAGCCAATGACCTGAAGGAGGCCTGGATCAGTGACCAACCCTACCTGGCTGTCTGCTACCTCTGGCAGTATGCACCCACCTGGGCCTGGTGGCTGATGAACAAGATGGGCAAGAGGAGGATACAGAACTTCAAGAGTGGCATAGTAAGTTATTTCTCTGCTTGACTTTTTTCATGCCTTTAGCCATGAGAATGTTGGGATTGCATTTTGGATCCATTTATTTTTTCCCTTCCTTGCTTCCCTAGCAGCTGATGCCAGGCCAGACCCCATTGCTGCATCCTGGTAGTCTAGAATTACTGCAGCATGGTCACATCACAGTGTGCTGAAGTCACAACATTGTGTAGTGCCAAAGGTCTGGCTCTGATCTTCATCACACAGGCTGCGTTCAGACCTCAGCATTAACACAGAGCTGTGCTAGAGGGCACAAGTGTAAATTATTTAATGCAGCTTGGAATGAAGACTGTTGAAAATATCTCCCTTGGTTGTTTCTAGTTCTTCCAACAAGCACGTAACCATTAAGCAATGCTGCTGTCAGGGCTCTTCACTCAATGTTTATATCCCTGAAGACAGATGTGCAGTGTTCTGTGCTTGCAATGCTGCTTGCTAGATGGTATTTTTCTTGCTGCATTTTTGTCAAACGTGGTACAAGACTCCACACCACAGTACTCCAACAGCAAGAAATCATAAATGGGGGGAAAAAAAGAGGGGCGGTGGCCTGAGCAGCATAAAACTTCCTCCCTTCCACACTGCCTGCCTGCTGTCACAGACTCTTTCAAGGGGGAAAATTGCTGATTTAATGTTCTTTCCCTCCAGGATGCTGATGCCTCTTATTCAAGAAAGAAGAAGTAAGGACAAGCATGTGCAAAATCTGCTGTTCTTGTTCTACGGCTGAGAAACTTTTCATATTGTGACTGCAAGAAACCCAGTTTTTTTTTATCCTTTGCATCTTTGTCATCATGTAACGTGACAAATCTATCAAGCTGTACACACACTCGAGTACATAAAAAATTGCTTTCTAAACATACCTGTTTCATGTCAGATTCCCACAGGCTGAATTTTTATGCTTTCAAGAATTGAGAGGCGAGACAGTGTTACTTTGTTTTCTGCTGCTACAGCGGCCAGTACTTGGTGAGCAGCTACAAATTCTATACCCATGGGATCCTCTTTCCCTCACTTTCATTCCTAATGGACCTTGAGCAAAATAAACCCACAAATAGAAGCTTGTGATGTACCGAGTAAGGATGCACTGTCTGTGTTTGTGAAGGGTTCCTTTGGGAAAAGGAGATTGTATTTCATCTTTGCCATCAGCCTGAAGGCTGCTGTAGAGGTGGTCTGAGAACAAAATGTGCAGCATTGTCATGTGTATTTAGGGTTAAATCCCTCACCTTCTGGCACAACTCTTAGAGGTACTTAATTTTCAGGTCTCTTAGCACCACAGGCCTCAGTTTTCTGGTCTTGTGAAAGCTGAGGATTAAGCAGTACATAAAGCAGCAGTGGGGAAGGGAGAGTTGATAGTAGAATTGCAGCCCCTGCTGTAGGCAGTAGTGAACCTTGTTCTGAACCTGGCACATGTTAAATCTGTAGAGCATCAGAGAGTGAGCAGCAGGGGAATGTTTCTGTAGCAGAACAGCCTCTAGCTACAAGAGGGGGCACAGTATTAATGAGAAATCCATTTCACAGCAGACTGTTTACAGCCAAGACACCAGTGCTAGCAGCAGAGCTGAATTAGGGCAGACAGTGCATTATAGGCAATTTAAGCATGAAATAGAAGCCAAGTTCCCAGCTCAGTCAGAAACAGGCCTTTCCATACAGAGCAGAGACCAATCCCCACCGTACTGCTGATATACTGGACAGCAGCAGCTAGGGACTCTTAAAAATGTTTCCTGTCCTCTTGGCACCCAGTTCTCAGTTCTAAGCATAGTTTGAAAGTACCTCTGTTGTGGGACTCATCTGTACTTAAAAGATTGGTGATCTTGCTCTTGACAAAGGCTCTAAGACTTGGTTGTATCTCTGGCCACACACTATCCAGGTAAGAAAATTCCTTATTATCACTCAATGCCATAAGAACAACCACCAGTTTATAAGTGACAGAGACTTCCCAATCACAGCAGATGAGTGACATTTTTAACATGCTATTTACCAGAGGTGAAAAATTAAAGACCAAACAATAAAGGCCAATCAAATGAGAAGTATCTTGTCTCAAGGTGTTCTGGAAGATGGGGAGGTTCACTTGCTAACACAGTAGTTCCCACACTGCTATTTGTGAAGTGTTCTTGAGCAGCAGCAGTCTGCATGACAACATACAGAAGAAAGTGTGCACTCAATTTACTTCTCTGCTTTGTCCCGACTGAAAAAGTATAAGTGCTCAGAGAGAAGTTCACTTCTGCTTGAGCTCAGGACAGTTGCTGCAGACCCACCATCAAGGATTAGGCTGTTGCCAGCAGCATAGAAGGAACTCCAGCAGAGATGACAGGGATGAAGTGGTGATGGAATTAGCTCTTTCAGAGGAAGTTGGAAGTTTCTGCCTTTAGCATTTTCCTAGAACATCACAAAGGCCAAAGCATTTGCCATTTGAGAACTTCAGTTCCCCAACACTTTCCATTTAACTGATTCCTGTTGCTTTATGGTACACAAAGGGGACAGAGGCAGACTCCAGGACTTGATGTTTTTGGTAAAGGCTTGAAAAAGGGGATGAAAATCCTCTAATAAGAGCTTCAAACTCTTAAAACTGATCTTGTTAAATAAAGGTTCTCTAAAGCCACAGTGAAGGTGTCCTACACTTACCTTTGTGTGAACAACATCATCTGGAAAGCAAGCAGGTGTTGACAAGAAATAAATGATGCACATAACTGGTTAGGAACACTGCACAATTCAGCGATCACATGGGAAAATGGTGGGGTGGCCCCTTGTAAACTCAGTCCTAGATACTGCATCTAGGCCCTAGCAGTCCAAATAGCACCGATGTTACATGTTTATGGGAGCTGCAGACAAGACCAGGTTCAAAGGTGCTCTGAATCCCTCACTAGAAACCAAACAGGGCATAGTTCAAGAGCATACAAACAAAACAACACACTTAACGGGGCACTGGGCTGCACAAATCTGTGCTACAGAACAAGAGGGTGTAACTCATGTTTCTGCCAGAAAAATGAACGTGAAGAAGGTTACAGAAAATCACAACATGAATCAGGGTTATGCTGTTGCAAAATACGCTGGACCTCTCTCCAGTGAGGGGCTGCAGGCCACACTGCCTGTGGCCATGCTGCCAGCCATAGCAAGGGACAGGATGTTACAGTGCATTGGAGCACAGCTCCACCTTCCTGCATGCAAACAGGAACTCTGCACCTCACCAGTTCTGGTCCTCCATCTGGCACCCATAAGGATCTCTGCTGGAACACTGGGGCCTATTACAAGCAACACTTTTCAGGACTGGGTACCAGATGGAGAGGAGCAGGGGACAGAAAGAGAAAAGGATCACAGTGCTCTGCAGTTTTTTTCTCAACTAGTTTATTCAGTTTATAGAACAATGAGAGCAGAAATTACAGCCATCTTCAAACAAAAGACTGCTGCTGCAAAAAAAAACCAACCCAGGTAATTAAATTTTCTGTGACCATACAGAAGACAAGTAGGAACAGACTTAAGAGTGAGGCAGAGAGGCTTGGTTAAATTTAGGAAAAAAACCCAAACTTTCCAACTGCTGCAAGAATCAGTGAACTACTTCATGAGTTCATGATACTCCTGGTGTTGAAAGTTTTACATGGGATTGGACATTTGTCAGGAGTAGTTTCTTTTGAGAGGGAGCTGAAATCGGTGCCCTTCCAGATCCATTCCTGCAACTGTACTTCAGATACAGTTCACAGCCAAACAAGTTAATTTTTGGTTAGCAGTACTTTTTTTATGCTCCTACACACCACACAACCACCTTTTAAAAGCTGCTCCATTAACATTCCGCATTCATTTCATCCTGTATATTAGATAAGAGTTTTATACCTTGGAGTTTGACAGGTGTTTTCCTTGCCACTTCTGCATTCCACTACACCTTTTGCATGCATCTTGAAGATCATTTATGGTCATCAGCCAAAGAAGCAGCTAAGAGCCAAGTACAGACTCCTGTGACAAATTTTGTCTACTACTAAAAGGTCTTAAAGAGGAAAACCAAAAGAAATAAAAGATGCTCCAAAACATACAGTGCTGACTGTTCCAACCCAGTACTAATTCAGTTACGGAGCATATCTGATTTAAATTGATGCTACAGATTAAAGGCAGACAATTACCTACACCCTGCTCATGCCAGTAAACAACTACACTAACCACCAATCTACAGATAGAGATACCTGCGTGCTAATGGCTGGTGGTGATGAGCAGGATAAACAAGCTACTGGAGAGATAACCCAGACCTGTTTTCAAGGAGACCTGTAATACTACAATCCAATTGCCCAATTCTGTGCCTTTAACCTGTGGTGAAGTTTAAAAAAACAACAAAACCACAAAGCGACTTGGCACAGAGCTGGATTTCTGCCCCTCTCCTCCTCACAGGCTGTCACCGTATTTGTGGAAGACTGGTCAGTGATACAAATGTAGGTTGCAAACAACATATGCCTCCATAATATATATGGATGTTGGGAGAAGAAGATAGAATTAATCTGTTTGGACTTAATTTCCTTTTCTCCCTCAGTTACACGCTCATTGCTTTCATCAGTAGGTCACAGAGATTACCGTTGTGTCAGAATACACACTGCTGTGTAGAACTCTGCCCTCAAAACAAGTCCTTTGGTACAACTGTGCCTTACAACTTTGTTGACGCATAGTTGATAACTTACTACAACTAAGGAAGACCAGTGGAAGTCATAAATGCTAAACCTGAACTCAGTCCAATACAAAATGGCCAGAATAAAAATGAAACCCAAACATATAAATAGTCCTATGTACACTTTGGTTACCAACTCTGTTTTTGAGGGTACTAAAGTGAGCTGTAACCTGTCAGTGCAAGTCACCTGTCCAAGAAAAAACAAACAACATGAAAATAGAATTGGAATGCACCAAAAATAGTAAATGATCAGAATTATGCTGCTCTTCTCTAAACTGGAGAAGAGAATTTCAGCATCTGGCTCTTCAGCCACAGAGGCAATAATGTCTTTCATATTCCAGCAGCAAGGAAACAGTTCAAAACTCCCTGCATGCCGAAGGTCCTGGCTAGCACCATCTCTGTGCAAATAATGGATGCTGGCTTGGTGCTGCCCAGCCAACACCATTTCAAGAGCAAGATCTTACCTGTATTGTAGAAATGTAGCACAAACACTTGATTCCCAACATGCAGATGGAAAATACAAAATAACAATAAACCAATAAAGCTACTGACATTCTACAACAAAGGCAGATGCAGAAGCTCAGATGAATATACAGGGTAGCCAAGAGGTGGGTCTGCAGCTTGCACAGTAAGGTTCCTTAGGAGCACTGGGTGTGCCTGGATGCTGTAGCGTTCTTCATCATCATTTGTGGCATACAGCAGCTCCCAGGACAGATTTGCCCACTGACCTCGGACAGCTTCGTCATTAAGTTTCCCCACTTGTACTAACAGTTCCTGAAGAGTGAGGACTCGCCCGGTGTAAATTCCCTTTAAGAACAAACAGATCAGAATGTTCAGTATGTTTTCCAAGAAAATTCACAAGTGTTTTGAAGACAAAGCACTAAATGAAGCTTTGGGGCTACACACTAGGGATATTGCCCTTTAAAAACAGTAGTGTATAAACCACTCTCCTCAGTTCAGTTTTTCTCTCTAGGAAGGCAATCAGGAAATCTTGCTGCATCTAAGGAACAATGCAGTGTGATTTTCAACAACAATTAGCCAGTACAAACAAGCTTTGTGTGCATAACCTTCATGTTTTGGAAGACAATAATAATAATAATAAAAAAAAAATACAGTGGAAAAGGAAACCAAACTTTGATCTTGCTTAAATCATAGAATCATCTAGGTTGGAAGAGACCTTCAAGATTATCGAGTCCAACCATCAGCCTAACACTGCTAAGTCACTGCTAAACCACATCCCTCAGCATCACACCTATGCTATCTTTTAAATACCTCCAGGGATGGTGACTCCACCACTTCCCTGGTCAGCCTGTTCCAGGGCTTGACAAACTTTTTGCGGAAACAAACCAAAATCATTTACTAGTAAACAATTTAGGAAACAGACATTAGGAAATTTTCTTCTTACCATGTTTGGGTCATGCCCCAATGAAAAAAGGTATGGCTTTTCCTGAAGAACTGCTTGCTGCCACTCAAGATCTGATACCAGTCCAATGTACCAATCATTTTCATATTCTTCCAGATAGTTCACCAGCTCTTTGAAGTTCTCAACTGGACCCAGGCTTGCTTTGTCAACCATAAGTTTAAAGGTGTATCTGAAAGGTATAGGAAGCCAGACACTGAGTAGTGCAGCAAGTGACAGGAGGAAGAAGGAAGAAAGCCTCTGCAGGCTACAGAAGGTGGAGAGTCACCATTAAATGTTATCAAGCAGCAGCAGCTCTCTAAGTTATTCCTTGACAGTTGAGTTGCTGGATGGGTGTAGCTCATTGAGATGTAAAGCACATTAGCTTAACCATCCTTCATTCACATCAAACACTGTTCCTGCTGCCTGGTAATGAAGTGCCAAACATCTAACTCTGTCACAATTCTTAGGTTATGGGGACAGTGAAACATTTGAATGATACAGTTGTAACGTAACTACTCCCAGTGAAACAATACTGTCAAAGGCCAGGACTCTTTATATAATTTTTATAATCTGAGAGAAAGTTTTTATTTTACCTGAATGCTTTCAATGCCAGTTGGAATAGTTCTGGTTTGCTGGTTAGCCAGTCCAAACCAACAGACCATGGAATACCACCGGTGTAGGCTCTGAACACGTGGCTCGGGGCAGGCACAGTGTTATCCAGTCCAAACAGACCAAAGCAACACGACAACACTCCATGAATATACAAGTCTTTCAAAGCTTTATCTTTCATAAGGTCTTCAAGTAAATTGGAAGGCTTTTCTTTCAGATGAAAAAAATCCAGCTGACTCAAAATGAAGTGGTACCACTCCTCTGGAAACCTCTGCTTCATTTCATTGACTTTGGAAGATGGCACTGGGGCTGTTCTCCATTCTTCAGGGATGCTCAATAGCTCAGAGTAAGAGCAACTAAATTCAACTTGAGGTAAAGCTTCTTGCTGCTTCCCTTTGTCTACAGCAGGAAGCCCAAGCACAACAGCCTTGTATAATTTATCTTCTGGTGACATTTCTCGTGGGGTCTCTGTTTCTACAGATCCTGGAATAGACAGGTGTACTTTTGGTGTGGTTCCCATCTGCCCAGGTTCTTTTTTGCCTTTAATTCTGCCACTGGGCTCAAGATCAAAAATGTCACTGTCATCAGTCCAGTCCTCAACTGTATCAACACTGAAGCTATCTTCTTCTCTTGGAGGCTGGGATCTTTCTACCTCACCACTATGCTGAGTTTTTGGAACCGATCCTTTTTTGTTAACACTCCCTGAGCTTTCCCAGGTTTTTGATCTTTTGTAGCAGTACTGGACCAGCATCCACACCAGCACTTTAATGAAATCATCTTTCAGATGCTTTAAATTCTCATGAGAGTCAATTATTCCAGATAACACATTTCTAGCATCAGAATAGAGCCGTACAGGTAGAACAGTACAAGGAGTCAAAATGTGTCCAAAATGGTGATTTGGAGAGAGAATCTTGGTGTGCTCCTGATGTTCAAAGGCCATTCCAAAAATTTCATCAACTCTGTGTGCTTCAGCAGCATGGCAGGATGTTTCCTGCAATTCTAGCCCCTAAAGCATAAGTGAAAATTTTGGTTTAGTCCTCACCACCACTTATCTTTAAATACTAGCAAGCTGTTGCAACAATTTTTTTTCTGAACAAATAAAGGTACTTTCCACTGTCAGTATTTCCACAAGTGAACCTCCAAATCTAACCCAAGATAATAGTAATGCTCACTTCAGTATCAGATACAGATCAATGTCTTAAATAAATATCTGCCTCATACAGATCTTATTAGCCAGCTTATTAAAGATGTTGTGTCACAAGAGAGAGGATAAAACATTTCACATTTGCCAAGAATGTCAGTTGCAAGTCTAGTTAGTAACACCTTAAAAAATTGACTGTAACATTAGGCAAGTTATGTTGCTGAAATGTTATAGAGCAAAATTTTTATGATTTCAAAATATCAATACATCAGTCCTCAGCATGTAGTTACCTTAATGTTAACCCCACAGTAAGTGAAGCCTTTTTCTAGCACCAATATCCACACCAGTCTATCCTGAAAGCGACATAAGTAGTGTGATCCAGGTAGAGAGAGACCTAGACAAGAAAAACAAACCCCAAAACAATATCTGCATTACTGTCATATTATATTGATGAAAAGAGTTCCTACAAGCCAGCTAAGGAATTCAACTGCAAGCACAAAGTATTTCTGCATCAACATCTAAAAATCAGTTAAAATTGGCTACCTAGCACTCTAGAATCTTAAGAAAACTAGCTGTAAAGTTACATTTTGGAAGTGCAGTGCTTTCCTTGAAAAAGCTGTGGAAAACTGGGAAATCCTTACACAACCTGGTCTAGTAAGTGTCCCTACCCATGGCAAAGTGTTGGAACTAGATGATCTCTCAGATTCCTCCAATACAAACCATTCTACAATTCTCTAAACTGCACAACTACAACATTCTTACAGGACCAGCATTAAGCAACACCCCCCTCCCCCACATCGCGTTTTAGAGACAACTTTCACAATTAAAGATTATCTTTGGATGCATTTCCAACAGCACAGTTCCCACAGATGTCACCTGGAGATCTAAAATTATTATGAGTGACAAATACATTGGAGAACATCTAGCACATGAGTATCTTATAATGGCCCTATTTTCTGCAGAGTACAAAGTTTATTTGTTATGGAAGAAATAAAAATTGGTGGTAAGAAAAGGACTTGTCTGTATTCCAGAATGGTTAGAAAATATCCCTTAGGATGCAGATTCCGGAGTGTAACTGATTCTGCTCAAGTGTCAGCTTACCAGTGACATAATATCACACCCATTTTACAGATACATAATAGAGGTAGAGCAAAAGCACCTGCTTTTCTTTAAAGATTTGTGACTCAATATCAAACACACTCAACACCAACAAGATACACCAGAAATCAAATGCAGTCTCTCTGAAATATGTCTGTGTGTGAGGGGAGTAAGTCTGATTGTGCTGTATTAAGTTAGACAATAGCAAAAACACAGTCAAGCAAAATAAACTGGAATTTGAAAATCGAGGGCTGAACAACTTCAGATCACACAAAGTACTTAGTAATTAAAACCAGAGTCTGGCTGACTGC
This sequence comes from Dryobates pubescens, assembly GCF_014839835.1. Taxonomy (NCBI): domain Eukaryota; kingdom Metazoa; phylum Chordata; class Aves; order Piciformes; family Picidae; genus Dryobates; species Dryobates pubescens. Next base: position 18,532,322 of record NC_071616.1, on the reverse strand, counting down.
AAGAATTAAATGACATCTCTAAAAAACATATAATAAAGAGTTGTACTTTTCCTCTCTTCTAGCTATTTCAATAAAAAGTGCAATGCCAAAGATCCCAGCAACTGTATTTAGGTTATAGCCTACTGTCAACTTCTCCAACACAACGGTGCTGTTCCGAACCATGACATTTACTGCGAGTTAATGACCTGCTTCTGCTGTCACTCATGCAAGTGACCACTCACTTGCACAGAGAATTTTAGTTTAGAATGTTGTAGGGTGAAATCAGTGAAACCAACCATTAAGCTGTCGTTAATTTTTAAGTAGCCTTTTCTATCCCACTGAGCTAATGAAGTGCATTTTCTTGCTAACATTTTGCAAAGATTTTAATTCTTCTCTCGCTAGCTGTTAAAGCGACTAAAACTCCTTTACATGGAAAAAAGTATGGTTTGAAATTAAAATAGAGACACACAAAGTGGTACCTCTTCATTTTCAACTCATCTGAGAACACCACAGTTTTTCTTGCTTGAAGACATTCATTCACAGATTTTCCCATTACAAGAGACTTTTCCCCTGGCTCAAGTAATAGTGGTTTAAATAATTTAATCTGAGGCATACAGGCCACCACAGTCATGATGGCAATAGAGAATTTTTATATACATATGCACAGAGACGTGTGTGTGTGCAAAACCAACATAGATACAAAATACATAAACATAACAGAGGTATGTTTATCTGTTGTGTATCTATTATATATATATAACACATACACAGGCTGATGCAGTAGACAATCCGAAGTGTCTCTCTTCGGAGGGAAAGAAAGCTTCCTAGTTTTATTTTTTTAATACCTCTCTCTACACCAATACTAGAAGAGCAGCAAATGTTTCCTACTAAAACATTTAGATATAGCCCCCAGAAAAGTGTGATTGGCTTCCACTGTCTTGAAATATTAGTCCATTTTTTTTCCTATTCAGAAGCCATTTTTATAGGGGCTGATGTAAATATTTGTCTCTTGTCTAAGGGCAATGGTATTTTGATTATTTAGGTTACACAAAGACTGTTTCTCAAGAAAACAAGCTTGCAATTTCCAGCTGGGAAAAAGGCTGGGCATTTCTTCACCTCTCTTTATAGAATTCTGTGAAATACCATTAATGTCTTTCACAGGTGGTGTCACAACACTACCCTAACTGCCTGCACAAGACATGCTATTAAGTCTTTTCAGCCATTTCTGTTCTCAACTGCTAGTTAGGCTACATCATGTAGTTTATATCCAGTCCACATCCATTATTCCTAATTAACACAACCAAATTAGCCAAGTCACCTTCTGTATCCTCTGAATTTAATAAAATAGATTTAGACTAAATGTTAAAAAGAAGTAAGTTTGGTGAGCCACTGGAGCAGGTTGCCCTGAGAGGTCATGGGTGCACACTTCCTGGAGGTGTTCAAGGCCATGGTGGATGAGGCCTTGCACCATCTGGTCTAACGGAGGGTGTGCCTGCCCATAGCAAAGCAGTTGGAACCAGATGATCTTTAAGTTCCCTTCCAACCCAAACTATTTAATGAACCTATAAAACAGATTTAAGCTACAGTGGGTTTAAATCAGATGCTATGATTCTCCTGTTCTTCGGCAAAATGCCATTTCCTAAACTACATTCCATCACAGAGTTGCTGCTGTACCTACCGAGGCTACCAGCTGCCAGTGCAGACTGCAGAGCACCAGCCAGGCTGGGAACCATCTGCTGGTAGTACACGGTGTCAGAGCAAACACAGGCTGCAGCACCCACGGGTCCCGGCCAGCTTCGGACAGGCCTAGGAAATCCAATCAGAAACACTGGCAGTGTAAAGAGTGGCAGCAGAGGGGAAGAAAGGAGGGCAGAGATGGCAATGAAGATCAGCAGGATTGGGAAGAAAACAACGTTGAGGGTGATTAAGGTGGCAGTAGATTTACGACGTTGTTTTTTCTCTGTCCACGATGTCAGAAGAATAGCAATGGCAAACTGCAACTTTGAAGCAAACTGAAGCAGTCGATCTCGGAGGATACCAACCTGCACAACACATACAACAAGCACATTTATTTGTATTCTGTCTGCATCATGCCAGATTCAGCACTGCCAAAGCTGCCTTACCTACTATACTTTTAATGAAATGATCATTGACTGGTGCTAGAGTGTACAGCTTAGCACACAGCTTTTTAGCTTCTATTTGATAGGCCCTGGACTCTAATTCTCCGATGGGGCAAGGAAATAAAGATTTTAAGTAACAATTATCTGCTTAAATTTACATTATGACACTTACCAGCAAGAGTCTGATTCCTGTATCAAGGCTCCTGTTCCACCAGAGGTCTGGGCTGAGCACCAACATTTGTGCTACCGACACAACCACTATATCCAGTAGAGCATTTTCTGTATTCTGCCAGACCTAAACCGGAGATATATTAGACATACATATTTAAGTGTATTCATCTCTCACTGCTGTCATGACCTGGAATATTTCTTCCAGGTCACCTTAATATTTAAATCATACAGAAAAGAACACCTTAGGCTAATACATTGAAAACTTGGAATTACCATCCTAAACATTCTTGTGAATCCAATGCAAACGGACACAGAATGAAGATTTTGTAGTGAATGGTCTAGTGACAGGAAGGCTATCATAGCAAATGGAGACACTGCAATTGAAATAAAAGAATCATTGATTTCTTTGCAAGAACATAATTAAAGTCTACAGAGGTATGCAGTCTTATTGCAGAACGGAAATCTTGGCATAAAAAGAGAACTCTCCCCCTCAATATTACAAACTCCTCTTTGTATTACTCTTCCAGAATATCAGACAGCACATTTGCACTAACAGCCCAAGATAACAAACATTTATGTTGCTTCTCGGCTGTTACTTGCTGTTGATTTATTTACTTCAGATAAGTAAAAATAAACATGGGAATAGCACTCAAACTACTTCCCCAAACTGACACTTCTTCACAAAAACCAAACCATTCCCTTTACTAGCAAATTGCAAGAATCAAATATTTAGTCTACTTGATGACTCTGAACTCACTTTTGTTTCCAAGTACCTTGTAACAAGACCTACAAGAGACATTCTTCCCCAAACATGAGTACTGATGTGCTAACTAAAATCCTTTCCAAGGCTTTGCTTTCTGAGTGAAACTTTTAAAAAGCTCAACTTTTTAGGTTTGCCCCTTAAAAAGACATAAATCAGGTGACTGCTCATGTTCCAATATTCTGAATTTTGACCTCTTTGCACAACTTAGCAAAACATCAACAAGTATTTCCAGCTACTTGGTTTTTCTCAGTTCATTCACAGACTCTTGAACATACAGAAATTTTAGTGTTGTTTCAATCTTCCTACAAGCATCATCTAACAAACAATAGACAGTGCATTTTCCTACCTAGTGTTAGTAAAATCCTCCTGACAACACCAACTTTCATTAGCCTTCTTTGCTTCTCCATGAACACAGTCACAGTCCTGACATCCTTTGGATAAAAGGGGTTTCGGAAGACTCCAAACAAGTACACTCTCTGAATCTCTCTAAGAATCCACATAATTGTAAGCAATAAGATCAGAAAGTAACTCACTATAGCCTGAGGACTGGCTGTGGAAAATGATGAAAAGGCTGCAAATTGATGCAGCAGGCTGGCTTCTATGAGAGCAAATGTCAACACAGTCACATAAAAAATAAATTCCCTCCACCCAAATTGTGTTCTAAGACCTCTGTGCATATTTTTAGATTTGCCAGAGGCTAAATGGCTGCTCATGGTGTGTTTGAAGGCAAAACCAATCTCACTTAGGTTAAGACTCAGTATGAACCCAAATCCAGTCATGAAGAGGATCACACCGAGAGTGCTGGGAATGAAATACGATGCTATTGCTGTTCCAGCAGAAATGAGAAACATTACTAATAACCTGTGAAGGAGAAAATAAAAAAGATTTGCTTGAAAAGAAAAAGGTTATAAACAATACTGATATATTTTACTATTATTTAAACAACATTTACTTTGTGTTACTTGACATAGGTGAACCTCCTAGTCCAAACTCCAACAGTTGTTCCATTCCCCATAGAAAAAGTGCGTCAAGTGGGGGCAGAATTCCCATTGCCCATAAGAATGGCAGAAAAAGAAATACGATGTGCAAAATCTGGTTTGTCTGCTCTAGAATGGGTGTGTTGACAGCAAACCTGGATAAAAGAAGAAATGTATTTGACTTCAGTGAAGGAAAGGAACTGAGGAGTGGGAAGTCTTTTTAACTACTATGGCAAATCCAGAAGCATAAACATTACATATTCAACCTGCAGCACCTCGACTAGTATCTTTTAAAAAGAAAAATAAGGACAGACATTTACACTTGGGGCAGTAATGCACTAATCAGAACAAGCTAATTTTTCATTCAAAGTATCTGAAGCCTTTAGATTACACAGATGAGTCAAGTGATGTAAGTATCCTTAATTGTTTTGATACTGTTGTGATAATATACTCAAGAATCCTAGTGCAAAAAGAAAGGTTCACAGTCCCTAAAACTTCAACTGTTTAACAACAAAATGGTATTTTTCAGAATTACAAATGTGAAACTTCATGCATGTTGGCTTTAACACTGAAAGAAATAGCATGTTGCCTGCACAACAAGAGATAAACTCTCTTCAGGAATATAAAATGTTACTTTCTACATAGAAGTATTAAAATCTTCCTGTAAAGATGCAAAGATCAGTGTTGGAAATCTGCATAAAGTCAATCATACACAGTTCACCAGCTAGCTAATTATGTTAAAGGTAGACTGCTAACATATTAGGTTTCTATCTGCTTCTTACAATATAAGTAAGTCTCAAAGGAATTTTGTTAGGAATTTAAAGAATGTCTGATTTTTCTCCTCATGAAACTAGACAGACGAATTTGAGGTCCAACACCACATACATAATTCTCATATGAAAAACTGAAGAGGCAGTTAGGGTAAATCATTAACAAAGACATCTCCAAGTGCAAAAACTAGTAAAATCAAACTTCTTTTTTTTTGTTTTAAGTGCATCTGAAGTACCCCAACCATAAAATATGTACATGTGACAAAGTGATATAAATATCACCCGACAGGGAGAAAGAATACATAAAGTAAATCTAAAAGCATCTTTCCTTAACAGCAAACATTCTAGCTAAGACACATCAGAAAAGTGGAAATCTAAAAGTCTCCTATTTGTAGACTGACACAGTTCTTTTGTTTCACATATGCATTTAAAAATTCAGGCTCAAAATCCTTATAGCAAAAATACAGCAATGCTCACATTTGTGTAGCCATTTGTTAAAACCAAATTCATGGTTCTCTTTAGCGTGCAATTAAGAACCCTCTGCAACGGCTTTTCTGAGATCAAACCAGAAAATATTCCAGCATGAAATCTGGACATAAATCAAGTGCTCCTGAAATTTGCAGCTTTTAGATCTACAATTCCAGGTCAGTACAGCATGTTTTGAATTCACATCCACTAAAAAGAATGTTGATACAAATGGTCTTGTTCAAAAAAGGGTCTGACACAGCAGTAAAAAAATTTTAGCTGTCCCTTACTCAGAAACTGCTCTTCTTAATTTAGCTGGAATGCTATAAAAATTTAAGAACATTTTATGCACAGTGAGCACCTCAATTTTTATCATATACTCTTCTAGCTTCAATTAAAATCTCAAATTTCCTTAGAAAAATCCTCTCGTTGCTCTGATTGAAAAAATACAGAAAATAACCAGTACTTTAATTAGTTAAGTATTGTATTATGTTTACCTGTGTGCAAGATCCACTGCAATAAAGACAAAAATATAGAAAGGTCTCATCAGAGCAGTGATTTCATAAGTATCCAGTGCTTGGAAAGTAGCTGTTTCGGTAGCTGTGTTTATGATTAATGAATACTCTCCTATACATATCGTGACCCATCCAAATACAAAGATCATAACAGTTCCTCCAATATTGCTGTATAACAAGGTTATTCTATTTGGCAGCAAATACCAAGTTCCCAACCCACACAATACCCCTGCCAGAAGGGAATGAAATATGGTGTTGATAATATACTTCTTGCCAGGAATAATAAACTTTACTGTCTCTGAACCAACACAACTGGAAAATTCAAACTCGTCTTCATCTGTCAGGGTATTCTGAATTTGCATTCTTTCTACTGTCACTGTTTTCTGCTTTGCATATAGATTTGCCATCTGAAGAATAAGTGCAGTAACAAACATTAGTCCTCCTGAAAGTGCTGCGGTGCAGTAGTCTTTCATAATACCTAACTGGTACAAGAGTGTTCCTACTCCTCCCAAAACCCATGGTGTCAAGAAAAGAATAATCTGATTCACATAGATGTAAGGAGGAGCACAATAGCCTAATTTAAACCGGGGACCTCCCAGCACAGTCTGTGGAAAGCGCTTCAAGAAGAACTCCTGTTTGTAATCATTCAGCAGAGGTACATCTGGACCCATTCTTATCACTCAGGAATGCTGCATGAGTATCATTTTTCCTGTAAGAGAAGAAAAAGATGAAAACATTACTGAATCTGGAACACAGAATTAACCAAGTTGTACTTGAATTCTGACATGTTGGTGTTAGTAGACATCAGCCTAAATTACCCACAGCATCTGCTAGAATACAACTACTAAGAAAACACCAAAAATAAAAAAAATACTATTTTAAAATCAAGAATATATTCATTTTCTGAAGCCTTAGGCAGCAAATAAAACATACAAACAATGGAGATGATAAACCCAACTCATGTCCATACCAGAACACCTTCCTAAAACTGACATTTTTTTCCATCTGGTCTGATTGCAATCACACCTTGTCACAGACTTCTCTCATTCAAGCTAATCCTGTTAATGGTCTCCATATACAAACAGAAGAGTCAGTGATTTCAGAGAACAGCCACATCATTGCCAGGACACAGTCACACTGAGGTCCCAAAATCAAAGCCTTATGAAATAAACTAACTGTCAAACCAAAAAAATTAGTAGAAACATTAAAAATTGTTTTCCACATCAGTGTTTACACTGCCCTCCCCACACAGCCTAGATGCAGAACAGCATCTAAGCACTACACAATATATAAACAGTTCATTTTCTGCTTCCAAAAACATACTAAATAAAAAAAAAAACCACCCAAAAAACCCACAAAACAATAGTTGTGAGCTGCAGCAGAACTGGCATTTATTCTGCTGTATATCAATGGAGAAAGCTGGGGAAAAAAGGAAAAAAAATACCTGTAAACACTTCCCACGAATCATATAATCAAATGGAAATCAGATATAAATGTTCATTTAGAGATATCAGGCAATGTCAAAATAAAGAATGTAAGATGGTAACTATGATCTTCAAATACAATTTTATGTTGGTAGTCACAAAAGCAAGAATCCGTGAATGACAGGTAGAAATACTCAAGCTAAGAAGCAGGGTGAATAAAAACAGCACAAAAATGCAGTGCTAAAGCCCTCCATTAATACTGATTAAAAAAAAAAAAAACACAAAGGATGTTGGTGTGTGTCAGGAGATTTGCACGTACTGACATTCTGACTCTTTTCTACTGGACCTGTGTAATCTGATGAATAGATATTAGCCATCATTGCTAATATATTAAAAATTAAACACTCAGCTGCTGTGGAGCTTCCAAGCTACTGCAATCCTTTCTTTCAACAATTCTAAATGCTTTTGGGTGCTTCTGAAAATAATTTATTCCTTATATTTAGACAGATATTGATCACTTGTCTGTAGGTAAATACTGATCATCATGGCAGTCTAAATTAGAAACTGCAAATGAGATATTAGAAGCCACTCATATACATTGTCACCACTGGGCATTTCAGTTCAGGGTCCACTATGTCAACACTCTTGACAATGGAAAGCAGGACTCCACAGGCTTTGGAACTACTCTCCATGTAGGCTGTGGAATTTTGTATTCCATTTTTTTGTTACAGTAAAAATAGAATATGAAATATCTCACATGGAACAGTGAAAAATAGAGGGGGTTTTAGTCATTATATTTCAGGCTGTTGCAAGTTTAAGAGATGGAGAAAGCAGAAGTCTTAATGGAAAAGACACATGTTGACAATGAAGAGAGGAGTTCCTCACAGTTAGCTCAGGAATTTGAAAATGTAACAGGGACACACCCAAATGAAAACAAATTTCAAATGTAGTTAAAAAAATAATTCACCCAATCTTGTTTATAAAAAGAAACACAGGAGGGTTACATTGGCATGAAACTATGTTGCTGTGAAACTTACATGCAGGAGATTTACTTCGTTGTGATACAAACTCAGTTTTAAAAGAAACTACAACCAAAAGCTACAGTTTTTCTTGGAGAAGAGTTTTTGGGCAGCTGTGTTTTGCTGCTTTAAGACAGGCATTTGTGTTTAAAGTTCTGGTCTGTATTGTGTTTGTCAGTGTATATTGCTAACAAAATGTTAACAAAACGTTCCCCTTAGAGTTTCTGTATAAACAATAGGCATCTTTGTGTAAGACAAATCTACACATGAACAATATAGTTCTACTTGGTTATACTCCAGAGCAACCCGTAAAAGGATGGGAATTTATTTACAAATGAAAATCCCAAGACTGAAGCTCTTAAACTATGGATATGATACCCTTGACCATACTCCTGGCTCCAAATAGTCAGGTAGCACATTGAGACTTCAAAGAGGCACTCATGCATGTTTCCTTATTTCTGTGCAAAGCCCTAGCAACAAGACTCCACACATTAGTGAGTGTTTACAGGACCTGGCTCCAATATACATTCCTAACATACAGGCCTGGCTTGACTTTGACAACTCGCCTGGTTACCCAAACAATCTGCACCACAACAGTTTGTTCATCACTAGCAGGGATCCATGCGACTTAGATACTATCATAACAGTGATGGTAAAAAGATTTTAACACCTTAAGTCACTTAGTAAACTCCTCCCTGCAATAGCGTGGCTACATCATTACTACAACATAAAACTAAGTAAATTTTGCTCAAAGCCCAGTAAATTTCACAGGAGACCACAATTTTTTCTCTAAACAAACATCACCTTTCACGTCCACTGATGGCGGATTAGCTCAGTGCAGTTTGGTTTTATTTCAAGCAAATTACAGGAGAACACATGTACAGCTCTCAGTCACCTAAGCCACTGAAGCACGTAAGGCTTAAAAATACTTACCTCGGTGGTCTTCCAAGTCTTTTCACATGAGACTAAGCAAAGGTTACAAACCATCTGCTAGCACAGGAGGGAGGAATGCTATCATGGGCAGGGCCTGTCCAGGCAGATCCAGACGCACCCTGTGCCCACCTCTGTGCCCAGACACCTGCACCTCTACTCCAGGGTTCAAGATGCAACTGTGCTGGAGAACAGCTTCCAACCCAGGAGCTGAACGGAGCAGCCCACTCCTCAACAGCAATTATGCCAGTGAAATTAGGAACATGGCATTTTAGGCCAGCACACTCCATCCAGATATGGGATGTGCATCCCTGGAAGGACTGCAGACTATCTCCTTCCACAGGCACCTCTGCACCCAACCAGACGGACTCCCATCAGAGACAACATGCTTCCTACCCAGCCACCTCTCCTTCACATCTGCAGGAATGGAAGTTAAAATAATCAACCAACAAACAGAAAAAAAAACAAAACAAAACTAAAAAAAACCCAAACCAAACAAAAAAAACCTTTGCTGTTTTCAACTCTGGACGGAAGGGAACCTGGGCCCCCGGGGCATGGCCAGTGGGCAAACCTAGTGGAGGTCCACGCCGCTCAGGCAGACCCCGACTGGACGGGCTGTTTACCCCGCCGGCCCTCGGCCTTACACGCTTCGAGCAGGCCCTGAAGCCTCTGGCTGCTCCAGTAAAGGGCCCCGCGGCTCCGGGGCGGGTGTCGCCTCCGGGTGCGAGTGGGCAGGTGGGTACCTGCACTCCTGCAGCGAGCCACCAGGGCCGGCAAGAGGCAGCCGCGGTGAAGGGCCTCTACTAGGCGGTCACCTACCTCTGGCCCGGACTCGGAGCAGGTCAGGGGCTTTGCGGGGCGGGGGGAGATGAGGAAAGAGTTTGAGCCTGTCGGCGGGAGGACGGCGGAGCGCCGCCCCCTCTCCCGCTCCAGGGCTGTCCTGAGGGAGCGTGAAGGGCGCAGGCTGCAGCCGGCCGCTCCTCCCCGCCAGCGGGGCTTCTCCACCTCAGAGCGGCTGCCACTGCTGCCGAGAACGGCAGAGAAGGGGAAGGCGGAGGCGGTGATTAACGGCGGCAGCGTCCACCCCCCCCTTCCCCGCCCCTGTCTTCCCTCCCCTCGGCCACTGCCGCCATTTTGCCCGCCTGAGGCAGCCGGTGGCGTTGAGGCGTTGTGGGAGGGTCTGTGCTGCCTGCGGGAAATGGCCCCGGCCCGCGAGCTAGTGGTGGCAGCTTCTCCGAGGCGGGGTCGACACAGGAGCTGCGAGAGGCTGGTCCCCTTCCAGCTTCCCTGCGGCGGGGCTTGCCCTGTTCGGCAGGCTGGTGCCCCGAGCCTGGCGACCACCAGCCGCCCAGCCCGCCCGCTCTTCCCTCAGCAGTACGGGTTTTCCAAGCTCCGCTTTCCACACATCACCATCATCCTTCTGTTGTAAAATAAAGCGTGACGCATCTTCCTGGCTGTGGCCTGCCAGCAGCTTCCCAAAGTGAAGAAATTTCCTCAGTCCGCAGAGGAGCTGTGGCAAAGTAAGCAACGGCTACCTGCGGCCACTGTCGCCAGCCCTGAGTCGGCCCTGGGGCCTCCTAAGGTTTCACTCTCCGTGGCTCTCTGCCAGCATTGCCGCTTTCCGAGACTGGTCCCTCTAGAGGTGATGAAACTGTCACCCACATGGCTTAGACTGAGTTTCATTCCATCCCTCTGAGAGCTGGCGTGGAAATGTCAAAAGGCTGCAAACCCAATCAGATTCGTCTGTTTCATCAAATGTCATATTAAATGTTAGATTCAATACACAATATCCTAGTATTATATGAAAACATTTAGCACAAATACTCTATCCATAGCATTGTACTGTGATATCTGCATGATACTAAAATGCTCTTAAAAGCTTCCTTAGTCTTGAATGTTAATGGTCTTTTTCTGTTGATAGATAACTAATTCAAGGTGATAACATAGGTTCATCGCTTTAGGTAGAGGAAAATGCATTCTTAGTTTTCTTCTTGGTGAAATAAATTGCAATATTACTTCCCACTTCAGATTAGACCCATTAAGCATTGGCAGTATTTAATAGAGTGAGCATGCCTAATACAATTTGTATCTGATATTACTAAAATGCGTAACATTGTATTTGTTAGAGCACCAGGACATGCATATGCCTCCCTTGGTATCTATGATATATCACCATGGAAATTCTTACAAATAGCTATACCCATGTTGATCTCAATCCCTAGTAAAATTCAACACACAGGCATATGCTTAGAATTTTGAATAGACTAAAGTAATTATTATAATCAATGTAATTTTTGTCAGAAATATCAGAAACTTTTTTGTAGGTCTGTTAATCTTTGTCCTTCACAGAAAATAAAAAAGTTATTAGTTTGGAGTATCCAGTGTAAAATTTTGGAAGTACTACCAAAGAAAAATGCTCATTTACCTTTACTGAATGTATTTTAAAGGATGTCCAGTGGTACAAATGATACTGAAGTCCAGCTTAGTGGAAGACAAATTATCTCAGACAAACTTCATTTTTTTTCAGGATCTTTGATTTACCCTGCCTTTCAAGTGTATCTGTTGGAGTCCTATTAAAATTAAGTGCTTGTATGCCTCGTGGATATTCCAGGAGGAATGGCATCTCTGTCCAGGTCACTAAAGGTCTGTAGCAGGTGTTGCTTCCTGTTCACAGGTTTTGTCCTGTACCAGCTCACTAGTTCAGTTACAATTTTGTAAAGATGGTGGTTCTGTTCTGGAATATGTAAATCCCAAATAGCAGTTTCAGGGGGAAAGCAGATGTTAGATTTTTTTCTTAGCAAGCTCTGCTGCTTGTGTTTCAAAACTCAGAGAAGGCTTCTTTCCTGTCCTCATTTCCTGTGATTTCTCTCTTGATCAAAAAATAAATCAGAATTTCAGTCAGTACAAACTCCAAGCTATTTACTGGAAAAGGGAGAATACTATTTATTCCTCCTATGAGTTCTAAGAATATTCTTGGTCTTATAAAATAAGATGAAACCTGCTAACAGAGTAAACAGTTCTTGGTAAATTCTGCCAACTTCCAGCCATTTTCTGCAGGTTATTGCACAGTGCTGCAAGCATGTGACCTATTCCACGGAAATTAATAGAACTTCTCATTTACTTGAAATTAAGATACACATAAAATATTTGCAGTCTTGGGACTTGCTTTTTGGTTTGTGAAAAGGCTATTAGTCCTGACTCTCAAATGGTATTTTTTTCATATTTCTATATTTTTTTAAGTTTACTTTGTTTACAGTTATTTTTCTTGCTGACATTTCTCCTCTTTAAAGATAAACCAATATAGTGATCTTTGTTTTGTTTTGGAATACATCCTTACATACAGCAATAAGAGTAGGAGAAAGAGATGATTAATTTAATGATGATTAAGGAAAGGATAGTTTGTAGGAGGTGATACTTTTAAAGAGAATCAGTACTAGGTTGAAAAAAAAAAAGGAAAAGGAAAAAAATGGTTACTTTAAAATCACATCTCAGAAATTATTTTTTTCCTCTCTTTTTTTTTTACTGAGGTATATTGAGATCTCTGAGCTGGCATTCCCAAACAGAAGATGTCAGAGTGAAATCTGACTCCTTGTTTTACTCTTCTTGTTCTGTTGGCTGTCTGGGGAGCTGCATATACTGGATGTACATTATCCATGACTGTTTTTCTATGGCTCTCTTGGAAGTAATGTCTTTCGACAATATGGCCTCAGGCTGGCAGAAAAACATGACATCCTAGGGAGATTGCTTCTTTCTGGATGACTATCCCTTTAAAATAAACTTTACAAAAAAGTACTCCATTCCTCCATGTGAAACATAACCTTTGTGTTCCTGGAGGAAGGGGCTTTCGATGTCAGTTCTGAGCTGCCATTAGGAGTTTCAAGGGTAACAGTCATCCATGCCGTGAGTTTTATCAACTGAAGTATCAACTCTCACTCAGCTGCCCTTCCTGGATGGCAGCTAAACATATACTTCAAATCACTTTGGAAATTAAATTTAGCTATTTATTCTGTCATAAGTGCAGTATTATTTCTTATTACTTCAGGTTTGTGTGTCATTTTGGATTTTGTGAGAACTATACTATTCCAGTATTGCTGCCAGTGAAGGAGAAATCTGTGTTTGCAGATTTCCTTTCAGTTTAGGATACTCTGAAAATCAGGTGCTGTGAGCTGAATTTGTGTTGTCGTTGAACAAAACAAAATATAATTTTTAATTTACCACCACCACCACATTTAATGCTGAAAACATCTTGATCATGGAAGCACTCTAGTTAAATATTTTATGTTTTGGGAAAGACTCACTTGCTGTGGAAGTCTCTTTCGATTGCTGTGCTTTGAGAATCTATCACTGATCTGTGGAGAAAGGGACAGAGAAAGAATAACAAATTGCAATTTTGTTTACTACTAGAATTGTAAGTGACAGCACAGGATTGACTGTGGGATATTCTGCATCTTTAGTTTGACAGGGTGCAACAGTCCTGTGGCCATGCAGACTTCACAGCTGTCATTTATACCACAGTCCATGACCACACAGATGTTGTGGTTATAAATGGAGACAGATTGTGTGCAAGGTGCTCTGCTCTGCTCCAGCGACACACAACCTTTTACTGCCAGAACTCGAGGACAATTTGTAGCTGCCACAGCAGTACTAAACCATGTATCATCTACATGCAAGCAGTATATCCTGTCCTCCAGCACTTCACCCAATTAAGGATGGTCATAGTCACATGTCCAAGTTGTTAAAAGACTAGGTTTAGATTGCTGCCATCCAGCATCCAAGTTTCAAGATTGAAAAACATATTCTTGGCCCCTACAATTAATTCAGAGATCTAAGAGAGACTTATGGGCTTTGTGCAAGATTTGAAACACAGTGAGGTACGTGTGTCTGGAGGACAGTTTGATGCTAACTGGGCAAAGAACTGTCCTTGTAGCAGAGGTACTCCAACCCCCTGATCATTTTTGTGGCCCTCCTCTGGACCAGTTCCATCAGGTCCATGTCCTTCCTGTATTGAGGGCTCCAGACCTGGACTCCAGGTGAGGTCTCATCAGAACAAAGTAAAGTGACAGAATCACCTCTCTGGATCTGCTGGCAATGCATCTTTTGATGCAGCTCAGGATGTGATTGGCATTCTGGGCTGCAAGCACACACTGCGTGCTCATGTCCAGCTTCTCATCCATCAGTACCCCCAAGTCCTTTTCTGCAGGGCTGCTTTTTATCATCTCATCCTCCAGCCTGCATTGATAATGAGGATTGTTCTGGCCCAGGTGCAAGACCCTACACTAGGTCTTGTTGAACTTCATGAGGTTCACCTGGGCCCACCTCTCCAGCTTTTCCAGGTCCCTCTGGATAACATCCTAACCGTCTAACACATCAACAGCACCACTCAGCTTGGTATCACCTGCAAACTTGCTGATGGTGCACTTGATCCCACTGTATGTATCACTGATAAAAATACTGAACAGTACTGGTCCTAGTATGGATTCCTGAGGGACACCACTCATCACCAATTTCTATCTGGACTTTGAGCCATTGACTACTACTCTCTGGATGTGCCCATCCAGCCATTTCCTTCTCCACTGAACAGTCTGCCCTTCAAATCTGTGTCTCTCCAACTTGGCAAGTAGGATGTTGTGGGGGATCACGTCAAAAGGCTTGCAGAAGTCCAGAGAGATGACATCCATAGGTCATCCCTTGTCCACTGATGTAGTCATTCCATCATAGAAGGCTACTAAGTTTGTCAGGCAGGATTTGCCCTTAGTGAAACCATGTTGGCTCTCTGATCACCTCCCTTGCCTCCATGTGCTTTACCAGAGCTTCTAGGAGAATCTGCTCTGTGATCTTCCCAGGCACAGAGGTGATGCTAACAGGTTTGTAGTTCCCAGGGTCCTCCTTTCTACCCTTTTAAAAAAAAGGGTGTAATGTGTCCCTTCTTCCAGTCACTAGGCACTTCACATGACTGCCTTGTGTGCTTGATCCAAAGTGTTAATTAGTCCTTACCTGTTGCTTGTAATTATGTCTTTAAAAAATCAGAGTAGCAAGAGAAGCTTTCAATGTGAAGATTCTCAAGTGAAATTCCCACAGTTTTGAGGAGTGTTGGTGTACAGAAGAAATGGCACTTGCTCCTACAGCATTACAGACCATTTGGCTAATGAATTTTCCACATGGAGAAGAGATTCACTGTTAGCTATTAAAATGCTTCCCAGGAGCAGAGATGACACTTCAGAGCTCTGTTGGGTGGCAGTATGGGATAGTATACTTAGCAGAGGAACATTTTGGGTGAACTGCTTGCTCTTGAGAGGAGCTGGTGGGTATGCCTCTTTTTAAACCTCTCTAGGACTGTCCTAAGTAACAGTATCTGTAAAGACACAGATGGTACAGCCACAATGTTCTGTGCTAGTGCTCAGCACACTGCAGTACCATTAATTAAGCTTTGTTAGTTTGATGTCCAGTTTTTCTGACAAGGGTTTTTGATCTAATCTTGCAGAATTCTAAAACTCTGCCTTTTTTAATTTCTTTTTATATGCAAGTACATTTTAAAAGAAAAGATTTTCGTAATTTCTTTGTGTCCAGCTTCTCTAATAAGGTTGGACAGATTCTCACAGTTTCTGTTGCTAATATGATTCCTGGCAAATAGAGCAGAAGGTTCAGGAGAACAAAAGAAATGATCTAATTTTAGTAATGGTGCAGACTGAGTCTGTCATTTTTCTCTCTCTTTTATCCTCCTACCCTTTCTGAATGTCAGAACCTCTCTCAGCACTGAGTCTTTTCAGTTTGAATTGAATTCTTGTTCTTCATCAAGGACTGGGCATGGTGAGTTTTAGATACTACTCCTAACAGAAGCTGGAGTATCTGAGAGGCTTGTCAGTGAAACTCTGACTTGTCACGGGTAATTTGCTAAGAATGAACTACTTCTAGTGAAGCCATTTTTGCAAATTAGAAAACCTTTTATCTGAAATTTCACTTAACATCTATGTCAGGTTTCTACTACCCATTTTAAATCTTAAATTGAAGGTTGAGTCTAGTAAAGTGTAAAGACAATAAAATAATTTAGTTCCCGAAAGACAAAGAGGGTTGCATTTAGTGCAGTAGGTCTACTCAGCTTACAAGCTCCTCACACCTCTGTCCAGTGAAGTTCTTTAGCCTGTGTGTAATTGATGTATGAGAATTTCTATAGAAGTCTTAACATAAAACATATTCCTTCAAAGGCAATTAAAATACTAACACATTTTAAATTCAATATATGCTTACAGACTTTTTCTAGGTTTGGCTCTCAGGGTATTGTTCTAGTGAACAGCAATTACACTTGTCTTAGTCAACCTTTCTCTTGTTGTGCTCCTGTTTTGGATGTGAGCAATAAACAGGCTGTATTTGCAGTTTACAGACGTCTGATGTGCAGAAATGGACAACGAAGCAAAGAGTAAAGAATAACATGTTTTGAAGTGAAAATTGAGCAGTAACAAAATTCAGAAAACATCCTTTCTTGGATGTTAATTTATTGAGTGTACAACAAAAACACTGGTGTGACTTGAAAGAAATTGTAGTTCAACATTTTTTATTAAAAAAAATGGAAAATACACCCAGCCTAAGGAGTAATTTTGTTCCTGAACAGATCTACTTAAATAACCATACCAAACTTGATTAAAAATGTGCAATCATTTTTTCCAAATAAATCATTACTTAGTATCTAGCTCTAGTTTGTTTAATTTCATGTCATCTGTACAGAGGGGGACAGGCAAGGATTGCAATTAAATCTATAAAACCTATAACCGTATTAATTTCCTGTGACTAATGTAACAGAGCACACTCTTAGGATTGAAAATGGGGTGCTTTAATATTTTCATCTGCAAATGCTTGGTAAAATAATTAGGCAGACCTCTTCTAACTTTGTGATGGACTTAGAAACTAGGTTGAACTATTTTGAGGTAGGAGGAGTGTTGCTTCTCAGCTTCGTGCCTGTAGGAATTACATTTGCATTGCTTTTTCTGAAACCATTAGACCTGAAAAAAAAGAAAGCTTAAATGTATTCCTGGAACTGGAGCTTACAAAAGACCTCTGCCAAGCAGGCAATGTTTACAGTGAAATCTACCTTATCTTGCCCAAGCAGCTCATCATTTAACCAGGAAATAGGAGGGAAGGACTGTTCTCTCTCCATTCCTGTTTTCCATGGGTGAAGAGGTCTGGATGGTTCCACCTGGAGGCTCAGCTGAATGCAGTCTTCAGGCTGGGACAAGATCCCATATCAGCCTGTGGGGCTGGTCACAGCAAGTTGAATGGTTATGGAGAATGGCTACACAGCAATGTGGTTGCCCTCCATGGCATAGCCCTCTGTGCACCATGCAGCATTGACAAGAGTCAGCTGACCCCTTTGTGTTCTCCCTCACCTGCCACAGGACCACCTGCCCACCCCATCCCATCAGTATTCAGTCTTGCTTATCTCTTACCTCTTTCTGCTCTGGTCCCTGGCCACTGCTCTCACTTGCAGTCATTGAGCAGCACAATATTGCTGTTTTAATGAATGTTCATGAAGTGCTTCTCATCCAGGTACTGTGTAGAAGAGCAGAAATGGACAGGAGGATCTGGGGATTGCTGACAGTTTTCCCCAGAGTACAAGAAGGCCAGTGGTCCCAGGCATCTCTGTTGGGTGCCCTGTAGCCATCTTCAGACTTCTTTCCTATGCCTGGCACATATTTATCACAGGATGACTTTCTGGCAGGGCTAAGGCATGTGTAGCCCTATAGGTGAAGCAGAGCCTGTGGTACAGGCCCCTCCCAGCGCAGTCACATGCAGCTGTTGTTAGGGTGCTAATACTGTGGCTAAAGATGTCTGTGTTCTCAAGGCATATTCAATCTGGCATAAAGCCCATAGCTAGAGCTCAAATTCTGCAACAATCATGTTTACATTGGCAGGGCTTCGAACAGAAACTCACATTCTTTCCAGCTGGCTCGTGTGATTCTAGCAATTAATTCAGATTTTCCAGTGGCAAGGGTTTGTTGATACAGCTTGTTGCTCTTCCTGTTGCAAAACACATCAATAACTTGGAAATAAATTGTCTAGGCAGTCACAGAATCACATCACTGTTGAAGTTGGAAGGGATCTTTGGAGGATGTCTAGTCCAAGCCCTGCTCTAAGCAGGGTCAACTACAACAGGTTGCTCAGGTCTGTGGTCCTGTTAAATTTTGAGTATCTCCAAGGATGGAGTCTCCACAAACTCTCTGGGCGACTTGTTGCAGTGTTTGACCTCCCACCCAGCAAGAACTTCTTGTCTTTAGATGGAGTTTCCTGTTTTCAGTGCATGTGCGTTGCCTCTTGCCTTGTCACTGGGCACCACTGAGTGCTTCACTTTTGGAGCAGGTTGGGGTAGGGCATGGTAAGTATGAATCTCTTTGGATTCATGGAGATCTGGGATGCAGCTATTAATCACTCAGCTCCATTCCTTGCGTGGCCGGTTGTAGTCCAATGCCTCACCTGGAGATGTCTTGCTGTCTGCCTGCCCTGAAAGTGAAGTTCCCCACACCTCCCTGCTGGGATGCTTCAATCTGGAGGTGGAAGAATGCCCATGTGTTTAAGTTCCTGGACTGACATGCTTCTAGGCTAAAAAAGTGAAAAGCTCTTTTCATTAAGATTTTTTTTAACCAGACCAGACCAGATAAGTAAATCTGTTAACTTTGGCTTTCCCCCTGCAAATTAGCTACTGTCAGGTGAATTCAGTGTGGTACCAGGTGGTAGGAGGGAAAACATAATTATTTTGAAAAAAATAAAATCCTGCTTTACAGACATCGCTCTTTAAAGTGGATCAGAGTTGTTACAGAAAACATAGCAATAGTCACACTAATGATGGCCCCACTTCGTTTAATAGGTCCCGTTAATGGTTGAGGCTTTTTCTTCCTTTTAAAATGCCCGTTTTGAGGTCAGATGATTCATGATAACACGTTTTTCCTTTTGTGGTTAACACCTTGACCCGGCATCTTGGCAGCAGCACGGGGAAGCTGTGGTGGTGAATCCAGGTCCTCGGGTCTCTGAAGGAAGTGCCTGCCCATGAGCGGGTCTCCGGGATTAAGGAGGAAGCGGTGGTTTTAGCGAAGCAGACTCCATTCTTTGGAGGGGTGAAGGGAGGTGAGGGAAGCTCCTGTTGCTTATGTGATTATTGCTAATTACTGTGATTGAGCATCCTCAAGACAAGAATATTTGGTGCCTGAGGTAAAGCTTGTTTGCATTCATTCCTTTTTTCAACTGTCTCGTAGTGCCCTCTCGAGGCAGGAGAGCAGCCAGTTTTGTTCGTTCTTTTAAGGCAGCTGAAACACAAACTGGAAACAGACCTGGTGAAGATGATGTTTGCTTTGAAATCCAAATAAAATTTGCTCTAACTCCATGCAAAGTCAGTGGGTTTTGGAGTCCCATTAAAAAACAACCACCAACAACCAAACCACGCCAATCCCTTTGTCTCTGGCTTTTCCACTGGAAAGGACACAAAAAGCCACAAAGGTGCATTTCCCTGGAGTAGGAGCTAGCAGATCATTGCAGGGTTAAACGCTGGCTGTTTCCACACAGGAAGGAACACATTTCCCACAACATGCGTGTCTGCCCTTGAGTTTGAGCACAAAATGCATCAGGAAGTGCTGACACATTTGGATACTCTAGTGGATTAGGAAGCCTTGAGATATTAGGAAGGACAGCCTGTGGGCTCAAGTCAAAACAGAAGGTATTATTGTGCCTGTGGGGAAGGTCTCTGTGTGAGGTGCCTGTCCTGCCTGGTTGGGGGGAAAGCCAAATTCCTCAGGTGTGATCACCACCTTACTGTGAAAGACTGCAAGCGGTAGGTTTTTGTTGAAAAATAAATATTATATGCTTGGTCTTGAAATACCTTGTCAGGAATATTTCATCAGCTGACAGCAGATTGTTCTTACAAGAATGTTTCATCTTAAATCCAGCAAGGTGCAAGGGCTGGCAATCCAGAGGGTCAGTGAATGCATCACTTTTGGTTTGGACCAGGATAGGGTTGATGCTGGGTGTTGGGTGCAAGGACTTTTGGAGAGATAAGCACGCACTGGGTGCACTCTGCTTTATTAGCAGTCTATCTTACAGCTGGGTAGGATATATTTAACCTCCCTGTGCAGCTTCTGATGTCACCTTTTCACAGGATCCTACTGAGCTGCTTCAGGCTGTTTCTGTCTGATCCCATTCAATGGAGGTTTGAGAAGAGGCACAGGAGCCAATTGCTACCTGTAGTTTGTTAAAGTCTGTGTCCTTTCAGACCTCCTGCTCCTTCTAGGTGCTCCATCAACAGCAGTCACTCTGGAGTCTGCTATGTCCATCTGACCAAAACCTCTGTTTCTTTGTTTCAGATGAGATAAGCGCAGAGTGCTTGGTACAGATGTAGGTTCAGACCTGGGAGTATCAGAGGCTGTGTCCACGCCATAGAGATAGCTACACCCTGCACTGATGCACCCATGATGCACCACCAAAACAGTGGGATGATGAATGCATCTCTGCTTGGTTGTCTTACCAAGTGGTGTGACACCTTTTCTCCTTCTGATAACAGGACAGCTGTGATTTTCTGAGCCATCTGAAGCACCTGGGAAGCAAGATTTTCTCAATGAAGGTTTTTTCACTCTGATTTTCCTCTGAGGCTATTATAGATTGCAGACTTCATGAACTGCAACCCTTCCTCCATCCCATCTTTTATGTGCAGCTCAATTTCAGAGTATGGAAGGCTTTTCATGTGTTGATTTTGTGCCCATATTGGACACATTTAAAAATACTTCTGGTTTTAAATGCCTCTTGCTTCTCATAGATTTTGATGGGGACAGTTGGCAATATATATAAACAAATGCTGAACAACATGCTGAATCTGAAGGCTTAAATCCCCTTCACGGAGTGGCAAATTGAAGACTCAAAGGTCCTGTTTTGTTGAAAAAAGGGAACTCTTGGGCCCAACAAGTTTTGTTCACTGTTACAATAGGGAACAGCTAAGTGTGGTTTGAGGTTTCTGTTAAGTTAACCCTGACTTATTTCCATTGTGACAAGTACTGCTAAGAACCCCCTTAATGTGTTAGTAAAGTCGAAGAATGACAACCAGTTAATACTTTACATTTTGAATGCTGCATTTAAAGCAAAAGCTTTACATTTTAAACACATCCTTTATTCCCTTTCCCTGTTGCTGGACTAGGGGCTTAAAAAAAAATAAATCCACATTTTATGTGGCATTAGCTTTCTTTTTGTGGGGAAAAAACAAAGTTAATTTAAATGGTCTGAAACTGGCATTGTCTTTAATATTACCAGAGTCTTAATTTCTCTAAGAGGAAAGTGCAGGTAGCCTGAATCCTCCTGAACACATGCTAACCTGGCTTCTATGGTTGTTTCCTTCCCTGTGGTCTGTTGGGTTTTGTCCATCCATGGTCTCTCACTCTGTTGCCGTTAGCTCCTTGGAGCAGGAACCATGTGCAGCACATTCGGATCCATGACTGGCCCAAATTGCTATGATTGTGAGAATAATAGCAACAAAAAACATGGAAAAATAAGATAACATTTAATCATAATTTTAATTTTTTTTTGTTTCTTCTGTGAAGAAAGACAAAAGAAAGATAGCTTCTGCCTACACTTCTGCCTTTCATCTGCAACTGTGCTGGTAGCAAACCAGCAGTTACTCAATACTTGGTCTTGGACACCCTTTGGATGAGTATGAGATTGTGTGGGATGTTGTCCTAGATTCATCTCCATGAGAAGTTGATAGTGGTATGATAACAAGTAGTATTATCTTGACAGCTAAGGAAGAAATGAAGGAGAGAGGTGGCAGGTGTACCTGGGTTCTCTCTGGTCAGGTCAGGATGTCTTGAGCATTGAGACCACAGAGGTCCACTGGTGTGTGGTTTGAAACCAGGCTTGCAGAATATGCTGGGGTGATAATCACATTTCTCCCAGCCCCCATACGTTCCTCTGTGCCGCCCACTCATCTATGGAAAGGTGGCATATTTATTCTGGTAGAATTAACTAATCAAAATATGCTGTTGGTGATTTCAATTATAAATGTTTCCTCCCATTCTTAAAATGTTTCCACTTGTTTTCTTGGCAGGACCTTGAGGATGTCTCCTGAGAGTTCCTTTCACATAGATATGCACAGAATAAATAGTTTATCTCCAGCTCCTGCTGACTTTCATGAATAATTTGATGTAAAAAGCTAAGTTGGACTTTTGCTGGGTTGGATGATTTGGGAGTACCAGCTTCTAATCTTTTAACCACAGACCAAAACAGACTTTCTAGTTTTAGAGGCCAAGGTGGCCCCTCTGGCTGCCACTTACCAGCAACCTTTCTTGCAAATTTCCAATATCTTAACTTTTCATCCTTTAACTACCAGGTGGTTTTGGGCTCCCCAAAAAATGAGAGAGGGTCTGGGGTTTCCAGCTGATAGAATTTCTCTTGTGGGTAAAAACTGTTTATTTAAACAAAGATTTGGTGGGACATACAACTGTGATATTTACCATTTCTTGTTCACCATCAAGTATACACCAGGAAATATTGTGGTCACTCCTGGAGGTGAGCGGCTTGTTTCACAGGGTGTATTCATCTGCCCAGCCTCACTGAAGGCAAACAGAATTGCTTCTCTGAGCAATGTCACACATGTGCCTAAATGATTGTAGGAGACTGAAAGGAGTTGGGAGAAGAAATAATAGCAGTACTTCATCTCTCGCAGAGCAGTGCCAACAAAATAATGAAGCCACGTGAATGAAGAACCAACATAATAATCAAGCTCTAACCATTTCTGGAAAATTAGCACTTCTTCCATAACAGTAACGGCTGCTGGGAAAATGGTGCAAAATATTAACTGTCAGGTTAAGCACACCTTAATCAACACGTGCCGAGTCCTGCTGATGTGTCCTCAAACCTGTTACTTAAGTACTTGTTAAGGCCAATTAAATAAACAACATTTTAAAGCCTAATAGCATAAACCACATAAATAACATAAAGGAGCCACAGTGGTTGAATGGGTGGGTGTTCAGCCCTTCCTGATTTAAAACAGTGAAGTGAAAAATGTTGCAGCCCTTGAAGGTGATTTTGAAGATGAGGAAGTGACTGTGCCACACAAACAGCAATCAGAGACAATTAAGAGAACTGGGACAAGTGCCTCATTCTCTCTGCAGACTGCATGGGAAATTGCGCTTTACATTGCGGTCTCGTTGCATTTCAAATAGGGCCCCCAGCTATGTCATTTTCCAAGTCCAACTCAAATCAAAAGATATTGCTTAAAATCTTTCTATTACTCCAGAAGTGAAAGGAATGATTGTCTATGCTGATGAGCCTGGAAGATTGTCTTGGAAAGAATTTGACAGTTTTGTCTCCCAGTCCCATTATGATGTTATTACTGCCCCTGAAGGAGACTGACAGAGCCTGAATACCAGTGTAAGTACAGGGGTGGTTTAGGACGGCTCTGCTGCTGCACATTTCATGTTGTTTCTCTCCACAGTAGAGAAACTGTGTGCTGTGCATGTGTTTTCTTTTAAAGCTTAATCCATTGAAGAATCTTGGCGAGACTGTACTGTAACAAAAGAAAAGTCAAGCAAGCTAAAAAAAGCCTCATAAAAATAGGAAGAATGAAAATAGGGAGATTTGGAAATAATGATCTATGTCTAATTATAACCCTATCCCTGGGCAGAACCTATCCCTATGCAGAATGCACAGCCCCTGAGGACTACTTTTTCACGAACCTTCTAGTAAGCATGGAAAAATTTCAGTATGTGGTTCAGAAATTTCCTGATGTGCAGAAGTAGCCTCAGTTTGGTAGCCTTCTTCACAAAGACAGGAATACAGTGAGCTTTGAGAACTCTTGTAGCTCTTTTGGTTGGTCATAATATATTGGAGTGCCTAGAAATGAGCACCTCTGTTTTTAAACATGCTTGTTTCCTCTGATGTACTTGCACCAGGGCAAATTTAAGTCAGCTGAACAGGTAAATACCTAGACGGATATGTACGTATCTATAGGTAAATACCTAAACAGGTAAATACCTAGATGTTTGTTTGCCCATTTAGGTAAATACCTACTTATGTGACTAAGTTTCTCCTGGTGCAAATGCTTGTCTGCATTTGCTGTTTGTGTAATACAATAATTTTTGCTGGTGTTTAACATCTTAGTTATGAGTAAGAAGCAAGTGAGCAGTAATATGAACATACTGAGTTAAGTTCCTTACTGGAATATTGGTGGGGGTTTTGTGATGCATATGCAAGACAGTTTACTGAAGATAATTCTAGTAACAAAGCAGAGGACCTGGAGGAAGGCTTGGGAGAGGGCCGTGTGCTAGAGGCACTGCCTGGCTGTGCCATCTCAGGAGCAGTGCTAAGCTAAATGCCTGTGTCTGTGTTTCTTCCATGCTGCAGCCTGCGAGAGCCTGAACCCTGAGGAAACCCAGCTGCTAGTGCCTCCATAGAGCTGCCCTGCTGTCACCTCTGTCTACCTGCTGGGGGAATGAGCAGTGGCCCAGCCACTGCTGTGGCCCTGGCACATGCTGGAGTGCAGAGGAACGTGGGGGGACCGTACCTTCTGCTGACTGCCTCAGTGTGGTGCCCAGTAAACCTTCCCTTAACCAGCCATGATTTCTTTGCTCACCATCATGAAAGCTGTAAGACAGAGGGGCTGTGGGCTGTATATAGAAGTGATGCAGTCTGTGCCTTCTCCCAAGGAAGTGTCAATCTCCATCTTGTCTCACTATTTTCTTTACAAAAGACACTTTTAAAATGTTCTTTTTTAATGAAAAAGGCTCTAAATGTAAATGTTCAATTATAATGCTAATGGATCGAAAGGTAGTATAAGGTCTCTTTGCTCAGATGCATAAACCATGCCATCTTAGAAAACAAGAACCTAAATCAATTATTTCCAGATTAAAGATTTAATCTTTCACTTTTCACTGTATAACAGGTGACTGAGAAATTATAGCTACAATAATTACCTGGTACTCTCTCTCCTCAATGCAGTACACAAGCTACCCAGAGCTCTGAAAAGAAAAACAATGCCTTGTTGATTTGTGTGGGCTGCAGAACAAATATGTCCACTAAGGTGAAGAGGAATTTGTACAGGATATAGGCTGCTTCTGAGCTAGGGATTGTAGAATTAGTTTACAAATTGTGAGGACCCCAACAAGAAGCCTTTCCCAGTGTGATGTCAAGATCATTCATATATGAAACTACACAAAAGAAAGAAAAATATGGCACAGCCGTATCCGCTGCTCTTAGAACATCAACCAGTACCCAGACTTGTGATGGATAACATCTCTAGCAGAAATCTCATTCATTTCAGTGGGGCTTACTTAGAGCGTGGCACTACTCAACTAACAATGGCAAAATTGGGTCCTAACCTGCTTGTTTTAAAACATCTTTAGCAATTTAACATCCAGGGGCAATTTCTTGTTGCAGTAAGACCAATGGGCATTTTGTGACTCAGTTTCTATATTGTAAGATAATTAACATTTTGTACATTTTCATGTGCTTCAAGTGTGTAACTCCTAAATAGAAAGGCACATTGATGGCCATAAAAATGCAGTGTTTGTTATTTTGTATTCACTAGTAACTCTGTGGCTCCAGGTTATTATCTCTGTCCTTTTCTGAAACAGAGCCGAGAGGCCAAAGGGAGCGAGATACCAACCTGAGACAGCAGTCTAGCAAGAACTGCAGAGTTGTCACTGCAGAGAGACTTCTAGCAAAAGAACTGACACTTACAGTTACTGAGACTGTCAGTCCAAATCTGTGTTGCTTTGGTATCCCAGATAAAGATCAGGCCAACTTAAGAGCTGGCAACAAGCCACACAGACAGATGGACAGATTGGTGAGCAACACAGAGACAGTGCAGGAGCATCAAGTGGGTTCTGAAGGCAGTGTTCACAGCTGGGAGACTCCAAAGAGCTGGCCAGCCTGAGTGTTTTTAAAAATAATGTCTATCTTAGGAAATGCCACAGTTTTATTGGTGCTAGGTGACATAACACACGCAACAAATCAGGGATGGGAAGGGGTATTGTTAGTTAGTGTTGGTAAAGTTGGCTTGAGCTGCACAAGAAGGATTTGAAGAAAGGGCATTCTTTCCAAGCCCGGGAGAGAGCAGAGTTCAGAAATGGTCATAGAATTTCTCTGTGCTTTTCTGTGGCAGGGTGAAATACATCCTACACACAGCTGAGCTGAGCAGAGCAGAACAGCAGAGAGATTGCCAAAGCTGCTGGTTACAGATGGGGAGGAAAAATCTCACCTTGGATTCCAAAGTTGGAATTCATTATAAACTCACATTTAGCCTTCCTCTCCAATGAGGATCAGCATGGGGGTAGGGGCACTGTGGCTCCTTTCTTGGGACAAGGGTAGCATTTAGTAGACAGGATAAACAGTACAAGCTGGAAATCCGAAAACCCAGAGGAGAAAATCTGATGCCAGTGCATTTTGGTTTCAAAGGAAATAATTGAAAAGTTTTGATCTGAATTTAAATATTTATCTTTAAGCAGTTTATTTCCTGGGACACCAAACATTAGATGGTTCAATCAAATGATTCAACCCTAAGTAAAAATGGGGCTGCTCTGTAAAAATGTAAATGATTTGTCCTCACATGCATCAGTATCTCTTTGACTTACAGTATTTCATGTCTTCTGTTTGCAAAGTGGAGAGGGTTTATCCAGGCTCTATCTGGACCGTACTATATTGTATCTTCTAATAATCAGTCCAAGCTGCATTTCAAACATCCCTTCTACTCTGTTTTCTGTATTTCATTCATTATTTCTTTAAAATTCCTGGGCTGCCCTGTGTATTTCACCAGTGTTTATACATATAAGACAGCCAGGTTTTGAGTCTTTCGCATTGTTTGTTTGTGCTATTCTTGTGAACTCAGCTTGTATTTAACCCAGGAATAACAGTCAGAAAAGGTCAACACAAAAGGAAAAATAAAAATTAAAAACAAAAAGAGAGTGCAGTCACTGTCATGTCCAGTCACAAAGTGGATTAGAAAGGGACAGGACAAGTGAAGGGACTGACAAAGGGCACAAGTTTCTGTTTTGTTTTGAAACTGGTTTAGATTTGCTAAATCAGAAAACTGGTACCAACTAAGAGCACTGATTTATTGCTCAGTTCATGTCTTAGGGTGCACTAAAGGCATAACAGAAGAAACGACATCAGCAGACACCCCTGTGCTGATCTTTACAGAAGAAAGGAGTGTTTTGTTCTCACACATGTATAATCAGAGCAGTATTGTGGGACCTCAGTGAGGCCATGCATGTGGCAAAAAAAAGACATCAGGAGTGTATTGTGATGGTGAAGAAAACATTCAAAGCAGCATCTTTAATGGATATTAGCATATTACCTAACTTTTTAAAGTTCACAAAATCACAGAATTAACCACAGAATTAACCAGGTTGGAAAAGACCTTTGAGATCATCAAGTCCAACCTATATTCATGGAAGAAGAAACACCTTTCTATTAACTCACTTGCTTAAGACTTTTGTTCTTTGATCCAAGACAGTTTGCATTAATTTTGCGGTGAGGCAGGCAGGCAGCTGCACTTCTTGGGCTTTTCCAGATTATGCTTACAAGCTAATAATATGCCTACAGTACATTAAATAAAACAAATACATTGAAGGATCATTAAGGGTACGAGGGAATTGGCAAAACAATGGAGTTTATGCATTAGGGTCAAATTCTAATATGAAGACTTCAACAGTATCTCTTAATCAGCTGACCCATCAATGCTTCCAGTGCTATCTCAGGACAAAACTTTGTGAGGTTCCTCTGTTTTCTGTGAGCGCTATAGGTTCTGCAACAAGGTGAGAGCACAAAGGCTAGATGGTCATTGTGCTGTATTCAAGGAGGCTCTGATTTGGATCATTAGAGGCCCTAGACCACAGCTGTCAGAGTAGAAGTTACCGAACTGTTGGCACTATCTTGTCTTGCAAAGATTAAGTGCAGATCATTGTGCACCACCAGCAGAAAGAATGCAAACATTACATGGAACCCCAGCTCTGAGTCAGTGAGGGTACAAAGGGATGAATGTGGACTTAAGTCTGCCTCGGCTTTTTTTTAAGGTCACTGATTCTCCCTAAAGAAACAAAACACCACATACTTGTGTGCACACAAACACGTAGAGTAATTAAAAGAATTAACATGGGACTTAGTTTGTGTTGCAAATCAAGATTCTTGTTAAGTGGAAATTTGCCATATGCTCTACAACACCAGACACAAAGAAAAGCCATTTTGCTAACTTAAATCTCAGTTTTGCTGTAGGATTGGGATGCCCATTGCTGCCCATTGGCTTATTTAGTTTAGAGATTTAATACTTATTTCAAGTAACCTTCTATCAAGGTTACTTGGAAGTTGCTTCTGGCATCTCTTTCTCTCAGGCTGCTGAGCTTTTATTTTGAGGAGAAAGTAACACAAATAATAAAATGCAGAGGTGCCAGGGGGCTTAGTGTAAAGAAGACTTTGAAATTTATATGTCCTTTTTTTTTTTTTAAACAAAAAACAGTCCAATTATGTACCACACAGCAGCAACTGGGCTAACAACAGCCATATGATGGAGTAGCTTGTAATCCGGTTGTGGGTCTAGCTCCATGAGACAGACTCCAAGGAGATGAGTTTTAAAGCTCCTTAGAATTAAGAAGGGTTTGGCAACCAAATTAATTGTTTTGGAAAAATCCTGCTTTATGGATCATGAAGAGGATAAAAAGGGAAAAAACATGTCATCTGTAGTGGTTAGTCAGATGTTCTTTTGGAGTTACAACGATTTCCTCTCTAATTCCTCTTCTTGTTGACATTCCCGTTAAAAGAATAATGAGCACTATGTCCCTCGCCTTAGTGCTACTCATCCCTGTGTACATTACGAAATCTTTGCATTAAGGGACCCAAATGGATTGAATCATATTGTAAGGCAGACATTAAAAACAATTGCACTCGGCTGTAAGCATGCATAAAAGTGAAGCATAAACCGATATGCTGCAATACAAGTGATCATAATCGCTGGGAGCCTGGGCGGGGGTTTTCTTTCAAAGAGGTGGTGGGGCCCAGACAACAGAGAACATGCATTGGTCCGGGTTAGCAAGGCTGAATTATTGTAGTCTCTGGATTTTTAATATTTGCCTAGATACCTTTTTAGCAGAGAGGTTGTGATGCATTGGAAAAATGTTTTATGCATTATCAGTGCCATTTTTAATGAACAGGAGACAATTCAACAGTCGCTGCATTGTATTTCCCCAGGTGTACATCTATTTTAGGTATTTTGTAGCTATGTAATGTATTTTCATAGGGGCCACACTACTTAATTATCCACTGCTTTTACAGTATTTTGGTAAAAATAGGTGTGCAAAAAAAGGTATTATTATTTCACAGGTGGCATAATAGCATCTTCATTAAAGAGGCTGGTATTAATAGTCCTGTAATACAGAAACCCAGGAGATGGTTCTTCACATGGAACATTAAACAGTGAAATATGCCAATTTTGACTTGATTTCTGTGCTGCTAAACTACCCTACATTCATTTGCTTCAGCTTTAAGCCCTTCCATTCTAGTATTCTCAAGCCCTGTTACAGAATTACAGCTTGCTTTTCACCTATCTTCTAACAGTTTAACATAGATGTCTGGGTCCAGCCCATTGTTCCAATTGTATATAGTTTAAAAAGCTCTGCAGTATTTTACTCTTTCCATTATATCTTGGCTTCCCTGAGCGCTCTGCTTGCTGCATTTTGCTTGTACTGGCTCTGTTTTCTAAACCCATTTATGGCTTTTTTTCTGTACACACTTGTTCATTGGGGAGCTCAAATTGACTTCTCTCCATTCTGTTTCCTTAACTAAAACCGCACCATTAAGGTTGATTGAAGTCTTTTGAAAACACTTCATAAAAAATGAAAGGCCATAAGAAATTAGGCTACCAGTGTTTGCAAATACCTGTTTTCAGCCAAACTGATGGGAAGGAATAAAAACTGAAATTTAAAAATGCTACTGATATATATGTGTTTGCTACATGTTTTTGTAAGAATATAAAAAGCATGTGAGGAATAAAATCTTGAGGCATTAACAAAATCTGCCATGCAGTAGCTTTTTATTTTTATTGTGGGTTTTTTTTTCTGAAAGCCTCTTCCCCCTATATAACGTCAGACACAGTTCTAAAGAGCGAAAACAGCAGAATGAACAGAAGTATCTGGATCACTTGTTTTCATGATTTTATCTTTTTGAAAAATATTTTTTGTTCTCAAATATTTCTCTTCAGCAGATACTGAAAAGGATTTCTTTTTAAGAGTAACGTTTGAACCATGAAGTAACTTATTTGTCAAGAATAGAAAGAGTACTTAATTGCTTTACAAATGGGAGAAAAAGACAGGTTAATTAAATCAGCAAAACTTTGAGGGTCTTTTCAGCACAAAAACATCTGTGCAGTGGTTGAGGATATTAAGTGTGTTTTACGTTATGTACATGTACACTTAATAAACAAGGTGGCCTCATTTTGTAAATGACCCTACAGGAATAAGGGGAGTCATTCTGTACAGCAGGCTGAATTGTCAGGGAAACTTTTATGGACATATGGAAATGCATCTGCTTTAAAAAGAGAAATATCAAGAGGGATTTGCACAAAGTTAAAAGCAAAGCAAGTGCTTTAGAATCAAAAGTGATTACAGCTTGCTTGTCAGAGCAGCTGAGACAGCTCCTCACCACACAAAATACTAATCGTTCCAGCTGTTTCCAGGCTCTCCTAATACTGCTGCTTATAATGAGAAAAAATATATACTTCAGAAATGTAGAAAGCTCTAAAAAGTATTTGATCCGAATTTATTTTTAGATAATTTTTCAGACAACTGCCAAACATATTTTATTTACAAGATATATTACTTCTATGGCTTTTGCTCTTTTCAGAAATATAGATATTCATTCTGACAGTCACCTTACTAAGTGAAGACATCTAAAATGTGGAAGACTTGCAGCATCAAACTCTGGTTACAGAGCAGTAACAAGAAAAATCTGTGCAGTTTGAGTTTTACAGTTTTAATATACTTTTTCCAACAAAACATTGTAATATGCAGAACTCCCCACTACCTAGCTCCAAGATCAATCTTAGGTTTGAATTCAAGATCAGACAAACCAGTAAAGGAAAGCTTTTCCCAGACTTTGTCTGTAATATTATGATCCATTTAAGATTTTTATTCTTTTTTATTTTATAAAAGCAAGAGAGTAAGCCCACCAGCCCTCAAATGCAGTAGCACTGGATGGTTTCCCTGAACACAAACTGCAGCATACTGTATCACTTCCTTTAAGAATTCTCCCGTTGATGGAGGAGAAGAGCAGTGAGATCAACAAGCAAAGTAGCTAAGTACAAGGAGGTCATGCAGCAGCGATGAGTTCTGTAGCAGTGGCACAAGGAAACCCTGTCAGTTTCCATCCCATTAAACGAGTTATGAGCTATGTGTTGGACTCACTGGGATTACCAGCAAACCCTTACCAAGCTGTGTGCTAGCTCTTGCTCACATCCTCTATCAATTATTCAGTTCCTTTTATGCAAATAATGCTTCATAGAAGCAATGGAGATCCATAATGGGAAGAGTAACATCCATTTAGAAGAATTAAATGGTAGCTAAAAAGCATGACACTTTGCAGGCAAAAGCTGTTGAAAGGGTGCAGCACCAGTACCTTTTAAATGTCTGCATGCCTGCACAGATGCAGAGATTCAAAGTTTTGTTTGCTTTTTTTTTTTTTTTTTTTGACAATCAACTTTATACAAAATTAAATACAAAGGCAACAGACTCCTGCATTCACAGCACTGCCCAGGGGACAGTCATGGAAGGGAGGCCTCTGTAGCAGATCTGTCTGTGTTCTTTGGGCTCTAAGTTCTCATTTGGTATTTTACAGGGAATGTGTGCAACAAGCCTGGATGCAAACAGTGTTTTTACTAAAGAAAGGCTTTACTGTTCTTTAGGCCCAGGAGTATGGAAAAAAACCTAAGGGCCACTGCTGCATCCCTTTATCGGGCAAAACATCCTATTGGCTGCAATGCATATATGGCATCAAAGCTTCTCTGCTATAGCACTGCTACAGTTCACTAGGCCAAAGACAGCAATGGTGTACGCAGAGGCAATTCAATTCCCATCAGTGGAAGCAAGTCTGTTGAGTGATGTTCAACAAAAATGGTCCAAAAAGGCTTGCTTTCTTCTGATCTTCTTCCCACAGAAGAGATTGATAAGTAAATGCAGACAATCCTGTGTACAATCCAGCCAAAGAACTGGTCATGTCTCTACCGTGAGACTTTAAATCCATGTCTGGGATTTTACTTGAAGGTTTATCCCTTTTCTTGTCAGTAAACTAATTATAGTGTTCCCTCTGAACTGTCTGTGGGCTGTGTGACCACTTACATCTGGGTTTGCGCTGGCAAGCTTGGGAGTGGTGATACCCCACTAATGCATTTCTACTGCAAAAGGCTGTGTTTGAGCTGCTTTTCATGAACCTGCTTGTCAATCAGTGGGGGTGAAAAGACCTCCATCATCCTGTGTGCTTCTACATCAGTTAGAGAATTTCATAATAGCTTTGAATTTATATCAGAAAAACTGTTTAATAACCTGAAGTGGGCCTATGAGGAAGCTGGGGAGGGGCTGTTTACAAAGGCCTGTAGCACTATTACAAGGCTGATGAAGCACTGGAACTGGTTGTCCAGGGAGGTAGAGGAGGCCCCATCCCTGAAGACATTCAAGGTCAGGCTTGATGGGACTCTGAGCAACCTGATCTAGTTGGGGATGACCCTGCTACTGCACCTTTAAAGGTCCTTCCCAACCCAGTGCATTCTGTGATTCCAATAAGGTAGAAGCACAGAAATAGGACCACAGTCTCAGCCTCAAGACTTATCTCTGTACTGCTGCAGCCCGTCTGCCACACTTTGCTAGTGTTACTCTTTCTGTGCAGGAAGCATGAATCAAAAGCAAACAAAATGTTATTAAAGCTTTCAACTTGATTTGGGAGACAATGCCTAAATTCTAAGAAACTCATGGTCTGAATCTGTATTTCCTGGAGCTCATGTACATGCTCCAGTGTTGTGTCTTCCAGACACAAAGGCATCTCTTCTAAAAGCTTTGTAATGAGAGTGTTCTGTATCCTTATGGTGCTTCTGCATTTGCTAGCTTTAATTATACTGTTATCTGCAAAGGAAAGTTTTTGCTAAACCAAGAGAGATTGAAGGTATGTTTAAATGGAGTGCAGTTAGCCTCCCAAACAGAATAATGCTCCCATTATAAAACTCTGCACTTAACAACTCCCTGGCAATAGGCAAAGGTGGAATTTAAAATCCCTGAAAGATGGAAATTTGAAAGAATATTATGCACAAGCATAGCAAGTTCAGCAAATGAAAAGAAGCGTGGCTATAGGTGGTTACAAATAGTCCTGATTTCATGTTCAGCACACTGTGCTTTTACAGCCTACAGAAATGAAAGCTCTTCACCTGTAACTGGCTGGCAGAGCAATGCTGTCTGTCTCAGATGGAGGTCCCAGGCCACTGAAGCTCCAAGTCCTGTAGTAAACTTTGGCTACTTTAAGGCATGGGACATTTCTACTCAGAATTATACAAGGGACTTTCTGCAGGGTTCAAAATTAGAGAGCACAAGAGAAAAAGCTGCACTGAGCAGTCTTTGCTCAGGATGAGCTCTCTCTCATCCTGTTCCTCTCCTCTTATCCCTAGTAAAGGCCAACTGTTAAGTCTTGCCTTACAATTCAGTCATTGCCTGTGGAAAGCTGGAACTGACCCTGCACAGAGATCAGTAATAGAAGGCCATAAGAAGGATTTGCTGCATGAGAAGTCTATTCTTTTTCCTCCACAGGCTACTGTTACAACCAGTTCACTCATAAGGGGCTATCTTCTGTTTTATGTTGTTCCTGTGTCTTCTGCAGCTGTACCTGTGCTTCTGTCTCCCCTTTAGGCTCACCTCCATAAGAGGGACAAATTGTTTTCCCTGACTGGTGTGCCAGGGAGACACCCTTGTGCAGGTCCCTCTAGCTCTCTTGCAATGAACAAACCTTACTGCTAGCAGGTGACAGCCAGGCAGATACCGTATGATCAAAGTTGTCTCTACAAAAACCAAACCAACCACATTCAAACCCATTTCCCAGGACGCCGAATTAATCAGAGCTCAAACTGAATCTGAGTCAAGGGTTGTGCTGCTCTCACAGACCCCGTTCAGCTCTTCAGACTTTCTGTGCCTTGAAATTTCAAGGATCTTTGATTTATTCTGGTGCAAATCTGCCATAAACTGGTTGAAGCTAGGGTGGAGTCTCTGCTACCCAGTGTGCTCATGTCACGTCCTGGTAGCCCTGATGTAAGAAATCAGCAGTGCAACAAAGACCCCTCGTGGCTGTCCTGCAAACCGCACAAGAGACAAAGAATTTACCAACCACGATGGGGATCTGACCACAAAGTGTTTGTGGTCTGGTCACAATTCAGCTGCCACCTCCCTGCTGTAGGCATAACTAATAACCTCTCTTTGAAGTCACCTAGGAGAAACCAAAGAAAAATAAGTATAATGCTTAATGGCAGCAATTAAATAGTATGATTCATAGAAATTTGATGATGGCTTCCAAATTAAGTTTAGAAACTCAAATCATGAAATTAAAACACCTCAGTAACTCTAGGAGTAATTTAATTGACAGGATACATGAAGTGAATGCTACCAAAAATTTATCAAGTCTGGAAATAAGCTCTTATGGTAGAGAGGTCTAAATATTTACAATTTTATGGGAAAGCAGCAGATATAGAACATCTAGAGTTTTGTATACCAGTGTATTTAAAAAACCCACCTCTCTATAACCTTATAGACTGTACCCTAAAACCTTATCTATATAGTATAAAAATGAATATAGCATTGGAAGTGAAATGTATTTTTTAAAAACAAATAGGTGGAATGACAAAGTCCATAACTACATTCAGCTGCAGTTTGATTGCTGTTCCTTGTGTCATTTCACACACGCAGATGTGTGAGAAAGGCTCTAAGGGCACAGTAAATATTCGTTATCCTACCAAAGTGACAGTTTTTGTGATTATCTAACTGTATTTCTGAACAGCAAACAAAACTCTTGCCCAGTAAATTAAGCAACATAAGCCCTTGATCTGAGCTGCGGTGATGTTTTGCTTCCTTCCTCACCTTTGCAGGAAAATCCATTACACTATAATCTATACTATTTTCCCATTTTAGTAAAAAGGAAAAGCAATTCCTCTTGGATCAAAGGCAGAGCCACTGTGTAGTAAAGGTGGAGGGATTGGACTTTGCCTTCTGTTTTTCCACTGCAAAACTGAAGAAATTATATTGAATCCAGACTTCTTGTCAACTAAATTCTGAGATTTTATTGCTGATTTATACTGGGGTGAGTGAAAACAGAACAAGCTACAGGGAGCACTTTGAGTCCCACAGAGCCCAGATATTCTGCATGTGTGGAAATGGTTGCTTTGCTAAATTAAATAGTTTCATTATGTATTCATATATAATTATGGTCAAGTTTTCCCTTCAGTGACTCCACTTAAGTCTGTGGAGCAATCCCCTGGAAGAAGTTTTTCCCCCAGAATTTCTCTCATTTTCACAGTTCTTTTGACTCCTAGGGTCAATTTAGCATAGAGAGGCTAGAAACCATTCCACACCAAACCACAGAGACTTTGCTTTTAAAAATATTCATTAATTTAGAGAAGTAAAAGCCATAATAATACATGTTTAATACATTAACAATGTGATATGTGGTCCTAGCATGCCCTGCCATGACAGTAACTTTATTATGTACTCTTCACCACTTTTCAAAGAGTCATAGAATTGTTTGGGTTGGAAGGGACCTTAAAGATCATCTAATTTCAACCTCCTGCCATGGGCAGGGACACCTTCCACTAGACCAAGTTCATCAAGGCCCCATCCAACCTGGCTTTGAATACCTCCAGGAATGGGAGCCACAACAATTTTGAATATCCATGGCTAATACAGATAAGATTTCAGTATATCACTTTACAAGTGTATCACTGTACAAGGATATAGCTTTATAAATGTTTTTAGAATGGTTTTGTTTTATGAAGATATTACGTAAGAAGATGGAATACTGGATTCCCTTTGGATCAAATTTGTAAACATACTTTTTTATTGCTCTGTTAGCCCTGCAGGGCCTAAATATCTCGCCAGACACGATGCCACTGAAAATCAACCACTCTGTTTCCTGTATGAATAGATGATTCACAAATGACAAGCAGAGAAATACACCATTAATTGTTCATAAACATACTGTTACATCTTTTAACTCCAATATAACTTGTTGATGTCTCTGTAGAGGAAGGAAGCTTTTAACCCTGTTCCAGTTGAGATAACATGAAAACAGTGGTGACCTCATACTAGGGAGCCTGTGTCCCAGAATGTGCCCTGAAAGAACCCATAAGATAACAACTCTCTTCTACAAGCAGCGAATGGATGAAATGACCACCTACTGCTTTGGACCAAAGGATAAAAAGCCAACACTCTTAAAACAAGTGTCTTTCTATTTGAGTCCAAATTATCTTCTATCAGTCATCTCTTTTTTTTTTGTAAATATTTGCCTTCTATTGAAATATAATTTGTAATATTTAAAACTGAACAAAATGAAGCCTAGAAGATCTTTCAGGAAGTGTGGGGTAGAAGAACAGACAGCGAGATGGATTAGGAACTGGCTACAAAATAGAGTCCAAAGAGTGGTGGTCAATGGTGCCAAGTCCCTCTGGAGAGCTGTAACTAGTGGAGTCCCCCAGGGATCAATGCTGGCTCTGGTCCTGTTCAACATCTTCATCAATGACATTGATGAGGGGACAGAGTGTCTGCTCAGCAAGTTTGCTGATGATACCAAACTGGGAGGCTTGGCTGATACACCTGAAGGCTGTGCAGCCATTCAATGAGACTTGACAGACTGGAGAGCAGGGCAAAGAGGAGGTTCAACAAGGATAAGGGCAGAGTCATGCACCTGGGAAGAAATACTAAACTGCAGCAGTACTGGTTAGGAGGTGATCTGCTGGAGAGCAGCCCTGTGGAGAAGGACCTGGGAGTCCTAGCAGATGACATGGGTAGCAGCGTGCCCTTGTGCACAAAAAGGCCAATGGTATCCTGGGGTGCATTAAGAGGACTGTGTCCAGCAGATTGAGGGAGGTTCTCCTCCCCCTCTACTCTGCCTAGTGAGACCTCACCTGGAATATTCCATCCAGTTTTGGGCTCCCCAGTTCAAGAGGGACAGGGATCTACTTGAGAGAGTCCATCTGTGAGGCTGTGAGGATGATTAAGGGACTGGAGTACTTCCTTATGAGGAAAGGCTGAGAGTCCTGGGGCTTTTTAGTCTGGAGAAGAGAAGATTGAGAGGGGATTTAATAAATGTTTATAAATATCTGAGGGCTGGGTGTCAAGAGAAGGGACAGGCTCTTCTTTGCTGCACCCTGTGATAGGACAAGGGGCAAAGGATATAAACTACAGCACAGCAGGTTCCACCTCAACATGAAGTGGAAATTCTTCACTGTGAGGGTCATGGAGTGCTGGAAGAGACTCCCTAGAGTGATTGTGAAGTCTCCTTCTCTGGAGACATTCAAGACCCGTCTGCATGCATTCCTGTGTGACCTGTGCTAGATTCTATGGTCCTGCTCTGGAAGGATGTAGGACTTGATGATCTTTGAAGGTCCCTTCTAACCCCTAACATCCTGTGATCTTCAGAAAGTAAATAAATGTGATGTTATGTTTTAAGCAGGGACTGTAGTGGATACTCCAGCAGTTAAAGAATTGCTTTGCACATGAAACAGGGATTCAGGCTCATTCATTTGTACATTAACAGAGGGAAAATGTCTTGGAAATAATTTTGGAACCTTCTGTGTTTTATCTAGTCATGTAAAAGGACAAAAGAATTAAAAGCCCCCTGCAGTCTGAATCCCCTAACCAGGAAGTCCCCATCAAAAGCTACCATTTCATGTGGACTTTTGCTGCTTGCCCAGAGATGCTGTGGAAGCCCCATGCCTGAAAGCGGTCAGGACCAGGTTGGAAGGGGCTTTGAGCAACCTGATCTAGTGGAAGGTGGCCCTGCACCTGGCAGGGGGGTTAAAACTAGATGATTTTCCAAACCAAGCCATTCTATGATTTTGGCAACAGCTGCCTCTGCAACAAGGAGTACATTAAGAACTAAAAAGGCTAAGAGGGAGCTTGGAAACCAAAGATGTGGGGGAGGGAAGGTATCAGAGGAGGAGAGAGGTCTGTGCTGCCTTTTCTTGCTGGAGAGCCTGTTTTCCTGTAGTAATGCTCTTCTGGAGCACCTGGTGAAGGCAAATGTGAATGGGTTGGGTAATGCTTCAGTTGCTTTCTCGGGTGTTAGAGCTTGTACTCAGGAAAATGACAGCCTTTTAGTTACTGGGCAGGAAGATCCCACTTTCTTCTACTTTACTGTAGCACTTAGATGTTGATCACCCTTGTGAGTCAGGGAGAGGGAGACAGGAATTTGATTCTGTGCTTAAAACATGGGCCCAAGGCTGGGGCACTGCCAGCAGCTTGACCCTGTCACTCATAGCATAGTTTAATCATCAAATTTTCAATATCAAGCAATTGTTATTAAGACTGCAGCTCAGACTACCATAACTGTTTGAATCCATGGGCAGTTTCCCAAGGGGCAGCATGAAACCAGCTTAACTTCCCCTTCATCTTCCCAAAGCAGCTCCTGCTCCCTCTACACCATCCTCCACCCTGCCTAAACAGCTCCTGCACCTGCACCACCACCACCACCACTATTTTTGCACCATCCCAGAGCCTAGGGTAAGATCCTCAGCCAGCCAAGATACCACACAGAAGAGCTCAGCCCCCATAAGGAGACCCAGACAGTAGCCATGGTTGATATCAGAGTAGTCATCAAGTCCCTACCTAACCGGGGGGCCACCAGGCCCCCCGGCCTTTGTTGTCACCACCACCATCACCCAGTGTGCACCATGGGTACTCACCAGCGATGAGAGGAGGATCCCTCTGCCCAGATGGGCTCAGCTTAGGGCTTCTGCCTTTCTTGGGGGGATTAAAAAGGGGAGTGGGTGGGGAGGGCAAAGTGGCCACACCTGGGGTGGGAGGAGACTCCAACAGAGCTCAGGTGCTCTGGGATTTGAGGGGAAAAAGAGGTGGGTGGAGTGGAAAAGGAGCAGATATGGTGGGACAGGGGAGGAGGTGGTGAAAGAAGGGGATTTTAAAATAACTTTATTTTCCATTAATTTTCCATAATGCACAGCTGCAGTTCATGGTTTGCTTTGCCTCCATGCAAAAAGAACAAACCCATCAATACTTCCCAAAATAAAGCACAATGGTGGCTATTACAATGAAACCTTTCCATAAGTATCATTTTGCTTGGTGGGAAAATCTGTGCTTTTCACATCAAAATAACAAGTTTTAACAGCAACAATAAAAGTTCTCCGAGAGTGAATTTTCTCCCTGGATACCAGCAGAAAACACCAGGATGATGAAGGGACTGGAACATGTGCCCTATGAGGAGAGGCTGAGAGACCTGGGGCTTTTTAGTCTGGAGAAGACTGAGAGGGGATTTAATAAATGTTTATAAATATCTGAGGGCTGGGTGTCAAGAGAGGGGACAGGCTCTTCTTTGCTGCACCCTGTGATAGGACAAGGGGCAATGGATATAAACTACAGCACAGGAGGTTCCGCCTCAACATGAGGATCTGCAAGGGTCACAGAGCTTTGGAACAGGCTCCCCAGAAAGGTTGTGGAGTCTCCTTCTCTGGAGACTTTCAGGACCCATCTGGATGTGTTCCTGTGAGACCTATGCTAGATTCTATGGTCCTGCTCTGGAGGGGGGTAGGACTTAATGATCTTTGAAGGTCCCTTCCAACCCCTAACATCCTGTGATCCTGTGATCTTCAGAAAGTAAATAAATGTGATGTTATGTTTTAAGCAGGGACTGTAGTGGATACTCCAGCAGTAAAGAATTGCTTTGCACATGAAACAGGGATTCAGGCTCATTCGTTTGTACATTAAACAGCTCATACCTTTGTACATTAAACAGTAGTTTACCATCTCTCTAGTAGAATGGGAAAATTCAAGCAGATTCATTTGGTACTTTCCAAAGTAAAATTATGTGAAACACTCTTTAAAGAGCTTTTCCTTCCTGTGTGGGTTAAAGGAAAAATATATGTGCTTTAAACCCTCAGGGGAAATATTATGCATATGCTGAACTTGAATAAATTAATTGACAGTAAATTTAAGCTACTGATAAAAACAATAAACAAATGTTTTGATTAACTAGGTCACACACAAACCTAGGACAAAAATTTAGTTAGCTGCAAAGGGTAGTTGTCCACAAGCCACTCACCCCATGGCCACCACTGCTATTTTCCATGCAACAATTCTGCATGTTGCAGTGCCTCATTAGCATAAAATTGTTAACTGAATGTTAGATGTCCTAATAAATATCATGGCTGCATGGTACCTTGGATGCCAGGGGAGTGAATGACAGTGGTCTGACTTTGAGCACTGAAAGAACATTGTCAGAAAACCTGAAGCAACCTTAAAACTTTTGGATTCAGGAGACTAGGATCTTCCTTTGAGAGACACACTATGAAGGTTGAACCTACATTACCATGTAAGCTAACTCTTTGACTATCACATATTAAGGAAACAATGATGGGGCACTAGCCATGGAATGCAACTATAAATTTATCTCACATGGTTATTGTACTTTTCCTGCTTTGATGCATTAGTGAATCTTCCCTGAAGTACCAAAAGTAAGTACTGATTAAAGAGAGATTCTGTAGACAGAAATAATGACAATTATTGCATAACAGCATTAATTTCATTTTTACTTCAGGGCTGGGTGCAGAATTTCTCATCATTCATAAAATAAATATAGAAATTTATAAGTTAATATCAGCAGCAACTCTAAAGTGCTGAGAGATGCAAAAATTATTATCAAAGCAATATATGGAAGATAATCCTTCCCAGAAACCTAACCACAGTAAG
The DNA here is from genome assembly GCF_014839835.1 of Dryobates pubescens. Classification (NCBI taxonomy): domain Eukaryota; kingdom Metazoa; phylum Chordata; class Aves; order Piciformes; family Picidae; genus Dryobates; species Dryobates pubescens. Next base: position 18,491,246 of record NC_071616.1, on the reverse strand, counting down.
GTAAGAGTTAGGTTGTTAAGATACCTGAATAGATTTAATTCAGCCTGAGGAGATGCTGTGAGGGTAAAAGTTAAAAAAAGGGCTGATTTATCCTAAAACATCACTCCATCTAATCTGGGATGATGACTAGCATGGCTTAATCAGAGCAAACATTTTGTCTTTACTATCTGGGTGCCTTTGTAGTGTTCTTCTAATTTTAGCATGTTGAATTTAATGAAAAGAAAGATTAAATGTGCAGTGCTCAGACACTGCATAGTTCTGTAATGTTACAACAAGCTGAGAGAAGAGAGAAAAGATCAAAGCACTTGTGACATGTGAAGCAATGTGGACAGAATACCAACAGAGGAGGCTTGCTACAGCACCTCTTCTACAACATTTTATTGGTTTTATTGTATTAGGTTTTTAATGTGTGAGGGTCAATCTGCAATGTTGAGAAGGAGTCATAAATGCTGCTTTAAGCCAAAGGGAAGATCCTGCAAAAGGATCCTGGACAGCATGCAGTTAAGGTAGACTCCAATCCTGTGGAGAGGCCAGCTTATATTGAGGCTGTGGGGAATATAATGCTATATAAATCAGTCATGCTGAGCAATGTCTCACTTCCTCTGACCACTGCTTTCACATCTGTAACAACTGAGTCAGCATGGGACTTTCTGGTTTGAAGAAGGTTTATTTAAAGTGGTTCCTCTCTAGAGGGTTGGTGATCTCAGTCCCCCAAAATATACATTCATTTGAAAACTGGTTCCATCATCTCTGTGCATATGTAAATACAAATTGAAGATGTTTATGAAGAAACCTCTCTGGAAATAAGCTTTTAATTAGCTCTTTATTTTTCATTGGCAAATGTAATTTACTGCTTTTATACATATTTATTCTGGCAAGGAGAAAATGGAGCTTATACCATACCATATAGGTGTAATAAGGCAACAGAAGGCCACAGAAAACAAACAAATGCACAAAAAAACCCAGGACAGAAGGTCTTGAGTTAGTGATAGAATAAGATTAATCAGGGATTTGGGGGATGACAGCTTCTTTCTGGCTGTATTTTATAATATGGTCATTGTTCTAATTGGAAATTTTAAAATTGTCATCTAGATGTTTGCTTAGATGTGTTGCAAGTTCATAGGATTGTCATAGAACCACAGAATGGGTTGGGTTGGAAGGGACCTTAAAAGTCATCTAGATGATTCTAATCCCACTGCCATAAGCAGGGACATCTTCCAATAGATCAGGTAGCTCAAAGCCCCATCCAGCCTGGCCTTGAACACTTCCAGGAACAGAGCAAGTTTCATCAAAAGAAAGAGAGTAAACATTTTTGGTGCATCAAGAAACTGAGGTAAAGAAAATATGATGACACTTGGAGAAAGAAAAGTGGTGTTTGAAGAGAAGCACTTAGGCTGCACACACTCCTCCCTCCCTGAAAAAGGACAGAAACAGCTGCAGTGTTTAGAGTTGTAAGAGCCTTGCCTGCTCTCATTTTCTGTGTTGCCCTGATGCAGTTTGCTGGTTCAAGAAGTAGCACTGTGATGTACCAAATGGTTTAGAAGATTAGTTGCTGCTCCTTTGACTTGCCTAAGAGCTCTTTCTGCATGGATGCTTCAAAGATTATTTGTTGTAATTCTGGAGGTTTTGAGTCATCTGTAACACAAAAAGCACATGGATGTTCTCCCTGCACTACCTCACTAGCTGCTGGCCATCAAGTACTACACTTATTCTTGTTTTCTTTTTAATTTTCCTCACAGGAACATTGTTAGATCATTTCCTTTCAGTTCCTAGGATAGTTAGAAACTTTAATTTACAAGCTGAAATTGGATAACTTTTTAATAAAAGCCCAAAGCTTTTGAAAGCACTGAAAGACTGATCTATCAATGATTCAGACTGAATCTGAAGATCCATCTGTCCCTCACCATCGTAGGGATATGAACGGTCACAGGGATTCATTCTTCCTCAAAACATTTCTATTTCCCAGCTCTGGGAAGGTTGTGAGAAACTTGAGTACTTGCAAGGAAAGGTGAAAATGTCTTTCCTAAGAATGCTTTTTATGGCCATTTGATGTGTAGCATGAAGGAGTATAACAATGTTAAATATTCAGGAATATGTAATCCTGGTTTTGTTTATGCTGACTTTCATATGAATTATTCAGTGGAAGCTCTTCAAGTTCACGACCAAGTATAAGATCAAAGCCAAATAAATGGTTGATGTTTTCATTCAGCTTCTCATTTGTTATTCTGAGAGGATTATGTCATGTAAAGCTTGCTGGCAGTGCAGGAAATCTAGAGTCCTCTGGAGAGTTTGCAACTGGAAAACCCTTCTTAAGAAAAGGTAAAACAAAAATAAAGATCACATATCTTGGCCTTTACAATAGAAATGTCTTCTAGTTTTGCCATAATGTAAACAATAATAACCTTTTGTTAGTGAATTATTATTATTACAGCTATGAGCTTAAGATTTGACTATTGCACCTTCTAGGTAACTTCTCCAGACACATGGTGTTCAGCTTTGGAAGGATCTTTATAATAATTTAAAACACCTACTAGTTTGTAAGTGTCATTTTGTGACCACTTCTAGTAGCTGTGTGCCAGTCTGTGCTGATTTGTTAATTTTATTAAAACTGGGAACAGTACAACAGCAGTGAGTGGTTGCCTTCTGTAACTTGTTTCTAATTCAGAAGTGACAATGTTAAGAGAGATTTAATCAGCAGCAAGAAAAAAAAGTAAGTATTATGTACACAACATTCTGATACCTACCTAAAAAAGTGCTACATAAAGTGCCAGCCTGCTTTCTGCTGGGAAAATCTTTTTTGAAGCTCAAGATCAAAAGTACTTTTTAATCTTAAAAGCCACCATACGGTTTCAATTCTTGCTTTCTAACAAGCACTTTAAAAAGCACAACTAAAATGCAACTGGCAAACTTGAAAAAAATCTTTTGTGTTGTTCCACTTGAATGACCTAATGAGAAAATGGCTCTGTTCTGTTGTAGCTAATGAGGTATAACATCTTCACTGAACCTGAATATAAAACAGAGATTTCTCTAAAGATGTAGCCTCAACATGCTTCTATTGCTTTATTCATTCTGCCATGTTTTTCTTTAAGTGATGTCCAATAAATAAAAGCACAGGTCAGTTTTGAAATAAAACATTTATACATGAAGTTACTCTATCCAGAAGTGCTTTGAACTCCGTACACAAGCCTTGTGGCTTCAAGTGGGAAAACGTGTTTCACTGAACTTACTAAGGTCCTGAATCTGCAAACAGAGAGATTAATGTAGCCAGACAGAGATCTGTGATAACACATTTTTGACAGATGAAACTGAGGCAGACCCAAGTGTACATGGATTTTAACCCATCTGGTTTCAGTAGTGACCTGCTATCAGTGGGAAGACTGAGATTTGGTAAAACACTGTCAGTATCAAATGGTAGCATGTATTCTGGTAGTACCTAGAAGCTAATGTCCTGCTAAATGGCTTTAGTTATACAATAAAATATTTATGCCATGAAATTTATACAAGGATACAGTAAGGACACAACCCATAGCTGCAGGAAATGTAAGATAGCAGCAAAGGGGTTAGATTCAGTGCATCAAGTAGTATTTGTATCTCAGAACAGTTTAGATATGGTTGGGTACAGTGACAGCATCATGGCAGTAAAAAATTTAAAGAGACAACTGCAGTATAATAACCTTGTGGTGTAGATGTCTACTGGACATGCTTTTTATCTATAAAGCAAAGATGTTTGAGGAAAAGCTAGATGGGTTGATGAGGACAGAAGAATAAAACTGATTGTACTGATGCTTCTCATCATCCTTAGTACTTCTGTATTGGATGTGTGGAAGAGAGCAGTTTCTGTTTCTGAGACATGAAGAGAGAGCTGGCTTCCACAGCGTAGAGTGGAAACAGACTCTAGATCTCCTCATTAGTCTATTGATCTTCTGCATACTGCAGTCTTTTGAACTGGAATGGAAGAATTCTGTTGATCAAACAAACCTCCAGAGAAGTTTCATGCTGTGATAAAGAACACACAGGTCTGCTGTGGGACAACAAACTCTTTCAGTGAGTGGGTTCTTAGTGATAAACAGAATCAGAGAGACAATGAACCTTCTGTTCATAGGAGATACATACTGAGCTAGCCTCCTCTCCAACTTATTGCTGCTGTTAGTGCTACTCTTGTATTTAGGAAACCTGACAGTGAATCCTACTAAAAAACTCTGTTCCAGTGCACTTATACTGTAAAATGAGACAAGGCACACCCAATGAATGCAGATAGACTGACAGATGGGTAAGCACAAGAAAATAATGAGCAATAAAATTGGTCAGTGTGACAGACAATGGTCACAGCAGATGCCCAACTGTTGTGAAGCTTTCATTTGGTTTTGTGGTTAGAATTTCAAGGCAAGGTCTGGAGGAAAACAAGGAAGCTTAGCCAGGGAGTTCATTCTCTACAAAAGGAGTAGCAAAGGTAGAAATAGAGCAGTGAAAAAGGGATGTTGATGACCAGTAAGACCCATGGTATGCCTTTGCATCTCAAGGGCTTAGGATGCAATGTCATTCTCTACAAGAAGCTTGGGGATAGTCAGGAGTAAACCAGTGATGAAGACAAGTACTTTGATGAGGAGGGACAGTGAGAGCTAAACCAAAGCAACAGGCTTATAGGCAAAGCAGTAAACAAAGAATATTATCTGTGTGAAAGTATTTCCAATGTCTACAGATGAGACAAGGTACAATCTTTCAAGATAAGACAATAAAATATTGTATTATTAAATTATAGATATGAAGATAATTATCAACAAAAAGAGAAATTGGAATCAGCTGTGTCAAAAATTCCATTTACCAAGCAGAGATGGACAGAGGAGTCATAACACTGAATACTGTACTTGGAAATTACACTCCAGAACACTGACACAGCATTGCTATGATACTGCTTCATGGAGTAACATTATGAGGGAAGAGAGTAAGTGAGGCACAGGGTCATAGTGTGGAAGAATGTCACTGTTTAGGATCTGGAGGATCTCAAAGCTAGGGAAAGAATTAACGCTAGGATATCATTCTTATTTGGGTCACAACCAGAGAAGACTGTACCCCCCAAAATTCAATGCACAGAGTGAATGCTGGACGTGAGAAACATCCTGTAAAATGCTTGAATGAGTGATAGTAAAGCTGCTATCATCTACTCTGCAAAAACAGAAGTTTCAAGTTTTTTAGGCTGCTAAGATATAATTGGGCCATGTTAGTAATTTCACTATAGCCCAGATGCAAATCTCCCATACTCCACTACCAGGAGCAGTTTTTCTCTGAATTCCGCATCCCTAAAGAAGTAAAGCAAACACGAGGATGACACCACAATTTTCTGTAGAAAACTAATTTATGAAAGTTATATATATGGCTGACAGCAATTTCACTAATCACTGAAACAGATTGCATAGGAATTACACCTGTACCCTTAAAATCTGACAAAAAAATTAAACCAATGCACTACTTCAGCATGCAAATACTCCATATGTAAACTTCTATTCTGTGGAAACTAGGTCAAATTTTCTGGATCCAGGTCATGAAAATCAAACAAAGAAAAAACCTCCTTCTCTGCTCACAGAAGTCTGGAGACATGAAAAGAAAGCTGCTATAAAATGCTGCTAAATTTAGTAAAATACTTATGGCGCCTTTTGGGTTTATTCTCACGATGGCTGAATGACAATAGGGCAAAATATACTAGCATGCACTGTTCTACTCATTTGTTTGTAAAAGCTTCAGTTCTGTTATGCCTGAGCTGTAATTTGATAACATGAACTAACAGCATTAGAAAGAGAAGGGAACAAAAGGTTCTAATTTTAGCTTAGCTAATGAAACAATGTGGTTAGAAACCTCCATTTCTATAAAACCACTTAATATTAGTGATTGCTGAGATGTTAGTGACCTGATTACATTCATACCTCACAAATGAAACACTATTACATATTCATGTACAGTTTGGCTATTGCTTTTTCTTAAGATGTGTAAATAAGTGCTGTGTATATTTTACATTTTACACAGACCTATCTCACAAGACTGCAAAAATGAAGAGCTAATACAACTTCCACAGAAAGTGTCAAGAGGATCTGGGAAAAGTTTAAGAACATTCACATTCCTAGAGTATCTCACAACTGAGAAAAAAAGGAAGCAATCCTTAAAATGACAATAGCTACTTAGTGGGAAATTAAAAGCAGCAATAAATGTTATAATAAAGAAATAGGCAGAAAGAAGTAAAAACATGTAAAATTAAAAGAGCACATTCACATAAGGGGACATCAATGGCTTGTAGCATTAAGAGTAGTAAAAATGAGTTTGAAAGTAGAACAATAACAAAAGTGATTCTGACTATGGTATTGGATCATTACTGGCTGAAGGTTGTATCAATAAACCTGGAATGAAACATAGCTGCTCACTAAACATTTTTGTGCTGTATTTGTGGAAAATAGAAGGGCAATGTTATCCACATAATACGGTAATAATGTAATAATTTCCACTCCAGGGATGACTTTGAGGTTGTTAAGTAGCAGCTACTGAGCTAGAACTTGACTTGTTTAAACCAGTGACCCTGAGTAAATTTTCTGATTTGAAAAAGCTGACTGAGAAACATCATGGCATACTTATGTTGCCTTGCACTAACTTTGGAAACTTCAGCCAAGTTTCAGTGATCTTCAAGAAAGTTAAAATATGTCAATATTTTAAAGGGTCAAGGGGAAGAAACTAGAAGGTAAAGTACAAAGTACAAAGAAATGCCTCCCATCGACAAGAGAGGCTTTCCTCAGTTAACAGTTATTTCAAGTCCTTTTGGAGCCACCAATCTGTATAAGGAATGTTCATCTCATGAGGAAGCAGATAAGCAAAATGAGCACTGAAATTTGTCATACTATGATGGAAGCCAAAACAACCTATGTCCATGTGTGTTTCCTCCAAAAATCCAAAAAGAAATTCATGTTTTCCCCACACTCCAGTTGCTGAGCATGTGCATATAAAGACAGGAGGAGCTGGGTAAAATCTTGAGAAGTATGCATATGATGGCTGGGTTTTGCAGGATTCTCTGATGCTCTGTCACTATTACTTTTATAAAACTTGACCAATATACAGAGGGAACTCCGCATGGTGACTTTCAAGACATGACTGATACAGTAAAACTGAATTTGACTGTGGGTGTTGCCTTATCCATGCAGAAATATGTAAACGAGTCCTGGCAGGTCCCTGAAGTTTCAGTCTTGGAAGAGTGCACTGATGAGAAATACAAACTGGAAGGTAATTTGGAAGTGCTCTTTAGAACACAGGCTGATCTAACATGGATGGCAAAAAGAAGTATGACCATCTCCTTCAGGGGATGATGAGAAGAACTGAACTTATGAAATGAACAAAGGAAAGGAGGTTTAATAGCAGCATGAGACTGCTTAGACTACATACAACATTGCAGAAGAACTTTGGATGAACAGACAAAAACCTTCTTTGTGCCCATAAGAGGCACTGTAGTTTGAACTCATTGATTCTAACAAGAGGTTATGACAGCTATCAGTATACTACACAGTGTAAGGCAGCTGAATTTTTACAAGTCAGGCTCAAAGTACTGCAGTATTATCTGTGTACTCCTCACTAGCTAAGTATGTTCCTGAAATTTTGTAGTGTAACGTATGAATTTAAGTAAAGAATGAAAATAGGATATCAGTTATTGATCTACCAGAGATTCATGTACACACTCTTCCAGACCAAGCTAGCAGCTAGAGAAGCTAGTTGAAATCCTTTGTGGGAAGGTGAAAAACTTCAGTGTATGCCTAACCACCTGTGTGAGAGGATCCACAGAGCAGATGTCAACAGCCTGCAATAGTTAGTTGAAAATGTAGCCTAACAAATTGTTCACAAAGAACTTAGGAAAGAAAAGCCAGCTCAATGGCATCAAACATAGCATATGTGTGCAAACCAACCAACCAGCCAACCAAACCTACTGGACTTCTTCAGGTTTGGAGGGAGGGAAAAAACAGGGAGATCAAAATGACTGACTGAAGACATATCCTTCTTCCTTAGTAGAGATACATTTTAAAAGCTGATGCTATTTGCTTTCTCTTGCAAGTCCTACTTGTCCATAGCCATGAGAGGCCACCTTTTCAGTACAGCTACTGCCTGTTCGTTACCTGATTTGGGAGCTTTCATCCAGGCAGTATTGATTCAATGTGATTGTAGTTTGGCCACAATACCCTATTAATCAAACAGAATGTTTCTCTGCTAATGCATTAGCAAACATGCCAATTACATTTTTTTTTTTTTTAATTCAGAAACTTGATCTTTATAAAGGCGATGATCTTTGAGGTCTCTTCCAACCTTAGTGATACTGTGATACTGTGATTGGCCAGTTTGAAGTGTTTGTATGAGTTTGGTGCAATTCATTGACTTGGGATCAGATTACTGCAACAACACTGTAACATCGAAACTGGTTGCAATCAGCTTTGTGCTGATTGATGGGTTTTGTTACAAAACCCCATGAAGACCAGGGTATTAAAGAAGATTAAAGACTGTGTTTTCAATCAAAGGAAATTAGTTTATCATCACTATTGTTACAAAAATTAGAAAAGACTGTCACGAACCCACCTTTTCATTAGGAAGATAAAATCACTGAATGACATGAGATTGTTCTGTGTGGCTGTGACTCCCCCTTCCCAGTAACACCACAGTGGAGAAAAGATCAGTACCCTAGTTAAAAAATTCAATTTGTACTGTAGGAGCCCAAAATATCCAGTATTGTATTGAGATTGCATCCAAAGCAAATAATCATTTGAGTATTCAGTACTGTTAGACGGTTCAGTTATGACTAAAGAACATTTTTTTTTTGGCTATGTTATTTTAATTTTCTAAGAATTTATCTTATTCTTTAAGAATCCTTTCTCCCTGATGTCACAAAACCTATGACATATGCTAAAGCATTAATGATTCTGGCATTTTTTCTAAAGATGAGTTCTCTAATGCACACAGAATGAAGTGCTACGCTTATCGGAAGAAAAAATATTTTCCTCTAGCAATGCTGTTTTCTAATAAATTGAACTGACAGAGGAGCTTTTAACCTCTCATACTGGGTAGATTAACATGATTTCAGCTGATAGATCAGAACAGGTTAGAATGACCTTGGATCTTCCTCAACTGACTGACTCTTGCAGCTTTGTTAGCTCTGTTTACTAAGGAAACAAAGCTAATATGGCTGTGATAGCTTATATCTACCTGCTACTCTTACCACTGATTTTTAAACTTATTATTGAGTTTCAGCTCTGCATCAGAGAAGCACTGCTCACCTTCCAACAAATTCCATGAAAAATTGCAGCTGAATGTGATTTATAAACTAATGTTCCTGGTGAAGGAAAGGTTGCAATATGGTCTTGGCTACAATGCCAGACACTAGAAGATCCAGGACAGACCTGTTCTGAATGATCTGAGAAACTGAGAGCTCACACCTGATTAGACACTGGGTAGCCCAAAGACAAGATTCTTTAAGGCAAACCAATTTCCTTCAGTGCTGCTGCTCATCAAGTAACTGTTTTCAAGGTGAGAGATAATGCTCAAAGGATTATTCTGAATGTCTGTTGGGTTGAAATTAGACCTGCTAGTTTTCTTCTTGCAATCTGCTTTTCATACTGGTATTTAGTAGAACGCTGACATTTTAATTCTGCCTGACCACAAGAAATGGATTACTAATGAGAATTTAACAAGCACATGACAAAACTTCTTTGGCTTTAGACATGAAATATACCCAAGCCTCCACATTTAAGGTAGGGCATGCTTGAAGGGTCAGTATTGGGAAACTGTTGCTGCCTGTATTAGAGAATTTGTGTTTATAGAATTTAGTAGAACTGATATTTCACTTCTGTGACATTAGGAAAATCATAAAATCGTAAACTTTGGGAAAGACTCCCAAGATCATCAAGTCCAACCACCATGGCCACTAAACCATGTCCTGAAGTGTCACATCTACATGTTCTTTGAACACCTTCGAGGATGGTGACTCCACCACTTCCCTAGGCAGCCTGTTCCAATGCCTGGTCACTCTTTCAGGAATTGATTTTTTCCTAATATCCAAATGCTTCGTTCAAATTTGGCAGAACAAACTAAACACAGATACTGAATTTTCTAATGAAAAATTCTCCAGGCTGATCTCTGCTATCAGGGAGAAAATGCAAAGAAGCTGGGTGCAATTTCCTGAATCAGTTTGGTTCTGTCATTTCCTTCCTACCAGTCCTTGCTCTTTAGAAAATTGCTGAATATTCTTGAAGCTTCCCTGCCTGTCCTTTTTAATACTTCTGGAGCATTTGGAATTCCTAGAATCCTGAAATGAAGTAAATGGATTAAGGACTCTGTCTTGCCCTAGAAGGCAATTCTTAAAAAACCCAAAACCAACAAGCAATGTGTATCTCACAATCACATTCTTTGTACAGCCATGGTGTCTTACAAAGGGCTAGTTTCACATGCTGAAAGCAGTCACAAGCAAAGTGAAACACACAGATACTTAAGCTAGGGGGAGGTTAGGGGAGGTTTGAAGATGTGGAAATTTAAGCCCTAAACACTTCATTACACACTTCTTTATTTACAGAAAAAACATTTTCACCCTTTTTAAATTTGCAGACTAAAGCAAATATTCATGAGCCCAGCTGGATCAGGCCAAGGCCCTTTTGCTTCACTACAGCAGAATTAAGTGAAAAGGAAGAATGACAGCAGTGAGAATAAAACAGTTGTTAGAAATACAGATTACTGAAAATGAAACCTAAAAATAGCAAATGAAAATGTGATGGCTCATAATCAGAGATCATAATCAGGACCTAATGAAATTCAAGCTACAGGCTTGATGCTATCTGATATTTAAAGAGTCAGTCAGAATACAGTAGAGAAAGACTGTTTCAATGCATATTTTTCTCTGCCTTTAGGAGGAACCATGATGAGATGCTTATGGTTTACATGAATAAAAAAACTCACTGTGTATTTTGTTAACTAAAATGAACCTAAAACTACTCATGTTAACAGTTTTAAACCCGGCATTTTTCAGTCAAGAATACTGATGAACCAGTTGAACTTCCTGAACCACTCATCAATTAATTTTATGCAAATGAGTATGCTTGGGAAATTCTAGGAGGTTATGAACAAACTGAAGTTATAGTAGTATTGAAGATAAATAGAACATTCAGAACAGATCAGTTGATATCATCCCTAAGTATTACAGGAAGGCTGATACGCAACACAATAAATAATTATGAGTTAGTGTCCTTATTAATAGATGCCAGTGTGGTGCATAGGAAACCAAAATTAATACTAAATTGGTTTTGATGAAAATGTAAACATACCAATAAGATTAGTTGCTTCTGCCTCAGAATGTACTAATAGAATAGTGATATCCAAAAGTGAAGGTAACTCTTGTTAAATAGAGAAACAAATGGTTAGAGTATGGACCTCAAAAAATCACTAAGGAAAGAAAACCATTACTTCACAGTGTATTTTTATTGATGTTCTGCTCCAAATGCTTTTAAAAGAATGACCTAGCAAAGAAGAGCGGGACTTTTGTCCTCACAAATTAGGAGACAACATAAAGATGTTAGCAGGGTCACCTATACGAAACAGTTTTATAGTGACTTAAAGGGTGGCTCTATTTAAAAAGCCGAAATCACACTCACAATGTAGGACAGTATCTCAGTAACACTGGAAAGGATTAGGACTCATGGCAGAAAACCATGTGAACATGAGCTTGTACTATTGCCACAAGGACAGTCAATATTTAATCATTGGATTAGTGAATAGGATTAGGCAAGCAGAATTATTTCTGCGTGTGTCATTATCAGCCCAGTGCTGGAAGTTTGTGTATAGTTTTGTAGGTGGGCACTTATTAAAATTGTGGACATAAAACGTGTTCAGAAAAGAGAACAATGTCATGAGAAATAAATAGGCAATTTATAATGAGACATTTAAGAAGTTCCATCAAAAATAGTTGCTTTAATGTAAGATAAAGCAGAGAGATTTTGACTACATATGGAAAAAGTTTAGAACATCTGGTCCTACTCTATTAGAACACCAGAAGGACAAAATGAGACCCAGTGGATTGAATATGACAGCCACCAAATTTGTATTAGAAATGAGGTAGACATGATAGAGAGAATGGAAAGACCTGGTATGTTCATTGCTAGTTGAAATATTTAAACAAACACTAAGAGCAGATTTCATGCCAGCAAAACAACATCAGCAACAGAGATATCTCCTTCTGTGGTGACTGTCTAGCAGGATACAATTAACTGCAATCTACAGTAACTCTCTAAGCTATTAGGTGACTCATGGCCCCAAACTATTTTTGTTTATGCACTGCCTGTAAAAGGACTGCAGGGTGACTAGTTCAAATATGGTTATCATCTATGCTGTAGATAAGTGAAGTTATGTGAAATTAATTCTCATCTGGAAGGTTTACTGTAAAATCTGCATTCACTTAATGAGATTGTATGAAATGGATATAGAAATTACAATGCAATGCTTTCTTGACTGCTTTGTGCCTAACCTCACTCTAGAGAATCCTTTGGTTTAAAAAAATCTATTAATGCTAAAAAGGCAATTGCACTGCAAATTTACTAACCTAAATGCCTGGAAATGGCCATTCTTGGAGCTCAGGGGCAAGGTAACTATGAATTAGACTTGAATGTGTTCAGAAATCTTCTCTCTCTCTCTCTCTTTTTTTTTTAAACCAAAACCCATAAAACCTGTAACCTAAGACAATAAAAATTTGACAGAGATTAGTTTATATGTCAGCCTAAATACACGAAACATCATCGTCCCTATCACTAAATACCTTGTTCTTGAATTTTGAGACAGAATTTTAGGGCAAGGAAAGACACTGGAATGGAAATTTTATTCATTAGTCCTAGATTATTCCAACAGAAACAGCTGAGGAAAAAAGAAAACATTGTGTTAAGTATATGACTAGATATATTCAATGTACTTCAGAGCTTGGCTTATAGTAAACAGCATAAATTCCTGCTATTCTAAGAAGGTGAAGGATCACACATTAGTAGACAGAATTCATAAATCTAATGTATTTAAGAGTTTTGCAAGGCTCTCCTAGATCTTGCACATATCAAGATTTCAGAGATCTCACTAGATAAACCAGAGAAGGTAGAGCTTATTAAAATGCCCTGGAGTAACTATAATCTGTTTCCTGTGATGATATTTACTTACTTATTTTCAGAAAGACATGATTTAACTCAGCATGTGAGCAGTTTCATTGTTATGACTGTGCTGTGACCACATAAAAGATGTACTAGCACAATGCTGAGTTCTAAACTACACAGCCCATTATTTGAGCCCAGTATTCAGGAGAGCTTCAGGGTACAGTTCAGAGCTTAAGTAGAACATGTTTGTGCTCAGGGGTTGAGAAAGATTTCTTCTTACATGCATATAAAAAACTCCAATATCGTTTACATACAAGAAAGAAGCTTGTATTTCCTTTTAGTGTACTATCATCTCACGGATGAGCTTTGAGCTAGAGCTTTGCAGTGATCTTCAACAGAGCCACTCTGCCATCCCTACTTACATGGATTGCTAGAAATACACGAGAGAAGGTACCTTGATACCAGTTTTAATTATGCTGATTTTAAGTGTTACTGATGGTAATAAATTGCTCTGGATTCACACAGGCTAACTAGAAAGTCTACTAATCTTACAAACTCTCTAATATGTTAGATGCATTAGTATTTGTTTTTATAACCTAGGAGCTCCATCTCTGACCTAGAAATTAAAAAAAAAATAAATCTGCAACCCAACCCACCCTACCAACCAAAAAACAAAACAACCCCCCCAAACAAAAAAAACCCCCAACAAAATACACACAAACACCCCACCCCCAAAAACCCCACAAAAAAACAGCCAACCAAAAACCACAAAGAAACCCAAAGAAACAAACAAAAAACCAACAAAGCAAGCTTCATGGGCCACATGAGGAATGTTTGAAGGACTGAAACCTCAAGACTTCACCACAAATCTGTCCTATATGTACAGAATATTTAGACTGCCCACTGGTTTAAAATATAATCCATGCAATGCACACTTCTCATATAATGAATAATGTCTTTGTGAATGGAATACAGCTATATTTTGACAGCCAAGTCAGTCTTCTGAGCTAGATGATAAAACATCCTCTGAGAGAGACACAGTAAGGATTTTCTGCTTTGCTTTGAACTAGACATGGTGGTTGGATGCCTAAGAAACACTGGAGATGGACACGTTCAGTGATGTGCAGTGCTCAAGAGTTACCATGTTGACACACACAGCTGAATGGCAAAGAACACAGATAAAAAAAGACTATCTGAGAAAAGCCCAAGTAATAACAACAATGAAACAGAGAGCACTCTAGCTCTTATTATTTCTTTTCATATCCTAGCATGCATTGAAAAGATACAAGGCCAACCAGACAAGGCAGCATCTTGTTTTATGTTTCCTCTGTGCCCCAATGAAGTTCTGCATCCTATATTTGTTTGTTCAAATTAAATTTAAGAGAGGTATTCTATTGAGATAGTATCCTGTTTGCTTGACTATGGCTTGTACAAAATATTAGTGCTAAATGATCCTTAAATCTTTTAAATACAAAATATTACATTAAATACAAAATATTACATTAAATACAAAATATTACATTAAATACAAAATATTAAATACAAAATATTAAATACAAAATATTAGTGCTAAATGAAACCTTAAATCTTTTAAAGAGTCTTTCAGTGCCTCAAATTTGTAAGGTTTAACTGCTTACTCTGACAGAACCCTTTAAATAGTGTTAAAAATAAACTGATTGAAAGGGAATAAAGAACAGAGAGAAACATTTGTTCCAGGAGCTGCTTGGGCAATAGGAACGAATGAGAGTCAGTAAAAGGGCTGAGAATTGGCTTTCTCAGCAAAGCTCCAGCCAACACAGCTGTGCTGCTGCAGACAGATACTGGCAGTAATGGAGAGACTAACAGTGCACATGCACGTCTAGCAACCTTCTCTGCTCCCACCCCTTATTCAGTGCAGCTGAGAGAGCCAAATTAAAACCAGGGCTTGGTTTTTGATATCTGTCACAGGCCACCAATGAATTTAAATCTTAAGGGATGCACAAAAGACAGGAGTTGTGTCTCATCTCTGAACGAAAGTGCCACAGAGCTTTATCACTTTGTTAGGCTGCGACAACAAAAAAAGAAATGAAGACACTGTGAGAACAAAGATGTCCTAACATGATCATAAAGCTTCTTACATTTCAAGGGCCTTAGAATTAATGCATTGCAGGACCAGATTTTAAGCCTTTATAACTGTGGTCATGGTTAGAATGTTTCCCCAGGAATTTCAAGTGCTGGTATGTGCCTTATGCCATGGGTTGTGTGGGATGTTGAGACTATGTTTATGTGAAATGTTCTCATCTTCCCTAGAATTTTTTCAGCTGGTTCCATCTCAGGTTGAAGACCTGCAGGTTCCTTAAGCTTCTAATGCCCCCAGATTGATAATATGGCTATGACTCACATCCAGCATATTCCTGGTAGGGCTGCAAGACAAGGCAGGATTGAAAACAGTTACATGCCAAAAGTCTTGCAAAAGTACCTGGTTAAAGTAATCAGACACATTTAATCATTAAACAGACTTAATTTGGTCTAGTGCTCAGAGCTTCTGCTGTTCAGTATTGGGTCTCTGAAGGAGACCTACTGTGCTCTGGATGCATTACTCTATTTATTATGACCATTATAAAAGTCAGATGGCTGATACAGTGATATCACTGTGATGTTGTGATTTAGACCGGATGCAATATCAATAGGCACCAAAACTGTTGTCTGTTCATATTCATAATCCTTGTTTAGTTCCCCCATTCCCCTGTATGCATTCTGGCCCAATCCTGTCTTGTGAGCACATCTCATGATGTAAGAATATTTATGCTAATAAATGTTCCTTAGGAACAAAGAACTAAACATTAGTTTCTCACCAGGTCATGAATTTACTTCTTTAAGTAATATTTATTGAAGCTGACAAACTTTTGAAGTGTCTTTAAGTCAAGAGATGTCAAGCAGTGTGCTCTGGCTGTTTGCATTCAAATTCAAAACCCAGGCCAAAGGCAGATCAGAAATGACAATTTTAACAGACATGAGTCCAAACTCTTTAAAGGAAGCCATGGAGTGTTCCAATGAAAAAGCTTCAGTTGATGGAGTGTGAATACAAATACCATCTTACTGGTGAAGTCTACAAAATGTGAATCCAAAATAACAGGAAATAGTGAAAAGACAATAAAGGCTGTGATGAATTTTTCACTTATTTGCAAACTATTTATTCTCCACCTTCTCCCCCAAATAAACATGACCTGGGTAAGATGGGGAGTCAGTTCTCAGGAGAAGGGAACAGGTGCTGCTGACACTAAGGAACTGGCAGCTCTTCCATTGTAAGAGCAGTGTGGGAAGAGTGGAGCCAAGCAGAGAGAAAAAACAGATCCTTGGGAAATGGCAAAGTGAGAGGAGAATTTGTAGTGTCTCACTGGAAACACAGACCACTGGACAGATGGTAAAATATAAATAGTTATTCTTGTCTTAACATTCCCTTTAAATGAGTTTTAGAAAAGAAAAGGGTTTTAAAACAAAATACAGGATTGAAACCATGAACATTAAGTGTAAGAAATAACACCACTCACAAGCAACTTAAACATGGGACAGTTCAGAAGCTATGTCCGTTTCCCGTGTCAGGTATTAAGCAGGGCTGCTTCATCAGAAATGGTGACTACTGAAGATGTTGCACAATAGTTCTGCATATTAATGCAATATCAGAACCATGTATAAATGTCCACCTGAAGAAGAATTTTCTTCTGCAGCTTTTGTAACAGTATATATTTCTGAAGCTAGAATCTGCAGCCTCAGGCTACATTTTTCTGATGTGAAATCTGACAAGGAAAAAAAAAAAAGAGTTTTAAAGAACAGCTGGCATAATGGCACGTGAAGTCATGCATTTCCATAAACTCAAAGGCAAGGCTGATAATTTTGCTTGGTTCCTATTCTCAGATCCATTATTCTTACACTGGTTTTCTTTTGAAGTGTGTGCCCTTTACACAAGAGGGAATGGAATTAAGATTCAGCCCAATATTTGCAGTCACATTGCATAAGAGTTGATAGGCAGAGGTACGCAAGTTCTGATGATGTTAAGCAAATGCAAACAGCATCAGAAAGAAGCCCACATGAAAACATTAATTTTTAACTTTTGCCTTTCTTTTAGGACATGAGTCAGTCTGAATGACAAAGTACCAATTAGCTAATACAATTAGTTTACTGGGAATTTGACAGCAATTCCTCACCTGACTAAATATTAGTCCCCTAGCCACTGAAAATATTGCTGTCCTTTTTTTTTTAACATTTAAGCAAGCAGTCTGAAGCTTGGCCTTTACTGTTGGTGCCATATGTTGCAAAACAGGAGACAAAATAGATCTTTCTGTGCTTTTCTCTCTTCTACAGTTTTATCACACAGAAAATAGACACTAACCTTTGAGCTGTAAGAAGCACCTGAAATTTGAAAACTTCATTTTTTAATTAGATAAACTTAACTATGTGTAAAATTAGAGATGCTTGATTATAGAATTAATAGCAATCAGGTCAGGAAATCATCTTTCTGTGACACAGATCTGCTAGAAACTAGGTTTCATTGCCTCATAATCAAAGCATTGCATAATGCTTTTACTTGTATGGGCTGTTGTGTACCACACAGATCTCTGGTTAACGTCAAAAGAAGCACAGGTATGCACTAGAATTCCCAAAGTCCAGGTATCACAATAAAGCAGCCTAACAATGGGCTGTGGAACCAGGCAGCCCTGACTCATTGAATCTGACTCTCTCCTTCCTTTCCCTAGAGCTGAATATCCCATTTTCTTGTTTCCAACAGAATAACTCTGCCTGAAATGAGCTGTTCTACCTTGGCAGCAAGTTACGAAGTTAGATGAATCAGCAGCATTATACACTTGTAAAAATGAATAGAAAGAATCAAGAAAAAACCAGCTTGTTTAGACTACATCTGAGAATAAAAAAGGTTTTCTCTTTTCAAAAATGCACATCTCAATTGAAATCAAACAGCTAAAGTTCACTTGCTCCTGCAAGTGCACTTGAAAGAAGACCAAACTCTTTGCACAGTCAAAACTGTTTTTGACATGGTACATCAGAGAAAGCAGTTCTTAGTGAGAGAAGACTCAGTTTTCAGCTGCATTTCATTTAATCTGTTGAAACTTAGAGTATCTTTGCTTTCTTTTCTATGCTTTGTACAAGTACAAAGTCAGAGTCTCATCCAAATCTCACTACAATGACTGGAAACATTTCTCATTGACCTCCACAGAAATTTGATCTGGCTCTGACAAAATGGACAGAAATCAACCTTAAATCTGGGCTTGTTGGGTCATGTTAATTGAACAGAATTTAATTTTACCCACTTTATTCATTCATTTCTTTATTTATTTTAAAATCTTGATCCATGAAATCCAAAGCTCAGCTTCTAATACTACGGTACAGAAACGGAAGTCCATACTAGTGTAACACACCTCAAATTGGCCATGAATTCTAGTGGGGCCAATTCATGGTCAAACACAAACCACTTGCAATGCCAATGGCAGGGGTCACAATTTCTCTCTTTCAAGGCAGGCTGCATTTCTGAAGTGGGTGAAAGAGGGTACATATTATTGGGATTTAGTAAGTTTGGTATTAATTTCAGAATCTAAATGAATCAAAGCTCTCTCTTTCCATAAAGATGCATTAGTTTTATTTCTTTCTATCATTACACCCGCTTCACCATACAGACTCACATGGGCTAATAAAGGAGTTCAGCTTGGCTCTCTCTAATACTTAATGTAGAATTCCTGAGAGCATGGTATGACCATTTGAGGCTGTGCCTTTAAGAGAGAGAAGTGTTGGGAACACTCTGGCTGAATGTTTTTAGAATCAAAATGAAAACATGATATTCTAAACGAATTTCATTGGTAGATGGGCAGAATGCAACTTTAAGTTGTAGGGCAGTTGGAATTTTTTGGGAGTTTCAGCCTGTTCTGCCATTCCAGCCTGTTCTACTTCTCAGCCTGTCTGCTTCTCACCAAACTAGCTGGAGCTGACCTTGAGATAAGCAAAACTAATTCCTGCATGTGCTTTTTGAAGCCTAATAACATCTCTTTTCCTTAATAACTGCCTTTCTCTCTCTCTCTAACCCCTTTTTGGGAAAAAAAGGGAGGTAGTGGGGGAGAGAGGGGGTTACAGGGAGGGAAACCCTCCTCGAGGAGGGAATTTTGTTGTGTTATTTTTCTTTGCTGTATATTTCTGTATATATTTTGTAAATACTGTATAAATTGTGTTATATATAACCTGCATTATATATATGCTTGTAAATATAGCTTCCTTCTCCAACTGAGTTAGCTGTGGTTTCTTTCTCTGTGGGGGAGGGAGAGCTAGGCCCTCTCTCAACCTTCCACACATGGACAGTTCTCCTGCAGTGCTTTCATTGCTCCATTCTCCAAAACTACTCCCTCATATCACAGTGTGTCCACCTTCTAAATTAGCTTTCATTTCCCCGTGTTCAAGAAGCCAGAAACAATCAGTTGGTTTATAAAGAGGCAGAGGATACTCTCCGTTAGTGTCTGAAAGCTCGGAGAGTGTATCAGAGTGAACAAGTAACATTATTACCCAAGAAGAAGAACCTGTCAGAGGGTACAGCTGATACAGAAATTTAATCTGGTTACTTAATCAGTGCATTTCTCATCAGCACTCATTACTTAAACGCTGTGAGTTTGAAGGGGGAAGATTTCCTCTGGTGGATATGCATCCTGCCCTGTGTCAACACTTACTCAGTCCTGCTGTATGAGGAGTGGGTATGAAACTGCATGCAGAAAATGCTTCTAGTGTGGACTACAGGCTAAATAGCAGCATGGCACAGCTCACTTCCACTCTGAACTAAACAAGCACAAATGTTGATTGAAAGAGGAATCTTCTTGCTTGCTATTGTCTTTGAAAAAATGCACTTCAGCTAAGCAGACTGTCTTCTGAGGAATAAAACCACTTGAAACAAGCCAAAGGCAAAGACAAGTTAGAATACAAATGTTAATTTAACCTTAAGTGCCTACAGATGCATACCATTACCAGAAGTAGATGCATCACTTCCTAGGCATTTCCATGGCCTGAATACTGAATTAGCTTCTGGGTAGCTGACTTGATAGATGGGATTCATTGCACAAGCTGGAGGACTGAGGCCAAGGAAAACTTTTGCAATCATCTCTTTCCCTGAGCAAGGGAAAAAAGACACTTAATGCTTCTAACTCTCGCTTGAGGGTATGGGTAGGAGAATGCAACAGTGATGCTTAATGTAATAACAGGCAGGCTACATCTTGGGCTGGCAGATGAAAGCTCTAAAATGTATGTAATACACAGTAATAAAAAATATGTAATTTTATGTTGTGATTCCTTTTTAATGGATTTTTATATGAAACGCACATCAGCAAACAAGATTGCACTGTGAAATTTAACATTTGCAGCTGGCTAATATTTAAAGCCAGCAAAATCCAAAATACAAGTAATTTGATAAACAGCAGAACCTGAGGCCAGGTATCCATTGGACTTGTGTCTTCCAACCTCTTTCTTCCGTAGGACAGTAAACCCAGCCTTGTCAAGCTCTGTATGACACCAAGGCCAAAGAGAAAGTAGAACGTGCAGTGACAAGTCTTAGCATATGTATATGCTGCCAAACTTGCCAGAAGCCCATGCTGACTGCCCCCTTGGCTGATGCTGTAAGGAAAATTGGTCCATCGTTAGAGGTTAACGTTCACAGTGGAGGCAAAAGAGTCCTGTAAAACTTTATTCAAATAAAGGGAGGCCTCTCAAATTGCTGGAAGGCAAAACTAAGGTGCAGCTTCCCTTTTATCCTAAATTCCCTCTCCCTTTCCCCATTAGCTGAAGTACTTGGAATTTACAGACTTCCAGGTCTGCCTACTACATGTTTCTCCTTTACATGTACTGCCCCCTGCATCATGCATTTAAATTAGGTTCTTCACTTTTCTGGGCAGAGAAGTTAATATTCAATTGCCTATTACACCTGCAAATTTCAGAAGTTCAGGCTGTGTCATTTCTGCTGTCCTGGGAAGACACTCTGATGGTTTACAGCAACACCCCTGTCTGAGGCATTAGCAGAGGTTCTTTGTGATTTATGTATAACAGAGATAAGGGTGGACTGTTGAGATTCCTAGTCTTGCCTTTTCTTTTGTTATCTCAAGTTCATCTAGCAGCACCTACACCTTCAACCCCAGACCTATCAATGCTAAAGGAAGCCCAGATAGAAAGATGAGAAGTTCCTCTTCTTTTCAGGGAGCTGGGGGAGGAAGAGGAGGTGTCCTAGTTTAGGTTAAGCCACATTTCTACAAAAGCCATAAATACTTAATTACCTCTAGGCCTTCTATACCTTTTCCAGCATTTGTTGAAATTTGATCATTCCTAAGCCACTGCAATAACAGCCACAAAGCATGGGTATTTTTCCTATCTGTGCCCTGTCTTGGAAATAGATTGAACCAATGCATTTGTGTCTTTCCTCACATATTTAGAATAGATCAGACACATCTAATTATTTTTTACATGAGAACATCTCTCAGATGCTTCAAACTCCTGCCTGGAAATTACTCCCAGTAACCAAAGCCCTTTGAGCTTTCTAATACACAGGACTGCCACTGGAACAAATCTTAGCAAAGTTTCAGAGCTCCTTTGAAGGGTGCATAACACACAATCACAGAATTAACCAGGTTGGAAAAGATCTTCAAGATCATCAAGTCCAACCTATCACCCAACACCATGTAATAAACTAAACCATGGCACTAAGCACCTCATTCAGTCTCTTTTTAAACACTTCCAGTGATGGTGACTCCACCACCTCCCTGGGCAGCCCATTCCAATGGCAAACCACGGTTTCTGTGAAGAATTTCTTCCTAACACCCAGCCTAAACTGCAAAATTGTTTTAGAATCATAGAATTGTTGGGGTTGGATGGTACCTCAAGGATCATCCAGTTCCAACTGCACTGCCATGGGCAGGGACACCTCACACTAGGTCAGGTTGCTCAGAGCCACATCCAGCCTGGCCTT
The DNA here is from genome assembly GCF_014839835.1 of Dryobates pubescens. NCBI lineage: Eukaryota > Metazoa > Chordata > Aves > Piciformes > Picidae > Dryobates > Dryobates pubescens. The sequence continues at coordinate 18,469,142 of NC_071616.1, read as the reverse complement.
AAAAACGTCCAGGGACGGGGCATCTACCACCTCCCTGGGCAAACCATTCCAGTGTCTCACCACCCTCATGGTGCAGAATTTCTTCCTAACATCCAATCTGAATCTACCCATTTTCAGTGTGTGGTGTTTTTTTTTTTTCTTTTCCCATTCCCCCTACTGCTATAATTACCTGACACCCTAAAAGTCCCTCACCCACCCCATTTTCCCACTTTACCCCCTTAAATCCCAGAGCACCTGGGCTCTGTTGGAGTCTCCTCCCACCCCAGGTGTGGCCACTTTGCCCTCCCCACCCACTCCCCTATTTAATCCCCCCCAGGAAAGGCAGAAGCCTAAGCTGAGCCCATCTGGGCTGAGGATCCTCCTCTCTTCACTGGTGAGTACCCATGGTGCACACTGGGTGATGGTGGTGGTGACAACAAAGGCCGGGGGGCCTGGTGGCCCCCCGGTTGTTAGGGACAGGATTGATTGTCACTCTAATATCATCCACAGGTGCTGGCTGGGCCTCCTTACTGGGGCTGTGCTCCTCTGTGTAGTATCTTAGCTGGTTGAGGGTCTTGCTCCTGGCTCTGGGGTGGGTGCAAAAAATGGTGGTAGTGGAGCAGGAGCTGTTTAGTCAGATGATATTATGCTAATTACACTGTTCTTACCTGGAGGCCCCTTGAGTCTGCTCTCATCATTCAATAAATCTTTGCTTTTGTGCCTCATTTACAGACCATTTCCTTCCCCCTCACTGCTTTTTTTCAGAAAGAAGGAAGGAAAGGAGGAAAAAACCAACAAAACATATGTGGAAAATGCATTCACTTATCAATTGACTCTGAACAGGAAGCCCTCAGGAAGATGGGCAGGTTGGAAAGTGAGAACCACTTCTTATGAATCACAAGACAAATTTCATAATGAACAGACAGAAAAATATTGCATCTTCTCCCTTGTGGTTATGTTTCATGGTGGTAAACGCAGATGGGGGGCGGGGGGGGAGGGAAGCTCAAGCTGGCTTGCAGAGCTCAGTCACACTTCTCTACAGAAAGAATCACTGAGAGAGGGACATTCTGACAAGTGAATACCCACCCTAAATACAGAATTAACCAGGTTGGAAAAGACCTTCGAAATCATTGAGTGCAACCTATCACCCAACACCATCTAATAAACTAAACCACGGCACTAAGCACCTCATCCAACCTCTCTTTAAACACTTCCAGTGATGGTGACTCCACCACCGCTCCGGGCAGCCCATTCCAATGGCCAATCTCTCTTTCTGTGAAGAACTTCTAACAGCCAGCTTAAACCTCCCCTGGCGCGGCTTAAGACTGCCACCTCGTGGCCATCTGCAGTATTTACAAGATGTCCTTTCCGTAACAGCAGTTACGCAAGCCATACAGCCCATATTTTACAAGACCTTTCCAAACTTTGAATTACCATGCTTGAATGACTACTCAGGATAACTGCTGCTTTTGCCTTCTGCCGTAGTTCATTGTTTCAGAAACTGTTCTGGAACATTCACATATGCTCAGACTGTTACAGAGAAGAAATATGTTTTGGTTGTTTTTTTCCTTCCTGTCAGATTGCTGCTAATATTAAAGCAGGAGCTTTAATCTTCAACTGAGACAAGCCCTTAAAAATGTCAGCAAATTTAAGCAGCATAAAAAAAAAAAAAGGCTATGAATTACTATATGGAATGGAAGGCAGAAAAAGCAAAGAATCATTAATCAGAAAATAGTTTATGGTGTCATTATTCCAATAGATTGAGAGATATGGACAGGAAAAATCAGATTGTTAGCTCTGTGGGACAGGGTCCATCTTCCTGTATGCTTATGCAGCACCTAATGTCACAGAAAACAATCTCTGTGGGCCCTCTGCAAGCTAGCATGATACAAACAACAGTAAGGCAAACCAGGACAGTAGATAACTGCACTTGAAGATACAAGCTCACCATCCAAAACAAAAAGAAATGCAGGTGTGCAAAAGGTTGGAAAGAAAGGAGAGCAAGGGGACCAGAGTGGAGCTGCCCTGAATTTGTTTTCCTACTTTCTATTCTTTTCCCTCATAAGCCAGACTTAAAACTTCATGACCTCAAATAGCTCCATTGTTAGAGATATGAAAAAGCTGCCTGGATGTGGTCCTTTGCAGCCTGCTGTAAGTGATCAACTCAATCAGGTAAGCTGGGCAAGGTGACCTCCAGAGGATTCTTCCAACCCCAGCTGTTCTGTAAGTCTGTGAAAATACTACTTCTACTCGTACTTTGTCACCCAACTTGAAATAATATATTCTGTCTGGCTGTCTATTTTACAGTCTGGAGACAGAAGGGGTCACTGGGACAGGACGAACAGCTTCCAGGTTTAGGACTGGTGTGACAACTAGGACCTATGCCGGAGGGACCCAGTGTTTAGGGTTAGGTGTCTGGAGATACCAGAAATAAATGAACTAGCATTAAATTGAAGATTAAGAACTAAGGAGGCAGTGATTTACAGTTAGGTTCTGGCTTGCAAGCCAGAACCTGGGTTGATGTATTACTAGAATGGAGACTGCAAGAACTGAAAACCCCTGCTATGCTTAGTGCTAGCACTGGTAGGAAGAGCAGAATAATAGCAAAATACTGTTGTGTTGAAATAAATAGAAATGAAAATTAAAAATAAATGATAGAAGAGCCCTCTGAGCCAATCTCTTCCATAGGTAGCAAAGACAAATGTTGCAGTTCTTACTGTGGAGACTTCCAAACTAGTCCTGCATCTGTTCTCACAAATGCTAGTGGGGGCACTGCTAAGTGGTAAGTGAGAAGAGACAATCTGCAACAAACAAGAAAAAGGACAAGGAAAAGAAGATTAAAAAAAGAAAACAAAACAAAAAAACAGTCAGGACTTTGCCACAGGTGGCACAAAGACTTAAATCATGAATCAGAGGTAAGAAAGAAATAAAACATCTACAGAGGAAGAAAACATAAGTAGGGTGTATAGAAAAATTCTGAGAGGAAAAGAGTAACACTTTTCTGCCTGCACTCTTCTGTGCCATCCTTTACTGAACATCAATGTCCTGTTCACAATGCAGCACGCTGTATGCATTTCCAGACCCTGAAAAACATCCTCCAGCATTTGTAGCAGCTGCTTTTCCTTAACTCACATGTCAGGGCTGCATACATAACAGAGAATTCAGTCTTTTCTTACCAAGAAACTACAAAGAGGAGAAATAGGAAAGGGACTCCATGTTATCATTATGTTGTTGCAAAAGCAGGCAAAAGACAAGAACAGGCATTCTGACTGTATGAGCTTTATACATTGCATGATATTTACTAAGGGTAACAGACTATAATTACACAAATTCCATAATAATGATGTTCATAGGTATGAGATCACTCACAAGATATATTTTCCCCTTTCTCTTTATAATCAGTCTCCATATTTTTCATTACCTAAAACACTTAAAAGATTTGTTTGCCTCTGGAACCACAAGTCTTGTCTTTGCTGAGAATCCTTAGCAGGACGGTAACAAAAGCACAAGAGGAAAGAGAGTAGTACAGTGTATGTTGATAGCAGATACAGAACCCCTTACAAGTATCACAAAACTGTTGATAAGTTACTTTCTGCTTGAAATGCTTCTTTCATAAGGATGTAATCGCTGGTGGTTTACAACACTAGTTTCAAAGTCAGCAGGGTAGTGTGAGGATTTCATTAATTATCACTTGAATTCTCTGACAAAAAGAGCATTAGATCATGAGGTTTCAATTTAAGAACAGTGTTGGACTGAGAGCTGCTGGAGCTGATATGGCTAATCCACAATGGGAGCTATTATGATGAGACAATTCTTCACGTAGCTCAGAGGATATCCCACCAGTACGATCCAGAGTGCATGGAGGAGCTGCCTGAAAATTTTTGCTCTCTCCATGTACTATTGAAAAAGCTCCTAAACTTAGGTGTGCCAGCCTGACTCCCCCACAGGCCAAAAAGGAGTGCTGGAAATGGGGAAGTTGGGCAGGGAGAAGTTTAATGAAATAGAAAAAATGTAGAGTCTTGAATCTAGGAAAGAACAACCACATGTACCAGTATAGGCTGGGGACTGACCTGTTACTCCAGGTGTACAATATGATGACCATGAGCCAGCGAAGGCCAATGGCATCCTGGGGTGAATTACAAAGGCTGTGGTAAGCAGGTCAAGAGAGGTTCTCCTCCCACTCTGTCCTGGTGAGGCCACATCTGGAATATTGTGTCCAGTTCTGGGCCCCTCAGTTCGAGAAGGACAGGAAACTGCTTGAAAGAGTCCAGTGCAGAGCCACAAAGATGATAAAGGGAGTGGAACAACTGCCTTATGAGGAAAGGCTAAGCAAGCTGGGCCTCTTCAGCTTGGAGAAGGTGACCCTATTAATGTTTATAAATATGTGAAGAACAAGCGCCAGGAGGATGGAGCCAGGTTCTTCTCTGCGATGTCCGGTGATAGGATGAGGGGCAATGGGTACAAGCTGAACCATAGGTGGTTCCACATAAACATAAGGAAACACTTTTTTACTGTGAGGGTGATAGAACACTGGAACAGGCTGTCCAGAGACATTGTAAAGTCTCCTTCTCTGGAGACATTCAACACCTGTCTGGACACATTCATGTGTGACCTGCTCTAGGTGATCCTGCTCTGGCAGGAGGGTTGGACCAGATAAACTTTCAAGCTCCCTTCCAACCCCTAATGTCTGTGATTATGTGTACAATTGTCCAAAAGATTGCTACCTTCATTTCAGGTAAAGCTATATAAACCTATGAAAGCAGGAGTTATTTTGTGTATCCATTGTTATGTGAGAAATGGCAAGCAGTGAACAAATTTGTTTCACGCTGTATTAGAATGGACTAGAAGCTTGATGGTGGCATTTCAGTTAGGGGAGAAAATAGCTTTTAGCTTAATGCTTATAAGAAAAACACTGACAGTGATATGATCTGCAAGATCATCTCTGCCCCCTCTGTATGTTTCTTGTGGATATGCAGCTTGTGGGTCAAATCATACCTCACACTCCCAAGCAAACAAAACCCTAAAAGATAGCCCCCAAACATGTTGAAATAAGTTATACCATTGACTGAAATACTGCATGTCAGATTGGGCACTCCCCAGGATTTAGTTTTGTTCTTAGTAGCTAAAATTTCCTGAGCATAAAGGGCACCTGCTGTCCTTCAGGGAGATAAGATTTTTTTTTCAAGGTTGAAAAGGTCTTCTAGCTCCCTCCAAGCTCCCAGATCTGGTTCCTACACATGCAAGCTCACACATTTTTGTATGTATGAAAAAACATTCACACTTGTATATATATACCTATATATATATATACACACACTCCTGAACTTCTATCCGGTAACATAAGATTACTTGAAGGTTACAAGATAATCAGACACCTTAGAAAGAGAACCTACCTAGACATGTTCTTCCAGTTTATCATCAATAGAAACCTCTCCTGAAAAAGGTGTCAGAGCAGTCAAAATCCTTATGGCAACTAAGAGAAATAGTGTTCTTTCTCAAAAAGATTTTGTGCTCAAATTACTCATGCAAAAAAAAATTTTGGTTTGATTTCCATCTCTACAAAAGTATTTTATTAACTTCTTGCTAAAACAAAAAGATCCTTGGCTTGACAAAGTGGCATTAAAAGCAGGCAGAATGCCATTTATAAGCAACCTCAAATGGAACCCCAAAGTACAACACTACCTGCCGCTCTAACAAACATCCCTGAGCAGAGAAAGAAGGCATACCTGAGGTGGACAAGCTTGGAGTACTCAAGCAGAAAACAGTCCTTGAAATATTGCCAGTCTAAATTTGAATCTCCTCTCAAATGAGCATCAAGGTTATTCACACACAGATTATATAAGCAGCTTCTAATGCTTCTTTACAAGTAAAGCTGTGTGGAAACTTAGAATGCTCCATATCTGCTGTTAAATTGAGAGCTTGCCGATTCTTTTATCTTCCTTTTTAAATCAAAGGCTTCATAATTAGGTAATAAAAAATACAGGCAACAACAACAGAAACAAAAATAAATCAGTCTGTGTGGGGTCAAATCTTCAGTCTAGTATACCACCAAGAGAAGGAAGAGTGTTTATGTTCCTGTTAGCTATGTGCAAATGCAGTCTGCAGAACCCTGATGTCTGTAAACACTCCAGATACTTGTAACAAATTCTTTTTGCTACAAATTGTTAGCCTGGAATCATAGCAAACAAGTTCTATTTTGAAATATTGTCTGTTTAGCCCTTGCCTGTGGCTAAACCATAGCAGTTTCTCTATCACCTGATAACTCCTCCCCAGTAGAGATGTGGAGTAGGGAAAAGGAGAGAGGACCCATGGGCTGAAACGAAAATGGATTCCATGAAACACCCAAACTGATATCAATATAAAGTATACAAAGTTCTACTCAGCCCTTCAAATGTAGAGCAATAACAGTAAGCAGGAAGTCAGTCCCAAGAAAAAGGAGATGCAGCAGCACCAGCAGCAAACTTCCCCCTTTGTAATGAGTGTGATTCATATGCCCTATTATGAAACAGTATCTGTGTGCAGAATTTGTGCCGGCCATTGACTCTAGAGCAAATTTGACTCATGAAGTCCTAAAGCAGAATCAAGAACAACAAGAAAATGAAGCAGTTAAAATCACATTGGAATTGCCAGGGATTGAAATCTCCACGAACAGAAACAGCAAACACACCGCACTTTGTGGGATCTCTACTGTTTGAAGGCCCAGAAAACTTTTCCAAGCACTGGTCTAATATAACAACTTAGCCCAGCTTTTTTTTGGTTCAATTCTTTTCCTATTTACTGAGGTCACCAGTAATGGGAATGACAGCATTTGCCTACTATTTGCTGGTCTGGATCCAGCAATTTAGACCATGATATTTGCAATCTTCCTGGGTTGGACCTGATAAAAGACAAATGTGAGACAGGCTTCAAGTCCTGTCATTAATCTTCAATCAGTAGCCACCATCAGATCTAGTTATCGATGTCTGAAAATAGCAGAATACTATTCTTGTACAATTCTCTAACTTATGTGGTTTTCTGTTTTAGAATATTATTCCTTCCTTTAGCGCATTTATTTTTTGTAAGAATGCCTTCACAAAACAGCTCTTTTCTGTGTCTTCATTACCATGAACTGAAGTTTTAGTTTCCAGATTCTTAATCCTTAGAGATTTATTACTTGATGTTTTAGCCAACATTTGCAGCCTGGCCAATTCACATTCCAGCTGATAAAAAGACTCCATTAGGATTCAGAAACAAGAGGTTATGTTAGAGTATGGCAGGACAATTATCTTATAAGCTCTTTAGATGTGTACTAAAGCACATACCTTAAACCATCCAAACAGAAAATTATTTTAGTAAATTCAAGCTCTTGATTGCCAATAGAAAAACCTGAATTACATGGCCAAAGGGACAATCCTGCTCTGAGCAACTGCACATACTCTTCTGTTGTCTACTGGCTCATATCCCAGTCCTATTCATATTAATTAGACCATTGTTTCACCCAGGCAGGACCTATTCCTCAGTGGGACTTCATTAACATGCAGGTTTCAGCAATGAAAAGAGAGTTAGAAGGTACAGTGAAAATGGAAGTGCAGTTTTTCTTAAGACAGTAACTGCAAGGATCATTTATCTCCCCATGTGTCATCCTTGTGTGGCATAATAATTGCTCTCAGCTTTGTCTAAGCAAAACTGTTTTTTTCATTCTTTATTTTAAGAGGTAGAACTTCAGGATCAATCAAGCTGCTCTACAGCTGAGATCCCATAAAGCAAAGCCAAAACCTACCCATTGCTTTTGAATAACAATCAAGGTTTTGGGTCCCAAGTATAAATTTTCCATAAAACTCCTCTTAAAGCGAGCAGCTTAGCTCACTCTGCCTTACATAGCCCAACGTGAACATTATTTAAAGTATGAATATATGCGCTAACTGCAGGCACTTCTGATGAAGAGATGCAGTGACTGAAGGGCATGTCTGCTTCCTAGGTACTACCTGATCTACGTATGGCAAGCTAAGGAGGAAGACATGACTATAAAGGCATAAACCTGCACCGGCAGAAGCCATTGATCTGTTGATTCTTTATCAAAATACTTTTAAGGGGCCCTGCTTATGTAATCAGAAATATTTTTGTTTGTTTTATTTGTAAAGACATATGTGCAAAGAGCTCACTCAAAGTGCATTCAGCATTTATTAGGAATATTTACAAACTGCTGTACAGAAAAATCTAGGAATGAGGTATTTTCATTTTAGAAGAACTGTGCTTGCAGTGGTGGAACCACGGTATGACTCTGATCCACTATGTGACTTACACTGTTCTTAGAAGAAGGTGAACAGACTAATTAGTTGGAAACCAGTAATTTGAGAGCTGGGTGAGAAAGAGCTTTCCAGTCTGCAAAAGTTTTCCATATTAATGCAAACAGACCTTTCAGAAATGTTTATAGTATCAACTAGAATAGGCAATAACTATAATAATCTAGGAACTCAGGTGGAACATCCTCTGCAAATATCTGTACTGGATAAATAAAAGAAGCAACTAGAAACTCAGCTGACCACATTAAATGACCACATCTTATCTAGTCCAGTGCTCTGGACTGGATCTTTAAGGCTTTCTTCATGGTGCTGTTTCATGTAAGAGACCATTGGTCAACGGATTTACCTAAGACTTGAGACACCAGATTAAAATAATTATTAATCTAATGCAACTGAACCTGGAAATGGATCCTCTGCGACACATTAAGTGTCCTACAAACTTGTCTGCTGATTATTCTGAAGAATAAATAACACAAACATGACAGAATGCATGTAATACATCATATTACATTTCCACTCAAAGTACAGGGATATAATCTGGAAGATCTTTTTGTTACAAAAAAAGATGCAATCAGAAAAATCAATAGTTTCTCTACTATCTGCTCAGAAATGCAGGTGTGATTTACATTTCTGTTTATAACTAAACAGGCTTGATATAGATTTAAACTAAAAGCCCTTTATACTAAAGGCAGTGAAACCCAAAAATAAATATATGCACAAATCCCACCAATACCTATTTTCTGTCTTCTTTGCCATGATTACAGCAACGGAAAGGAGTTTGGAGCAAACAAAGATGAGCCTCTGGGAGTTTTAACACAGACTTTGGGATGATCAGGGCTGTATATATTGGATAAGACTTTGAACCATGCAAGTTGGTAGGAAATTTTTATTAGAATGAGGGAAAGATCAGGCTATGTACAATCCTTGGTAGCAATCAGAATGCTCACGTTAGAAATACCAGGCTGATATCACCTTCAACGTTTTTCCTATGGAGTTTCCGGTGAGGTTGACCTCTTAAAAATTCTGCAGAGTATGTAAGCCCTGTGAATGTTTTAAACAAAACAGTTTTAATCTAATATAGCACTGCAAATGCTGAAGAGCCTGTAGGCAAAGAGGCAGATCATTCAAATGTAAAAACAAATTTGACTGGAGTCTAAATAATGTGAGCCTGTGTTGTAAACTACAGCTTTCTTTTGACGTGGAAAGAGAGAATGCATTTTTGCCGAAAGGGAGTGAGCTTGGAAAGCCTTTGTAAATGATACCGCAATGAAAATAAGCTTAGTCCCCCAGCCTTAGTTTCACAGATGTGCATGAGAACCCTAACAGATCATGCCCCATGTCATGAGTACTCATTAGCTTTTGGCTGCAGCCCATGTCTTGGCCTCCGGATATCATGAGAACTAAATCGCTGATGCCAGTCATTTCCTTCCACAATGACACTGCAGTTCTTTGCAGTGAGATGCCACTAGTGTTTATAGTGTCCTTGCCAATAAATAACCATTTCTGGAAACACTCTACTGCCTTTACACTTGCACTTTGTCAGCTGTAATTTCTCAGTCTTCTCTTTCCCTCCCTATTGTCATGCTCAGCTCCAATTTCTTTCTCCTCTCTTTTACAGCTTTGAAGGCTCACAGTTTTCAGGTCTCATTCACCTCTATCAGCATCTCCTTCTGCTCTAATTACCTTTATCCTGGTGTTATTATCTCCCTTTGCCTTTTTCTTTCATGTCCTTTCCCAAGGGAAGGTGGACTGAGCTGCAGCGCTCCTGTCTCCCTGTTGGGGCAGTGACTTGGGTAATTCATAAAGCTATACAATCTTTCGTTGGAAAGGGACATTTACATATTTCTTCTCCCTATACATGTCAAACTGCTAATCACAGAGCTCTTGCTGGTTCTGGACTAGCCTCCAACTCCCAAGTTAGCAGAAAGAGTATTAATTTGGGGAGAAAAGAGGAGAAATCAGTTTTTCATAGTAGATAATGACATGGGAAAAAAACAGGATAAAACTTCTCCTAAAGGAGAGTTAATGTCTCCAAGTTATATGTATATAAGAAATAAAAATTCACACACTAAAATAAAAATTAAATGGCAAGCCCTTTAGATAATGCTGAAGTGCAGGCAAAAATCTGCAGTTAAAAGAAAACTAAAAAAATCTTTCCCTCATCAAGAATCTCAGAGATCTTTGATAAACCTTGATAGCTAATCAGTTCCAGATAATGTTTCAGCCTTAATTCTTAGAAGATGCAATTAAAAAATGTCCTTTTTGTTGTTCAGTAATTCTAAAAGTTAGCCCTACTTACTAGACACATTTATAAAATATACTATTAAAGTACCATACATGACACAAATCACAAGGAAAGAAATCATAACTAGGACACCAGACTCACCTCTATGAATCTACAGCAACAGGCAGTGCCCTAGGTCTTATATCTTTTGAATATTTTGTCCAATGAGAATGAGAGTAGTTTCATTTGGGAAATAATTGATACCTACAGTTCTGGGATAATCTGAGAAAAACATTTCCAGTGCTGCTGGTTTTATCGCTCTTGATCAATGTTCTCATAAGATGATCCATTACATGTGTACTGCAAATGAAATGCAACTCATACTCTCTTTATGTCTATGCTGTGAAAAATTCATCATGAAGTAGAATGCCTCACTGCCATTCCAGTAAATTAGAGACAGCTGCTTAAATCAGTAATGTCTGTCTTTTAAAACTTCCTCTGCATTAAAAAGTGTTGACAATTCAGTCCATATTCAATCTGTAGCAGTTGGGCAGCTTTTTTTTTCCTGCTCTCAAAGCACAAAGTATTATGTGAGGGCTTCATATCACACCTCAGAATGTACCTTCAATTTAAACCAAAATAATTTTCCATTCTGCTAATTTCAATGGAAATTAAAAATTAGGAAATGTGTAGCTTTATCCATAAGCTAGTGTAAATTTGTATACACATATACACACATACATATTCATAAGGATAGATGGTGTGCTTTATTTGTCATGTAGTTTTCCACTGAAGAAGTGATTGTATCAAGTAACTATAAGAATAAAAGCTTTTGGTCAAGAAAAAATGAAAGCTTACATGAAATTTCATTAAGGGTGAGATTCAACGTGAAATTAAGACACAAAGCTATATGTGTCTACATATGTGGCTCTTGCTAAGCTCTCACGTTAGTCAGGAGATTTCAAGATCCTGGAAAGCTATTCAGATGAGCAGACATTACAGTACACTAACTTATTCTATAGGTTCTCTTTACTATGTCATGTAAGGATAGGATTTCAGAGACCAGTAGCAGCTGTTCCAGTAGGGTGCAGTTTTCTGTACGTCCTCCTAGATATGTGTGGTGTACTTGGATACCTGGAGGCAAGAAAAATGGTACTAGATAGCTATATCTATGCAGCTGAGTCATATTCCTGATTTCCACTGACTGTAATGAACACCAGGAAATGAAATACATATGCAGACAGCTCCCTGTAGACACTTAAATGAAGGTGGTGTAAAATTGTGAAGTGGAACTCCATTTAAAAATTATAACCAGTTCATAGTAGACAAAATTTCCACTATTTTAATCACCTGATTCTGCTCACACCTATCCATTGTCTACAAAAATGCTGGACTGAGTAAAAACTTCAAGATTTATTTTGATCAAATTTATATACCAAGATTATTTCTCTTTCTGTGTGAGAATATTTCTGCAGGGCACTTCACAAGAAACAGAGACAAAGTAGAAAATTGTACCTTAAAATTAATTTACTCTGAAGATATCCTCTTGAGAGATTCTCATTTCTGCATCCTAACTACTAATGTGTTTCCCACAGCTTTGAAATATTATTAATACATGCCCTATACCACCTCTGGGACATTATAGAATAGAGACAACCCTACAGATGCCTCTGTAGAGAATAAATATTGCATATTCCAGCAAGGGCATTGATATTTATAGAATTACTGAGGGAAAAAAAAAAAAGGTTAAAACTTAAAACTAGAACCAAACTAATAACTTGGTAGCTCCATAATTATTTTTCCACAAGGTTGTAGTTTTGGTTATCACTTAGAATAAACCAGGTTGGAAGAGACCTTCAAGATCACCGTGTCCAACCCATCAACCAATCCAACACCACCCAAACAACTAACCCACAGCACCAAGCACCCCGTCAAGTCTTCTCCTGAAAACCTCCAGTGATGGCGACTCCACCACCTCCCCAGGCAGCCCATTCCAATGTGCAATCACTCTTTCTGTATAGAACTTTTTCCTAACATCCAGCCTGAACCTCCCCTGGTGCAGCCTGAGACTGTGTCCTCTTGTTCTGGTACTGGCCGCCTGGGAGAAGAGACCAACATCTGTCTGTCTACAACCTCCCTTCAGGTAGTTGTAGAGAGTAATAAGGTCACCCCTGAGTCTCCTCTTCTCCAGGCTAAGCAACCCCAGCTCCCTCAGCCTCTCCTCGTAGGGCTTATGTTCCAAACCCCTCACCAACTTTGTTGCTCTTCTCTGGACTCGTCCCAGCAAGTCAATCTCCTTCCTAAACAGAGGGGCCCAGAACTGGACACAGTACTCGAGGTGCAGCCTAACCAGTGCAGTGTACAGGGGCAGAATGACCTCCCTGCTCCTGCTGGCCACACTGTTCCTGATGCAGGCCAGGATGCCATTGGCCCTCTTAGCTGCCTGGGCACACTGCAGGCTCCTGTTCAGTCTACCGTCAACCAGCACCCCCAGGTCCCTCTCACCCTGACTGCTCTCCAGCCACTCTGACCCCAGCCTGCAGCACTGCATGGGGTTGCTGTGGCCAATGTGCAGAACCCGGCACTTGGATGTGTTAAATCTCATGCCGTTGGACTCTGCCCGTCTGCCCAGCCTGTCGAGGTCCCTCTGCAGAGCCTCTCTACCCTCCAGCAGATCAACTCCTGCCCCCAGCTTGGTGTCATCAGCAAATTTACTGATGATGGACTTGCATCATCTTGCATCATCTTGCATCATCTTGAGTTCTCTGCAGTGACTTTTACTTAGTATCTTCATATAAAAAGTACAGTAATATTTTCAGCTGTGCAGCCACCCCCATAATTTACAAGTGACAAGGTTTCCAAAAAGAGATCTAAATTCCTAACAGATTGAATTCCAGAATATATATTTCTTATGGAATCACAATGTCAGTTGTAACAGAAGAAAGCTGACATTTTCTGGAATACTTTGATATATTTTTTCAAACTAACTTTAAAAATTATTCTTGTTATTATTCTAAAGGTCCACAAAGTTGTATTCTGACCACTCTAATGCAGGCTAAGGAATTGAACCCGCTTATCCTTGTTACTGGACTCAGTAAATTGTGCTTATAGGTTGGACATGATGATCTCGAAGGTCTCTTCCAACCTGGTCTATTCTATTCTATTCTATTCTATTCTATTCTATTCTATTCTATTCTATTCTATTCTATTCTATTCTATTCTATTCTATTCTATTCTATACAAAACATGTAGCTGCTGTGAAAAGGAACCAGTCAGAGATCATAATTCAACCAAAACCCTCAAAGAAAGCCACTCTCCATATATGTAAAAATCTATTGGAATATAACTGAGAGTATAAAACCCCTGCTACATGTTTTTAAAGTAATCATATCTGCTACAATCAATCTTCAGAATGTTTAAATGCTTATTAGCAATAACAGTGTGATTGTGCCAGCACCTTTTTGTTAATTATTATTTTTTTTTCCCCTTTTGAAAACACTTACATGGTATATTAACCACAGTGTGCACAAACTACTCCCTAAATATACCACATCCCCACTGCTTTTGAATTTCTGCCTCAGTATTTAATGACACCCAGCCCCTCCAGCGAGTAATTTAGGACAGGAAAGCTAAGGAAATTACATTAGATTTGAATTATCCTCGGGTGGACGACTGCTTCTCTAGGCTTTACAGGGAAGCTCAGGGAATTGTTCTACCTTGCCTAGACAGGGCACAGCTTTGCTGGCATCGTTTCTGGATCATTGCCTCCTCAGAGGGCTTCTATAATACATTCCCACACAGGAACGCTATGGAAGTGTCCACTGCAGCCCAGTCGAAGCCTCAGCCCCGGGTGGAGCTGAGCCCTCGAAGGCAGATACTGACCCAGAACCCAGGTCCAGATGTTGCATGTAGGAGATGGCATTGTCCCGCCCACCAGAGGAGGGGAACCCACCAGAGCCAAGTGTGTGATGCAGTGCCTCTTGTGCCCCGTGAGGAAGAGCAGCAGCCAGTCGAAGTGAGGTGGACAGATGTGACACTGTAGTGACCGCAGCCGTGGGGGTTACCTCAGCGAGGGGATCCTGCGGGAGTCGGAGGAGTTGGCACATCCCGGGGGGTTACCTCAGAGAATAGAATAGAATAGAATAGAATAGAATAGAATAGAATAGAATTGAATTGAATTGAATTGAATTAACCAGGTTGGAAAAGACCTTTGAGATCATCGAGTCCAACCTACCACTCAACACTATCTAATCAACTAAACCATGGCACTAAGTGCCTCATCCAGTCTCTTTCTAAACACCTCCAGTGAAGGTGACTCCACCACCTCCCTGGGCAGCCCATTCCAATGGCCAATCACTCTTTGTATGAAGAACTTCTTCCTAACATCCAGCCTAAACCTCCCCTGGTGCAGCTTGAGACTGTGTCCTCTTGTTCTGGTGCTGGTTGCCTGGGAGAAGAGAGCAACCCCCACCTGGTTACAACGTGTGAGGAGAGTTTGCAGGAGTCGGAGATGTTGGCACATCCTGGGGGCTTACCTCAGTGAAGGGATTCTGCAAGGACATGGGGTATTGACATATCCTAGAGGGCTCAGCACCAGGAAGTTCATGGAAATGGTGTTCTTGCACTCCTTAGTCATGCTGGGCCAGCAATCTGCCAGTAACATATTGGAGACCTTCCCCATCCCTTTTCTGGGGTCCTGGCCTAGTGCTGGTGATTAGTATTAGCTGCAATGACTTTTCCTCTTGCTCTGTTAGTGTGTGTGTAGTGTAACTGAAAAGCTGGTCTGGCAAATGTCAAAAAAAAAGAGGGTTAGAGAGTTTTATTCTGGCTTGTGTCTGTCCCTTGCTCATGAAGGGGGTCATGTCTCTGCAGCAGTTTGTCATCAGAGGGCAATGTAAACTGACTGCCAAACCACAGCACAGAAGCTTACTGCAGCTTAGCTTAAATCAATTAGAAATGTAAGCATGAGATAAAATAGGCCATCCTTAAAGCAAAAGGACCTTGTTCACTGAGCCATTTGCACTGAATTAATTTTATCAGTTTCAGACCAATTATAATTAAATCACTTTTTTGTTGTTGTGCAGTGAGACCAGCTGAACATTTTCCTGTGGTATGATTGCTCAGTAGAAAATTAGATTCCCATTGAAACAAATGTCATCCAAGAGATCCAATTTGTGAGTAAGTAGGTAGAATTTAATGTAAATTCAAAATATTTATGTTAAAAACTATAGTATTAACGCTTCTCAACATTTTTAATGGAGAGAAGAAAAACTACTCAAGCAATTTGTGCAAAATGTGTGTCTGTAGCTCCTTACCTGCACTGCTTTTTCGTGTCACCAGATGGCACTCCAAGTCCACACAAGGCAGACAGCTTCTGTTTCTACATTGTAGAAGATGCTCTGGCGTGGTCTTAGACTTTGCTAGCCATAGGTGCTCCATTTCATTTACCCAAAGACAAACATACGCAATATACCTATACCTATATCTATATCTATACCTATATCTATCTATCTCTATCTATCCATATATCTCCCACTTCTGTTAGCAGGAGTTTCTGACAAGGTAAGTCTATGAGTTCAAATATGCTATCCTGAATTAACATATCATAAAAAGTACATAGTGAAAAAGTTTGAAATAAAAAGGGGGTATTAATGCTCTGAATACTACACACAGTTTCTATTTAAAAGAAGAAAACCAAGCCAATCATCTACTCTGAGCCTGCTCCAGAGAAACCTTATGTAATTTTGTGTAAGACTGTGCTCTCTGTGTTTTACATCAGATCCTGCAAGAGAGAGGATCTTGTGTAGCAATTATTCCTTTTCTTTCATTGACAAAGAATCGTAGGGGCAATTTTCTCAGTGAATTAGTTTAGGCAGCCAGGCCAACTGATACCATTTGGTGATCTGTTTAATATTTTTTAAACAGTAATTGAGTGAGTAAGCATTAAAACTGGACATTGCATCCAAATTCACATATTCATTGGTATTATCAGTAGAAAAAATGCAACTGCTTCTGTTTCTGAGCATCTAATGGAATGAGTCATTATTGGCAGTAAGGAAAGCCAGATGATCTAATCTGGGTATAGGGATTTCTGTTTGACAGGAAGGCATTCTTTTCATACCAGAAAGGAATTATTGTAAAATATCAACAATATTGTGCAATACTTTGGGTTCTTTCTAGGTGACTGAATCATTTCAGAATGACCTGTTTTAGCAGCCTAAAATCTATGTGCATAATATTCCTAATCTCCTCAACTGCAGCAAATGTGCAGGGCAACATTACAATGTTAATCACCAACTCAGCTCATTAAGTGCTAACTAATGTTACTGCTAGATAATCTTCTGTTGGATTCTAAAGCTGTTAAAATGTATATTTGCATGCACAGTATTCTAAAAATGCCTGGCAGCAGTTGCTGTGTTTCTCCTTTAATGTAAAGGATTTTCAAATCTATCTCAGACTGAATTAATCGTTTTGAGTGTGTTATCTTTCACCTTCTGCTGTGGCACATTCTGCTCTAATTCTGCTAAAGCCTTTTAGTATAATTTGAAATAGTTTCATAGTATAGTCAAAGCAACTGTTAAGTGCTGATGATGCTTTGCTGCTGTATGTTTACTTCTGGAATTGTCCTTGTAGTTTGGCTGAGTACCACAGAAACTTTTGAAACTGTTTCTTATGGATTACTGTGCATCTCAGGCATGTGTTTCTGCTTCTGCCTTCTACTCGTGTTGATGTTTTTATACACCAGCAGATGATTCTTTTTTACTGGCATTGCTAAACAGTCATAATTATCTTTGTAGAAGAGCCTCCATCCTTTAAAAAAATACTGTTTATAACTTATGTGCAGCTTTTTGTCGGCTTTGTGTCACTGGAATATTTCTGACTTGACTTGTGCCATTTATTAATCCAAGTGCTTCTGGTATCAACTCTGCAAACTACTGCGTATTTTGATGAACTGCCAGTTTAAGAGGCAAGAAGCAATCATGACAGACCTTGTGTAAATATTTAAGAGATTACTTTTCAGAAAATAGGCTTTCTATGCCTTAGTGTTAATAAAACTGGAAGCACTTTAGCTAGCTTTCAGTATTAGATAAGATATATGAGATAGGGTGCTTTTTTGTTGTTGTTGTTGCTTGGTTTGGGGTTTTTTGGTTCTTTTTTTTTTTTTTTGTAAATATTTTGATGTAAGACAATAGTGATGTCTTGAGGTATTTAAGATAATAGTTTTCCCATTAAGCACTTGGGAAATGTCACCCCTTCAGCTGTGACTGGAAGCAGTTAGGTTGGCAGTGTTGACATGGCCCTAGTGAGGCCACACCTGGAGTACTGTGTACAGTTCTGGGCTCCTTAGTCCAAGGGAGACAGGGAACTTACTGGAAAGAGTCTAATGGAGGCTACAAAGATGATGATGGGATTGAAGCATCTCTCTGACAAGGAAAGGCTAAGAGACCTGGGGCTGTTTGACCTCAAGATGACTGAGAAAGATTCTTATCAATGCTTGTCAATATCTAATGGGCAGGTGTCAAGAAGATGGGGCCAGACTCTTTTCAATGGTGCCCAGCAACAGGACAAAGGGCAGCAGGCACAAATGGGAACACAGGAAGTTCCATCTAAACATGAGGAAAAATTCTTTCCTTTGAGGATGACAGAGCACTAGAACAGGCTGCTTCTGTGGAGAGATTCCAAACCCTTCTGGACACAATCCTGTGCAACCTGATCTGCGTGAACCTGCTTTAGCAGAGGAGTTGGACTAGATGATCTCCAGAAATTCCTTTCTACCTCTACCATTCTGTAATTTGATGATGTCTCCACTTAATAATATAAATTCCTTACTCCCACTGATGACAAGAAAAATACTGCTGAAACAAGACCAAAGGACAAACCTGTGATGGATTCCATGGTCCTGCTGTGGCAGGCGGTTTGGACTTGATGATCTTTGGAGGTCCCTTCCAAGCCCTAACATCCTGTGAGCCTGTGAGGCTTCTTGGGTTTGGTGATGTGTTAAGTGTGTTCACAAGTGGCTCAGTGAGGCCCTGGGCAACCTGTTCTAGTTGAGGATGTCCCTGCTGATTGTGGGGAGGTCAGACTAGATGACCTTCAGAAGTCCCTTCCAGCCCAGCCCAGCCCAGCCCAGCCCAGCCCAGCCCAGCCCATTCTATGATTCTAAGTGCCCGATATGTGCCCATGGGACAAGGGAAGAAGAGCACTTGCTTGCTTTTGGCACTGTGAAAAATAGATGCTATTTGAGGAGCATTCTGTCTTGTCTCCCAATCTGCTTACAGCTTGACCCACAGGACTGAAAGGAATAAAAGTGTGTTGTCTCAAGTATGTCACTTGCAACAGACAGTTGTCACAGAGAATTCAGTCTCATGACTTCAGATGCATATGCATGAGTGTTTTATCTAAAGTAACTCCTCTATCTGAGCTTTGGGTTGAAAAGGTCATTTCTCAGTGGCTCTGGCTGCATCCTCATGCCACAGAGTGTATGATGCTGAACGAATGTCCAAGCTATTGGCTGTCTTTGCAGCCCATCTGATTTTACAGACAACTGTTCAGCATTTTTCTGAAGTAAATGAACTAAACAGAAGCATAGAGATGAAGAGGTATGTCCATGCTTTGTGTTTTGCATGGTTTTAGATCATCTGAATTGCTTTATTCTCTTGTTGCTTCGATTGACAGGTTATAAAAACTGAGGGAACTTGGACAGGCACTGGCCATCTCTATGGAATTCCCTGTGGAGCAGGGCAAGCTGCTGCTTCTGTATCTGTCAATAGCACATAGGAAGGAAAACTGAGTTATCTCACATGATTTTGTCTTGAGGACAGCTGTTGCAAGTCTCCTGTAAGGAGATAAAAAAGCCAAACACAAACCAATTAAACTTCATTAGGTAAGACATTACTTAAAGACCATTGTATTATTGCAGTAACTTCTTCATCTGTCTCTGGACCGGACATCATGCTAGCAGACAGAAATGAGCTCATCATTGATCTATAAATTAACAGTTGCCTAGTGACTCATAATCTTGGCATGCTTGCTTTATGCAAATGAAAAATAGCACTATACAGCAATGGATATGTGCCAGCTTTTTGTGATGGTCACTGTCCCACAGCTTACAGCGATTTTTGACGTGAATTTTGACAGGGAGAGTAATTAGGAAATGGAAAACGTCAATGAAAGCAGGGAATTTTTCAGAGACCATCAGCTAGGTACCTCCAGAGAAATGTTACTATAAACACACTTCCAAGGAAAAACCCACACACTCAAAATTATGGCCCAAAATATAAGAAAATAAACAATGTAGCATAAAATAGAATTAGCAGAGCCTATATTAAATGGACTACAGACTGGCTTAAAAGCAGATCTCAACATGGGAAAAAATTATTTTAATGATTATTAATCAATTTAGTGAAGCTAAATTTTATTTAGCTAATCATTTTATTTGCCTTCCAAATGGTAAGGTTAAATCTGCAGATGGCATAGGCTTGTTGAGTAGTAATGAAGTTCATCCTACAAAATTATTTCAATCACCTAATTAAATGGTGACACTCCAGCAATTTGCACTCTAATACAGCTAAATGCAAGCTGATACACTGGGGTTATATGGGCTGCAGCTATGCAGCATGAAATCCTGTCTTGAAATGCTTTGACTCAGGAAAGGGTTATAGAATTGTCCACAGCAAAGTACTTCAGCCTAAGTTCCCACTGTACTGCTCCAGTTAAATTAACCAACAAGAAAGATGAACACAGGGAGTAAGACAGAGAAGGGATTTTTCTTTTGCAAGTATCACTGACAAGAAAGCTTCTGTTATACTGGGTTCATTGAATTTATCTTCACTCCAGAGAAAGAGGCTGCAAACATAGTCATGGACGGGGAATCAAACCAGATGATAGACTGGTAACAGCCCCTCATTAATGAAAGAGAGGCTGAGATGAATTGTGGTCTATAGACAGCTACAGAAAATTACATCTGATAGCAGAGGGCTTTTGAGACTAACAGGGAAAGGCTCAGCAATATCCACCACTGACATTTTAAACTGAACAACACATTGTAACATGCATGTAAAGTACAGTTAGCATTAGTGGGTTAGTGCTGTGTCAGTGCTGAATTCTTCTCTACCATTAATCTCAGTGGGATAGGAGCTAGGCTAGAAATCAGCACCTGTGAAACCTCATCCAGATATTTCATTAATTTCAACTTTATATTTTGTTGTAATCTATCAATAATATCCAACCTGTTAAGCTCTTTAAAGTTGACACTCCATATTTTTAAATGCTTATGAATGGTAAAGTAAATAATCTCTCCAAGAGGAGGATCAAATTCTTAGTGCTTTCTAAAGAGGATATGCAGATACAGGAATGAGTGTGCTTCCCTTAGTGGTGAGTATTTCCTAGTTTTATGAGAGAACAAACTGCTTCCACTAGTGCTTTGAAACACATTAGCTTTTTCCTGTGACCATCCCTTTTGTCTTTATTTTCTGTATGTGCATCAAGGACCTGTATAAAATCCACTGAAACAGAATTACATCTTCCATGGGACACGGTGTCATTACAGACTCACGAAGTCACAAGGGAAGTAATTTCAGCTTTAATCTGCAGTTTATGGTTATTACTGTATCTCAACCAAGTCCCATGGTATGATGGTAGTTTTGTGCCTGATGAATGCCAGAACTGTTTTATCATCATAGTCTTGCCTGCAATTGGCTTTATTCCACACACAGGACGTTAAACCCAACCACCGGGGTAAGTGTGAAAAATCACATCAGTCTTACGAAGCATCCCTATGAATCATCTTCTCCCGCAGCCTGAATACACTGAGATCAAGAGCACTAGTTACAAAGTGGTGGGGAGAAGCAAACAAAAATATTCCAGAGAGTTCTTGAGCGAATGCTGCCATCACATTGAAACGTCAGTTAACAGAGGTCTCTAGGAAATAGGAACCTCCAAAAGCACCACAGAAATTGTGTGCTGGGACAAAAGAATTGCACCTGAAAGCAACCATGAAATGCAGTGAGGAATTTTCACCTGCTTTTCTTTCCTTGCACTTTCCCATGGTGACTAGCACAGCCCTTTGTCTCTGAGGCACAATGGAAATTGAAAACTTGCTGGACTGGAATGAGTGCAAGTCAGCTTCCCAGAATGAAATAATACCTTAATGGGTCCGTCTTCATGGATGAAAAAGGGCCAAGCCCTATCATCCCAGTCTGAGAGATACGATAAGTAAAGCATCCTAGATCTGATACCAGCAAATCTTACTTTGGATATTTGTTTTGGTTGGGTATTTTTTTGTTTAGTTGGATTTTCGTGGTGTGGTGTGGGGTTTTTTTCCCCTTCTTTAAAGAAGAGACTTGGAAACATAATTCACAAAACAAGTATATTCTAAAACTTATGTATCAAAACATTATTTTGGTCATGTTACAAACTTCCTACAGAACCATTACAGAAATCTAAAAAATAAACCCCAAACTTTCTTTCTCTTGTACTTCTTGTTTTCATCAAACTTTCCCCCCCCCCCGAATCACAGAAACAATACTAGTAACTGCCTTACAAAGTCACCTTATTCACCTCTTTGCTCTAAGACAGAATGGATTTTCCCCAAAACTTCCCTGTGTACTGTTTCTGTAACCTGTTTTTAAAAGCCTCTGGTAATGGAAATTTCAAACCCAAAGACCCAAAGTGGCAAATGTTAATCCCAATGAGCAGAGAAAGTGAGTGCAAGAGAAAATGGTGGTGTGCTCAAAGGGACTTTGGTATCACATTGCCTTTTGGATTTTGCTGCAGGAGACCAAGAACCTGAAATTTTTAAAGGCTTAGCTGACAATGTCAGGAGCTTCCATCATTTCTCTGAGTTATTTGTACAAGTTTATATCCCTTTACGTTGCATAAGGAATATATATCTTGTCCAAATTCTGAACACAACACTGATATCAAGAAATGAAATGAATATGCTCTTGACTTATTGTGATAGAGGAGACAATTACAAATGTGTACTGCAGTATCACAGTATCACTAAGGTAGGAAGAGACCTCAAAGATCATCGAGTCCAATCTGTCACCACAGACCTCATGACTAGACCATGGCACAAAGTGCCATGTCCAATCCCCTCTTGAACACCTCCAGGGATGGTGACTCCACCACCTCCCTGGTCAGCATTCCAATGGCAAACGACTCGCTCAGTGAAGAGCTTTCTCCTCACCTCGAGCCTAAACTTCCCCTGGCACAGCTTGAGACTGTGTCCTCTTGTTCTGGTGCTGGTTGCTAGAGAGAAGAGACCAACCCCTTCCTGGCTACAACCACCTTTCAGGTAGTTGTAGAGGGCAATGAGGTCACCCCTGAGCCTCCTCTTTTTGAACAGGTTGATGCATCAAAAATATCCACTCATAAAGCCATTTAAAAAAAATCATCTAGCAGGAAAACTGCTTTCCTCTCATTTAGCTATTACTAGGTTCCCACTTTAAAAAACGTTCTAACACAGTCTAAAGGGCTCAAAATTGCTAAAAATATAAAATTGGCATTCTAAGTTAATATTTTGAGTGGAGAAGTTAATGAAACATCCTCAGGGCTGCAAAACATTGTTATATTTTGGGCAAAGGAAAACTCAGAAAATATCAACTTGTATTACTATAAACCAGTTCTACTTTTAAAGAAGGACTTAAGAATCTCTTTGGAGTTGTGTTGGAGTTAGTTTAAAAAAAAAAAAAACAAAACAGAGAAGGAAAAAAGTGATGAATTCCTGCCCAGTTCTGCAAACCACAATTGATGTATTTCTTTTGAAAAGATATGCACCAAAGCCACATCTTTAATTCTTATTCTCATATCACCATAAGTAAAACTGTTCTGGGGTAAAAAGAGTATGTATGAGTTTCTGTTATGGAAGTGACTGTGCTCTGACAGGTTGAGATACTGATATTGCCAAAGCAAAGGAGAATTTTGAGAAGCCCAAGTGGCTGAGTTCATCTGAAATGTAGAATGACTCTGTCAATAAACGTGCTGAGCCTGTGGAGCCCCTGAGCATCAGGAGTACTGACAACTGCCTTCAGTTGCTCTGGGAAAGGGATTATGATTTCAAAAGTGCAGCTGAAAGGCTCTACTCACATTTCAAGAAAATGATTTTAGCAATACAATGCACCAGTCTTTCGGAGCATAATAGAGAAACTGGATACAAGGGCTCAGAACGGGCTATTGTTTCATTTTTTTAGAGTAAAGAATGTGTCTTTCTAGGATGCTTCTATTGGTTTTGTGACATCTGATGTTAAAAAATTCATGTGCACACCATTTCCAGACCTTCATCTTACCACCTCTATAATCATTTGTAAGAGTCACACCTGGACCCGGATCTCCTTACTCTTTTAAATGCAACTGGGAAAAGAATAGGCAGTAAACAAACACATACACACACACACACACATCCCCTCAACAAAAAGCAGAACAAAGAAAAACACAAAAACAATCAAACAAAACAATCAAAAAACCCAGAAAAGGCAAAAAACACCCAAAAGGGCTACATAGCCTAGTGTCAAACAACATTCACTCCCAGAGTGGGTTAAGTCATGGATCTGTGTCTCAGCAAAGAATTTCCAGAAAGTACAAGCAAGATGATAATTTCTCCTTTAGGAGACACAGAGACTGATGGCATCAGATGCTTTGCTTCTTGCAAAATGAAACATGGCTCCCCAGATCATTGATTTGTGTGCTGCATCCTATTCTTGCCATATCTTGAGCCAGCTGTTATTCAAGTTATTTCATCCATTAAATTAAACTCCTTTTAAGAAGGAGCAACAGCAGCAAAGGCTGGCTTGCTGTCTACAGCAGCATACACATGTGAGCAGAAAAAGTGCCTTCTGGGATTAAGATGGAGAGCAGATATAATGAAGACAGCTGATGAGACTTGCTTCTTGGTTGTGCTTCCCACAGACCAAATTAATTCCAACAGATGAGTAAAAGATGGAAAGACATGCTAATTAGCAGCTTTTTTTACGAACGAGTTCTGTACCTCAGGATCTAATTAGCTTTCTAGATAAGGTTTATATCATCTGTACTTTCAGAGGCAAATGTTGCAAAGCTTCTGTGTTGGACTCGATGATCTCAAAGGTCTCTTCCAACCTGGTCTGGTCTATCCTATCCTATCCTATCCTATCCTATCCTATCCTATCCTATCCTATCCTATCCTATCCTATCCTATCCTATCCTGCAGTACAAGGATTACATTCATTTACTTCCAACACTAGAAGAGAACTGTTTCAAATCAATAAAGATATTTACCTATGTAGTCCATATATACCCTCTAGATCATGAGACCCCTCTTTCATTACAGCTCTAGGGAATTACACAGCACAGTAGATTCTACAAAGACAGAGAAGGTAAAGGGGAACACAAAGAGTTGAAAATCATGAGTGAGACCATTATGAGAGTCGTGGATAAGAGTCATGGTTTTGAGACAACAAACAGCGGGAGAATCGAGCAGGAGGAGTCTGGAGGGAATCACAGTAAAAGAAGAGAAGTCAAGAGAACTAGC
Source organism: Dryobates pubescens (assembly GCF_014839835.1). Taxonomy (NCBI): domain Eukaryota; kingdom Metazoa; phylum Chordata; class Aves; order Piciformes; family Picidae; genus Dryobates; species Dryobates pubescens. The sequence goes on along the minus strand of NC_071616.1, from coordinate 18,444,148 downwards.
TAAGATGTAATTAATTTGCAGGCAGTTTATGTGTTGAAGGAAGAAACCAGAAAATATTTAATGGAAAGCAAGGCTGGAAGGAAAAGAGAGAGAGATATATAAAAATACAAAAAATAACTTACTTAGAATAAATTTGCTCTGAGGATATGTTTCTGAGAAATACAGGTGAGCAGTTGTTTGTATCACATCTCTGTAAATTTGGGGGGAAAATATGTGCATGATAAATAATTGTACTGGAAGAAATTGAGACCCATTACTGCTGTTGTAGCCTAGTGCCCTGGACTTCCCACAACACATGCACTTTGAAAATGTCAAACATGCCCTGTCAAGTAATTTCTTCCCAGTTTTCTAATTTATGATCAATTAAGATGTTTGCAAACAATTAGGAAGACCACAAGCAGGCTGAAATGCTAGTTCAGAGCCAGACTTACACTAAATTTTGCATCAAGTCTGGCTTTAGAAATACTCAGGTATTTCAGGATAATGGGATACTAAAATGTTGTCTGACTCATGACATTAATGAACACAGCTGCAGAGGAAATGTGTGGTACTGTACTATAATGGTGGTAATGTAATGAATAAAGACTAAGGACTGTCTTAGCATGTTTGGAAGACAAGCTCTTAGCCTCCAGACCACAAAAGCAGAGGGCAGAGGTTAATTAATTTGTTAGTGTTACTTGGCTTTGGTTCTGGTCAACCATAAAGGATGCATTAAAAAGGCTACCTGCTCCCCATCTGTTTCTTGCAGTGTGACAGATTCAGGACTGTGCTGCCACAGAGGTAATAAAGACAGGTTCAGGCAGCAGCTTTTCACTTCCAAAACTAGCTCACATTTCTAGGGAAATACTGATCAAAATAGAGGGAAAAGAATGAGAAAGATGTTAAATTTGGCAATGATAATGAAACTCTGCATATTGAACAAGAATCAGGTTAGATTGATTCTCTCTTGCCAGGCAAATTTGATTGCTTTTTTAATAGAATTATAAAATAGAGTGGAAAGAGGGAATAAAAAAATCTGCCTTGTATTTGATGGAATGTGTATTAAAACAGGTATCTCTCAAAACTTAATTCAAGGGGATTTAGGTGAGGGGACTGTCACTGGCAGAGTGGTAATACCTGTGCAAGATCTCGTAATGAAATTGACCATTGATCAAGTGAAGTCTTCACCTTTTCAATATAACAAAGAAATGTCATTTTACTGGTTTGACAGGGATTACTGAAAGTGTAACATAGTACTGCCTCAATCAAATCAGCTACAGAGAGCAAGGGAGTATGTGGATGAATGTTGCATCTGCTGCAGGGGAAGGAACGGCCATGCTGATTTTCCTACTCAGACATACTGTGAGAGGAAACATCAAACACAGTCCACACTGCCTTGATTTGTTCCACTTAATGTTATAGAAAAATTAATCTACCTGCATGACGTGTTGTGGAGGATTATTTATGAGATTATGATGAGAGAGACAAGTTGGAAATTGGTGTTCTGTGGATGAGGAAGTAGCAGAGAGCATGCAACATGCTTCTAAGTCATGGTCCAATGGTTCAAACATTCATTGATCACTGACAGCAGTGAAGTTTGGCATTGTCAATACTCTGGGCAAAATCAATTACTTCTTTCTGTCCCTTTCTAACACAAATGAAGTAACAAAGATGGTGAAGAGTCTAATGCACAAGTCTTACGAAGAGCAGCTGAAGGAATTGAGATTGTTGAGTCTGGAGAAAGGAGGCTCAGAGGAGAGCTTCTTGCTCTCTGTAACTACCTGAAAGGAGGTTGTAGCAAGGTGGAGATTTGTCTTTTCTCCAAAGCAGCAAGTGATAGGACAAGATGAAATAGCCTCAAAGTGTGCCAGGGAAGTTTAGGCTGGATACTAGAAAAACATTCTTCACCAAAAGCGTGGTTAAGCACTGGAGCAGGCTGCTCAGGGAATTGGTGGAGTCACCACCTCTGGAAGCATTTAAAAGAATATGTAGATGTGGTACTTAGGGATATGGTTTAGTGGCAGACTTGGCTGTGTTGGGTTAGCAGTTGGATCTGATGATCTTAAAGGTCATTTCTAACCAAAACAGTGATATGATTCTATGAATGCTGTGGGTCAGTTTAGCAGACATGGAGCTGCTTCATGCGTGCCTGGGTTTAGTGCTTGTTTGATGTCCATGCTCTTTTTCTAGATGTTTGAGATGTGGTCTCTCTACACAGCATACAGTCCAGCCACGATGTACCATTCCTTACTGTGCAGGAGCAATGGCTGTGACATATCCAGAGGGATATTTCCATTGCTGTAAAATCAGAATCTGAAGCAGGTTTGATGTCACCGTGCTCTCTAAAAGATAAAGTCTCCAGAACTGGAGGACACAAATGGCTGTAATTATCTCTGTCACAAGAAAATCCTGCAGCATAGAGATAGTGCTGTGAGAGGAATCAGCAAGATGGCCATGAAGGGGGGAATTGGGGAGCAGGCTTTAGTGAGCTGAGGGGCAGGAGAGTGGGAAATGATAGCTGAAAATAGGAAGCACAAGGGGCATAGTATTCAGTGGAAGGATCCTCCCAGTTAGTATTCACATGGTAGATGTGTGCTGCTTGTTATTCTCACAAATGATGCAGGAAACAGAGAGAAGTGATGTGACAAGGATTACAGATTGCATGGAATTAGTCAGGTTAGTAAACCCAAAAGCTGTCTGCAAAGAGTTGCACAAGAGACCTCATAAAAAAATCTAAGCAACTAGATGGCGATACAGTAGATGGAACTCTATGTTGGTAACTGAAAAATGCTGTACATGAAGAGAAACAGCCCTGACTCCAGATAAGTGCTGATGAGCTCTAAATTAGCTATCACATCTCAGGGAAAAAAAAAAAAAAAAGTGTCAGTGTAGATAATTTGATGAAAATATCATTTCCATGTTTAGGAGCAATGAAAAAAGCAGGCAAAAAGTTAGAACCCAACGAAGGGGAAGAAAACAAACTGTAACAGCAAATCCTCAGGGTACACCTTATCTCATACAGGCAGTTTGGCCTCTTCCTAGTTCCTTCTTCATGATTTTTAAAAAGGCTACAGATAGAAAATGCTTAGGAAAGTGTATTTAATGTGACCAGCAGCATGGAAAAATTGCCATATGAAAAGAGCCTAAATAGATGTGCTCCTCTTGGAAAACAGACTACTAAATCACAGAGGTATATAAAATATATATAACAATATATTAAATATATAAAAAGATATATAACAATATATTAAATATTCCACACAGATGGCATGAAGACATAAATAGGGAACAATAAGTCATCATTTCTTGCTATACAAGCATATCATGAAATTATCAATCAGGCTCAGAACAAACAAAGGGAAGTATTTCTTCAGGCAGCCTCTAATTAAATTGTGGATCTCATTTCTACAGAATGTAATGGAAGATGAAAGCATAAATGTATTAAAAATGTAATTAGGCAAATTTATGAACATACCTCCATTAAAGGTTATTAAACAGAAGGATGTGGTTTCAATATCTAACTCAGGAAACTTTTCAGCAAAGATTGCATGAAATCAGCAAGAATATATTGAGAAAGGAGGGCAGGGGATTTTCACTCCCTGTTAAAGGGAGTGATTTTTGTTCCCAATTTCCCTCTCTCTGTGCACCTTCTATAGTCAGCTACATCTGGACCTCCTCAGAGACAGGATCCTGAGCAATCCTTTGGCTTGACTCATGGCTCTTTATAATTCTTACTTTATTTCCTTTCTCCTTTCCATATCTTTGGTTTTATAACCACACCATTGGATTATCAAGACTCTCAGTAGTGTGGCTCCTGGCTGATAGCCTTTACAACTCTTTTTGACTCCTGGGAGTGTTGGACAGTTTACCCATATCTTGTCTTAGAATGATAGAATTGTTCAGGTTATAAAAGGCCTGTAAGATCATTGAGTCCAACCATTAACTCAGCACTGCCAAGACCATCACTAAACCATGTCCCTAAGCACCATATCTACGCTTTTAAACACTTCCAGGGATGGTGACTCAACGTGTTCCCTGGGCAGCCTGTTCCAATGCTTAACCACTCTTTCAGTGAAGAAATATTTCCTAAGGTCCATTCTAAACCTCTCTTGGTGCAACAGGAGGCCATTTCCTCTTGTATTAATGCTTAGCACTTGGCAAAATGGGGAGTTTTTGTATTAGCTCCTGCGTACATGAACTGCAGCATTTGTTTTCTTTAATGCATCCTGGAAAAGTTTTTGAAGACACTGCTAGGCAAGTGTGGGCAGTTGTCTGAGGCACACAACATGTTCAAGTTACAGCTCTAGTTACTGGTGATGCTCTCCTGGAATGACTGTGATAGTTCACAGTGACAAGATTTAGTGAGTTGAGCTAGGTTAAAAAAATTAAATCTGTATTAGAACTACCCTTCAGGGATTAAATTCTGTTACCTAAAAGAGCACCTAAAGACAGGAATAAAAAATGTGTACATGATCCAGCTCTGGATGAGGAAGCAAACACTGACTGGGAGAAGAAAAAAAAAAAAAAAGTCAAGTAGGAAATGGAATCTGGAAATTAGTTTTAAAAAAATTACCTTTCTTGTAAATGGATACATCTGGGAATCGCTCTGCCCTTCCTCCTCTCCATGTTCCTATTCTCAATGGGAGGTGGAAACATAGAAAAGCAGAGGTTAAGTGACCAGCCACAGGACAACAAAATGACAACAGTGTATTGAAACAGAAATGGGGATGATCAATTTGATCTGCATATATAGAGGCATTATGTCATGGACGCTCTTCTGATTGAACCACAGTGAAAGCAGGTCTACCACACTGCAGCTAGCTTTAGAAGACTGTTAATAATAAACCCAGAACAAATTACACCAACTTTTAAACCTGCAGCAAAATGAACATGGAGAGTGACTTTTGGGAAGCTATGACTACATCAGAAAAGAAAACACCAAGGAGAAGGAAAAGTTGTTTAAGCTAAAGTACACTGTTGGCACAAGAACAAATGGCTGTAAACTGACCACAAATAAATTTAGGCTGGAAATTAGAAGAATTTGTCTATCCCTAAGAGGAGTGATTTTTTTTTGGAACAGCTTTCCAGTAAAATAAGAGGGACAGAGCACTCTACCTTATTTTAAAATGACAGTGAGCAGTTTATATTATATTGGTGTCTGAAGCAGAAAATGACTGTGCCTATGTATTCTATGTATTCTATCAAGCCAGGAAGTAGCTTATATATATATATTTTTTTTTTTTGTATTTTAAGCAACCCTGTATTATAAGATGAAGGTAGATTTAAAGAACATAAATGTTTCAAGGGCAGAGTACTTTTATGAGAAACTTCCTTGGAGTGAAGTGGTTATGCAATATTTATTCAAAGGAACTCATGGATGACTCATCATGTGCATTGTCTAAAATAAGACTAAATAAAGCAGTAATACAGGTATTTTCAAGATGTGTCTTGCAGCGGCCAGTCTAGAGAACAAGGCAGTCTTAATCGGTCCATTTTCATCATGAGTCAGGTTACAGAGCCTTGAATGTCAAACCCTTGGAGTCCACTGAGAAAGACATATAGAGAGATGGATTCTCTGAAAGTTCCTGAAAAGGAGGAAACAGTGACCAAAGGTCATGGCTGTTAAACTGGGGACTTAAATCTGCTCAGCTCAGTTTCCAGGCAAGTAGTGTCAGCTCTTCATGTTGCTGGGATGAGCAGGGTTAGCATCCTAGAGAGAAGCCTGCAGGGAGGTGTACTTTTCAAGAGAAGCATTACAACCAACATTTCCAGTTACATGGTTCAAAATGTCTTGAATGAACCTTGGATACTGAGACCAGGTAGCTTCAGGAAAGCTCACATAATTAAGATGCAGTACCTAAAAGATCAGACCTCAGGTATAAGGATTGGCCAGTGCAGGCTACAAAATTAGCTTCTAATTTTAGTTTTGTCTTTGAACAGATTACTTCTTCTCTCTGAAGATGATTTTTAGAAATTAGTTATTTGGTAGCATTAAGCTGCTATCTGATCTTGTGTTTCACCCCGGGAAAACATGATGTTGGAAATGCTCGACAATCCCCTCTCCTCTTTCTCCGGTATACAGTAGAGTCTTCTGGCATCTGAATGACAAACATAGCAGTGAGTTTTCTGTTTAGAGCTGCTGGACCATTATTTTCCAAATCAGTGGCAAAAGCGATGGTATGGATGCTGTAACACATGGAAGATATAGTAGGATGGAAGAAGAGGTCAGAATGTTTTGCTCTTACAAGATCAGTCACTGAGGTTTAGCTTTAGTGCATCTTTGAAACAACTGACTGGATCCTCTGTAGTGTATCACAGTGGCACTAGAAATAATACATGTGCTGGAGAGAAGGTTGTTATTATGCTGAGAGGTGATGTGTTCACGGTGGTGTTTTTAGTGATCTAGAGCAGAGCTTTTAATAGGGCCCAAAGATACAAATCCTAACTTCATTGACAGTTTTAATGGAAAATAAGCCATAAGCAGACACATTTGGGAAATTAAGCCTTCTGAATGAGTTTTCTGACTTTAGTTCAAACTAAAATTTTGATTTTTTACCTTTTAAGACTTGCTCTCATGCATACCAAGTAATTTCATTGTCCTCAGAGACATCTTTTAATCTACTCCCTTGACATTTCCATTCCTTGATTAAATAAATATGCGCTAGAAGCATTTAGTATCTGACCATGAACACTTATACAACAGATGTCAAGCAGTTACTCTTTATTCTTAATACAGAATGAAATTGCTAAAAGCATTGAAATTCTGGGCTCTGTCCAAGACTGACAGATGAATAATTAAAGTGAAAAAGGCTTCAAGCTCTCACATTCCTTTTTCGTTAACTCACTTGACGTACCTTCCAACAGCGAGAATATCAGAGCCGGACAAAAACGTTTCAGTAATACTTTCACCACTAAAAATACAGGTTCAGAGATATGAATCCCACTGATCCTGCTGAACAGCTTCATCTGGAAGATGGAAGTGCAAATCCAGACTCCAAACCACTGTTTTGAGGAAGTGTAATTTAAAGTTTAACTTTCACAGAAGTTATCATATTAACCAAAACAATTTCAACATTTATATAGAGAAGAGTAAATATTTAAAGATGCAGGAAAAAAGTAATGTATCCACCATTAATGAACAAATAGGCAATTAAGCTAGTAGCTTAAAACAGTTGCAAGCAAGAGATGCTAAGAAAGTTCTGAGAAGTAAGGAAAAAACAGAATCAAAAATGATTCCTTCTTGTTTCCTCAGTCAGCCTCTTCACAGCTTTCAACTCTATGTTGAATTATGTGGTCTCTTACTATGTGTTCATCTTATTTTGATTTCTCACCCCTGGTTAGAGAGTCAGAGTTGCCAAGATTCAGAAAGCCTCTTTAGTGATGTCACAAGAATTGTCTACATGACATGGAGGAAGGAATCAATTGTGTCATCCAGGTTAATTTTGTCCAGAATGGCTTTGTGAAACCTATTCTAACAGCTGAGCAGAGAGACTGCTGACTTGAAATGCTTTCTATTAGCATCACAATCCTGCTTCCAGGATTTAGCCTTTCTCATGCTGCTCTGGGAGCTCAGTTATCTCACTTGTTTTATTTTCCCTGGTGCCTATCTCCAGTTTGCTTTTTTGATTGAGTTCCTAAAGCTCACAAAGCTCCTGCTGCCCTAGGTAGATGACAGCATTATACAAACATGTGGACTTTCCACCGCTTGAAGGCAGGATGATCCTTAAGAAGAGATATTAAGACTTCCGAGCTCCCCAAGCTGTGTGAAGGGCCAAAGCTCGTTTCCTCTTACAGCAGGTTATGTTTTCTTCTCTTTTTTCTCTACCATGTTCAGCTGTAATGAGTTGATAAGAATTCAGATAAGGAAACTGCAATGAATGAGACATTGTTTTTTTTCTTCTTGGCACAATAAGAACAGATTCCTTATGCCTTACTCTGGGAAACCTTCCCTGTAATGTTGCTTGTGAGTGGCAAACCCCACCTTGTTGATACCGAGCTGAGTCACAACCTGAAGTTCTATTTTCATAAACATAACCGTGATGGCCAAAACTCCTGTGTTGCATACTGTGAGTTTTCCAAGGCAGTGATTCATCTCAGCATTTTGAGGAAGGCAACGTTTTCTTCACAGTCCAGCAGAGGGCCCTGGATCAGATCTGACCAGGGTTTTTTGGCAGAATGGGGCTGTTCACGTGGACACCAGCAGAGCCCTGCTTTCAGTTCAGGTTCTGATTTTTGCAAAAGTGAAGCTACAGAAGATGAAGAGCATACCACACGTTATAAGAACAAGTAATCAGATTTATTTACATATCTACCCACTCCACTCCAAAAGTCAGAAAATAAAAATGATGATTTTAGGGGTTATTTATATCGGAGATTAGTCCTGCCTGGTTTTGCTTTTTCAGCACTGACATCAGATAGAGTTTGGGGAATGTAAGCTTGTGTTTATTTCAGGCATTTAATTCACCAAATAAAGCCACAGATGAGTAGTGCTGGTAAGAATTTGCAGGTTGCTCTCTCCAATTTGAATAATGTGATATACAGAATACACTACAAAGTAGTTCCCTTTGAAGACCTGATGTCAAGTGGTAAATGATATATAAATCAAATGCAAAACCAAATCCCAACCCTGCCAATATTATACAAAAGCAGCTTCTTTGAAGTCAATGGGACTAATTACAGATATAAAATGAAGCCTGGTTCTACAGCACTTATACTAACTGGAGTTTAATTTAATGAATTTAATAAAAAATAGATTAAAGGTCTCAGAACAACTCCAGTGTGGCTTCCCAGTGGCAAAATGTAAACCCTGCCTGACTCAGCCATCTGTGTCTCTAGCACCTAAACACAAAGTTGTCTTTAACTATGCAATGCAAAGTATTACAGTTCTCATATCATGTGCTACAGAAGTGATGAAGGGACTGAAGCATCTCATATGAGGAAAGGCTGAGAGACATGGGGATGTTTAGTCTGAAGAAGAAAAGACTGATAGGGGATCAGATCAATGCTTATCAATATCTAAAGGGTGGGTGTTAAGAGGATTGGGCCAGACTTCTTCCAGTGGTGCCCAGTGACAGGACAAGGGCAAAAGGCACAAACGCAGGAAGTTCCATCTAAACATGAGGAAAAGCTTCTCTCTTATGAGGGTACCAAGGGCACTGGACCAGGCTGCCCAGAGAGATTGTGGAGTCTCCTCTGGAGCATTTCAAAACCTGCCTGGACGAGATCCTGTAAAACCTGCTCTGTGTGACCCTGCTTTAGCAGAGGGTTGAACAAGATGATTTCCAGAGGACTCTTCCAATGCCTACCATTGTGTGATTCAGTGATCATAGATGAGATGTGTGGACTCCGGATATATTCAGTGTAATAACCTACTGAATATAGTAACACCCAACATTTAGGCAGGTCAGCCAGCTCCAAAGGTCAGCTGGACACATCTATTATTTGCTGTCTGGTTTGAGACAGAGGAGCTTTTTTCAGGGCTGACTGCACTACAGGGAATGGCCTCTTGCTCAGATAACTTCTTCTCATAAGAAATATTTAAATGGATAACTAGAAATGGGGAGTTCTAAGCCTGAATTTGATTTATGGATTTGCCCCAGTGGGTGTTCTTTGTTCTCATTTGTATACAAATCAGGAAAATTAGGTCTGTGCTGTATAAAATGGAAGACAAGTGTGCTGCTCATTAGGGGAATATAAGTCCCAGCTATCAAGGTTACAGAGAGGTAGATATTGTAATGTTCAGTTTTATCATAGAATCATAGAATCAATAAGGTTGGAAAAGACCTCAAAGATCATCGAGTCCTGTGCGGACCTGCCTGTCCTCAAACCTCTTGAATTAATCTCAGGTTACCTGTTAACGCCTATCTTTAGATGAACCAATGTCATGCACATAGCAACTACTAGAAGCACTGCTGGTTACCTCTGGGTGAAAATTACTTAGAGGTATCTCTGGGCACAAAGCATTGTGTTTATCAAAGATGTGTTCCTCTCACTTCTGTTTTGTCAGTAACTGGTAGATGAGGTGGATGTGCCTCTCATTTGCACTAAAAGGTATCATTTCTTGTCTGTCTTAGAAGTGATTGCAGGTCTTATCTCCATAGGCTGCTTCTCTGATTCCCTCTGTGTAATAGAAAATCCCATGTGAAAGAGTATCAGGCCATTTCTCTTCCCCCCAGCAGACAAGCTGTAATCTTCAGCATCTACAAGCTTCCAGAGATGTGCAAATGGTACATAATCAACACTCAGAGTCTCATAAATGCATGTACTATTTCAGCATAAATCAGGGCTCAGTTGCTAACCTCTAATGGACTTGCTGCAGAGCTGTGTATGTGTACAGAGCACTCTGCACAAATGCTTTCTGAGGTAATGCAAAGGAATGAGAAATCATAAAAAGCCTGTTTCTACTTTTCTGGCAGCTGGATGTACCTTTTGAATACCAACCTAACTGTCCTCTGATAGAAAAAATTCTGGCTGGGGCTTTGTTTTACTTCCTTAATCTTCTCCCCAGATCAAATTGGTGGATATTTTAATTGTAGCTATTTTGGTTTTACCACTATCAAAATCACTGCCCATATACCTTTCTGTCACTGTATGATCTGTTCAGAGCTCACACAGACTGTCTTGTCTGGTGCATTCTTTTCAGCTGGATCATTAACAGTGAAATTAAATAGCACCAGACCCACTGGTGTCAGTCTGAACCTTTTTCTCAGTGATGACTGGCCTCTAAAACTGGTCTGCCAGTACTTAAAGAAGGAACTCCTGTTCCATGCAGCTGGGAATCTCTGACAGGACAAATTCTAGTGCTTCTTCTTTTAACAACCCTGGACTGGGCTCCCAGCATGAGCACTGCAAAAAGAGAAAGTGTTCTGAAGATGCTTGTGAACAGCACTTGCAGTAGAGATCCATCTGCAGCATGGGGAATACATTTGTAAAAAATATCACCAGCTAAGGTTATGGAGTCAGATTCAGACTCCTAGTCCAGTGTCTTCCAGTACAGGGAGTCATTTCACTAGACATATATTCTAGAGGTGAGTGCAGGGCTTTCAGGCGCAGCACTTGGACAGAAATTCAGCTATCAAGCAATGTTGTAACTAGGCCACTACTGAATGTATCTTGTATATGTAAAGCTTCCACCTACTCACCTGTCTACTCTGCTCAGCTCTCCTTCTCCACAAAGAGACTGAAGCTGGGAAGAAGGAGGAAGAAGGCTGTGTTCATCAGAGGCTCAGTGGGTTTTCTCCTCTCTGACACCTGATAGACACACATGCCATGGCTGTGCCTGCTCACATGGTCAACTGTTTTGCTATTTAAGCTCCTGTCGCTGTTTTTCCTTCTAAAATTCCCTGTTCAGAAAAACAGAGGCAATCCTCACTGCTCCTAGAGTGGCTGTTGATGTCAAGGGGATGAAGGACAGAGCAGTCACTCAGGCTTACCCGGGGAAGGCACCACCTTTAATCACATTTCATTACAACTGGAGGGCTAGAGATGCTGAAAGCTCTCACATGATGGGGGAATTAAAGGGCCAGGCAGGGACTTTATGTGTTCCTGTGGTATGACTATAGCCAGGCAGACATCAGAGCAATGAACTGTTTGCTACAGACTACAGCTATGAGCTTTGAGAGGTAAGGAAGGTTAAATTACACAATATGCAGTAAAAATGCTACTATTTAGACTCTGGCATTATTAAAGATGCACTTACCAGAGGCCCCAGGTGAATCAATCTCCCCATTTTACAGCAGTTGTAAGAGACGGACCTCTCTGGGTGTTCATTTTCAGAGCTGCAGTTTTGGACTGAGTACCTGTCTCATGTCTGCAGCTGTTCATTACAAAGGCAAGCACACCCTACACAGCTGTCTGAGAAGGTTGTTATTACACCCATATTTAAACTTCTTTCCTGGGCTTACCCAGTTTTGCTGTTGCTTTGCTGGCACTGAGATGCTTGTGATTTCAGTAGCAAAACTGGGCCCAAGACCCACCCGCTAACACAGACACTTAATTGGATTTACAAAGCAGTACTGGGATAGGAGTCTGTGTCGTGGGTCCCAGGAGTGATGTGAGGGAAATGGAGAGGTTGATGATGCTTTGGAAGTTCTGGAGGAGGTTAGGTTATCTCTTTCGAGGACTGAAGCATTTGGAATGGGAAGACTAGATGGAAAGGGTCTTGAAGAGGCTGGCCAGCCCTTCTTGTGAGAGATTGTGAAGATGGAGAAGGAGAAGGTGTGATGATCAAAGGTCCAAGGGGCTCCTTTGGAAGGACCACTGTGATGGATGTATGGCCTTTGCTGTAGGGAGAGCCACCACCACTGGTCAGCTTTTCTCTCAGACCATCTATCCCTTTGTAGTGACAGTTCTGAGTAGTTTGGCTTGCCCAGGAGGAGTCATTCTCACCAGGTTTCCAGCCTTGCTTTGTAGCTCCCAGTAGCTCCCTGTGACTTGTAGGGCAAGTGTCTGACTGGTTTACTCTACAACATGGCTCCTGGGGATTCTATCTCTCTGTGCCCAAGTGAGAGCTGATTGAACACAGTGGAAAGAAATTTGTGCACACTGGCCAGGCCAGTGCTGTCATACATTCACAGAGATCTGCCTCTTTGGGGGAGAGGTGTGAGACACACATGGAAACTAGGTGGTTTGCACTGTAGATCTGGGGAATTGAAAACCAAATTGGAGCTGCTACAGTGCTGGAGCCTTTTTCATGTGTTAGTAGAAGGTTGTTTTACTTATCCTAATTTTTCCTACTTATGTCAGAACAGTGCCTCTCTCCCCTTCCCCGCACCCCCTTCCTATTGTAATTCATTTATTCTTAACCATCAAGAATGAATCCTCAAGGAAGAGAAGGGGATTTATTTATTTACTTATTATTTCAGAATCGGTTGATATACCCTGCCAGGTCCTGTGTTCTTTGCCAGTAATGTTGCATCTGAGAACAAAACCCCCTCGAGGTTCCAAGTCTCTTTGGCCCAGCAGCACACATCAACCCCAGAACACAAAGGGCTATAATGGAAAGAGGAACAATTTGTATGTGTGTGTTTTCAGGCTTCATACATTCAGGGGCTTATAAGGTCCAAAGGGAAGAGTGAAAGAATCAAATAACAATAAGCAGAGCAAGACGAGCCTCACACAAGTCAGTTTTCAATGCAACGCAATACAAGCTACCCAGAGCTTCTGCAAATTTGTTGGAAACAGAAATAAATCATCTCTGTTCCTTTGTGCTGAGTATTAATGAAACTCACACCTCTCTTAAGCATGTTTGATTGAATCTTCATCCATCCTGATCTTCTTGCCAGGGGCCAGGAATCTTAAAAAAGCCTGACGAGTCTCCAGTGACTTAACCCTACATGTGACAGTCCAGGTTATGCCAAGTTCAACATTTTCTGTTCAAGCACACAAAATGGATCCATCAAGCCCTCTGAATATTATCCTGCTGCTCCTGTTGATTTTGTTCTTTTTGTTCAATGAAAGATTTGCTATCAGAATAGTGTATACCACACCTGTGATGCTCAGTAGGAGCCCAAGATTTGTACTAAAGGTTTGAAGTCAAACTTCTATTTTCCCACCTGATATTACATGATGATGAGCAGGGCTGATTGTATTACATGAGACTGTTCCAGGTCACCCAGGGACTCTACAGGAACTGGTGAAATAAACCCCTGGGTTGCACTGCAGTTGGGATCCATGAAGCAAAAACCCTTTTTTTTTTTTCTTCTCTATTTATGTACTTGTCCCAGCTTGTCCCTATTTCAATAAGCGGAGCACACAAGTCTGCACTCTTTCCTCAACCTCTTTTGCTATAGTAGCACTGCCTGTATTCATGCCAGCAGCCCTCACATTGTGATAACCTTTTTGGCCTGTAGAAATGAATCATTCTTGGCTTGTGTGCACAAATTCTGATGACCTTTGTGATTACATACTTCTCACAGAACAGAGCTATCAGGGGCTTGGTGCTCCTACAGGCCTTCTCCTGAGCCATCCAATACATTACCAACTTGCACTAATAGTGTCACAGGACTGCCCCAGAGAGTGATAGACACAAAACTGGGGCTTCTGATCAAGGACATGTATTGACACCTATGGGAAGACATATTTTTGAAAACCTATTATATATCATTAACATCCTTAATAGTAACTTTGAAGTCAATAGAGTCTTGCTGGAATCAGAATCACAGAATCATAGTCATTTTGGTTGGAAGGGACCTTTAAGACCATTGAATCCAATCATCAACCTAACAGTGCCAGGTCACCAACAAACTATGTCACTCAGCACCACATCTACATGGCTCTTACCAGGGATACCTCCAGGGATGGTTACTCCACCACTGCCTTGGGATGCATGTTGCAGGGCCTGACAACCCTTCTGGGGAAGAAATTTGCCCTAATATTCAACCTATCTGGTGCAACTTGAGGCCGTTTCCTCTCATCCTGTCACTTGTTACTTGGGAGAACAGACCAACCCCCACCTCACTTCAACCTCCTTTCAGGCAGTAGTAAAGTGTCCTGTTAGACTCCTTTTCTTCTGCTGGAAAATTCAGACCAACCAACCCCAGGTGCCTCAGCTGCTTCTCATAAGACTGGTTCTCTAAACCTTTCATCGGATGTGTGCCCTTCTCTGGACACATCCCAGCACCTCAGTGCCCTTCTTGAAGAGAGAAGGCCCAAAACTGAACCCAGTATTTGAGGTGCAGCCTCACCTGTGCGTAGTACAGGAGGACAATCGCTTTCCTTCTCCTGCAGGCCACACTATTTCTTATACAAGCCAGGATGTTTGCCTTCTTGGCCACCTGGGCACACTGCTGGCTCGTGTTCACAGAATCATATAATTCATATAATCAGACAATCCACTGTGCATGACATGGTACATGACAAAGGGGAAATTGTGAATTTGCTCAGGAGGTGAGCTTTAGATGTGGGATTTGGCCATACAAACATGATGACTAAAATGTTATGCTAGTGAACTGCAGCATACACCATCCTCTCTTGACTGAAACAAGGAAAATCCAATGAGCCTGCACATTTGGGGCAGGCTTAGCATGCTGGAGGGCATGTTTTCACCATCATTCCATGATGATGTTAAATAATGCTTAATTAAGAAATGCTTTATATGTGATTTACAGGGGAGTCAGAATTCATGAGGGGTTCATCAGATCTCTCTCCAGAAAAAAAATTGAAGGTGGTATCAAAGATACATTTTCTGTCTCGAAGTGTCTTTGGATTTCTTGGAGTTAACTCACAAGTAAAGCACACTTTGACATGTGGGGTAACACCTACCTCTTTAATTGTTTTCACTAAGCAATGGCTAAACAGGAGATTCCCTGGTAGTCTTTACCTTCTGGATAGCCATATTTCAGCCAAGTGGTTTGCAGTCATTCTCCTGTTCTAGCCCAGCTGGTCTTGCATGCTGTGTTAAAGCATGTGTTGCCCAGAAAGTAAACTGACATGTCGTAATGCTGATGTTGAAATAGGTGCAAATCATAGAAAAAGGGGCAGTGGGTTTAATCTTCCTCCCCCTCCTCCCCCAGTAATTAATCACACTAGGAAGCTGAGAATGAGAAGTTACTGGTGGTTAGGTCCACACAGTCTGTTGATATCTGCCTCAAGTGCTAACTCACCAACTTATACCATGAGTTTTGAACCATGGTTTTCAGAGCAGGCTGAGCCTCAAGAGTCCATGGGACCTTGTGTGTACAAACTCAGTTGATGACTGCATATCATGATTCATGTTTGCAGAAGCTGTCCCAGAAGACATCAGACCTTACAGGGCAGACAGAAGACTTTATACTTGGTTTATAGCTACTTCTGAAGTGGTTTTCTCTTGACAATATAGAAACAGTCATGTGATTTCCCTTTCTAAAGCCAAATCTTGCTGGTGTTAGCTACAGTACTGCCACAAAAGAATTGTACCATGCAGCCCCAACTAGAATAATTACTCTTTAAAATCATCCTTGCTATTTAAAGCTTGAGACAGCCGTTTATCTGATTTCACAGCAGTGACTTCACTTGCATCAGGATTTAGCTCACCCTGTGCATGTTACTCACTCTTCTGGCTGCAGACCTCCAAAAGGACCCTCCTGAGCATGGTCTATCCCACCACAGGAAAGCAGTTCATCTTTGAAGGTCCATGGGGTTCTGAACAGCACAGACTCAGGCAGCAGCAGAACAACTTCCAGAAATACATCCTGGACAGGAATAAGGATAAAGGTGGTGATTCCCTGGGAAGAAATGCTGGAGGCTGGTTCTGATACTTTTCATCTTATGTTTTGGGCTTACCCCAAGTTTCCTTCCTTGTGCTTGGAAAGACTAGAAATGTACAAAGTTTTCAAACAAAGGCATAGGTATATGGGAGCTGGAGAGGGTTTGAAGCCTGCCTAGGGATGCTTTGACATGAAGATCAGAGCTGGAGGTCTGTGTTGCAACAGGTAAAGAGCCAGATGAAGGTGAAAGCTGCTGGCTGGGGCAATTACTCTACACTTTGTATCCTGACTTGTCACATCAGAAGAGAGAAGTCCTTCTACAAGACAAGAAATTTCTTACTTTGCCCTGCCAGCATCAGATCTCCATGCAATGCAGGAATGATCACATACCATGTGTCTGACTGTTTCCTAATCTGTAGAAGGATGGCAAGGACACTGTTTCCTTGTGCACCTAAAGGGTGTCACAGATGCTGTGACCATGAACTTTCACTTTTTCTAAATCTCATGCTGCTCTTACTAAGAGCAACAATTTCTTCAAGTTCACACCTCTACTGTAAGCAAGCAAATACAATGGTACATCAAAAAGGGAAAGGGAAAGGGAAAGGGAGCAGGAAAGGGAAAGGGAGCAGACAGACACCTGCTGTGACTTTATTTTGATAAGTGTCGTTTGGCTGCAATAAGCTGTGACCATCTCTCCGGAGTGGCTGCAAGCGGAAAGGACTGAACTGGGTAAACAAACCCAGGTGCTTAGGAGCAAAGTGCGGCTGGGCTGGGGGACCCGGGGTGGTGAGAACAGAGGGAATGGGGAGCTTTTAGGATGCGCTTTGCCGTGAGCTGCCTTCCCTCTCCTCTGTGCCCGGAGGTGCAGGAGGAGCTGGCTGTAGCACGCCGTGAGATGCTCTGGAGAGGGTGGGATTCTGGAAGGGTGTGGGGGTGGGGTGGTGGACGGCAGGAGAGGAGAGAAGGAGAGGAGGAGAGAGGGAGGCGTGCGCTTTCCTGGAAGGGGGCATTTCTTCCCTCACACGCAGGCTGATGCCTACCCTGCTGAAGCAGTTAACGGGGAGAGAGCAGCAGCCAGGCTGGCAGATTCCTGCCCTGTGATATGCCAGCCACAGGGTGACGCAAGGGCTGGAAGGCTCCAACTAACAAGCCATTTTCACCTGCGTAATAAGCGCTAGTGGAGATACAGCAGCGGCGGCAGCGGCTCCGAGTCCCCGCAGCCGGCCAGACTCCAGTGCGGCCGCAGCCACCAGCCAGCCCTCGGCGCTCACCGCAGCTGTTTTGGTGGCTCCCGCTGCAGTCTAAGAGCCGGACGCCAGCGGCCGCCTTGCAGGCAGCATGTCAGCCCCGCCGGACCCCCAGGACCTGCTGCTGGCGGGCACTGGGGTGCACTGGGCTGAGGACGGGCCGGACCAGTGTGCACCTGGGGCTCCGCTGCGGGATGGAGATGGGGCTCAGCAGCAGGATCAGCTGGTTTTCAGCTCGGCCAGGGAACACCCGCCCGTTGCCATGGCGACTGCATCCCCAGGTAAAAGGCGAGGGGTACCCAGGGATGCTCAACAAAGGGACCTTGGTGGCAGCATCTCTTGATTGTCTCGCTCCCAACCCTATCCCGGTTCTTCTCCCAGCCTGGTTGCTTGGAAACATTACTGATGAGTTCGTGAGCGCATGTAGGAAAAGAGACAACAACGAGCAATTGCGGCCTTTGCAAATAATCATTTTTGCTGATGTGGGGGGAGGGAGGATGCAATACCCAGCCAAGTTCCCTAAAGCTCTTTGCTGTTTGGTAGGCAGTGGACATCCAGATTTCAGTCAAGTGTTGGATCTGGCTTGATGGGGCTCTGTCCTCATTCATCATACACCTGTACACATCTGGAATGACAGATCTCAAAGTAGTTACTTCAGCTATTCCCCATGCACCTGGAATTCCTGCATGCTCTCTGATGGTATTTCAATGTGTAGCTTTTAACAGAGTGCCTGTTCTGTAGTGTTTGTATATTTTCTGCATGCTTTTGAGACACATCCTTTTAATCATGGAGTTTTTGGTTGCTCTGTTTTCCTCCTTTAGGGTTTTTTTTTTTTAGGTATGTTTGACTTAAGGTGCATTCAGTTTAGCTAGGGTTTGCACATTCATGATTTTTGGTTTACTTTTGGGATGTATTTGATTTCCTTTGGTTTAGGGATCTATTATTTAGTGGGTGTGATAATAGCAGGTATATATCTATTAATGAATCCAAGGAGGCTTCAGCTTCCAGTAGCTCCTGGTAGAAACGACTGGGAGAAAGTGACTGTGTTTCCTTCTTTGTGACACTTGCCTACTTTCTTTCCCATTAACAACCATCAAAGAACCCAGATAACCAAATAACCCAGTTGGTGGATCCCATCTAGATTCCTCTTTGCTGGGAAGCAGAGGTTTCCACTATGCAGCTTGACAGTACTAAACTTGTCTGGAGTAAGTTGAGGGTCAGGGCTTGGGACAGGAGTTGGTCTCCATTATGCAATAGCTGCAGGAGCATTAGGAACTGCGTTTTTGGGCTGAGTCCTTTCTAATCCCCTCCAGTCAATCATCATGAAAAGGAGCTGGCCAGAAACAACACAGTCTGCAGGACTACGTGTATTATTCCACTGATTCCCATCTGTATGCTTTTTTCAGTGGATGAGTGTGCATCTGTGTGCTCTCAACATGGATGTTCCCCTGGTGCTTTTCTGCCTGGTTAATGCTGCCGAGTTCAGTAGTAAAATGGGTTCTAACACCCATGGGCTGGTGTGGGAAATGTTTTGCTCTTTTGTGTCTTTGGGCAGGCAGCTAATCTGCTGATGTGATGCTGTTCATTTGCTGATCTGGGTGGTAGGTTGTGAAACGTGACTTTTTACTGGAGGGAGAGGCAGATGGCCTGTAATGTGAGGCTGAAGAGGGGCAGGACTGGGGTCTCCAGGTTGGGTTACCTGAAGAGTGCCTAGACATGCAGAAAGGGGAAAGGATTCTGTGAGCTTTTGTTGTTACTTGATGGATAAAAATATGGCCATGCTGAATCTTAGCATACAGAACAAAGAGGGGTGGTCTTTTAAATTGTGTAGATTCCCGTTAAGTTGATGGCTGTAATACTGCTTATGTTCAGTGAAGGCTTCTTCAGGTTTAACCTCATCTGTAGATTCAAGTGTAGAGAATGCAGAGTAGACAGGGGGGGAAAAGAAAATTAAAAAAAAAAAAAAAGAGGGAGAGAGAAAGAAAGAAGAAAGGGGGCTTTTGGAATCCTCTGCAAAGGGGCTTCAGACATGTTTGCACATGTCAGACTGTGGCCAGGTGGAGAAAAAGTGAGCAATACAGACTTCCTTGGTGTTTGCTAGCTGTGTATTGACAGACTGTCAAAATAGCAATATTGTAATGAATAGCAATGTCTTTAAATGTTTCCCATTTTTTGATTCCTGTTTATTAAAGTGACTGTTAGGTGGCTCTGTGTGTGTCTGGCTGGCCATGATAGTCAGAGCAGCATCCCAAGCAGTGCAGTCCTGCGCACACTGTCTCCTTTCCTGTTTGTGGCAGTAGCACCTGTATTTCTGTTTATCATTACCTAGACAGCTACAGCTCTCGCTCCCTTCATGGGGGGCAGGTATTTCAGAAAACTCTTTAATTCTCCTGCTCAGAGAGGAATTCCTGCATATTCCTAAGCTGTAGGAATGGGTCCAGCAGGAGTTACATGGATCCAGCAGGAGTTACGTAGCTCCAGCAACTTACAATATTGTCATAAACTCATAACATTCCTTATAGAATCAGGGACACTTTAAACAAGCAAGAATGAATCCAAACATGAGTGAACTGGACAGCAGTTTCCAGCTATTGCATCAGTCAGATACAACACATCCCATATCTTCCTCCACACCTCTCAAACCACTCTTTGGTGAAAACCATGGTTTTGCTCTTTGAGGCAAGAGCAGAGTTTGGAGACTGAGAGATTCTCCAGCATGAAAATAACTGAAAATAAATAGTGGGAATTTATCACAAGTTGTACAGAAGTTTTCTTATACAGCCTAAAAATTTGCAATCTTGCCCTGATCTTGGCTTTTGTTTTAACTTTGAAAACCAGCCAAGGATTGTTGAAAGGTTCAGGAATATTTTCAGGCTGGCCATGGGCCAGGCTTTGAGCCAAACTGGCTTTGTGTCAAAGCCTTGTGAGTGGTTTCTGAATGATGAAAAGCAATGGGTTTCATTCCTCATTCTTTGGATCAACCAAAATCAGCAATGATTGAGACTGCAGAAAAGAATTCCCACGAGGAGTAGAAAGCTGAGAGATTTCTCAGGCAAAGTTAAGGCAATAAGGAGCTGCGGATCCCACATCTGCAACAGTGAAGATAGACTCCAGTAGCTTCTGGGCAGGAACAAAGCTGTTTCTCTCGCTTTCATACTTAGCCTGTGAATATTTTTGCTGAGAACATTTCTCTCCCTCAAATGGAGACCTTCTTTCTTTCCCAAAGATGAATTTTATTCCGAGTGAGAGGAGCTTTCAGACAGTGCTTGCAAAGGCTGAAGGCTGCAGCAGTCCTGAAAGGCTGCTGAGCAGTTGCATGTTGGTGAAGAGAGCCCCATGTCACCCAACACACCATCTGGTCACAGATTCTGTTATTTATTTTTATACATCAACAGTGATTAAAATTCTTTGAAGAGAATTATTTCCAAAAATACTACCCAGGCTACTAGGCATTCCCCAGGATAAATACATATGGCTTCCTTCAGAGAATGGCAAAATGTAAGAATGGACAGCTCCTCCAGCTGCAGACACCCTTGGGGGGAGAGCAAATGGGAAAAGGATTTAGGAAGCTGTATGCAGCCTTGTGCAGCATTGATGGATATCTGTAGGGTGAGGCACAGCCAGCAGTGGTATGTCCCTACATCCATATCGCTGGGATTAAGAGGTCTGCCAGCGAGGCCTGCCTGGTGGTACTCACACTGAGATGCTCTTTGCCTTCAGACTGGCCACAGCAGTCAGGACATCCCTGGCAATCCTGGCCCATATTCAGCTGTCTCCAAAGACAGGTCACAGGTAGGGTCCAGCTGCCCAAAGGAGAGGTGGCTGGTGGCAGAAGAGATGGCATTAATAACTAGGACATGTCTGTGGGGACACAATGGGATGGCAAATATGGCCAATGGCATCCCTTCTGGAACAGCAATCAAGGCTTGATTTGGATCCCCTGGGATGCCTCAATGGCACAAAAGTCCTATGCTTATGAGACTGAATGACACCCATTTGGTATGTGCAAGCAAGGCAATGTGGAAAGGAAGGACTAGAAGCTGCTTGGATGAGGCAAATGAATTGAGGAGCAATCTCTATGTGCTGAGGAGCAATGAGACACTAAATCCCAATAATGTTTTGTGGTTTGATGGGCACAGATGTAGTGCACAAGACCATGAAGTTTGTGGCTCCTGCTGCTCTGTGATGAGAATGGACTGTCTAAGCTCAGTGCTTGTAGTAAAGACATTTTCTACCCAAGCTTCCTAACGCACCTGAGTTGTAGAGGTTGAGTTTGACATCATGTGCTCTGCATGTACCTGCTCTCACCATTGAGCTAATAAACAAAGGGCTGCAGTGAGATGCTCCTAATATAAGCCTGTAGTTGTAGTGATACTGTTGCATCTGTAAATCTGTTTGGTTTTTCTCTCCAGTTACTGGCAGCTTTACACCTCAACACAAAAGTGGTTATTTTTGGTCATTTTCAAGCAGCTTGGGAGCCCTGTGGTAGAGACCTGGGTAGAGAAAAATGGGTATGAATATGAACATCTGCCCTGCTGGGGTTTGGCACTGATGCTTTTCAAAGATGTCGGAGCACAATTAAATGCAGGAGGTTCCCCAAGGCAACTGGCTCAGCTGCTCTCTGGGGCCTTCCCACCCCTTTCCAAGTATTGCTTTAGCAAGAGCTCCCTCTCCCTAATCATCCATGGCAACATGCTGCTCAAGGCCGTGTCCATTGCGAAGGCCAAGATACAAAACCTGATTTTCCAACTTGCAGTAGAAAGAGTCTTGATAGGTGGTAATTCACCGAGCTATGCAAATGCCACAGGGGAACCTAAGCAGCTGTTTGGAAATATGTCCTTGCTACTAGACAATCTTGCTCAGGTTTAGCCAACTGAGGTCTGATTTAGTCTCACTTTGGAGGAGTGTGTATATTCCTGCCAATTCTGTTATTGACATTTTAATCCTCCCTGATTTAGAGATTTACTTTTTAGAACAGTGTTCTCTGCTCCCTGGATTAATCCCTCTGACATACTGGTGTGAATGAAGGTGTTGAGTATCATTTGGTGCAGGTTCCCCACATTCTCTGTGACTTTATGAATGCAATCAGATTTTGCAGAGAGGGACAGAAACACAGTGGATTTCTTCTTGGATCCTTCTGTTCCTGTAATTTTCATGAAGCTTGACAAAGCGGCCATTTCATCACAGCCCACAATCAGTCATCTAAAAAAAATCTTGTTGAAATACCATCCCTAATTCTCACTTGGGTAAAGTAGGAGCAATGGCTTCTATTGGGCTCCTCCAGCAAGCGCTCTGCATCTGGGGGTGAAAAGTGCTATTGGAGGTGCACAAACCCTCCTGTTTTAAAATCTGTGCTGCAATGTAATTCTCGACTCCACGCAGATCAAAATGCAGCTCTCTTTGCCCTGTTCCCCACAGGGATGAAGGTATCTCCATCCCCTTCATGGCTGTAAATGGGTTGAGGAAGAGGATGAGGAAGATGAAAGAGCAGAGTAATACCAGGAAGGGTGACTCAACTGCCTTATTTTAATCTTCATCACTCAGGAATGAAATGTTTTATTTATAGGCATGGGACTGAGGAGGAGAGGTTGTGGAGGAGAGGAATAGTGTGGAGGGGGGAGGGTTTGGATGTCCCAGTTGTGGCAAGCATTGGGTTTTGCATGTTGCAGTTTTTCCAAGGCTGTGAGTCTCTCCTGGACTGGATGGGTCTCTATATCTCACTGGTGTGAGGGTCCTGGGGGCACATCTGCCTCCTCTATTTTTTTCTGCAGCACTGTAAATGCCCTTCAACAACAAGCCTTAAATGTCATTTTCCCCAAAAAACTGTAGTGTGCAGCACAGGTACCTCAGCCAGTGCTTCAAGTCTGCCCAGGGATGGTGACCCCAGAAAGTACCTGAGTGCTGCCTTTGGCTCTGTTCTAGAAAAGTTTGGGCAGATCCCACAGGTCTGTTTATCATGTCTTCATCCCACAAAAGGATGCTGGCCCAGCTGCATGCCCTGGATTCAGTATGATGCTTAGGACTAATGTTTCACTTTAGTTTAGGACCAGAGACCTGATTTGGTCCTAAGACCTACTTACTTTGTGCTCATTTGTTTTAGCTCAAAGTTCCTGAAATAGCCAAGGAGTTGTGCTGCAGCTCCACATTATCAACAGGGAATGGAGGTTTTTAAATGGGTGACATCTTAGGAACTTACCTCACTTTCCCTCCCGAGTAGTCAGTACCTCTAAAATGGGCCAGGCATGCACTAAGACGTTTTCATTTTTAATGTCGAATTTATGTACTTGTGTCTGTTTTTCATGTCATATTCTATTACTGCCAGGTCAGAGCTGCTTGTGAAATTTCTGGGGGGTGCTTGTTTTTCTTGGCTTGTTTGCTGTTGGATTTTTTTTTTTCAAAAGAAAATAGGGCCATCACATAGCAAACCGTGCTTCAAGTAATGAAGCAATTATTTGTAATTAGTTTTCTACTTCAGGGAAAGTAAATATATGTGCTGCTGTAGACTTGGCAGGATTCAGCACTCAGGAACACACCCCGCATTTAGTATTCTTGGGCCTTAAGACACTCATGATTTATGGTCAGCCTGTTCATCTAAGAACCCTCCTGTACCTTTCAACGGTGAGAATACATACTTGGCACTCACCTGCAACACAAGACTCGAAATAGAAGAGACCTTAATCACCTGTTTCAGTCCTTCTCATTTCAAGAAAGTACTTAAGATCCCATTCTTAACTGCTTAAAAATATTGGGATGGCCTTAAGTATATGCACAAGGATAACCATGTGTTTTGATGAATGCAAGCATAAATAAAGTGGAAGATATATCACGATAAACTAGCTTTATTACCCATTAGACCAGACTGCTTCCACCACTTTTGTGTAACATGGAGGCACTAGCACTTACCTATCTCATTACAGCACTGTGAAAATTAACATTTCAAGGCATTAGAACTTGTGATGAGAATCATTACAGTGTTGGTGTAATTTATTTTGATATTCTGTGTGTCCAGATGAGACTAAAAATTGCTGGAAATGACTGCAGCCTTCATAAGCCTGTCTCTTTCAAGTACTAAGGTGTTACCTCATAAGCATTGGCTTTATACTTCAATATTCCTTAAAAGTGGGCTTTTCCATCTTTGTTTAAATAGCAGCTGCTAAAAGAGTCCTTCGGATATTTCTTTCGCTGCTGTAATGAGATGCCTGCCCTTGATGCAGCCTCCAATTATGAGATTTTGTATCAGAAAAGGTAGCCCGTTCTTCAGAAGGTGTTTCAACACTGTTGCCATTAACAGCTGCGACACCCCGAACATCTCCTTCCTCTTGGAACAGTGGCTCTTACCCTGGATGCGGTGCTGCAGTGGGGCGTTTGCTTGGGTACAGGTGGGAACTGAGTGTGGGAGGATGCTCACCGCAGAACAAGGGTGACTCTGCAGACCTGCATTAAGTCAGCTCGAGGCTTTACTGTGCAGATCAGGACATGAGTTACATCTTATTTTTCAGCAGTGCTGAATTTATTAATAGCAGCTGATTTATTGTTGGCAGATTTAAAGACATTGAAGGGCTTGTTAACTGCAGCCAGTAAAAACCAAATGTACAGGGCAGCCGTGTCAGGCAGGAAACTTTCCTGCTCCCAGCCCCTGGTTATCCTGCTCTTCCCTGGTCTCTGAGGTTTTTTACCATGCAAATATTGGTCCATGTCTTGAATATACACGTGGGTGCCCTTGGACAGCTAAGGACAAGGAACCACAGCACCAGGACACATCCTCTAGCTATGGGGCCAGGCAAGAGCCTCTCACTGCCAGTGCTGGTAGCTCTTTCTCCCAATCAAATCAGCAAGGGAGTGTTGCCATTTGCAGGCTTAAACACACCCCTGCAACTTGAAAGTTTCAAGGCTGATCCAGAGAGGATGCCTACACCCACCAAAGACAGAATTTTGCATACTGGGGAGGTGAGCAGTTCTTCACCCCATATGGGTCCTGACATGCACATAGCCAGCAGAGAAGCTCTGCTTGGAAATGCTTTTAATCCCAGGATCATTGGCAGGTCAAAGGACTAAGTCTTGAACAAAGCCTAGACGTTGCTCTCAGTCTGCCACCACTGCTCCAATGTTCACCTGTATTTGGGTCAACTGTGTGCCTTTCCTTGTGCCAGGAATATGCACCGAGGCCACAGCCAGGGCAGGAGGTGCTGGGAGCACAGCAGCTCATCTTTGCTCTGATCTACTGAGCAGCATCCCCATGTGCTTTGTGGGAGGCTGCAATAAAGTTTCACAGGTAGCATCTCTCCACTGACTACTGATGTATGGCAGTGTCTGAATTCCATTAAGTCTTAATTAGGTCTTTCCCTTGATGTCCTTAATTTAGAGGCAAAAGAGATGCACTTGCTGCTCATGTGCGTAGGACATGGTTTGCATTTTGGGATATTTTCATTCCTGTTGACTTCAGCAGTGAAGTACAGTGTAACATGCTGGAAATTAAATGTGCACTGCTGCTGAACTGGAGGCTTAATTGCTCCATGTGCAGGTAGAGCTGTAGGAGACGAACAGTGATCATTGCTTACTGTGGCCTGATTGGAGGAGTCAAAAGGGAAATGCCTTCTCCTACCCCTTATAAATGTGGTGAAAACGTGTATCTCAGTTTTCCTCCCTATTTTTTCATCTGCTGGTTAGTGGTCCTCTATGTCTTAGTATGTACCATGTTTGCCAGTGTGCTGGGTTTCTTTCCTTTTTATTACAAAGGTTTGCATCTTTGGTAAACAACATTGACCAAACAGATGCTCTAAACTGCAGGGTTGCTGTGTACTAAACTTTAATTGAGGCAGTTGCCTTTGATGTGGGGCTGACCTAAAGCTGAAGCTGATTCTTCTCTTTTGCAGCTTCTGCAGTTCTTTAAAAGAGCCATAATGCAGCATTTATCTTGTTGCTGTTTTCTCTACTGCTCTAGCAAAAGTATCACTGTTGTTGAATATTGAATTGATTTCTCAGAACCTTCTGGTTATCCTGAAAGTCTGTGTGTATAATCTGCGGTTCTAAGACCATAATTAGTTTGTAGGAAAAAGTGTTGGACCCAAAGGCAAAGCTCCAAGATGATCTGTGAGGGTCAGAAGTCCCAGAGGAGCTAACCTTCTCTGAACACATTGCTTAATGAAAGAAAAGAGGCTTTGGTTCTTCTGTGCAGTAGTTCTGTTTATTGCTTTCACTAAGCAGACAGAAATCCTTATATCAAAATGGCTGGTAAGTGGCAGCTTGGTCAGGCAAGACAGGATTTTTACATCATCTTGGAACAATTTGGAGTAGATTTATAGTAAGTGGAGTCTAATTCTCTACTTCAAAAGTTTGATGTGTGTTCACTGTAGGTGTGTAGGATACAGGATTGGTAAGTAAAGCAAACAGTTTCTGCTCAGATGTGGAGTCACTGAGTAAAATCTGGGTTGCTTCTACATAGGGACTCTGCCTTTGAAAATGCCTGCCTGTCCCTGCTGATGCCAGGGGGAAAAAAAGGATTGAATTCCCTGAAATAAATTTTTTTTGCCATCAGACAAAAAAAAAAAAATCCACATGAATTATTATTAATTTTTTTTTGTAACAGTGAAATCTTAGAAATCAGTGTCTACATTTTCAAATTATTCCCAAATCAGTCCAGGTGTTTCACCTGATTTGGCAGACAGCACTTACCCTGTCTGCCTTTAGACCTACAGTAGGATGTTTATTCCAAATACACCTATATTCCACTTTAAAAGAACTAATTCTGGCCTGTAAAGTTCCCTGTTGTGTTTTAGAATTGCCATGTCAAACATTGGTTCTGGGATTTTTTTTTCCCTACCCTAAATAATAGCACTGGAGATTACAGTGGATCATCTGAGCAGCTCTCACAGTGAAAGCCAGTTGCCATTTTGGGAATTTCCCCCCCCCCCCCCAAATTCTTTTTTGTCATTAGTCTTCATAATTCGGTTGCTGTGTATTAGAAGTTCAGGTCAGAGCTAAGGGGACAGACTTAGGGCTTTATGCTGTGTGAATTATGTGCAATCTCCTCTCACTTTGAAAGTGGTAAACAGACCATGTATAATCCCTGGAATACTTGGTAGATCTGCCAGGCCACAAAGATGACATTTGTAATATTTGTCTAACCACATGTATTTTTACATGGTTGTCCATCCCTTAGAATCCAGAGTCTGTTCAAAAGAAGCCTGAGTAGAGAGGGCTGGACAAAGACTGAGAAGAAAATAGATCATTCCCAGTAGGTGATTTCAGAGTAAGGGCTTCTTTCCCCCTCCCCTCACTCTCCTCTATTGCTTTTTAATGAATCGTTCTTCTAACCTACTTTAACTGAAGCATCTAGCATGCTAGATGTTTTGCAGATGAATCATACTGTGCACTGCACTTATGCATGTCTGCTGTGCAAGTACGTTGTCAGCTTGCGTTTGATAACCTACCAGCAAACAAGGTTTTGTTTTTGTGGTTTTTTCCCTTCTTCTTTTTTTCTGGAAGCTTGGGATACTAGCATCATTCTGCAAGTGAGAATAATGCAACCACTGTTAATAAATCAGCCTGAGTCCAAGGATGTTTCACCACTCTCACTGCCTCCTTGATTAGCATTATCCTCAGAGGTATAAATTAAAGAGGAAAATATATAATCTGGGAAGCTTTCCAGCATCATCTTTGAAAACGTGAGCTCAATGCTTTGCTGAGGTTCCTTGGTGGAGGAATGCTAATAGCAATGCTGAGGGTGTACGCTGATTGCACCCTGTAGGGTAGAAAGATGCACAGAATAGCTTCCTTTCTTTTCCCTTTGTCATCAAGATAATTTCTAATGTGATCTGTGCAAGATGAATCTTGAACTGTTTCTACACAGTTCTGTGAACTGTTCCCAGAAGTACAGCTTTGTTCACTCCCTTTTCTACTACTTGTTCTTTTAGTCTGACATCTGCCTGAAATATGTGACAAGTTTGCCCATCTCAGCCTGCAGATAATTGTCTGCAGCTGTTAGCAGTGAGTGGACGAAGTGCTCTATCGGTCCAAAGTCTGAGCTTCAGCCGTAAGGATTTTAGGAAATTTCTTCTAACTGTTCCTATGAGGTGTCATCACAGCTGGAATGGTAACTCCTGACGCCTCCCTTCTTGCCAAGGAAAGAAAAATGTGCTGCAGAATGTGCTGATTTGCAAAAAAATACTTCACAGGGAGGGTTTGATTTTAGCAAAGGTCCTGTTGTGTTAAATGAGCAGGAAGGGATTTTTCAGCGTATCAGCAGCACCTTGGAAATGTAAATGCCACATCCTCCAGACTTTCTTAGGAATCACTTTTCCCCTTCCCCTGCCTGTAACCTGATGGGGTCCTTGGTATTTACTGGAATTAGGAGTTCAGCAAGACTGCAGTACTTGGAGCCTTGCTCCATAATGTCTCTGTGGTTTTGTTTGCTTTCTTTTGGTTAGCACTCTGCCAAGATCATCCTTTGCTTTCCACGTGAAAGGTGGTGAAAAGCACAGAATGCAAGACTAAGCTGTATTTCTCTGGTTGCATTTTGATGAGGCGTAAGGAAGAAGATACCTTTATTACTGTTTTGCTGATGGAACAACTGATGTGTGGTGGAGTGAAGAATCTTACAAATAGTCCCCAGTAGCTGCATTTGAACTAGGTCTGGGTTTGCTGAGGCCCAGGCAGAGCCAGGCTGCTTCAAAAGGATCTCAGCTTTATCATTGGTGATTCAGTTTGTGGGGCCTCTCAGGCTGAGGTTCCAAAAAGTCATTCCTCTCTACTGAAAAATGTAGGGCAGCTATTTTTTGCTAAGGTGCGTGGAGATAGGTGGGGGTTTTCTGTCTGTTTTTAACTTTTAAATGGATATTAAGGATCCTTAGTTATGTTTTGCAAAGGAATTTACTCTTCAAGCAAAACAACACAGAGGGAATACCAGGTGTTATTTGCTGTCAGTATGATATTGCCAGATTTGCTGAAGCAACGTGTTCCAACATTTCCAAACATTTTTCTTGTGGAGCTTTCTCTTCCATAAAAAGGTTTTCTGTTTCCCCTTGATTAGAGATGAAAAGAAAATTGAAAATAATATGAATTTTTCCCACAGGACAGAATTTCTTTTACAATAGCTCCACTTCCAGCTAATGTCAGGAAAAACACAACCAACCACATTCCATATGCTTAATTTCAACCCTGCATTTATGACTTATTCTTTGCTGTTGCTGTCTGAAAAAACAATGCCATCAACATAATGTTACTCTCAGCTTGAAAATACCCATTAAAGTGAGAGTTAGTGTGCTAGAAAGTAGGATTTGTTAGCACCTATTTAATACACTAAACAGGACTGGGACCTTGGTTCTCTCTCAGTGGTGAAAATCAAGCGCCTCTTGGACCAGCTCATCTAATTACTGCTGAACAAGCAGGTTCTGCTGTCTTTATGGTAGATGACTTTGCTGCCACTGTGGTGAAGAAGGCTTGAAGCCAACAGTGTCCCTGAACCTAGCAGCTGCCCAGCATCCCTGGATTCAAATATTTATATTGTGCTCCCTCCCTTACTCAGTTTAAAACGTGATTTGCCTGTTGGTGCAGAGCAAAGGAAGGAAAGCTGGTGAAGGCAAATATGAGCCTTTCTTCTTAGGCTCTGTACAAGACAACTTCTTATTAAAAAGCCTTTAGAAGCCATCAGGTTCCTTTTCCCAAGCCTGGACTTGGAGCTGCAAAGACAATCGCTTCCTCAGCTTTGCTGAGCTGTGTGTTAACCAGCATTGTAGGAAAAGATAAGCTCTTTCAAAAGATTCCAACTGATTTCAGACCCAGTTAGCTAGGTGGCAGCAACTGCCAGAGCAGGTAAGATCCAAGATTTTCCAGGAGTCCTCTACTTCTGCCTGCATCCAGCACCAGGTGCCCCATGCTTTTGTAGCCCGTAGAAATGAAAAGGCTAGATGTGAGCAAAGCACCATGTTGCCTGCAATATTGCTTGCTCAGGTTTCTGGTCACACATGCTCTGCTGTGCCACTACAAGCCGGTTTCTGAGAAAATGGATTAGAAGAGCTGGTTTCTAACCTTGTCTAACCAAAAGCTGAGAGGAAAAGTGGTATTTGTTCCTGGTGCTTGAGTCAAACAACCAGGAGAAATGAGCTACACTGAAAGTGTAGACAGAAAGGTAAAGTTCTATACATTGGGTACAAGTGTTCAGGATGAGGAGAAGAGGAAGTCAAGATGGAGAGAAAAATGAATAGCAAGAAAAAGAATCCCAGCTACTCTTAGGAGTTTGAATTTCTCAAGTGATGGATTTTGCACCAGTTTATGGAGAGAATTAGGTAATGTGATGCTTGTTGTAGCAGGGATTTAAGCTTAGAAACACAGCAGGTGCCTTCTGGTCCTCTTCTCCTGTGTTTATGAGCTCTGGAGGCAGACTTTCCTAACAAAACCATCTCTCCACCCCACCCCCCCCCACCCCACCCCCGTTTAATTTGAGCTATTAACATAATTTCTCTTTAAAAAAAAAGGATTTGAATGTACTTTTGAATGTACTTTACCTTTTTCAATTCTTTGTTTTACTGAACTGGAAGGGTATAAAATCCCCATTCTTCAAGGAGGAGACAAATTTGTTCTAACTTTTGCCATGCAAGTCCTACCTGGAGGAGTGCTGTGACACAGCAAGATCTGCTGTGCTGCCTTTGCTCTTCACATCCTTGGAGACTGGCCAACCTTTCCCAGCTCTTACATCTTGCCCTGGGAAATCTACATGGAAGACCACAAAAGCCCAGAATGATCTTGCCCATTTTATAAATGTTCTGAATTAACAGGAAGAGGTTCAGCAGGGACAAAGCATCTCAGTAGGAAGAGACAGCTTCATAAACACAGGTTGGAAAACCAGTTGAGTCATAGAATGGTTTGGGTTAGAAGGGACCTCCAAAGGTCATCTAGTCTAACCTCCCTGAAGTGAGCAGGAACTAGATCAGGTTGCTCGGAGTCTTGTCAAGCCTGACCTTGAATATCTCCAGGGATGGGGCCTCGACTACCTCCCTGCACAACCTGTGTTCCACCACCCTCATGGTAAAGAACTTGGTCCTAGTATCCAATCTAGATCTACGCTTCTTTAATTGCAAGCCATTTGTCCTAGCAATACAGGCCTTTGTAAAAAATCTCTCTCCTTCTTTTATGCTAACCCTCAGGTACTGGAAGGTCACTATTAGGTCTCCCCAGAGCCTTCTCTTCTCCAGGCTGAACAATCCCAGCTCCCCCTGCCTGTCCTCAAAGGAGAAGAGTTCCAGCCCTGAAATCATCTTTGTGGCTCTCCTCTGGATCTGCTCCATCAGGTCCATATCCTACCTGTGTTGAGGGCTCCAGAGCTGGACCCAGGGGAGGTCTTGCCAGAGCAGAGTAAAGTGGCAGAATCACCTCTCTTGATCTGCTTGCCAAGCTTCTTTTGATGTAGCCTGGGAGGTGATTTGCCTTCAGGGCTGTAAGTGCACATTGTTGGCTCATGGGCAGCTGCTCGTCCACTAGAATTCCTAAGTCTTTTTCCTGTTTTCTATCACTTCATCCCCCAGCCTATATTGATGAGGATTGTTCTGGCCCGGGTGCAGGACCCTGCACTTAGTCTTGTTGAACTTCATGAGGTTCACCTGGGCCCACCTCTCCAGCTTGTCCAGGTCCCTCTGGATGACACTATATCCCTCTAACACATCAACAGCACCACACAGCTTGGTGTCACCTGCAAACTTGCTGATAGTGCACTTGATCTCACTATGTCATTGATAAAAATATTAAACAGTACTGGTCCCAGTATGGACCCCTGAGGGACACCACTTGTCACCAGTTTCCATCTGGACTTTGAGCCATGGACCACTACTCTCTGGATGTGCCCATCCAGCCAATTCTTTATCCACTGAACAGTCTGCTCTTCAAATCCATATGTCTCCAACTTGGCAAGTAGGATATTGTGGGAGCTCATGTCAAAGGGCTTGTAGAAGTCCAAACAGATGACATTAATAGGTCATCCCTCGTCCAGTCATGCATTCCATCATACAAAACCACTAGGTTCATCAGGCAGGACCTGCCCTTAGTGAAGCCATGTTGGCTCTTTGATCAGCTCCCTGGCCTCCATGCGCCTTATCAGAGCTTCTAGGAGAATCTGCTCCATAATCTTCTCAGGTCTGGGGGTAAGGCTGACAGTTTGGTAGTTCTTTCTACCCTTTTAAAAAATGGGTGTAATGTGTCCCTTCTTCCAGTCTTCCAGCCACTAGGGACTTCACCTGACTGCCAGGACTTTTCAAATACTATGGAGAGTGGTTTGGCAATGCATCTCATCAGCTCACATAGACTTACGTATGTTCAGGTTCCTCAGGTGGCCATGAAGCTGATCTTCACACACAAGGGAGGGACTTCACCACCTTTATCCCCACCTTGTGTTTTTTTTAACGTGGGAAGTGTTGGGATGGAGATTGCCCAAGTCCATCGGAGAAGGACTGGGCCACTGACAGCCACTGGCCAAATGCAAGCCACAATAGGCTGCAAACCTTGTGCTGTATTGCTGTTGCTAAACAGGAGATGCCACACTAAGATAAGATGATGTGAAATTTGTATGCACGATGCAGCAAATGCCTTGGTGCCTTGGTGCATGGTGTCTAGTCTGGAGCATAGCACTTCAGAAGCAATGCAAAGAGCCCAGAGAGGAGCAACCGGGGAGATTACATGTCTGGGAACATGATCTAGAAGGGAAGATTGAAAGAACTGGGTTTAAGCTAATGGAGAGAATCACTGGGGAACAGAGCAAGAGGAGTCCTTAAGTACATGAAAACTCAGACAAAGAGCCTGAGTTAACCTGATCTCCAGGTCCACGGTGGGTAGGAATGGATGTGGCTTTGATTGCAACATAAGAGGTTCAGACTAGTCATTTGGAAAAGGCTTTTGGAGAGTGTAGATGTGCAGAACAGAGAAATGGTGTGCTGGGGGAGCACGTGGTGGCTGCAACTCCATTCATGGAGGGCTGTATGAGCAGCATAGAGACATCAGCCAGGTGACCTAGGAAGTGATATTGCTGCCTGAGGTCAGTGGTGGAGGTAGATGATGTCTTTCTGGCCATAATTTAGGGGAATTTCTAAGATGGGATAAGGGATGATAGCAGGAAATATACTGATTCCTTCTTTCCCCCTCTTGATTTTGTCTCTGTCCTGTTCAAACCAGCAGCTTCTTCTCTTAGCCTTTGAAAGTGTGCACCAACCATGAGTCACAGAAAAGTAGGAGTGGCTGTTATTTTGTGTTTCAGTGTCTTTTGCTGGTATTTTTTTTTTTTTGGAGGAAAACCATCTTTTTGTCTACTTTGCCATAAAAGACACATGGATGTGGTGCTGAGGGACATGGTTTAGCACCAGACTTGATATAGTTAGATAACGGTTGGACTTGATGATCTTAAAGGTATTTTCATAGAGACAATTCTAGGGTTCTCTGAAAAGCACACCTTTCCTTGGAGGGGCAGGGTGGTGCTGGTGCTGAATTGACTCCTGCAGAAAAACCTGGGCAGAGCATTCAATGTCTTAAGTTGGAGAAATAGAGCAATCAT
Organism: Dryobates pubescens; assembly: GCF_014839835.1. NCBI lineage: Eukaryota > Metazoa > Chordata > Aves > Piciformes > Picidae > Dryobates > Dryobates pubescens. Next base: position 18,410,207 of record NC_071616.1, on the reverse strand, counting down.
AGAATCATAGAGATGTTAGGTTGGAAGGGACCTTAATGATCATCTAGTTCCAACCCCCTGCCATGGGCAGGGGCAGCTCTTACTAAATCACATTGCTCGAAGTTCCATCCAGCCTGGCTTTGGATCCTTCCAGGGCTGGACCCTTCCCAACTTCTCTGGGCAACCTGTTCCAGCGCCTCATCAGCCTCATGGTTGTTATCAGAAGGCTGCATGTTCGAATCACATTGGGGGTCGCCATTTGTTATAATATAGATTTTATATAGATTTAACTCAAGCAGTGCTTCCAGGACAAGATGTAAGCAGGTGAAGAAGTTTATTACATTATACAGCAGTTATATAGTCTATCAGAAGGCATGTGTCACATCTTAATTGGTCATTTTCTACTGGCATGCATGTAATTAAGGCAAACAATAGGTCAAAATAACAAAACAATATTTTAACGCATCCAAGCAAATTCTACCTAGTTTCTCTCCTTCAGTTACAAGGTGTTTACAATCCCCTCAGAGTCAAAGACAAAACATAGCTTTCTCTAATTCAAGCAAAGGCAAATCTTCCCTATAGCCTTCCACAGTCATCCAAAAACAACCTCTTCCCACACATGGTGAAGAATTTGTTACTAATGTTTAATCTAAATGTAGCTCCTTCCAGTTTCTTCCAGTAGAATTATGCAATCTTCAGCATTAGAAAAAAAAAAAGGCAATAATAAGGGTTTTTAATAAATACAGGCTTGTCAGGGAGAAATTATAGAAGATGAAGTGGGCAGTCATAGTTGGAGATGAACAACATAGTGCCTGTGTCCAAGGAAGCTGGAAAAGAAAAGGATACAGCAAGCATAGGCTTACTAATTTTGTCTAATGAGTATTGTTAACAACACTGAAGTTGAAGGAAAATGGGAAAAATACATCACTGCATAAAGATGAATGTGAATGATGAAGACAAACCTGATTGTTTACTCTGTAAAAATACTGATTGTTTTCTGACTGGGCTTCAGTGACATGTAAAATCCCATTCTACAAGGACAGTTGCTGCCTGAGCTGTGTGTCACCTAAAGAGCACAAATCTTATGCTGAAAGGAAGAGATTCAGATAGTGTGGGAGCTGCTGATGGGGCTCCCCAGTTACTCTTGGGGCTCATCTTATTAAATACCTTTGTAAAATGTTTGGTACCAAAAGCCAGAGCAGGCTGGGAGTATGCTGGGAGCTGGGACAAAAGGTAGCTGGGGCATCTTACAGGTGGAGCTGACTGAGCTGGGGAGTCATGAGCTGTAGAAACAGACCTGACACATTGCAAAGGTGACAAGAGCTATGTGCATGGAGATGCATCCTCCCAGAATGTGCCTGTGATGCCTATTGTACAAGTGCTGGTTCAGCTTCTGCTTTGGTCTTGAGATCACCACTTCTATTTGGCACTGTAGGTAACTCCACACTGGTTATGTGCAGAGTCACCATTGCCCTCTGATGAAATGGTGAAAGCAGGATGGAGGATATCAGAGAAAAAAATAATGAAGTGTTTAAGTACTTGATTTTGAAGTATTCCAACCCAAAACAACCAAAGTTATATTTGGTCCCCAAACCCCCTTTCCCCCCTCCCCCCAATATAATAAATAAAAAAGGCCAGTTTCACTGAAATAACTTTTCCCATCTAATACCTTTAACTAAAATCTTTAGTCCTCCTCAAAGATGAAGAAATAATGGATGAAAATAGTTTGGAGAAATGTATCACCTCTCTCCAGCTGAATGAGCAAGCAGCGTTGCTTCAAACCAACTCGTGAGCCAACTTGGGAAATGATTCCCTTTATATTTGGACTCCAAGGACTGCTCGTGACTATTTGAAATGTGAGCTGTAGGGCTTAATTGTAGCCTCTTGCATGAGTCACATGATTATTTAACGAGGATCTTTGATTGATGAGCAAACACATCCTATACACACACTTGATTGTGCCAGCTTAAGTGCTAATTTTCTCTTGATGCTGACACATGCACATTTGTCATTGGCTTTGGCAATAATTCTTTGCCAAAAAACAAAAAATCATTTCTCAAGCACTGGTGGAAGATGATAGATGGATTTAGCTAATATAAAATCATCTAAACATGCAATATCCACTGACAAGTGTTTGTATCATCCCCTCTGGACCAAAATTGATAAAATAGCACTGAGAGTCACCTGTGAGACACATTTGGGTGGCAGCATTGTGTGTGTCCAGCTGTGGAAGTTTTATTCAGTGAAGTCGGAACCTGCTTCAGTAAAGGCTTTGCTTGCTTTATGAGCTCTGCTGTAACTTGGAGGCTTGGGGTTTTCTTGTGTACTTAGGTTTCTCCTGGGTGCAATGGTAGCTATAATTCTCACCTTAGAACAATAGTGGGTATTGCAGCTCCAGTGTTACATCTGCTGATCTCCGAGTCTAATTCTGCATGCAGCACTGGACGTTAGGAAGACATTTGGACATTAGGAACACATTCTTTAAAATGAGGATGGTGGAACACTGGAACAGGTTGCCAGGGGAGGTGGTGGACGCCCCATTGCTGGTGACATTCAAGGCCAGGCTTGATGGAGCTCTGAGCAACCTGACCTGTGGTTGGGGATGCCCCTCCTTACTGAAGAGGGGTTGGATTAGGTGACTTTTAAAGGTCCTTTCTAACCCAGTGCATTCTATGGTTCTATGATTAAAGGGGAATCACAAGGTTCACAGAGGATCACTGTGTGAGGAGGCTGGCGGTTTTAACATTTGTGATGCATGGCTTGTTGCAACAGTTTCTCATACAAGTTTGTTTATAAAGTTTTGGGGGAAAATATTTTATCTTTCCTGAGGATCTCATTAAAGCATTCAGCTACAACAGTACTTCTCTGAAGTACCTTCCCATCAGATTAAACACTGTTTCATGAACATAAAACATGACACAAGTGATGTTCCTTCTGCTTGGCAGCAAAGGGTGCTACTGCTCTAAGATAGAGTTAGTGAGGTCCCTGGATTGAAAAATAATCTCCAGTTTTCAGACTGCAAAGGTCATTACAGCTGCAACAGTCCAGGATACTTGGTCTATGTGACCCTTGAGGTTATACTTGGTTTTTTGTTTGTTTTAATATGGTACAGAGGTGAGAGTTTATTTGTTTGGAAAGTGACTCCACAGATGCAACACATTTTCTATCCCAGAAGAAATTCCACTAAATAGCGATGATTATTTCCCAGTCCAAGTGAATGTTGTAAATTCATCTTGGTGGCACAGATATTTCCAAAATTCCTTGGTGTATGTATTGGTTTAAGTTATTAACAAGATGTCCTATCAAACACCACTGCCAAGCCAGCCAGAACCCCTTGAACCACAAACATAATAAAAGGCAAATACTTTCCAAAAACACAGTGCTGTTTCTTGAATAGATTCCAGTTACTGACCAAAGGAATGACAGATTAAATAAAGGAAAAGGGAAAGAAATTATAGGCTTGGAGGTCTGAAGCTGGGCACAGATAATCAAGAGGGTATCGTGGCATCCTTTTGAGTATGCAGAAAACATTCATTTAGGAAATGAAAATTGAGAATGTTTAGGAAAACATCTGGAAGGAGCAGTGCCAGATGGTTGTTTGCTTTTTGATCGGACTAGTATTTTCCTCATAAAATATAAAGACCCAATTTTAATGTTTTTCAATATTTACAGATCTTAGCCTGAATGCAAGAAGGAAAAGAACTCTGTGCATGCTTAAAATAAACTTAATATTCTGTGCTTTGCTGACTCAACCTAAGTGGCCTGAGATTTTGAAGTGCTGGGAAAGCTAAACTCCTTTTCCGGTTGCTGCCATTTGAGAATACTACACCCCTGTTACAGAAGGGGTTTTATTTAGAGGAACAAACTTCAGGCCCTCACGATTAGAAAACTTTAGCTTATGATCCCACCAGAACAAAATCTTGCTGAGCTGGTATCAGGGTGGCATTGACTGGCACTGGCTTTCCTAGTTTCTGCTTATTGCTGGTGATGCAGTTGCTGCTTGAGAGATTTGAGACCTTAATACTGCAGAAGCTCAAATAAATAAAAGGGAGGAAATAAGAGAAAGAGTGTATGAAAATTGGCCTGCGCTGAATATTTCGTTATTAAATGTTTTCAGCTGCAAACATACACTTTCCCCTACCAACCACTATGACAAGCCAAGCACAAAATCCATTTTTTAAATAGCTCCCTAGATTTTTATTATATGGCTTTGGGGTGATGTTGTTTTCCACATTTCTACAGGAATATCTCCATTTTATATAACCTGGAATAGCTACAATGAGCAGTTAGTGTGTTTTCTACCAAATGTTTGGGTTTTCTTTCACAAAACACTGTCTTAAATTTATAAGCCATGCCATTGAAGTGTTGTTGAACTGTGGATGTTTTTTCTTCTCATTGCATGCCAGATTCAGAAGAACTTCCATCCAGTTTGAAATTAAAATGCTGGGTTTTGAATGGGACTAATAGTGAATGTCATTATCCCAAGAGGAAAACCTACAATTTCTAGGAATTTAGAGAAGTTCTTCTGCCATTTTCCATCTGGGGGCTTTCTTTGCAGATCTCTGGAGGATATCTTTAGGATGCTCCAATTGTGCATCACCATGTGATGCTCCCATTCAACTGGACATCACCTTTGCAATATAAAATGCTACCACATTCTGGGATCCCCAGGTGCAACACTGTCTGCTCAGACCTTCATATTTCAGGAGCCTGGGGAGAGGATGTAGCATGGCTGTGACTGCATGACACCCCAGAGGTCTCCAGGTTCTGCTGTGTTGTTTGAGCCCTTAGTCCCCCTTCCTATCACATGCCTGGTGTGGCATGCACAAGTCTTATGTTGAGCAACTGAAGGAACTGAGGTTGTTCATCCTAGAGAAAATGAAGCTCAGGGAAGACCTTGCTCCCTACAACTCCCTGAAAGGAGGTTGTAGTGAGGTGGGGGTTGTTCTCCTTTTCAATAGGATAAGAGAAAGTGTCTTCAAGTTGTACCAGATGAGGTTTAGATTGGACATGAGGAAAAATTTCTTCCCTAAAAGGGTTGTCAAGCCCTGGAACAGGTTGCTCAGGGAGGGAGGTGGGAGTCACCATGGCTGGAGGTATCCCTGCTAAAAGATGTGTAGCTATGGTGCTGAGGGGCATGGTTTAGCATTCACCTGGCAGTGCTAGGTTGACGATTGAACTTGGTGATCTTAAAAGTCTTTTCCAACTAAAACATTCTATGACTCTATAATTCTATGTCCCTGATGCCATGTGGATCGCTGTGAGAAGGACAAAATTCTGTGTTAAGGGGCACTGAAAGCAAATCACTTCCTGTACAGAGAGTGAACAGTATTAGAACTTTTTAGGGTCTTTCTTAGGATTCTGTTTGACTTAATAATTTAAAATTCATTAGAATTTTGAGGGTGTGATCAGGACAGTGCACTTATTCACAAAACCACACATGTAATTGCAAACACGTGGGGCAGTTGTTTTGTCAGAATGATGGGCAGAGGTTCCGGTGTTCTGCTTGTAAGGTGAGCTCGAGTGAGCAGCGTGGGCTATATTATCAAAAGCAAAGCCAGCAAGTTGGAAAAAGAGGTTATTTAGACAAGAATGGAGAGAGAGAAAAAAAATTAGCATCCTGAGCTAGTTTTGAAATCCCTGTGCTTTGAATAGGGGTTGGATCTGAGTTTTCCAGTAGTCCCATCCAGCCTGATTTTTTTCTGTGATACTATGACTTTTAAGGCTTGGCTATATCACCTTTTTCTCTGTGGTGCTTCTACCTACTATTCATGAATACTTCTACCTGGTTTTGCATTATAAATATCAAGGCCTGTTTTTAGAATTGGCTGTTGTCCTTCGAGGAACTTCTGCACCAACAAATGGCTTGAGTAGCTTCTTGAGCCTGGCTTAGTGTCTTGTTGCTTTGCTGAGTAAGTCCCTTCTCTCCTTCTGGTCCACAGACTAAATTAATGAATTAGAAATACGTGTATTTCTGCATGTCAGCATGAGACAAGGGATTTTCAGTTTCCTCAGGAAAAACAAAAAAACCCAAACCACAAACCAAACCCAAACAAAAAGTGTTTTTTATTAAGTCACAGGTGTTCAGTTCTCTCCCTGCCAATTCCTTTCACTTCATTTTGGAAACTATTTGCTATTTTTATGAGAAGGCAGCTCTGGCAAAAGACACTGTTTGACATAAACTACTTGTAGTGCAGTCTGCCACAACCGCTGTGCACTAAATGCAAGCCTTTTCAACAAAACATTTTCTTCCTTAGCTAAAATTATTGACTGAATTTGGCAGAAACTTCATAACCTTGGGGTCAGTCAAGTCTGAGCTTTTCACTAAATGATCTTTGAGACCCCAAATATCATCCATTTTCAATTCTGACAGCACAGCAGGGAGCTCCCATATCCTGTATTTGTGCTATTTAAAGCTACTATGTTTTTAGCAGGTTAAAGCAGAGGTTTTCGCTGGTGAAGCAGTTGCTGCTTTCAAGGAAGAATAAGCAGGCATGGAGTATTTTTCCTTGCTTTACAGGAGTTGTCCTGTTTTGAGTTAAAACAGAACTAATTCTGTTCAGTGATCTGAGTTTTCAGCTCAGTCTCTTCTCACACAGTGGCTGCTTCGAGTAGTGATGGGGCTCAATGTTTACCAAATACCAAGGATTGGGGTGCAGACTAAGGTCACTGCTAAATCTTGTGTACTGCCTTGGGGGTGCAAAAAGTAGAAGGCTTTGCCTGCAGTGAGGAGTGGAGAGTTCAGGAGACCCTAGACTAACCAACAAGGGATTCCATTCCACACATGTCATATTCAGTATAGAGACGAGAGATCACAAAGGTGGAGCACTCTTCTTCAGTGGCTGGGCATCTGAGGTGGACTCTGTTCTGCCTTCAATCCTGATCCAAGAATTCCCAAACGTAGTTGCAGAATCCAGCTTATGAGTCTGGTTCCTGTCTGCCAATGAGTCCAGTCTGGGACTCCTGCTGCAGCATCAGTGGTGATGGTGCCATAACTGCTGTCAGGAGTGCTACGTTTGATATGAATTTTGTATAGATTATTATATTCATTAAAGCTGGTTTAGCTTTCTTTTCCAGTCCACCAGTCTCTCTCCCTTATTTCCTTTCACTTCCCCTTTGGGAAGGGACAGAGATTAATAGAGAGCATCTGACATTCATTTAGTGGCTGTCCTACCCCTAACCCTTGACACAAATGAAAAGCTGGACTGAAGCTGAGGAGAAAGTTGAAGGTGCAGTGATGAGTTTTCTGTGACACAATTTGTTGGGGCAACTGAAATGAGGAAAGCCACCCATTGTCCTAAGCACTAACACGTTCAAGACCTGTCTTTCTTCCTGTCTTTATCCCTCTTTTCTCCATTCTTGGAGATGAGTTATGGTTGCCTCTCAGAGCTGGCAGTCTTTGCCAGCAGCATTTTGTGTGAACAACAGATAACAGAATAAGGGCAAGTTAGTGACAGAAGTGCTGATGTTTCCTTGTGTTGTGTTATCAGCTCAAGGGTGGGAAACTTGATTAACACTAGAGTCTTACTCCAGTTGCACAGTGGTGAGACCCAGCTCAAACCAGCTGGCTCAGACCAAAGCACAAGAAGGAGAGCAAGGCTTCAGAGCTGCCAAGTCTCTTCTGATGTGGATATGGCTTGTTCATTCTCTGCTTTAATTCCCATGAGCAATGTGCACTTCTCCTGCTGTTCCTCTCAACATGAGGTCATTAAAACATTTTAGCAAGGCAGGAAAGAAAAAAGAATCACTCATATATCTCAGTTTGTAAGTGCTTGGATGAGGGGAGCCAAGTGGGTGTGCTGGACACCAAAGGTGGTGTGTGTGAGATGGTGTGATTCAGACTGTTTTTTTGCCATCAGATACTGACTTTACATTCCTCAGACGTTGACTAGTTCAGGAGAAACTCCCTCTGGCAAATTTAGGACAAGGTCCAGATTCTGATGTGGGGTGAGTGTTCCCAAAGAGTCTGCAGTGGGGATACAAGTGCTGCAGATGATGTGGAGAAACAAGCAGGATCTCCAGACAGAGAATGGGAAAGTAATAAGAGAGATGTTTCTATGTAGGAGCTGTTGAGAGAAGGCAGTGGCAAGCAGCGCGCTATGGATGAGCCATCTGTTTGTCCATCCTGGGCAGTGCCATGCTCTGTGGAGGTGCCATCTTGGCCTTGTGAGCTGAGCTTCTTTTCTGGACAAAACAAACCTCTCAGCAGGACTGTGTAACTGAGGCTTAATGCTGCACTGCTGTGGTAATGCAATTTGTTCTTGGGCAATAAAGATATGCCCACGGACAACCTGAGTACTTTCCACCATCCAGTTTGCAAAGGGTGAATCAGTTTGAGATGACAGCCTCTGGCTTGTGATAACTGGTCTACAGAAGGCTTGGGAAATAAGAGGACACTCATCAGGATGTTCCAGTATGGAGGACCGCATGGAGATTATAGGTGAAGTGAAAGATGGGAATGACACACAGAATTCTGTAGGGGAGAGGGATGAAGGTATGCCAGAAACCTCTTGTGTGTTTTGCTGTTGGTTTATAGAAGCTGTGAGGTTTTCAGCACTGCTCCGTAAAACATTTCGTTCTTGAGTGCAATTTTGCAGAACTCAAGCTGTTCTGCACCTTAATTTCTGAAGCAAACTAATACAGTCTGCCCTAAACATAACCTGCCATGCCATTTATCTGCACAAACCAGAATATTTTCTAATGGCAGAAACTCCAGCAATGCTCAATTGAGTGGAGTGGAAGAAAACATGTGTTTGAATCCTAAACAAAATTTGAAGCCTATTGTTAAGCCCTAAATGTGTTTGGGAAGGAGGTTTAAATAAAGCAAAAATATTTGCCACAGATTTTCACCGCCTCTTTTTGCACAAGACTGCGTCTCTGTTGTTTCCTTGAAAAATTTCCACTGAAGTTCCTCCAGTGAGACCAATGACATCTGTAACATCTCTGCCACATGGGCTGTGCCTTGGAGTAAGTTTCAGGGGTGATATGTGGGGTGGCACACCCAGATCCTTGGTCACTGCAAGTCAGCAGAGCTCCACTGAGATTTCTTCTCTGGTTCTCGGGGTTCAGGCAGGCCTGTCTCTGGGAAGGGTAGGTCTGATCCCTCACTTTTTGCACATTGTTGACTTTTCTCTACTACATTCTATCTCAGTTTTCCCAAGAAGACATTTAGCAATTCATTGGAAGGCTTTTGGTCCTTCCTTTCTGTTTTCTTTGGATTGTAGGCATGAAAAACAGCCCACACATTTTGCTAAATACTTTCATTAATTTCACAGCATTTATGAGTTACTCTATCTCCTGACCTGCACAGCAGCCAACCTTCTCTAATCTGCAACCCGAGAAATTTGTCAGCTATATCCCTTAGTTATGAAACTGGGATTATTCCATCAAAGATAAAATCTGAAGGCCACAACTGCTCTGGCTGAGCTCCTCACCAGCTGGGAGCAGGAATACATTTGCCCCTGCTGTAAAAATAGCTGGGTGCATTGCGGGAGAGTGTTCACTAGCTCTTTTAAATTCTACACCTAATGCCAGGATGTTCTTGTTTTATGTTCTAAGTAGGAAAACAAATCCCCTGGCACCACCCTGGCTCTGTTACTGTGGGAGTTAATATGTGGTTTTGTAGCCAGGTCACTTCCAAGGAGATGTGATATTTACAGGTCATCCCTAGCATCTGAGTGTGTCCTACTTGCAAGCAACCTTGCAGTTCTGTTTCTGCTATGGACTGTCACTTCATCAAGCTCATTTTTTCTGCCTTTTCTCTCTGAGCATCTGCTGGAGGTGCCTTCATATGCTTCTGTAACTCCCCACCTAGGAAACAAGTCAGGATTTCTGTCAGTGCCTTCCTGCCGGCTGGCAAAGGCCCAGTGTCAGACAGCCTCTCCTCCACCAGCCCGTCACAGCCAGCCCCTTCTGACACCATGACAGCGTGTCTGAGATGCCTCCCTCATCTCTCTTTTCCATCTGTCTCTTGAGGAAAAGCACAAAGAGCATCATTATCTGCTGTGACAAGCAGGGTTGTGCAGGGAAAAGCTTCTCTTGAAAAGCAGACAGGACAAACTGAGAGTGGACAGGAAGACGCACTAAACAAATCTGGAGCAGCCAGTGCATTGGGTGGGTGGTGGAAAGGACACATGTGCCAGGAATGGAAAGGTAAGCATCACCCACAGGACTGATTTTTATCTGGTATGACATGATAAAGCTTTTGTACAGGAGATCTGGGAACTCAGGAACATTGTATACTTCATATTTGCTGTTATCTCTACCGAAGGATTAAAAAAATCCCAACAAACTCACAACAAAACCACATCATCCTATACAATGGTATGTTCTTTATGGGAGTGGCTTCAGCTGAATACCTGTGCTGTTGAGCAGGATATCAGGATTTCCCCTCCAACAGGGAACATGGTTTATGTGGCCTCTCTGGCCCATGCAGGCAGTCACCTGGCACTCAAGAAATAGCTTAATGTCTCTGCAAAATAAAGTGAGAAAATAAATGGTCCTTGAGACCTGTGAACAAGTTTCAGACATATTTATATTGCTTTCTTTGATTGAAGGAAGACTTTGTTGCTGCTTGTGTTTGGAAAGGCACTGTGGAAAGGTGCCTCTTCCAGAAGATACTGAACTGTGCAAGGGGAGAGGTCATACTGGATGCTAAAATTGAGGACAAAACTCCACTCCAGCAGGCAGAGATGCACTCCTGCAGAAAGGTGATTTTCCTGACCCTTTTCCCTGCCCCTGCTTTTATGTGAAGTCAGGGGGAGTCCCAGGTTGGACCATGGCAGTGCCTCATAACATACACAGTATCACTGCCCTGGCAATGTCTGTGGGCATCAAAAACCTCTCTCTGTAAATATAGCAAGGGAATGTTTTCCATTCCCTTAAGCTCCTGGAGCTGTTTGAAAAACACATTATATTTGACTTAACTTTGTGTTGACATTTTCCATAAAGTTTTTGGTGTTGTTTATTCCCAGAAGCACAAATCTCCAGGTATTTGTTGCTGAGAAAATAGGAATTCTTTGATCTACAACTGTTGAAAGCACACAGAGACACAGTGCAGGACATGGAGATGAAGGGAGGTTAGAAAACCCTGTCAGGAAGGGGCACAGTCTTCCCAGAACAATTTGCATGTCACCAGATTGCAACTTTTTCACATGTGTAGAGAAAACCAAAAGATTTTGACCTAATAAAACCTCAAAGTCCCTTCTGGTATGGCTTCTTGCTTTGCTTATGTTGTTGGGTGCTTATCTCCATCCCTATTAGACTGTGAGCACCTTCTAGCAACCATTGTGTCTGTCTCTCCATCACTGCCATGCACACGCAGGATACTGCAACAACCAGACCTCAAAGGTCTGCTGGGGTTCAGCCCTTAGTGCCCCGACCTGCTCTAGAGCTGCAGAGTTAGAACAGCCTACAGAAACTCCTCACCCTTCTGGTTTGTGTTCTATAAACAGCCAGGCATCTTAAGGCAGACAGGGAAGCCCTGCTGGGAGGCTGCTATTTTTGCAGTCCTCTGGATTTAAAGCAATTACCTTGCAGTTCACCTTTTAAAGGACAGAAATGTTGATGACCCTGAAATAAGGCTGGCCCTTGGTCATACTCAGGAGACCTGTATAGAGGGGCTCTATCTGGTGTAGATAATGAAAATCTTGCAAGAAGCACTAATACTATCTGAGGTTTCTGCTATCTGTGTGAATTAATCCAGTGCTTTTACAAAGCCCATGTGTGAGCATAAGTGCCTGCCTGCATAGATGAGCCTGCAGTGTTCATAGAATCATAGAATGGCTTGGGTTGGAAGGGACCTTAAAGGTCATCAAGTTCTAACCCTGCTGCCAAGGGCATGGACACCTCCTACTAGACCAGCTCTCTCAAGGACCATCTAACTTGGATTTCAACTCTTCCAGGGTTGGAGCCTCCACAACTTTTCCTGACAGCCTGTTCCAGTGTCTCACCACCCTCATAGTGAACATTTTTTTCCTAACATCTATTCTAAATGAAGCTCCTTTCAGTTTGGAACCATCAGGCCTCATTCTGTCACTCCATGCCTCTGTAAAACATCTCCAACTCTTCTGTAGACCCCCTTGAAATGCTGGAAAGCTGCTCTAAGGTTTGTATGCAGCCTTCTCTTCCTCAGGCTGAACAACCCCAACTCTCTCAGCCTGTCTTCGCAGGAGCGGTGCTCCAGCATTCCAATTATATTCATGGCCATCCTCTGGACCTGCTCCAAAGGGTCTATGTCCTTAGCAGGTAATAAATAATAGTGTTGGCCACCAGCATTGATCCCATGTGTACTGCTCCTGTTAGGGATAATGGGAAGCTATATTTAAGGAAATGTTTTTAATACCTTTTTAAAGGAACACAATTTTACATCAATGGTTCTCCATCATCTTTTGACATTCAGTGTAAATCAGTGTAGAAAGAAAGGACTTGCCCTTCACAGCTTTAAAACATGTCCATTGTAGAGTTTGTCAGGGGTGGCAGGAAGTTCTATGTAACAAGGGCTCCATCAAACACAAAATCAGAATATGAAACAAAGGGAGGTGTTTTTCTCTGTTTCCAATTGAAAAATTCTTTTTTTCTGGCCACAGATCTGCAAGATCCTCTGCAACTTGCAAAGAACTGAACAGCTGTAATAAAAGAGAGAAGAGTGGAAATATGTCTTATACTTTTGTTATGGTTTTGCCCTCACTGTGCCTTTTGATCACCATTCTTCTTGTGGTGGGATTTTCATCGCAGTTCAGGGGACTGCTCATCAGGGCTGGGCTTCATGGTCCCAGCATTGCTTTACTCTTCCACCCATTCACTGAATGCTGTATCTGTGCAGGTGGCAGACCCTGACTTTATGTGAACTGAGGGTTTCCAGAAATGCCCAAGATATTCAACTAGCATCTTTTCTAGGCACACCAGGCCCTTTGTTTACCAGCATAGTAGTAAAAAACCCTCAACTGCTCTCCTGAGGGATGGGAAGGGTTTATAGGTCAGATCTGGTCTCCTCCCACTGTAGCCCAGCTCTGAGGGGACAGAAAATTTCCTGAACTGTTCAGAGCTGGTGAGTGGGCAGTGGCAGGCATTAGCATGAAGGTTTTGGGGTTATCTGTGCCACATAGGGCACTTTCTGCTGTCAGGAGAGCATCCTCCATGGTTAACACTGTGAGGAAATGAAGCATCCATTTACCCATCAGAAGAGATCAGGCAAGCAGGTTTGTCTGCCTCAGTGAGATGCAGTGATGACCTCTATGTCTGCAGCTCATGCAGTATTTATGCAGCTGGCCTGGTAAACAGCACAGCTTTTAGTCTTTGTTAGGTGGGTAAGTGCTCCTCGGTCCCTCAACTGTACCACTCTGGTCCCTCCAGAGAGTTCTGTGCCTGCCTAAAGAGAGATTGTGAAGCATCATTTCCACAGCCCTGTGCATATTAAGTAGGTTGCAGGTAGCTCATGCAAATAAATGCTGGTTTGGGAACACACAGCTCAGCAATGTTGTGGCTTAATAAATCCTGTGGGGCCAAAGAGAGAGAAGCTTTAGTTGAAACTGTGCAAGGGAGCCTGTTTAACTACAAACAAAGGAGGCATCCATGGTGAACAGCCCTTCCCTAAAGCAGAGGAAATACCTGAGAAAAGAGGAAGGTAAGGCAATGAGGACAAAACCTAAGGACTTCACCTCAGAGCCATGATACGTAGCAGCACAAGGTAGACTCAGGAATTTCCCCTGGGAGCCCAGGCCACTACATCCCCTACCCTATGGTGAGGAAGAGAAGGAGAAAGAGGAGGATGAGGAAGAAATCTCCAAGGATTTCCATGCAATATAGTGAGAGGCATGGAGAGGCCTTTCTCCAAGGGGGTATCCCCAAAAGGTCTCCTTTCATGAGTGCAAAGTGCCTCTTGCACTTCCCCTGCAAGAGCCCCTGCCTTTACTCACTGGGCAGGGACTGAACTCCTAATTGAGAAGCCAGACTGAGGCTTTCAGGACCACCCTGAAGGGGAATTTAGAGACAAGCCTTCCATTAATTCTGGTGCTGTTAAAACCAGTGGAGGGAATTACCTGAACCTCACACAAGATACTGATCTGCATCTTAATCTTGGAGTGGGTATCTCGTTGTTGCCTCTCCACCTCTTCTGAGATTTTGTCTGTGCTGCTCGAGCATCTTGCAGGCTGCACCAAGCATATTTAAAGCCAGCTTTCACCCATGGAGAAACTCTTAAGATTATTTGGTGATGAGCAAGGTGACACACACTGAACGTGCCCTTCCAAATGATGTCTTTAATGGTGCATTCTGAAGGCAAGCACAAAAAGTGTGCTGGATTTTCACTATTGTTTGTTACTATTCACCCATGGAAAAGAGCAACTACGGGCCACAAACCAGTTATGTGTATATGACTTTTCCCATTTCTTTGTAGCTGTTTCACATGACAGCTCTAGTGCAGATGATGTTGCTGTAAAAACAATTTAATAGAATATATTGGATTCCAAACCTGCTTTGCAGTGACTTTCTTTGGGAAAGGAAAGAGCTCCTTGTCATCACCACATGGAGAAATTATGTTGGAGAGTTTCTGTCCAGTGAGCAGAGTCCCCTGAACCAGAACCCTTATGCAATTATGTGGGGCTTTTTTTGACTCCAGATCCTAAGAAACATTCTCTCTAATAGTATGTTTCTTGCTAGTTGTTCATCTGTGAATTTCCCTGGCAGGTAGTATATAAATAGCTCTGAGGCACAAGCAGTCCACGAGTTCTTTTCAGAATACAGTATTGAGTCATTTTAAAGCCTCCTACTACAGCTCTTTCAAAGATGAACTCATTATTTTAAGTGTAAGATGTATGCCCAAGAAAGAACGAGACAACCCTGGCTTAAGTTGCCCATCCAACAAAGTACCTTATTGAATAAATTGCATGTGAGCTGGCCAGTGAAGTGAGCAGGCAATGTCTGCCCATCCCTGCAATGGGTTGTGCTGTTTGTCACCCAGAGGCTACACTGCTTTCTAGATCCAGGAATAGAAACCAGTGTTCCTTATTCCCAGAAGCCCTTTGCCATGTAGGGCAGAGCAATCCAGCTGGATCCCTCCAGCCTTCCTATCTGCATAACCCCAGACATCATTCAGCTTTCCATAATTAGGGCAGAATTAGGGCAAGATCCCTGGGGATGGAGGCTGCTGGAGCAGGGTTTGCACAAGGGGCAGAGCTCATCTATATATTAAGCTGAGTCCCCTTTCCCACCTGGAAATTTTGTCCAAAGAGAATTAGAGGAATTGATACCATTGTTAGAGCCTGGCACCCCAGCAGGTTCTATCAGCAGATCTGTCATTGCCCCAGGATAGCTGGAAGTATCAGCTGTGTCTACAGTGGATATTCAGATAAACAGCTGTTATTGGTGCACTGGGTATCTGAAACTTCCACTGATAGAGGCTTAAAAACCAAAGCAAGTAGGAAAAAACAGAAAGAGATCATTTATTGAGCTCCACTGCTCATGGAGTGCAGTGCTAGTTGCCAGAGGAACAATACAATGTGGCTATGGTGCTGGCTGCACACATGAGATGAATAACATATTTCATTCAAACAGTAGGAGACCTCTTAAACAGCCCGAAGTGTTGAGGCCTGCTATGGAAACTACCCAAGACACTTCTTCCCTTGTGCAAAATACCACTGCATTGTTCATGCATAAGTAGTTAAGGGCTGTTTCACACATTAGCTTTTTGCTTGGCTGTACCCCAGCACAATTTTCAAGGTGTGGGTCAGGATTTGGACTTCTTTTTTGACAATTGGACTTGGTAACCTTAGGGGTCTTTTCCAACCTTTATGATTTTCCCTTTAAGTCAGACCAACATCCTTTTTTCAGCAGGTAAAGGAGTGGCTTTGAGATTGTATTTTAAGTCTGAAGTGGGATGTGTGACCAGATTCAACCTGTGAAGAGAGTTTTAATAGGATACCTGGGTTGAATTTTCCTTTCTTTTGTCATCAAAACATGCCTGACTGCCCTGCCCAGAGCAGCTTTCTCCTTTCTTAGATGCTTTGTGCACACATATATTGGAATTAGTACTGCATCATCACTCCATCTTCTTGCAATGTGGCATCCAAATCCTGCCCTAGGCACGAAGTGCAGTAGTAGCCTGTCCCTCTGTGGTATCAAAGGAACACAGGCAAATCCTGTAAGCCATAAACATCTGTAACTTCTCCTGAAGCTCAAGGTTAAAATTAAAGATAGCCATTTGATGCCTGACACTTTTGATGCATCTTCAGTATGTTCTGCTGACATGAGCTGTGTGAGTCACACTTGCCATCAGCACCCTGCAGTTTCCTAGCACACTTTTAGGAGTCCTTCTTGGGACACTCCTGTCACTGCTCCTTCACTGCCTCATCTGCTGTGAGCCAGGGACCAAGCCAGGGGCCACACAGCATCAGTAAGCAAAGGTCATGTCTACAGGGACACAGTTTACCTTGGGGTTTGGGCTGAAATTGACACCGTAAGTGGGAATAATCTGCTAAAGATAGGATGCCCTGTGCTGTGTTACAGATGAAGGCTTAAGAGCTGCTGATGTTATGATAAAGTAGAATATCAAAGTAAGAAAATGTTTCTTCTTAAGAACCAAGTGACTAGATTTGAATCTATCTATTGCTGAAAAGGCAATAAGCAATATGCTGTGGCAGGTCTCCTACAGAGACACCCTAATGCATTAGTGCATTGCTTCTTGGCTTGGAAATCACAACTCAAACTCATAGTTGCCTTCCTGGTGAGTTAAGGCAGCTGGGATGGCTAAAAATACATTAAGAATAGCCATGCGTGACTGTGGGCAGTTGGGATAGAGCAGAGATGAGATGGAAGTGCAGGCAAATGAGCACATGGCCTTCTCCATTCACTGCAGCAGCTTAAAGTGAAGAGAGGAAAGAAAAAAAAATAAAGAATGCAAAGCTAAAGACCATTTGCATTTTGTGGATGGAGGATTGCTGGTAGAAGGAAGTGGTCCTTCATGGATGTCAATCAGAAGAAAACAGTTAATCTGACTTCCTGGAGAATTAATGTTTAAAGATTTCATCTTATGGTGCTATGGGGAGGTCAAACTCACTCCACAAGTAATTACCATCTGTATTTGAAAAGGATGGGAAACAGAAGAAGCCTTTTCATTCCTGGTGTTTGCTGTATTTGGAATAAGCAGTTCGCCCCATTCTGAAAGGTTCTTCAACATTGGGCATAGATGGTAGTTCACACGTGCTGCCTTTTCCCCTAGCAGTTTGCAAGCATTAAGGCCAACTGAATAAACAGATGGAGGAGTTAAGTAGCATGCCCAAAGCCACTCACCTTTCCCAAAACCAGGAACAGCATGAGAGTTTGCAGCCCTGTGTTGTGTGCAGGCTGCCTGACCCTTTAGAGTGAAACCACATAGAGACTTTTCTTCAGCAAGTTTTCTGGTCTGTGGCTCAAAGCTGGAAATGATTTCACACTTATATTCTAAATTTTTTTTGGACAATGTCCTTGTTTTAAAATAAAGCCTTTGGGACAGTAGGACAAATCAACATTCACAAGTGGTTGCTCAAGTTCTGATCGAGTGCTAGGTGGATCACCCAGGCCCTGATGCACCAGTGTGGAAATGATGCTTCTTTTCATTAGCATGGGGCTTTTCCATGAAAATAGGGATACTTGTTATTCATAAGCTGCTGATGGTTGGTTCTCATCATCAGCTGAAGGAGACGACATCATGTGAGTTAATTGCTTGGTTCCACAGCAGCTAATGAGTAGTGTGTATATTCCAAACTAACAATTTGCCATAGCTCCACAGGAGAGTATTAAGTGTTCAGTGACAACATGCAAATAATGAATGTATTTATAGAAAGCAGAACCGAGGGACAATAAAAACACCCAGGTTTCTGGGTAATTTATTCAGAACTAATAATATGATAGTAAAGGAGATTAAGAATGTACATGTGCCATTTGGGAACTCAAATGAAATTCCCATGTTTTCAGCAGTGCAAGCTTTTTGCAGGTCCTATTGAAAACAGTGGGAGGACATCTGTGAATGATGTGATGGTTCAGTGTCTGCTTAAAAGCAATCCAGCCTTTTTGTCTGGCACTGGTGGTACAGTTCCCTCCTAGGCAAATTTCTTGTCAACATGTTTTGAGCAAGGCAGTGCTTGGTTCTTAGGTCCAGCCCTCAGAAAACCATGGATCTTGTGTGAGTGTGCTCAGGAAATGTCTGTCTTATTAATATCATCATATCTAGTTTATAACATCAATCAAGGTCAAGGTGCTATTGGGACTGGTACTCTATGGACATGTAATGAGAGGTGCACAAAACTGAAATAGTAAATGGTCCCAGTTTCACTGACATGGCTTCTTTGTGTTCCCCATTTCTCCTTCACTTTCTGCCTATGTCTTTTCAGACTGTAGCTGTTTAGGGCAAGATGATGTTCTTTGCTCAACTTTTAACCTATAGGAGTTAAGTCACCATTTGGACTCCTTGGGTGTATTGAAATTCAAATAATTAGTAATGATAGTATGTGCTTACAGTTAACAGATTCTGTGCTTGCGTGCAAATGCAGGTATCATCACACCAGAGCAGCAGATTACCTTTTCCAAGAGAGTTTCTCTTTGGAAGATATGGCTTGAAAGTCTATTTTGAAACAATTTTGAGCACCCTACACTTATGTATCCTAAGAACGATGTCTTGTGAAGCCAGATGAAACTCTTATGGTACTATGGGACAGTAAGACCACCTGCAATCCTCCTCACTTGGATCAACAGCTGCTGCTTCTCCACCTTTCCTTTTTAGTGAGAACAGAGCTGTTGAAGAGCTCTTGAAATTCCTATGCCACTTTTTAGAAGACAGGCAGGTCTTTCCAGGCTGACTTTTTAAAAGACTCTCTCATTGTAATTGTCTGCTAAATTTAGATTGTTAGAGGTGAGTTTCACTGACCCCTCAACACAGTGATTGAAAGATATTAGCCACACTTGATTGGGAGTGACAGCCACTGATTTCTAGAAGGAAAAATTATTTGGGTGATTGTTTTCTTTCTTTTAAACAATAAAGCCAGAATCCACCTTTATAGTGCCAAAGTTTAGTGTGCTGATTTCCCTTGGAATTAGTAACTCACTTTTCCTTTTCCTCTCCTTCAAAACAAAGCAAAACAAAACAAAAAAACCCCAAGCAGATATAACTAATGCTGTGTGGCATCCCACACATCTGTGTTGCTCCTGCAGTCTGTTGCTTTTTCAGATTCACACACACATTTGCATTTGCAAGCACTGCTATTGCTGTGCACTAAACACTGCTGCTGCCTCTCTCCTCAGAGGATCCAGACATCTTTCCAAGGATGGTGCACTTATTTTCAAAATTTTCTGCCCATTGCTGCATATATTGGATGCTCTTTGCTTCTAGATGTAGCCCTTTGTCCTCATCACAGACATTGCATTTTGGGTAGAGGACAGAGGCAGGGACTGAAAGACACGCGACTTCAAAACCCAAGTTTTATTTTCATTCAGCTCCGTTAGGTCCCCACAGACAGGTGTATGCACTTTCCCATACAGCTAACTGCCTCTATCAGCCATCTGCTTTTTGATTGTTCATGGTATGTGCAGATATTTGCTGGCTTTTGAGAGCTGGATAAGAAACATATTTCGTTTGTTCAGTAGCTGAAATTGGAAAAAAAATTAAAAAGTGAGGGTTTTTTCTCCAGCTTATTATTTTTTTTAGCAAAGGAAGGAACAATCTGGATGAAGGAAGGGGCCATACTCCTCTTGTTGGGAAAGAAATGATGAGTAAATCTGATCACACTGAAGACTGCTGTAGTTCCCCAAATATCATCCTGTGAAGTTCTATCACAAGTTCAGTAAGGTCTGGAAAGTGGTGCATAGATTAACGTGGTTATTCTTCCTTCCCTTTATTTTTATTTTCTATCCACATGGTTTCTCAAGTCAGAACCCCCATCAGGTTCAGATGGTTATTGGAAGTAGCCTCTCTTCCCCCTGTTTTGCTATAGGCAAGGAAAGGAGAGCAGCTTTTAATAATAGTTCATTTTTCCTAAGCCTTTGAGGAGAGATGTGTTGGAGCTGTATCTTCCTTAGCCCCATGTGTGTGTCTTCATGGAGGCCTGGTGTTATCACAAAGCAGTGGAAGGTCTAGCAAAATATCAAAAAACCCAGCATTACTAAACAAGCCAAGTGAGTGGTGGCATTGTGTGTAGCCTTATATATACTTGAATAAAGCCATAAATACGTATTCATGAACGTACCAGCATTACTTATGCTAAATGAGAGACAACTCTCCATCTTCTCTCTCTCTCCACAACTTCTCACAGGAGAGAAATAATCTATTGGAACTTGGTATGTTTATGTCTTGTTTTTTGGAGGTCAGTGGAGGGGTGAAACAAGAAGACTATCTGGGCTTTTTATATCCTTTCACCTTCTTGTTGACCTTCTTCCTTGACCCGCAGGAAAGGAGTTTTTGTAGGAGAATAACAGGTGGACTATGATGTCCAGTACTGGGCTTCTATCAAGAAGAGTTAGATTAACCTATAATGCAGTGAGTTTTTATGTGGAAAATATTTATTACTACGAAGGCCAATGTTCTGTATCCTGCACAGACAGTGACTCAAGTGGTCTCATGCATGTTGAAGATCAGGGGCTAAATAGGGGTTTGATTTAGTATGTCTTGCTGTCTCAGCTCTCAGCTGGTACACATGATTTCCATAAGATCACCAAAACATGTGTCTGGAACTGGGCAGAGGATTCATATCTGATCTGTCATTGGACTGTTACATTGCAGATGGCAATGCTGTTGAGGAAGATTTATAGCAAGACAAATGCTAAAACCACCAAACATGGGGAGCTGATGCTTTCAATGCATTGCTTGTGAATGGAGATGCTGACAGCCAAATACTTTAGCAGATAAACTGCTCCTCTTCCCTACCTACTGTCTTCTCCTGCTGAGCAAAAGCAGTTAATCTGTTCTGAATGGTCTTCTCCTGCATAACCCTCTTACTGCACACTGTACCTCAGTGACATATTCTTAGTACAGCCTGACATCTTCATGTCTTAAAATATGAAAGCTATTGCCACTGCATTTGAAATGCCCAAGTCAGGTCTCCCTCTACTACCCTAAGTCTTCTTTGAACTGGCCCATGCAGAAGAAATTTGCCACACGTTCCCCCACCAGATCATCAGCATTTACATCTGTGCTGCATTTGGAGGGCACACTCCAGGATCCCCAAGAAGGATCTTGGGGTGACCAATAGCAAGGACAGGACTCTGGGCTGTTCCAAGCCATGCAAAGCCATGTTGGCTTCTGCGCTTAGAAGGAGTGGCTTCTTTAATGCCTGAAATGACTGACTACAAAACTCACTGTTTCCCTCTAGCAATTACTGATCATGGAAGTTTCAAAGCTGAAATGTGGATACTAAAAAACCCCACATCTTAGATCCCCCTTTTTTTCTGCCCTTTCTTAAGTGGCATTGAGGATTATCACATTTTGTTACATAATAATTTCCCTAAGCCTGAGGTTTTTAGCAGTTACTTAACCATGAATTTGAGAGTAAAGCTACCTAAAGTGTGAATATTTTGTTGTAGCTGCTCTTCTAAAAGCCTCGAACAGTTGTTTGTAAATTGGCTGAAACCCTTTACATTATTTTTTTGCTTGCATTTTCTGTATCTTTATTCAGTGACCATGGGTAGTGAAGATAATGAGAAGCTAATGTGGTTAAGCAAGCAGAATATACCAATGCTAGTGCCAACAGGTTACGCAGAGCCTCTTTCACCCAGCCATAGGGATCCAGGCACTTCTGTTTCTCAAACTGCTTTTCCTTCACCATGTGTCTCAGACAAAGCACTTCTTCAGCCGTTAGTGTGACTTCAGAGTTGCTCAGAGCTGAGGAGCAGGAGGAATCTGCTTCATTAAGTGCCCAAGATCACAACCATCCAGGATGTTAACACCAGCCTCTGAGCCATGTAACAGTCTGCTCCAGCTGGGTCAGACAGAGCCTTTTAAAGCTGTGGTTTCCTAACAAGCTTTGTAAAACCCCAGACTGCTTCAAGGTCTGCAGGTGAACCCTGCAATATAGAGGCTCATTTATTTACTAGTGTCTCCCAACAAAACCATTATAAGGAGAGAGAAAATCACTGAGATTCCTTGGCTCAGAGGGGAAACCCAGCTGGGAGCTGGAAATAGAGGATGTGCCCTGATGTTACAGGTATCTACAGATATGCCACTCAAAGCATAGCATACGCTGTTCTTTTCAGCCCAGCATGTATTTTGCTGAGATGTTCCATACCCTTTGGAAGATATAGTCACTTCTTTCCCCATCCCTCTTCTTTCTCTGTGCTAAAAAGGGCTGCAGAGCATCTTTATTCCTAATACAGACACAACTGAAGGAGCACTTCCAGCTTTATGGGCTTCCCTTCTTATTTTTGCCTTCAGACGCCGGCTCACAGCAGTGCGATGAGTGGGTGCTAATTATGGAGAATTACATTTCGACAACAGAGCCTTACTGCTGGTGAATACAGAAAAATTGCTCATTAGAGCAGCATGCTATTTAGTCAGATTGGCTTCCCTAGATATTAACATCCTGGCGTTAATGCAGACTGGCAGTGTAATAGTTGAATAAAACAGTCTCATGACAATACACACAGAAGAACTTCTGCAAATGTTATCCAACCTGTGTAGTTTGCTAAGAATTTCTACAGGGAGCTCCCACATGCTGCTTCTGCAAAAAGCCCCATCCTTGGACCTCAGTAACTTATATATATGATTTTTTTGGCATTTGTATTTTAAAATCAGGTTTGGCTCACAGGGCACGCCGCATCATGCATATGATTTGTTGCTGTGGAATAAAACATGCTGTGCTTGAAGAGAAGGCTCCAGGCAAGACCTACTGCAGCCTTTCAGTACTTAAAGGGACCTATAAGAAAAATTGGAACAATCTTTTTAGCAGGGTCTGTTGTGACAGAACAAGGGGGATTGGAACTAGATGATTCTTGAGGTCCCTTCCAACCCTAACAATTCTATGATTCCAATTCTATGATTCTAAGGGGTGATTGTTTTAAACTAAAAGGGTGAGATTTAGAAGAGACATAAGAAAGAAGTTTTTTACAATGATGGTGGTGAGACACTGGCACAGGTTGCCCAGAGAGGTAGTAGAATCCCCATCCCTGGAAACATTCAAAGTCAGGTTGTTCAGAGCTCTGAGCAACCTGATCTAGTTAAAGATGCCTCTGCTCACTGCAGGGAGGTTGGACTAGACGACCTTCAAAGGTCCATTCCTACTCAAACCATTCTATGGTTCTATTCTGTGTTTATTTTCCCAGACATCCTACTTGTAACCACATTGTTTGGTGTGTCTATGCTGTGTCCATGATGCAGGTAGCAGGAGTATCAACTTGATGGCTCTCTGTGCCCAGCAAGGTGCATGCAATGCTGAAATCACCCTGCAAAATGCATTATTTTTATCTGCTGTATGGAATAACATGATAAAGGAAGTTCAATAAAAGCTCTTGTTGGAACACAAAACCACCCTTGGAAGCTTTAGGTGCCTTGTTTTAATGCAGGGAAGTTGTGAGTTGGCAGAAGACTTTAGCACCAAGTTTTTAACGTGCAATTTTAGAAGCAGCAAACAAGTAGGCTGTGGTTTGAGTCCACAATGCTGCAGGCAGAAGTGCCTTTCCTTGAACATAGCTCCCTGGTCCTCCCTCTGCAGCAGCAGAAACATCTCCAGTTCAGCTTACTGCTTGGCATTGCAGAGCTGCCTACAGCTCTAAAGCCATGTAGAGAGAGCCAGCAGCTCCGCTGGCTGCATGGGTTGGTGCTTGTGTCTGTGCAGCTGAGTGAGCTGCCACTGTAGAAGCCATAGCCACAGGGAATTCCTCGATCCCACATCCTATCCACTTCCATCTCAGTGCTTACATGAGAAATAGCTGCTCCAGTGGGCTAATGTAGGTGATATAAACATACACAGAAAGGATGTATCTGTTTGGTGGACAGCAGTGTTCATCTATCCACACATATGCCAGTTCCCTCTTCTGCAGCCCTGTGGGCTCCCCTTTGACTTGAACACCAGTGTTTGTTAATAAGCTCAGCATTATCTAATTAGCACCCAAATGGGAGTGCCTCCCTCAGCTGCCTCTGAACTTGAAAAGAGCCCAGAGCTGAGGATATATACAGAGATGCACAAGGATAACTCTTTCCTGTGGTTTATATGTTGTGTTCTCATCTCTGTGAGCGTGCCCTTGTACTGGTGTGTATATATTGGTTGATACAGAAACTGGACAGCACCTGCACCAAATTGACACTACCCCATCTAATGTGCTTCTTTCCCATGAGTTTACTATGTACTGTTGTTGTTTTGGTTTTGGGTGGGTTGGTTTGTTTGGTTTTGGGGTTTGTTTTGTTTTGTTCTGTTCACAGTATTTTGCCCATAGTTTGCCTTGGGAAATAGAGTAGATGCTACATTCACATCTATTTTAAGACTCGGTTGTGTTGCTTGCTACCAGCTGGGGATATGGCTAGGAGCAATGGTTTCATGTTATACAAGGAAACACGGGGTGTTTTTAGGGAGCCTGTAACTGTGAGGCCCTACTTATATTTATAACCCAGAATATTATGCTCTTAGGGATATTATTTATCTTGCCTGACTTCAGTGTTTTCTAAGCTGGCATTCTGATTTGATGTAATGGAGTAAGATTTATTTGCAGACAGTGGAGGATGAGGCACACCCAGAAAGCAAATTACTATTTTCACTGTTACTATTAAGAAGAATATAGTTTTCCTTTATGTTAGTTTTGCTCAAACTTACTTGAATTTTAGGGGCCTAGTAGAGATTATGTTATCTTAATTACAAAAAAAAATAAATCTGTTTGCTTAGTGCAGAGCAGTGAGAAGGAGTTGAGATTCATCCCTCTGGATGGTTTAGACACTCTTCATGACTGATCCTCTTAAGAAGCCAGCAGAGCTCAACAGAGTAATAATGTCTGTTGCTCAATCCTTATGTTTGTGGGTAGAAAATGTTCTTTAAAGCCAAAATGCATGTGTGTAGTTTCCTTTTTTCCTAGTGTTATGCATAAAGGAGACTGATTTGAGGAGGTGATGAATACCTGCAGTACAAATCACATTAACCTTTATCATATTACAAGGTTCTGTGTGGGTTCATACTTGGAGCTGGAGCTGCTCAAGTCCTCCTGACTGGTGTTTAACGGTGATGTTGCACACCCATGTTCAGGTATGTGCTCAGTAAAGGTTGCTATGCGTAAGAACTCACGCAGAGCAAATCGGCCCTGGTCTCACTAACTAAGTGCTCACAGAACCCACTCTTTTACTAATGGACACCTGTTAATTACACTGGCCTGTCCAGATTAAAGTAGCTCAGGGTTACATGCATTTTCTTCAAAATTAAAGCAGCCAGCCAGAACTGCTGCTTCTCTGAAAAGCATGAGGGTGAACTTCATCTGGGTCCAGCAAGAACATGCGAAGAAGCTGATGTTGTGTGTCTTGTGCTCTTGCCCAGGAGGGTCTCTTAGTCCACAGCTGTCCAGCTCAAATGCTGGATCAGTATCATCCTAACTGCTTTGTTGTGTTCCCACATATGTGTGGGTGTTGGCTGGACTTATTACCACAGTTTTAGCTAAATTCCAGCTTAAAAAGAAATATCTCTGGACATTTGTGATTTGGTGGGGGGTTTGTTTGTTTAAGGTTTGTTTGAGGTTTTTTGTTTGTGGGTTTTGGTGGGTTTGGGAGGGGGTGTGTGTGTGTGTTTGGTTTTGTGTAGTGTTGCCATCTGGGTGAAAAAAGGGACAAGAGTACATAAATGCAACACTTCAGCTCAAAGACAAGCAACTACTTGGTAAACCTGGCTGAAGTATAAGTTCTGTGGTTTAAAGTGGGTTTTCCCTGAAAGTGCTTCTTTTGGTAAAACAGCTCATTGCTTTCCAAGAGCTGGCTGGTCAGTGGGTCATACCTTGTTTTGGGAAACAGCAGCATGAGATTGCTGCTCTAGTGTCAGATCAGAAAGTCAAACATGTCCCCCTCCTCCACCTTCCCTTGCTCTAGTTAATTTGAATATGTGGTGGTTCCAACTATTCCTCTGCCTTCACTGATAGATATACCTGCCTTCCTGGATTTGAGCCAATGCACTAGAAATAGTGAGAAAGGATCATACTGGTTTTAGTGCATTTGTCCTGGTGAGTAAAGAGGCTAGAGGAGTGCTATGAGTAGTTTTGGACCAGGCAAGACAATTTGGATTACAGTCAGCCAGTGTTTGTATTGGTGATGTTCTGTGCTACATCAAGCTGGTTGTGAGTTAAAGTAGCATCTTTGTGTCTGTCTGGCCTGCACCATTCATGTATTACCAGGTAACACCCAGTGCTCTGAAAGATCTTTCACCATGTTCAGTGATTCTTCTGTTTGTCTACTCTGGGGAGGTCCAAAACCGCTTGAAAACCTGAAGTTTTCCATCCATTTTCATCTAATATTTAAGACACAGCATAAAAGTTAGTTTATGTGGTAGTATTGGGGAGTGAATTTTGTATTGATTTAAAAATCAGTCATTTCTAGCTTACTGTTTTATGCATCGTAAAATGACCTTAGCTTCAGTAAGAATGCTGTGTATTCTTAATATACATCATTAATTTATTCTTGGCACTAGGCTAGTAAAAGCACTTAATACTTTGTCCTGTCCTTAAAGTTGAAGAAGTGAGAGCTTAACAGATAGTGATGGGGAGTAAAGGCATTCTGGAACAGAGCTATGGTCCTGCCCTTATGTTTCTCAAAGCCCTCTTCCTTTAGAGGTTACTTGCACCTTCAACTGGTTCAACACAATAACAATTACTCTGGAACTTGCTGGCTGGAAGCTGCACAGGGGCCAGGAAACCCATATAGTTGATAAAGCATCAAATTTGTGTTGAGGAAAAGGGATTAAGTGGGGGTGTCCCCTTGCCTGGGATATTAGCGCCTTACCCTTGTGCTCAGGGAGGGCTGGGTACTACCCACAACCCGGCAGAGTAAGTGCCTGAGCTGATGTGCAGCCAGCCAGAGCTGAAAAATGCTAGTGCTTCAGGCAGGCCTCCAAGGCAAGGGACCTCAATTTCAGTCCCTGTTCATATGCTGGTTTATTTATAAGCTATTAAAGATGTATAAAGGGTTTTTTTTGTTTGTTTTTGAGCAGGCAGTGGAGCCTGAGTCTCTTTGCTTCCAAGTGCATTGTCCGATCGGTTACAGACTCCTGCTTGCTTTCCCATGTGCTTATTTTTATGTCATATTTTCCCATGTTGGACACTGTAGTTGTACTGTTAACATAAAAACTGAACCTTTGTAAGGTATGGTTTAGCTAAACATAACACAACATATAGTTTGATGGCTTTTAATTGGCAAGGAAATGTACCCTGGTAAATCGCCACCATTTCTATGTAGAGTGTTTCACATGGTGCTTTCCATCAGAGTTCCTGGAAGCTGTATCCATGCTGACTGGAGATCTCAGTCTCTGTTAACTTTGTGGGCAAGCGGCACTTTTGGTTTAGCTTTTCCTTGCAACAAAAAAAAAGGAATTTTGGCAGTAGATGCATATTCCTACCCTCTAAAATTAATTTTCTGCTCACAGTCTGCTTGCTTACAACCTCCTGAAAACTTAGCTTCTTTTTTCATTAGTCTGAAAATTCAATTAAAAAGAAATGTAAACAGAGAAGCTGCTGCATCTGAAGAGGACTTGTTCTTCTGTGGCAGGAATGTATTTTACACAAATGTGTGACATTGTAGCAAGGCACTGTCTTTAAAACAATAAACACTTGGTGGGCATCATGATTCATTTCAGGTATTTACTAAGGTCTGTTGCACGGATATTGAAGTGTGACATATGAACTGAAGTGATGGTACTTTCAACTATCCTGTCCTCCTTGATGTTAGCATGGTGGCAGATGACACTGTTTTAAAGGCTAGAACACACTGCACAAAGTGCTGAGGAACCTTGAACCTTAAAAAAAGGCATTTTGTAGGTTGGTTTTGTAAAGTCTTTGTAGTCTGCTGCAGGATGCATAGCACCACTTACAGAAGGACATGCGACACCCAGAGAAGAGCTGCAGATGTGCCATTGAGAACAGCCAACCACAGATCATTTTAAGCTCTTAGATATCTGAGGGTGCACGAAGCAACTAAAGTGCATTACTGTCATGTGGTTTTATTGTTGCAAAAGCAATTGTAGTAAAAGTTAGGGTAATCCCTGGTGTTCTGCTCCAAAGCCTCTTGAAGTTTGCATAATGGCTCCGTTGAATTTTAGCAGCCTTTGAATCGCGTTTCCTGTTGTAGGATGGTACTGATCAAAACCCAGTGCTCCAAAGCTATCTTCACAAATGTCTCTTGCTGCTTTCTTCCTATTCTCCTGGCAGTTGCAAACACTGACAGAACCAGCATTTAGAAAGTTTTCTTAGATCTACTGATGAAAAGGGTTGTCTAAGAGCTAGATATTATTGTTCTATCATCACAAGTTAGGTTAGTGGGTTACAAAGTCTGTGCTATAGTGAGGAGCCTTGGATGTCTGCATGAACCCATTCACCTCCATATCTAAGCTATGATGATGAAGCTTTCCTTTTTTGGGGGAATCCTGTTATAACCACTCTCTGACAAAGCTCAATAAACTTTGTCTAAATGCCTTAGAAGAGGTTTTTCAACTTTAAAACTTGCCTTTTAGAGTCCTTCGATCTGTTCTGGTCATGGTGCTGCAATACACGTGGAAAGACCCAACAGTGTTTGTTCTGTGGCTGTAAGGAGTCACCCTTATGAATACAACCATTTGTGCACATGAAGGAAGTGACACATGGAAGGCACCTATTTTGTGAGGCGCAGTGACTTAAGATGGTCACTGACTCCCTTGATCTTCTTGGATCTTCATGGCTTTGGACATGTCATTGACATTTTCATTCTGGATGAGGCTTTGAGCAACCTGGTCTAGTGGGAGGTATCCCTGCCCATGGCAGAAGTGTTGGAATTAGATGACCTTTGAGGTCTCTTCCAACTCAAGCCATTCTATGACTTGTAAAATGGGAAGTGTGACCACTTCCCTGGACTGACCCTGTGCAAAGTCACTCTCTCCAGCGGGGATGGTCTGCCCAGTGAGTGCAGCAGCAGACTGCTGATGAGGAAGCAGGTCAGAGACTATTCATGCTCTGCCATGCCTGGGGTGGTCCATGGCTTAGAAAAAGAGGATACAGATCCCCATCACTGCCTTGCAGAGTTGTTACTTTCCCCAAACCTGGGGATGGTTCTCTGTATGGGGCAATGCTTGAGCTGTTGGAGTGCAGCCTGCTGGAGTGCATCACTGCCTGCATTTTCCTCACTGGAGCACAGGCTCTTAGCTTTTTTTAACTGACTGTCTTGCCTAGAGTTGCCACTGACTTGGTGACACCTAGAAATGCATTTTCCAATTTAATTGTTCTGATGAGCCCCATTACTGGCTGACAGGGGAGCTCCCATCCTGCACTTAGAGACACAGCATCAATTCAGTGCAGGTCTTCCTGAAGCTGAATTAAAAGAGCAGTGTGGCTCTGCTCGCAAGCAACAATTCCTCTCCTTGTTTAATAATGTCTATGGGAAAATTCCCAGCACTGAGCACAGGCTTCCTGTCTGTCTCTGTGTGGTTGGGATCATCCCAAAGGGGCTTGCAGCAAGAATGTGTCTTTGTACCATTTCTGGGATAATTCCTGTAGAAACTTATTAATTCTTTCCTTGTTTTGTTCCTGTAGGGGGTGGAGGTGACCTGACTGAAAGCTTTAAGTAAAAATATCTCAGGCTGACTTTACTGAGTTTTCAGTTTGGTCTCAAATATGTGAATACCTGCAAAACTGGGATCTCCTTCCCAGAAGTCAGTCATAATAATTCATAGTAGACCTTGTCTCTGCTGCACTTGTGCAGCTGAGTGTGGAGAGCAGTTTAGGTATGTGAGAGGGGGGTGGCCTATGATTAGCTAAATACAGTCCTGAGCTGTGCCCCTACTGAGAAGACATTGAGGTGCATATCCAGAGAAGGGCAACAAAGCTGCTGAAGGGTCTAGAGAACAAGTTTTATCAGGACAGCTGAGGGAACTGGGATTTTTTAGTCTGGAGAGGAGGTAGCTGAGAGAAGACCTTATTGCTCTCTACAGCTCCCTGAAAGGAGGTTGTAGTGACGTGGTTGTCAGTCTCTCCTCTCTAGTATCAGTGAGTAGTATACAATGAGAAGAAATGTGTTGGAGAGGTTTAGACTGGATATTAGGAAAAATTTCTTTACAGAAAGAATGGTTGGGCACTGGAATAGGCTGCCCAGGGAGGTGGTGGTGTTCAATAAATGTGAACATGGCATGTTGGGACGTAGTTTAAGGGCCATGGTGGTTTTGAGTTGGTGGTTGGACTCAATGATCTTAGAGGTCTTTTTTCCAACTGAAATAATTCTATGAAAGGCCTCCAGCCTCTGCCTGTTTGCTAGACCTTTCAGGTAGTTTTGCACAAAATGTATTCCCATTCTCTCTGTGCTGCAAGCAGAGGCCATGGGGGCTGCTGCTTTGGAGGACAGTATAGACAAGATGCTACTGTGGCTAGTTCTTTATGTACAGTTTCTGAGAGCACTGCAGACAGCATGTAATTAGAGCCATTGGCTCTAATGTTAGAGAAAGAGAGGACAACCTTGTGGATTAGTGTGTCAGAAAGGTGAGAAAGTATGTGTCTGATGGGCTTAGCGATGATATTTTTGGAGAGGGAAGCAGGATGTGTTTGCATCTTGCTTTTGCTACGGATGGAAGGGAAAATACTGCATTAATTGGAAGGTATTCAAAGGGCTGGGAAGAGAATTGGCCAAAGATTTGTTTTATTATTATTATTTTTAAACAGAGAGTGCTGAATTTGAACCCACTCTGCAAAACCTAAGACAGAAAGGGCCAAGGGATAAAACAAACATTTGCAAGCACCACCACTATAAGGTAAATGAAGCAGTATTAGCCTACAGATGAATGGAGGGAGTGGTCTGGCAACCCATGGGGGAGGATGCAAACTTGCTCTGAATTTTTGCAAGTGACCCCTATCTAAGTTGCACATTAAATCCTGCAGAGAAAGAAGAGTTGCCTCTGGTCTGGAGGCAGTTCTCATGGGTTTACATCCTGATAGCTGTGTTGCTGTGCTTTGCTGATTTACAGCTACTGCATTGGCAGGTCTGTATATGCTGACTGCTTCTGTAGGCTTTTTATTTATGCTTAAAAGCTAGCTTTTAAGCTGCACATAGGGTTTAGCCATCCCCAAATCAGGTGGCTAAACTGAACCAGAGATCCTTGGCACCTGTCTGGCCCAAAGCCTACATGGGCAGAGTACCTTCAACAGATTTTTTTTTTTTAACAGCCGAGGAATGAAGCAAAAAGGATAGAGAGATAAGAGCTTGGTGCTAAGAACAGGGTAAGGTATTGAGAGAGAGGAAGAAGATGGAGGGTGTGTACGACTGAGGTGGACAACAGAGGGTGTGTGTGGGGGGGTGGACACTGATACTGAGAGAAATAGGCAGAGCAGTCTAAGGGTGATGCAGAAGAATTAAAACAGCCATGGGAACAAAGAACAAGGAGGCAGAGAAGAAATCAGGTATGAAATGGATTAGAAGGTATTTTAGAAGTGCTAGGATAGAAAAATACCTGTCTCTTTGTACAGTCTGGAGGTTACTACATTTGATCTACGCTTCCCTCGTTCATATTTATCCGTCAGGCATTTCTGAGGCACTATTTTTAACCATGTACAAAAACACACTAGGAGCTTTCTCACTTTCATTTTCGAAGGACCAGGCACAAAGCATTTCTTTTTAGAATAAATTCAGAAAGACTATCAGAACAAACCCAATGCCTGTGAATAAATAACTCTATTCCTGTGAAAGAGGCTGTGGCGAGGAGCTATTCTCAGATGTGCACACAGCTCTGAAGAAGAGGATGCTTGGGAGTGAATAAGGAGATGGTGGGCATGAGCCTTGCATGGCTCAGACATTTCACCTGCCTTCCTGCAGGGAAAGAGCTTTCCCAGTCTGGACCAGTAAAGGGCATGAGGAACAACATGTTAACAAAGACCTCTGGTCATCATGTGAGCGGTTGTGCAAATCCTGCTGCTGCCTGATCCAAGGCAGCTCTTTGCACCACAACCATCCCATGCCCTCTGCACCAGTCTGCTGGATGACAGCCTGCAACAGGCTCGGCTCAGCAGCACCAGTCCGATGCGAATTTGTTCCCTATCAGGTATGAGGATCTTGGATGGAGCAGGGAGGCAGGAGGCTGTGCTCTGCTGTTACACTGCCATCCTTGTCAGCAAGGCTGGGATGTCACTGACTAACACGGCTGCAGCGTGAAACACTGGGCAGGGAAGGGATTAGTTTAAGGCAGAAATGTACTGATTTAAGGATAAGCCTTGCCCCCAGTGTCATTTCTCTGCGTGAATTGGTCAAATAAGCTGTTGTGTCCTGCTCCTTGCACATTGCAGCTGCTCTGATTCTCCCTATAAGCATCAGCTGAGGTCAATGTACCCAGTTATAGGAGGAAGAACTCTGAAGATTGTATAAGCCACTGATTCCTTCTTGGGTAAGACAACGGGGAAGGCAGAGGCTGAGGCTGATCAAAGATCAGTTCCAGTTTTTTCCCCTTCACATTGGCATAACTTAGCCCTTCCTCAAGGCTGCTCTAACTCAAGCTGGGAGAGTGGCTCCAGATGAAACTACCTAAGGCCATTTCTATTTTCCCCTGCAAACAGCACCCCTCCTCCAGGCTGCATGCAATTTGACCACCCTATACAGTACATTCAGCTTGCTTTGAAAAGCATCTGCCCTCCTCCCTAGGATGTAATGTGCATCAGACTGAATGCCTGCACAGTTTATACTCATTAAATTGATGTGAGGGTCCCAAATCCCTTCACTGTATTTCCAAAAGTTAGTTTCTTGCTTAAGAACTGGTAAGTTTTCCAGTTCTGGTTAATTCTCCAAGTCTCTGTGATCAGAGCTGCAGATGCCTGCCTGCACCAGAGATGGTTTTAATCAAGTTATTGTGGTGGGCTGTGTTCACAGATGTGTGCCAGAGATGCAGGGAGGTGTCAGGACGGTCAAGCTGGCTGGAAATGCAGAAGCAGGGCTGGACTACAGGCAGGACTGTGGCTCAGCTGCAGAGGAAGTGCTGTTTGAGGGGGGCATATTCTTGGTGAATTCAATGGATTGTGCATGTGTAGAAAGTGAAGAATACACAAGTGGCAAGGTGGGGAATTTGTCCCTTCTGTGGTACTCCTCTGTCATCCATCCCAGGCAAATCTGTTCAGATCATGGCTGACAGAAACAAACACTTACAGGTTTGTGATGTGGGAGATGTCTCTGTTGCAGGCTTTCAAACACAGTCTACCTTAATACGACAGCTAAAGAAGCCTGAGTACCTTTCATCTGAGGCTTGCTGCAGCCTTGGAAATGGCTGAAGGTCCCTTCTGCTCTCTAGTACTTCAGCCCTCAAAAAGGAACCCATTTCCTATCACCACTCTGGAGTCCAGAGTTACCCATGGAAGGGAGTGACAGCTTGTTCAAAAGGCATAATGGGAGTGGGGCAAATGCCTTCCAGATGTTCCAGGAGGTAGAGCTTGCACACCATGAGGTGATACACTGTAAGCTCCACCCTCAGTATGACTTGAATATCCATCACCTTGCATCTCACTGCAATTTTTAGAGTCACCAAATGAGACAAGGCTATCTTAAACATCTCCAGCTACAATACTTTCAACCCATGGAGTTAGCTGTTTGGAGCCAAGCTGCTCAGTCACATGGCAGCCTGAAGTTTTCTGACACATTTTAAGGACACTTCATAGGAGAAGGAGACAGTTTTCAATAAACTGTAAAACTGCAAGTAGGGAACGTTTGGATGGCGAAGTGGAGCCATCACCTACCCAGATAGAAAACACTATCACAAGGCCACTTTATGGACATCAACCTGTCTTAAAAAGCATTTGACTTCTGACATCTTGCACCCATTAGAAAACTGGTCCATAACATGACTGCTCTGCTGGGTAGGAGTCTCCTAAATCCCCTGCCTAAATTTATTCATCACCAGCCTACATCTATTCTTTCTTCTGTCAGCATTGGCTTTTGCCCCTCAGAAATATTTATAGGAAGAAATCATTCCCTTGGAGCTTTCATTTTGCTAGACTGAACAAATTACTGTCTCTATACTCCTAAGGAAAGCTCTCCATACCCTGACACTAAATCTCATGGAGAATCTAGGATGCCTGCTGCCACACTCTGTGAAGTTTCTTCTAATTTATGTTCTAAATTCTTTAGTGCTATGTACTTTAAGCCACTTTTCAATGATGTTTCTACACACAGAAATACATTTTAGTGCAGCACAGATTGCTTAAACTCTTACTTTGTTTGAAGTCGCATGAAAACACAGATAGCAGTAGGTCAGTGTCTGAAGCATTGTTCTTGGTTCAATCATCATAATTTCTGCTCTGATATAATGAGAGGAAGATAAACACTGATAAAGGTCAGAAATCATGCAGAAATTGGAAGTGTACAGCACCGTCAGGATTAAGCAAGCAGTTATCAGAGTTCCCCTGGCAAGCATGGCCACACAGTAAGTAACATAAAGAACTAAAACCAAACTACATGTGCAAAGCACATCCTTCTGTGTGAATCTACATGCATACTCTTTTGTCTCCCAGGCTGAAGTGATTAAGGCTTTAAAATTGCTGGAATCACTTTTCTGGCTGACCATCACATTCAGTGCCCTGGTCCAGTCCCTGTAGCACCATGCTTGAAATGGAAAGCTGCAAGTCACCATATTCAAGCTGAATTTTAGCCAGAGCATCCTGGCTCAGCTGCTGGAGATTAAGACCACAAAGCAGCTGAGTGTTAATAAATGATCTCCAACTCCTACCCTCCTCCACTTTGCAACACTGAGGGGGTTAAAAAAAAAAAAGAAGATAATATTCCAAACACCCAAATGCACTTTCCAGCAACAAACAGTGATTTGGTTCAGCATTAAGCATACAAGAAAAATGTTTAATGCAGAACCTGAGCACCATCTTATCTCATGGGGCTATTGTTCCAGCATGAAGAATTAAATATAGTTGAGTCTTTTTCTTAGATTAATTCAATTCTTCATCTGGTTAGACTGCTCCTGTATATCCTTTGTAAATTCAGTTTGGTTTTCTCTACCTGCAGCTATGGTAACCCTGGCTATTTTCCTGTGTATTCTACTGTGAAAATCATGATTAAGTTCATTTGTCATAAAACAAACATGATGCCACAAATGATAAATAAGCAAAGCATACTGCAGAGACTGGCAATGCAGCTCAGCTTTCTCAGAGCTCAGGGAGTGAGAAGGGTTTCTGTGTCGCTCATGTCTGAGATTAGAAAGCTTCCTAATGAAGAAAATTGCCTAACAAATGATGTCATTTCTGGCAAAGTCACAAGCCTAATTTGCAGTGAAGGGTCCATCGAACTCAGCATCACCTCCCCAGGTATGTGGAGAAGTCACTTTTGCTGACTCTCAGGCAAGGAGGAAGCATTGGAGAGGCAGCAGTGGGGGGCTGCCTGCCCAGCCGCTGCTCAGCCATTGCCCCTCAAACCAAGCTGCATGGCACCCACAAACCTCTGCAGGGTTTAGAGGGAGATGTTCACCCTCAAGGGGACATCACCTTTTCTCACAATTACTGCACGTCTAGACATTGAGGGAGACTTCCACTGCTGCACTGGGATTGTAGACACTCCCCTACCCCTGTTACCTTCCATCCCATTTGCATCAGAGGACAAAGGGAATCAGTGTAACATTCACATCCAGATCTTCTTAAATATATTTCAGGAAAAACTCCATGTTGGGCAGCATTTCACCAGCTCCCAGGACAATTCTCAACCTCCATCCAGCTCCAAGTCAACAACAGCTGGCTGGGGGCTCCAACCACCCAGAATAGTACCATAACCAGCTGGCCACAGGCCATGCTTCTTGCCAGCTTTCATGCCCCAGACTTCAGGAAGTGCCAAAGCAGCCTGGTCCACTTCCAGGAGAGGCATTTCAGCACCCTAATGGGATCCAAGGCACAAATGATTGGAAACCAGGCCCTCAGCTTTGCTAAGCTTAAATGCTATCTTAAATGCTAGTTGAGAGATCCACAGACTGGATAAACTGGGTACATTGCATCAAGGTGAGCTGTGGTTAGGGTGGAAAAGCCCATTTCTGTTCTCCCCCTCAAAGACCGATTGGACTGCAGACCTCAGTCTGCAGCTTGGGTGAGACCCACCTGGAGGTACCCTGAAACAGGTCCAGACAAGAGATGGGGACTCTTGATCTCCAAAGGTGGAGTCCTGACCTGGGTTACCAGCACAACCTTTGTCTTGGGAAATAGGATGGCAATCCAGGGAGGTGTTTTGTTGCATCCGGTGTGTGCAGGCAGAAATGTCTCACCAGAATGGCTGTCTGCAGTCATCTTGGTCAAACTTTGATATAAAACCATTAAGCCTTTATCAGATGTATTTAACTGGATGAAACCACTAAAAATGGAGAGTCTGCCCATATGTAGACCTGAATATTTATCCACATGAAGGTCTTTTCACACTGTGAAACAGTGTTAAATGGCTTCGGGGTAAGTGGAAGTTGAGCCAGTGAGAGTATAAATAGCCTGTTGGAAATGCTCTTCATGCATTCTCCTGTCTCCAACTCCTCTCATTCATTCCCAGTTTTTAAAGGAGGAAAACATAAGTTATTGTCTTTGGGCTATTTCAGATCAGGCTGGGAGATGCATGGACCTCAGAAGACCTCTTTATGTTTTACCTCCACAGCTGATGTGGACATCTGCTGGCCTCATGGGCATTAAGAGATGCAGCATGCAAGCCACGTGGCATTAAGATCAGACAAAAAATGCTAATAGAAAATTTGGGAAGTTATAAATCCATTGTGGAAAACCACTGCCTGAAAAATAAGCTGTATTCAACTTCTGAAGCCAGATATTCCCTTTGGAAGAGGAGTTTAAAGGAAGAATGTAGTGACTTGTGTTTTAGAACAAGGTGCAGCCTGGTTC
Source organism: Dryobates pubescens (assembly GCF_014839835.1). Taxonomy (NCBI): domain Eukaryota; kingdom Metazoa; phylum Chordata; class Aves; order Piciformes; family Picidae; genus Dryobates; species Dryobates pubescens. Next base: position 18,373,238 of record NC_071616.1, on the reverse strand, counting down.
TTCCTCTGTCCAGTTGTCTCTGTCCATCTTCGCCCTGCACCGATTTAATTTCATCTTTCCTAACATTTTTAACATTTAACAGCAGAGGGGATAAAAAGAGTTGATGGTTTGCTGTATTGAAAAGGAAATGTTCAGGAAGGTTTGCTGCAGATTTTAATCTCTTGTGAACAATAGAGGGGAAAGGGGCTCAGATTTTCCTTGCTTGCTTGGGCTAACAAAAATACCCATTGCCTGCATTTAAATTAGAGCATATTTTATTATTCACTTCTGGAAAGTCTGTGAGCAAGTTTATGTGAAGAGGCAGCTTTAAACTGCAGCTGCTTTGAACAAGGTGGGCTGATTGGAAGTGGGGTGTACATTGCTTTTTGCACTCCACATCTTCAGTGCTGAAACTGGTAATGCTGGGGAAAGATAGGGAATGGTTAATCCGCCCCCTGGATCATCTGCTCCCGGGAGCTATGGGGAACAGAAAGCTGTGCAGACAAAGATGACTGCACAACTCCTTCCAGTATATGGGATCTGGGGACAGTAATTTCTAATAATACTCAATAGGATGTTACTATAGCAACTATATGATGTGGTGAATAATTTCATGGGCTCAGATTCAAAACACTAGGAGCTACAATGGGTCTGAACATTATTTAGGACTGACTGTAAACCATACTGAAGTGGTGGGACTTGGGAAGAAGTTAGGGAAGAAGGTTGAAGGTGCATCTCTGATGCTGAAGGGAACTGCAGCCTGATAGGTGATGGCATGAGGCATGGAAAATGAAAGCCACCTTCATGTACCATGCTGTGAGTGCTTCCATGAGGGACCCTGCCTGCTGCATGATGTTTCCCTTTGATATTCAGCTTGCTGTAAACCAGATCTGACATTTAGCTTCTGGGCAAATTACATTGATTTGACCTAGAATGATTTTTATTGATTTGTTTTTGTTTCACTTGGGGGAAAAGAAATTAGAAAAGGAAAATTGTTACAGCTCAGTTCCAAGCCAAACTATTTCCTTTCAATTTTGTCTCTTGCCAAACATCTTCTGAAGTGCTAATGTATATGAGGCAAAACTGGGCTATTGACAGTGGTGTCAGAAAAAGACATCTGGAAGCACCTCCCAGGGCAGAGATGGAGTTTATCCCCTGCTAAGGCCCATCCAGATGTGCTGTAATAGGGAGGTGGTGCATGGGCACACCCTACCATTCCTCTGCCTTTTCCCATCTTGAAATACACCTTGACATATAGCCCAGTTTTATATCTTTGAGCCACTGCTCATTTTCCTACCATTCTCTAAGACTGTGACTAGTCCCCTCCCTTCTCATATACCTTGAGAGTATTTATAGCGTGAACCTGCCCTCCTTTTCCCTCCCCCCTTCTGTACTGTATAAGCATCTGTTACTGTCTCCTCCAGATTTGTCCCAAGTGCCTTGCCCTCCAGTACTTGTGCCACCAGCATGTCCTGTAGCTTCTCTGCATCTTTCTATGTTTTTCCTAAATGAAGCAAACAAAACACAAAAATGCCTGGCTTCTGATTTATAGGTGCCAGAGGAGAAGCTACAGATAATTGGTGGGAGTCTCTTCCTGCCCTGTCCACTGCTTTGTTTTACTTTGCAGGATTAGTGCAGGAGCTCTTATTTTGTTTCTGGGCTGCCTCTTGTCCCTTTTCATGTCCTGCCTGGACATTTTGTCATGCTCAGGCTGCAGCACTGCACACACCTTCGCACTCTGGGCTTCTGCCAAAGGGAAATATGCTCCATCCCTGAGCATGATGTCACCTACTGATGCATTTACACTACCCTGGCTGAAGTTTTACTGCAATGAATGATTAGTCACTATCTGATATTGCATGTGAGGAACTCAGTCCAGGATATCTTAGTGTCCTAATTCCCTTGGTAATACTTTGTTCATTTCACAGATTTCCCATACATACATTATGAGTTGATGATCAGAGGGGACTGAATACTGAAAATACAAGAGGAAGTTGTTTCCTACTCTTGCCACTTTTTCTTTGCTTCCTAACACCAAGCTTACAGCCAAGAAAGGCATTAGATTTTTTTTACTTTTTTTAAGCACAACCTTAATCTTATATTGCTCTTCCAAATGCCCCCTGGCTCACTCACAGTGGAAGACTCAGTGTGGGCTTTTCCCAAAGGACATTTTGCTTCACTTGCCCTGAAGTTTCCTGGATGTTCTCCTCTATCTCTTTGAAAACACAGCAGAAGTGCTTGCCATATTTGCTTTTTCTCTTTAGATATGCTTACCATATTGGCAAAAAAAAAATATGTAGGTGAATCATCAATATCCAGGACTTGATCTAGAAGCTGCTTTCTTCTCAGATAAAGCACTCCACTTGGTGTGTCTGATGCAATGGAAAGGTCCATGATCATAGGTGCAAGTGTTATTGTTGGGTCGCTGTCCAAAGTAGCTTATGCTGGAGCCTAATCAGGAGAGCTGCTGTGAAGGTTGTGTATTAATTCCATCTCCTCAAGCAGAAGCATCTCTACTGATACCATTTAAAAGTTACTTGTGCAACTGCTCTTAGGATCCAAAACCTTCCTGGGCTGAATAAGAAAGTAGTTCAGGGTCTTCTGCCTCTTCTACTGTCAAGATGGCAGAAAAATCAGGTTTTGGGGGTTTGAAGTCTTGGATATTTCGCTGAGGGAAAGGATGTTCTTTGAATTTCTGCTTTTATTGTGGAGCGATAATCGCATCATAAGAACCGCTTCAGCAGCACTGTCAGGGCACAGATTGGAGGCTTTGGTAGAGGAGAAGAACAAGGGGAGAACTCTGCTCCTGCTTTTCATTGAAGCTTCCACAGTTACCTGGCAGCTGACCCTTCCCATGTGGCAGAGACTCTAAGAAAGCTGCATGAGGCATCATCATCTAGGTAATTATCCCCAGTTTCTCACTTGTGAAACCTCATACCAGGCTGTGGTGCTGAATGCAGAGAGAAGAGCCCATCAGAGAGGTTAGTCCTGGTACTGCTGTCAAGCTGCTGTCCCCCTCCTGCTTTAATTACACACAATAATTCCAGCAAAGGGTTGGTTTGAATCAAGGTTGCTCTGCCACAACCTCAGATGCTTTCTCTAGGGTAGCTGCTGCTGTCTGTAAATCTGTAGAAGACTGTAATTTACCCACCAGCTCTGACTGTGAGGAGCTGGGTTCTCTTGCAAAGAGCAGAGGCATAGCTTTGCTATAGCTTTTCTCTGCTTTTCCAGAAAAGTGGTGTTCAGCACTGCCTGCCCTAGAGCAACACTATCATCTCTATCCCTGCTGTGCTGGCTGTAGCAGGACAGAAGAGGGCCAGAGCCAAAGATACCCTTGTCCTAGGTTTCCTTGTCCCAGAGAACAATGGGTTGAGTCTGTAGTGTTGTCCATGGGGCTACCTGCATGGTGTGCACATAGAGAGAAGAAAGGAGCTGCTCCTTTTTCCCTAGCTTGAGGGCATCCAGGAGTGAGGAGCTCATTGGTGATATCCAAGGTGTCTATGAATGTGCCCAAAGACCAGTCAGTCTGCCCCAACTCACCACAGCAGTCCTACATCACCCTTGAAAGCCTTCAGGTTTTGCTAAGGAAAAGAGATTGAAAGCTGCCAAGCAAGGAAGGAGCAGAAGCTTCTCCTGCACTTCCAGGCTGTGAGACAGTCCAACTAACCTGTGTCCCTTGAAGTCTTAACTATACCTCTGTTCAAAGGACAGACTTCAGACTTGCTGGTGATCTCAAGGGCGGGGGAATAGATTTGGTGTCACATGTTCAGAGTCAGGATAGGGGTGGTTTGTTGCATTGGCTCTTCACTCAAGTAGAGTGTGATAAGTCTCTAAAAATGTCCTTCTCAGAAGCCAGATGTCTAGGTAGGAATTTTCCTCTCTCTGTTTGGAGTAAACTTTTTTCTTTTTAATTTTTTTTTTTTTTTTTTTTAGGGGAAGAGACAGTGGCAGACAAATAAAAGAGAGATCTTGAAGGACATTTATAACATTAGTCATTGCACATATGGCCTGATCCTTCTTAAACAGAAGCTGGAGCCAGCAGGTGGATGCTGATACATGGCTGCAGTGGCTCTGCCCCACATTCTGCACTGCTTTGAGAGGTTTAGCTTTTAGTATGATTTTGAAAACTTTTTGATTGACTTTCAGATGCAGCTTTGGTGCCCCCACTTTCTAGAAACTGAGAAATCATTTAGCATGCAAGGAAATCACATTAGTGCTGGGATCCAAGCCTGCTGCCTCACCTGTGTCATCATAACCTTCCTGCTTCTCTATTTTACCTTTTTCTTTCTTTTTTTCCCCCTTAAATCTTTCCTGACATTTTTCTATTCCTCACTCCTCCTTGATGTAACACATGCTGGATTCTGCTTGGTGCTATACACAGTCTTTTCTCCCAATACTTCTATTGCTGCCTGTAAAGGTTGTTGTCACACTGCCAGCATACGCTGGTCCTCTGGTCTTTCTGGTGTGAGTCATGTTGCAATGGGAAAACCTTGAGTGAAAAAGGAGTTAGATTGTGATTTTTCAGCTCTGTCTCTTTGCCTGCATCAGCCTCCCACTACCATGTCCTCTCTGACCTAGATTTCCTCGCTGTCCCTTTGGAGTTAGATTTGATCTTGATTTGTGGCCAATGATGCCTTGTCTTTGGATACTTTGTTGGCTCCAAGGTCTCATACTTCCTTCCCTGCTGACAGTTTTATGCAGGTGTAACTCTAGTGCCTTTGGTGGAGTCACTCCCGATTTGCCCCAGCTCTCAGTGCCCGATAGCTGTTTTTCTCCCTGAATTACCATGCCTGACACATCATTGTAGGTGTTATGCATTGTTACAAAATTAATTTTCCTCTTGAGAGCTCTCAGTGGTTTCAGCTGAACTTCATTGCAATTGTCGCTCTGTCTCGCTAGAAGATTCATGCTGCTGGGGTGGCTTCAGCCTTGGAGGATGGGAAGCCAACCCAAGTGCAAGGCAACCTTTCTTCCTCTTTTTTTTCATCTTTTAATAGCAAGCACTGGCTTTTACCTCTCTGTGGAAGAGCCTGAAGCTGTAGGGCAATTTTCTGTCCTGAGTTTATCACAGCATCAAAAGCAGCTGGTGCTAGTGTTTCTCTATTTTCCAGGCTGAGTCTGAATCTGCAGCCACATGGCTGTGTATTGCCTTACTGCACTTGAGGGAGACTGAATTTATAAGTAACTGGGACACAGCAAAGGTGGGGCAGGATGGGCAGAAGGTGCCTGTAGCAGGGCCCTGGCATGGAGGCTAGGCAAGGGTAAGAGGGAGTTTCTGAAGGGGATGCTGAGGGACAACCTAGTCTGATTTTGCAGAGTGACCAGCTGGGGGTAAAATCGGTGAATAGGCAAAGTTCCTAAATCGTGTTTGAAATGGGACTTGGACACCTTAGAACTTAAAGACAAATGAGACAGCTAAATTAATCCAGATTTTGTAAGATCCTTTGGTGTCCATTGCTCTAAAGGGAGTTGAGACCCATTTCAAGTCATTGAAAAGCATGATTTAGGTGCTAAGTGCTTGGAGGATTTTTGTCATGCAACTCAGTGGAGTTTGGTCCTTCCAGGGGAGGTGGAACTACAGTGAAGCAAGAATGAATTATTCCTGTGGAGTGGGTTTTATTATTCATAACAAAGTTCATCTGATAGCATTTTAGGCAGTACCTTAGTGTCACTGAACTCTAACAATCAGTCATGTTACTCTTGATGATACTATCACAGGAGTGAAAACCTGCTTTTTTTTCCTGAACCAGAATGTTGTTAAATTACATTTGTAACCTTTTCTGATAATTAAGACCTGCTGCAGCTGCACTTCCAGCAGGAGCACTTGCAACTTTACATGTTGTATTGTGTTCCTCTGAAAGCTCTTTTTTTTGTTTCAGTGGCCATGATTTTTCACGCTGTCTAGAGTTCTGGGGAGTACTGTCACAGACCTTATACCAGGATTTTAATGCCAGGACAAATTGGAGCTCTCTGAGGCCATTTATTGAAGCAGAAAGCCTGGAGGGCATGTTGGTGTGGGAACTGCTGAATCATTTACTATGGGTTCACTTTGCACACTGGCTGGTTGGCTTTGGGGGACCTGCTGAGCATTCATTCTCTGTCAGATGCTGTGAGCTCTGGATGTCCATGTGAGCTGAGGATATTCAGCATCACCAAACCAAGCTCTGCTCCTCTGAACTGGCTTTGTCTGGAATGCACCACAACACCCACAGTGCCTATCAGCAGTAACAAAAAGGTGAACCCTGCTATCTTTTTGGCAGGGAGACAATAGCTGTTGTGGTGCAGAGGCTGCTGTTAATAGCTTGCTAGGATGACTGTGCCGACAGCGCAGTGTGTCCTGTGCTCCCCAGAGTGGATCTGTCTTAAGCTTATTAAAAGCTCATCAGTGTCTGCTACACAGCCCTCCTGCAGACAGAGCTGTAGCGCTCAGCAGCTGAGCCAAGACCTGATCCGTGTCCACCCAGTTTTTGGCAAAACTGGAGTTTCGCTGGGGCAATAGGAGAAAACACCAGGCAGGGTTTTGGGAAGCCACACAGGAAAATCATGCTTTGGTGTAACATGATGGTGATCTGACACCAGCTGCTGGGGGCAGCTGTCCCAATGAGAAAGCCACCAAACTGAATCTCCCTGAAGTGTTTGGGCCTCCAGGGGTTAGATCCTGGAAACATTTTGTCCCCTGCTCCAGCTTCTGTGCTTATAAGAAGGCCATGAGTTGATAAAAGATGCTCAGCTTCATCGGCCAAGGTTTTGAGAGGCTGGGATCCCAGCTGACTCCCACCCCCATGGAGTACTGAAATGGGAGAGCCCTGGAACTGGAAGGTGCCTGCTTACAATAGACAGCTAAAGCAAATTGACCTGGAGGAGAGATTTACATGCATCAAAGTGTATCAGTAACTTGAGTCCTGGACTTGCTTCCCTTCTCAGGCAGGATGAATCAGAAGTCACTCCAATGAAGTCAATGGAGTAACCAGTGTAAGGAGAATTAAGCTTGTTTTTTTTCCATCCTCTCCTTTTTCCCACCTACCTGTGCAGGAGACAGTCCCTGCCTCTTTGCATGGCAGCATTTCCTTTGGCTGCTGCAGGATCTCAGGAGGAAGGTTGAATAACTTACACAGCTGATGCACTGAATCTTTCCAGTTCCCAGGAGCTAAGGCACGGAGCTGTCACCTGCTGTGAGACAGGGAGAAGAAACTATGAGTTTCCCCAGCACATCTAGGACCCATAGGGGAAATAATCATAGAATAGGAGCATGTATCTTCCTGAGACATCCAGCTTGCTTATCGCATTGATTGGGCAAGTGGATCCCCAAGTCACTTTGGGGGGGATGGACATTCACATGTTTGCCAGTGCTGTGTCTTGCAGGGTTCTGTCCTGCAGTCAGGGCCATGAGAGTTGTGGAGGAAAAGAAGCAGCAAACTTGTAAAGTGGGTTTGCAGATCCTGAGCTAAAACAAAGAGCACCATCTCCTGGCAGCTGGGAAGAGCTGGCACTGCTGCCAGGGCTGGTACAGTTCTCTTGTGAGCAGCTTGCTGCTCTCTGTATGTAACCTATAGCTTCTGGAGATGGGATGACTCAGGGCTGGCATGGTTCTGGCTATGGAGAAAGGCTAATCGAGGGGAGTCTGAGAGATGATTTAGTGGTGTTATCCTCAGCATGCTGATGGCACACTTGGCATGAGGGGTCTCAGCTGTTTAGGTTTCAAGCTCTACTTGAGTTGACATGACAGCTCAAGTACTTTTGAAGTTTGCATAGATATTGAAGTGTCCTGGGTTAGAAAATTCATGGAGATGGTTTTTGCAAAATGGAGAGCATGGATCTCAAGTGGTGCACTCAGATATCCCTAGGGGCAGCCAACCTACTTAGAAGCCTTCTGTGATTTGGCATGAGGCAAAGATGCCTCTGCCACTTGTACAAGTTCCCCTTGTTGCTGCTGGGAGTGGTACTAGCAAAGGACATTTGGAAATGCGTGACTATCAGGTCGAGGGAGGTTCTCCTTCCTGTCTATTCTACCCTCGTGAGGCCACATCTGGAGTATTTTGTCCAGTTCTGGGCTCCCCAGTTCAACAAAGAATGGGAACTACTGAGGAGAGCCCAATGAAGGGCTACAAAGATGAGTTTTCAAATAAGAAGGCAACTGAGTTAGGAAACTGAAATGAAAAATGAAAATGCATCAGGGTCAAAAGAATAAGAGAAAGTTTTTCCTTTTTTTATATTTTTTTTGTCCTTTTTTAAGGAGAGGTTTGGAATAAAAGGTCAAGCACAAGCTTCTTGCTAGTGGCTGATGACAAATTGTACAGACAAGGCAGGACTATTTAGTAGCTGCTTTTACATTTGTTTTGTGTTTGGAAGAAAGCAAGAATATTTATGTGTTTGGTCATGGATGAGTGATAAAAAACTAATGAGAGCTTGAAACAAAGCTGACAATGTGGGGCTGGGAAATACGGTATGTGTTGGTCATTAGAGAGGACCCTGAGCTGTGGCTTGATCTCTAGATGTAGGTGTTTAGGTGGTGGCAAGCTCTGGGCAGTTGGACTCTCCTCCTTGGATGTAGAACAGCCTTGCCATGAAATTGGCCTCTCTAAGTGAAAAGGTAATTATAAAAGAAAAAACTTGCAAAGTGCTCAGCCACCTCTCTGAGCCTTAGGACAATACAGACCTAGGCTTTAGTCTGAGTACTCAAAGTCACTACATATCCCTGAGCTCTGTGGTGCCTTCAGGAGTCTTGGATCAGAGCAAAGTTGCTGTGCTGGAAAATACTCATCACTTGGTTTTGGGCTCTTTGTTACCCAAAATCTCTGGATGACATCTAAAGGGTCAAGGTACTGGGTGTCACATGTGGCCTGGGAGACTCTCTAGCATCATTTGGGGCCAGTCAAATGAATACTCTCCTCTTGTTTATAGGACTTTGCTCATTATTATCCCTAGTCCATCAATTACTGCAGGTCAGGCACTGTCCAAACAGGACAAGGTGGAATCTGTCACCAGGAGGCTGTGATCTGCACGAACACTAGAGTAAGTTGTGGAGACTGCTCCTGGGAGCTAGCAGCCCTGCAGTGCTTGGGTAGCTGGTAACTTCTGGGGCTCAATATCCGCAAATATCAGAGCCAACTATTTAAAAGACTTACAGGAATTTGCTGGAAGCAGCTTGCTCAACACTGCTTTTGTCTGAAAAGGTCACTGAAACCTTGATTCCTCCGGCTGCAACCAAAGATCCTTCCCCTTCTTAGTGCAGCTCCCGTCTGTAAAAATAGCCTCATCTAATTACAAATTAGTTCCCCCTCTCCTCTTCTGAAAAATTAATATTGCTCACCGAATCACTGATGCACAATAAATACTGAACCTCATGTTGTGGGGCTGCCAGCTCTTCTGCAGAACTGACGGTGTGTGTCCTTCTGTGTCATTCTGTGCCATTGAAGGTCACCAGAGTTGTATGTGAAGATTAAGAAAGGCAGGTTAATGTGGAGACTGCGTATTTTCCAGTATCTGAAGTATTTTTTGGTCTTTGAAGGAGGCCTACAGAATAGTTGGAGTGGGACTTTTACAAAGGTGTGTAGTGATAGGACAAGGAAGGGGTAACTGAAAGAAGCTAGATTTAAATTAAACTAGGAAGAAATTGTTCACCATGAGGCACTGGAACAGGTTGCCCAGAGATGTTGTGGAGGCTCCAATCCTGGAATTGTTCAAAGCTAGGTTGGATGGGGCCTTGAGAAAGCAAGCCTAGTAGGAGGTGTTGGAACTAGAGCATCTTTAAGGTCCCTTCCAACCCAAATCATTCTATGATTCGATTGTACTGAAAATTGAACACAATATTTCAGTATTCCAAAGTGGTCAGTTTTAAGAAGGACCAAGCACACTCTAATTGCAAAAAATACATAATTAAATCAGTTGTATGTAAAATAGCTGATTTCCTTGTCTGTTGTTCTCAGCCAGATTTTTATTTCCTTCTCCAGTGCGCTGCAGCAGTAGCTTGCATTGATCCAAACTGAGCTTCAGCTGCCTTTCTTAAGAGGCACTCTGCATGGAACCAACAATTTCTAAATTATTTCTTGTGTCAGTTGTTAAAAGCTCTAAATACAGTACTGTAGGAGAGGGTTTCTGGAGAATTCACTTACTTACTCTCAGGAAACAAAAAAGTAATTTTCAGGGTTTGGGGTTTTGTGGGGGTTTTTTTGTTTGTTTGTTTTGTTTTGTTTTGTTTTGTTTTCTTTAGAGTTGATGAAAACTCATGTAACTTGCTGAGCATCTCAGCTGTGCTCAGGTGATTGAATCAGACCCATTACTTCTTAGCAGGTCACAGGAAGAGAAATTGTTTCCTGAAGGCTCATATTACAAGAAGATGTGACTGCTGCTCTCAGGCACTGAATAACTTTGCACTACCTGAATTGGCAGGCAAGGTTTTTGGATACATTTGAAGGAAATCCAGTTAAAAAACCTGACCCTTTGTAACAGGGGTGAATTCAGATCTGATACTGCCATCCATTACCAGCGCTATTCACGGCTTCTCCTTCCCACGGATATTGAACTAAATAAACTTAAAGCCAGAGAGGTCATTGCTTAATCACCAGGCTCTGAATACACTATTCTTCAGCAAAAATCTTGCTCAGCTGCATAGGTTTCCATGTCTTTAATAGTCAGCCTAATAGCTGATAGATTCACACTTCCCAAATAAGAGGCAGTTTTACCAGTGGCTTTAAATCATTCCCTGTGGAAATAGATTGTTGCATTAAATCCTAGTAATTAGGCATTTTCAGCTGTCTTCAGCGCTTTCAACTCTTCAGTTGCCTTGAGACTTGGGATCTTTCTGTATTCTGCTGATGTTAACCCTCTCTACTGACACATGCACATGGCCATGCTCAAACACCCTTTAACTCTTTGTCTTCCTCCTGAACCCCAGAGAGATGCATTTTCTGCTTTCATCATCATTTGCAAACCCACTGCAGAGAAAAAAAAAAAAAGAGAAAGATTTCTGCCTGACAGCACGTCCATTTTAAATCAGCTTTTGTGTTAACATCTGCTGCAGTGTTGCTTTTGTTTATTTGCAGATGTGATGTTTCTGTCAGTGACTCTTTTGGGGTTCTTTGTTTTCCTGCCAATGAATGACATAAAGAATAGGATGACGTTTTCCCAGGCTCCCTTTATCATGGTGGCTCTCCTGGCTCGCTATAACTCCTGCTATGAAGCACCTGACACAAACACATTAGGAACCCTTTCACTGCTTTATTGATCAGCATCATTAAGTGCTGCAAATGCATGTGCATCTGGCTCACGTATACCATGGACAAAGCAGAAATGAAAGCTGCAAACAGCATCCATGAATATTGTTTTGATGATGACTTCAGTCTCCTCTGACCATGTTTGTACTCCCTCGTTACTAGCACTAGTGGGACATTTGTAGAAAAGGATTTTTGCTCACTGGTGAAATTGTGATGGTGTATTTTTCATGAGCATCCAGCACAGCACTATTGTACAGCCATCTTGACCTGGTCCAAAGCCGCTCAGAATCAGTAGGAGTTTTCTAGTGAATTCAGTGGGCTTTGGATCAGACTCAGTAGGTACCAAGGAATCATCTAATGAAAGAGCTGCTGTGAAACCCCATGCTACTCACCCACCACAAATAGTAAATTACAAAGAGCAGATACTGGCAGCAACAGGCATGAAGAGTCTGTAGTCAGCAATTTATCACCTGAAATATGTTGGTATAAGCAATGCATCAGATAATTTCAGCTAACCAACACACTTGTGAAAATCCAAGCCTCTTCATGGACAATTTTCCAAAAAGGTAGATTCAGCAAGAAAAATATTTGCAAGAAAAAGAACCTATCCCTTTTTTCTGACTGATTATTTTAAAATGGGGTTTGGGTATGGGCTACCATTGTGAGGCACTGTGTGACCTCAGGTAGGACCTAATGATGCTTCTGGGCAGCCCAGCTTAGCCCTTATTCTGTTTTGGTTTCCCAGTGGTTTTCCACTTAGGCTCCATTTTCATGTACCTTTGCTGATGAGACGGAGTTATTTTGAGCAGCAAGGATGAGAGCTGCCTGCAGTGAGTTGCAAAAGGCTCTTGCAGCCCTGAGTGAGCTGGCAGGAAAATTGAAGACAAAATTCAGTGTTGGTAAATATAAAGTTACATACAGAGGAAAGACAAAGTCCCAAATTCATGTGTAAGTGACAACATTCTGAAAGAAGATCTTGGCTTTTTCCACAGCAATATTTATGATCATTCTGTGCAATGCTCCACAGCAGTGCAAAGAGCAATCTGAAGGCTGGGAATGACTGGGAATGGTGACAATTGTGCACCTTAGTACAGCATTTACTGTGCTCTCCTGTGGCAAAGACAGCTGCCACAAACCACTGGCCCTCTCAGGGTGTGGGGATGGACCTACTGTCACCATGGTGTGCACACTAACAATTTAGTGGTGAGGGACCAGCAGCACCCAAAGACAGTGCAGGTGGACACACAGGAGTAGATAGCACAGGTAGGGTGAAAAGCAAGGTGTGGCACTTTTGGTTGCTTTTCCCGTATGCTCCCTGGCTTCTCCTTGCAAAAGGAGGAGCATGCTGTTCCTACCCTAAATGGAGCCCAAGAAAGAGAAGTTACTTGCAAGTCCTCATAGCACTGAGTGATGCAAAACTACAGGTGAGGGAAATGGTCATTCTGCCTTTGTGCAGGGCCTGAGATGCGCATGTCAAATTGAAGCACGGCTGTGCAGTAAAACAAAGCCTGCAGCTACGCACTGAACAGTGTTGAAAGGAAAAAAATGCAGAAGGGTTCACTAAATGAGCTGCATGTGTCTAATGCATGGAGGGCTGTGGGGAAAAAATAGTTGTGACAGTATTTAGAGATGGCATCATTATGTGTATGCATGGAGGGGGAAAAATAGCTAAATGGAAGTAGCTCAGGAGGTTTCATGCTGGTATTTTTTCAGCTTCTGACTGTGCAGCTGTGGCAACATCCTTTTAATATTAGTTTTAAGTCTGCAGTGTGTGTTGTAGCCCAGTACACAGCACATGTGGAGCTGGTCAGGACCCCCACTTCCCTTGCAGGGTGGTGAGCAAAGGTTAGTAAAAGCTGTCCAGCCTCTGTGATGCAGTGTAGGTCAGTGTGCAAGTGGTTAACTGGCTTCTGCCCCCCTACAGACACCAGCTTCTCCAGACATCAGCTTCATTCCTTTACATCCTAGTTCCCTCAGCCCCAATAAGAATGTTTCCTCACCTCCTGCCTCCCTCATGGGGGATCTTGCTGTTCCCATTATCGAGCTGGGCTTCATGCTGCAAAGAAAGAGTGGCCATTGTTTGTAATATAATTAGCATCATCCCCAGGAACTTAAAGCCAGACAGAGGGAATTGGAGGCGGTGCATGGAAATGATGCATGGATGTGAGCAGAGGTTTAACCACTTCCATGCTGGAGTGCTTTGTAGAAGGTGCACAAAGCTATGGCTTTCTGGCCATATGAAAATAACTAAGTGAGCTTGTTTAGTCTCTGCCCTTGTATTTCACAAATTTAGGGTGGCTACTCTTAAAGGGCACCTCGAATACTGGCTTCATTTTGAGCCACTCACAATATGGACATTGAGGTGCTGGACCATGTCCAGAGAATGACAGTAAAACTGGTGAAGCGTCTGGAGAACAGGTCTTAAGGGGAGTGGCTGAGGGAACTGAGGTTGTTTAGCATGGAGAAGAGGAGGCTGAAGGGAGATTTTATTGCTCTCTACAACTACCTGAAAGGAGGTTGTAGTGAGGTGGGTGTCAGTCTCTTCTTCCAGGTAATAAGCAATAGGCCAAGAGCAAATGGCCCCAAGTTGCACCAGGGGAGTTTTAGTTTGGGTATTAGGAAAAATTTCTTTCCTGAAAGAGTGCTGAGGCATTGGAACAGGCTGCCCAGGGAGGTGGTAGAGTCAAAAAATGTGTAGATGTGATGCTTCAGGACATAGTGGGCATGATGGTGTTGAGTTGACAGCTGGACTTGATGATCCGGAGATCTTTTCCAACCTTAATGATTCTACAGTTCTTAGAGAAAATGGAATCTAAAGCTGCCTACCAACTTGCCATCACAATTTCTGTGCAGCAGAATATTTTATAATTAAAAGTTTCCTTAGGGTGAAACTCCTCCTCTTTGTTTAAAAATAAATAAATCTTTTTGCCCATCATTGGTTTGGGGGGTTTTTTTGTTGTTGTTTTTACTTATTTAAGAATATGGAGTGGTAAGCCCCTGACTCAGACTGAGTCAAATCACTGGACATATGCTGGGCTGACATTGGCCATGAACTCTTAGCAGCTATCATGATCATTGTAGCTATTTTAAGATACAACAGCAGCTGTCTTCTGACAGATGTGCCACTATCTTGCCCAAAGGTATGGTAAGAGAGAGTCCCAAAGATGTTACAAGCAAAGCCAAGCCTGGTGCATAAACCGAGTCTAAAATGAGCAGGGAGCAAGTCCAGCTGTGTGGACAGGCTGAAGCATGCAGGCACTTGTGTCCTCACTCTGCATCCATTTCCTGTCTTTGCTTTAGGTGTCACAGCCTCCTCACACCTCTTTGATTACGGGTCCACCGCTAACGGAGGTGACAACTCCTTCTACACCTCTCTGATCTCGGATGTCCACTACACTACCCCGCGGGACTCCACCTATCTCACGGGCATTTACCAGCAGGAAAACAGCCCCATTCCCTGCTCTGGCAGCACAGAGGGATTTAACGCCCTGGGGCACCCTGTTCAAGACGTGACTGGCTTTGAGTCCCGTGGCTTGTTTAGCTCAGATTCAGGAATAGAGATGACTCCTGCAGAGTCTGTTGAAGTTGATAAAACCTTAGCAGATCCCATGAAAGTAGAAGCCTACAAATACATGGACATAAGTAGATCAGAAGAAATAAAATACCAAGAAAAGAATTACTCTGACTCAGAGGATGAAAGCCCAGACCTTACAGATAAGTACCAGGGAATAGCCACCACATCCAGCCACAGTGCTGAACCTCGTCAGACAGCTTCAGAAAGCATGAAGGCAGCCATAGAGCAAGACAATCTTGAAGACACAAGGTCTGGAGATCAGCACAGTGCCTCTGTGGTTACAGCCCCTGTCAAGATCACGCTCACTGAGACGGAAAGCACTGGGGAAGCTGCCAGCAAAGAGTCAAGCCTGACTCCAACAGAGACCGTCCTGAAGCCAACCAGTGAGGTGGTACCAACAGTGACAGTGTCAGAGCCAGAAGATGACAGCCCGGGGTCTGTCACGCCACCATCCTCTGGCACAGGTAATGCTGGTGCATGGCACTGGGATTTTTAGTATTCAGAAAGCGTTTGCAATTGTAGCCCTGCACGTTGGAGAATTACTGCGGGTTTGTGGGGTGGCTCTAAGGGAATGTGAGCAGAGATTAACAGGTCTCCATAGCCGTAGGTGTTTCTGCTCTGCTCAGGCTCCCCTTTGCATTGCAAAACTGAAGAGAGGCATGAACTGTGTTGCCCATCACTGACAGACTGCTCAGGATGAGCTGCCCTTTTGGTATGTAAAGAAGGGAAGACAGGACTGGGGATCTAAAGAAATAAATTGCTGTGATCTGCTCAGAGGCATGACTAGGGTCAGATCCAGGCTTGCTGAACCAAATTCCCACAGGACTCAGCAATTCCTGCAGTGGAAGTTGTGAGATGGCAGGTGTCATTGTATCATCCAAGTGATGTTTTGGGCTGGACCCCAGTCACCTTGGCTGGTCATGCTCACCAGTGGAAATGAATTGTGCAGTTTGGTTCACTTTTAATAAATTGAATGGCTGCTTTAAGGCCATTAAAAATAAGTGCTGTTTTCAAGTGAAAGTGCTGCTTTTACAAAGTGCTGAGGAGAAAAATCCTGTCACCTCATTTACAAAGTGGACTGGATGGGGAAAGAAAAAGTGTCTCTTAAAGGCTCCTTTGGGGGGTGGAAGGGTGGTGACAGTGTATGTGGAAAAGCACCAAAAAAAATCTCACTTTTTAACATTTTCTTATTGACTGATTACTGCAGGTTTACATAATATCTATTCCTCATTTGCCCTGTTACAGACTGCTAAAATATAGAAATAGTATAGTATTTTTAAAAGGAACAAAGGTCTGTGACACAAACCAGAATTTTCAGACTTGAAATTAAATTTTCAGCATCCTGAGTCTAACCCCCTTTGACAAGGAACATTTGACAATAAACATCCCCAAGCTGAAATTTCCATTGCTTTGTGGCATCTAGAAGCTTTTAAAAATCAAGTGGAATTTCTTTAAAATGGCACCCTGGGATTTTCACCCAGACTGGTGCCAACCCTTAAGAAAATACCAAGTTCCTGTCCCAAACTGCATGTGCATTTACACGCTTTTCCACACAAAAGGGAGGTAGATGGAGTCTGCCACAGCTGTCAGTTTATCCTGGCTGCATCAGACAGAATCTTTAGATAATAAATAGACTTTAGAGCTCTATTTTTCTTTTTATTTGTCTGGGTGACATCACACACTGCTTCTGAGACATGCTGGGGATTTACACTTTTTGCACTACACAGTAATTGAGAACTTCGGACAGTAACTCTTATTTGTTCAGTCTTTGACAAGTGTTAAAGGCTGCTTTCATCATTCTTGATAACCGCATCCCATCAAAACAGTTAAATAGTGTGTGGATGAGTTTCGTGGCTACTGCCTTACTGGCAGGTACTGGTGTGGCTGGTGTAATTGCTGGCTCAAAAATATACCTCTCCATAGGCAAAGCTGATCCCTACCACTACTCAAACAGCTCTGGGAGGTCCTACTACCTTGCATTGGGGTTCTGGAAAACCAGAAGCACTGCTTATGCATTGTGTTAAGGAAAGAAAGAGGCAACTTCTTTAGGCACTGGCTCCTGCAGGGTGTCTTCTCTGGACTTCCCATCCCCACAGTCAGGGACACACTGCTCCCAGACTCTGCGTCTGTAAGCAAGAAAGAAATGTAAAACCTGCCCTTGCTATTTCTACCTAGTGACCCAGCAAAGTCGTTGCTCCTAGACACCCATCAAGCATTCTGGCAAAGCCCCCAGTTAGCCCCTGCTTGGATCAGGACTTTTGAAAATAGTTTACTTTTAATGGCTGGCCATCATCTTTCTGGGGAAGGATGATGTGGTCTGTTCAGACACCGCCCTGGCACCGAAGGGCGATGGGTATTTATACACTTCCCTGTGCCAGCGGTAAATGTGACACCCTGCTGCTGCCCACAAAGAACTTCTTTTGTTCGCATGCCGTGGCTGAGGGTTACAAACTGCCAGGGCGGACAGGGGTGGGGTGAAGCCGAGGGCCAGTGCGTTGCTGCGCTACAAAGGCTGATAGTCACATGCTGGCTTGGACGTGTGTCAGATTAAGTCATTGCACAGGGAGAAAATGCTCACGTGTGGTGAGGCAGGAGAGTGGCGCAGCTCACGCCAGCTTCCTGCAGCCGGAGGAGAAGGATGCTCAGCCCGGACGATGGAACAGAAGCTTCCCAGCATCCTGACAGGAGCGCATTGTAACAGTCCCAAACAACTTAATCCCAGATGTGACCACCTCTGGGCTGCAGGCGGACTTTCTTGAGGGAGAGAGATCTTGCTACAAGAGGTGTTCAGTCAGAGGGGCTGCAGATATGCCAAAAATACATGCTCAACATCATGTGTATTGACAGATGCACAAACCAAAACTGCTTGGAGGGATGTGGGAAGGTTGTTTTTCTTGCCTATCTCATAGCAGGACATCAGGTCTTGGGGGTATGATCATTAAAACCTCCCTCTGTAGCAGACTCATCCTAGGGAAGGCATAAGATGAGGAAGAAATCAGCTACAGTACTCCTGCCATAAATCAGGAAAAATCCACAAATACTGTTTGTTTTTTTTTCCCCAGGTTACATGTGATACACTCTTTCTCCCACCCTCTATTGGAGAGGAGCTTGCAGAGATGGCCAACACAGCTAGATGTGCTTGGGGGTTGATGCCAGTGGCTGCACCTAAAGTGTGGCTAGGTTAAAAGGCAAATAACCACTGGGAGCAGGCACAAGTCAGCTTGAGGTTCCCCATGCCTGCAGCTGAGGGGCCAGAAATCTCACAGAGAGATGTGGATAAAAGCAGTGTCCTGTGTGGGCCTCTTCACTAGCATCAGCAGGAAGAAACTTGGTGTCGCCTTTCTTGATGGCTTTCTTGAGCCCTCACCACTTGTAACCACTTGTAACCACTGAGTGGCCCCTGTCATGGTAATAGTGATATAAAATCAGTGAATGAGCACCTCAGAATCCAGAGGACACATTTCCACATGTGCTTGTTGGCTGTTTCAACATGAATGAAGAATCCAGCCTTTTTCTGTCACCCAGAGGTGTCAGGAAATGCAGGGGAGTGGTGGAAATTGTTTCCAATTCTGGGTGACAAGGTGGTCAGTCATTAATTTGATTAAGATAGCTCTTAACAATATGAAGAATTGCAGGAAAAAAATTAAAAATAAAACACCTCATTCTTAAACCCAATGGAGATAAAAGCAAACAGAGAATTCATCACACCACAACCCCTGCCACCAAAAAAAACAGTCTGAGAAAAGTTTCTGACCAAGAACTTCCCACACCTCAATGTTAAAACTTTAACCTCAAAGTTAAAATTTGACACAAAAAAAACTACACATGAGTTGTTATGATTAGTGGTGTCAGGAACCCACCAGCCCTGTGTGTGTATTTGTCCCCTGGTTGTTAGTGACAGTAGCTCTCATGTCTGGCCTGAGTCCACATTCCTCATGACTGGTGATTTTCCTGGGGAAAACCATATTACTGATCCACTGGCCAAGCACTGAGCAGCAGTGCCTTATGCCTCACCTTTTTCCTTAGTGAAAGTTGCAAATGCTACTTATTTTATAATATGTGCATGGGAAACACTCTACAAGGACGAGCTGTTATTACTGTTAGTCACCTTAAGACAGGGAAACTTTCTGCCTTTGTTACCATCCCATGGTGTCATGAAATCAATTGTGTTTATATCCCAAGCAGGCAGAAAATCTTATTATTAACATTTCCCCCCCCTGCTTTTCTTTCTGGGTGGCAGAACCATCTGGCTCAGAGTCTCAGGGCAAGGGAAGCTTGTCAGAGGATGAACTCATCGGTGCCATCAAGGAAGCAAAAAGCTTTTCTTTTGAGACCCAAGAGCCACAGCAGTCACCAAGCCTTTCCACTGAGAAGAGAGACCAACGGGCCAAACCCGGGCGCTCTGCTGCCTCCTCCCACCTGGATAATGACGCCAGCAGTGCTGAGTCAGGGGACTCAGAGATAGAGCTGGTATCAGAGGACCCACTAGCTGCTGAGGAAGTGCTGCACTCCAACTACATGACCTTCAGCCACATCGGAGGGCCCCCTCCATCACCTGCCTCCCCCTCCATCCAGTACAGCATCCTGCGGGAGGAGCGGGAGGCTGAGCTTGACAGTGAGCTCATCATCGAGTCCTGTGATGCCTCGTCGGCCTCTGAAGAGAGCCCAAAGAGGGAGCAAGACTCCCCTCTGATGAAGCCCATGGTCATGGACATTATCAAGGAAGAGAATGGCTCTCGCACTGACGCCTCAGACTACGAAGCAAATAAAACGACAGAGAGCAGGATGAACAAGGAAAACCTGGCAGAGTCTGCGTCCTACCTGAAATGCTCCTTTGTTGCACCAAAAGTAGGTGCTGAGCCCCTGACCTCCGCCGTCAGCACCGAGGAGCTGAAGGAAAGAATAATCCTGAAGAAACCCATTGAAGAAACTGTTGTTAACCAAAGTAAAGTGTCTTCCAAGGACTCTGGCAAAAGAAGTTCCTTGGCTTCATCCCTACTGCCATTTTTAAATAAGCAGAAAGGTAAATGCAGATGTTTATGTTGTTTCTGCAGTGCTGCTCAGAAGGGGGAGGAGGGAGAGGTGCCTGTTCCTTGTAAGGGAGATGTTAGTAGTGCTGAGCAGAGGGCAGGTGGCACTGGATAACCTCAGCTTGCAGCTGGACATGCCCTGTGACAATCCACACATCATCTCTGACCTTCCTATCCCCTTTTCCTTCCCCTTAGGAAAAAAAAAAATACCAGCAACAATAATTTTTAGACTTAAGTATATAGACACTGGATCAAGCAGGAACCCCACTAACTTAAGACTGATTTGTACATCAGATATCTAGAGGACATAGAGCAACACATGATCATTTTTCCTTTGAAATATTACCTGCCTTGTCCCAGGGAAGGGGTGCAATCATGAAGGTGGTCCTGCTCCTCCCAGAAATGTGAGGATAGTGTAAGGAAAAAAAAGTGAAGGAGATATTTGGAGCAGGAGAGGGGGTGAGTTTGGTGGATCTGGGTGTTTCTGAAGCTGCTGCAGCTTAAACAAATTTCTCACAGTGGCTGACACCCTCTGTACTGAATAATAGGGGTTTTGCACGTGCTTCCAGGCTAGCGTAGGGAGGTGGGTGGCTTGGGGTGCCCATCCCAGTTCTGCACAGTTTGGGGGGCAACCTGTGTCACCCGCTGAAAGCCCCTTCCCTAATTCAGCTTGGGGAGGGAGAAGAGCAGAACACTTCTCTGGTATTCAGGTGAGCTCAAGGGCACTTGCTGCCCCATAGGATCCCTTCAAATCCAATGCAGACCCAGCCAGGTCCAGACTTGCTGTGCCCAGCACGGAGTTCTGACTGGACCCACTAAACCCCTAGAGCTGCCACCATCTTTGGGTCTGGACTCAACCCAGAGGGCCAAGAGGTCACTGCACGTGGTCACTGCACACGGTCACTGCACACTGACATTGCCAGAGGTCCCTACATCCTGCAACTGGCATAGTTGACAAGGCATACACCAGAAAGAGGCATTTTATTCTTTTTAAGATACCAGCTCTAGACAGCCAGGACCTTTGTGTACCTCTGGCTTTGCAGGCTAGTGTGGGAGGGAGAGAGAACAGTTGCTGGGGTTGCCCCATGCTGCCCTGCCATCTCCCACAGCTGGGTTGGGAGGGCAGCAGCCATGCATGGCTCTTCTCTAGCTTGTTTTGCAACTTGGAAAGCTGCTGCTTCCCTGAAAACAGCTGAATAGAGATGGAGGGGGACAAACCCCACCCCTGCTGCTTAGACAGCATCCATCTGCATTTGTACAGACGTTTGGCCACATGATGGCCTGGAGATGTGGCAGACATAAATTAAGAGGCACTCTTCTACAGCTGATTTATCTAGTGCCATGGACTCAGGCATGAAATATAGTAAGGAAACAGCCCAAACTTGCATGATGTACTAAAGACTTCAAGACCTGCTGTTTTTAGTAGTAATGAACTCATGGCATTAACAGTCTGAATAAGAAACATATGATTATTGCATGTAAGTATGTTTTTCTGCCAGATTCTCAGAGATCATGTCACACCCAGCATCTCTTATCTCCCTCAGCAGCAGGATGAGCTGCTTTTATTTTCCCTTTTTCAAAGGCCCCTTTAGTAGGACCAACCCAGGCCCTGCCCAAACACCAGAAGCTGTAGGGCCAATTGAATTTACCTTACACACCCTTCCACCAGTATCTAGCACTGGCTCTCTGCAACCATGTTGTGTTCTGCCTGTTGTTTTGGGCAGAAGGCCATCAGTTTCATGTCTGTTAACTATTTCATAGAATCACAGAATGGTAGGGACCTCTGGAGAGACCTCTAGGGATCATCTAGTCCAACCCCTCTAGGAACAGAGGTACGCCTAGATTAGAGGTACACCTAGATCAGGTTACACAGGAGTGCATCCAGATGGGTTTTGGAAGTCTCTAGAGGAGGAGACTGCACAACCTCTCTGGGCAGCCTGTTTCAGTGCTCCAGCATCCTCAAAGGAAAGAAGTTTTTCCTTAAGTTCAGGTGAAACCTCTTGTGTCTGTACCCATTGCCCCTTTTCCTATCACTGGCCACCACTGAGTAGAGCCCAGCCCCATCCTCATGACCTCCACCCTTCAGATATTTCAATGCATTTATAAGATCTCTTCTCTTCGAGGCTAAAGAGCCCCAAGTCTCTCAGTCTTTCCTTGCAAGAGAGATGCTCCAGTCCACTAATCATCCTTATGGTCCTCTGTTGCACTCTCTGCAGCATTTCTCGGTCCTTCTTGATCTGGGAGGCCCAGAACTGCACACAAAACTCCAGATGCAGCCTCACCATGGCAGAGTAGAAGTGTAGAAGAACCTTTCTCAGCCTGCTGGCCACACTCTTTTTAATGCACCCCAGAATACCATTGGTCTTCTTGGCCATGAGGGCACATTGCTGGCTTACGGTGAACTTACTGGCCACCAGCACTCACAGGTCCTTCTCTGCAGAGCTGCTTTCCAGCTTCCAGCAGGTCAAACCCCAACCACATTTCACAGCACGATACTGTAATACCACCAAAGGGTCTTTTATCCATGGCATTAAATATACTTTGCTTGGCTCATCAGAAGGGGGCTGGCAAGACAAAAATTGATTTTGAGTGCAAGCTACAGAAAATGCATGGAGAAGCTGTGCAAAGGGCAAGCCCGGGGTTCAACCCAACCAGGTCTTGCTGGTCGTACTGCTACCAGCCCGCAGCTGAATCCCTCAGAGATCTTTCTGGTGTGTCTTCTGGGCATGCTGAAAATCACGGTCGCTCTCCTAAATGAGAGGGTGGAGCAGAGCAAGAGCGTGTGGTTTGCGCAGCGATAACTCACCCTCTCTGCTTAATGTCTGTTGCCATCCAGTGGCAGTAACAAAAATGGTCAGTGACTTCCTACCTCCATTTTGCTGGAGCTGAAGCAGTGGAGCTGTTCCCGTGCTGACAGCCACTAAGCTACCGCTCTCTTGTCCACACGGTCAGAACGATGACGTTGCTCGTGGCAACACAGCCTTAATCTTGGCCCCAGTTGCACAGTTGCTGCCCGTGTGTTACCAGCTCCTTTGCCTCCTGTGGAGCGAGGAGGGTGAGGCAGAGCTGTAGCAAGACGTTTGCTGTTGGGCTATCGCTGCCCCCACATCCCTCCGGGCATCTCTTCACAGAGGTGGACACAGCCCTTGCACAAGGGGGCTCAGAGCACATCTGGCTGTGGCTGTGCAGGAAAGACGGTTGCCAGCTCAGTTTCTCTGTTTTTCTTTCCTGTTTTTTAAAATGTGCAGCCGTAGAGAAGGAAGGTAAGCTGCCTTTGTGTTTTCCAGCAGCCACAGCAGATTTTTAGGTTTGCTCTAGGAAAACCCTGTCTTGCAACAGATTTTTGCAAATTTTGGAACGTAGTAACAATGGAGTGGTGTGGTCTTCATAGCACTGTGACAGAGCATATCCCAGGTGACATCCAGGCTGGGTTTCCACTCAGCTTGAATATGCAGGAATTTTCAGAGAAGACCTGCTGTGCTGGAAACATGCACCCTTTGGCCTGGTGCAGTTTGCAAGAAGCCCAGAGGAAGCCTGGACCAAGATACACTGGAAAGGAACATTTTGGCTGAGTCTTTCCTGTCTTCTCTTGCCATGCCTGTGACTGTTGATAGCCCTTGCTTTGCTTACCATATGTTGGTGTCCCACAGCTTGGGGACCTGGTTCTGGGCAGAGATTTCCCTTATGCTGGGGCATCATGTCTCTCTGCAGCCTTTCTTCCAATGACAATATTTGGAGATTCCTTGCATTGATCCATTTAATGAAACATGCAGCTGCTGGTTACCTTCCAGATCAGGTATCTGAGCTCAGGTTAGGGGGAAAAAAAGAAAAAAAAG
Organism: Dryobates pubescens; assembly: GCF_014839835.1. Classification (NCBI taxonomy): domain Eukaryota; kingdom Metazoa; phylum Chordata; class Aves; order Piciformes; family Picidae; genus Dryobates; species Dryobates pubescens. The sequence continues at coordinate 18,349,606 of NC_071616.1, read as the reverse complement.
TAGCCATTAATAGTAATGTTTACTTTTATTTTTGTTTTATGGCAAACTTTAGCATACAAAAGGAAAGCCCAGGCCCAGGGTTTTGAGGTAGTGCTATCGTTTGCATGTTAGACAGCACAACTGTCAGGACCCAGGTTCCAGGCAGAGTCCTGCTTGAAAAGCAGCCAAATAAAATTCATCATGTAAATGCTTCATTCTGCAGCATGGTCCTATGTCACCCTCCTACGAGGCATCCTGATTTTTATGCCTTATGAAAGGCTTTTGTAGCATTCATCTGATTAGTCCCCTACAACAGCATATCTTTACCACAAGCTCTTTGTGGCTGCTGTGACTGTAAGCACTCATGTGGGACCCCAAGGTTCGTGACCACCCATCTCTGTCTAGTGTCCTGGGGTTCTCTCACATAATGTCACAAGCTGTGGTAGGATCACTTCTGTTTTTTGGAGTGAAAATGGCAAATGTCCTGGGTTGATGGACATGCTTCACCTCCCCTCTGATGCCTCTCATGCTGTGTGGTGGCATCCAGAGCTCTTGCTGTTTGTTGGTATCCAGGGCTGTCACAGAACGGACAAGCAGAAAGCAGTGTGGGCTTTCCCCCTTTAATCTCTTACTACATCCACCCCTTTTTGGTGCTGCAAACTAATTTTATAGTTTCTCACACAAATAGTTTTCCAGCAGAGATCTGGGAGAGACCTTCAGTTATTAGGAAAGGTTTTTCTTCAGTAAAAAGTCATCTGCATCATGTTTACACATCTCTGCTCTTAGAAGAGCTGCTACTGAGGCATTTTTCTGTGGGAAGGGGATGTTTGGTAGGGTGATTTAACAATCTGAGGCTCATTTTTCATCTACATGCTTTCCCCAGGCTGGCTCTGCAATCAGCAGCAAGCCAGGCTGTGGCTTAAGCATACGGTAATGTTAGTTTAATATTCTAGTGCCATCTGCTGTAAGTGCCTCCACACTCCGGCCCATCTGTTTTTCCTGCTTCAGTTTGCTTTTTATGGGGCTGCAGTAGTTTTGCATCCTTTGGAAAGTCCCTGCTTGGAAAAGGTGTATGGGAGAGGGATGTCCTGTCTGGGGCTGGAGTGTCTTCACCTTGCTGCTGAGGAGGAGAGGTGTGAAACCTACTTGGAGAAGTAAGCATGTGAATCCAGACCTAGCCTTGCCACAAAATCTTGGGTGTAGATTGGAGAACCTCTGTGTGCTTGCCTCCCACATGGAATAATTTAGGTGGGAAGTAATCTGTAAAGGTCTCTGATGCAATCTCTTGCTCAAATCAGTTTGGTCAGGTTGCTCAGGGTCTTGTCTACTTGTGCATTTTCTCAACAAAGAAAGTGTTTAGAGGTAGCTGAGAGTTGGGGTTTGCAAATTTGGATCAGTCCTGTGTTGCTGCCTCAAAGCTCTTACCTGCAGGCACACTGCAGGGCAGGGTAAAGGAGAGATACCACTCCATATGGCTTCATACAGAGTGGGCTTCACAGAGAGCTCACTTCATGGCCCACAGCCAGGATTCCTGATAGAGCCCTCTTGACAGGTGCCTGTGACTCATTTGGAAAGGCCTCAGTTGGAAGATCCTCTACCAGCTCCTAGGTACGTATTGAAAACAGCTGCCATTCTTCCATCCGTCTTTAGGCTAACAGCTCTGCCTGCTGCAGTTTTCCTCTGGTTGTGTTTTTGAACTTTCTGACCTGACTTGTTTGCTTTGGTTTTATTTCTATCATTGGTTGAATCCTTCTTGAAGTGGAGGGAGTGTTTATATGGAGGTTGTCTCAATGTTGACGATGGGTTACTTGCCTGCTCTTTCGTGTTGCTTGGAAAATCTGTCCATTCTTCTGTAGCAGGCTGTGATGACCCAATTTTTCCCTGCCTAGGCTCACTTGACTGTTGATTTTCTGCATGTGATAACAGGATTGGAGGAATTTTTGAAGGGTTGGGGAAACCCATTTGGGGAAAAAAAAATAAGTTAACCATTATAGTCCTGCCCATTTCTGAGAAACTGAGAACTTGCATGACTTACTGCCCAGATGGTAGAATGCCAGCTGAAGTGGGCTTGCTCACTTAATGCAGAGCAGATTAATCTAAGGTGACAGGTGTTTTCTGAGAACTATGAGCAGATATTGAATGGAAGAGGTTCTGTAGGCATGACTTAAAACTTTCCTACAAATCTGCTGAACTCGTCCCCTCATCAAAATGGATTCTTTTTCTCCACACTGATTCACAAGTCTCTGCTGCATGCAGCACCCTTTCCCAGTCTACCCTCTTTAGAAACTGATAATGTGAACTCTCTGTTGAAAACCAGTGAAGTACATTAAGAGTAGAACATCTTGGAGAAAGAAATGACACCTTCATTGATAAACCCCACGCTAGGGGCACACCTGGAGCACTGGCAACCAGTCTGTTGTCCAAGCCAGTCTTCACTTTCCATACCTGTGACTGTCCTAATGTAAGGTCAGGGATGAACTTAAGACTAAGGTGGTGAGTGGAAGGAATGCAGCTAAGACATGCTTCAGCCTCCTGTTGTCTCTCTGCTCTGATGCATGTTCTTCCTTGGCTTTGTGGCCTAGCAACTCCAAGTTGTGGCAAAAAGAAAAAAAAAGGCCAATTAGCTATTTATTGGCTAGATTGATCAGAAATGGGCAATAAGAGTAAGAAACCACTATTAAATGAAAGTGTCTGAAGTATGCAGAGCTGCAGCAAGGAGTAAGTGGTGAAAATCTTACCAAGAATAGTTTCATACCAGTGATTCACCTTTCTGTGGTACATTCTTGATATTTTGGAAGGTATAGCAGTAGACTGGTAGACCAAGAGATCTCAGCTTCCAGTTGCTTTGCAATTCTGCTTTTGCTCCATTCAAGGAATGTCTAAACATATGACAGGACACAAACAGCGAGCTGTGATGACATGGACTCTGCAGACACATTCAGATGGCCTCATTTGAATGTGTGACTTTTGAATGACAGAGGTAGTGGGGCCTTAGACACCATCTCCAGACACTGTGACAGGAGGAGTTTCCCCATGCCAGCTGAGCTTCCCCATGTTCCTCTGCCTATGAAGAAAGAGAGGAAACTTCAGAGATACCTTTTTTCACTGTGGGCCAAACAGTTGGAAATGTTTCTGCCTTTGCAGCAGGCTGTGACCTGCCTCTCCATTTCTGGCCAATTAATGCAATTCAGGTGCCATATGACAGCTTGCTATAACTGTCAAGCTGTGATAACTCAACTGAAGCTGAGCTGGAGAGACCTAGAGATGTGCAGGTCATGGTGGTGGAAATGAGCAGTGTGCACACCATCAGGTTTGTGCTCTACATGAGTTCTATTCCACTCCTCCCAGACCCTTATTTTTTTTCAGGGAGGGAGGAGTTTGGCACTTTCTGGCCTCAGGTATGGTTGCAGGGTCACCTGTCCTATCTGCAGAGGGGACAAGGAGAGCTGATAGATGATCAGATGCTGACCCTAACATCCTCCTTGGATTCCTGGTCTAATGGGAGCATAGCAGGGTTTCTAACGGGAAGAGTAGTCACTTTGAGAAGATGCTTGAGCCCTGGAAAGAATCAGAGCAAAGCAAAGACCAGGAGTTTTTTTTTCTCCTCTCCCCAAATGGTGGCTTTCCTGGGATCAGTAACCACCAAGTGCAGTGATGCCCTTCTCATGACTAGCATCATGCACATATACCAGAGCATGACTTTGATATGACCTTCAGATCACAACTAGCTTTGTCCACAACCTTAGTATTTGGCCTGTTTCACCTCTGGCATCTGTGTCCTCCCCTGATTTTCTTGCTGTGCTCATGAAAATTACTCCCTGTGTGTTGGGTAGGGACAAACTTTTAACACATGTCAAAGCATCTTAAACAGTGGCTGGATGCTCAGAGGTACTTTTAAAATTGGGTATAGCTTAATGTAGAAGGATCATATGTCTTCTCCTGGGATTGCTATCCACTTCACTGCCTATGTGTGAGTAGAGTACAGAGTTATAAAAATCTATAGGCCTTATCCTTCCATTTTCATGTATCTTCCCTTTAAAAGCAAAGGACTGTCTCTGAAGAGCTGTCATAAAGCCCAGCACTCAAACAGAAGTATGCAGACCTTTCTGATAGGTATGTGTGTTAGTTTAAGCTGACTGGCCTCACTAGGAGGGATGAGGGATGGGAGATGGGGCTAGCCCTTCTCCCCCCAGTGGCACAAAGCAACAGACTAAACTGGACTGTATATTCTACGCTATGCTGATGTCATGCTCACTATGACAGGAAAGTGGTTGGCTGGAGTTTATGGGACTTGAAATATGTTCTATAACTTGTAAAGTTTCCTGTTCCAGTTTTTTTCTGTTTCTTCCCTAGTTTCTGGTCTGTGGTTTGCGCCTTTTTGTTCTGGTTTTGGTTTCTGTGTGGCAGCAGTGGTTTTTTGTTTCCCATTGTGTATTCCCTGCAACAGAGTAGTAAATTGTCCTTATCTCAACTGAAATTTCAGCTATTTTTTTGCTGGCTCCTTCCTTTCTTGCCCACCCAGAGGGAAGGAGCAGGGAAGAAGAAAACCCCTCTGTTGTAACCAGACTGCTGGGAGTCAGCTGCCAGCTGAGTTAAAACCAGGACAGTATGACAGAAGAATGTGTTTATAAAACATTTATGTCAGGTAAAGGCAACATTATGACCAGTAGAAAAACAAGAAAAGAGCTACTTGTTTGTATACAGGTACCTTGTGGTTATTTCAGTTGTTTAAATATCAAAGCTGGGAATGGCAAAGTGTACACCAAGCACAGCAAGCTGGTGGGTATCTGTATACAAAGAAGAAGCTGCTGAGAAAAATCTGAAGATGTTTAATGTGTCAAGACCTATGTCTGCCAGCTGAGCTGCACAAGCCCACTGCTTCCTCTGCCCCGTCCCCATCCACATTCACATCCCTTGCCAAGCCAAGCACCCAAAGTCAGCTCAGTCCTTCTCCTGCAGAAGGTCACAAGGAGGCTACTGCTCTGCTCACAAATGATTTTTCTGTCCATGTGTACACACCTCAACTGCAAAATCACTCATAGTATATGCATGTTTTAGAATCCCTTTTGGTGCCTTCTGGCGTCAGCAATCAGTGACTCAGCTTTCAGGCAGGGCTGGGGCATTGACAATCTGATGGCAGCCAGTTTTTCCCAGTTGCCTCTGTATAGCTATACTTTGCCTGGATGCTCCCAGCAGATCTCAGGGATTTGTTCCTGACAGAGAAATCTAACACTTATTGATAGCTTTTCTATGGCTGACAGAATTTACAGGAAGGAGAGAGATTTGTTCTGAGTGTACAGAAACAAGAAAGAAATGCAGTATACAATGAAGGGGAAAGGCTGCAAGGCTTTTGTGTAAATGATGTTGAAGAGCCTTTTCCATAGCAATTCATTTTTTTAGCTCAGAAGGTGCTTAGAGAATAATAAACCAAATCAAGCAAAGGAAAAATAATATGTATTTTTATTGACAAAACAGTGTGCCTATTGATGCAACTTTTTCATAAATGTAGGTATTTTTCAGGGAAATTATGGAATATTTTCTTTCCTGATATAGCAGAAATTCTACTTCTGCACCTCTACACTGCTCTGTGAGCTGGGAAACATGAGCTCTCACCAGTTTCATTGATTAATTCAGGTGAAGAACTCAGTCTCATTTCAGGTCAGATTTAAATTTATGATTAAGGTGATATAAAATCTGGTGATACAAAATCCATCTCAAGGAAAAGCGAAATATCAACTTTTAAACATGTCTGCCTGTTTCAGAGTGGCCCTAATTCTTCAATTGTTAAGCAGGATAAGGACTTCCCTGAGTATTGCTATTTGCGTGAGGTTAAAATTAATGTGTTTGACTGTAGTGAGGGTGGGCGTATGATAGGAATTCTCCACTGGGAATCAAACCTGGAGGTGGGTATTGATTTTGCTGATGTTTTTCCTTAGCTTCTGAGAGTTCACTACTGATTGGGACATAATAACAGCATTGACTGAAAAGGGGATTCATTTTTTTCCCTATTCCTTAGGAGGCTGCTGCATTCATGTCAGTTCAGAACAACATGGAAAATAAGGGACATGCAGTGATCCAGTGATACAAAGGGCTTTATTTACCCCCTGAAGAAAGAATATCTACACTTTTTGCCACTTTAACTGGTAATCTTGTCTTGATTACCACTTTGTTTTTGGTTTATTCCTTTGCTGTAATTTTTTTGCTGACCTCTCTTGACCTTTACCTAATGTGAGGAATTTTACCTCCGGTGGTTTCCAGAGACGTATTACAGGTATCCTCTTTCCCCCTCTAGCTCTGACAGCAGCTCAGTGGTTACATGGGAACTGTAGCAGTAAGAGGTCATTCTGGTGGTTTGTTTTTGCAGCATTTCATTTGTGCATGAATAATATAAACATGTATGGGAAAAAGCTAACAGTACAAGAAGACAGGTTGGTTTGGAGGGCAATAATCTTCTACCTCCATCACAGGTTCTACAAGATGCTAGCCTACCTGCAGTGGGGATATTTGGTGATGTTAAGGCTGCTTAAATCAGCCATAGCAATGAAAGTGAAGGTTTTTCCATTTTAGTAGTGGTGATAGAATTCAAAAGTGCTCTGAGTCTGGGAGGCTCCAGCCGAGCATTGTTTATGAGAATTTGGCATACAAATATTCTTGTCCTTCTGAAAGAGGTGTTTTGTCATTCAAGAGGACTGAATGTTTGTTTTCTGCGCATTTGGGCCCAGAAGTCACGCAACATCTCTGATTTGCAAGCCACATTATGCAACAGTGACTGTTTTGTGGGCAAAAAGCACTGCCAGTTAGGTTGCTTTTAGGTGAAAGACTCTTTGCTTTACCAGGAACCTCATTTCAGGGTTTATTTTCCTTGCAACTTCAGCTTGAGTCACAGGACCATGCACTGACAGCCCTTTTGCCCTTTTCACTTGCTCAGCAAAAACCTTTCCCAGCTGGTACCATGTGATTTTATGTGGGTTGTATGTGATCTCTTCCAAAGGTTTCAGAAGATGTTGAGTTTGCTTCACATTGCAGTTCCTCATAGAAGTCTTCTGTAACATGGGCTCTGATTAGGTCCACCTAGGTGCTGCCACTCCTCCAGTCCTTTCCTGCAGTTCTCTAACATCACTGGAAAATACATGAAAGCTTTCTCACAGTTCATGTGAAAATAATCCACAACTCGCTTCACTGGAGTGCAAATTACTGTGAGAGGTGACCTCAGGAGTCCTCTAGAGCTGGGGTAACATGAGAGGCATAGAAAGGACACAGATAATCAGGATCACCTTTGCAAAAAGCCATGTCTTGGGAAGAGAGAAGGCTTCCAAGGCAGCTTGCATTAAGAATTTGGTATTAGACTATCCAGACTGCCAGGTACAGTAGGAATTTCAGCGAAGACTGATCCCTTTCAACCGGGATCCTCAAGAATAAGTTTCCAGGGAAACTACTCCTGGTGTTGCTACATTATCTGGCTAGATGCAGACATTATTGGAGCAGCACATTCCACACAAATGAGCAAAACGTGATTTTTTTTAATTGCTTCTTATCTTTTGACTAGAAGGTGCAATGGTATTGCAGGAATTAAGGGGGGGAAAAAGCAAATGCATATTCCCAAGGTCCAATACCATGCACAGTCTGGCTTGTATAAGCCCTCTGCCTTGCTTGATGTTACTTGGGATCCACAGTGGTGCAAGATCAAAATCCATCTTCTGACAATCCCAGAGACACTGTTTTCACAGCAACTAATTTCAAAGCAACCTAGGATCTATGCTCACTCAGTGAGCACCAGTAGCAGAGGCAGGCATTGTACAGACACATTTTTCTGATCTCTTTTAGAAATATAGACAATTCCTTAGAGAGGAGGGGGTAGTTATTGCATACATCCTAATGAAATGCAGAGAGCATCTGCTAAACAAGATCTGTAGCTGGGCAACGAGCAAGGAGCAGGATAGGAGAGCTTACAGAAAAGCCAGTGGAGATTAATAGTCAGGATTTCTGAAGGTTAGTTTGTTGACTATTGTGCCATTGAAACACAAGCAGCTATGCTTACTTGTTTAGGTTAAGAGCTTTTCCAAAGGCAAGAAGTTATTTCCCAAAGCAAGAGAACAGGCTGCCTTTGCTGAGACACCTGCGATGGAGCTGTTGCAGCTTTGGTGCTGTAGCTGAAACAGGAGGCCCATGTCTAACCTTAGCTGAAAACAAAAGGTTTATTTCTCCAGCCAGTGAGTTAAGTGTGTGGGATTTAATAAAAGCCATAGCAGCAATTGTGCTTTCCAAGATGAGCAATTACTGAGAGACTTGTTTTGCACAGACAGTTATGCAGCTGGATACTGGGTGCTGACTCTGCTGCTTGGTGCTCTCAGACATGGCAGTCACATGCAAACTGGGTCAGAAATTGTGTGTGCAGTTATGGCTGATGTTCCAGAGAAACAGCCCTTGGTCCCTGCAGGGAAAAGGTCTGAGTAGTGTTGTTTTGCAGGACCAAAATGAAAGTGTTTCAATCACAGTGATAGGACTTCTAGAAGCAGTGAACAACTACCTGAAGGTTGGAGTGAGGAGGGGGCCAGCCTCTTCTCTTTGATGACAAGGTACCTGAAGGGGGGTTGTGGACAGGCGGCGGTTGGTCTCTTCTCCCAGGGAACCAGCACCAGAACAAGAGGACACCGTCTCAAGCTGTGCCAGGGGAGGTTTAGTCTGGAGGTTAGGAAGAAATTCTACATAGAGAGAGTGATTGCCCATTGGAATGGGCTGCCCAGGGAGGTGGTGGAGTCACCATCATTGGAGGTGTTTAGGAGGAGACTTGATAGGGTGCTTGGTTGCATGGTTTAATTTATTAGGTGGGTTGGATAATAGGTTGGATGCGATGATCTTGAAGGTCTCTTCCAACCTGGTCTATTCTATTATATTTCTATCCTATTCTATTCTATTCTATTCTATCCTATTCTATCCTATTCTATCCTATTCTATTCTATTCTATTCTATTCTATTCTATTCTATTCTATTCTATTCTATTCTATTCTATTCTATTCTACAAGGGACAGTACTAGAGGAAATGCTTACAAGCTGTACCAGGGGAGGTTTATGCTGGATATTAGGAAATATTTTGTCACTGAAAGGGTTATCAGGCATTGGAATGGTCTGCCCAGGTCAGTGGTGGAGTCACCATGCATGGACGAGTTCAAGCCGCGTGTGGACTTGGCACCTGGGGACATGGTCTAGTGTTGACCCTTCAGTACCGGGTCGAAGGCTGGACTGGATGATCTTTGAGGCCTTTTCCAACCAGATATATTCTGATTCTGTGAACCTGCAGGGTTTATCTATGCTGAGAGCTCCAGTTTTCTCAGCACTGCAGGTTGGCAGCAGGGGATAGTAAATGAGTCCAAGTCTCCAGGCAAAGTGAGAAAGGAGATGATATTGTCATCTTGCAGATGGGATGCTGAAACACATGCACATTCATCTTAAAGCCCCTTTGCCTAGAAGAGCTGGTGAATATGGGACTGAGACTGATTAATTTATCATGTGATTCACTGATTTGTTGGGTGTGATGACTTGCTTTCACTGCAATAACACCAGGAACACACAACAGAACTGGAAAATGACCTCAGGTTTTTCTGAATCGTGGTTTGTAAGATCATCCTTATTGCCTGGTTATTAACTTTTACATTCAATACATGTCTGTAAAAACATAATGGGTTTCTCCATCATTCAAAGTGGCCGTAAGCAGGAGCAGCAAGGCACCCTGAATTGAGCAGAATAGTTAGCAGCACATCATTTCTATCAAAGGGCTGATTTCCATATATATTGCTATATTTCCATAGAGCTATAGCAATGTGCTTTCTACTTGTAGACTTTGGTCCTCCAGCAGCAATGTGGAGGTTATATTGGAATGTTTAAATGGAGAAAAGGGTCAAAGAAATGATCTTACTAAGTGCAGAAGCAGCTTTTACACGTGCTTAATAGTGCTAAGTTATTCACTGAGCTGGCTGGGCAATCTGACGTTGTAAAGCAAAATAAATGAGGGTGCTGGAGAGAAAGTGCCAAATGATGTGTCAGCCAAATACCCCAGTGTCACAGTTTTCACAGAAGATCTGCCCTTAAGTGCTAGTTGCAGCCCAGTGCAAGTCTTTTGTAAAGGAAGGAGTGAATGTTTTGGTCATGCACACAGGCATGACTTCAGTGATTCCTGTGGGCACAAGTTAGCTCAGTTTGTGATGGCAGACCTTCCCTTTGAGGGGAGGTATTGCAAAGAGCAGGGGATGGCCAGAGGGCAACTCTGTAGGGCCACATGATTTGACAGGGAAACTGTGATATAGCAGGGAGAGCCATGAAGTCTGAAAGATTAACCCTTGTCAGCTACAGCTGACTTCTCCAGATGACACCCCCTCTCCCTGAACAATCTGGATAGCTGTCTGCTGGTATCCCCTGTTCCTTCCACTTTGAATTCCATAGAAACAGTGGAACAATGTCTCATCAAACTGTTTTGCACTATAGCACTGTATTTTGAGGAAAGGGAGGCAAACAAGCCTTGTCTTTAGCATGGTTGGGATCTGACCCTCTTCTTGGGGACTGTTTGAGAAAAAACATTGCCTTTGCAGTATTCACTGAGTTACAAGACACAGCAGTATCTAAGAGGAGTATCTGGAATGAGCAGTAGATCTCTAACACAGGCTTAATGCTATGCTGAGGAGGAGCTGAAAAGATCAATGTTGATAATCATGGATTCACAGGTCTGGTTATGCTGTGGTTTGAGTCCTGCTTGGGGAGCAGAATCATTTCCTGGCACCTCTCTGTCTGCTAAGACTAGACATGTTGCCTCAGATACCAAGTAAATGGCTCTGCTACCTATAGCTGATCTCTCCTCAGTGTTCTGGAAGAAAATACTCAGAGCACTCAGCTTCAACTCCTGTTTCTGTTGCTCTGAATTGGAGATGCTTGCAGATGAGATTTTCAGGATTTTATTCAGATGCAAGTTTTGCTTTAGCCCTGTGGGCAAGGGTGGAGTTCAGATCTGCAGTTTCTATTCATGAGTTTGAGTCAGGCATAGATATGTATCATACCTATGTGTATAATTCTATATTTAAGCCTTCCCATCTCTTCCTGCCTGCTTTGTTCTAGCTCAGTAGAGAGTTCCCAGTGTTGTTAAATGGGTTTTAAAAAGAGAGCAATCAGACTATCCTGCAGCAGAAACAAAGACAGCAGGAGCTGTCTAAGCCTTTGCAAAGCCAACGCCAGCAGGTCTAGTTGTGTTCTGCTGCATCCAAATACCGTGTTCTTGGGTTCCTGCAGAGTCCAATGCTGCTTCCTGTTTCCAGAGCTTGAGGCAAAGCAAACCCCTATGCCATTCTCACCAGGGCTAAGTCATACTGAGATACAGAGTAACACCATCCTGTCCACTTCCAGCAAATGCCATAAGCCAGTTGTGACAGTTGGGGTTTGTAGCTGACCTGCCTTTAAAGTTACATCTGCTGGGGTGTGCTGCGGGGAGCCCTGAGGTCCGAGTCTTCATCACTCAGAATAGGGACCCATAGACCCCATCCAGCCTGTGCTCAGGTTTCCTTAGGATCTCTCATCCAGGTCAAGACAGGTACGACCAAGCATATGGGACAGGTTAAAACCTCATCCCTGTCAGCACTGGCTAAGGAAAACAAGGGACAACGAAGGATGTGCATCCTAAACCGCTGAGCTTTCTGCTTTCCCAGGATCAGTTCTCCCTTCCTTTCCTTAATGGCAAAACCCAAGAAATGGGGAGCTAATCTCTGCTAGTTTGTCTTAAGTAATCCCCTCCAAAGGGGAAGGAGATTTTTAAAAAATCGCAGAAATCGCAGAAACAGTCAGGTTGGAACAGACCCTCAGAATCACCAAGTCCAACCAATAACCCTACTCTACAAGGTTCACCCCTGTGAAATCAAATCACTGAAGAAGGTTCTGCCACATGCTTTGGTTTTCTGCAGTTTTTTAAAACGAAGTTTTTCTGTAGAGATTTGGCTCTTTCCAGAAAGGTGAAAGTGCAACAAGCTTTCAGCTGTCAGTCTCACAGGATTTCACTTCTGCTGACCAAAGTGAAGAGTCTGAAAATGCTGTGCATACTTTTAGCATATTTCTAACCAAAATAGAAAGAGAAGGGATGTAAATATTTACTGGAATTGTGTTATCAGATTGCACCCAGCAATCCACATTTGGATAATCTGCATTGCAAGAATAATCAAGGGAATAGCAGATGACTTTGAAAGGCTGTAGTGCTAGACGTGTTTCTTAACACAGACAAATTGCTCCCTGTTTTCATAAGGATAAAGAAAGCTCTGTGCTGATTATTGGGTTACAATCTTATTTCAGTTGTAGTGCCTGGAGACCCAGTCAAGATCAGGGTCTTTTGTTAGCTAAGAGCATGCAGTAAGGTCCTCTCCTTGGAGAGACTGCAGGATTAAAATCAGTCTAATGAGAATTGTTTAATGCATGAAACCAGGGAATTCCTGTAGTTTGTCCTGGCTGAGGATCAGCCCTGCTTCACCTGGTGCCCACTCCATCTTTCAGTTCCCTTGCTGTGGTGTTACCTTTTGGGTTGAAGGCTGATTGGACAGGCAAGGGAGGAGGGACACGAGTGTTGAGGTCTACTCTGCTTTGTTCCCAAACCTTTCTCTATTTAGCTCTATCCAAGAAGTGAGAATTGATAACTCTTGTGCTGGTGAGTCACTTACATGCCAGTCACTTACACGTCAGTCAGCTCCATGTGCCCCAACTGCACCTGTCCCACCATGAAGATAACAATGAGAAAACAAGTCTAACATTTGCTTCATGAAACAGGCATACAGAAGTCTGCCCTCCTCATTTGAAAGATGAGGTAAGTCTTTATACCTCTTCAGGAACTGGTTTGGCCCATTACCTGTAGGTAATGTGAACAGGGGAAGTTATCTCCAATTCCTACCCTTACACATTTGCTACATGGTAAGATGGGGCTGCCTTTACATCCCAGGTCTCTCATCAGTCTGATTCAAAGCTGCTTCTGTTTGCATTACATTTGAACTCAGCACTAAGTACGACTCATAGAGAAGGATGCAGTGGGTTTGGTAAGAGGTGAAGCACAGCCAGTTCATATGAGTGCATGATTCCTCCCGCCACATAGTGTAAGTGATACTTCTGCTGTACATTAGAGGGATGGAACTACAGAAGGGCTTGAGGACCAAATGGGTTGCTTTAATTATTCATCATTAGCAGCAGCTATTATTATTTAAAAGCTGCCCTTCTTAGCTTGATGTATTAACTGCTAGCCTGTTTCTTTCCTTGATTGCTACTATCCAATGCCTTGCAGTAGCTGCTCTACAAGTGCACCACTGCAAAATCTTGTCCATCAAGCTGGCTCAAACCCATTTCAGTTCCCTAGTAAGGCAGGTTTTCTGGACCTCCTTTGGGGGCTCTTGCTTGCAGTAATTCATACCAAACCAGCCAGTGCTTTGCTCCTCATGTTGGTCCCAAATGTGTGCTGGATTTCCCTTGCTATGTTCCATTGATATCCCTCTGAGCCTGACTCAGCTGCTGTGCACGATACATTCAAGGGAAGAATTCCCGCCAGTGGTGCCAGCACACCTTACTATCATCTTCATTTCCCCCTGAGAGGCACAGGCCCTGTTTACTCTTCTTTTAATAACACAGATGGTTTTCATAGTTCTCTGCCTTCACCTGCAGTTCTTCTCCTTGTCTGTTTAATGCTTCCTTCTAAGTGATGGCTTTGTCACTTAATCTCATTAAAACTTCTCTTCATTGAACTCCGAGAGCTGCTTATCAGACCGTAAGCCTAATCTCCCACTTGTAATTAATTTGTTCGCTGCCTCCTACATTTGGCATCATTAGATAATGGCATCACTCTCAAGGTCACTGATACACAAGATGAGGTAGACACCCGTGGCTGCAACACTTGAAGCCCTGCTAGCCTCCTCTTTCCTCCTCTCTTTGCCACACTGCTTGATTTTATTGGCAGCTTTCTCCCTTTCCCTCAGCCAGTTTCTGAGGCTTCCTGTCCAGCATGTGCTTCTGTGTGACTCTGCAGATCAATATCCTGCACTGTCGAGGGGCAAATGCTTTCTGATTTCCTCCAGACTCATCTGCATTTGTTTTCCACTTGCTTTGCAGTTCATTCCTGCTTGATCCAATAACGTAAGCATGTTGTTGCTGTGTTACATGTTTGTAAAACTTGCAGGGCCTTGTCCACATGGGCTCAGGGTTGTAAATGGGATACAGGAGCCTTTCACCTTTGGCCATTGGGCCCAGTGGACACTCAGTGGCTCACTCATCAATGGCATAGGTAGAAATAAATCACAAATCACTATGATGATTTGATGTCCATATTTTTTAAAAAGGAAGAAATCCTCAGGTACCAGGTAATTCCTGTTGGTGGCATGAAGAAAGAAACCAAACACTAACCTGAGATGAAAACCAAATCAGTGCTTCCCTACTCCCTGCAGATCATGTGAGATGCTGATATTCTACACTAGTGCAGGCTTTGCTGCCAGCCTGTGTATGAAGGTTTTTGCAGGGCCCTGCCCTGTCTGGGTTTGCTGGCTTGAGTTCTGTCAGTGATGAAATTCACAGGCTAGGAAAGGCAAGAACAATGCCTCTGACTCATCAGGATCTGCTGGTATAGAGTTGTCTGGAACCTTGACAGGCTCTGGAAATAGGGTCAGTCCTGATCCAAACTAAATCTATTCATTCTCCCCAATAGATCTATTTTCATCTCACATATCTCTCTGATCAGATGTAGTATCTAACAAACTCAAGTGGATTTGGCCCATTCTTTCAGTTGTTGCTGTTGCTCCTCTGGAAGCTGTCTACTAAACTTAAGTAATAGATGCACACAGAGCTGTCATTAGATCGTGGGCATTGGTATTCAATATGGTATTGATCACAGCATTCAGAAATTCAGCAGCTGTAGAGAGCAGCTCCAAATCCATTACACAGATCTGTGGGGAGGAAATCTCACAAGCAGTAAAAACTCAGGATTTTAAAGTCACTGGAGTCTGCAATTTTGTAATTGGCAATTTTTGTAAGTGTGCCTAATTTTTCTTGCCTGGTAGTCAAGAAGGAAATAATAAAACATATCCACTGCTGAGAAATTCTGCTGCCTTTTGGGAGAAGGCAGGCTGCTGTAAAACAGATATATGTATTTTTCTGAAGTGGGGGTAAGTGTAGGAAGGACATTTTGCCTCTGCTCACATAACGGCTGCAGATATGTCATCCCTGCTGCCTTGCTGGAAGCTGGTGCAGGGCAACCAGGTAGATCCAGCTCAGTCACTGGAGAGCAGCTCTGTGGAGTGACTGCATTCAAGTCGCTGAGTGCAACATTTTGGGTAAGAGGCAGCTCTTACCTGAGGATAGATGGTAATTACTCCCAGTGAAACACGCCTGGCTCAGCAGCAAGAAGATGTATTTGCAACAGAATTGCAAGCTGTTAGGAAATACATGTTTTGTTTGAATGAGTTGATGCCTCAGGATGATAGTTTAGGGCCAGGAAAACTTTATGGTTACAGTCAAAAGTAAGTTTCTGCTCAAAGGACACACTGATAAAAGCAACTGAATCAACAGACTTACTACTGAGATCAGAACTGGGTTTGGATCAACAGATAAATCTTCCAACTGTCTATACAATCTGCATTTCCTAAATCATCCTTGTTTTGGTCTCTGTCTGCAACACACTCCTCCAAAGCATGCTGAAAACGTCTTTTTAATCCCCTTACATAATTCCCTTTGTGTGCTGCACTGCCATTCTCTGTGCTCACACAGTCACTACACCAATGACATCAACTAAAGAACAAAAATAATTGTATTCAGCGCAGACTCTGCTTCCTCAGAGAGTGACACCAAGTTTGGTTTCATTCAGCTGCGAAGCGCTTGGGCCCTGGGCCCTAAAAACAACATTGCAGCGCTAAGTATTAGCTGTCTACTACCAAAAGGGATTTTTTTTTTTCCACTTAGTTTTATTTTTAATGATCCATTTGTCTCTCCAGACTCAGGGGCAGGCAGTGAGAGAGCTGTGATTTGCAGCCGCTGGCTGCCCGCTCCCTCCTCTGCTTCCATGGAAACACGTGTTGGATGAAGCGAAAGCAGGCGTAGAATTAAGCACATGATTTCCAAAATACTTGTTTTTCCTTGCAAAGAGTCCTTTACCTCTTGTTGGTACAAAACTCCAGGTAAGGAGGAAATCCCTCTAGGAAGAGACAATCTTTTGAATGCCTGACTGATGTTGCTGCACGGGTTGAAAGCATCCTCCCTGAGTAGGTGAACGTGCTCCTTTGTGGCTCAGAGGTGAAATACGTGAGGCAAGGCAGGCACAGTGGGTTTTGAAGCTCATGTCCTCATGATAGTGACATTTGAGGTCAGACAAGTTCCTTTTGTGTTACCTCCAACTCCCTGGAGAGATGAAGATCATACCCTCCTCTACACTTCAGGATGTCAAGGATACCAAATTTGGTTGTGTAAAAACTTCAGGTATCTGCTTGGGGGCCTCTCTCCTTCCTGGGTCATGGTAGAAAGAAAAGATTCTTTGCAGTTTGAGGTCAAAATGAGTGAGGGCTGGGGAAAGGGTGGTGGCTCACACAGACCTGCATGGCATAGGCAGGGCTCAGTGCAGTTTTTGGGTGGCTGGCAGGTTTTTATGGGTAATTGACTCAGAAAGAATGAACTTGCAGAAGAAAATGAACTTTAAGTGACTGGCACTAGCTCTCCCTGCATCTTTCATGTGGCAGTCTATCACTAGAAGGGCGCTTATCCTATAGGGATGCCAGCTTGCTCTGCTGCTGGAAGCCCAGGTGGAAACCCACTGCACAGCCATAGCTCCACAGGACTTGATCCTTCTGCAGGAATGAGTTCCTGCTATGGTGGCCCAGTCTGCAGGATCTGAGCTTCACCCCTGGCAGCCACATGCTGAGTAACTTCTACGTGACCCCTGTTTGTTGGAGAGAGGGAAAAAAAGCATCTTAGATGTGGTACCTCTAATGAGGCGCTGAGGTGAACAAGTTTCTGGGTGCTACTTATGTGAGATGTCTTTCTTACATAGAAAAGATAGGCATTTTATCCTCCATCACTTGCAAAACATCCAAATTTTGAAGGCCCTGCTGTCTGTTACATCCTAAGCCAAAAGCAGGGCAGAAACCTTTCTCAAAACAAATCCCAAGCCAAGCACTTTCAGCTGCAGGACAGCCTCCCATTTTGGTGGTTGGAAAGCCCATCCATCCTTGGCCTCTTAAAGCGCTGTCTCAAGCTTTGGGAGGTAAAAAATGTCACTCCATGTTATCTGATGATTCTACAAGTTTCACACCGATCAGAGCCCTTCATTAATTATTTATCTTCAGGGAAATATGCCAAAGGGTTCTGACACTTCAGATGTGCAAAGTAATTGCCACATTTACTTCCCAGATAATGAGAAGGCCAAAATAAATTGTACTGGGCTGAGCAGGTGTGTGTGGGTGGGCAAGGGAGTGGGGGCAGGAGCTCCCTGCCCTTGTATATAGTTTTGTCCATACCCTGAAGCCCACAGAGCTTCACCATGTCTCAAAGGGCTCAGGGCTGTCCCTTTGTGTGTCAGCGTGGGCTCAGCCTGGCTACTTCCATCATCCCCTCTGCACACCCCTGTAAGCAGCCTGTCTCCATGCATCACATCTCCCTTTGCTTTCTGCCCACTCCAAGGTTGCTCTGGTTCCTTGGGCCAACACGGTGGCTGCTGGTTAGTTTGATCTCAGTTGCCAGAGCAAGATTGGACCCTGTGTTGCACCCTGAGCGCAGGGCTGTGCTCCTCCCCGTTTGCTGAAACACACGGAGATGAGC
The DNA here is from genome assembly GCF_014839835.1 of Dryobates pubescens. Classification (NCBI taxonomy): domain Eukaryota; kingdom Metazoa; phylum Chordata; class Aves; order Piciformes; family Picidae; genus Dryobates; species Dryobates pubescens. The sequence goes on along the minus strand of NC_071616.1, from coordinate 18,331,828 downwards.
AGCAGCTCTCCCTGCTCCAAAATAAGTAGGTCTCGACTGCAGGTTTGCAACCTGAGCAAAACAAACAAATGCGGAGCAGCGTGGCTATATTTATCTGAAACTTGGAAGCTGTGGCTCACAGGAAACTTTGATCACTTTAATTGTCAGGCAGCCTGGGAAAAGAAAAAGGAGAGAAAACAAACAAACAAACAAGAGCACAGTTGAAAAACAAGTGATTTGGAAAAGTAAGAGCTGCCTCTTCCAAAATGAAGCAGAATCCCTTCTCTCCTGACCCCTAGTACTAGGCAGCCTAATCTACATGGCTGATGTCTCTCATCTTTAGGCTGGGGGTACTCAGAGGCAGAGATTCCCAAAGCCTGGCCCCACAAGTGCTGAGGATCAACAGGACCCAGTGTCCTGCCCTTCATTCAGCAACAGCTGATCACATCTACTGTACCTGTGAGAGATGAGGTCCATCCAAAACATGGCATTTGAGTTTGTTTTGTTTGAGTGTAAAAATATTGTGGTTATCTTAATTTAAAATTAATGTCATGATACTATGTTTTATCTCTGATTCATTTGCAAGAAATTAATTTTAAGTATCTGGCATATGAAATAGAAGAGCCTTAGATGATACACTAAGATATGCTTCTGGTCCTGCGTTTATGTTAAGACTGAGATATCTAATACAGTACCATGTGTCTTTTGGTGTTACTTGTCTCAGTCAGGGAATGTCAGCAAAGCTCCATGTACTTAAGTGTTTACAAGGAGTGGAACACTTGGGGAAAGCAGTTCAGAAATCCCAGCAGACCTTTTGCAATGCTCACCCAGACCTCTTCTACTATTTGCTTTGGAATTCTCTAGTTTCTGCAAAATCTAAACTTGTTGCAAGGAAGTTTACTATTCCTGCAGAAAATGTAGTATGCTGTCCTTCCAGCCCACATTGTTCATGTACCTTCTTTCTGTATCTCTGCAAACGTACAGTGACTCTAGAGTACTTCTACCCTAGCCATGTGCTATTCATTATTGAAGCAGAGTGCTTAAATGTACTGTGATGTAAGGAAAACATTGTCCCTTGTTCAGTTTTGTCCAGTGAACTTTCACGCTGCTTTTTAAGTGATAAAGATGGCAATATAATTCCATCTTACATATATACATCCAAATTCACTCTGTGCCCCCTATTACATATTCACACTCACCCCAGAGCAGAGAGCTATCCTTCCTTTGCAGAAACAATCAGGAAAATGTGGCTTATGGTGTTTAATGGTATCATCAGGCAAATCTGAATTCCTCAGGCCTTTTAGTTTGGTTTTCTAAATGTGAAATGGTTTTGCTGATCCATCTTTAATCCTTTGGCCATAAGAATGGGAAATGAAATTGTCTTTTCTCAGATACTCAACGTCAGCATCCAAATCAGGACTTTCTCATTGCGTGCAGAGTGGGAGAGTGAGGATACACGTTATTCAACAACTGCTCAGAGATGCAATCAGTTTTTCAGAGGAAAATAAACACGAATTCACTGGGTTTATCTGTATTCTGCACCACACACACACCCTCCCCCCTCATTTTGCATCTGTTTGCATAAGATGTCTAGTTTTAGGGATGACTGATGTGGAGTTCCTAATGAGCTGGCTCCAGGGTGTGGATTTTCATTACATGTTTTGCTGATTTGATGCTGGAAGCTTGCTTGACCTTGCTTATAGTATCTTCCATAAGATGTACACATATCCTTTCCTCTTCCTTTTGCCACATGTGAAGGATGTGCTGGGGCAGGGCCAGCCCCCTCCAGTACTCCAACCATCACTGCTTTTCTGTGTAGCTCTTCATCCAGCTGATGTCCTAAAATGCCCCACAAAACCATTTTCACTGTTCGTTTATCCAGCAAACACAACTCTGACCACTTTCCAGGCAATACTTCTGACACATCATTTCCTGATCTAATTCCTCTAATTACCCCAGAGACCCATAATAACATTTAAAACTCAGAGTGCTGCTTCACTGTCCAAAGCATTTCTCTAGCCAGGGCTCATATTTGCTCTCACCACAGCCCTGCTCATATTCTTTCTTTGCTTTTTATCTCCCACAGCCTTGCCTTGCCATTCCTATCTCACACCTCATTATTTTGTGTCCTTTGTTTTGCCTTTTGGATTTTTTTTCCCCTTGGACAGAATTGATGCATTAACTCACCATCCCTTCACACCATGCAGCACCATGAGCACTGCTGCAATGAGCAGCCACTCTCTGCCTCCTCCATCGCCTCTGCAAGCACTGTGGTGTTACATTCACTCAGGACCAGAGTGGCTGCTTTCTAACCTCCCCCCCCCGCCAACCTCTTCTCTTCTTCTGCAACCCTGGCCAAGATTTTTCCATATTAGCATCTGGCCTCCCAGCCTGAGAATGATCAAAAGCTGTGGCTCAGTGAGTGCCATCCCTGTCTTTGCAGAGAGCATTTTGGTACCCAGGTGTCTCACATCTGTAGAGCAGGCGGCTGTGGCTATTCCATCCAGTAGTGCTCTGTGGCTGTTTTCCAGAGAAAGCTGGGGTTGCCATGACAATTGTGTGTTGGTCGAGATGGTGCACTCATGGCCACAGCATCTGCACACCTCCTCCACTAATGCATTTATCTTTCCTGTCCCTTTGCACAGTGGGGTGTGGACAGCAGTGGGGGATGCAGAGATGCCCATGCTGAGATGCTCAAAGCAGCTCTCCAGCATGATGCAGAGTGTGGAGCAGCTCAGAGCCTGCTGGGTAACTCCCTTCCCCGAAAAAAAAATTTAGTTTTGGGGGGAACAAGGGCTGAGGAAAGAGGTTTGCTCTGCAGTAGGTCATTCTGCACATTTGCCCACCCGCCTGGGTTGAGCCGGCAGGAGGGGCACTTGAGCAGACGAGCAGCAGAAACGCTGCAAGCAAGAACCCATTTGCAAGCGCCCTCGGCTGCTTCTGAGGAATTCAGCCTGAATGAAGGGCTTGTGGCACTGCTGCAAAAGAAATCTTGGTCTCCTGAGCTTCTGTCTACAGGCTGTTGGTTTAATTTGCAGTCAAATTTGCACAATGGTAGTTGCATTTTGCACTAGCCCCTGGAACCTGGAACTTCAAAACCTGGGCCTGATCCCATTAGAGCAGGAGCCCTTAAGAAGCAGCCCCTATAAGATGGATGCAAGGCATTGGGCATTTCTGTGGGTGCATCTTTCCTGATGGCTGCACTGCAGCTACTTCAGCCCAGGACTTGGATGTGCAGAGAGGAAAAGGGCAGGACTTGATCCAGCAGGACCTGTCTAGTGCTGCTGCGTAGCAGAGCTGCGTTGGTGTGGCACTATGCCTGGCTCGCAGCCGGGCTGCCTGCCTGGGGCAGAGCTCGCTCTGTGCACCACCGCGCCACGTGCCCGTGTGCTTCTGCTGGCACCGTCTCTGCTCACGCTCTTATTTCTGCCTCTCACTGCCTCCTCCTCCCAGCAAAGCATCTCAGAGATGCCTTGCCTGCCTTGCAGAATACTGCTAGTGCAAGGGGAAAGCCAGTAAGATGAGCTGCTCTGGACCACCTGGTCTGTCTCCAGCACAGGACCCTGGCCAGGCAGTAACAGGGTCCCTGGTGGCTTGTGGCCACCCACGTGACAAAGTCCAGGCTTCATTTCCCCAGCCCAGGCACTTGCTTTGAGAATTTGCTATATGTGTGTCTTCTTCATCTGTTCTGGGCATGCTTGGTCAAAGAGGAGGCTCTACTTCCCCCCAGAATCCTTCCCCAGCTCCAGGAAGGATTCCACTGTTTCCAAGAGCAATGCAGTCACAATTCATCTTAATGATATTGCTTGGTCTCCACTGGTTCAAGAGTGAGAGCCAATAACACCAGCCCACAAGTGGCACTGCAAAAATGGGAGGCTTCTTTGCTAGAGCAGCAGATGTGCTGCAGAAATGTTGTGCTGCTACATCTGTGCTGCAGAAATAAAGCCTTAAAAACAGATGATGCCCCAAATTTAAATAGACCAAGCAGGCCCAGAGACTGAAGAGAGATGATTCCCAAGGTCATGCAGGAAGCCTGTGGCTAACGTGAGGATTGAACATAGATCTCCTGAGGCCTAGCCACGCTGTGGTCTCAGAACTGTCTTCTCTTTTGTCTTCCAGTCCATTAGGAAGATCAGTTAATGAAATGGAATGAATAATGCCAGCTGCAGCACCAGCAATGCTGTAAGGAAGACAAATTTAGCATCACAAGCTTAAAAGCGGCAGGCTTGAAAATGGAGGTAGGCTGCAAGTGCCAGAAGAGCCTGCTCTGCAATATGTCAGCTAGAGTTTTAAGGTCTTGTCAGCTTTACTGACCAAATCTTAAAGAAGGAATGAAGATGCAGCAACTACCTCCCCCAGAGAGAAATGCCCAATTTTAAGGTTCCCAGCAGATGAAAAAAACATAGTCCCACTGGAAAGAATCAAAAGACTTTTCTAGGTCAGTGGCAGGAATAGAGCCTTCATTTCTGTGATCCTCATGGTTCAAAAATATCATTAAAGAACCAAGAGAAATTATCTTCTGATGAAGAGGCAGGAGTAAATCAAAACTGATACTTACATGGTACTGTTGCTAGCAGTAGTCCATGAGTTCAGATGGCATTACAGAAATGTCACCATTTCTGGAATCCTCTGATGAAGAGGATCTTGCCAGATTCATTGGGGGATTGCACATCTGCAGTTCAAAAACCAAAATGGAAAATTGTTTCTTAACAATAGCACCAAATGACTCATTTACTAGGCTTCGAGAAAAGGTCTCTCATTCCTGGGGAAGGAAGGAAGGAAGTGCAAAGTCTGTCTCACCTGATTCTTTCACCCACTCATTTGACTCGCATCACGTGGTTGTTGCCAAAGACCTTATGATGATAAACTCAAATGCTGAGCAAAACATGGGCATGAAGAACATTTCTGCTGAGCAGAAAGTGAAGCAGAGGCAGCAGAGCAGAAGCTCATCAACATACCTCAAAACACACTTCTTGTCTTTGTGAACAACCCAAATATGTTGATTGATGATTTTAAAAGACCCTCATAAACCCATTTCCAGACTTCTAAAAGAATTCACAGGGAAGCTGGAACATTATGTGACATGCCATGACACCAGCATCAGAACAAGAGGACACAGCCTCAAGCTGCACCAGGGGAGGTTTAGGCTGGGTGTTAGGAAGAAGTTCTTCACAGAAATAGTGAATGGCCTTTGGAATGGGCTGCCCAGGGAGGTGGTGGAGTCACCATCACTGGAGGTGTTTAGGAAGAGACTGGATGGGGCACTTGGTGCCATGGTTTAGTCCATTAGATAGTGTTGGGTGATAGGTTGGACTCGATGATCTCAAAGGTCTTTTCCAATCTGGTTAATTCTATTCTATTCTATTCTATTCTATTCTATTCTATTCTATTCTATTCTATTCTATTCTATTCTATTCTATTCTATTCTATTCTACTCTACTCTACTCTACTCTACTCTGCTCTACTCTACTCTACTCTACTCTACTCTATTCTTCAGACTTAAATGACACCAGTTTAAGACTATATTGTCCTTTTTTTCTTCAGTACCAGGATATTGATTCTTTTTGTGGTTTAAAGACCTGGGGGGGAGGGGGGGGGGAAAAAAGAAATTTGTCACTGAATTGCATCTTCTAAGAGAAAACACCAAAGACCTGGGGAAAAGATATCAAGGACAGATCTATACTACCTATGCTGTGAATAGTGATGGACCTGAAATAGCCATGAGCATCTCCCAGCTCATGGCCTTTACACCTGAGCTGGCTCTGAGCAATTCCACAGCTCAGGAAATGTGTTGGACAAGACAGCAGGAAGGATGAGAGCAGAGCCAGGATCTGACCCATCCCTCTGCTATTGACAGCCTCCTCATGAAAATGTAATTGCTGGCTGCCCTTTCCTTGGGAGTACACTGGCAAAATTTCCCCATTGCTCTTTAAAGCTTCAAGACATATTAATGCAACTTTTAAAATAGCATCCCCTCTATTTTTGTGGCTAATGCTAAGAAGAAATTAGCTTAGAAGAAAACCCTAATGATCTCCCTTAATGCTATTTTTCTCCTAAAGTGCTAAATGTCATAATCTTACAGCACCACTCTGCAGATCTGGTGCTTGCCCTCAATGTGTCCCACAATGTGTTGATGTGGAGTGATGCAGAGCACTATTCTGAAAAACACAAACAGTCCAAAGTGCCTTAGAGCAGAACTGGTGATGGCTTTACCTCTGTCTTTGAATTTGTTATCACTAAACATCATTTGAAACCAATGCTGATTTCCACCCTGCCTTCCAACAAGACAGTTAGGGGACAGCCCTGAAGTTTAGGGCCATGTGTGATCCTTCCTGGAACACCAGTGGGTACTTCTGAGCTCTCATGGACTATTATGTCACTTCAAGTATATTTATCTAAAAAGACTTAAATGTTGCTAACTCTGACCTCATCAGAACTCAGCAGCAGTGCAGGTAGGCTGGGTCACTGTGGGAGGACCTTTGGAAGGAGCCAAGGTAGGGCTTCACATGGCTTATTGTGTCTCTGTAAGCAGCACAGCCCTGGTGGCCCACACACCATGTCAGGGTGTTCAAGTCCTTTGTTGAGCTGCAGTTTGCACTTCATCTAGTAGACCCTGCTGGGATTGGAGGCATGGAAAGAAATGAGGCAGACAGCAACACCCTATTTGTGTGTTACCTTGGCCAGAGGTTTCCTTCAATGGGAGCTTAGAATGGATTGAAAGCAGTCAGGTGACTTTATTCTATGGAGTCCTTACCCCACACATCTTCCACACATGGGTGATTATCTCCAGCAGAGCTAGAGAGCTACTTAATAGACAGATACTGATAAGCCCACTTGGCTTGTGGCTGTGCCATCAACATTGGACTTTAGGTGACCTCACTGAAACATCTTAAGACCTATAATCAGTGACATCAGTAAAACAGTAACATCTCTAATTCAGTAACATCTGTAGTTCAGTAACATCCTGCAGCAGAAGTCTTACCATGGACAGGGCTCTGAAGGGAAGGGAAGCAAATCCCACTTACTGCTTTTAATCCTGCTTCTGTTCATGATGGCAGGAAAATTCTCTGCCAACATTGCAATTGATGCCAAGATCTGTGCATGTTAAGAGACATGTGCCTTTTAAGAGACAGGCAGTGCTATGGTTATTTGCTCATTCCAGTCTGCCCAGTAAACGCTTACTTGGTGGTCCTGGTTTAGTTCTTGCAGAGAAGTAGTTCTTATCCTCAGTCTATTGATGGCCAGCTGCTTAGTCCTAATTCTGGCCCACTGTTTGCTGAATGCAGAATTTAAATTCTCATTGCAGAAATGCATTTTTAATCAATTACCATTTTAGTCCTGGATCCACCCAGTGCTGATTGGGATTTTGATGAACTTTTTGTGGACATCTGTGTAGACACACATATGGTGTTAATGCCAGGTGCTGGCTCTGTCCCTCACCTGACTCAGCTCCTGGAATAAGTAAGTGCATACCAAAAACCTCCTCAGCCCATCCATGTTACTGGTGATAAAGTGACGGGTTGTGGTGTTCATGATTTAATGTAACTCTGGAAGTAGAATGGGACAATCTAATCCTATGGGCCAAGTCTGAAGAGACATTTATCCAAAAGGAAGATTTTAAGTAGGAAAACTGATGGCATGGTTCGTTCTGGTGGCCTGGGGGAGATGGAGACCTGAATCATCACTGTTTCACACAACAGTGAGATGTTAAATGTACATGGACCACCCTACTGTCCAAAGAGAATCTGTCTTTTATAACTGACTGAGAAATGTGGGTAACAGTCAGACCAACCAGAGATTTTGTGTATTCTCACTGCTGTATAACAGTAACATCTCTGGGTTTTGAGGGGGGACTTCAGGATTTATGTTTCACGTGGATGATGACTCTGGTTTATACACACTGCTTGTAAATACCTTGTGTTATGGATTAGTGCTGGAACCCTATTGCAGAGCTGCAAACGGCATGCAGGGCAAAGTGTATCAATAGGGATATTTTCTGCTCTTCCAAAGGATCTAAACCAATCAGTCCCTGCTGAGAAATCATCCCTTGCCAGCCTTTTTCTTTTTTTTTTTTTTTTTTTTTTTTAATTAAGCCAGGAAGAATGCAAAATCAAGACTTGCAACATTGTATGCAGATTATTTAATCTTACTATATGCAATGACAAGTGAAGCCAGTTCTGCACCAATTAGTTAATTATTTCCCTGTTAGGGGACTGAAGATGTTGGATTCAAGCCTAAGCAAGTCTTTTGGGGGATTTAAAAAATGCTTTTGAATCATGAACAGTAGCTGTTAGCCCCTGTAATGCCAGCAGAGTTTCCTAGGTAAATCTTTCCCCTTAAATTTTGGCATTCTTCTATGAGATGAGTTACCTGAGGGAAGGATAAGTGACCTACCATAAGTGACAGTGGTGGAGATGTCTGTTGGCTCAGGTGTTAAAGATCATTTTTGGAGCCAAAAGAGCAGAGAGGTTCAAACTTCATTCTTCATGCTGATGTGTACATGACCCCCTGTGTCTGTGCTGTGTGTCTCTTTCCATATAAAAAAGCCAAACTCAGTCTAATGTGGCTAAAGTGAAACTACTTCATGAACTAGCATGGTCTGAAAGATTACATACAGCCTTGGTGCTGAGATACCAGGTGTCTGTCAATGATGACTGCACCAAGTCCTACATGCTGTATTCACTCTTCAGTGAATAGGGCAACTTTGGGGGGAGTTTCTTTGTGATTAGTAACCACTCCAAAATCTGAAAAGGAAAATAAGTTGGGTGGATGTGAAACATTTTCTTTCCCAGTATTCACCAAGTATGGCCATTGCTTAACTATGATGTCTCTGCAAGGCTGTTTATTTATTGATGGGGAAACCAAGGCAGAGACAGTGTCTTACTAGAGCAGGAGTGTTGGTGTTGGTGTTGAAATTCAGCTAGTAGTGGGCTCACTGTTACTACAGAGAGCACTTGCTTTTTCAAAAATTGTCCTGTTTACCTGCACCTTGAATCCTGGTTTATGCAGCATGTTGAGTAGTGAGAGCAGGCAGTATCAGTACCCCATGCATGCTAACAGGGATGCAGCTTGCACTGCTTGGCATGCTGGTGTAGCAGGGCTTGGCAGGAGGGGCTGGAGGGCTATGTGGGTCACCCCATAACTGTGGGTGCTCATGTCTGCAGTGGGAGGAGGGTGATCCCCAGTGGTGTGGATAATCTGCTGTTAACACTCTGCTGTTTTCCTCTGGTTCTGGAAGAGTTTTGACCAAAAAAAAAAAAAAAGGCAAAACGGGAGTTGATCTGTTGGGGTTGGATCCTGCCCTTGTTTTTATCCTGCCTGCTCCCTGACCTCACCCATCTGGTCAGAGGAGTGGTGGGAATCAAACCTGGAGGGGTTCGACAACATTTAGCCCTCACAAAAAGCTGAAGAAAACCCTGTATTTCATCACTCTTAAGAAATTTCTGGAACATGAACAGTCACAACCGTACAGCCACATAGGAAACACAGTTCAACCCCCGCTTGCATCCCCCCTTCACCCACACCCAATTTGTTTTTATTTCTTTACCATCAGGTTGTCTTAACCATTTCGATGGCTTAGGAGGCTAAGCCGCCGAGCGCAAAGCTTTTGATTTGAAAGGGGACCGCATCCCCTTTTCAAAGGAGCCTGCTCCCTAGGGCAACCACATCACACTGCTGATTTGCTGCAGTGGAGACCGCAGCGCGTACAATATGCCCTCCCCCCTCCGCCTGTGCTGCTTACAGCATCAGTCCGGAGCCGAGCGGGGAGACGGGAGCGGTACCCGCTAACCCACCCCTGCTCGGGAATGCCTGACTGCTAACGCAGTGCCTCCGACCAAAGGACCGGCAGTTCCTCCGCTCTCCGAGATGCAAGCCAATGCCGATTCCACCAAGATGGACTGTCTTTGGAGCAACTGGAAATGTCAGGGTATTATATCTATTCTAGTGTTGCATGCTAGAAGGACTGCATGTCAGAGAAGGCAAAGGCAGGATCCATCCATTTTCGCATTGTTCACCTGTGGGCCTTTGCATGCTGTTTTCTCTCCCTCCCCGGAAAGCTTTTCTTTGGGGGTAATTTAAGAAAGAGAAAAAGGCCTTAATTTTGTTCTTTGAATGTATTTCTCCCGTTTCCGGCTGCCTCATCCTGAAAGTATCCAGGATACAGGACCTTCCTTCCCACCTTAGGGCTCACTCCCAAAGCATCCGCCCTTGCCGTTAGCGGTTTCATTTCTCATCCCTGCCTCTCTCCGCCGGGCTGCTTCTGGCCATGGTTTGATACCTTTCGGGCATTGGGAAAGCCGGGTGACGGTGAATCTGTGCCTGCTCGGGCTCGCGAGGGTTCGAGGTGGTTGCGTTGGGCGCCTCAGTGCATCCTGCCCACGGACACACCCATGGAGAGGGCTTAGCCTAGCGTCGACACAAAGAAAACGCAGCTTCGGCAAGGAGTGCGATAGCACCGAGGCAGCCGTGGCATTGCTACCCACTTTCTACTTTGCTGTAGGATTGCCTTTTAAAAAAACCAACAAATTAATCCCTTCGTTGTGCTTTCCAGCCCTCCGCGGTCAACGTGTTGCGATGATGTTGTGTCGCTGCGCAGCAGGCGAAGGGAACAATAGCATCTCCCTTTTGGGCTTATTTTCACCTTATTTTGAGCGGGTCAGTGTCTGCGCTGGGTGGGGCAGGGTACCTTTCCGGGCGCCTCGGACAGCTTTTCAGCCATTTTTAGTTAGCTTCACACTTCCCAGCCAGCATCCAGCCTTTGTTTTGACAAAAGACAGTCTCTGTGACGCTGCTCGGTGGGTAGATTAGAGGGAGAAAAGCTAGCAGCTGATCCCGACGGGCAGACTGCTGTCTGCTTTGGGCAGGCATTGCTGGAATGTATTTTTTCATTTTAAGGTTTCCTGGAATCTATTTTTTCATTTTAAGGTGCATGTTTACGCTAGACGGATGGTGGATGATGATGATGCTCACAAGAGGGGCCCTTGGAGAGAGGTGGCTAATATCATCTCATGAAAGGATCCAGGATGCTTACAGACATAGTTTCATAAACACAGCTCAGTGTAACAGAAGACAGAAAACCTTTGGGGAGGGGAGGGCAGAGGTCTTTCAGGAAGACATGTCTCTAGGAAACTGGATATTTTTGCAATCTTAATGCTGCACTTAATTATATTTAAGTCTGAGAGGTTTTTAAGGAAGATGAGCAGCTGGAAAGTAAACATGCACCTGTTAAATGCCAGCCTCAGCAGCTCAGGCTCTCCATGCCTGAATCAAGAGCTAGGGGTTTCTACAGGGTTGCTTGATTCCTTAAGCTTACATGGGAGAGCCACAGCCAAACTTCAGGATCTTTTCATCCAAGCTTTGTGGATAAACTCCCTTGTTAGGTGGGGTGGGGTTAGGGGTTTTGTTTGTTTGCTTGCTTGCTTGTTTTTTGGTTTGTTTCCCAAAAGGCTCAATATTTTACTCATCCTTATAAAAACCTTAATTTGCTGAGTCAGATTGCTGAACCACCTGTATTTAGAAGCAAACTAAGTATTTTACCTCTTTATCAGACAAAAAATTACATATTTTCATAAATTAAAAAGGGGGGCAATAACAAATTTTATGCTGCTGTTCTTTAATTACAAATTAATAATAATAGTGGGGTTTCTCTCCTTCTCTGCTCTTCTTTTTGAAACCAAGAGATAAATTTGATGAAAATTATATGACACAATATGTCCCATGCTAATTGGGAGGAAAAAAACCCAAACCAACAACAAAACAACAAAAAAAAAACCAAGCACAAAAAACTAGATCTGAAAAGATCAACGCAGCTAAAATAAATCACTTGCCTCACTTTCACGTTGTCTGCATATCTTCTTATTTTTCTTGGGTGGTGCTTTCAGATTCAAAAATGATTCTGCAGAAAAGATGAAAAAGATACAGAAAATTATTTTTGTTGGCAAAATTCTTTGATCAGTCCCAGATAAAGTAAAAGAAATTAAAAATTCAGTGGAATGAAGACTACAGACTTGATTCATTGATTCTTTTCATATCTATTATTCATGTAGTTTCTGTCTTAACCTAGAATATCAATTTTGAGCAAACCTGGAGCTGTATAATTTTTGGCAGCTTTATTATCAATGGAATTATGGTTCCTTTTAGGAAACTTTGGAATAGGTCTGTGAACATAAGAGATGAAAACACAAACCTCAATAAACACAGAGCATATTTTTACTGAAATTATGGAGATATAACATTGAGGTTAACATAAGTTTTGATTAATAAACAAACCTGCAACTAGCTATATTGTTGGTTTGCCCTCACATTGCTTGCAACTGGTGTAAAATTGGGTAGACATCTTGAGAAGCTGCAGGGACAATTGGTGAAGATCTGGCTTTGCCCCACCTAATCAACATATGGTTTTTTTCCTTGCAATGAAGCAACTGATGCTGCTACATATGCTTAGAAGTATTGCAATGTGTTTTACTTTCCTATCCTGAAGCTATAGCATGATATGTCAATGGTAGATAAGGATCCAACCCCTCAGGGGAGCAAGAGAGTGAATCACCCCTGCTGGGTATATTCATCAGTCAAAATATTGTCACAGGCAGCTTGGGGGAATTGCAGCTGGCTTCCACACCCAAGTCAGCTTCCTCACTGGAAGGTGATGCATTTGAAGTAGGCTGGGGTAGAGCCATGCATAATACATGAGCATGCGGAGGAGTTTCTCTGCCTGACCATGCTGGTTGATGTGGGCCTTCATGTAACAACCTATGGCCACTGCCAACCACATGATGCATCTCATTTAACAGCTTCCAGAGTGGAGCTGCTGGATGAGGTATGCCTCCAGGTGCAAGAAATGGAGCAGGTCTCTGTGTCTTCACCAGGTACTCGACCTAGCTTGGCAGGACTCATCCCCATGCCTTTCTGGAGAGGTTTCCCTGGGTTAGGAAGCTTGATGAAACTATTTAATGTTAGTACACCAGTGCCCATGAGTATTCCCTTTTCCACTTCTACTTGCCAGCTATTGGGTGATCATAAGTGACATGCTTGTTCCTGCAGCCTCATGGTCCTGTAAGATAACCTATTGAAAATCCAGAGGAAAAGGCCTGTAAATAGAAATAGTTTATAGAAATTATCCTAAATGTTATCCATATTATAATTACAATTTAATGTGGAAAAGGACTGCAGACTTCTGGGACTGAAGTTATTAAATAGCATTTTCTTGCCAGCTGTTTCCAGAGAGCAAAATTCCTTACTTGGCTGATATATCAACTAGTTTCCAGAGGGTGCTGAGAAGATGCACCAACTATTCATGGCCTCATTCTGCACTTTAAGACTGGTAAAGACATTCAGTGGCTGTAACATGGATACATACTACTAATCTATATTCTAGCTGACAGTTCTGAAGTCTGTCTGATAACAGTTACTATCATGAAAATATTACTTCAGCCAGGTTGTCCCTTCAGTGCTTTCCTGAAAACACTGTGTGCTGAACCTCAGCTGGGATCCACTTGTCTTGTTCAAATGAGCTCTCTCTCTTTTGGGCCACTAAAGGTCTTGGTGTCCTAGTAGTTGGCTCTTATGCTAGACCTTGACAGAGATAAAATCTTGGAACCCAGTCATTGTCTGATGGAACTTAGTTTAGTGAAGTTTCACAAAATTCAATAACTGATGAGGAATTGACTTCCTAGGTTCACAGTTCATTTCCTGTGAAATTTGTCAAGATTTTTTTCCACTTCCAGATTTGCCTTCATTTTTTGTTGCTGCTGCAGAATTTGTATCCATTCTTTCTCAAGCACATTCCTGTTGATCCCAGTACAACTCGCAAGATAAGAGCTTAGAGGACAAACTCTCTTAGATAAGCTTTACACTATCCCAACAAACATCTTGACTTAGGTGGTATCTAAAAAACAGTGAGATTTCAATAGTTCACCCAAAATGTGCTCTGCACCTGTTCTATGCCATGTCTGAGGTATTTTTTTTTTCTTTTAAGAATAGATGGACAAAAATCTTTCACTGCTGGTTCAAAGAGAAAATTCTCCCAAATCAAGATTATTTTACGGTATTACCTGAGAAGTAACTTAAAATCTAGCAAGTGGGTGATGATGTGACAACAGCTGAAGGTAACATTGGAAGGTAACATTGGAGGGCTACTTTTGCTTTCATTAGGTCTCTACAAAGTGAGTTGTGGTGAAGCTTTCTTTGATATCAGAAGGGATACTCTCTCCACGTCATAGTTAATGTTCACAAATGACATAGGTCTGCGCCATTCCATGCAAAAATTTACAGATATTCAGATGTGTGGGTGGATTAAGGAAGAGTACAGATCCATTATTTTGGTCCAGAAACCTCTCAGGAAATCTTACCATTTCCATAGTATCATGTGCATTCAAGGACTGCATTCAGGGACTCTGCTTGGTCTCTGTGGTTTCTGCTCACCCAAGGTAAGAGCAGTAACATTGTCCATAGAACTTGGCCACAGCAGTCAGTGATACAGTTTGGTGAGAAGGTATGTGGAGAAGTCTTTCTCCTGCTGCTATGTTAAATACTGTGTTAAAGAATTTCTCCTGTGAAAGCAATAACAATAATACTAATAGTAATAAGAATGCTAAATAACACTACAGTAGACTTGTGTGCAGCATGGTTGTAGCCAATTCCCTTCTGTCCACCCAAGCCAAATCTTGTGCCTCACATAGAGTGATCAATCAATATTCTTTTGCTCACATCTTGACCTTGCAGATAATGAGAATATAATGCGGAGGGCATGCTATGTCAAGACTTTCCTTTTCCCTCATACTATTCCTGCTCCAGGTCTCCTCTCATATGAGTTCAAGGACCAAGAATAGCTGAACTTTCATGTTGAATCTTGGGGCAGGTGGATGATAAAGATATAAAGCTGAACTGAGGACAGAAAGTTAATATACAAAGTGTCTACAAGAGGCAGAAGAAGTAGGGAGGCATCCCTCAAAGTGGAAGATAAGAGATGAGAGATGCCTCATGAAACAGCATGGCTATTCTGTCTTGGCTCTGCTGTTAATCACAGCAGTCTCCTGAAGACACCAGACTGCTCATTAGATGGTGTATCCATCTGTATTACATTTGAATCAGATCTGTTGTGGGGAAGAGAGCAATGAGTACATGGAATTATCCAACGGGGAGAAGAGGCAAAGTCTGGTCTCGCAGCCTGTGGTTAAAGCTGCAGACCGGAATTTGAGTGTGAGCAATATTTCCTTCTATTCAAAGACATGCAGCATTGTTGCTTTCATTGTCAAATATTGCTGTGACAGTGTTTTAAACAAAATTGCCCTTCTTGAATATGTTTCTTGATCTTTTCACTTCCAGTAGGTCTGAGAAATGCCTCATGAAGCCATTTTTCGTTTTGAAGTCATAATATTACACTGTATACAGCATTAAAGGCTGCTTTTAGGTTTTTCTCACTTCTCATTGCTACTACTATTACAGAGGGAATGAAGCTGTACAACACATTGATTTTACCTCCTAAAGAGGTCTAGTGGGACTTCTATTGTGAGGAAGGCAGCTTGATCACATCCAAGGGTGTTACAAATATGCTGAAGAGCATATAACCTCTTATTCCATCTTCAAGGCCCATAGGCCTCATTTGATGGCTGGATACGAGGCTGTTGCACATATTTTTTTGTATTAGCTTCCATGTAAATGCTGCTTGGCACACATTCATTTTTCATCCAGTTGCTGCAGTAGAGGAAAAAAATGCAAAATCAGAGGGAGAGAGCTGAGATTTTCAGAGGAAGGGAGGGGGAAGATGTGAATTGTCCAGTTTGTGCTTAATTAATCTTCACTAATTTCCATCTTAAAATGCTTTCTTTGAGACATGGAGGGGCAAGGTGGCCATTTCTCCTACAAAAGCATTTTTCAAAAATATAAGCATGCAGGAATATGAAGGTGTAAGGACATTTTAACTACAAATTGCCTTGAGGTACTCTGTTTTCCCTCTGGGATCTCCATTTAGTTGCCTTTGACTGCAGCTGCCCAATGCCACAGTTCTTCTGGGGCCACACTGTCCTCACATTGCCAACACATCCTAAGGGAAATGGATTAAGGAGCCTCACTACTTACTGCACCTCGGCCATCTCAAGTTGTTTACCCTTGTCCCCAGCACTGCCCTTTCCAGCCCACAGGCCTGCCTTCTGGCTGTTTTGATGCCAAATATTGAGGAGCAGAAACACTTTCTGCTGAAAGCGATGATGAGAGCTGAGAGAGCTTTCAGGCATGGAACTCACAAGGAGTTCCTTACTGGCACAAGCATTGCATGCTGCTGCTGCTATATGTATTTGTGAGACTGCTTTTAGCTTGCCTTACAAACATGGATGTTTACCAGCTACTCATACTAACAAGTGGCTGCTTTTATCACAGAGTTTGCCTTGGCATCTTGTTAGCCTGGGGGTTGGCCCCAACTGGAGGAGTCGTATTAGTTTGATGAGATGAAGTTATACCAGAAAGTATTGCTGAGAGAGGGATTTGGCACCTTTGAAAACTTTTTCCTTCAAATAGAAGGCTACTTGAGTAACATTTTACAAGTTCTGCTGTTAAAAACACAAGCAGGCGAGACTATCTCATCAGACGTGCTCCTCCTGAGTAACGCTTCAACGGTGGCTGCAGTGACCTGCAGTACTGCAGGCACTGCCAGGCAGCTGGCAAGGCCTCCTTAACAGATACAAATACTTTTGAGTCTGAGGCAGTTCTGGCAAAACCCAGAATTCTTTTATACCTCCACAAATGAGCCAGAGCTCTAGTGTGTTTTACTGGAAAGAGTTCAAAATGACCCAGTGCTGCTTCCCTCCTTCCAGGAGGCTAAAGAGAGATCATGGAAAGCTGCAGCTGAACAGTTTCTGCATGTTAATGGGCATGGTTGGGATTTTAGAGATGGGATTTTCACCACAGAAAGAACTCAAAGTTCAGTGAAGCTGAGGCTAATTCCAGTGCCTGTTTTCCAAACCCTGCTTACAAATTCTGGTTGCAAAACTTAGGTGGTCTGAAGCTGGCATTTTGGCTCTCAGAAATGCGTCTTGCTTAGCCAGGCAGATTGACACACTGTCCACTTGCATGCACATCACATATCAACAGGCTCAAGTGGCACCAGCCTTCTACTTCATGCATATTCAGCATGAATTGCTCAGAATCATGCCATTGTAGTCAGGTCTGGACAGTGCTGGGTTCAGCACTCACACAGTGTCTGCACACACCCAGTGCTTGCAGGACCCTTAGTCACACTAGGACCTCTTACTCGTTCCCTACAGACTGACCAAAGTACTTAATTATTTTGTCATTAACTCATTCCCCTCTCCTTTAATCTATCTAAGGAAGGCTGTACCTGTGTAAGAGTCAGATTCAAAGGCTATCTCAGCCTTGCTGAGCATAGGGCCAGCATGTGCTGGCAAGTGGCCCTGCAGAAAGATGGGTGTGATATGCAACTCCAGCTCATTTCCTAGCCCTACTGTCATCATGTGCTGGAGAGGCCAGTCTGACCCTATGTGATTGCCCTTTCAGAGTACAAAGAAAGGGTTGCAGGCATAAACACACACAGATACCCTTTATCAGACACTCTGGCCACCATTTATAGTTTATGACCTGCTGGAAGGCAGTAAGCCCATGGGGTCAGCAAGTGCTTGAGGGAGTTGTTTGATCTCTGAATCAGTTTTGTATGAATATAGGATGTGATAAAACTCAAAGCAGACATATAAATGTGGGAGGTAAATTCAAGCTTCCCATTTGAAATAAATTTTAAAAAAGGATGTGGAGGGGGCTGATGCACCCAGTTTGGGGTTCACCTCATAGTATAGGAGCAAATTTCTCATTCCTTTACCCTTGGTATTTAATTACATCACTAGATGCTTATGTGACAGGTATTTCTGCTCTGGTGTAAATGGTTATAGGAGAAAATGGTACCCAAGGAAGTCAGGTAAAGGATCCCAGCTATGAGTTTGTGCACCCAGCATGCTTCTGCCTGCTTGTTAGTAGATTTATGTATGTAAGGAAATGTAGGGCAGAAATAAAGTAAAAAGCCTTTGAAGCGACTGAAGCTGCGACTGAAGGAGAAAATATGTCTCTGAAACATAGCTGAGGTGTTTGCAGCACCATCTAAATTCCAGGGGAACTGATACAGCTCAAGTCCCTGAGGCCTGACAGGAAAAAAAAGTGTTTTCATCAGGAAAGCTCATGAACCACGGCTGGACCTCATGAATCTCCACTGATTACTTGCTCTGAACTCGCCTTATATCCCCATTCTGCACACAAGGTGCCACAAGTTTCACCTTCTTTCTGCTGTGCCATTTGCAAGGTGATGTGGCTCACCCCCTCCTCCATAAGGCAGAGGAGGAGGAATGGCTGCAGGAGTTGCAAAGCCTGCCTGAACAGTTGGATGTGGCAGCAGTCCTGCTACTCCTCATCCCAGTGAGGGGGATGAGGAGAAGGTAGATTTGGTTCCTGGCATTAAAAAATCCTAACTGACCTGCTGTGGGTGGGGTTAATTGTGCTCCCAGGCTGATCCTGGACACCAGGACAGCCATATGAAAATCATTCAGCTTGTATCTCCCTCCTTTGTGCAGAGTTTCTCCACCTAGCAGTTGGCATATACTTTTTCCATGATCTCTCTCTCCCAGGTCTCCTTTGACTGGCAAAAGAGGCCAGCTGCATTTTCATCTCCTCTCTTGTGCATGCACATGTCCCCAGAACTGTGTCATTTGGCTTCTGTCCATCTTGCTCTGAGTTGTGGCAAGCCTTTCCTTACGTGGTACAGCTTAGTAAATACCCCAGTCACTTCATGATGAAAGGGGCAAGTTTCAGGATATATACACACTTGGACAAGTCTGTCTTGAGTCATTCAGTATCTTTCTTGTTGAGGAGAATTGGAAAATGCAATTTGTCATCTCTGTGTGAGAATATAGCTCACCTCCAGTCCACAGGAGTAAGAACTAGAAGATCCTAGAAACAGAGAAGGCTTAGCTGATCATTTTGAGTCTTATCATCAATTAGGATTGACTTAGGTAACTCTTTGGGAATGGGCTATTGTATTTTTTGGCTCAGCCCTCACTTGTTTGCCTGTCTACTGCCTGTGTCCCAGGTCATGTTTTCCCCTGGTGCATGGCCTTTTTCTTTCATCAGTAGATGATGCTCTATGTATGGCATACTGAGCTAGCTCACCTGTGCTCATTTCATTTAACATGAAAGTATTTTGTGATATAAAATTTATGTATCTCAGAAAGTTGAGATTTGCATCAATTTCCAATACTGTCTTCTGACATGGGAATTTATAAGCACAAAAATGATCAGGCTGTGAATAATACCTCCTTCTCAAATGCTCACTGGTGAAAGTACACCAGTGGTGCTGTGCTGGAAAATTTTGCAGAACTTAAATTGAAAAAGAGTATTTAAAATGTTAAAAACTAGAGACTTGTGTTCTGGATGCCATTTTGTAAGGATGGTTTGCAAGTTTCATACTCCAGCACCTCACTGTAAGCTCCAGTTTGCAGTGGAGGTCCAGCTGCCAGCCTGAATACAGCTAGATATATGTCCATGCCCTGATTGTGCTATAACTGCACTTTGGAGCATTCCCTAGTCCATGTCCCTGTATTTCTGCAGGCGTGAGACCTGGGCATGTATCTGAAAAGACTCTGGCCTGGTCTCTGATTGGTAAAGTCAGCACCCAGAATGCCAGCGCATACCAGCTGTCCTTTGGCTTCCACGTGGCACATAGATCATGTATGTTATGATCACAGGTCCAGTGCTGAACACTGTCACTTAAAAATATGGAAGAATTATTACATCATGTATATCGATAAAAAATAGAGTGGGATGATTATGTTGCCTCAGTAATACAGTAGCAATTTTTGCACTGAAGCCCATCACTTTGAAAGCAATGCTAATATGTGTAATAGTAGTGAGTAATAAAGCTCATTGACTCAAGGCAAACATGCCATGGTGACTCACAGTTTCTGGAGATAAGAGCTACTAGGCTTGATTAATTGTTTTTCTTTTTGTATTTGTGAAAGTCTTTTTGACAGATTGCAACATTTCCTGAATTTATTCTTTGTTCAGAATAATTTGACAAGTGGCATCTTTGAAATCTATTTGGCTGGTGGTGTGTTCAAGCTGTTCATGAGGACTTGGTGCAGTGTGTGAAATCAGAGCTGTTTTATTTAGATTATCACAAGCACATTCTTTGGGTGGAGGCAGGGTCCTCTCAGAAACATCCTATCAATGTAAAGAAATTAAATTCACTTTGTTTCCTAAAATTTTGCTTTTAGAGTGGCTGTTGCTGATGGTGAGATAGTTTGCTGGTGGAATTGGAATAAAATATACAAACTGGGTGAAAAACACTGCCAAAATGAAATGCTTTACAAATGAAAAAACAAACAAACAAAACCAAAACCAAACAAAACCCAACATTGGTTGAAAATAGTTTTCTGTACTTTCTTTGTTTTAACACTTCCCATGGATCTAGACAAGGAAGTTATCTAACAGGCAGAAAGGGTTGGTTTTATTTCTCATACCTCTGAGATGGTTGGATTTGCAGTAGCCAAAGAGATGTATTCTGCAATGTAAGGTCCCATCTGAAATGGTTTCTTTCCCATGTAACTACTGAGTAGTGGTAAGCCCACACAAAACCTTATTGTCGAAACTTTGACAGTGGTTTATTGTGGCTAACCTCAAACTTTCCTTAATCAACAACCAAAACTTGAAAATGATCAATCACTCAGCCTTTGGATTTAGATCAAGTTTCCAGAGTAGCCAAATGCAAGTTAAGGTAAAACCTTCTGTACAAGCCTAGTAGCAACCCAAACCCAAGCTTGCATTTGCCTTGCTGCTGTAAGAGACCCGTCATGCTGTGGCTGGAGACATTAATCCATTTTATCTAACCCAGACACAGACACATGAAATACAAGAATTTCAAGTAGGTGATCAGTTGTCATTTCTCCAGCAAGTCACTGAAGTCACTTCACTGCTTCTGTTGAGTTCCTGTTGATTTGGGAGTATTACTCATGCCTTTTTCCTCCTGCAAGGACTCCAAGCATCACAGTGGCCATGGTGGCCATCCTTCATAGAATCATAGAATGCATCAAGTTGGAAGGAATCCTTGAAGGTCATTCTGTCCAACCCCCCTGCATCCTTGATGCTCTTCCTGCTCCTGTCTTTAACATGTTGGTTTTCCTTCCCCAGCTATTGACCTGTTGTACTGGCGCGACATCAAGCAGACAGGAATAGTGTTTGGCAGCCTCCTGTTGTTGCTCTTCTCCCTGACCCAGTTCAGCGTCGTCAGTGTCGTGGCCTACCTGGCCCTTGCCGGCCTCTCAGCCACCATTAGCTTCAGAATCTACAAATCAGTCCTACAGGCTGTGCAGAAGACGGATGAGGGCCACCCCTTCAAGTGAGTGCTTTGCAGACATGGCCAGGGGCTGTTTGTTTGCAAAGGATGTAGAAATTCACATTTCTTCAGCTGCCACTTTTATAATGGATAAAATTATTTTCTTGCTCATAATAGGAGAAATAGGAGAAATATTTTCTGTTGTCCAGTATCTCAAGAGCTGTAAGGCTGTGTTGGCTCAAATCATGGTGGGTGGGGGGAAACAACACAAAAGCCATTGTCCTCTGAGACATGGGATATTTTTTCCTGAAATTCAAAAGATGCAGAAAATGTTAATCGGAGAGAAAGAGTTTCATTAGAGCTAATGTAATGCAGTGTTTCTGCAAGCAGGAGGAGCGTTGTTTCTGGGCACACTCTTATGGGCACAGAAAGACACTATTTATATCTTTTCTCCAGTACAGCTTGGCTGTGGTGTGGTAATCCATTACCCTAGCCAATGGTGCCAGTGCCAGTGCAGGCACCCTCCACACTCCCAACAGGGTCTAGGTGGTGTGCTTCAAGAGAGCAGTGATCCCTTCTCCTCTGCTGTGCCAACAAGTTGGTAAACCAGGCCATGGAACCGCTCTTGTTTGCAAACACAGGCTGAAACAAAAACAACCTTGTTGGGATGCTGCTTCTCTGTTTCACTTTGTTTGGTTCTGAGATGGGACTCACAAGATGAGCATAGCTTAAAGAGAGGTGCAGGGCAGGCAGAGGGATGGAAGATAGAGAAGGGGACAATGCTGCCAGAAGTGGCACATGGCCAAACATTAGCTTTTTTGACCCTGGAGGTTGCCAAATGGAGGAGATGTCCCTTTCTGGCAGCAGTGTTGCACAGAAGTTTGCCAGGAAACCACCCCAGATTTGCACCGATCAAGACCAGCTTCTGTGTGGAGAGAGAGCAAGGCTGGAGGCAAAGAGCCCCAGCAGATGCTGCAACCGCCGGGGGAGATGGGTCATGCAAGGCAAAAACAGTGTTTGCTGGTGGCTATGTGCCACCAGGAAGTGGGACCCATTGCTCCAGCACAAAGAACTGAGGTCTGGGGAGCAGAGAGAGATGGGATAGGTGGACGTGAGCGTGAATGGCAGGTGAACTTGTCTGGGTTTGTAACTGGTCCTGTGCTTCTGGCAGAGCCTACTTGGAGATGGAAATGAGTCTTTCGCAGGACCAGATTCAGAAATACACAGACTGTCTCCAGCTATACGTCAACAGCACAGTCAAAGAGCTGAGGAGACTCTTCCTTGTTCAGGACCTTGTGGATTCTTTAAAAGTAGGATTGCTTTAAATATTTTTACCCCCTCTCTAGAAGATCAATCTGCACTTCAAATTGATGCTTCCCAGTGTCACCATAAAACCTAGATTTGTGTGGCTTCAGATATAAAAGTTGTTCCCCTTTTTTACTTGCAAAACTTCTTAATTCCAGAAGTTCAAAGGTTTGGCAATCTGCATGTGAATTCATTGATACATAATACAGGAGTTAAAAACCTGAATTGCAGGACCAGCTTAGCTCCACTGCAGTTCTAGGAACATCTCTGTGTTACGACTTTGCCACAGAATAGCGTGGTCCCCACTAATATGTCTGTTCATCTGAATGTCCTCTGATGGTGACATTTCCTGCTCTGGAGGAAGGTCTCCTTTCCCTCTCTGCTGAGATCATTGTTTATTTTCAGCCTTACAGTCAAAAAGGTGTTCTTCAGAACAAAGGGAAGATCATTAGGGGAGCAGACATGGCTTAGGCTCCTAAATTGCTGAAGATTTTAAGAAAAATGTACCCATCTCCCAGCCTCAGGCGTTTTCAGTCACTGTGATTATCACAGTGAGGCTGTGATTAACCTGTGTGGGATGACTCCTTGCCACCATCAAAACTGGATGTGGAAATCTGCCTCTGCTCTGCAGATCGATGCAGAGCCCTGAATGTATGCAGTTAAGCCCTAAATATATGTGAAAACTCAGCTAAGAGGGTGAGAAGCAGTGAACAGCAGAGTGGGGTTTATACACCCAGAAAAAAAAATGTTGTTCTTAATGAGCTTTATTTAACAACTCTCCTTACACATTAAAAATGTCTAATGTGCTATTATCTTGGCTGTTAAGTGAACTAATCTCTTTGTGTGCTGACTCTGGAGGTGACGTAACGATCCATCTTTAATTTAGTTTGCAGTACTAATGTGGCTGCTGACTTACGTGGGAGCCCTCTTCAATGGCCTGACTCTTCTGATCATGGGTAAAAATCAGCATTCTTTTTAAAATCTATTCTTAACTTTAACTCCCTCACAATTTCTGCTTAGACAAAACAGCCTGTCCTTGGTGTGCATTCCCCACAGTCAAACCATCAACTGTTATTTCCCTTTCCAGTAAATATTCATCATTCCTATTACATTATCCCTCCTGCTACACCTAATTTGTGTTTTATAGTTTTGCAACTACTAGTCCCAGAGCAATGGGGAGTTCCATATTTGGGAGGTTTGAGCAAAGTTCATTTTTAATACAAAGATCCCTGGTGGATCAGCCAACCAAGTGGCATGATACATGCTTGTCACTGAAGTAGGTCTCTTCTCTGGAGGAATCTGATCTGCAGAAATATAACAGTGTGCTCTTTTCCTCCTCAGCTGTGGTGTCTATGTTTACTCTCCCTGTTGTATATGACAAGTACCAGGTGAGTCTGTCTGCATGGTGCAGTTTGGGTCTCTGGTGGTTTTGCCTTGTTGATGCCCGATTGACTTGATCTCCTTTTGGTCTTTGCAGGCACAGATTGATCAGTACTTGGGACTTGTGCGGACCCACATAAACACTGTTGTGGCAAAGTGAGTTCAGCAGCAGGCTTGGCCAGAAGTCTTGCTGTCAGGGTGCAGTGAACTGGGGTGACTAAGAGCTGGGTGGTCCTGGAGACATTATGTCCTCCTCATCTCCTGGCATCTAAGAGACTGCAGGAGGGCAAATCCCTGGTGGAGCACAGGCCTTCTCAGCTGAGCATAGGCTGAGACAGAGCTCTGACCCTACATCCTTCTATTCCTTCTCCTGCCATTCAGGGGAGCTGTGGACAGAGCAGCCCAACCAGGAGCTGGTGTCTGGGGTTTTGCATTTAAGGACTCCATCCTTCAGAGTTAATAATACCATAAATGAGCAAAGTGGGATTTAGAACACTACTCTGCTGCAGAAAGAAAATACCTTGCAGCACCATGATCCTGATGTTTCAAGCCACCATGGAACAGATGGAAGACCTAGATGAAATTTTTTATGCAGTCTGGTCTAGTTCCTAATACATTCCTAATATGCTCCTGTATCAAAAGCTTTTGTGGGATCCTTCAGGACACAGTGAGGGTTAAGCATAGCTCTCAAAACTTGTGAATTGCTCAAGCAGGATAATGGAGCTGGAAGGTAGACCTATACATATCAACAGTTTGTGTTTGTGGCTTTGCAAAATTTGTCTGAATAACATATGTTCAGTGGAAGGTCAACTGATGGTGAGGTACAGAAAGCAACTCATGAGGAGCTGCTGAGGAAGCTGGGCTTGTTTCACCCATCAGAAGGAGCAAAGGAGTGATTTCATAGCAGCCTCTATGTACTTGATGGGAAGTTACAAGACGATAGAGCCAAATTCTTCTCAGTAGTGGCAGATGTTATAGCAAGGAGCAACAACATAAATCCAGCCTAGGAAGTTAATGCTGGACATTAGGAGAAACCTTTTCACTAGGAAATTAGGATGGCACTGGAGCAGGCTACATAGGGAGATGCCAGAACCTTCATCCTTGGAGGTTTTCAACATTCAAGGTCAGGCTAGATGAGGCTTTGAGCAACCAAACCTAGTTGAGGATGTCCCTGCTTACTGCAGGGGGCTTGGATCTCTAGAGGTCCCTTACAACCCAGCACATTCTATGATTTGTGATTCTATGCAACAAGACAAAGCCATGGCCAACCTGCTTTAGCACTGGTAGTAGTCCTGCTTCACTTAAGAAGTTGATTCAAGACTCTCAGAGGTCCTACCCAGCCAATATTTCTGTGATTCTGCAAAACTCTTAGCCTTGTCTAAATTTCATTCCTGGCTTCCAGTAGACTGCAGACCATGGTAGAATAATGAAGTGAGAGAGAATATTGCTGCCTATATTCCATAGTTGCATGAGCCACCAACACTCACAGAACTAGGAACACTGAAATGAGCATCAACTCTTTTTCTTACTAGACTCTATTCTGCCTATTGGATAACACATTGGACACAAGATAGAGATTACTCCTGGTTTAGGTCTACAGGTGAGGATCTGCTGGAATGGAATGGCTACCTCACCATATAATTCTTCTTTTTTCCTTTCTTTATTTCCAGGATTCAAGCTAAAATCCCAGGTGCTAAGAGAAAGGCAGAGTAAAGCAGATGCCAAGAATTCATCGACCACAGTAGCGAGTAATGGGGGAATCTGGAGCGAAAGAAGCTCTGTTCTTACACTTTACTGCAAATTTATTGGTCTTTTTTTTTCTCAACACCATAATCTTAGAAGGAGAAAACTCGGAAGCAGTGCTTTTCCCCTGCTGCTTCTGCACTTAGAATATTTGCAATCACTTGTGTCAAGCACTAAAGTATAGTAAAAAGAAAAGTGTACTAGATGTGGTTTTTTGTGTTGCTTATAAAGTGCATGATGGTGAAAGCCTAAATAATATTGACCTTTTTATTTTATTTTATTTTTTTAGTGGTTTTCCTTCTTCTATTGGCATTGCTTCTATAACTTTTAATGTTACATGTGGCTAGGGGCTTTCCTGCTTAGCGCACCGATGCAATAGTTAAAATTGCTTCTACGTCACTGGGTTGCTGGTTGGATTCATCTTTATTAACTATATAGAATTGTAGACTGATGTTTTCGTGTTTTCCAGCACAAATAAAATGAACAGTAATCGGTACTTATGGTAATCAGTTTTGTATAACTTGGAAACAAAAATACTCAATAAATGATGAAAACAAAGCCCAGCACTGTTGTGGTAAGGGATTGACAGGCTGATTTACATGTATGGTAACTGGAAAGTTCCAGCATGTTAAATTTATTACAATTTGTATTACATTCTCTGTAGTTCCTAATGGACTTAATTATGGACTCTGAATATTTGCACTTATGTACTTGATACCGAATGCAGAAATAAATGTTACTAAATGTAGCAAGTCCTCCCTGTTGTTGCTGCTGGGATTGTCCTGACATTCGCAAACTGGAAACATACGGTATGAAAAAAAAAAACCAACATTTTCTCTCTCTCCCCCAACCTGAGAAGCACACATACTTTGCCCTTACAAAATGGTGCAGCCCAACAAGATCACCTGTACTAGGTTGGGTTTTATGGTGGTGTTGGCAAACAACAGGAACATGAATAATTGTGTATTCCTCCATTTGCATGTTGAGCAAATCACAAGCAACGCACTATGGGAGGGGTCAGCAGTGGATGCAGTGGACTTTGTAGTTTCCTGCAAGTTTCCAGGTGTAACATCTCTTATCCAAAGTTGTTCTTTGAAATCTGCTTTAAACTGTGGGATTGATGCTGAACCTGGATGCTGGGAAGAGAAATAAACATTTGCTTTTGTTCAAAGGTGAAGGCTTTTAGAAACTGGCATTTGGTGTTTGAGAACCATCAGACGAGAGAAAGAGCTGTTGAACATTATCTAGACTTCTTCTAAACAAAGAACTGGCTATGTGCTGAATGATTTGCCCATTTCTGGAACAAAAGTGTAGAAATTATTATTTGCTTTCATGTAAAAATTTGAGC
This sequence comes from Dryobates pubescens, assembly GCF_014839835.1. Classification (NCBI taxonomy): domain Eukaryota; kingdom Metazoa; phylum Chordata; class Aves; order Piciformes; family Picidae; genus Dryobates; species Dryobates pubescens. The sequence goes on along the minus strand of NC_071616.1, from coordinate 18,304,751 downwards.
ATCAAAACATTTTCATCCAATTTGAAGTTTTTTTGTATTGCAAAAATTTTATTGCAGAAATCATTCTGTCTACAAAGCACTAGATCCTTGAACTCTTCTCGCAACTCTTTGAACTGAAGTCTCATTCATACATGTAATTCATCTTGGTCTCAGTTGTGTATGGACATGGTGATAGCTGTCCTAGGTCATGCTGCAGTGCTGCTTGTATGTAAATCTACAACCCAAAACCACACGAGGAGCTGGTAGAAACACTGGCATATTCATGGGCTGGAAAAGTCTTGTGATGAGGCTCAAGTACCCTTATTTTAGTTTAAAGTTTATATTTAAATACTCTTCATTGCTCTTATTTAAAAACAATAGACTTGTGTCTTTTAAATGTCACCAGCAGCTAGTTATGGACTTTTTGTCTCATTGAAAAATGCAATGCCTCAAAGTGACATTTGTTGGAGTATGTTTGGTTTAGCATGTGTAGTTTGCAGTCAGCAGCTAAAATTCAACATCTACCCTCGCTCTTATGCTTTCTTACTAGTGCATGTAAATGGCCACTACATGCCCAGTATCTCTAAAGAAGAGTACAGCCTGTTTGAGTGTCCTTGAGGGTAGAGATTGACCTTCAAAATTCTTACTACTTACAAGATGAGTACATGGATCCAATAGGTTAATTTTGAAAATGAGCACATTTAATACCCCATCCCGCTGGTCCCATAAATGTATTCCCATGAACACCAGCAGGACTTAGCCTTTTGCAATGCTGAATGCTAAAGAGGATTTGAAGCCTATATTTCCAGTATATTTGGAAATCAAACAAAATAAAACCTTCTGGAAGAAGCCAAATATTCTGAAGAACCTAAATCAATAGACACCAAGAACATCATCCTTGTGTCTTCCAACATCACCCTCTCTCAAACCTCACAACACTCCACTCCAAGCCCTGCACATCCACCTCTCAAGCCCATATCCTTTACTTCCATCTTTTCTCACATCCCATTATTGCAGCTCAGTTCCCAAACCTGCTTACAGCTACCCTGACTTTCCCTATATTTGGCAGTAGCAGCCTGTAAGTGGGCAAGTGCTGCTGAGCAGCTGAGACAGGATAATTTGATGAGTGGAAAGAGGTTGGTACAGTGAGACGTATCAGAAGCAGAGGACTTTAGCCAGGACTTGGATTGCTTGTGTTGTCCATATCACTTTACTTTGTCATGGCAGCATTTTTCATGATACTTTTGGACATGGAAACTAGGAGAAAGGGATCATGCCCAAAGCTCCCATAAGCCTTGTTTACAAATCTCTACTAACTCATGGTCAGCTTGCAATGACATAGACCCTGAGAATACAGGGAGTGAAAGCTTGTGGTACCTTCACTGGTCCCTGATAAGTCTCATTCACAGAGCAACACTAAGGGGAAGGGGCTATACTTCCATGTGTTTTGGTTTTCAAACAAATGGGGAGGAAAAAACAACATTGAGCCCTACTTCAAAAAATATTCTAGTGCAATTACAGTAGATGGCTGAAGATACCACAATGACACACATTCCTGGGCTGAGATGTGTTCTGAGGTACACAAGCTGTAAAACTATTCTGTTTCTGAGCTTCAGTTCATTCAAAGTGAAGAACAGCTGTGGACAAGTTTGAAAGGCAAAATCAGCAAAACTGTGAGGGATTTAAAGCAACTGAAACATGAGAAGCAACTCACACTGCCTGGGTAAAATGGCAAGAAGGACATTAACCCACCTTTTTCTCTTCAAAATATTCCTTGCCAGAGGAACCTGGATATCACACCCCATCACTAATACTTCAGATGTCAGCTTATCCTCTTGGTTCTAAGGCTGCATTAAAAAGATATTGAAATGTATGGAAGTTTCAAAGACCTACCTAAAAAGTGAGGTTGCTCAGGTGGCTGGAGTTACATCTGTGCTAAATACCTTGTCCAAGCAGTGTCTTTCAGACTATCTCTGGGTAGATGCTCATTCTACCTGGAGAGGAAGCTGAGACTTTTCTAAGATGAGTGTCTCAGCTGAGAGGCTGGTTTAGATTCAAGGACTGATCTAGACCAAGCCTTTCCATGGTTGGAAACTGGCTGTCTAGTGCTTAATCTGCTCAGCACACTGTTCCCTTTCAAGGAAGAAAAACAACTCAAATGACAGTTTATGAGAAATGAAACCAGTTTAATGCTGGCTTGGGGTATGAAATCAGGAGTAGTGCACTGGTGAGAGATAAACTTCATAAAAACTTCTACAGCTGCAAATGATTTAGGCTCTAGGATTTTAAAAGAGCTTCTCCATGGTGTCACCTGTGCCTTCCAGAAATTTTATGAGCATGCCCCTAAACTGCTGCCTGTTAAGGAGAGGCACAATACTTACTGAAGAGCTGTGTAAGTGCTTTTTATCATTGAATGTCTGCTGGTGTACCTTAAAATGACCATTCCATTGATAGTTCAATGTGAAATGTGAATAAGCTCTAACATTGCTTGCTTTGATTCCCTGTTTCTTGGTCTCTCAGCAGTATTCCACTCTTCTCCTAGCTTATGAATTTGCCTCTGAGCTGTTGCTGATCTATTTTATGCTTCCTCTGTTCTTTAATATTAATCTAGTAAGAGTAGGATCATAAAACACATTAGTGTCAGGAAATCCCTGGAATGGGGAGGAACTAATGCAGTTAAAGAGAGTCTGTGCTTCTCCATAGCTTTTGCTATCTCCTTCCACACTTTCAGATGGCACCTGGTTTCCATACCTGTCCTGGTGGGTTACAAGTGAGTTAACTGTAAGCTTACCAGCCTTTCCTTCTCCATATTGGCCCAAGGAAATATGTGACAAGCCCATGTGTTTGCCAGGGCAGCTCTGAAAACATCATGTGATGTATTTTTTCCTGCCTCTTCTTAATATATTCTTTTGTCAGGCACAGAATTAAAAGACGTTCTGTCAGGGAACTTGCATGCAAGCTTCCTGGGATGCTGGGAATCAATGGAGTGAGGTTGCTGGCATGAAGGAACCTGGTAAGACTGGCTGGCGCACACAGCCACTGCGGAACATATGGCACTTTGATAAGGGTGAGACATGCCCACTGATAACAGTCAATAGCTGCAGCACCTGAAAACAGAAGAAGGAAAGGTCTGTAAAAATTTCCACTAGGCTTCCTTGCTGCTCAGCACCTTTACAGGATAGAGGGGCAAAATTCTGCCTTCTGCCACAGTAGAAGAAAGATACTGGGAGTGGATGACCCTTCTCCACAGGTGCAGATGGAAACAGAAGTCAAGTGTAAGTAGATACATAGGATTGACCTGCTTCTCTCTTACTTGAACTGTTTATTTCCTTGCCTTTGGTGTTGACTCCTAAGTGAACAGTCAATTCAAGATCTGTTGGTGCTCTCTTCTAATCCAAGCAGCTGCAGGCTACCAAATCAGACATCTGATTTGTTACCTCAACAACTCTACCTTCTTCTTTGTATGGATACCTCCTAATGGGGGAGGATGAGCTCTGTATAATTAGAAATAACTAGTCCTCAGCCCCCTGAACCTGCTGCAAGTCCAGCTATCTTCACCATCCCTGCATCTCCCCTAGAACTAAATCTACAAGTATGCCAGATTTATAATTTGGAGGCTATCATGGCATGTGTGTGCAAAGCAAGGTGAAGTTACATGGGTAGGCAAGTAAATGGGGACGCAATTCTGTCTAGCAGTCCCCACTGAATGGGATGTGCCCATCTCTGCTTTGCCCAAGTTCTCATCTTCCCTTTCATGCCTGCTCTGCCTCAGCCAAAATGCTGTGGGATGCTGAAGGGACCAAGATCAAACTAAGAGGATGGGATAGAGCTGCAGAAGCAGTCTAGGAAAACCAAAAGGCAAAGCAGCCCTGTGCTGACACATTTTCGGAGGTTTTCCCTCCTGTTTGCCCCTTAGCTAGCACGTCAGGGCCTCTTCTCATTTTCAATGAATATCAAAGTGATTCAGCTTCAGGGTTGCAATTTATGCCTCCTCCTGGCTCTTTTTGTTCAAGTTGAAAAAATAATTTAGTCCAGGGGAGCTGTCCTTCACAGTATGTATTTCCTTTTGTGAAAGAGCTATAAAAAGAGTATTAATTACATTTTAATTTTTTTTGTATAGCCTCCTAATTTGGCTAAAGTGATGTAAAACATCTCAGATCAGTCCAAAAATGTCTATAATGATGTATAGATGTGACTTAACAAAAAAAAGCAAACAACCAACACCCCAACAATATAACATCCAGGCTGTGGAGTAACATGAATAGCAGATCTCTTTACACAAAATAGTCTTAATTTGCCAAGTTAGGCAATTTCTCCTTATTCCACAGATGCTGGCTTGGAGAAAACACCATCCATGTCATTATTAACCAGTTCCACTGAGTGAGAAAGTTTCACCTTTGGCTCACTTGAAACATAATTTCTGAGCAGTTACCAGCAGGACATCATCTTAACTCATCAGTTACCAGAAAATCTGTGGCACTTAATTAGGAAGAGGTGGGGCTATAACCTTCTTAGAGCTCATTTGAGGAAGCACTTCTTGTACTTCAAGTTAGAACTTTTGAAGCTGTGGAAATCTTCACCTCTATGTTCCCTCAAAATCTAGGCAATTGGCAACTTTTTTCAGCTGGAATGTGGGCCTGTGATGAACTACAGAAAGCAAAACTGTCAAAAAGTACACTCCAAGTTTCCATGTCAGCTTAGAAAAAAGACAAACAAAAAAAAACAACATAAGGAGTATAAAAATCTGATACTAGCAGTGCCACTTTTGAACACCAGACTTTCAGAAACATGCTTCAATTTTAATTGTGCTATCAATATATAACCAAGATCCTCTCTTAAGTGCTTTATCTTGCCCACTTTCCCAAAGCAATCACAAGTCTATGACTCACACACTATACCAATAGTGCAAACGAAAAGAAAACGTTGTTCCTAGTGCTGTTTATCCAGAGGTACTCCTACAGCTATCCAGTCACAAGAGACCTGAGTAAATCTTCTTCCTAGAGTGAAATGCTCTGCTTTGCAAGTTGAGCTCTGGTATCGTAATTTCAGTTTTGTGAAACAAATCAGGCAGAGAGGCTGCTACACGGTCACATGCCTGGAGTCTGTGATATGCTGCTATGAGAGAAATTATGAGGGAATCAGATAAAATGACAAGTAATAAAAGATTTTAAGAACATCTTCTGGAGCAGATGGTAATTGGTAGTGTTAAAAGGAGAGGTCAGCAGTGAGGCTTCCCAAATATCAGTCATATTTCTTTTTTTTTTGTGTGCATAAAATGAAAATAAAATATCCCAGATGCAGAAGATGCTGATGAGCTTTGCTAAAGATACAAAGTGGTGAACTATCAGAGGAGACCATTCAGATGCCATATGAAAGGAACTGGATAATCTTTAAGCCCATGAGCAATAAAAATCAGATGAGAAAACCCTGGTTGAACACAGTATGAAAGTGCTCAGTGAGACAGAGAAGCGCTGTTAGGGGTAGCCAAGAAAATACAGACATCATTACAGGAATGGAATCCAGAAGAGTGTGGCTAGCAAAAATGAAGGCTAAGAAGGGGGATATAGTTGTTCTTTACATGTACTCTGGGGATGAACATCATGAAGGCTAAAAGATGTTTAAGCTGGTGTTTAATTAAGCTGCTTAATGATGACACAGGGAAAAAAAAAATACATTCCATGGTTTTGGCTTGGAAATTAACATTTATTATTGCTCAGGAAAATTAACACTAGCTCCCAAATAACAGTTAGGAAAAAGCAGTGTGAATCACGGAGTCATTCAAGGTAGGAAATGGATTACATACAATGCTAATTGTCTTGTTTATAAAATAAGCAGATGGAAATTCCCCATATGGCTCTTTTATTTTTCTTTTTTTTTTGACCTGGAAGTGAGTTTGCAGGAAGTGATTGAAGGAAATCACTTTTCTTTTTTTTTTTTTCCTTTTTTTTTTTTCCTTCTTCTTTCCAGCAATTATTACACTGGTGCATTAACCATTAGAGAGTCTCTGTGTTTATTTATCAGGAAGACAATATTACAGATGACCAGCTGATATGGACAAGTAAATCACAATGAGGATGGTGAACTGGGTTGTCCAGAGAGGTGGTAGATGCCTCATCTCTGGAAATGTTCGAAGTCAGGTTGGATGGGGCAACCTGATCTAGCTGAAGATGTCCCAGCTCACTGTACAGGAGATTGGACTAAATGACCTTTAAAAGGCCCCTTCCAACCCAAAGTATTCTATGATTCTGTGATCTACTGTGTCAAGCAGCTCTCTCCAGATCATGTGAACTCAAAATTGGACAATCGTTTTTGAGATGAAAAGATTTCCCTTGTCATTTATTATTAACTAGTAATAATATTTGTGATCCCAAGAAATGCATTCCAGGCTCATCAAAGACATCCAGGCATGAGTGAGGCTACCATTAGACTTCTGACAAAGTTTTAAAGGCTTATTAGTTCTCGCAGATACTTGCAGTCTTGTTTTCTGGGAGTTAGGAAGATGCTATAAAGAAAGAGTGATCCATATTTCCCTCTAGGAATTTTTCCTGTGACATAGTTTTGTATTCAGGGAAAAGAGTAACCAGATTATAGAATCATAGAATTGTTAGGGTTGGAAGGGACCTCAAGGATCATCTAGTTCCAACCCCCCTGACATGGGCAGGGACCCCTCACACTAGATCAGGTTACCCAGAGCCACATCTAACCTGGCTTTAAAAACCTCCAGGGATGAGGCTTCCACCACCTCCCTGGGCAACCTGTTCCAGTTCCATTAAATTCAGGTTGTGATGGATAGGTTAATAGAAATGAGTGCAAATAGATCTAAAGGTTTTGCTGGTTTTGCTTTGTTGGTTTTTTTTTTTCTGACATAAGCAAATAGGGGGGGTGGGGGGTGGAATTTACTGGAATTCCCTTCTTGGTTTTTACTCTAATAAACTTGACAGGAAGCAGATGGTTTATCAGAGATGTAAGTTGTCATTCTCATTGAACATTCATTTGCTTCATTCATATTCAGGCTGTGAGTTTTATTAAAAGGAAGGAGAAAGCCATTTTCCCCAGGCAAAACTACCCCTGTTTACTCAGACCTAATATCCTAGTAGGGCTTGTAAGCTGATACTGCATTGCCCAGCTACTCTCACTTTAAAGCTGGGCAGAGATTTGACTGTTCCCACTTGGTGATCAATGAAGTATCTAAATTTATTTCAGATTCAGGGCAGCAATAAATCTCTAGAAGTCTGGAGCTAGAAGTCAAAGCATTTCTTAGCTTAAATGCCCTGCTGCAGTGGTAACATTTTCTGTTATGACCTCTCCTTTGCTCATGCGTGCAATTTATATATCTGTGCTATATTTACTGTCCTCCTCTTTGACAGGAGTTTGAGAGCAAAGTCTGCAGATAAAGTTGTATTGGACTTGCACAGGTAGCATGATGGCAACTGAAAAAGCATGTCTCTAGGTGAGGGAATAGCCTTGTGGTGGAACTTTTCTGTAAGAGCCACTAGAGATACTCTGTTAAAGAGCCTGAACTCCTTTGCAAATCTGCAGAAGTGTTTTAAGTTCTAGGGAAACCTTCTGTTGAAATATCTGCTGGGGAAAAAAAATCACATCAGAAGTTCTGATTTCGAGACTGTTTTGGCAGGGAAAGAAATATATTTCACAAGAAAGAATACTACTATTTTTCCATTAAAATCTGTAATTTTGCTGATACCTTTTTCCAAAGCTATCTGTACCAACAGGGGGACTAGAATATTTTTAAAACAAAACCAACACAACGAAGGAAGAATGGGTCAATTTTCTACACAGAAATGCTTAATTGCTTGACAAGGAAACAACCTGTAGTTTTTCCTAAAGTATAATTTGAGGGCCTGCATTCACCAAGAGAATTGAGAACTTGCCCTCAGTACTATGGTAGAATAGAAATCAATTTGTTTACTTGACCCAGAGGTGCCTGAATTTCAGTCAGGGACTAAACTGCCTGCACTCTGCAACTGCTGAATTCATCAACACCTGACCTCTACTTAAAAGTTAAAAAGATCTTCAGGAAAAGAGGACCCTTCCTTTCTTCCTTGCAAAACATTATCTTGTAGCTACCAAATTAGATGCCCTGCAATTTAATTTTTTAAGCCAGTTAGAATAAGTTTTTTACTAGTTCAGGTCTATAAGCAGGACTTCCACTAGTTCAGGAATTACTATATTCACCTAGATAATGGTGAAATGAAGTTGTGGAGATACTTTGCATATTCAAACTGCAGAAAAGCATTTCTACAGTCTACAAGTCAGCAGACAATGATTCCCTTCCATCTCCTGTATACACCAGGAGAAGGGGAGGAGGATGTTCATCTCAAATGGCATCAGGTCCTGTCCATGTACTCAGCACATAGGATTAACAGCAGATCATTTAACACGTAGCTCTTCTTGGCACAGTTCAATTTTCAAAGCAATTTCTCAGAGTGCCAGAGGTGAAGGATGGCACCACCTTTGCTGATTGTCCCTTGCTGAGCCATAAATCAGTGCTGATTGTGGATGAAGAAGGTCTCTAGAAATAGTTGGGCATGGTGCAGCAGCCATGAATATGTAGAAAGGAAAGGGACCGTCACCTAACAAGCTGCTTGTCTCCAGAGGAAAGTTGCAGAACATTTTATTAGGTTTGTTTTTAGACAAGTAAAAAGAAATTTCTTGGTATTATCTTTCTGAGTATTTGTCTCTATGAGCTTAGTTCACACAGAAATAATCAATATTTTATCTTACATTTTGAGCAGAGGATATTTATTCTTAGAGTTCCTATTCTTACAATGATAAATGTAAAATGTTGGTGACTGCCTTTAACATGATCTATGGGGAAGATTCAAAAGGCAACTCAGCTGCAGCCTGCAGGCTTGGAAAAGCCAATGAGGAATCTAAGCTCTATTATTAAGATTTTCTAAATGTGCATGGCTTGAAAGGTTGGGATGCCAGCATAGTCTCCAAGTTTAATGACTAGGACATGAAAGTACTGTATGCCCTATGTTTTCTGAGGAGACCATTTAATATGCTGGCCAAGACTTTTAGGTTTACTGTAATATTTTGGTCTAATCTTGATGTGATTCATTGTCCATGACAGAGAAAGGCCTCAAACCAGAAATACAGAGGTTGCAAAAACGAAGAAAATTCCCAATCAGTCATCTGCTCCCCAAAAATTACTTTGCAGGAACAAGGAACCATCCATTGTGCCCATGGATGCAATGTGGGGATGGTGGTAAGGTCTTCTCCTGCCTGAGGCCTCTGTTGGATGACTGTACGTATCACGATCTCTTCATCAGCACCTCAGGGAGGCTGGGGTGATGGCTACACCCATTCATAATCCTGGGAGGTCTACTGGGGCTGCAGACCAGGAAGCCTTGGAAGGTCTGAGCCCTTGGAAGGTCTGCCCCTCTGCCCCAGGGTGAGAAGATTAAGCATGGCCTTAGGACCTCAGAACCTGTTTGCCTGGCAACGACAAGGTCTAGCCTGGCCACCATGTTGTGCCCTGGCCTTTCCGCCACAGCACTCTCATCCTCTGCAGTGGCACCAGCCACCTGCAGAACCTGAGTGGGTGTACACAGGGCTTAGGGGGCTGCCATGGTGCCTCCTGCCCTGGTGCTGGTCTCACTAGTGGCAACGTCCCTCCCGCCTCAGGCAGGCAGAAGCAAGGAAAGACCCAAACCTTGTATTGCACATAGTCTGCTGTGTGGAGCCAGGGCATGATGGGGAAAATGGGTATTATTTTGCCTTAGCATCATCTGCCATTTTAAGTGTCTGCCTAAGAAAAAATGTTTAAGGTTATCCCCATGGCTGCAGTGGTCTTCTGTTTACCTGCAGCCTGGTTTGTTTGGGTTAATGCAGAAGACGTAAAATCCAAAGGGAAGAGCCACTGCAAGTGTTTGGCAGGGAAGGGCTGTATGTAGGTCATGTGTTTCTAAAGGGGATGGCTACCATGGTTATTAATGCATTTCCTCCTTGTCCTTTTGGTTTTATTATCACATATGGGGCCATCTGGTTCCTCTGTGGGACTCCCAAGACTTTTTGGCAAGCACATGTGAAGATGTCTAGGGTTTTTCCTCTTCAAGCCTTGCTGCTACATTTTATTTCTGGAAATTCTGCTTTAAAGAAGAGTTTTCATGGACAGCTGCAGTCTCTACCTGTAACACAACCTCCTTGCTGTTTACCAGCACTGACAATGCAGGGCAGCATAGAGCATAATTCTCCTTCCACTATAAGGCAGGTGGCATATCAGAAAGCAAATGCACTTTGCATGGTGGTTCAGGCTCTGTGACAGGTGGTGTGAGGCAGATGCTTGTGGTCCCCTCAGCCTCTGAAATGAGCATGTGACATGGTATGTGAAAGCAGAAGGAAATTTTAAATATGCTCAAAGCACAAATTCTTTCCATTCAGGTCTTGAAAGGTTAGAAGCCATTGAATTGTCTTGAATGTTAATTTTTTTTTCCTCCTGTGCTGTATCAGACAAGAATCTGCTTATGGAGCTATTTGGCCTTCTTGGAAGATTAATGTAACCAATAGAATCACATTTATCACAGTGTGTCTTGTAAGAAATACAGCCAGCTTTCAGGGTAGCTGGATGGATTACAGAGATGCAGAACTGGAGCAATTCAGCAAGTAGTGACTTGGTGCGAAGGCCTTTGTGAAGGAGATGAAGTAATGACTAAAAACAGAATAAATTTGCTTTAGAAGGAAAGATTAATCATCATATGAGAGAAGGATTACTTCAAGTGTTAGCAAGGAAATTGCACTATGAGTAATAAAGTTAGCCAGAGGAAAGAAACCGAATGAAATCAGTGCCAGGAGATACATTTCATAAAATACTCCTCTTTGAAAGGTAGAGGCAGATGGGTATTACAGCTGAGGAGTCTCGAGGGATGGATTCTATGCTGGGGGACACTGCCTCCAGTTATCATTTGAAATTTTCCAATTTCAGAACATTCAAATCTTTCCATCACTGTCAAATCTGTTTAACTGTAATGGAAAGTTATTCTTGTCTAACAAAACTGGTGTCTTATAAATGAAAAGGACTGAGCACAGCTTATGGTTATAGATGTATACCACACAATAGTCCCTTCTGGAAGCCTCAGCTATCAGACAAGGACTGTGTGGAATTAGGGCCTGAGTTTCAGTGTTGCCTTTGAGAACAGTTGCAGGACATTATCTCAACAACTTGATTCCAAAGCTGTGAATTTATAATGTCCCGCAAAGAGGTAAGACCTAGAGGTCAGAAAAAGGCATACACAGCTGAGACAAAAGGCTTGGAGTGGAATAAGCTGTAGTATAAGATCAAGTGGAAGCACTTGAACAATAAATGTCCATGATCTTGGTGCTCTGTCCTCCTGGAGACTGTCAGGCTACAGTTCATTCCACGCCCAAAGGAGACAGGAGTGTGAGGAGGGATTTAAGGTGGGACAAAGCAGCAACTATAGCTTTTGATGATGTGGTATGCAAGTAATGTTCAGGGACAACGAGCTGATGCTGCTCTGAAGCCAGAAGCATGTGCCTGTGGCACTGAATAAGAGGCCAAGAAACGTGGAAAATGGGTATCTGACATTTTTTTGAACATCACATTGAATTTATACAACTTTTTAAAGGCTTCAAGGTTTGAGCAGGAGAAGAATTTTGTCAGTGAAGAGGATGGGATGAAAGGCTGGCTGAACTTTGGAGCGGCATGTAGGAAAAAATGGAGCATTTTTTTTTTTTTTTAAGATAAACTCTGTATTTTGGAGTTTTATAATTCACCAGTGTTAGTTTACATCTGGCATTTAGTTTTGGTTTAGTAATAGCTGTAGAGGGAAATAAAAAATGAATGCTTTATCTCAATTGGTTTTTTTCTGAAGGAGATGTTTTGAATGAGCAAATGAGGAGAGAAAATCATATAGATAAAAAGAAATCAAAGGGGGTCCTGAAGAGAGAACACCTAAAGAACTGGGAAAAGTCTTCACAAGTAGACCTTAAAATATATTTTTATTTGGATTTTTTCATTTGTGCACTATATGTCTTTAATTTTGTTATGTTTCTGAGGAAAATATCTTGTAGTACTGTTGACTTTAAGGTGGTGGAAAGACTGCTGTCATTAGAAAGAATTGTCTGGAATTACTGCTAATTGGTAAAGCTGGGGCAAATTCTGCTCTAACACCACCCACTCTGCTGTTTGACGCATATATAGGCTGGTTTGCTGACATCTCTCCTGCTGATGGCCCACAGAAAATGCCATACTGATGGGTGGTCATCACCAGGCCTGAAGAGGGGCACAGAGGGCAGAGGTAGTGGCTGTTGCTGGCCATTGTTCCCACCAACTCCAAACAAAGATCCTAGTGAAATGGGACAGTTGCTGGTTTTCAAGCAAGTTAGTAAGTTAAATTAAAAACAGAGCTCTCACATCACCTGGCTGCATGCTTCATGGATTACAACTTTCCCCCTCTCCTATGAAGCTTTAGTTTCTGCCACAAAAGTAGAGTACAAAAAAATGTCATGCCACCGTAACAGGTAAAGTCATCTTTTGGATTAATTCAAATCCTTGCAATTATTATTCCAGCTCAAGCTAAATTAAATTTAACAATACAAAGAGTAGCTTTTGGAGTAATGCAAATCTCACTTCAGGCTTTGATGGATCTGGATTAGTATTTTTAGTTGGAAAGAGGCATAATGAAGCCATGACTGCCTGGAAAATTTCTGAAGATTAACTACAACCTGCTTAAAGGAAAATTATTTTGATCCAAAGCTTCTGTAAACTTTTCTCAATGACTCCTTTAAAAGATTAATTCTGCAGAATTGAAGTTGGAAGCATTTTGTGACTGAAAATTTTACCTGGTCCTATGGACTTCATATTCTACTTATGCATTTACTTTTTCAGTGTACCAGGAGGAGGAGTGTGAAAGATGCTGACCTACTTTAGAATAAGGGAAAATAGATTTAGCAAATAATTAAGAAATAAACCCTCCTTTTTCAGAATAACTCTTGCAGAACAATAGAGCACTACTTGAAGCTTCAAAATGATACATTTTAATTTCACTGTATTTTTCATTTAGAGAAACGCTTGAAAAATGAAGACGCTGCATTCACTTGGGAAATTATGCAGTGCCTCGAAGAGACTATTGCTGCTAGTAAGAGTCTGGTAAGAAAAATCCAATATTTAGTTTCAAATGCATGGGATTTAGTTGGTAACCATTAAATTAATCCTTTACGGTTGTACTATTAGAGGCATTATCTTGTGAGAGTTTTATTCTACCTTAAGAGAGAGACAGGCAATCTGGAGTGAGGTTAGCATGTGCTTGCAATCAGCTGCTCACAGAAGTTTGGCTATAATAAAACAAACCAAGCTGACTTGTATAGTCTAGAATAGAATAGAATTAACCAGGCTGGAAGAGACCTTTGAGATCATCAAGTCCAACCTATCATCCAACACTATCTAATCAACTAAACCATGGCACCAAGCACCCCATTCAGTCTCTTCCTAAACACCTTCAGTGATGGTGACTCCATCACCTCCCCGGGTAGCCCATTCCAATGGCAAATCACTCTTTCTATGAAGAACTTCTTCCTAACATCTAGCCTAAACCTTGTCTGGTGGGATCACACAGCTGATCCAAGCCTTAGCTCTCCTCCTGGTGCCTTAACAGGGGAACAGTAGATTTTGTTTATGCGAGGGGCTAGTGAAATTTGAGGCTTGTCCTGGCTTCCATCAAAATAAAGAGAAAAAAGGGTTTGTGCTCAGCAGAGTAAACTGGAAGTCAGGGTTGGAGCTTTGCTTCCAACTCTATTGTGTCTTTGTAGTTTGCCTTTGTGCAGGAAGTGTAAGCTCTGAACCTACAGCAGCTTAGTAGGAGCATCACAAAATCACTTGAAGGGAAAGGTCTGATTGTGTAGAGCTTTTTATATCAGCAAAGCCTTAATGCCATTAGTCCAAGGGAGAAAAAGAATGCTTCCCTCTTGGGGCTGCTGCTAGGATGTACCCATTAAGGTTAGTGCATTCTGCAAGAGGGTACAGAGTTCAGCAAGTGGGTGGTTTGCACTGTGACTAGGTGTAAAGGGAAGTCTGGGGTTTTTTTAGCCATTTGTCTTGCCTTGAAACAATTGTGCTGTGTGAGACTTTACAGCAGTCACGGGTTGAGGATAGCTGTTCATAGGTAGCTAACTTTTCCTGTAAGAGCTCTGAAGCCATTAAAACCAGAATGACTTCAAACAGGATGTATTTTAAAAGTATCTCCATAATGTATTTACAAGACTTGTGTAAGTCTTGTAAAACTTTCTTTTCTCCTTTAGAAGCCTTCTAAATCACCTCTTTCAGACTGGCTCTGCATTAGTCTATCAGATGAGTGTTTTATGTAACATGCTGAAGTCATAAAGCTGTTTTCTTTTTCACTGCTTCAGCTAATTGAGGATGTAACTCATCTGAAATTAAAACATTTTACACATTTATTTTACACCTCTCAATATTTCATCCTCCCAAGGAAATGAGAGCTATTTATATGCATGCATATAGAATTTGCTCTGTAGACAGCAAAATTCAATGGTATATTTTCTTTCCAGTGTCTCAGCTGGTGACTGTAACCACTAGCAAAGCTGAAAGATAGGATTGCTTTTAAGCAAAAATTGTGATGCCAAAGCCAACATCCATTTAAGAACTGATTTCTTTTCCCAGACATTTAGTTGGGGCTTCATCAAACATCTAACTGGCCTAACCAGTGCTGAGTACAGGGGCACAATGACTTCCCTGCTCCTGCTGGCCAGTTGTTTGAGGGCTTCTCCCACAATCAGTTCAGTGCATTTTCTCTTGCTCCACAATTGTTCTGCAAGTGGCTGTTCTCATACCATTAACCATGAATCAGAATATGACTTTCTACTGTGTTTCAAGGCCAGCTTGAGTATTCACTATAGTTTAAGGCCACAGGGAAATGAGGCTCTTCTGTTGTTTAAATTGTGTGCAATGGCAGAAGCTGACAGCTAAGACTTTCCTGGCCAGGACAGCTTCTATAGCAGAGATGTAGGTAACAGCTTTCTGAAGATTGTTAATAGGAAGCCAACACTTTCTGAAGACACATGTTTGCTCAGCTACCTCTAAACCAAGTAACTTGTTGTTTTGAAGGGTGAAAAAAAGGAGGAAAGAGAGCAAGTATGAGCAAGGGGGCTGATATATCTAGGCGTAGAAAATACCTAGCTGGAGAAAAAAAAATAATATAAAACCCTTTTGTAAGGAAGAAGTGCTTTTAAACCTGTTACATTGCTTGGTTCTCACTTGTGGATTTTTTTTAACTGTCAGGAATAAATTTGAAGGCATAGCCTTGAATGTCTGGAAGAGGAAACCATAAAAAAACAGTAATCTTCACTTCAGAATTAAAAAAAAAAACAACCAAAAAAAAACCCCAACAACACCAACAAAATGAAGCAAACCAAAACCAACACCAACAACAAAATCACAAGGGAACTGAATTTTCTACACATTTAAACAATTTGAAATACCCTACAAAATAAATCTTACTGTTAAAGGTAAATCGTTTTCAATAATAACTTACTAATGAGGTAAGAGAAATGATATATGATACTTGACGGGATTATTCTCTCACATAAGAGTGTAGATGAGAGGTTTGTTTGCTGAAGACCATGTGCAAGCACCAGAGGAATGACTGGAGAACTGCAGCATTCAGTTCTGATCCCAGCCATGCCAAAGCCCTTCTCTGACACTTGGAGATGGAGCACTTGAGGGCTGTAGGCTGCAAGCTCCATCTTTGTGAAGTAGGGATAATAATGCTCATCTGATGTGACATCACTTTTGGGTAAGGTTCATCTGACCGAATGCTTATTGATTGTCTCTTTTAGACAGTGAAAACAAAGAGGCCCTTTTAAGTATCTCACCCTAGAAGAGATTTTTCAAATGAAGTTAGAGGAACTATGACCTGGAAATTCCTCTTTCCCTGCACTGGCTATGAAGGGAGGATAAAGTCTTAGCTCAAATGTAGATATTCAGATGAAAACAAATTCATTTTTATTTCTGCCTCTGGTATGACTTGATTTTAAGATGTCCAAAGCATATTCTACCTCTACCCTTCTATTTGCATTTTAGTCACAAAGCAAAGTAGTCAGGGACTTGATCTAGGATTTCTTCTTTTTGGGAGAAGCACATAATTTTACGTTTATCTGGCTACCCCTATTAGTGGTGGCACAGAAGGAGGGAGGGCAAGGTTGCAGGTTGGCCAGGGAGAGCAGGACTCCTCTTTTTGAAGACCGCAGTTAGATCAGCTTTAGGTGCATCATGAAATAGCAGCCAGAGCTTTCCTGTTGTTTTTGTTGGGTTTTTTTCCTCCTTTCCTCGCCCCCCCCCAGCTACATTCTGTGCTTGTCGATTACTTTCTTACAGGCAGTTTCTTCCCTCACCTTCTCTCTGCCTTCAGCACGTGGTCGCTATGCAGTTAGTCTGTTGTTTATACTAGCTGCTCTCATTCTGTGCTGCTGAAGTGTTTTTGCGTGGGTGGATGTACACTAATGTGACTGTTCTCTCTGAAAAGAAGCTGAAAAGATGCTCTAGTACAACGCCCTGGCACAGAGAAGCTGCATCCACAGTGCCTCTTCATTCAGGCTCTTCAATTTTGCACAGTGGTGGCTCTCATGGGAGAAACGCTTCTGAATTTTAAGCCATGTCATCCTCCTCCTTGTCCCTGTCTGCTAGAGCTGGTTGTATAGAAGACTATCTTGGGAGAAGGAGTAAGTTTTATCATTTCACTCTATGTCTAGGGAATTTCTTAGACACATAGCAAGAAAAAGAGCAATTGTTTTGTGAGAGCTCAGCAGGCTTTTTGCCTCAATTAATGCAGATGACTCAGGGGAAAAGTGGCACAACCAAACTACTGAAATAAATGATGTGATTTCAGGGATGTTAATGTCTTAAAATCACAGTTATCCTTTACCAGGGGACAGCACCCATAGTAGTGAATTATTGTTATACATATATTATTAGTGATTATGGATCAGTCCTTTAGTGCATTATCTCATATATGCCTTTTTATAGCTAAATGGCTTCTGTGTGTTTCATATTTATTTTCCAGCTCTTGTTACTGCTGCACGTGAATCCAGTGCTGCTGAGATACATCAGCTGCTGTCTGCAGTGAAAAGCATTACTGATGAAATCAAACTACTGGAGGAGAAGCAAACCCTTTGTGAAAGAGAGAATGCTGCACTGTGGTAAGTACTCATCTGAACAAGGGAAACCATACTGGCAAGATGAGCACTGAAATGTTATCAAAACATGGTGAGCAGTGCTTGGTTCTCACCCCTGCAGCTAAGCACAAATGTTCCTAGGCAACTCCTTGCTGCACAGCAAGCTCGGCTTTTAAGACCTTGTTTCTTGAACAGCAGAGCCTGCTTGCCACTGTCTGCCCTCTGTAGCTCAGAATAGTTTGCCTAGGGAAAGCTGTCTGCAGCTTTGCTTCTCATACTGGCAAAGAGAATTTTATCTTTCAACAGTTAATGTTAAGGCACAGACAGAAATCATAGTTTTCATTTACAAAAAGAACTGTGGAATGAACCCTGAATCAGTAACTGTGCTAGACATCCATCTTCTTTAAGAGTTATCCCAATAGGATACAGAGAATTGGAAGATATTTGTTTTCTCCTTGCCAGATTTCATGTTGTTGTCACCTTCTGCCATGCTGCTAGAGCTGCTAAAAAATAGATCACAATGCAGTTTCTAAGGGGAAGCCTGCTTTCTTCATCCTTTCAGTGCTTGCAAGTATCCCTTCCATTTTTTAATGAAACCTGTGGAAAATAGTTGTGCCAGTAAAAGTAAAACTTTGGCAAAGTTATGACACAAATAACTGAAAGCATCAGAATGCAAGGTTTACGTCCTGGGTTAACACAACCTGCTCTTACTAACCCTCCTCTCTACTCGCAGATAGGAGGGAAAGTAACACACACACACAGAGAAAACCCCAACCCTCTGGGTTGAGATAGTTTAATGGGATAATAATGATCCACAGTTACCATAGCCTATTTGCAGAAAAGTGCAGCAAAATACCGAAGCAGCAACAGAAGACAGAGACCTCCCCCATCCCCTGACCCACACCCCAAACCTGGAAACTGAAAGCAGCAACTGGAACAGGAATCCTCTCGTGTTAACATGGATACCACTGCATGTCATGCTCCATTGTATGTACAGTGCTAGAGTAGCTTGAGCTGCTGGCATAACCATGGAATCATTTGGGTTGGAAGATAACTTTTAAGATCATTGAGTCCAACCATTAACCACTGCCAGGTTGCTACTAAACCAAGACCTTCTGCACATCTATACAAATTCTAAATTCCTCCAGGGATGTGAACTCCACTACTTCCCTGGGCAGCCTGTTCCAGGACTAGGAAGAAATTTTTCCTAATGTCCAACCTAAACCTCCCTTGGCACAACCTGAGACCTTTTTTCTCTTGTCCTATTGTTTGTTACTTGGGAGAAGAGGCTGGTTCCTGTTAGATAGGCAAATGTTCATTTCAACAAACATCTAAACTGGTTTTTGACCTGGACAAATGGGAGAAAATATAATTTTAGAATAGAATAGAATTAACCAGGTTAGAAAAGACCTTTGAGATCTTTTGTTTGTTTGTTTGTTTTTCCCACTAAGGAACAAGAATGCTTGTGGACACAGTATAAAGAAAAAGAGGACTTACTGAATGTAAGGATGGCAATGAAAGCTAACACAAATTCTCTCTTAATCAAAACTTGTGATACAATAAGAGATGCAGAAGGAGAAATAATCAGGGTGAAAGTAGCTTTAGCAGAATTAAAAGAAAAAAAAGAGATGAAAAAATGAATCAACTTGAGAAAGAGAAAGAAGAATGTGATAACAAGGTGAAGGTTTTGAAATGTACTTCATGGGTTTACAGATAGTACCCAAATGAAAATGACCTTAGCAAATTACAACATCTGGAATAATTTTTTTTCTCATATGGAGCTAACATATGGCCACAGCAGCACAGACACAAAAGTGACTCTCTTGACATTGGGCAAACACATACTCTTCTGACTTCTGTATACATCTGTTTATGCATGAATGGTTTGTATGCATATATATGCACACACGTAAACATGCACAGATCAAAATTGCCATGGTGTATGACACTGGTTTTCTAGCAGCACATCTCAGAATGTCCTGTGTGCGTTGATGCTTCTTACTGACTGTGGGATAAATAATCATGTACTGGGAATACCACCCCTTCAGGCAAACTGCTTAAAATAAAGGTACCTATGTTTTCCAGCCAGCTCTGGCATAAGGTTTTACTGGTGTTGTATTCTGCCCTACTTTCAGTGGTGTGTATTTGATGTCCTTCTGAATGATAACATAGAAAACAGACAATCAGATCAAAAGAAAACTTTCTAGTAGAAAACATGGGATAATCAGGTTCCTGCACTGGAATAAAATCTCTTGAAATTTTGACAATTGTGTCTTAATTTGCATGATTTATTATTGCTTCTTTTTCCTACAAGAATATTGTCCTTTGGCACATAGCTGTGGCTTTCAAAGAAAACTATTTTCTTCCAGCATAGATTTTTGTCCTCATTTAATTTTGGAAGGCTTCATAGGTTTTATTATACATTTTTAAACAATGCATAGTGCGGTTCTCAAGTAATTTATTATTTTCAATTTAGAAAAGAGAGATTAAAGAAACCCTTCATGCTCAAGAGCCAAAAACTTCCAAGAAAAATCGTGAATTTGAAAACCTTAATAAAACTTGTTTGGACCTCCAGCATTTGGTAAGTCTGAAATCAGCAGTAAGATCTATCCAAAACTGGTTTTGTTCATTAGTGCAAAGGTGAACATTCAGTTTTGTAATTGGTTAAAGTGAGGGGAACTTACAGAGTAATGTAGTCTGCCTTTCTTGCAGAGTTGACTGAAACTATGTGCATTCAGTTTAACACCTGCTGAGTTACTTCAGCACCACTGAAAGCAACCGCACTACAAAACTAATACTTCTGTGACGAGTTGAGCCCAGCTGAGATGTAAGACATGATTTTCTGCCTCAGTCTCACCAACTTCTGTTAGAATCACTGCTGTCTTCCCAGTAAGAGTTCTTCCTGTCTGAATGAATACTGCATTAGTAACAACTCCAGAACTCTACCCAACTCTGCAGTGAGGTTCCCTTAAATGACAGATTTCATGTTGGTTTTTTTAAGATTCTTTTCATTATCAGCCTACATTATTATTTAGAACTCTCTCAGTGATTAGATGCAACAAATACAGCCTTAGCCACTGCTTCCTCAGTGTTCTTCATTTGCAGGCTGTAGTACTTTTGACAGTGAAGTCTCAGAGTGACTAGAAAATAGTAGTCTCATGCAAATGTTATGACATCTTAAAACAAACCCAAAAACAACCAAACAAAAAAAAGCCCATAATCAACCAAAAAAACCAAACTGTGGCAGTAAATGGATTCATTATCTGCTCTTTTTGAAAATTCACATGTTTTGACATAGTCTGCTCTATTTGTTATAGGCTGTACTTAATGAGGAAATTGTAGCAAAACTGAAAGAAAAAAGCAAGGAACTGGAAAATAACCTGGAAATTAAAAAAGACAGATGTGCTGACATTGTCAGAACAGAAGTAAGAATTACTAGATCATTTAGTCTAATCTTTTTGCTAAACCTGCATTTTCTGAGGAGAACTTTCCCCCAATGTTTAAGAAGAGCCAACCAAATTTGAAAAAAGGGTGTGAATTATATGATGGGAATCTTTGTATTGCCTTCAGTAGGCATATGGTGACTTGTGTCAGGAGACAAATACTCTCAAACAGTGCCCTTTGAACTAGAGCTATACAGTTGTCCTAACAATATGCATGGTAGCAAAATCAGCCATTACTCCTTGCATATTCTACCACCATCCAACCAGCTGGAATGCCTCTGTGATATGGCTCAGAAGTTTTCTCCTTATGTGTGTTATCCAAGATGCAAACCATCACAAATTATATGAACACAATAATCCAAATGCCATTCTATGGGCTTGTCTATGTGATACCCATGGAGCTCAAGGTGGAGATCCTCATTTTAGTATTATCCAGGCCAGCTCCACAGCTGCTTGTGTTCTGGCTCCACCATAGCCCTTTAGAAGGGTTATATGGCCAAAGTGATGGGCAAAAAAACAGAGACTCTTCCTGGTGATCCAAACTTCTTGTTGGAACTCATTTCACTGCACAAGCTGAGTCAAAAATTTCTACAAGTAGAACATATGAGTTGGGGAAAATTATTGCTCTGAGCTCCACTATTTTTCTTGATGGCAGAACTAATTCATTAATGTCTTCATGAAATGAATGTTGCCATTAACAATGTAATTACAGTAAAAAATGAGTTGCAGCCAGCATCCGGCCGTGGCCCTTGATCCTGCAAGCAGTTATAAATTGCTTAGCTTTACTTTCCTGAGCACCAACTTCTGTAGAAACACTTGTGCTAGGGAAGTTGACCATGCTCACGTTTTGAGGGTCCAAACAGTTATGAGCCGGTGATGACCACCGAGCTGTGGGCTGTGGTAACAGAAGCATTGTCTTTCTGTTCTTTCTGTGCTGCATTTTTTTAACTGCTCAGTGTCATGAATGTCTTCATTTGTTTTAGAGTGTTTGTCCTTTGTAACTTATTGTAGTATTTGGTCTAATCAGTAAGTTAGGTAGTTGAGTTAAAGAAACTATCTGGTCAATGTGTTTTTGCCTTCACAGCGTTTGACATATGCTCTCAAATCCTGGTCAATATGGATTTCTGGTTCCACATTTGTTTGCTGTAGGAGTGCTAGGATGCTGGGCCATCTTTGGGGTTTTTTGGTGGTTTGATTTTTGTTTGTTTGTTGGGGGTTGTTTTTTGTTGTTGGTGTTGTTTTTTTTGTGGTGTTTTTTTTTTTTTTTTTTAGTTTTTGTTTTTTTTTTTGTTTTTTTTATTCTACTCTCTCTGATTTCTTTCTGCAAACACCTCTTTAGGTAGGATCATGGTTCTTGCATGACTCCTGTTTTTGTACAGAAGATAGAAAAAGGAAGAGAGAATCCTTTGTGGTGACTGCATCCTGTGAAACACATTAATGCACAATATTGCTGGTAGAACTTACCTACCTGAAAGCCTGTCAGCTTTCTTCTTGTATAATTTTGCTATCAGTTTCTTTGTAGAAAATATTGCCTCTCCTCACCATCCTTCCTTAGCTTGTATTTTAAGTAGTAAAAACTGTACTAGTTCTGTATGTCCTTACCTTCTTAGAAAGCTTTATTCTCATCAGATGCATTAGAGGTGAATGTAATGAAACATATGTATGTAGATGTAGTTGCCTTCATGAGGGGTCTGAGAATAAACATGCATAATTTTGTGTTAATTTTTTTTTAATTGTTAATACCTTCCTAAATATATCTGGTTTGGGTTTGTTTAATAGGCTTCAGCTTGATTCTGAGTTACTGCTTTTACAATCAAAAATTGCCCAGGAAAAGGAGGATTTCAATAAGGAACTTGAAAAGGTAAGAGAGAGGTTTTTATTCTGGCTCAGAGTTTTTGCTAGACTTTGCCTTGTTGAAACACTCACTGAGAACAGGCCTGCACAAAATGTGACGTGTGAGGTGTTCTAGGTTCTGTGATTTGCCTGTGCCTCTGTGCCCACACCCATAGCCTCTACCCCCTATTCTACTTGAGCTTTGGCGGTCAGGCTGGAGGTAGGGGCAAGATCAGCTACTCAGCTGGAGCCAGGGGATGATGTTAAAGCACTTAAGGGTCACTGAAAGTTGCAATGAACTTGAGCACATAGTCTTGTGTGCTAGGATGCAAGAGAATAGAGGGTTATGAGGCTAGGATGTTGATTGGAAAGGACTGTACGTGCAAGAGAATGGGGCAGACAGATATATGTAGGAGGATTGTGAGGAGATTTGTTAACAAGGATGAGGTTGGGCTTCTGGTCTAGAAAGCTGAGCACACAATTTTCATCATCATTCTTGCTGACTTGTTTCATGCTTTTTACGTTATTAGTAACTTGTATTGTGTGTGTGGAAAATCAAACCAGTGGTGGCACATCATCTGCTGAGTCTGTGAAGGAACACCAGCTGCCAGAGACTATTGTCATTTTGCAGACTACACACATCTATCAGGGAGTGGTTTCCAAGCTGTATTCACAACCTATCCTTCAGAAGTGCTCATATCAGACAAGATCTCTGCCCATTAAAGACTCTGTCATGTTGACATTGGGCAGCACTTGGAGGGAGCCACATTCCCCTCATCCCATGGTCACCCCACCTGCTCTTCTACCACATTCCTAACAGCAAAAGCCAAGGCCCCCCATCTTAATCTTCTTATTTTCTTTTTCTCTTCCACCTTCCTGCCCTTGCCTCCTTCGACCATGACTCATGAGTCCCATTTCCTTCCATCCTGATATCATATGCCCACTATCCCAGGGTTCCTTCATTGTCAAGCCTTTCCCATTTCCACTTTATCACCCACAGAACCAGAGAATGGTGAGGACTCGGAGAAACCTCTGTGGATAACCTATTCCAACCTCACTGTTAAAGCAGTTGCCTAAAATCAGGTTTCACGGGATTGCATTCATGCAGGTTTGGAATCTCTCCAGGGAAGGAGACTCCCCAGCCACTCTGGGCAGCCTGTTCCAGTGCTGTGCCATCCTCAAATTAAAGAAGTTTGGGAGGGGTGGGGGTGGAGTTTGCAGTGGAAATCACTACCTCCAGCTGGAGCAAGGTACTATGTGTCTGGAAGCACCATACAGATTGCAGGCTGTTTCAGAGTGGTTGCAGAGTGCTGCAGAAAGGAAATGAACACCCAGAAATCCTGGTGTGATCTCCATATATGTAAATTGCATACATGCTGTGAATCTTGATTCATGGTAAAGTTCTCAAAAGATTTTTTGATTAAAGGCACTACATAGAGAATAGAAGGCTACTGTAAGGTGAAGCAGGAACAGAAATAATAACATAGGTGGTCCTTATTTCTAGAGCAAGGAAGATCTACACAATGCTGAATACCTGAATAAAACCCTTCAATTAGAAAAGAAAGCCATGCACCAAAGATATGAACAAGTACTGGAAGAAGAGCAACACTGGGCTATAAAAAGGAATAAGATGGTGGCAGAGTAGGTTTTACCTGTCAGCTTTTGAATACAAGTTTGTTAAGTTTGTGATTTTATGACTAAGGCTTTTCTTGCTGCATAGTGAAATCATACTTCTGACAAAGGATCTCATTTATTTCTTTTTTTTTCTCCTGGCAGATTGGGGAAATTATCTGTTTTGTTGGGTGAAAAACTAGAATTTCTGGAAAATCATATGATGGAAAAGAGAAACCTAGAGAAAGAAATTGAGAATCTTGAAGGCAGCCTGTAGTAGGCAATCTTTCAATGTTTAACAATAGTAAACAGTCTCAGTAGTGTTTACTTAGGAGTTCAGGTGGCTTAAGTGATTCTGGAAGGGAATCTACAAAGGTTTAGAAAATAAACTAGTAGGCTGCTGTGAAATCTCATACAACAAAGAGCTTTAGCTGCCAACTACCCTCATTTAATCTGCATTTTCTTATCACCAGGCAATGAATATACAAATAATGAAAGACACTGAAGCAGTGCAGAATGTGGAACTTCATGAACAGTTGTGACTGTGAAGTCCTTACTGTGGTATCAAGTCCTGGACCAAGCCACTATCCATTTATGGTGATATCTGAGAAAATCTGCTTTTACTCAGATACAGCTAAGCAAGCATGGATTTGCCCTGTGCACAGAAGTGCTCTGAAAAAAAATAAATCTGTGGCTTGTGTAGTCTAAGCAGAACAGATGTCCTGTGCCCTGGCTAGTGCTGTATGGCTGAGAGGAGCATGGCCAAAGCACTGCAGCTCTGTTAGCCTGCGGTTTTTGGAAGAGATTTGGGACTTTGGTCCTATAGGTAAAGGCAGGCACATCTGTGCTGACACTAGATAGCCTTCTTCGGACCCAGTTCACCTATTTGCTGGCGAATCAGGAGATCAAGGCCTTATATTGTTCACTAATCATCACATTCTGTCTTTTAAGAAAGGTAATTCTGACAAAAGGGAGAGCTTTTCTTTTTCCCTCTGCTGGAGTGACACCCTCTGCAAGAGAAAGTAAAAATGTTCTGTGAGTTAACTGCAGAGCCAAGTGCTTGCACACACTCTGAGTTTTGAGTGACACCAGATGTGCAGATTCTGTGCAACATTTTCACATCATGGCACCGAAGTGGGTGTGCTTCCATAGCCTTCCTGTTATCGAAATCCTCCTGAAGAATGTGTGGTTAATATGGAGTTGCCCTGCTTATGGATATGAATATAACTAAAAAGAAAATAATTGCTCACCTTCCTTTTCATACTGAATAAGAAAAGATGTGATACATTTATTCTGCTCTCTAAGAAAAAAGTAAATGTCTGTACTAAGGCAGAGAGCCCGGGGGCTGTTTAGCCTGGAGAAGAGTAGACTGAGAGGAGAACTTACTAATGCTTCTCAATATCTGAAGGGCAGGTGTCAAGAGAATGGGGTCAGGCTCTTTTCAGTGGTGCCCAGCAAAAGGACAAGGGGCAATGGCCATAAAATGGAACACAGGAAGTTCCCTCTAAACATAAAGAAAAATTATTTACTTTGATGGTGCTAGAGCACTGGAACAGGCTGCCCAGAGAAATTGTGGAGTTTCCTTTTCTGGAGAGATTTCAAACCTGCCTGGACATGATCCTGTGCAACCTGATCTAGGTGATCCCTCTTTAGAATCACCAAATCACAGTATTGCAGAAAACATCCATTTGGAAGAGACCTCAAAGATCATCCAGTCCAACCCTCAACTGAGCTCTGAAGGGTCAACACTAAACCATGTCTCTAAGTGTCAAGTCTGCATGCTGCCTCCAGGGATGGTGAGTCCACCACTGCTGTGGGCAGACCATTCCAGTGTTTGATAGGAGAGGGGTTGGACTGGATGATTTCACAAGTCCCTTCCAACCCTTATCATACTATGATTCTGTGTCATTCTATGATCTTGATAGAATCAGTGTCTGCATTTTGCCTGACAAACGAGATATTGTTGCCATGTAAATGGGGGATGCAAAAAATGAGACCATGAGAGAGCCACACATGGCTAAAGAGAAGGTAGCTGTGAATTGTTAAAGAGGAGAACTTGTAATGAAGTGCAATGGAGTCTATAATCTAAAACTAACTTAACAAGATAATGAGGTGGAATAATCATTGCATGGTATTGATGCTAATTGGAAATCAACACTAATGGTAGTAAAGAAGAGGCTTGTAAGAACTTTATTCCAGAGTTAGTCAGCTCTTAATTTCAGGCTTTTAGACTAGGCTACATGGAACTGCTCAAAATGCATCTCAGCTCTGACCTCTTAATAAAAATTACTGAAAAATCCCCTTCCCCAGTCCCTGGCTGCCAATCTGTTTATTGTATTGAACTCTGGTAGAATTACTTGAACACACACAAAATACATGCATTTTAATATTTACTGCACAAAATACACTAGAAAATGCATACTATGAAATGAAATTGAACTGATTTGTCCTTCTGGCCAGAAGTTCTACTTCTGATTACACTCTTTTGTAGAACTCAGTACTAAAGCATTAGAGCAATTGTTCAGCTCTGAAAGATCTGTACTTGTGGTTTGCATTTGTTTCTTGTTTCTGGCTTGAAGAAAACATTCCTGGTTTTGCCTTGGTTCCTGACAAGAGCATCTTAATTTTAAAATTCTGTTTCCAACCTGAGAAGCATCACTGTGTTAAGACACAGCAATGGCTGAACACTATAATATGTGTGTGTTTACCAGAAGCATCCCACAGGTACCACCACACTGTTTTTCTGCAAATGGTGTAAGTGCTTTCCACGTTGATAAGTGGGGAGAAAGATGTGGGGGGGGAAATGTATGAAAATGTGGACAGCACTCTCCAAATCTTCAGCATTTTTTTCTAAAAGTTTATCATTCCCCCCCCGAAATATAAAGGAGAACCATGCAGAAGGTCTGGCATCTCTAAAGCAAGATTTGAAGACAGAAAATAAGACAAGGTAGGATAAGCTAGAATGTGTGCATTGTATCTTTCAAAGAAAGCAGTAAATTGATAGGTTACTGCATCTTGTTGCTGCTATTATATCAGAGAGAGAAAACCAAAGCCTTATTATGTGAATATTCAGTGAGACAGTGCAAACAAAAGGGCACCTCCTGAAGAATATCCCTGGTTTCACTTGAATATTATTGCTATGCTGCCAAATGGTGAGAGGTGCTGAACTTGCTGTGTAAGTGGCTCTTAATCAGTATGATACTAAACGTTTTACTTTATTTTATAAGCTGTCTGGGACACTTCCAGGATCTGGACACTTACATAAACTGTAAAGCTGTAGGGTTTTTTCTCAAAAAAAAACCCAATTAACTGATTTCAAGTCATGATCATTGAGAGCTAATCTGTACCTTTGAAGTCAATGAGGGCTTTGCCATTGGATTCAAAAGGGGTGTGGGGGGGTGGGAGTGGAGGGGAATTGTCCCTGTAGTCTCAAGCTAGGAAATATGGGAACTTTGTGTGCTGAGAACTTTTCAAAATCAGGTTCTCAGGCTGGTGAGACCTGCAGTTCTAGCTGTCATACAGACAAGTCCTTTGGCAGAGTCCATAAGGATGAGATATCCTTGCATTTTCAGGCAATTTGTCTTTATTCCTCGGACTTAGGTATTTTTCATTAGTTAAACAGTGTCCTCTACTGATCTGTCTTTTTAGGAAAGGTCTAGAGAAAATTGTGAGAAGTATATTACACAAAGACCACAAAAATACAGAGTTATTTTATCTATATTCAAAACACCTGCAAGGAAGTAGTTTATATCACTCTCCGTTCACACACACGCCTACCCCCAGCGGTGTGAGATACCTATAGAGGAAGCCTTGAGATGCATAAATCTAAATGTATTATTGTAGCTGGAGCTAGAGTGAGAGTTATACCAAGTTCTGCTGCTGGCTTTGAGTTTTCCAGCAACTGCAAGATTTTAACTGAAGCTCTTTCAGGCCTGTTCGTACTCTGTCTAAACTGCATTTTCATAGAATCAGAGAATCAATAAGGTTGGAAAAGACCTCAAAGATCATCAAGTCCAACCTGTCACCCAAGACCTCATGACTGCTAAACTGTGGCTTCAAGTGCAAAGTCCAATCCCTTTTTTAACACTTCCAGGGACAGTGATTCCACCACCTCCCTGGGCAGCCCATTCCAACGGCTAACAACTCTCTCACTAAAGAACTTTCTCCTCACCTCAAGCCTACACTTCCCCTGGTGCAGTTTGAGACTGTGTCCTCTTGTTCTGTCACAGGTTTTCTGGGAGAAGAGACTAACCCCCACATGGCTGCAACCTCCCTTCAGGTAGTTGTAGAGAGCAATAAGGTCTTGTCCCTTCCAATGTGCTAAGCTAAATGAACCAAATTGTCTGAACCAGATTTATACTACCTAGTTTTAGACACATAACAGAGGCACTTAAGTGAGGTTAATCACTTTAAGACTTCTCCTCCACATTCAGTACAGAGAGGCACTTTAAGAGGTATTTATGTGCTTTCATGCATCTCTCCTAGGATTTTGTTAGGATCTCAGACTTCTATCTGACCCATTTTGATTGTAGTCCTCAAGTTACTGGATGTATGA
This sequence comes from Dryobates pubescens, assembly GCF_014839835.1. Taxonomy (NCBI): domain Eukaryota; kingdom Metazoa; phylum Chordata; class Aves; order Piciformes; family Picidae; genus Dryobates; species Dryobates pubescens. Next base: position 18,276,164 of record NC_071616.1, on the reverse strand, counting down.
TTGAGTTTTCCAGTTACTTAGTCTTGTAGCACCTCTCCCTCCACTGTTGTTCTTCCAATTTCAATTTATTTCTGCTTATGCCTGTCACCAGAATAATGCTCCAGTGGAAGCTACCATACCTAGCAATGCAGAGAAAACTCTTTCTCACAGAGGAGAGAATATAAACAGAAAAGTTAATGAATGAATAGTGGCTGGGAAAAAAAGGCATGCTGAACTCCTCCTGGAGGTAGGTAAAACAGCAGCTGTTACAACCCATTCCATCCAGTGTTACATGTTCATGCTGTACGTAATCAGAGGAAACTCATACCTAAGTAACCAAAAGGACCAAGTTTTTGTAAACTATTAAACATGATATCAGGTTTAAAGATTCCCAGTACCAAAATACCTCTGTTCTTGAAGACATTCAAAAGCCATTTTGACACAGCACTGAGCAACATGCTCTAAGTTGTCCTGCTTTAGCACGGTGGGTGGACAAGATAACCTGCAGAGGTTTCTTCCAACCTCAACCATTCTGTGACTCTATGATTTCCCTTACAAATACATAACAATTTGAAAGCAATTACCTATTTTAGAGTACATTTTGTGTTTTAAATGTGGATTGCTCTCAGTTTGCTCTGATTGTTTATCTCAGAGTGGTCCAAGTAGACTTTATGTGGTTTAAAAATCACTGATCTTCATTTTACTTCCATTACAAGATTGAACACCTTGACGAAGAGCTTTTGCAGACTGAAAACCAAGTCAAAGTCCTGAGTGAAGAAGCAATTAAGAAGGAAAAACATTTCAATACTTATAATGAGGATTTTCCTAACAAATTACACTGTCTGGAGGTAAGTTTTATCATTCTTTGTGTTAACCTTGGGAAGATTTCTGATGGACAAATCAGTAGTGTTTGTTGTACCTTGTTACAACTACGTTCAGCAGAGCTACACTCAAATATGACCCACCTGTCAGTAATTGTGTCAAGAAATCTCTCTACTTTTCAGGTTTGAGTTTTGGGTTTTCATTATGGTCAAAGGCACTTAAGACTCTCAGATCTCAATCTGAGAGTCTCAGTTCTCAATCTGACACTGGAATTAGTACGCAACCATATATCTATATGTACTTATACATATACACGTGCATATGGGCATCTATGTCAAAAGGATATAGTGAAGGTATATCCCTCAGAAGGGATGCTTCCTAGTTTAAAATAAAAATATGTGCAGGACCACATTCAGTCCTGAAATGTGTCCAGTTGAGCTTTGTAGTGAGCCTCCCAATGTGTGACCTGTTCCTGTAGAATTTGTTTCATAATTTTCCAGTAAACAGGCCATCGTTTGTGGAAATATGACAGCTTGACTTCAGACACTTGTCAAATTCTCCTCTGAGTTGTTGTTGCAAATCTACTGGAGTGACTGATGGTCTACAAGACATAACCCAAGGCTACTTAGTGTCAGAGTATTTTATAACACTGATGAGCTTTCTTTCCAAAAAGAAAGTAGGACACTGAAATGCTGATTATGAACTGTGCAGAGCTTTCAAAGATTTTGAGAACTTCTCCAGTCTTTGGTATATAGCATATGCTCTGTCCTCAGGGAAACTAACTGACTCTTGGTCAACAATCTGGCTTGAGATAAGATAAATCAAATGCCAGGAGCATAGGAAATATCCTCTTGGCATATCTGACCTTAGAAAGGTAATTTTACAGAAAGCCTTGAGGACCTCTCTCATTTTGCTATCTGAGAGGTTATGCTCCCATGCCACACAATACAGTTATGGTCATGCAACTGCTCAAGCTTCCCTAAAAGTTAGGGCTGAAATTGTCAGTGCTAAATAAATTCTCAGACTCCTCGAGGTAAGGCTTGATGGGATGCTGAGCAACTCAGGGATGTCCCTGCTCACTGCAGGGAGATTGAATTAGATGACCGCTAAAGGTGCTTTCCAACCCAGTGCATACTATGATTCTGATTCTATGATTCTGTGATTCTCTTTCTGGCATTGAGCTATGCAGAATATAAAAAGAGATACTAAATACACCTTGACACTCTCTCTGTCTTTTCTTCAATATGAGGTTTCCCCTCATATGCTATGGCACTTAGGAAACTGTTCCCAGAGGGCTGCTCTTTCCTTTGCAAACTGGACAAAGCCAGGTTAAAAAGTAATTGTAATTAGTTATTTGCATTTAGTGTCACACTAACATTTTGTCTTAACTGTTTCCCTACTATGCTTTAATTTCCTACCATGCTTTAATTTCCTACCATTTTGATTAAACTATTTAAACTGCCTTTCTCCCCTCACCCCCTTTTTGCTTTTGGTGCTTTCAGTACTTCCTTGCACTTGCTTGTCAGTGTTTTCATCTGTAAAATAATTCTGCCTGAATGCTGTGTCATGGAGGTGGTCTGTGGAGGGGAACAATTCCTTTGTAAGATTTGTGTCAGATCAGGTTCATTCTGCTTTGTCTGGAGCATAATGGTGATACATGTTATCAAAACAGTCCATAGAAATGAAACTCAAATCACCTTTCTTTCTCTGCCCTCTTCACACATCTGGTTCTGCCACGGGAGCTGTTTTGTCTGTTGTCCATATTTTCAGGCTTTTGCACTCTTTTTACCCATTCTCCTACAGTTCTTAAAAAAAACCCAAAAACACACCACCACCAAGAACACAAAAAACCAACCCACCCACACATGCACAAAAACCCAACAACAAACAAACAACAACAACAAAACCCCACACAACTCAGCTCATAAGCATATCCAAACATCTAAGCTTTCAGGTTTTGTGATATTTCTAGTCTTTGATCACTGAAATGGATGTGACTTACCTGACTTCAGAGTTTCAGAGCTGAACAAAAGCATGGAGTGCTTTGACATTAATGTCCTTTAAAGAAGTGAGGTCAGAGCCCTGGTGTTACTTCATATCCTGGGCTCAGATTAATTTCCTTCCATGGCTTTATTTCCTCGATATCATCTTATCTCTCTTCATATTGTTCTTCAAGTCTCCCAGTCTGTATAGGCTGTTCCTGTTCTCCCTTTCTGGGTTTTTATTTGTTGCAGCAAAAGAAATGTATTTTTCCACTAAAAAGTCATTTAACTCATGACCTGTGTTCCTTGGTCTGAACCAAGATGAGATTTCACTATGATGAGAGCTGCACATACATAGAAATAGATATTTCTTTCTCCACTGCCTGTGTGTGTGAGTGGAAGGAATGAGACAGAGGAAAATTTAAAAGTACATTAAAATGCCATTTGTAATGGCATTTAGGTGGTGACCTGATCATAGGATGTTAGGGGTTGGAAGGGACCTTCAAAGATCATCAAGTCCAACACCCCTGCCAGAGCAGGACCACCTCTTCTTCTTCATGTTGATGCAACAGAAGGCAAAGATTCTCAGACTGGTAGGGTTTGCTAAGCCTTGTTTTAGGGGGACATACAGATCAGATCCAGGAGTCACATTTGTATTGAAAAAATCTGCTTATGACTGGGCATGGAGCAACAACCTGAGACAGGTCAAGCCACACAATGATATGCTGATAGGGAAAGACAAATGGAATAACATGCAAGCCCTCCATCTTTGTAGTAAGGCAAATACTGAAGTTTGTTTTGATTCACTAATGGGTCAGCAGAATCAAACATCCAATGTACTAATGCCAGTGTCAGAAAAGTAACATCTCAAGCAAGGATTGTGAAGGAACTGTACATAGAGGACTCGGGTGCCTTCAGATCATCACTCATTAGAATACATAGAATATATAGAATACATAGAATAAACCAGGTTGGAAGAGACCTTCAAGATCATCACGTCCAACCCATCAACCAATCCAACACCACCCAAACAACTAACCCACAGCACCAAGCACCCCATCAAGTCTTCTCCTGAAAACCTCCAGTGATGGCGACTCCACCACCTCCCCAGGCAGCCCATTCCAATGTGCAATCACTCTTTCTGTATAGAACTTTTTCCTAACATCTAGCCTGAACCTCCCCTGGCGCAGCCTGAGATTAGACTCAGATATGAAATTCTCCTTCAGGTAGCTGTGTGTATGAAGCCACTTCATAGCTATTCATGATTGTAAGTACACATCAAGAACCGGGAAGTGAAACTCAAATCGACTGCCATTCCCAAAATAGCCATACTGGTTAAGACAAAATATTGGTCCTATAAGGATCCTGTCTTCTGCAGTGATCAATAGTCCTGCTTGGAGAAGTAATGTAAGAACAGCCAAATATAGAATGACCCTTCTCTTGTGTAATTTCTGTGACAAATGAAGTGTCAGGAACTTCTTTGACTGGAGATGGCATCTGCATTTAATGGCTTTGGATGGAATTCTATGCTGTGCTTGATATTCAGCGCAATATTCTCCTGTCACTGACCAATTCTTTTAGTTCACATATGCATCTATTCTCCAGAACAACCTCTAATATATAATTTATTTAATAAGGACAATAATTTTCATTTTAAACTCCAGATTTTACTGGCACCTCGCAGTTCTGTGTTATGAGAAATAGTGAATAACTGTTGTCTTCTCATCTTCCTCAGCAAAGATGTGTGTTTTACACACCTTTATTGTGTGTCTCTTCAGCTGACTCTTTTCCAGGCTGAAGAATCTGAGGAATTGCTGCTAGGGCAACAGCTAGCAGGTGGTAAGCAATGGTATTGTGGATCACTTGTCCTTTCTTGGGTTTTATTTCTCTCTCTTTTTGTTATGTTCCATTTCACAACAAGTATTATTTTAATGTTTTATTATTACAGTTAATATTATTAACACATTTTAGTTTGGTTGTTAAACTGTTCTTATCTTGCACAAATGTTAATATTTTTTTTCTCTGATTCTTCTTCTCATCCCACTGGGAGAGGGGAGGAGTGGGCAAGTGGCTACATGGTGTTCAGTTATTGGCTGAGGCTAAAGCACGACACAGCAAAAATAGTAAAACCCTGGAATCAGATGTCTGAGACGTGGTATCTCTGCCACTAGGGTTTTTAAGGACAAATCAAACATCTGTCATGGGTACTTAGGTCTAATTGATTCTCCTGTACAGCAAAAAGATGGACTAAAATGACCTTCTGGGGATCATTTCCAGTATTGTTTTACCCATTTTTGGGGGGTGCTTTTTAGTTGTTTGGGGGTATCTGGGTTTGTGTTTTGTTTTGTTTTGTTTGTTTTTCTGTTGCTTGTTTGTTTCACTTTGGTTTGGTTTTGGTTTTGCTTGCGGTGGGGTTTTTTCCTTTCCCCTCTGGATATGTTGAGCTATTAATGCATTAAACACTGCTTAGACTATTGATTAATATTTAATTTCATTACAGAATGACATCAAATCTGCAAGTGTAAAATCTGCTTTAAAAAGAACAAGAATTAAACACAAGCAGGTTAAGAAAAAGAAGACAAGCACACAAAATATGAAGAACTGAAGAAATAATTTTTAAGTACTGAGTAGCTCCTCTGCACAGTGGGGCTTTTTATTGCTGTTTCCAAGAGCAGCCTGCCACAGCCCTTTGTCTGCCTATGGCACAGATGATCTATGAAAAGGGATACAACTGGGATGTGGACATGGCCATAACATAAACATGAAGTAATTTTTAGAAATGCCAGGCTAGTTAAACAGGTTGGTTACTGGCAAGACCTAGGCATATTTATAACAGCTTCAATTAATGCTCACTTTCTAAAAACCCTTCCCTTGCTTTGCAGAAAAGAAAGATGAAGAGGTACAAGTCAAAAGAACCATCCAGCAGTCAATCAAAAACTACTGGGAAGCTCAAGGAGGACACGGTAATAGCATAAAGCTTAGCAGTACTGCTTTTGCAGAGATTCCACCACCACCTTTATGCCTTTCTGTAAAGACCAGGGACACATGGATGCTGGGACTGGAGAAAACAGGCAGGGGCTGGGGACATACCTTCTCCTTTGTTGCTGTGCTTCCTACTGGTGATGTCCCAGACCTCAGCTCAGCCTGTATCTCCACATTTATATTGAGATGCCTCTGGGCCTGATTTTGTGTTCCTTAGGCACAGAAGCAAGTCAAATCCAAGCTGGTGAACTAAGGACACTTGAGAACCTGCTTCTATTCAGATGCCTGCTACAGCTAGAGCAGAAAAGTCTTCCATCTCAATAACATGTATTTGAAAAATCCTTCTATGTCCTTGTCTCTTCTCCTGTATTTCTCATCTCTGATTCAGCCATTCAATCAGCACCAGTATGAGGAAGGAGAAAAATTCAAAGCTGTGAGGGTAATTTCAGCAGTTCAAAATGTTTGAGGCATAGAGAATGTACCTCTCCTGGCCAGTGTCCATGCAGAGCTCACTCAGTGACTCTGCCTGTCAGCCACCCTAGGAGCTGACACAGCTGGTGAGTGCAGTAGGCACAGTGCACATCAGACCTGATGTACCCACACTGGCCAGTTTTATGGTCCACATACAACCAGTATGTACCGGGGCCGTCTGCTTAGGGCTGCTGGACATCAGTCAGCCTGGCCAGAGCTTGCATCAGCTGTGCTGTACATCCCAGGGAAACAATCAGATTGCCCTTGCTTTCTGATTCTCTGCCAGAATAAAACTTCTGGGTGTAAAAGGAACAGTCACACTTTCTGCTGTTAATAGGGAGAATTAAAGTATCTTTAGTTACTAAGAAACATAAGACAAGCTTAGTAAACCACAAAAAAAGTCTCTTATGAGACTTATGGTAGACTTGACAATGCTAGGTTAACAGTAGGACTTGATGATCTTAAAGGTCTTTTCCAAAATAAATAGTTCTTTGATTCTATGATTCTGTAACAAAAATCCTTTTTGCTTCATTTAATTATAAATATCTTATATAAAGATCAGTTGGCAGTAAATAGTTTAATTATTAACAGCTGGAGCTGAGGAACAAACTGCAGAGCAAGACTGATGCTGCAGCTGGCCAGCCGAAACGTCATACAGAGAGTATGAAGCTGCTAGAACAGGACATCTATGAGATCAGCAGAAAACTTGACATTGTGAACACTGAGAACTGCAGATTCAAATTAGTAAGTATATTGAAGCTTGACAGTGTTCCTACTCAGGGTGTTCATTTCTCATTTGTCAGAGCAATAGCTGTGGAAGATGATGAAACATCAACAGCACAGGGCAAATGTGGCCTTATAAATGAGTGTGTGGGGCTGCACTTAACCTGGAAGGAAACAAAAGAGGACTATCCAAGGGCTATGCACCTCCCTGGGGCATAATCAATATCTTATATCTGCTGTATTCAGTCAGGGGTTGTAGGAAAAGGCCTTCCTGACATGAGATGAATGTGAGGTGTAGAGCAGGCCTGTGCAATTTGGAATATATGGTTTTGAAAATGTTCTGTATGCCATTCAGCCTTTCAGGTCTCAGAGTAGTAGAATTTCCTTCCCTCTAGAATACAAGAAACAGAAGTGGTCTCATTGCCAGCTGTTACCAGGATGCCATCCAGACCTGAACCCACAGTTGTGCAGCCCTCTGAGATGATTTGATCCCTGGGCACTGTTTTCTGCTTGAGCTTGCGTGTGCTAGCCCTGCAGATGCTAGGTACCAGCAACTCTGCAGCTCTTTGTTTCCCTTATGGAACCAAAGGCTTGGGAAGCAAACTCTTGGCCATGCCAAAAACATCCATCTCCCTATGTTCAAATCACTGACAGAGGCCAAGAAGCTCTGATTTTTCTCATGCCTCCACTGCACCAGGGAATGTTGTTTAGTGTGCCTGACCTGGGACACTTAACACATTTCAGCCACACCTGAGACAAGCTGAGTGCAGGTAGAATTGATCCAACATGAATGAGGCCATCCTGTTTTGGAGTGAACAGATGAGGAAGAGTTTCTCTGCTTGCACACAACCTGTGCTGCTCTGGCTGCTGTGAGCATTCCCAGCCATGTTATTTGGTAGCACAGGTGCAGCTGGCTTGTGTTGATTTGGGGAGCTATCAAAATTTGTTCAACACGATGAGATGGATACTGTTGTTGAAAGAAAGTGTGTTCACAGGAATACATTAACCTTTGTGTTTCCATAAGCTAAAACTCAATTTCTTCTTCCTGATCTCTGTAGAAACAGTGAAACAGTTTGGCAATTACTTAGGAAATTGTGGAAAAAATGTAGTAGTGATTTTTTTTTTTTCCCACAGTGCAATGCACAGATGAAAGAAGGTATTTTTGTTCTGGATTCTGAAGCAAAAACCCACAAGTCAGCAACAGTCAGAATCCTGACTGATCTAGCAGCACATCATGGTAACATGTTAATAAGTATTTCAAAACAAAAAGTGACTTCTTTTATTTCAAAGAATACCTCTTAGTCCTTGTGTCTCTTTTTGGCACAGCAGTCTACCAGATTGTAACTGTTGACTGTCTCACAGATCTTCTTCTGAAGAAGTGGCCAGAGGAGAGCTTTATTCAAAAGGTGAATTTCAATTTTCTACTGTATTGGTTTGCAGAAATACATTTTGCTTATCGTGTGAAAAGTAAAATTGCATTTTGCAAATAGGGCACTAAAATTTTTGCAGTCATGCAGGGCCAAAGTATTAAATCTCTGTTTTCCACCCAGTGTAAAAGTCCTGGCTGTAAAAATACTTCTCCCCGATAGTTCCTTTTGCTGGTCTTGTAGTCAAACCTTTCCTATACCTGTACCTAACAATATTCTTGCTATTCTTCATTCAGCTATTCAGCCCTGTAATATTTTTCAGTTGGGGATAGCCTTCATTTTGAACAGGAGTTAAACCAAACTAGCATGTAAGAAAGTTTTTTTCATCAGTTATTCTGATAAGAAAGGCCAACTTCCCTGGGTTTATGTGAGGGCTGGGTAATGAATGGCAAACTTCCGACACAGCTACAGGTCTGATGGCCTGTCAAGCTGTGGGAAAAATAAACTCAACAAAGCAAGGCTCTTAACATTTTGTGCAGTGTTTTGCCTGTTCTCTTTTTCTTTCTCTCTTTTTTTTTTTTAAACTTTAAAGGAAAAAAAATTCTACCCTGTGTCATTACAGCAATCTCTGAAGAATGAGCAAGAATTACTGAGTGCAGTGACAGCTCTAACAACATAAATTCGAAACTACAGGGAAAAAAAAAATCAGTGATATTAACATAAGGCTACAAAATAAGCTGGAAGGACTGAATTCTCTGCTGGACAAAAAAAATCCAGAATGGATAATCCCCATAAGACACACTGAACTTTTCCTTTTCAGCCCTTTATTTAAAAAATTCCCAGAGTATGGTAACACTTAGCAGTTTGTGATGAAACACAAGTAGTACAGCCATCATTCTGCTGCACATGGAGACCTAGTGGTCAGGACACTGAGGCAGGCTTTATAACACAGCCTGGATATTTTCATCTGTAATTTACACTTTCTAAAAACTTGTGATAACAACATCGAAGGAGCTGCAAAACAGCCTGAGCATAGCTGATCATTCCAGAACTATGTTTGCTTTTCCATCAAGTACAAACAAAAGTAACAGACCCCAACTGACACAGCTTGTGGTTGTGTGATTCTCAGAGTGGGACTAACTGGTTAATTAGTGTCTATCTTCTCTAGAACTTTACATGTGGGCAACTGGTACTGCTGTTTCAGCAACAGGAAACCAGGAAGACGAATGATGAATTTATAGAGGGAAGGACTGTCCCTGGAAGGAAGTCAAGCAGGGATGGGAAGGATGGTGAACACGTATCAGAAGACAGTCCTGCTTCATCTGAAGGCCAGCACCACAGGTCAATTGTACAAGGCAGGTTTCTTCACAAGAAGCCTGCACAAAAACATCATTTGGTGATTCCAAACCACATGTACCTATTTAGTGGCATCTGACTCTGCCTGCCATTACTTTGGTGATTTATCCTAGTGAGAGAAGGCGATATACAGAGTTCAATTAATTTGTAGTTTGCATTCCAGGTTTAGCTGAAGGCTAAAGCTCTGCAGCCCAGCAGGAAGGTCAGTGTTCAGGTGTGCCATGTGAGGTCCTTGGGGTGCACTGCTTTCTTCTAAACTGCTATAAACAGTCCCTCATTCTGCAGCCTTCAAAATTAACATGATTCCCTAGACCTAACAGAAGTTGTGCTCTTTACTACAGTTAATATTCTCTGAGAGTTGATGTTACTTTGCTTTTTAAAAAAATAAGATATAGCCTAACATTTAAACCCAATACATGCAGTCCAGATACAGAAATGCACCCACAAGTGTATGGGCCCTAGCACCACACCTTTGCAGGTGGCTTTTCCTGCACAGTGCTGCCCTAGGTGCCCGCATGCTTACTGCTCCTGAGCTAGTGTGGCAGCTGTGCAAATACAGACACAAAACTGTGTTTAGGGCATTTTAAAGACAAATATGCCTATGACTATGGAAATGGTATTTTAACATAAGTTTTAAAACCCATACTAGTAGAACTGTCCTCTAGATTAACATGGCTGCAAATTACATATTGTACATAGTAGTATAGACAGCATTTGATTTCCTTAAGGAGATCAATTACTTCCTTATCCCTAAAATAACCCTCACTTCTGTGTGCAAGCCCTAGTTTGCTTCTAAAAACAGTGTGCAAGCAGTGAACGTGTCAACTGGTATCTCACATTAAAAGTTCTAAAGCAAAGGCACATCAGATGCACTGAAATGAAACCACTGTGGAGAAAGAGGAGAGCGACACCTTGAGGCAGCCTGGCTAGCATGACATCCCCCAAAATTCCTGAGCTGCCGGCAGGCCAGAGCTTAGCTGTGGTGATCAGTCAAAGAACAAAGTGTGACTAGTGCCTTTTTAAATACTGAAATACAGTTATTTGCCCTGCAACAGTCAATAATCCATACAGTAGGGAATATTTAAGCTGAAAAGAATGTTCTCTTACTCTTCTTTCTGTGTTTAAACCTTTAGCACTGCTCTGCATTTTCTATTTGACCCTCAGTAGTAGTTACTGGTGACATATACAGGACACAAGCCTTGGGTGTCTTCCAGTACAAGAGAGAGAAGAACCTGTCAGTAGATATTTGGCTTCAGCAAGGATTGAAAGGTCACTTCCAGCCAGCCTCAGAAGTTTTGGCATTTTTTGTCGAAGTGTTCACACACCTTGATTAATGTGGAGCAGAGACAACAGTATCTCCTGAAGGAGATGAGGGATCTCCAATTGTTTTTATTAAATCTGTGCTGGTTTGTACTTGAGTTGCTCCAGCAGTTTCTATTATTGCAGTGATACTGCATAAAGAGCTGTACTCTTCTCAGCTGATAAAACTCCAGTCTGACCACTGCTGTTGCTGTAGTACAGGTACAGCTGTGGCCAGACAGCACGGGTTGGGAGCTGTCGGCACCACTGATGAAACAGGCCTGAAGCCTCCCCACAGGAGGAATCTGAGGTGACTGCTGAAAGGCACCAAGAACACTTCTCCTATACATAGTTAACAGGTGCTTCACAGGCACATGGTTTGCTAACAACTACCAGGAAAAGAACATCTATAATCTGATTTTAGATGGAAATTTATAGTCAAGGTATAAGAAAATAGATGTAATGGGAAGGATATTATTGCTTAATCATCACCAGAAAGAAATCTCAATACACAAAGTACATGGACCATAAACTGTATGTTGGAAAACTTCACAACACATTTCATCCCCTTCTACCTAGCAGTCAGGCTAAAGGTTCAGGAGGAACCATGCTCAACATGTTTTATTTTTTGATGGAAGAGGAGACTTTCTTTCTCCTGGTGGGCAACGGAAGCTAGCCTATCTGACGAGAAAAGCAAGCTCAGTGGTATATTCAAGCTCTATTTGTTTTATTGAAAGCCTATGGAAAACCTGGCTCTATTGTTTCAGTCAAACAACACCTAAAATACTGCATTAGGAAATAAACCTGCACAAGCAAATGGCTGTACTAGAGTGTCACAAGCTTTTTATATAGATACAAACATGTTCCCTTTGATCTGCACCAGATATCAACAGAGAACATAAAGTGCAGCTTTTTAATATTACACAGTCTCTCTCAGAGGTGTTTCACATACAAGTCTTGTACATAAATAACTTCTTTCAAACAGAAGTTTTACAAACACTACAATTGTTTGATCCAGATCATTAGGACAGCATTGTTGGCACAGGCTCCTTTTAATGTCCATTCCCACCTTCTGAGAGTATGCGTGATGGCTCGGTGTACTTTGCTGTCAGGAGGTAGAAGAGGGCAGGTGCAGGTACCAAGGCAAGCAATGGCAGGTCCTGCTCCAGCTTATCCAGTTTGGAAATGGAGATGATTCCATAGGCATGGAGTAACCAGTGGCTGAAGAGGACAACAAGCCTTTTCTTCCTGACAAGAAGATCCTTGAAAGACTGGAAAATTGAACATAGTACCCTGTTAGCATTCAGCCTTCTACCTAGTACCCAATGTTTAAGAGAAGTTCTAGGTATCACACAGAGACTGCATGAAGCCTCCTGTGTTTCTGCCCTTTCTCAGTGCACCACAGGAGGGATGTCTGGCAGAAGCTTCCTCCAGATAAGAGAAGGCAAGGCTTAAATGAAGAATGCACTGCTGAGAAAAGGAAAGAGACACAGAACACGTTTACTTACCTCCACTTCAGAAGCAGACATGTAGATGGCCAGTGTAACCAGAGACAACACCAGTATGATGTATGGGAAGGCATAATCTAAAGGCAACATTGAACACCTTAGCAGGATAAAGACTGCATGGCACACACTTCAGCAGAGAGAAATTTTCCATATATAACCATGGGTGTGAACTAAACTGAGCTACTACAGCCTGCCTTTTATCATTACATCAAACATGATCAGCAATGAGAGTCAGCTAAGCACAACTACTCACCACTTCCATCTCAGGTTTTCAAGCTATTTCCAGTATTTCTACGTGGAATTACTGAATGTTTAAGTCACTAATTAGAAAAGAGGATGAATAAAGCACTCAGGCTGAGTGGGGATTTTGTGGCACCTGTCCCCTTCACATGGCAAGTACACTGAAAACTAAAACAAAACCAGATAATCTCCCCAAGCATCCACTTTAATTTCTCTCTGAAATTAGACAAACTGCCTTAGCAGAAGTGGAGTTAACGTCCCCTCTGCTCCCATTTTGTGAATGGGAGTCTCCAGCAGCACGGCAAAGCAATGTAGGTCTGAAGCCAGGCAGCCTTTTCAGGTCAGACTCCTCACGATCACCATAAACAACATCCTTCTTTTCAAAGCAAAAAGAGTGTCATGTCCCTTCCCTCCCTCCCGTAAGTCATTTATTATGAGAGAACTCACAGAGCAGGCCTCCTCCAACAGCTTGGAGCACAGTGAGGATGGGGAAGAAGTACAGGGCTGCATAGATGCTTTTAAATCGATCAGACTTTCCCAAGCCACAGGCAATTTTCTTAACCAGAAAAGGACGAAGCAGCATCATTAACACAAGACAGAAGGCATAATAGATGAACACTATGGTGTACCTGGGGAAAAAAAAAACAACACAAAAGAGAAGTTCCTTAAAATGTGCAGTTTTCTCCTGCAGACTCTATTCAGAATGAGGAAATTCAGGATGAGTCAGTTAAGTCTAAAAAGTTAACAACCAAACAATGTACACTCAAAGCAATGGGCTCACTTTTGCTAGAGGAAATGGTCAAGATCATAGAATTGCATTGGTTGGAAGAGACCTTTAAGACCACCAAGTCCAGCCTTCAAAATAACACCGCCATGGCCATAAAACCATGTCCCAAAGTGCCATGTCCACACTTGAACACCCCCATACTTCTTGGATACCCCCAGAGACAGTGATTCCACCATCTCCTTGGGCAACCTATTGCCATGCCTGACCACTCTTTCCATAACGAGATTTTTCCTAAAATCCAATCTAAACCTCCCCTGGTGCAACTCTGGCCATTTCCTCTCATTCTATCACTTGATACTAGGGGGAAGAGACTGACCCCCACCACACTACAACCTCCTGCAGAAAAAGGGAAGACAAAAAAGAAGTTTGACACTGCATAGTTAAATAGCTTGGACTGTGTCACCTTCTTTGGCAACTCAGAGAGCCATACGGTGTTGCCAAGTGTTTCACGCAGAAAACAGCTCAATGCATGAAAGACTTCAGGGAATGACTACTCATTGGTCTGACTTATATCTGAACAATTCATTTTACACCTTTGAGAAGAGGCACGGACAGAAGCACGGCTGTATAAAACGAAGGGACAGACAGGAGCACAAAAGCCTTTTCACTCACAGGGGATAGACGGCTTCATGGGTACAGTGCACGGTGGTTATGTAGTCAGGACTGGGGTTATAAAGCATCGTGTACCAGTCTGAAAGCTTCTTCACCTTGCAGGAGCGGATATGCAGAGAGCCCACGGGGTCACTGACAAGCAGGGTAACAATGGCTGCAATGCTGCACTCGAACAAGGCCGTGATATGCTGCAACAATGCACTGGAACTGTGGAAGGAGAGAAATTCACTACTATTGTACTACTACAGCTTAAACAAAAAGTTAAGTGCTTGAAGCTGAATATGAGTATCATTTACAATCTCGGGTGATACAGCATGTAAGATGTGATTGAACAACATTCCAGCTTCTTAAATGCAAGCCTGCTGTAACATAAGCATCGTGAGGGACACCAACACTCACACTGTTGCAGTCTCCAAGAAAGCAGCAGTGAGGATAAGACACCACAGATCCCAAAAGGTACAACATTGCTACCTACAACATAAGCAAACTTTTCAAAGCTTCAAGTCCTTGTTAATGATGGCACACATTCATTCATACATTGAACTGTGTCAGTCTCCTGTGTTTTCAGTGTTTAGCGCCCTCCAGAGACACTGCTTCTGAAAAGTTCAAGTCTGGCACCTCATGGCCACATGCCACAGCGGTTTTAAACTCCTTTTTTTACAGAACTTCCTTAATGCACCACTCTGACATAAAGGTGACAACAGTTATGCTTATCAGGACCAACCTCCAGAATTCACATTCCTAAAGAGAAACTTTAAATCCATTTTCTTGTTGTGAGGGTGCAGCACTGGTGACTGGGGCCACTGCAGGTTGATGGTCTAGCCCAGGAGAGAGGGGATGACACCACGTGCTACTACTGAGAAACCAAAACAGCCCAAATTGCCACCACCACATTAAAGACACAGATTATGCCAGAAGGCACTGACTGGCAAGAAGGATCTGCAGGATTCTTCTCTTTGTAAATTACACTCCCTCCAATTGCCCAAAGCTCATGTACTACTGTATCAGTACAATCAACAGCATGAACAACTCAATTTAGTATCTCAGGTTAATCACTCATGCATCTGAGACCTACATTTGTAAATAACTTATCTGAAGAAGGGCTACACAAACCTCTTTTTCCCTGAGTACCACTCAATAAAGAACCAGTGTAAAATGAGTGGTAGCATGGCCATGAATCCAAGGTACAGCCAGTCATAGCGGTCTGGAGATCCCACACATTCCCGGCAGATTTTGTTGTCATCGGTTCTTTGACCTCTAGGGCACACCTGGGAAAAGCAGAGAGTGTATTTACAAACCATCTGAGTACCAAGAACAAATCATTGCAGTTCCTAGAAAACAGCCCCCCTGAAGTAGCAGGGGCAAGAAACATATCGGGGTTTGAGAGATGAAACACCAGCCTCAGCAATTTCTCAGTTTACATCAGCCTTGCTCTCTCTGGTTCTTGCTTTGTAATACAAAGGTGAAGCAAAAGCTTCATACCACATTCCCTTTTCCTCTCCTGCTGTCACATCATTACCCTTTCACCACTAAGCTCATTCACCAGGCTGCTCACTAACACTGACCCTCTGAGTTTCTTGCTTTTTTTTTTCATTTTGCCCTCCCTGGATCTTGCTCTCCTTTAGTAATGCAATAAAATCAGCGGGCAGAGTAATTTCAGCACAGCTCTCCCCACCACCCTGTTGTGTTCCACCTTTTGTAGGCCCTCTGTTCAGATACTGTTTAACACTGAGACTTCTGCACCTCCTTCGGTGAACATTTCATCGAATGGTTTCTGTTTTCGGTAAGGGAGCGCTGCTAAGCCCTTCGCATCATCTGATCCCCACGGCACCTCGGATCCATGCTGCGAGCTTACAGCGTGATCCACATCAGCCTCCGGAGCGCTCCAGCTGTGGACCAGTCCGGGAGGGAGCGCGGCCACCTCCCCTGCCCAGGTCTAGCCCCGCCCTCGCTGCACTTACCCCGCACTCCCCATAGATCTCCAGGGAGCCGTTGATGGACAGGACGGTCCTGCCGCAGTACAGGCCGAGGCAGGCGGGCTGGATGTCCACAGCTGCGGGGAAGAAGCAGCCCACATTACGGCGGCGCTGGGATCCTGCACGGCCCGGTCCGCACATTACGGCTCCCCCGCAGCCGAGATGCATCAAGAGCCACCCCCATCCCGCTCCAGCCCCTCATAACCCACTGCCAGCCCCATCCCGGTACCGGCGAGCCCGGCGCCCCCTGCTCGGCACGCCCCATCCTACCGGAGCGGTACATGCCGGTAACCCAGCAACCGACCTCCCGGCTGCGCCGAGCTACTTCCGGGTACGACAGTTCCGCTTCCGCCGCGGGCCACGCGCCACCACCCAGCGGCGATATGGGCGTGGTCGCACTCAAGAGGTGGGGCTTTCCCGCGCGTGGGCGACGCCGGGGCGGGGCTGCTCCGCCTCGGGGCGCGGCTCGCGCGGGGCCTCCAGCTGTGTACTGCTGCCGTGGCCCGGGCGATGGCGGCGGTGGACGGCGATGGCGATCGCGGCTGTGGCCGTGCGGGACGGCGCCTGCCACCGCACTCTGCCTCGGGCCTGGTTCTGCACACGGTGGAGATGCACACGGGCGGCGAGCCGCTGCGCATCATCCCGCAGCTTGAGGCGGCGGAGGAGGCGGTGGCGGCCCGCGGGCTGTCACTGCTGTCGCTGCGGCGGGAGGTGGCGGCCACACAGGACCACGTGCGGCGGGCGCTGATGCACGAACCGCGGGGCCACGCCGGCATGTACGGGGCGGTGGTGGTGCGCGGCGGCAGGGCCGCCGCCGGTGCCGATCTGGCGGCCCTCTTCCTGCACGGGGCTGGCTACAGCGCAATGTGCGGCCACGCCGTCATGGCCCTCGGCCGCTTCGCTCTCGACTACGGGCTGGTGGTGGCACCCAGCTGCCCCGAGACCGCCGTCCACCTGCTCTGCCCTTGCGGGCCCGTCACTGCCTTCGTGCCGTGGGATGGCCACCGCAGCGGCAACCCAGTCCGCTTCCACAGCGTGCCCGCCTTTGCTGCCGCCACCGGTGGGCACCAAACTGCTGCACTAGCTTTCGGGAAGGATTGGTCATGGCCATGCTGGGGTTGGGGGCTGGTGGCCTGGCAAATCTCTGCCCCAGTTCTCATGTTCCTCAGAGGCTGTCTGGCATGGTGTGTGACATACTGCTCTCTGGCATAGGAGCACTCAAGTCATTTTCCCTGTCCCCCTGCTTTCATGTGGCTGGGTTCCTTCACCTGTGAGCCCATGGCTCCACATGGCATCTCCTTTTCACCACTGCCGTTTTTTTTACCCAGACTTGGCCATTGATGTCCCTGGTCATGGGAAGGTGGTGATTGACATTGGCTATGGTGGCACTTTCTATGCCTTCCTCAGTGCTGAGCAGCTGGGCCTTGATGTGTGCTCTTCAAAGACCAGAGACCTTATCAGTGCAGCAAGCATGGTGACAGAAGTGGTGAAGAAACAGGTATGGTGGAGTGTTGTGGTACCTCAGTGTGTTCCCCTCAGGGTGACTGTGCCAGACCAAGGTCCTTTACTCCCCCAAGACACAGGATGGGAGGGAGGCCTATCTTTCCAGCACCATGTTGAATTTCAGAGCTTCCAGCCTCACAAAGATGTGAGAATGAGCCTGCTTCGCTGTTGCTGTGTCCATCTCCATTACTGGAGAAATAATAATGGCCTTGTCCCTTTCCTCAGGGATTGAGGAATCTGCACAAAATGCTGACAGCATTGCTGACCCTGTCTGTGTTGTTTGCAGTTCAAGCTTCATCACCCTGAAAGTGAAGACCTGGCTTTCCTCTACGGCACCATACTCACAGATGGGAAAGATGCCTTTAGCGAGGAGCCCACCACCAACATTTGTGTGTTTGCAGATGAACAGGTACAGAAATGGGCTCTTCTCAGGCATGAGGCACCACCTTTTTATCTTCATACATCCACTGCAGAGATGAGGAATAGCTCTGCTTCTTTTTGGTTTGGACAGTGAAAATTGCTTCTGCTACACTGCTGTCTCGGAAGATCCGAGGGTCACTTAGCACATGCTGATTTAGGTCCTAGTGCCAGGTATACTTCTGCACATCATCAATGGTGGCATTTTAAAAAAGTTCATATCTATGTGCTTTAGGTAGGAATTTCCCAGGTTTGGGGGCTGAAGCAGGATCCCAACATAGAGCGTGTCCTTGAAGTCCTAATGAAGGGAACAGCTGCTAGGAATAAACAGAGCAAAAGAGAGAATAGAGGGTGTAAACTTCTATCCTTGTCTGCAGTGGATAAAGTCCACATAAATAGGAGAAGTTTTGTTTGGACTTGCCAGCAGTGAAGAGTGTGGAGCATCCTGTGATTTGGACAAATTATCTCAGAAGCTGGCCAGTGCTGTGTGTTTGAAGGGTTTTAAAAACCAGGCTGGCCAGCAGCTCTCTGTAGAGAGAACTGGTCCCACCTTGATGCATTACAATGGGGGAGGTGGCCTCAGCAGCTCTCAGTCCTTTTGCTGTGATGCTGGGAAGTTATCAAGTGCTTCCTAAACAGCCTCAATATTTATTACATCATTCATCTTAACAAGTTTGTCAGAGCTAATCACAACCTAAAACCAGCCCAAACATGCTTATTTTATCTGGATTCTGTACAAAACCCTGGGCTAGAGGGGTTTCCCCAAGTACAGTTAGAAAGGTGGCAAAGAGAACTGAGAGGAACAATATTGTTCTCTATTAAAAACCAAAATACTAGAGATGGTTCATCTCCTCTTCTGAACATAGGTTGATCGAAGTCCAACAGGTTCAGGTGTGACAGCTCGCATCGCCTTGCAGTACCACAAGGGACTCATCCAGCTGAACCAGACCAGAACCTTTCGGAGCAGCACAACAGGGTCTTTGTTCACTGGGAAGGCAGTGAAGGCAAGTGTCTCATGCTAAACTTTCCCTCTGTCTTGAGGACTGATGGAAAAGTGCTGCTGTCTTGGCTCAGTGGAGAAGCAGAAAAACCTGTGTCTGGTGTGTGGAAGGAGGGAGGTGTCTGGGCCCACAAGCCTCACACTTCAAGATTTTTTGTTAGAGCAGCAACAGTAAGACCTTGTTCTGTGGTATGGCTTCCCTGCAAAGCCTCTCTTTGCCGTCAGGAAAGAACTGGGGTGAGAAATACCTACACTGATGATGTAGATAAATCAGTCTGGACCATTCTCAGTGGCAGCAAAGGGTGGATTCCTGGCTTAGTCCCCTGCCCTTGCCAGATGGCATCTGGCAGCACATGGCTGTGAAGGTTTGGACATGCCCCAGGGAGTTCTTTATCTTTGAGTGTAAGCAGCCACCAGCTCATTGGCCTTCTTTGGGGCAAACTCATGGTGTGGCAGTGCAGGATCTCGTGAGCTCAGGGCAGGGGCAGTAGCAGTTGTGCAGGTGTGAAGCTTGTGCAGGTGAGGTGAGGCAGTAAAAGGGCTGCTGCTGACTTTGATATGTACTTGGGCAGGACAGAGCACTTGGGGGTGACTGCATCAGTGCCAGATAGTGATTACATTTCGTGGGGTTGGGAAAGTGAGAACATCCTGTTGCCTCTGTCCTGATCATAATCCCTCTGCAGGAAGCCAGGTTTGGGGACTACAATGCTGTCATCGTTGAAGTCTCAGGAGAAGCCTTTTACACTGGTACAGCTACCTTCACTGTCGAAGAAGAGGACTCACTGAAACATGGCTTTTTATTCAAGTGATCTGAGCCACTGGGCAGTGCAAAGTCTCACTGGTGCTGTGCTTCTCCAGTCCACATGTTTCTCTTCTCCTTTTCCACACAGCTCACTGCAGTATGCCAGAGAGACAGGAACAGCCTTTGGTAGTGTGACAGCATCTGCCTTGTTTGAGATAACAAGCTGTACTCCCCTGTTGTGATTAGCATATTGGGAGTAATGTGATTAGCACATATGGGCTGCTCTGAGAAGCCATAAGGAAATGGACCTGATCTTGGAGAGTTACTTTCAAATTTATGTGCCTTCTCTAGGTCTGCAAGTTACTAATTCGAAATGCAGATTCCTATTAAATGCCAGCTGAAAACACTGACCTTACCCTTGTTTTCACTCACAGTCTCATTTCCAGGACTCTTCCAAGTGTGTCATGGCTGTTGGTTTGAATTACCTGCTGCTCTTCCTTGATGCCTCTGGTTCAGATGGCTGTTCTGCTCCATCTCATGCCTCAGCTTTCCTCATCTGCCCTTTCAGGCCTGTCCAGACAACCTCCTTTCTCACTGCACTTGCTTCCCCTCCTGCATCATGGGGCTGGATACAAGTATTTGCTCAGAACTTCCTACCTCATGTGCACACTACAGAGTTTCCCTAGACTTCTCTTGCTTACCTTGGCTGCAAATACCTTGTGGTTAACTTTCAACAGGGACATCTGTATTCAAAACTCTGAGCCATTATGACCTTTGATTGCAAACTATTTACTGATGATTTTGTCTAGGCCTCGAGGGCAGATTGCACAGCAGAGCACAGTCAGTGCTTGCTTTGCTGAAGTCACACAAGGGATGACTGCTGGTGGAAAAACCAAGCCCTGGCAAGCAGGACTTCAGACCGCTTGTGGCCTGTAATTTCCACTGTGTCTCTGGACAAAAAAGTTTTCATTTATTTAAGACACTCAAGGGAATGTTCCTTGTTAAAATGAGACAGGAAAATAATGAATGTTCCCAATAGCTCATGCAACAGAAGGGAGCAAGTCATACTGGAGAGCCTGGAAAATACTGGCATAGAAGAGCCTGGGAGAAATTTCTTGTGTCAACATGAAAATTGTAATTTTGGAATAGGAAGAAAGAGAAATCCCCTCATTCAGAGAATAGTTGCACTACCAACAGAGTTCTTTTTAGACTGGTACCTGGAGGCCTTGCTCCCAGTTTTCCTGTAACCCTCTGATAAATCCTCTACAGCCTCTGCTCCAAGTGTGCATGACACACACACCATCAACACTTGCAGGATCAAACTTCTTTGTGTGTTTCTGGTGTCTAGGCCAGGTGATCAGCCTCTCATTCTGGCTCCTGGGGAGGAGCTAGGGCAGCAAGCCACGAAGCCCAGCACAGGCAAGTTGGAAGCTCTTCAGCTATTAATTGGCTCGCAGATGTCATTATCTATTTAGTATCCCCATCCCTATGATTTTTTTTCACTTAGAGGCAAGCAGCTCTAGCATGGCTGAGTGGGGAGACACTGTCCTGCTGTTCGTGTAGGGTTCCTTGGTCTGTCCCCAGGCTGGAGAAAGAGGGGATGGTCCTCGCCTCTGCCAGTGTCTAGGGGTAGCTGACCCCAGCCCCTTTGTGATGGGATGTGTAGGGCTGTGTGAGAAAAGGGGGCTGTGAGGGGAAAGGGGCCGTGTGGAGAGGGGGATGTGAGGAACGAGAGATCAAGAGAAGAGAGGAGTTGTGAAGACCTGTCCCCCACTCTGGGATGGGGACGGTGCCGGTGTGGGGGAGGCGTGGGCGTCCCTGTCACCATCCCAGCCGTGATGGCCGGGCTCTCCCGATCCCGCCGTTCGGCTGTTCGGGTGCTGCTCTCCCGCCCCCGGGTCGCAGAGCGAGTCGGGCCGGGCCGGTTCCCCGGGCAACGACAGACCGGCGACGTCAGCGACTGGCAGGGCCGCCGCTGCCCGCGGCGGGCGAGTGGGCAGAGCCTCTGCGGCCGCGGCGCGGTCCGGGGCATGAGGCTGCGCATGGAGCCGGCGGCGGCGGCCATACCGGGCAACGTCTCCCGCGGCGGCGGAGGCAATGAGAGCGGCGGCGCGGCGGCGACAGCCGGAGCCACGGCGGGGTGGTCTGCGGCCGCGCTGGCCTCGCAGGCTCTGGCGCTGCTGCTCATCTTCGCCCTCTCGTCTCTGGGCAACGGGGCTGTGGTGCTGGTGATCGCCCGGCACCGTCAGCTTCGCACGGTCACCAATGCCTTCGTGCTGTCGCTGTCGCTCTCGGAGCTGCTGGGCGCGCTGCTCTGCCTGCCGCTGGCCTTCCTCAGTCTGCTCAGCCGCCCTCCCGGCGCCTGGCTTTTCGGCCAGCGCCTCTGCCTGGCCAGCGCCGCCCTCCACGCCGGGCTGGGCATCGCCGCCACCCTCACCATGGCCCTGCTCTCCTTCGACCGCTACTGCGCCATCGTCCGCCAGCCCCGACACAAGATGGGCCGCCGTCGTGCTGCCCAGCTCCTGGCCGCTGTCTGGCTAGTTGCCCTGGCCCTGGCCGGACCCTGGTACGGGCTGGCAGGTGATGGGCAGCGGGAGGCCCGGCCCGGCGCCTACCGCTGCGTCTACGTGCTGCCCTGGGGCTCCTCCCGGCTGGGGCCGCCCTACGGGGCAGCCCTCATCATCCTCTGCTACCTCCTGCCCTTCGCCCTCATGTGCTTCTGTCACTACAACATCTGCCGGGCAGTGCGGCTGGCTGAGAGCCGCGTGCGGCCCCTCACGACCTACGGGAACCTGCTGCGGGCCTACGGGGAGATGCGCACAGCCACCACCGTCCTCATCATGATCGTCTCCATCATCTGCTGCTGGGGTCCTTATTGCATCCTGGGGCTGGCTGCGGCCGCTGGCCACCTGCCCTTCTCACCCACCATGGACGCCGTAGCCAGTGGGATGGCCTGGGCCAATGGAGCCATCAACCCTCTCATCTATGCCGCCCGCAACCCCAACATCTCTGTGCTGCTGCGGCGCAGCCGTGAGGGTGGCTACAGGACTAGGAACAATGTGGCAGCCTACCTCTCGGTCCCAAGTCGCCTGCCATTGTCCAGGAGTCAGGGTGACCGTGTCCGGGAGCGCTACATCAACCATCACAGTGGCCCCCCAGGCAGTGCCCCATCCTCTTCCAGCCCAGCGAGTGGGGGAGAGGTGGCCATGTGGGCCTGCAAGAACCCTGCTGTACTCTTCTGTCGGGATGGGCAACCAGACACCGCCTCCGAGGCCGCCTTGCAGGCCAAAACAGACACTGTCGATACCAGCCTCTGAACAGACAGGGATCCAGGATGGCCCAGGATGGGATTTGGGCCATTTGGCTCCAGGGCCATCTCTTTGTGGAAATGAAGGGAGCCCTGACACTTGGAGCCCTTTGCAGCCATTCTACCAGGAAATTGGAGAGATGGGATTATATGAGACATGGTGTAGTTTCTTCTCCATTATGTGAACTCTGGTTTGGTGACCCAGTCTGCAAGCAGTGAGAGTTCCACAGGGAAAGGAGGTTCCCCTTCAGCAGGCCTGATGCGGTGGTGATAGCCACCAAGCCCAGCCAACTTACAAGAGCTTGTCTGCCAGAATGAATCAGTGCTTGCTCCAGGCCTCCAGAAAGTGCCACAACAGAGCTAGGAGACAGAAACACAAATACAGTCCAAACTGACTGATTGTGTGAGCAGTTTGTTAGGTGCCACAAAAACAATTGAAAGCTGAGCACTGGCAGCTGGAAGAGACTGAAAACAACTCACTGTGAAAACTGCAACTTGGCGGTTTTGTTGCTTTAATCCATTATGTGTGGAAGTGTTGATAATCAGAAAGGACAGGCTAAAAAAAATCATCAATTATGATTATTTTTTTTCAAACTCCCAAGCACAACAAGCCAACAATTGTTGTGAAAGTGAAGATGTATGATACCAAGGGGGAAGGAAAAGAAGATGAGACCTCAGTTACAAAATTTCAGCAGCCTTTCTTTTCTTTTGTGTCTGTGTCTTTTATGCAGGTACAGTCAGCTTAAAATGGTATGAATGTGAGGAATGAGTTCTTCAGATAGATGGAGAAAAAGGGTGTGGGTGTAGATTATGGTATCAACTGAGACTGTGCACAAGGTGTGTGTCTTCTTTCTGAGCTCATCCAAAGTGTCTCACAGCTCTTAAGAGTTTAATGGTGCATAGAGGAGCTATGTGAGAGAGGTGAGTATCTGAAAGGAGAGGTAAAGCAACACCACGGTCTCTTTATGAGCTCTTAAGCATGTGAAAGTGTGTATATGAAGAGAAGAGGTACTGTTCTGTTGATAGCAGCAATCTATCTGGAGTGTAATATGTAAAAAACAGCTGTTTGCCATTATATAAAGGAAAATAACACAATGGAAGTGCAGTTGCACGGCTTGAATTCATATGAATTTATCAGTACAAATTGTTTTGTGCAAAGGCCTAAAGCCTGAAGGTATTATTTTGAATCAGAAAATAAGGTTGGGTTTTCCTTTATCTTTGCCAGAATTAAATGTGAAAGACAGACAGTGTTTTGTCTTGTGCAGGCTTTAAGGTTACAATGTTACTGTTTTACTGGCTTTTTAACTCTTTGTGACCCTGACCAGCATAGTACCATTATTTGGTGAGACAACAAATAAATTGTGTTTCTGCTGGAGATGAAAGTATCTCAGCCTGTCGTTGTTCTCAACCCAGCCTTGAGAAGAGAACTTGTGTAAAACATTGCCAGATGAATGATAGTAAAGAGAGCCCTAACTGTTTGTGACATTTTAATGCAGCTGTTTTTCATGCTGTGATCATTACTATAATTTTCTTCTGTGATGCTCCTGAAGTTCACAAGGTAAAGGTTTGATCCCTGACTACTTCTCAGCACTGCTACTTTGCTCTGCAGATCCTGGGTTTTGCAAGTTGAGCACTGTATTCTTACTGCTCCAGGGAGAAGCTGTCCAGAAAACTCACAGCTTTCCAGAGATGCTGTTTGACATCAAGTGAACACTAGTGACTTGTTAGGAGGGTAAGACAGGAATTTCTTGCATACCTGCCCTTCCGTGTCAAGGTATGGCTAGTGTAAATTGAATGAGGTGGTTGTGAATGATGAGGTTAAATTTAACTCTTACCCGAGTAGCTGGCAGGTGGTGATGAGGAGATTAATGTAGACTAATTTGACATACAGAACACTCTGATGTTTGAAAACTTCCAGAGCTTTATTCTGAGTTGCAGTAGTCCTGGACTTTAGATGATCTATAGAAATCTTTTAAGTACACTCCAGAAGATAGCAAAGAAAACCCACGGGGTTCTGCCCTTCCAGAAGGGACACAGCAACAGTCTGTGGAGTAAGTTCCAATGCTCTGTAACACAGTGAGGACAGAAGCAAGGAAAACTGTCCAACTCAATACTCGTCAGTCTTGTGTAGTACTGACTGCAGGCAAAGGCAGAGTGTTGTAGTTCATGTATCTGAGTAGAATCACAAATGGTTTGGGTTGGAAGAGACCTTAAAGATTGTCTAGTTCCAAGCACCTCCCCAAACCCCCCTCTGTCTTTAGATTTACAGGGGTTTTTCTGCATGCAAGAGCTTTCTCTGCCAGCTCCTGTGGATGAGATTCCCCTTTCCTGCTTCTCTTTCAGCACTGGTGTTGGTTTGCATATCCAGTAGGTGCCAGCAGAGATCCAAGCAGCCAGCACAGCTTTTCTGATGATGCTAAGAAAAGCCTTCTCCTGTTAATGAGATCAACCCCTCCACCTTCATCACTGCTGCACCCCACATAAGAGTATTCAGAGTAAAGGTTGTGACCAGTGCAGCCAAGCCCCAAGTATACCTCTCAGAGACCTCGTTTCAAAGATGTATTCAGTATACATCCTTAACACTCACTGCCCTGTGGAAGGTTTGTAGTAGAGGCCAAAATGAATAATCTGAGCGACACATCAGAAAAATGGCATTTTGTGCTACACTGGCTAATGTCTGTGCTGCACACTCTCCAGAGCTGCCAAACCTGCACCCACATGCCTGGCGAGATAAGGCCTCATACTGACAGGGTGCTTAGTTCAGCAGCAGAGCTGCCTCTTCACTTTAACTGCATTTGTTTTTTTATATAGTGACTCTGAATATTAATAATAAATGTCTGAGCCTCCAGATCTGCTTGCAAAGCATTACACAGGCATAAGGCAGTAACTAAGTGCTGGAAGAATAAAATGGTCCCAAATCCTGCAGGAAGAGCAACCCACAATGGGATCCAGGTTTGGGTGACTCCATGCTTAGCTGTGCTGTTCTATGCTGCTGCAAGTAGTGAACTTGCCAGGATAAGCAGAGTGAGTCCCAGTGGCTTCGCTGGGGAGGATGAGGTGCTACCTGTGCCATGGCCAGCTCTCTTTCTGTTCACATTTTGCAAAGAGACAACTGGATTCCTAGTGCTGTCCTGCTGGTAGCACACTGCTTGAGTCTCTGAGCATCTACATTCCTCACCATCTGAGGCGTCTGGGGAACAGCTCTGCTTTGCTAGGTAATTTTTTTTTCCTGAGAAATGACTACTGTGAGAAGCAGGAGGAAAAGTGACAAGGAGACACAGACTGTAAATCCCTCTCAGTGGCATGAAATGGATAAGTTCCTGGGGAAATCAAAGTGAAAATAGCACAAATCCCAGAGTGCAATACCAGGGCCTGCATTAGTATGGCTGAGAAGTGATGAATGACCTGCTCAGCCAAGAAGATCCCAGGAGGCTGTGACTGAAGCCAGAGGAAATTTAGCACAGGAGACTCAGAGAAGAAGGGAATACTGGCACAGAATGGTGTGTACTGTCAGATCCTGCTCTAGATTCCTTCACAAAGGCCCTTCTGCTCATCTGTGGGAACACTATGCCAGAAGGAAGGCAGGTGATAACATCCCCAGCATTTCTTCCTGGGGAGGTAGGTATCCCTGCTCTGCTGCTGCCCCCCCTCACTGTGGGCATCACCACTTTGTGCTCAGCTTTACACACCTTGGGTGGATTTTTGGCTGAGCCTTAAGCCCATGCCCTTCTAGTTCAATCTGTAATAGCCACAACCAAAGAGCACATCTTGCAACCCCAACTGGAGGAGTTGTGCTGGTACTTGCTGCTTAGTCAGCAATCAGGCCCTGCAGCCTGGCTCAGGCTGTTTGTACTGAGGGAAGCAGCACACCAACATGCCCACAGGCTTCTGGAGTTATCATAAAAGTTGAGCTGGAGCCAGCTATGAAGAACTTTCACTCTGAGAGGAGCCATTTGTTATTTGTGCTGATTTTTGTTTCGCTGGCACTGAGCTCCTCCGGGTTCAGATGGTTTCAAAAAGGCAAGCACTGGCAGAAACCCACAAAATTGTCTGAGGAGCAGTTTCCAAATACTTGAGCTCCTTAGTTTTCATTTTATGCACCCATTATATTTGCCCTTATAAACTATTTTCACCCTTAGCTCTTCCATGGTCAGCTCAGAAATTAATAAAGAGGGGAACATCTGAAGAGTGTCATAAACTGAAAAAAGGCTTGGTTTTAAAGCTTTGGTCTGAAAAGAGGATTCCAGCTTTTGCCAGAGAGGTTTTTATTGTTGTGCACACTAAAGAGTTAATGGTGTTTGCAAACCTCAGTGCTTCAAACATTGTGGGTGCTTTTTCTTCAGACAGGGGAATATCCTCTCCTCCTTGTCCCCACTGTAAGGAAAAGCAGAAGGTGGTAACTCTGGGGAGGTAATTTAGGAAGACAATACCCCTCTGCTTCTGGGGTAGAAATTGGAAGTGGAAATAGTCAGCACTGCTCTTTTGCATCTAGAGGAGCATGCGTGTTTCTCCTGGGGCCTGGCTGAAGGCAGCAGGAAGCTCTCCACCTGCTTCTGCCAGCAGTACTGATGTGCAGGCTTGAACAATTAGATTTATGCTCAGAGGCTTAACCAGAGGGCTTCACTGAAGTGTACACACTCAGAGAAGGTGGAAATTGTCCCCAGGTTTGGGGCTGCATGTGGCACTGGGCTGGCTCCTAAGCTGACAGCTAGCGCCCGGCTAGCCCAGCCCAACCCACCCTGACAGAAGGCAGCTGGGGAGAGGCTGATACTGCGGATGGTGTAGATTCATCCCCCTGGATGAATCCTATAGGTTAAAATCCCTCAGGGGCACAGACATGGACAAAAGCAGCAGGATAAATGTCTCTTAAATTGTTTACCCAGGAATTCCCTCACAACCACATATACGTAATTTGCTTACCTGACCTAGCAACACCCTCTGAACAAATCTTAGCACCAGGAGAAAAAAAAAATGCTCTGAGTAACCAGGTCACTTATTTTCTCCAGTGAAATCTGATGTGCTGTGGCACTTGTGCTCCTGCCTGACCTGCGCCTGTGGCTTCTGTGCTCAGTCTGGTGCATTTTACAGAACATTTGGTAATACACTGGCCCTGAGGTCATGCCAAGTTTTGAATGCAGCATCTGAATTGTGGATTCTTTCCAGGAAATATAACTCAAATTGTGATCTCCCTGCTATTAAATTGGAAAGATTTGCTGCAGAAACTAGGTCTTGCCTGAGTGCTTCACGCTGATTTCACAGTAAAAAGGGCCTCAAACAGAGACTGGGAGCTGAGTGACACACAAAGCTGGGTATATCTTACTTTTCATTGAACCCAGGGGATGCTCCAGACAGAGCCACAGAGACTGGCAAAACAAAGCTGTGTGAACACCCACAAGCATAAATTCAAGCACACACAAGAGCTCCCACTACTCTGCAGAGCCCAAAATCCAGGTAGAGCAGCAGGAAACATCACAGGCAAGCTTTGCTTGCAGCAGCATCCTGGAAAGCTGAAAAGATGGGTTAGGCAGCAGGAACATGGCTATGTTTGGATGTCCTATGTCCTTCACTCTTGCTGTTGTGGTGCACAGAATAATTCTGGTGTAGGGAAGCTCTGCTTGCTGATGTCCAAATACAGAGTGCCTGTGTCCTACTTCTCCTGTGGAGCCATAGCTGAACTGAGAGCACAGTCCTGTGAGCAAATGCTGGAATATGGGCTGTAAAGAATAGCATGGAAAAATGGTTGCCCTGGGAGCTGGGAAACTTCACCCTGATGCTGATGGCACAGCAATGTGAAAACACAGTGCAAGGAAAGCTGTGTTTTCACAAGGGGAGCCTTCACAAAACAAGCTCCTAACGCAAACCTCAGTGTTGGAACAAGTCCTGAGACTGCTGTAATGAAGTGAGGCACTCTCTGATTTCAAAGCCCATGGAGGGAAGTTCAGGTGACCCATGAAAGCATTTTCAGTTAGTTTCTATCTTGCACATTTGTGTTGCCTGCACATGCACACAGAGCGTACCAACCTGAAGCTCAGGCAGTGCTGAAAGCCTCAGCGAAGACACACGTTGTGACCTTTGCATTATGATAGACAGAATTAAAATTATCCCTCCTCAACTGCATTGGGGGAAGTGTAAATATAAAATATAGCATTTTGACTGTTTCACAGCCAGAACTTTTCAGACCACAGTAGATACTTGGCAGAGGTAAGCAAGAGGCAGGATTGATTTTACGCTCCATCCCCATGGACTCTGGACAGTGCCAGCAGATGGTGGTGCTGCCTTTCCTAAGACTATGTTGGGGCCCAGCAGCACAGACTTCCAGCTTTCCCCAGGTTCACCTGCAGACACTCATCAAGCCTGGTTTAAGGCTAAAAATAATATAAAATGCTCAAAAGTTTCAGGTCAGAGAACCTCTGATTAAAATGGAGAAGTCTCCTTTTCATGTGCAATGCCTGAGCAATGCCAAGGAGAGAGCTCACAGGAGATATGTCTGCAGGATTTTGTTGGAAGGTGGGGTGGGAGGGGGTGTGTGTACTTACTGACCTCTCCAAAAACTCTGGCAGTGACCCCAGAGACCTGCATGGTGTAGCTGTGGGCCATCTGGTACCACATTGCTTGAACAGCTCAAACAGAAGCATAAATGGTGCCTCTGGGGAGAAAAAAATCCTGGTATGAAGGGGTGAGGGGATAAGAAGAGGGTAGGCAAAGGTGGAAAGCAGAGAACATGGCAGTGCTTGCACCAGGATGCTGACGGCAGTGTAGGCACAAGGATCAAAGCACCAGCGAGGTGTTGCTTCAGGATTTGCTGTGGGGAAAGGGATGGGGATAGGGGTGGGGGTGGTGATGGCCTTCATCCTGTACCCATCAGCTTTTATGGCAGCTTGGCCTCTCCCATGCCCACAGAAGCACAAGGGCATGTTCACCCCACAGCACCAAGGTGCTTTTATGGGGTTTTATTGCTACACTGCTCTCTGCATTGAAGGATGAGCCTGTTCCTGGGGAGCTCCAACACAGCCCTGCACAAGGGCTGCAGATCTGATGATTCAGCTGTGCAAGATCATAGCATTGGCAAAGGGCAGCTTTACCCCAGAACAGCTGCTTGAGCTATGACACAGGCAGTGTGCACAGAGCTAGGTCCAACCACAACACAGGTGGGAACAGGACTGGCAGTGTCTTCACCTTGCTTACCCTTTCCTGAGGATTTCCCAGAGGGACATCAAAGTCTGACAGTTCCATCAGTCCCATTGTATGTTCCCTGAGGAGTACATAAAATATTTTTGTATGTGAAGTCCAGCAAGCTCCTGCTGATCCAGCACCCTGTAGACCCTTGTCAGTGGCATCAAAGATGCACCAAAGAGGCAGTGCTGCCAGCAGGGTCAGGAGCCCTGTGTCTTCCCATCAAGTCATGTCTGCTCTACTTGCTGAGCCAAGTTTTTCATGCAGTGTTTTGTTTGCATCAGGGCATCTCCCCAACCTCTTGACTCATCTTTTCCTAGCCAGGGTGTGGTGCCAAGGATAACAGGCTGAGTGCAGAAGATGACACCTGACACTCCTCGCTCAGGCAGGACTCCCGGTCAACCCAGCCTTTGGCAGCTGGGAAAGCCACTGGGTTGGAGTGGAGTGCAGGCAAGGCTAGCTCAACAGGTTTGGTGCCACCAACCCGGGTGGCCCCAGAGTGCCATGCCTGGAAGCTCCCCTGGCACTGGCAGGTCTGGGCAAGTTTGGCCCATCCAGCACAACCTCCTCTACTGCTTTAACGGGGGCAGCAGCTGGGATTTGGGATACAGAATCCTTAAAACCCAGACAGCCAGGCCATCAGTGGACCTCAGCTCCTGGTGGCATGGACTTACACAGTATGTTTGTGCTGGTGCAGTATAGCACCCACCCCAGACCCCTTTCATCTGATTCTCAGCTTTGTGTTCTCAGGCCATAGATGCAGATATTTCAGCCCTGAGGAAGGGTTTGTAGTCCAGGAAGCTAGTATCTTATTAGGCTTTTTTGTCCCCTCAGATCTTGGTTGAAAAAAAATGCTATGTCATGTTCTTGTTCACATCTCCCACCCCATTCCTGTCCTGGAGAACATTTAGCCATTGGAATGGGCTGCCTAGGGAGGTGGTGGAGTCACCATCACTGGAGGTGTTTAGGAAGAGACCTTATGGGGTGCGTGGTGCCATGGTTCAGTTGATTAGATAGTGTTGGGTGATGGGTTGGACTCAATGATCTCAAGGTCTTTTCCAACCTGGTCTATTCTATTCTATTCTATTCTATTCCATTGCATTCCATGCTAATTCTATTCTATGCTAATAATTCTATGCAGTGTGGCCAGCAGGTCAAGGGAAGTGATATGTCACTCTACTCAGATATCATGAGACTCCACCTGCAGTGCTGGGTCCAACTCTGGACAAGAAGAAAAAGTAACAGATGGAAAGGTGTGTGGGAAAGGCAATGGCGACTGTGAATAGGCCAAGAGGAGTTTGGGTTACTGCCAAGAAAATACCTCTGGTGTGTCTAGATAGGCTTGCTAGAGGCATGCTGGCTAGCTCAGGCAGCACTGGCTTGGCTCCATCTGCTGGAGAAGGGGAGTTGCTCTGATCCAGTGATGTAAAACCAGTGTCTGCCTCGACCCAGGCTCCTGGGAAAGCTGGTCACCAAGGTGGGGAGAAATGAATGGCTCTGCTAACTGGGAGGCATTTCAAAGCCCACAGGTGAGCAACCATGAGGATGCTGTTGAGTCAAAAAGGTGCAAGAAACCCCAACAGCTTAAGAAACATGGAGTTGCTGGAGTGTGTACAGAGAAGGGCAACATAGCTAGTGAAGGATCTAGAGGAAAAAGTCCTCTGAGGAGTGACTGAAGGAACTGGGATTAGTTTGGAGGAGGCTGAGGGGAGATCTCATTGCTCTCTACAGCTATCTGAAAGGAGGTTGTGGTGAGGTGGGGGCCTGGTTTCTTCTTGCTAGTATCAGGCGATGAGAGGAAATGGCCTGAAACTGTGCTGGGGAGGTTTAGATTGGATATTAGGGAAAATATTCTTTACAGAAAGAGTGGCCAGGCACTGGAAGAGATTGCCTAGGGAGTTGGTGTCCTGTCCCTGGAGGTGTTGAAGAAACATGTGGCCATGGCACTCTGGGACATGGTTAAATGGCCATGTGGAGGTCTTAGGTTGACTCAACGATGTTACAGGTCTTTTACAGCTGAAACAATTCTATGATTCTGTGAAAACCAAGCAAGCAGGAAAGCAGTGAGGTGAGCAAAGTGGTGAAGCCGATCCCAGTGACAACTGCAAACAGGCCTGAAAAAGAGCAACCAGCGAGGGCCTATTCTTCAGCACCTGTCTCAATCCCTAAGCACCCCACTTCTTTCCAGCCCCCCCCCCCCCCCCCCCCAAAATAACTCGCACCTCTGCCATGGACACTCACTGAGATTGCTTTTCTTTATTGCATGTTGCCATCTTAGAAAATGTACAGTCTCAGAACATTACACAGCATTTCCCACTACCTAAGACTACTAACATCCTTGCACCTAACAGACTACCTTGGTCACTACGAAGCTAATAAGATCCAAGACACATAACTTCAGTTTTACAAATTATTATGGATTTTTTTTGTCCTTTTCTTTTTTGGCATTATTAAAAAAAAAAAAAAATAATAATAATCATCTTTAAAATACACACCCAAGAGAAAAGAGCGGCTACTTACACCAGCACCAATCTAAAAGTAGTTTTCGACAATGGCACACGGCATTACCTGCACACAGCCTTTGTGTTTATTTATAGAGATCTACATTGGGTTTTTTTTCCTTTCTTTTTCTTTTTTTTTTTTTTTTTTCTTTTTCTTTTTTTGGAAAGAAAACAAAGAAATGGCAAATTCAGCCCAATAAGAAGGCTCTTGTAAAACAATAATTAAGAAAACAACAACGAAGAGGTTTGGAAGGGCAAGAGGAAATCTTGTCAGGAAAGGTCCTGATGTGGCACTGAGGTCGCAGAGGCAGGAGCTGGGGGTGGGTGCTGGTGGCCAAGCCCTGCGCCCAGGGACCCCCGGAGGCGATCGCCCTTTCTGACTCCCGCTGCCTTTTGAATTACAGATGTGTGACCAACCATTCCTTAAACCATCAAAGGCCAGACTTTTTTTTTTTTTTAAACCTTTTTTTTTCCCCCTTCTTTTTTTTTTCTCCATATTTTAAATTCCCCCCGAAGTCCATTCCCTCAATTGTATCAGCCCCATTGTGGTTTGTTTTTTTTGTTTTTTTTTTTCAGCCATAAATAAAAAATATAAATAGAGGCACTTTAGTTAAGGAATAGTATTATCATTACCTTTTGTCGTTATTTCCCCCTCCTTCTAAAAGCAAAGTGCTTAAACTCCACCTTTGAACATAATCCGCAGGTTTTGCAGCTGCTTAGACACGAGGTGCTGGGCTTGGTTTGTTGGGTTGTTTTTTTTGAGCTTACCTGCTTTAATTATTACTGCTTTAAATGCTACTCAGAAAGTCTTTTTTTTTTTTTCTTTTTTTCTTTTCTTTTTTTCTTTTTTTCTTTTTTTCTTTTCCCCTCCATTTACAGTGCGTCAAAAGTCGCAACGAAGAACAGAACAGAACGGTAAAACCACAGCTCTGGACAACTCTGGTTAGAGAGAGATTTCACAGCTTTCACTCAGCACGCAGACCCCGTGGCCTTCAAGTGCTTAGAACCATATCTCTTTTTTTTTTTTTTTTCTTTTATACAAATTAGTTTAAACAGCACTTTTTCTTCTGGTTTTGTTTTTTTTGCTATACAGTACATACAGTTAACTGACATCCCACACCCCACCAGAAATACCGACCGATTACCTGACAAAAATAAACAAACCCCCAACAACAACCAACCAACCAACCAACCTATTTCGAATAGTGTTAATATCTAGTGCAACAGGGACAAACTCATCTCTCCACAGGAAAAATAAAAAAGAGACAAACAAACAAAAGGGGGAAAAAAAACAAAACAAAACAAAACACCAAACCCACAAACAAACAATAAAGGATCACAAAAAGTATTGGTGGTATAAAAAGGTTTTTTGCTTTGTTTGCTTAAAAAAAAACCACACCACGAATAAATAAAAGTAAAAAGTAACAGTCCTCTATATACTCAGCATAATTTAAGCATAGAAATGTTAATATGTTAATGGTGGTTACTTTTTATTCTCCAATTCTTAATTTTCTAAACCATTAAATTATTACTCCCTGAGAGCTTTTGATGATTTTTATTATTATTATTAATTTTTTTTTGTCTTTTTTGTCTTTTTGTTTTTTTTTTTTTGGACTGACATTTGACAGGTAGTTCTGCTTACAAATTTGCAATGACAAAGAACAGCAAACCAGTAACCAGTTGAAAAAGGACCTGGCTAAGAGACGAGTGGTTTCTTGGCATCACTGCTTCTGTGTGTCCGGTAAAGAAAAGAGAAAAGAAGGTGGGTGAAAGCTGGTGGGTTTTGCACCAGCCCCTTCATGTATCAGAGACCTTTGGTCCTGATCCACCTTTACAGAGGATACAGTTTGTCCCATTGAACAGAAAGCAAGAATAAAAATTACAACACGAGAAAGTTTATGCTCTTTGTCTCCTCCGAGAACCGACCTTTCCCACTGTCTGGGGCCAGAGTGGGTCCTAGCAGTATAAATACATCTGTGCGGCCTTAGAGCGATAAGCACTTCGGGGTAAGGTTTTTCCTTTAGCAAGGTGGTGGCAAGAGGGAAAAGAGCGTTTCCCAGGGACGACGGGAAGAGCATCGCTGGGAGTGCCCGTGTCACCGAGCTCGGGGAGCAGCGGGCAAGCACGGATCTGCGAGTTTTTTGGAACAATCACAACAACAACCAAAAACACAACCCATGGATTCAAGTTCAGTCAACTTGGATTTCGTCTTTTCTTCTTCAGACCGCTCGGCTTGTGTGCAAGGCATCACCTGCACGCAGCCTTGAGGGACTCCAAGCAGGACAGCGACAGGGAGTGGCATCCCATTGTTCTTCAGGACCATGGGGTCTGCTGGCGTCTCGGGGTTGGGTCCTCTCTTGCTCCGCAGGTGCGGCATTGTGCTTGTGCATGGGGAGAACTACTTCTGGGAGCGGGTGGGAGTAGGGGAGGCAGCGCTGGCAGCCCTGGAGGTGGGCTGCCCACGCACCAGTACCTGCACCCCAACTTTATACACAATATATACAGACACAGACTCGCCCGCGGGCAGGAAGAGCGTGCCACTGTTTTGCTTTGAGTCACAAGGCAGTGTAATGGGAATAAAAAACCCCCTCTAGCCACTTGGAAAAGACTAACCCATGCTTTTCTTCTGCTGGGTTTTGTTGGTGCTCATTCTTCAGAAGTTGAGCTTGGTGACAGGCCTCTCGCGGCCGCTGTCAGCCAGCTGGTTGGTGATGCGCTTGCGGTTGCGCTTCAGTTTGGAGAGGTCCTTGTCAAAGACTTCTCCCGAGCGCAGGGCCGAGACAAGGTCGTCGAACTCGCCGCCCTCCTCCCCGCTCTCTTTCGCCTTCCTCGCCTTGCGCTCCCGTTCTCGCTGCTCCTTCAGCTACAGGCCACAGAAACGGAAGGAAAGAAGACACCTGACTCCCAGGCAGGTGGTTGTGGGGTGTCCAACACATGCAGGGTGATCCTTAAACTTATGACAGGAGCAGTTTCCCACCCCAGTGCTTAGCATGTGAGATCTAGGCAAGGTTATTGATACAGCCCAGAGGCCGAGGTCCAGAGGCGGCTGATCAGAGCAGCCCACAGGCAGCCCACAGGCCCACAGGCAGCACCAGCTCTGCTGCACATTTTGCCTCCAAGATCTCACCAATTCAAGGTCATTAGTTGACTAAACAATCAAAAGTAAAAAATCAGTGGGTCTAAGAGCACTGAAGCTCCTTGACCATTCTTCAGTGCTCCCCATGCCACTATGGGGACAGCACAGCATGCCATCCCTGGGAGCCCTGGGGGTGCTAGTAGACTCATCAGTGCCCACTCACCTGTGCCTCCATGCGTGCTCGGCGCTCCTCCTCCTCCTTCCTCCTCCTCATGTTCTCATTCTCCTGCTTGGCTTCAGTCACAGCTTGAAGGAACTGGTCAAATATGCCAAAGAACTCATCAGGCTGCATTTTGTCTGTGTCTTCTCCAAAGTGCTTCACAGCCTTGGAAAACTGGGAGAGAGAAGAGTCTGTCAGTCTCAGAGATACCCACCTCACCAGCAAAACCCTTCATGGAAAGCCTTCAAGCTGATGGAGCAGAGAGAAACATTTCCAGCATCCACAGTGGAGAGCAGGGCTTTGCTTCATCAAGCCTTGCCTTAAACATGAAATAAATAATCTGATGCTTTACCTGATGCCCTGGGTGGCTCCCGAGCCCCTGCTCCCCTCTGGCTCTGCTGAGCCTCTCCCTGCCCCAGCTCAACTTTATTAACCAAGCAGTAGTAAAAACAAGGAAGCAAAATATTGTGGGACTGAAGATCGAAGACATAAAACTAATAGTAAACACAGCAGGGGAAGGGAAACTCGCACTTTTAAGTTTTTCTTTGAAGTATTTTTGGGGTATTATTTATCATTGCCACATGCTCTGCTATTGAAACCAAATGTGTTGGTGAAACTTCTGAAAGACACTTCTGCCCAGGCTCAGGCACAGCCCTGCATGGGGAAATCAGGAGTTTTCTGGCCTTCCGTGCTGTTTGCACACCATTAATGGAAGGGAGTCGAATGAGGCCGTAGCAAAGGTCAGGACAGGACATCCACAATCTGCCAATGTGTCCTGGTCCCCAAGGAGCCTGTGAGTTGTCCTTGGAACTGACATCCTTTGTTCTCACTTACATTTTGAAAGAGACTCTTTGTGCACAGAAAGTTTGTTAAAGTTGTGAGGGCTCATTCTGGAGATAAGCATGCTTAAAAGACAAGAAAAACAAAATCAAAGCACAAACAGATTTATTGGTTGCTTTGAGTTGGCTGGGCAGTCCGAGAGGAACGTTTTTAAAGCCTGCCTGTATGATTTAGTTTTATTTGCAGGGGTGCCCCAGGCTCTTCAAAAGATGTGTTAGGACATTTTTATTTCTTTGTTTACTTAAGAGACTTTGCACTTCAAGATGCAGGGAGGAATCTGAGAAGTGCCACTTTATAAGTCAAAATAATTGAGGT
Organism: Dryobates pubescens; assembly: GCF_014839835.1. Classification (NCBI taxonomy): domain Eukaryota; kingdom Metazoa; phylum Chordata; class Aves; order Piciformes; family Picidae; genus Dryobates; species Dryobates pubescens. Next base: position 18,238,966 of record NC_071616.1, on the reverse strand, counting down.
TATGCATTGATTTTCACCGAGGTATGATATTCTCTGCCATGTTGCAGGAGATCCTGGTGTGGCTGGGGAGAAGGCTGAAAATGTGATCCTCACAGGATACAAGGTTTATAAATCAATTACATTTCTGTTTTCCTAAGAGAAACCAGTAACAATTTGAACCTGGACATGTGTCCAAAAAGCAAAGAGCTAGTGTGTTTTGCACAGTCCATCCTGTCCCGTTACCACATTGCTTCAGAGTGGACTTGGATGGATGCTGGGCACCACAACCAGACCTTTTCCTCCAGATCCAGACAAGTCAGCAGAAGACCATACAATCTGAAGAGCATTTGTCATCATCTCCAACAGTCCTATTTCACTGCAGGGAAGATCTGCCAGCTTACCATCAACAGTTTAAAAGGATGGCCTAGTTACCATGGCCTCAGGAAGGCCATGGCCAATCATAATGCACAAGTATAGATGGATGGTCTGAAAGACAGTGCCAGATGGACACTGGTGCAAGCAGGGAAAAGGAGGTGGTGAGACTTGGTAACTTCTGTCTTTGGAGAGGTAGCTCATTCAGTGAGACAAAGATAGGACTTCTAAATCAGCCTGTGCTGGACTATCTGCCTTGCCACTTCAATCAAGATGAAGGCCAAGCCAGGGACAAGATACTGGAGGACTGTTGTTAGAGGAAATGAAAGCCAGTTGTGTGCCCTCTGCTGAATGGGGAAACAAAAGGTGCTTGGCAATCACAGCCACCCCTCTGCTGTGATTTGAACCAGTCTGGTAGGGAGGAAAGGACAAGAAGCTGTTGCACATGGCTGCAAAGCACTCACTAAGGCATTACTCTGGGGAGAGTGAATCTTCTGAGTAGTTTCTCTAACAAAGTCTGAAGCAGGCCTCAATTCATGTCACTGAGCTCCTCTCCCTCTTCTCTGGAGAGAAGAGCTGGGAAAGTCTCAGTCCAAAGTTACACACTGGATGCTATTTTGTCCTGCAGAAGCAATGTCACTCAGGCAACCTGGATTGTCTCTGATATCAACCTCTGAGTGACCTTATGTCCAGCCTGAAGAACTGGTGGCATTTTGCCTCCTCATCCATCAACACCAGACAGAATAGCTTGCTTTCTTGCCTCCTTCAGCCTTCATTGGCCATAGTGCCCCAGCTGACAGTCCTAACTCTAAAGCCAACAAAACCTGAGTATTTTCATTTTAAGACACAGAAAGCAAGCAAGCCCTCTAGGCCTGAGTTAAAGCTCTCCACCAAAACTCAGATGCTCACAAATAGACATGATTCTCCCATGGCTAGCCCCTGCTTTGGACTTCCAAAAGACAGATGTCTCATGGCTTTCTATAGCATATCTTGCATTCCAGAAGCAGCCTGTTGGCCTGACTTGAAATCTCCTGGTGTGTGTGATTGTGGAGAAGGAAAAAGACCTTGAAGAGAGATGGGGATTTACCCACCCACCTACTCCAAACAAACCATGAAGAGCAGCCCAACACCTTTCTTCTGGCAGGGTCTCAGCATGACCTTGTGTGGGAGGCATGTGAGATGCTAATAGACAGCGTGTGCTCTGGGAGAGATCCCTCCTGTTGGCTAGAGGAAAAGCTACCTACATTTCAAGGTGACCTTACCAGCTCTTTTGCTTCCATTAGGAGATCTTCAACATCCGAGAAGCTGAAGCTGGCTAATGTGATGAACTGGCTGACGACAGACACAAACTTGTCACCTGACTGCTGAACCTGAGACTTCTGGAAGTCCAGCTCCTTTGGGGAAAAAAAACAAAAACAAATTCTGTAAGTTTTTCACCGTGAGGGTGGTGAGACACTGGAACAGGTTGCCCAGGGACATGGTAGAAACCCCATCCCTGGAGTTTTTTAAGGCCAGGCTGGATGTGGCTCTGGGCAACCTGATCTAGTGTGAGGTGTCCCTGCCCATGGAAGGGGGGTTAGAACTAGATGATCCTTGAAGTCCCTTCCAACTCTAACAATTCTATGATTCTATGCTTCTAAATCTAGCCAAGCCCTCTATGCGGCACATGAATACCACTGGCCTCTGGTAGTGCCCTTGGGTGTGTGCCTGCATCAGTGCCACAGGTACTGGCTGCACTGCCACTGCTGCTACCTCCTACCATAGATGGGACCATGCATTACTCCTCTTTACAATACTGCGCCTGCAGTCTGCTTCTACAAGACAGATTGTAGAAGCAGCAAAACTTAGTGAGACAGCGAGTCCTTTGGGATACCTTCACCATGTCATCACCACTTCAGCTGGGCTGCAGAAATGCTCCCCAGCCTGAGCCCCAGCCCTGTGCAGTTTTACAGCCACAGGAAGACCCCTCAGCACATCACAGGTTCTCCATGGGCATCATCACTAGACTTATTCAGCCTCCCTTGGCGGTTAGATACAAACCATGCACGTGCCTGACCACACATGGTAACTTCGCTGCCAAAACAGCCCTAAGAGGACAGGCACACGTGCAGGGCAGGAAGGAAAGACAAACATATCTCCAGGATGTGAGATAAAAGCAGCTTTGCTGGGAGCTCCCTTGCCTGCCTCCCTAAGGAGGGACGCTGCGGTGCTCAGAGCCAGTCTGGGCTATATTTGATTCAAACAGTACTTACAGTCTCCACTGCTCTCAGGCCGCTCCTCAGAGTGTTTATTTCTTTCTCCAGCTCAGTCATGCTGTTGGAAATGTCAGGATGTTAATTTTCAGCCTTCCCAGCAAAGTCTACAATGAACCAAATTCCCAACCAACCTGATCATGTTTTTCCACTGGAAAGACCCCAGTGCTGCACACATTGCCTCCTGTTTGCAGAGCAGCGTGTCTCCAGCAGCAAATTGGGCTGACAGCCTCTAAGCTAGGACAGCTGCCTATCTCATAGCAGCTGCAGCTGCTTCTTTTAAAGCAAAGCACTTTTCTGTATTTTTAATCAAGAGGACTGTGCAGGCTTAGCATGTTCAGCAGCCTCCAGACCTCTCTAGCAAAAGGAGAGCTCAGGAGAGGGCTTTGCTGAGCACAGATTTCTCTTCCCCTCTTGAAGGCCAGCAGAAGACAGGCTTCTTATCCCAGTGCACAGCTGACAGTTTGCCATGCAAAGCATCCTTCCTAGCAGTGAGGCTTTCATAAAGGGAGACAACCCAGATATAGAGAAATTAAAATAAATCATCGTGTCTGGTGCTGACTTTGCTTACAGAAGGCTCAAGCCCCTGATGAGCTTTGAGTTCAAGTGCTTATGGGTTTCTACCACAACATCTGAGGGAAAGCTTTCTCACAACGACTTGATGACCACAGGCTTGATGCTTTTCCAGGGGTGTCTGTCCTATGGCTGGGGTCCTTGGAAACGCTGATGCTGGGTCATGGGGCAAGTATTGCTGGCAGGTTTAGTCTGGGAAAATGCCGTTTGGGAGCCCTGCGCTCCAGCAGTTCATTAGTAGCTGTGGGACTGACAGAGGCAGCAATTTCACTTCACAGCTGCAGGGCTGGGGGGAATTTAGAGTTTTCCAGAGCTTTAGAAACGTTTTGGTTTCCCTCTAGATGGGACCAAACCCAAGTATTACATATGGTGTCCAGTTCAGAGCAAAATGATAAAGTTTAGGGGGATAAAAACCCTCTGGTCAGAGGTTTTCTTTCCCATATCAGTATCTGCACAACAGCTGCAGATACACAAGCATGAGAAAGCTGGAGCCTCCATTAGCCAGGAGTGTGCCCTGCTCAACCATAGTCTCAGCCAAAGCCTATGAGAGCAGCGTCCAGACATTCCTCATGGCACACCAAGATTTATTCTGTCACTTTGTTTACTCCCTATGGCTGACAATTATTTCACGTTTTAAATGTAAGGACACTTGCTTTGCATATTACAGAACTTCCATGGGGAAGCCACTGTTGCTACAAGAGCATTTTGAAGCCTGAAAGACTCCCAAGCTGCTGTAAACTCTGCATATGTGCCACCCCCTCTCTAAAAAGGTGCAGTTTCAGGCCTTTATCATGTCCATGGCTATCACAAACGTGTGCTGACTGCAGAAACCTGTGAACTTTGCTGCTCAGGCCCCTGAAACACCAAAGCCTGTAAGATCCTGCTGAACTTTAAAACTGAAACAGAGCCTCATTGATTTCAGAGGGATTTCAGCACATACTTGAGGGCTTTGCAGAGCAACAGCAGATTCCTCCTGCACTTAAAAGTTCAGTGAGTGTTTAACTGGCTTTGCGATCGGGGCCTCCACCGGCAAAGAGAGGGAGGCAGCCTGCTCCAGACAGGTCACTGGGAGTCAAGCAGGGTTTTAAAGCTTGTTGCAAACACCAGAAGCTCCATGTTGGTGGCGAAACAAGGGCTAGGCTGGACCCGGAGGCAGGTGAGCCCCTCACACTCTAGCCAGCCTGCCTGCCTGTGCTGCAGGCAAAGCCTCCCCACCACACACAGATAAACAGCTGCCCTTTATCTGCAGCCACACCACAACCGCTTCCTCCTGAATTACTTAACCTACCAGTAAGAAATTAATTAAATGCTTCTGCGGTGAGATAACAACAGGAAATGTCTGCTCCAAGGAGCTCTCCTCCCTCATGGTTGGAGGCTTGCAGCTTTTTGCTACAAGGGCTGAGATTTAAAGCCACCAGGTGATGTCTGCTTCTGTCCTGGGCTGCTCTCAGACTAGAGTGACCGGAGCACAGGGCCCAGCCTGGCAGCCAGAGTCCGTCTGAGACATGGAAAAGCAAGCTGAAGTGAGGGGAGAGGTGCTCCTGGTACTCCCCAAACACCACCTAAACCCCTGCTTACTTGACTTTGGCTGCCTGTGGGATGTCTCGCAGCTCCTCATGAAGGCGGAGGACTTTGGGATATTTCTTTTCAACGATAGTGATGAGATAGTGCAGAAGGGTGATGTTTCTAGAAAAGAGAAGCAGCAAGGTCATCATGGTGGCACCATGGGAAGCCAAATGCTCAGCTGAAAACCCTGGTTAAATCCCAGACCTGGCAATGAACTCTTTTAGGATTTCTGCAAGGATGCTCTTTGCTGCCTGTCCAGGGACATGGGATGGGTTTGTCCCTTGCACAGCCACAGTGCAGAGCAGCCTGGTTGCTGCAAGCAAGGGCCCTCCACAGGAAGCACCAGGGGAAGTGGCTTGAGCATCATATTCCCATCCTCCATTGTCTTTTCTGATGGAAGACAAGGCAGGTTTAAGACCAGATGCAGCTTCTCTCACTCTGTGCATGGAACTCAGCAGGACAGAGTGAACCAGGCAATGGCTGTATCAGCTTGGAGGTGCTCCAGCAGGGGTTCCTGTGAAAAGGAGACCCTGGGACCCCTCCTCTGGCCACTGTGTCACAGCATGACAACTCTTGGCTTCTCAAATGGGGAAAAAAGCTTTTGGAGGATGATGCTTTTAATCAGCCTCAACTGCCATTTAGCCAGCCCAGGAAGGAAAGCCCCCATCAATCCTCATGCTGATCTGCAGCTCAGCTCCAAAAAATGGACATCTGCACCACTGAATGTGCCAGCAGGAGGAGGGGGACTGCTCCCACCTAGCCACATCCCAGAAGCAATGCTAATAGCTCTTCCATTCCTCCATCATCCCTGGGGCCTGTGAATGCACCTCAATGGTTGTATCATGCTGAGACCACCCTGTGCAGAGCACTCAGAATGAAACTGCAGTTTTGAGAAGTGTGTTTGGGCCTGGGGGACGCTTACTTGTCAATGCTGGACTTGGTGTCCGCGATCTTGTTGAGGCTGGAGATCTTAAACCCGAAGGCATTGCCCCTCTGGCCCTTGTTCATGTAGTTCCCGAAGGCCAGGACCACCTCTAGCAGCTGCTGGAGGCTGCTGCTCTGTAGCACTGCCTTGGAGCCGGCACGGATAGCTGAAAGCAGAGAGGTGTGGACCATTATGCCCTGGCACACAAGTTCCCCTTTTCCCTTTTTCTTGCACCAGCCACCTCAGTGACCCCGTGGCCAGAGAGTGACCACCAGCTCCCACTCTTCCTCCGTGTCACCGCAACCTCCATGCTGACCAGGCTTGCCCTGTCAGGGAGAGATGCTCTTCCTAGGAGCAGCCCCTGTGCCAGCAGAGATATCCGTATCAACTCTGATCACTTGCCTTCCACCTTGGGTTTGACTTCTGCAACTCTCTCTGCAAACTTCTTCTTGAAGTAGAGGGACTGCAGCCTTTGCTGATAGTGGTTTATCCTGGAAAAAAACCCAAAGAGGTTCAGGGTGAGCTTTGCTCGCTTCAGGCAGACCTTGGTTGCTCTGCTGCTCACAGCTGTGCTTACAAAGCACTCTTGAACCATGGTGATTAAAAAACAATGACTGCACTTCCCCTTGAAACTATGCTGGGATGAGAAAAAATGATAACTGAAGCTACAGCTGTCCTGGGGTGGATCCAGGTGGGCTCTAAAGCACATCCTTAAGCCTATCCCAACTCAGCAAGTTCAACAAGTACATTTTTACACCTTATTGCTATGAACAAACAGGGTTTTTTACAACCACTCCTTACCAAAGATGCCAGTGAGGTCTGGGGCCCCAACAGCTTTATATGAGCTGCAGCTGGACACAGGCACACCATCTACCAGCACTAATGAAACTGGACCTTCAGAATCTGTTGGAGCAGGTTCAGAGGCCACAAAAATATCTGAGGGCTAGAATCCCTCTGCTGTGAGGACAGGCTGAGAGAGTTGTTCAACTTGGAGAAGAGAAGGCTCTGGAGAGACCTTTGGCCTTTCAGTACTTAACTGGACCTGTAAGGAAGACTGGGATAGATTTTTTATCGGGGTTTGTGACAGGACATGGGATGATGGTTTTAAACTAAAAGAGGAGAGACTCAGACTAGATAGAAGGAAGAAATTTTTTACACTGAGGGTGGAGAAAAACAGGCCCAGGTTGGCCAGAGAGGTGGTAGATGCCTCATTACTGGAAACATTCAAGGTGAGGTTGAATGGGGTGCTGAGCAACCTGCTCTACTTGAAGATGTCCCTCCTTACTGCAGGGGAGTTGGAATTAATAAACTTAAAGGTCCCTTTTAACCTAAACCATTTTGTGATTCTGTGATCTTCAAAATGATGGCCTTGTCTGGAAAGCCACCAACACAGCCCAATCCATCCCTTTCCTGGGCAAGTTAGAGACAGCTCTGCTCATGTCAATTGTATTTAGGCTGAACAAGGTCTCACTTGTACAGAAGTAGAAGTGTGATTTGAGTCATTTGGACCAAGGACCCACAGGAGATGTGCTCACAGACAAGGCTGTCATTGTGCTAATCAGAGGTGACAAAGACATCACACCCAGTTACAGACCACAGGGCAAATTAGAAAGCTGTGCTGGAAATCAAGGAAAATATTTGCATCAGCACATTATGCTTTCCACAGGAGCAACTCTTGGGCAAGAGACTGTGAAGAATAAAGATGACCTGCAATAGGAAAGCTAATTCTGAGCATCTCCCAGCCCCAAGGGCTCAGGTTTGAACTTTACAGCTCCGTTCTGCCTGCTTTTGGTGCTTAGCTGGTGCATTCCTCAGCAAGGACAGAGTGTTTCTATTTCTGATCTCCCAGAACGATCTCAGACTGTAAAACTCATTGACTTTGCAAGCAAGTGACTTGCTTCAAGTTCTGCTACGAAATTCAAAAAGCTCAGTACTCAGCTGGATTTAAATAAGGAGTTTCAAGATTTTAAACTAGCACCTCTAGAGGATGTGTATGCCACATCCTCTCTCTAGATAAAATTATTAATCTCTGAAGACTTCTAAGCCTTAAATGTTTACTACCAGGAGCAGGAAGAAATGTTATTTCCCTTCCATCTCATACACACTCAGGGGCTCCAGGGACCTCCCTCTCCTGAAGTGAGGAGTGGGACTCATCTACACAGCAGAATATAATTGACATACATCAGTTTTGAGTATTCACATGGATATGTTTGTGTGAAGGGGAAAGGAGCACTTTGTTACCAAAGAGCATGTCCCACCTGGGCCATGATGCAGATTCACAGAGCTGTGCCAGACTGAGCTTTTCTCTCTCAAATCAGAGGGAAAACGTGTCAGGACGTGACCTGGGAAGCCAACATGTCTCTCCAGAGGATCTGACTCCTCACCCCTCCTCCCATGCTCTGCCCAGTTGCTGCTTGTCTGGGACACCCAACCCTGATTTTATGAGCACACCATCATGTGCAATCCATACAGGGAGCACCTTGCTTGCCCTCTCATCTGTTTGGCTCACTCATTGCTTGACATGAACAACAGTGAGCAGGGATTACTTCCCAGCCAAGCTCAATCAAACAGCCACCTTGCAACCAGCCTGTGAAGCCAAAAGATGATTCCCCTGGGCCACCAACCTGCTCATTTCAAAGAGGAACCGGTCAGCCTTGGCCATACGGTCCAGCTCGTGCTTATGCTCTTCCAGCAGGTCAATATCACCCTTCTCAGGAACGAACTTCAGAAGCTGAACAAAGAAAAGCACAATGGTGGACATGAGGTCCATGTACAATTTTTTAGGAGTAAAACAGTGACTGACTTACTTGAACCTCCTGCCTTTTCAGTCTGTACAGTGACCCTAAAGCACCCATGAAATAAGTGTTATTGCTGTCCTTGTGACCTTTCTCCCACATTAATGTCTCTTTCTTCTGCCCTGCCACCACTCTGGTGTTACAACAGATGTACTACATCTGCTCCAAAGAGGTTTTGACATAGCTCTGCCAGAGTTGATGTCAGGGACTCTCATTTGTTGCAACTCTGCCTATTTGCACATGGAAATTTTGTGCAGTCCTCCCATGTTTCTGCTGAATGAGCAGCCAGCTCATTTTTAAGGACAGGTGAACAAAATGCTTCCAAAGAGATTCAAAAAGGGTGAAAAATAAGATTGCCTTTTGGAGGACTGCACAAAAACTGAACAAGATTTTGAGTGAGCATGAATTTCAATCTGCACCCAAAGGCTCAGCATCTGGGTCTCAGGGCAGACCAGAGTACAGGCATGGCATGTGGAAGCCATGCCCCTCCCAGCACCAATGCTACCCCCAAGCTGCTTTCCTGCTCCTCCAGCCCACTTGGGCGGTCATTCAATATAAATAATGTTGGGCCCAAACACACTTCTCAAAACTGCAGTTTCGTCCTGAGTGCCCTGCACAGGGTGGTCTCAGCATGATAAAACCATGGAGGTGCATTAGACACATTGCCCACCTGCTCCAACATGTCTTTTGGGAGGTCCTCCTGCTCATCCATCGTCAAAATTGCTCGTTTAATCTCCTCGTTTGAGAGTTTCAGCCTGAAAGGTGGAAGGGAAGAAGAGTTATTCCCTTCCCAGCAATATGCCAAGGTTCAGGAGAATTTCCTTACACATCCATGAACAGCTTAACTCCTGGCCAGCAGCAGCATCACAAACAGCACTATACAGTGTGTTGTGAAGAAGGATGTGTGAGCAATGTGGTTAGGATGGTGCTCTGCCAAGGCACAGCACAGAGCAGCCCTGGCCTCACTGCGAATGGGGAAAATCCCACTGGCCAATTCCCCACACTGCAGCTGCCATCCCCTATTTTATAGTACCTTATATAATTATTAAACTCTTGACCATGGCAATGCTGCCAATTCTGTGCAACTATCCCTACAGGTCATAGGACCAGTGGGGGTCACACGGATCAGCACTGCTCCTGAACCCATCACCACCCCTAAGGAAAATTTGGCAAATTCATGCTGCTTTTCTTGGATTGAAATGTTGCCTCCCCCACCTCTCCCAGCTGCCTTTGGTTGCAGTTTCCCTCTAAAATGAAATAAATAAAAAATCTGGGGATGTGGGCATTCATCATCCCAGGAAACCCATAAAGGGTTTTTTGAGAGGTGAGGATTGAATGTGTTTTGAAGAGTATCAGGTTTGAAACCTTTTTCACCCTCCACTTCAAGTAATAGGAACTGAAGATGTAGCTAAGAGATGTCTAAAATCACAGACCATTGTATCACAGTGAGCAACAGCAGGCTGCTTTTCCCCCAGCAGCCTGCACCAAGCTGAGGCAATAGATAGAAAGGTGCCCTCAGCACCTCCTGGGCTAGAGCAGCCATTAATTGCAGTTTAATTTGTCTGCAACACTCCCTGTGACCGCTCCCTGCAAAGACTTTGATTGCAAAACCGCACATACTTTTCTTCACGTTTTGTGGTTGATAAAGTAGTCTAAATGCAAAAGAGGGAAAGCTCAGAAACTCCTGAAACTGTCTGCCAACACCCTCTCCCTTGTTCAGCTTGCAGTGATGGCTGAAGCCACTGAAGTAGATAGAGTTGAAAAAACCAAATCCCTGGTTCTTGCATGCAGGGAAAAGTTGCAGAGATGAAAAGACCCATTTGTGGGCTACAGCAAAAACCCAGTCCCCCAGTTTCAGTGACCAGCACTACTAAAGGGTGCTGAAACACTGCCTGTGGTTCAAAGGAATGAGCTGAAACAAGAAACATACTACGGTGGGATGTGAGACCTTGTGTCAACCTGAAGGCAGATCAGGAGCTGACTTGATCACTCCCAGTAATATAATAAGGAGGGTACTTATCACCCAGACATTGCTTCAGGGAGCAGACTGAGACCATAGAGCTGGCTTCTGGAAGACAAAGCTGAAGCACAAAGGGTGCTGGTCTCTAAGAACAGTGTAGCAAGAGTTTGGTTCAGTGTAAATCTTTTGCTCAAGACCTGAAGTGAAGGATTTCCTCAAGACTTGAGTGAAGGATCAACTTTATGAAGGCTGGTGGATCTTACAGACCTGGCAAGTAAATATTTGTTCCTTATGAACTCACGTTTCTCATATCACACTCAGTCTTCTTTCACCTCCTGCTCAAGAGAGCTGCCCAAGAGAGGGTTTGTTAAACCAGGAGTGAGTTAAAATCTCAGTCAGGGAAGGAGGCACAAAGGTTGCACTGTGCAGGAGGCAAGACAGTTGCTAGGGCTGCCCACAAAGAGCAAACCTAGGATCCATGGAAATGTCCCTTCTCATGCTTTCAGTGACCAGCAGCCATATCCTTGGGGACACCATAGCTATCCCATATGAGGGCAGTTGCTGGGACAGACATGACCCAGGGTAGGATATGAAGCTGCAGCAGAGCTTCTTTTACACCCAAAGAGTGACATGAGAAGTCAGACCACCACCAAATGCAACCAGTCCTCAGCCCAGTGAAAAACAGAAACTGGCTGGGTTTGAACATTTTGGGGATCGCTGGGAGACAAATTGCTCCCGGGAGTAGGGGGCAGCTAGACAGCTACCCCTCATCCAAAGCCAAAGCACACACTTCCCATTATGATTGTCTCCTGGAGGGCACTGAAAGATGAGGGTGACTTTTGTAAGCCCTGCTCATTAAAAACAGAGCCAATAATAGAATTTATTTAAAAAAAAAGAAGGGCTGAAAAAAAAAAACCTTTCTCAGGAATCATCACAACCCAGTGCCAAGAACAAGAGCCTGCCCAAGCATCGGCAGAGAGCAAGTGTGGGGCGCCAGAAGAAAACAGCTTCCCAGACAACTTGATGGGAAAGGGGCCAGTGAAAGCTAGAAGCTTATCTATAACCACAATAATTATCATTGTTGGCAGCAGCTGTCGAAGGCGAACCGTCTGAGAGGAAGGGGGTCACAGGACTTGCTGTCACAGGGATTTAAAGCCAGCAGCCTGCCGATGCGAGGTGACAGCTCGCCAGCCTGACAAGCGCAGGGCTGTCTGGCGTGGCCTTTGTCGAGTCCCGGGGAGGACCTAGTAAGTGTGAAGGGGGGAAAATGAATTCTGACGGGAAAGGCACACGCCCCCCTGGGAAGCCACATTCATTTGAGAAAAACGCTCCACACCTCGAGAGGGGAATCACGAGAGCCATTCACCACCGGCACGGGAGCAAGGGCTTCGCTTGCATCCTGCAGAACGCAGCACTGGTAAGGCCCCACCTTGAACAGTGTGCTCAGTTCTGGGCCCCTCACTATAAGGACATAGAAGTGATGGAGCCTGTCCAGAGAAGAGCAAAAACGCTTGTTATGGACCTAGATCACAAGCCCTGTGAGGAGCAGTTGAGGGAGCTGGGGTTGTTCAGTCTGGAGAAAAGGAGGATGAGGGGAGACCTCACTGCCCTCTACAACTACCTGAAAGGAAGTTGGAGCGAGGACAGGACAGCCTGTTCTCTCTAGTGGCAGGACTAGAGGAAACAGATGCAAGCTATGTTAGGGGAGGCTTAGGTTGGATGTTAGAAAATGCTTCTTCACTGAAGGGTTATCAAACACTGGAATTGTGTGCCCAGGACAGTGGTGAGATCCCCGTCCTTGGAGGTGTTTAAATGGCATGTGGACTTGGTGCTTAGGGACATGGTTTAATGCTGAGCTTGCAGTGCTGGGTCAAAGGTTGGACGAGATGATCTTCTAGGTCTCTTCCAACCTAAGACATTCTGTGATTCTGTTAAATACACACATGTGCACAGGGAGCAAAAGCAAGGACATGGTGTGTTCACAGAGGAAGATCTGACAAGGCACTGACATTGGCAAAGCATTCTCCAAAAACCAACAAAAAAAGGAAGAAAACAACAAGCATTAAAAATATTCTTGTGCCGCATTACAAGCTGGAGGAAAATCCAATGATCTCACTGTGCAGCAATTTCTCCCAAAGCAAGGGAAACAGGCAGAAAAATAAATCTACAGAGAGAGATAAAGTAACTCATTGGCTGTAATCTTTCCATGCTGCAAGCCAGACAATGCCTGGTGAGTTTACAAATGTCTGGGCTAAATCAAGGGCCAAGTTCGCAGGTCCTTTCGCATGTGAAGTCTGCGTGTCCCCATGGTAGCCACGTGAGCAAAGCTGGAAAGCAGCAGCCCAGCTACACTGAGCTACTCTGTGAGACCAGTCCCTTAGCAACAGTGGGACCAAGGACCCATAGCACAATCCTTAGGGATGGGCAGCTGGGGCAGGCAGAGATGAAAAGGGTTTTCCCAAGGTCACATGAAATCTGTTGGAGGTGCAGGGGCTGGACGTGAACCCACCAGCAAGATGCCTGAGCTTCATCCCAGCACTGCCCTTCCATTTAGCCACTTGGCACCAAGATTAAATAGCCCAAAGGATTTGGGGCAGAGAAACTCACTTGTAGTCACTTGCAAAAATGGGGGACAGAGTCCATCTGGCTGCTGCTGCAGTGCTAGAGAAAAGCCTTGCCTGGCTGGGAGCTCCACAGGATGAACCCCAAAGCATCTCCAAACCAGCAACTGGCAAAAGCCGCTGCACGCCCCAGAGCCACTCATCCTTGCAGGGTCCCAATGCTGCAGGATATACCAGGGAAAAGCTGCATTAGAGGCCTGGGGACCACCCTGCAGAGCAGGTCTGATCCTGCTTCTCCCCTAGGAAATGACCCAAAGGGGAGGACAGCCAGGCAGCAGCCTCTGGGTTGCCCTTTTTGTGGGATTAATTACTGGCAACTCATTTCCAGTCACTGCTTTCTGGTAAGAGAAAAGCTTGGTGGTGAGATGAAATTAAGACCTTTACTCCATAAGACACGCAAGATGCCTTTGAAGTAAAGTGCTTGGGTAGCTCCCCTCCCCACCAAAGGGGCTGTTTGTGTGCTTAACTTTCAATTATGCACTTGAACCTCTGACTGAATTATATCTAAACCCATTCTGACTGTGCTCAGTCTATGTACACTGGGAAGCAGCCTAGCCAGTGCCCCAAAACCCATCACTTCACTTGCTAATAGCTGGCTGCCACAGACATATTCATTTGCCTGTTGCCTTAAACTCTGCTTTCATCATCGTCCTTTTCATTTGGGCTGCCAGGAAGTACAGAAATCCCCAGAAGGAACCTAGAGCAGAAACAGCCATAAACACAGCAATTTTATCACTGAAGACTGCAGCTCATGGCTCACTGCACTCATCAGTCCCACTGCCTGCAGACCACCGCCAGGGGAGCTTGAAGAAGCAGCACGGACCTCGTGTTGCCCACCCTGAGGGTTTTTTTTGCAGGCATCATCATCTGCATGCTTTCTAGGGAAGGAAATCAGCTAGGCTGCCAAGGGAAGGTATGGGTTCTGATGACCTGTTGTCCAGGGAAACAAAATCTGGGCACCATGGCTGCAAACCCAACCTGTCAGTGATGTTGTTCCATCCCAGATGGACCTGAATGGCACAAAAGCTTCTACACTCCCAAGCAGCAGAGTGAACATTTCTCAGTGGAGCTGTATTTTACTGCCATTGGTATTTTTTTTTCTAGATGAGTCAGAAACAAGTGGCATTTTCTGCTGCTGTGTGGGTTTGTTTGTTGTTGTTTTTTTATTAGCTACACTGATTGTTGATCCTTTTAGACCGCCTCAGCCTGGGTTCTCCTTTTTCAGGAGTTAGTCTTACTGGTATAGTTTATCTTGCCAAAAAAGGCCCTTTTTATCCTCCTGGCAGGATGTCAGGGATGGGATTAAATTGCTGGTAGCAGTGCTGAGCCTGCCTGATGAGGGGTGTGCAGGAGGCTGTCATCCCAGAGGGGCTGAGCACCTGGGAGAGCAAGACATTTCCTTCCTGAAATCCAGACGTGGCACAGAACATCCATGTGGGCAGCCAGTCCCAGTCCCTGGCCAAATCACACCCTGCAGTTACCTGCCTAACCCGAGATGCTCTTCCACCACCACCAAAAAGCAAACAAAACCCAGACTGAGGAAGATAAGAGGTGAAATCAACCCCCTTCCCACCCCATACAAAAGCTCCCTGGGTACAGCCCTTCTGGGGCTTTCCAGGGACAAAGAATTACAACACACACCGTTAAGTGCATCCCCCCACCCTGTGTCACCCTGATACAGTGTGTAAAACTATAGCTGGGCTCAGGTGTCACTGGTTCTCCTCCCCTGCTGATTCTTGTCATTAGAACCCCCCAGAGAATGATGAGCAACCCCCAACCCATGGCAGAGTATCAAGCATCCCCCTGCTACCGAGAGAGTGAGGAGATATTAACCATACCTTGAGAGGAGGATATTGCAGTTCTGAGCTCTCCGGCCATCTATGACCGAAAGCTCCTTGACTTTATGTCGAGAACTCAAGGTGTCATCGATAGCATCTTCCTTCTAGAGAAAAATAAGGAAAAAAGGAGAAAGAAAATCTTGGAGAAAAGCCTTGAAGAAGCAAAGACATTTAGTACTCTCAGCACATAGCAGTGTGCTACACAGCAGGCCCCCATTAATCAGGAATGTCACCATGGGTTACGGGTAAAACTCATCGCCTGTAACTGAAACACAGTAAGTCATTTCATAAACCAGAGCTGGCTTTGAAGCCACTGGTTAGAAATGTAAATATTTTCTCAGACTGGGAAGATTTAAAAATCTGCAAACACAGAGGCGCTGCTGAATAAATAAAGCCAGGCTTTCTTAGCCTACATATTTGTGATACTTCATTAAATCCTCACATGAAATATTTCATTACGGGCTGCTGCACACACTCAGCATCACTCTTGTTCTGCACCCCTGCTCCACACATCTGCAGTTGCCCTTCACGCATCAGCCCTCCAGAGCTAGCTAACCAATACAAGCTACCAGACTTGCAAACACAACCTGCAGCATTCGCTGCACTGTCAGGGAAATTCTCCCCACACAAGGGATGCGAAAGCAGGAATTTCCTAAGCAGCTTAAATTCATTACCCTCAATTGACCAACAATATATCAGAGGGGGGTTGCAGGCAAGTGGGCAGATCAATTTTGCAGGGTTGTTGAAGGGCTTCACGTTGCCCCTGGTTTTAATTTACCATATTGCATGTTTTAGTTAGGTTAATCAGATAAAAGCTTCTGCAAGGAACACATAGAGCTGCAACATCCCCCCCACACCAGATCTGTGCTAAATGCCTATGAGCAGAGGAGAGCTGGCATGTAGTCACAGCACGGGTTGAGAGTGAGCACAGGAATTCCAAATTTTCCCTCTTTATCTTGTCTGAATGAAAACCACCCAGACGACCATGAGAAGCAGGAAACTGCTGGGACAGGCGGTGTTGAGCAAAGGCAACAGCAAGTAAAAGAAGGTAAGCCCCAAACTACCTACCACCAGCTGCCCCTCTGTGTGCCTTGCTTGCTCTGACCAGAGTGAAACAGCTTCAACACATAGATGTGAGTTTATTTATTTCCATGTTCTGATGAGCATAAATGTCCAGTGGCAGGAGCTTATCTGTGTTAAGCCACGTCTGAAAATTTAGCCTCTGGACTCAGATGTCTTCAATGTCTGACCAGACAGCAGAGAGGGCAGCTTCTTATGGCCTCCTAGCAGCAACTTTCAAGCTGCTCCTCCTGGTGATCTTTGTACCTCTCTGATTTAACCCCCATTTCAGGACACGTTAACCCCTCACGCCCCCAGCCCCATGCTCACAGGTGTCAGGCCCATGCAGATGCTGGCTTACCTGTCTGGAGTTACCATTCACAAAGAAGTCCTACGGCCATAGCAGAAGCATGGAAAAAGGCAGTAAAAACACATGCAGTTCAGTGATCCCAGCGAAACCAAAAGGAATCAAAGCACAGGCAAGGGGATGGTGCAACACCGGAGGGCTTGGCAGCACAGGCAGGCACTTGGGGTCTGCCAGCACTGAAACAGGGGCAATGCACATGCAAATATGGTGAGGGTTAAGGGATGCACAGAAAGGGAGGGCTGATGGGAGAGGGTCCATGTATGGATCCATGTTTGGGTCAGGTGTGCTGCAATGCAGGGAGGTGAGGAGGGGATGTGGGAAAAGGTGGGAGGATGCTGGCCAAGTCCTGCCACTGCTCTGTGCAAGAGTTGGCAAGTGCTAGCCCAAAGGCACAGAAGCGCTCAGCCTGCCATGCTGGGGAAGAAAATTGCTGGTTTTTGCAAATCTGAGGGACTGCAAGGCAAACATGATTGCCAGGAAAAACAGGGCTTTCAAGTGGAAGTAATGAGAGGCTTATCCCAGAGCAAATCTGGCCACAGCAAAACTTTACCATTTGCTATGGCAACACACTTCCCCTTGACTTTTCCTCCAAGAGGGACAATTCTCCTTCTCTAGGGCTCAGCTGCCTGGCCAAATGCCATCTCAATGTCCCACTGGCACCGCACGACTCCAAAGACCTGGCTGACCTGTCACCTCCCCCTACCAGACTGGAAGCACATGCAGCAAAGCCAGCACCACATGTGTGCACATGCACTTGATTTTCTCTCCTTGTTCCTTGGGCTGCATCTTACTGGTTTTGTGTGCTTGGCTCAAGTGCCCAGCCAGCAGGTCCGTGATGGAGAGGGATGTTTCAAAGGTACAAAAAATAGTCGATTTGTTGCTGTGTTGTTATAGAAGAGAAGGCAGACAGCGAGTGGAAGGGGTAGATGGGCCCAAACACGGTTAGTTTACAAGGGTTGCTCCCTCCAGCACCTCTGTGCAAAGTGATCCATGTGCCTCATTCAAGTTGGTCACCCCCACCCACAGCCCCATCACTGAAGCCTTTTTAAAGTCAAACCTTGTTTACACAGGTTTTCCCCTGACCAGGTGCTAAATCTGCATCATCCCAGGACCCACATGTGGCTTTGGGCACAAGGATGGGAAAAGGCTCCATTAGATGTCACTGAACACCCAGGACTGGGGGACTGGCATCCACTGGGGGCTGAGCTGTGCCAACTGTAAGATCTCAGGCTTAAAACCAACGTGCCAGGGATTTCCTTGAACCTACAGAAACATTGTTTCCATAAAGCAGAACAAGATGTGCCAGGAAAAAAGAAGCAACTGACCCTCTCTTTGTCAGAGTACGAGCAACCATGGGGAGTGATATAGATAGCCTGGCACAACACCAAGTGGTCCTCTCCAAGGCAGCACTGCACCCATTTCTGTAAAAATGTATTGAAGAGCTGCCACAACCATCCCCAGGAGCAGAGCTCCAGCAGTGCTACCACACCAGAAGCACTGGCAATGGGGATCTGCAGACCCTGAATAAGACCAATTAAGCTGCCAGTGCTGTACTTCAGATGTACCATAATCATACAGTTTAGCTGGACTGGCCACTGCAAAGGCAGAACTAACTCCACAGATCAGTCACAGTTGTCAAGGATGCCTCAGACCAAGCTCATCCCTGCCCCTTTCCCTCACATGAACTGTGCTTAGCCTCTGCTGCAGGACAGTGGTGCAAGGAGAGGCAGCTTTAAATCTGCTGTCACCATATCCACAAACATTCCCCATCCCTGTTGCCCCTGAATCCTGCACAGGGTCACGCTTGCTTGCACGGAGGAGCTGGAGGCTTTTCTTCTTTCATCCCTTTTCAGGAGATGAATTCTTTCTCAGCTCACTGCTAAGCCCCTGGTTCAACAACACACATTTTTTTCCACTTGGCTTTGGGTCTTTTACATCACTCACAGCTGCAAGATCTGCCAGGACTGCCCCAGCCATGTCACTGCCACTTATCAGTGTCACTTCCAGCCTCCTCCCCCTTGCAAGCTCTCAAAACATCTCCAACAGAAGAGCAGACCTCTGTGTAGTGCATTTAAGTCTTGATGACCTAGATGTGGTATTCTCCATCACTGCATGCAAGTCCTTAAGCAGCTACTGTCCTCATGCCATAACCAGAATAAAGGGCTCCTGCAGGTTTTTCTGTTATAACTGCCAAGGCTGGTAAAGGCTGGTATTCTGTACCTGTGAGGCTGAGCTCTTCTCTGGGGACAGGGACATGAGCACAGGCTCAGCAGGGAGGATGGGGAGGATACAGTCTCTCTTGACAGCACAGGAGATGAGCCCCAGGAAGCCCAAAGAGCTCCTGCCCTCCCTGCATGGAAATGCCCTTTCCCAAGAGCTGGAGAGCTCACCTTTACCTCCCAGCCTGTGACACAGAAAAAGCATTTAAAGAGATACTTAAAATGAAGTACATCATCAAGTTTTGAGTCTGGGCACCACTCAGGGATTCCAGGCACTATGGCAATAAAAATAACCCAGTCCTATCAACAGCAGCCCTGCAACAGCTACTTCTGGGGGGGGTCTGGGAGCTCTCTGCACCATGCACACCCAGGTACACTGCTCCAAAACCCTTCTGGGACATTTGCCACAGCAGTGTACCACCTGACTGTGAGGTTTTGAAGTGCCAGTTTGCTTGGGGCACAGGCAAGCAGGCAGCCCCCAATGTCCCACATTGTATCACCAAGGAAGCTATTTTCAGACAAGGACAGGAGCAGGGAGGAGAAATCCCTGCTCCTCCACTGCTTGCTCAGAACAGAAACCAGCTTTTGCTGGAGATCAAAACCACTGCAAATTATTAAGGCATTAGTTCATCACTCTCCCCTGCAGGGACAGGCCATTCCCATGGAGCTCTCCCAGCCCCACACCATGTGTGAAGTGTCCCGTGGTGTGTGTGTTCTTTCAAGGAGGACAACATCTAACCCTGTCTGCTGGTGTGCTCTCAGCAGTTGTCTGCAGATCTGTGCTGCCAGCAACACTGGGGCACACAGCCAGGCACCCCATCCCCATGCTGGGACTGCAAGTGGGAGAACCCTAGGGACTTGGAGGTGAGCAATCACATGCCTTTGGGTTAAGGAGAATGTGTTCCATCACTTAACCACCACAAACTGGTGTTACTATGGCATCTGGATGAGCCACAAGGAACTCATGTGTCTTGCTCTCAAAGGAGGCTCAAGCCCCAGCAGCATCTCACAGGTGAGCTTTCACCTTCTCTTTCCCAAATGTCTTTCCAGATGTTTCCAAAGCATCTCAATACAGGAAGGACATGGACCTGATGGAGTAGGTCCAGAGCAAGGCCATGAAAATGATCAGGGGTTTGGAGCAACTCTGCTACAAAGACAGGCTGAGGGAGCTGGGGTTGTTCAGCTGGGAAAAGAGGATGCTCTGAGGAGACCTAATAGCAGCCTCCCAGTACCTGAAAGGGGCCTATAAGAAGGATGGAGAGAGACTGTTTACAAAGGCCTGCAGTGATAGGACAAAAGGGGATGGCTTCAAAACAGAGAAGAGCAGATTAAGATTGGATGTTAGGAACATGTTCTGCACCATGAGGGTAGTGGAACACTAGAGCAGGCCACCCAGGGCTAGCCCCATGCCAGTCCGTGGCTGCCACTTTTTGTCCTCATCTTATCTGGCGTAGCAGCCCATGTCACAAGCACTCCTTGCAGTGCATTATCTACCCCTTCTTGCTGGCCCTGAATCCAATCAGCCACTTCACCCAACAGGACCTCGGCCAAGCCAAATTATTTTTACATTCCTGTCTGGCACTAATCCGCAACACACCAGGTGATTCACGGACTCAAGCAGGCAAGCCAGAGGGCAAACCATCCCGCTGACACACCAGGTTTCTATTCTTGCTTCCCCTCCCTTTCCATCTCATCTGCAGACATGCCCTTCAGTAGGCATGAGTCAAGCTCGAAAAGCACTGGGGGGAAGAGCCAGCATTGTGGTCACCTATTCCCAAAACACACTGGGGTACCACATACTTCTGGTGGGTCACTCCTGTATTTGCTCTGCTCAAATCCACCCTGATCTTTCCCTCAAGTAGCCTCTGGAAGAGATTAAACTCTCACATTGCCTAAGGAGCTTATGTGTCACGTCCACTCCTTCCTGGCATTGTCCCTGTGTCTGAGTCTGGCAAGAGCAGGACAGCCCGTCCTCTCCTCCCAGACACACAGTCAGACATTCAGCAGGTGAGGGTAGTGAAACACTGGAACAGGTTGCCCAGAGATGTGGTGGAGGAGGCCTCATCCCTGGAGCCATTCAAGTCCAACTTGATGAGGCCTTGAGCAACCTGATCTAGTTAATGTCCCTGCTCATTGCATGGGGGTTGGACAAGATGACTTTTGAGGGTCCATTCCAACCTGGTGCATTCTATGATTGTATGATTCTATGAACATGACTTCTTCAGCCTCTCTCCTTGCTTTTTCTCCTGCCTTGTTGAAAAACTCATTGCTTTTGCCCATAGTGGTCCTGCCTGGGGTAAAACAAGTGTCTAATTTTCTTTGTGTGCTTTGATGCCTTACAAACTGGGGCCATATTGCTTCAGCAGGAGATTAAAAAGCAGGGACTGGTGACTGCAGTGTCATTATTTTGGTTTGGGATTTGCTTTTTTGTTCAAAGCTCAAATTTTGCTCTGGGCTCACTACAAAAATAAAAGAAGAGATCCACCCATGGTAGATGTGGGCAGAACTTAGTTCTTCTCGGCCAGAGAGGGACAGAAATTTTCCACCCAATACAGAGACATGAAGCAGTTGCTGTTAAGAGCAATCCAAAAATATTACCCAACTGTGGCCACATATGGGGGCTATTTTCATACCTTCTCTGTCTCATTTTTGGTTTTGTTTTCTTTTTTGGTGACATATATGGGCAGGTGCATGGGCTGGGGTAAAACCAGGCACACCAAGCCCTGAATGGCCACATCAGCACAAAGGCACCAGAATGTGAATGAGAGAACAAAGCAGACCAAGTTATATGACAAACAAGGTGTTGAGATGAAATAATGAGATGTGTTTGGAGACCACAAGTGAAACCATGTGATCCCATAAGGGTGATGCCTTGCCCAGACCCCTGCCTGTGCCCCAGGCCCAGCCTTTACCTGCTGTCTTTGGTAGGCAGAGAATGTCCTTTCCAGGTCTTCGAGGTCCAGGACTTTGAACACTTTTGCATCATCTATGTCGGTCCACACGGTTCCTGCCAGCTTGTTCTGCAAGATATCAGGAGCATTGCAGGTCGATGGCCCCCTACCCACCTGCCCTCACTTCATCAGGTGGCCATCTGCTACCTGTGTTTTCACTGCCCAAACTATTGCTTAGCTTACCTCTGGCAGCTTGGACCAGTTGAAGGACTTGAGGGCATTTGTTGGCTGTGGGATGCTCTTCTTCTTGAGGGTGAAGCCCAGAGGTGCTCCAGGTGGAGGCATCACCCCATCCAGGGGTGGAGGACCAGGGGGAGGTGGGGGACCACCTGGAGGGGGTGGGGGTGGGGGAGGTGGTGGGGGACATCCCCCTGGGGGTGGTGGTGGTGGTGGAGGAGGAAGAAGTGATCCAGGAGCTGGAGAAGGTAAAGGGCCACCAGGAGCTCCTGGTGGCAAGGGTGGTCCTCCAGGACCAGCAGCACAGATTGCCCTCTGGGAAAGAAAGAAAAAGGGGGACTGGTCATACAGAGCTGGGGGACACCACCCAAGAATCTTGCCTGTGCTGATGTTTGATTTAACCAGCACAGGAATTTAATTTAATAAATTTAACCAGCACAGGAAGCACTCAAAGGCTTCAGCACTTCTGACTGAAATCTGATGCAGCTGGAGAGGCAAAATCATACCATCATGAGGGACAGATATCTTGGTGTCACCCAGCAAGGACCTTTCTCAGCCTCCCATGCAGCTCAGTCTCCAGAAATCACCCCATTGTGTTTGCAGGAGGTTTGGAACAGGGCAACAATGGGGAAGAGGTTCAGAGCCTCACCCTGCTCATCTCGTGGAGTTGTGCTGTGAGATCTGCCACCTGCTGCTTGACCTGCTTGTGCTCGCTGGACTCCTTCTCCAGCTTCTCCTTCATCTTGTTCAGCGTCTGCATCATCTCTTCCTTCTCCTGGGCCTTGGCATCACACTCACGCTCCTTTTTCTCCAGCTTCTGCTGAAGCTCAGTGTGCTCTGAAACAGTCCCAGGAGACCACTTCTGAGTAACAATCACTCCCCTTTGGCGAATGGCATCATCCAGGGGACTAAACCCCCACGCTGCACTGCAAAGAAGCTGTGCACTTCAGGAAAGGGAGCATGTGCTGTGCCTTAATTCCCTGGCCTGGGCCTCCCCATGGAAACATGAGTATCTGCTGTGCCCATTTCTCCTGTAAGCCCCACAGTGTGGTATCTCAGCCACTCAACGAAGCCAGGAGAGTCTATCCAGCTGCATACAGCCACATGTTCTTTGTTTAGCTCACCATGAGGACTAAGGTTAAAGTGACCACCACAGATCTCTCCATTGCTCACCTTTTCGCATTTTTTCTGCTTGTTCTTTCCACTGTTTCACTTCATTTTCATTGACTAACCTAAAAGGAAAAGACACATAGCATGTGAGACAATCCTACTGCAGTAAACAAGTGACCATCACTAGCAAGAAACAAGCAGCAGAGTTTAGAATCACAGAATCATGGAATGCACTGGGTTGGAAGGGACCCTTGAAGGTCATCTTGTCCAATCCCCCTGCAGTGAGCAGGGACATCTCCAACTAGATCAGTTTGCTCAGGGCCCCATCGAGTTTTGATCTTGAAGGCTCCCAAACCAGTTATTTCCAACATCTCCATTCTGCCTTCCCTAAGCAGGGTTTTGGAGGATGGGATGCAGTGCTTTCTCAACACATCCAGGGATGCTGGCTTATCCAGCTGAGAAGCAGTCACCCAACCAGGTGACAGTAAATGAAGAGTAAGTAACAGAGACAGCAGTTGGGAGAAACAGTATACTAGGGACACGGAGCTTGAGCTGCACTTTGTACTTAAGAGGTCAAAGTGATATCAGAGCAGGAGGCATCAAAGCCACAGCAGCCCATGTTGGTGCTGCTCAACATCCAGCCTCAAGAAAGGCAGGTGAGCACTTACATTCGGACAACGTTTTTAATATTGAAGTTTTCTAGGGGAGTGGCATCAGGGTCCTGCCCTTTATCACTCTGGATGACAATCTGCTGCACGATCCTGTCGAGCAGCAGCCAGTACTGCACAGTGTTGCCGCTTCGTTTATCTGGAGGGGAAGAAGGAGAGAGAGCGAGTGGAGCAGCAGGGAGGTTGCTGCCACCCATGTGGAGGAGATGTGGACTGCCAAGCCCCCAGCAGCCTGGGTTTCCGCCAGGACTCACAAGGCATTTGGAGACAGTGGTGCAGGATAGACATAAAGTGCGGGTACGCCTCGGTGTGCGTCAGCCTCTTCCTTGTCAGCTCAAACATCTGAGTCGCACTTTTAGTGTCGATGTGGACCTGCAGACAGCAGCAAAGCCAGATCAGATTGGACTGGTAACGGCACTCCCTGTTTCCCAAGTCTCAGCTCCAAACCCCACAGGCTATCCTCATCACACGCCTGATGGACAGATGAGCCCTAATGCCCTGCAAGGGGCAAACAGTGCTGGTCAGCAGCTAGAGAAGGGGGATGAAGCAAGCTGTAGGATGGAGGTTGCAATGGAGCAGGGCAAGAGGAGACAGATTACCAACCTCCAAATTTTATTGAAAAGACCACAGTTCATCCCAAGCCAAGCAGGTGCTTTTAAAAGGAACCATGATATTGAGTGGCAGAGCTTGCATCAGCAACATTCATACTTACCAGCTCAAATCTTTTGGCAAATTCCAGTTCGTCTTCATTTCTAAGCATTTCAAAAAAATCTAAGTGCCTGAGGAAGGAAAGGGGGGAAAAAACAAGACTGTTAGAAGCAGGTGCAAACGTGACTAGTAACAAATAGAAGACAGCCAGCCTGGCAGCAGCCCAGAGACAAGCAGGCCTTGAAACATTGACTGGATCTTCAGTCTTGAGTCATTACAGCCTATCCAAGGAGCCCTTCCAGATGAGAAGGGGAGGCACAGCAGTATCCTGAACCCCCTGATGGGGATTCTTTCCAGCTCAACCCTGCATTAGAGTGCAGTGAAACCATGCCAGGGTTTTCCTCTCCTTCCCTAGCAATAGCAATGAATTTCATCAAAAGGGACAAGTCTAGGCCCAGATGTTTTCCCCAAAGGCCAAGTCCAGAAATCAGACAGCAAGGGTGCAAAGCAAGGGCAAAAATAACCAGTGGGCTACAGGTCACTACTCACCGGTCAAGGGTTGAATTTTCATGCTCTCTCAGTTTATCAATGACTGGCTGGATCCCAAGCATGAGAAACTCATATCTCAGATGGAGTCTGAAATCCAGGCTTTCCTGCAAGAGACAGTTGTGGGGTCAGCACAGCAAGGTGCATGTTCTCAGCAAGCATCTAGAAATAAAACACACTGAACACCTCCCTCTCCAAGAGCCCCAGTGCTCACCACGCCTGCCCCCTGGCTCAGGACTGCATTGATGAAGGACATGATGGCTGTCTTGAGGCTCACTTCATCTCGATACCTCCCCGTGCTCTTGTCCAAGTCATTGATCAGCGTCTGCCAAATACACATCAGTTAACACCCAGGGACAGCCCCAGTGCTGCACAAATGGCCAGGGGACACAGGGAGGAACAACTCTTTGGAAGGTTCCTACAGCCCCTGTAGCAACCCACTGGTGATGGTCCATCAGCTGCTGCCTGCTGTAACACAGCCCACTCCAGCACCTGTTTTTGGCTAACATCAGCCCACCCAGATGTGCTGCAGCCTTGCAGAGCTGTGGTCCCAGTGACCTTGCCCATTTTGGTGGAGGAAATACTGCCTTAAGTAACTGGTTCCTCACTCTCTGCTCAGCTGCAGATCTCATCAAATATGGTTCTGGGGTAATTCCCAGAGGATCTAAATTGCAAACAGCCAGAATAGAGCATTTGTGAGCAGAATATCCAGGAGGAAATGGTAATGGTGATTTTTGTGAGCTGAGGGGCAAGTAGAGCCCCACCTACCTGAAAACGAGTCCGTTCGCTGGCGTATTTCTGGTAGTGCAGCATCGCCTCCAGTACCTTTTTGTGGCCCCCAGGAACCAGGCACACAGCGCCCATGATTTCCAGCACTGCCACCTTCGTCTTAATGTTCTCCGTGCTCAGACTCTGAGCGATTACATTAATGCTCTCCGAATGGGCCAGGACGTGAGCCCGGCCCAGGGAGTTGTTCATTAGTGCTTTTATACATCCAATGAGCGAGGTATGTATCCGAGACTCTGCTGTCTCATAGTCCATGCTTTTCAGAAAGTTCAGAATACACGACAAGCCATCCAGGTCGATGAATCGGGTTACAAACCTGTCACAAAGAGGGGGTTTAGCTTTAAAACCAATTGCTAAGCGACTTTATTACCCACAAAGAGAGCTGATTTGGCTGTTGCTGTAAACCCAGGACTTTCTCATGTATTTTTATCCTGGATTTTGGAGAGCAGAAGGCCCACAGGACTCCTGCAATCCAGACAGGCATGGGGTTGTAAAAATCAGTTTAATCGGTGACCAGTAGCATTGGCAACCAGGCATCAACTGCACAAGATTATTTTGGAAGAGGACCAGCTTAGCCAACCACTAGCACAAGCCCCAGGGAGGTTATAGGAGTTTGCAGCCACACTGCTGCAAAACCTTCCTCGCCTCCAACCTAAGTCTTACAACCTACTTACTTGGGACCAGTTTTGCACAGGACTGGAACAAGCTCCCAAGGCCTAGGACTCACCTTATCAGCCCCAGACACTCCAATGTCAACCAAGCCTACGTCCATGATGCCTGTCAGACTTTCTGCTTCTTACCTCACCATACACATGCCTCTCCTCCCTTAAGAACATCTCACCAATTTTAAGGGATTTCTGATTTTTATGGTGATTTATAATGTCACTAACACAAAGCAGACAGCAAGTGCACAGCAGTGCCCCAGGCAGATTCACTAGAGCAGGCAGACATAACGCGGTTTAGGACCTCTCTGCCCGGTGCCATCCAGGCTGGGTGTATTCTGGTTTGGTGGAAGGCATGGGCTCGGAAAGCAAATGAGTCAAGAACATCCCAGCACTGGGATGATTTTAATTCGAAACAGGCCATGCTGATGCATAGCAACCAAAGGGCTAATTGCAGGCTGAAGGAAAACTGATTTCTCTGCTTCAAAGCCTGCTCTTATAGCCAGAGTCAACAGGAAACCAATGTTCACTTCCCTGGGAGCAAGAGCAGGTCCAACAGGTATCATTGTCTATAAAGCCTACTGGATCCTTCTGACTTCCAGTGAGACAGGCTCACATACCACTCTCAAGGACTTTTGAAAGTTTCATGTCTGAGTACCAGTTCTGCTCCCAGGGGCTATGGGAAGGCAGCACCCAAGATCTCCAGGTTCCATGGATATTGGGTGCTCACCCTCAACCCTGGAAATTTCTGACCAAGTACCATCACTAGAACTATTGCACAAGAGAACCAGAAGACAGGAATGCAATTACAGGCAGTAACTGTTTCTTCCATAACCAGACCAGGTCACCAAAAAGACTGAGGATAAAGGAATAAAATGACAGAAGGTGAATCAAAAAAAGCAAGTGGTATTTCAGGGTCCTGGCCTCCCTTCTCCTGAGGACACCCCACATATATTTATATTTATATTTATATTTATATTTATATTTATATTTATATTTATATTTATATTTATATTTATATTTATATTTATCCCCCTCTCTGCCAGAGCACATGAATCAAGAGCCGTGACAGCAGCTATCAAGCCAGGAAACAGAAGAGAATTGCCTCATTGGTTTAGTCCGCAGTGCAGTCTTCAAACTTTCAATTGTTTTATTTCTCTCCTCCTCGTCTTCTTTTTCCAAAGCAATCAGCGATTTCCTCTGTGAAAGCAGAAAGGTAGATGTGAGAGGGAGGTTTCCCCAGAAAGCTGGTGACCAAGAAGTGGGAGTGCCTGCTACCTATTATTCAAAGCCGTGGGGACCTTAAAATCCAAGCCATGGGAATCTGGGATGCTAAACTTACTCTACAAGTCCAGATCCTTATGGTAACTGCATCTGGGTTGGGGACAGTGGCTGTGTCCACAGGACGCCCTTGGCATCTCCCACACTGGATTCTGCTATCAGTCTGGCACTGGGGGCTGAGACCCAGGCTCCCATGGCTCTTCTTGGGTAGAGCATGCACAGGGTACCGATAGCTGTCCCCAGCTCATGAAACCAAGGTCACAGCTACAGCAACACTTTGGGTAGGTTATGCATCATCTGATGGCACCACGTCCTCAGAGGTCTCAAAGTGAGCTCTGCCAGCACCAGCCAAGGCAAAAGAAAAGGAGGGAGAAAGGGTCCCAGCAGATACAGAGCTGTGCTGATCCCCACGTTTAACCCAGCTCTGCTTTGGCAATTAGTCAGGAGATCAAAGCCACCCTCCAGGCATCTGGCTGGCTTTGATCACAGGCTCTGCTCATGCTCAGGGCTTCAACCAGCTGGCAGCCCATGGCCCGCCCTGGGCATTCCTGTCTTCCCAGAGGGGAGCAGCACATTCCCTTCTGGCTAGCAGACCCCTGATTCCTCCCTCCATCCTCACTTCCCTACCCAGCCCTACCTTCCTTGTCACCCTGTTCCCATGAAAGCAGGGCAAAAAAAAAAAAGAAAAGGCTTTGCTTTTTATTTTCCATGCTCCCATACCTAGTGCAGTGGCCATGAACCTTGGCACCTTCAGCCTCAAAAAGCAAGAGTGAGGATGGAGGGGCTCTGAACTGTGCAGCCTTGCAGGAAATTGTATTTCCAACCAAAAAGAGAGCTAATTCTGTCTCACCCAGCAGGATATCAACAAGAAAGTATTTAATAAGATTACATCTGAACACATTTGGCAGCTCAGGGGAGAGCACCCAGAGCCATGGTAGCTCCATCAGCCCTTGTGGGATGCAGCAGTGCTGCATTTTGCCATGGTCACTCAGTGCAGGAGGGTGTTTTGGGTGCCAGCCAGAAGCAGTCAAAGGAGATCTATATAGCCTGGTGGCTTTCCAGCCTGGGCTTGGATGAAGTTCCCAGTGTGCTGCAGAGACCATCTCAATTCTGCAGGTGTATCTGTTAGTCTAACAGGCCGTATTGCCTCTATAAACAACAGTAGCCACTCTCTCTGCCTGTGCTGCAGACTGTCACTGCTGATCTGCTGTCACACTCAAGGTTAACAATCACCAAAGCTTTGGGTGAATACTTACAGCAGCCATGGAATTCAGCTGGTCAATATAAAACTCCGGCCAGCTGGTGGCTCCTTTATTTTCTTCCTGGTCCTGGAGAGGAGCAAAAAAGTGAAACAAAGACAGCAAATAAGTAGAAATAGCATTAAGAACTGCTGCCTCTCATGAGCAACCACCTTTGAAGTGTCCTTGAGCTCTTCCATTACTTTATATAAATACAAGCATGACTTTCCATATTCTGAGGTCTGCAGCAACAGTTCCAGCTATGGGAACATCACTTGATTTATTGAACTAGCAGATTTTATATACCAGCTATGTTACACCACCTGCCTGTGACCAAACTCTGCCCCATGATACTGCATCAGTCTTGTGGTTATCAGCTTTGGAGGAACCACACTGAAATTCTAACATCCAGAGTTCTCTTGTACCGACTCTACAGTACCCTTGAAGTTTTGGCTGCACAGCCTTGATGAACGTGCTTTGGGGGAAGAAAAAAGCCTCTCACAAGTAATCAAGAGTGAATAAATGTGAGACAAACTAGGCTCCACTCTTGGAGTGGGACCATAGCTTACCAACATCGTAAGACAGACTCCGGGCACAACAGACAACTCCTCTGGGGACTTCATTAGTTGTTAGGAAGGAATATGTACCTGGCAATGTCCCCTGTTAAAGGATGTCACACCTGGGCCCATGATCTATGACACTGAATGATGTACAGTCTCATTTCATCATCCTGATCTACAACGTCCTGTATCTGGTGGGACTCAAAAGGTTACAGAATCACAGAATGGTGAGGGTTGGAAGGGGTCTCTGGAGATCACCTAGTCCAACACCCCTGCCAGAGCAGGTCCACCTAGAGCAGGTTACACCACATCTCATCCAGGTGGATTTTGAATGACTCCAGAGATGGAGACTCAGCCACTTCTCTGGGCAGCCTGTTCCAGTTCTCTACCACCCTCAAAGCAAAGAAACTGTGCCTCATGTTTAGATGGAACTTCCTATGTTCAAGTTCATGCCTGTCACTTGTTCTGTCACTGTAGGACATGACTGAAAGGCCTCTGAGCCCAGCTCAGATAATTTATGTTGCACGTCTCCAGGAGCTGCTTGGAGCAAGTTGCAGATTTTTAGGTAATACTTCAAGATCAACCCTTTTCTCCTCAGCATTCTAAAAAGTTCTACAAAAAGAAGAAAAATACTTCACAGCAGAAATGCCACACAGACTGTAGAGTCAACCAGTACCACACAAATCCCAGGCTTCTTTCCTTGCTAACTATCTTCAGATCATAGCCTGACTTGCATGCACAGCTTTGTCCCTTCCCTAGCTTGAAGAGCTGTTTGCAAAAACCATCCTGCACCACAACTGCCTGTGACAGTGGGAGCTCTGCTCCCACATCCATGCATGCTGACAACCACCGATCCTCTGGCTGATTTCAGCAAGCCCAAGGAGCCCAAATATTTATCATGGTCAAGAGGCATATGTGGGAAATGTTTGTGCATCTGACCTTCCCAAGCTGAAGCTTGCCAAGGTGAGAGAACATGGGAATGAACACCAGGTAATTTGGACAGCATTTAGTTCCCACATGAGCAGTGTAGCCCATGCCCAGAGATTTGACCCTTTGCCATGCCTCAGGATGGGGATAAAAGAAGTTTGGAAGCAATAAGTGACCTGTGATATGCTGAGGGCCAAGAGAAGCTGCCCACCCATCCTCAAGGCCATGTCCAGCCATCTCCAACCTGCTGTGATCCAGCCTGGCAGTAACCAGAACACCTCAAGCAGCTCTCCATGCTGTCTGCCCATGCCCTTGGGCAGGCTTGCTGCTGACAGATGCACATCCACAAGCCTCATTTTTTTCTTTAATCTTCTACAGATCTGGTCAAGTTTAAAGCAAATAAAAAACTTTCCTGAGCAAGACTACATTTAGCACTTTTTGCTCTCCGTTTAATACTTTGGGTTGTTCTTCCCTCCTCCTGCCAAGAGCCAAGGTTTTGGATAAAACTCTTGATTCACCTGCCCTTTGTATTATTTTTTTTAACCCAAGCAAGAATCAGCAGAAAGCAAGAATTCTTCTGAAACAAAAGAACTGAAAGTGTCCTACCCATGCAGAGCCAGATCTAACAAACCTGAAGGAAGTCCCAGCACCTGCTTCTACATGGATGGAAGACCATTCAAAATCATGCTCTGACAATTAGATTTTGCCAGCAATGAGCAAACTTGTCCCCGTCCTGTCCAAATAGTGCTTTAAAAAAGAGAAATACTCATCTGCTGGCTGATGAGAAGAGAAAAGGATGAGTTTGGTCTTCTTGTAGGTACAAAACCCAGAATGTGCTGGCTTGTCTTCACCTTCCCTTCTCTCAAAAACTTGTCTCTTGCAAAGACAAGAGGACACAGGAGCAGAAAGACCGCTCACCATCCACTGGCAATCCTCTCCAACTAACTCAGGACCATCCTGCCACGTTTCTGGTCACATCTGGGACCACAGGCAGAGACTTGACACCTGTCAGCATCGAATCTGGCCACCTGAAGCCATGGCCACAAGGAGGTTTCTGCTACAGTGGAGGAAACCCAATGCCTTCCCAAAAGGCTGGGAAAAGGACACCCATCTGTAGTTGTGTGGTCAGTCAGATCACAGGTGTTCAGATGATCCAGTTGCAAGATTTGGGCAAGGAACAAGATCAGGCCTGAAAAACACAGTGGGAAGGTACCAGGTCTGGCTCATCCCATACCCCAGGACCTTCCTGCATGGCATGAACACCTGCAAGGCGAGCAGGGATCTGGACCTGCTGCTCATTTAGGGCTGAAAAAAAGCAGTGGAGCAAAACAATAAAGGTCTCAGGGGGCAGAGGGGAAGCTGAACAACAAAATTGGCTAAACTGCTCATTTATAATTAACGTGCTGCATTATAAATATTTCCCTTTGCTCTGCTCCCTCAGGCTCTTGCATTTCCTCCCTGAAACCCCCAATTTAGAGAGCACTCTCAATTAAGTGCAGCAGAACCTCATTAATTTAGATGAGCAGCCGGGCAGGCTCATCAGAAAGCAGCTTCCCAGGCAAAGGGGGACCACACAATAAAGCAGCCAAAGATCAGGGCACGGGCTTCCCTCAGCTCACTGCAGGATGTAGCTTAGTGGTAATTACTGCAGCTAATGGTCTACAGCACACCGATAAATGTCCTTTAGTCCATGGTGGTGGTAAAGAAATCTCCCAGAGGGAAATGACTCACAAGGCTTTGCTCTGAGGCAGGAGGAAGAAAGAACCTCTCTGGGCACCACGGGTTGAAAGGGTGCACTTGTAAGATGGTTAACCAGCACCCAATGTGGGTTTTGGGGGGGGTGAGTTTTGCAGCTTGCCTTTGACAAGGAATGACCAGACACGGAACAGAGTATTGCCCATGTCAGCTCTCCCAGATGCTCCATCACATCCTGCCTGGCATCATGGACACAAACATCTCCCAATTCCTTCTTCTCTGAGCTGCATTTAGGTATTTGCTGTGTTCACTATCTTCTCAGAGGAAGCAGAGAAGTGAGAGCTGATCCAAACCACACTGACAGCCCAGTGCCATGCTGCTCCTTACTACAAGCTGCTCTTTTAGAGGCGGGATGATGGCTGTAATTGCAGAGTGCAGGGCTAGGCATCTCTTCTTATTTGGAACATCTGCACCAACATCCCACACCATTCTCCAGGAAACAGTCCCACTGGACACACACTTTGTAACAACAAAGCTGTGCAATCAAGGGTAATCTTCAACCTGTCCTCTCCTTCATTTCCCACCCGCTTCTTCCTTCCAGGGACCTGGCAAAAAAGCAAATCACATCAGCTGCAACCCCAGCACCACCTTGCCCCTACTGCCCCCTCTCCTTGCCCCTACTGTCCCCTCTCCTTGCTTCTGCTGTCTCTCTGGCTCCAGGCTCCATGCGTGGGGCTGATGGATACTACACTGTGCAGTTTCACACCATGGTGGCAATGGTGTGGGGGTTACATGGTGCAATCTCCATCACCTCTGTTGGTGCCGAATGCCACGGGGTAAAGCAGCACCCAGTCAAGCTGCCTCATTAGCAGAGCTTTTCCAAGCTAGGGTCACCAATCTGCCAGTTCCAACCATCCTTTTGCTCTTCCTGGGGAAATTTCACACTCCCCAGATCTGTCACGTCTTGGTGACAAGCCTGACGCTTGCAGAGCCTGCGTGTCAGGAGGTGATGGCTCAGCCAGCGCTGACTTGAAAACAGTTCACAGGTTGGTCTTGGCTGTGTTTGTGCACCATTATTTACACCTAGGTGGTGCATCTCCATGAACTCCTGCCTGTCTGACCACCAGGAATGCAGCTGTCAGGAGCAATGCACCCTCCTGCTCACAACATGTCTCTATGGCAGTGAGGAGTAAATATCTTCATGAACTCTTGACCTCCAGGAATCTGCATTCTTGGAGCATGCCAGGAGCAATGCACTCTGTCTCAGAGTGTGTCCCTCTCACAGTGTGGGGAAAGCTTCCTGTGAAGATCCTCTGTGTTTTCTTACAGCCAAACCAAGCTTCTGGCAATTCCTTACAGAGGTCCAGCCTCTGGGTGATGTTGCTGATCCAGCAACCTCCTTCCTGCAGTCTGTGGTGGTGGTGACAGATCTCAAGCTGCTCGGTGGGCCTCAGAGGACAGCTGGCTAGGTTTTCCACCCACTTGATGTTGAATGCACCAGGTTAGAACCTTCAAGGTGAAAGGACTGGCTTGCAGTAGCCAGCTCTAAGCAAAACCTGGAGAGGCACTATGACACTGCTTGTGACTCTGATGGTTCACCTCCCTCTTGGTACCACCTGCAAGGCTGGTCTGCCCCAGGAGAACTTCACACCAGGAAAGTTCCAGAAAGGGGTTAAAAACCCCACCTTCTTCAGTTAGTACCTGCTGCAAAACCAGAAGCAAGTCCCTTAATTTTTAAGCATACTCCTGATTGCATTTTTATTTTGCACAGCATTCCTCACCCCTCCTTGCCACCCCATAATGGCCAAAGAAGGGAAAGCTGGCAGCAGCTCACAGTCCATCATGTCTGGATGCCCTCCCTCCCTTCCTGCCATGGACGATCCACCTGGTTGCTGTCTGTACGGTCAAAAAAGTAGCACACAGCATTGTGGTTGGTTTTAAAACTGACAGGCCTACAGCCTGCAGGGGAGCTTTCAATCCAGCCCAGCTCTGCTGACCTGGCTGAACCATTGCCAGGTGTGTGCTGGTGGAGGTTTTGGCCCACTGCAGCCCAGATATCCCTGCAACAAAAGCTAAACGATGCAGCTAAAGCCACTTTCCCATGATGTGATGTGGCAAAGGGCTGTAGTTTCATCAGATTCTTCTCTGAGTTGGGATCTTGGGGTCCCAGACCACTCTGGTTTTCCATACACTAATACTTCCTAAACCCTCCCCTCTAGAAACACACACACATCCTTGTGCGCTTTTCCCAGCATATATTTGCTCCCTGTAAGCAAATATAGCATGGCCAGATGCCTTTCATAGTCAGCTGGTTCATTGTTTGAAAAGCTTCGCTTTAAAATCCCAAAAGATTGCTAACAGATGCATTTTTTGGCCCGAGAAGGAAAAAACCCTCACTTAAACAAAAATGTGTTGTGATTGGAACTGAA
This sequence comes from Dryobates pubescens, assembly GCF_014839835.1. Classification (NCBI taxonomy): domain Eukaryota; kingdom Metazoa; phylum Chordata; class Aves; order Piciformes; family Picidae; genus Dryobates; species Dryobates pubescens. Next base: position 18,204,762 of record NC_071616.1, on the reverse strand, counting down.
ACGGGAATTACCTTTAAAGATAAAAACTATAAACATTTCCTATGGAAGAACACCCCCAGCTATCCAAACAGCGTATTTGATCACAGTCAGCCCGAGAAAATGACACCTGAGATGATATTTCAACCTGCTCCTGCAAAAACCTCAGGTATATTTGGATGCTCAGGAGCCATGAAACATTTCTCATCCATCCCAGCTGACCCAGGAGCACAGCAAAACACCAAGATGTTTTTAACTCCTTCCCTCACATGCCATCTTTGTCACCTCTTCCCCTTAGTTCTGCTACTCCAGCCTTTTGCATGATTGTTTTTTTAATAATTGATGTTTTTTAAATAAAGGAAGTAGATGGAAACACTAGCCCCCTGAACGACCTGCTGGACTGAGCTACAAGTGGAAGAGCGAGCTGGAAAGTGAAGCTCTCTGGAGGGACTGGGTGGAAGGCACAGATGGAGAGGAAAAAGGCTGTCTGGCTAGGAAAAAGAGTTGGTTGGAAAGCAACCACTCATTTCCTTATTTATCACATTTTTTCCCATTCTTCCTTTGCAAACACACCATTGCTGCCTTCTCCTAATGCGAAAGGATCCTGGTTTCATATCTGATGTCTGATGAAATTTCAGATGTAAGCCTTGCTTGCCAGGGACAGCTTAACACTGCTGAGAGCTATGCACCTAGCGTTAGTGATGCCAAAGGCTTTTCAACACCAGATTAAAGAATGCAGCATCACTTGGCATCCATGCAGGTCATTTTTTCCCCACCCGAGCTTTACAGATGCTCAGCTCTGCTGAGTGATAAAGGATGGGGGCAGAGCCAGACCCTGCACTCGCATGAACTGGCCGTTGCCACCACCCAGTTATTTACGCTGAGTTTCTGCCTGAACACCCCTTATCCACCCCTATTTTAAGGCTCATAAAAATACCCCAGTGAGCTGCTTTAATAGCTTGACGTTATGTACATTGGCTGACTGGAGCCAAACCTCCTGCAATTAAGAGGTGCTGCAGACTAAGCATTAAGTGTTAATTATTAACTCCCATTGGAGCGTGGCCTCCTGAGAAAGGCCATCCTGAGTCACCCTTTTCCGCTGAAGCAAGCCCACAGCCAAAGGAACAGTAAAGCTGGAAATCCTCCTGCTTCCTCCCTGCACTTCCGAGCAATATCCTCTCCTGGAGAGCTGGGCCAGCAGGGAGTGAAATATTTTGGGATGAGGTATGAAACGACTCATCATCCAGAAATACCACTTCTAAAAGCAGATTTCATCCCGCTGTTAATGGATCCCCACTTTCACATGTCTCTGTTTTATTATAGCCATTAGAGTGGGTGACTTCCGTGCCTGCTTGGGTTGCTGCTGACAGACTTGCAAAACCCCCATCACAAGATGCTTTTTATCTCACTGCCTGCCCCACTCCACCCCACCTCATCATCCCATAGTGATGCAAGTGGGATTGGACCATGAGGAATTCATCTAGTGCAACCCCCTGCTCTAAGCAGGGTCAGGGCAGCAGCATCTCCATGGATGGAGAATCAGGGAGGACAAAATATCCATTCTGCCAAGCTGGTGCTGTGGGCTGGGCTAAGAATAGATGCTTGCAGAGCAGAGAAACCAGGATACAGAGCTGTAGGGCAGGGAGAAATATTCCAGGGAAGGAAATATGATGGTTTTCCCTTACTTCCTTTCACAAGCACTGACAAGGCCAGGTACTGCCAAGTGCCTTACCAGGACAACCCAGCACAATAATGTCTCTTTTTGGTCACCTTTTACCTAATCTTAACTATCATGGGTATATAAAAGTGTGCAACAACTGTGATATGCTCTGCATAACCAAGTATGACTATTGATGCCAATGGCAAAGCAAAGGTACCAGAAATGGCACAGGGCAGCAGGAAACATGCTGAAAGGACAGATATTCAGATGCTTCCCATGCTGCGCACACCTTTGCTGTTGGTGGAAGTAGCGGAGTGCCCTGGCTGTGCAGACTACAGCCACAGTGCAAGGTATTTTGGAGCCCAGCAAAGCTAATTTTAGAGGAAAACCTCCAGGAGAAGGCTGGGCAGTGTTTTTGTCCCAGCTTGCACTGTTTTTTCAAAGTAGAGCTTGTTGCAACTGGTCTCTGTGATTGCAGCTGGGAGCACTGCACCCAGCAGGAAACTGGGGAAAATGAAGAATGCCCCAAATTGAGGCTTTTGGACTCAAGGTCTGACCAGTCACCTGACTCTTAATGGTCTCTTTCAAACAGAAGCCAAAACTGGCAGCAGAGGAAAGAGTAAAAACTGCTCAGGGTACAATTCTGGATCCTTGGTAGGTCAGGCAGCTGCCTGTGATTGACAGTCACCTTTGCAAGCCCCCTGGGATCCATCAGGTGAAACTGGGTGTTACTGGCATCTCAAGTGACAACTTGTTATTCAATACAGGCAGACCAAAGGGTTTCGACACATCTTGGACTTCTACCCAGCATGCAGCCAAGGCAGGGAGGTAGAAGCCCTGTCCTGTCTGCAGCTCCACTGCCCTGGCCAAAACCTAGCTACTGCTCTCAGCCGGAGAAGCCCAGCTCCCTGCCCTCAACTCCAGGTTACACTGTAGGTGATTTGTCCTCATAAAAATATAGGTACATGAGTAAGATTTGCTGTGAATCACTAGGACATCGACCAACATCTCTCCTGCCTACTAGTCTTCACCACAGAGGAGCAAGACTGCCTGGAGTCTGTCATGCAGAGAGACATGTTCTCCAGCTCACATAATTCCTGGTTTCCTCCACTGCTGGTATCTCCATTGATGCATTTTTGCTGATTTTTAAATCAAAAGCAGGAGAAAAGTGTCTCCACCAGCATATCTCCATCAGAGAAATCAGTGGCATGTACACTTTGCAGCTCACTGAGACAGCATCATGAGCAGGGAAGGAGTGGCTGAGAGGAGTCAGAGGAATGAGGACCAGAGCAGAACAGCAGCTAAGACCCAGCCTCGTATGGGTGCCTGCTCCAAGGACCTCTGAGAATGCCACAGGGCACTTGTGTGGTTCCCTCCTTCCACACACCCTGGGAGCAAGGGGTTTCTCAGCACAGTTTTTTTAAAATCAGGAGCACAAGGAGGTGCTGGCACATGAAAAAGGCACCATCAGCTCCATCTAAACCATTCCTGAGGAGATTAGATAGTATGTAATCTCCACTCACAATAATAATTACATGGCTTTGCTTGATTTAAGTCTCCATTCCCTGCCCTTATCCAGATGTGCTGGAGCACATTGCCGCTTATCCGACAGGCAGTGACCAATGATCATCCCCTGCCCATTTTCTTCCTGATTCAGACCAGTGCCTGCAATTTGTTAACATCTCTTCTCCCCTCCAATTTAAATCTCAGACATGGCAGGCCTCTGTCTCACAATAATACAGGGATTTCAGGGGTATTTATGAGAGGCTTAAAACTTAATCCTACATGAGCAAGGTAAGCCTGCTCTTGGCCTAAAACACAGATGGAAAATCTGGTGCCATTGCTACCGCAGGAGAAAAGAGGCATTAATGGCCCTGAGTGCCCTTCAAGTGGGTCAGGCGACCGCCAGCACTTCCAAGCCAACTCCTGCAGCCAAGTTAGGTGACACATCACCAAATTAGGGAACTGAATCACAGTCTCATAGAACAGTTTGGATTGGAAGGGACCTTTAAAGGTCATCTAGTCCAAATCCTCTACAATGTGGAAAGACATCTGCAACTAGATCAGGGTGCTCAGTGATCAATCCAAACTTTCTCAGCAGAGGTGTTCCAGCCCTCTCATAATTTTTATGGTGTCGTCTGGACCTGCTAAAACAGGTCCATGCCCCCAACTCATGGCATTTCCCTTGCAGGCCCCAGCATCCTTCATCTGGTTTTGACACTGAGGATTTTTGCTCCATTTCTCCACATGGCAGTACCTCCCACAAGATGCCTGCCTTAGCCAAGGCTGTGAAGGAAACTCTCACCATAAAGCAACCCCTGTGCCAACACACATGGGCAAATATCACCAGTGTACTGTGGAAAAAAAAGAGTGATTTTGGCCTCCTCAAAGGCTATCAGCCCCTGGTACCCCAGGCCACTCAGGCTGCATGTCCCAAGGAGCAAAAGCAAACATCAGTGTATCTCAGCACTGGGAAGATATCCATTCATGTTTTCAGCTTGAGAAATGCAGCAACAAGGGCAACATTGCAGAGAGGACACATCACACTGGGAGCCCAGCAGGCAGATCAGCAACTCACATGAACCCTCTTATCAGAGACATCTCAGTTACAATCCTGAGCCTATAGCCTTTCATTGTCCCAGGGCTGATACAGCTTCACCCTAAAAGCAACCTCCATACCACTGGGTTAAAGCTCCTGCAGGTTGAGATGCAGAGGCATGGATTCTCCAGCATTACTTGTCGCTTGTGCCATCCACTGGGAAAAGTTGGTGGGAGGACAAAGTGGCACCCAAGCTTGTTTGATGGCAGCCAACTGGAAAGCCAGGGGAGGGAGAGGCTTTTGGACAGGCTGTAATCAGGCCCCCATATATCAGCAATGAAGAACAGGGCCATGAGAATCAGCGACCAGGAAGCTCCCTTCCCCTGCTGCCACAATGCCAACCTCAGTGGTCAAAACAGCACCACAAGGCCTTGCTTGTACTGGCAGAGATGAGCACAGGGTGGGGACACCAGTGCAGGGTACAGGGGCACCTTGCCCAGCCTGAATGTACTCAGAAGGAAGAGCTGTACATTTTGGAGACTGAAGACCTCACTGGTTGCCCTTGCTTTCCCAGGGAACAGATGCATTTCTGCAACACTCCAAATGCCACTCTGCAACACCCCAAATACCACTTGGCATCCTGAGGAAGCTGTGTTCCTCCCCACCCTCCATGGAAGGGAAGGACTCAGCCCCGAAACACAGCATGGGTAGACCTTGTTACCTTCTTCTTGCTGCAGTAGATTTGCCACTTCTTCTCTGCCGGCAGGGCGAACATGGCCTCCCTGTGCTTGTCTGTGAGGTCAAGTTCATCCTGGGAAGGGGAAGAAAACCACAAAACATGCAACGTGAGTACACAAACGGGTAATAGCACAGATGGAACCCCCAGATAAGAAACATAAATCAGTGTGGAGCTATAGCACAGTGCTGTGATGCTTCCACAGCATCACCCCGTGACTATCAATTTGTCAGGGCAATGATGCTAATTCTCATCCTACTGTTGCTGACCTGCCCCTGACTCTTGGCCTGCAGTTGGCTGCTGGGAGGATGGGGCTGCAATCTCCCCTGCCTCACTCCTCCTGGACGTTGCCTTTATGCCTTGCTGTTAAAAGCATCAAGTGTTTTAGAGAGGACATCCATGAAGCCATTACAGCTCCTGTAAGGTGGCCTCACACAGAGGATTGTGAGCTCCAGCTGACAGACTGCATCTAAAACACATACTGCAATTCAAACAGGACTTTTCTTTTTTACCACCACAAACTGTTTCACTGAGCACTGCAAGTGGTCTAGCTGATTTCTATCACTGACACTCTCAAATCATCAAAAACTGTGGGGTTTTGTTTGGTTTGGGTTTTTTTTGGGGTGGGTGGGTTTGGTTTGTTTTCCTATAATTAAAAATAGAAAGCTCTCTTCCTAACATCTGCAGTTTGCAAAGTGTTACATCGTCTCCATCAAAAGCGGACTATGTATTGCCTGGCAGAGATAAAGCTGTTTACTGACTGAATCCTTTATTGGTTTATCTGATGTTATTTTAAAGGGCACATCCATTTTCAACTTGGAGGCTTGGTTAGCAGCATGCCCTCCACTGGGAGGCCTGAGTATTATCAAAGCCTCATCGCTTCCCGGTGCTAGATGTAGGTCAAAGCTTTTATCAGAGAACTAAATAAAACATTCAGGCAGGGCTGGGAGGCTTGTTGCTGAAGCCAACATTGATCTTACAAGCATGGATGTCTCTTAAAATCATCACTGCTAATGACAATCCTCACGCCGGAGGGGTGTTGGTGCAGCAATGGGAACGCTGGAGATGCTGCAGAGGGTCGATGGAGTCTATGGCTCCCAGCCAACTCATCCCACTCAGTAGATTCAAGTAGGAGCATCCCCATGAAAGATTACACATTTAATTTCAGCAATTAAAAAACAATCACAGAAAAACCAACACACAACACATGGAGACACATTAAACTTTTCCTGCCTGAATAATAATGCTTATCAAATAAAGCTTGTAGCCCCTGGTACCCAAATCAAAAGTAAAAGCTCCATTTGGTGATGTCTGAGCAAGATGCCTATGAGGAAAGATGGGTCCCTGCATCAGAAAGCCTGCAGGCCATGAAGAAATTCATACAATCAAAAGCTCTTATTGCACCCAGTAGGCAAGGAAAGCTACCTTGTAACCCAAACCAAAGGAACCTCCAGCACAACTGTTAGAGGGCTGCTAACAGTCCTGATCATCTCAGAAAGGGTTATACATTGCCTTCAGGTATTGATTTCACTTCTCAATGAAATTACTCCTCAAAAGGATAAGTGTTGTGAAGCTTTTTCCATTACATACGCATGGAGGAGCTTTGCTTCCTCCTGATTTTCCCCACCCCCATTATTGACTGACTCTTCAACCACTGTGCTGCACTAAGCTGATGTTAGGGAACTTCTGGAAGCAGACTTGTTTGACATCCTTACAACAGAAATTAACAAGCTGCCCTGACACCTGAGCCCAACCTGATACATCTCTCCTTCCCTTGCACACAAGGAGGAGAACCTGGCTTAGGGACTCCTCCAATGAGTGCCAATTTCAAACTTCCCCATGTCCTTACAATTTGGGAAGTCACAGATTAATATCCAGTGTCCTCCCCAGCCTTGGGCAAGTCTCATCACCCTTCCATGACTCAAAATGTAAACTGCACTTGATGTCCTTCATCATTATTCCCATGGGCTACCAACCTGTCAGAGACTTAAACTTTGCTTCAGTCCCAATTCTGCAGGTCTAAAGGTTGCCAACAGGATGACAGCTGATACAGGGTCCTAGCTGAAATTCTGCTCTTTGGAAAAGTACATCTAGGAGTGTGGGAGGGGACAAGGGTCTCCTGATGAACATTTATCTCTGTGGTGAGGGTTTGAGTGAGCACAGGAAAGTGCTTCCACTGCAACACTGCCTCCCTGCCATGTGAACCTGAGCTTCAGGCAGGAAAGCACCAGCCACACACATTAGGTTCTTAGATAAATATTTATTGAATCTTTCAAAATACCCATATGCTAAAAATATAACTTGTGTAAACATGAAGATTTATGTACCAAGAAAAAAAAATATCTGAGCTGAGCTAAAGCCTACACAGGAGCAAGAAGGGATAAAGCAGAGGAACATACTAGGTGCTGGCATATGACAATGTGCAAACACATCCAAAAAAGGTGCAGAAATGCTTCTGAGCCCCACACAGTACATTTCATTGTGGCCTGGCCCTACCATGTTCCCTGCATCACTCAACACCTACCTAATGATATCTTGTAGGATGCTTGGGAGAGGTATTTGAATAAATAATATGTGGCACCCAGGGAATATGAAAATTCTCACAATCAAACAGTGACTAATGACTGTTATTCTGAGTTTTAACAGCAGCTTAACCGTGAAGAGTCAAGTCTTGCTGGTTTTATCTGTATGGGGATTCCTGTTTCCACCTCCAGCCCTTTGCTTATGCTCTCTGATGAGTATCTCAGTACTCCTTGGCCCCAAGCAGGCTTCTCAGAAACTGCCCTTCAAACTCCAAAAGGTGAAGAGAAGATGGAAATATCAGCCATTTCCTGGGGGCTCACAGATCACCATACAAACATCTCTGACAAAGCCTTCAGCAAGAGCACAGAGGAGCTGTAGTGCAGAAGAGAAGCTGTGCACAACCTCAAACCCCTATGTGCCTTCAATTAATAATCATGAGCCTGACAATTAGGTGATTCTAACTAGCAATTAATTTTATAGGCCATTTGCAAGACATGCACTCCCACTACAGCATGCAATCTTGCCAGCTATTTAAGAGTGAGAAGGTAACTGTTGGGTTGGTATCCAACATTTCTGCAGCCCTCACTCCTCACTTCAGCCTCATCTTTCACAGTTCTGTCCCTTCCACCTGGCTGCCTCCCATGGCAAGATCTGCCAGCTTTGCTGTTTTAAATATTTTTTTTTAATCAGGTCAGAGGTACATAAAACAACAGCCTCATTTTGCTACCAAAAGGAAGTCTCTGCTCAGAGTGTTTTTACTGGAAAGAGATACACTACTCTCAAATATTTATCCCATACAGTTAAACTGTTCACCTTTAGATCAGGAAACATGTTTCCACATTAAATCTTCATTCAAATATGATTTAAAAAAGAACTCACAAGGGAGACTTGAGTCAGTGCATATTTGCTCTTTCTAGGAGGTGAAATACTTCTCTACAACGCGCTTTGCTGACAAGTCTCTGCTCAAGCCATGCAAACCTCCCCCTCTCTCTGAGTACAGCATAAGCTTCAGTGAAGGCAATCCCACACCATTTTAAAGCTACCTTATAAACATATGTCTCAGCTCAGCATGCTGTGAGCACAATCTCATGGGCCAAACAAGTTTTTATCAGGTGATCTACACCTTCCCCTTAGAGAACACAGAGCAGTGCCCAGAAGGAGATGCTCCCATGGTCTGTATCTCCCTGAGCTGGTAATTGGGTGGTATGAGGAACCTAAGCCACTGGAAGTTCTCTGATACAACCCCATCATGAAGCAAGGCCACCTGGAGCCACTGCCCAGAACCATGTTCAGATGGCTTCTGAGTATCTCCAAGGAGGGAGATTCAACCACACCTAGCAGCCACTAGTCTCCCTTTGCTGAAGGCAAAGACAGATCAAGCTAAAAAAAGAGGCACTGCCTCTGGAAGAATGTTTAACCCTCTCAGAAAGAAAGGCCTCAAGTCCAGACCCAGATTCACAGCAGGGTCCTCAGTGCAAGCTCCTGTCCCAGTCACTTCTCCCATGCCATGGCAGATGTTTTAATAATCATCTTTGAAGGGTGGAGAGCTACACACTTTAATGGGGGCAACAGCAGGAAACCAGCAGGTTGCTGCAAGTCTCTTGACTTCAGAAATGACCTCCAGGATGGGCTCTTGGTGTTGGATGTGCCCATGTGCTGCTCACGCATGTCTGCAACACCCCATCATAACCATTAAAGGTTCTTCCCCTACATCCCACAGGTCCCATGGGACACCATTCTGAAAGAAGTAGCTGAGGAGTAGAGAGTAAGGACAATTCCCTATACAGGGGTCTGCACACTGAAAATATCTTCAGAGGTTGTAGGAACATAGATGAAGAACTTTTAAGTCTAATGAACCTTTCTGGCTGATAAATTGTGTAACTGTAATGCTTTGAGAAGACCAAGGAAGAGAAAGTGATCATTCATTGCTGTAACTGATATAAAAACTACTTTGAATTTGCTAGCTTGTTCTGGATTTATAAATACACAGATATGTGTGCATCTGTATATACACAGAGCCAGGCAAGACAGCACCGGACCAATAAATGACCATTAAAAAAAAGACAAAGTGAATTTACTCCAGATGGATGGATGCAGAGTTTAGAAACTTCAGTGAGACTACAGAATGTAAAAGCAAGAGCTCCTGCATAAGAAAAGAAAAAAAGAGAAGAGAAGGAAAAGAAAAGAAAAGAAAAGAAAAGAAAAGAAAAGAAAAGAAAAGAAAAGAAAAGAAAAGAAAAGAAAAGAAAAGAAAAGAAAAGAAAAGAAAAGAAAAGAAAAGAAAAGAAAAGAAAAGAAAAGAAAAGAAAAGAAAAGAAAAGAAAAGAAAAGAAAAGAAAAGAAAAGAAAAGAAAAGAAAAGAAAAGAAAAGAAAAGAAAAGAAAAGAAAAGAAAAGAAAAGAAAAGAAATAAGTGGTACAGCATGGGAGTTACAAAATAAATAAATAATGGCCTGTTGAAGCCTGCATCAGCTTCCTTTCTCAGGCGTCATATCTCTTTTTCACTCTCTTCCAGGCATTCTTTTCCAAGTTCATCAATTTGATTTACCCCAGAAGGCTGCAGCGTCAAGGGAAATGGCAATCGGCATTTTTCCACCCTGTACCTCATCTAATCTACTTCCACTGCATGAGGCGCTGCCCACATGGCCAGCTGGGCAGCTGCCTGCCCACCACTGCCAGCCCTAACAGCAATTTACCTCCACCTCCAACTCGATCTTACTTAGCTCCTGGTTTTCTTTTTAAACGGTTTTCCTGCAGAAACAGACTTATTAATCAGTGGCTGTTACAGTGCAGACAGCCACCGCCTTCATATGCCTCCTGCTCCTCAGTCTGCAACATTCATTCAGGCAATTACAATTCTCGGCGTATGCAGATTTACCTTAGCTATTTTCTTTTTAATAGGTAGTGAATAAAGCCTTTTAGTTTTGCATGAGTAATAAAAATACCTCCTCCCTAGCACACATCTTTTTTACCCTGAGAACTAAAAAGCAAGCCCTCAGACGAAACAACTCCAGCCAACATTATCACTGTGTATTTTTAATTTACCCATGACAACCTGCAGCTGAAACTACAGAACTGGAACAAAAATCAACTATTTATATTTCTTAATGAATAAGCATAACAGGCAGAGGATTTTTATTAATTCTGCCTTTACCACCTTTATCACATAATTAATTTTTTGGATAAAGGAAATTGCTTACAAGAAGGGAACGAGCAGCAACAAAGAGCAGCCTGTAAGCACTTCGAAACGCTTATGACTATTCAACCTCCTCCCACATGGAATTTTCAGTCCCAGATTAGAAGAGAAAAAACCCCAATCCACCCTGCTCTGCAGCTTTCAGTTACTGACTTGAATGCATTGGACAGACAAAAATAAAATACATCTCCCTTTCTTCTTCTACAGGAGATTATGGCCATCAATAGGTGATTTAGCTCTTCAATAAACTTCAGCTGCAGCTGGTTCACATTTCCATCAGTTCAGACATCTAACTGAGGCAATGTGTAACTATTTAATATTGTAACAATTTAATATTGTTTAGTTTGTTATTTTAATAGGCTAAAGGTCTTTAAGGTGTTCATATTCCAGTAGTAGTGTATTTTAAAAGAGAAGGATCCACTTAGGTTTCTTAATCTTTTCCTTTGTTTTTGTAATATAGAACTATGTGCTTATTTATTTATTTATTTATTGAGCTTAGTCTTCTGTGACCTTTTCACCAACATCATCTGGAAAACCTTTCCCCCATTTTAATTACCAGAGGGCTCTTTCACTGCCTGAGCTATTGAGCTACACAATTTTATCCCGAAGAGCAGTCTCAGATCCAGAAGCCCTGCAGGTGGATGACCAGCATGCTTTTTCCACACAATTGTACATAAACACTGAAACCAAAGACAGAAGATGTATCAGCCCATTATTTATTACTCTGATTGCTAAAATGGATTACATTCAAGTCAGCCACAGCTGGACATGACTCTCCTTTGCGGTTGGAGGTGCACCCACCAATAAAGCACAGAGTTGGCAAATAAATAAGCAGATTTAGGATGTGGGTTTTCCACCTATCTACAGACTCAAAGAAGTAGCTTCCTTTTCAATCAGTTTTTAGCTACCGCCTCCACTGCTGACATCTCTCAGAGTTACTGAAGTCCAAGTCAAACCAATAATTCAAGTGTGGCTTCAGATGTCCCCAGTCTGACAGGGTTGCTCATGTAGGTCTGGGGCTAAACTCCACCAAGGTTCCCCCAAATGGGAAGGGCTTCACAAAGGGGCTGGATGAGAATTAGAGACTGCAAAGCCCCACATCAGCTTGAATGTTAAAGCTTCCAAACATTTACCACGTTGTTTGTGTCACCTGAAAGATGCAGCAGAGGGAAGCAGGAGCCAGGTACAGCCTGATGATGACGGACAATGTAAGATGGAAATAGACTCCCTGCATACCTATGCATACCATACAAGTGGTCCTCATTTCTATACAACCCTGGTTTTAGTCACACCTGGCATCCTAAAGTACTTTTTAAAAATGTAATCAGGTGTAAACCAGAGAATCACCCTGTGAGGAGTCAATTTCTGACCCAGTTTTGACATCCAGTAAGGTGTCTGTTACAAGCAGACATCAGATGGGCTCATAGAGGTTAGGTGGTGTCAGGGAAAGGAAGCTGGTGACCACAGATAACAGTATTGACTTGAATACTGGAGTTGATGGGCATTAGGACAACTGGGCATTCAGGCAAGATCCTGCAAGGTTGCAGAAAGCCTCATCTGCCAAAAGCCAACCTTGGTGGTGTTTGTACACCAGGCAATGCCAAGAGTCTGCCAGCAACAGGTACTACAGCAGCTTTCATTTGCATCTGCAAATGGATACGAGGCAAGTACCGGCTATTCTCAGCAGAAACACTTCCTGCTAAGGTTGGTGATGAAGCACAACCCATGTGATGCTCAATCCTGACCATAACTCCAGCAACACCACCCAGTCTTTAAGTAATCAGGAAGGGGAAGACCACTACTAGAGGAGATGCTACATCCAGTGGGGCTGGTACCCTCTGTGGCCACCTGTGCCAGAAATACTTGGAGCCGATGCAAGTCAAAAACCTAAATGGCCCAATTAAGGTCACTGAAGCGTTACAGAATGAGCTGCCCAGGCACCTCCCAGGGACGTGGCCTCCTGTTTTACGAAGTGCAAAGTGGAAAGCATTTAGCAGGTAGACCATATAATTTTTCCACTTCAGCTGCACTTCTGGAAACAAAGGGGTTTCTTATGTGCTCTCTGCCTTCAGCTGGGGTTCACATTGTGCTGTAACACGGCTCCTTTGTAAAATTACAGGTCGGGGACAGTGCAGTTTTGGGCAAGTCCCCACACTAGTTTGTAGCTGTAACAGATACTGCAATTATATGAATGCTTCAGCTGAAACAGTGTTCCTTGCTGAATTACTTCATTCAGGTTGGTGGAACACGTGTAGGCAGAAAATTCCTACTTTCTCATCAGGTAGGTGTGTAACTTCCATATCAGATACTCAGTTATCAAAATACACATTTAAGAGAGTATCTGTGAGATTATCTGTGAAGATGTTGTGGCATGAGGTGACAAAAAGAAGCACCATGTGCAGTGGACTGTGACAGGAGTGTGGCAGATCCAGGCTGTTTGTATCTAACGAGCAGAACCTGGGAAGCCTGCTAAAATGTCCACATGGCTCCTTGCAGCGTGAACTTAAAAGCAGATATTGCCAGATCAGTTGGTTTTCTTCTTTAGAAGTGACTCATAAGCTCAGGAGAGCTTGGTCTTTGGAGATGGTGGTGGGATGGGGTCAGCAGCCCCATGCTGTGCGTCTGGCCCTGGACAGACTCTGCAGAAAGTGGTGTTCTGCCCATGACACAAGGGCTATTGTAAACATTTTTTTTTCTGGGTACCAACTGCACACTCTCCTTTGCAGACATAGAGGAAAATGGCTTTGGCCACTCTTCAATGGTTCTCAAAATCCTGAAGTCCTTGATGCTGCAAAGACCAGACAATGAAAAACAACAGCTGACCTGCAAGCATGAAATGCAAAGCTTGGCTTTTACTCAGCTTGTTGTTTCACTCAGCTCAGCTGTTATTTAAAAGCCATGTTGTTCTGCAAGGCCCAAACCCTCATACTTTCTGCTTATTGGATTAGAAACTGGGGGAAAGCACATTACTTCAGCTCCTAAATACAACTGGATATCACTAGCAATGAGTTACCAACCCAGCACTGACGTTAACACCTACCAGTGCACACACTGACCACACCACCACCTGCTCCTCACATTGGGGTTGTCCTCTGCTCCCCATGTGAGCTGCACATAAACCAGCAGTTGTCCCAGCATGCTGAGAGGGTGGGAAGACTCAGCTCTGCAGGACAGTTATGCTTGAAGCATCTTACCCAAGCACCCCACACCATGAGCCACAGACCGACCACCATGAAGCATTTCAAAGGCAACACAGAATTAATTTTTGCAATGGGATCTCCTAACAGATAGCATCCAAAGAGCAGCTCTGATGAAATGCATTACTTGCCCCAAGTACAACAAAAACAAATGCTGTAATAAATCTTGAAAGCTGCCAGAGACCTTTCCTTTGTTCCCCAGGCTCCCAAGTTTCCACTACTTCATAAAGCAGCAGGGAGGGACAGAGCAGCCTTCCACGTTGCGGGAGGGGAAGGCAGAAAGCCCAGCACTTCAGAGACCATGTGTGCACATCTCCCCTCCAGCAGATCCCAGTGAATGCAGTCACTAACATGGTGCAACATCAGTGAACACAGGCCTGTAGCCCTCCTGAGCCTGCTGGGCTGGGGACACTGCACAGTCAGCACCCACTCATCTCCCAGCATCACCTCCCCAGGTCTCTTAAGACCTGTTGATGTCTGGGCAGAGGAACCAAGAAAGGTTACCATGGTTTGGTTTTACAGGCTAAACACAAGCTGCTACCCACCATGAGTGGGACACAGGGCTACCCAGAGGCTCTTCTGATATCTTCTGTATTGCTAAAGACAAGTTGGAGGTGAAAAGTCTGAGGAGCCCCGTAAGTATCAGTAAATGGGACTTCCTCAAAGCCCATGTGTTTGGGAGGATGAGCCCTGATGAGTAGCTGGAGAAGCACCTCCTCTGAGCCCTTCACTCTGCTGGTGAAGAAACAGGCTGGGAATGAGGTGTGGGACCAGGGAGAGGCAGCATCTCATATTCCAGGGACAAGCAAAGCCATGCTGGATCCAGCAGCCTCTTCAAGCATCCAGGCAGTCTGAAGAGCTGCTGGAGCATCACTCACAAACTGCTGGCATGGAGATGCTGCTGTGACCTGCCACACTGGGAAAAGAGCCTGCAAAGAGGTCCTGGGTCATGCTGGGGCTCCTGCTGCCTTCTCCAGACCAAACCATTCAATCGCCCTGTGCCTCCACCCCCTTGCCAGCTCATGTCCTATGGGGCCAATGCACAGCACCACACACAAAGCGTTTCATTACAAACCTCAGAGTGACAAGAAGTGTTAAGCAGATATAAAGGACATCAGTCATTTACCCATCTGGTGGAAAGTCTAGTTGCTGGAAGAAAATAAGGAGGATTGTTATGGCAAGATCTACCATATGGCACCATTATGTGGGAGCTTTGCAAGTGCTTTCTCTGAGCATGCAAGCAAGATTTCAGCCTTTGAAGAAACGCTGTATTGTTAGCCTGGATACGCAGGAGCCTCTTGAAAGAAGCTGTGGCAGATGGCACAGCTTTGTTCTCTTGGTTCGCAGGCAGCTCGTGCAGCCCCAGCTATTTCCCTCTGCTGGGGCTGAGCAGCCCCATGACACATCGATCCTCCTGATGTGCAGAGGAGGACTGATGGCTTAAATCTGATGGATGTTGCTTGAAGGGTACCATAGCACCACACAGGACCCAGGAAGCAAACATCACCGACCTGAGCTAGTGGGATGCACCGGTGTCAGTCCAAGGAGAGCTGCATGAAATTGCTAAGCCTCGTCCCAGTCAAGGGAGCTGCAAACTGGGAAACCTTCCTGAAATATCCTGCTTTTGTCTGTACCTCCCTGCCAGCACCTGCTCCAGCCTGGGTGGCTGAGCCTGGCCAGAGCCCCAGCAGGACAGCAGACAAAGAAAAGCCTTTCAGATGGGGCCAGTGCCTGTTTGAGCGACGTCCCAACAATACCCTGATGAAAACCCATTCAGTCCAGGCACGGAGAAAGGAAGGGCAAGAGAAAAGGTTCCTCTGGGAGGAAGCAGTGATCAGTCATTGACCACAGCACAACATCTGCATCTGCTCTGAGCCGGGGAAAAGCCCTTGCCTGCTGCATACCACTGGCTGGGATAGGGCACATCATCACTGCAGCCCAGGATGGAAATTGGGCCCTTCTTACAGGCTAATTGCTTCTGTTGGTGCCCAGGCAAAGAAACCGACATCCCTCATTTCCCTGTTGCTCCTGCTAAGAAACACTTGCATGGACACAGAATAAAACCCCAGCTGTTCTATTGAACTATCTAGTTAAAATCCAAAGCGTCCATCTAACATAAAGCAGGCCATAAAACAGACACCAGGAGAGCAGATCGAGCCTTGAGCTGAACTTGGAGTCAAATGCTCCACATTCCTCTGCAGCTCAGTCCCTCACTCTGACACTGGCATGGGACAAGCACCAATTTCTCATGCTATACTCAGATGAACAGACACACTTAAAAACCCATGAAGAAACAGAGTATTTTGTGAGGTCGCTCCAAAAATAAAGAGATTTAGCCTTTCATATACATAGCAGGTTGGGATACACAAAGCAGGGACCCTGCTAGATTGTTGGTTTCTCTGGGAGGATTGTCCATCCCAGTTGTCAAACACACCACTCCAACATCCCCAAAGATGCTGCCCACCCCAGACCTGAAGTGTTCCATCGCTGCCACTCTGAGTCCCTAACGGGAAAAAAAGGGGCAGAAAAGTCACTACTAAGCTGTGAGAGAAGAACTGGCCAGGGACCAGCCTGAGCTGGCAAAGCCTCTAGATCCCCTTCCAGCCTGGTTGACTTTCCTCAACCCAATCGACTGAGACAACTGAGAACTTTGGAAGGAGCCCTGGTCCCACAGCGCAGGCACAAGGCATCCTGTCCTGGATGGTCAAGCATGACGGGTCGGATGGCATCGGGCTCTCACAGGCATGAAAATCAGCCCTGTGCCTCTGCATGATTTCTCTGTCTCTCTTCCAAATGTTACACAGTGGGTTTATACAGAAGCAGTGGGACACTTTCCAAACCATTTAACTAATGCTGAAATTTAATACTTGACACCAACAGGTTACTGAGAGCAAGAAGGAGCTGTTGTAATGGAGGAATGGGCAGATTTGCATCTTCACTTGTCCCAGATGGGAGAGCTCAGTTTCTGCCTTGGGTCAATATCTGCCTGATGGCTTTTTTGGGGAGCCAGAGGGGTTGCAGCTGCTTGCAGAGGAGCACAGTGGGTACCCACTGCCCCCCTCCCCAGTCTCCAGAGAGCCAGCACTCTTCCTGCTGCCATCATGCCCTGTAGCAGCAGCTGCCTCTGAGTCTTATTCCCACCCTTTGCTAGGGGAAAAAAAAATAACTAAAAAATCTAAACAGCAAGAAGCATGGGATGGAGAGCAGAAGGGCCACACCAGGGCATGCCCCAGGCCCAACTGGTCCCTGCGAGTGTCACAGGGCTCCTGCCTCACTGCACAAACAGTGGTTCCCTGCAGCACAGCTCTGCATCACGCATCTGGCTGAATGTCATACAGTCAGAGAATCACAGAATGGTTTGAATTGGAAGGGACCTTTAAAGGTCGTTTAGTTCCAACCCTCTACAACAAGCAGGGACATCTGCAACTAGATCAGGGTGCTCAGAGCCACATCCAGCCTGGGCCTGGATGTTTCTAGGGATGGGGCATCTACCACCTCTCATGGTAACCTGGGCCGGTGTTTCACCACCCTCAGTGTAAAAAACTCTCTTCCTTGTATCTAGTCTAAATCTCCCCTCTTTTAGTTTAAAGCCATTACCCCTTTTCCTGTCACAACAGGCACTGCTAAAAAATCTGTCTCCATCTTTCTTATAGGCCCCTTTTAAGTACTGAAATGATGCAACCTCTCTCCAGAGCCTTTTCTTGTCCAGGCTGAACAACTCCAACTCTTAGCCTTTCCTCACAGCCCAAGTGTTTCAGCCCTTTGCTCATTTTTATGGCCCTCTTCCGTCCCCACTCTAACAGGTCCATGTCTTTCCTGTGCTGAGGACTCCAGAGTTGAACAAAGTACTCCTAGGTTTATGGGAGACGCTTTGAAAATCCTGGGCTGGGCTGATGTGCCCCAGCATGTGAGCCTCTATAAATGCCTCTTTCAGCCTGGCTGGCAACCCTGAGCTGCAGCACAAGCCTTTACACTGCCTTGGGTTGCAGGACTGGGAGAGTTTTCCATGGGAAAGAATTTCCCCAGGAAAATCTGATTTGGCCAAGTTATCAGTGGAGAAAAACATGAAACAGAGGCAGTTACTCCACCTGAACTAACCAAATCTGACAAGCGGCGTTTTGCAGGACTGCTGCAAGAAAAGCCCTGATGCAGGGATGTCTTGGTCTCACCATGATGTGGTGTGTGTGCCAGTCTGTTTTCTCATCCTGCCCACAGAGAAGGCTGTATAGGCAAAACTGGCTCTCATAAAGCACCCTAGAACTCCTCTCTAACAAGTGGCCAGGGTCACCAAAACCATGCTGCCTGGCATCTACTGGGACATGCTATACAATGAGTTGTGACCAACTAGCAGCTCCCTCTATTCATCAAAGCATTGCAGAGAAACCCCATTTCACTGCTGAATCAAAGTGGAGCACTTTTGGATCCAACAAACTCCTCCAAAATGGTTTTGCTTAGAAGAAATTAAAGCCTCTTTTTGGCTGACAATCCTCTTATTTTTTGATTCTTGTCTTTCACAGTTTTGATACTGGAGGACAGAAAAACTATATCCTCACTTCCCAAATCTCAAGTTAGCCCAAAATTTCTGAGAAGCAGAATACCCAGCAAGTAAAGTCACTTTCCAGCTGTAAGGAATAACTTATTTTCCAGTTTGAATAGCCCTGCATCACGCTGGAGATGTGTGAAGTCAAACAGACCCCCAAGCCCTCCTCTGAGAAGCCAAGGTTTTCTCAGAAGAAACTATCCCAAACTGGCAAGATTTGAGCTCAAGGTTCAGTGCAGTCATGTGTAACAACAGCTCCTGATCCTCTCTTTACAGAAAAGCTTTCCTGAAAACTCAAAATTAAGCCTGGGTAGACTAGAAAGAGGAGAGGAGGGAAGGAAAAAAAAAAGGAAAAAAAGGAGGAAAAGAAAATAAAGAGCATCCTACTTACCACCAGCTCGGTGAACATGGCATCCAGCTCCTCCACTGGCGGCATGGGCAGCGCGGGCTCCATGGTCTGCAGGGCGAAGCTGCTGTCATTGCGCAGCCGGTATGTGATCTCAGGGTGGTCACTGCTGCGAAAGCAGCAGAAGATGAAGGAGATCCCCCGACTGCTCCTCTTCCTTGGAGCCATGGTCAAAATCCTCTGCGTCCCTCCCTCCTGGGCACTAGATCCTGGGGGAACAGAAGAGAGGAGGCTCAAGCGTGGGCCCTGCGGTCATGCACTCTTGTCCTGCCGAGGGGAGGAGGAATCAAAGCCACCCACGCGCTCAGTACAGAGGGGAAGAGCAGAGACAGTTGCTTTATGTGCCAAATATTTCTGCTCGGATTTGACATTTACGTCCCTGGCAATCTTGACAATTGCGTGAATGAAAAAGATGCATTTGCCTTGTGCTGAAGCCAGCACAGGTAAGGGGGTGCCTTACCATCCCTGTGGAGAGAGGGAGGTGGACCCCCACCGCTGCTGCAAAACCCAGCAGATCCTCACCAGCCTTCTCATTTCATGGCAGCCAGGCCAGCCCTTGTCACAGTCCAGCCAGGAGCCTGGAACAGCTGGATGTGTTCAGAGCCACCAGGTCCTCAGCACGGGTGACTCAGTGCTTGAAGACCTTATGTGGCTCAGGATATCCCAAGCCACAGACGGCACTGGAGCTGAGAAAACATTCTGTTATCTCCCCCCAGCTCTTAAATGTGTCCCTAAACATCCACCAGCAGCTGCTGGTTGGGCAGCTCTTTTTCATGGAAAGTTTTAGTTGGCTTTAATTAGATAAACCCTACTTGAAATTCCAGTAAATATTTACAAGACACAATTTCAGCTGATAAAAATCACACGGTGCCAGCAGCCCTGACTCTCATACACAATGCCTACATTGGGTATCACTCATGCCAGCAGTCATTTGGGTTTTGCTCTTTTCTGAAACTCAAGTTGAGAGCAAAGCTCAGGGCAACTGGCACGTGCCTTGCCCAGATGATAACAGCAAGCATCAGGCAAATACTGCTTCAAAATTAGGACTAAGTCAACAATACAAGAGGAGGGCCAACCACAAGGAATGTGGACAGCAGAGAAACTCCCTAACGAGAAAAATCAACCAGCTAGATAGAGAAGTTATAAGACAAATGTTTAGGCTTCTTAAAAAGCCACACACCCACATATTTTATCTCTGCAAAACAAGATGCTGAGATGTTAAGAGACAGGACAAACAGCCAAGGTTAATGCTGAAATATGGATGACTCAGATTTGTTAACAAAACTATGAAGAGACTTGGTAAAAAAGATCAGCATTTTGAGAGGAGTGTCTCATCTCCCTAGAGCCAGCCACTGCTCTCCAGATATGGATTTATATATCCAAACAAACAGCCGCCACACCCCGGGGAAAGGCAGTGCAGGAGGTAGGATGGGGACAGACCTGGGGTCAGACCATGCCCCACTGCCTGCAAGGCAATTACTGCCTTCCCAAAATAAGAATCTTGCAGAAAATTCAGGCTTTACCCACATTACTTTAATGGAGGAGGATCTGACCCTTGAAATTGTCTTCGATTGCATATTTTTAGCACATGGTGTAATCATCTGCTGAACCATGAATGATGGGAAACGGTTATTGGGTCTTCATGGGGGATAATCTCAGGCTGTGCAGCTGCTCTGTACCAAGTCTGGAGGGTTCCCTTCCCCAGAAGCCCCAAATCTCATTTCACATTTAGCATCTTGCATGCAGAGAAATGCAGTCACTGGTGGAATTTCAGCTGCCATGAAATCTCTCTCATCGTGCTTCCCAGCAGCCAGCACCGCAGCAAATCCATTAGCAGCCTGCTGGCATCCCTTCGGTCTTAGGAGGAGCTTGGGACCTGCTGGGGAGTTTCTTTCCTAAAGGAGGAAAGGAAACAAAAAAGCAAAGGCACGTAGATCTCTGTGTCCTCCAAAACATAAGAAAACACTGCAGGTTTACATTTTAGAGAGCCAGGAGGGGCAGGGCACAGAGGCAGATGGTGGTGGCTGCCCAGTGCTTCCTGCCTGGTGCAGGTGCTCAATCCAGACTAGCACATCCTCAGTAGTGCAGATTTTGGCCACTTGGTCATTTCCACTCCATGTGTATGGTCGCACTGCTCATGCAGCTGGTCAGGAGCAAACTAACTCATTCTCCTCTTCCATGGTATGTTTTCCATCCCCTTTCCAGCACGTCAACCTCGTCCTTGAAACCTGCTGCTACGGACAAGCTCTCGCTTAGGCATGCAAAAACGTATGGAAAGCTTTTTATCAGAACACCACCTGCTCTTCAGAGATAAATGCTCCTGCCAATGTTTTAGGAGGAGTTTGAGTGACAGACAAAAAGGCAAGATCTTATTTTGGGCTTTAGAGCAGACAGTCGTGTAGCAACCAAGACAAGGTAATTCTGAGCTGCTTCCAGCTCTGAAGCTCTTGAGGTTCCTCATTTTCATTTATACACAATTATAAAACCAAACCACTCTACAGAGCAGGCTGAGTGGGCTGTGGTGTGTTAACAACCAAGGCTAAAAATGGTAAGAGAGAGAGTATGTTAGCTACCAGGCAAATAGCATTACACCTTCAGAAGGCTGATGAATATTCATTGACATGATGGATCAAAATAAAAACACATCTCCCTGGCAGGTTGTGGAGAGCTGCAGACGGCACAGATTGCACCATCAGAACAAGTCCAGCTACACGGCCTTCTCCTCCCTGCAAATCCTGCAGAAATCAGTTATTCGTGGAGAAAAACTGACAGCCCCTGGCAACCTGGAGGCTTCTGTTAAGAAGAGCAGAAGGGACCGGTTCCACACAGCATCAGATGTTAAGTGACCTGCTCCCACATCCCATTTGTACCTTTGAGCACTAATTAGATCAATACATTTAAGTGAGATGGTGATCTAATAGTGCCTTCTGGCCTTTACTGTTGAGCAGGCCAGAATAAATTAAGTTTAATTGCCCCTGTATGTACAGAGCCAGGGAAGATTAGATGGGAAGGGTCATTGAGAGAAGTTCTAGCCAAACTCTTGAGTCCCAAGGAAAGACTGATGGAGCTGAATCATTCCCAAAAAACTTCACTTTCACAGAAACAAGGGTGGAAATGTGTGTGTGAGGGGCTTAGCCTGGAAGCCCAAGGAGAAGAGGATGAGAAGAAGCAGCTTAGCCAATGCACGTGAGCAGGACTAACAAAGGTCCCCATGCACGAGTGAGGCCATAGGCTGCAGCTGAGCCATACAGAGAGAGACAAGTTTTGTTGTTTTCCCCAGTCCTAAAAGAAGGATCCAGCCTCAATCGCCCTGAGCAGTGCCTAAATGAAATCTGTCATTAGCAGAAAATTGGACCCTGGTGTTGCTTCCGCCTTTGCTTTAAGGAAAAGAGAGCAGCAATTACCGCTTGCATATTCAACAGCCTCCTCAGCAAGCTAAATTAGCCTGTGTGGAGCAAGGCGCTGCCAAAGCCTGTCTGTGACCGATGCCCCAACGAGCTGGTCCAGAGCCAGCACCGGTATTGCAGCATTGCGGTCTGCAGCCTAAAAATACCCAGCCAGGACACAAACACATGCAAAGGAGCATGCACACTCCCCTTCACACCCGCCTGCAAACTTGCCCAGAAGCAAGGAGCTAAACCCTCAAATGTGAATATTAAAGTGCTGTTTTTCTGGCTCCTTTCCCATCCCCTTCCAAAACAAGGATGCAGGATCCCGAGTGAGCTCTTTGTCGACAAGGAGCTTTATTTCAGTGCATTGCACAAGGAGAGAGTGTTTTTGTGCAAGAGCAGCAACACTGTATTATTTTTTCAAACACACACTTCCAGATGATTTTCCTCCCACTGCAAGTTACATTTGTGCCCCCACAGCAATAGAATCTGGATGGCCTCATGGCATTTTTCAAAGTAGTTGTACATTTGAAGCATCCCCTTAGAAGCATCAAAGGTTTATTTCCCTGAGTACCTTTATTTGTGGTTTTTACCTTATGTACTCAAGACAGCCAGAACCCTCCTTGGGTATGCTTACTAACATGAACTCTTCTTTGGTTTGGCCTCAGTTATGAGCCCTCCAAAAATATGTGAGTAATGCTCTGCCTGTATGACCAGGCAGAAGCTTTTGAGTTCACCCCTGTCAAGACCAGGAAGTGCTGCTCTGTTTCATGTTTGCATTAAAGCCAGTGCAAAACCCCCCCACACACCTTTTAGTGAAGGGCATCCAAGTATTGTTTCATTTTTAAAACAAAAACTTTGAAACCGAGCCTGTCCACAGCATGGATGACAAGTCCAGAAACAGGATTGCTTTCCCGTAATCAGGAGCCACCTTCCCTCCAACACGGAAGCCTAAAAGATCTGAGCCCATCACCAGCACCTCTGGCACAGACCTTGTGTTGAACATGGTGCCAGCATCCCTGGCATGGTCATTAAAAGCAACCAGGAAGATTTTTTGGCCACAAGCTATTTGGCCACGACAATTTCCAAAAACCTCTTTCTCCAGTGTATCACAATATCACTGAGGTTGGAAGAGACCTCCCTGGGCAGCCCATTCCAATGATGAATGACTCTCTCACTGAAGAACTTTCTCCTCACCTTGAGCCTAAACTTCCCCTGGTGAAGCTTGAGACTGTGTCCTCTTGTTCTGGTGCTAGTTGCCTGGGAGAAGAGTCCAACCCCTTCCTGGCTACAACCACCTTTCAGGTAGTTGTAGAGAGCAATGAGGTCACCCCTGAGCCTCCTCTTTTCCAGGCTAAACAATCCCTCAGCCTCTTCTCATAGGGCTTAGTAGTGTAGTGTAAAGCTGTATTCAGGCACAGGCTGCCTGGAGGGGAGGGGAATGTGTTTGGTGGGAATCCTTGCATATTTGCAGGAGAGAGGAAAAAAACAAAACACTCAGCTAAAAGGCTTTACCCTGTTTGAGAATTGCCTTTTCCCCATCCACCCGTGGAACAGTAGCCATGAAAAGAGATGGGGACAGGACCTTTCCTGTGACACCACAGGAAAATCATCTGCCAGGAGGTGCCTGAGTCATCACTAAATCACAAGAGACATAATATTCAGCATAAGCAAATCTCCAAGACTCGGGTTTCATGGATTTATATATATAGCTGCCAAATCCTGAATTACCCCAGATACTTTTCCATCTTTCCAGAAATGCTGTTATACTCCACGAACACAACAAAGAGGGTTTTGCATCTCCAAATCTTGCCTGGGCTGCCCGGTACCCGATGGATGCTAGCAGGAGCTGGCTGCAGTCACAGGCTCTCAGCTCACACCGGGCAAGCCCCATCTGCCAGAAACCCACTGCTCCCCTAAAACGTGTTGCCTCTTCTTTGTATTCTTTCCTTTTATTGCGCATTCATCACAACCTGAAGTGTACATCTGGGCCTCCTTTCTTGCAGAAAAATGGTTAATGCTGCTGCTCAGGGGCAGATGAACTTCAGGGGCTCAATAGAAGAAAAAAAAAATCAGGGAAAAAACCCAACAACAAAAAAAGAAAACTCAAAGCAAACCAGTGCATTCACAGAGCCAGTAAACACTTCCACGTGCACATGTTTAGTTTTGTTGCACATATTTGCAGCACACCAGAAAGAGTCTTCCTTTTTTCATCTAAACACAACTTACACCTACTGCAAGCAATGGAGGTGCTTGGAAGGAATTTTTTCGCACACATCTTCATGGGGCTCTCCCACCTAGAGGTGTTAGTGATGCTGCCCAGGAAAAAGAGCAACCACCTCCACTGCACTGCAAGAACATCGCAGCTTGGCTTGGAAGTCACCTCTCCAGTGTGCAAGCTCACTCGCTGCCAGGAAAGCACACATGCTGTTGACTCTGCAATCCAGTTTTGGGGAGAAGAGCATGGTGCACAGCAGGGTGAGAGGAGATCTGTCTGAATGCTCTCCAACTGAAATCAATCCTCGGAGCAGCGCTGCTTGGTTTGGCAAGCCGGCGAAAGTTCAGAGCAGGGGATGGCTGCTGGTGCATGGCAGGACCACGTCTGTCCCAGGGCATGCAGATAAACTTGCGTCCAAGGAGAAGATCCTGAAGGCTTACAGCATTCATATTCTACAGCAGGAGCTGCCCTGGAGATCCCTGTGTAGCCCTTTAGCCTGCTGCAGTGGCAGAGACCAGCACAGCTCAGTGCATGGATGAATCCAAACAGAGAAGATGCTGCTGGAGCAGAACTTTTTTTAGTTTTTGGGGATAAAAACCCTAACCCTGCTGGAAGTTTCCCAGTCACCTAGACAGCAAGCAGCACAATAACACCAAAGGAGGTTATGAGCTCTCCACCACAAGGGTCAGCTTAAACAGTGACAAACTGAGTGCCGGCACCAGATCCTCTAAACCACCACAGACCACTTCTTACAGGAGCTCCAGCAAATCAGCTTCTGCAAATGCCATTTATTTCAGGAACAAGCCTGGAACCACAGAGAAGACTCAGTTTGGAAACCTATATAAATATATGTATTTCTTAATCCTCAGCAGGTGCTAAACGACCCAATTCTACAAGTGCACATATGCCTTTCCTCCAGCAGTAGGGTTGTCGCCCTTTTGCAGAAGCAAACCAAAAAGTGGGATGGGTCAGGTATAGAAGGAAAAAGAGTTTGCAAGTCATGTATTCTTCCCCTAAATCCACTGAACATTTTGCATCTTGAAGCCCAGGCACAACACTTGTTGGAGGTAGATGAAGCCCAAGAGACTTTGTAGGAAGGCAGAGGCAGGCAGGTGGAGGAGATGGACGTTCCAGGAAGGATGCTGGAGCATCCCCCTGTCCTCTCTGTGTCCCAGCTTGGCTTCAAAAGGCAGTGCAGAAAGGAAAGGTGATGGGGAGGTCCATCTCTCCCACTGCTCTACTCATCTCACTCTTGTTTTGGGCTGGCAGCTGCTGGCAATGCATTGCAATGGGGCTCAAAGGCACCCTTTCAGAGCCCAGGTCATGCACAGGAAGGGATTAGCACCTATTTGGGGCTCTCCTGACACAGACCACAGTCTTGAGAAGACCCTCACAAAGGTTGTCCTTTGCCATTTGAACACAGTTTCTCAGGAAACCTTTGTGGGTATCTGGGTCGGGTGACACCAAGGCATCCTTTGAGGCCAAAACCACTCAAGACAGGGATGCAAGACCCCTGAGCAGCTCAGGGGGCTGATACAGCATGGCTGAGCACCCCCAAGCTAGCATCCTCCTCCATCCTGGCTCCACATCCAGCACAAGGGCAAACCAACATCCAGACCTGCTCCGTTTCCATCACATGCTTTATCCCTAACTGGGAGGCAAACAGTCACACAAAGTACAAAAGACCTCCAGGAGGCTGTTAGTACCAAGCTGTGAAGCCTATCCCAGTACATCACAAGTTACACATTATCATCCATACAAGAAACTCCCCAAGATGTTGGGTGCCAGGACCACCTCCCATCCCAGCCACTGCAAGGGGACCTCGCTGCTCAGTGTTTCCCCCTCCATCAGAAAGGACATGGATTACAGTTGCTTCATTTCCGAGATCATTCTGACTACTCCCTCTGACAATGCAAAGCCTTTGTCAACAAATACTCAACAGACTGGCAAGCAGGGAATGAGGAACTGTATTTCCCACTGGAAGAGGAGATTTGTTTGCCAATTAGCCTTTTCCTGGAGAACAATAGTTCAATAAAAACCTTCCTTTAATTTAATTCCTCCTTTTTTTAACTTCCCCCACCCGCCTGCTCCTCCAATGAATATTGGGCCGTGACTTTGGTTTATCATATGCAAAGCCTCACTGCTGAGCTTTCCATTTCACTGCTCCCCATTTCAGCAGTAATCCTCAGGGTGAGACAGGCTCTCCAAGCATAAAACCAAAGAGGAAGGTAGGCAGGTTTTTCCTCTCCTAAAGCTTCTTAATTAATTTGGCTTCACAAACTGGGGTTTCCAAGTTGTTTGGTAGCAGATGCTTCCAGACCATCAGCACAGCAACATCTGCCACGGGGCCACCACCAAGGCTGGGCAAGAAGAAGCTACTGGCTAACTTTTGATGGGCTATTTTTGAACTATGTTTGGAGATTTTTACTATTATCCAACACTCAAGGTGAGGCTACTGGAACCACTTGTGTCCATGCAGCTTGTGGTGCCTAGCAAGTTGGGTTTTTTCTTTTTCAAAATGGAAACTGGGTGCTGTAAATGGAGGCTGCTGTAAATAGGAGTCCTTCCTAACAGCAGCTTCCAAAGGGTAGATATCATTAAACTTCAAGATATCATTAAACTTGCAGTCCAGACAGCGCCCAAAGCAAACAAAACACACTTGTCAGATCTCTCAGCTGTCCCATCTGCAATGATGATTTCCCTTCAAAGATTTTAAATCCTGATGTTAATCCAGAGTGATTTTTTTTTCTCCCCTGAAGTACAAACCTGGGGTTGAGAATTCCTTGATAAATATGTCTGATGGCAGAAACAGCCCACTGGCCACCTTCCTTACAATGCAACACGAATACCTCCCCGTGCTTCAGCAGATGAATGCTGAAAAACAGTATCTGTGAGCTCACATCAGGCACAACGTGATCCCAACACAGCACCTGCTCCCAGCAGGCCTCGGAAAAAGCAGTGATTTTTGTCACATTACACTAAAAGACTGTTTGCATTGAAACCTAATAAAGAAAAGCAGGTGAGCACAGCAAGGGAGGCTAACCAGAAGGCTTAATTAGATATTTTTTATGTGGATGCAACTGGAAGGCTTGACTATATATATTTTTATGTGGATGCAACATGATGTAGCTTATGGCAAAAGCCCTGCTTTGACCAGGGTGGAGCTGCATCATCCCATGCCACATGACAATGGGCAAACCCACCCACATGACAGCTGCTCAAAGCCACCATCTCCAGTTTGAAGGACCTGTCTTAAGAGAGGCACGTTGTTTAACTACCTAACTATCCTGCCTCCCATCGATGATAGGAAGCAAGGAAGGGCTCATGCCAAAGCCATCTGTCCCATTGCTGCGGAGAATGGACTGAAAGCAGGTTCCTCTTTCCCGGCAGAAGCATCCAGAGGGGAAAATGTGTCCAGTGGAGGTCCCAAGGGGATGCATTTAAAAATCAATAGGGGCTATTTTCATGCTTAATCCAGTAAAGTATCAGCATCAGCAGCATCAATACAAACCAAATTTAAACACACTGAGAATGCATACAGGATTGTTATATTTTCTTTTCTTTTGTGCACTGATTTAATCAAATCTGGTTTTCCCCAGACACTCTGAAGTCCATACAGGACATCCATAGCATCCCTTAGGCTGCAGGCATCCTGCCTGCCTCCATCTCTATATTCTGCTTACAAAATAAGCCTCCTCACTCCAACTAGAGCAAACTTTCCGCTGAGGAAATCTCGCGTGAAGGGGCAGTATCACAGTGACAGCAGCCACCTCCCAGCCAGGGCTACTGCAGAAGTGGATTTCTTGTCTTTGCAGGCCTTCACATGGCACCCACCGCAAATTCCAAAGCAAGTGTCCCATCCCTGTAGAGATTTACACACTGATCTCTTTTCATTAAAAAGGAAAATTCTCAGCCTCACAGCTGCATAGAACTACTTGAAAAAGTGACACAAGAGGATCCTGAGAGGCTCAGAGAAGACAACTGTGTTTGAGTTTTAATTTAATCTCATCTGCTACAGGAGGGCAGTCTGGGTGTTCATATATTTGGGAGTAGTCACACTCCAGACACACCCACAAGCAAAACTTATCCTCCCAAGAGCCACTGCAGGCACAACATGGGCTCAGAAAGCCACAATGTCACCCATTCCTACCAGGGTACAGCACCATTCTCTGTCCTCTTCCATCCATCAGCTCCCTCCTGTGTGCAACATCGCTGTCTCAGCAGAGATGCTTCATGGTTCAACACCATCATTTCATTTGCCTTCCTGAGCCTTCAAACCAGTCCTCCTGGCTCTTTCTAAGCTGACACCTCCCTGCAGATGACTTCCTGCTTGGGCTTGGAGCGCGTCACTTAGGCCAGCAAAATGAAAGCGCTTTTCCCATCAACACAAGTCTGATTTACTTATAATCTGAAGCAAGAGAGGACTTCACCTCTTTGAGGGTTCCTGAGCTCCAGTTGTGGTAGGGTCTTACAGAAGTCTTCACATCTGCCACATTGGCAAAACATCACAGAACCACTGGTGATCAGCACCTTCATGACATTCCTTCAAAGCTCACCTCCTTCCATGGCTTCAGGGCAATTTATTTGACTGGCATCAGGTCCATCCAGCTCTTCAGTGAGAAAGTGCATCCCCAGCACCCCAAAATACACTCCCATTCCTTTAGCAGCTTTGAAGGTGAAATACTTCCAGTAGCAGAGGTGGCTGATAGGACTGATAGGAACCACTTGACCAGGGTGGAGGATAGGAATCACTGCTGATAGGAACCACTTTCCATTAACCAGCTCGCCATGTCTTTCAGTATGGGCCAGAAAATGCCACTGATAATGAAGTCCAGCAGGTCTAAAAGAGCTTGAAACCCAATGAGCTGAGGCCTATTCTTCAATTTCTGCTTCCTCATGTCCATGCTACAGGGTTCATAAGCCAGCCAAGCAAAGGCTTCAAGTGGCGCGAATCACATTCATCAGGCTCCCACAGTGGCTAAGCAGAACCCTGACGACAACAAAGCAAAGCCACTGGCTTGGGGGCTGCAACAATGCCAGAGCATCTCTGCCAAGACCCCCAAAAGTACCGCTGCTCTACACTTTGCCACAAGACAGAGGTTGCCATGAGAGCAGGCTGGGTAAGGCTGTTCACTGCTTAGCTCTTAGCACAAGCACATCCATCCCAAATTCTCCCTGCAACGGAACAAGAACATCCACAACCTCCAACATCCAGGACTTCCATCTCAAACCTCTACCTGCAGGTTTGGTATTTAGCCACTTCCCTAAACCTCGAAAAACATCTTCCTCCATGTCTAACCTTGGTAGGCCATTGCTCCAAATAAACACTGCCGTTTGGATGCCCTAAACAGATGCTAACAAAATAACTCAAAGACAGAGTGACCTTGAGATCACCCACAGTTTCATGACTGTTCACAGAGGAAGGGAACTCAATTGCTTTTTGGATAACAAATCTTTGCAGCACTTTCCAACACAAGACCCATAACACTGCAATGAAAGCTCGAAGAAGCTACAAACCGGGTTCAGGTGCCTGAAAATTTTGTCCAAAATCAGAGATACCACAGGAGGAGGAAACACCCTGAAATCACTCTCTCTACAAATATAAACTTTCAATCCCCCATTTATGCAGGTTTTTAGAGCTGGTGAGAGCTACCTGTTCCCACTGACTGCAACATGAGCCATGAGAGTAGGAGGGGTATCAAAAAAGCATCTTTCAGGCAATCACAAACATTTTTTGACCAGTTGAGTGCCTCATGGGGAGAGCAACACATACATCAATAGGAGCACTTGGAGCACGCCAGTGCCTTCTAAATTCACTTTCAGTAGATTTACCAACACGTCATATGGAAAAGGAATGTGTGCTATGCAAATCCAGCCCCAGACTGCTCCCTGCCTAATCTAGCTTTAGATTCAAATGCTTATTACCATGGCGTCTAATCGGGTAGCCCATAATAGACAGGTTTAGTTTGGGCTCCCAGTACTT
Organism: Dryobates pubescens; assembly: GCF_014839835.1. Lineage (NCBI taxonomy): Eukaryota > Metazoa > Chordata > Aves > Piciformes > Picidae > Dryobates > Dryobates pubescens. Next base: position 18,174,400 of record NC_071616.1, on the reverse strand, counting down.
CAGCAGTGTTCTCACTAAGGCACCAAATGAAGACTAAAAAAAACCCAAACAAACAAACAAAACCAACCACCAAACAAACAAACAAACAAAGATAAAAACAACACTGCATAGAATTCCAGCTCTGGCAGAAAACAAAAACCAGGCATGGAAAAATGTATTGACACCCACCAGTAAAAGCCAGGCAGATATGCAAACATCTGGCAGCTCACCAGGAACACAGTGAAGACTGAGTCCTATTTGCACCCCATTGCATCCCTGCCACAGAAGCATGTGGCTGGTCTTACAAGGTTTCTCCCTTCCCCCTTGTAAGAGATAAGATGATGCAAGGATCTTGCACACCATTGTAGGACCCATCTAGCAGCAGCTGGTTCCCAGCAGCTTGGAGCACAGCTGCTCAAATCAAAGCCTCCAGACTACCTTATGGATGCTCTGGGCACCCACAATAGGATGCCTAGACTCTGGGTAATGTGTGCCAATCAGGAACCATTTGCTGGTTTGGGAAGGAAGGAGTTCCCATAGTGCCAGTCTGCAGCAGGACATCAGTCACTGAGGCCACCACCTCCCTATTTGCTGGCACTAGCCACACAGCAGGTCAGCACCACCTCCACTCTTACCTGCACCAGGCAAGGTGATTCATTTAAATTCTAAATGCAGCCAGCCTGTCCAAGCCATATGTCACCAGGATAGAACATCAGATAGATACATCCAGGATAGAACTCAGATGCCAACCTTCTACCTCCACTAGGCAGCTATAACTTAGCCACTGTGCACCAGAAATAATGGTTCTCCTCTCCATCTGCCGTTCATCTGCTATGCTAAGCTTTCCAGTGTCGGAAGATGGTGAGGTTTTCAACCCTATGGTCCAGCTCCCACCTTCAGGATGACAAATACTAGCAGCTTGTCCTCCCGTCTTTGTAATGCCAAATGGCACAGAGACCTGCAGCCCAGCCAGCTCCAACAAAGGGTCAAGACATGCCAATGTTGCTACCAGACTCTGAAGATCCTACAAGACTGCCCTGACCCTGCTACTCATTGAGGTAAGCAGCACTAGGAATACCAACAAACTAACCACTTACAATGAGGAGATTTCCCTCTGTGTGTGCTCACCAGTGTCTAGTACAGACTGAATTTTCTTTGTATCCCTTCCTTTAGTAAAAGGTCTCCACAACACCCTTCTAACCTGATCCCTGCTTTGGCAAAACTTGCTCCACATATCTGAGATGAAAGTCAGCCTGGAAGACAGAACAAAACTAGCCAATGGATTTGACGAATTGCCAGTGTCAGAAGTGTAGGAAGCAAAAGCAGATGGACAGACCAACTTTAAAGCTTCCTTTCATTAGGAAACCAAGCTAAAAATCACAGGTCCACTTTCAATGATGCACATTATTACTAAGGAAAGTGTGGTGGCTGATATTCTGCCTCTCAGGCACATATGCTCTGGTCTTCATCATTTCCTGAATGAATATTCAAATGCTTTGAAAGGAGAAGGAAAATAAACCCAAAGAAACTGGAGGCTGCAGCTCGCAGTGCTTTCCTAAGCCTGTTCAGAGGCCAAGCCAGATTTACCAGCGCCTGTGTCACTGCCTGGCTGCATGGGCGGCTGGCTGGGTTCTCCCTCCAGCTCTGAACCTCCCCAGTTCATGGCAGTGCCTGAAGCTGGTCTGGTGGGCATTTTTCCTTGCTCCTGTAGCCAAAACAACAGCAAGGGTGGTCAAACAAGGTGGAAAGACTCCCTTTCCCATGCAGCCCAGCCCACAGTGCAAGGGGAAGAAACCCTTTGTGAAACTCCCTGAGAGGATGAGGATGGAGACGCTATTGGAGGACTCCTTTGTAGCACCAAAAGAGCCAGACTAAGAGTATTTGCTTGACTATGGGGACTATATATACAGCAAAGTCATATTCATTTGTGAGCCAAAAACCCAGAATTCACATTCCTGTATTTACAATCACTCTGTCTACAACAGCCTCCAGGACTGAGTCATTCCTAGTGATGAAGTCCTTCATCCCACCATGGCACAGAGACTCACGGATAGTTCACACACACACACACACAGAGATAATTTTCAAGACAAAAAGCGTTTCAAAGCCTCAGAAGCTGCATTTCTGGAGCTGTGGGTAACACACATGCAAAGAGCATGCTTTGCTTATGATAACCCAGGATGACAACCCCTTTGAGATGTAAAAATAATATAATGAATAAGTATATTTAGATTTATAACCCCACAGCAGCTTTATTTATAGGGATGCCAATCACTTCTACACAGATATAAAACTGGCTGGCAGAATGCCTTAGACTATATCCAGAAACCCATCTGTAACAAATCTAAGCTGTGATATCTCTGCATACATTTGGCCAAACAATAAGGCTAATGCCAGCCATCTTGACTTTAAGTGTACAGATGGGCTGGGGGGGACTTGCCAAGCCTGCCACACGGCCAAAGATGGATGAATTTTGCTATCACCTACTATAAACTGATTGGGGAAAGGACCAGATGAAGGAAAACCAGTCACCTTCTGGGCTGTGTGGATGTTAATACCAACACAATGCTGGCTGAAGGGCAGGACAACATCCAGCTGGCCAGAGGTGAACCTGAAAAGGCCTTCTAAGGCCTTTTATCACTGAAATTAGGAGCAATAAGCAAAGAGAAAAGACCCTCTTGGAGCTCTGCAGCACCTTTAAAAGAGGAGGGGATTAATTTGGGGCTCTTGCACACAGTTTTTTTGATCTGTCATTGAAGACACAAAGCTGGGACAGAAGAGAAGAAGATGCAGGGGAAATTAATTGGAAGTCATTGCTTGTCTCTGTTTCAAACCAGATGAAGATTTCTAGTGAGACTTCTCTCCCACCACTGCCCAGGCTCTTACAGCTTCATCTAAACCTGCAGATGTCAAGAGAAGATGCTGTTAATCACCATAGAGCTAAGTGCTGCATCCTAAAATACCCCATGTTGTCAGGATAGGCCTGGAGGCTTTCTGTTGCTGTCCCTCCAGCTCAAGTGGGGGCTACCTGGAGAACTGAAAAGTCACCTTTAATTCAGTAGAAACAAAGGAAAAACTATTCTTCATCCCAATGGGGCTTCTGGGCTTCAGTTGTCTCAGAAATGGGGCAAACCAGGGATGGCTCCAGGTCAAACACAGAGTGTGGGTAAATGCATTTCAGCCATTAAAGTCACAGTATTTTGGCAAATACCAAGGCAAAAAAGGCTACTCTGGAATATTACTTTGAATAGCTCTGGGAGCAAGCCCAGCATTAATTTCCAACATGTATTCAGTAAAGGATTCACATAAACCACGGGAGGCTTGCACACACACACTGACACTGGCAGATTTTTGCCTCTGCTCCTCAGACAATTTGGAGAGAAAAAAACATTACCTTCCAGACTGAGGCATGGATTCAACTGACCCTGCCTTAGGGACAAGGTAACCTCTCAAGGTCCCTCCCCGCTCAGTTCTAATACCGTTTTACACCACAAACTGTTCACACACTGGCATTTGCTCTGATTCACCCCTGGAAATAAGCATGTCTAAAAGAGTAATTGATGGAAAGAAAAAACAAAAAACCTAAGAGCAGTTCCCTCTCTCAAGGACAAAGCAAAGCAAAGGAAAGCAACCATATGCAGATCCATGATGTCCTTGATCCAAATGTTTTCCAAAACATTTCCAAATGTTTTTCAAAGCTTCCAGCTGAACCTTTCATGGCTAGGCTGTGACTCCCATCAAAACCTTTAGCCACGGCTGCAGTCCATGCTGCTACCTGAGTGCAGCATCACGTGCATTGCTGCACACACCAGGGAGATGGCTGGTGGTGACTTTTCCAATGACAAACCTACCAAAACTCACCCAAGACCCTTGAGCAGAAAACACAGCATCTCAAAGTAAAACTGCCTCTGCTTTTTCAGTGGGGCATCTTCCAACATGACAGAGCTCAATTGTTATGTAGGCTTCTCGGGGACAGTCAGTCAGTGAATCCATGTGGTCGGAGGTCCTCACCTTCATGGCAGGCCTTTGAGTTTATCCCAGGCACCTTAGGAAATTGCTCCTCTGCCTCTAGTCATTTGGAATTATGGAAAGGAATATAATAATAAAATAGTTTTTTAACTACTTATGGAAGTAGTTTTTTAACCACTTACGGAAAGTTTAAAAACCAGACCTCTCCTGCACATAAGGAAGGAATGCTGAAGTTCTGTCCAAACACCACCAAATGTGGACATTTATGGTTATAACACAGCCAAAGCTGAGACAGTTGTAGGAGATGCTGGTCTGAGCAGCTGACCCCAACTGCAGCAGCCAAAGAATGCGCACCGAGGCCTCAGCAAGGTTTAGCAGCAAGAATCAACTGCTATGGGGAGCCGGGGGTTGGCACATGGCAGGTCCTTGTTCCTGGCCTTCTGACCCTGCTGCTGACACAATAGCTTCCACCCACACTGACAGCCTCATCAGAAATGGCAGTGCCTGTAAAGTAGAGTCTCAGAGGTCCTTCAACATCAAAAGCTGATCACCACCTCTTTCAACTTACTTCTGGACACAATCAAACCCCACAGCAGGCTCCTTTCCAAAGGAGTCCTCCTATCAACTGTATGTGGGCTTTTGATTAGAACTTTTGTGGAACTGAAAAAAGAGGGGGAAAAAAAAGCCTTGCTGAAGGATGATAAAGTCTAGACACTACAATATACTTTCCAGCTGATCCAGCAAACCTAAAAAGCCCTCCCTTGATCTCGGACTGCCACGATCAAAGCCATTATCCCATTTGGAGCCCTTCTGAAACTTTAACTTCCAAATGTGCAAGTTATTTTTAAAATCTAAACCAGGCCAAGCCTCTTGTTTGGAGTTTTATGAGGAAAATGGGGTGTGCTCCTCTCAATCCTTCCCCCATCGTGTCTGGAAGTGGCTGGTGGGCACATGGTGGACAGTGAGAGCAGAGAATTAGCCCTGTGCCTGTGAACACCTCAGTGGCACCCAGTGGCCACAATCTGCTTGCAACAGAGCAACATGGACCAATCACATCCTCCAAAGCTATTTAAAAGCCAGATGTAGCTCCCTAGTGAATGCCTCCTTTAACTTAGCAGCTTCTACAGCACCAAACAAGCCACACTGTCTTCTTTTCCTCCCAGCATCCATCTCCATGATGTTGCTCACATCCCTTGCCCTCTGCACTTTCATCCTCATCAGCTCCCGGCAGCTCTGCTTCTACTCCTCACCTCTCCCTCTGCCCAAACCAAGCAGATCTACAAAAGGCTGAGTGAAGCAGGCAGGACACACCAGTAGGATGGGGATTAGAGACCTGTCACCATCTCCAGCATCTCTCACTAGAACAGAATTGATCAGGTTGGAAAAGACCTTCAAGATCATCAAGTCCAACCTATCACCCAACACCATCTAATCAACTAAACCATGGCACTAAGTGCCCCATCCAGTCTCTTAAACACTTGCAGTGTTTAAGAACCTCTACCACCTCCCCAGGCAGCCCATTCCAATGGCAAATCACTGTAGCTGGAGAGGCCAGGCCAGGCAGGAGCAATAGCCATGCTGCACAACACATCCCCAGCACTTTGTGAGGTGTTGCCTGAACCTCTACCTGCTTTCCAGCTGGGTAAATGTCAAGGAAAAAAATCAGGCTGACAGCCTTCCTTAAGAGTATTTCCATCAAATCAGATTTTTCCCACCCTCACACACACCAGAGCAGAAAGACTGAGGGCCACTGGCAACCTGGTGCTGGATATGACAGCTACAACATCAGTCCCAGAGGGGACAGAGGATTTGCTAGAATTTCCTAAAATGTTGCTTGGGAGCTGGGTGAGGCAGACAGGACAGAGAAAACCAGCCCAGCTTCAGGTCTGCTGTGGCACAGAGTCCAATGCATACCCCAGCACAGTGGTTCATCTTTAGTCTCCCCAACAAACACAGAGAGAAGATGGACTTCAACCTTAGGCTCCATGCAAGCATATTTCTCTGGGTCTACTAAAACCACCAAAGTCCTGCAGAGCTCCACAGTCCCATCTTGCCCTTGTCCTGGTCCCTTACCTGTAACAAACTTCTCCTGGGGAAGGAGAACAATGCCCTGCTGCACAATTATAATACCCAAGAAGAGCTAATACAAAGTTACTGACCTTAAAAATTTACAGTCTCCATCACACAGGAGAGCAGAGGACCTGGTGGTAATGGCTGCTTCTGGATTTAAAAGGATCTAAATCCATGGAAGTAGCAACTGAACCTTTGCCCCCAGAGTTTGCATGCTGCACATGATAAAAGAGATGGTGAGGGCAGCTGACAAGCCAGCATCAACCCCTACCACTCATACTGGGAAGGAGGAGAAACCAAGCCGGAGGGGAAACCAAATCATCCAGCTCCACACTGCCATTGTCAGAGTGGCCACCCTCAGCTGCTCTTGGTGATAAACACTGAAGCAAAAACATCACATGATTCATGAACACAGGGTGGGTTCAGCACCACATCTGTCTTGCTGTGAGGCTTTCCAGACATCCCATTCTCTTCAGCAGTGTTTTTCTGTGCCTTTCTCTTAAAGAGATGGGAAACGCGGGCATCACTGACCCTCCTTCCCAAACAAAACATCAAAATACAGGCTGAAAACCACCCAATTTCCTATCCTGGCAAATTTGTAGTGGTAACTTATTCCCAGCAGAGCTGACATGCTTATAAGAGATACCACTGCATTAAGAAGTCAAAGATATAACTGTACAAGTGAAAGCAAAAGCCCTTTATTTCTGTAGCGCTCTTTTTCCCACCCCCTCCTCCTCAAATGACAGGGACTAACACAGCTCTGGCCAGTTTAGCAGGGTACATAGGAAGCCTTGGCTGAAAGCAACCTCATTAAACTGGCTGGGTCGTTAAGTGCCAATCCAAACACGCAGTCCTCTGATCACCGCATGAGGGGCTGGGAACTAAAGGCAACTCACAATTAAACCCGTGGCAATCGGGAAAAATCCTTAGAACCCCCCCAAGCAGAATCCATCAACAGCATCCCCACCCTCCCTTCATTCTTTCTTTCTTTCTTTCTTTTTAATTTATTTTTTACTTACTTACATAAGCAGCATGACAGATAACTTGGAGGAAATCAGATGCTTAATGATTAAGCGACACTTAGGCAGCACTTTGGAAGATAAATACGCCCTTTGGAAACTCTGCAACAAAAACAGAAGGTATAAACAGACAGTAACTAATTATTCTGATTAAATCTTGGAAGACCTGAAATACCCGACTGCAGGAGAACAAAGCCAGCGTGCACCGGGGCTGCTCACAAAAAATGAGTCACACCCTCCTTAAAAAGAATTTACCCAAACAAACCCAAGTGCTCCTGTGTTTTTGTTTGCCTGCGTCTTCCCTACGGTCTAGGCTGACAGGAAACCTCCACCACACCCTGGAGGGATCCCCTCACCTTCAGCTAAAATTAGACTTCAAGGAAATCTGGTGAAGGTGGATGCCTCCAGCCTACACCGCAGAGCAAAGCTCCCACCACACGCCTGAGGAGCAGTGTGTCAGGGTTTTAACTCTCCTCCCATCGAAACCAAAAAGAGAGAGGTTTTTTGATTAAAAGAAACTAAGGAAAACAAATCAATAAGGCATGCTCCGAGAGAGAAAGAAGGTGACAGCACGTCTACCCCACTGCTGTGCTCAGAAGGATCTGAGTGGGCAGGTGAGGATGCAGGTGAGCCACGAGGATGGAACAGGATAGAATAGAATACAATAAACGAGGTTGGAAGAGACCTTCAAGATCATTGTGTCCAACCTATCATCCAACACCACCTAAACAACTAAACCATGGAACCAAGCATCCTGTCAAACCTCGCCCTGAACACCCCCAGCGACGGCGACCCCACCACCTCCTCTGGCAATGCAATAGGATGCTAACCTAGCAGTAAAAGTAACCAGCAAAGCCCACCAGCATCTCAGCCACCCGTGTGGATGAAGAATAAGGTACCTACTTCATCACTGTCCATGACAGCAGCACCGAGAGCCTCCATGAGAGCAGACAGCATGCAGAGCAAAACAAGGGGATGTGCTCAGTAGACATTCCCCTACTCTCCTTGCCTTGGAGGAAAACCATCTCTTTCCTCCGCCCCTTCTCTCTGCCCTCCCCCCACCACACTAAATGCCAGCAGAGCTCAGGGGAATATTTAATCTCAAACCTCAGTAATCAATCAGTTCACCCTCACGCATGAGAAAGAGTCACAGCAGTAAGCAGCAGATCCCATTTCTACCCAGTAATATGATGTTTTAATTACGCATGTAACAGTGCCTTTTAACATAAATCCTGAACAGATCCAGGCAGCCCTCAGGTTGTGGAAGGACACTGTGTCAGGGAAGCACACGGGGACAGAAGGGAGGAAAGGGAGGAGGAGCCATTCTGGCAATTATTTAAAATGACAACTTTATATGGCTGCTCCAGCTTGCCGTTGGCATGATGATGCTTTGACCTTGCGTTTGCTGTCCTAGAGGATGGGCAGCAGAGTGGCAAGCAGCAAACCAACATCCAGCCCTGCCACCAGAAAATGCAGCAATTTTATCCCAACATATCACCAAGCCTGTGGGAAAACAGGGACAGAAAATGCAAGGCGGGTGGAAAGACTTGAGTCAGGCTGTAATACAAATAACAGCAATGGGGCTCATAAGTGAGACTTATGCCAGAGCCTGGTCACATCAGAAGGAGACTTTCTGGCTGGCTTTGAGCAGGTTTGGGATCACTCCCTGCCAACATTTGTTACTTCCAACTGCAAGCATGGCCAGACCAACAAGACCACCACACTGTGCCAATCCAACAGGTAGGCAGCTGCAAGCAACATCTTTCACCCGACCAGACCAGTGGTGGCCTGGCTCACAAACAGCTATGTTAAAATATATACATATTTTTTTAAATATAAACACATGCACAGACTTTTCTAATATATAGGAACAAAAGAGAGGACACCCTGCTGAAACACCATGTGCACTCAACTGCTGTCTGCAGCGATGAAGGAAATGAGAAGCAGAGACCAGGCACACACCCGCTCACCGTGGCGTGGTTTGGCTCTGGGAACATTTCTGGATTCCCCAGCATGAGCTCTGACCTCCAAGAGATGCAAAATGGTCTCAGTGCCATTCTGAAGAAGAAGCAGAGGGAACACCAGGAGCTCAGCAGGGCAGGTGGAGTGTGATGTAAAGCCAGGCTTTGGGTGCTCATGGGGACAGCTGACCCCAGTCCACGACCCATCAGTTCCAAGGTCCACAAATCACCGTGTGCCACAAAAAATCAGGAACTACCCTGAACCCATGGTGCACAGAAGAAAGCTACCTGGCTGGAGAGCAGCTCTGTGGAGGTCTTGGTGGACAGCAAGCTCCGTGTGAGTGAACAGTGTGCTGCTATGGCAAAGCAAGCGAACAGACGATAGGTTGCATCAACAAGGGCATCACCATCAGATTACGCACCCTACTAAGTGGTTGTCAGGCCACGTTTGGAATACTGTGTTCAGTTTTGGTCCTTGCTACACACACAAAAAACATGGATAGGCCGGAGAGGGTCCAGAGAATGACCAAAAAGATGATCAAGGCCTAGAAAGCAGCCATATAAGGAAAGGCTGAGAGAATCAGGTTTGTTCAGCACTGAGAACAGAAGGCTTAGGGGAAACATTATCACATGTTCCAGTATTTCGAGGGTGGTTACAAAGAAGATGGAGACACCCTTTTTTGCAAGGAGTCACATGGAAAAGATGAGGGGTAAGAAGTGCAAGCTCTCCTTGGGGATATCCTAATTCGAAGCAAGAGGAAAACTTTTCACAACAAGAACGATCAGCCACTGGAATAATCTGCACAGGGAAGTAATGGAGTCCCCACAATAGACACTTTAAAGATTTAGCTAGACAGGGTGCTGAGCCATCATGACTAGACCACGCTTTTCCCAGCATAAGTTGGACCAGATGATCCTTGAGGTCCCTTCTAACCTTGTAGTCTATGATTCTACAAAAGTGAAGTCCTCTCTCAGGTCTTGGCAGTAGGATGAACCCATCTGTGACTACAGCTCCAGCCTCTCCAGACCACAGTGCTCAGACAAAGCAAGGCAAGCAAGCTCAGGACTGAAAGTACTGGGGCCATCTTTGACTTCTCTGTGTTTAGCAGAACTTTATCCCTAAAGCTTGCTTTTTGGGCAGATCCCATGGCAAAACATGCACATCACCTTCAAGAGGCTCACAGAAGCAGCTTTGGAGTGGGGTGGTGGCATGATGCAACAGGAGTTTTTCAGGTCTTCTGACAGGACACATTATACAGAGGTGTGAAAGGGAAACCTAACATCAAGATTTCCATCCCATGGTTTCCTTCCTACAGTCAACACTCCCACCACTCCTTCATTTTAGGCTCCAGTTTCCCCAAGACCTCTAACATTGGGAACTGCATGGCACAATGGACAAAGTCCTTAAGCTTCACACACTTACCTAGAGAAACTACTGCACTTACACCCTCCCTGATCTCTCCACGTTGGGAGATGCACACTTAAGAAGGACCAGGCAGCATCAGCTGCTTGCAGTGTGCTCCCAGAGCTTCCACTCCTTTCCCAAAGAGCAGAACTTTGCAGTGCAATTCAGGACAGAGATACTCAGTGTAGTATCTGGAGCAAAATACACCTCCCAGGCACAGCAGCACTCATGGATTTATTGATTCATGGAAAATGTCCTTACAAATTACTTCATTCAGATCAATGGGACGAGACAAAATGAGGGCTATTGTCCGCAGCAAGAAGCTGCAGAACTTACTCTTCAGTCCCATATTCCAGAAGAAACCACTGTTTTGGAGCACACGCTTCTAACAGGGCTTCATGGAGCTGCTAGAGGATAATACAGAGGTCAGCACCAATTTACATCACATCTCACCCACTTCCCACCTCTCTGCACTAAAGCAGGCAGGGCCAATGGATGACTTTTGCAAGGAAGCAGGTAAAAATGCTGCTTGGCACCAGCTTCTCATCCACAGAAGCTTCATCCACACCTGCTTGTTGCCTTGTATAGGGCTGTAGCTGCCAGGTGTGGAGAGGCACTAAGACTGCTGTCACCAACAGCTTCTCATGCTCTCAAAGAGTGATTGCTTCTGGAGAATGGGATTCCCAAGTATGGCAGCTTGTAAATATTACCTGCTTTTCTTGATATGGATGGTCTGATGTGCTTTCATAAGCTCAGACTCCCTCTCAGGGCCACCTGTGGTCTGGACCTAGGATGCTGAGATAAGTCTAAGGCCATGTTCTGCAAATGTTCCAGTGGTTAAATGCAGCTCAAAATTAAACATGCAGATGTACCCATGCCTTGTTCTGGATAGCATGCTTTTGGCTTTCAGACATAGGCTGTTTGCTGGACTGAAGAGCTGCTTAATGCCCATCACTGCCCTCTTGACAAAGCAACATACACATGAATTTTGTAGCCTCTTGAGGAAAAGGCAAGATAAACACATTCCCCAACACAACGCATTTCTCCAGCTTTCACACACATGGGCACTTCCCTGCACTCTCACCAGTCAAATCCAGCCCAGGGCCAGGCCCTTCCACCGTGGGCTCAGCAGTATCTCTGCTCCAAACTGCCTTTCCACAGCTCCACATCACTTCCAGGGATCACTTCTCAGCATCCCCACCTTCAGATTGTCTCCTGTTTTTTAAAATCAGAGCCAGTTTGAGACCTGCTTTAAAAAACCATCAGCGAAGATGCTGAGCTGTGGTGACTAGACACCTTCAGGATGGTCTTCTCCACCTTATGAGAACTCCCCCACTGGTAATATTAAAACTACAATTTTTTTGGCAGATTAATAAAGGGTCTCTGCAACAATGTGAGGCAGGGACTCCCAGCAGCAATAAGTCCAAGTTATCAGGATGCAGAAGCACACACAGCTGTGTTTGTGGTCCCCATTGCTCACAGTCACCCACGCCCCACCATGCTGCCTCACCCCTTCCCCAAAACACACCCCATCCCCCGGCACTGATTAGGTTTTTTTGATAAACAAGCATGTCTCATCACATCTATTCACTTAACTCACCATCTAAGGGGTTGCCATTGCCTTTGCAGAAAAAAGCTCTCATGGGTTTTGTACCCCTGTCCCTCACCTCATCCCAGTCCCAGGATGGCTCCAAGCTCTGCAGCTTTCTTCTGCTTCATGGACCAGGAACCACTGCCCTAGACAGAACACCTGCCCCCATCCTGCTATTTGTGGCTGATAGGGAGAAAACAGCTCCTTTGCACAGTGTGGGTTAAAAAACTAAACAGACTTGCATCACTGCAGCATTTTTAAACATCCCCTTGCTGAGCTGTGCACAGCACCAAGGGGCACAAGTGGTAGAAATGGAGGGTGTGGGCTGCTGCTCACAGCTCTTGGGGGCACAATAAATAACACTAGCGAGCCCAGAAATGGAAAGCTGCAAGTCTTGTCAGCCCTTTCCAGCCCACGCGAGAGGGAGAGTGAGCTGCCATGTGTTCTTTGCACAGGACCTCACACCCTCAGCTGCCAAGTCCAAGCCTTTTCTGGCTGTGCAGTCACAGAAATCACCCTCATTGCATCTTTGAGGCCAGGCACAGCAGCATTTGGGGACTATTGCTCTCCGCTGTAGTCCTAAAATGAGCTCTGTGCTCTCAGCGTGGCACAGCTGGTAGCCAGATGAGATGAGTGAGCCCATGAGCTGTGCACAGAGCAGGCACAAATAAAGTTGGTGTCACGCCAGAGTGAACCACAAAGATTATCACACAGGAGTATGCAGCCAGTAAATACCCACTTCTTTGCTCACTGGAAATCATTTTAAATGGCAAAGAGGAAAGGCAGAGCACAGGGCTGGAGCAAACACCAGCAAATGCTACAGAGATGAAGGGGCAGAGGACTCATCACCACCCGCTGCGGCTTTCAACCTCCTCAGGGGACCTTATTCCAACTGTACTTGGGGAAACACCTTTGCTTTCAGAGCAGCCCATGCAAGGGCAGGGAGATGAGATTTCACACCATCTTGCACTTTTCAGGACGGGAAACTGGCACCACAGTGGGGTGCTGCTCTGCTTTTGAGACACCAGAAAAGCACAAAAGGCCCTGCCCCTGGAAAGCAGATCTCTGCTTTTCTCAACCAGCAAACTCTGCCATCGAAGTGAAGAAGTTCATCTTTTAAGGGTAAATCCCTACTTTTAACCTAAAATTTGCTTCCCTTCTCCATCTCCATCCTAGAGAGGACAAACACCCATTTTCCCCAGAAGTCCCCACCTCCAGCCATGGCTGTAGCCATCCTGGCACACCAGGACTGAGGAGCAGGAGAGTGCGACGGGCTGGCATGGCACAGCACACCATGGCACGCTGCCAGCGCACAGGCGGATACAGGGGTTAAATCCAGCTGCTCAAGGATAAGCTGGTCACATACTGCAGATAAGCAGACCACGAATAGCGGTCTGCCAGCCCACAGCAAATACCAGCACAAGTCACTTGCATGCCTGTCACCAGCGATTTAATTCAGAAGTTGCCAATACCGGAGACCCCGAAGCCACACTTTGATAAAGCTCTCCTGAAGAACTGCTTTCCTGACTGCTGAAAAGATACAAGGCTTTGAGGCTGGCTCCCTTGAGCACTTTTTACCTGTCATTACAATTTTTTGGTCTTTTGAAGACTGTCACAGGGCCAAAAACAGAAGAATCTGAGACACTGTCACATAAGGCAAACCGTGGAAGATAAAGGAACCAGAAACCCACCCAGAGGTTCCAGCAGAGCACTAACACAGGCTGCCCAGGGTGCAAACAGCCATCCCCCAACACACACAGCCACAACTTATTCCCAAGCACATATATTCCCAGGTGGCACCTTTGTATTAATACATTGCATTTTCCCATTAGTATTTCATTTCACTTTTGCCCTCCAAGATGAAAACTTCTCCCATTTGCTGCTCAATCTGAGCCACAGCTTTTTATTCCTTTGCATCCAGAAACACTGAACTGCTGCCTCTGGGAATTCTGCAAAGATGAAGAGGGCCTTTTCTCTGCTCTGATGCCACCAGTCATGCCCAGGTAGCTGCAGCACAGTACTGAATTTTAAAACCTGTCAGACAAGAGAAAGCCTATGGCTACACTGCAAGGCCTAGTGTGTCCAACATCTGCACCACCCAAAAATCCCAGAGCTAAAGCTCTCCACACAGCTGCCTATAGAGCATCCCTCTCCTCACCTGTGATCCAGGGACAGATTAGCAGAAGGGAACAACGTGGATCTTGACCATGGGATGCCCCACCCCACTCTCCTCCCTGCTCCATTTGGAGGCAACCAGCTGGATGCCGTGTTAGAGCGTTTTGCATAATCAAAATGGGAGTTAGCCTCCACAACCACAACTCAAAGGTATATTTAACTCAACTGGAAGACAAAAGAGATCAGGTCCACCACAGATTAAATTAGCTAAGCCTGCTCACGCCAGGAGCTCCCGTCATCAACCACACCTCCCACAGACTTATTCCTCCTAGCTGCACAATTTAGTGATCCAAGGAGAAGAAACAGACCTGCTCCATCAAAGCTCTGAAAAGGAAAATATACAGCAAAGAAGTGGCAGAGTGAGTCCCACAGGTTCCCAAAGCCTTGGACAGGACACAGTCTTGCAAGGGTTTGTATCACCTGTCTAGACCCTGGTGCAACGGCATGGTATGAGGTGTGGTAAGGTGCATGGTGCCACACCTCCTTCAGCCCAAAGAGAGAAGAGAATGGGGGACAATGCAGGACTCCTTCAAACCACTCCAGAGCCCAGCTCCAGTGTGTCCTCTGCACCCCAGCACAATATGGAAAAACAGTAAAGATATTTCCCTTGCAAATTTCAGAACCTTTGCTTTTGATCCGCTTCCTAAGAAAACTATCATTTTTCCTGCCTAATTTCCACAGATAACATTTCATCCCCCACCTCCTTCACTGTAGTCTCAGGCAACTCAAAGACATAGCCAAAGATGTGGTTATTTTTACATTTTTATCCCAGGAGATGGCATCTCCACAGGGCATGGCTGCCATGCCACATCAGACCACAGCACATCACCAGCTCAGCCCCTTGACAGCAGGATGAAGTCAAAGGGAGACCCTGATGATGGATATTTCTCTGTCTCACTGGCATGAAAACTCCCCAGCTTTTCAGTCAAGGGTACCACAAAAAGCAAAGCAGCTGCACGTAGGGGAGTGCCTTCCCATTTCCTCTCTTTGTAGCCCCCATCCAAGCACCAAAACCATCTGCTGGTCACTCCAGTTTGGGATTTTTCTGAGGCTTTTGCATGTGTCCTGGCACCTCACAAAGCACTTGCCTCATCTGAATCCAGGTCTTTGTGGATCCAGAACTCCCGAGATGATTCAAATTTCTCTCCACAAGGAGCAATTTGGTGCAAAGATGGCTTTCAGCCATGGAATGTCTTTAGACTAGAATGTCTTCTTAGGACTTTTACACTGGGAAAGAAAAAAAAGCAGCACTTCCACAAATAACCTAAGAGCTTCTGGTATTTAGATGCAAAGTAGTTCTTCACTGTGAGGGTGCTGAGGCACTGGAATAGACTGCCTAGAGAGGCTGTGGATGTCCCATCCCTGGAAGTGCTCAAGATCAGACTGAATGGGGCTTTGAGCACCCTGGTCTAGTGAAATGTGTCCCTGCCCATGGTAGGGTGGCTGGAATAGATGATTTTTAAGGTCCCTTCCAACCCAAAGCATTCTATGATTAGAGTGGGACAATGGGAGACTGGTTCATACACCTATTGGAGAGGGTCAAGCAGTGCAGCAAGATGGTCTCCTGCACACTGCAGAGCAACTATGTCCTTGCATGAGCACAACACTGCAATCTCACTATCAACATCTCATAACCCACCTCCAACAGAACCCACGCCCGCAGCTCGGAGCCACAGAGGCAGCCAGGAGGGCTGGGATGGGGAAACCGGGCTCCTTTCCAACATAGGTCACACAGTTCACCCAGTGTTTTCTTTCCCTCCTTCCCTTGAGATCACTCTCCCCACTGTTGTGTCATGACAAAGAAGCCACCCATTCAGGGAAGAAGACAGTACGCGGTGCACTGTTTGTGTATAGACACTTCACAAGTAAAGGCATCGTAATGAATGTTTGCACCCGAAAAGAAATTCCTCCTCCCTTCCCCCAACTACACCTCCCATAGCAGAGCACAAATCCAGCTGCTCTGCAATCTTATCTTGACACAGAAACAGTCTGGGACAGAGATATAAGGGTTCCCCGAAGGCACAGTTTATTAAAGGCATCTCTCTTTAGCCAGCTCTCTTCAAAAGCACCACGCCGATGCGCTGCTCCCAGACCGGTTTTCACCACAGCAACAGCAAGCACCACCCAAGCAGGGTCCTCAAGCCTCGCAACGCAACACATCCCCCTAGAATGCGGTGAGGTTTTCCCAAGCTGAAAAACAACCCAAGACCAAGGCTAAGGTACTTTGGGCTCACAGCTCAGAGTTACTAGGTGCTTCTGAACGCTCCCTGGTCTCGCCCCAGGGACATTACAGGGATTGGGACCAGCACATGAATGAATTAATAGGACGTTCCCTATGTATCCTGCAGCTCTGCCTCTGACCCTGCGTCAGGCACGCTACCCTGGAGGTTTGTACACCAGCAGCCAAATATACCTAATCCCAGATTTCAAGCACCAGAGCTACAAAACCACCACACAAAGAGGCAGCAGTTCTCATGCATCCTGGGGAACCTCCCCGCAACCAACGCCTCTCTGTTTATCCAACACGCGATCTTTCCACGTTCAGCTATTTTCATCCCACCCTGCTATTAATGGATGCAAAAGGCAGTTGAGTAAGGCGTAGGACAAAAATCTCATTTAGGGATCAAGACAAGCTTAATTGGTTTATAGCCAGACCTGCGCAAAGATGGGTTACTCCACAAATACAGTTGCTAATCTGCCCATTATACTCCCTAAGCTCCCACCAACAAAGAAGAAGAAAATTAAGAAGAGATGCACAAAGAAAAGCAGCATTTTGACCATGTTACTCCCAGCGAGTAACACATCAGAAGTAATGGATTCTGCAAGAACGAGAGCGCTGCTTTCATTTGAAGGAAAAGGATAATTAAGTGGTAAACAAAATAACAACAACATGATGTAATGTAGATCAAATCTGCATTTTCCACAGGCAACCCCCGTCCATTTTGGGTTCCCAAAGAGTGTTTCCAGCAGCTATTGTTTCTGCAGGCAGGCAGAAGCAGGGGAAAAGCTTATGCAGCTGAGGAGACATCATGTCACAAGTGACGGGGTAGAACGGATGGAGAACCTCGTGATTGAGAAGCAGAAGGCTGCAACCCTGGAGAGCTGAATTCACTTCCTAACCGAGTTGTAAAATAATTAAAAAGAAATAGATTACAAATCATGAGTTTCCTGTGTGATCACATCCAGATGATTTATTCCAAAACCTGGGGAAAAGCAAGGGAGGGGACGGAAGTAGAAGGAAGGGGAAGACTCAGTCCTGTGGGCTTTTAATAGGCTTGAGGTTAGACCAGCATTGGCAAGCTGTTAACATCCATCTGCGTTGGGTGTTGCGTGACCTGGAGCTGCTGCTGGGAAAGCACTGAGCATCCCACCAGCTCAGGTAAGAGACCACTGCTTCTCTGCCCAGCTGTGTGGCATGGGCTCACCAACAGTACATTCCCAACAGCAGCATCCCACAGCTTCTGTAACACAGAACTCTGAGCAAAAACAAAATCACACACAGGAAGGAAAAGGCTGTGATAATTTCCCCTCTTGGAGCTACACAAGAATTTAGAAACTAATATAAAGCTGTCTTCCAAGAGCAGCATATTATAAATTAGACAGCAACAGAATTACAGCATTGCAGAGCCAGCTACAGATGCAGCACAGGTAGAGAGGTGATGAAAGGGTTGTTTGGTTACAACCTTCTCCCCTTGTGCAATGGCAGCCCAGGACTCCAAGCTCCAGTGTAGGAGGTCTGTTTATCTTTCCAGCTCTGAGCCAGTTGGGCTCAGTTTGAAGTGTTGCACCCAAGGGAGAGCAAAGCTGCAGATCCCCTGGCAATACAGAGCCAAAAGCAAGGCCAGTACTGGAAAGGATGGCAGTTGTGTGTTATGGCAACATCCCTCAAGCTCCAGAGCATCTTTTCAAGAGCCTTTTGCAGCAGGTGGGTTTGCTGTAGGGCAGAGAACTAGAGAGGAATTTTTCCAGGACCTTCCTCAACCATGATGGGTACCTGCAAAGCCAAGGTTTGACGCAAGCAAAGGGCAGTCCAATCCCTAGCCTTGGACGAGGGCTGGTGCTGTCCCAGAAAGCTGTCATGGGAACTCCAGAGTGAACAGATTCAAACCTTTATTTTCAGCAGAGAGAAAAGCTGCAATTAGCAGCACTAAGTACAGCCCAGAGGCTGGATATGGACATCCCCATGATGTTCACTGACAAGGCAACTGTTGGGTGTGTTTTGTTTGGCCTTTTTCCTCCCTGGAAAAACAAGTACCCATTTTTCATGGGTCTTTCTCCTCCTTCCCCATGCTGTCCAAAGAGTTGATTTCCCATAGCAATAACACACATCTCAGGACACACTGTAATAGCCCTCTGCAGTAGTTGGAAGTCAGCCCACGGCATCCCCAGGGATGGGTCCTTCCTTAATTGCTCCAACATCCGATGACATACCAGGGATGCCAGACCCCAAAGATACAGTCTCTCTCTGACTCCCACCAAAAATAAGAATGCAGTCCAAAACACAAGGCAAGGAGAAGAAAATGTGAACATGAGGCAACTAAGCTAGAGCTGTGACATGCCTTATCACCAGAGTCTCACACACACCTCACCTTGTTCAGCTTCATCCCTGGTGCAAAGCAAGTAGAACTTCCTCTAATGCAATGAGTGATCCTTTGGAAATCCATCCACTGAGCATTCTGAGGTTAAAGTTCCTTTTTACTCTCTTTTTCTCATGCTGATAGCTGTCACACTATACAATGGCTTGACAAGCCAGGGAGATACTGAATTTTGCAGATCTAAGAAGTCCTGGCATGCTAAGAGAATGGCATAATTTTGTGACTACATAAACCAAATCACAGCCCATCACACATCACTGCATTTTGAACACAACTATGACCACCACTGCATCACAAATGCTGTGGGACTCTGAGTGGAAGAGCAGTATTTAAAACAGAAGTGAGAAAACAATGAGCATAGAGACTTAATTCCAGCTCCATACCCAAAACCAAACTGACTGTAGGGATTACGATATTTACCACGCTCCAAAAATTTTCCTCGACATCTTTTTGCTCCATGTGATGGGTAGAGATTTCTTGTGACTTCAGAGCCACCAGCTACTTCACATATAACCTGCCAGGCAGCACTCTCCACAGAGAATAAAAGGAGCTGCAGTTTATAAATGGATCCAAGTTGTCCACAAAAAAAAAAACACTTTGCAGGACACCTCTGAAATACCAGGTCAAGGAGGCAGCAGGTGGGCTGAGGTCTCAAAAACAATCTCCTGTACCCAGAAAGCTTTGGTAAGCAAATTACTTACATAAAATATCTGCACAGATACCCATCTGAAGCACTGGTTTTTGTAAACAAGGTTGCTCTGGAGGCACTGAGGATTAGCACAGTTCAAACAGTCCTTGGCGTGACTTACTGGAGCACCCAGGAAGAGATTTGCAAGTTCAGCTTTTCTCCTGCCTGACACTCACCCAACACCACCCAGGCTCCCAACAACCTTAACCCTGCCAGTTCCTGCACTGAGAAACAGGGATGAGAATGGAAGAAATCCCATGCTTGACCACAGGACTTGATAGAAGAAGAAAACCCAAGGTGGAATCACCACGAGATTGCTCTTCCCTCTCACAGCCGAAGGAGCTCCAACACCAGGCTGTCCATAAGCAAGCTGGGCGAGTGTCCCTCAACAAAGGCATTGCAACCAAAAGTTATGCATCGGATATGCACAGAGAGCGATGCCAAGTGAAACAGGGCAGCTGGAAATCACCATGTATCTTAAAGGCTGAACCTGATAATAAGACAGAGAGCAGCTTCTCTTCCCCACACTGGGCACATAGCTGCAGCCAAGACACTCTACTGCCTTGGGAGCAGAGGGAACAAAACCTCAGCAAAGAAACATCCTCTGAATTCGAATTCTGTGAAAGCTGAGCATGGAAAGGGTATCCACCTTCCCAGTCACATTGCCCCTGTCCTCACCTCTAGCTCAGGCAAGAAGGTGCTGCAGTTTCCAATAGCAGCAGTCTGAAGGAATAGGCACACAAAGGGAACCTGGCAGCCATGGGAGAGAAAGCTTTACACAGATTTACAGTCATTTACATCCACACAAGCAACCTTGAAGGAAACAGCTGCACCAGACCTCAGCTGCTGCAGACTCTCCAGGATGGACACAGGAGTTCACAGCTCCACTAAGCACCATTCATTTAGAAGATGGTGAGGTCAAGCAAGGAACAGGCACCCAGGGAAAAAACAAACAAACAAATAAACAAATCTCATGTCTAGGTGGATGTGTAGCTCCTGAGAGCCCCCTCAGAAAGTTCTGTACAAAAGACACACTCAGGAGTAGCAAAAGGTTAGACCCAACACAGCCTAAGCTAAATGCAACACAGCTGAGCCAGAAAACATACCAGGTGCACTGCCTCCGTGGCTGTGCCATAGCAAGAAATTCATCTCACTTTTTTGGGGGTATGAGAAGTGGTGTCCAGACTGTTCCTCCATCTCTCTGCTTCTCTGCTAGAGCTGGGGACCTGCAAGCTGCCCGTAACAGTTACCAAGCTGCTAGGACATCATCTGAGAAACATAAAGCACTGTAGGTCCTTCCACCACCCTGATCTGCTATGCTCTCTTACACCCTATACCTAAGCAACTACAGGTCCCACCCGAGAAGGATGCTCCTCTGCCTCCCCCATTCGCATGCTCCCATATTCTTTGGGTTTTAGGACATGTACCATCCTCTCCTCTGAGCTCAAGCAGTGCAAAGCAGGCTCCTGGGTGCAGCCCCAGGCCTGGTACACAGGGTTTTGTTCCCACCCAAAACCAGTGCATGCACTTTCCTGCTTTTTGATAGTCTACCCCCAAACACTCTACCTTTAAATCCCTGAGAATGCCCCACTTGCGTGAAGGATCTCCAAGGGGAAGGCAAGCTGATCTCTACTTCTGCAAAGCATCGAAGGAACCAACGCCCTGCAGAGCCTTCCCCAAAAGCTGCCAAGTTCTGTAGCTAAGTTTTGCATATTGGTGCAGAGCCCAGCTGCTGGTGTTTCATACAAACTCCCTCCAAGTCAGCCTCTGAATGGCACAATTTTCAATTGCCTTCCTCCTGCCACGGTGCCCCGGGGCAGGATCTGCCAGCAGCCCAGCCCATCATTGTGGAGAGATGGGCATGAAAGCTCCACGTGAAAGAGGAGCAGCAAGGAGGAACGAACACCTGGAGATCACACGGACGTTCTGCTCTGCTCTCCTAAGAATTGGCACAGGTCAGATGAGTCAGTTGGGTCCTTCTCTCTTTACCAACGCTTGGCTGCTGCCGAGTTGCTTTGAGCTTTGGTACAGCTACTTTCCACCCAGGGCCCTCAGTGCAAAACTGGCAACAGCCTAAATCCAGATGTTGTGAACAGAGTCACTGCATTTAGCTTCCGAAAACTGTCCATTCCAGAGGTGGGGGTAAAATCAGCAACAGCATCTCTGAAGCCAGAGCTGGATACTTCTGCGGCTCCTCCACCACACCCTCCACACTATTTCATTCACCCTCTTGTAAAAACACCCTCACGTTGCCGGAGCAGCCTGGAGAGGAGCAGGCCAGACTTCCAGGCAGTGAAGCTGCATGCACAGGGAAGACACCATTCAGGGAAGGCATGATTCAGGTAAGCAGCACGTAGCTGAAGACACATCACTATGCAGTGCTCACCCCGAGGAATGCAGAAGGCGAAACATGAAGCCACTTGTCTGGCAAGATGAATAACCCTTCAATCATCTGCCAGGCCCTGCAAGCACCAGGGAGCTCAGCGCTAGGTGTTGAGAAAGACGACGATGCCTCCAACCAGCAATGTACCACCTCTCACTAACTTTAGCACTGTGGACACACTGCTGTGTTTCTTCAGTGCTGAGTCCAAAAGGGTTAAATGAGAAAGCTCACAAAGTGAAGCAACTGGCACATCCTCCAGGAAGAGACAAGGTGTGAAGGGCAACCCTGCTCCAGGGGTTTGAGGCATTAGCACCAGTCAGCAGTGCCATGATGACGGGCTGGTGTGTGCCGTGGTGAGCGAGAACATGCCTGTCCACCAACACTGTCCCTCCAGCGGGCACGGCTACATTTTTAATACAAAGACTCTCGAGGCAATTCAGTCCATGGGGAGCAATATATTGAGTACTTCATTGAGTTGCTGTCATACTGACTCATCAATGACTGTCGCTAGGCTGGGTCACCCCATGCATTTGGTTGATTCAAGAAAAGGCCAGAAGTGACCTCCTCACCCAGGTGCTCCAAGCAGCACTTATCACTTCCATTTAGCAAATTCACAATCAACTCCCCCAAAAGGTGGGGCGTGAATGCAGGAAGAAGCATGAACAGGATGAGGTGATCAAGAGATTCATGAGAAGCACACAGAGGTTGCTCCAGACCTGGACAAGGTGTGGGACAGGATGCCCTTGGGCATGACCCCACCCAACTTCACCACAAGAGAAACACAGGCCAGATGTTCAGACAACTTCACACGTTAATTTGCTATAATTCAGGTGGTTGGTGCTCAGGCCACAGCAATCATGAAACAAAGCACTGTCAGCTCAGATCATGAAACTCTCCAGTCAACTAACCACGTCTTCATGGTGTGCCAGGCCACTTCTCTCATCTCCACCTCTTTTGCCTTTCTTCTCAGTGGCCACGAAGATTTGAAAGCTTTATGACTCACTGAGATTTTCTACGCTACATCAGAACTTCTGGTTGTTTTGGTGTATTCCAAAACATTGCAACACACCACCAGAACAGGAGATACCAATGATCTTCTTGCCCTCGCAAGGAGGGCCCCCCAGGCCAGCTCAGATTGAGGAAGCGGTGGATGGAAAGAAAAACGAAAGGCAAACAGCAAATCACAGCCAGCATCTTGCAAGGGGAGCACCCTCTATTTCTTGCATTAAATAGAAAGTTGGAAATATGTCATTAAGGGTGAGATAACTAATTTAATATGCAGAAAGCTTCTGCTGGCATATTTAAGTACTTTCTAAACTTTTCTCTCATTCCCTAGCATGGTAAACACACAGAATAAGTAAATCTATATGCCTTAGTATCTAGATTCACCGACACAGAAGTCAGGATCAGACACTGTGTATCTCTTCCCCCAGTTTACAGCTCTTGGTCCAGATCACCTCTTTTTTCAGCACAGCACTGATGTCTCTTGTGGTGCAGGAGTGAAAAGTAGACATACAATTACAGTAAAAGGGGGAGAGGAGGGAGGGCACCAATATGGACACAATTTGAATTCTACAGCATTTGGCTGTCATGGCTTGCAAATAAACATCTGTCACAGCAGGCCCATGCAAGCTTAACAGCACAGTGGTAAAACACAAGATTTTTCTTCTTCTTTTAAAAGAGTTTTATTTATATAAAAAGTATATTAAAAAAATAAAATAAAATCACAGGCTGAAGAACCATGGTTAGGTCATACTCAATTCCAGCAGAACAAGTGCATCCTGCTTCACATGGCCTCACCAGTCACTCCACAGCAGTGGCAGCTTTCTGAAGCCAAGTTGAGATATTTAATTACCAGCATCAAGTCAGAAACCAAAGCGTCCAACAAAATCCTCATTTGTGAGTGAAGCCTGCAGAAATGTCGCTGAGCAGGCTTTGGCAATCTCCACAGTTGACAGCTGGATACCCTGGCTTATCAAATGCTAGAGGAGGGGGGAAAAAAAAAAAAAGAGGAAAAAAAAGCTCTGAATACTTGCAGTGCTGAGCAAGCCTTCAAGGCAGCCTCACCAGCCTCTTGAAAAAGATCACATAAATAGGCAAGCTTTACTTATTAATACTTCAGAGATAAAAGTGGCTGTGTAGGAGTGGCTCAGTGAGTATCTGCACAGCAGGAGGATGGGCAGAAGACCACCCGCTCTGGGTGTGGGTGAGGCATCTATAAGCATTCCTAGCCGGTTTTTAACCAGTTCAGGTTACAAACGCAGCGGTACATTTGCTACCTGTGCATGTGGAGGTAAACATATCACCCAAAGACCTTCAGGCAGTGACCACCACATAAGCTGTCAATTGGGAGTGTGGAGCAAGAGAAGCCACGCTCCTGGCTGGCTGGTAAACAGTATTTGCACAGCAGCTGGCCAGGCGCTCAACAGCTCCATGTTTCCCCTTATGCTGGGTCCCTCAGCTGTGGCAATGACAGTTCGGGAAAAGAGGAGGAAGAAACCAAAAGACAGCACAGAAGACAGGGAGGTAAACATGACCCAGTTAGACCGGCTGTCACCAACTCCAGCCTATCCTCTGCAGGAGGGCTTGTCTGGAACTAGAGGAGCCGGCCACCGTGGACATTCTTTTCCTCCTCCCTCCTGCAAACAAAGGGTCAGATAAGGAGCCAGCTCAGGTCAAGACCGGTTTGACTCTGTCTCAAGCCCAGGGGAGCGGATTCAGGGCTGATTTTACACCTCACCCATCCTGTTTGACTCCCCAAGGCAGAGGCCAGGACACAGAGCTGTGTGTATACCTGGCTAGCTGGACCCAAAAACCCCGGGACAATGACAGGGGTACCACTAGCAGATCCACAAGCCAGCCGAGACCTGGCCGGAGCCAGGAAGTGTCAGTGCTTCCTGCTGTCCCAGCGTCACAGGACGTCAGGCAGCTGGAGATCGTGGACTTTGGCTTTTGCTTCCTGCTCCTGACCAAGAAGGGGCAGGTCCCAAGTTATGGCCACTGGGAGAGCATCACAAGTCACTCATTAATCAAGGAACAGCATGGTGAATGCCTGACCCACTGGGCTTGGGGGACAACACATACTGAATGAACACCAACACCCAACAGAAAAAAGTCTGGACACTGCAGGACCCATTTACTCCTGATAAGACCAAAAGCATTGGTCTAGCAGTGAACATCAATGGCTTTGGCACAGAATATTTTCAGCAAGGGAGAATAACAAGGTTGTATCGTGGTTCACCACTGTGGCCTTAATACACACACCACTCAATCTGGTATGCAGTATCAGAATCAACCTCTAGAGAGGGGAAAAAAATGAAAAAGCGTTGTTCTGCCATCCCTCCCACTGCAGCTGGGAGAAGCTGGCTCGTTGTACAATGCTGAGTGCCTGCTGTGCTTGGGCCTGGCCAAAACCACCAGGGCAGCCATGCCCATGGGCTCCCCTTACCCTGGCAAAAGGGGGCTTGGCCTCATCCTGTGGCTTCCCATGCACCTCCCATTCCTGCAGGCTCACCCCCAGTTTGGCAGCAGAAGGCCCTGTCAGTTTAAGCAGCTTTCGGCAGGAGGAGAATTATCATCCATTTTTGCTTTAAAGATGCAGAAAGACTGTTTCACACCAGCACCAACGCATGAGGCAGCACAGCTGTTCACAAGCAGTGTGGATCCCAAGAATGAGACCCCACTGTTAATACTGATGACTTTGTGCCAAGAAAACCAAGATCAGGCAGGATTCAATCACAGCCATTGCACACTAGTAGAAGTGGGTGTCAAACCTCGAGACTCACATGCAGCAAGGGCACTGTCCTTCCTCCATGCAGACCCTATGATCTGAATCTCCCTAGACTTCCAGCCTGGTGCAGTCAGTGACAGACCCAAACCCCCTGTCTGGCAGCTCTCCAGCTGGTGCCCAAGCCACAAACCCCCTTGTCTTCCACCACCAACACAGCCATAGCTGGACACCGAGACACACCAAAATCCTACTTCCACCCCAGCTCCCACATCAGAGCATGAGGCTGGAGCAGAGCAGCAAGGTATTTGACACCAGCACTGGTGGCACGGCACATACCGACGATCAGGCTGCCCCAAATTGCAGTGTCTGGGGGGAGCACAGAGACCATCCCCAAACTGGCTTTTCTCAGCGGAGGAGCCCTATCCCTGAGGCTCTCTGGGCATCCATGGGGTCTTCCCCCGACGCCTCTGGGGCCGAAGCCCGGTGTGGGAGCTGCCGCAGGGGTGGGAGCCGCCGTGCCAGAAGGAGCCGGGGCCAGAGCAACCACGGGAGGCGTTGCCATGGAGAAGGCAGCATCCCGCATCCCACGCCCGCGGCTGGGCGCCCCCAGCCCAGCGTGTCCACAGGCGGGGGCACCACTCGGGCACAGCGGCAGGGCCTCGCGTTCCTCCTTCCCACCCCGCCCAGCCAGGCCGTGAGGGGACACTCTAGGGGCCGCAGACTGGGGGGCGGGGGAGGGGATGGGGAGGTGGGCACTGCTGGTCCCCGCCGCGCCCCGCCGGATAGGACAACCCTCCGCAGCGCCCCGGAGCAAGGTGGGGCGTGGGCTCGGCTCCCGCCCTCCCCACCTTCCTCCACGGCGTGGAAACGGCAGCCCCTGAGCAGGCGAGAAGCCCCGGCTCCGCTGCCGGTGAGCCCACTCTCCCCCCACCACCACCCCGGCACGGCACGGCCCGGCCCGGCACGGCCAGCGCCCTCGGGGCACGGCAGAAAAGCAACACCCCCCTGCCCCTCGACAAAAACCCCAGCCAAGCCGAGCACAGGCTTGGCGCGGTGCACTCACCGGGAGCAGCGGGCGCAGTGCACTCCCCTCCGGCACGGCGCGGCCCCGCCGTACCTGCCGGCGCTGCGCTGCGCGGCGCGGAGCCCGCCCGGCCCCTGCCCACAATGGGCCGCGGCCGCCCCGCCCCGCCCGCGCCGGCCCGCCCCGCGCAGTGACGTCACGCCTGCCGCCGGGAGCTGTAGTGAAGCGCAAGCAGCGCCAGGGAGGCGGCGGTCCCGGTAGCCGCGTCGAGGGGGGCGGCACCGGGCGGAGGCCTTGAGCAAGGCAGGAGGCACGCTGAGGGGCTCTCGCCGGTGACTGCGCGCTCCAGAGGAGTGTCCTGGAGAGCCCAGCTGCCACCCAGAGCAGCAGTGAGTCGTAAAGTCATGGTTTAGGTTGGAAGGGACATTTAAAGGTCATCTTTTCCCCTGCAGTAAGCGGGGACATCTTCAAATGGATCAGGTTGCTAAGAGTTCCATCCACCCTGGCCCTGAACGTTGCCAGAGATGGGGGATCTACCACTTCTCTGGGCAACCTAGGACAGTGTTCCACCACCGCGGTGTAACGAAATGTATTCTTTGTAACTAATCTGAATCTCCCCTCTTTTAGTTTCAAAGCATCACCCTATCACAACAGCTCCTGCTAAAGAGTCTGTCCGCATCTTTCTGAATGGCCCCTTTAACTACTGAAAGGCACGATAAGGTCTCCCTGGAGCCTTCTCTTCTCGGGGATGAACAGCCCCAGCTATCTCAGCCTGTCCTCACAGCAGTGGGGTTCCAGCCCTTGCATCATTGTGACCTCCTCTGGACATGCTCCAACAGTCTTTCCTGTGCCGAGGACTCGACAGCCGGAAGCAGTGCTCCAGAGTGGTGTTAGAGGGCCAGACTCGCCTCCCTCCGCCTGCTGGTCACACTTCTCTGCACGCAACCCGGGAAGATCAAGTTTCATCCAATTGTCGACAAGGGTGGATCATGGTCACACAGGATCAGCATCCCAGCTGCCTGACAAAGTTTCTCCCAAGCTACAATATTCTTCGCTTGTCAGCTTGGATTTAAGAAATCAATTTTCCGGGGCTTCCCATTTCACATAAATCAGAGCAGCAATGTGATAGATGGTTTGGTTTCCACATGGACTGGAATAACCTCACTGCATGAGATAAGGCTGTGGGCTTCATGCAGAAAGAGTAGTTATTGCTTTTGGTGCACATCAAAACTCCAGATCACATTAACAGTGTGTAACATTTTAGCTTAAGTAAGCTTTTTTCTCAGGAGAAGAGGGCAAGCTGTTTACATCTTGGTTTTTTGTTGTTTTTTTTCTTGGTAACAACTGTATGGGAAGGTCTGAAAGACTGGGAGGAATTCACAGGGATTGTTTTTCACATGGAGCCCGCACAAATTGATACAGAGACAAAAGAAGGGCCAATGATGGGAAAGTAAAGAAACAGCATCCTTTGGGGAGTCGATATGAAAGCATGGAACAAAATATAACATGAGAAGCGGGATAGGTTATGCACAGACTCCTGGGTGGCCATCTGTATGAGGGAGACAGACAGGCCTTGAGTAACCTAGTCTAGTTGAGAGGCATCCCTGCCCATGGCAGGGAGGATGGATTATATGATCTCTAAGGTCTCTTCCAGCCTAAGGCATTGTATGATTCTATGATGACTCTACGAAATTTGTCTCTATATAGGGTCCATGCAAGAGCCAGGCAGGTGAAGCGCCTACAGGCCTGACACCAGCTTTCCCTCCCCCTCTAACCTATCCCAGGGCTTGATTTGCAAAATAAAACCAGATTGGACCTGCAGAGTTTCAAGCCATCCTATACGGCTTCAGTCCCAAGCCCCACATTTCATACCAAAATCCGTGTTCCAAACAAGTGTTCTATACCATCCCTGAAGGAAAATCCAATAGAGTCTCAGGGAGGGTTATGCTCATTAGAGAAATCTGTTAAGATGTCAGCTGATCCTTTTGGGGTTTAAGGCAAATAAGATGTATTTTATCTCAACAAAACTACACTGCCATAGAGTAGATTTTTCTTCTTCTTAGCATGGCCAGTGCTTTTTCTAACCCCTTCTAGCCTATAGGAATGAGCTCTGCAGGATAAGTATGACTTGCCAGGAGAGAAACTATTTTGTGAATTGCAAAGTCATTCCAATTCCCTGTTCCTGGGCTAGATTCACCTCTAAACTTTTTTAAATGGCTCTTCACAATATAGCCTTTGGCAAACAAGTACCAGCCCTTGGGCTACCATCCCGAGAATGAACCTTCCAGCAGAGAATCCACCCTGCACCTTCCTGGAAACTAGCTGATACTCTGAAAATTGAAATAGTCTGTTCAAAAAACATTTACACTTTTCTACAGACATGCTTGACTTGCCAAGGACTTACCACTCCCCAGAAGCACAAGAAGATGCTAACTGCCAGAGGTACCTCAGAACCTGTCTCTGTGTCTGTGCCAGCCCACAGCAAGAGATGCCTTGCTGTAATTCCTGTTCTAACCCAATACGATGTGTGAGGTCTTCCATGTGGGTCACGGTGTGGCTTTGGAGATTCTCAGTGCTGGGACCCTTTGCAGACTGTTTGTTGGAGACTTCATCGCAAGCTGAAGTACCAAAAAAAGGGCTCATAGATCACAACTGGCAAAAGGAATCATCACAAATTACTACAACTGTCTGTTTTTTTGCACAGGGTACTGCAGGGACCCAAGCTGCAAATAGCAACATACTCACCATGGTGGGCGGGTGCTCTCTTAATGTTACTTTGGAGCTGGAGCAATGGGAGGTGGCAATCATGGAGGCAGTTTTGGGTCAGAATGTGTCAAAGGCAGGTTATTTGGAGCAGTAAGGCAAATGATGGTGCTATGAAACTGGTGGGACACAAGGATAAGGATATCTGTGCTGGGGAAGAGCCAGCACAGCTTTAGGCGAGTGAAACTGTTACTCAGAAAATCTACCACAGTCCTTGGATGAAGCCAAAGATTTGATGGACAACGAAGATCTAATGGATGTAGCAAATATGGATTTCCTAAATTCTTCATCAAAGGCTTTTGTGGAGAGTGAGAAGCCATGAAAAATTAAGTGGTTTAAAAAAAGAAACCACAAAGGCCAGACAGGGATGGTCAGCCTCCACAGCAGAGGGATGCCCAAGGGAGTTTGGTGGAGATCTGTGCAGGGGTCTGCACTGTTTGGCATCTACATCAATTATGTAGAAACAGGGGTGGGTGGGGAGGTTGTTAGTGACACCGAGCTGCTTAGAAAGGCCAATGGCAGCAAACCACAGAAGGACCTCAGGTCACTCAGTGATAAAATGACAGATGAAATTCAGTGTAGATAAATGTAAATGATGAGCCTCAGAGGAAGAACTCCTAACATCATGCACACAATGATGGGCCCTGAACGGTCACCCCACAGGAAAAGTATCCTGGGTTATAGCAAGAAGTTGGATGACAGCACCAACTCATTGCTGAGCAGCAGTCAAGAAAGCAAACGGATGGGTAAGAGTTAATAAGGAAAGAGGAAAAACTACTGCACAAATTCCTGGTTTGCTCTTTTCTTGAATACTGTGAGCAGTTCTGGTTTCTGCTCTCAACAAAGAACTAATGATTAAAGATATGGCCCATTTTCCACCTTTGTAACTGGCTAGGTTAGGACCATTCAATACAGTATTTCTATACAAACCTCAGGCTCAGGAAGTCCTGGAGCTGCAGCCTGCTGTAGGCTTGGATAGTTTATGGGAAAATATCCCTGTACACTTCTCATGCCCTTGGCTTATCATGCACCACTGGCTAGGAAAGAGAGAGTGGATGGTCTCTGTGTCCCAGGAGAGCTTTTCTTATGTTTTGCATTCATATTTTTTCAGAAAATGTCTCCTCAGGACTCCCCTTCCCACTCCCCTCTTTAAAGACATCCGTTAACCATCTAGTGATGGTTTGATCTGAAAGCTCCCAACCTGGGCAAGCAGCTGTGTAACAGTTGGCATCTGGAAGTGGATCTTCCTTATTGAAACATCTAAGCCATTTTCTTGTAATTGCCTTCTCAGAGCTTGTTTGGAGGCTGCTTATCAAGTCCCATTGTGTTGCTTTCCTGCTTGTTTTTCAAACAACTGCCTATTAAATTAAGCTCCTGTATTCAGACAGGAAAACCCAATAACCAGCTGCCCAGAGCTTCTCTGGCTAAGTAGGACACATGCAATAGTCATCCCGTAAGACAGATGAGCATCCATCCCTGAAAAGTGAAGAATGGGTAACAAGCCTGCCTGGAGGATAATCCCTGTAATGCCTTTTAACAGGAAGTATTTGGTAGGGATTGTTCATTGGATGCACAACTAAACTAGGACTTTCTCTGAGGTGAGGGAAAAAGACATGTTTCTTGTTCTAAATCTGTAAGAATATGCTTGGTGTTGTTCACTAGGCCCTATAAATGTTCTCTGAGCTCAATCCATGTGAGATCAATACTTTCTGATCTCTGGGGGTGAGTTTTTATATGTCTGCTCCAGTGAAACTTAAAAGGACACTCCTGATTCAGCTGAGAGCAGTGGAATATGGAACCCATCCTCTCACAAAAATGAAATAAAATTGATTTGGGGGGGGAAGCCTTCTCTTCTTGAGGTTATAGTCTTTCATGTTGCACAGGTGATCTGCTAAGCAGAAAAATGGGCCATTGATTTTATTTAATTTCTGTTTTGGCTGAAGACTTGCACCAAATGAACAAAACCACACTGAGCTGCTACCACTATCCTGCTCTGCTGGAGCTTATGTGAAGATTTTCATTGACTGCAGTCAGGCCTAGTTTTAGTCCAAAGGCAGAGAGAGCATTATATATTTCGTCCTTTCTTTGATAAAAGGTTTTTAGAGTATGTAGAAGACCTTCTGCAGCTCTGTGTCTGAGTTGGGAGGTTCTGCTTGAAAACAAACTGCTCTATAGGCCAGCATTACCCCGAACTGTGCTGAGCCTGATCTCGCCCCAGCATTCAGATCAGCTCCCAGCAGCTGGCAGGGGGAGGCGAAGCTTCAGCATAATGTTTCATAGCCTCAAAAGGGAAAATAAATGCATTCCCAAGGCAGGATTCAGCCCTGTCTGTGCTGGCTGGGAGCATTAGCAGAGACTCGGTGGATTTAGGCCCTCATTCTGCAAAGTCCTTAAGCTTGTAAGGAATTTGTAATTTGCTAGTAAGCAAATTCCCGTTTGCTTCAATGGCATTTAATCACATGCATATAAATGCTTTATGGTGTACAAGGGAGTTGTTCCCTGGTAGATGTGGGGTTATTTAGCCCATGTGACTGATTTCTTTTCCAATGTCTTCAGAGAAGGATAAAATTTAAGAAATAATTACAGAGCAGATTGTGAGACTTCTTGCAAAGAGCTACTGCCTCTAGTTGAAGTCTTCCTCCGGATCTGCCCTGTCCAAACACACTCTCTGCTGGGAGATACTGGGAGAGCACAGCCTCTGCCAGCCACTTCTCCTGGACAGCCAGCTGTGCTTTGCCAGGAAAAGATGACTTGGATGAGTAGCAATGAGAGAAAAAGCACTTGCAGGCATGCTGGGGCTGTAGGAAGACATCAATAATCTCAGTGCCTCGGCCAGGGTCCTTCACCCCACACTGTTCTGTGACTCCTACAGTTGCCTTCCTCCCTTCTTGCCTGCTTTCTGCATCCAGCAGAGCCGCATACTTTCCTCACCATCCATCCTCCTGGCTGTCCCCTGTGAGATGCTGCACGTGTGACCATTGTCCTGGGTTCGATCATCTCGCTTGTGCCTGGCCTGTTTTCATCAGGCTCCTGCTACACAGTTCATGACAGTGAATCCTCCTCCCCAGATACTCTGACAGATTGTGCCACCATCATCTGCTTGGTCTTGGGGGAAATGTGCTGCTCAGTGTGGGCTGAGAACATTATCTCTTCCCTCCTAGGCTCCTCAACCCTGCTAGACAACAATCCATACTTATTTGCTCACACCATTTTTCTGCCCCCTATTCCTGAAGATGACTTTTCTTGCACTGAGTTGCCTTTAAAGGTATCAGACCAAAAAAACCCCATCCTGCTTCAAAGCTGATGGAGCAAATTCTTAACAGATGAAATTTCAGGGCCCAAACATCTTCTTCACATCCAGGATTATGTATCTCCTGAGAACAGGGAAAGAGTTAAGGTGAGGGGTAGTGGCCAGGGAAGATGCAAAGCAGGAAGAAGACACAGAAGGGACAGACTGGGGGGTGTAAATCAGTGCCTCTCTCTCCAGCCCAGAGACCACTGCAGATTTACACTAGCTGTCGCTCAGGCTGACAGAAGAGGGTTTAACAGGGATGCATGCATACAGAACCTACAGGGAGAGCTGCTTTTATTTGTTCACATCTAGCAGGCGTTGAATTTATTGCCTTTGCAAAGGGGCCAGCAAAATGCCAGGGAGTCACTTAAATCTTTTGCAGGAAGTGAAGATAGGGAACTGGAATTTGCCTGGCCAGATTCTGGCTCCACCGCTTGGGTGAGTGGGCTGAAACCCACCTGGCTGTGATAGCCAGGGAATCAAGTGAGGCTGCTGCCTTGTCACTGGAACATCCTTTTCTTCAGAGCTGTAGCAGAGAGGAGAGTGAAGAAGTGCTAAGTTCTTGTGCTGAGCCTTCATCTTCTTAATGGAGCATAAAACAGTTAACCCCTAGGTCACCAGGTGGGTCCCAGCCCAATTCCACCATCCATTAGGGAGAGGAGCTTATCCAATAGGAATTAAAGAGCCCTCATCAAAATGGCTGCATTTCAGATATCTTAATCCTCCTGATTTTTTTTTTATGCAATTCCATCTTCCAAGCACCTATCTTACTTTTGGAAGATGCTTAAGCCAAATCTTGGCAGTGTTTGTCCCTAGTGACTCAGCTAAGGTTACACATGGAGGCTGTGGTCAACCTGGGAACTGCTCCCAGATACCCTGACTCCTGAGCACATTAAATCACAAGACCATCTCTGTCTTGTTTGCTATTTTGGTCACCCTGATTTGTCCTGCATCATTAAATTTTTACAGTGCCTGACTCCAGATGACTTCAAGTTTGTGACTCTTGTCTTCAGTAAGTGCAGAGCTAAGGGGTTTTGTTCCTCCCAGAACAAGGGCTGGAATGTGAAGACTCAGCGACCAGCACAAGCAGGAAAATTTCTCCCATCCCTGGATGGAGAAATGTAATTGGATGTACATGCTCCCAGTATCCTGCAAAGCATCAGTGTGACTTTTGCAGGTCCTGGTGCTGCATTCCTTTCTAATAACCAGAATTCAGAACAAATCTGAAGCAAGACTTGAATAATGATGTTACAGTCAGCAGAGCAGCAGGTCCCTTTCACATCCTTGTCAAGAGATCACAGGGCAGGCATCCTGGGTGGATGGAGTGATCTTAGGGTGGCTTCAGCCTCCTTGCTCCATTGCTGGGCACCCCTAGGGTGACGTCACCACTCTCAGATCATCTCTCTTGGCTGAGTTAATTTGCTTATGGGTTTTCCCTTGAGGGCTTCTGGTTGCTCCTCAGTTGCAATTTCTCTGCTGTGAGGATTTTTTCAGGCTCACATGCCGTTCTCCATGAAACCCAGACGCAGTCGCACCCCAGGGTCTCTATGCGTGGTGGCTTCATCAGCTCATCAGTCACTGTGTTGGGAGTGGTGCTCACGACAGGAAAGAGGAGGCCTTGCAGCCACCTCTGGCTGCTCTGGGCTGCACCTGCAGGAATAGCGCTGATGGAAAAGTTTCCTGATGGGAAGTTTTTCTCTTGTCTTCTGCTCAAGCACATAAACCCACCTTGCAATAATTTTAGGTCAATGCACAAAGTTCTGACATATCCTGATGTCCTCAGTATCTTGGTAGCCCTGGCTGGTGGTGCTTCATGGTCACAAACTCAGATTGCAGCCTTGGGAGAGCACCACAACCCTGACACAGAAGGAGTCCCTGGGAGAGCAGAGATGAGCAGCTCTCCTGTGCAGTGGAAGGGTGGGGGTAGTAGGAGATGTGGCAGGGACAGGAGCTGCCCTGCACTACCTGTCCCAGTGAGGTGGATGGAGCCTGACCATCCCCTCCCTGCCCCAAATTGCTGGTGACACAAGGGTGTTGCCAAGCTGGTGAAGAGGGAAATCAGGCTCACACCAACAGCAAGGGCTACCTCCCCAGTTGCAATTTCCTTAGTCACAACTGGATTATTAACTCCATCCTTATATTTTCCACGGGGGTGGCATGACTAAGAGCTTACTCTGAGGGCTGGTTGCTTCAAGAAACCTTTAAGGAGAGAAATGCTGATGGGTCTGTCAGGCTGTTTAAGTTTCAGGCCAAATCTGGGAAGCTGAATGGTTGCCATAAGATTGAGGTGCTGGCTGATATACATGACAGAGCCAGTCCAGGGTATGTAGGATGAAGTGGGCTGCCCCAAGCATCCTCCATGGCACTGTCACTAGGAGGGAATGGACATGCATACTCCACTATCTCTGAAACACCACAGTCCCTCGTAAGATTATATCTTGGACATAGACTTGCCTTGGAGAAGAACCTCCAGCTCCTATAGAAAGATCTCACATCTCTCTCTGTTCTAATCTGTGGTGAGCTGTAGATGAGATCAAGTGTTGGGAGCATTTTCACACCTCCCAAAATGCCTGGCCTATACAACAGAAATGATGAGCACAGGTTGCAGGCTTCAGGGCTCAAACACACACCAGGTCTTGCATGTCTCCCACAGCTCCCATCTGTGGCTAAAGCAGCAGCTTGTTCTTCTAGCTCCAGCCTCCCTGCAGCTGGAGGTGGGAGGTAGCAACGCCCCAACTTCCTCTGGGCCTGCTGCAGTCAGAGTCTCTCCACAGACCCTGGGGTAATTCCGCTCACCGTGCAGACCTAGGAAGGCAAGGAAGGGGGAAGAACTTTCCCACTTGGGCTGAGATGATGGGAACAAAACCTCATTTCCCCAGCACAGACTGCTGAGGTGGTGGGAACATGAGCTCAGCCCCTAGGCAATTTAATGGGCTTTAAAAAAAACCCCTTTGTATCAGATCCATTCTTCTTCCCAAAGCTTGCTGGCTCTGCTCCAAGGGGAAACCTTTGATTCTGCAAATACACCACAATTATCATCCTGAGGAGTCTCAGCTATGGGGCTCCCTGACTCCGAAAGATCAGCAGGATGCCAGAGAGGTGCTTAAATAATTTCATCCTAAGAAAGCATTGGGCTGTAAGAGCTTCCCTGTTGCTCAGAAAAAGCCAACCCTCTCCCAACAGTTTGGCTCCATTTTTCCTCCAATGATACCATCACTAGTGGCAGGACAGGCAGTGCTGTGGAAACCAGGCCACAGGGTTCCCAGTGATTTCATCAGCCCCGAGACCAGGGCTTGCAGTGATTTATGAGCTTGCGAGAATCTTGCCACAGAGTTATCTCCTCATCTCCACTTTTTATCACTGTGCAGATAGGGATTCAGC
Source organism: Dryobates pubescens (assembly GCF_014839835.1). Taxonomy (NCBI): domain Eukaryota; kingdom Metazoa; phylum Chordata; class Aves; order Piciformes; family Picidae; genus Dryobates; species Dryobates pubescens. Next base: position 18,138,375 of record NC_071616.1, on the reverse strand, counting down.
CATAGAGCTCTTCTGGGTACCATAGCAAGCTCCATCTGTTTGACAGTTGCAAATAGTTTTCTCCAGCATTTCACAGGTCCATGTGCATAGGGTGCCCTTGCCAACATCATCATCACCCAGCACCAAGAAGCTTGGCTTGGCCTGAGGGAACCCAAAACCAAAGCTTGCCAAGCATAGCACCTACTCCCTGACTCCTATCCCTTGCTCGTAACTCCCTTTAAGCTCTCTCCATCTCCTCAAGTTAGGTTTTGATGGCATTTGCATAATTTTTTTTCCCAAAATATTTTTATTTTCTCCAGATTATACAAATCCTTCTGCAGTGCTCTCCACTCCAAGGCTGGGCTTTTTGAAGGGAATTTAGAGCAGTTGTCTACTCTTCTTTCCATCAAGAGCCCAATGCTTCTTTCCTTGTCAAAATTCCCCTTTAAAGCAGGTTGTCAGTATTTTTCTGCAGCTGTTTTTCCTAGCAGTATAAATAAAGCTTTCAAGTTATAACTCATTGATGTGAGGCCAGATTCAGAGGCTGTCAGTTCCTTTGTGTATCCTCAACTTGTCTGGGGGTGTTTGGCTTTAATTTGGGATGGCTGCTTGCTTCTGGGGCTTGCTGCAAAGCTGTGCATTTAGCAGACCTCTCTTGCCATCTTCTCCTGCTTGCCAGTGATTTTTAAGCTCACAACACCACTGAACCCAGCCCCCACAAGTCCCTTGTCCTGTGCCTCCCTTTATGCAAAGGCAAAGGGTTTTGCAAGCAGGAATTTGCTCTGGCCACAGGATCACCCTCCCTTTACCGTCACAAGAGTTCCAGGGAAAGGTGCCCTTCACTCCAGCTAAGCAGCCACAACCAGTGTCCTTTCCAAGCTGCAGTCAGAGCCCTCAAGGCCCTGGGACACAAATGGAGTTTCTTCCTCATGGAAATTAATTATATGGGAAAGGCTGCTCCCCTTTGGCGACAAACTGTTATCACCAGCAGAGCGTTCAGCAGAGGCTGAAAAGGGGCCTGAAATGAAGCAGTGACTCCTCCCCATCCCCATCCTTTCTCCATGTGCTCCTCCCAGTCCTGTGCCACTCGCTTGGTCATGCTGGCATGGCCAAGCCAGCCAGTTCCCCAGATCAGCCCAAGATGAAGGGTATGGGAGCACAGAAGGCTGAGCCAGCAGTCACCAGGAGAAATGTGAAATCACAGCTTGAGCACCAACACAGCTCATCCCAGAAAGCCATAGGCAAGCAACAGGCTGAGACCTAAAATCCACTCCTATACTTTCTCAACCACTGCTGCTTACTTAGAATGCTCCAGGCATGATTCAACACTCATTATCTTCATTGTGCTGGAGATTATGCTGCAATCTTTCCAGATAATGGCTTTATTAGATCTGTATTATTTCTACATTATTTATTTACACCAGGTCTAGAACACTCTAAGCTTTCACTAGCAAAGATCCTGAGTAGAAGGAGCTATCTGGGGCCAAAAGTGCTCCTGCTGAAGAGATCTCTTTGGCTGAAGGAAGATGTCCATTTTATAGATGCCCTGCCAGATGCTAATAGCAATCGAATTTATTTCCTATGGCTTCAGCTCAGGCAATGGGTTGTTGTGTCCCTTTACCTGCTGCCAGGGCTGCTCCTGGCCAAGGGACAACCAACACCCATGGTGCAGTTACTGGGGGCTCTTTCTGGGACCCCCATAACCCCTCTGCCTCCAGCCATCCATCCTGCTTCAGCACAGAGTGTCAACAACTATATTTTGGCTCAAAGAATCTTGGACTCTTCTCCACTTCTCCTGAAGCAAGGTCTGGAAAACAAATTAGACTCCACTAATCATTCTTTTAATTGCCTGGGCTCCTGGCTTTGGCCTTGCTCATCAGCAAAGGTGACACACGAGCACTGCAAGCCAGGGGCAGCCCAGTGTACCAATCCTGGGTACAAAGACTGGTTTGAGTCAGCACTGGGAAGGGCTGCCTGGGAGGTTCTGGTGTATACACTGCCAAAATTACCCAGCCCAGGTTTTCCTCTGACTTGGCATCACTGTGGAGGATGACAGCAGGAGATGACAGCTGGTGAGTATCCATTCACCTTTGCCCTATCATTGACAACCTCAGCATGAAAACCAGGAGCTGACAACTGAATCTTTGGACAACCAGCTGCTCTCTGGGATGCAAGGGGCTTTTTTTCTGGCATGGGGTACTCAACTTTCTCTAAGTGACTCCCTTTGGCATCAGGGGTGCCAAGCGTGCTATTGGATCACACCTCCAAGTATGGATTAAAGGAGCCAACATTAGGCTGACTGGTTTCTTTGGCTCTGCCTATCAGCTCTTGGTACCAATTGCTTCTGACACTGAGTACTGCCCCACACAGCATGACACACTCTCTGGGAAGGATGCTCCAGGAATGTCCTACCACCAACCTGAGTTAAACTAGTGAAGAAGCAGAGGTGTAAACAAGTGCTTCATGCATGTTCTTGACAGCCCCAAATGCCCCTCTTCTTCCCTGTTCACGCCTGGAGGTAGGATTTCCCCTTGGGGAGTGAATGCTTGAAATGTACCCATGACACAGGCACTGTGGCTCCAACAAACCTGGCAGATACTGTGGGCTAGCCTGCATGTGTATTTCTTTGCTATTCCAAACAGTCTCTCTTGGAAGGGCTTGGACTGGAGGCAGTATACAAAAGCTGACGTTGTTTTTATTGGGCTACCGTCCATCTGCTTAAAACAGATGCCCTGAGCAATTCTGCTGGCAGGAATGAGAGGTGAAGAGATTCCTTTGGATGTGCTCAGAAAATGTTTCTGCATCCAAGACTCCTTTTAGAGATGTTTGACATCATCCATCTTTCAAGATCCTCATGTCTCTGTGGTTTAGTACAAACACTCAGCTTCAGAGGCAGGGAGGGTGAGTGGGGCAGGCAGTGCAGTTACAAGATGTCCTCGTCAGAAGTGGTGCAATTTGTAGCTGCATGGAAACACCCTAGCAGAGAAAAAGGGGACTGGGGAGTCACACCTCTCTGTTCCCAGCCCAGAGCATCCTGTCATCCCCACAGCTCTGCCCATTGCTTTGGGAGCACAGGGACAAAGCTCTAATGGAGCTACAATAGAAACCATGCTCATTTATCTTTTCTTGCTCTCTGTACTCCATATCAACGAGAGTGCCTGGTAGCAAGCTCTGGGTAATATCCCCAGGACTGTTCCTCTTTAAAAGCCCAGCTTCAGCTTTTAGGAAATGCCAGCAACCTATTGCCCCAGTGCTGTCTCTAACTAAAGCTCTAGTTGGCTCAGAAAGGATGACTTGACTGGTACTTTCTTCTGAACCACAGGACCAGAGTGGGTCAGTGTGAGAGGAGGGACCCGGACATCACTCCCTGCACTGCGCCTCCAACTCAGCTTCATTCTAAGTGAAAAGTTCGTAAACTGGACATTCAACTTACTATGGCTTTACACAAGGCTGTCCACAGCCATGGCTGCCAGGGAACTATCAGATGGTCTTGTGGCTCTGCAGAGAAACCATGAGTCTAAGGGAAGGGTTCTTGATTGCATTTTGGCCCTGGGAAGTTATGTTGGACAAATTGCTGTATAATCACTGTGCAATCCAGCCTGCAGAATGATCCTGCTGCTTTGGAGCCTCGTATTTGATCTCCTTTGTCCCTGTGAATGTGTCCAAGACCACAGCAGCCTCTGCTTGCAGAATGGTTCTTATTGTTCTCTTTGTTCATGTGTCTGGGCTGTTCCTCAGCCTCCTCTCTCCTTCATGCAAAGAGACAAACTCTGCGTGGTGAAAAAGTATCTTTACAGCTTGACTCTAAAGATGAGCTCAGCCACAAAAAAAAGAAAGAGTATGTAGTTTGCTGAATATTACATCTTTCTGTGATCCAGGTGACAGGTGGTGACAGGTACCCGGAGCTCACATGGCAGATTAGCCGCTTTTAACGTCAACCAGGATCTACTCACTCATGCCCACCAGAAGCTGCTTTGTGCTAATGCTAATACCATTGGATTGGGCATTTTGGCTGATCTATCAGTTCCTCCTAAAGTGCAGACCCTTTTTGTTTGAATAAATCCACAATAACACCATAAATCAGCTTGGAAGAGAAACAAATAATCTGAGGGACATGAGAAATATAGCGCTGCATTTCAATTCTTTTTCCCGCTCTTTTGGATACAAAAGCTTTTACATGCCTTCATGCTAAAACACATCTAGAATCTACATAGATTTTAAAAGTTCTTAACTTACAGACACTTTCTTGTGAGCATGGAACTGAAGTCTGTGCTTTTTGAAACCAAGCCTCCAGCTTTGCCAAAAAAAAACCCAACCCACAGTCCCTCCAATTTCTCGATCAGCCCTTTCCACTTCTCATTTTGGACTGGTGTGCAACACTTCATCCTAACACTATCGGCACAAACTCTATACTCTGTTGAGTGTACAGTTTCAAAGCAAAACCTCAAACAAACCTCAGCTTGCTCTGAAAACCCATCTTCTCTTAATCCTCTTCGTGAAGAACCTGTAGGAAGATGTCAGATTAAACAAATGAGAACTCTGGCACAGGTGGGTTAGAGTAGGCTGAAGGAGTCATCAAAGTTACAACTCGAGATGGCTAATCTGTTAGTGAGTACCAAGCAGATTATTTTTACTTTCCGTTTTCAAAATAAGAGAATGAGATTATTGGTTGGGCCTTGAGGCAGGATGCCTCATCAGCGGTGGTAAAACAAAGGTGATGTGGAGCTTACTGGTACACAGAGCAAGGTGTACCATTAAGCCTGAGTCACCACTTCCACCAGGAGCAGGATTCAAGGATGGTGCAGTAAGGCTGTGCATGCACCAGAGCTGCTCACTGCCACGGGGCCAGGTGCCATCAGCGCCTGCTGAAGGCCTTGATCATGCGCTGGCTGAGGCATGCACAACTGGTGAGACAGGTTGGAAACTGCCGGCTCAAGGCTGGATGTGCGCTTTGGCTTTCCCATCTGCCTTGCTGGGAATTGCTCTTTAGACTTGTGTGGGTTGGAAAACAGAGATTTTTATTACTCTTTTAGGTCTTGTTACTTTTTTTGCACTGAATTAAACAGGGGAAATCACTGCTGTTCAAGTCTCACAGATATGCAGTGCTGTTATCTCATTCCCCAAATCATGAGGTTTTTCACTGCTTCGTGTTTTGGGTTTTGTTTGTTTGTTTGTAAGTAACAGAAGTTGGCTCTCTTGGGGTTTTGTGCTTTCTGGATATGCCTTGGCTTTTTCCCCTGCACATATAGCAGCAGAAGCAACCTCTTCTGCAAAAGTTAGAACCTGTAACATAATTACCTAACTCCAGAAACAGGAATTTATAAAAAAACTCACTTCCTAAAGACCCAAATTAAACCTCTGGACATGGGCAGTATAGGTGAGAGCAGTCGTTTTGGTGCACAGGGGCCAAGCTCTTTCTGACCTGATCTCACTGCTTTTAGCAGAGAACTCTTTGTCACTGACATTGCTGGGCATCTTATATTTGATCTGCAAACTGAGGAGGGGAAAAAATGCACAAAAGCAACTGATTTTCAGAGTGGCCTCTCCTCTGCCTTGTGTCAAAGCTTCTTCCCACACTGCAGAAAGCAGCATAACCCTCCAAATGTTGCACTTCTGTTTTCAAGTGATGCCAAGGTGAACTGTCCTCCAAGGTAACATGGTTTGCACATTGCCCACCCAGTTTTTCACACACTTGTCTGCCAGAGAGGAAGAGCTGGTGCTGCATTCCCCAAACTAGTTGCTGGAACAGGAGCACCAAAGCAAGGGAAAGTCCTCAGCAGAGGGACAACGGAACAACAACCACTGTCTGGCTAAGCCTCGAGTGTCCCTTCAGTCTGTTCAGCTCACAGAGCAAGAGCAAAGAACCAACCTCCTTTCCTTTCGCGCCTTTGCCTTCCCATATCAAACCTCCGCTGATGGAGGTGGGGGAAGGGGGGTTTGGAGCACCCCGTAACATGTATTCACTGAAAATATACATAATCGGTATACTCCCAAATACTCCTTTCTTGTATACCACCCACACAAAACATTTACTTTGGCCTACCGGGTACAATGGTGCCCCGAGGGAAGCTGAATTAAGCCCTGGTGATTAGTTACAGTGCATAGCACTTCCCAAAGACAATCACTGTGATTTATGACTGCTGACATGACAAAAGATTTTGTCTGGTAGTGAGGAGTGATGGCTGGTGTCCCTCTAAATGCTTATCATTTCTGTCAGCTTAATTGAATCCTGTTAACAGATGCAACGAAACCGAGAAACTTTTCTCCTGCTAGCAGTCCTCATTGGGGCAGCAAAGCCTGGTGTTGGCCTCATTTCCCTGTTCTCAGTATTTTCCTTTGAAGTCAGAAGGCGCAGAAATGACCTTCCTAAAATAGATAACCTACAGAAGCACCATATTGTTCATGCATTTGATGCTGGGACACCTGGCAGGAGAGCGGCCTCCTAGGATGTGTGCTAAGAGAGGACTCTCAGAGAGTTGCTGCAGTTTTCCACCATGGATTGATAAGAGATGATTCCCGCCAGCCTCGCAGCATGTGCAAGGGATGTTTGCGGTCCCGGCGGTTCCCGATGTGTCCTTCAGTCAATACTCAGAGAACCTGAGTTTAAGTCCAACTCAGAGCCTTGCCCTCCTCTTGAGGATTTTGAAGCTCTTTGGATCAGTTGAGCAAAAATCTAGATAACTGTGACAGCAAGGGTATGCCTTGCAAGGCATTTTGGGAGCGGCTTCTCTTATGTTGAAGAGCTCTGGCAGACGGTGTGGAGGAAGCCAGGCATTTCTGGCAGGCAACTGGGATCTGTGCAGGAGATCCCACCCGCTTTGAGTAGCCTGAGTGCTGCGAGAGGGCAACTTTTGCTCAGCACCCAAGAGAGCAGCAAACCCACCGGAGTCAGGTGGAGGGATAAAGCTAATTACTTCAAATCTGCTGTGTGCAGGAAGAGGCTAAAATGTCGGAGACAGTTTTAACCAGGGTTCCTCCATAGCAGCAATGGAAGCCTCTGTCCCAGAGTGACTTTTAGGAAAGGTTGTTATGCGTACAGCAGGTCCTCTTGCAGCAGCTGAGCTGGGCTAGTCTCTCATCCAGCTTTGTGCACCAGGGTGGTATCTTTTTCTCAGGAAACCGTGGAACTGGGTAGAATTTAAATTATACCCCAGAGAAGCTGGCTCACTCCTCCAGTGGAGGGCATAATGAAGGAGTTGGGATTCCAGTTATAGCTCAGCCCAGCAGATGTAGCTGATTTTGAAGATGATAAAAATACAGCCTTGTCTCAGGAATGCTGCAGAACTGAGGCATGTGGAGGGGGGGGGTTCTTTTTCAGAGCAGTTCTTTAACTCTGGCCATACTGTGCAACAGTTGTGCCTATTGGAAAACCAATATTTACAGAGCAAACAGAGATGGGACGTGGGCTGAGTGCCATCCAAACAGGTAGCAGGACTTGCTCTGTCAAATGCCCACACCTCAAACTGTGGAAAATGTTACTATTCTCTCTTTTGGGATAGGAGCAGTTTTTCATTACCAGTGATGTGTTCTGTTTTATTTTTACTTGCTTCTCAAGGCCTGCTCGCAACACAGGAGATAGCCACTGAAATACCGGAAGCTACACTGTATACTCTTCTATGCTACTCATGACTCCCCTCTTCTGATCAGAATTAAAGGTCTGATGCAGAGAATTAGCCATCCCTCAAATAAAAGCAATTTTTCTCAGAAAGTAATCAGAACTGACACTCTAAATATAATGAACTTTCAGCACAACTTGAGCTCCTACTTGACCTCAATCTGTGTATCAGAGACGTCCTCAGGGTTCCTGCAACACTACTACCTACAGAGACCTTCCGAGGAAGCAAGCACTGCCCTGGAAGGGGCGTGCCACTGCTGGGGTGGGGCTCAGAGGGGACAAACACAAACCCAGCTATGTGGGCTTGGTATCTTGCTGGTCCACAAGGCACTGCTAACAGAGGAATGTGCTGCAGGTAGAGCAGCACGGCTGTTCTCTCTTTACCTGGATACCATGTTGACTCCACGTCCTCCTGTTTTGCAACAAGACTCGTGAAGCTGGCTATGAAACACTGCCTAACACTGCATTTCCTCCTCTTGCAGAAGCAGCTCACAGCTGTACAAACCCCATTCTCTCTGTAATCTCTATTTACACAGTACAGTGATAAAGAAATTCCTCAACAATCACTTAGTCGCTCTGTGGGCTGACACCCACCATCTTCACTCAGCCCAGCTCAAGGCAGCACAACATGCAAACCCACCGCATTGCTGTGTGGAGTAGGGAGGGACCGTGACATGAAATAAGATCTGCACCAAAGTCTTTTCCTAAGTGTGATGAGTGAGCAGCCCAGTGTGCTGAAAATGTCCTCCTCCAAACAGGTAGGATGATGATGAGAGGAAAGGCAGTCCCACCTTCTGGAAGTCAACATGTGATTGAAGCTCTTGCCAATTTTCACCACATGATTTGAACCAAGACTCCTGCTTTTGTGTGGGTTTCTGCTGTAAATTCTGCTGGTTGACAGCAGCAGTAGGGTGCCACTAGCAGACGTCCCATCCCCAATGCAAATTGGCCAGCTCGTGAAAGTGAGCTCTGAGTGAAAAACTGGAGTCCTGACACTACTTTTAAACAGGCACCATGACCAGGAATCGACACCTCTCTTTTTCCAAAAGGGGAATCAGCACGGAGATCTGGAAAGCAGGAGAAAATGCATAAACAAATATCATGGGCTGAAATTGTAACGCACACTCATTTGACGCTTGAGATGCTAGAGCACTTCCACTGAGCAATCCCACACTGTCAGCAGCTGTTGGTCCCGCAGGTTGCATTTCCCAGTGATGTTAACAGGAACTGCAGAGTCCCTGGTAATTTCAGTCAGCAGTGGAAGTCCTAGGTGTAGCAATTTTTACCTGTCCTCTTCCTCCTATATTCAGGTCTACTAGTGACACAAGAATGGAAAGGAGAGCCTGAACACTGCAAGTCCAAACCCAAACCATGTAGTTATAACTGCCAAATGAATGATACTTTTTTTGTCAGAAGTCTTATTTGCTTTGTCTGCCTGAATCAAGAAGACTGCATCTCAAAGCTGTCATTCTCAAACGTCAACATATTGCACTGTGTCCCCTGCTGCCCCCAGGGGGATTTGGTATTTACTCAAAGGATCGATCCTTCCATGCAGATGGACAGTAATAATGATGGAAGGAAAAACAGAGGCAGGACCACAGAGGTAGGACCCCGCAGTAGAGAGGAGGCAAGCGTGGAGACTTTGATACAGAGAAAGGAGACGGTGACTGCAAGCAGGACCTGAAGAAAGGGAGGGATGGAGGCAGGGTACCACTCAGGGCATGCTTATGATGAGTGCAATGAACTAAGTCCACCCTGTGGCAGTGAGGAACTCTCTAGTGTATACAGGCAGTATCGCTTGGCCATCTTACACATTCCCCGGATTTCAGGAGACTAGCTCTCGGGTTATGGAAAAACACAACAGATTCTCCCCACAACAGATATGGAAGAGAACAGCTATCTGCAGAAGGCCCTGCACCCTTGCAGGTTATCTTCCACTCCTGCCACACCATGTAGGATCCCATGATGAACTGATAGCAGGCAAGCAGCTACCTGACCTCCTGGCGCAGGGGACAAAGTGGGAGAATGTGGGACACAGAAAGGGAAGGGAAATCCCTGGGCAGCAGCCCTCTGCCAGGAGCAGCAGCATCCTCCTCTCAAGACCACAGTGGCTACAAAGATGCCTGTGCTTAGTGCAGGGGGCTTGCACCAGATGACCTTTCAAGGTCCCTTCCAACCCAATGCCTGCTATGAGTCTCTGATCCTGTGATCCTACGATTCTATGAATCTTGGATTTTTGCCCTGCTTTCCCTTCACACTGGTGCAAGCATGGTGACAACATTCCTTGGGCCCTGAGACCCTTGTCTTCACCAGGTTTGGATGGATAATCTGACCATACCAGAGATTCTCCAGTGAGCTGGTACTGCAGAAGTGTCCATTCAAGCCATGGAGAAGAGGGTGCTCTAGCAGCTGGGGGAGCTCCCCACTGAGAAATCTCCACCCGCCTGGTGAAAGCACCGAGAGCACAGCCATGACCAGAAGCACAGAGGCCTGTCCTGCCGGGGGGGGTGGTACATTGTGGGTCTCAGGGCTTGGTGGCCCGGGGCAGCTGTGACTTGCTGAGCCAGGCTGGGGTGGAGGGCCGGAGCTGGTCATCGGGCACAGCTGCGATGTGCTGTGGCATTTGTGACGTCACAGGGGATGGGTGGGCAGGGGAGTTTGTGATGTCGTAGGGGATGGGTAGGCAGGGGAGTTTGTGACATCGTAGAGGATGGGTGGGCAGGGGATGCTATAAACGTGCCAGAAGGCAGTGTTGCCCCCAGCTTGGTGTGGACCAGCAGTAAGTGCGGATGTGGAGGGAGGTTGGGGGGGATGAGGGCAGGGGAAGAAACACAGGTCCCTGGGGTTGGGTTCTTACCCTGCATCGAGGGCAAAGCTACTGGAGAGCAGCATGGTCGGGGCACAGTGCCACTGGCACCGGGGCTGGGTGCAGGCCTTGCAGCCTCCCAGCTGCCTGGCCCCACTCTTCACTGCCCCTAGCTCCCTGTGGCTCCCATGCCCACCTCCATCATCTCCAGGTAGGGGAGGCTATAAATGTGCCACAGGCAGCATTGCCCCAGTTTGGCCTGGAGCAGTAGTAACTGCAGGTGTGGGGGAAGGCTGGGCTGGATGAGGGCTGGGTCAAAAACACAGGTCCCTTGTAAGTGTTGGGTTGTTAACCTGCATTGAGGGCAAGGCCATGCCCACCCCCATCATCTCTAGGTCCCTCACTCCCAGCCCCACTGAACCCCTTCTCTCTCTCTCTCTCTCCTTTGCAGGCCATGGCTGCCATGGTCGTCGTACATGGCTTGTCATCTGTACTGCAATCCCTCATTCTGGGGGCAAAAAAAGTTGGTTATGAGCTGGATGAGTACACAAAGGAGCATATGAAGCAGCGTGAGGAGATGCTGAGCAGGAAGATGGCTCATCTGCTGAGAGAGGTGGAGGAACTGGAGCAGAGGAGCCAGCAGCAGGGCAGTGTTGCCTGGACAACAATGCTCTTAGCTGCCTTGCAGCAGTGGCAGTTCTGGGCCATTGCCGGCTTCCTTCTCCTGCTCTTGGTGCTCTGCTGGAGGCTCAAGAAATGGAGCCGTGAGCCAGCCAGCAGCAGAGAGAAAGAGCATTGTGGCAGCTACCCAGAGCCTGGGCAAGAAGAAGAGGAGCTGGAAGAGGAAGAAGAGGAGCTGCAGAAGGAAGAAGTTGATGGAGAAGATCCTGATGAGGTGAAGCATACGGACAGGCTGCTGGCTAAGCACATCCACTGGCCAGTGCAGGAGCTGTCCTGCAGAAGCTGGCTGGTGAAGGAGCTGGTGGAGGAAGTCATCCAGGTGTACCAAGAGCTCTCCTCAGATACTCATTTCCCAGTGATGCAGCCACCCATTGGGATAGGCAGCACCTACGAAGGTTGGAGTCATCATGGGGATGATGCTGTCTACCGCCTGCTGGTGCCACTGAAAGCCGGTCGTGGCCACTCCTTCTGCTTGAAAGAGAGCATCGAGGAGCAGAGGCCAAAGAGGACTTTCCGGGCCAAAGTGCAACTGAAGTGCACCTGCACAACAGAAGAACCGGCGGAGAACATGCCATGCTTCCTCCACCATCCTGACAAGAGGCAGAGGAGACATCGGTGGGAACACCTCCTCAGCGTGCTCTGCACCAGCTCCTACCTAGATGTGCACAAAATCGTCGCCTGGTTCCAGGACTTCGTGAGATCGATCTGGGGCGTGAGGCCTAAGATGTGTCACTACCATCTGAAGATGCTGCCCTCCCCACGCTCCTGCAAGCTGCAGCTGACAGATAGCCTGGGGAGAACCTTTGTCACTGAGCTGATATTTGGGCTGCAGCAAGGTGACTCGGACATCTTCCTGTGCAGCCGCAGTAGAGAGGCCACCTTGACCACGAGCACGACATGGTCAGCGAGCTGTGCTGTGGCAGAGGCAAAGTCCTTCCAGCATGTCGCCAGGCAGGTGCCACGTGGCAGCTACCACCTGAAGTGCCTGCGTGTCTGCACCCAAATCCTGGCAGGCACAGGCTTTTCAAGTGCTGCCATGAAGGCCCTTGTGATGCACCTCCTGACCACCACACCCCTGTCAGGCTGGTGCAGGGGAGCTTTTGTGGAACGGCTCAAGGACATCATGCAGTACCTGCACTGCTGCCTGGAAAGGAAACATCTCCACCACTTCTTCCTTGGCAATGACAACGTGCCTGAGGAGATAAGCTTGCCCGCTGCCTATGAAATGGCTGAGCCTCTCAATCTTTTCCAGGGCCTGGCACAGAATCCAGCATGTGAGACCAAGTCCAGCTCAGGATGTTGGACAGTAGGAGGCAACCATGCTTGCAACGTCCCCACCCCACATCTCCATGCTTCAAAGGGGACACATTACAGGTGGGGTTGCTATAAATGCGCCAGCTGGCATCATTGCCACAGTATTGCCTGGGCCAGCAGTGAGGGCTGCAACAGGGTGTGGGAAGAAGTGCAGGTCCCTGGGTTTGGTTTCTCACACTGCATAAAGGGCCTAGACCCTTTCAAGAGCAGCTTGGGAAGGGGCAGGGTGTGAAGACATGGGCTGGGCAGGGCTGGGATGGGCACAGGCTCTGCTGCCTCCCAGCTGCCTGGCCCCTTCTCCCTGCTCCTAGCTAATGTGGCTCACGTGCCCACCCCCATCATCTCCAGGTCCCTCGTTCCCAGCCCCACGGAACCCCTTCACTCTCTCCCTTGCAGGCAGTGGCTGCCGTGGTTGCCACACACGTCTTGGCATCCGTTCTTAAATCCCTCATTTGGGAGTACAAAACCTTGGATGTGAACTGGATGAGGACACAGAGGAGCGGATGGAGCAGCGTGAGGAGATGCTGAGCCAGGAGATGGCTTGTCTGCTGGAGGAGGTGGAAGTTCATCTTCCAGATGAACTCTGCAGGAGCAGGGCAATCTTGCCTGGAGAGCCATGCTCTTAGCTGCCTTCCAGCACTGGCGGTTCTGGGCCATTGCCGGCGTCTGTCTCCTGCTCTTGGTGCTGTGCAGGTGGCTCAGGAAATGGATGCATGAGCAGGCCTGCAGCAGTGACAAGGAGAGCTTCAGCAGCCAGGCACAACTGCAGGAGGAGCAAGAAGAGGAGCTGCAGGAGGAAGAAGGTGATGGAGAAGATCCTGATGATGGGAAGCATCTGGATGGGATTTTTGCCAAGCACATCCACTGGCCAGTGCAGGAGCTGTCCTACAGGCGCTGGGTGGTGAAGGAGCTGGTGGAGGAAGTCATCCAGGTGTACCAAGAGCTCTCCCCTGGTACTTATTTCCCAGTGATCCAGCCACCCATTGGGGTAGGCAGCACCTACGAAGGTTGGAGTCATCATGGGGATGATGCTGTCTACCGCCTGCTGGTGCCACTGAAAGCCGGTCGTGGCCACTCCTTCCGCTTGAAAGAGAGCCTCATGGAGCAGAGGCCAGAGAGAACTTTCCGGGCCAAAGTGCAACTGAAGTGCACCTGCACAACAGAAGAACCGGCGGAGAACATGCCGTGCTTCCTCCACCATCCTGACAAGAGGCAGAGGAGACATCGGCGGGAACACCTCCTCAGCGTGCTCTGCACCGGCTCCTACCTAGATGTGCACAAAATGGTCGCCTGGTTCCAGGACTTCGTGAGATCCATCTGGGGCGTGAGGCCTAAGATGTGTCACTACCATCTGAAGATGCTGCCCTCCCCACGCTCCTGCAAGCTGCAGCTGACAGATAGCCTGGGGAGAACCTTTGTCACTGAGCTGATATTTGGGCTGCAGCGAGGTGACTCGGACATCTTCCTGTGCAGCTGCAGTAGAGAGGCCACCTTGACCACGAGCACAACATGGTCAGCGAGCTGTGCTGTGGCAGAGGCAAAGTCCTTCCAGCATATCGCCAGGCAGGTGCCACGTGGCAGCTACCACCTGAAGTGCCTGCGTGTCTGCACCCAAATCCTGGCAGGCACAGGCTTTTCAAGTGCTGCCATGAAGGCCCTTGTGATGCACCTCCTGACCACCACACCCCTGTCAGGCTGGTGCAGGGGAGCTTTTGTGGAACGGCTCAAGGACATCATGCAGTACCTGCATTGCTGCCTGGAAAGGAAACATCTCCACCACTTCTTCCTTGGCAATGACAACGTGCCTGAGGAGATAAGCTTGCCCGCTGCCTATGAAATGGCTGAGCCTCTCAATCTTTTCCAGGGCCTGGCACAGGATCCAGCTGCCCAAGCCAAGGCACTCTGTGAGTTCAAGGTGATTTATGATAGGTTCTTAAGGCTGCTCGTCTCTGGACAACGCTTAGAGATCATTATGTCCGGAGCTGTTTCCCAAACTCACAGCTCATGGCAGACCAGCACCTCACAGAAAAAGAAGGGAGGGGGGAAAAAAAAGAGGAGATCACAGGAAACAGGAAGGAGAGGAACAACTCTGTGCAGCAGTCCTCTGCCAAGAGACACGGCATCATCCTCTCGGTGATGTCCCCAGCACAGGAGCTGGTGTGGACTCCAACGACGACAAAGAAGACTTCTGCCCTGCCGCTCCCTTGCCCTGGCTGTGGCCCGGATGAACTCCTGCTGGCAGCTCCAGCTGAGCAGGGGCCAAGCCTAGTGGCTTCTGTCAGAGACTTCTCTCGTGCACGGCACGGTGCCGTTGGGACTGGGTGCGGGCCTTGTGACCACCCAGCTGCCTGGCCCTATCTTCTATCTGCCCCCAGCTCCTCCTCACTGCTGCTCCCGTCCTCACTCCCACCACCGCCAGCTCCCTCCGACACTGCCCCACTGAACCCTTTCCCTCCCCCTTCAGTTTTCCCCATTCCCCACCTGGCTTCCCTGTTAGACTGTGTTGCATGAAAATAAACTGCCTCACATATGCCCTGAACCAGACAATGGAGCGGGAGCTCCAGGAGGTCTGGTTTTCCAGGACATTGCCCACATTGCCCAGGCCTGTCTGAACTTGTCCTGGGGTCCAAGTGGGCCAGGTTTTTGTGCCTTTGGCCATGTTTGGAGAAAACCTGATTCTATAGGTTGAAGTATCAGGTTTCTATCTCTCAATCTTTGGTGCCACCGGGCCTCACTGTCACAGGAAGTCTACAAATGCTAGAGGTGAGCAATTTGCCTTGTTTTACTGGAAGAAGTAACAAGAGCCACTGCCTCTGAATTCAGGTTGCAGCTAACTAACCCCTCTCCATAGCAGGTAAAGCTACAAGAGCTGCAGAGCCCAGAGCTGCAGGGACGAGAGCTGCTCAAAACCCTGAGCACCGAAGGTACCCAAATCACAGCCCGCCCAGACAGGCGTATCATCTGCCTGCCTGCACCGTGCCAGGGACACATCCTGGGAAGGGGCAGGGCATGAAGATATGGGCTGGGCAGGGCAGGGCTGAGCTGAGCTCAGCTGGGCACAGGCTCTGCTGCCTCCCAGCTGCCTGGCCCCTTCTCCTCCCTGCCCCTAGCTAATGTGGCTCACATGCCCACCCCCATCATCTCCAGGTCCCTCGTTCCCAGCCCCACGGAACCCCTTCACTCTCTCCCTTGCAGGCAGTGGCTGCCGTGGTTGCCACACACGTCTTGGCATCCGTTCTTAAATCCCTCATTTGGGAGTACAAAACCTTGGATGTGAACTGGATGAGGACACAGAGGAGCGGATGGAGCAGCGTGAGGAGATGCTGAGCCAGGAGATGGCTTGTCTGCTGGAGGAGGTGGAAGAACTGGAGCAGATGAACTCTGCAGGAGCAGGGCAAACTTGCCTGGAGAGCCATGCTCTTAGCTGCCTTCCAGCACTGGCGGTTCTGGGCCATTGCCGGCGTCCGTCTCCTGCTCTTGGTGCTGTGCAGGTGGCTCAGGAAATGGATGCATGAGCAGGCCTGCAGCAGTGACAAGGAGAGCTTCAGCAGCCAGGCACAACTGCAGGAGGAGCAAGAAGAGGAGCTGCAGGAGGAAGAAGGTGATGGAGAAGATCCTGATGATGGGAAGCATCTGGATGGGATTTTTGCCAAGCACATCCACTGGCCAGTGCAGGAGCTGTCCTACAGGGACGAGAGCTATTCAAAACCCTGAGCACCGAAGATACCCAAATCACAGCCCGCCCAGACAGGCGTATCATCTGCCTGCCTGCACCGTGCCAGGGACACATCCTGACACAGCAGCGTCCGCACGCAGATGCCATCCAAATGTGGTTTCCCAAAATCTGTTAAGATTTAGCCCATTCTATGTCTGTATGGGAACATGTGCCACCTTCTTCATATCTTTCATTAAGTCATGCACAACATTTCCTTCATTGTCTATTTCTAAACAGCAATTAGTAAGGATAAATTTGCCACATACTCCACCTTTTTGAGCTAATAAATTATCTAAAGCAAATCAGTTTTGATATATTGCAGTCTGTCTTTGAGTATCCTGTTTGGGTGGGAAGCTCAAAGCATCGCCTATTTTGTTAACTACTATTTCTAATACAGCTTGCAATCTTACAATTCTGTTAAGCATATAGATAGGATTGCAGCAACCCCAAGATCCATCTTCTGCCCAGGTGGCCAGGTCATAATAAGCTATTATTCTTTCTGGAGGCCACTCATTTTCTTTCCAGTTTCCTATGTCTAAATCTCTCCTAATTCTTCATAATTCTAGTATTTCCCCCTGGGCAATAGGTAACAGGAATAAACTGGGTCTTATAGTTCCCAACACACAAGACCCTGTCCAGTCCCTAGGTAACCAGGCATATGCTAATTTACCACAAATCCAATAGTATCCGTCTGGTGCTGGCCATCCTTTTGAAATTGATCTACCATCTGTCCACTTCCTCCCTTCTTCAGGCACTATCCCAGGATTTCCCCATGAGGTCCAATTTGATGATGTTTTATTCCATTCATAGCCTCCTTCACAGACTAAGTTCCCTACTGGAGTCTTCCCTTGTAATTTTTGCCAGCAGGTTCGACCATGGTTTGCAATATCCATTGAGTCTTCCTGTTACCTTTCATTTCCTTCCATATCGATGAATTAGAAATATCAACCTCCATAGATTCCCAAGGCCACTGATCACCTTGATTAGTACCTTCACAAACACAACAGTTAGTTACTCTTAAGGCTTTGGCAATATTTTCAGCAAGGTTTATAAATAAATTCTTAGCAACAGTTGGAATCTCATACTTGGTCCTTGTTTCTATTTCATGATAAAAAGAATTGAACAATAATCTTTTTGTGACAGGTTCCCTAGTCCTTTCAATAATCCTTATATCTAAATTGGCCCCTGGATTGTCTCCTTGTCCCCAAATCACAATCCCATATTGGGCATCCCTCTGCTTCCACTCACCTAGATTGTAAATAGTGAGCTTTACTGGATTACAGTTTCCTAAGTCACAATCTTCCTGAGCTAGGCCTTTCTCTTGCTTACTGTGATATCTTACCCAACTCATTGCTCCACAAGGGAAAGAATGATCATCACTGGCAGCATCACATGCATCAAATTCAACAGCTAGTGGTTTACTGAGATTTGTGGTAATACCACTTTGCTCTATCAACCTTCCTTTCTCATTATTAGTTCTTACTTCTATCCATCACTGATAGGGTACTTCTTTAGGATCATAACAGGTTATTTTTCCACTTTCATTACACTGGGCATACTCAGTCTGATTTATATAGCAAGGATTTAATTTTTCCCCCTTGTGTGATATACCAGAGTCTGACTTACTAGCCTTCCTTGTCGAGTTGTAACAACACAGTCGTTACAATTTTGTGCAGGTCCGAGTGTCAACCAAAACGTTATTATCAGGAGAGGTCCAGTTAGGGCCATGTTACTCAGCAGTCACACCTTAAGGGATTGCTGCCCTCAGTAGACTTTCTTGAGCTGCAGTACTGGTCTCCACTCCGGCCTTGCCCTCTTCAATTCCTTTTAGGGTTGACTAGGACTTGCTCTTTTCCAGGCTTATTCCTTAGCCTTTTCAGTTTCTTCTACTAATAGCAAATTGCCGAGATGTACTTCTCAATTTGACTTTGAGTTCCCAGGGTCTCTTACGGTTAAAATTCTCAAACTAGATCGATGCCTTACCCTATGGCGACACCTACAGGCTATCAATACAAAATGTTCACCTGCTCGTTAAGAGCCCGTATGAGATTCCAAATGTCTCCCTTGATTATTACAGTACTTAAACTTAGATAAATATATATATACTCCCAATTATGACATGAAATTTATATAGCTGATCAATTGGTATATAGATGCCTATAATATCATGCTTGTATGCTATGCCATTCTGATGGGAGCACTACTCACCACAGTGGAATAAAATTTTCCTCTCCACACTCGATGTCTGTAATCATGAAAGATCTTGCTCAATACAATAACCTCTTTTTTAAATAGTCCTCAAAAGCCTGTTCTCTAAGTTGTGATAATTCAATGTGATTTACAGCTGATCTAAAGTCCTGTAAGGATTCAATTGAAGTAGTCAATCGATCTGACACAAATCGCTCTAATGTAAATATCTCAATTACCAATGGTTCACAATACCAGCATGCAGACAATCTGCACAGTCCAGGCTGTACGTTTCTCCACAAACTCTCACAACAGGACAAAAACCCATTACCCAAGGATTACATTCATGTCCATGGTGGTGACATTGACCCCTTTCCCAGAAAGTCTCAGGACCACAGTGTTCATAACACTGCAAGTAAAACCAAAACCAATCAGAGGACTCCAGTGTGGTCTGTTAATGCCGCTGAAATGTCATCTGTAATTCTCCAGGAGCAGAGGTGACTTGCCACTCCTTTATTGGACCCTTTACTCATGAAGCATGAGTCCAACCTTTTTCTTCATCTTTCTCATTCCACTTAATTTTTTCCGTTGTTAATTTCTCATATAAAAACTTTACTTCTCACTGAACCCTTCAATCCAGGATCTACAATATCCTAATAGTCCTAGAAACTGTCTTACCTCTTTCTTTGATTTTTGTGGTGGCAAAGCTAGAATTCCCGATACCCTGTCTTGATCTAATTTCTTCTTTCCCTGACTAAGCCAGTGGCCCAAATATTTTGCCTCTTTTCCCACAAATTGTAATTTAGATCTTGATACTTTTAACCCTTTTTCCCCAACAAAATTTAGTAGTTCTATGGTGGTTTTTCTAGTTTCTTCCTCAGTCCTTCCTGCCACTAATAAATCATCCACATATTGTAATAATTTGGTTTCCCCTTTTGCTTCAAAGGTCTGCAACAACTTCTCTAATGTTTGTCCAAATAAATTAGGGGACTCTGTAAACCCCTGAGGCAACACTGTCCATCTAAGCTCTTTGTTTCCTCCCTGTATCAAGGTCTTCCCACTCAAAGGCAAAGTAATCTCAAGATTTCTCATCCAGGGGACAAGTCCAAAAGGCATCCTTCAAATCAATCACACTATGCCATGTATGCTGTGGTGTCAAGTGACTCAGTAAAGTATAAGGATTAGCCACCACAGGAAACTTAGCTATAGTCCTCTGATTCACAGCTCCAAGATCCTGCACCAGTCTGTATGATCCATCTGCTTTCCTTACTGGTAAAATGGGAGTGTTATGTGGAGACATACATGGTTCTAATGTTCCTTGTTTAATTAGTCTATCTATTACTGGCTTGAACCCCTTTCTTCCCTCCAGAGGAACAGGGTTTTGTCTGACCCTAATAGGTTGCTGTGGATCTACCATCTCTACTGAGAGAGGCTCCATTTCCAGTTTTCCTGACTCTCCTTCACTATACCAGACCTGAGGATTCTTCCTCATCTTCTGTAGTTAGAATGTACAACTGAATCTTTAACTCCCCCCCTTGGCTCTTAATATTAAGTCCCAGCCTCACAATCAAATCTCTCCCTAATAAATTAGGTTTGGCTTCAGGGACCAACAATAGACCATTAAGACAAAACCGTTTTTTTCTGATTCTATTTCTACATCTTCTAAAATAGGAACCTTAAAAGGTTCCCCTTTTGCTCCTACTACGGTCATATTCTTTTTCCCTGCTTTAACCCCTTTTGGTAGTTGTCTGATAGTTGATTTCTCAGCTCCTGTATCTACTAAAAATTGTACTTCTTCTTTCCAATAATTTTATCAAGGGCTCATTTGATGTTTGGGTCCCCAAAATATACAGCCCCTGACACCCCTAGTCTTCCTTAAAAATTTTCCCCTCCTGCTCTTTCTTTCTACAATACTTCTGTATGTGTCCCTTCTTGTTACAATAGTAATAAACAGGAACTTGCCCAGATTTTTCTGTTTCTCCTCCACGTATCTGTCACTCCCCTCTTTACTTTTGGCTTGCTTTCTCTTCTACTTACTTTCTGGCTTTTCCTAGTGTTGCAGTTTGAGCTGGGTGCCCCTTGCTGTGTTTACTTCCTGTGTCCAGAAATCCAGCCCAGAGGGGTGGACACAGGAAACTGTGTATTTCTTACCATAATTCTTTGCACCACTATAAGATCCAGTGCGGGGTCTAGCACTTTCTCTTTTCTTCCTCCTCCATCAGCCGGTAACTGGGGGAGATGTCTGCTGGCTTTGGGCCTGCTAGGCCCAAGGCCACGGGGGGATGGGCAGTCTCAGACCTGGCCAGATGAGACTAGCCCAGCAGAGGGAGGAGGAAGAAGGAGCCCTGGGGATCTTGGGTGTACCCTCAGGTGGGAATGGGATGTCTCTGGGTTTGTTTTGGGATTTTTCTTTGTCACTCTGCTTTTGCTTTTCTGTAAACATTCACTGCTTTCTATTTAAACTTTCATCACTTTTGCAATCCGTTTGCCTTGAGTGTTTATTCCTGCCCGTGGTGGGGAGAGGGGGCTGCCTCAACCCAGCACACCTAACAGCAGCTACAAAAATCTTAGCCTTCGCTTTTTGCTTTTCCTCATCCCTTCTTACATAAACCCTCTGTGCTTCCCTTAACAGCTCCTCCAGTCCCCTGTCCTGCCAATCATCCATTTTCTCTAGGTTTTTTTTCTAATGTCCCCCCAGGATTTTGCCACAAACTGAGTTTTTAATAATGCCCCTCCAACAGGAGAGTCAGAATCTACCCCAGAAATACATTTGAAAACTTTTTCTTTCTCCAACCACTCTGTCGGAGATTCATCTTTCTGCTGATGCTCACTAAAAGTTTTGTTTATATTCTGCCCCCGTGGAAATGCCTCCCTGATCCATTGTATCACTATAGTCCTGAAATCCTTCATATTTTGTCTCCCATCTGCTGCCTGATTATTCCAATTAGGGTTTACACTTGTCCACTTTTGGCCTCCAGGGGGACCTGCCTGATTTTGTCTCTCCCAGAGTCTTATTCCTGCCTGTCTAATCATTCCTCTTTCCTCCATAGTAAAGAGGATTCCTAATATTGATTGCATTTTTTCTCAGGTATAGGGACTGCTACAAATCCTATCCCTCCTTGATTTCCACCCAGAGGTATTTCTCTTAGAGGGTAGAGACCTCCTAGCTGCTCACTTTCTTCTGTCCCCCCCCCCCCCTTCCCCCCCCCCCCCTTTCCCCCCCCCCCTTTATTCTGCTTCTAGTCGGAACCGCGGTTAGAAGACCTCCGCACTCGCTTCGGAACTAAGTTCCGTCTCAGTCACACCCTCACACACACTCTCACAGCCAGATCCCACCCAACTGAACGGCAATCCTTCGTCCAGGTCGCTCGACCGAACGGTATACTCACAACTCATTGTCTTCGTTCGGGTCTTCGCGCGCAGAATTACAGGCTAAACCGGGAGCTTCAATTCTTTTGCTTGCCTCTTATTTTCGTAATCCTGTTGGGTCCGAACCTGCTCTTGGCAAGGGCCACAAAAGTGGGGCGCCCCCCTTAATCAATCACAACTTTCAGAGTCCCAAAAGGATCACGTCAGGGGTCACCAAATTGTTATAAATGAACGAACCAATTAAAGTCAATTGAATATAGTTTTAATTCGAAAAGAGCAATTTCAAAGCAATAAGAGACATGCAAAACAGTGCTGGGTGCTAAAATGCATACTAATGACTTGCTAACTACCCTATAAATATTCTACCCTTAATACATATGCATATAAAGGTGGGTTTATTTAA